>NC_083431.1:22789903-25595249 GCF_020745735.1 Hemiscyllium ocellatum
TAGTTTTTCCTAGGGCTTCATGTAATTGAGGGCAGGAACTCTCACCTCATCATTGCAGTTCATCTTTTTTTTGTCCATGTTAGGACCAAGGCTTTAATGAGTTAGGTGGTCCTGTGAGCAGGTTATTGTTTTGCAGGTGTTGCTTGCTAGCACTGTTGAGGACCCATTGCATCACTTGAATCTAGGCAAGACTGGAGCATAATTGACTAAGTTAGATTACAAGATGTACCTGGGCAATGTTGCACATTGTTGGCAAAATGCCAGTATCGTAAATGTATGGTAGCAGTTTGTTTGGGGCATGGCCCGTTCTGGAGTGCACTTCTTCAATAATGTTATCCGGACCCATAATCTTTTCTGTCTTCCATTTTCATGATATCAGGGAGACTGAATCAAATTGCTTGAAGACTGGCATCTGGGATTAGGGGACCTCACGAATAGGGTGAGATGGTTAGGAAGTTTCCTTTCCCATGCATCACTTTAATTTCTTGAGACTTCTTGCAGTCCAGACTACAATATTGACTACTCCCAGGATTGCTCTTTCCCAAATGTGTGCCACTGTGCCCCACCTTTTTGTGCATCTGTCCTTGCAGTGGAACAAGACTTATTCAGGGATGATGGTGCTGGCTGGGACATAGTGTATCTCACAGAATCATACATCACAAACAATGTTGTTCAGTTACTTGATTGGTTTGTGGAATAGCTCTCTCAACTTTGGCACAATCCCCAGATAAAGACAACTTTGCACAATTGACAGGGTTGTTTTTTATCTTTGTCATTTCTGGTGCTAGGCCAATGCTAGGATTTCTTTTCTGGTCTCTGTCCTTCCTTCAGCTTTCTAGTGGCTTTAATTCAACTGAACGGCTCATGAAGACTTTTCAGGAAGACTTTTCATTGCTTTGTGTCTGGAGTCACATGTAGGTTAGAACGTGGAGGGATTGCAGAAATGTTTCCTTTCAAGGAGTACTATGAACTGGGCCTCTGCCATTTGGAGAGAGAGAAGAAAGCAAAGCCCTCTCGTTGGTGAATTAGATGTCTTTTATGATAATCATCAATGGTTACACAGTCAGCATTAGTCTTCTCTTTGATTCCAGATTTTTTTAATTGCGTTCAAATTTCACTGTCCGTGACCCCCAGCCATTAGCCTGGATTTTTTGGATTACCAGTCCAGTAACATGGCTACCAATTCCACTTGGCTATCCAGCTGGAGGACCCTCTGTTCTGTTAAGTCATTAAACAGTAACTGTTATTGGTTAATTTTATGAATATCCCAAAATTTCTCCTTATTCTCATTGAATTAGGATAAGGGTTTTCCTTAAAATTTTGGTCAACCATTTAATCTTTTTTGTTACATGAAGTTTTTTTTACAGTAAATCATCCTTCCATAGTAGTTGTGTTTGTGATAACTCTGGGAGGTTCAGCATCCCCGACCCCAGTTGAAAGTATTGTACCTGTGAATCAGTTTTGATTTTTTTTTGATGGACGTATATGTGCTTATTCTGTTTGGTGTGTTTAATCAAAAATAATGACGTCAACTGGCCCAACTGAGCAAATCAATCTTTTCTTCCGTCCAGACTAGTTTGTCAGTGAGATCAGAGAATGTTAATGTTCTTAACTGCCAAAGGGAAAAGATCACGTCAATGCATTTCTCATGTGTAATGTTCTTTTGGTTGATAATTTTACTAAAATAATCAAAGTTAATACAAAGGGCTAACATTATTGGCACTTTCCTTAGAGTCCAATTTAAATTAAGTTAACCCTCAGGAAAAAACAAATTGGGAACAACACTGGTGTTAATTGGCTGCAGTCTGTAGCACTGTAATGTGGTATTTGCCCAACAGTAAAGCAAGGTGAGGTAAGCAGCTCAACTATATCTATTTGACTTGAAATACAGCATGCATTTTGAGAAATTGTTGACTAGTGGAGTCAATTGAGGCAGCACCAGTATTATTGAAGATGTTTTTTGTTACGTTGCTGTAAATGTTTTTTGAGTGGTAGACAAGGTAGGGAAAAATGTATTGCGATTTTCCAAGTTCAGGTTCAGTTCGATTAATCTGTGGTTGTATAATTGACAGTGTATTTTTAACATAACATCAATTACTCAGGACAACAAATTCACATTTATTCAGGACCACATTTAAATAAACAACACAATAACAGTTTTAAACAAGAATTCAAATTAGGAATTAAAATTGAGCAACTAAATTAAGAGGAAAATATATTGCAGTTGAAGCTAATTTTTGATTTTACAGATATAATTTTATATCCAATAAATCTAGTCTTCCTACTTTCCTCTTCTCACTGAAGAACTTTTTTATATTAATTGGTCTGTTCATCATAAACACATTCTTAAGTAATGTATCTTGTGTGGGCAAATGGGCAGTTAGTTAGTTATCAGGCATCTGTTGCAAAAATATTCTTCTATCCTGTTCACTTGGTTTGCCAATAGTGGTCAATCTATTATGAATGTATTTTGTAGACAGTTAAAGCTGTTGCTGGAAAGGTGTTTCACTTTTTGGTTTTCAGTCACATGATTGTAGATATTCAGTTTATTGATTATGGATACTTTTTTATTCAATTCCTCTCCTATGCATAAAATGGTTCCTTCTATTGCCACCAGTTTGTGGTGGTATGCACTATTGATAAGTAGAAATAGTTACATGGCAAATGAGACACCGAGATTTCTGTTCATTTTTTGGTATATGATATTATTTTTCTAACAAAAATGATTTGCTAACAAGTACCAATGTTTGAGACCATACTCTGCAATGTTAAAAGCAAATGTGTTAATTGAATTTCACAGCAGATCTGCTGAAAGAGAATATGTAGTGTCAATAAGGTTAGGACCTTGTGGGATAATATGCTATACAAGAACATGGTGACATTACTGTCTGAGCTGTCACTAGAATAAAGACCACTGGATGTACTATTAAGACATCAAACACTTAGGGACGTTGTGAAAATAGCAGATTGAAATTTTAGGTTTATTTCTAATATTGCACAGCAAAAATTTAAAACAAGGAATTTTGAACTTCAAAAATATTTAGGTGTCACTTATTTTGCTTTGATTTCTATATCCTTTTCCTCTGACAAAGTTCTCCTGATAATTAGTGAGACAGTGACTCCATGATGTAATATTCTTTGAACTGAGGCAAATTAGCAGCTGAGGAGCACTGCTGTAGCTGCATAGACTTCGTATGTGAAGCATCCAATCAGCAGTGTTTATGTTTTCTTAATCAAAAGTGAATAACAAGCCAGTTCTTTATGTATATTTAGTGAAATAATAGGCTGGTCTTCCCGAGTTATGTGTTACCTTTCAATTATGTTTCCACTGATTTGTATGGTTTTTATTTAGTATCTGATGTTCTCACTTGCCAAGGTAAGCAAGGTAACTTCAAACCTCTAGCCACTGCTTTTGTTAGAAAGTGTTTGAGCAAGTTTTCACACTCAACACCCTAGTCATGTGGGAGTGCGACTTCTCCCACAGTTGAAATATCGATTGTACATCGATGGATAATTTAGAGATTTGCTATCATATGAAACAGCTGTTGTACCTGAGGTGAACCAATGGCTTGTTGTTAGGATGATTGTGTTGAAATGCATATATTTTTGTATGATTTGACATGTATAGGTGTGCTCTTATTTTGTCCATACACATGCATGCTTTTTTCTTTTTGTCTCTCTCACTCTCTTTTTCTTTCTCTCTTGCGGTCGGTCGCGGTCTCTTTTGTACACTGTGTGTGGATGTGTGTTTCTGTTTACCGTTTCAGAGATGTGCTTATATCCACAGGCCAAGCATGTGATGGCTGCCCTGTCTTTTTCTACATCTTTTTTTCTTTCTTTCAGTTTTTCTTCTTTATTCTCACCCCTCTCTCAAAGTAGTGCTATCCTTCTTTAATGGCAGTGCAGAGTCCGGACCTCTGCTGGATGAGGAACGAGGAATAGGAAAGTAGATTTGCTATCTTGACCATTTTTTTACTTATTTTCCCCATCCAGTCTGAAGAGCTCAGTTGCTGGGGTGTGAATTTATTGACTTGGTTGTTCTCCAATATTTCACCCAAATAGCTCAGTGGCATGTGAGCTTTTCATTGTGTGAGTTTGCCAACTGTACCACAACTAAGCTGTTTGCTGATGTATAAGGAAATACAGAACTGACTGACTTTTTCCAGAATTGCAGAGAAGTATTGTTGCCCTAGCTAAGTTCAGATAAAGTTGTTCAAATCTGGGACTTTTTTGGACTCTGCTCTTGCAGAATCTAATTGTGACAGAGGTTGCACGCTGTAGCCTGACACTGGTTTTAGTGGCCATTAATAATTCAGGTATGGGCATGTTTAAAATTCTACTTCATTGTGGCGCATTAGAGGTACAGCAAAACCATTTGCAGACCAGTTTATCTTGATGTTATGATTTTGCCTGAAGTATTGGATTTAATATAAATTAAAGTATGAAAAATATTGTTAAAAATACAAATGCTTTTTAGACAAAAACAGCTCCACTGTTAATGTTGCACTACAACTAAAGTGGCCATTATTACTAGACTTGGGAATGGTTGTAATTGGTAGCATGCTTGAGTTCAAATTTAGTGGTGATGTGTTTTGTGTTGGTCCTGCAGCTCCTGTTCGATCTGTGCAGATTAATGTGCAACTGTGTGATTATTATTGAGTCTCAATGGATTACTCTGAAAATAGGTACCAATGATTCTAAAACTGTGTCTGTAATGCAGTTTGAGCATCAGTTTTAGGACACAAGCATGCAAGCTGCTCATATCTTGTCCTGCAATCAGCCACGCTCATATCTGGCTCTCTCCTCCTTGATGTTCACCAATTTCTAAATCTAATCGCCCTTGACACAGCCTGCAACAACATGCCAGGTTATTTCTGTAGCCTTTCTTGCTCTGTGTCCTCTGATCATGTGATTAGATTAGATTAGATTAGATTTACAGTGTGGAAACAGGCCCTTCGGCCCAACAAGTCCACACCGACCCGCCGAAGCGCAACCCACCCAGACCCCTACATTTACCCCTTACCTAACACTATGGGCAATTTAGCTTGGCCAATTCACCTGACCCGCACATCTTTGTGACTGTGGGAGGAAACCGGAGCACCCGGAGGAAACCCACGCAGACACGGGGAGAACGTGCAAACTCCACACAGTCAGTCGCCTGAGTCGGGAATTGAACCCGGGTCTACAGGCGCTGTGAGGCAGCAGTGCTAACCACTGTGCCACCGTGCCGCCCGTGACTTGGACCTCTTGTACAATCCTGCCCCTCACCTTAGGATGGAATCTTCAGGTAGGGCCGCCTGATCCTAGAAAGCCTCTCATAAGCCTCACAGCTCATCTGCCTACTCTTCACTTTTCAAAGGCTTCTCAAAATCTATTTATTCTGTTAAGTTTTTAATCATTTCTCTCTACTCCCCCACAAAGGTTCTGCATCCATTGTCAACTCTTCTGATGCATTTCAAAGTGTTTTCTCACATTAGAGCAGTTTACAAAATAACAAATTCAAGTCAAGGCAGTGTTACACCTCAAAAGTGTGGCGAGCACTGCCTACTTTGACTAACCACTATTCCTGTTAAATTTGAGTGCACTCCACCCACAGAAATAACCACTTTTGTCCACTGTCTGGTTTCTACTGCAGTTACATCAATTTTAAACTGAGATGAGTCCAGAGATTCTGGGTGAAGGTGGGAAATTTGTGAATGAACTTATGAGTAGGAGTTGAATTGTTAAATGTCAGAACATTGACTCTTTCTGACAATGCTATATACAGTAATTTATTTCAGTGTCAGCAGCCTCATTCAGCTCTGACAAGACTGCAATAGACTGCGTCATCGTGCTCAGTGGTAGCTAATTCCTGAGAGTGTGAGCATGAATGAGAGGCAGAGAATATGTATTTGCTTCTCAAAACACAGCTGCTTATGCAGGCATGCAGGAATAAATTCTGTGGAAGGGGGCTGTCTTGTCAAAATATATTCTTTTCGGGATGTCTAACTGCAGCCAGTTAAACCTGTACAGTTTTTCTACCGTGTAGCAGCCTGTGATTCTCCTCACTGATCATGGAGGATTTTGGAGATGTGAGCCAAAGAATGATATACTACTTACTGCGGAGGTTAGTAGGAATGTTTTTATGGAATAAAAATATGAAGTGTTAGTCTGCCTATTGCCTAAGAGTGAAGTTCTGATCCTTGCAGATGATTGTGTGTCTATTACTGTCCGTTTTAAATTTACCAGAAAGTAGGGCTGAGGCCTCAGTATGTTGGATCACTGCAGTACTCTGTACCAAGGGTGCAGTGCCTCCTTATCAATCACTAATCAGTAATTTAAAACAAAATTCTGTGGACGGGGGCTTTCTTGTCAAAAACATATTCTCTTTGGGATGCCTAACTGCAGCCAGTAAAATCTGTCTTTCTCCACTCTCCTCCCAAAGACATGTATCTCCTGTTGGAGAACGGTTCATGGGATCTTGTTCAAGTGGCTGTACTTCATGTCAGAGTCCAGACAGGAAGTATTAGCAGGCTGTTTGACTGCAGAAGGCATCTCCGTTCAGTCCAATATTCTTCTCAATGTGATTCTTGTCGTGCATGCACTTTCTAACCAAAATCAAGAAATAGCAATTGGGAGTGGATGCCTTCACTGATTTAGCTTTCCTAATTTAGTTATGACACCTTTTGCTGTAATCTCGATTTGAGACCATATAACTTACCACATGGCAGTTATTGTGGCTGGCCCTTTTCTATCTTGCAGTACCATACTAGTTGAGTAAGTTAGCTACATTGCCTAAAAGCACAAATCAGTGTGTTGCTTACATGATGCAGTTTTTGTTTACTTGATCCCTTTAGTATTGTCTCTCCAAGGAGTCCAGTCACCTCTCAGCAAAGGCACTTCAGTATAATACTGAAAGATGTGGAAAACAGTCCCGTGGGTGCTCGTGTTTGGGCTCAGTCGTGTTGCACTGCCGGTTATAGAGTCCTAGAGATGTCCAGCATGGAAACAGACCCTTCGGTCCACCCTGTCCATGCTGACCAGATATCCCAATCCAATCTAGTCCCACCTGCCAGCACCTGGCCCATATCCCTCCAAACCCTTCCTATTCATATACCCATCCAAATGCCTCTTAAATGTTGCAATTGTACCAGCCTCCACCACTTCCTCTGGCAGCTCATTCCATACATGTATCACTCTCTCTGCGTGAAAAAGTTGCCCCTTAGGTCTCTTTTATATCTTTCCCCTCTCACCCTAAACCTATGCCCTCTAGTTCTGGACTCCCCGACCCCAGGGAAAAGACTTTGTCTATTTATCCTATCAGTGCCCCTCATAATTTTGTAAATCTCTATAAGGTTACCCCTCAGCCTCTGACTCGCCAGCCTGTTCAACCTCTCTCTGTAGCTCAGATCCTCCAACTCTGGCAACATCCTTGTAAATCTTTTCTGAACCCTTTCAAGTTTCACAACATCTTTCCGATAGGAGGGAGACCAGAATTGCATGCAATATTCCAACAGTGGCCTAACCAATGTCCTGCACAGCCACAACATGACCTTCCAACTCCTGTACTCAATACTCTGACCAATAAAGGAAAGCATACCAAACGCTGCCTTCACTATCCTATCTACCTGCGACTCCACTTTCAAGGAACTATGAACCTGCCCTCCAAGGTCTCTTTGTTCAGCAACACTCCCGAGGACAGCGGACAACTGGAACTGACAACCGGAAACGGCAGATACAAATCACTATAAATGCCGGAGGAAACATCACAGAAGTGCTTCACAGGAGGCTCCCAAGCACTGAGGATGTCACCTAGATAGGGGACGAAATGTCTGCAACACAAATTCCCAGCTCAGCAAACAGAACCACAACAACGAGCACCCGAGCTACAAATCTTCCCCCAAACTTTGAACTCCCTAGGACCTTACCATTAAGTGTATAAGTCCTGCTAAAATTTGCTTTCCCAAAATGCAGCACCTCTTATTTATCTGAATTAAACTTCATCTGTCACTTCTCAGCCCAATGGCTCATCTGGTCCAGATCCTGTTGTAATCTGAGGTAACCCTCTTCGCTGTCCACTACACGTCTAATTTTGGTGTCATCTGCAAACTTACTAACTGTACCTCTTATGCTCGCATCCAAATCATTTATGTAATTGACAAAAAGTAGAGGACCCAGCCCGATCCTTGTGGCACTCCACTGGTCACAGGCCTCGAGTCTGAAAAACAACCCTCCACCACCACCCTCTATCTTCTACCTTTGAGCCAGTTCTGTATCCAAATGGCTAGTTCTCCCTGTATCCCATGAGATCTAACCTTGCTAATCAGTCTCCCATGGGGAACCTTGTCGAACGCCTTACTGAAGTCCATGTAGATCACATCTACTGCTCTGCCCTCATCAATCATCTTTGTTACTTCAAAAAACTCAATCAAGTTTGTGAGACATGATTTCCCACGCACAAAGCCATGTTGACCAACCCGAATCAGTCCTTGCCTTTCCAAATACATGTACATCCTGTCCCTCAGGATTCCTTCCAACAACCTGCCCACCACCGACGTCAGGCTCATCGGTCTATAGTTATCTGGCTTGTCTTTACTGTCCTTCTTAAACAGTGGCACCACGTTTGCCAACCTCCAGTCTTCCATCACCTCACCTGTGACTATCGATGATACAAATATCTTAACAACGAGGCCCAGCAATCACTTCTATGGCTTCCCAGAGTTCTCGGATACACCTGATCAGGTCCTGGGGATTTATCCACCTTTAACCGTTTCAAGACACCCAGCATTTCCTCCTCTGTAATCTGGACATTTTGCAAGATGTCGCCATCTATTTGCCTACTGTCTATATCTACCATATCCTTTTCCACAGTAAATACTGATGTAAAATATTCATTTAGTATCTCCCCCATTTTCTGTGGCTCCACACAAAGGCCGCCTTGCTGATCTTTGAGGGGCCCTATTCTCTCTCTAGTTACCCTTTTGTCCTTAATATATTTGTAAAATCCCTTTGGATTCTCCTTAATTCTATGTACCAAAGCTATCTTATGTCCCCGTTTTGCCCTCCTAATTTCCCTCTTAAGTATACTCCTACTTTCTTTATACTCTTCTAAGGATTTAGTCGATCTACCCTGTCTGTACCTGACATATGCTTCCTTTTTCTTAACCAAACCCTCAATTTCTTTAGTCATCCAACATTCCCTATACCTACCAGCCTTCCCTTTCACCCTGACAGGAATATACTTTCTCTGGATTCTTGTTATCTCATTTCTGAAGGCTTCCCATTTTCCAGCTATCCCTTTACCTGCGAACATCTGCCTCTAATCAGCTTTTGAAAGTTCTTGCCTAATACTGTCAAAATTGGCCTTTCTCCAATTTAGAACTTCAACTTTTAGATCTGGTCTATCCTTTTCCATCATGATTTTAAAACAAATAGAATTATGGTCACTGGTCCTAAAGTGCTCCACCACTGACACCTCAGTCACCTGCCCTGCCTTATTTCCCAAGAGTAGGTCTAGTTTTGCACCTTCTCTAGTAGGTACATCCACATACTGAATCAGAAAACTGTCTTGTACACGCTTAAGAAATTCCTCTCCATCTAAACCTTTAACACTTGAATAACATTGTTGAGTCAATACCTCATCAATTGCGTTCAGAGTGGTAGTGGTGATCTTGCTGAGACCCTAGATACTATTGCCGAAGCACACCTCAGCATGAACCTGTACTGTATCTTCAAAAAAACAGTCACTCCAGTTTTAACATTCACACAAATATATTAACTCAAGAAAATCCTGTCAGAACTAACCATTTCTTTTACAGTTTTGAAATTGTTTATTACCATCATGTTAACTTTTAAAAGTTCCTTTTGCTGCAGTTTGTTTAGATATTTTGCACAACAGCTGTTTGCAAAAAAAAAACTTATGCATTGAAGAAAATGATTCCAAATTAATCACAGTAATGGGAGATCCAGCCAATCCAGTTATATTTATGTGGGCAAGATATAGTTTAGTTCCATTGTCTCTTAATTAAGGAGTATCCTGAAACCCCTGTTTTGTTTTTGTGGATTACTTCATTATTGACTTGTTATTTTGACAGAATGCCATGGATCCGGTAATGTTCCATCATCATCTTGTATACTTAAGTTGCTAGCATAGAACTGCCCTTTAGGAACTATTCAAAGTAACCACTATTCAGTTGCTCGCCTTGATCATGATCAATAACAAACTGCTTCTTCTGGAGTCAAATTACAGCCCAGAGTTTCTAACTCAATGTTCACCTGCACTTCCAGCATCCAGCAGTTGCTTTACCTCCCAGATGGTTGTTGAAATACACTTCAAACCTTCTCCTGTTGTGGCAGTTCAATCTTTTATATTCTGTATTTTCAAATGACCCATTTCCTGTCAATTTATATTGCAGTTTCAGCCACAGTTGCCAAACCGTTTCAACCAGCCACCAACAATCTATTCTTACCAACAAATTGCTGTTTACCTCCACAGGCCAAGCATGTCAGGATTGCACTTGATGAGGCAAGGAAGGGACAGGAAGAAGTTTGAGTTACAGAGGGATTTCACCGTTGCCTCGCCAGCTGAGTTTGTAACTCGATTTGGAGGCAATAAAGTTATTGAAAAGGTAAGCAAAAAGCTTTCATTTTAGTAGGTTGACCTGGCTTTTAGCAATTGGGACACTATGGTTGCCTGACCAATAACAGAAACAGCTCAGAGCATCCCTCTTGCTCTTCAAAATCGACTGAGTTATCGGAAACGCAGCAGTTGTGAATGGTTGTTTCATGTGCCAGAGAATGGTAATTGAGCCACTGCAGCTCTTTTATCTGTGTTTAAAGACCTAGCCTTGGGTGTGCAAAATAACATTTCAAAAGTTACAGATGGTGCAGAATATTGTGAACAGTGAGCAAGATTGTGGTAGACTTCAGGGGGCATTGACAGGGTGATGAAATGTGGTAGATAAAATTGAATTAAGAAAGGAGAACTGGGTTGTACAAATGAGGAGAATTGATGCAAACTAAAGAATAAAATTCTAAAGGAAGAGGTGCAGGAATAGAGAGATCCAAGGATCATTATAATCCAGCCTGAGGGTATGTTGCAAAAGTGGTTAATTTATGATCCTGAACTTTCTAAGTAGAGGCATTACATATAATCATAAGATAGTTAGGTTGAGCCTTCACAAAACTCTGACTCTGTCTCCACTGGATAATTGTGTCCTATTCTGGACACCATGCTTCAGGAAAGATGTGAGGGCTATAGAGACTGTGCAGAAAGCGTATACAGGAATGATTGAGTGGATAGACCATCACGTTCACAGTTATTCTAAATCCAAAAGAAGAGAGACTTTTGGGGAAATTTGATGAAGGTGTTCAAAAGTTGAAGGCAGTCTACACAGAGTAGGAAGAGAATTGACAGAAGAGTTGAGAACCAAAAGACATGGATATATAGAGTTAAAGGCAGCATTCTATGGATGGTTATGATCAAGAATACATTGCCTAAGATGTGGAAAAAATCAAGTTCTGGCTATCAAAAGGGAAGTGGATAATTGTCTTAAGAGAAACCATTTGCCAGGCTGCAGAAAAGGGCTGGATTGGGACTAGCTAAATTGTCAAAGGGCATCTTGTGCTGTAACCATCCTGTGATTCTATTCTTTGCTGTGGTCAGAAGTCACACAACACCAGGTTATAGTCCAATAGGTTTATTGAAATCACAAGCTTTTGAAATGCTTTCCCTTCGTCACCTGGCAAAGGGGCTGCACTCTGAAACCTTGTGATTTCAAATAAATTTGTTGGACTATAACCTGGCGTTCTGTGACTTCTGACCTTGTCCACCCTAGTCCAACACTGGCACCTCCACATCATTCTTTGATGTAGTTATAGAGTCATAGAGATGTACAGCATGGAAACAGACCCTTTGGTCCAACCTGTCCATGCCGACCAGGTATCCCAACCCAATCTAGTCCCATCTGCCAGCATCCGGCCCATATCCCTCCAAACCCTTCCTATTCATATACCCATCCAAATGCCTCTTAAATGTTGCAATTGTACCAGCCTCCACCACATCATCTGGCAGCTCATTCCATACACTTACCACACTCTGTGAAAACGTTGCCCCGCGATCTCTTTTATATTTTTCCCTCTTACCCTAAACCTATACCCTCTAGTTCTGGACACCTCAACCCCAAGGAAAAGACTTTGTCTATTCATCTTATCCATGCCCCTCATAATTTTGTAAACTCTATAAGGTCACCCCTCAGCCTCCAACGCCCCAGGGAAAACAGCCACAGCTTATTCAGCCTCTCCCTATAGCTCAAGTCCGCCAATCCTGGCAACATCCTTGTAAATCTTTTCTGAACCCTTTCAAGTTTCACAGCATCTTTCCGGTAGGAAGGAGACCAGAATTGCACGCAATATTCCAACAGTGGCCTAACGAATGTCCTGTACAGCCGCAACATGACCTCCCAGCTCCTGTACTCAATACTCAGACCAATAAAGGAAAGCATACCAAACACGTTCTTCACTATCCTATCTACCCGTGACTCCACTTTCAAGGAGCTATGAACTTGCTCTCCAAGGTCACTTTGTTCAGCAATGCTCCCTAGGACCTTACCATTAAGGGTGTAAGTCCTGCAAAGATTTGCTTTCCCAAAATGCAGCGCCTCGCATTTATCTGAATTAAACTCCATCTGCCACTTCTCAGCCCATTGGCCCATCTCGTCCAGATGCTGTTGTAATCTGAGGTAACCCTTTTTGCTGTCCACTACACCTCCAATTTTGGTGTCATCTGCAAACTTACTAACTGTACCTCTTATGCTTGCATCCAAATCATTTATGTAAATGACAAAAAGTAGAGGGCCCAGCACTGATCCTTGTGGCACTCCACTGGTCACAGGCCTCGAGTCTGAAAAACAACCCTCCACCTCTACCTTCTATGTTTTGAGCCAGTTCTGTATCCAAATGGCTAGTTCTCCCTGTACTCAATGAGATCTAACCTTGCTAATCAGTCTCCCATGGGGAACCTTGTCGATCGCCTTACTGAAGTCCATATAGATCACATCTACTGCTCTGCCCTCATCAATCTTCTTTGTTGCTTCTTCAAAAAACTC
This sequence comes from Hemiscyllium ocellatum, assembly GCF_020745735.1. NCBI lineage: Eukaryota > Metazoa > Chordata > Chondrichthyes > Orectolobiformes > Hemiscylliidae > Hemiscyllium > Hemiscyllium ocellatum. Next base: position 22,802,989 of record NC_083431.1, read on the forward strand.
AATCCATTATATTAAATAGTTCAGTGGGAAAGAATGAATGTTCAGTTTGAACGAGCAGTATTTTAAGGATGAGTATTTTAGATATAATGAAATAAAAATGTTTGGATGATGCCCTTACAATGACCTAAGGTCTCGTGGAATGCAAAAGTCTATTTGACCCATCAAATCCATTCTTCACATACCATGTATAAGTTATTTCTTCCATTCACAGGGAAAAGTAGTTATTCACAATAAAATCTCAAGCATTCAGAATTATTATAGATGATAACTTAACCTGCAGTTTTATATCTTTTATAGTATTTATTTAGTTCATATTTTAACCAAATAACTTGCTGCCCTTTGTCCAAAAGGTACTGATTGCCAATAATGGGATTGCAGCAGTGAAGTGCATGAGGTCTATACGACGCTGGTCTTATGAAATGTTTAGGAATGAGCGTGCGATACGATTTGTCGTTATGGTAACTCCGGAAGACTTGAAAGCTAATGCAGGTCTGTTATCAACAGCAACAACATGAATTTCTACTATATCTTTAACGTTGATTCTGTGAAGTGTTATGGGACATTTAACGGTGTTAGAAATGTTTTGACAGAGTTCCACCTCTCCTCCCAAATGAATTAATCAGGAGATTTTAACAACTGTCTTAAAGGAGGAGAGGAATTTTAGAAAGGAATTCTAGACTCTAATGCCTGAATAGTTGGATGAGAAGGAATTTCTTCTCAGAGTTGTGTACCTGTGGAATTCTTTACCATAGAGAGCTGTGAAGGCTGGGCCATTAAAACTGTTCATTGCTGTGATAGAGCTACTCTTAAACTGTAAAGAATTCGAGGGTTTCTGGGAAAAGGCTGAAAAGTGGAGTTGAGGATTATCAGATCAACCATGATCTCTTTGAATGGAGGAGCAAACTCAATGAGCTAAATGGTCTACTTCCGCTCCTATGTCTTTGATCTTGCAGAAAAAGGCATGTCCTCCATTTGTGGAGTGCAGAGAATCAGAAATGGAGAAGCAAAATTGTCTCTAAGGATTGAACAGTTGGAGGAGTTTACAAAGATGGAAATAGATCCAGGAAAAATTTGAAAACCTGGATAATAATTTTAAAATGGAGTTGTTGCTCCACCTGGAGCCAATGTAGGTCAGGAAACAAAGACAAGGATGGTAGGCAAGCAGAGCTTAATGCAGGTTCACATACTCACAGCAGAACTTTGCATAAGGTTAGCTTCATGGAAGATGTGAAGCTAGGCAGGAGAGCATTGAAAGAATCTAAACAGTTACTTTTGCTCAATAATTATTTATCTTACAAGGCTTTGTCTACTTTGGACTGTAAAGATTTGTCACAAATTGTCAAAAAGAATAGCGGTTATGACAAAAGCAAGAGTATCTTTAGCAGCTGTAACGAAGGATGTATTTGGATGTTGGGGCTTGCAGTCTCCGGTTAGGGTACAGTAAAGCCTTTTAGTCCAAAGCTCGAATCACTGTTTCATGTGTGCTACTTTAGTCGTTGCTGTTTGTTTGTAAGATCAAGATCAGAGCAGTAACATGTTTTTGAGTGTATTAGTAGTTAAATGTGTTGATCCAGATAGATGAGACACATTCCAAGTTTAATTCCTGGTATGTGCTGATTTTACCAATGTCCTAGGTAAAATAGTTGCTGGAAATTACAGAGAAGCAAGAAAACACATTATTTAGAATATACAGCACAGAAGTAAGTTGATAGACCCAACTGCCTGTGTTTATGTTCCACACATGCCTCCTTCCATTTTATTTTCATCATCTCGCATTACCTACATATCAGCCAGTGATTCTGCTCCTGGCTGCTATTCAATTAACCTCTGTTGAAGAAATGTCCACGTAGAAGTTTGTAAGCTTCACTGCCTTGACTCTTATGCAAAGAATAACTAGTTGGAAAACTACTAGGGGAATGGTGCATACAGAATGATGTACTGACAAGAGTCAGAGTAAAAGAGCTTAATTGCAGACTGGGTGGAGAGAGAGGAGTGGTCATCCAGTTCATTGAATATTTGGGTTAAACTTGATTGTTCACATTATCGATCTCCCAGTCATTTTCCTGACCCAAAGTGCGCTCTCTTTTTTTAGCAGCTGTGGCATGTTATGGTGAATTCAGGGAGTAACTGTGCACCTCTGATCTTTGTATGTTCCTTGAAGATTACTACCAATGCCCACAAATGTTCTGAAATACTATTATTGCTTTTATTTTGCAGAGTATATTAAAATGGCAGATCACTATGTTCCTGTACCTGGAGGACCAAACAACAACAACTATGCAAATGTTGAGCTGATACTAGACATTGCAAAACGCATTCCAGTCCAGGTACTGCTAGAAAAACAGCTACTAACTGGCCTGTTTACTGTAATTTTAAATAAAGACTTTGTAATTTTCTATAGTGCAAATATATTTCCTTTTTAAAATGGTTCAAACTCTTAAATCCTCAGGCTGTGCCTTTAGTAATATAATCAACTGAGAGATGTTTCTTTTAGAATAGTTTTCAATGTATTTATAATTCTAATTCTTTCCATCCGTTCTCACCCCCTCACTTTGTCCTTAAATTGGAGAATTAGGTGGGCAAGGCCAAGTAAGCACTCTGTGCATGTTCTTCTAAATGGCATTGCTGCTTCTGAGATGATGGGTCCGTCACATTAGTGATCCCACTAAAGAATGGCAAACTTGTAGTTAATAAGGCTGGCCATTAGCTGGTGCTGGAGCCTACCAGGGAGAAGGCAATTCTGGATCTGGTATTGTGCAATGAATCAGAATTGATCAGGGACCTCGAAGTGAAGGAGCCATTGGGAAGTAGTGACCATAATACAATAAGCTTCAATCTGTAATTTGAGAGGGAGAGGGTACAATCGGAAGTGACAATATTTCAGTTGAATAAAGGGAACTGTGGAGCTATGAGGGAGGAGCTGGCCAAAATTCCATAGTGCAATACCTTAGCAGAGATGACAGTGGAGGAACAATGGCAGATATTTCTGTGCATAATGCAGAAAATACAGGATCGGTTCATTCCAAAAAGGAAGAAAGATCCAGGAAGAGGCATGGGTGGCCGTGGCTGATGAGGAAACTTAAGAAACATACAGTTAAAAGAGAAAAAGTATAACATAGCAAAGATAAATGGGAAAACGGAGGACTGGGAAGCTTTTAAAGGACAACAGAGGATTACTAAGAAGGAAATACGCAGAGAAAAAATGAGGTACGAAGGTAGACTGGCCAAAAATATAAAGGAGGGTAGTAAAAGCTTTTTTAGGATGTGAAAGGCAAAAAAATGGTTACGACTAAAATTGGACCCTTGAAGACAGAAACAGGGGGATATATTACGGGGAGCAAAGAAATGGAAGAAGAATTGAATTGGTACTTCAGATCTGTGTTCACTGGGGAAGACACGAGCAATCTCCCTGAGGTAACAGTGGCTGAAGGACCTGAACTGAAGGGAATTAATATTAGGCAGGAAATGGTGTTGGAGAGACTGTTAGGTCTGAAGGTTGATAAGTCCCTGGGGCCTGATGGTCATGAGGTCAATTCCTGGAATGGCAGGACTACCTTACGCTGAAAGACTAGAGTGACTGGGCTTATATACCCTTTGAGTTTAGAAGACTGAGAGGGGATCTGATTGAGACATATAAGATTATGAAAGGATTGGACACTCTGGAGGCAGGAAACATGTTTCTGCTGATGGGTGAGTGCCAAACCAGAGGGGACAGCTTAAAAATACGGGGTAGACCCATTTAGAACAGAGATGAGAAGAAACTTCTTCACCCAGAGAGTGGTGGCTGTGTGGAATGCTCTGCCCCAAAGGGCAGTGGAGGCCCAGTCTCTGGATTCATTTAAGACTGAGTTGGATTGAGCTGAAAATGTGTTGCTGGAAAAGCGCAGCAGGTCAGCAGCATCCAAGGAGCAGGAGAATCAATGTTTCGGGCATGAGCCCTTCTTCAGGAATGAGCTCTCAAGGATAGTGGAATCAGGGTTATGGATATAAGGCAGGAACAGGATACTGATTAAGGATGATCAGCCATGATGGCATTGAATGGTGGTGCAGGCTCGGAGGGCAGAATGGTCTACTCCTGCACTTATTGTCTATTGTTTTCAAATCTGTGTGTGGGTCAGTCATTCTGAGGCCAGTGGTTTATTCCAGCAGCTGTTTTTTTTCTTGCTACCTTGACTAAATTTTGTTTACGCGGTGATGATATGTAAAGAATGTATACAGATTTGTGATATCTTTTCCATTTACAGGCCGTATGGGCAGGCTGGGGCCATGCGTCTGAAAACCCCAAACTACCGGAACTTCTCCATAAACATGGCATTGCTTTCATGGGTAAGGGATATTTGTTCTGGTCAAGTGGAACTTTGCCAGATTCTGCTTAAATCATCAGTTATGGGGAATTTAGAGAAAGAAGGTGCTTCCACTTGTACCGTTTCTTTTATGTAGTCAAGGTCTTGCAAGTGCTTTACAGCTAATTTTATTTGCAGGTAAATGTGACTGCTAATTGCATAGAAGGATCTCATTATTATAAAATGGCTGGTTAACTTGTTTGATTAAGGGCCGAAGGTTAGCAGGTCAACAAAACTCTTGTTCTTTTAGTGTTTTTAACTGTCCTTTCAAATATGCATTTGGATTAATATTTAATATGCAAAATGGTACCTCCCAACAGTGGAGCAACCTATGTTCCATGCTAAAGTCCTAGAGTGGGGCATGAGACAGCAAATTTCTGATTTGGAGGCAAAAGCATTGTAACAGTCAACTGTGGTTCAGTTGATTTCAGTCTCCCTTATGAATTACCAGGTTTGGGGTTTGTGTTCCATTCGAGAGTTTGAGCACAAAAGTTAAGCTTGGCACTCCAGTGCAGTATTGAAAAACTGCTGCAATTTGTATTTGTCTTTGTTTTTAATTTGCCCATGTTGACCAAATTTCCTGCTATGTTTTAATTCCCTTTGTCTGTGGGCCAGGGCTGTTGTATCATTTGTGTCTCTGTCAACAGCTGCATGCCATTGATGTCTTAGTAAAGAGATAAAGTTGCCATTGTCTTACCAGACCATAGGGCTACTCGCTAGTTAAAGTGAGGAGACCAGTAGTTGTTTAACCTAAGGGTCACCATGTCTCCGGCAAGGGGAGAGGTTTAGAAGAAGAACCTCATGGTAACCTCAGCTGGCGTGGGAGTTGAAGCCATGCTGTTGAACTCACTTTGCAATACAAACCAGCTGTCAAGGTAATTGAGCCAATCCCCGGTCTTAGTACTTCATAACAATTAATGAATTGTAACTAAATAGTGTTTTCTGTAGCTGTCACCATCTTAGTATGATCCAATTTTCATTGCCAGTTGCTCCAAAACTAGATAACCGTGTTGAGTATAAAATGCTCCTCGCTTTAATACAGTATGGTATTGTCTGCATTATCCTTGGCCCTGTTGTACTTCGTACAGAATCAAAAATGGTTTGCTTTGGAAGCATGTTGTTTTGGTTTGATTTTTGAGGACTTGCTATATCATTAGGCTCTAATATCATTCGCCACTATGAGGCCTTCATTTGAGTACCATTGCTTTTAGAGATATCGTTACATTTTCTTCTGGTGCTGTACATGTTGAACTGAGATTCTTTATTCAAAGTATTTTTTATTCTCTTTAGGTCCTCCAAGTCTAGCTATGTGGGCACTGGGTGATAAAATTGCCTCTTCTATAGTTGCGCAGACTGCAGGAATCCCCACACTCCCTTGGAGTGGCAGTGGTAAGTCTATGACCTCATGGTTTTAACTTGGACAATTAGATGGGGAGACTTTCTTATTACTGAAAGATGGAGTACAGCAGGATGTGTGGTAAGTCCATTGACAACAGGTTTTTGATTGTCAAACTGTTTTATGACCAGAGGCAGCAGGCTCAATTTAGGAATTATCATTTAATAGATGAGCAGTTAGATGTCTAGATTAACCTCAATGTTTCCAGGCAAAGTAGTGTGTGTGTGTGGGATCCCTCCTCTTTGCAGCGGAGTAATGTTCTCCGTACTCAAGTGATCTATCATGTTACTTGCCCTAACTTTGTTGAGGTACCTGATGGGTGTGGGCACTGAGGCATTTCTCCCCTAGTAATATGAATCCCTTTGTGAGAAAAGGGAGTGAAAATTGTATTGACTTGAAGTAAAACATAAAGTGCAAATGCCTATTTTAAATTGTAAAGGCTATAACTTATTGTTCTGTGTTTTTGTTTGTGGACTGAAATGGGAAAGGAATTGTGTTAAAAGTCAAGGATTATGCAAAGTATTACTCCAGTTTTTAAAAGCAGGTTACTGGCACACCATAACAATTGTTTCCACTTCTGTTTGTTCAAGTAGCAGGGGTGTTTTACTACAGGTGAGCTGGTGTGAAGAGAAGTTCAATTGGCAACAGGTAGCTGATTGATAACTGGTCACCGTACCACAAACCAATGTGTCAGGCCTTCTGCCTGTCAACAGCAATATGATAAGTTCCCAGGTAAATGAATATCATATGTCTACAAGTGTCTAGTCAGAAGTCGTCGGATCTTTAGAAAGGAAAGCACTGTCCTCTCTGCAAGAAAAAAAACATTTCATTCCTCGAGAGTGAATTTATTTTCCCTCGCGAGTTGCTGTAAGTTGTGGCTTTTAACCAGTTAATCAGAAACTTTGTGAACCTGTGCTTCCTGCAAGTAAAAATATCTTGAGAAGGAAGATCACGGTGCAGCTGGTCCTGGCAAGCCAAAAAGATAATTTCAGTGAATCCTGTGAACTGGAACATTTGAACTGACTTCCCAGCCTTTCTCTACTCTCTTAAATACCCTTTTTGTTTTGTCTGTTTGCATGAGGATGAGAGTTTTAACTAGTAGAGCTATATGTCAATGGTTCATAATTGTTTACTTGTAGTTAGGGTCTATTTATTTGTAATAAATAGTAATCCTTGTTAAGTACAAAAATCTGGCCCTTGGCTTTCTGCCATCCCGAGTTTCAAAGGCAGATAAATTAGACAATTTTGTGTACTTTTGTAAAACCTTGAACTCTTTGATGACTCTGGCAATAGAGGGACTTGATTTTCAGGATGCTACCCTATTTAGGTGTAACAAAGTGCATTAGTGTTGCTTTAATGAACTTCTGTTGTTGTAGTCATGCAAGGCTGCTGGGAGTCAAGTTTGAAGCAACATTCATTTCTTGATATTAAGTTACTCTGATGTAGAACATTAACAAATAGATCCTTTGAAACAATGCTGCATCATTTTTTTATTTGTACAGTGATAGCATCGGAAATCTTTAAAAAAGTAAACAAAAGCACAGCAATTGGTGGAGTGGAAATGAACAATTATATCTGTTGCCCCATCATCTCATCCGTCAGTGTATAATGTCTATAAACACTTTCTCATTTTGTAAGAAATGAATAGACTCTAATTCATATGTGATTATTGAATAAAATTAGTTGTTAAGTGGGAAATATTGCTGTGGTAGCTCATTGAATATATTTCTAAGTCTACATATTTTTTAGTTGATAGGCTGGTCTGAATAAAGAACTGACTTTTAGAAAAAAATGTTTTGATAAATGAGTGAGTCATTGGGAAAAGGAAATTTTAAAAAAGTACTGTTCAGGACAAACCTCTTAGAAACGACTTCTTTACTCTGAAGTCAGAATGTATGTAAAATCCGTTGGTCTGTCATTGAATCCACTTAAATTTTGAATTGATCAGTTGCCTCCTGTCTCCAACTGCTGCATCCCTCATTTTCTTCTTCACTCCTGGGTTCCCTCAGGTCAATAGGCTAAACATTTTTGATGAGTTGAAGTGTTCAGGCTGTTCCTAATGGCTAACTACCAGAAGGGGTGTGCATATTGTCTGTTGGGCATTCCCTCTCAGCGTAGTCCGTCACACTTTTGCTTTCACCTCTTAGCCCAACATGATGTGACTTCACTGTACTGTCATATTAGGAAAAATTATGTTATGCAAAATGAAAGTAGTTAATGAGCTTGAATTAGAAGATTATTTATTTCTGTTGTAGTCGCTACACTCTTCACCATCCTGTCAACCCATTACCAGATCCAGATTATTTCTTTGCTGTATGAAAGCATAATTTGCTTTAAACTTCTTGTCTTAGGGCTGACTATTGAGTGGACTGAAACGGAACCACTGAAACTAATCGTGAGCGTTCCTTCTGAGCTGTATGAAAAAGGTTGTATTGCAGATGTGGAGAGTGGTATGAAGGTAAGAGGAACAGTCCCTTAATTGTTCATCCACTGTATAGGTCTGTGGTGATGTTCCAAAAAATAATGAGGCTGGTGCAATGGTTCACACAGAAGCAGCCAAGAATGTCAGGTAATTCTATATCATGCTTATGAAGTGTGCCACAGCAATTTCCAACTAGTGAAATATTGTTGAAATGCAATTGCTGTTACAAGGTAAATAGCACAGCATTTTGTGAACAAAACAGTCACTCAAACAGCATAATTTCTGTAAAACCTTTTATTTCCCACCTGAGACCACTGGTGAGAATTGGTGCAACAATAAACTCAGTCCTTGATACTGTCAGAAAGGTTGGTTTCACAACAAAATTGTTCACTGATTTCTACCCTGCTTTCATGTCATTAGAGCAGCAGAAATTTCACAGCTCCAGCAGTGAGATTTGAAATGCTATTCCCTGTGTGGATGAGAGTGGGAGCTATAGAGAGAATGAGCATACTGACCATAGCACTGTGGTACTTGGGGAGAAAAGATAAATGTAGTTGTATTTGGGGACAATTTAGTCACTGGAATAGACACAGAACTCTGTTGCCAGAATTGAGGATCCCAAAGTCAATGTTGCCCTACCTGGTGCCTGGGTTTAGGATATCTGGGCTGCAGAGCAACCTGGAGTGGGAGGGGAAAGATCCGATTGCCTTGTTCCACAAACGTACCAATGATGTGGATAGAAAGAGAAAAGAGATTATGGTAGGAGAATATGAGCATCTCTGGACTAAATTACAGAGCAGAATAAAAAAAGTAGTTACTAACTGAGCCATGAGCAAATTGGCAGAGGTTCATCATGATGAAAGAGGTAAATGTGTGGCTCAGATTGGTGTGGGAGAAATGGGTTTGAATTCATGGGACATTGGTACCATTACTGGGGATTAGAGGGAATTGTTCAGAAGGGATGGGCTCCACCAGAGTCCGTGCTGGGACCAGAGTCTTGGTGAATCGCATAACTCGTACTGTGAATAGGGCTTTAAACTAAAAGGTGGGTTCAGTTGAATGGAAAAGTATGGCGCACCTAAAGATGGGGAGGGTTCAGCAGAGGCTGTTAAAGTTTCTAGAACAAGTACTATAACAGAGTATGGAAAGGATCAGAATATCTAACTTCAAGCGCAGCAGATAAAGGGCCAGCTATGAGAAGAGAGCAGTCAACACTGGACTAAGTATGTTACACTTAAATTCACATGGTTTAGGAAACAAGGTAAATGAGCTTGTACAATTTGAAATTGGTGAGTATCAGAGATATGGCTGTAAGGGGATCAGGGCTGGACCCTCCGCCTCCTCTGAGACTTCTGTTTCCCGGCCCCCAATGCCTCATCTTCACCATGGATATCCAATCCCTCTACACCTCCATCCGCCAACCTCCATTTCTTCCTCTCCCGACGTCCCCAACAGTACCCTTCCACTGACACTTTCGTTCGTTTGGCTGAACTGGTTCTCACCCTTCACAATTTCTCCTTCGAATCCTCTCATTTCATCCAGACCAAAGGGGTAGCCATTGGCATTCGTATAGGCCCCAGCTATGCCTGTCTCTTTGTTGGCTACGTAGAACAGACCATCTTCTGTAGTTACACAGGCACCACTCCCCACCTCTTCCTCCGCTACTTTGACTGCATTGGTGTCACCTCGCACTCCCACTCCCTCATCAACTTCACCAACATATTCCATCCTGACTTTAAATTTACCTCTGACACCTCCCTCCCATTCCTGGACTGCTCCATCTCCATTAATGACGACCGAATTGACACCGACATTTTTTACAAACCCACCGTCTCCCACAACTACCTGGGTTGCACCTCTTCCTACCCCACCTCCTGCAAAAATGCCATCCCGCATTCCCAATTCTTCGCCTTTGCCGTATCTGCTCCCAGGAGGACCAGTTCCACCACAGAACACACCAGATGGCCTCCTTTTTTAGAGACCGCAATTTCCCTTCCCACGTGTTTTAAGATGTCCTCCGACGCATCTCGTCCACATCCCGCACCTCCGCCCTCAGACCCCACTCCTCCAACCGTAACAAGGACAGAACCCCCCTGGCGCTCACCTTCCACCCTTCTAACCTTCACATAAACCAAATCATCCAACGACGTTTCTGCCACCTCCATACGGACCCCACCGCCAGGGATATATTTCCATCCCCACCCCTTTCTGCCTTCCACAAAGACCATTCCCTCCATGACTATCTGGTCAGGTCCACGCCTCCCAGCAACCCATCCTCTTGTCCTGACACCTTCCACTGCCACCGCAGGAATTGCAAAACCTGCACCCACACCTCCTCCCTCGCCTCCATTCAAGGCCCCAAAGGAGCCTTCCACATCCATCAAAGTTTCACCTGCGTATCCACAAATGTCACTTATTGTATCCGTTGCTCCCGATGCAGTCTCCTGTAAATTGGGGAGACTGGACGCCTCCTAGCAGAGTGTTTTAGGGATCTCTGGGATACCTGCACCAATCAACCACACCGCCCTGTTGCCCAATATTTCAACTCCCGCTCCCACTCTGCCGAGGTCATGGAGGTCCTGGGCCTCCTTCACCGCCGCTGCCTCACCACCCAACGGCTGGAAGAAAATGCCTCCTATTCCGCCTCTGAACATTTCAACCCCAGGGCATCAATTTGGATTTCACCAGTTTCCTCATTCCCCTTCCCCTACCTCATCCTAGTTCCAAGCTTCAAGCTCAGCACTGTCCCCATGACTTGTCCTACCTGCTTGTCTTCCTTTCCACCTATCCATTCCACCCTCCTCTCTGGGTGAATGGGGGTGGGGATGAAGGTAACAGGTCAGTGAACTCTTTGCTACCTTCCCCCACCCTCCTCCCTGACCTATCACCTCCATCCCCACCCCATTTCATCTATTGTACTCTATGCTACTTTCTTCCCACCCCCACCCTCCTCTCATTTATCTCTCCACCCTGCAGGCACTCCGCCTCTATTCCTGATGAAGGGCTTTTGCCCAAAACATTGATTTTCCTGCTCCTCGGATGCTGCCTGAACTGCTGTGCTTTTCCAGCACCACTCTAGTCTAGAATCTGGTTTCCAACATCTGCAGTCATTGTTTTTACCTGGGAACTAAATATGGAAGCATACATATCCTGTTGAAAGGAAAGGCAGGGTGTCGGTTGCCTTTTAGTAAATCAAATCAATATCAAAATGTGATAGAGTTGGAAGGCATATAATCTGTGTAGGTAGTGTTGAGGAACTGCAAAGGAATGTGGGACAGAAAATAAGTCAGGAGACAGATGCACATAAGAAAATCATTACAATATGCAGGTGGACTGGGAAAATCAGGTTGGTAACAGATTTCAAGAAAAAGAATTTGTGGAATTATCTGAGATCTTTTTGTATCAGGTTATGGTAGATCCCACTGAGAAACAGGTAATTCTGGATTTAGTAACATGTGATGAGGTAGACTTAATTAAGGAGCTTAAAATGAAGGAACCTGAAAGGGCAGTGACCATACTATGATAAAGTCACCCTGCAGTTTGAAAAGGGGAAGATTGAATTAGAGGGTAACGGTATTACAACTGAACAAAGTTAACTACAGAGAGGGAGGAGCTGGCCAGAATTGATTGTAAAGGGCGCCTAACAGGAAAAACTGTGGAGCAGTAATGGCTGGAGTTTCAAGGGACAACAGAAATTCATTCCAAGGAAGAAGAAATGTGCAATGGGGAGGACAAGGCAGCCATGGCAGGTGAGGGATGTCAGGGACAGCATAAAAACAAAAGACCTTAATCAGGGGGTGGAGGAGAGTTTAATGGTTATTACGAAGGAAACGGTCCTGGGGAAGCTGGATAAATCATCCAGACGAGATGGATGACGCCCAAGAGTTCTGAAGGATATATCTGAGGAGGTTGTAGAGACATTGTTGTGAAGATTAGTGGGGATTCAGGGGAATGTGAAGCCTTTGAAAACCAGCAGAGGGTAACTAAAAAAGCAATAAGCAAGCAGAAGGTGAAATAAGAGAGTAAGCTAGTTAGTAATATAAAAGAAGATTGCAAGTGATTTTTAAATTTGTAAATGTAAGATAGAGGAAAAAGTGGACTTTGGAGGACTGGAAAATGAGGGTGGAGAAGTAGGATTGGGGAAGAAATAGTGACAGTATATTGCAATAGCTTTTACAGTGGAAGACACCAGCAGCAAACTAGAACTTCAACAGTCGGTGGCGGGAGAGAGTTTAGTGGCTATCACTAAGGAAAAGGTCCTGGGGAAGCTGCATAAATCATCCAGACCCAGATGGACTACACCCAAGAGTTCTGAAGGATATAGCTGAGGAGGTTGTAGAGGCATTGGTGGTGATCTTTCGGGAGTCACTGGAGTCAGGGAGGGTTCCAAAAGGCTGTAAAATTGTTAACGTACCACTCCTGTTTAGGAAGGAAGGGAGGGAGGAAAAAGGCTTTACACTGATTCGCCTGACCTCAGTTGGTAAGATTGTGAGAGTCCATTATTAAGGAAGTGTTTGTGGAGTACTTGGAAGTGCATGGTAAAAGTCAGGCTGAGTCGGCACGAATTCATCAAGATGAGTCAAGTCTACAAGGAGGTAACAAGCAGGTTAGACAAGAGAGAGTCAGCAGACATAATCTATTCGGATTTCTGCAGGAGGCTGTTAAATAGGTTAAGAACTTATGGTGTTCGGGGAAAGAAACTGGCATGGTTAAAGGACTGGCTGTCTGACAGAAGGCAGAGAGTGGGGATAAAGGGGTCTTTTTCAGAAAGTGGCCTGTGACTGCAGGGGTCTGTGTTGGGACCATAGCTATACATGCTGTACATTAATGATATGGACGAAGATCCTTAAGGAATTGTTGCAAAATTTGCAGATGACACAAAGCTACGTGGAGGGACAGGTAGTGTTGAGGAAGTGGGGAGGCTGCATAAGGACTTGGACAGGCTCAGAGAGTGGACAAATAAGTGACAGGTGGAATACAATGTGGAAAAGTGTACAGATTATACACTTTGTAAGGAAGAATTGAGTATTTAATAGTGTACACTGCTTTCAAACTGGGGAAAGGCTTTGGAAATCTAAAGCACAAAAGGACTTGGGAATCCTAGTTCAGGATTCTCTTAAGTTAACATGCAAGTTCAGTTGGCAATTAGGAAAGTAAATGCAATGTTAGCATTCATTTCAAGAGGGCTAGAATGTAAGAGTAGAAATGTACTGCTGAGGCTGTATAAGGATGTGGGCAGAATATATTTGTAATATTGTGAGCCATTTTGACCCCTCTATCCAACAAAGAATATGCTGGTGTTGGAGGGCTCCAGAGAAGGTTTACAAGAATAATCCCAGGGGCATGACAGGCTTATTAAATGAGGAGCGATCGAGGACTCTGGCTGTGTAACTCGGAGTTCAGAAGGATGGTGGGAGTGGATCTGATCGAAACTAACAGAATATCAAGAGGCCTGCATAGAGTGGACATAGAGTTTAATTTGGATAAATGTGAGGTATTGCATTTTGATGAAACAAGCAAGGACAGGACTGGTACAATTAATGGTAGAGCCCTGCGTTGTGTTGTAGAACAGAGACCTAGGGGATCAGGTACATAATTCTTTAAAATTTGTGTCACAAGTAGGCAGGGTGGTTAAGAAGTTGTTTAGCACACTTGCCTTCATTGCTCCTAACTTTGTGTTTAGGAGTTGGGACATCATGGGCACCAAATAGTCACCACAAGACTTGACCAACTATCACTAGTATCCATACACACAGATGAAGAGGGACACCAGTTTGACTGGGACAATGTATCAATCCTGGGACAGATTAAACAAAGACACGCACAGGAATTTGTAGAGGCCTGGCATTTAAACTAGAACTCCATTAACAAACATATCGATTTGGACCCCTTTAACAATCACTCAGAAAAAGAACTAGAAGTGATATCACCCACCACGACACACCAAGACACACAAATGGCAAGCGGGACAGAATACCAGCGCTTCCATGGAGGCTGTCTAATGATGTTACCTAGCATGGTGATAAAATGTCTGAGAATATATCTACCAGCTCAGCAAACAAACTGACAACCAGTTGGGACATCGGGTTGAGGTTATAGAGGACATTGAGGCCTCTTCTGGGGTACTGTGTACAGTTCTGGTCGCCTCGCCATTGGAAGGATATCATTAAATTGGAGAGGGTTCAGAAAAGATTTACTTGGATTTTGCTGGAAATGGAATGTTGGAGTTATAAAAAATAAGCTGGGACTTTTCACTGGGACATTGGAGTTTCAAGGACGACAATAGATGAGGTGAATAGCAACAGTCTTTTCCCTAGAGTGGAGGATTTTAAAACTAGGCGGCATATTTTTAAGGTGAGAGGAGACTTTGCTTGTTTGTTTGTTTGTTTTTAAAAGGGGTGTGAGGGGCAGCTTTTTTAACAGAGGGTGGTTCATGTGTGGAGTGAACTGCCAGAGGAAGTGGTGGATGCAAGTACAAGTTAAAAAGTTTAAAAGGCATTTGGATAAGTACATGAGTAGGAAGGGTTTGGAGGGATATTGGCAAAATGCAGGGAAGTAGGACAAGTTAAGTTTTGGAATTTAATCAGCGTGGACTAGTTGGGCCCAAGGGTCTGATTCTGTAAAATGTTTCTGCTCGTAGGAGAGACCAGGACCTGAGAGCACAGCTGCAAAGTGAAGGGATGACATTTTAGTACTGCAAAGAGGAGATTCAGCCAGAGGGGTGGTGAATCTGTGGAACGTTTTGCCACAGAGAGCTGTAGAGGCCAAGTCATAGAGTGCATTTAAGATGGAGATGATAGATAGGTTCTTGATTGGTAAGTTACGTGGAGAAAGCAGGAAAATGGTATTGAGAAACAAATCAGCCATAATTCAAAGAGCAGACTTGATAGGTGAATGGCCTAATTCTGTTCCTATATCTTATGGTCTTACCACATCTTCCTAGTTAAACTAACAGTTATTTCACTGAGCCTTGAGTTCTGCAAAACGTTTGATAGTTCTATCTGGGTATGTTTTGTAGAATTTTATCTTCAGACCTTTTCTGTTTTATTGCATTGCCAGGCTGCAGAGGATATTGGCTACCCAGTGATGATCAAGGCTTCTGAAGGAGGAGGTGGCAAAGGGATAAGAAAAGTGAATGCAGCTGAGGATTTTCCGAACCTTTTCAGGCAGGTGGGTGATACACAGAAAAGATGAATTCTGCTGCCTGTTGAATAATGCCATGAATTTCTGGCTTCTGTTAACTGTCGTTTTTGAAAGTGCTGATACAGTGCAAGCTTATAATGCTATAATTTCTGTGATGCTAGTGAAAACATAGATACCAGAAAATGCAACGAATGAGTCTCCTCAAAGTTTACACTGGATTCTTTTCTATGTAATAGAGAAAGGTGATCTATAATAGTGTAAATTCTTCTGTTTAACTAGTTATAGAAGTTTGATTCTCTTGGATGTTTTGAGGTTTATCTTGTTCTCATATAGTTATCAATTTGCTGAAATAGTGGTCTTTTGTGCACAGTTGTAACCTGATCGTGAATGCCATTTTTTAACTGCCCCAAAAACAATGCGTTGGAAATATTGTACATTAATTAACACATGGCGAGAAACAGTTGAGCCTGTTTGTCTTCAGGTGGTTTGTCTTTGTGGGTTGGCCAGCAGGATGAACTAATTTCAATGAAAATTTGGAAAGTATCTTGAGATTGCTTTTGATGAATGTTGGTTTTGTTCCTGAACAATAAATGTGATCAGGTCTGTTTGAACATGGAAACAGCATAACTTTTTGTGTGTACATCAAACTGTTTATTTTATGCAGTCGATTTTATCTCATTTGTTTTCACTAAAGGAATTTGAAGCTGCACATTAATGAAAAATTACTTCCTTGAGAGTAAATCCGTGTATTATTGTTCTGCTGCACAAAAATGTTTATAGATGAGGTAGGCCCATCATGTTAATCCTCCCATCGAAACTGATTAATTACCCTTTCCTCCTTACAGTATTTATTGTTCTGTTGAACGATATCCTGTGCCATACACCAATTTGGCCAAGAATAGAAGAACAATTTATAAACCAGTCTTATAATACCAAATCTAATTACCTAAAGGAACCTGAGGCTTACTCAGGTCTACATCTTTCCCACATCTCCGTGGCTGTGCACAAGTATCAAAGATGTGCCAGTGCACAACTGAACCAGCGACAATCCTCCACACTCCTACATGTCACCTCCCTTCAATAATTTTATTTTGGTAAAACACCCATTCTTTTTCCACTCTTCCACCACCTATCCAAGACAGTTATTTTTCTTTTCTCCAAGATTGTAGTTGGGACTTCAGACATGATTCATTCTTGGTATTTTGCATGATTGTAGATGCAAATCTATCATTGCACTCATTCCTTTGGATGCACTTCTCGTACAGTTCGCCTGAAGGTTTAGCTTGAAATGAAAAGGACCAGCCCAATTTTCCATTTAATTAACAAAACAGATTCATCCAGTGATTCCAGTTCCTGTCCATTTGGTGTAATGTTTTCAGGAGAAGAAATTGGAATTTTTCTCTCTTTCAGGTACAAACAGAGGTCCCTGGTTCTCCAATTTTTGTAATGAGGCTTGCCAAACATGCACGCCATCTTGAAGTCCAAATTCTTGCTGATCACTATGGCAATGCAATTTCCCTATTTGGCCGTGATTGCTCAGTTCAACGTCGACACCAAAAGATTATTGAGGAAGCTCCTGCGACAATTGCTACCTCCTCAGTGTTTGACAACATGGAGAAGGTGAGTACAGGAGATCTTGCTTGTACCACTGAGAAACCTATTTGAATGAATTATCTTTCAAAAGGGATAAGCAACAGAGTTGTATTAACTGAAGTTGTTATAAATCTGTGGTTCCTGGATTTCCTAGCATGTTAATGTTTTCAAAGAGCCTTGCACTTGTAGATGATGGGCTAAGGTGGCAGCATCCTGAGATGCGGTCCCAGCATAGTAATAATAGAGGCTAGTTCTCTGAGGGAGTTGAGGCAGACAGGCCTCAACATGGATGTATGAGTCCTGCTGGTAGAGTCGAGATCAGGCAAGTGACGTGAAATGAGAACAGAAACCTTTGACTTGCTTACTTGGCTCCCTGCTTGGGTCTAATTGTAGCAATGCCTAGGATAAGGAGAACTTATACAGATGGATAGTTGAGTTTGCGGGCACATGGAACAGGCAAACGTCAAGTATCTATTTGTGTCCAGCAGTTTCATCCAGCCGGGGTGCTCTTCTGCTAATCCTGCAAACTACAACAATCTCTACACTGGATGGAACTGGTGGGTATAATGTTGAGAAAAGCTGCTGGTCTGCCCTCTATTGTGTTCAAAGTGTTGTATTGTGCCATTCTAGCTGAATATAAGATTGATGTAGTACCGACTTCTAAACTTGCTCTTTTGAGGTGTATATCCATGTGGACATTGATTCTTGAGACGGCAGGATGAGTACGAGGCAAGTTTAATACGTTAGAATTGTATTCACTGGAGTTCAGAAGAATGAGGAGGATCACATAGAAATCTATACAATTCTAACATGACTAGATAGGATATTTCAGGAGTCACAATTGAAGATAATGAGAGAAGTCTGTTCACCCAGAGAGTGAGCCTGTGGAATTTGCAACCATGGAAAACTTTTTTAGATTAGATTAGACTTACAGTGTGGAAACAGGCCCTTCGGCCCAACAAGTCCACACCGACCCGCCGAAGCGCAACCCACCCATACCCCTACATTTACCCCTTACCTAACACTACGGGCAATTTAGCTTGGCCAATTCACCTGACCCGCACATCTTTGTGACTGTGGGAGGAAACCGGAGCACCCGAAGGAAACCCACGCAGACACGGGGAGAACGTGCAAACTCCACACAGTCAGTCGCCTGAGTCGGGAATTGAACCCGGTATGATTTCAAGAAGTCGTTGGATATAGTGCTTGGGGCTGATGGAGTAAAGGATATGAGGGAAAAGCAGCAAGAGGCTATTGATTTGGATGATCAGACGTGATCATAATGAATGATGGAACAGGTTTAAAGGGTCAGTTGGCCCACTTCTCCTGTTTTCTATGTTTAATGCCTTGCAAATACGTACTCCAAAAAGTGTTTATTGTTCTAAATTGA
This sequence comes from Hemiscyllium ocellatum, assembly GCF_020745735.1. Taxonomy (NCBI): domain Eukaryota; kingdom Metazoa; phylum Chordata; class Chondrichthyes; order Orectolobiformes; family Hemiscylliidae; genus Hemiscyllium; species Hemiscyllium ocellatum. The sequence goes on from NC_083431.1 coordinate 22,821,276, forward strand.
AATACTTGAAGAGCCCCCTTAATATCAACTGATTTTTTAAAAAAAGATGGTTAAATTGTGATCTGTAATTTGTTAAGTTCATTGAATTATTTAAAATGATCACTGCAGGTGTGACTTCCCTTCGAAATGCTTTCAGTATAGGGTTTTTACATGCAGTGAATTGTTATTTCTAATACTGTGAGATGGGAGAAATGTTGTAGAGCAAATCAAAGAAAGGTTTGCATTTGTGTAGCTACTTCCATGATTTTTGTATGTCCCTTGATTTACAATTAATCAAGTATATTTGATTGAAATCACTGCTGTGAGGTAAGACTTTTCTTCTAAACAATGCAATGGAAACTTTAATGATCCACCTGAGAAGATCCCATTTGAAACGTGGACTGTCGAATAATGCAGTAATTCCTCAGTGCTGCGCTTCAGTGTCAGTTTGGATTTTATGTTGAAATCTCTGGAATGGGACTTGCATTCAGTATTGCTGCCAATATTGGCTTGTGAGAAATAAAATTAGGATTAGGTAACCATCTGCTTCTGTCAGTACTTTATCAGTATTATGCTTGCCTTCACATCACTTCATTGAAAATCAGGAAGTACTTCCCTTAAATTCACATGGTATATGTGCGTATGGTATCAAAATGAAGGAAAGAGTTTAATTTATTCATACCATATTTGACTAATTAGTAAGCATGTTTCAGATGACAACTCTACAATATTAAGTTGAAGGGTATAAGGTGAAGAGACAATGTAATTTAATAATAATCCGAATCCAGATTGTTCAGATTTGGTGCTAGTTTTGCTGTTTTGGTTTCTCCTGAAAGAATAATCATGGGGTTTGTAAAAAGGAAGTTTAGGCATTGCATCCTTGACATCACTGATGCTTTACAAGCTGATGCTTGCGTATTACAAATAAACATTGTCCATTTTAACTAGTATGTTATCTGGACTCGAACCTGTGAGACTCATGTTACTTCTGTTTTGTTGTTCCCTCTCTATTATAATCAATATATTTGTATAAACTCAAGTTTAGTTCATTAGAATTAGAATTACTACAGTGTGGAAACAGGCCCTTCAGCCCAACATGTCTGCACCAACCCTCCGAAGAGTAATCACTCCGCCCCATTCCCCTACCCAATATTTATCCCTGAATAAAGCACCCAACCTACACATCCCTGCACACTGGACAATTTAACATGGCCAATTCACCTAACATGCAAATCTTTGGAAACCCAGCAGACACTGGGAGAATATGCAAACTCCACGCAGACAGTGGTCCGAGGCTGGAATTGAACCCGAATCCCTGGTGCTGTGAGACAGCAGTGCTAACCACTGAGCCACCATGCCACCCCCTCCTTTCAATGTATTATCATGCACTATAGACCTTGGGCTTTTAGGGGAATAAAAAGTTCCCATAAATCTCATCACAGATTTTTCATGTAGTATGAAGTTAGCTTAAACTAACTCCCTGTGTGCATTCTCACTTACTGGGAAATCACTTTTCTCCTTGCTGTTCACCGACTAATTGCTGAAATTTATTTTCCAGTGTGCAGTGAAGCTAGCAAAAATGGTGGGCTATGCAAGTGCAGGCACAGTGGAATATCTGTACAGTCAAGATGGAAGTTTTTACTTTCTGGAACTAAACCCGAGGCTTCAAGTGGAACATCCCTGTACTGAAATGGTGGCAGATGTAAACTTGCCTTCTGCACAGTTGCAGGTGAGTTGTGTATTAGTTAAATTGCTTTAGGAATTCTCTTGCACACTATTCTTATTAAACATTATTTTTATCTCTATCCTTGAGTTTCTCAAACAAACTGCTAAATTTGCTTGACTGATACATATCTTCCTGCTCTTGCACTTTTCCTCAGATTGCAATGGGAATTCCTCTGCACAGAATCAAGGATATTCGGATGCTGTATGGAGTTGCCCCATGGGGGGATTCACTGATTGATTTTGAGAATTCAGCAAACACCCCTTGTCCACGTGGTCATGTGATAGCCGCTCGTATCACCAGTGAGAATCCAGACGAGGTCAAATTAAATATTTAGTCTTTAATTTTGTTCATAATAAAAAATTCATCAATTCTGTTATTTAACTTTAGCTTCTTTCATGGCTTCCCACAAAGTGTCTACGTTGCACAAAAAATTGTTAGAACTATATGCGTTTACAGAATTTTTCAATATTGCACATCATTTATTGTTCACCTGACAAATGTAGACTATGTATTAAAATGTGCCAGGGTACAATTTGCAGCTTGTTACAGTTCTGCCCTTTCTTCCATTCCTCTGGAGAGGTGCTGTAACACTGATCTGGCTGAGGTTTGAAACTCCTGGTTGACTTGAAGTAATTTAATTTGGCTGGTGTGTGCTTATATAAAAGACTAGCACTGTAATTGCTATCACACCAGGCACTCAGTCATTTGGGTTGTAGACCATTATAACAGCTGGTCAATATTACATTGTGTCTTTAGCTTGCATTTCCCACTTCAGTGCTGTAACCAGACTCAAAATGGAAGTATGTTCCCTCTGTTCTGTGACGTTTCCTTTTTTTAAAACCAGGCTAAGATAGGCAGTAGTGTACAAATGTCCATCTTCTATTTGTTACTGTGCAGATCATTGAACACTCTGTTTTGAGTCACTATATAATGTTTTGGTGAATTCTAGTATACCTTTCACAACCCCAAACCAAGAGTGCCTGTTATTAAAATCAGGCCTACACATGTTCAAAGAATACCAATGACTTCAAAATTTACTAAATCAACTTGAGTGAGAAGTAACAAATCTGTGGTAACAACTGCTTGGATCAGATGTGGTAATTGAGAGTTTTGATACTCAGTTTCAGATGTTCTTTTATACTGTCTGACAGGGTTTCAAGCCAAGTTCCGGCACTGTGCAGGAGTTGAATTTCCGCAGCAGTAAGAACGTCTGGGGTTACTTCAGTGTGGCAGCAGCAGGAGGCCTCCATGAGTTTGCAGATTCTCAATTTGGACATTGCTTCTCGTGGGGCGAAAACAGAGAAGAAGCCATCTCGTTAGTACTTTGCCTGCCCATTCTTTCATTGAAACCTTATACATTTTCTATATTGAGAAAGAGTTGCCATTGCTCAAGTCTTGGCTCAATCTTTTAAGAAGTTTGCCTTTTTCTTCATAATTTCCACTCTTTGGCAATTTGGATTTTCCTTTAGTAGGTGGGTGGCCTATCTGTTTCTTAACCTCATTGATTGAAAATGAGGAGTAAATGGCACTCATCATTCAACTACTTGCTATTTCAGATTTTCTTTTGACCCCCCATTTCTCTGCACACAATCGCTCTTCTCAAGACCTCCCATTTGGGAGATGTACAATGGGAACAAAAACTGCTCTTGCTTTCAAAGTCTATTGCTCCCTTGCTTAACTTGGGAACATAGGAAAGAGGAGCTGGAGTAGACCACTCGTTTGATTGACCTTGCACTGCCAATCAACTAGGTCATGGCTGACTATCCAACTCAACACCATTTTACTGCACTATCCCCATAATCCTTTGATTTTGTTAATATAGAAAAATCAATTGATCTTTCTCTTGAATATAATCACTTGAGCTTTCACAGTGCTCTGTGTGCCAATGATTTGCCACTTCACGTGATTAGTTTTGGGTCTCATGTTTTATTTTTGGCGTAAACATCAGAAAGACTAACAAAGACAGTAGGGAAATAGTGTTTGGATTTAACCTTAATATGTGTGCATGTTGTCAAGGTTGCTTCACATGCAACAATTCTGTTTTGAAGTTTCTGTTATTCTGCAGAATAAGTTGGCAGCATGGTGGCACAGTGGTTAGCAATGCTGCCTGTCAGTGCTGGGGACCTGAATTCAATTCCAGACTTGGGTGAATGTGTGTGGAGTTTGCATGATCTCCCTGTGTTTGTGGCTTCCTCTGGATGCTCCTTTTTCTTCCCACAGTCCAAAGATGTGCAGGTTAGATGGATTGACCATGCTAAATTGTCCTGTAGTGTCCAGGAATACACAGGCTAGGTCGATTAGCCATTGGTAAATGCTAACTTATGGGGAGAGGATGAGTGGATCGATCTGGGTATGATGCTAATTGGAGGATTGGTGCACACTCAGTGGGCTGAATGACCTCTATCTGTACTGTAAGGATTCTGTGATTCACTGATTTTGTTTACAGAAAATTTCTATAATCAAAGCCTGGGATGTATATTAAGAAAATATGTTTGATATTAGTTGAGGGACCAGTGCTGGGCAGGATATTTACTAGCTTTTTGCTTCAGGCTCACTTTTTTTTTCACTCGGGTGTATGTCTTATAGGTTTAACATTTGAGTAACTGATATCTCAGACAGTGCAATATTTCCAAGGTAATGCAAAGGTTTGGAGCCAAAATTCCTGGATTGTAATTGAAACCATGGCTGTGACATCTGAGTTTATTCAGTTGACAAATTGAGTGAAAGTGGTTAGTCCATTGCCTCCCAGCCTAGCATCATAGGATTTGGAATATCTACATCTGAATCTCTCTTGCCTGGCAGAATAGTCAAGACAATTTTCACCCTCTGCATGAAGAGATTTACTGCCAGGACCAAATCTTAATTTTGCTTGGCATCAGTTACTGTATGTGTAAAAAATATATGTAGCTGAATACTGAACCTCAGCGTTCATTTCTGAAAATGTGTTGCTGGTTAAAGCACAGCAGGTTAGGCAGCATCCAAGGAACAGGAAATTCGACATTTCGGGCATAAGCCCTTCATCAGGAATGCCCGAAACGTCGAATTTCCTGTTCCTTGGATGCTGCCTAACCTGCTGTGCTTTAACCAGCAACACATTTTCAGCTGTGATCTCCAACATCTGCAGACCTCATTTTTTACCCTCAGCGTTCATTTCCCATGCTTCGCTAATCCATCAATGCTTAATGTCTGGGGCTTGTGAAAAATGATCATTAGTTTTTATTTTCTCCCAAAAAAGTGATGTTTCTGTGCCTGTCTGAATTGAACTTCAATTGTTCAAGCTGAACAGTGATGTTACATTCTCCTCTCTTCTTTTTGGATTTGGAACTGTTATCAAACTGGATAACAACCAAAGCTTTATTTTGGCACATGGTGGTGTTTTCTTCTCGAGTGGGAACCTTTCATGATTCGTTACTTCTCACACCGTAGGAACATGGTGGTGGCACTGAAGGAACTGTCCATTCGTGGTGATTTCAGAACAACTGTGGAATACCTCATCAGATTATTGGAAACAGAAAGCTTCCAACAGAACAGCATTGATACTGGCTGGCTAGATCGGCTCATTGCAGAGAAAGTCCAGGTATTGCAACTTGGTAAATGGGAAAACCTGTGTAATTTTTCAACTTAAGTGCACAAATGGGTAATGGAGGACCGGGTGGCAATTATTTAGTAGATGCTTTAACTTGCCTGATATTTTTCATTGCATGAAAGTAAATGGGGGCGGGTGTGGTGGTATGTCAACTGTTACTCTTTTTTTGTTTCATTGTGGAAATAGTTCACCACAAACATTAGGATTTGATGTCAAAATTGGAACATCGTGGGAAGTTTCTGATAGAGGCCAAGATATCTACCTCATTTAATGAGGTAGGCCCTGTTTATTGGTAAAGTAAATGAGCCATTGGGAAAAGCCAGTCACAAGTGCCTGGGATCTATTTCCAGTCTTCTCTACGTTTTTATTTTGCCCTGAGACCCAACTGGTTAGGATGAAAAAGGTCTAGCGCTTTGATTCTCATTTTGTCATTCTGCTCTATCCCGTCCTGTGCAAGTTCATGGTTACCGGTAGCCAACTGATGAGTAAGTGGGTAATACAGTGCAAGCAAACAATGATAATGAGTGCTATTTAAAGCGAAAATGAGGAATATTCTTTTTGAGGTTTATGAATCTGTGAAATTATTACTGAAGAGGGCTGTACTCAAAGCTGAGATGGACAGATTTTTAATTAGGAAGGAAATCCAGGATTATGGAGAAAAAGCAGGAAAGTAGAGTGGCAGATCATCAGATCAACTATGAAGTCATTGAATGGTGGAGCATACTCTGGCCTACTGCTCCTGCATTTGATGGACTTATCTGTATTGTTTTAAAGCTTCCCTTTCTCTTAACTGCACATTTAGGACAATTAGATTTTGATGCCTATGTTGATATCATTGATAAACCAACTTTGCTTAGTGCAAAGTCATCGATATTGCAACAGTGAAATTGTTATCCATCAGCAGGTAAACAATCCAGTGTTCTGTAATTTTTAGTCATTACTACTTCTAAAAGTGTTGCAAACATCCTAATTGCAGTTGTGTGACCCATGATATGGCTAGTTGGCTTTCAGTACTCTGCTCAAAAATCAGTCTTCACTGCCAAGTTTGATCTTGATTCCCTAACCACTGACCAAACACGTGCGTTTTCTGACTGGAGACCCTTAAATGAAGTTTACCGGTTAACCTGAAGTACTGAGGCTTGCAGTATTATCCTGTTTAATTGCAGGCAACTAACTCAGCTCAAATGGAACAGATGGGAGATCCAAACTACTGGCTTCAATGGTTCAGTTACACACCAGGAAGCAGATTTGACCTGTTTATTCACAGATACATCACCTTAAAGTGATGATAATTTCATGGTTCTAATTTAGATTGGACAGCTGTTTTTTTTAGCAATCTGCTTCTATAGTTTTTGAAGTATAATTTTGCTTCTTTTAGGCTGAGAGGCCAGATACTATGTTGGGAATTGTATGTGGAGCTCTGCATGTTGCAGATAAATCCTTCAGAAACAGTGTCTCTAATTTCCTTCACTCACTGGAAAGGTAAGTTGTGTCAGCCATGAACTTTTAAAATTTTATCCAAACATCTTTAATAGCTATATTTTGGAATTTTGTGATGTGTATAAGATTGACATCTCACAATTGTCCATTGTTACTAAGTCACCTCAATACTGACACTTATTCCTACTCTTATAAGCTCTGGCTCCTGTTGTTTACTCAAGAATCCAAATAATTGTGATGAGAAACATCATAATAGTTGTGCCTTACAGCTTTTGGAAAGATGCCTAAAAATGTTCTGTTCTAAGGATTGTCATAACTTGCACCTTCTAGCACTATCTACTGCTGGGATGTATTTCACAGATATCGGTAGCCCTCCAATACCACAACCAGCTTCTACATTTCCTGTTAGTCCAGACAGTGAATCTGCAAACTGCTTGACCAGAGAACTCCATAGCCAAGATTGATCATGTCTTCAGTTACCACCCCTAGCCTTTTTTCCACCACTAAACGTTAGAGAAGTAAAAGCAATAACTATAAAGGACTACAGATTAGAAGGTGAAAATAAAATGGCAAATTATTTTATATTTCGGTTCTCACAAAGCTGTGCTGTAACTGAAATTATAGAAATGCTCACATCATGGATTCTGAGGGAAACAGAGATTATATTTAGAGTTTAAACCTTTTTCAAAAGTTATGATCCAGGGTCCACACATGAAATCTTCTGTTCTGTCCATCCCTGCTGCCTCATCTACTGATTGTTATAGATATCCAATATTTGCATTTGTTTTATGTATTGCCTAGGCTAAACAGTTCTGGTGAATTGAGTCTCTATCCAGATCTTTGAATGGGCTGGTGCTTGGAGATTAGACCTCATGCTGCATCTTTCCCAACCAGTATTAATTATCTGACTGCTAATCTTCCCTTAGGGGTCAAGTCTTACCAGCTCATACTCTTCTGAACACAGTGGATGGGGAACTCATCTATGAGGGGGTGAAATATGTGCTAAAGGTAAAGTCCTAAATGTAAAAATGCACCTGTCAAACCCTTCGATGACATCATTTTTGATTTTTTTTGTTTTGTTTTGACTTGAAACGGTTTCCTCCGGTCAGTGTATGCCTGTGCAATTTATTTTAAACATTTTTTGTATAATTTTGCTGAGAATTCTACATCTGTAGAGTCTTGCAATTGTATTTGTGTTAGATATGTTGGATATGCAGTGAGGTAGATGTCGGTCTTTCACATTGGCTTTTAGAATCTTTTCTGTCTGTGAACTGAGATTACTGCACAGTCACAATACAGTCCCAAGTGAGCAATCTCTTTTCAGAACAACTGCCACACTGTGCAGCATGGTGTTTTCAGGTTGAACGTTCTGTAATAGAAAACAACCTGAATTTATATAGCACCATGTAGCCACTGTTAATGTAAGAAATGTGGTGACCAATGTGGCTGTTTTAATGATGCTCATTGCAGAATAAATATTGGCTTGAGGGAAGAATTCCCAAGTCTTTCTTCAAAATAATGGGGTCTTTTGCATCGACTTTACAGAGCAAACAAATTCTCGGTTAATGTATCATCTGTAAATAAGATCATTAATGTATCACATTAATGCTTTAAATACTCTCTATCTTAGAACTTTTGAAGCTTACAATGAGAGCAAAATTGATTTGACCTTAAGACATAGGAGCAGAAATTAGGCCATTCATCCCATCCAGTCTGCTCTGCCATTCAATCTTGGCTGATACGTTTCTCAGCCCCATTCTCCAGCGTTCTCCCTGTAATGCTTGATCCCCTTGACAATCAGGAACCTACGTATCTCAGTCTTAAATATACTCAATGACCTGACCTCCTCTGTGGCAGTGAATTCCGTAGACTTTCCACTCTCTGGCTGAAAAGTTTCTCCTTATCTCCATTCTAAAAGGTCTTCCCTTGAACCTAAGTCTATGCCCTCAGGTCCTAATCTCTCCTAACAATGGAAACATCTTCTCAACATCTGCTGTGTCCAGGTCATTCAGTATTCTGTAAGTTTCAAATAGATTCCCCCTCATCCTTCTAAACTCCATTGAGTATAGATCCAGAGTCCTCAAACATTCATCATGTTAAGCTTTTCATTCCTGGGACCATTCTTGTGAACCTCCTCTGAACACGCTCCAAGGCCTACGCGTTCTTCCTGCGCACAATAGTCCAAATGTAGCCTGATCAGAGCCTTATAGAGCCTCAAAACTACATCCCTGCTTTTATAATCAAGTCCTCTCAAAATAAATGTTGTCATTGCATTTCCCTTCCTCACTGCAGACTCCATCTGCAAGTTTACCTTGAGAGAATTCTGGACTAGAACTCTTTGCACTTCAGACTTCTGAATTTTGTCCCCATTTTAGAAAATAATCTATGCATCTATTCTTTCACATTTTCCCATTTTGCTCTCCATCTGCCATTTCTTTGCCTACTCTCCTAACCTATCCAAATCCTTCTGCAGCTTCCCAGCCGCCTCAATGCTATCTGTCCCTCTACCTACCTTTTGTATCAAATGCAAACGTAGCCGAAATGCCCTCAGTTCCTTCATCTAGGTCATTAATGTGTAAAGTGAAAAGTTTTGGTCCTAACACTGAGCCTTGCAGAACACCACTTGTCACTGGCTGCCATCGTGAGAAGGACCCTTTTATCCCCACTCTCTGCTTCCTGCCAGATAGCCAAGCTTCTTTCCATGCTAGTACATTGCCTCTAACACCATGGGCCTTATCTTACTTAGTAGCCTCCTGTGTGGCACCTTGTCAAAGGCTTTCTTGAAGTTTAGGTAGATAACATCCGTTGGCTCTCCTTGGTCTAACATGCTCATTACTTCCTCCAAGAATTCTAACAAATTTGTCAGGCGTGACCTCCCCTTGACAAAACCATGCTGACTTTGCCCTATTTTGCTATACGCTTCCAAGTATTCAGAACTCTCATCCTTCGCAATGGATTCCAGAATCTTACCCACAATCAAGGTTAGGCTAATCAGTCTGTAATTTTCAGTCTTTTGTCTCACTCCCTTTTTAAACAAGGGTGTCACATTAAAAATTTTCTAGTCCTCTGGGACCCTCCCTGATTCCTGTAAGATCACCACTAATGCCTCCACTATCTCTTCAGCTATCTCCCTTAGACCTCTGGGGTGTCTTCCATCTGGTCCAGATGATTTATCCACCTTTAGACCATTCAGTTTTTTTCTAGTACCTTCTCCTTGGTGATGGCCACCATACTCAGCTCTGCCCCTTCATTCTCTTGAATTTTTGAAAAATTACTTGTCTTCCACCATGAAGACTGATGTGAAGTAAGTATTCAGTTCCTCAGCCATTTTGTTGTTACCTAGTACAATCCCTCCAGCATAATTTTCCAGCAGCTCAACGTCCACTTTTACCTCTCTTTTGTCCTTTGTATATCTAAATAAACTCTTACAGTCTTCCTTTATACTACTGGCTAGCTTATCCTCATATTTAATCATTTTTTTTTTGTTGCCCACTGGTCTTCCGAATCTCTGGTTTCCCATTGCCCTTCACCACATTATATGCTTTTTGTTTTGCTTTTGCTATCCCTGACTTCTGTAGTCAGCCATGGTTGCCACCTCATCCCTGTACTATGCTGCTTTTCAAGGATGAATCTCGTGGTGTCTCCTGAATTACTCCCAGAAACTCCTGCCATTGTTGTTCCACTGTCTTTCCTGCTCGCCTCCTGTCCCAGTCAGTTCTACACAGCTCCTCCCTTGTGTCTCTGTGGTTGCCTTTATTCAGCTGTAATACCGTTACCTCCGATTCTACCTTCTCCCTCTCAAATTGCAGAGTAAATTGTTATGATCACTGCCTCTGAAGGGTTCCTTCACCTTAAGCTCCCTTACCAAGTCTGCCTCATTGCACAACACTAAATCCAATATTGAGTGTTCCCTCGTGGGCTCAACCACAAGCTGCTCCAAAATGCCGTCTTGTACACTTTCCACAAATTCCTTTTCTTGATTTGAGTGCAAGACCAGATGTAACAGCTTGGGGATCCAGCCCTTTTATGAGAGTTGCTAGGAAATAATGAGAGCACAAAGATGGTGGACATCTGGAGATCTCTTACAGATAGCAAATGGTACTAATTCAGTAGTTTACAACCGACCAGTGACCAACTTACTTTATTAAAGGTATTAAAGGGTCTGGAGTAAAGGCAATAATAATGTCATTAAATGATGGAATAAGCTTGGTGGACTAAATGCTGCCCTTGTTCTTACATTCCTACAAATTGGTCAATGTCTTTCCATGGCCAGGCCTTCCCTATCTCTCCAGTCCTATAATCCTCTCAGAATTGGGAGGCTATATTGGATTTGGTTCTAGGTAATGAACCAGGCCAGGTGTTAGACTTGGAGGTAGGTGAGCACTTCGGGGACAGTGACCACAACTCGGTGACTTTTACTTTAGTGATGGAGAGGGATAATCGTGCGCCGCAGGGCAAGAGCTATAGCTGGGGGCAGGGAAATTATGATGCAGTGAGGCATGACTTAGGTTGTGTGGATTGGAAAAACAGGCTTCAAGAGAAGAACACTAATGAGATGTGGGGATTGTTCAAGGAGCAGCTACTGTGTGTCCTCGATAGGTATGTACCAGTCAGGCATGGTGTAAAGGGCCTTGTGAGGCAGCCGTGGTTTAGTAAGGAATTGGAGTCCCTTGTGAAAGGGAAGAAGGCGGCATATGTAAAGATGAGGCGTGAAGGTTCAGTAGGGGCGATTGAGAGTTATAAGGTAGCCAGGAAGGAGCTAAAGAGGGAGCTAAGAAAAGCGAGAAGGGGACATGAAAAGTCTTTAGCTGGTAGGATTAGGGAAAACCCAAAGGCTTTCTATAGGTATGTCAAGAATAAAAGGATGACTAGGGTAGGTATCGGTCCAGTCAAGGATAGTAGTGGGAAGTTGTGTGTGGAGGCGGAGGAGATTGGAGAGACATTAAATCAGTACTTTTCATCAGTATTCACTCAGGAACAGGACACTGCTGATGTGAATATGGAATCACAAATAATTAGAATGGATGCCCTGGAAATATGCAGGGAAGAGGTTTTGGGAATATTGGAGAGGATGAATATAGATAAGTCTCCTGGGCCTGATGGCATTTACCCCAGGATCCTATGGGAAGCTAGGGAGGAGATAGCAGAGCCATTGGCCTGGATTTTTATGTCGTCATTGTCAACGGGAATAGTACCAGAGGACTGGAGGATAGCGAATGTGGTCCCATTGTTCAAGAAAGGGAGTAGGGATAGCCCTAGTAACTATAGGCCAGTGAGTCTGACTTCAGTGGTGGGCAAAGTCTTAGAGAGAATGGTAAGGGATAAGATTTATGAACATCTGGGTAGGAATAACGTGATCAGGGATAGCCAGCATGGTTTTGTGAAGGGCAGGTCGTGCCTCACAAACCTTATTGAGTTCTTTGAGAAGGTGACTATGGAAGTGGATGAGGGTAAAGCAGTAGATGTTGTGTATATGGATTTTAGTAAGGCGTTCGATAAGGTTCCCCATGGTAGGCTAATGCTAAAACTTCGGAGGTATGGCATTGAGGATACATTAGAGGTTTGGATTAGGAATTGGCTGGCTGGAAGGAGACAGAGGGTAGTAGTTGATAGATTATGTTCATCTTGGAGCGCAGTTACTAGCGGTGTACCACAAGGATCTGTTTTGGGACCATTGCTTTTTGTTATCTTTATAAATGATCTAGAGGAAGGACTTGAAAGCTGGGTAAGCAAGTTTGCGGATGACACGAAAGTCGGTGGAGTTGTGGATAGTGAGGAAGGAAGTGGTAGGTTACAGCGGGATATAGATAAGTTGCAGAGCTGGGCGGAAATGTGGCAAATGGAATTCAATGTAGCTAAGTGCGAAGTCGTTCACTTTGGTAGGAATAACAAGATGATGGATTACTGGGCTAATGGTAGGCTACTTGGTAGTGTGGATGAGCAGAGGGATCTTGGTGTCTATGTACACAGATCTTTGAAAGTTGCCACCCAGGTAAATAGTGCTGTGAGGAAGGCATATGGTGTACTGGGCTTTATTGGCAGAGGAATTGAGTTCCGGAGTCCTGAGGTCATGTTGCAGTTGTATAAGACTCTGGTGAGGCCTCATCTGGAGTATTGTGTGCAGTTTTGGTCGCCATACTATAGGAAGGATGTGGAAGCTTTAGAACGAGTGCAGAGGAGGTTTACCAGGATGTTGCCTGGAATGGTAGGAAAATCTTATGAGGAAAGGCTGAGGCACTTGGGGCTGTTCTCATTGGAGAAGAGAAGGTTTAGGGGAGATCTGATAGAAGTGTATAAGATGATTAGGGGTTTAGATACTAAGAACCTTTTACCGCTAATGGAGTCAGGTGTTACTAGGGGACATAGCTTTAAATTAAGGGTTGGTAGGTATAGGACAGATGTTAGGGGTAGATTCTTCACACAGCGGGTTGTGAGTTCATGGAATGCCCTGCCCGTATCAGTGGTGAACGCTCCTTCTTTATGTTCATTTAAGCGGGCATTGGATAGGCATTTGGAAGTTATTGGGCTAGTATAGGTTAGGTAGGACTCGGTCGGCGCAACATCGAGGGCCGAAGGGCCTGTACTGCGCTGTATCCTTCTATGTTCTATGTTCTATGTTCTAATTCTGCATACCTCCAACTTTGGCCTTTTGTGTGTCCTATAATGCCTTTGGTAGCTGTATATCCATACTTTTCATACTGAATCTTGGGAATTCCCTTGTTAAAATCAAGTTCTGGCAATGTTTTTATTTACTCCACATGATTAATCTTTGGCCTTTGTGCTAACCTTTGCCTGATTATGCTCTGCAAGTTTATCTATATAAAACAAGCTATATAAATGCATGCTGCTTGCTGTGCAGAGATTTGCAGATGCAAATATTTCTGTGTAACCATATAGGTATATCTGCTGAAAATTGGTAAAATTTCTGTCACATCTAAAGTAGCCCAAGTAAGATACGCATGAATGTTGTTGTTAAATTGATAGTTTTAGATTAGACTTACAGTGTGGAAACAGGCCCTTCGGCCCAACAAGTCCACACCGACCCGCCGAAGCGCAACCCACCCACACCCCTACATTTACCCATTACCTAACACTACGGGCAATTTAGCTTGGCCAATTCACCTGACCCGCACATCTTTGTGACTGTGGGAGGAAACCGGAGCACCCGGAGGAAACCCACGCAGACACGGGGAGAACGTGCAAACTCCACACAGTCAGTCGCCTGAGTCGGGAATTGAACCCGGGTCTACAGGTGCTGTGAGGCAGCAGTGCTAACCACTGTGCCACCGTGCCGCCTTTGCTTCTACGTGTCACCTTGGTTCACTGCAAGTTGGAGGCTTAGGAAACTTGTGATCCAGTCAGTCTCAGAACACTGCTATTCAAGTTTACGTTTGAGAACTTACAATCAGTTATCTACAACAATAGCATGAATTTATGTGACATCTTTGTCATAGTGAAATGTCCTATGGCATTTCACAGGAGGAATATTAAACAGGAGTATTTGATGCTGAGCCCACTGAAAGAATCACTGGGATGGATTAATCAGAAGTTTTGAATGATCCTCTTAAAGGAAGACAGTATTTTAAGGAAAGAATTCTGGAACCTACCGTCTAACCAGATAAATGATGAGGAATTTCCTCTCTGACTGACTGTTGTGAATCTGTGGAATTCCTTACCATAGGGAGCTGTTGAGGCGGAGTTGCTAAATACATTCAAGGCTGAGAGAGAGAGAGTTTTAATCTTTATAGAAATTAGGCATTAAGGGGAAAAGGCAAATAGTGGAGTTGAGGACTATCAGATCAGCAGTGATCTCATTGAACAGACTCTGAGCTGAAGTGCTTAATTCTGCTCCATGTCTTAGAACTTACTGAAGTGAAAAGGTCACTTCAGTAATATGGTAGTATCAGTAGCCTTAAATTGGCATGATGTCAGCCTCACTGTTGGGACTGATTCCAGGTTGGCTGGCTGGAATACTCATAGTAGGTTGGCCTAGCTGGTTGAATGCATGTCTTAGTTTGAACATGCTTAGAGCAACTTTCTCCACGTCCTCACCATGGTTTACCATTAACATGTTAAAACTGATGCAGAACTAAAGGTGATGAACAATTTGAGTTTGATTTCAGATGAGACTTTAATTGAAAAGCCTTGATTAAATAATTGACATTATGTGCAAGTGTGATGTGTCCCCTACTCTGTAGTTCTTAATTGTCAACTCTCATCATCTAAAGTCACTCATGAAGCCTAGCACATTAAACAAGGTGCTGGAGGACTGCTTGCACTAGAAGAATTAATCTTGTCTAATGTGATGCTTTGAAAGGGATGTGAACTTACCTAAGGAAGCATGCAAAAGCCTTTCCATTTTTCTTTTATTTCATTGCGCTTTTGTTTTGTGATTTGTTACTTCTCTGCCCATGTTGCTCTACCACCATGAATTCTCTTGCAACTCTCTAAGCTAGAGTCTGGAAGACATGTCTGCCGTTCTTACTGTTTTGCTGTTATTGCAAAGCAAACATTCTTCAAGTGAATGAGGCAGTTTCCGCCTTCTGACGTAGTGTTTATCCTGAGTGAAAGGGTGAAACATTTATTCAAATCTTTGTTTGAGGCCTGCCAGGCAGTGACAAATTAATGGTAGGCATCTATTTGAAGGTGCTGGACATCTTTTTAAACTGATTGACAAAACATTTAAATTGCAGCCTCATTTGTGCTGAACATTTCCAGAAGTTATCAATCTTGCTGTTCACCCCTTTCACAGGTTACACGGCAGTCGCCTAATTGCTATGTAGTTATAATGAATAACTCGTTTGTGGAGGTGGATGTTCATCGGCTGAGTGATGGTGGCTTGCTGTTGTCCTACCATGGCAGCAGCTACACTTCGTACATGAAAGAGGAAGTGGACAGGTGGGAAACAGGATTTTCTTTTCTCTTGACTGCCACTTCAAGGAAATGTTCTTTTTAGACCTTTTTGTCAACGGTGGGTTTTAATCTCAGGATATTTATTGCAGGTATCGTGTTACAATTGGCAACAAGACTTGTGTATTTGAAAAGGAGAATGACCCCTCACTGTTACGCTCACCCTCGGCAGGAAAGTTGATCCAATACACTGTAGAAGATGGTGGCCATGTTTTTGCAGATCACTGCTTTGCTGAAATTGAGGTAAATAAGCCAAACCCTGACAAATGAAGAATCTGAAGAAAGCTTTCATTGTAGAGCAGTGGACACACAGGTTCATGGTAGATACTCTTATTTGGTACACTAGTGCCAAGAGAAGCACAGCTTAGGCATCATAGCTTGGTGCAGTTTTTTAAGATTTGTCACCAATGTTATTTTAATTTCTGATGTCTGTTTATACTCCTGCATTGCTCTATAATGTTATTTTCTTGAAACTATTTAATCAAAGGAGCACTGAATAGTTCTTAGTCCCAATACTGCAAGAAGTGTGAGTCAATATTATTTGTTCAAGTCCTGTAGCAGGGTTTGACTACACAGCTTTGCAACTCTGAACCCGAGTGCTACCAAGTTAATTAAAGCTGATTCCACAGGGGAACTTAGTGTGAAAATAGATAATGAGCAGTTCATGAATGTGAAATTCATTTTCTCTTTTATGAAGGTGATGAAGATGGTGATGACGCTGGTTGCTCAGGCTTCAGGCTGTATTCACTATGTGAAAAGAGCAGGAGCTGTTCTTGAACCAGGTTGTGTGATTGCCAAACTGCAACTGGATGATCCAAGCAGGGTGCAGCAGGTAGGAGACTGTTCAACTATTAGCTATATTCATTTTGCCACATGTTTTTTCATTAACCTATCAGTGAAGGAAGACTAATAGTTTTCATTGTGAATAACCTAGTAACAAAAAAAACGTTCTGTCAAAAAACGTAAGTGTGAAAAACTGCTTTGTTATGTGATACAGTTACAAATTATATAATCTAAGATTTTCTTATTAAAGCATACCTATGCACTCTTAAAAATGGCTGATTCCAAGCAAAATTTCCAAAAACTGACGTGTTAAATTGCCTTTATTTCCTCATGATCATTTTAATGAAGTGGTTGCTGTAAAATAATAAAGTCACATAAATTGGTGTATTTTGAAAATTGAAAACATTCGTTTAAAAAAAAGTCACATCATCTTGTACCAACACACTGACCAGGATTGGTGTGACTGTTGAACCAGGATTATTTGGCAGCATGCTTTCACCGAGATTAGAGTGATTAGATTAGATTAGACTTACAGTGTGGAAACAGGCCCTTCGGCCCAACAAGTCCACACCGACCCGCCGAAGCGCAACCCACCCATACCCCTACATTTACCCCTACCTACACTACGGGCAATTTAGCATGGCCAATTCACCTGACCCGCACATCTTTGGACTGTGGGAGGAAACCGGAGCACCCGGAGGAAACCCACGCAGACACGGGGAGAACGTGCAAACTCCACACAGTCAGTCGCCTGAGGCAGGAATCGAACCCAGGTCCCTGGCGCTGTGAGGCAGCAGTGCTAACCACTGGTGGCCTTTCACCAGAT
The DNA here is from genome assembly GCF_020745735.1 of Hemiscyllium ocellatum. Taxonomy (NCBI): domain Eukaryota; kingdom Metazoa; phylum Chordata; class Chondrichthyes; order Orectolobiformes; family Hemiscylliidae; genus Hemiscyllium; species Hemiscyllium ocellatum. The sequence goes on from NC_083431.1 coordinate 22,838,526, forward strand.
TTAATTGGATGTGGGTTTGTCTGGATTATTTCTTTACATAGAAATTTTTGTTTTCCCTGAAGCCAGAAGAGTTGATATGAATCAGAGACACTTCACTGCAGGAACGAACAGCAAATGATCAAGTAACTCACCCAGGGTCAATCTTGTACTGAACTAATCAAAACAGAAGATTAATAATGTTTAGGATAATCTTCTAGCATGACAAATCTAGACGAGGGCATTGGGAATGTTTATAACTCAGTTGAACTTTAAGCAGGTGTTAACTTTCATGAACAAATGGATGCTTCTTTGCCCATTTGAACTAACCTGAATGTAATGGCAATTCAGCACAAGTTGAGGAAGCTTGTTTGGCTATTTGTTGTCCATGAACAACATACTCACATCTAATCATGTGCTCATCAAGTAATTCACTTTAATGTGTAAAGATGGTAGAGGCTATAAAAGAGACATATAGCACGTTAGAAGTTTAATAGAACTTACAAAAAGATCATTTGTTTTGAGATAGTTTTGAATTCAAGTACTTGTAGAGTACATAAAAAAAATGTCAGGACATGCAATAGAATACATTCCTCATGAAGAATGCATTCTGAATATATTCATGCACTAATTTTGGCAAAATCGCATCCATCAGGCTGTGATACTAAAGTTTTTGTGTAAATCTAGATTTAGACCAGTGATGTCTGTGAGGATCAAAGTGTGCCCAAGTGGCCCAGGAGCTGTAATAAAGGAGTGCTGGGGAGAATAGAATTATGCATGTACTGTTGATTCATTGCTGAAATAAAGATGTGGTCTTTGCACTTTTGAGTTTGGAAGGTGGGGGACCTGGCTAACATTCTTTAGATGGATAGATAAAAATGGACTTTTAAGAACATTTTTTCTTAATCATGTGAAACATGCATGTGTCGCAACACAAAAATATGAAACCACTGTTTTTTGAAATCCAGTAGCAAAAGGCATGTTCTCAAGAAGCCAGAATAAATTGGAGCAAGATATGACTTGCTGCAGTGAAATGTCCCAATAGTAGGTGTGCCAGATGCCTGAAACAGTAGTAAGAAAATCTCTGGCTCTTGAGTCTGAGAAATATTTTCAGCAGGTAGCTTTATGATGCCACCAAGTGGTCAGATACAGATTTGAACATGAAGATGCCTCTTTAGAACGTGCCGTGTTCCACTTGATTGCATCCTGAGTGTAACTTGTGATGTAGGTTATCATTCATACCTGTTTGTAATGTTATTTATTTCAAGTCTGGATATTTGACTTTTGAATTAGTGACACATGGGTTTTCTGCCTGAAGAGTTTAATTGATTAAGTTGTAGGAATTTCTGAGTCCCGATGTTTCTATTTTTAAAAAAGCTGGAGCAAATAGTTTTCAGAATTATGATTATGTTAGGAAGGTATACAATTCTGTAATAATTCCAGTTTTTTTAAACTTAAGGAAATTTTAAACTTGGGTAACTTTTTTTGGTTTTTTTGTGGGCAGTTTTGCAGATGAAGGTTGACGATGGATATATAAAGCAATATTCCTAAGAAGGGGAGAAGGCCGTTTTAGTGGAAAGAGTTTAGTGATAGTCTTAAACCAGAAATATTTAAATGAAACCCTGAAGTGGCTGTTTGAAACTGAAATGTTTTTACTCTGCCTTTTCCTGGAGCTTTCATGCACCTGTAAGATCTTCGAGATTAGGAGACAAAGTCAAAGTTTATGTAAGCCTATTGAAGTGTTTTAAAAAAAAAAAAGAGCCATTTCTCAGTGTGAGTATCGCACAAGAGGTGTTTTTGGGATCTGAGAAGAGTTTTTTGAATTAATAGGAGTATGTGTTACCGCGTTCAAAAATCCTTAAGTTTGCCTTATAAGTAAATAGAATAAACTGGACAATTTTATCTTCTTTTCTATTGCTTAATAAGCTTGAGTTTTATTGTTAAAAGCTAATCTGCAACTTTGCGTGTGTGTTTCAGTGAGATCTTTCACCTTGTTAAATCATATTTTGTTGTGCAGTAATTTTATCAACCCAGATTTCAGTCTTTGATTGACTTGACCAGTAATACCATCAACTGGGGTTATAATACTGAGGCATGGGAAAGTCAGCTTGGACCATTTCATCCCTGGTTCAGAATTACAAAGGGGCTTTGGCACAGGGCTAGGAATAAGTTGCTTGCTCTCTCAAAGATATCAAGCAAAACAGACATGAAGGACATTAAAGGGGAGAATATCATAAAATAAATTTGTAGAAGTTTCATCTGTGACAAATGTTTTACTTGCTGGTGTCTTCTGAAGGCTGTTTCTGCACTAAGTAACTAAAGCATGTATATCGGCGCAGGCAAAGTCATCAGCACTTTCAGTTTAGAAAGACTGATATTAGCTACATTGTCATTATGGGTTCTTGTTACTCAATTGCACAAAGGAACACAGTTGAATTTCAACTGTAACTTAGCACTTCATCAGATTTTCTGCATTTCAAACAGTCATATAACGTGTGCCGTTTAGATTTTTCTTGAAATACATAATTGTTTTGTTTTCTGCTCGATTCCAGGCTGAATTATTCACAGGACCACTGGTTAGGAACCAGAGCTCCGCCCTCCAAGGAGAGAAGCCCCACCGCATCTTCCATTACGTTCTAGATAACCTGGGAAACATCATGAATGGGTTCTGCCTGCCAGAGGCCTATTTTGATATAAAGGTGCTTTTACAAAATGATGCTAAACATGTCGAGTGGTGAGCTTCCTGTTTATTCAGGAGATGATTGAATGAAGTTAAACCAGAACAATGAGGCAATGAATAAAAGACAAATTTGGGACTGGTTTCTGGGAACTCTTCATATAAAGGTCATCAACATATAGAATGGATAGGGTAATAGAAGGAAAGCCCAGTATATTTTGGTAGATTGTTAGATGCTTGTGGGCACATTGAAGGTGTATTTCTAAATTAATGAAAATAAGATCGTTTAATTGAAAGGGAGAAAAGTATATTTAATGGAAAGGATTGCAAAAATAAAATGAATCGACTCCCATACTATTCTGTGATGCTGTTCCTTGTTTGTCCAGAACATGTGAAGGTAATGAATTGGAAGAAACCAGGTGGTTTAACAAACCTGCTGTACCCAGACATGATGTCTTGAATCAACATTTCTCCACTCACCCACCAGCAAACATGTTTTTTTTTCCACATTTTCTTTACCATTTTTCACCTGGTGAAGGGGATGCTGGTGTTGGCATACAGTATTTATGTTGCCTTTACTTATATCGCCCAGGTTTATATCATTAGCAAACTTTAATAGAATATTATATGTTTTAAATAACTGAGGTCCACACACTGATATCTACAGCACTCCAGTAGTCACAGCCTATCGAAAGAATGCCCCATGTTCTACTGCCTACTGTTTGCTCCTCGTTTATTAATCGATTCTCTGTCTATGCTAATATATTGGCCCCATCTTGGTACCACAGCCAAACCTGAACTGCCTTCCCACAACATCTGCTTACACTAATTTTCCAGAAAAGGTCAGTCAGTTGCCTCAGCAACAGTCATCCTCAATCTCTGCCCTTGCCTGAGGTATGGTGACCCTCAAACCACCACCAGTCATCTCTCTCTAATATGAGAGCAGCCTGAGGATGGCAACCAGTGACAAGTGGTGTTCCACACGGCTCAGTGTGGACCCCAGCTTTTCACATTATACACTGCTGATCTAAATGAAGGAATTGAGGTCTTTCTGGTGAAATTTGCAGACGATACAAAGAGAAACAGTTAGCCTTGAGGCAGGGAGATTGCAGAAGGATTTGGAGAGTTTAGGAGAGTGGGCAAAGAGGCAGATGGAGTACAAAATGGGAAAGTGTGAGGTCATGCACTTTGGTAGGAAGAATAGACACATGGATATTTTCTAAATGGGGAGAAAATTCAGAAGTCTGAAGTGCAAAGAGACTTGGGAGTTCAAGTCCAGGATTCTCTCAAGGTAAAGATTAGAATCTCTTCAGTATGGAAACAGGCCCTTCAGCCCAACAAGTCAACACTGACCCTCTCAAAGAGCAACTTACCCAGACCCACCCTACACTTACTCCTGACTAATGCACCTGACACTATTGGCAATTTAGCATGTCTAATTCACCTGGCCTGCGCATCTTTGGACTGTGGGAGGAAACCGGAGCACCTGGAGGAAACCCACGCAGACACTGGGAGAATGTGCAAACTCCTCACAGACAATCGCCTAAAGCAGGAATTGAATCAGTGTCCCTGGTGTTACAAGGTAACAGTGCTAACCGCTGAGCCATCGTGCTGCCCCGAGCCACCGTGTTGCTAAATTTGCAGGTTGATTTTGTAGTTAGGAAGGCAGTTGCAATGATGGCACTTGCTTTGAGAGGATTTGAAGATAAAAGCAGGGAACTACTAATGAGGCCATGGTCTGCCCACATTTGGAGTATTGTGTGCTGTTTTGGGTCCCATATCTCAGGAAGAATGTAATGGCCCTGGAATGTGTTCATAGGAGGTTCATGAGAATGGTCCCAGGAATGAAAAGCTTAACGTATGAGAAACATTTTGAAGACTCTCGGATTATACTTGAAGTTTAGAAGGATTGGAGGGTGGGGGGAGGAGGAGGAGGGGATCTAATTGAAACTGACAGAATGCTGAATGGCCTGGACAGAGCAGATATTGGGAAAATGTTTCCATTGTTAGGAGAGACTAGGACCGGAGGACATGGCCTTAGAGTAGAGGGAAAACTTTTTAGAATATAGATAAGGAAATACTACTTCAGCCAGTGAGCAGTAGATTCATTGCCGCAGAAGGCTGTGGAGGCCAGGTCATGGAGTATATCTAAGATTGCGATAGATAGATCCTTGAGTATCAAGGGCTATGGGAAGAAAGCAGAAGAATGGGGGTTGAGAAATTTATCAGCTGTGATTAAATGGTGAAGCCAACTCAATGGGCTGAATGGTCTAATTTCTGCTCCTGTGTCTTATGGTCTGGTAAGGTTATGGCAAGTTGAAGTTTTGTGTTTTTAATCTTATTCTTGTAGATTAGATCTTGTGCTTGTACCATTGATCCTCTAAGATCAGCAATGGAATTGAACCTGAGAAATTCTGGCCTGTTTGAGGAAACATTACATTACCTGATATATTTAGCAACTTAATGCAAAGGCTAAATTTAAAATTTAATGGAGATGGAAAGCACAGTGAGGTTATCTCTTGACTTCTGTTTTATTCTTCTTCTCAAGGTAAAGGATTGGGTAGAAAGATTAATGCAGACCCTGCGGGATCCGTCCCTCCCACTCCTGGAGCTGCAAGATATCATGACCAGTGTTTCTGGAAGAATCCCTCCAGCAGTGGAGAAGGCTATCAAAAAGGAGATGGCACAGTATGCCAGCAACATCACCTCAGTGCTCTGTCAATTTCCCAGCCAACAGGTATGGTGTTAGAATGGAGAAAACAAAAATAGCAGGACCTTCAGGCTGATCTGACCCATGCATGGCTACAGAATAAAAGCAGCAATAGGCCACCCGCTTCACCATTCAATAAGATCATTGTTGATTTCACATTTTCATCCACCCAACATCTAGTCCAGGGTTGACAGAAGGCGCACTGTACGCAGCAGGGAAAGTAAATGCTCCTTTAATTTATATTAGATGACAAAGGGAATTATAAAGGTCCTAAATGGTTAGTGATGACACCACAAATTGGATGGTTTAAGATCCTAGACCTTGTTATTTCCAGACAATCTGTTTTACGAAGAGGTCTAATAGAGGGCTGTTTTCAGAAATGTCATTCTGCCGAGCAACATCTCACTGCAGAGTGAAAGTTGAGGTTGGCAGCCACGACTCCTCGTGTGCAGCTGTTGATATGTCGCTTGACTTGTGTTTTGGGAGTAGAGAGTCCCACCTCCCAAACTTCACTTCTCTTAGAGTGCAACATGTGAAAAAAGTACGTAAGTATGTTTTTGTAATAGTACATAGTGAAATGGGTTTAAGGCTGAGAAACAAATGAGGCATATTCTAATTGTATTATTGAGGAGCTGTGTGCCTATGAAGTTTCACAATGTTAAAGGATTTCTAATGCATTGTGCCATAAGGTTAACATTAAGTTTTCACAAATTCAATACTGTGATTATTCATTTGCGAGTTACATTATATAGAAGATACGAAGTAACTAGCAAAGTTAAGAATGGGTACCTGAGATTTGCTTATTTTCCTATGCTTACAGTTGGCTCCCTCCAAAATCATAATATTTACACATTTCTTGTTTATATTAGTAGATGCATTCATTTCAAATCTTTGAAAATTGCCAATAAAGTAGTTATCTTTTCTTGGTTTTCAGATTGCTAATATATTGGACAGCCATGCTGCAACATTAAACAGGAAGTCTGAGCGGGAGGTTTTCTTCATGAATACACAAAGCATAGTCCAGCTGGTACAGAGGTTAGTAATATGGTTGGCAAAGGTGGGAGAGTGAATACCTAACACTCCTCTTCATTGTCATCAAGTTCTGGAGGCTGGCTTAGGCTTTTCGATGAGCCCATTGTGATGGAATGGTCAATGCAATTAGTCTGCAATCAAAATTGCACAGTGAAAGGCAGTTTTGACTTTGTGACATCTACTTACACTGCTTCACGTTGGAGAGTCTGCAGGGGAAGTGACTAATTATTAATCTGAGTCTGAGAGAAAGGGAAGTTTGGGCACTGTTCCATCTGCTGACTTATGCTGGAAATGACTGAATGTACATTTCTTGAATTTGATCACTGGGCTCCTCCATGACTAAGATGCATTCTAACATTTGTATCTCAAACTCTACAGGAATAACCAGTAAGTGTCAAACAGCAGCACAACTTCACTGTACAATTTTCCCCCCACTTTTTTCCCTTCTCTGTGGCTGACAAAATTAAACTGACTTTGGCTGTATTTTCCAGCAGCCAGTTCTAGATGTCTATAGGTTTAAGTCTAGAGCCAGGTTACTCCCTTTTTCAGTTGGGATGTTGTCACCACCGGAGAGACATTTGAAGAAGAGAGAGAAAATGGGGATGTTAACACTATTTTTAAAAACTATATAGCCATAATTCTGAAGAAGAGTATTTGATGTGAAATGTTCACTTTCTCTTCTCTTAATTTCTGTCAGATCTGCTGAGTTTTCCCAGAATTTTCTGCTTTTATTTCAGATTTACAGCATTTGCAGTATTTTGGTTTTATCGGTTTTCAACTTCCTGCGATCTTAACTCTCCAGTTGTTCCAGTGGTATGACAGTCTGCTAATGCAGGGAGGTTATCCCCATTTGTACCTGATCTGTTCTTAAGATATTTGACTTTAGATACTTCTAAGTTTGAGGGAAGAGACAAATTTGAATCATTCCCACGCTGTTCTTACAGAGAGAGAGAGAGAGACTGAGAGACTTGGCAAAATTCAGTAGCACCACTTTCAACCAGTACAATGTGTTCTCCAGAATCTGATATACTCATTAACCATTTTAACCTGTCTTTAGGAATCATTAAATAATTGAAAAAGTCCACCTAGTACTTCTAAGTTCAAGGCTGCACAGAATTTTGAGCGTGAGTTTCATAGTTTTCCTTGGCTCATGTTCTATGCATGGGGAATGTCACCTTACATGTCTTTTCTTGAATGTTGGTGACTTTCAAATGTGCCTGATAATACAATAATTTGCATTTTTTTATGAAGACATTTGAATATTAAATGAATGCAAAATGCTTAACCTTTTGGTTCTAATACAGAATTTCTGTGTTTAGTATTTATGTATTCATTTGCTTTATATAAAAAAAGTGATTCAGCCCTACATGTTAATGGCTTGATTACTGCAGGAATGTTGCTGAATAGAAACTGTTGTCCAAGCACTTTTGAAAATAGCTTAAAATTATTTGCTGTCATTGAAATGACCGTCAAATGTATTGTAGAACAGATAAAGAATTATGGAGATCATTACATTTGATACAGTTTCCTCTGACCTAACCAAGAAACATTCCACATTATTCCTTGACATGAGTTGACATTTTTATTTTGTGTCTGAAATATTACTTGTCAGGTTTACACAAATACTGTTTATCATTTATCAAAACATTTTGATGTCTTTTCCTGCATCTTTGCATTCTGAGGATTGGCGAAGTGTCCTACTTATGTTCAGATCCTTGTTTGGTGCTGCCCTGTTCATATTGCTGCATGACATTGTCTGAAAACTGTTTGTTTGCGTAATGAGGTAACTGCTCACTAGGCAAAATGTCTCAGGATTTTGTGTCCCAAAAGTTGTAGTTCTTGGAGCTTTTCATCTTGAGGTTATAAAGACCACAGATAATTAGGGCTTATTTTGTGGACAATTTTCTGCTGAGAAAAGTAATTCTGTTTAAGATCCATTCGTGATGAGCTCAGACCTGCTGATTGCATGAACTGGCTTGTATTAAAGCAAAATTTTGCAAATGCTGGTGAAACTCAGCAGTCCTGGTAAAATCTATGGAAAGAGAAACTGAGTTAACATTTCAAGTCCAATATGGCTCTTTGGAATGTTGGTTTGAATTTAACCAGTTTAAGTTATTGTCTTTCACAGAATAGAAACTCTGCTGTTGAACTTCATTGGGTAGACTGTTTGAGTGTGCAGGAATTCAATTCAGAAATGTCATCTCATAATAGTTAAGACTATTTGCAAAGTCGACACAAGTTGGTGAAGAAACTAGAGGAAAAGGCATGAAGAACAAAATGATTTTTTTAAATGTACACACATCCCATGAAATTCAACAATGCAGACACCTTTCTTGAAAATATTGCTTCTTTCATTCTAGTCTCATTTTGGTGTTAAGATAAACTGAACGATGTAAATTTTGTTTAGGTATCGCAGTGGAATCCGGGGTCACATGAAGGCTGTTGTCATGGACCTTCTCAGGCAGTATCTGAAGGTGGAGATAGAATTCCAGCAAGGTTTGTCCTGCCTTATTGAATTAGCTTGCAGCCTTCAAATGCAGATGCCACAATGCCTTTTCGTTTTAATGGAGTGCTTCTTAAAAGTATGCAGTTGTTTGCCACCAGCTGGCTTAATTGTGTGTCATCTCCATCAATTCATGTTTATCAAATCTTTTGATAAACATGAACTGATAACTTTTGATTTTCCTCCTGCCAGTTGTCCTACTCATGATTTATAATTTGTTTTGGTCAGTTTTTGTTTACTTGCCAAGTTTGGGATATATAAACTGAGGGGCTGAACCTGTTAGTTTCTTAACCTTTGTCTATATTGAAGTGTGGCAGAGCTATATATACACTAAAGTTTCATCTCATGTTAATTCTCATGCCATTGTTTCAACTTTAAGGTTTTCCCGATCTGTGGGAAACTCCCATATCCCAAAATGCCCATCCTTAAGTCTCTGTAAGTGACGTTTTCCACGTAGTTCCAACTTGTCTACAGTTTTTTTTGTGTACAAAGAACAAGTTGAAACTCCTAAGCTTTTTTCAGGCATATATTTTAGAACCAATAGTTTGGTTTCTGCCAGGGCCACTCAGTTCCTGATCTCATTACAGTCCTGAATCAAACAAGGACAAAACGGCTGAATTACAGAGGTGAGGTGAGATGAGAGTCACAGCTCTTGACATCAGTGCTGCATTTGACTGAGTTCTGGTATCAAGATGCCCCATCAAAACTGGAATCAGTGGGTATCAGGGGACATCTTTGCTGCTAGTTGGAGTCATACCTGGCACATTGGAAGATGGTTGTGGTTGTTGGAGGTCAGTCATCTCAAGACCAGCAATCTTCAGCTGCTTCATCAGTGATCTTCCCTCCATCATAAAGTCAGAAGTTAGAATGTTTTGTGTATGATTGCATGGTATTCAGCATCATTTCATGACTGCTCAGTCACTGAAGCAATCCGTATTCAAATGCAACAAGATCTGGACATTATCCAGGTTTTGGCTAACAATTGGCAAGTATCATTCGTACCAAACAGATGCCAGGCAAAGATTATATCTGATAAGAGACAAAATAAGCAGTGCCCCTTGACATCCTTGAATTCCCTCACTATCAGCATCTCAGGGTGGGAGGTTGCCATTGACCAGAAACTCAACTGGACTCACCACATAAGTACAGTGACTACAAGGGCTGGTCAGAGGCTTAAAATACTGCAGTGAGTAATTCATCACCTGCTTGCCCAGAGCTTGTCCACAATCTACAGTCACAAGTCAGGAGTGTGATTGAATACTCCGCACTTACCTGGATGGGTGCAACTCCAACAACACTTGAGAAACTTGACACCATCCAGGATAAAACAGCCCGCTCAATTGGCACCACATCCACAAACATCCACTCCCTCAACCACTGCTCAGTAGCAGCAATGGGCACTATCTACAAGATGTTATGCAGAACTTCACCAAAGATCCTTAGACAGCATCCTGAACGACCAGTTCCATCTAGTGGACAAGGTCAGCAGTTACATGGGAACACCACTACCTGCAAGTTCCCCTTCAAGCCACTCACTATCATGACTTGGAAATATATTGCCATTCCTTCACTGTCACTGAGTCAGAATCATAGAATTCCCAAAGGGAATTGTGAAAGTGAGGACTGCAGATATTGGTGATCAGAGTCAAGATTAGTGTGGTGCTGGAAAAGCACAGCAGGCCAGGCAGCATCCGAGAAGCAGGAAAATCGACGTTTCGGGCAAAAAGGCCCTTCATCAAGAATGAATTTCTGATGAAGGGCTTTTGCCTGAAATGTCAGTTTTCCTGCTCCTCAGATGCTGCCTGACCTGCTGTGCTTTTCCAGCAGAACTCTAATCTTGACTAGGGGCCTTGTGAGTCAACCTACAGCACTTGAACTGCAGGGGTTCAAGAAGGCAGTTCATCACTACCACTTCAAGGACAAATAGGGAAGGGCTATAAATGCTGGCTAGCCAGTGACTCCCACATTTTATAAGTGAATTAAAAAGAAAGAGGAACAAGCAACTTTTAGTCTATCTTTTTGCTGTAAGGAGAGCATGTGAATTGGCCAACTATGTGTTTCCATTTCTTATGTAACCCAGCTCATGTTTGGAGCTGGATAAGAATGGCCAGAATATTGTGGAAGCAATATCAAATTACTTTTTCTTGCAGTGTTTAGAGTATTAGTGATTTTTAAAGTATATTTAGATAAAGGGAGTAATGCCAGTGAGCAGATTTGGAGGGAGACTTTTTTTTTGTGCTGAGCAGATAACTCCACATCGTTATAGCAACAACAATAACAAAAAGTGCTCATAGTTTACTTATAGATGTTCATAGCTCAGAAGGAGGCCATCTGGTTTATCGTGCCTACACTAATCCAAGAACATCTGAGTGCACTTAATCCCATTTTCCAGCTTTTGGTCCATAACCTTGGAGGTTATGGTTTGTAAGAGAATATCTAAATACTGCTTTAAATGATACAAGAGTCTCTGCCTCTACACCCATTCAGGCAGTTAATTCCAGACTTCAGTGACCCTGAGTGGAAAAAAACAATTCCTCATCTCATTTCTTAACATTCTACCTCTTAACTTGAATCTATACCTCTGGTATTGGTCCATCTGCACATGGGAAAAACAGCCTTCTTATCCACCCTCCCTATACCCCATATTCACATTTATTTCAACCTTCAAGGAATAAATGAGTAAAAGTCCAACTTTTACTCATAGCTCAAATCCTCCAGCCCAGGCAGCATTGTAAATCTCCTCTGCACCATCTCTTGTGCAATCACATCCTTCCTTCATGTGGTGACCAGATCTCTCTGCAGTATTCCAGTTGATGCTTAACCAGCATTTTATTCGGTTCCAGCATAATCTCTTTGCTCTTGTATTCTATGCCTCAGGCAATAAAACAATAATCTCATATGTGCCAACTTAACTTCTTTACATACCCCACTACTTTTCAGGGATCTGTGGACATGCACACCAAGATCCATCTGATCTTCATGACTTTCCAAAGTTCAACACTTGTAGCACAATCTCTTGCCATATTCTCTCTGCCCAAATGCTCTGTTCACCTGACCAGCCTCCTGCATTTTACAGCTATGCTCCTCACTATTTCCTACCCTACTAATTTTAGTGTAATCTTCTTGATCACACCCCCTACATTTTAAGTCCAAATACAATGCAGTTGAGGAGAATATTGAGATACGGACTACTAGACTAGATGGGATTGAGGTGCATGAGGAGGTGTTAGTAAATCTGGAAAGTGTAAAAATAGATAAGTCCCCTGGGCTGAATAGGATTTATCCTAGGATTCTCTGGGAAGCCAGGGAGGAAATTGCTGAGCCTTTGGCTTTGACCATTATGTCGTCGTTGTCCACAGGAATAGTGCCAGAAGACTGGAATGTAGCAAATGTTCTCTTGTTCAAGAAGAGGAGTAGAGACAACTCTGGAAATTATAGACCAGTGAACCTTACTTCGGTTGTAGGTAAAGTGTTGGAAAGGGTTATAAGAGATAGGATTTATAATCCTAGAGAGACAAATAAGTTAATTAGGGATAGTCAACATGGTTTTGCGAAGGGGAGGTTGTGCCTCACAAACCTTAGAGTTCTTTGAAAAGGTGACCAAACAGGTGGATGAGGGTAAAACAGTTGATGTGGTATACATGGATTTCACGAAGGTGTTTGATAAGGTTCCCCACGGTAGGCTATTGCATAAAACACAAAGGCATGAGATTGAGGGTGATTTAGTAGTTTGGATCAGAAGTTGGCGAGCTGAAAGAAGACAGAGGTGGTGCTTGATGGGAAATATTCATCCTGGAGTTCAGTTACTAGTGGGATACTGCAAGGATCTGTTTTGGATCTACTGTTGTTTGTCATTTATATAAGTGACCTGGATGAGGGCAAAGAAGGATGGGTTAGTAAATTTGTGGATGGCACGAAGGTCGGCAGTGTTGTGGATAGTGACGAAGAATGTTGTAGGTTATAGAGGGACATAGATAAGTTGCAGAGCTGGCCTGAGAGGTGGCAAATGGAATTTAATGCCGAAAAGTGAGGGGTGACTCACTTTGGAAGGAGTAACAGGAATGCAGAGTACTGGGCTAATGATAAGATTCTTGGTAGTATAGATGAGTAGAGAGAGCTCTCAGTCCAGGTACATAGATCCTTGAAAGCTGTCACCCAGCTAGATAGGGTTATTGAGAAGGCATACAGTGTGTTAGCTTTCATTGGGTTGGGTTTCGGAACCATAAGGTCATGCTGCAGCTGTACAAAACTCTGGTGCGGCCACATTTAGAGTATTACATACAGTTTTGGTCACCTCCTTATAGGAAGGATGTGGAAGCTTTGGAAAGGGTTCAGAGAAGATTTACGGGGATATTGCCTGGTATGGAGGGAAGGTCTTGCGAGGAAAGGCTGAGTGACTTGAGGTTGTTTTCGTTAGAGAGAAGATTGAGATGTGACTTAATTGAGACAGAATGTTAATCAGAGGATTAGACAGGTTGGACTGAGAGCCCTTTTTCTCGGATGGTGATGGCTCGCATGAGGGTACATAGCTTTAAATTGAGAGGTGATAGATAGAGGACAGATGTCAGAAGTAGTTTCTTTACTCAGAGTAGTAGGGGCGTGGAACGCACTGCCAGCAACAGTAGTAGACTCGCAAAATAGCCATTGGATAGGCATATGGTCGAGAATAGAATAGTGTAGGTTAGATGGTCTTCGGATTGGTTCCACAGGTCGACACAACATCATGGGCCAAAGGGTCTGTACTGTGCTGTTAAGTTCTGTGAAAGGGTGTTGTGGTGGAGACTTGCACTACTTTTAATTTGACACAAGATGGCAGCAGTGTATTGTTTGGTCAGGCGAGACAGCCATCCATTGTGTTATTAGAGAGCTCCTGGACTTGTGTATAATATTGTGTTAAGGCTTAATATACGCCTACTGGACTATTATAGTAATTTAGTACAGAATTAAGGAAGAGCTTAGACCATGATTCTCCTCTATACTAAATTAGTTCACCACAACTAGAATGAGTTATAACTGATTGTAGCATTACTTGCTAAGGATAGAATCTCTACCGTGGATTGTTTTGAATGACCGTGACTAGTGCATCTACGAACGTCTGATTTTATACTTTAAAATATATTATCAATAAAGTGCCTTTCATTACCTCAATGTCCTGAAGTACTTCTGAAGTGTAGTCACTTTTATAATGCAGGAAACATGACAGCTGATTGGTAGACAGCAAGCAGTGTACTAACTACCAGCTGATCTGGTTTTGATGTTGGTTAATGTATAAATATTGGCCAGGACAACAGGGATAATTCCTTTGCCCTTTGGAATTGAACTGTGAAATCTTTGTTCACCTGAGAGTCAGACAGAGCCTCAATATAACTCTCCCTCTGAAAGGCAGCACCTCTGAAAGCACTGCCTCAACATTACACTGCACTGTCGGCCTTGAAATGTGTGCTTGAGTTCTGAAATGGGACTTGAATCCAATCTGTTTGACTCGGAGACTAGAATGCTGACTGAGTTACAACTAATAGTGATTGTTGTGGAAAATATTGCAACGGTCAACTAAAGTAAGAGAGTCTGATTTTCTTCCACTATTGGTTACTTTGGTTTGACACACATGAAAGTGTATGGTTTGTCACTAGTGTTGCCGACTGCAGACCTCCACCTGGACTGGAGCTTCAGTTTTAGGTCCTGCATCTCCAGGAGGGTATAATGATCTTGGAGAGAGTCCAGTGCAGATATGCATTAAACTGAGGTGAAAGAGTTAAATGATGAGGGCCTTCATAAACCTGATTTATATTCCCTTAAATTTGAAAGATTATTGTGTGACTTGATGGCGATATTCGAAAAGATTTGCTACGGTCTTTCTGCTGGAGAAATATACATCGCGAGGCATCGCTTTAATCTTAGAGATGATTCAGGAGCAAATGGGGAAACATTTTATTACACAGAGGGCAGTGGAATTCTGAAAACGATACCAAATGATGCGGATCAAAGGTAGGTAAATGAAATTGAGGTCCACATCAGTCGTGATCTAATTGAAAGCTGGTGCAGACCTGAGGGGCTGAACACCCTACAGTTGTTCCCTTTGTACATTTACGGCACTATAATGAGAAAAGTGGAATATATTACTAAGGAATACTTGTAATACTTTAAAATGCTTCTAATTAATATGTTTTCTATTTTATAATTGCCAGCCTTAGTCAAATTGGCACATGAGAATTCTGTTGTTTGGTGCTGGGAATAGAATTGAGAGTTTCGTCTGAGGCCAGTAGAGTGATAAGATCTCCTTGCCTTAAAAGCCAGGGAAAAGTCACTAGATGCAGTTTCTGTCAGTTTACTATTCAATTAAATAAAATCCTATCTGTGGAAGATAGATTGGTGTGTAGTCTCACTTTGTGCCATTTTCACATTAGCAAACAGACTTTTGATTTATTGTGAAATTAATCAACTGCTTTCTTCCATTTGTCACTATGAATAAACTTGTGCATAGGTGTGGGTGTGTTTCTGTGTAAAGTGAGATCTCATTCCAAAGTTGATTAGGATGCTTGATGATATTAACAGTCACCGGGCTCATTACAATCCAAGTTGAGAGTGTGATGCTGGTAAAGCACAGCAGGTCAGGCAGCATCCGAGGAGCAGGGAAATCAATGTTTTGGTCCGGAGCCCTTCAAGAATCATCATTACAATCTTAAAACCTCTTGCTTCCTACTCCCTTACCCCTAAGTAGATGGAATCAGTGGATTCATTCTTTGTCTCTTTATATCCCTTGCTCCTACCTTGAGTGAATTTCTTCAATTCCGCGTAAAAGCAGAAGACCCTTTCTACGAAGTTGAGGGACCAAACCTAGAATAATAGAAGCACAGGAAGAGGCCAGGAGTCAGTGTAGTTTCTCAATGGCAATCCTTTTTTGAAACAGTTGTCACAGATTACCTGGGCCAAATTGCCTCTTGCTATAGTCAGAAAGAAGCAATGCACCTGATAGGAAGGGATTGGGTGTCTAGACCACTTGCATGCAGTCCAGACCACATACGTCATCCATGTGTCCACATGTCTGTTTCTTCACAATAATTCCCTAGTTTCAGAGGAGGTTGTTTGGGGTTTCTTCCATTAATAAAAAAATCAACATAAGGCTATAAGATATAGGAGCAAAATTAAGCCATTTGGCCCATCGAGTCTGCTTCACAGTTTGATAGGCCTGATTTGTTTCTCAGCCCAATTCTCCTGCCTTTTCCCTGTAACCCTTGATCCTATTGCTAATTAAGAACATATCTATCTTAGTCTTAAATGTACTCAATGACTTTGCCTCCAGAACAGTCAGTAATAGTGAGTTTCACAGATTCACTGCCCTCAAGCTTAAGAAATTCCTTCTCATCTCAGCTCTAAAGGGTCATCCCTTCTCTGAAGCTGTGCCCTCAGGTCCTAGTCTCTCCTGGTGGGAACATAATCTTCACATGCATTCTATCCAGGCATCTTAGTATTTTCTAAGTGTAAACATGGCAATCTACCCTCCCCCATCTTTCTAAACTGTGAGTACAGACACAGGGCCCTCGATCATTCCTCATGTTTCAAGCCTTTCGTTCCCAGGATCATTCTTGTAAACCTCCTCTGGAACCCTCCTTTGTTGGCATATTCTTACTTAAATATAGTACCCAAAACTGCTTACAACATTCCAAACTTGAAAGGGTTCTGAAAAGATTTACAAAAATGATGCCAGGGTTGGAGGATTTCAGCTTCAGGGAGAGGCTGAATAGGCTGAGGCTGTTTTCCCTGGAGTATTGGAGGCTGAGGTTATAGAGCTCTGTAGAGGTTTATAACATCATGAGGGACATGGTTAGGTTAAATAGACAAGGTCTCTTCCCAGAACTAGAGGGGCATAAGTTCAAGGTGAGAGGGTGAGATTTAAAAGGGAGCTATGGGGCAACTTTTTCACACACAGGATGGTGCTTGTATGGAATGAGCTGCCAGAGGAAGTGGTGGAAGCTGAGAAAATTACAACATTTAAAAGGCACCAGGATGTGTATATGAACAAATGCTGGCAAAGGGACTAGATCAGATTAGGTTATCTGGTCGGCATGGATGAGTCGGACCAAAGGGTCTGTTTCCTTGCTGTCGATTTCTGAATCGAATGTTGTCTGAACAGAGCCTTATACAGTGTCAGCAGTACATCTTTGTGTTTTATATTCTCGCCCTCTTGAAATGATTGCTAACGTTGCATTGTCCTTCCTAACTGCCAACTGAACTGTATGTTATCCTTAAGAGAATCCTGAATTAGGATTCCTAAGTCCCTTGGTGCTTCAAATTTCTGAAGCCTTTCCCCATTTAGAAAATAATCTGCACCTCTATCCTTCCTTTTATTGTACATAGCCATACTCTTTTCCACATTGTATTCCATGTGCCACTTCTTAGCCCACTCTCCCAGCCTGACAAAGTCCTTCTGCATCCTCCCCACTTCCTCCTCACTACACAACATGTCATTATATAGGCGTGCATATGAATTTCTTAAATACGTTGTTAAAAGTGATAATGCAGCTTTGTTGTACTTTTAATTATTGGACTTGTTAATTAGGGCAGTGAAATCTGATGAGGCAGCAGAAAGACTATGTTTAAAAATCTTAGCAAACGTTTGTAAGCGGGCCAAAATTTGGTAGGTACATCAATATGGATACAGGGCAAGTATTGCATCTAGGAAGAAAGATTGTTAAAGGATCTATTACTGTCTATAGTATTTATTATCGAATGGTGTATGGGGAAGGCCACTGGGGGTTTCTGATCAGGCTTAATGATCATACTTTTATGACAGATTGACCATGAACAGTTTTGATGCAAGTAAATGAATATGGTCCTATAAGTGTAGGATGCTCAGTGACTGAGACAGTAAACTGAATAAGGAGTCAACACAGTTAGGAGAGGAGGGAAAATTGGTAGAGAAAACAAACAAGAATATGAAGGTAACAAAAATAAATTAAAGCCTTTAATCACAATTTCAAGGTTATCCTTTTGAGTCTTCAACCTATCCATTTTGATGAAAATAGGTGTCAGGATGATGCAGGACAGTAGATTGCTTTCAGCATTAGTATTATAGAGTGTCAAGAGTGCACTGCTTGTTCTTTGTTTTTCATTATAAATTCTTGGCTATGTCCCTTGAGTAGAGAGTGTTTAGAAGGTGGGGTGGGGAGGTGGCAATGCAAGCAATGAATCTTTTTTGTTTGAGTGCAAAAATCCTAACATCACTTATCCAGATGCTTTTGTCAAGCTGTTGCACGACAATAATGCTTAAACAACAGTTGTTTTCATTCACTGTTTACCAAATATTTACACTTATGCTGTCCTACAGCAGTTTTACAGCCTTGCAATTCCATGTGATACATTGAAAGAAACTCAGTTCATGAGGGCCTGTTTAGAATGTGGGCATGCAGAATGACCTGCCTTCCCGATGAGCTATAAAGCAAAGTAACATATATACAATAGTTCTACTTTAATTCTAAATCCTCCATTGTATGTATTGAAAGTCATCAAAAGTGGTCTGGTCCACATCACTACCACACTCACTAGTGGCTGGTTGGAAAGTTTATTGATGGAACACAATATTTGTTGTTTACCTACCTCTGACCATGGACTGACACAGAGAAAAATAGTGAGCAAGAGAAAATAAATTTTGTATGGTACACTGGAGTAACATTAGAAATGTGTTTGTATTGAAATGCTGGGATTATGTTGCTCATACAGTCTCGCACTGTGAACAACATAGTGCCCCTCTCTACAATAGTACTGGAAAGATGGATACAATGCAGTGAAATTGGCACTCGGCTTTTGTTCCCACTTTGTCCTGAATAGCAGCACTGTCAAATTTTCTAATATTTCCATCTGAAGTGGACATCACAAGCAAACTTCATTAAATGAATATTTGAGATCTCCACACTCCGTTTTTGTTTTATAGCATCTGGTACAGCTTGGGGGCAAACTACTCCCAGTAACATTTAATGCTAATTCCAGAGCTACTATCTTTCTACTTATTGTCTCAGAAAGCAGACAGTATTGTTAATTGAAGTCATTATTTTTGGATTTATGAATGCAAAATATTTTTACTACTTCTGCTTGTTACAGAATGCTGTTAGCCCTTGACATTTAGGGATGGATGTCATATCTTGCAATAACCCTGCTTTTTTTGCATAATGGCTTATTTGGAAGCAAATAATGATCCAAAAAGCAATTTCTGGATAAAATTACCTGGGGGTTCTTGCCTGTTGTTCCCTTACTATAGCAGGAATCTTCAAAACAAAGAGGATTGATGAGGGCAGAGCGGTAGATGTGATCTGTATGGGCTTCAGTAAGGCGTTCGACAAGGTTCCCCATGGGAGCCTAGTTAGCAAGATTAGATCTCACGGAATACAGGGAGAACTGGTTCAAAGGTAGTAGACAGAGGGTGGTGGTGGAGGGTTGTTTTTCAGACTCGAGGCCTGTGACCAGTGGAGTATATCAATAAATGCAAAAGCTTGTGTGCATTTTTAACAATGATACGCACCAATATTTGTCCCATATAATTTGATGACATTGTAAGCAAATGGCCAAAAGATGGCAGGCTTACTGATTAAGCTTATTTCTCACCAAACAGCTGTTTGTAATCCATCCTTGCCACATCCACTGGAAGCCCAAGGTCTGTAAACCAATCCACAATAAAATTCTCAATGATATGTGGAAAATTCTCCAATGATGTATTTTAAGGGAGTAATGTGGTGACTCCTAGGATATTTGTTATCAAAGCAAGGAGCGACATCACTATTTAATGCCCCAACAAGGTGTTCTTGTTGCATTTTACTATCATAGAGTCATAGAGATGTACAGCATGGAAACAGACCCTTCGGCCCAACCCGTCCATGCCGACCAGATATCCCAATCTATGTTATTGTACAAAAATATTTTAATGTCATTTTGACTAAACCTTCAACTGCCTGAAAAATATTGCACAAAAGTCACATCATAATTAGCAAGCTCTGAAAATATCCTCTATCTCACCCCAAATTTTAGATAGTTGAGATACAGCTATTTGCCATTCCAAGAGTGGGCAGTGTAGAACTCCATTGACTAGTTGTGTTATCCAAATTTTGTTTTGTTAGATTGTTATAATTGCTTTGCCAACCCCAGCAATAGGGCAGATTGCCATCATTCTTGTAGTTCAGGTATGCAAAATGTATAAAGCTATGATGCTGCATAAATATATTGACTGAACAACTTATTGAAACCAAATAATGTTTGGTTTAGCCTTCTGTAAAGATGCTGCTGTTTTGATGAAAGGTGAAGGAGGCAATCTTGGTCTAAACACCGTTATTATTGCTGGTCTGCAGTTCCATGTTTGCCAAAAGCCCAATGGAGAATCACTCGAATGATCTTCACATTTGTGTATTGTTAATTGGGTTAATCAATTGCAGAGGGCCGCACACCTGAGCCTGACCTTGTACTTACCTGATTTTTACACAGTTTTTAAAAAATTGCAATGAGTTATCCTCCTATCCTGAAACCCGTTGTTTTTCACAAGTGCCATGGCTGACCTTAGTTGGCTCCATTTGGACAGTTGATTATGAATCTTCTTGGCCTCTGTCATGGAGCAGAAAATGCAAAAGTACCAAATGGTTTGAAAATATCCCTCAAAAAAGCAAAAGAAACCATTGACCTGAGAGACTTGCAGAAATTATATACAGTGGCCTTCAGAGAGCATGCCATTTGAACTCAGTCCCACATAGTCTTAGAATAATGTATGATTCATTATAGGCTATTATTTTCCTGTAATTATGAATCCTGTTCCAACTCTTTTGACCAAGAAGAAGCCATTGGTACACAAAGGATGGACAAAGTAAATGCTGTAGGCTATTTGATAGTTCAGATAGGTAAATTTGTATTATTTCAAGGAGTTCTAAAGATTAGAAGGTAGAGTCATGCAGCATGGAAGTAGACCCTTTGGTCCAACCAGTCCACTCCGACCATGTTCCCAAACTAAACTAGCCCCATTTGCCTGCACTGAGCCCATATCCCTCCAAGCCTTTCCTAATCATTAACTTGTCCAAATGTCTCTTAAATGTTGCAAGTGTACCTGCGACCCTTCCCTTTCTCTGGTGGTTCATTCCACACTTAGCCACTGTTTAAAAGAAAGTTGTCCTTCATGTGCATTTTAAATGTTTCTCCTCTCACCTTAAAAAAAAAAGTGCACCTATTTTTGAACTCCCTCACCCAGGGGAAAGGCCTTCATGATTTTATAAACCTCAGTAAGATCACCCCTCAACCTCTTATGCTCTCGTGAAAAAGTCCCAATCTTTCCAGTCTATTTTTAATCTCCAGCTTTCCATTCCTGGCACCATCCTGGACAATCTTTTTTGAACACTGTCCAGTTTAATGGTATCCTTCCTTTTAACAAGGCAACCAGAACGGCAAATAGTACTCCAGAAGAGGCCTAACCAATGACCTGTATAACTTCAACATGACTTCCCAACTCCTAAACACAAATGTCTGAGCAATGAAGGCAAGTATGCTAAACACTTGCCTAATCACCCTGCCTACCTATTTGGCATCAGTCCAAAAAGCAGCCCTCCACCACCCTCTGTCTCCTACCATAAAGCCACTTTTGTATCCAATTGAGAAGCTCATCTTGAATCCCATGTGATCTAACTTCACTAATCAGTCTATCATGCAAAACCTTGTAAAAGGTTTACTAAAGTCCAAGTTAACAACGTCTACTTCTCTGCCCTCGTTAGTCTTTTTGGTTACTTCATTTAAAAAAATCAATCAAGTTTGTGAGACACTAGTTTCCCGCACAAAACCATGCTGACTATCCCTAATCTATCCTTGCCTCTCCAAATGCATGTAAATCCTATCTTTCAGAATCACCTCCAACAACTTAGCCACCATTGATGTCAGGCTCAGGTCTATAGTTTCCAGGCTTCTCCTTACAGCCTTACAGGTAAGGATAGCATGCATCTCTAGCATGGAGCACAGATCTGTGTGAATGTCTGAACATGTGGAAGTGAAGTTGGATTCTGATGGTGAGAAGACTTGAATCAAAAGCATCCAGTCTAGCAGCCATGACGTCCTGTAATACAGGCCACCTTGTTAAAGAAGTAAAGTAAATCAGAAAGTTTTTTAGAACACTGAGCCACGATCTCAACATGAGGGGGAACAGGCCAGGTTAGTCTGAGTAGTAACGACAGACCAATTCGTATGAACACTTAACATTGTGGTAACAAATGGATTGTATCAGAGCAAAGAAGAGCTTGGAGGTCAGAATGAAATAATGTGACAGCCTAAGTACCTAACCAGTTAATGCTCCCTGTTTTATCATAGCACAGCAAGTTACATTTTACACGCATTGTTTACGCGCATTGGTCTTGAAATTTTATTCCGTTCTTTAAAATGTCATGATTCTATATGGTGTAAAAAACTGCTTTTTAAAAAAAAGTTATCACGCTACTTGTGATATTTATTCTGATCCAGTTGACATTGTAGAATTTTGAAAACTCCAACTTGCACGTACTTTGCCATTCTAAAGAATATGTATTCAGGAAAATGATTTACATTGCAACTGTCCCCAGGTATTGCTATAAAAATAATATAACATGAGTAATGTAATTAAATATAATGTGATATAATTTTATGGAACATTAAAGAAGTCCATATTCTTGATCTATCAATCCATTTTATATTAAATAAATTGTATTTCTTTATTATTCTAGTTTTCAGTGCCAAATTGGAACATCCTAGAGAGAATATCCACACAGTAATGAAGGCTAAAATTTCACAGAAACTTATCTATTATTTCAGGCTCAATTAGCAATGGTCATTTTAATTGCAATCCTGGGTATATAATCTATACTGTCATTCTGGAGCAGCATTGAAGGGGTGCTTTATTATTAAAGATGTTGAACTGTTTGTCTTCCAGTGAGCAACTAACAACCCATGGCCTGTTTGAAGATCAGTGAGCTGGCTGATCTTTCTCTGTCAATCATTGCAACCAAAAAGCAGATTATCTTGTCATTCATCATTGCAGCTTATTGGCTCTTGCTTAATGCAAATGGCTGTCATGTTTTGGCCTACATAGCAACAGTTGCTACACTTCAAAAAGTAATTATTTGTATGTGAAGTAGTTTTAAACATTAGATGTTATATAAATGCAAGTCTGCTTCATCCTCATTGACCCAAAATCTACTTTCACGTTATGCATTTATATTTTTAGGGCATGCATTTAAATTGGATTTTTAAACATACATTGAATGTTTTGGATTTTTGTTTTGCAGAAGTTGATTGGAAATTCTGGGCATTGATTTGAATAGTCCAATTGAAATTTGCAAATTGTGCAACAAACTCATATTTTGATGGAGGAAAATAACCTGCATGAAGCAAACTGAAATGTAGATTTAGTTTTATCTGAAGTTATATAGTTGTATATCTAAATATATTAAGTCGTCTTTTGTGGTCTGATAAATTGAGTTCATATTGACAGCGGTTTCATAGAATAAATATTCATCTTGGAGGTTTGACTGTAAGTAAAATAAGAGCAGAAAAAAGTTCAAAAGGTTTCTCTCAGAAAAGGTTTAGAGATTGAAAAGATAGCCTTCATGCCAGTTCTGGTAGAGTGATATTTATCTGTAATATATTTTTCTAACTGCAGGCCATTATGAGAAATGCGTCTTTACCCTTCGAGAGGACCATAAAGGAGACATGACTACAGTCCTGAACTACATCTTCTCCCACGCCCAAGTCACCAAGAAGAACCTTCTTGTTACAATGCTTATTGTAAGTTAAGCTCTGTTATGTCCAGAAATTCCTGCTTCCAATCTGCTAATCTCGAGCAATAGGTCTATACAGTATTTCATGTGATTTTAAGTAATGCTTGGCCATAAGAATCTCATTATTCTAACACAAAGCAGTATTTCCTTTGAGATTTCCGAAGTAGCTTTGAGCCGAGCTGTTCATTTCTCATGTAATCATGCTGTGGTGATGGAGAGTGAAACGGCAGCTGTTCTCTTTGCAGGTCTTCAATTTTCTTCAGAGTCCAGTCATTGAAGTGTGTAATTACATGGGGGTGTCATGGAGGTGCTAGTCCTTTTCAAAGAGTGGGAGACGGCTTTGTTCACTGACATTGTGCGAGGGCAGACTGCACCCGATACCACTGCTGGCATTTTCAGAGGACAAAAAAAAGGAAACTTACACAAAGATAATGAAAGCTCACTTTGCTAAGCTCCTGGAAAATGATTGAATTTTGGTTTATTCAAAAAATGTTTGTCAGAAACAGCAAGGCAATTTTCGTCACCAAGTCTCCCAATTTTATCAGGCCCTATAAGATCTGTATATATGCCTAACATATATATTTTAATAGTTTAAGTTATACTCATAAGAATAAAATGCACATATAAATATTTGAGTTTTAGAAACAGGAAAACATTTGCTGGTAAGTTCATGGATCCCCCACTGGAGCAATGCTCCGACAGAGAGAAGGAATAGAAGAATTAGTGCAATGTTGTTGCGGCCCTCTTTCTACCTTTTGACACTGCTGACAGAGCTCAGCATCAGCCTATTTATCCATATGTTTCAATTTACTTGGCCTGTGTCATTTTTGTTTCTCCATGCTATCTGTTCTCAGTTACAACATTATTGCTGAATTTTTCAAGTGATGTGCATATATTGGCTATTTAAAGAAAATGGTTCATTAACATTTTCTGACATTCTCTTAATGGGTTTTTGATCTTCACTCACAGGTGAAGTGTGCTCACTTTAGTCATCATACAATTGTATATTATTGATCTTTGAATTTAATCATTGACACCTTGTTAAGTATTGGAGCACAATCACTTTATTGCCATCTTCATTCCTCAGAGTTTCAAATTTTGGCAACATTTATAATTAGGTGCGCTGCAAATACAACTATTTTTCCTATCAGCTCATGGATAGAGTCATAGAGATGTACACTCTGGTCTTATTTACACATTGGCATGCTTTAGAATCCACCCATGCCACAGTTCAATAAGAAAGCTATTGGGGGTTAAAAGAAATACATTGTCCCCTCCATTTTCTAATGAAATATGTTTGCGTTTGATTTCTTTTCGGTCATCCACCAAGCAGAGTGAAGTGGTAAGCTAATTGGTGCTTGTGCAAGGCTGGCTTATTAATGTAATAGACCAATCTAATTATTTGCATGACACTTGAAGGTATGCAGTTAAACGACTGCCACTGTTTATTCCTATATTACAACACAATGGTTGTTAAACCTTTTTTTTAAAAGCAAAGTTTCTATTTTCACCAAACTTCCAAGTATCTCATGTATCTCATTTTGGCAAAATAATCGCTACAAATTGTTTTGTCGTTACATCTGACATCTACTAACTCTGTACAGCCTGGACATGGGACTGGGCCTTCATGGTCTGTTTGCCTTAATCAGCTACTCCCTGCCTTAGTCAGCTGAATCACTGGAGGGATCTTAGGTTAATGTTTCCAATATTAAAGGGTGGTATAGTGGTTGAGGGAGTTGACACTTGGCTTATGAGCTTTATTCTATAGGTTTTTTTTTGCAGTGAATTACTGATTTATTCCACACAGTCTTAAGCTGTTGGTTGGAGAGAGATGTTCTCAGAGGGCTGGGAACAGACCATTGCTGGTCCTATTGGATTGGAACCAGACCTGGGAGGTTTAAAGCAGTTTAAAAAGGCAGAGAAAGCAAGTTTTGAAAAGAACGGAGATTAACTAAGAAGTAGAATTAATGCAATAAATGTGTAGAAATGCAGAATCTCATTCTAATATTATAAAAACTTATTTTTCTCAAAAGTAATGATTTCAGTATAGGATTGCTACAGAACTACTTAAATTGTTGAATGGGTGCATGAATCCTCAAATGTTAAAATATCAAGTTGAGATTGCTGTGTTCCCTTTCTGAAATACATTCCATTGCGCTGTTTTCTGAGTGCCAATTTTTCAGACAATTCAAACTAATTGCTTCAGTGGGGAGCACATTGCCAGACATCGAGCCATACATTTGCCCTCCCGCCCATCACCCTGTACTTTACTGTTCCTGATTACTGTGCACAATCAAATCCTTTTAAATAAGAGTGCTGGAAGAAAAAGTGACTATAGTATAATGCCACTCAATAATTTTGTTTCTGACATCTGAATGGAAGTTTTTATTTTAAGGGCAGGATGTAATACCTTGCACAAGATAATGATTTACACAACTGAATTGCAGATTAAATTGTTTTAATGTTTTTTTACAATGTCTGTTTCACCATTAATCATTTGCTTATCCTTTTGGATTGGAAATGGGTAAGGGGCTGTGATGAACTTAAAACAGAGAAAACAAGTTTTGAATGGAATTAGGGTTTAGTGAGAAGTAGAGTTAATTCAATAAATATATTGATGTATGGGATTTTATGTAATATGTGATATTCTATTGAGAATTTTTATCTTTAGAAGGTGTTTATGATTTTAGTACACAATTCCTTCATTAATGCTAAAATGGCTAAAGTTCTGCAATTTGGAGCCAGAAATTATGACATAGTATTGTTGTTTATGGGTTACCTCTCTGGATTTTTCCGTTACTACAGCTAGTTCTCTCTTGATCTTTTCATTGCAAAAAGAAATTTAAAAAGTTAGAATTTTTTTTGTGTTGAAAAAGCTGTATGCATTGTGATTTTTATGTTTGTCTTTCTTCAGGACCAGTTGTGTGGACGGGATCCAACTTTGACTGATGAGCTAATTACCATTCTAACCGAGTTAACACAGCTCAGTAAGACCACCAATGCTAAGGTGGCTCTCCGAGCTCGGCAGGTAAAACACTGGTTTTGTAATTAACTTGAAATATAGTATACCAGTCTCTTGTGTGCGCATGTTTGTCCATCCTTCTCCAACACCTGTGTTCCATCCAACTGACCGAAACTATGGTTGCGCTCTTAACTCTCTCGTCATAGCCAAGCAATCTCATGCAATGGCTTTTATTCCCATCTGTACCATGATACCTCTGCAGTTCCCCAGAGATTTATCTTTGGTACCATTTGTATTTATCAAATATTGCTGCATCTTGCTGATAACACCTTAAAATAGGTTCCACACGTATATCACTTACACTGATCTCTCTCTCTTGCCTTCTTGAACCCTTCAAGTGCCTCTGATAAAGAGCATTGCTTATCTAAAACCCAAGGTCTCTGCACTCTTCAAATACTAGCTTGCTGGTTTCCTTGATTTTAACAATTCCACCATATTTGACCAGGTTTTCAGTTATCTTGGGTCTTAAGCGCAGGAATTCACTCCTTAATTCTCTTTTTATCTTTTTATTTGCTCACTCCCACTCTTCTCTTAGTCTTTCTTTCACGTGTTTGCTCTCTTTTGTGCTCTTTCCTTCATGCAGGTGCTGTTTCTGTCATGGTATCTTATGCCACTTTTTGTTCTCATGCCCTATTGTGTACCTGTTATATGATGTTCCTTTAAACTTCCTCCTTTGATCAAACTTTTGGTGATCTGTACTGACTTGTTCTGTAGCTCATGTCCAAAGGTTCTATTGGTACCACTCCTGTTGAGTACCTTGGGATGTTTAATGAAGCTTAATGTGTAATAGGAGTGCAGGTTGCCATAGGAAATGATTTTTTTTTGTCAATGCATCACGACTTTGTGCCAGTTGATGAAATATTGTGACTTGTGTTTAGTGTAATAAGACGTCCTTTTTTTCCTCTGGGCAGTCCTGGCAAAGTTGCATTTTGTAGTTCTTCCAAGTCAGAAAGAAAAGTACTTTGTATTAATATGTAGGTACCTTTTCATGATCATATGGTGTCCCTAGGTGCCTTCCAGCCACTTCAGTACTTCTGAAATACTATTACTGTTGAACCGAAGAGAAATGTGACTGCTAACTGCACACAATAAGACCAGATAATCTGTTTTACTGATGTTGACTGAGGATTAAATATTGGCCACAATTCAAACCTTCCTGACGAAACAACATTCAGTCAACTTGAACTAAGATAGTCCTTGTGCTGGTGGTACTAACAATGGTGTATGGTAAGGAATTCTTTAAGAATTTGACCCAGTGGTGTTGAAGATTAGAAATGCATTTTCTTGTGTTGATCCTGGTTAGGTATCATGGACTGGCAGGTGTTGTCAAAATATGTTTGTTATCTTTAGTATCTGCTGGTTATTACTGGATTTCTAAGTCAAAATAGAATCTTAGTCGTAAACAGCTTGCTTGATTTTCTAAATTTTTCATTTAAACTTTGGGGAGTGTAGTGTTCACACAAGTCTTCCTAATAATACGTTATTTTAAACACATTTGGATATCTCTATTACATATCAAATACAGTGGTTGACTTGCCTTTCAATAACCCAGTTGTAATGGGGATCAATGGTCATGCACATACTGCTATCTGATATATTCAGACGCTAACCTCTGGGAAGTTGGAAGAAGAATTGTTTTTATCTCTGAAGCAATTAAAATTAGGTTTTTATTTGCTGAATATGATTAAGATTCAACAAATGTAAATACAAGGCCCAAACCTTTTAACTGCACCTTAAATGAAAGCTGCTGCAGCAGAAATTGACCATTGGATTCAGCAACTGAGCACATTATTATGCATTTTTTAAAGAGTTTTTCTCTGTTCCCTTTGCTTTCGTTCCCAACTTGAGGAAGTATTTGGATTGAGAGGGAAAATGACTCTCTCCTTTCTTGCTTCCATTTTAAATCAAAGTTATGCTCCTAGCAGGTGGTATTACATTACACCTGATGAAGGAGCAGTGCTCCAAAAGCATGTCATTTCAAATAAATCTGTTGGATTTTAATCTGGTGTTGTGCAACTTCTGACTTTGTTCACCCCAGTCCAGCACCGGCACCACAACACTGGCTTGTCCAGGATGACTGAACAAACCAGATTCCAGACTAAAATCTGACTTGATAGAACATGTTTTGTGTTTGTTTTTAATTAAGGTGGTCTTTCACTGAAATACAAACAGACAATGCTACACATTCAGGTTTTACACTATGACAGAAGTTTTTTCTCTCAAAGTAATGAAGTTAAAATAGAAAGAAAACAAACATTACATATGGCATAAATTTAAAGATTTTGAAACACAGTACAAATACAAGCCTATTGACTCTATAGCAATCAGTTAGTCAGTCAATCTGATTGCCAAAGCAAATGATCTTTGTCCAGTTCAAGGAAAACATTCAAATGAGAGAAAAACCAAGGAAGTGCTTCCAAGACTGCCTGAAGGCATTACCTCAAGAAATGCAACATTAGCATCCACACCTAGGAGACCCTTGTTCAGGAGGAGCCCCCTTGTATAAAGGTGCAGAGTTCTTCAAGAGGAAGTTATGGAAAAAGAATCTGAAAGAGTAATAATGAATCTGAAAAAAGAATCTGAAAAAGGATATCAAGGCCAAGGACAAATTCCACTTCCGAGAAACACTTACTAAATGTATAGTTGAAGGTGTGACTCTAGGGTCAGGCACATCTGCCACAGAAAGATGCGCAGAACTCCTGACAAGTGCTGCAGAATTTTTTAGGTGGACAGCCATACTCCTTGTCCATGCTGACCAGATATCCCACCTCAATTTAGTTTCACCTGCCAGCACCTGGCCCATATCCCTCCAAACCCTTCCTATTCATCTACCCATCCAAATGCCTTTTAAATGTTGCAATTGTACTAGCCTCCACCACTTCCCCTCTGAAAACTCATTCCATACATGTACTACCCTCTGCGTGAAAAAAAGTTGCCTCTTAGGTCACTTTTAAATCTTTCCCCTCTCACTCTAAACCTATGCCGCCTCGTTCTGGACTCCTCCACCCCAGGGAAAAGACTTTGTCTATTTATCCTATCTACACCCCTTGTGATTTTGTAAACCTCTATAAGGTCACCCCTCAGCCTCCGACGCTCCAGGGAAAACAGCCTCAGCCTGTTCAGCCTCTCCTATAGCTCAAATCCTCCCACCCTGGCAACATTCTTGTAAATCTTTTCTGAATGGGTTCATGTTTCAAGTTTCGCAACATCTTTCCGATAGGAGGAGACCAGAATTGCACGCGATATTTCGACAGTGGCCTAACCAATGTCCTGTACAGGTGCAACATGACCTCCCAACTCCTGTACTCAATACTCTGACCAATAAAGGAAAGCTTACCAAAGCTGCCTTCACTATCCTATGAACCTGCACTCCAAGGTCTCTTTGTTCAGCGACACTCCCTAGGACCTTACCATTAAGTGTATAAGTCCTGCTAAGATTTGCATTCCCAAAATGCAGCACCTCTCATTTATCTAAATTAAATTCAATTTGTTTTATTATTCGGTTATGCGACGTGAGCATTGACCAACATCTGTTGCCCATCCAGAATTGTCCTTAAAGGTTGTGAGCTAACCACTTGAAGCACTGCAATCCACTTAGTATAATAGACCAAATGCTTTTGGGGAGGCAGTTCCACGATATTGACACAGTGGCACTAAAGAGACAGCAATGTTCCCAATCAGGATGTTGACTAGCTTTGGAGGGGGACTTGCAGGTGGTCATGTCTCATG
Source organism: Hemiscyllium ocellatum (assembly GCF_020745735.1). Lineage (NCBI taxonomy): Eukaryota > Metazoa > Chordata > Chondrichthyes > Orectolobiformes > Hemiscylliidae > Hemiscyllium > Hemiscyllium ocellatum. Next base: position 22,868,937 of record NC_083431.1, read on the forward strand.
TCTCTGCTCCCCTTGGCCTTCTATGTGGTAGTGGTCGTGGGTTTGTAAGGTGCTATATAAGATGTTTTGGTGAATTTCTCCAATACATCTTGTAGATGGTCCACACTGCTGCAACTGAATGTCAATGATGTGATGTGATACAAATTAAGTGAGCTGCTTTGTCCTAGATGGTGCCAGTCTTTGAGGGTTGCTGGAGCTGGACTTCAGGCAGGTGGGAAGTAGTCTATCACATTCCTGACTTGTGTCTTGTACATGGTAGCCTGGCACTGGGGAGATGGGAAGTAGAATTACTTGTTTCAGGATTCCTAACCTCTGACCTGATATGGAGCCAATGTTTTTTTGTAGCACGTCAAACTCAGTTTCTGGTCAATGGTAGCCCTTAGGATGTTGATACTGGGGGATTCAGCAGTGTTCATTCATTGACAGTGCAAGGATGATGGTTAAATTTTCTCTTGATCTAGTCATTATTTGGCACTTTTGTGGCATGAAATTATTTGGCACTTTTGTGGCATGGGCGAAGATATTGTCCAGGTCTTGCTTCATTTGGACATGCTTCAGAATTTGAGGAGTTGCAAATTGCGCTTAACATTGTGCAATGACATCAAGCATCCAACTTCTGACCTTGGGGAAAGTCATTGTTGAAGCAGCTGAAGATGGTTTGGCCTAGGGCATTGCTGCAGGAATTTTTCAAGGTAATGTCCTGGAACTGAGATGATGGGCCTGCAAAAACTACACCTGTCTTCCTCTGTGTTAGGTGTGACTCCAATGAAATATTTATTGCCTAATGCAGAGTTACTGTAGAGGATTAGTGAATCTTCTCAGATGCTTTTTAAATTGTCATTGACCTTCATTGGATGTTCTGTCAGTTGTATCTGTCAGGTGTACAGTTTTAATCAAATTAGTCTCTTCCCTGCGGACCCCTCTCTCCAGGTTCTGATTGCGTCACACTTGCCATCTTATGAGCTTCGTCACAATCAGGTGGAATCCATTTTTCTATCAGCCATTGATATGTATGGACATCAGTTCTGCATTGAAAACCTTCAGGTAATTGCATCAGATATGAGTATTTATCATTTTTTGTTTAAAAAATATCCACCTGCTTGCAACTTTTTATCATTACTTCCTTTGTCTACCTTTGTCATATAACTACAGAGCACGTTGCACAGTTCTATTTCTGGCTAGTGACTCCTGGCTGCAAGTTACCAGGAGTACGGTGTGTAATGATAGTGTGACAAGCTTACAAAGACCAGTTCCATCATAAATGTAGACATAGGGGTTTAGAAATATCTTTCAATAAAAGTATGTTAAAAGATTTGTAACTCTAAAATGAGATCTGAATTATATTTGCATAATTGGACTAATAATACTCCATTTCACCTGATTGTTCCCTGATATTCAATGCTATGGGTGTTTGACTGGTTTATTTGATAAGTGCATAATGAGCATTTCATTGAAGCGTGGCTGTCAAATCAAGCAAAGTTTGTAGTTTTGTTGGTATTTTTAAAAAGACCCAGAACTATTCATTATCATACCCCTTGTACATTCTGTTAACTCCTTAATTTTAAAATTGAACAGGTTGGTTCTCTTGAATTGAATATATAGAAACACCTGCGCTATATTGTTTAAATTGTTTAATTAAACTACATTATTTTGGTCTTTTGACCACATTGTGGAGTTAAATTTGGGCTTTTAGCACAATGTCAGTTTTTTTCTTCAGAAGTAATGATAATACAGTTATGGAAGTGTGTGACTTTGAGTATGAGAATACAGTTTTGTTAAGTAGCTAATTATGGAGAAAAGTTATTTACTTATTTGTTTTAATACCAAGAAATTAACTCCCTACTTGTTAAGTTACAAGCAGCATTATCATGCTAAAACTTCTCCCATGTGATAGAATATAAAAATGATATTCAAATGCAAGACCTATCCTTAAGGAATGTTATGAATTGGAATAAACTGGAAATCATTCCAAATGATCGGGTGAAGAGATTCCTCTATTTAACAGCTGCACTGGAGACTTTTATCTGGCTCCTTTGGTAAATGCATCAACCAGCAAGGAATAAACCTACATAAGTATACATGTTTCAAAGTTCACATTAAGTTATATTTTTAAAATATTTTCATTGGGAAATGCAGCAGCCACCTTATCATCAGAAATATTATGGGTGGCATAGTGGCTCAGCAGTTAGCGCTGTTACCTCACATGGACAAATAATGTTTTTATAATGTTGTTTGATATGTCAGGGGCAAGGCCCTTGGAGTTTTTTTGGTAAGTTCAATCACATCCCGACATTCACCTTAAAGGCCAGATTGAGTCCCAGTTTAAAAAGAAACTTTGGCAGTGCAACACTCTTGCACCACTGTCTAATATAAGTGCCACAGTCTCTGGGGTGAAACTTGGACTTACTATTATCTTGGAACAAGACTGTTGTACTACCATTTGAGCCACAGTTGATGCCTGTGTTCTGTTGTCAGTGAGGAAGATGCAAAGATTCTTCAATTCATTTTGCTTTTCTCTTGGAAATAGGCTTAGGCTAAGGTTTCCAGTCATGCCTTTGCAGTCAGGGTGCCATGTATGAAAGTCACTTAGATATTGGAGGAGTCAGAGTTGTGATTTTCCCTTCACGTGGTAAAATTATTTGAACTTTCTCTGCCTAAACTGTAATCTGAAGACTGTCCAATGCATAAAGTTTGTGGGGTTGATGTGTCCTATTTGAAATCTGTTGCAGTGTAAGTCTGTAATTTTTAAGAAGAAAAAATATAACTGCAAGAAGGGACCATTGATTTTAAGGGCAAGTTATTACTAGAACATTGATCATCTCTCAGTAGGTAATTGAACAACGTTACCAAGAAGTGGATAAATCCATGGACTCTTCCAGCCAGAAATATAGCATTGTGACCTGATCTTAGGCTTTTATCAAACACTCTCTGATTCTTCAGCTGGGGATTTGGCTGACTTTTGCTCAGTGTGTTTCTGTTTTCTGCAGCATAAAATGATTTAAATAAAGAACTGTTTCTGTGGTTTTCAATCGACCCATGATGCAAGACAGTTTTAGCATAATTTCCTGTCCTGTCCACTTTACCAGATGTGTCTGTTAATGTTGTGCATTAACTTTTTATTGTAAAAAGATGATTGATATCTATTCTATTTTACCTAATTTTATCATACAGATATATTAAACATGTGAATAGTGATGTGCGTAGCCCAACTCACTTGAAATAAGATATATTGAAACATTTTCATATGTGCTTTCTTATTCACAGAAGCTCATCCTCTCCGAGACCTCCATCTTTGATGTTCTTCCCAATTTTTTCTATCATAGTAACCAAGTGGTGAGAATGGCAGCATTGGAGGTTAGTTTTACACAGTTCCACAGTAGATGGTGTGTTCCTGTTTCCTCTGTGTTGGTTGCTTTATTTATTGTTAGATAAATGAGAATGTTGTTGAGGGAGGTTAAATTATATTTGCAAGCATGCCATTTCTTTTGGTGCAGCCTGTACTGCATAGCATCTGAAGGTATATGTAGCATTTCCCTTGCAACTATCTCCCCTATTTAGTGAAGGCTTTGACTCATGCTGGGAAAATATTGCAAAAGTTCCAGCAATTCTCCAAATGATCATTGCTTAGATGTGAGCTTAGGTGACGAGTGTCGATGTTTAATTTGATCTGTGGATATCAAGAGCACCACCGAGGCATCTTCTGCTATTTTCAGCTGACATCCATATCTGCATGGCTTCCCAAATAAGACCGGATTGGGGGCATTGCTGGATTTTTTTTTAATATGCAGAATCACCTGAGGCCAATTGTTATGCTAAAAGTGCCTTTGAAGCAGGCTGGAATGATTTGTATCTGATTTTTCTCAAGTTCATTTTCCTCCTCTCCCTCTACAGTCTACTTTCCCAAGTGACATATTAAAGATTGTGATTCGGTATTCTATATTTTTGACTCTGCACCATGTTGGTATTCCAATCATGAATATATTTAAGTTCAAGGCAGAAGACACTTCAAGAAACATGAAATGTTTCTTGGAAAAATGGTGATACTTGTTTTATGATGCTTAATGACTTGTTCCTAAAATTGGTGAGCAGATGATTTTTGACTTCTTACATCTATGCCAAGATGTTTGGGTAAAGACGTGTTTTCTACAGAGTGGGAAAGAGAGCCGGAAGAAATTTGTCATCTTAATATTGTTGAAGTTCAGAACCTTTTGAATGCAGACCCTTAATTCATGATTGCTGTTCACCTCGAGTCAAATGCACTATCTTTGACAAAATATGACAGTGATTAGGATGTCTTTAGGTGTTGGAATGCTTGAATGTCAATAAAGTGAATTGGATGTTGGATAAAATTGATAAATATCAAACATACATTCATTTGTCTTAGTGGAACTGTTGTCACTTCTGCACTGTAGCTGGTAGTTTGGAATTTTGATGGCATGTTCAGATAGGGCGACTTGGGCTTGTATACATTGAAGTTTAGAGAGGTAATTTTGTTGTGGTTCTGTTCACTGAGCTGGGAATTTGTGTTGCAGACATTTTGTCCCCTGTCTAGGTGACATCCTCAGTGCTTGGGAGCCTCCTGTGAAGCGCTTCTGTGATCTTTCCTCCGGCATTGGTAGTGGTTTGAATCTGCTGCTTCCGGTTGTCAGTTCCAGCTGTCCGTTGCAGTGGTCGGTATATTGGGTCCAGGTCGATGTGTTTGTTGATTGAATCTGTGATGAGTACCATGCCTCTAGGAATTCCCAGGCTGTTCTCTGTTTGGCTTGTCCTATAATAGTAGTGTTATCCAAATCGAATTTATGTTGCTTGTCATCTGCGTGTGTGGCTACTAAGGATAGCTCGTCGTGTCGTTTCGTGGCTAGTTGGTGTTCATGGATGCGGATCGTTAGCTGTCTTCCTGTTTGTCCAATGTAGTGTTTGTGCAGTCCTTGCATGGGATCTTATTCAAGGTAATCTTATTTAAATAGTTCAGATCCTGAGGGGATTTGGCAGGATGCATGCTGACATTATGCTTCCCATTGTTGGAGAAACTAGAGCCAGGGAGACAGCGTGTTTTTAAGATTGTGTTATGGACCTGACTAAACCACCTCAAAAAAGATGAAGAAGGTAACTTAGATCCTAACGTTTTCTTATTTTAAAAGTCAGCGTAAGGCGTTGTGTTCCAGTTGCAATTTGATTGGGCAAACTACGCGACATTAAGCAAAACAGACTTTGTATTTGACTATTGTGTAAAAATAGACAAAATAAAAATAAAAGAAAATTGGCTTAACTGTAATTCTATCAAAATGCAGAACAAAATAATATATGTTAACTACGACTAATTAACTGTTCCAATTTGGTGGTATCCTATAAACACCATTGACAAAGGCAAATTCAATAAAATAAGTTTTCTCCCATGTAATCCTATCGCAAGAAGAGAACCCCAGCTTTTAGCTGTAACAAAGAAAGGAATAAGCTTCCACATCCAGCTTCAAGATCCAGGGTCTTACAAGATGTTTACTTTATTGGCTTTGAACAGACTGCTGGACACCTCTGTTTCAAACTTACTTCATTTAAAAAGGACGAAATACAACTCTTAAAGCCATATTATCATCACAATGGAGATTAGCAGAAATGTTCTTTGCGGGTGACAGTCTATTGAATTCACTTGCCAAGAGTGACTACAGGCAGGGTCATGGATTTTTTTTTTAAGATTGACTGAGGTCCTTGACTACTGAGGGAATCAAAGGGTATAAGGTGTAGGAAGGAAAGTAGAAACCAAAATCTGATCTCCCAAAGTTTTATCAAGTGACGTTGAATGGCCTGTTCCTAACCTCTGTTTCCATGACCATATGATCCCACTGTTTTTATGCAGGTATATGTTAGAAGGGCCTACATCGCATATGAGTTGAACAGTGTTCAGCATCGTCAGCTGCAGGATGGAACCTGCATTGTAGAGTTTCAGTTCATGTTGCCAACATCTCATCCCAACAGGTAATTAACTTATTTTAAATCTGTATGCTGGGAGGAGAAGTCTGGATCAGAACAGATGTATTTATCAATATGTGGAGTTTCAAAAATCATGGATGTAGCTTTGAAAGAAAATTGCAAGCAATTTTCCAATATGCAAAGCAATGAGCAAAGCTCCCAAATAAGTACAGTACCAGAATATTGCTCTTAACATCTATATAGTTTGCCTTCCATGTTGGAAATGTAATTCTCCAGTTTATATCTAGTTTGGTGAATAACAAGGAGGCAATCTAATCTGGTGAGAGATTTGTGCACTTGAAATATTTGTTAAACTTTTCTGTAAATGTCTAATTTATCAACTTGGTGACTCCAATTAAATTTTTGGGCCTTGACAGTAGTTCAGGGTAAATGGAAACTGGCACCACCCAACAGTTCACCAAATGTATTCCATTTGTGTCTGCTTTCCCCAAAGTGGTTGAAATGCAAGACAACATGACAGGAAAATGAAGTAGCTTACCTTGTCACAAAGTGCTTGTTTCTGCTTAACCAACCATGGTTTTTGTGGCTGGCAGTCTGAACAGGGTTGGAGGGTTTGTCAGCAAAGTAATTGCAGGTATTGACTGGCCAGAATTTGCTGTCTTTACTCCCTGGTTTGTTTAGATGCACTGAAGCTGTGTTCCACTTTTTTTCTCTTTTTATATATAAAAGGCAGCTGATTACTGTTTTTAATGGGATCTAACACTTTGTCTTTAGTTCAATGCCAACATGACTTTATTCTGTCAAAATAAACTTCTCATATTTGCTGTGTTGAGGCAGGAATTTAAATGTGTTTGTTTCAATAGAAAATGTTAGGTTTCTGAGGGTGATTAAATCTGCTTTCATTTTTCCTGTAATAAAACATTATTCAACTGTCACAATAGCTCAGTACGCAATTTATGTACTGGCGTAATGACAGCAATCCAAATGATAATGGGAAGGAGAATGTAACCTGTACCTTTCAGAATTCTGTTCTAGTGCAACTTTGAAATTATCAGCATTTTAGTTTTCTATCCTTGCCATCAGCCTTTTTCATTTTTCCCATTTCTCTAAATGGTAATAGAAGTTGAAACAATGAGATATCCAAACAGGGGTGATACAGGGAAACTGCTGCATGGATTGGAATTGGGAAAGTGCTTCTATTTCTAGTAGATTACAGTAAAATTGTGTCCATTATTGCTTTCGCTCACTTAATATGCTTTTGTCACAGGAATGCCATTAATATGTTGTATAAAAGTAGTCAATCTGTGTCTCTCTGTTTTTCTCTTTTGCTTTCCTCGCTTCCTTCCATTTTGTCCTCTATTGAAGTTAATTTTCAGTTTGGTATCTGTTTTCAATTCTTGTCCCTATTTCCACTCAATCTCTCCTGAAAAAACTTTGCTTTCATGTTATTTCATTCAAATGGTCTTTTTTAATGTATGAATATACAATCAGTGTCAGCAGGTCATTTGACTGGCTGGATGGGTGTGAAAAGCACCATGACCAAGTCCAACCCTTTGTTCACCTGGTCCTGTCTTTGTCAAATGTCCACAAACGTGCAGTTTGACAGTTTATCAAGCTGCATCGGATGCCATAGCTATTTTTCTCCCCTCTCAATTCATGGGTGCTCCAATTAAGAGTAATTTGCATAGTCCCACCCCTAGTCGATATTGTTATAGACCAGGAATCAAAGTCTGGGATCATCTTGGTTTATGTGCATCATTTCTACAATATGAGGTGTGTTTTTCCTCTAGTTCAGTGACATCCTTTTTCTCACTTATATAGGAGCTGCATGAACTGCTAAGAATGGTTCAGTAGCAACATCCTTCACCAATGAGAAATTGTTACTTAAATCTTGCAGACCTGATTTAAAAGTTCAGTGGAACTTAAGAATAAATTGTACAGAACTTAACCTTTTAATAAAGGAAATCGCATAGCACTTTGAATAAGATTTGACTTACAGCCTATCAGGCTTATTGATCTTCACAATATTTCATCAGCATGGAATGCATTAGTATGATTATATAATTTTGACAAACAATCTTCAGGGCAATTCTACAGGATAAAAAAAGGGGGAATACATACCTTTTAACAATAAGTACTAACTGTGGAAATCTATTATTTGCTGAAGTCTAGAGAAAGCTGTGTGGTGTAATTTGTTTTGCTGAAGCATGCCCAATGCAACAATATCACTTTAAATGTTAATGGCAATAAGGTTTACATAAGCGAAATGCATCAATTCTCACCTTATTATGCTTCGCCTCCTCATTTATAAAACTGTGGCCTGCACTGGCACCAAATCATGACTTGATTTAAATGCCACTATTAGCATGCTTCTTGCTTGTGTTCTTTTTTTTTCCCTTTACATGGAAATTTTGAAGAAGTGAAAGCCACTTCTGTCAGATGAAATGTTTCAGATGCAAAGGCTTGAATGCTGTGAAAATAAAAATGAAATGAAATTCTCTGAGCTGATGGTAAAGGCCAAGAGAAATTTTGATTGCATGTGTATGAAGATCAATCATAACTGTGAGGGAATGTGCAGGCTGCTGTTGTGTGTGTTTCTCTTCACCCGAGAAGACTCAGATTTAGTTACAGGTGTTTTTTTATACTGAATTTTAATAATGCCTGCATTCCAAAACAGTTAAAAATTGCATGATTTTAAATGATCTAATTGTCATTTAATTCAGAATTGAAAGAATCAAAGATAGACTTGGTTTAAAAAATAATACTGAAAACTAAAGTACTGCAACGATTTATGATGCTTGCTCTAAGAATGAAACCTATTTTGCCGTGCAAACTGTATGGGTGTGTGCGTGTCAACATGTTTTCTTGTGCTATCTTTTGTATCTGAAAATATTCAGGAATTACATCCAGTGTGTCATTCCTTTGAACCCCATCTCAAAAGCTCTCTTTTTCATTTTGATGAAACTGAGCTTATTTTGTTTTTAAATAGTTCATACTTCCAATGGCAGAGATCACCCTGCTTTTTTCTGTTACCTGTAGTGACTACACCCTTAAATCCAAACCTGACAGTGTTGAATGATGGGAAGCCTTGGGAATTTGAGCCCTGGCTAATTGCATACGAGGTCACTGTTAAATTTATTGAAATAAGATGACACAGCTCCTGGACTTTCAAAGCTATTGTGCCATATCAGCAGATGGTTACCCATAATGGAACCCCCTGGGCAATTTTCTGCCTCTTCACCTTGGTCGGCGCGGTTGCTCAGTGGTTAGCATTGCTGCCTCACAGCGCCAGGAACCCAGCTTCGATTCCAGCTTCTGACAACCGTCTGTGTGGTCTTTGCACATTTTCCCCGTGTCTGTGTGGATTTCCTCCGGGTGCTCTGCTTTCCTCCCCCAATCCAAAAAATGCACAGGTTAGGTGAATTGGCCATGTTAAATTGTCCGTAGTGTTAGGTGTATTAGTCAGGGGTAAATGTAGGGAAATGATTCTGGGTGGGTTACTCTTTGGATGGTCAGTGTGGACTTGTTGGGCCGAAGGGCCTGTTTCCACACTGTAGGGAATCTAATCTAATCTGGTCCTTCAGGATCATTCACAGGTTTACAGTCACAGCTAACTAGTTCAACCAGAGTTGTTGTGCCTTGGAATAAAGGTCCAATTAAAGGTGTATAATAACACTTACTTCTTTTTCTTACATGACAGTGTATTGAGTAACCCATTCTAATAATTAAACAAAACAATAAGAAAGTACTTTTAATAGATGATGATCATGACTCACTGCCATCTCCTTGAGGTCAGTAAGGAATTGGTAATAAGTGATAAGCCCTGGATATTTTGAGATACTGAATTAATGCGTGTATGCATGTGTCCATGTGTGTTTATAATATTGCTTGGCCTGTCTGGTTAATGTACAGCATTTAGAAAAAAATGAATTTTCAATCCTACCTCCCAATATGCTGATTTTTAATGTGAACTTGTAATCCATTTTGATCAATAATTATAATTCTTTCTTTATCTTTCACTAACCTGTCAGTGATTGTTTAATTTCAGAGGGAACATCCCCACCCTAAACAGGTACTGTACAATAATTTACTTTCTAATTTTGCAAATTGTTTAAAAAATACAATTGAATTCATTGAAGTTGGAGTGATATGGAATTTCAGCACAAAGCAACAGGCAATTTAGCTCAAAGTGTCCATGCTGGTGTTCCTTTTTCACTTAATCCTTCTCCTAAACTTTTTATCTAATAGTATCAGCAGATAACTGTCTACACCCTCTTCTTCATTAGCTTATAGCTTCCCAATAAGTCTATGTTGTTCTCTTTAGCCATCCCAGTGGTAGTAAATTATACATTCTCTCCACAGTCTGTCATTAATTTCTTCTGAATACTTTCATTGGATTTCTTGGAGATTCCATATTGGTGATGCCTGCTCTTGTTGTTTACATGTAGAAATACACTTTCCCAACCTGTTTCTATTCTAAAAAAAATCTTTAATTTAAAAACCTCAAATGAGGTAATGTCTTCAATATTTCCTGATGAAGATAACTTTGCTGATGTACATAGAGACAGGAGTGGGTCATTTGGCCCTTCGAGTCTACTCTGCCTTTCAAGTTGAATGTGGTCGATCAGCCAACTCAATGCCCTGTTTCACTTTCTTCCCATATCATTTGATCCCTAAGAAATATATCAAACGTCTTCTTGAAAACATTTAACGTTTTGGCCTCAACCACTTTCTGTGGCTTAGAATTCCACAGGTTAATCGCATTCTGGGTAAAAAGATTTCTCCTAATCTCAGTCCTAAATGGATGACCCTGAATCATTAGACTGTGATCCCTAGTTCTGGACTCACCAGTCATTGACAACATCCTTCTTAAATATACCCTCTCTCTCCTGATAAAATTCATAGGTTTCCATCAGATCCTCCCTTATTTTTCGAAACTCCAGTGTAAGTGGTCCTTGACTGAGTCGCTGTCTCTTCTTGTAACAGTCCTACTCCCCAGGAATCAGTCTGGTAAAACCTTTTTGCACTTCCTTCATACAGAATGTCCTTCCTCAGATGAGACCAAAACTGTACACACTACTCCCAGATGTGTTGTCACGAAGGCCCTTTACAATTTATGTTGTCACAAAAGCCCTTTACAATTGTAGCAAAGTATCCCTGCTCCTACACTTGAATCCTTTTGCTGTGAAGGCCGAAATACCATTTGTATCTACGTGCTTACTTTCAGTCACTGGTGTACGGGGCACTCGGGTTTCATTGCATCTCCCGCTTTCTCAATCTATTGCCATTCGGATGATCCACCTTCCTGTTTTTGCTACCAAAGTGTATAGCTTTACATTTATTCACATTATACTTCATCTCCCATGCATTTACCCACTGACTCAACTTGTCCAAATCATACTGAAGCATCTCTGCACCATCCTCATAGTTCACCCTCCTCCCAGCTTTCCAGATGACACAAACTAGGAGATATTAAATCAAGTTCCCTCATCTAAATCATTAGTGCGTATTGTCCATGCATCAATACCTGTGCCAACCCAATAGGCACTAGCCACCAATTGGAAAAAGACCTATTTATTTCTATTTTTTGTTTCCTTTCTGTCAACCAGGTAAGTTCTCCAAGTGCGCTATTGCCACTACTTTAATTTTACGTGCTTAAAATGATTATCCATGTGAATATTTTTGCATCCCTTCCAGTGCCTCTGTGTCCTTACTGTCATGATCAGGATTGCTGATAATACTCAGTTTTGCCTAATAAAGATTAAATACTTTTTGTATTTGTTGTAAAATCTATTTTAATAAAAAAAATTAAAGAAAGATTCAATACAAGTTAACTTAAAGCTTCTCTGTTTTTTAATAACATCCCTGTATAACTAAATTTTAGTTCTTGATTTGCTTTTGTTATGGCCATGTTTGACTGCATCAATAATCTTTTAGTTTACATTCCTAGGTTTCAATTCTCCATTGTCCCATTCAGATTTTATTTTCTAAGTAAAATGCAACCTCCTTATTTTTCTTACCAATATATAATATCTCAGCACTTTATAAGTAGCAAATGAATTTCAATACAGATATGACCATTTTTTCACAGTTATTAATGCTGTCTTATAACATCCCCCGTGTTGACCACCCTTCCCAATTTTGGTGTTGCGTGTAAATTTTAGAAATATACTTTTAGTTCCAAATTCTAGGTCATTAAAATAAATTGCAAGCATGTTGGTCCCAGCACTCATTCTTCTTGTACCTCCATTCCCTCCTTTAGCCCCTCTGTAAAGTTACACTTGGTACTTCTATTCTCTGTCTTCTGTCTTTCAGTCAATTAGGTATCTATGCTGCTGCTTGCCCCAACACTGCATTCTCTGACCTTACTTGTTACTCATTACTGTTTTATGTAATAGCTTTATTGAAGGACTTTTGGAAATGTAAATGTAGTCCATCTACTACATTATCCTTTATTTTTCTCTCTCGTTTTCTAAGTAATGGCATAATATTAGCTATTTGTGGTGCACTGGTGTTGCATCTTTCTCTTGTGTATTATTAAGTATAATAATACTTCTCCAACACTCCCTAGATTTTTCCAAATGCATAAATGCAATCTCTGTTTTTCTCATCTTTGAATTTGGTTAGTATAATTAATATTTCTTGGTTTTATTTTAAATTTGGTTATATAATTTCTAGACTAATTTTCTGATGCCATGTCCATTTATGGTAAATTCAAAATAATTATTAAATATTTCTGGGGTTTCATAATCAAATGTGATTTTATTTTGACAACCCTTAGTGGCCCTGTTCCTATCCTAACTTGTCTGATTTATATGTACGTGGAGTACTTTGCTATTTTTGTTTTTATTTTAATTGTTTTAAATTCACAGCACCTTTTTACCTTGCTAGTTGCTTATAAACATGTCTTTCCCAATTTTCTTGGCATTCTTCCTTGTTTTGCTTCTGCTGCCATGTATTCTATGTATGTTCCTTTCCTTAGCATTTTTCTTTATTCCTTTACACATCCATGATGTCTCATTAATGTTTACTTTGTTCTTGATTTTTAGCAGGTCACATTTTTTCTGGGCTCTGTTGACTGTTTGAAATGTTTTAGATTGTAGTTCTATATGGTTGTATGCCAATATTGTTGTCCACTTGATTTTGAAAAGCACTTTTCTCAATCCCTCAAAATCAGCTTTTCTCTGATATATCATCTGATATTTGTTGTGTTAAAGTTCTTCTCAATTACTATCCGAAATTATGATGTAACATGGTCACCATGTCTGGCTATTCTTGTACTTTTTTGTTAAAGTATGGTTCATTTTTCAAACAAAGAAGTATATTTATACAATACCTCATTAAAACTATCCAGGGACCAGCACAAGAGTGTCATAAAGTGAAATTTGACACTGAGCCATATAAGGTGATAGAAGTGTAATTGATCATGGAGACAGGTTTTAAACAACATCTTCAAAGCGGGAAGGAAGGTAACAAGGCAACAGGGGTGTATTCCTGAGCTTTAAGGCGTAGTCAACTGAAGACATGATAAACAAAAAAGGATAAAATGAATTCAGAGACCAGAATTAGATGCACAAAGATGTGTCCCTATCATGCACTTGAAGCAGCAGCACATTTTGTGTAGCAGATTTTGAGTTTTTTTTATGGACTCTGTTCTCTGACTGATAAGTTAAACAGAGGGATCCATCTGTCACTTGGTGTTTCAGTTGAATATTAGAGGTTATCTGCCTTCAGTTGTTCATCTTTTGTCCTATGAGTCCCAAGATGCATGTTGGAAACGGGTGGAATGGGAAAGTTTTTTATCAATTTCCAACTGCTACTGAACCTATGGGGCAACTTTCCACCATTGGACCCATCTTTTTTGTTTGCCTGTAATCCGTTGACTGAGCAGTTAAGCCTAAAATGTATCCGTTCAGCCATTTATTGTGAAAATTAGGGCAATGATCGTGAAACGCATCAAGATAATACAGCCAAATCTATTGTATCATTGCAGTGGTGCTGAAGGATAATAAATGGATTTTCCTCTCTGCATTTAAAAGCAAAGTACTTTGGCTTATTTGAAAATAGGTGCTTCTTGTGCTTTACTGTTTACAGTAAAAGAAATTCTACAACATAATTTTATCAGTCATCGATTTAACTTCTGCTTTACTATAAACAGTGAGGTAGATCTCTGCCTGAGTTAAGAGACTCTGCTCACCTGACCAAAGCGTGGAATGGTATATTATTGGAAGCTGGAGCAGTGATATAGAATATCACACGTAATTAAAATTTATAATATGTTGTTGTTATTTGGAAACTTGGTCTTCCAAAGTGTAAGTTAATGAATTCTTGGATTTCAGTTCCATAAAAGTGATTTATTTTAAGAGTCAGAAATGTTTTTATTTAGCAGTGGTCAAACAGCATTTCCACAAAATCAAGTGACTTGAGCTAAATGGCTAGATAAACGTCTTGGTGAGATTACTGCTCAAGTGTTTACTAGATTGAGATTTTACGACAAAAGGAAAGAGGCCAGAAGCAGGCAGCTTATAATTCAGTGAGAATAGTTAATGAATCCGCTTGTGTCTGCATGTTGGCAGGAGGGATTGGGAGTTGGGAGAATCATGTGGTGAATCTGTTGAAAGTTAGCAAAACTTAATAATTACAGCCTTATCAGTTAGTTAAGAAATTGAAGAGTTGAAGATAGGAGTGATACTTCAGTGGCAAAGGGTATTCGTGGGAAAAATGGTTGAATTTATATTTTTTCTATTTGATATCTTTTCTGCATTTTTTATGGTAATTGTATGTTCTTTTAATAAAAGTACACTGGTAGCCTCTTGTGACTATGTTCAATGATTGACCACTGTTTTCAAAACTAAAAGTTATGATCTCCTAAGCCAGGTTTCACTCTGGGATGTGATTTGTCAAGTACGACCATCATCTGGGTAACCCATTGAAAATCCAGTACTCGTGTACTGGAAATAGTGCAGAGTAGGAAAGATGCCAAATAAAAGTTAGCATGGAAATAAGAAAGCATTAAACTGGAGGGCCTGTGAAGAACTTGTATTAAACAAATATTTTTTGTGGTTTAGAATTCTCACTTGTTAATCATTTAAATATCACTGAAGGCTGCTGGAAAGATGGAAGGATTGATACTCTGTAATTATGAATAAGAAACGTGCTGATGAATCAAATGAAATGACCCATGTCAGTTTGGGATTGAATAGTGAACTTGGAACTGCATATGGATACATTTACACACTTGTTACTAATTTTGCACAATGTGCTTCAGCTCAAACATGGGACTGTAGACTTTTTTTTCTATAATACTGCACTGAATTGCTCCTCCCAATCCTAATTGCTCATCCTTATGCTCCAATTCAGGATGTCTTTCTCATCCAACTTGAACCATTATGGGATGTTTCATGTTGCTAGTGTAAGTGATGTGCTGCTTGATGCTGCTTTTACTCCTCCATGCCAGCGTATGGGGGCAATGGTCGCATTCCGCACCTTTGAGGACTTTGTGAGGTAAGATTCCCTGTACCTTTTATTTTTAAACTTTAAGCCTCTTGACTTTTCTATCTCTGGAAACAGAACATGATTTAAATTATTATCAACATAAACAAAAACAGAAATTGCTGGAAAAACTCAATAGGTCTGACAGGATATGTGGAGAGAAAGCAAGAGTTAATGTTTCGAGTACAGCATATATACCAATCTTTTCATAGCTGATGAAGGGCTTATACCCGAAACGTTCCTTGGATGCTGCCTAACCTGCTGTGCTTTAACCAGCAACACATTTTCAGCTGTGATCTCCAGCATCTGCAGACCTCATTTTTTACCCTTTTCATAGCTGCAATCAGTTATGAAGAAGGGTCATTATATCCAAAATGTTAACTTTTGCTTTCTCTCTACAGATGCTGTCAGATCTGAGTTTTCCAGCCAGTTCTGTTTCTGTTTCTAATTTCCAGCATCCGGAGTTCCTTGGTTTTTTGGTTTAGGATTCTAATTAACTTATTGGGAAACGAAACTATAAAGTTCATTTAAACAATTGATACAGGAATCAATCAACATTTGCATTGCTTACTATTGAGTATTTTTTCATTATTTTTTTTTCTGTGAATCTCAGCTACAATCTCTTGTTCTTTCAATCTGTATATGGTGTAGATTAATACAGTGCTTTCTAGGAACTAAGTTCACATCTAAGTTTGTAAGACACTTGCATCAACAGAGCGAATAGCATTTCCACCTCATTAGTTTGGTCATGTTTGAGACCAAATCTGAGATCAAAGACAAGTAATTAATTTGCTGCATTATCTGTTTTCTCACCAATTTTAGCTAAGTATAGACTATAGCAGAGAATATTTTTGATCGTGGGAATTGACTGTCCATGACCACACAAAAAGAATGACTATGAAGCATTTAAAAGCTAAGAAAGGTTGATAGTTTTCAATGAACTTGTTCGGGCCTTGTATTCATAGTTTGTGATGTAATTTAAACTGATTAGTGTAAGCTTCATTTATAATGCACACAGGTGAATAAGCAGGAGAGGAACAGCAGCTTGTGAACTGACCATTCCTATATTTAAACACTTGCAAGTACCAGCTCGTTTTTGGTAGAATTTTAAATTCTGGAATATGTGAACAGTTCTATCTACGTTTTATTTACAGAAACTTTCAAGATGTGACAAGTTGCTTTTCTGACTCGCCTCCTCCAAGTCCCACCTTTCCTGAGTCAGGACATGCCTCACTGTATGATGAAGATGACAACAAAGTAAGTAGTACAAGCAAAAGAATAAAGGCAGCTGGTGCATCAGATATTTAGGTACCAAGCTCTGAATCCCCTTTGTCATAGCTCAAGCTTACAGCTTTAAAAGATGGTGCAGTGATCAGGGTAAACTCAGATTACTGAATACAACATGAGTTCAGACTCCAGTCTAGTATAACTTCATTTTATACAAATGAAAACACTTCCTGCAGTTTGCAGGATCAAACCTGAAATACAGAACTTTGTACTGAAACTGTATCCAAAAGAACTCACCTTGATGAATGGTAGATTTTTGCAGCTGTCGAAAGCCTGCTGTATGCTTGACCTGATCGTTCTTGCAGCTGATGCTAAGTCCAGAGGGCAATCCATTTCCCATTCCTATCACCATAATGATGTTTCCCTCCTTCCCCTTTGCCCAGTTTTTATTTAGAGGGAGGAACTCTTTACACTGAAGTTTCAACTGATGACAAGTTTCGAGTTAGAAGGGTGGTAAACTGGAGTTTGGGGTTGGAGAGTTGGGAAAACACCAGCAAATGTGCAATCTTGGAGACTGTGTTCCAATTGTGTGAGGGGGCAATAAAAATCAGTCTCAAGAGGAAAATTATTTTTATGGTAGTGGAAATGGGACCGCTTGAAAATCCTCGTTCACAAAGCAGACTCCTTAGTCATCAGCAGTAACACTTAAAGCCTGATTACTTGCAGTTGAAATAAATTGAAAGCTTTTCCTGGCTGCACTAGGTATGTGGAAGATCTTCAAGCAGATAAAATCCCATCGCTGTTCATGTGACTAGTGTCAAGAATCCGGCTTTTTTTCTACATTTTATCAAGTGTCTTGATACTTCGGGCCATTTTATAAATCTAATGGACTAAATGCTACATAAACTGTATATTTTTAACAGTTTTGTTTCCATGCTTCACTCTAGACAAGCCTCTTGTTTTCCTGACTTTTGTAACATTTTGGGATATTACACTGGGATATATATGCCTGTTTTGAGAATTCATTCTTTCAGATTTTTACATGAGTTTTGATGAATTAGGCTCAGGATTTTAGATGCCTGAAATAAGTCTGGAAAATAACCTCTTGACTAGAAGGCAACTCAGATCTCTGAATAGAGAATGGTACTTGTACTGAAGGTGACAGTAATGGATTCAGGGCCAGGAGATTTAATTCTGAATGTAACACTTTTCGACTATTTACATGACTGTATCTTAGAAAACAAATAGACCTACCTGTGACCATTTTATATATAGGTAAAGATGGGGTTTCCATGTCACTTCTGGTGAAATTGCAGCAGCTCTGAGAAAATTCCTGACCTGTATATTTCCATACTTAATCATTACATTGTTTAAACCTTGAGTACATGTAATCACTTCCTCTTTCATCCTGCCCTTATACCCCATTGTTGTTTTGTTTTAACTTGCAGAATACTAGAGATGAGCCTATTCATATTCTCAATGTGGCTATTAAGATTGACAATGACACTGATGATGATGCCCTGGTGATGATGTTTGGAGAGTTCATGCACTCCATGGTGAGTATGTATAACAGTCCATTTTATGATTATGCTGTGAAATAAGTACTTGCCCATGACTCAAAAATTGCCTGCAGAGAAAGTAAGTGATTAGTTTTGACCAGCATCTATTTGATAGTAGCTTTACAATGTACTGACCAGTCCCTCATAGTTTGGTTTGTAATACTTGGTCCAATGTAAACTTGAAATGAAGTGCAGAAATCCTAAACTTGACCGCTTCTCTCTGCATTCGGTTGATCTTTGCTTCAACAGTTCTCTGGTCTATAAATAGAAAGAAAACAGGCTTGCACCCATTGCTACCTCCTTGCTGCTGAGACTGCATGCAGGCTTAGGCAGATATCTTGTAATCACCCAGTTTAGAGGTGCAATGCCATATGTCTGTAGCAGGTGGGAAATGAACCTAAGCCTCATGATCTAGAGGTAGGGGCATTACCACTGTGCCACAAGAACCCTCTGCAAATTTACGTATCAGTGAGAAGATTGAGAGTCTATGCTTGAACAGATTGCCAATACTCACTGTCTTGACACGCATGATGAAGAATAGCCGTCTTATGGCAGAGGATAGGCAAGGCCCATTAAACCTTACTCATCCACCTTCCAAGGGGAAAGAATAAATTTGTCATGTAAGAGTATTGGAAGATTATGTTGTTGTAATGCATTGTGAGGTTAAATGATAACAATTTAGATTTAAGCTTCCATGATGTTGTCCAAGCACAATAAGGCATAGAGGTGCAAGCATGGCAGATGAGAATTTGACACCTTGTCTACTTATTTATATTTTCAATAGTTTCTGAGCTCAAGGTATTGCAGGAGGTTGTATCAAATCACTTGCCTTCTGTTAGTCAAAGAGTATTAAGGAGCGTGGAATAGCAGCAGATTTCAAATATTAGAACTTAAGGTCAAGATTTAAAATTATATCTGAGGAGCTGACTGCAAATTAAAGGAAGGGGCTTGTTTAGCTGCTTTCCCTTCTCCATAAACTAAACATTCTTTTGTAACCAGAATTGCTGTGATTATCATGCAATATTTTGAGAAAGATGTATTTAGGCAAGACATTTGTGAGTTTTAAGATGAGCATTTCCACCTGGTCATTGTCCTACATAGAGTCTCTAGTCTGATATGGTCAAGAATATTTTCTTTTGACAAACTGAATTTCAGTGTTTCAATGACATTTTGCATGATTAGGTCATTTATGTTACATGAACAGTAAACTTCCTTCAAGATTTATGACCTGTCAGGGTCCAAGAAATAAATATTTTAAAAAAGCCTAGTTGAAAAATAGAGCCAATGTTCTAGAGCAAAACCCCAATTAATCACTTTATTATTAATAGAAAACTTACTCGATGTTACAAAAGGTTTCAATATATTGGTTACATGTAGTGCTGTGGTCATGTTGCTCATCTGATAATAATCCAAAGGCTGGGACTTGTGGTCCATGGAGTTCAGATTCAAATAATTTGGTTTGAGAATTCAAATTAATTTAGTTAAACAAAACCTGAAGATGACAAACTATTTTCAGCAGTGACGAGGAGGTGTCAGACAGTTATGGCAAGCTAATTGTTTCATTGACACTGTTTAGCAAGAGAAACTGGTACCCATGTGATGTTTGACCTGCATGACCCTAAATCTCATGCCAAAGTCAGCTGCTCTTAACTGTCTTCTGATGTACCTTAGCAAGCCCATTTAACAGTATCAATCCTGTGGCAGTTCAAAATTGTCATTCATCCCATCATCTCAACTGGGATAGGTCATAAATGTCATGCTTGCCAATATACATATGTCCCAAGAATAAATTAAAAATATTTGTCTTTAAATTTATATTTATATGGTGCCTTTGGAATGAAACATTGAATCCAAGTTGGGAGAAGAGTTGGAGAGATGAGCAAGGGTGTGTTTTTTTTATTCATTCATGGGAAGAGGGCACCACTATGTAGGCAGCATTTAATACCCATCCCTAATTGTCCAGCAAGCAGTTAAGAGTCAACCACTTTGCCGAGAGTCTGGAGTCACATTTAGACCAGAACAGGTAAGGATGGCAGATTTTGGGTTCGATTCCCGCCTCTAGCAACTGTCTGTGTGGGTTTCCTCTGGATGCTACGGTTTCCTCCCATGGTCCAAAGAAGTGCAGGTCAGGTGAATTGGCCATGCTAAATTGCCAAGTAAGGGGTAAATATAGGAAAGGGGAATGAGTCTGAGTGGGTTACTCTTCAGAGGGTCAGTGTGGACTTGTTGGGCCAAAGGGCCTGTTTCCATACTGTTGAGAATCTAATCTAATTAAGTTTTCACTCAAGGGCAATAGTGAACCAGATTGGGGTTTTCCAACAATAGACAATAGATTCATGACCATCATTAGACTCTTAATTCCAGTCTTTTTGTTTTATTGATTTCAACATCTACTAACTGCCATGGCAGGATTCAAACTAGGGTCTGCAGAACATTACCTGGATCTCTGAATTAACAGTCCAGTGATAGTACCACTAGGTCATCGCCGCCTCCAAAAGTGGGAAACATTGAGATGGTATTTAAAGACAGGGAGAAGTGCAGAAAAATTAGAAGATTAAGAAGGCACATGTATTAAAGGCCAAATGCTGAAATGTGGTCGATGACAGCTGACACACAAAACAAATTGGGGGAGACTGCAAAAATGGAATGCAAAGAGGTAGATTGGAAAGATAAGCTATCAGTGGAAGTCAGCAAGACTGAAGTCAGGAGTGAAATGCAAACGTTAATGGTGAAGTTACAGGGTATTCTGCAGCACAGTCCCAGAATTGGCTGTTTTGCCAGTGAAACCCTGGTAATAAATTGTGTATCAATACCAGCTGTCCATTTGGACATTGAACCTATGTATTCTATCTTGAAAAAATAATCCTTGCTGTCATACACCTTCAAGGGACTGGTAGCCCTCCTGTTCAGCTGTCCAGTTTTCAGGTGTGAATTGAGAGAGCAGGTGAAGCTAAACTATTCAACTGGGGAGAATATCCTAGCTAAGTCTTAGCTTGCCCTTCATTAGAGCTGATTTATTTTTTTAATTAGTCATCCAATACAATTTCCACTTTAGTGACTCTATAAATCAAAGTAAAATAATGTTCCTGTGAAATCTTTATTGTTGTAAAGATGCTTTTTAAATCCAAGTTGCTATCACTTTTCATTTCAAATACCAACATTTCTCATGGAAGTCATGCAGTTGTGGTAACCAGACCCACATATGCCCAACGTAAATATATTAAAACAGCATTGATTAGACATGTAGATTATTGGTCTGTATACCTACCACCCTACCAACCTCCAGATATATCGTATCATCCTTTGTCATTTCCGCCACCTCCAAACAGACCCCACCACCAAGGATATATTTCCCTCTCTTTCCCTATCAGCGTTCCAGAAAGACCACTCCCTCTGCAATTCCCTCGTCAGGTCCAACCCCCCCCCCCCCCCCCCCCCCCCCCACCAACCCAACTTCCACTCCCAGCACCTTGCCCTGCAACTTCAAGAAATGCAAAACTTGCGCCCACGCCTCCCCCCTCACTTCCCTCCAAGACCCCAAGGGATCCTTCCACATCCGTCACAAATTCACCTGCACCTCCACACACATCATTTACTGCATCCACTGCACCTGATGTGGCCACCTCTACATTGGGGAGACAGGCCGCCTACTTGCGGGACGTTTCAGAGAACACCTCTGGGACACCTGCACCAACCAACCCAATCGCCCCGTGACTGAACACTTTAACTCCCCCTCCCACTCCGTCAAGGACCTGCAGGTCCTTGGTCTCCTCTATCGCCAGACCATGGCAACACGACCCCTGGAGGAAGAGCGCCTCATCTTCCGCCTAGGACCCCTCCAACCACAAGGGATGAATGTGGATTTCTCCAGCTTCCTCACTTCCCCTCCCCCCACCTTATCTCAATCCCAACCCTTGGACTCAGCACCGCTTTCTTGACCTGCAATCTTCTTCCCGCCCACACCCCCTCTCCAGCCTATCACCCTCTCCCTCACCTCCTTCCATCTATTGCATTCCCAACGCCCCTCCCCCAAGTCCCTCCTCCCTACCTTTTTGTCTTAGCCTGCTTGGCACACCCTCCTCATTCCTGAAGAAGGGCTTATGCCCGAAACCTCGATTCCCCTGCTCCTTGGATGCTGCCTGACCTGCTGCGCTTTTCCAGCAACACATTTTTCAGCTATAATTTAGAATGACATCAAGTGCTATCTTGCCAGAAATGTGAATATCTTGTGTATGATGCATATTCTTTAAGGTTGATTTGAGAAATGTTATGATTTGGTATTTTTCTCTTCAGAGATCAATTCTGTTCGACCATGGTATCCGTCGTCTGACCTTCCTTGTAGCACAGAAGGTACTGTTTCTTCACTGTAATCAAACTATTCCCATCTTTTTCCCAAAAATACACAAATCACTTAGAAAATGACCAAAGTTGAGTCTTCTGTCTTTTCAAGGTGATTATGGCTGATCTGCCTCAGCTTCACTCTTCCACCCACTCACCATCTTCACTGATTTGTTGGAAGGCTAAAACTTTGTTGGAAGATCAAAGTCCTGAAACTCCCTTTCCAGCAGCATTGTGGACTTATCCACATTGTTTCAAGAAATACTTTATGTTCACTTTTTCCAAGGGAAATTGCGGATATCAACATGTGGTCTACCCAACAGCATCCACATTTCATGAAAGGATTAAAAATTAATGCTGCTTGTTATTACTGATCTAACACACACAATTCTTACCTGCTAGTCATCTATAAACCATATGATTTGTTGTAATGTGGCACCTTGACCATTTTTCACAGGTCCTGTGTTGTATGATTTAACTCTCAAATGTCACAGCTTTGCATATAAAGTTCTTGCAGTAAAGAATTGTTAAGCTGAATGGTAAGAAGTCATTTGGTGCGACAAACAAACCTGTCCAGGTCTCCTGACATCATGGGTTTTTCAATAAAACAACAGTCAATGAAAATGAGTGAAAAGGCTGTCCTTGATCTGAATGATGATGTTTAAGAAGTGCTGTGAAAATGTAAGTCTCTTTAAAATGTGAAAATTATGAGGCAGGGCAGATGTAATGTTTAATTGTTTGATAATTGCATTTTAATCCTCCTATTAACAGCCAGATCTTGTCTACTTTCTTCTTTTCACTTTACCCTAAAGGATTTCCGGAAACAGTGTAATTATGAGGTGGATCGGAGATTCCATGTAAGTAGTCAAGAATTAAGAAATGTTTCCTTAAGTATATTCCCTTTTGTTAACAAAGGAAACCGGCCTGAGTTTGAGTAGAAACTGCTTTATACTTGAAACTATTCCTTGGCAACATTAACCAATGGATGAAAATATATCTAGCTTTCGATTATGCTTTTGTGTCCTGTCACTCTGCTCATCAGCTGCTACAACTGTGAAGTGTTGGACCTTAGGACCGAATAATCTCAAATTTAACAAAAGTTGTCCAATTATACCTGCGCCTTCTCAGAAACTGGTCTAAATGCCTAATGGCTTAGAGTCCTGGAGGAGTAAATTTTCAGAGTATTGTATTTGTAAATAGCTGATCCATGAATGATTTTACTGTAATTTGATAAATTAATTATGTTGTCCTGGCTTCATTCATAGTTCAGTCCATTACACATAATTGCAGTTCAACTTGCTCGATAAATTGAGCAAATGTCCTGATCGGCTTATCTCTCTCTGAATGGGTGCCAGAACTTGCACTCTGATTTTTGTCTCCTCTGTGAGTGCATTTTTGTTTGGAATCTCTTATTTGACAGTATGAACTCAATCTACCATTCTGTGAACAAGGTGTTATGTGAATGAAGCAACCATCTTTATGTTCCTTTGTATGGTATATAATAAGAAAGAACAAAAGATGTTGGCATTTTAGTAGTGTCCCAAAGCATTTTAGTGAGTGAAGAACTTTTGATGTTTAGTTACTACTGTTATTGCGTAAGCATAGCGCATAGTTTGTGCGTGCCATGTTGCCACAAACAATAATTTGATCATGATGTTGATTTTGAAGGATAAATATTGCTCAAGACACTTACCAGGATGTCAGTGCCTTTCTTGAAATAGTGTCAAGAGGTCTTTGACATCCACAATAGGGCAGTCAAGGCTTCTGTTTAACCTGAAAGGCAACAGATCTGACCATGCAGCACTCTTTCACTATTGAAATGCAATATCTATCTAGATCAACTTGTAATTTGGACCTTAACCCATAAACGTTCAGAAACACCTGCTGATAGGTATATATCAGCACACAAATGGATAGATTTCACATTTACACTTTGCAATCTTTTAGTTAAAATTTTTACTTCACATTATATATGTACTATATGAATAGATACTTCTGTAGGCACCAGTTTGCTGAAATATTTGCAAGAGTAGAATTGAGTCACATTGCATACGTATACAGCTTGGCTATTGTTAGTGGATTCTAATCATGTGAAACATATGAATCGTCTATTTAGCTTAAAGTATTGGTAAGCTCTGCAACTTATTCATTTTCTCCAAACCTTAAGTTGGCACATAGATATGTTGTTCAACTGAAGACAGAAAACATTCCTGCACTGTAGATCGCTGTCCAAATTATAGAAATAACTATCCGCTAAAGATAAGAACTACCAGATATACATTTACCAAGGTGTCTTGGAAAGATTATTAAAATTTCTGACTTGTTTGAACTATTGCATATGTTCATAGAGATCTTTTTGTTTTGGGAGTTGATCCACATTACTCTGTGGCTTGCCCTGGATCTTGATTGGCTGAATTGTGTTGTAGTAGTATGCCTAAAGCAGATGTTATCTTCTGGATGTTTAGTCTGAGGGCTATTTTTTCATATCCCCCATGAATGCATTGATTAGAGTTTACATGCACGCAGTGCCATCTGAATATGCATCTGAACGACAGATTGCACTGTGTTCTGGAGACAGAGAATGTCAAACAGGTTCCTGCTCATCCAGGGGTTTATATCCACTCCAGCGGGAGGCTTCTTCGAAATGGGGTGGAATTTTACAGCAAGGAAATTGAAAAAGAACATTGGTGCAATGACACAACCTCACTGGACTCCACTTTAAACACGCATTGCATCTGTGGGTACCCATTGGTGAAGGCACTTGTTCACATGCTGTGCATTATGATGAATTTCTATGGGCAAACTGCATTTTTTTCTAATTGTTCACAGGATGTGGGCCTTGCTAGTTGGGCCAGAATCCATTGCACAACCCTAATGGCCCAGAGAGTAATTGAAAGAGTCAGATACTTTGTTGTGGGTCTGAAGTCACATTTAGGACATTAGTGATGCAGATGGGTTTTTGGCAGTGGTTGCGTGGTCCCAATTAGCCTAGCTTTTTATTTCACCTATTTATTGAATTCATATTCCACCATCTGGACATGGACTGTAGTGGTTCAAAGAGGCAGCTCAACACTACCTTCTGAAGGGCAACGAAGACAGGCAATAAATGCTGGCCGACCAACGATGCCCATGTCCCACAAGTGAATAAAGAATGTGTCATCTTGGGAGGCAAGCCCATGTTCCTAGCACATTAACTTATTGTCCTTAATTAGGAGGAGATGAGTCCATATCCCCCTTAGTTGACTGAGGCAAAGGCCTTTGTGAGGCGGAGGTCTCTTTCAGTAAGCACAGACATCAACACCTAAATTCAACGTTGCCTCAAATGTGTCAGCGTCATGTATGGACTTGTGAGGCGCAGCGTTGGATGACAAAGACCTCAAATCTCAGTGAAAGTTTATGGTGTATAGGGCAATAGTGTTACTGTCCCATGTGTGCATTGGAGAGGTGGATATGTATGGCAGACACCTCAATTGATTTCTGAAATTTCACCAGTAATGTCTCTGGCAGGGTTTTCACTCCATTGTTAATGTCCTTCTCTCAGGCCAATGTCCCTAGTGTTGAGGTACTGGTTAGAATCTACTGTGTTGGGTGAGCAATATTGTCCCTATGTCTGGTCACAAGACGTCCAAACCAAGCTCCCTACTTTTGAGCCTTGCCATGGTTATCAGGAGGATAAAGAAAATGGTTCAGAAATGTCCATAAAGCTTCTGTGAGAAAATGCAATATCCCCACAGACTCATACCCAATACCACCAAACTGGAGAAGAAACATCTGCAAAGATACTACCTGCTTTGAACATTTGCAACAGGCTCAGATGGAGGTCAAGTACAGATAATAGAAGAAGCATGCCAAAACCCAAGTATCTCCTGCATTTTCAAACCCCACCTAACCCACCTGCGACAGAGAATGTTGATTCAGCTTTGGATTATTTAACTACTTCAGAAGCCACGCCACTGGAGTGAAAGGAAGTCATCCTTAATATCAAGGGATTACCTACGAAGAAAGATTTTTGTTCCAACTTTAAATTGAATTATTTTCCTACAATTCATCAATCCTGAGAATTGGGGTCTCTTGGCTTCTTTTAATGCCCACATAAAACTTAAATCATTGAATTGGCAAAGAAATTTTCTGACCCTTTTTGGATGTTAACTGGTTGATTTGCAAACATAAAAATAGCAGCAAGTTTGTACGTCCAAAGCCTATTGGCCCTATTTGCACTGTGTAATGTTGTCTTGTGAAATTTCTCTATACTACTTTAATTATGGAATTCAATTTGATTCCATGTTGTGATGCAAGACTTTCACTTGAACATTACATGTGTTCATTCCTAGTGTGGTTTTGTGCATTTTCAATTATTTTATGTGCTATGTTTCATTTTAATTGCATGGAGGAGGGACCTAACCAGAATGGATGATCCAGTAAGGGCAAGGTACAAATGGCGCAATGGGTAGAATGCAAGTATTCCTAATGTTGACGTGTCATGAAGTTCATTTCAGCTTGAGAACCTCTCTTCTGTCCATTAGAGTAATTTTGAGTGCAGTCTCTGCAAGAATGTAAAATGCAAATGCAGTTTCTTTCTCTTTTAATCCACATGTTTCATTATCAAATAAAACAATCCACAGATTCCACACTACCATGCTTACTAATTTTATTTACTGTCTCTGTAATAAGCACCACAGGGAAGTGGACAGGGGGTGCAGAGTTGGTCCAATAATTATGTAATCTCTCTTCTTATCGGCCATTTAACCTGATTATCAATGTAATAGCAAGTTAAAATTATTTATTTTTTTGCTCGTTTTCAAATTTCTCGACTTCCAGGGTGTCTTGAGCAGTTAAATTAAGCACATTATTATGATTGTCTATGTAATGGCTGACTGCTTTGCCACAGCAGGGGCTAATGACCTCCATAGGCACTGCTGGATATTCAGGTTCAATTCGATCTAACTGGTATCGACTTGGGGGTGGGGAGGGGAGGTGGGTAAATAGAAAAAGCCTTTCCCCAAAGCAAACATTAGGTAGCATTTGATTTCAGCTTTTACTGAGTAGTTCCTTTATATGATATTTTTCTGGAAATTGGCAGTACAGTCATTAAATATCTCACAACCATTATCCCAACAATTGCGTCAGGCAGGTTGCATTTGCAAAGCAATAATGCTAGGTCTGAAGGGAGAAATAAACCTTTAAAAGCTGCTTTTTTTATTGTTCTGGAAGAAGCAAAACTATGTTAATGAATTTCTTTTTATGGCTCCAGGAGCAATTTTTCTTTTTCCAGAAATACTATCAGTGGCTTGATCACTGGCATTTTATGCATGCTAAATTTGATTTATTGTGGTTTTCTTGGGCATTTAATGTCTCTTTTCTTTCCTGAACTTTTGTATGTCTATATGTTGGTCACAGACACTTAACTTTGTATTTTAAATGTGCATTTTTTTCTTCTTTCTTTTACACAGAGAGAGTTTCCAAAGTTCTTCACTTTCCGCTCAAGAGACAAGGTAAGGTATACAACAAAATTGAGCTATGTATCATAAAAAGACTCTTAAAAATAGAAAGGGAGGCCACTTGGACCATTGTCCCTGTACTGGATCCTCAACAGAACTATACAATTAATCCATTAGTCCTATAAATATTTCATTTTCAAGTATTTATTAAACTCTCCCTGAAAGTTATTGTTACATCTGCTTCCACTACGCTTCTAGACTATCATAAAACACACATTTATTTGATGTCAGTTTTGTTTGCAAGTCTCTATTGTGAACAATATCCTTTTAACAATAGGAAATTTCATGTTAGATGAGGTCAGAATTAGTTAAAAATACGGGAGTGGCCTATTATAAAAAATATCAACTGAATTATTTGGAAGTTTTTTCAAAAAAGATATGGCACGGTGGCTCAGTGGTTAGCACTGCTGCCTCACAGCACCAGTGACACGGGTTCAATTCCTGACTCGGGCAACTGTGGAGTTTGCACATTCTCTTTGTGTCTACGTGGGTTTCCTCCGGGTGATCGGGTTTCCTCCCACAGTCCAAAGATGTGCAGGTTAGGTGGATTGACCATGCTAAATTGCCAGTAGTGTTAGGTGCATTAGTCAGGGGTAAGTGTAGGAGAATGGGTCTGGGTGGGTTGCTCTTTGGAGGGTCGGTGTGGACTCCCTCC
This sequence comes from Hemiscyllium ocellatum, assembly GCF_020745735.1. NCBI lineage: Eukaryota > Metazoa > Chordata > Chondrichthyes > Orectolobiformes > Hemiscylliidae > Hemiscyllium > Hemiscyllium ocellatum. Next base: position 22,897,634 of record NC_083431.1, read on the forward strand.
ATCTTTCTTGGCTATCTCTCTTGATAGGCCGAAGGGCCTATTTACGCACTGTAGGGAATCTAATCTAATGTTATCTCACTTCGAGCATTGCTAGACTCCTGTTGGGAACCAGTTTTAATGATTTGAATTTATCCTGCAAAAGAAATGGAAGGAGTAAGACCTCATATTAACACAGCACCTTTTATTAGTGTTGGAAATGCCAAAGAACTCCACACCCAGCTAAGTACTTTTAATACCATTATAGTATTAGATGGGAAATGGGGAATAAAGACACAGCATGTTGGAAATACCTGAGAGAAATAGGTAACATTTCAGGCCATTGATTTGTCATCAGTCAGTCCTTTCTAGCAAAAAGTAATTGATCTGAAATGTGTAAGTCCATCCTTTCTCCTTTTTCTTCTGTCTCTAGTGGGAGTTCCTGCATATATAGGAAAGCAGCTTTAGCGTACCTTAACCAGAAATTTAACTTGTAGAATGTTAATGTTCTTTAACCCTCACCTTCACAGTTCCTGAAGATATGGCTGAAATTTGCAAATTTCCATTTGTAAAGTGTAAATCAACAAGGGCATTAATCTGAAATCAAGTAGTCAGCAGCCTTTAGCCTCTCCTGGGTTCATCAAACCACATAATGTTTTCAAAACCTATCACTAAGTGTCTTCCCTACCCCTCAAAACCTGAAGAGAACCAATTCTAATACTGATAAAGCTGGCCCCTGTTTTTATTTCCAGGTAACACTGGTAGTTTTAAATTTTATGATCTAACTTGTGTTAAAATTACACATATGGTGAGGTAATTCAAAAAGTTGCTAAAATGTAGTGGAGTGAGATGGAATGAACAACAGATTTCTCTTAGAGAAACCAAAGGACCAGGTGAGATCAGTGACTGGAATCTTATTCTGCAACCAGCAAGAATATTGGATGTTGCAGTTTGGATTGTAGGTTGTGTTGTGATGTTGAGATTGTAATAGTTTTGTGACATTAATACCATGGTGTAGAGAAAAGGAGATGAGATAACCTCTTCTCAAACAATGGATGTTATTTGTAACATATTTATGAATTGAATACTAGCATGAGTTTGTTTATTAGGTTAGAAAATATAGTGTAAGAATAATGTGCTCCTCAGAGCACTGTCTTAGTCCAGATTTGAGTTGATGAGATGTAAAGTCCTAGCATACAACAAGATCCATCAAGTGGCACAGTGGAGTGCATAAGGGCAATTGAGTCTTTGTGTTAAAGCTTCTGAGTTTAACCCTGCATTGTAAATAAAGTACAGGGTGTAAACTTATCCACCCAGTTCATGTTGTTAGTTTTAATGTAGTATTAATGACAAATGTTTTTGGTAGCAGAATGAGAAGATTTTCTTTAAAGCAGATTATCCTGAGGATGCAGTATATTAATTTAGGTCTTCAGCTTTGTAAGCTGACTTACATATGGCTGGCAGATTATTTTTTGATCAAATTGGTTGAGGTTTTGGAAAATTCTATATTAGCTGGAAATTGAAAATATTTAACGGATAATATGCCAACTCATTCAGTTTAAAATGTTTGAGAGTTTTTGGAATGATGCATCGTTTGCAGCAATGTTTAGTGGGACTTTCAGGTAAATTTTTATCTTTGCAGCCTGAGAATGAATAATCATTGAGGCCATTTTTGGGGAAGAAGCCAGGGAGTCTGAAGGGAAATTAGTTACAGTTGTCTGATGTTTCATTCTTTCATTTAAACAGAGGAAATATTGGGCAGAGTTTCTAATTGATCTGATTTTTTCTCCATATTCAATATTTTTGTTTTCGATGCACATGACCATGTTAAATGGTGGAGTGGGCTCAAAGGGCTGAATTGCCTACTCCCACTCCTGCTTCCTATATTCCAATGTTTCAAGCAACAAGTTAATTCAGAGCAGGAGTAGGCAACCCAGCCCTTGAGCCAACTCCACCATTCAATAAGTTTATGACTAATCTGATTATTTTATATTCCTACCTAGCCTTGATCACGTTTCAGCCTCTTGCTTATCAAAAATATGCCCAGGAAGTATGATATGTCTCAATGATATAGATAAAAATCTACTGAAATTTCTTAATTTACCTATAGTTGGTGTAATTGCTTTGGTTTAACACCTTTTGTCAAATCCAAAATTAGATTGGAATTGCGAGGGGGTAATGCAAGAGGCAGGAGAATAAAGACAAAACAGAACCGGTGACACACTGGTGAAGATGAGGGCTTGTGCACTGTCATTTGCTTTTAATTCAAAATTCATCAAAACCTTCAATCATTAAGAAACAGAAGTGAAGGACTCAAAATTTGTAACAAATTGTTTTAAAATTAACGGGATGTGGAGAGCAGATTTTCAAGGAGCTTGAATGAAAAGGGGTCTTACCTAATCTGTCATTATTCTAGAATCAAAAACGTGGCTGTCTTGAGCAAAATCTGCATTTGCTTCTTGTGCAATTTGATTTCAGAAGAGTGGTATCCATGTGCCTGTCCTCGAGTTTACATTGATGAGAGGACAGTCTACCTTCTGATTGAAGGCACTGCTTTCTTTAATGCAAATTCAGTGATCGAGTTCATCGACACTGCTGTCCTGAAATCCAAGTTACAAAACAACCTGTAAATATGTTCAGTATTGTGGCCTCAACCATAATTCCACAGCCATCTAAATAGTTCTGTGTTTTTTGCTTTATCCTGTCTCAACAATATGATTCGTATAAATTGACATCACATACTTAAATCTTTTTTAAAAAAAAAGCACCAATCGTAATTTAGTAACTGGATGCGAAGATCTGTGCATGCACCCTTTTTCATCCCATCATGCTTTCATCTCCCAATCTCTCTCTCTTTCACCCTCTGTCTCGATCTTTTTCATCCTCCACCTCTCTCATTCTTCCTTTACCTCTCTCTTTTCATCTTACTCTTTTTGCCCTCCATCTCTGTTTCAGCTGCCTCCTCCACTCCCATCTTCTTCAGCAGTGTCCACCTTTGCCTCACTTTCTTATCCTTCCACTCTCCCTGTCTCATTTGCCCTCCCATTCTCATGTATTCCTCCTCCTCATTCTCTCCCTCCATCTCTCTTGGCTATCTTTCTTGTCCTCATCCTCCTCTTTTCCAAGTTCTCTTTCCCTCACCCTTGCTCACTTTCCTTCGATCCCGTTCTTTCTCTCTCTCTCTCTTTCCCCCCTCCCCCTTTGTCCCGCTATCTCTCATGTAGCCACTTATCCCTCTTCCCCTGAATTCATCCTTCACACTTGACTGTCCTGTGCCTACTTCCCCCTCTTGCTTTCCCTTCCTTTCAATGTACTTATATTAACATATTTTATTGGTTCAGTCTTACTGATTCTGTTAGTTGCACATTTTTTTTTGCAGTTTCAGGAAGACCGGATTTACCGACATCTGGAACCCGCGCTGGCTTTCCAGCTGGAGCTAAATCGGATGCGTAATTTTGATCTTACTGCAATGCCGTGTGCCAATCACAAAATGCACTTGTATTTGGGTGCCGCCAAGGTGGAGGCTGGTATTGAGGTGACTGACTATCGATTCTTTGTACGAGCGATTATTCGGCACTCGGACTTGGTCACGAAGGTGGGTGAACTTATGAAAGCATTCATTTAGCACTGTTAAAAATCCCTCAAAACTTTTTATGCCAATGTTAGAATTACAATTAATGCCTAACCTAGCAGTAAGATATTGATAATGGTGATAATATGTCTGGTCAAAAAGAAGGTGCTTAAAGCAAGTGAGTGAAGAGAAGTGGAGGACTGACAGACTGAATTCAAATGTGTGATCCTGGGACTTTGTGAGGAATGTTGCAGTGGAGGTCAGAGTCAGAGAAACTGCAAAATCTAAGCAACACTGGGGTGGAAGAAAGAAGGAGGGTCACAGGCCATGATGCGATTTTAAAGAGAAGTTAAATATCAGTTGAATTGGGAGCAAGTCAGCAAGAGAAGGGGTGATGAATAAGGAAGTTTTGAAACAGGGCAGGATACAGCTGAGTTTCTGATGAGCTGATGTTTACACTTGGAGGAGGGTGGTTGTAGGAGGAAACAGCAGGAGAGCGTTGAGCTCGGGGTGATGAGAGACCCGATGAGGGTTTCAGCAGCAGATGGGCTGAGGCAATGTTCAGTTTTATGTTATAGAGTTGGAAGTAGAAGTTCATTATGCTGGCGAGGATATGAGGATGGAAACTCCGTGCAGGATCAACTTGGATCCTGAGATTACAAACATTGTGGTTTAACCTTGGACAGAGAATGAGGAGGGTGGAACCAATTGTAAAGTGCACAGTTATTGGTGTTTAATTGGAGAAGGTTTTCATTTGCACAAGTCAGGATACCAAGCAAACAGTATGTTAGTATAGAAATAGCGGAGAAGTCACGTATGGTAGGTGGAGATGCAGGGTGTTGGCTGCATTCATGTGAAAGATGATTTGTGTCTGAATTCCTAACCAAGTAAAAGCATGTAGATGAGGAAAGCGAAGGGCTAGGGCTTACTCTTCGGGGTACTGAGAGCATGGATTGTTCATGAGATGGAAGAGATGCCTTTGCTGGAGGTACTTGGGTTGAAATCTCATTGTTAAGAGTAGAACAAAACAAAAGTACTCCTTCTGACTGGACAATGATGGAGAGATGCTCAAGGAGTGAAACTCAGCAGGTCGAGCAACATTTATGAAGCGAGAAACAAAATTAATGGTTTGAGTCTACATGACCGTGCTTTTCCGAGCAAAGGAGAATAGGAGAAGACTGCTTTTAAGCTGTATCTGACCACATCTCATCCTTGTGATCCCGACCTGTTGTCTTGACCCCATTCCCACCTAATAACCATGCTCATTGGTATTAACAATAGCAACCTACGTATCAAAACAAAGAGGAATAGTGCGCCAGAGTTACAGTTACAGAAAATTTAATTTCTGCTTTCAGTTCACGCCATTTTAATGCTGTAGCAGAAAATTGGCAGGAGAAATTCATACTGCGAGTTTCAGGGAAGATGGGTGCAGATTTGGAAATGAACAGCTCTTTCAATGACTTTGGATGATTAAGAAAATTTAAGGATGGGGAGTATTTGCTAAGATGAAAGACATTTTTCAGGGAGTTGTAGGATTGACGGTTTTGATGCATAGGAGGCTATTGCTAATATCAGCAAGCATGGCGAGTAGGTGGATCAGAAGACCGGGAGGTGGATCACAAGGATGAGATGTGGTCAGATACAACTTAAACAGAGATGGCAGGAAAAAACTGTAACAAGATGAGGATCAGAGAGTGGATTTGTGTAGGTTAACTGGGGAAAAGTAGCAGTGACAACGTTGGTGACACAGAAATCCATGTTGAGCAAGGAGATGCAGATTTAAGGAGACAGTTAGTAAAGAGTGTTCCAGGATGATCCTTGAGTAGTGGAAATTTTAACACAGGCAAATGAGGCCTAAACACTGAGGTGTAATCCAGTGTGTTCTGCTGGTGGATTGTTAAGCCATTTGTTTGAGAGATACATTCAGATCTGCACCCCTTAAACATAAAGGAGTAAATCTGATGCCCATATCAAAGGGAATAGCTGAGTTGTGGGAAAATTAAGATTTTTGCAGCAGATGAGAATTTTGCAGATGGCAGCTAAGAGATTAGTTGATCAGGTCAACAAATGCAATGAAAATTATGAGGAATTGTTAGCCAGAACTTTAGTGGGTTGGGATTATGAAAATGAATTTATAACTGATTTACAGCAAAGGTTTTTTTCCAAGCCACTGATGAACAAAGAGTATGCTCTGGATCTGTGAGTTATTAAGTGAGGGATGGTAGGTGAAAGGAGAATCCCTATGTATAGAAGCAGGCCATTTGGCCCAATGAGTCCACACTGATCCTCCAAAGAGCATGCCGTCCAGACCCAACCCACTACCCTGCCCCTGTAACCGTGCATTTCCCATGGCTAATAGCTTGCATATTCCTGAATACTGTGGGAACACTGTGGACAATTTAGCTAGGCCAATCCACCTAACCTGCACATCCTTGGACTGTGGGAGGAAAAAGGAGCTCCCAGAGAAAAACATGCAGACACTGGGAGAATGTGCAAATGCCACATTGTCACACGAGGCTGGGTCTCTGGTGCTGTGAGGCGAATCAGTTTAGAAAAGTCTTAAATCCTTAGTATATTTTAGTTCATTTAAATTTTGAAAAGTGTGCTTCTCAAATAGGTATCAAATCATGAGTTATTTTGTGTGCTATAATTCTGAGCAACACTCTACTATGTTAATGTACATTCAAAGTCATTTTTCTATTTTACTGCATTTTAATGTAATTTTTGATGGTCTATTTCACTTAATATGATCTTTCTCCTAATTTGAAAAATCTCCTGAAGAAGTTGAACAAGCATAAAAATGGGAGAGCAGGTAGCACATTAATTAAAGTCTTGTGATGCTTTCAGCAATACAATTCCAAAGGCACGGCCTTGAATTTAAGGGTTGCTACTACTTGATTTGAGTTTGTTTTATAACCAATGATTAAAGTGAATTTCAATTTCAGAATTTATTTGGTTTGCTTATTTTCACAGTTAATTGAAGAAAGTATTGTTATGTGCTGATTTTGTTCTCCGTGTTTTCCTTATGTTGTTTAACTGTGGTTAACATATGGGACTCTAATTGTATTTTTGAAAATTTTTGGTTTTCCATGGAGACTACGTCCTTTCTTCCTTCCCAGTTTTCTCTGCTTTTTTTCTGAAGGTTTTGATTTCTTGATGGGATATGGTGAGATACATGCCAGTTGTGTTCTCACATTGAAATGAGTGGACTTTATTGTGAGTGTGCGCTTCAAAACCAAATAGCCAAATGATCATAGCTAAATGTAATAATATGAGGTCCAATTTGTCCATGTGTACTTCTGTTACAATTATTGGATGGTAGTTCGGAGAGGGATTCCTGATTTTATCTGAACCATTGCTGTGCTGTCTTCCAACTGAGATTTGCTAATTTAGTACGTGCTAGAGGACTCCGCTACTCATTGGATAAATTTGTTGTATGCCTTGGATGAAATTGTTTGCTTTTTCTCATTATTCTCAGTCTTATCTAGTTTGACACACCAAACTGATGCACCTTCAGTCTGCTTGACAAGAAATTGTCAATGCTAGTTGCATAAAACCACCATGGCATCCCTTCTGATGTCGTCTGCTCACTTTCCTTCACCTCCCACTCCCTGCCTATGGCTTCTTTCCACCACCACTATGCAAGTATAGTCTTCACTCCGTGTCATTGACCTCAGCAAATCTCATACTGGGAGTAGATTTGAGCAGAACTTTAATGAGCTCCATTCATTTGTTGAGTCTTGCATCAAGTCACCACCACTCCATTGTAACTATCAGACGTGGACACAGTATCAAGTCTTTAGAGGGGAGGGCGCCATGTTTCCTGTGCTGTTTGTGATTGAAAAGTGCATTGTGCAGTTTAATTTCTTTATAATGTCTGACCTTGTTGAAGGACCACAGCTTTACAGAATAAAATTCTTTAAACAAAACTGCACAGCGACTAGAACTTAGCATTGTTGGAAAGGTCTGTGCCAATTTGCCAATGGAAAGTATTGTGTTATAGTGCTGGAGCATTTTAACAACTGTAAGCATTGAAAACATGATCTTAAACAATCTGTATTTGTAACTTGTATCAATCTAGAATTAAAATAGCAGAACTAACATGCATGCCAGAAACTGGAACAATTCACTTTAACCATTAGCAATGCATTCCTACCAGAAGGAGCCCAAGGACGACTTAGAGTCATAGAGATGTACAGCATGGAAACAGACACTTCGGTCCAACTCGTCCATGCCAACCAGATATCCCAACCCAATCTAGTCCCACCTGCCAGCACCTGGCCCATATCCCTCCAAACCCTTCCTGGTCATACTTGCTGCCAAAAAAATGACATTGATGCAACTCTCTTTTTATGATCAAAATGAAATCGGCAAAAATTTCATGTTCAATCAATCAGGTGCAGGAAGGATAGATTACTGTGAATTGTTAATTGCTGTAGTTTGAGCTTTCTTATGAGGTGCCTGGTGTACTTTATGCATTATGTGACTTATGATGCGACTTGGAATTTTTTTAAATGAACGAAATTTAGTATGGTTGACAAATAACTTTTATATTGATATTCCTTGTGTCTGTAGGAAGCTTCATTTGAATATCTGCAGAATGAGGGAGAGCGTTTGTTGTTAGAAGCTATGGATGAACTGGAAGTAGCATTTAACAACACTAATGTTCGAACAGACTGCAATCATATCTTCCTCAACTTTGTTCCCACTGTTATCATGGACCCTTCAAAGGTAGCTACTGTCTTTGAAATTTTATTGAGAAAATAAATAAGTCAGTTCTAGTATGATGCACTAGTATACTGATCATTCTGTGTCATAATCCAGTAAGTCAGGAGCATCCAATCTGCTATTAAAACCATAGGAATGACTTATCATCTCTGAGAACACTTTTGTGTTTGTGGGCTCATTAAGTTTGGAGGGAATTAGTATTATCCAGCTTCTCAGCAATTTCAACCCCTTGGTGAAGAGATGAACGATTTCATCTGATGGCCAGGTCAAATATTGTCAACATGAGAGACACTAGGACTTTTGTGAAATGGCACAGGTGACAGTGCACACTGTCAGCATATCAATAATGCCTTGTATTGTCAAGAATGTGTGTGACATGGGAAGATGTTCTTTATTTTGTTTTCAACATTGTAGTTGAAGCTGTTGCAACAGATTAGAGAGCTTCCTGTAGATACTCCTGATCCTAGATTTTAAAAAAATTGGTAACTTTGAGCTGGCTGTACGCGGTCACCCTGAAATTGAATAATCCTTAGTTTATTATGGCATCATCATATTGCTTGTGGTGCCTCCCTGGCTTGTCACATTGTGATGTGCCATCATACCTATTGAGCAAAATGTGTCTGATTTGATCCTTGCATTCGGCTGATGACTGCATGGAAAAGTTAGGTTAAGTAAACATACATGGGATAGATGAAAGGTTCTTCATGCTCACCATCAAAGCTGCTTATGCTGCAGAAAGATTCCAGATTTTGGTGAGGATAGGATTCAGCCCTTCAGTCAAATAGACAGTCAACACTAAAATAAACCAAAGAACTGTGGATGATGGAAATGTGAAACAAAACTAGGAATTGCTGGAAAAACTCAATCAGGCTGGAGCACATGTGGAGAGAAAGTAAAATTAATGTTTCCGGTCCAATGACCCTTCTTTAGAACTTGAGGAACTCCGATATGCAGGAGGGTCACTGGACCTGAAACATTAACTCTGCTTTCTGTCCACAGATGTCGCCTGTCCAGGGTCACAGTTACAAAATAGTGTTTGATCCAATAGGTAAAGAAAATGCTAGAAACATTCAGTAGGTCTGACAGCATTTATGGAGCGAGGAACTGAGTTAACATTTCACATTGATTTTTCATCAAAACTGTAGCTAATATGTTTCAAAAGTATGCTGTGGGCAGCCTATGTTTTTGCATAGTGACCTCCTTCAGTAAACTTGCAATGGATGAGCATTACATTTCTGCCTCTTCCTCCAGATAGAAGAGTCTGTACGTAGCATGGTGATGCGATATGGCAGTCGTCTCTGGAAACTGCGTGTGCTTCAGGCGGAGTTGAAAATAAATATTCGTTTGACACCTACTGGAAAGGCCATTCCCATCAGGCTGTTCCTAACCAATGAGTCAGGTTATTATTTGGATATCAGTCTGTACAAGGAGGTGACAAATTCCAGGACTGGACAGGTAAGAGAAGTTGAGTAACTTACTCACATAATGGAATTTCCAGTTTTTTGTTTTCGGACGCTTGTTGAGTAAGTATTGTATAGCAAAGTAGATGTATAACTTGTACAATGCATTTCTGATATTCTAGTAGGATTCCTGTTCACCAAATCTGGTCAGTTTTCTGATCATGGAGTAACTTAACTAATTTTGGTGGGGAGATCAGCTGGAATGAGGTTGGAGACTGGCTGTGGAGAAGCTCTGTCTACTGTTTGTGATTAAAATTAGGGTGAGAGTCAAGGTGCTGTTTACTTTGTTGCTTAAAGGTAGGAAGGGAAGTGGTAAAATGGGTGGAAGGAGGCAGGAAGTTCCATGAATAACAGAGCATGGTGGCTGAACCACACCTCCATTGATGGACAGAAGACTATGTCCAATGTTAAGTGAGATGTTGATCCATGCAAGAACATTAAATAGCCGAAGGTCATGAAGATAAAGTGAGACCAGGCCAATAAGTGACCAGAAAAAAAGAATTTTGAAGTCTGCACTTAGAGATACAGAACTTGAATAGAATAAGGTTGGTTGGTGTGCAGGAGGTAGTATGGGTAGGTAAGATCCATTCTCGAGTAATGATTCCACTGAAGTGTGGAAAATTTGAGGTGATATGGTGCAAGCCAGACCTCTGCATGGTATTGTAGGGATCTAAGGTGCTGGAGACAGGGAGAAAGACTGCTATGGAGTTGGAAGGAAACATTTGTTGTATGTGATGCAAGGTGTGCGATTTAGACATATTTTATGTCATTTGGCCTAGAATGTTTGTCTATCAGAAAGCAGGTATTACCTTGCTTCTGAAAACATAAATTGAATCGTGAGAGACCAATACCATGGTGTTGTGCTGCAAAAGAAAGGCCTGAGACAGTGGAATAACCAGTAGTGTTGGAAACAAAGAACTTTGAGGGATACAGAAAGATGAGAAGCTGTGATTTTGACCACTGCAGTTTGTGACTGACCAGGGCAAAAGCAGATTGGGATTAGAAGAGATGTAAACATAATTTCATTTAGAATCATTTTGAATAGAGCGTTGTGCAAATTTTGATTGCACACCAAAAGTGCTCTAAAGTTTGAGGTTATTCACTTAGCTCTAGAAATTAATAGCTTGTTCAAATGGCAAATGCTTTTGAGCTTGTGACCTCCGAATGAGAGACTGTTGGCATAGCTATTATATCTTACAAAGTGATGAAGCAGAGAATGCCGGAGGTATGATGGGATAAAGTTTTCAAGGTGAAAGCAAGATATGGAGAAGGTCAGCAGATACATCAGTTGCAAGGCAAAAGAGCAGAGTTGAAAAATCTTTGGGAGCGTGGGTATAGTTGTCCTTTCAAGGGGTAGAGGTTAGTGGCAGGTTGAATGAAAGATTGCCATGTTAATCCTGAACCTTTCTGTTCCATGGTCCAAATGTCAAAATGTCAGTTCATGATATCTCACATGCACATGTTGCAAATATGTTCCAAAAGTGTCTGAATCACTCGGACTCTTTGGTACCCTTCTGTATAAAAATGTACATTTTACATTATTCCCTAAATCAGCTTGGTATTCATCATTTTAATTTATGATGTTTGAGAAATTGAAAGATTCTCTTGCTGGAACAATGATTGAGCTCTGCTTTTTAGTAATTTGCAACCTGACCTTTTATTTGATATTCTTCTGATTGAGTTTATGATAATGAAATTACTGAGTATATGTCTGAAAGCCACAGCAGGAGGGAGATGAGGGCAAAAGGAGTGATTTAATCTTCTGTGTTCTCTTAGTGCCAGTGCTATTCTTAACCACAGTTGTTGTGGCTCTTTGTACAGCTTGATTACATTAACTCATATCACAATGGCTTCAAGGCAAGCCCTTACTTGTCAGTAAATAATGCCGTGACTTTTTTTTCCACTTGTAATTGTGTGGAATAAGACTTTTTTTCTTCTGGTGAAAACTTTCATTTTCATTATCTGTTGTAAATGACAAAAGAGGTCAGAGAAATGGCTACTATGTAATACAGTGGAAGAGGAGATTAGAATGTTTGTGTAGGTAACCTCTGGTAGCCTTTAGAAAGATTCCTCTGAGACCACTCATAAACATGATTGATTGCTTTCGTAGCCAGCTACTGATGAAAGATATAGCAGCAGTGGGTTATGGCAGGGATACCGATAGTGGCTCCGTTAGAGACGCACCACTAATCTTAAACCCGCAACATGCGGCAACTGGTCAGGGTGTGCTTTGGTGCAGGCTCAAGAAAAGTCTATGGTCTGACTCTGGTGCAAAGTAAGTGGTGAAATCTGAACAAAAGGAACAGAACCGTTTGGAAAGATGCAGCCCGTTGAGGAACATACAGCTGCATTCAGTTCTGTTGAGTGAATTATAAAGGAAAGGCCTTTCTCTTCAGAAATTGTCTCAATAAGGTAGCTATTAAAGGTGGCAGGATGTTTGACAGAGCTGTTAATACAGACAGCATTTAAAGTTCCATTAGCAGGGGCATGGAGTTCAAGAGCATTGATGTTATGCTGCTCCTGTATAATCCAATAGTTAGATGTCAGCTGGAGTATGATGTACATAGGTCAGGTGCTACACTAGAAACGATGTAAATGCTTTGGAAAGGATGCAAAAGAGATTCACGAGTGTTGTTCCAGGGATGAAATAAATCATAAATGAGGATAGATTGGAGAAATTGAAACTATTTTCTTTGGAAAGGCAAAAACTGGAGGGAGTTTTGATAGAAGTTTTCAAAGTTCCGCGAAGTATGGGTTGAGTAGATAGTTTGTAAAAAGATTGAGAACCTGAAAGTACAGTTTTTAAAGTATTTTGCAAATGCAAGATCAGGAAAATCTTCTTTACGCTGAAAGTGGTCTGGGTTTGGAATGCACTACCTGGAAGTTTGGTGAAGGCAGGTTCAATTGAGACATTGAAGAACATATTGGATAATTATTTAACCACAAACAACGTGGACAATTAGGGGAAAAATGCAGGAGCTTGACATTTAGTCTAACTGCTCAGCTAATGTTGACATGATGGGCGACATGGTCTCCTTCTGTATTGTAACAATTTTCTGATTTATTCAGAATAGCAGAAAGTGGGAAATGGGTCCCTTGGGGATCAACACAATTTCTAAATTTCACTGCAACAAATTACAAGAAGGCATTAACAAACTTGAAGATGGGCATGTGGTCAGCAAATTAATTTCAACATTCATAAGTATGAGGTTTTAAGTAATAAAAATAGAAGTATACATTTCTTCTTGAAAAATAAAAATCCAAATGTAGTTGAGGATCATGTGAATCTAGAAGTATAATAATGCCAATCAACATAAGTTGTGATGTAGGTCAACAAGTCCATAAGGAGAGCCAACCCACATAAAGATTTATCTGATAATATTATTCCAAACTTGAGTTACAATAAGGCCATATGAGGAGAACTGTAAGGTTTTTGGTCATTATATTTTAGGACAAAATCAGAAGTATTAAAGAGGATATTAAAAAGATTTACAAAGCTAACACTGGAAGTATAAGGTTATATCTATTGGAAAAAGATAGACCAGTTGAGTGATATCTCTATTTTAAAATGATTCTGATATGTTACTTAACAGAAATCATTGAAATTATGAAATGTTATAATATACAAGACACAAAATGTATTTCTGCTTATGGGCAAGAGCATAACTAGACACCATCAATACAAAATTGTCAAGAAATTCATTTGGAAACCGAGAAGAAACATCTTTCGCCAAACCATGTGCTAATGTGGAAGATGCTATCTCAGAGGCAATGGCGTAGGTACATTTAAGGAGATGCTTGATAAACATATCAGGGAGTAGGAAATAGTTAGGTGAAGATGGATGTGAGGCAGCATGAGTATTGCTAATTCTTAGTGTAGCCACATAATAAAACTTGATAACTTCTGAATCTCAAAGTATTCCGAATATAGATACAGCAAATAATTATTTTGTTAATAGTTGTATTACTCCAATTAATATCTTTACATTCTGGCATATAAATTTGCTGAAAAGTAACTTTGAATTTGCCTTAACTGTATTTAACTGTTTTTGTCTTTCAATAACAGATTATGTTTCAAGCCTATGGCGATAAACAGGGACCATTACATGGAATGCTGATTAACACACCCTATGTTACCAAAGACCTTCTGCAATCCAAAAGGTTTCAAGCCCAGTCTCTTGGAACAACATATGTGTATGACTTGCCTGAAATGTTCCGGCAGGTAAATCTGACACTTTGGAATACTGCTGTTTTCATAATGGTGGTTTGAATGGAATCGGCTGTGTATGTTTGTCAAGTTAGTTAAACCAAGCAGGACAGTAGGAAACGTGTTGCAACTGTTTAGGGTATTCACGCATTAGGGTGAAGAATAGTCTCCGGAGATCCCTGTTTCTGCTGACTTTCCACCCCATTATTGAACATGTTCAGTTGTGGACAAAGAGGACAGAACCAAACAAGATTATGAACCCAGAGGAAGTGAGGACTGCAGATACTAGAGATCAGAGCCAAAATGTGTGGTGCTGGAGAAGCACAGCCAGTTAGGCAGCATCCGAGGAGCAGGAGAGTCGACGTTTTGAGCATAAGCTCTTCATTCCTGTTGAGGAGCTTATGCTCAAAACGTCGACTCTCCTGCTCCTCAAATACTACCTGACTGGCCAAGATTATGAACCCTCCTCCTTTTCACCTACCTGAAATAGGAATTGCCAGTCGGACTGTCAAGGCATGCATAGGATTGGTGACCATTTTGGGGAATTACTGCATAGTATATCTATCATGGAACAGTGCAAAATATCAGGTTTGGAGGCAATGAAATGGTGGGAGTGACATTTTTAATGTTATACGATACTTTTGCACTTGGAAGTTTCTCAGTTTGGTATTGGTTTATCAATGCGTACAATGTTTAAGAAAGCTGTGTGGTTCATTGTGTCTGCACTAGCCCCATGAGCAATGAAAAGTTAATTCCAGAACTCTTATCTATTAAGAACTCCTCTGTTTTATCATAATTTTCCTTAAGATATTCAATGGTCTGTCCTTGAACTGTACCACATACCAAAGTATTCCAGCAACGCAGTGTGCAGGAATGTTTGTTAATCTCTGTCCCCACTCCCTCCTAAAATTGATGATCACCAGCAACCAAACTGAGGAAATGCTCTTTCTCTGCTTCCTCTGTCAAGACCCTTCATAATTTTGAAACTGTGTTGTAGACAGAAATATCAAAGACTAGTCTTGAGTTCTGTGTTCAGTAGTACAATGGCCTCAACTCACGTCTCTTTAACCACACATGGGAGAGGCCAGAGACAGCTTCAAATCTGGCTTTCATGTGGAGCTCAGTTTCCCTTTTAAATACAGCTCCGATTGGAGAGAGGTCAATGACACTAACTTTCTCCCACCCTGACCTCTCTTTTTACAACCTTCCTTTGCCAACTTCCTGTGCTGGTACTTTCAGAAGCAATGCTTACACCATTTATTCCTTTATCTTCCCTAATGATGTAGTGAGCTTCTTTTACGGCCTACAAACATTTGTTGAAGGAATTCAACTAACCCTTTCACACTAATTTGTTGTCTTCATTCCTAAATTATAATTACCAACAAGTTGACAATTCTATAGGATCAGACTTTTCCATCTACATTTTTACTGAAAACAGACTTCAAACTGTGGCTTAAATAAGCCTTTCAAAAATACTCCTTATTTAAATGCTTGTGTTTAGAATGGCCTGTTTACAGAAACCCAAGTAAATTCCCAAGTATTTTTTCTCACCTGGGCCATTTTATGAGCCTCTGGGACTTCTCATTATCTTATTTAGTAACTCTATACGGGGACTACAAATCTGGCTGTGAACATCTGCTACCTGTAGCTACAACTTCTTTCAGCCAAAAAGTCCCAGGTGGCCATCTTGTCAACTTGAGACATGAACAGCTACAACAACCTCTGGAAATTTTTTCTTGGTTTTCTCTATGGAAACACTCCTGATACCTTGGATTTTCTCGTAACTGTTAATTCCCATCTCTGGCATCACACCTATAAAATTAATCCATATTCATTCAATGGCCACATATAAAAATTCACAAACTCTTTGGACGTAGCTGTTCTCCTTCAAGTGTATGTTATGCATATTCCAAGTCACTTATTGCGAAAGGATCAAGGCTGATTCCAGTCCTTTGATCAGCTGCCCGCCATGTGCACTTCCATTAAGCATCATCAGCTATTTATATGTAACTGAGTCCTTAGTTAATTTTTTCTCTCCTTTCCTTGGGAGCTACGTGTAGCATCCTGACATATTTCTACAACATACCCCTCTTGAGGAGTTGTAAACAAAGCGTGCACTTCAAGTCTGTCTCTACTTTCCGTTTATGAATTAAGTAACAGGATAAATGAGGAACATCACATAAATAGTTCATAAATATTTTTGATATATAGTATCGTACAACATGTCTTTAGAATGCATTTAAATATTTATGCACAATATTTCAGCTTAACCATTTTAAAGCTTACTTTTCATTTTTGAAGTCTTTAATCAAACTATGGACCTCTATGGAAGTGCAGGCCTATTTACCCTCCCCACCTGAAGAGCTGCTGACATTCACTGAGCTGGTGCTGGACAGTCAAGGTCAGCTCGTACAGCTGAACAGACTACCTGGAGGCAATGAGGTAAGTGTAGAGAATTTGGAAAATTTGTTGCATTGCAGCCATTTTTCTAATTTTTACCGAACACAAATTAACTGGCATTGTTGACGAGCAACAAATGATTGAACTTCATCTCTTCTTTGGTAGTATTAGCTTGAATATTACTGATAATGACAAATCAGGACAATTCACAACATCTATATAAAGGGAGACAACATTTTAAAACTATATGAGAAGTGTGTCCAGTTTGATGGCTCTGTTGACAATGGACTCTGACTGGTAGAGGTGTTGCTGTGGAAAAAGTACTAGTTAGAGGTTGACTGACAGTTAATTGTCAAACTTTAAATTTAAACCAAGCAAATCGACTCTGACTCCAATCCAGCAGGCTTTGGGATAGAATAAAATGAATACAAATTCAAAAGCTTTAATATCCTCTTTGCACTGTTTTAACTTTCGATCTTTTAGTTGCCCTTGTATGCCTGTTTATGTAATTTATATCTATTGTTACCAATTTTGCTTTAAATTGCTTTGTTGAAATGTCACAAACATTGGAATCTGGAATATGTTATCTCGCACCTTAAAAGTAGCATAGAGATAATGTCAATTTTCTTTGTTCTCTACTAAAACTAGAATATTAACGTAGCTCTGCTGAAGCTGCTGATTCTTTGCTGAAGCCTGATTTTGAAGATGCTGGGAGCTGTCCAGTACCTCATCCATTGATTGTCAAAAAACGTTTTGATTAGGAATAAGGGAATGCATTAGAGCTTGGCTTTTTGAGTTTGATTTATTGTTATCACATGTACCTTGATACAGTGAACAGTGTTGTTTTGCATGCTATACAGGCAGATCGTACTATACTCTGTTCTGCTACCCTGATGAACTTGGTACAGAATACAGTATTATAGCCACGGAGAAGGTGTTGAAGATCAACATTTACACTTGAGAGGTCCATTCAAATGTTTGATAACTACAGGGAGGAGCTGTTCTTGAATCTGTTAATATGTGTATTCAAATTTTAATATCTTCTGTTCAATGCAAGAGGGTGGAAGAGAGTATAATCGGGGTGGGAGGGCTCTTTGATTATGATGCTTGCTTTTGCGAGGTAGTGGGAAGTCAATGGATGGAAGACTCATTTGCAGAACAGGAGTAAACCATAGGCTCCCTGACCCTTATTTTGGCACTGGATGCAATCATGGCTAAACTTGCGCTTCAACTCCATTTTTCCACCCATTTAATGAATCTCTTGATTCTCTGAAAGACCATGGCCCTAAGTAGATTCAAAGGTGGACCATTCACAATATTCTGAGTAAAGAAATATCTTCTCAACTCAGTCCTAAATGCTAAATTCCTTATCCTGAGACTGTGTCGCCTCCTGTTCTAAATTTCCCAGCTAGAGAAAGCCATCTGAGCGAGTTCTGAGAGGATTTGTAGCTCAGGTTGAGGTTCTGGATGTAGGTTTGCTCGCTGAGCTGCAAGGTTCTTTCCAGACGTTTTATCACCCTAATGGTAACATCCTCAGTGGGCCTCAGGTAAAGTACTGTATATGATTCCTGCTTTCTATTATAGTACATTATAGTATACCTGTTATTTTGTTGCTCACTCACTGAATCTGTTTGTATTTCTTTACAAACTCTTTGCATCCTCCTGTCAGCTTAACTACCCAGAGGGCAGTTGAGAGTCAACCACATTGCTGTTGGTCTTGAGTCACATGTAGTCCAGATCACGTAAGGTGGCAGTTTCATTCCCTAAAGGGCATGAGTGAACCAGATGGATTTTTGTGACAATCGGCAAAAGATTGATGGTTACCATTAGATTCTTAATTCCAGTTATTTATTGAATTCAGATTTCACCATCTACTATGTCGGCTTTTGAACCTGGGTGCCAGAACATTACCTGGGTCTTTGGATTAACAATATAGTGATAACACTAGGCCATCAATCCCCGGAAAATTAACAAACTTGCATATTTTCCTCCTGGTCTTGAAATCCCTAGCTGGGTGGTGGAATTGTGCTCATTGCAATTTGAAAGTTACCCCCATTTATTTATACTCCCTAACTGCTGTCCATGAACTAATCCTCCATTTGTGGATTTCTATTACTGCATCTCCTCTGCGCCTTTTCTTGGATATTAGCCTTTTGTGTGGCACTTTATTGAATGTCTTGTGGAAATATACCGTTTGTCTTTATTTATCTACCGGTTTATTTAATTGGTAAAGAAAATTTTAAATTTACCAAACAGAATTTCCTTTTCATAAAATCATGCTGACTCTGGTTATTGAACTTCTCAGTCCTGAAGCTTCCTTCATCATGGATTCTATGATTTTCTCGATCACTATGCCAAGCTAACTGGTCTGTAGTTCTTTGTTTTCTGTCTCCTTTCTTGATTAGCAGCATTACCTTCAATAATTTTAAATTTGTTAGGACTGTTCTAGAATGGAATTTTGAAATTCATGCCCTATACAACAACTATATCGATGACTGCTTCCTGTAGGACCTTTGGATGTAGACCATCAGGTTCTGGGGATTTATCAGCTGATAAGTCTAATCTGGTTCCTCTGTGCCATTTGTGCATATTCACAGCCAGGAGAGTCTCTTCTTGCAAGCCAAGGACGCTCAGGCATTTTTTTGTGCCTCTATTGATATCCTGGCTGAGACCAGTTAACTCAGTACAGACCACAGGACTCCTGTGAATTGATAATAACCATACCTTAGTGAAAGCAGAGTTTTGTATTTACTGTCACAAAAGTGAGGAAAAATGTTCATTTATATACCTCTCCCAGCTTCACTATGTCCCAAAGTATTTTCCGGCAAATTAAGTACTTTTGGAAGGAGTAGGGAAAAGTAGGGTAGATGAGCAGACTAGTACTTGGGTATTACTGATCACTGAAAATATCAGTATTTGGGGGTGCAAGAAGTTTTGCTTCCTGAAAGATGGGATTAAAGGGGCCAATTAAACTTCTGAAAGATTGTCATCCATGAAGCTTTTGGAACTGAAATTACAGCCCTATTGGCAATAGATTTACAGGCATCCCTCCCTAATTCCGCCTCTTCTGCTTATCATGATCTCAAACCTGTTTTGTCCTGGGACAAAATTATAGTTTCTAAATGCCAAGTTTATATACAATGGTTCCTAAAAGGATTTGCTTCACTGCTTTTTGGCTGAGGTACATTTTGGCAAAATTGCAAACATTTAGGCTTAATTTTTATCTGCTTATCTTGTTGCAAGATATTTTTTAAAAACACACTAAATTAGTTTGAGCTTTTTTTAATCTTATCTGTACTGCATACACCATTTTCATGTGGATCACCAGAACCATTTCTCTAACAATAATCATGTTGCCAAATGCACAAAGCATTGCAAAGAACTGAACTCAGCCACACAATTTCCATTCTGTACTGCAGTTGATGAAAGCTGGGAAAATGGATAATTCCCGAAGGAACAGAGCTTGCTCCTGCTTGAAATTACCAGCAGCTCTGTGCTGCCTGGACTTGACCATGTAACGTTTGCTCTGTCTGGAGCTGTACAAACGGTTTGTAATGCCACACTGTAACATTTCAACAACTCCAAAATAAGATTTGGTGTTCTAATTAAAGAGAGAGGCTCCGGGTGGAAAGAACTCATTTATAAAATAGAGTTTAGCTTATGCCGCCAGTGAAATAATTAATGAGCAGGGTAGTATTTTTTGATAGAAAGATCAGAAGGAAAAGAAATGCAAGTTTAACCCTTCAAAGGCTGCAGGACTTCAACATTTCTGAGTTGTCTTCTGATCAACTGCATACATAAAGCACGTTTGTTTTGAACTTGTTCTTGATGTTAATTACAAAGCGTTCATCTGAAATTCTTTTGCTCTTTAATAAAGTATTAACCCGCTTATTTCAAATGGGTTCCATTGAAATCAAATGTGTAAATTCATTCATTATTATTTGTGACAATGATGCAATTTCAACATATGAGAATTGTGATCCTGTCAGGTAAATCACTATTTACAGGGCAAGTGGAATGAGGAGTCCCTTTAGTCAATATTTCAAAGGAGCATGTTTCCTTAAGACTATTCAATATCGTCGTCTTTCTACACTGTAACTTGTTTTTAATAATTTTATTCTCAGTATCAAAGATCTATGTTCTCGGGACACCCCAAAGGGCTTCACATTGAATTAAATACAATTGTGTACTGCCATTGTTGTTTGTATCCACGATTGTTAGTGTAACACTGATGAGACATTTTCTTTTTTAAAAGACGGAAATGTTGGTCAAGACGTGAGCAGAACTCCCTTTTCTTTCTCAAATAATGCTGTGCAATCTTTTCCATTCTTATCCATATGACACTATCCGTTGCAGTACAGTACTCACTCTATACTGCAGTAAAATGTTGGCGTAGGTTATAGGCTTAAATCCTGAAGTGGGACTAAAATCTATGATCATCTGAGGATGCTACTTCTGGGCCAAGCTGATCTGATCTATCAGTTACCATTTGGTTGGTGTGCATGGAATTGAACCACCCAAATTAGAAAGACTTCAGGATCAAACAAAGTCAATATCACGTTAGCTAAATCAGATTAATAGGAAGAAATTGAAATTAATTTAATTGTCCAGTTTAGGAAAGGACTATCAGTAAGATTTCCATTTCTGCCTTTCGAAATGTTTGATGCAGGCTAAAATTAAGATTGTGCTTGACTATGTTGCCTTCCATAGTCATACATCCTGCATATTTGTCCAATCCTAATTATGCCTGCCACAATTAATTTGCTCACTTAGCCTCTGAATGCCTGATCACAGGAAGGTCAAAGAGAACTGTGCTGTTTGGATTGATTTATTAATATTTGAATTATTAATTCATTTACTTTCCCCTTTTCTCAATGACAACCCTCTTGAGATCAAGACCTTGTCCTGAGAGAATCTCAGATTCATTTTTGAACTCCCTGTGGCGCTGTACTTTGAAAACAACAATAGGTTAGATTTTGCTCTTCGTGGCCAGTCATTTGTAACATTTACTCTTGCAGTTGTCCATAGATTTACTATGGGTTTTTGAATTGGAACTTGCTGTTAATTAGGATCGAAACAATACAGCACCCAGTGGAGGGATTTGGGACCACTGTATACCTTCTTAATTAATCAGATTAGAGAATCATTAAAGAACTGAATGAAGAATTGTTAGTTGTTTACTTAATTCATTGTATTCAGGCACATAAGGTGAGAAAAAAGAAAGAAAAGCATTGAGACATAAAGCAAAATGAAAATATAGAAGATCATACTTTTTAATTTTTTTAAACCCTTCATTAAATCAAAAGTAATGCCAGCAATGCCAACAAGTTCTTTGTCAGTACAATAATTAAGATTTGGCATGCTGTTTAAAAATTTACTTACACTAGAACGAACAAGCCCTAACTTTTTCCTCCTGTTTCGGTGGGCAACTGTCCCATAAGTGAAGTCTGATTTAAGAGGAACACGGATAGCTTCATTGTTATTTCCATTGTACTATCCAGTCTTTTAATTAATATGTTGCAGAGCTAGGTCACCTGGATAAAATAACTTCTTGCAATTTGTATTTGTTAAGTGAATGAGTAACATTAGAATGAGATCTTTACATAAAATCGGGTCTGATTTTTAAAAATATAGTTTATTTGCTACAAAATGCATACTTGGAACAAAAGAACCAAAAACAAAGACAATGAACTGCGGATGCTGGAAATCTGAAACAGAAACAAAGATTGCTGGAGTCTGGCACCATCTGTGGAGTGAAAGCAGAGTTAATGTTTAGATTGAGTGACCCTTCCAAACTTAAGAAGAACTCGGAACTGAAGAAGGGTCACTGGATCTCGAGATGTTAACTCTGCTTTCATTCCAGAGATGCCGCTAGCCCTGCCGAGTTTCTCCAGCAATTTTTATTTCGGATTTCTAACACATGGGGTTCTTTTTTTTTCCAATCTATTTAAATACAGATATTAAAATATCTAAGTTTTGTAATGATCAGTTTCATTGAAAAACTTATTGGGAGCTCTTTGATCAATTTGATAAGCATACTGTTGAGTTTAGAACTTAATAAGGCAGGCTGACATTCCTCTTTGTACCAGATTTGGTGGCCTTTAGTGGAGATCAGTCGGTAGAAAGGGAATGCTGCTGAAAGTATACCATATAATTGACCTTTGTTATGATATGTATACTCATGTAAAGAGGACCCACTTGGGAAAGGAAAGTCAGTGTCCAGAGAACTGCATGCTGGCATCATCCAGAATCTTCAGAAAGAGGGAGAAAATAGTTAATTTTCTCTGCTTGACCATTTTAGCAGCAATTTTATGAAAAGAGCTTCCTCATCAGCTAAGCGATCACACCATGCATTTAGTAGCATGGTAACCTATATTTTATAGAGTCAGAGTAATAGTCATACAGCACCGAAATGGGCCCTTCAGTCCAGCTCTTCTGTGTAGATCAAGTTTCCTAAAGTACACTCGTCCCATTTTCCTGTGTTTCGGCCCATATCCCTCTAAACCTTTCATATTCATGTACTGTCCAAATGCCTTTAAAATTTTGTCACTGTTCCTGCATCTTCCACTTCCTCTGGTAGTTCATTCCACATACAAAACATCCCTCAGGTGAAAATGTTTACCCTCGGGTCTCTTTTAAATTTTTCTCCCCTCATCTTAAAAATAAGCCCCCTAGTTTTGAACTCCCCTACCCTAGGAAAATAATTTTGCTATTGACCTTATCTATGCCCCTCATGATTTTATAAACCACTATAAGGTCACCTTTCAACCTCCGGTGAAAGAAGTCCCAGCCTCTCCTTATAACTCAAACCTTCCAGTTCTGGTAACATCCTTGTAAATCTTTTCTGCACCTGCTACAATTCAGTAATATCCTTTCTATAGCAAGGTACCCTTTTATCTTGTGATGGATCATGAAGCTGCTGACGCAGTAGTTTTAGATTTGATAAGATTTTATTTTGTCACAGCAAGTGAAGTAACTTGGGAGATTCTTTATCTTGGCAGTAGATAAAGCTAACTTGTTGCTTAACAGTAATCTAGAATAATTATTGCTGTTTTCTTTTTGACTCAAAAAAAACTACAAAGTTAATTTCAGTCACTAAAACAATTTTTTTCAGGAGTTGAACTTAATAATTCTGATATACTGGCAGGTTAAGAAGAGATGCGCACCTTTTGTGTTCTTCTGCAGAAATTCTTTTGTAAGATACAAAACAAACTAATTCCTATAGGATTTGAAAAGATTCCATTGTAACTTGTTAAGCCTTTACCGGCTATCCGATAGTGTTTTCTAATCCTTTATGATTTACACTTACAGGATACAGAAGGATTCTTATACACTTGATTTTCCATCCTTATTTAGACTCGAGACTGCCAACTGAACTAAGGTTCCAGTAGAAACACATTGTTCTACGTAAAAGGCTTTATTTGGGAAATTCTGTTTGCCATCAAATGGTAATGGTTGATCACTGCTTGCCTGCTACCTCTTTCTGAAAATGTTAGTCTGGATTTCATAGTCAGTGGTGAATCAGTGTGGTTGCCAATGACCACTAAGAAAACTGTCTGCAATGACCTCTATGGCATTGATTTCTCTTTCCCAACTTGCTTGGAATCTGGCACTAAGGGATTCCAGGTGTCTAGTGAAATCAACAAATAAGATTAGCTCTATCAAGTAGCCTCTCAGACAACAAAAAACAGGAAATAAAATGTGTTGAATTTATGACTTCCAACTGAAATTTTAAGAGTGTGAAATAAATAATTGACGCACTCATGTACAATCACAGTCGAAGCTGAGCTCCCACAAAAGTTCCTAAAATTATTTGTTAAATGGAGAAGTTAGACATTCCATAAATCTGAAATTCACTTGATTGCACCAATGAGAATGTCCCAGCAAATAATTGATGAACCCAGAGTTCCATTGAAAATGCAGTTAAACTTTTTTCAAGGTTTTTATAGGGATCGCCGTCAGCAGCCACTCACTGACCAGTATGGTTGTCCTTGTCACTCATCATGGGTTCTGTGGGTCCTTGTCTTGCTAATGAAACTAATCCTGGTGCTACATCTCTGACCACACATTTAACAGATGTTTCCAGGAAGTGCAATTAATCCTAGGCTTTGACACCTCTGGCATTCCTTTCTCCAGTTTCTTTTCTGTCTATCCCTTTTGTTAACAGCTATTCTCAAAGAATTGTGTCATTTTCGTATAGGAGCTTCCTACATATTGGTTTCTTTTGAAGGCGGGTCTCCCGTGCATTGACATCTATGTTACATTTCTTGGGGATAGCCTTCAGTGAGTCTTTGAAACTCTTCCATTGTCCTCTTTGTATAAATGCTTCCTTGAGCTGGGCAAAGGTGATTTGCTTTAGCAGTTAGAATTCAGGCATTCTAAGCAGGTAGCTGGCCCAGCAGAGTTGGTTTTGGATGGCCATAGACCCTGCTGGTATTATTGGCTGCT
Organism: Hemiscyllium ocellatum; assembly: GCF_020745735.1. NCBI lineage: Eukaryota > Metazoa > Chordata > Chondrichthyes > Orectolobiformes > Hemiscylliidae > Hemiscyllium > Hemiscyllium ocellatum. The sequence goes on from NC_083431.1 coordinate 22,922,424, forward strand.
TCAAGAATGCTGATGTCAGAATGCCTGTTCTTCCAGCTAAGCCGGTGAATCCTTTTCAAACAGCATTGATTGAACCTTGAGGTGATGTTTATGTGTGATCCAGATTTCGGAGCCAGAAATAAGAGTTCAAAGGATGACTGCCTTATATGCAAGGATCTTTAGATTAGATTAGACTTACTGTGTGGAAACAGGCCCTTCGGCCCAACAAGTCCACACCGACCCGCCGAAGCGCAACCCACCCATACCCCTACATTTACCCCTTACCTAACACTACGGGCAATTTAGCATGGCCAATTCACCTGACCCGCACATCTTTGTGACTGTGGGAGGAAACCGGAGCACCCGGAGGAAACCCACGCAGACACGGGGAGAACGTGCAAACTCCACACAGTCAGTCGCCTGAGTCGGGAATTGAACCCGGGTCTACAGGCGCTGTGAGACAGCAGTGCTAACCACTGTGCCACCGTGCCGCCCAAGGCGGTTTCAGCAAGGATGTCATGGTCATCGAAGTCAGTCATCCTTAGGCCTAAAGATGGTGCTCACAGAAAGGATATGGAGTTGGGTGTCTGTATCAATATCACCTTTTAGATAAGAAATAGTAGCCCAAGTAGAGGAAAAATTCCACATTTGGGAGGGCTTCTCAGTTGATTTTAATGGAAGGATGGATTGATTAATCTTGAGCTTGAGGCTGAGACTAGTTCTTCAGTATGCCTCTGCAAATGTATAAAGCAAGGCTTGAAGATTCTGATCCTGTCATCTGCATACTGAAATTCCATGAGAAGTCAGTGTCACTTTATCCTTGGATTCCGACTAGTTGAAGTTGCAAAAGTTTCTATCTGTTCTGTAGACTAAGTCCACACAACAAGGAAGCTTGTTCTTGACGAGAAGAAGAATAGTGGCGGAAAGGATAGGCATAAAGATAATCCCTGCTTGACCTTGAAGAACTTAGTCATATTACTGTCAGTCAGGACCTTCACCAACATCTTGTCATGGACGAAATGGAGAATGTTGATGAATTTCACTGGACAAGTGGCCTTTGACAGGGTCTTCTGTAGCACTTCCTGATTGACTGAGTCAGAGGTCTTGGTCAGGTTCATGAAAACTTTGTAGGCTGCTGTTCTGGCATTTTTCTTGGCGTTGCCAAGCAGAGAAAATCATATCTATAGTTCCACAATTTGATCAGAATCCACACTGGCTTTAGAAACATAGGATTTCCTCAGAGACTGGGTGATTGAGAGTAGGGAGATGTTGTGCTCAAAGTTTCAGCTCCTTGGCCTTCAGTTCATCATTAGTTTGTGATTTCCCTCGTCCTACTTTGTAACTCCACCGTTGCTGTTTGATCAGATCTCCTCTTTGACTCACTAATATCATTTTACCAAGAGAGCTTTCTTCTTGTTGATGATATTCTTGTCAAAACAGTCTTGATGTTTTCTGGTCTCGCATATGATGGTTTCTTCACAGCATGAAATGATTGCTATCTTCAATTGTTTTCGGATTTTCTCTACTCCATTAAGTGATTTTAGTGAAGACATTGTTGGAAGGTCATTAATCTGCTTGGCTCTTGAAGCTGCTCAACTTTGAGCATTTTACTGAATTATTTCTTCATCTTCCGCTGCTTCTGGTGTCTTTTGATTCATTATAAAGGAACGGATGAGCTGATGATTTGTCTAGCAGTTGTCTGCACTGACCATTGAAGTTTTCATGAAGACATCTGTTTTTTTTTAAAAGATATTTTTATTAGAAATTTAATATTTTGACAGATTTACAAAAATAAACAGAACTTTCAAGCACAAACATTAATATAAAAATAGATCTTAAATATATAATCATCAAAATTCAAAGGAATGATACTAAAGAAGAAAGAAAAACAATGAAACTCAGTTAACTACTAATCTAATCCACAATTATCCAGAGTGTATAGTTGAGTCACTTACATCCTTCAAACAAGAGAAAATGTTCTCTAATACACTCATAACAGTATAATAAAAAGGAAACTATTTCCAAACAATAAGAACAAAAAAAAAACATGTTTGAATGGAGATCCTCCCCCTTGTTCTCAGGGGGCCTTACTTCCTTTCTAAAGGTCCACCATATCCTCTCCCAAACAGTGTCCCACCCCTTGACCCGGGCGCTCCTTAATAGGATTTAGATATAATACCGAGCTAGAGTTAACAGTGAGCGCCCCACCCCTCCCCACCCATACCTGAGTATATCTGATAGCATCAATGCCACGTACAAACACACATAACTATAAAATTACAACTCCAACAAATTACAGTTAAGTATAATAACATAAAATAGCAAGGGAAGACAACCCTGCTCCCAGAAGCAAAAGTAAAGTAGAGTAAAGTATCCACTTCTCCCCACGGAGTGTGGAAGAGGCAAGCCAACATAAATTGTCTCTTACGATTTATTTAAACGAGTCTAAAAGTTCCTTAGCCTCTTCTGGTGATCTAAAATTATACTCGGATCCTTCGTGGGTAAAGCATAACGTCGCTGGGTAGCGTAAGGTGTATTGAATATTTAAGTTCCTTAGACATTTCTTCACCTCATCAAACGCCTTCCTCCTTCGTGCCAAAGCCGGGGAGAAGTCCTGAAATAACATAATCTTGGATCCTTCATGGATCATGGCTTTAGGATCCTTTCCACGATTTCTGGAGGCATCCAGGAGTATCTGCCTCTCCCTATAACTCTGCAGCCGGAACAGGACCGGGCGTGGGCGCTGGTTTGGGCCAGATCCGCGTACTGCGACCCGGTAGGCCCACTCCATCCTTACCCGATCAGTTTCAGCCCCCAGGTTTAAAAGCTGGGGCAGCCATCGCTCCAGAAATACTGCTAACTGTCCTTTCTCTTCTTGTTCAGGGAGGCCCAGAAGACGGATATTCTTTCTCCGATTTCTATTATCCAGGTCATCCATGTAGATTTCAAAGGCCCGGACTCTCTGCTCCAGAGCTCGCACCTGTTCTGCAGCTGTTTGTGCTGCAGCCTCGGAGGTCGTGGCCTTTAGCTCCGCCCCTTCACTCGGCCCTGTAATTTCTCGAGAGCCTGGCTGTGCTTCTGCAGCTTTTCTTCGAATGCATTCCATCTCTGTCTGGATTCTGTGATGAAATTGACGAGTGTCGTTTCCAGCCTGGCAATCATCTCTTCAAGGCCTGTTTTTACATCAGCTGCAGCCGGAGGAGGAGAGGAGGGTGGGGGAGGGGTCTTTGTTTTCTGAGAGCTGCGGGATCCCTTTGGTTTACTCATTATCCACTTAATATTAAACTGCTTAAATATAATAGTAAGCAGCTAATTAAGGTTAGAAAATTTTTTTGGGTGGTTTGGTAAGTGTGGTGGGGGTGAGTAACTCACTTTACCCAGGTTTTGGGAAGAGCACTGTAAACTCAGACTTGCTGAGTCGCCGCCATCTTGGATCTCCGAAGACATCTGTTTGATGTCAGTATCAAATGATGATGTTGTCGATCTTGTGCTTGAGTGTTCCTCTCCAGAAGGAGGTATAACTACCATCTTCTTTCCTCAGCACATCTGTTCGGGCGTCCTGCAGGGAAGCAATGTGAGTGTTGAAGTTAGCGAGTTTTGAGAAGATTTGTAATTCAGGTTGATGTCCTGGATGTATGTTTGCATGCTGAGCTGGAAGGTGCGTTTTCAGATGTTTCGTCAGCAGACTAGGTAACATTGTCAATGAGCCTCAGATGAAGCACTGGTGGTATGATACGCTTTTTATTTATTTGTTTGAGTTTCTTTGGGCTGGTGATGTTATTTCCTGTGCTGATGGCATTTCATGATTTTGTTTTCTCCAGGGGCAGTAGATGGAATCCAAGTCAATGTGTTTGTTGATAGAGTTCCATTTGGAGTGCCATTCTTCTAGGAATTTTGGAAGGTCATTTACAGAATGTTTGGCAAGAACTGTGACAAACACTACATTGGACAAACAGACAGAAAACTAGCCACCGGGAGACATGAATATCAACTAACCACAAAAAGACATGACCCACTCCCACTAGTATCTTTACATACAGACAGGGAAGGACACCACTTTGACTGGGGCAACATGTCCATCCCAGGACAAGACAAACAGAGACATGCCCGCGAATTCCTAGAAGTGTGGCACTCCAACCTGAACTCTATCAACAAATACATTGACTTGGATCCCATCTACAACCCCCTGAGAAAAATAACCGGAAATGACATCACTACATGAAATGACCTAACCAAAGCAAGGAAACCTAAACACACAAATTAAAACAGGGCCATGCCACCGGAGGCTAACTGATGATGTTACTTAGTATGGTGAGGAAATGTCTGAAAGCAAACCTTCCAGCTTAGCGAGCAAACTTATATCCAGTGTTTGAAGTGTCTGAGTTCCTGGACAACAAGGGCAGTTTTTTTGTTCCAGATGATGGTTTTGCTCTTAGCCATGAGGGTTCATGCATTCCAGCTTCTGAGATTGAGTTTGACTTTGGTTTTCAGACTGCAGGTAGATCAGTTTGCTGGATGTGGTTTTCCAGCCAGGTTGATGACCGAGCAGACCAATTTTTAGGCCCCTTTTGTAGTTTCTTGCCTGTGCAGGCTGAGCACAGTGCATCCTTAAGATCAGGCCTGCTCAGTCGTGAAGAAAGCTGCTGAAATCTCTGTTATTCCTTTTCCAAGAGTGAAACAACTGAGTCAGACTCCACCACCTACATGCTGGTCCAAAGCTTCCTGATCTCCCATTTCTGTCACTGTCACTTCTTGCCACAAGGCTTATGTTGTGTGTGTCAACATTGGGGTTGAATTCTTTTAGCTAGACACCTTTTTAACATGGAAATGCTGTTGCACAACAGGCACACAGTCCCCGACAGAAAGTAGACCCAGTTCCAGTAGGAAGGAAACCTCAGTTACTAGGGGTCTCTTTACTTTGCAGCCTTCATCTACTATTTCAGCCATTGCTATCACACAAATATCTTCCGCCTGGGTTGACATTGAGGGTTAGTTTTGGATTGTACTTTTTCTGAATCCTTCCCTCGACCTTACTATCATGGATGATCCTGTTAGGAGTTGAGAACTGCTGACTACATTGTTCTCACGATCAATGCAGCACTCACTCCTCTCCACTGCATCAAAGTAGCATTCCACACAATGGGTTTATGTAATATAATAAAGCAAAGGAGCACATCTTTGACAAAGAATCACAATTAACTGTAGTCTGGGGGACTTTAGAAATGCATTCTATGGTGAAAAAGGTGGAATCACTGACTCAAAAGCCATGTTTTACTTTCTCATGTACGGACATTAGAAATTATTGACCATTTCAGAGGTGTAATAACAGCAAGCACTGGTTATTTCAAAGGAACATTAAATTTAGGAATGAGAAAAAAAAACATTGACCTTTTGAGACTGCTCCTCCACTCAGTTAGGTTATGGCTCATCTAGTTGTGGTCTCATCTCCACTTTCATATCTGTACTCCACGACCCTGACTCCCTTGTCCATCAAACTTTTGACTCAGTCTTGAGTTAATTTAAAGACCCAACCTCAATAGCTTTTTGAGTAAGATAATTCCACATTCTAATGACCCTCTGAGGAAAAGATCCTCCTCAACAATTCAAAAATAAGGGGTCTCCCTTTTTAAGACAGTGTCCCCTTTGTTTGAGCCTCTCCTCACAAGAGAAGATATTCTTTGGGTATCCACCTCATCCTTATGTTTCAGTAATGTCTTATGTTTCATTCTTTGAAATTACAGTGGATGCATTCAAACTTTCTTCATAAGATCATCCTTTAATCCAGGAACGAGCCGAGTAAGCCTTTTCTGAATTGCTCGGAATGGAATTAGAGCTTTTATTCAAATAAGATGATGAAAACTGTACACCCTGCTCCAGATTTCATCAAAAACTGTACTGCTGCAGTAAAACTTCCCTACTTCTGTGCTACAATGCCCTTGCAATAAACAACAATATTCCATTTGCTTTCCTAATCTTGTGCTGTACCTGCCTGCCAACTTTCTGTGATTCATGTACCAGGAACTGAGTTCTGTAATCTCTCATTTCAGTAGTGTACTGGTCATCTGTATTTACTCCCAAAGCGGACAATTTCATATCAACTCCTGTTGGAGGACTACACTGGCAGTTCACAGTGCCTTATTATTATGGCTTTCTTCATCTTTGAGGCTGAGAGTAGGATGGTTGTTTTTCCATAGGAGGCATCGCACTTTTTAAAATTCCCTTGTGGGAATTGGACATTGCTGTCTGAGCCAGTGTTTGTTGTCCATCCATGGTTGCCCTTAAAAAGATGGTGGTAAGCTGCTTTCTTTAACAGCTGCGATCCATGTAATGTAGGTAGTGTCACAATGCTGCTAGGGAGAGAATTCCAGTATTTTGACCTGGTGACACCTGAAAACATGGTGATATATTTCCAAATCTGAGAAAGTTGATCTCAATCCCATGTTCACCAAATGTCCAGAACATGGGCTATTTCCAGCCGTGCCTTCAAGAAGATAGTCAAAAGAAGCAGTCTCATCCAGGATCAGTCTTTCTTCCTGAACCTGCAATCAGCAAAGATCAGGTTTTGAAATGAAACATTTCTGGTCAGTGCAACAAATCTGCTAAGTGATCTATGGGGAAGGTTGTTTTAAGACTGCTTTCTTAAATATGTTTGGATGTAAATTTTTTCCTAATTGGAGTTTATTAAATAAATGAATGGTATGTCACAAGGAGTGCCAACGTAGAAAACAACAACAAACAATGGCAAGTGATAGCCATTTCAGGTATAGAACTTGTGACAGAAGCTGCCTGTCTTTGAATTGTGCTTTTAAGCCATCAGCAAAGGTTCAACATGTGAAACTACTTCATTTCCAACAGATTTGCTTCATGTCTGATGTGTGGCTTAATTGGAAGGATCCTAATAGAATATGCAGTTGCCAAACTTTCAGTCCGTTTTGTAGATTATGTCCGCACCTCCGGAAAGCTTGTTCTTGACAAGATGAATAATGGTGGTGAATGTGAAGGAAAGGGTGGGGGTAATGGCATATCCCTGCTTGACCTCAAAATATTCTGTCATATTACCCATCAGTGAACACCATCACCAATTTCTTGTCGTGGAAGAGATAGAGGACGCTGAGAATTTCACATGGACAGCTGGCCTTTGACATGGTCTTCGGTAGCACTTCCCGATTGAGTTAAAAGCCTTGGTCAGATTCATGAAGGCCAAGTAGAATTGGTTGGTGTTCTTCTTGGCATTTTTCTTAGAGCAGAGAAAATAGTGTCCATAGATCCATTGTTTCATCAAAAGCCGCAGTGGTTTTCAGGAAGGATTTCCTCCGAGACTGGGTGAAGTGCCGAGCGAGGATTCAGGCAATGATCCTCCCAGTGATGGAAAGTGGGGACATAACTTGGTAGTTCCCTAATCCATTTTGTCTCCTTTTTTGAAGGTGGCAATGGCAGTATTTCTGAGAGTTGCAGAATTTTTTTCTTTGTGCCAGATTTTTCAAATACAGTTGATGGAGATAGCATGCAAGGTCTGTCAGCTAGCACAAATGGAAGGAATCCAACATAACATGCAATGGTGGAAATCAAACTTGTCTAATCCAGTGTTGCTATACTGCATAAGCTCCTGAGAGCACAAGGGAAATTCAACAAGGCTCTGCTCTGCCTGCAGAAACTATAAAGTGTCAGTACCGAATTGAGCCATTAGAGATGGGAGCAAAGTAGATCAAGCCAATTCAAGATTATGGCTCAAAGTTTATATCAATTCTAGTCACCATATTTAAATGCTTTATGCTCACAAAATGTACTGATTTCAGTCTTGATAGTACTTATTGGACTGAGCATTTCTGGATTTCTGAAGTCGAGAATTTCAAGGATTCAGAAAACTTCTTGAATGATGGAATTTCTTCTCCTATTAGTCCTAAGTAACCAATTCTTTACTCTGAGAATATTCTCCCTCGTTCTGTACTCTACATCGAAGGGAAAAAGCCCTTCCTGCATTTTAGCTGTCAAGCCCTCTAAAAGTTTTATATGTTTCAATGAGATTACCTCTAAATCTTTTAAACTCTGTGGAACGTGGACCCTTTCACTTAAATCAGTCCTCATTGAGGAAACCCACTTGCCGGACAAAAAAAAGGTCTGTCTAATTTGATCTTGAATATGCTCAGTGACCCAGCCTCCACTGCTCTGTTTTTACTCCTGTCAGTAAATCTATTATAACAGATTGTCCTCTTTGTTCTTGTTTGCTGACAACATTTAGGAGACAGATTAACTATCTAGGCCACTTTTCGCAGATTGATAAACTAACTTGAGTAGTATTTTCTCTCCTTGGCCCCCCGTTTAAAAAAAAAATTCATTTGGTTGTGCATAACTTGTGTATTGCTGAAAAAAGACATTTTGAGAAAGCCTGTTGCCTTGCACTCATCAGGACAATTTGCAAGAATACTAATTAAAAATTAAATTGACATAAATTGTATGAAAGGAGAGTGCTCTTTAGTTGACAAGTAGACTCTCGTTGGGTAGAGGCTGGCTCATTATAGGGCAGTGTCCTAACCAATCAGTTCACGTGACTGATTCAAAATTTAAACAAAACCTGTCAATCGGTATTAATGGGTGCATTTTCAAGGCAAAACTTCAAAGGTCACCAGTGATTACTTCTGCTTTGCGAAGATGATTAACATCAACTTGTAATGAACAATGCCATGGTCAATTTTACTTTGGCCTGGGTTTGTATTTGATATAGTTAGTTAGTCACAGCATCTAAAAACTTGTTACAAGGAAGGAAACAAAACAAAATTAGAGACATCTTGAAAATGGGTCGCTGTGCCCCTTAATAACATTTTCTGGATCTCCTTCTGTTTACTGTGTGCAACATTATATAGTGATTTGTATATAGAACTAGAAATGAATCCAAATATATAGATAATGATAAAATTGGGGAGATAGTAAAATAATATCAAATGACCAATGGAAGTTGTAACTTGTTAGTTGTAATTCAAATTCAGTAACTGTGAGGTGGATTATGTTGATTTTCAAAGAGCAAAACTGTGAGAAAGCTAGTAAATGCGCAGTGGTGAATTCGGAATGTGATTATAATTGGACTTTTGTGCTCATCTTTGACATTGTACTCTATTTGTGCTGAAAATCACTTGAAGATTGATCTGATAATGGTACAGCAATGTCCATGTCACAGCTGGGACTTCGTGGGCATGTTGTGTCCTCTCCAAGGACCTTAACATCTGATGGTTGGGCCTCTCCAAGGATCCGATACACACCTCTGCCTACTTCATCATAAAGATTTACAGACTGGCTTCACTGCCACAGTTTCTCTGTGGCAATTAAAGTGCAGGCAGTCTCACTTTGTTTTAATGGCTCCTTGTCCATTTGGGCTGCCACTGTGATCTGTGCAACTTTAACTGTCAGATTGTGCATCTGGTAGGTAACAGACCCCCAATTTCATAGACCACTCAAATTAACATCAGCCCCTGGCAGCAGATTTCTCTGGGATTACTGGATTCCCCAGGATATAGCCTGATATAATGTGACAACAAAGATGTTACTGACATTTATGAAAAGAAGGCATACTATTGAGAATCTTCTTTTCATGTCTATGCTCGTTGTTGCAAGGGGCATCAGAGGACAGTTTCTGCAGAACACCCTCAATGACTGATCCAATTCATTGGCAGCATTTCAGTCTCTTAGGATCCTGGTAACACCTTGTCTGAATCCTCAACTTTCTGCAGAAAGCTGAACCTCCTGAATAGTTTATTCCTGACTCCTAATATTCATACATAACAAACCATGAGACAAACATTCAGCATATTTCACAGCAAATATCGCTTTATTTAATTGTACACCTAGAGAGGTAGAAGTTTGCTTCAAAATATTATTGCCAATTGCGGTAGAAGAGGTAAATATGAGAGAGGTATGTGGGGTGTTCTAGGATATTAAGAGTGAAGGTAGCTGTTTTGACAGTGCTGTCTTAAGAGAGTGAAGTATGTGTTGGTGATTAGGCAAGAATGGGAAAGTGTGGTGACATCCTACACCTGCCTTTGTGAAGTGTTCTCATGCCTTGCTGCACTCTTGATCAAATGTTGCATGATAATGACCCGGGAGCCAGTGTCAACTGACACAATTGATTTGTCTGGCTTACTGAAAGAAAGGCCCAGAACTACGAGCTGCCTATCTTTGTAGCTCTTGGAGATGGACTTGGATGTCTTCATTTAAAACAAAAAGCTGATTGTGCTGGTTCTCCTAGTGACCTATTGTGGTAACCAAAGGGCACAGCTGGTGTTTCAAGTGGCCTTGAAGGTGTCACTCCGGACTGATTCAGGGAGAGAGAAACTGTATCAAGTATTTTCATGTAAATTCTTTGTAAAGCCTTTTGTCAGCTGTTTATCTTGCCACAGGACAGTGGTTTCGTTGTTGCTCCAAGTGTGCAAAGTACTTTTGAAAGTATATGTTGCCATATACATGTTTCAAGGTGTGGAGGTCCCACAAATTTAAGCAGTTTCTGTTTTAAGTCGCAACATAGCTGCTCCAAGAAAATGTCAGTTATTCCAAGGAAATTTGAATATCACTTCAGGTGTTAATGAATGACTTAACTGATGTTCAAGAAAGTCTGGGCCAAAATTAAAGATGTTTGGAAAGTTGCACATAGAACACAGTAGGCACATGGAATTACTGTTTGCACATAGGATAAACCTTAAGCAATGTGTTGTAAATTATATGTAATTCTATTTATAGAAAGTAAAATACAATTCTAAGTAATATTCCGGATACTTTGATGGCTATTTATACCAATTGCCTAATGTTGATTTTCATCAACCCAGCTATCTGCTGGTAGAATCTGATGGAGTTGAGGTCAATGGAAAGTAAAACAAAATGAGGTGCAAAATGAACAGGTTATCTGATTCCAATTTTCTCAGCTGTAGAAAAAAGTTTAAATGACCGGTTTTGCATTGGTATGAAATACAGTTGTTTTTGGTTCCGCATCAACACTAACTTAAGTAACTGTGAAAATTGGCCAATTCACAGTTAAGCAATTGAGAGAAGGACTCCATCAAGAATGGTTCAGTGGTCAGTAGCATAAACATTCCCATTGAATTAACAAACAATGCTGAAAATCCCGAAATCCAACTTGTAGCGGAGAAAACAATCTGATATGTTGTTCTCTTTAATCAATGACCCACTAACAAAATTGGTTTCTGACAAATTGAGTAGGTTAAAGCTGTGCATTTTCAGTGAGCCTTTAATTACAGAAAAAGATGGGTATGCATACTTCTCATCACAAAAGAAGTTTTTGACTCTTGAGGTTTTAATACTTGGCTTGGTTTATACCTGATGTTAAAACTGGAGTAGATTGCATTGTGCAATCTATGTTAAGTTGCATAGTTTGTGTGTGGGTACTTGGAAAACCCTTTACAATTACGCCATATGTTAGCATGCAAGGAGGTATGGTTTCACATTGAAATAAAAACAGAAAATACCTGATTTACTCATTAGGTCTGGTAGCATCGCTGGGGTGAGGGAAACAAGGGACACACTTTTAAGAAGCGAAGAGATGCACGGTTGTCACCCTTGGAGGGGGGGGGGGGGGGAGTAATTCTCTTTCTCCATAAATGATTCCAGACCTGAATGTTTCCAGCATTTTGTTTTTATTTCAAATTTTGATCTTGTCTGTTCTTTTTATTGTTGGTCTTTGTGGGGTGGGTGAGGTGGGAACTTTGGAAAGCATAGCCTCTACTTCTTGTACTCATTGTTTTGATTGTAGAATGGTGAAACACTGCAGAGCTGATTTATCTCTGCTTTCTGTCAAGGAAATGCTCAGCTGGTGCATGCAAAGTGTGGAGAGGCCCTTTGATTTTAAACTGCTTGTATTTTATTGGATATTCTGACCTCTTGCAAATACAGGCTGGAATTATTTCAGCCTGTTTCTAATAGAATTCTGGTAGAATGAGACAGAAAGATTGAGATTTACAATAGAATACCATAGAATCCCTACAGTGTGGAAACAGGGCATTTGGCCCAACCAGTCTACACAAAACGTATCCCACTCAGACCCATTTCCCTACCCTACAACCCAACATTTCCAATGACTACTGCACCTAACCTACACATCCCTGAACCCTATGGGCAATTTAGCATGACCAATTCACCTAACCTGCACATCTTTTTACACTGTGGGAGGAAACTGGAGCACCTGGAGGAAACCCACGCAGACACTGGGAAAATGTACAAACTCCACACAGACAGACGCCTGAGGCTGGAATTGGGCTAGTAGCATCAATTGGTTCTGAATCAACATCCAGTTTCTTTCAAGGAGATTTGCTTTTTGCAATGTATTAAATAACATGTGGTACCTGAAGGTGACTGAAGATATAACGGCCATTTATGGGATGAATGTGAAACGTTAAAGGGTTAATTTGTCTGCTGATGTGTAAGAAATTGGGTTGCCTGGGGGGGGGGGGGGGGGGGGGGTGCATTTTTCTGTCTTGCAGGCAGGATGTGAAAATCTAGTCATACACTGTAAAAGCTGTTGTTTTAAGGAATGATCCAGTTGCGCACTGTTTTAAGGAATAACCTAATCACTTCATATTGTTTTTGGGTAGCATGTGACTGAGGGGGAGTGGCAGGAGGTTGTGTCTTATGTGCATGACTGACTGATGTAAAACCCTGTTTGAAAGGACAATGATTCCCTTGTTTGGGAGCCTCGCTTGACACACTTCGCAAGCATAGCAAAGAGTGTTAAGTGACCCTCCAAAAGCTTGTACTTGCTGAAATAAATCGTGGCTGTTCTCAGAAGTTGGCATGTTGCAGTTGCATCAAGGTGTAAGAATATCCAGAAGGGAACCAAACAAAGGTTGATGCATCAGGAATAGATGATTGGGGGAAATTGGCTATGGAGACAGAGGAATAATGTCAAGGCTGTGGTGATTTTGGGACTCTACAACTGCATGGGCCCCCATAAAGGTTGGGAATCCCCGAGTGGATACAGTCTATGCAATAGCAACAGTTGATACTTGATCATTTTGTCAATTTGTTTTCCATTACCTCTGATAAAATTGCCTTTTCAAGGTTTGACACTAGGTAATATTCATGAGTTCCTAAAATGAAGAGGCCTCAAAGCAAACGATGCTGCTGCTTTACACTTTACCATATTCTGTCTAGACCTTAAAAACTTTTGTTAGATTTACTAGAGGGTGATTATTGCTGAAAAGCTACCTATAAGCAAGGATAAGTCCCATTAAATTAAATTAGGAAACAGTTTAAATATTTGGCCCTCTTTCAGACCCTGATTTGAATTAAAAATTACCCACTTGCATTAGAGGTCTTCTGCAGGGAAGGTTCCTGAACAGGGGCCTCCTGTTCTGAACATGCCAAGGAACCCATACATCCAGTAGGTAAGACTATCTTCATAGAAATCATGTCTCTCATGTGCTGTGTTCTGAGATTCAAACGTTCCACAGCGCAGTCAGCTACTTTGTCAGCTGTTGTGAAGGAACAGGTATGTCAGGTAAATGGGTGGTTCTTCAGGTAGGTGAGAGGTGTGGTGGATATTGCACTAGCTTAGTGATGTGGATAGTTAGCTAGGTGGATAAGGTCAATAAGGCACCAAGTTGATAGGATGCCAGATGGAATGCCTGGTGCATGAGGTGAGTAGGGTGTCAGGTAATTGAGTGCTTGGGATTGTTAGTTCCAGTGGCATGAGTAGGAATTTGTAAAGTTGGATGACTAGGGTGGCAGGATACCAGGTAAATGAGTGAGTGCTTCGGGAAGGTCAGGTACTATCAGATCAAACAGATGGGAGGAAGGTGAGTCAGATGGTTAGGTTGGTGAGATGTGGGGTCATACCGGCACTCTGGGGGATGTTAGATCTGGGGGGCTCAAGATAATGGTGGGATTGGATATCTGGTCCAGCATGTTTGGTGGGGAAAGGGAGTTTAAGGGTCCGGAGGGTGTAGTTAACGGGTGTCCGTGGTGAGTGCAATTTCAATTTAATAGTTCTCTGGGAGATGTGAGAGGATTAAAAATCTGCTCATAGCTGTTAATCTTCACTGAGTTGGAAGTCTCCAAATTCGGTTTCTTAAACCATTCCTATGAAGTCAACTGTGCTTGGGATTCCGCATTGTCCCATCATGTGAATGCAATCTTAACTGCTTCACAGACGCTAAATATCTGGCTCGGCCTTTAAACGTCCATATATTTTCAATTGCTATTTCTTACTGTTCCTCTAGGTGGCACATCATCCCACTTAAGGTTGAATTACCTGCAGTTTTATTTTTTCAGTATAAAGTTGCAAACTGCAACAATCTTGAAAAGCAAGCACTGTCCACAAATCTTGTTAGCCGTCCTTCCTTCTCAATTTGAGAAGGTGCATTTTTAAATTTCTATTTCTGTAGGCCTCTACGTTATAAAGTTGCTCCTTTTGGATCAAACTGTCTTATTGATTGTATATGAAGTATTTTGATTTGAACTGTCAGCTTTAGCATTTGCAAGTCTTCAGAGCAAAGGCCAAAAGTATGCTCAAATAGGCAGGCTTCAAGGTGCATTGCAAAGGGAAAGGGGGATCTTGAAAGAACAAAGAAAATTACAGCACACGAACAGGCCTTTGGCCCCCCAAGCCTACGCTGATCTAGATCCTCTATCTAAACCTCTCGCCTATCTTCTAATGGTCTGTATCCCTTTGCTCCCAACCTATTCTTGTATCTGTCCAGATGCATCTTAAGTGATGCTATTGTGCCCACTTCTACCATCTCCACTGGCAATGCATTCCAGGCACCCACCACCCTCTGCGTAAAGAACCTTGCATGCATATCTCCCCTGAACGTTTCTCCTCTGACTTTGAACTCATGACCCAAGTAATTGAGCCTCCCACTCTGGGGGGAGAAAGCTTCTTGCTATTCACCCTGTCTATAGCTCTCATGATTTTTGTAGACTTTAGTCAGATCCCCCCATAACCTCTGTCTTTCAAATGAAAATAATCCTAATCTATTCAACCTCCCTTCATGGCCAGCGCCCTCCATACCAGACAACGTCCTGGTGAACCTCCTCTGCACCCTCTCTAAAGCATCTACATCCTTTTGGTAATGTGGCGATCAGAACTGTATGCAGTAAGTAAGATAGTTCCAGACTTATATCAAGGTAGATTAAAGCAAAATTGCCAAATCAAGAATGTAGTGAAATACTCCTCAATTGCTTCAATGAATTCCGGTTATTTTCAAGAATCTCAACACTGCAAAGCAGTTGGCTTGATTGACACTCTATCTGCTACCTTGCACATTTGCCATCACTGGTACACAGTGGTTACAATGTGTGTGTGCTATCAATAAGAAGCATTGCAGCAACTTGGCGATTTCCCATGGGCAATTAGATATAAATAATGAATGGCCTTACCACCAATGCTGCATCCTAACAATTAATGAGGAGGATGGAGTGACTACAATAACAAAACACATAAACCGTCAAAATTTGAGGAGCTTAAAGAACTTAAAGCCTTATAGGTCTGGAGGATGTTATAGAAATAGCAGGGCTCAAGGCCATGGCGGGATTTGAAAATTGTGATGATGTTTTTAACATAGAATTGTTGTGGGAGCCAAAATAAGGAGTTGATATGTGAACAAGACTTGGGGACAAAGAGTCAGAAGTAGACTACCCCTGATGGGGTTCAGTGCGATTGTGGCTGATCTATGATCAAATTCTCTCACTCTCTTTCTCTAAATACCTTTGGTTAACAAAGATCAATCAACCTCAATTATAGATGTAAAAATTAAGATAGCATTAGTTACCTTTTTTGGAAATCTTTATCACCCTTTATTGGGGAACCCAAGGTATAGAGTCTGAGGAGAAAACATTGCAGATGATTTTCCAGCTAAGACTTGCTAGGTAAGAACAGAACCAGGCAATGCCAGTTCTACCAAGCTAGATAACAAAGGATGAAGAAGAGGATAACCTGGTCAACAGTGTTAAACTAGGCAGGATGGTTGACTCCAGTTCAATTCCATGAAACAACTAGGAAAGGAGTGGTGAACAACTCCTCTGTCTTCAACCTCTTCAGTTGACTGGAACAACAATTAACTTTCTTATTAACATGAGCCTCTATTTCCCTCTAAAATGAAATTTCCCGATGTAAGTGGCCTTTTGCTGATACATTAGGCATTGTTTATTTGAGTGAAAGAATCATTTTATTTCCTGCACCCCATCAAAGTGATCTATGTGGAGTTTGCGCATTGTCCCCATGTCTACGTGGGTTTCCTCCGAGTGCTCCGGTTTCCTCCCACAGTCCAAAGATGTGCAGGTTAGGCGAATTGGCCATGCTAAATTGCCCATAGTGCTAGGTGCATTAGTCAGAGGGAAATAGGTCTGGGTGGGTTACTCTTTGGAGGGTCAGTGTGGACTTGTTGGGCTGAAGGGCCTGTTTCTACACTGTAGGGAATCTATTCTAATCTAATCTAAAGTGATTCTTGTGCTTAGAGTTTTTCCTCTGATTCTCACAGATGTCCCTCAGGAACATGCTGTTTCCTCTATTTGACACATAGATCATCTCAAAAGTCTTTATTTAAAAAAAAACTTGACTTGATACTTGTAATATCATATTTTTGCAAGTGTTTTATTTTAGTTTCAATATCAAAATGCAATTGTAATTCGTAGCTTTAATTTTAGGGATATTTTTCAAAGCGTGTTGGGCCAACAAAAAAAAAATCCAAATCTGCTCAAATGTTTGCAGTTATGTCTTAGAGTCAGGAGGTTGTATGTTTAGACATCCTTCAGAAATCCAGCACCAGAAGGACACTTCAGTGCAAAAGTGATGGAAGTTTGCCAATTATTAGATGAGATGCAAATTGACATTCCATTCGCCTAATAAGATGTATGTACAAGATTGTATGCCACTGCTTAAATAGCTGAGAATTTTCCTTGCATATCAGTTACCATTTCTCTCTCAATGTCGACAACTAACCCTACCAGAAAGTTAGTAACTAGTCATTTATCAAATCTACTCTTTGGGGAATCTTCCTGCCATGATTTGCTCACCTAACCACACAAAACAATTTATTCTGTAAATGTGGTAATGCATTAAATACAAATGTTGTTTGTTTTCATAATATTCAGTATTCCCTCCTGCCAGCCTCACTTCTTCGGGTGGTTGTGTTTTTGCAGATTGGTATGGTGGCCTGGAAGATGCACCTAAAGTCACCAGATTGTCTGGATGGCCGTGACATCATTGTCATAAGCAATGACATCACTCACAAGATTGGGTCGTTTGGACCCCAGGAGGATCTGTTGTTCCTGAGAGCCTCAGAACTTGCCAGATCCAAAGGCATCCCACGTATTTACATAGCAGCAAACAGTGGAGCAAGGATTGGATTGGCAGAAGAAATTCGACACATGTTCCATGTAGCCTGGGAAGATCCTGCTGATCCATATAAGGTAAACATTGGCTCAGAATGGATAATTATGGGAAAATTACTGTTTTCAGTTATCTCACCTTAATCACGGTCTCCAAATCACTTAATTTCCTATGAGCCTGAATAAATTGAATCCTTGTAAATTAAATCCACAATACTGACAGTGATTTATTTGCAGTTTTATGCGTTGCCCTGCTCTGTGTTTACTGCTGCTGTCTTTTTTAGAGTCTCTGAATATCTGACTCATTTTTTAAAAAAAAACCCTGTGGAACTCAGTGAAGTTGCTTTAAAGTTTCAATCAGGTCTAAAATCAAAGTTAAAAACTGAAATAACTGCAGATGCTGGAAATCAGAAACAGAAATTGTTGCTGGAAAAGCTCAGCAGGTCTGGCAGCATCTGTGAAGAGAAATCAGTTAATGTTTCAGGTTCAGTGACCCTTTCACAAATTGAAAATCAAATTTGTTCCCCATCATCTATGTCAAACTGTTTATCTTGCCTTTGTATTAATGTGACCTTTCCATTCACGTGGTTGCTTAAGTAGAACCTATGGAACTGGCCAAATGTTTCTTTGTCATTCAAAACCCAAGTGTGATATTACTGACCCTGCAAAGACTAGGACGAAAACAATGATGAGTGATTTACTGTGATTTAATATTTGCTAATTTAAAAATTTCCTTGAAATAATGGGTCAACGGCAGTTAAATTTCATAAGGTTTTAATTTTGGGTCTAGTTTTTATATCAATGTTACCTGGGTTTTAATGTGGCCTGGACTGAAAGTCATTTTTCTGCTCACTAAAGGCCTCATGTGAAATCAGCTTGAACAGTCGCTTCCTACTACATCGTGAATAGATGTCTAGAGCAAATAGTTTTCTCTGATTTTATATTATGGAAGCCGTATACGTGGCTGACACGAGAACCAGAAATGGCTCTAACTTTAAAGAATGTAATGGGCCAAACCCTGACATTTTAGTGCTATACAGAATCAATACTATAACAGAATTGGGAATAATTAATGAAGCATGGGGAGGCAATGGCCTAGTGGTATCCAGGTAATGTTTTGGGGACCCAGGTTTGAATTTGAATTAAATTTAAAAAAAACAAAATCTGTAGTTAGGAGTCTAAATGATGACCATTAATCAATTGTCAGGAGAAGCCCATCGAGTTCGCTTAATCCCCTTTAGGGAAGGAATCTGCCATCCCTAACTGGTCTGGCCTACATGTGACTCCAAACCCACAGCAATGTGGGTTGATGGGTAATACATGCCTACCTAGCCAGCGATTCCCTCCTCCCTTGAATGAATTTTTAAAAAAAGGATGCCAAGATGAATTCCAGTATTGTAACACAAGTTTTTGGTTTCAAGCATAAAGATATGTTAAAGATTTTTTAAAAAGTAACTGCATCCGAGCATCCAATAAATAAATCTCTTATAAGGCAACTCCAGGTTTCAGGCAAATTACCCCATCCCCTTCAACAGATGCCAGCAGAATCAGTCCATGGCCATTTAATAAGACCATGAGATGTAGGAGCAGAGATAGACCATTTGGCCAATGTCTGCTCCACCATTCACTGAGATCATGGCTAACTTCATTAGCTGAATTCCAATTTCCTGCTTTTTCCCCATAACCCATGATTCCCTCATTGATTAAAAATCTGTCTATCTCAGCCTTGGATATACTTAATGACCCAGCCTCAACAGCCTCTACTGGAAAGAATTCCACAAACTCATCCTCTGATGAATAAATTCCTCTTCATCTATGTCTTAAATGGGCGACACTTTACTCTGGGATTATTCTGTCTGATCTTAGACTCTACCTCAAGGGGAAACAAATATCTATCTTGTCAAACCTCTAATAATCTTACAGATTTCACCATAGTCTTCTTTTCTAACGTCCATGAACACAGACTGAATCTACTCAATCTCTCCTCATAAAAAGAACTCTCCATGCCAAGGATAATGACGGCATTATCTTCCCTTAGATAAAGGAACCAAATCTGTACACCATCTATATGTTATATAATTAGTGTCTTGTATAGTTTTACCAAGATTTACCTCTTTTTATCCTCCATTCCCTTGGAAAACAGGCCTACAGTCAGCATGCTTTCCCTATTGCCTAAGGTCTGTTTGAAAGCTTTTTATGATTTATGAACCTCACTGAATTGCAAGCAGACTCAGTGGGCAGAGTGGCCTACTTCTGCACCTACATCTTCTAGTCTGTCAGTTTTCTGAAGGAGCAGCTTTGCAACTTGAGGCTACTCTGTCTTCAATTATACAGGTTGGAAATGTTTTTTGCTGAATTAGAATGTCTTGTTAACGTGTTCAGTTGCACTCATGGTCCTGTACATTTGCAGGGTTACAAGTACCTCTACCTCACACCTCAGGACTATAAAAAAGTCAGTGCACTAAATTCAGTGCACTGTGAACATGTTGAAGATGAAGGAGAGTCAAGGTATGTAGTATACATCATAAGTAGTCTTCAGGTACAATTTGAGGGTTAGTGATTTTTTTCCCCTCAAGTTAAATTGTACTGAATGGATTTCAATAATTTAGAAGTTGCCTCCCTAAATGTAGATCCTGTCTGGTGAGAGCATCTTGAGTTGTGTAACTCTGAATTGAAGTGTGTGTGTGTGTGTGTGTGTGTGTGTGTGTGTGTGTGTGTGTGTGTGTGTGTGTGTGTGTGTGTGTGTGTGTGTGTGTGTGTTGTAAACATGTGTTAAGTTATGTTGTGCTACTTCCCAGAATTCCTTTGTGCAATTGGGCTACACATGACTCGTGCACGTTACCGTATAGTAATAAAACCTCTTGTTTTACCCTGAGGATTGCCTGACCAAGGCGGGAATACTGATTGCATGGATCATCTCACTTATCGGGAAGAACCTTTGTCATTCCTTTGAAATAAGTACAGCTTATGGAGGTGAATTTAGTTATAATGCAGATTAAATGCCAGAAGTTTTTATTCATTCACGGAAAGAGGGTGACCCTGGCCATTTATTGCCCATTGGGCAGTTAAGAGTCAACCACATTTCTGTGGGTCTGGAGTCACATGTAAGCTGAACCAGGTAAGGACAGCAGTTTTCTCCTTGAAAGGACATCAACAAACCAGATGGGCTTTTCTGACAATCAATGGATTCATGCTTATTGTCAGACTCTTAATTTCAGATTTTTATTGAATTCAGATTCTACTGTCTGCCATAGCAGTATTCAAACCCATGTCCCCAGAACATTAACTGGGTCCCTGGATTAACGATCCGCTACATCATCACCTCCCCCCTACAGTAGAATAACAGATAGGTTTTCACCTCCATCCAGAAAGCCACAGTTTGCCAATAAACATCTGGAATTCTTATGCAATACTTGAGCTGGTATTAAAAAATAAATGTGCAAGGTTTGCCACTGCATTTTGTATCTGTATCTTTCAAAATGACTCACTGAAATAAATATATTTGTGTCAAAGTATATGGCTGCATAACTCATATTTTTCAAGTTGTTTGTACAGTTCTGGTCTCCATGTTACAAAAAGGTACTGGCGCAGGTGCCAAACAAATTTAACTGGATGATATCACCACAGCAGGATCCTAAGTATCGGGAAACCTCTGTATTTCTGGGGCTGTTTTTTAAGGAGAGAGAGGAGATTGAGTACTGACTTAATTAGAGACCTTTAAACTATGATTGTGTGTATATATGTCGTTTTAAAAAGGTAGATCTGGGAAAAAGCTTCTATTTTTGAGATATCTAAAATTAGAGATGAAAAACGTCAGACATTCACTAGTGAATTGAGCAGAAACTTATTTTAACCAAAAATTAGTTAAAATGTGGAGCTAATTAGCATATGGTGAAATTAAGATGAATGGCATACATAGTTTTAAGGAAAGCTTCAAAATTCCATGAGGAGAAAGGAAAATTAGAGTATGATTTGGGATGAAGTTGAGTAGAGTGGGAGGATGTGAAGCATCTTGTGAAAAGCATAATCTCTACTACGGACATCTTTGGCCAAGTGTCCTGTCTCTTGGCTGTAGCTCCTATGTAAACTGTTTATGTGGACTTACTTTTATTTCTTTGAGACTATGTAAATATTATGTGCAGTAGTGACTTTTCAGCCGTGATTCTCAGTTGACTGTTTGCTTTATCTCGAGGAGGATTCTGCATAGTCTCTGCTGTGTAGTATGTGGGGCCAGAAATTGTACTTGGGACGGTTACCTTTTCTGGCAATGATGAAACTTGCTGCCTGGTATGTTCAATGAAAGATACCATAGGAGACTTCATTGGCAGATATTTGAATGGAAGGGAAATATTGTACCAATTTTACTTTTCAACATCAAAGTATATGTGTTACCAATTGAACAAAGGCTGAAGAAAGATTTTAATATGGAACGTTGTCCTTTCTGGCTTTCTTAAGTATCTGTATTAGGAATCTATTTAGCTATGGCAACATCTGTGAATAAATAGCCTGCATTGTTCACTGTCTTATTTAAGGCGTGATCACTTGGATGTTTTACTAGAAAATGCTGATGTCAATGAAACTGTTACTGAGTCTTCAGCAGAGTAAGGATAAATATTGAGGCCAGCAGAAAGAAGGGCCTTTTATGATACACACAGGGCTGTTTCATTATTTGAGTTAAATAAATGGGTCCTCTTTCAAAAAAAAAAGTGTGCTGGTCCACATTTAGATTTGACTTGCTTTAGGTTGGATTGGTTTCCTTATTCCTTTCATTTTTCACAGGTACAAAATAACAGATATCATCGGCAAAGAAGAGGGACTGGGAGTTGAAAATCTCCGAGGATCAGGAATGATAGCAGGAGAATCATCCTTAGCTTATGATGAAATTATCACAATGAATTTGGTATGTCATGCAAATTACTTTGAAGAAAGCTTAAAAATAAGGTAGTGTGCTTTGGCATCAGCTTTGACACAGTGATAGCATTCTCATCCGAATCAGAAGGTTGATAGTTCATGTCCTACTCTGTTTTGAACAGGAAAAGGGAATCTTGCACTATTCGAAATGCTGACTTTTGGATGAAACATTAAAGTGGCAAAGCTGGTATTTATTGCCTATTCCTAGTTGTCCTTGAGAAAGGTGGTGGTGAATCACTGCAGTGCCTTTGCTGCATGTAGACCTACAATGCTTTTAGGGAGGGAGTTCCAGCAACACTGAAGGAAGAGTGATATGTTTCCAAGTCAAGGTTCTGAGTGGCCTGTTGGTGAGCATGGAGTTGGTAGTGTCTACATGTAACTGCTGCCCTTGTCCTTCTAGGTAAATGTGGTCATGGGTATGGAAAATGCTGTCTAAGGAATTGGTGAATTTCTACAATGCAAAGCAGTCATGTGGGCTGTTTTGTCCTGGATGATGTCAAATTTCTTGTGTTGTTAGAGCTGCACTCATCAAAACCAGTGGAGTGTATGCCATTGCATTCTTGATTTGTACTTTTTAAGTGTTAGGCAGGAGTTTGGAGTCAGGATTTGAGGTACTCACTGCAGGACTCTTAGCTGCCTCATCTTTGTTTATATGGTGAGTCCAGTTCAGTTTCTGCTCTATGGTAAACCCTGGGATGTTGATTGCAAGGAATTTAGTAAGGATAATGCCAATGAATGTTAAGGCATGAAGATTAGATTCTCACTTAATGGATATGGTCATTGCCTGAGACTTGTTTGGCACAAATATTACTTACCACCTGTCACTATAAACCTGGAAATTGTCTTGGGTCTTACTGCATTGGATGTAGATCAGTACATTATCTGAGGAGTCGCAAATGGTACTGAACATCCTGCAAATTGTCAGGAAACATCCCCACCTCTCTTGTTATGGTGGAGGTGAAGTCATTTGAAGTTGGTTTGGCCTAAGACATGTCCAAGAGGAACTTGTGTGGAGATATCCTGGAGCTGATCCGTGTTGAACTGACTGACCTTCAACAACCATTTTCCTTTGTGACAGCTATGACTCGACTATGATTCCCATGGGCTCTAAGATGCCACGTGGCCTTCATGTCAAGGTCAATCACTCTCCCCTTACCTCTGGAATTCAACTCCTTTGTCCAAGTTTAAACTGAAGCTGTAATGTGGTCAAGAGCTAAGTGACCCTGCCAGAACTCTAACTCTGTTTCTGAGGGCAGGATATTGCAAAGCAAGTGCTACTTGATAGTATTGTTGACCACTTGATCACTTTACTGATTGATGGAGTGGTAATTGGCCAGGTTTATTGGTCCTGCTGTTTGATCGTAGAACAATTTGCCAATTTGTCAGGTAGATGACCTGTTTTAGGTGTACTTAAATAGACTGGCTAAGAGTATGGCAGAGTCTGAGCACGTGCCTTCCTTACTGTTGCCAGGACATTGTCAAGGCCCATAGCATTTGCAGTATTAGGTACCTCCCAACCGTTTCTTGATATCACGTGAAATGATTTGGTTTGGCATCTATGATGCTGCAGATTTGAAAATCATCTACTTGGCACTTCTGGCTGAAGATTGTTGCAAATGCTTCTGCCTTATCTTTTGCACCGATGAGCTGGGCTCCCCTATTGTTGATGATGGGAATATTTCTGAAGCCACCACCTCAAAATCCACTGTTGCCCTTGTTTCTGCAATCTACATAATTAATCCTAAGTTTTATACTTAAAAGCTTGATGCACTGAGTATGTCTCAATGTTTTTTATTTGTAATAGGTTGATTTTCTTGTGAACTGTGGACACTACTTAATAAGGAAATTTTTTGCCTGTATAAGGAACTGTTATCTGAAATAGTGTCTGATTGCAGGTCACGTGCCGTGCGATTGGTATTGGTGCATACCTTGTACGACTGGGACAGAGAACTATCCAAGTGGAAAACTCGCATATCATTTTGACTGGAGCTGGAGCCTTGAATAAGGTAAAAGCAAGCTGTTTCATTGGTAAACCTCTGTGGTCCTCAGTCCTTGCCAAGATCTGACTTTCTCCAGATGTCATCTTGTAGCACACTGTAGTCATCAGTTAAAGTCCAATACCATATTGACTTAAAATAAAAAGCATTTTATGTAGACATCCAGGACGTTTGAATTATTTATGAAGCATCAGTATTTTTGAGTGACAGTGGATTTTAGTGCCATTCTTAATGAAATTGTCCCCTAATAATCTCTAAGGAAGGTTGTACAGCATTACAATAAAAGTAGCATAATGGGATTGTGTAAACTGATCTAATGTTGCCAAAAGCAGAATTCATCAAATTATAGGAAAATGGGATAGGAATTGTATTGCCCGGCGCCATCCATGTGTTGGAAAATGCTAAAACAAATCTGTGCTCAAAGAGTGACTGTTGTATTAGAATGGATTTTTAAAATTTGATTCCATTGAAAATAAGTCTATGTTTTAAATCCAGTTAAAAATTGAACTGTTTATTCTCGAGGTGCCACCCTTCATTTTTGTATTGTGTTTTCTGCCTGTCTTTGCATTATGAATTATTTCTTGATTGTGATGCCAAAAGCCTGCTGTCAGGTCAACTCGCAGGGTAAAAGGAGATACAACCAAAAATGTTAAAATCTTGCAGGCCTCAAATTGTCAGATTTGGGGAAGTTTGTTGGTCATGGGACCAATAGCCTGAAATCAAATGAGGCTGATAGAGTACTGTGGGAACACTTACTTTCTTGACATCAATATTAAACAAAATGATACTAGCGCCAATAGATTTTTTGTGCAATTTGTTTTCATGCGCCTGTATGATGGGAGAATACTTCATGAAGAAAATACCCATGTACGTTAAAGAAATTCTTACTTATAGGGAACAACATTTGATTTATTGCTATAGTTAATTTCATCTCACTATTTCTGTTATAGATCTATTAGAGTTGGAGTCAAGTGTGAAACAATTTTTTTTATAAGGTGAAAGACTCCAGGATCAATTTGAAATTGGCCATCAGGCTTTGGACTAAGCTTTGAGTGTGTGGTAGGAGAGGGTGGCTGGGTAGGATGTTTGGAACCTGCTTTAAGAGAAAAGGATCTCAAGCACACCTGCTTGTCTGGATCCATAGCAGTATCAACCAACCAAACAAAAAACCTCCTTGCACTGGTGGCTGCAGAGAACAGGAAGCTTCCATGGTGGGATAAACATTACTCTTACTCTTGTAATTTAGGTCTGACCTGCCCAAGATACCTAACAGAGGCTCCATAGTGGCTTGGACTCTCACTTGCAATTCTACACTTAATTCTGCATGGTTTTTATTTTTGTTTATTTTCTACCCCATAATTTTGATGATGAAAGCTGTTTTTAATTCATTTGAGAACAACATAGTGGGGGTTCCCAAGGCTGAAGCTACTTGAATACAATGTGCTCAGCAAGATATTCCAGGCTTTCAGTCCATATCAGATGGAGGTTCCTATAGCCTTGACCTACTCTGCTTTGCAGTCTGGCTGGGAACTGTTGATCCTTACTCAGTGAGTAAGGTAACGAGCTCCCAGGCCATCCTAATTGCTCTAGGATTTGTGTTAAAGTTTTCAATGCATTGCAATATAGAGTTGACAGACTGGACATCCTGTCACATCTGGCTGTCTTTTGAGTACTGAGCCGTGCAGTTAACTGTGCTTTCTTGGCAAGGCCTTCAACCATTCCCATTCACTCTGAACAACAAGTTCCAGCTGAGCCCTGGAAATTAAAACTAGCTCACCTACTAAGCCACCAATGATCAGTGAAGTGTAAAAAAAAACTTAGTAAAGTAAAAGCAAAACAATAAATTGACTCTCCAATATCACACACCTGAACTTTCTGACAAATATCCATTTCATTTGGTTTGTAGTTGATGTAGCTGATGATGGAAAGAAGAGTGTGCAACCTAGCCTGTAAGAACTCCATTTTGTTTTTGATGCAGAAATCATGTTTAAATTGACTCCCTCCCTACCTGCACCCCCCACCACCCCAAGACATGATGTGCTATCCTCACATTAGTGGTCAAAGTTTCATTCCACAAATAGTTGTTTTACTCATTTGCATTTATCACTGGGTGCAGAGAATCAAGCTAGTGTTACAAGCTATCTAAGTTGCTAAAATGTGTATGTGTTTAAAACAGATCGACACAGACCAAACCCCACATGGCAAAAGATGGCAACCACCCACAGCAAAACTTCTGTATCAGTTTTATACTCTATTTAAGCCAACCCTAGCTTTGGGTGAGACACTTTGAGGTTTCAAAGGTAAATCTGTGCAGTAAAATCCATAATATAAACTTCCAGTTCAGTCTTCTCTGGAGTTTCTGCATATTTTACAGGTGGACAACTTATCTTTGTTTTCCCTACTGCCTGCAAGCTAACCCAATGATCCTGAGAGGGAGGGTTCAATAGTTGCAGACTCTTGTATAGAGAGAAGGTATGCAGCCCCAATAAGCATTTCATACTTTAAAGTACATTTTGTAATTCTGCAGTTTAAATAAAAAAACACAAAAATGCTGGCCTCGTGTTATTGTCCATCCCAGAGTGCAGTTAAGAGTCAGCTATATTGCTGTGGGTCTGGACTTGCATTTAGCCCAGATGAGGGAAGGGTAGCAAATTTTTCTTTCTAAATCACAATATTGAACCAGATAGGCTTTTACAGCAATTGACAATGGTTACACGGTTGCCATTGGACTAGCTTTTTTGAATCAATATTTTTATTGAATCAAACTTCAACATCTGCCATGGAGGGTTTTGAACTCACATCCTCAGATCATTAGCCTGTGGCTCTGGATTGCTAGGCTAATGACATTACCACTACGTCACTGTGTTCCCTGGTAGATTATTTAGTTAGGATACAAGCTATCCACGAAGTCATTCAAAATTGTTCCCCTGTCAGTTGCAGCTACGACTAAGCAATTCAGTAATGTGATAGTTTAATATACTTGTGACAATTCCTGTAGCAGTGATTTCAGTAACCATTGCTATTATCATGTAACTATCAACGAAATGGCTATATTGCCACTAGTACACAAAATCAAACGCGAGGAGCTTTCAGATAGAAAGTGATTAAGAAGCAATGAATAATAAGGATAGACAAAATTGAATAAGTTTCCCAGTTTACAGTTTAGAAGAATCCTTGGACAGGTAAGTGATGAAGAGGAGTAGGGAGCCTGATGAAATTGCTGTCATCTCAGCAACACAGCAAAGATCCAAAAACTTCATTTTCTTATTTTTTTCTAAAATTGAAAGCTTTCTTATTCTGTGTTAGAAAACCATAATGCGCGTGGTGGGTAGATATTTCTGTGAATGTGATTTGATTGGATGTTGAGTTCTTTCAGAAGCAAACAGTACAGTTCATGTAACCCAGTGGGTAAAACTCAGCTAAACTGTGTGCTGTTTTGTTTCTTTCCCCTAATGTGGAATAGGGCCGGTCAAGGGTGCCGCTTTCTGCTTGGCTGAGCCTGTGTCACTGCTCAGTTTGGTGGTGATTCACAGACAGCTAATGTGTGATAGAGGCAGCCTTCTGCTAGCCATTATCATTTGCAGCCGAGATTATTTTATCAAGGGTGGGGGTGGGGGCGTGATCAGTGCTGCAAGTTGCCTAATCACGTTATGTCTGCATTACCTTCTATGTGTCAGTGGTCTGTAAGCACAGAACCAAATTGCCGTAAGACACCTAGATTCGTTTAGGTGCCCTGTGAACCCTTGCCTATGAAGTACAGGCAAGAGAAAGAGAGGGAGAGGAGAGAAAAAAAATTGGCTTTTACTCACATTGAATCAGCTTTAATTTGCTGTTGGAATTCTTGCATGCATAATGAACAGGGATGGCAAGGTGTCATGGACATCCTTCTGTCCCACCTTACAATAAACAGCTGTACATGAAACATCAACATTTCGATCTCTCTGACCTGTCGGCTCGTGTGAAAATTGAAATAATGATAATGTACGCCTCAGACTGCATCAAAGTATCAGCACATCAAAGCCAGGAGGCATGAAATGCAAATGATAACATAAAGCAGATGGATTGAGCATGATCGCCGACACAGAATGAATTTCAATACAGCTCGAGATAAATACGTTATCCCAGCATTTTTTTTTGTTCTTGGTTCTGACTCCTGACGATATTTTTTTTCACACTCCAGCAATCACTCGCTCCATCTCTTGCGTTTCAGGTCATGTCGGCACAGCTCCGGTGGAAATAATAGGATATAAACTCTGAGGTTGTTATTTGCATAGAAATAGCATGGAGCCCCAGGCAGTGGAGAGAAGGACAAGGAGATCATTTGTCTAAAATTTTAATGAAAAGTTTTGCTGAGGCAGAGGTTTTTCTTCTCACCACCACCCCCCCCCCCCCCCCCCCCCCCCCCCCCCAAACCAATAAATTAACGTGGCTCGACTATCGAATTAGATGATACAGGGTAAATTGTGGTAAAGGAATGGAACAACATGTAAATTTCAATTTGGCTGCAATAATAAAAGCTGTACTGGGTTAGGGGTGTAGTTGGCACTGGATTAAATAGAATGCAACCCAATTCTTGTGACTAAATTAGTGTAAAACAACATTTTATTTTGAAGGAAAAGTCTAGATTTGCACAAGCTCTTAAAAACAGCAGCAATGCATTGGTTTTGCTTTTAGACCATTAAAAGATCCCAATTTTTGCAACCTTGTTCCACCTTGGGCATGTTTAACCCCATTACTTCTGAACTGGCATTGCTTTATTTTGTTATAAATGACATAGGTTTGTAAAATGTTGGCTTGAAGTGCAGAATTTGAAGATTGAAACTGAAAAAAATTACATATGAGTGATTTTTTTTTTGTTTATATATACTTTACCTTGTCCTAGAAATTGCTCCTTACATTTTGCATTATTCCCAGACACAAAAATCTTAAGGAGTGTTTTTGTCAAAGATTTTCAACTGAGGCTTGGTAGTTTTTAGGAAATCCATAAATATGCCTAGTTTCTGACTTGCATTTAGAAGTATTATGCATTTCATATCTGTATTTGATATGTTGTCAATATTTGTTACTTTGTTAGCCCATTATTTTTATTATAAGCAAATAAGAAATGTATTTTGAAGCTGGTCCACCATTTCCTTTATTTTGTTGGTGCTGTGTTGCATGTGTTAAGATATAAGACTTGACACGCATGTGCGCTTTTTTTTCACTTCTGGGACATCGTGAAGTATACTAGTGTTTTTACGTGATTCCATGAGGTTTGTT
Source organism: Hemiscyllium ocellatum (assembly GCF_020745735.1). Classification (NCBI taxonomy): domain Eukaryota; kingdom Metazoa; phylum Chordata; class Chondrichthyes; order Orectolobiformes; family Hemiscylliidae; genus Hemiscyllium; species Hemiscyllium ocellatum. The sequence continues at coordinate 22,951,895 of NC_083431.1, forward strand.
GATATTTTTCTGAGTTCCCCTAGTGTGTGTCAGCGCATAAATCCTTAGATCTGTAGGGGGAAGTGAAACCAATAACCATATTCACCAAATGATCTCCAAAGAAGAAACTTATCAACAAGATTCCACATTTGATAACTTAAAAACAAAATGGAATCAATGAAAATTAAACACAAATTATCAGATATATGATACTTCAAATAAAAAGGTCAATTTAACTTTATATCAATGATTTAACAAAGACATCTAAGAACTAAGGTATTTGGATTGTAGTGTTCATAAACATGTCAGTATGTAGCTTCACAGTTCCACAATATTCTATTTTTTAATTCATACATGGTAGCCCAGAGTCTGATCCTACAAGATCTTTCTTATTTTGAGGTTCACTCGGAATATCATTAGTGAAGCACATTTCTGTGAACCCTCTTTTCTCAGGTTAGGACTGTTCTGAAGATGTAGTTTTCAGGTGTTTTTATTCAACCAACCTATCAATAATACACCTCTGTTCATGTTTTGACTACTACTGGGAAAATACTGAGCTCTTTAGCATTTCCAGGCTATAACATAGCTTTCCAGAATTTAGATCTCTCAGCCAATTTGTCTAGTAAGTCAAGAGCTCCTGTCCTTGAATGCCAAAAAGAATAATTGGCCTCTTTCTGAGAGACATCTGCTTCTTTACAAGAATTCATTTTGTTCCTCCTGTCTGTGTTGCATTTACTTTGTATTTGTACTTATGTACTGAACTCCTTCAACCTCTCGCCCTCCTGCTTGTAATTTTACTTTGGTCTACTAACCACATTGCATTCTTTTCTTAGCACTGCTAATAAAAAAGATGTTTTGAGGTTAGGGATCATCAGAGCACATAGTCATAGTCATAGAGTCATTGAGATGTACAGTATGGAAACAGACCCTTTGGTCCATTTTGTCCATGCCAACCAGATATCCCAACCTAATCTAGTCCCATTTGCCAGTACTTGGCCTGTATCTCTGTAAACCCTTCCTGTTCATATGCCCATCCAGATGCCTTATTCAAGAAAATTACATCTGATGCCTATTTTTGATGCAAGCTATTCAAAAGTCACTTTCTTCCGGTTATAAAACAATATCCTAGATGTTTTTAGACATTACAAATTTTCCTTACTGCACTGCTTCCAGACCAAAGGTTGTCACAGTCAGAAATGTTTTCACATCATTTCTCGAAGAATGTCAATATTTGCAGGCAGATCCAACATTTGGATCGCATGGCAGATCCAAATGCCATGCGAAATATTTTAATACTTAATCAATATCAGCCAGTCAATCATTTGGAGTTATTCCTTAAGCTGCTAATTTATGTAGTTTAACATTTCACAACAAATCAATTGGTTTTTACAATTTACTATGACCACTTAAACCTGGGAGGTGATGGCCTAGCGGTATTATCAGTGGACTGTTAATCCAGAGACCTAGGTAATGTTCTGTGAACATGGGTTCAAATCCTGCCATCACAGATGGTGGAATTTAAATTCAATAAAAATCTGGAATTAAGAATCTAATGACAATGATGAATCCATTGTTGATTATCAGAAAAATCCATCTCGTTCACAAATGTCCTTTAGGGAAGGAAATTGTTACCCTTACCTGATCAAGCCTTTATGTGACTTCAGACGCACAGCAATGTGGTTGACTCTTAACTGTGATTGGCAATAAATGCTGGCCAGCAGAACCCTCATCCCATAAATGGATTAAAACAACAGTATTTTTAATGGTCTTGTTTCTATCATAGACTATCAAGATGACACAGTACTGCATGCCAATTTAGAACATAGTTGGCTTCAACCTTGATACAATGGGTCAATAATCTACAGATCACTGAAGTTGACAGTAAATGACCAAAGAAACAAATACACAGTGCTCTCAAGTGATCAAGTATGATGGTGCATTAACTTAGTCATTGTCTTTTTTCTTTGTTATCCCAGGATTCAATGTAAGGATTTGGTATGTGAGGTTTAGTCACAAAACTGTAGAAAATTCAGACTGTTGAGAAGGCATTAACTTTGCCCTTTGGCATAAGTCCTAAATCCCCTGCCAGAACAATATAGAAAGCATTGCTTCTAAAAGCATAAAACACCCAAAACCACTTACTGGTGATATGTGGAAAGCAGGAACTGAAATGAAAGGGAATTTAAAACTACTCACCAAAAATTTGGCCATATAGAAGAAAACGAGGTGCAAAAACTAGGTGAGTTGGGGGTGGTGAGGAATTGCAGCTAGCGCAACATAGTTAGATGAAGGTAAGTGTGTGACTGGTGCTATAAAGGTCAGAAATACACATGATGATAGAGTCTGAATAATGGAATATTTGTGCAGTTCCAGGGTGTTACATAGGTAAAAAGAAGGGATAGTGTAGAAAGATTGAACACTTGAATGAGAAACATTTATAAAGTGAGCTATAATCAAAGAGCTATGTTTGTTGCCTTTAATGCAAGTGGGAAGCATAGTTCTCTTTTTATTTCTCCTCACCATTTCAAAGATAATTATGAATAGGGCAGATTTGAATACTGAACTTTGCTATCCATTTATTGAAGAAAAGGAGTTTCCTAAATCTGTTGATATTGTTCCCTAAATTACCTCTGTAACTGTAAAGTGCTTTACAGCCTTGTAATTTCCAACATGTCGTGGAAAATCAACAGCCCTTGTAATTTTGAGTACTCCACTATAGTTGAATGTTGAGCTTGACTTGTGTAGGAACATTTGCTATCTTGTGACCCATTGGCTAACTCTTGCGCCTGCCCTTGGTGCTCCAACTAGTGCTGCAGTTGAGACCATTCTAGGAGAGGTTGGCAAATGCTGATTCTCCTGGCTTGTTGTCAACATTGGGTAACTTGTAACCATTGCTTTCTTTATATACAAATACTTTCTTCTGATTTCTTCCTGATCTATTGAACTGACACCTTTTGAGCAGATGAGTTTTGAGATTCCTACTGGAACAACTGGAATCAATACTGTATGGCAACTTCAATTCCTTGATAATTGAAATATAGTAAATTATTTGTGAATCTTACCAGTTTGGAAATCATTCCAGTTAAGGTACACAGAAGCAAACTTGCCTGTTTTTAACAAATGATTTAAAAAAAACTCGTTCAAAACGGTGTTCTTTCTATTGATTAAATTTTCTTCTTCAATTGCACTCTTGTCTTAGCTTCCCTATTGCCCTGAAACTCTCTTATGCCTTTGCAACCTCTAGACTCGCTATCTCTACAGCCTTCTGTTTGCTTCTGCCCTCCTCTGCTCCTTGGAGCTCTTTCACTGTTCATCCATGTATCACCCTAGCGGTGACAGCGCATTTTACTGTTTTATCCCAGCCTCTGGACCTCCTTTTATACCTTTCTAGTCACTGTAACTCACTCTCTTTTCATCTTTAAAAGCATATTGACCAAGTTTGTAGTTACCTTTGACTCCCACAAACGCTCAGCAACTGACCCTTGATTCCTCTTGTGAAGCCCATTCTATTTTGCAGGTACCTGATTTTTATTACATTTTAATAAACGCCACTCATACTGTCAGGTGTGAGCGATATTGCTCTGGCAGATTTTGTGCGATATGATTTTGTTAGAAAGAAAGCCAGCCAATCATGACACACGCGGTACAATGATCTTCTAATGCTTAAGCAGCTAACAAAGCAGTTAACCATTATAAATGACATAAATTTTGTTGATTCAGCTTTGCAGCACACAGAGATTTTCAATAATACTGCAGAGTACGATAAGAAAAGTCTCTTTCAACAAGGGTCCTAATTACTTTAGTCCTTTGTGTTTTTGGGATGCGACTAATGTTGTTAAGACTGATTTTATTGTCTATCCCAAGTATCAGTGAAAAGATGATGCCCTCCTGAATTGCTACAATCTTTGTGATAATTATGGTGGAGTCATAGAGATGTACGGCATGGAAACAGACCCTTCGGTCCAACACGTCCATGCCGACCAGATATCCCAACCCAATCTAGTCCCACCTGCTAGCACCTGACCCATATCCCTCACAATCCTGCCTATTCATATACCCATCCAAATGCCTCTTAAATGTTGCAATTGTACCAGCCTCCACCACATTCTCTGGCAGCTCATTTCATACACGTACCACCCTCTGTGTGAAAAAGTTGCCCCTGAGGTCTCTTTTATATCTTTCCCCTCTCACCCTAAACCTATGCCCTCTGGTTCTGGACTCCCTGACCCCAGGGAAAAGACTTTGTCTATTTATCCTGTCCATGCTCCTCATAATTTTGCAAACCTCTATAAGGTCACCCCTCAGCCTCCGACGCTCCAGCCTGTTCAGCCTCTCCCTGTAGCTCAGATCCACCAACCCTGGCAACATCCTTGTAAATCTTTTCTGAACCCTTTCAAGTTTCACAACATCTTTCTGATAGGAAGGAGACCAGAATTGCACGCAATATTCCAACAGTGGCCTAACCAATGTCCTGTACAGCCACAACATGACCTCCCAACTCCTGTACTCAATACTCTGACCGATAAAAGAAAGCATACCAAACGTCGCCTTCACTATCCTATCTACCTGTGACTCCACTTTCAAGGAGTTATGAACCTGCACTCCAAGGTCTCTTTGTTCAGCAACACTTCCTAGGACCTTACCATTAAGTGTATAAGTCCTGCTAAGATTTGCTTTCCCAAAATGCAGCACCTCACATTTATCTGAATTAAACTCCATCTGCCACTTCTCAGCCCATTGGCCCATCTGGTCCAGATCCTGTTGTAATCTGAGGTAACCCTCTTCGCTGTCCACTACACCTCCAATTTTGGTGTCATCTGCAAACTAACTGTATCTCTTATGCTCGCATCCAAATCATTTATGTAAATGACAAAAAGTAGAGGGCCCAGCACTGATCCTTGTGGCACTCCACTGGTCACAACGTGAGAGCTGGATTGGCAGCAAAATGATAAGAAAATTAAAATATGTCTAAAACATGGTTACTTGTGCAGGACTCTAATTTTTGTGACAAGGTAGTCGTGATGATCCCTTATGTGCTTAGAGATGGCTATGGATAAACCTGAGGGAGGAATTTGAGGGACTAGTAACTGTTGATAATTCTGGTTTCAGGAAAGAGTCAACCTCCTGAGGAAATGACCTTCAATAATAACAAGAAACAGCTGCTGGAATGGGCAGTTGCAACTCATGTTTGCAGCAGTTCTGTGCCATGCAGTACTGCCTCTAAAAGCAATGAACCCACAATAACTGTAGCAAGGAGGTCGTCTTATTCTGATCAAGGTACATACAGAGAAATTTGCAAGTAGAAGACTCGGATCTCCTATACCCATGCAGCCTTTCAGTTGGCTGAACATATGTCCTGTCAATGGGAGTACTTAGAAGTGTGAACTGCCCCAGTCGTATGTGGAAATCCCTGCACCAAAGTTTACTAAACACTGCATCAAACATAATGAAATGCAAGCAAAGTTCTGAGAAAGGGTCAGTGGATCTGAAACATTAACTCTGATTTCTCTGCACAGATGCTGCCAGACTTGCTGAGCTTTTCCAGCAACTTCCATTTTTGTTTCTGATGAATAGGATCTGCAGTTCTTTCGGTTGCGATTAAATAGATTTGCTTCACAATATTGTACTTTGTGGTCTGCATTCTTTTATCATGCAGATAAGAGGTAATCAATTATCCAACGGCAAATCAAACTAACATATCGATTTCTTGCAAAAAAGTGAGCTGGCAGCACAACTGGTAGTTCTGTTTGTAAACGTATTTAGGTTTTCAGTAACATAATTCATTTACTCAAGTGCATGGTGTGAGCAACTGCAGTATTGTTATAGCACCTCAACTGACTCTTGAAGTAGTTCACCCATGTACTTTGCTACATTGTCCCTGTTGGGATTTGGAAGTTGTTTGGTGGCATCGTCATCACTGGGCCTACAAGTCTGTATCTGAGTAAACCTGGGACCATCCATTTTCTTCAGAGAACTGGAATACATTTGAATCCATTAAGAGTAAATAAAATGTTACCCATATAAACCCAAGTTGTTGGATGCACAAATGGTTACATATATGCAGTCTCTGATGCCTTTTAGAGATGATTTCTGCAGAGTAACAGAACTCCAGTTGTCTCTGCTGCATTATTTGACTGCAAGATGAATCTAAAGTTCAGGTTGTACCTTTAACTAAGTACTGTGATTCACTTGTGATAGTCTGGAAGGACCTCATTGCTAAAATACTGCTTGAATTGATCAACATTGTCCGTGTTCATGCATTGTGAATGGCTGATCATTCGAGCCCCAAAGAAATTTCATTCAGTGTCTCCCTATTCTTTCTGTTATTCCCAAATTTCTGAATCTAATATGTTATTAGCTCACGTTAAAGCAGTCTTGCTGCTGATCTAATTGGTCACGGGTTTGTGGCATAGTGGTAATGTCCCTGCCCCAGGACTGGGAATCCCAAGTTCAAGTTGCGTCTGCTCCAGAGGCATGTAATTGCATCTCTGAACAGGTTGATTAGAAAAACGGAGTTAAATTTTTGAAAAAAGTTGGTCATGAATTCAAGTTCCAAACCAGAACATCAGCATAAAAGCTAGGCTGATGTTTCAGTACAGTTTTATAAAGGTGTTGCATTTTTAAGTGATGCCATCACACAAATGAATGTCAAACCAAAGCTCTACTTAGGTAATACTACATGTAAAAATTCCATGGAACTCTTATTACTAACATTTTTCCCTGAACTATTCATCTTCATTGCCAGCTTTGAGATGTGCAGTGCTTCCTATTTGTCTCCTCCACAAATCACAGCATTTCTAAGTCATTCTCGTGCGTCAAGGGCTTTGAGATGTTTTTAACAGATGAGTGGTAACATAAATGCATGTTTTTTTTGTGATGCATAGTAGTTTGCTGTGAAGTTTGTTTTTCTATGCCCTCTGCTGCCAGGCTGTCCTCTCCTCTCTCTGCTGCAACCATGCTGAGGGATTGAAATCTCCTCTGTACCCACCCTGTCAGTGTTTTAGTGACATTGCAAAACTCTTGACCTTCATTTAGTTGCTTAATGTTAGGTCTCAGTTTTATTTGAGTACTTATTTTCATATTCTCTTTGCTCAATTCTATGGAATGGACTTAACAGGTAAATTTATTTTTCCATTAATTTCTGTTGATCTACATTAGAGTAAGAGCAAGATTTGGAATGGCAAACCAAATCATTCTGTGTTAACGTTTGTTTAACTGACAAATTTAAGCAGAATGATCAAGCAAGGTAGCCTTGGCGAATCACTCAACAACTTTGCAGTATTTTGCAATTATGTGGGTGCCAGAATGTTTGACAGCAAAACAGCAGTTCACCAGGGATAGTCCTGTCACAAATTGGTCATCTTTAAGAGGCTTGTTGAAAAACATTTATGTGTATATGTTTTGCATTTAAATTAATTTTTTACAAGAGCAACTGCAACCTTTTATGAAAAGCTTCAGGCAGTTTAAAACTTTGACATGTGAATTCTCGTCAGTGTTTAAAATGCATGTTCAGTGACACTTGCCTTAAAGGCCGTCTGCCTGTGGTGTCGCCACCTGTACACAGAGAGCACCCCATGTAATTTCCCAGCACGAAATGAATGATCTTCTGTACTAGCAGACGACCAACCCTGAAAACGTGGGCATAAATGACCCTTCTCTCTTGAATTTCAGCTCACTTGTTTCAGTCTGCAATGTAAATATTGCTGTGCCCAATGTCTCTGTCTGTGTGCTGTTTCTCAGTCAGAATTTTATTTAAAGCCTGAGCCCACTGAAGATAAATGGGTCACCACCTCACTTGAAGTGGGAAGGGCAGGGACAGAGGGGTGTCAAGCAATCATGTTGAACATTTGTATGCTAATATTGTAACATGAATTTTGCATCTTGAGTGACACCAATGGAAGGTTAATGTAATGGGACAAGAAAATTGTATAGGATGATATTCGTTCTGCTGTAGTATTAATCAAAAATGTTTGAAAAATTTTTAGATTTTGCTATAATAGAAACTTTAATTGAAAACATTTTAGTGTGATCTAAACCAACGAAGAAGAATTTGAACAGTAATAGTCAGTACTATTGGCAGTGTCTCTCTAACAGGGTGAAGAAAATGCTGTTCAGAGAGCTGGACCACTTGCGTTTGATATCACTGAATGTTCTGAGAAAGCAGTACTATATTCTGGCATTGTAAAGAGCTGTAGATGCTAGAGATCTGAAACAAAGACAGAAATTGCCAGCAAAACTCAGCATCTATGGAGAGAAAGCAGAGTTAATGTTTCATATCCAGTTCTGGTGCAGAGTCACTGGATTCGAAACGTTAACTCTACTTTCTCCCTGCGGCTGCTGTCAAATCTGCTGCTCTTTGCTAGAAGTTTCTGTTTTTTGTACTACATTCTGACAAACTGCTATATTTATTAGATGCTTCCATTCCAAATTCTGTGCACCATTTCCCAAAATAAGTATCAGTGATTGTAGACATCTAATAATGGCACATGGATTGATAAGTAGCTAGAGGTTCATTTGTAGGTAAAAAAATGATTGCAGATGCTGGAAACCAGATTCTGGATTAGTGGTGCTGGAAGAGCACAGCAGTTCAGGCAGCATCCAAAGTGCAGCGAAATCAACATTTCGGGCAAAAGCCCTTCTTCAGGAACAACAATTTCCACCTTTCTGTTGGAGAGGGGGATTGCTAAGATTTAAAGGACAGATGAGTGTAAAGACAAATGAGTTACAACTGGCTGCTGACCTCTGAATGGACAGCTCCAGAATGACATAGATAGAAGGGTACACAGCTGTTTCTCCACAGGTAGGAGGCTTGTTACTGGTTTTACTGTGAAATATACAGATGCATTGTCTGTCTAACCTCTGTTTCAGAATTAGACTGTTGATATATTTAAAATAGTGAATCCAAAGGAGCTTTGACTCTACTCAACAAACTAATTGATGTAACTGTGTACCAACCAGGATGATCCCAAATTCTGTCCTCGCTCTGCTTAGTTTGGTCATTTCAATCAAAATCCGTATGTTTGCATGCTAGCTGGCATTCCTTGTTGGGGAGAGAATAATTGAGATTCTCATTCCTACGTATTCTACTTCAACGTCTTCTTGAAAATGGGTACCTCTGTAAGAAATGTTCCTCTGAATCAGAATTGGGGCCTGTTGTAATACCTCCCATGGTAGCATAACATCAAGTCAATCAATTGTGCTGCCTGACACAAGTTCTGTTACTTGGGTTAGGCACCAAATGGCTCCTAATGCCTAGAATATCTTGAGGTGAGGAATGGCATGTGATAGTGGAGATAATAAACTCGAAAAGCCTTTCTTAAATAAACCTTTTTTTTCTTACACACATGCTTGCTATATCAGGGATGCCGAGGAACTTGCTTTATTTTCATTCTGGAAATACTTTTTGTGGCCATTGTGCTAACCATTATTACAATTTGAAATGCTAATTAGAGATGAGATTCGTTAACAATATAGAAAGGACAAATCACAGACCAATTGAAATTAAACAGCCACAGCATGCAAATACTGACAGGGACGCACTTTGCTGTCTTGGAAGGTTTTATAGGGCAGCAGTTAGTCACTGTAGCAATGCTGAGATGTATGCAATAACCTTCAGGCAGCATAATTTCTATTAATCACTCTGGGGTCATTGGCAGAACACACAGCAATCCGTAGTAAGGGAGGGGGAGGGATGCTCAGGAAAGGCAACCACTGAAACCAGATTCTTTCTTAATTCTTTCAAACTCGCTGGTCTTGTAACAGTTTGTAACCTCATAAATGGTTCGCTTTGACTGCCTTAAATAGTATGAAATGGAAAGAACAGAGCAAGCTATAGTTACCACATGCAAAGAGGCTGTGAGTTACAAAACACTGGTGTTTTGGGACCAAAGTTTCTTTGGTTAATTTAACAAAAAGAAGGCATGAATACTAAGTAAGATTTCTTGTTTTGTGCTTGCATATTTCAATTCATTTTCTCTTTAAACAAGATTCCAAAACTAAGTGAAAGCTGTTTATTTTGGTGTGGTCATAAGAATGAGAACTTTTTTCCTCCTCAAGACAGAGGCCAATTAGCCCAACCAGTCTATGCCCATATTTATATTCCATTGGACCCAGCTCCTATCTTCTCTCATGTGAATCTACCATCGTAGCTCTCTCGTCCCTTCTCCGCCAGATACTTACCTTCCTTCATCTTAAATGCTTCAATGACTCTCTTAGCAAATTTCCCATTCTTTCCACTTTCTCAAAAAAGAAGAATCTTCCAAATTATCTATTGTATTTTTATCTTTTCCTCTTTTGACCTTGATTAACAGCATTCCAAAAATACCACATAATGTGTTCTACCATGAAGGCTACTGCAAAATAACTAATGCAAAAAAAATGTTTCCTTTTGTGACAAAGAACTGATAATGTTTTTTTACATACCACCGGTCCTTTCCCACAAAACGGAACTTTTTAAATTCACTCAAACCACACATTTTATAAGTTGAAAGACAACAATCAGATCACCCCTGCAAAAATTATTAGAGAGAGACGATAAACTTTTGAGGGTAAACTAATGAGTCATTTTGGAATGGCCAATAAGCTCTTAGTGAACATAGACCCCCCCCCCCAAACGAAGAATGAGACTGTGGGAATAACGATGGGAAACAGCAGAGAAATGAAATAATTACTTTGCATTAGTCTTCATGGTAGAATATATTAGCTGAATTCCAAAAATATTGAATAATCAAAGGGGTAAAAGAGGGAGCAGAAATAAATCCAATGACAATCACTAGAGAAAAAGTACTAGGGAAGCTAATGGGGCTAAAGGCGGTAAATCCGCTGAATCTCATGGGTTGCATCTTAGAATATTAAAGGAAGTGCCTACAGAGGTAAGTGGATCCACTGGTAGTCATCTTAAAGAATCCTTAGGTTCCTGAGAAGTGCCAGAGGAACGGAAAACTGCCTATAATATGCTTTTTCAAAAAGGGATACAAAAAACAGATTACAACAGGCCAGATAACGACATGTCATTAGGAAATTGTTAGTCTAATATAAAGGATGCATTGGAAGAGTATTTGGAAATACATAATATAATCAAGCAGCCAGCACGATTTCATGAAGGGGAAATCGTGCTTGACAAATGTATTAGAAATCTTTGAGGTAACAAGCTAGATAGATAAATGAGGAAGCAGTAGATGTAAAATATTTGGATTTCCAAAAAATGTTCGATAAGGTAGCACACAGATAGGTAATTGGTAAGATGCTTGACCATCTAAGCCAGAACAGAGGTGGAATTCCTTCTCAAAGGATGGTGAATTTGTGGAATTCTTTTCTGCAGGAGACTCTGAAGGCTAAATTTTTAAATATATTCAATGCTGAAATGTGCCTATTTTTAAGTAAGGGAATTGTGGTTATGGGAAAGGGCAGGAAAATGATATTGAAAGTGTCAGGTGAGCCATGATCTCATTGAATAGCAAAGCAGACTCCATTGCCAAATGACAGCCTACTTCTATATCTTTGGGTTTCTTCAAGAGAGTAGAGGCCCAAGCTATTAATTATTTCCTGGTATATATACTCTGCATTTCTGTTATCATCCTTGTTAGTCCTCCTTGTACTCAGTATTTTGAGGACAGGGAAGTACAACATTCCATTTCTGACCGACAGCTATGCATGTTAATTGTCTAATATGATGCATCAGTGCAATTTTTTGATATAATATTAATCTGAGTTAACCCAAAAATTCCTATGTTTGCTTTGAAAAAGGACAGTCCAGAATAAGCTGCTCCAAAATGAATGGGTCAAAGTTGTTGCAAGTGGAGGAATAAATCTTGTGTAAATGTAATTTCAGTTCGTAAGTTTTAAGTAGCTTATATAATACCTTGATGACATGGATATAATGTGTACACTAAATGTGACAGTGCACTTCAAAAAGTTGTGCAGGCTTCTTTTCCCATACCCTTTCAGATCAATCAATATGATATTAAATTGTGACCGAGCTGATGCTGCCTGCCATTTTGTCTGGAGATGATCATATTTTCTGATGCAGTAATATGTTGTTTACACAACTCTCCATCACTGCAACTTCAGTTGAGATACATTGTTTTCATTGTTAGAGTGGTTGATTGGACTTCTCACCAAAGTAAGTATTTAAATCTTTTTGTGACTATTTGTGCAACTGGCATTGAACATCATCTCAGTCTTCAGATGCTGCTTTGTTTTCTACTAACTGATTGCCAATGGCAGACACAGTGATCAAAAATTTACATCTGCTAATGAAGGTGAGAGCAGATAATATTTTTATCCCATTTGTTAGTCTCATAATAAATAAAATATCTCTAACCTTGGATAGATTTCAATGAAATTTAGTACATGAGATGTGTTTAATGATTAGATGTATTTAAGAAAAGATACTTGTTTTCAAATTAGTAGTGCGATGATTCACCAGACTGATTCTTAGGTCGAGAGGCTTGTCCCATGATGAAAGGCATAATAAATTAGGCCTATAGTTTATAGAGTTCAAAAGAATGACAGGTAATCTAATTGAAACCTACAAGATTCTGAAAGGGCCTGATAGAGTTGACACCAGGAAGTTGTTAGTTATGTCTGGAAAGTCTCTAGAACATAGGAGTGGAGTCATAGGATAAATGATCAGTCTCTATTGAGTTGGGCGATCAGCCATGATCGTGATGAATGATGGAGCAGGCTTGAAGGGCCAAATGGCCGGTTCCTCCTATCTTCTATGTTTCTATTTAGGTCTGAGACGAGGAGAAAATTCTTCAGTTGAAGCATTATGAATCTTTGGAATTGTATACACCAGAGTTCTGAATGCTTTATCATTGAATATATTTAATACTGGATAGATAGGTATTTTTATTTCCCAGGGAATTGAGGAATATGGGAGGAGTTGAAACTAATGGCCAACCAAATTGTATTATATGGTGGAGTAGGCTTGAGGGGCCTTATGATATACTCCTATTTCTTATGTTCTTCATGATTCACGTAGGCATCAGATATTGAAATGTGTCAGTATCAGTCACAAAGCGTTAGTTTACTTACCAATAGATTTTATGTAATTGGGATTGGACTATTTAGTTGTGTCAATTCTTGCAAACCAATTTGTGGCTGACTCAATTAATAGATGATAGATAAATTGATAGATAAAGCAAAATCCCTTTACTGCACGGCATAGACAAGATAAAGGAGAAAAGGAAATTTACTTTCAAATTAATAAAGTCACTGGGCAAGATAAAGCATCCCATCACAATTTTTAAAAAAATCTTGTGCAATTCTTTAATTGCCAGACATCTCACTCGCTGAAAACAAAACTATCACGCAGCAGTTAAAAATAAGAGCCTTGGCCACCTCAGTTTTCAGGCGCACTTTAAATGCGCACGTTCGGGCCAAGCCTCCTTTTACATATCCTGCTCCAAACATTTAACTTAATTTTCAGTCTTCACATACAAGTGGGCAATTGCATCTTTGTATTTTTGTATGAGGACTGAAATGATAGAATGACTGTTTTAAAATCAAGGATAGTGGAAAGAATTGCTGCACTTTTAAAAAGAAAGGCGCTGACATTTATTCTAAATGCCATTTACACTGCTGTTTGTTCAAACAGTGCAAAATGTTGAGTTGCAGAAGAACTAAAACCAGGGATTGTGTACTAAAAAGAAAATTTAGCAACAAGCAGCTGATTGCTCTGGATTGATGACCAGTTATTGATAGCAAAGGCCTTCTTCCTGCCAAACACAGTTAGCTCCTAGGTAGCTTAACAAAATGTGGGTATGAACAAGATGATTAGAAACTTTCAGACCTCTGGGGGGGATAAAGATGCTATCGTACTTCTGTAGTAAAAGAAAAGCCTAAAAACAGAAGAAAGCCAATTTATTTTAATTCACCAGTTTTGCTTTTAACCAATACATCAGAGACTTTATGTATAGCAAATCAGTCACTTTATGCCTTTTATAGGCAAGTGAAAGTGTTTGGAGAAGAGCAAGATTGCCAAATACCAAATCCTGGTAAGACAACGAATCACTTCAGTGGGCTCTGTCCACCTATAACATCAATGTTTTTGCGTCTATCTGTATCTGTGTACTGGGTAATAGGTAAATTGGGGTGTTTTGCAAATTTGGATAGAATCTTCAACTTTTTTTTGACAACTACAGGTATAGCAGGGCTTAAATTTCAGTGCACTATCCCATTGAGGCTTGGCTGTATGCTTCTGGTTCCATGACAACACTGCAGCCAGCTTCCTGCACCCCCCACCCCCCGCAACCACCATTTGAGTTTTTTGAACCATTCATGGAGATTTAGGATTCCCACGCAATGAACACTTGCCAGGTGTCTGGATCCCTGCTGATGAAGCACAAACCCAGGAATAGTGTACTTTCCCAAGCACTGGCTTCAGGCTGTCTCACAGCCACTCTGCTACCTTCATGCCTGTTCTGAAAGACTACCTTCCCTTATTCATGTTTCTGTATGCTGTGCCCCTTCAATAGGGCACTTGGTTTTCTTGGCATTGTGATATTGAAGGAGAGGAAGTGCCACGTTCGTTCATGTCCCAGGATTTCTTAAACACTTAGAACTAATGAGAAATGTTAGTTTGAGGATACTTAAGGGAAATGGGGCACTGTATTTTCAAAGTCTCTTGCTTGACATGGAAATAATGATGGTAGAGAAATGCTACTTTCTCAAATGCTACTATCATTTTAAACTTCTAAGTACAACAGCAGATTTAGTTCCAATAACTCTATTAAAATGAATGAACGAAAAAATCCTGTTTGTTGTTCATCACAACAAAGAAATGAAATAGTCTACGGTGGTGTGGCAAGTCATTCTGAAATGTAACCAAATATCTCAGGCTCAGACTGGTGTCTGGTCGCATTTTTGGTATTAGCAATGCTAATAAAGCAAATGATAGCTTTCTCTTCAGAGAACCTGCCATTTTAATCTGTTGTGTTTAATCTTCCTGTAGTGGTTTTACAAACCCATTAAAATAGTAAATACTGGAGCTGCGTATTCAGAACAAAAGGCTGATAAAAAGGACACTACTAAATATCAAAGAGAAATTACGTCTCTGACAGTCCTGAGCATCCGTCTGTGTCACTGCAGAGTCCCCTCAAGGTTAGGCTGTTCTTGGTTCATGGTTCCTCTACTCTGACTTGTCATTTACATTAATAGGTTGCACCCTGTGTTCAGTGTCTAGTGGAAACAGAGGAACCAGACTGGTACCATGTGTGTGATCATATTTTCACAACTGCTGACCTTGACTGCTTAACGCATGAGCGATGAAAATCTGCGATCCATCTGCTTATATCATGAAAGTTCTGACAAGTACAAACACTTCAGTGGCATTAACAGATATTTTCTTTGAAAAATAAACAATTTCTGTATGAGTTCTGCTCATTGAAACACCATGGTCTCAGCCAGTTTGTATATTCACTGTAGTTAGTGGCCTCTCAGGACAGTGTCGTGTTAGTGTATGACATTAGACCTTGCACACAATGAAAGTGGGCTCGTAACCAATGTAATATCATGTCATTTAAGATCAAATTCTTCATGCATCCAGAAATGGCACTCATTTCACTTCAGTTCTGGCCAAATGGCACCATTTTGAGTGGAGACCCACAGTGGTACTTTGAGGATCAAAAATATATGTATCTGTTGAGTGGAGACAATGCCCTTGAAATAATGGGGATTCCTAGGGTTTGTTTGTTTCAACTGTTAAATGTGTCTGTTTTTTTCCCTTCCTCTCACTCAAAATACTAATTCTGGACCAAATTTTTGAGGCACAGCAATATGCATAAAACCAAAAAATGTTATTCTTTAATCTAGTACAAAGCTTGATTCGACTGAACAAGTTATTATACTAATGTAAAAATGTCAAGAGGAGAACTTAATCTAATTTTGTACAATAGTAATGTACATTAACTTTGATCTTTTAGCCGTGGTGTGTCTCCTGGCAGAATTCATTGTGAGTCAAAGCTTCTTTTGTGTAAAGAGTGTAAGTCTCTAGTGAAAGGAATCCTTAAGATGTTTAAAATTTGTTTTAAGAGACTGCAATATTAATTGGCTCTTGAAAAATAAATGTTGTTTTTCTCATTCAGTGCAGATGTACAGACAAGAAAGATAGCACAAAAACTTTGCATCCAATACACTATATGGGAAAAATATTCAGATGTACTCTTTTGAAGAAGGTTAAGATATAGTACAAAAGTTCAGTTTAGTCTGTGTTGCATTGCTAAATAAATCTGCGGTATAACTTTATAATTTCGGCCATACTACATTTTATGGAGAACCTATTCAAATTTAGGACTTTTATTCAGAATCCCAAATTCAGAACAGTAGTATTGTCCTCCCAGAATTTGCCATGTATTAAGAGATGTTCAATCATTTTTGTATTTATTTTGCAATTTACTTCTTAGATTGCAATGTAAATGTCAGTATTTATTACTCAGTTTAGTTAAGCCTCCTCCAGAATAGTCTACAAAAGACTTTTGAATGCATTGCTTGACTTGGCATCTCTTTTGAATCAAAATATTCAATCAGCAGCAGCTAGGAGTAAAACCTATTTGAACTTAATGATTTGATAGGTTTCCCTCCTGTTACCTAATTATTGATTGATACTTTCTCTGCCTGTTCAATTTTGATACATGTTAATATGAGACTGGAGCCAGCCAGATGAAAGGTTGACACGGATTTATTTTGACTAAGCACATGATGTCAAAGCACTTATAGTTTTATATATGTTGTTTGAAATCTTATAAAATTGCTTACGATGTGAGTGGTAGATTTATAATGGATGAAACTAAAATATAAATTCAGGTACAAATGTAATTATTAACGTTGAGAAAGTAATTGATTTATAAAATGTATTTCATGTGTGGGGAAAAAATTAAATATAATGGTAAATTACTAATTAACTAATTTGTAAATTGATGAAATTTAGCTAAGTTAAATGTAGTGAGTAATTTAGTAATTTTGTGAATAAATTAGGCAATTACAAAATGGAGTGAACAGCTTACTAACTGGTGATATGAATGTTAAAGGACTTTTTGTCTGCTACATTTGCTGTCAGTCTAAGAGTGAGAATCTTGCATTTTTTCTGGATCTTTTGGAAGGAGTAGAACAGAAGCTGTATATTTTTACAGTAGGCCTAAAGCCTACTTTGTAATATTTATATGTGGAGTCTACTGTCCGTTCCAGTCATTGCTGGAACTTGTTGTAGAAGATGAACTTGTGGATGAATTTTGTGAGATCGTTATTGCAGTTAACCTGAGTGATAGTACACAGATTGTGGGCATACTGATGCCTCATTCATCAGTGTAACTGTCATCAGCGCAGTCTGCATTGTCAGTCTACTTTTGTATGACTGTTGCACACTCTGGATAGCTATTCCAGTCTTGATCCTTAAAGATAAAGTTGAAAGTTTGAAACTTTTCTTTTATCTCTGTGTAACTAGTGAAAGGTTAGGCATAAACAATACCGCTAGTGCTTCGGCTATTTCCTGCAAAAAGCCCGATACATTTTGTTCAGTCCACCTGACATATTAGCTTGTGTGTGCAATCGTATTTCAGATTGTTATGGACTCAAAGCTGTACTTAGTTACAGGCGTAGGTCTCTCAAGTGTTTGAGAGCTGCATGCTGGTGTACCTCACTCTGTGAATAAGAAAGAATAAGATTGTTGAGTTTCTTTTCACTTGTGAGTTACTTGTAGTTGCCTGGAGAAGCTGTCATTTGAGAGGAATGTTAAGTGTGAATTATTAACAGCCTACTTTGGCAGTCAAGTCGCCAAGCAAGGCACAACTCAACAAAGAGTGGGAAGTTCAATTTTCATTTCGAAATGCCTCTATCAACAGCACCAAAAGATAAGTTAATTTGTCATGTCACTCGTAGCTTTTTGTGTGATAGCCATGGCTGCTTTCTATATCTATATAACAACCAACTGCTGAATCTTGCAAGATAGTTTATGGTGTGAAGAGGTTTGGATATGAAAGTATTTATTTTTTACAATTTTATTTTAAGTCTAATGGTTGAATTGTATTACAGAAAATGTGCTTCAGGGAAAATGAATTCATAATTTCTCTGAACTTAGGAGTGGGCTGTAGTTTTTTTTAATATAAAAATCTCATTGTAACTCTCACTTACACATGCAGTGCTGCTGAGTTACGAGTCTTTCAGACTAGTGGAAGAACTCTGGTAACTCACTGTCACAGGTAAGCTATCTCTTCTATATTCAGAATTATAATCGCATAAATCATACAATGAGGAATTTGGGCTGAAGGGACTCTTCTGAAAAGGGGAAGTCGTGAGCTTGTTTACCGCATAAACTGCGCTGCTGGTTTTTATTGTGCGGTATATCTCTCCGATGCAGTCGAAATCTCAACCTGTGTTTTATTGCAGACAGTGTCAGAATGATGTGTTTGGCTTGCAATGATGTGCTTCTCTCCTCATAAAATAAACTGCCCGTGGCACAGAAGTGTTATTACAAATATCTACACGGCCAGGCAGAACGTTGAGAGGCTGAAGTGTTGATGCATTCTTTGGTGTCCACCCCAAGGGTAAATGGACTAAGGAAAGGTGTAGCATTGCTTTGCAGTTTAAATGTTGTCTGTCAGTCTCTGCCGGTTAAGACCATGATGTTAAATGCCTTAGAATCTGATACCTGATTTAACATCTGCTAGACAAAACTTATAATGCACAGATGTGGTCTCAACCTAATAGCAGCTGAATGACATTGAAAATGGTGGAGTAATCATTACAACAAACTGTACAATACATGAATTCCAGTGAGTCCATAAATCCAACACTGATTCTACAAGTGGATAGTATAGGATATTTGTTTAAAAAGATATCTGCAAATAGATCTGGTTTCTGTACATTTAAGCATGCTTTGTCATTGCACAAAGTCACCTGCAAAGTATTTCTTGCACACAGGAATGTGTTTAGTATCAAAATTGCTGGTGAAACTCAGCAGGTCTAGCAGCATATGTGGAAGAAAACAGAGTTACTATTTGAAGTCTGGTGACTCTTCATCAGAATAAGTTTCACAGCAATATCTGTTTTTGTTTCAGACCTCCAGCATCCGCAGTTCTTTGTTTTGTTTTAGCATAATTAACATGTTGACTGTGAAATGACTGCATCGGTGGTTATTGTTTTAGTAAAGTTGCATGCACCTGCCTTTAGACCTGCTCCTTCCTTCTGAAGATTTTGACAACTGCTAACTATAATTCCACTTGAATTCTAATATCCCAGTGTTCTACGAATATTGACAAACTGTTGTTGAACTATTCTACATTTTGATCCTATTTTTGCTTCAGATCTGCATTTGCATTTGAGGAAGATTTGCTGCATCATCAGAAACAACAGCAATTCCAGCCAATATCTCTTGAGTTTGGGGCACCAATGCAAATTTGAATGTTGCCCCAGTTGCAATCCGTTACCTGCACATGGACTGTTTAGATTTAGGAACACCTGTCCTGCCAGTTTTACCATTGGAAAGGCCTTGGCTTTTTTTTCATAATTCCATACCCCTTTGCCATCCAAAAGAAGAGATCATATCTAATGTTCTCCTGTTACCTATGCTGAACAGCATGGTGACAAAAGGCTTCAGGGCCCTTCTGGGCCCAAAACGCAGGAAACATTAGTGGGTCTATTGGCACTGGAAAGATGATCAACAAGTTTTCAATTTGGCAGAGTCTTTCTTATTCCATAATGAGAAAAATCAACTGCTGTGTCATTCTAGAATTTTAAGATTTGCGTAAGGATTAGTAGCTCAGGTGCTGGTTATCATAGTTGTGGGTATGTCCTGAGCTGGGAAGTTGATTTGCAGACATTTTGTCCCCTGTCTAGGTGACATTTTCAGTGCTTTGGAGCTTCCTGTGGAGCGCTGTTGTGCAGTGCTTCTGGAATTTATTTGGTCTGTTCTGCTGCTTCTGGTTCCGCTTGTTCATTGTAGTGGTCTGTGTAGCTACAGAGAAGTTCTAGAGAATTCCTAGAGGCATGGCACTCATCCAAAGACACCATCAATGAACACATTGACCTAGACCCAACATACTGACCACTAATGAGCAACTGGAGGCAGCAGGAACGGAACCAAGTAAATTCCAAAGAGACAGCACAATAGCGCTTCACAAGAAGCTCCAAAGTACTGAAGATGTCACCTCGGCAGGGGACGTACCATCTGCAAATCAACTTCCCAGCTCAGCGATCATACCCACAATGACAACATTCTTGAATTTTCCGAGGCTGTTTCATATTTCCAGCATTTTCAAGTTTGTTTTGAAATTTGGGTCAGTGTAATGAAAGATCCTTTTTAACTCTTGTGTTTGTACATTTTCTTCATGTTTTCCTTTTCCCTTTTTTTTTATTTTACACAAGGGTAAAGACTGACATGGATCAAGAGATCTGTGCACATGTTCATCTGCCAGTTAAGCGTTCCATGATTTAATGTCTACCTGGTATTGCCAATAGTGTTCAGTAGTTTTTTTTCCACTTTTCAGTTTGAAAAATCAGTTTAAAAAAATTGGAAACTGTCATTTGAAAATTGGCATTGCTAGCAGGGATGAAGGGCTTTTGCCCGAAACGTTGAATTTCCTGTTCCTTGGATGCTGCCTGACCTGCTGCGCTTTAACCAGCAACACATTTTCAGCTCTGATCTCCAGCATCTGCAGACCTCACTTTTTACTAGCAGGGACAGATGCCAAGATTATTGCCAAAATTAATTTTAGGACCGATGTTATGTTTGCTTTCAATTTTTTCACCTTTCCCTATGCCTCCTTTCCTTAAAAGTTTGAATCCTTCAAATATTTGGAGGACTTTTCCTACATCTTGCTGAACTATTCATGAATCTTTTTGGCGATTGTTAACGAAGGATGCTTTGACCAATCATTATCAAGGAGAGTCAGAAGACATTTTACTCAAGCTATCATAGCAACAATGAAGTTGATTTAATATTTGTCTTAATATTCTAATTTTATTTTCTAATTTCGAAGGTACTTGGCCGTGAGGTGTACACATCCAACAACCAATTGGGAGGTGTCCAGATCATGCATAATAATGGTGTGACTCACACAACCGTATACGATGACTTTGAGGGGGTTGTTATCATCCTTCAGTGGTTGTCCTACATGCCAAAGGTTTGTATTCCAATTTGGAATTTGACATTTTAACAAAAATGCTTTAACCTTTCAATGTGTTAGTCAGTCACTATTTATGATAACCATTAACTATTAAATTATGATCAATAATCCAACTGTTATAGGCTTAACTGCAGTAACTTATCAACTAGTATTGCATACTTTTGAGACACTAATTCACAGTTAATAGTAAATACCCTAGTTGAACACCCTGAATTTTTAAAATTTTTAGCATGCAATTCTTTTTGACAGACCAACAACACATTGGAGACCTTTTTTAAAAAAAAACTTTTTTAAGCATTTTATAATCTATTTTAATTTAACAGAGAATGAGTCATAGTTTCACTTGTGAGGTGGATAATGACATGCACTTTTATTTAAAGTCAATAGCTTGCACTGTTGTTTCTTAGCAAACAATGTCCCCTATTGCCATACGTTTGATAAACAATCGTTACTTAACAGACTACATTGTTATACAATTTGAGCTGATAGTTATGTGGTAGACAATAGCATACACTAATGCTAGGCTTAATAGGCAATGTACTGTAATGTTGCACAGTTAAGAGGATAAGGGCTGAGGTATGTCCCAGTACTATAGCACCAATACCAGAATTGACAAAGAAAATGCAAGTGGATTTTTAAAAACTTTTTGATTGAAAATAAGAATTTGAATTGTATGACTTTGAGAGGATTTATTGGGGACAAATGCAAGGAAGATATTTATATCCTTGTTTGAGGTGTTATCTATTTGACCTCTCCGAAACTTACAACTTTTTTCATAGTGACTTAATCTCCTAGCTTCTAGTGGCGGGTCCAATGTGCATGTCCCTGCTTATGTTCAATGTATGTGTTATAGTTAATTTCTTGATCGAATTTGCAATACCATGCTACAAGAGCTTAATATTTTGGACAGGTTTGTAGGTTTAGAAATACATTACTTATTGGAAATTACACTGATTTTGTTTCTCAAATTCTGATTTATATGTAGAATATATCAAGTTCAGTGCCCATCCTTAAGCCTAAGGACCCCATTGATCGAACAATTGAGTTTGTCCCCACCAAAACACCTTATGATCCTCGATGGATGCTTGCTGGAAGACCTCACCCAAGTAAGAAAAAGAAATCTTGTACTTTGGTTAAATCGTATTTCATGGCTAATTGAATTTATTTCTCTCAAGTATTAAAGAAAATCTTAGTTAAGCAGCTGTGGTTGAGATATTAACCTGTACTTTCCCACTTGGTTATCAAGCATCCAATTGAGTGAGGAGCTGTGTTGTCTTTTTAGTTTAAAACTACACTTTCTGAGGACACAGTGCCGATTTTTTTAGTCTTCCACTTTTCAGTTCTACCTTCCTATATTAATATGGTTCTTATCTTGCAGTGATAGTTATCCACTTTAATACAACTAAATGGTCAGTTTAGTCATGTTCTGATGGACTTGACAGTGACCATAGGCAGCCTATCGTGACTGTGGAATATGTTTACTCATCAGTTTCTGCAGATGCCCTGCAGCATTGCATTGGAGTCTTTACACAAGTGGAAGTGATAGTTATTCTTTTTCAATTCTTAACCAAAGGGTAGAAGCCAATTGCAGCATTCCTACCATTAATCTGCCTGTGATCAACTCACATGAGGTTAAAATCTGGAACTTCCTTGCACTTAACTGGAACACAGACAGTTTTACATTCCATTCCATAGTTATCTGAAAAAGAAAGATGTAGAGTGCAAAACCACAACCCATCTAATTCTATGTTATTGGAATTATGTAATAATGGCTTTCTTCAACTGTATATTTTTTAAAACGTCGATTAGATTAGATTCCCTACAGTGTGAAAACAGGCCCTTCGGCCCAACAAGTCCACACCGACCCTCCGAAGAGTAACCCACCCAGATCCATTTCCCCTCTGACTAATGCACCTAACACTATGGGCAATTTAGCATGGTCAATTCACCTGACTTGCACATCTTTGGACTGTGGGAGGAAACTGGAACACCTGGAGGAAACCCATGCAGACACTGGGAGAATGTGCAAACTCCACACAGTCAGTTGCCCGAGGCTGGAATCGAACCTGGGACCCAGGTGCTGTGAGGCAACAGTGCTAACCACTGAGCCACCATGCCGCCCTATGAAATTACTTTTGTGGTAGTTTCCCAGTGAAAGTTGCTTTAGTTGTGTGATCTAGTTTGAGTGAGTTGTACCTCAAAGTCACTAATTGCTGCTAATCATCTTCAACTGTCTAACTGCAAAGGATTCAGTTGATGAATTAGTGACTCCTGAGCAGTTCTGGCATAGCACAACTTGACACTGAACCATTCAGATGTCAGTTTTAGATCGGGACTAATAACTGGAAAAATAGAGCAGTAACATTCTGAGCAGTACACTGGGGAGGAAAGGCTGAAAAGCTATTTAGTCAGCTGTCCCATATGCCAACAAGTCTTGAGCAGCTTATGTGTAATATGGATCATGGAATCCGGAATGACACCGGGGTTTGCAATTTTCTGATATACGAATGACAATCACTTATATTAGTTATTTGCTCATAGTAAACATTAGAGTTACTGGACAGGTTCATAATTGTAAATAGATTTTACTGTACAGAAGTCCAAAATAATCAATACCTCCTGCTATAGTATCTTTAAGGATTGTGACCTCATAAGACTCCTTACTACTTCTACTACTACTTGGACCAACTTCCAAGTTTAGATTCACCAAATTGCAATTGGTCTTGCTTTTTTCTTCAATCTCTTTGACCCTCACCTAGATTTTCTGATTTTGAAATAATCAGAATAAACAGCTAGAGTCCTCCTTGGAAAGCAGCTGAGCTCAATTGGTAATACACTTGAGGTGAAAGGTTTCATTGAGACTGCCACTTCAGTACAGTGCTGGGGAAGTGCTGCTATTGTCAGATCAGATTTTGATCTGAGACCTACCTCAGTTGTTCAGTGAACATGGTCATTTTCAAGGATAACTTTGGAGTCCTCCTGGTGTCCAGGCAAACAAACTTTCTTCAATGAATGCAACACAAAATAGTTTCACTGGTCATTCATTTCTTGCTGTTTATGGGTTAGGTGTGTGCAAATGCGTTCATCTACATTAGTGATAGCACTTCAAAATTGTTATATGTGAAGTGCTTGAAATGTGTCAGAAAAGCTTAATGAGATGTTTTAAGCATGCATGTTTGTTCTTTTTTTGTCTATTTGGATGAGAGAGTTAAGTGCTGAGAGAAAGGAATGGTCCAGCTTTATGCTATAACCACTTGTTTGAGTATTCATTATGTTGTAGTGAGGTAATTGTTCCTGTCTCTAGAATGCTGTACCAGCAATGTTTCTAGTGACTACAGCTCCTAATTTAGTAAGAAGTTTAAAGACCAGATGATTCCTGGTGATAAGTTACTTCAGATTTCCCATAGGTTAAAAGTTAAAGTAATTTATTATAGGAGATAGCACTGCGATATTCTTCATATTGACAACAAACACAGGTTTGGAATGTAAAAGGCAGTCAGTGACACCTGACTTCAAGATAATTCCAGGATTGATGGTCACATTATACTATAGCTTTGAAATCACAAGAATTGAGAAGTAGACTAACAATATGGTAATTACAGTTTTGCTTTTGATTAAAACATTTGTTGAAGTGATTAAGTTAACACGATTGCTTATCTAAACCTCTGGGGTTTAAATTGCTTTTTTGTACGTTTTTTTTTTACTTAACTCTCCTTAGTTAACTGAATTCTTTCTCTCTAGCTCTTTCAAGTTATTTTTCCCCAAATCCCAGTTAGGTAGGGAAGTGGATGTTGACACTTAAACCGTGGTTTTTTAATGTCAGTGAAGAAGTGTTCTTAATCAGCCAATAGTGGAAGAATGCACAATATCAAACCCAGTTCAAACATGACTGGTCAGATGCACAGAATAATGGTGAGTGGAATTCAATCAGGAGAAGACTCAGATGATGCCTTTGCCAGAGACAGACAGGTTAAGGAAATACACAATAAATGATTGCATTCTCGGGTGGAGAGGAACAAGATGCGTATGGTGTATGTTTGTAGATTCTTGAAGAGAGCACAACACATAAATTAGATAAATCAACGTTTCAGGCAAAAGCCCTTCGTCAGGAATCATATTCGGGCTTTTTCCCGAAATGTCAATTTTCCTGCTCCTTGGATGCTGCCTGACCTGCTGTGTTTTTCCAGCACCACTCTAATCTTGACTCTAATCTCTAGCATCTGCAGGACCCACTTCTGTCTAGAAAAATGAGGTAGTCTAGAAGTTGCTCATCACCATCTTCTTGAGCAAATCTGAATGGCAACAAATGCTAACCTAGTCAGCTATGCCCATTTCACTTGGGGAAAAAAGTAAATTAAAAAGAGAAGATAAATGGGATACTTTCCTTTATTGGTTGAGGCCTGTAGTATGAACAGAGAGTTGGTTCTGACAGTGTACAAAATACTAAGTAGGTCCCAGCTGGAGTCCTGCAAACAGGCCTGATCATTACACGATGGGTGTGATCATGCTAAACAAAATACAAAAGAAAAATACAAGGTTGTTTCCAAGAATGAAGAATTTTACCAGTGAAGATTGATTGAATAGAATGGGCCTTAATGATTGAGACAAAGTTTAATGGAGGTATGTAAATTTCTGAGGATTTTCAATAGAATATATAGGAAGAATCTATTTCCATTCATAGAGAAGTCAATGATGAGGGACTGCTGATTTAAAGTAATTGGTGAAAGAATTAGAGGGAACCTGATTAATTCAGGAAGTCGCCTGAAATAGTAATAGAAACAGAAACCCTTATTTAGAAAATATTTGAGCATGCACTTGAGGTGCTACAAGGTACATGATTACAGATGAAGAGGTGGAAGGTAGGATAATGCTGGATAGTTCTATTTTGATCAGCATAGTAAATATGGGCAGAATAGCCTCCTCCTTTGCTGCAAATTTCTATTTTTAATTGGAATATTCCACGTGTGGCTTCAGCCAAAAACTCATAAATGCTATTCAAGGTAACTTGGTAAGGTCCCACACACTGGTCACCTTCATGGCCAGAGAATGTTCCCAGCTGCCTTGCATCGGTGATTAAAGTGGGTGAGGGAAGGGAACCTCTTCCACCTAAAAAGTACAGTTAAAGAAAAATGATACATATTATGAACTTCCTTGCAGCACAAAAAGGACAATGGCAGAGTGGCTTCTTTGACTATGGGTCCTTCATGGAGATCATGCAGCCGTGGGCACAGACAGTGGTGGTGGGGAGAGCCAGGTAAATAATACCTTTCTTTCTTTGGTTCATTATTTTTCCTACCCTGCTTCAGGACGATCAAGGATGCTGGTAAGACCCATTGAGAAAATAATGCCCCTTGCATTCTTTGCACCTCAAAATTACAGCTCACTTAGAATGGACGTAGAGTCATAGATTTCAAAGTAATCAAAGTTTTAGAAAGCATTTGATACCACACCACATTTGCATCAAATAGTTATAAATGGATTTTCAGGTAAGTGTGACGAGGTAATGTGAACTTATTCCCTGTCATTTCAAACAGTGTGAAAGGAACAATTCATGTACAATCTGTCCTCTCCATTACATTAGAATAGATTCTCTACAGTATGGAAACAGGCCCTTCGGTCCAACAAGTCCACACCGACCCTTTGAAGAGTAACCCACCCAGACCCATTTCCCTACCCTACTTTTACCCCAATTAATGCCCCTAACACAGTGGACAGTGTACTGCAGAAGAAGGCCAACTGCCCTTTAAGAACTACCAATTATTCCAACTCTCCTCATTCCTTTGTAAATAATCCTTTTTTTAACCTTTTTTAAATGGAAATCCAGTTCTCTTTTGCAAGTTCTATCAAATAGAACTATTCTAGAAATCATAGCTAAAAATAGGAAACCTATGGAAACACATATCAGTGCAATCAGTAGTTTTAGTTAACAGCTTGTGTGTGACCCTGCATTCAAAACTGTCCATCTGCAGCCAGGAAAGTGGCAGTTAGTTTTCCTACCACTAGCTGCACGCTACAGACTGACCGCACCCGCTTGTTAAAATGGCCCTCACATTTCAGAGAAAGCAGCTTCACAGTGAGTATCAAGACTGTTGTCTGCAATAACATTATGATATAAAGAGACCAGAACAGAGTGCTTGTATTCCACCCTTCCCCTACTCCCTCAGATTAAATGAACTCTTTCCCACCTACTCCCTCTCAACCACCCAAATCATCTGCAATTCATTTCTTGCTTCTTTTGACTGACACTCTTCCAAAGACAGATAAATGACTGTTCTTTTGTTTGGCATGATGAAATGATGGCAATTACGGAGATGTTTTCAATGACACAGCACTCTGAAATACTTAAGTGCAAGTGTGTGTAAATGAGGCAACATTAGAACAGAGATATGACGAGAAACAAAGCAGCTTTGAGCTTATACTTTCTTTCCTGTACAGATATTTGATGTAGGTGTATTTGGGTCAGCAAATCTGATCTTAAATATTTTGTCAAATTTATGCAAACCCCAATACATATTTTTGCTTGTGTGTTAGATTCATCGAAAAAGGACCAAGGTTAAGTGAAAAACATTGTTAACTTGAATGAGTTCCCTGTCTTTGTTATCAGAAAAGGATCATTCTGATATCTGCTTTTAGCTTGTGTTTTTTTTGTTGCAATAGCTTGCTCGCTACAGAGCTCAATCCTGTTTTGCCCTTGCTTTTAAATGTTTTAGGTTTAAATGATTAGCTTCATCCTGGGATTCGCTTAGGCATTACTGTCCTGCCTAGGTCAAGCCCATGACCAACGTTTCACTCACCTATCGTCTACATGTGGATTTTTATACAAGAATCACTGAACAATAACAGGCAACGAGCCCAGCATCTTACTTTTGCTTTGTCACCCAAATGTTTTGAGTCAGTTCTGTCACACTGTCATGACCTAGCTGAGTAATAGAAATATACAACACGGAAACAGACTCTTCGGTCCAACTCATCCCTGCCGCCCAGATATTCTCCCCTAATCTTGTCCCATTTACCAGCATTTGGACCATATCCCTCCAAACCCTTCCTAATCATTTTTCCATCCAGATGTCTTTTAAATGCTGTAATTGTATCAGGCACCACCACTTCCTCTAGCGGCTTATTCCATCCATGCACCACCCTCTGTGTGAAAAAGTTGTCCCTTGGGTCCCTTTTATATCTTTCCCCTCTCACCCTGAACCTATGCTGTGTTATTCTGGACTACTCCACCCCAGGGAAAAGACCTTGTCTGTTTATCCTGTCCTTGCCCCTCATGATTTTATAAACTTCTGTAAGGTCACCCTTCAGCCTTCATGCTCCAGGGAAAATAGCCTCAGCGTATTCATCCTCTCCCTATAGCTCAAATCCTCCAAACCTGGCAACACCCTTGTAAATCTTTTCTGAACCCTTTCAAATTTCACAACATCCTTCCTATATGAGGGAGACAAGAATGGCACACAATATTCTAAAAGTGGTCTAACTAATGTCCTGTACAGCCACAACATGGCATCCCAACTCTAATATTCAAGGCTCTGACCAATAAAGGAAAGCATACCAAATGCCGCCTTCACTATCCTATCTGCCTGCGACTTCACTTTCAAGGAACTATGAATCTGCACTCCAAGCTCTCTTTGTTCAGCAACACTCTGTAAGATCAGACCATTAAGTGTATGAATCCTGCTCTGAATTGCTTTTCCAAAATGCAGCACCTCACATTTGTCTAAATTAAACTCCATCCACCACTCCTCAGTCCATTGGACCATCTGATCAAGATCCCATTGTAATATGGGATAACCTTATTCTCTATCCACTACACCTCCAATTTTGGTGTCATCTGCAAACTTCTAACTGTACCTCCTGTGTTCACATCAAATAATTTATATAAATGACAAAAAACAGTGGACCAAGCACTGATTTTTGTGGTATGCTACTCCAGTCAAAAAAGCAACCCTCCACCACTACCCTCTGTCTTCTGTCTTCGAGCCAGTTCTGTATTGAAATGGCTAGTTCTTCCTGTTTTCCATGGGATCTAACCTTGCTCACCAGTCTCCCATGAGGAACCTTGTCGAATACCTTACTGAAGTCCATAAAGATCGCATCTACTGCTCTGCCCCCATCAATCCTCTTTGTTACTTTTTCAAAACACTCAATCAAACTTGAGACATGATTTCCCACCCATAAAGCTGACCGTCCCTAATCAGCCTTTGCCTTTCCAAATACATGTAAATCCTGTCCCTCCAGATTTCCTCCAACATCTGGCCCACCACAGATGTCTTAAGTAGTTAACTTTCCCATTGTGAGCACTGAGCACCACAGATAGCATGCTTTTCCCAATAAGATAGTGAACAAACTCCGTTGAATATACAAGATAGACTAGCAGCAAATTTTGTGTCCATCCTGGTCTATCTGCATAAGATGGTGCTTTGGTGAATATTTATGACATGGTATTTATTAAATATTTTTGTCTACTTTAATAAATTGTGAGTGCATTTGACAAAGACTTGAATTGATTCCTTATTTTATTGTGACTAGGGATTTTGGCTCAGGTTTTAGTTTTGAACATTGTTTTGAATGATCACCAGAATCTTGTCAGTGCTGTCTTTATATTATCATTTTGGCAATTTTATGTTTTGAGTATCCTGTTGTTGTTGAATGGTTTCATATTTGTACAAGTGAAAGTGAATATATTACTCATGAGTGACCAAAGTCATGAGTATGCTGTATCCAGTCGGGAGGTTGAGGTTTATCAATATCCCATCTTGGTGATGCTTATGGAGAGTAAGTTTTGGTGAGATTGACTGACCTTTTTGCGTAGCACCTAAATGTTTTAAAGTTATATGCTCCATAGTTGTGGGTAGTTATGGAGACTGATCATGTTGCACTATAGAATCACATTTATTGCATTCATTTTTTTTACCTCTGTCCCTGTTCTTGCAGCCTGTCACCTGTGTATGCCTTCATTATTCTGCTCTATTAAACAGCTTTTTACCATCTGTATTACATAATGGTTTCAGTGCACATCTTGCAGTAATATAATAACACTGGTACTGTGAAATTTACCCTATTTTACGTTGTGGTAAATTCTCCTGCAGCAACAAGAAATTTTTGCTTTGCTTTTCCTCAAATTGCCTTTTGAATAAGAAAGCTGCTACATGAATTTGTGAAGTATTTACAACAGAGAAGTGTACAGTTTGGCTCAGTTGGATGATGCCAGTGTTTATGCTTTGCACATACCTATCCCCAATCCTCTTCATCTAATATTATGTCCATATCCTTCTGTTCCTTTCTTCGTTGTGTTCTAAATTCTACAGCCTAGAATCTGGAAGAAGAATCTAGATTTTCCCTTGAATGCTTTCTGTCTCAACTAGTCCACGTGATAACAAGTTCCATATTTTAACCAGTCACTTGAATTTATTTGTGACAATTGTGACTCTGACTTTTGGTCTCCCACAAATGAAAACATTTCTTGACATCTACCCTATCATACTCTTACCGAATTTTAAAATGATCTCCCAATCTTCTCTTTTCAGAAAAGGAACCCCAGCCTGTTAAGCATTTTCTGAAAAGTATAACTCTCAGTTCTAATATTATCCATAGGAATCTTTTTTACATTTGCTTATATCCTTGATATACTTTTATAGTATGGAGACTAAAACTAGGCACAGTACATCAATTGTGGACTAAAAAAGATTTGATAGATTAATATGGTTTCCCTGTAATTGGAGGATAGTTCAATTACATAGGCATTTCTATTGTAATGCAGACAAACCATTTTTAACTGAAATGTAAAATTAAAGGACAATGCATGCAACTTTAAAAAGAAACTGAATTATAGACAGGACATTAGTTTTTGATAAGAAATAGCAAATTTAAAACTGAGGAGAAATTACTTCCATTAAAGGGTTAATCAATCTATGGAATTCGCTAATCCAGTGTGTGGTGGATGCTGGGGCATGAAATTTAAGGAGGAGCTGGACAGATTTTCAATTGGTAATGGGTTCAAGGCTGTGGAGAAATGAAAAGCACAAATAATCATTCTATTTTTAATGGCAATCAGAAAACAAAATAAAAATTGAGAGGGTGTATACATGAGATCACAGTACAAGTTCAAATATCGCAAACAAGCATTTTTTAAAAATGTGAAAAATCTAATTTAAGTAATCTGGCAATTATTCATCGAGAATTGCTAAATAAAAACATTTTGTCAAGCTTTTTGTCATACACTAATCAGGGCAACTCACGAGACTTTAGTGCCCAGGCCAATCAGTCAACCTCCTTGCTTTAAAATCTAAAGATAGCTTGGCAGTTAACTGTCAATCATCATAAACCACATTCTTCATGGCTACGCATAAATAGTTGCCAACAAATCAGCATTCTCCTGTCATACAAAGCAAGTGTTGATCTTCCCCTCAATTGGTATTCTAGCAAATCTTTGACAAAATGTCCTTTTTATCAGAAATAATAAACTTCATACTACCTAAACTATGTTTATTCTAGAGAATTCAATGAATTTCCAACAGTTTTTCAAAAACTGTTTTTTTTTTAGCTGTCTTCTACACAGTTCATTGTTAAAAACCTAATTACACTTCAGTGAATAAGGTTGAACTATTTATAAGGTTTCTCGCAAGGATCTTCATGAGGAAAATGGGAAGTTCCTGATAGATCAATTGATTTCACTCTTTGCTGGTTGGATGTCCACAGCATAACCAACTGTGGAGCAGTGAATGACAAGCAGAGCCTTAGAGATTCCTATACTGATCTGTAAGGAGGTTAGTTCATTCTGCCAACTGGACAGCTAGTTTGGGATGCAAATTGATGCCAACAGCGTGGATTCAAGTCCCAGACTGGCTGACGTTACCATGAAGGGCTCTCCTCAGCCTCTCCACTTGCCTCACCTGGTAATCCTCTGGTTAAATCACTACCAGTCATCTGTCTCCAATAAGGTGGGAGGCAATGGCTAGTGGTATTATCGCTGGACTGTTAATCCAGAGTCCCTAGATAACGTTCTGGGGACCTGGGTTCAAATCTCGCCATGGCAGATGGTGGAATTTGAGTTCAATATATATCTGAAATTAAGAATCTATTAATGATCATAAATCTATTGTCGATTGTCAGAAAAACCCATCTGGTTCACTATTGTCCTTTAGGGAAGGAAACTGCAGTCCTTACCTGGTCTGGCTTTATATGTGACTTCCGACCCATGGCAATGTGGTGGACTCTTCACTGCCCTTAGACAATTAGGGATGGGCAATAAATGCTACCTAGCCAGCGACACCTTCATCCCGTGAAAGAATAAAGAAAAAAATGAGATCACCTTATGGTCTGGTAGGGGACAATGGCAATTTCATCATTTTTTCACTAATTTGTGCTTTTGCTAATTCCTGAAGTTGCAGTCAGATTTGCAAGGGTTAATGACAGCAGTGATGGGTCTTTTTTGTCTAAAGCCCTGCAAAAATTCCAGACTATTGTGTTAGTTTAAAGATTGATCCCAGACCAAGTTAAAGCGCTCAAATCAAGCAAAACAAAATGGACCTTGATATAAAGAACAATTTGTGCAAGTTCTTTCAGTCACTTGTGCAGATGCTGAATATTATGCTAAGGAATCACTGCCTTTGATCTGAAATCTTTCTTTTCTGTTGAAATCTTGAACATTAAGAAAGGAATAGATTTAATTTTGTGACATCTTGATTATCTGTATTGCAACAAAAGCAAATTCTGAGCATATTCTCAACAAAAGCATATTTCAGTCAGAGGACAGTGTTGATTCTGAGAGTCTGGTTTTAGTAAAACTCAGCTTATGATGGATGAATTTATTAGTGTACAGTGACTAATTCAACACTATAAGTGATACAGTTCAAAGTGAGCATCTTGATTAAGAATTTTATTCTCCTTAAAATCCTTGCATATTAAAAGCTACTTTCATCCACACTGCAATTTTGAGTGGGGTCGGAAATGCAGGACGGTTCTGTTTGATCATTCTGTCAGTTTGCAGACTAGCTACTCATCCATTATACACTTTGATGGTAGATGACATTCATTCAAGGGCACCACCTGGTTGTAATGTCATTAAATAATTGTATTAAAATAATTAATTGTAGTGTCAGAGTATATGTTGTAAGGTCTAACTGGCCAACATTTGAATTGTCTTCCTTAAGTAGAGCTAAATTGGATGAACCATACCATGATCCTCTCCACAAACAGCAGACCGTTTGCACGAAAGCTTTGAGCACTCTTGAACTTCACTGTATTTGCCACCTTTCTTCCCTGGTCCTATGTATTGCTGTCTCACTACCCAAACACCAATCTGTATTCTAGTATTCTCAGACATCTTCAACTGCTTTTTGCCACAACTTTTTATTTATCTTTGTGATATTCTTGAGTTACGTGGTTAAATTAAATACATTATATAAGTGCAAGTTGTTGAGAGACGCTGAAGGCTGAATACTGATGCTGATAGTTCTCCTCCAAATAATTGCTTATTCACGAACCTTGCTCCAGAATCTTGGCCTCTTTGCTCCAATTAAAATATTATTGGATTTTGAAAGACTTGATTAGTGTGGTTTAATGTAAGGTAATGCAAATGTTATAGTTTCCACATCATGTAATGAAAATATGTTGTAGAATCATAGAACAAAAGAGTACAAGGTAATTTGCCCATCTCATCTGTAACACTATATTTTCAAAATAGCAATCCAATTAGGTACACAATTGTACACTTTTTTTCCTTCAAGTATTTGACTAGTTTAGTTTTGAAAGTTAGTACCCTGTATTGAATTTGCTTCAGTCATTCTTTTGAGCCAATGCTTTCCAGAATGCAACATAATTTTTTTTTCCTTCAACTTCAGTTATTTTACCTGTCACCTTAAATCTTGAAGTTATGCCTAGGACTGATCATTATAAAAGGAAAAAGAGCACTAGTCTATTACTGATGCCTGTATGCTTCCCTCCTTTATGAAAACAAAACTGTTCTTAACTACTCTCCGAAGTTTTGCCTCTAAACCAGTTTTACATTCAAGCTGTCAGTATTTCCATTAATTTTGTTAGTGTACATTGTGGAACTTTGTCAAAAGTGTTTTTAAAACAACCATATATACATCAAGTCCGCTGCACTTTTCACTCTCCAATCCCACCAAATAACTCAGTCAGGTTAATCAAACATAATTATTTTCATAACTCCATGCTTTCATCAATCAGCCCGAATGTTTTCAAATGTTTGTTAATTTTTATTCTGCAGAATAGTCATACTGGATTTGAATGGTTAACTTGGTTTCTGTCTTCACAGATGCAGTCAAATCCAGGTTTCTCCATCATTTTCTGCAGTTGTTGCAGGTTTCCATATTGTAGTATTTTGCCTTTTTTATAGGAATGATCCAAATTGGACTGGGTAACTTTTTACTGGCAGTCCTCTAAACGTGTTCTCTTCATTTTTATCCTTGCTATAAAGATACTCTACCCTTCGTCAGGACAGATGCTAAGTATTCATTTTTTACCATCGTCATGCCCACTGCATGAAGATCTTTTGTCCTTTAATTGGACCAATCCTTCCCTGGTCTAACTTGTTACTACCTAAATAATCATGAAAAACTCCTAAGTCTGTTTTTAATTTAGTTTTTGCTTTTTTTTTTGCTGCTCTATTTACTTTGGTTCTCTAATGTGTCTTACTGTTACATTTTGTTTCTGTTCAGTTTTAATCTTTTTATTTGTAGCAGTTGAGGGAGCTCCACCTTTTGAATGCACTACTTATTCCTCCTTCTGGGAATGTACCTGAGCTGCCTGTTTGAAGGCCTCCTAATACTCAGTTGCTGTTGCCTACCAATTCCAGTATACCTGCATCAGATCTTTTTTAAATTTACGGAAATTGTCTTCATCCAACTTATATGCTGATTGTTCTTAGCCATTTTCTGTGTCCATTCCAAATCTGCAACTATTATGATCATTGTCGCCTAAATGCTCCCTAACTCAAACATAGAACGTAGAACAGAACAGGCCCTTCAGCCCACGAAGATGTGTCGACCATCGATCCTCATGTGAGGTAAACCTAATGTACGAACTCTCAAATTTCTGTGACCATATGCATGTCCAGCAGTCTCTTAAATATCCCCAATGACCTCATTTCCACAACTGCTGGCAACGCATTCCATGCTCTCACAACTCTCTGCGTAAAGAACCCACCTCTGACATCCCCTCTATACTTTCTGCCAAACAGCTTAAAACTATGACCCCTCGTGTTAACAATTTCTGCCCTGGGGAAAATGTTTTTGGCTATCAACTCTATCTATACCTTTCATTATCTTAGACATCTCACAGATATCTCATTATCTTGTACACCTCAATTAAGTCTGCTCCCTTCCTTTTTTCCAATGACAAAAGTCCGAGCTCAGTCAACCTCTCTTCGTAAGATAAGTCCTCCATTCCAGGCAGCATCCTGGTAAACCTCCTCTGAACCCTCTCCAAAGCATCCACGTCTTTCCTATAATAGGGCGACCAGAACTGGACACAGTATTCCAAGTGCGGTCTAACCAAAGTTTTATAGAGCTGCAACAAGATCTCACGGCTCTTAAACTCAATCCCCCTGTTAATGAAAGCCAAAACACCATATGCTTTCTTAACAACCCTGTCAGTTTGGGTGGCAATTTTAAGGGATATATGTACCTGCACACCAAGATCCCACTGTTCCTCCACACTGCCAAGAATCCTGTCTTTAATCTGTACTCACCTTTCAAGTTTGACCTTCCAAACATGCTGTATTTGTCCCACTTACCCGGAATTGATCCTCACTGGGTTGGCAATACACCAGAAAGTTGTCTGATACACATTTCAAGAATTTTCTTTTTTCTGTCCCAGTCAATTTTTAAGAGTTGAAATTCTGCATTGCCATTAGTGCATATTTGTGTATTGCATATTTCTGTAATTTTGTACAAATTTGCTCCTTTCTGTCTCTCCCACGATAGTTGTTACATGGTAACAGAATGGATCATCTATTGTTTCTTAATTCAGATTCTGCCTTTGATTGCGCAAATACACCATCTCTTTCCTTTTCCATTTCTGTAATAGTTTATTTCTTTAGTATTACTACTACTCTGACTCTTTTTTTTCTTTCCTCCTCATTCCTGAACATTTTGTAGCTGGGAATATTATGTCCCAACCGTACTAGTTTGAGATAGATCTGTTATTGTCATTTTTTCTTAATGCCTCGTGGCAACCTAAATTTTGTAACCCCTCAAACATATTTACCCACTTGATGTATTTAAGCATCGGCACTCCAATCCCATCTTATACCTCTTCATGCTTGCTGTTTGATCCATCTCTTTTCTGAAATGTTGTGTGTTCTTATGCTGTTACTATTCCTAGTACAATTGTTTTGTCTTATGAAATGTTTCATTCCAGTAACCATTCCCAGAACCAGGAGCAGAGATCATTGTGCTGCTCTTGGCCTAATCCCTGAAGTCCAACCTAATTGCAAGAGGCCCCTGAGATCTTGGGCTCTGACACTCGCACGGTTTAATTTAGTTTAAATGCTCCCCTCTGGCACTAGTTAATCTCCCCATGAGGACTTTGCTTCTTTGTTGAGCTACAATCCCTTCATTCTGGACTGGTGACTTCTGCACTAAAACGATTCCAAATATTCCAGGAATTTGAAACATTCTCTCCTACTTGTATAAACATTTAAAACTATTGTAAACCACACCTGTTCTTGGCAGCTATTTCACCACCCATCTCTGCACTATCAGTGTAGGACTTCCTCATTTTCTTAAATAGAAAATTTGTGTCAGACTGATGCCATTTTTCTATTTTCCAGGTTGGGAGGAATACCTGTGGGAGTGGTTGCTGTAGAAACCAGGACCGTAGAGTTATCAATCCCGGCAGACCCTGCAAATCTGGATTCTGAAGCTAAGGTAGGCTGCATTGTGCATTCATGGAGAACTGTAGTGTTTTAACTTAGGAATTTCCTCAGGCCTCTGTTAAATTACAGCTTTTATGTTGATATGGTAATGCAAAAACAGTAGTATAATTGAAAAGGGAAGTTGCTAAAATTATTCATCATCTTACTTTAGTGGGCAGGGTTCAACCCACCTTGAGTAGCACTTCACAAACAGTCGAGAACAGAATTCAGTTAAAGCAGAGAGCTAGATGACCCTCTTCAGGTCTCTGCAAACATTAAAAATGTAACCAGCTTTGAATTGACGGTCAGTACAAAGGTGACATTGTAACTCCAGTAAAATGCGCTTTGCTTCTGGGAAATTCCTATCATAGATGATAACAGTGTGATATGTGTCACATTAACTAATAGAGAAAATGCATTTGTATTTTTCTTTATGAATTTGTGATGTTCCAAAGGGTTTTCCAACTAGTCGAGAATTTTTGATGCATGGTGGACCGAGGTAGTGTATTTTGCCAGGCCATTTTCCACTGCTGAGGTTGATACAGACTTCGCCTAATATGCTGATGTTCCATTTGGAGCCCGGTGAGGTCCTCAGCAGATTTTCCATTTCCTGATCTGTGGTTACAACACTAGTTTGTAACTGTACTGTTTAGAATCATGTAGCTAATAATGATTTCATTTTAAAAATGGTCAGCCTGAATTCTCCCAATATTTCATGAGCCATTTGATGCTTTTCAGTTAGTGGCACTGTTGTTTCGTCAGCAAAAGGGTGAGCAGTTTAAAACTTGCTACTTTGCTTGCTTTAGTCTTATTAGGTAAATCATCTGCCCAGCCCCACAGTGAGTTTCATGGTGATGGGGGCCATTGAATTAAGCAGAAGGGTGATAGGAGATGACCATGCCTCCTTAAAGGGCTAATCTTACCAACTGCTGAAATTAACCCAGTGGCGGGTGAGCGATCTGCTATGAGTGCACAACAGTCGTATTCTGGCGTTTTGTGCTGGTCAGTTCCAGTGGTTTTTATTCAAAGGTGCAGTGCCTGACTGAGAGTCCCAGCATTGGGATGTGAGGGACTGCCTGCTGAGAGCCATGTGACCGAACTTGCTGCCAACCCCCTTCTCTATTCCTTCCCCTCCCTACCCTCCCCTAACCCAACCCCCGAGCCCCTTCTCACCATGATTAACTGGGAAACATGGGTTTTTGCCAGTTCTCCAGCCAGCAGTCAATGCCCCTGTCACCCCACAGCAAGCTGCCTATTACAGCAAATGTTTTTATTTTCACTGACCTTGTCAAGTTGTTCCAGATGTGGAGACTGGTTAACTGCTGCAACTGCTCTCCCAAATTTACTTTGAATTTACAAAATTTCATTCATTCCCTCAACTACCATCCCTCATAACCTATTCCCTCAATTTGTTTGAACTTTGAGTCTTCTTTAATAAATAGCTACTGATAATACATTTGTGATCTGTGTGAACAGATAATCCAGCAAGCCGGCCAAGTATGGTTCCCCGACTCTGCCTTTAAAACCGCTCAAGCTATCAAGGACTTTAACCGAGAAGGGCTTCCACTGATGATCTTTGCCAATTGGCGAGGTTTCTCTGGTGGAATGAAAGGTAAAGAATTTTAAGTACATAAAAAAAATCTGAGATTTGTTACATCAAAGAGAGTGACTAATTCAATATTGAATATGTCTTCGATACTATCCGTACAATTCAGATGTCCCAAGGTTGGATGGTTTGCCACTGTGAAGCACTCCACCTAGTGGCTGGACAAACACCAGTCAAAATTAATCTGAACTGACTGACAAATTCAGAATTGCTTGAATGACATGTCATGTGTAATGTAGCTGTAACCTGCCAGGCTGAGGGGCAACCTGGTCTCTGGTAAGATCTCCGACAGGATATTTTGCATCCTTTACAACAAAAAGCCATGGAATATATATGAATTTTGATTTGATGCTTTGTATTCATTTGTAGAGTCAATGCTTTTTGATCAAGTTCACAATTGCTTAAAATGTGAAATTGTTGCCACTGATAAGGTCAGTTAGCTGCAGTACATTTGCAGTTCAAGCCTAAGCTGTTTCAGCAGCGCACAGTGTCCGGCACACATTTTATCAAGATCAATTAGGCACAGTTGTAACTGACTTTATATTTGAGCTTTTGCTCGAAATAATTGTGCTTAAGATTTTACCAGGTAAAGCACGTAAGTTTATTTTTAAAAAAGTGAAATGAAACAAAGAGAGTTTCAGATTTGTTGCCTTTCAATCATGTTTAGACAAAAGTGATCTGCTACCGATTCCTGTCCTTGATAAGGAATCCTGTGGATGAGAGTCCTTCTTCAAACAATCTAAATTGTAGTGTTTATGATGCAGAAACAATATTGAGAAACCCTGTTCTGCATGCCAAGGCATGCAGCAGAAACTTTACTACAGGTGCATTGGTGTCCCTTTTAAGTCACCTTTGCAGCCTCAGTAAATAAAACATTGCAGCACAAGGATCTACTCTCAAATTGTTTGACCGGATAACTCCATTCACTTGTAAGGAGAAACACGCACATGCCGTTTCTTCCTTGGCACCGCTTTGATTATTCATGGGGCTAAGGTGGGGGAGGGAAAGCAGAAAGAGAGAAAATAAACAATTACACCATTCTCCACTGCACACACACGGCAAGGAGCCAATTGGATGGTGGGTAAACCATCTCAGAAATCGTGTGTAATGAGTAGGAAAAGATTAGACGCAGTTCTTGCTATGCTGAAAATTGACATTAGTGAAAACTCTTTACTCGACGACCTAGGAGGTCCAATTCAAGTTGGATAAAAAGCACATCCAGATACGTTTGGATTGGTCTTCTGCACATTTTTATGTGGCTAAAAGATTATCAA
Source organism: Hemiscyllium ocellatum (assembly GCF_020745735.1). Lineage (NCBI taxonomy): Eukaryota > Metazoa > Chordata > Chondrichthyes > Orectolobiformes > Hemiscylliidae > Hemiscyllium > Hemiscyllium ocellatum. Next base: position 22,991,756 of record NC_083431.1, read on the forward strand.
GATAATGCAAAATTAAATTATGAAACTCGCTGAATATTTAGTTGGGGGGTATCCATATGCTAGGGTTTAGTTAGACAGGCCAGCAGTGACCCACGACAGTAAGAAATCAGCTGTGAAATTTACCAGAAATTAACACAAGGGTCGTTGTCTCAGCATGAGTGGCTTGATAGGATGCGAATTCCTGTGAAATTAACCATTCTCTTCTTCCCCTCCAGACATGTATGATCAAGTGCTAAAGTTTGGTGCATGCATCGTCGATGGATTGCGAGAGTACAGGCAGCCCATGCTTGTGTATATCCCTCCAAATGCAGAACTGAGAGGTGGCTCATGGGTAGTCATTGACCCCACTATCAACCCTAGGCACATGGAGATGTATGCAGACAAGGAGAGCAGGTATGGAAATCGAGTCAGCTATGATTACACTGCTGGTTAACCCTTTATATACTCAACAGCTCTTTGCATTTTTCTCTTCACACAACTAGATTGTGTCATCCACCAGTTAGGATCACACAGGCATGAATATCGAAAAATAATTTCTAAGCCACATGTGGTAATTTCAGTGTCTTCAAACATTGTTAGTAAATATGTATAATGAATGAAAATGAAAGAGTGGAAAATTGACAGAATCAACTTAAGCCAGGACTTCATAGGAGACTGCTGATTATTTATACTGGCCCATATTTATCCTGATTTTCCTAAAGAAGCATTGCTACTAAGTAGTTGAAATCCAGCAAATGATCAGTTTTATTTGTATGGGTTAAAGAAACATATTTCTTTAATGCAGAACTGGTTGAAATATGAACTGGATGTATTTTCTGGAAAAATACTAACATCTGAAGAGCCATTCCTCTGCAGCAGCACTCACTACATGATGAGAGAAGTGGGCTAGGGTGGTGAATAGTTCTCATTTATTTCACCAAATTTGTGAATGTTTTTTGTGTTGTATATATCTATTCCTCATTTAAAGTTTAGCTCTAAATCTACGTTTCTAGATGTTCTGTGAAAGGAAATCTAAATGTAATCTGACAACTCTGAGACTCCTGAGACTGCACTGATTCAGTTTGACTTCTCACACAATTCTCCATATGCAATGAGGTTGCTGGCCTTGTTCAGATTGTGTGACTGTCACAATATATAAATTTTATATACGTGTGCGTGTTATTTTCTCCTCTTCCATCTGGTAATCTATTTCCTGGTTCTCCTAACAAAGGTTGTGGGTGACCTTTTCTTGGTTTGCCCACAACCCTTCCCATTTTGCATAATCAATCTGTTGGAAAGTGTCTAAGAGGAGTTTGCAACTTATTCTGTGACTGTGTTTTATTATGTTTCCATTCCTACCTGGCTTTTTATTTGGTGCTTCCTCACGCATGGCACATTCTGGAGCTCAAAACCTGTCAGTGTGAGGGTACCCAAGTGACATAAAAGAAGACCGGGCTGATTTATCCTCTGGTTTGTGGATTTCTTCCCCTCTTTGTCTGTTTGTGAACATCTTTTGCTCTGCTTCCTCACCCACCACACTGCTACCACCTCATATCTATCTCATATCCTCCTTGTTTATGAACTGTGGTCACGGAACAGTGCTGTCAGTTGCCATGCAGTTGTGGTGTCTCCGTGGTGAAATTGATATTGTGCAATACAAGAAGAGGGATGTTTCTGGCATCTAGCCTTGATGGTGTAGATTTTCTCTTTGCCAGCTTTAACGTAAACCTAGCTTTTCACCAATCATTTGTTTGCGCCAAATTCTCTCACCCCCTCATTGGCGGTAGAGAATGTCGTGACAACCACACTTGATGACTTGACATGAATGAGCTAACAGGAAAATTGTTAATTAACCATTGCTAAAATGAAACACAGAGACAAAACTTTGCATCTTGCACTCATCAGCAACAGGTGAGTCTTAATCCTGATGAATACAAGAAGACAAATTTTATCTTTTTTTTTACAAAAAAAGAAAATTAAGAATTTTCACAAAATTACAAAAGTAACACAAGCAAATATAAACATCAATATGAAATTAAATAAATAAAAAGAGATAAATAATAACCAAAAAAAAAGGAGAAAGAAAAACTCTAGATACATGCTCAAAATAGATTCACATCAAGTGATAATACAACCTCCTTCCAGGGGTCCCTGAACCAGCCAGAACCATTACTGCAATCAGACAAAAGCCCCGGACAGTATGGCTGAAATATCTGTGTCAATGTAGTTCAGCAAGGGTTGCCATGTTTTACAGAATAATTCCGTTTTTTGGTGCACCATATTTGTGAGGAAGTCAAGGGGGATATATTCCATGACTAACCTGTGCCGGTTCGAAAGGGCCTTCAGCTACCCAATTCACTAAAATATTTTTCCTTGCACAGAAAGAAAGAATGGTCAATAATTTCCTCCCATACACATCCAGGGAGGGAAAATCTGAAGAGCCCAAAAACACGGACACTGGATCCAATCTAATCTCCGTACCCAAGATCCCTGTCAAGGCACTCACTACTCTGTCCCAATACCTACGGATCTTATGGCATGTCCATAGACAATGCATGAGAGCACCAACTTCTATTTTACATTTAGGACACTTAGGGGATGGTCCTGCCTTGAATTTTGCAAGCCGTTCAGGTGTCATATGAGCCCTATGGAGTATCTTTAATTGAATAACCTGAGTTCTATTACAAATAGAGTCCTTTCTGGCATTTTCCCAGATGTCCTCCCACATTTCTAATGAGTCTTCCAACCCTAATTCTTGATTCCAGGTTTTAAGTAGTCGTTCCGTGTCTTTACATAATAAAGTATCCAATGAATGATAAAGAGTACTAACTGATGGGGGGAGGGGGGGCCCATCGGCCATAGCACTCTCCTTTCTCTATCCGATTTGTAGGGATTAATTATCAGTGTGGTCTTCTTTTGTATATGATCTCAGATTTGGAAATACTGGAAATGGTCCCTGTTAGGCAGTCAAAACTTCTGATGTAACTGCTCATAGGATATCATAACCTCCCCATCGAACAGGTCTCCCAAGCAGGGGATACCTCTGGACTTGGAAGTTTTAAATGTAGCATCTGTCACCCCTGGCTGGAATCACGGTGCTCCCACTGTAGGAGTATAAGGGGAGGTTTTTTGCAGGTTACCCTCATCTTGTTGCATTATCCTCCAGGTTTTAAATGTATTTAATACAATAGGGTTTTTATAGTAGTCCATAATAGCTCTCATCTTGTCCATAAATAAAAGATTGATGAGGGGACATTTTGCGTGGGAGGTCTCACAATCTAATCAGATTGTGGGTCACAAGAGACCCAATCAGCTACATAAGCTAATTAGGAGCTCAATTGATACCTCCTAAAATCTGGAAAGTCCAGTCCTCCCCTTGCTTGTGGGAGCTTCAGCTTTTCTAATTTGATATGGGGCCATTTATGATTCCAAATAAAGGAGTCGAGCCAGCCGTAGAGCTTACACAACATCTGTCTCGGCAGCATCAGGGAGAGCATTCTCATAGGATATAGAAGATGAGGTAGAATATTCATCTTAACTAAGGCTACTCTGCCTAACCAGGATATTGGGAGATCTGCCCAGCGTTGAAGGACCTGTCTTCTTTTCTCTAATAAGTGCACAAAATTAGCTTTATACAGCTGACCAAATACTGGGGTGATAAAAATACCTAAGTACACAAAATCTTTCAGTGACCACCGAAAGGGAAAGCAAGATCCATCTGGTAAATTGGATATACTGGCAAGACCTCCCAACAGAATGGCCTCAGATTTCACAAAATTGATTTTATAGCCTGAGAGCATCCAAATAAATTGATCACTTGGATTAGACTGGGCACAGATATTAAAGGATCACTTAAGAGGAGGGCATCATCCGTTGTTTCTAATCATTTTAGAAACAACGCCAAACTATCCAAGTTTGATGTAAAATGACAGTTTTTGCCCAGCATAGTCAATCTTAAATGATTTAAAGAGTGAGGTAAAGGCAAGTGCCCCACTTTGCCGGAGTCTTAGGCAGAGCACTACAGACTCTGACTTGCTGGGTCGCTGCCATCTTGAATCTCCATTTTGTCTTGTTTTAACAATGACCATATACCACCATGCAAAGGTTCAACAAAGACAAACTTGTTACTAATAGTCATGCTTTAAATCTTAATATCAGAAAATAACATATCTGACTAGTTCTCAATAGGTAGAGAAAGATTCTTAGAAAAGTAAATCCAGACATGTTATCCTTGTTAAATCCACGGCCCACTTACATGCACCGAGCAAAGAAATGATAATGAGTTCTTATTTATTCAAAGGTCCATGCTATATTTGTATTATTTTTTAACATGCTGTGACTTTAATTTATGCCTTGAATAATTGCATGGTTAATTAGCCTGTAAATGGATTTTGTTCATTACAGAGGTGGTGTACTGGAGCCAGAGGGGACAGTGGAGATCAAATTCCGGAAGAAAGATCTGGTGAAAACAATGCGGCGAGTGGACCCCGTGTACATGAGTTTGGCTGAGCGTTTGGGTATGTGCACTTTAGTTTCTATCTGCGCTCCCTGAAGTTTCATATAAATTACTGCTTGATCCTGTGGAGAGCCTTAATATGGATGGCTGGTCTCGTATTTAAATGCATTCTTTTGATTCATTAATACACTGTAGCTTTTATTTATTTATTTTTAAAATCCGTTTTCTCGCCATTTAATTTGATTACAGCCTGAAGGTGACAGGCCTTAGGCTCAACTTGAGGAGCTCATTTGCGAGATTGTGATCTGTATGATCTACCGTCATGGTTACTAAATCTAAATTAACGAGCAATTAATTATTTTTACTCCCCAATTAATTTACTTTGCTTCACCTCTTTAGAGCCTTCTGTGCCTTGAGAGCACTGTTGCCCAAGCCAAATGGTTAGAAGGGCGATGCTCCCAAGCGCCTGCCAACACATCTGTTGACTTCTTGTAGATGTATGAGTGAGTCACAAAGCATTACTTTCTGAGTCTCCTCTCTGAAAGAGATCAGAAACTTCCATATGAAAACAATGTGGTCAAGATTAGAAACTCCCCTGAAAACTCAGCCAGTAAGTCATTGAGTTACGCAGATTGAGGATGTGAGATGCAGGTTTGAGTCCTCAAGTTTCTACTTAGTTGGCTCATCTTTGGTAGCTCAGTATTGAGTTAGCCTCAGCATCCTAAGGCAACGGAATGGAAAATTGATCAGGGTTCTCAGGATCATTAACCTATCCATATAGCATGAAAAGAAGCCCTTCAGCATACCTGTATACCCGTGTGTTTATACTGGGTACTGCTGCTTCTCACAGTAGGTTGGCTCGTAGATTGGTACTGTCGAGGTTCTCACAAAAAAGATGATTTACTCGGTGAAGATGGGCAACCATAGCCAACGAATTGCTTTCCAGTGAGGAGTAATTGCTTTGGGGAGGAGTTGGTGAGAATGAGAAAATTAGGAACTCTGTCTAAGTTTCATTACTACCATTTTGTGGCTAATATGAATGAAACTGTGATGATTGTTAGCCTACCCATTCTCTCCTACTCTCAGCTCTTATTGTCATTAAGTTTTGCTTCTGTCCTGGTCAGCTAACATCCATCGCTGCCACCACCATCCTTGGCTTCAGCATAAATGCATCTTTTCCTTGCATTTATCTGGACCACTGGACTTGAAACATCAACTCTGCTTTCTTGCCACAGGTGCTTCCAGACTGCTGAGTTTCACCAGCAATATCAGTTTTTCTTTTGGGTGTCCAGCATCCGCAGTTCTTTGTTTTATATTATTATGATGGTTATCATTGGGCAACCACCATTAGGTTCTGGGAACGCTACTTCTGACTCCCAAGTGCCTGTCCACTATCTTCAACGCAAAGCTAGGAGTGGGATGGAATACTTTACACTTGCCTGAATGAGAGTATAACTCCCAACGACACACACAACCAAACATCCAGAACAAAGCTGCTAATTTGATTGGCACCTCACCCACTTATTTAGGCATTTACACCCTCCTTGATGATGCACGGTGGCAGTTGTGTTTCACAGACAAGATGCACAACAGCAAAGCTTTCTTTGACAGCACCTTACAAACATGGGACATCTACAACAAGAGTAAAAGCCTTATGGGAACAGCAACACCTACAGATCCCCAACCCAGTTGACATACCATGCTGACTTGAATTATAACTTTGTTTCTTTAGTATCACTGGGTCAAAATCCTGGCAGTCCTTTCTTAGCAGGATCATGAGTGTACTTGTGGCAGATGGACAGCAGCGTTTCAAAATCAAAACTGAATGCTACCTTCCTAGAGCGATGAGGGATGGGCAACAAATGTTGTCCAAGCCAGTGATGCCCCCATCCCATTGAGTAAAAAATGGAGGCTTTAGCCTGCATTAAATGTGCTGGTTAAACAGATGGGAGTTTTGTAAACCTATGGTTACTATTCTCTCCATAGCAGTTCTTGACATTTGTCAGACTGTTTAATAATATCATTATGATATTATCTACTCTCTTTATAGAACATAGAACAATACTGCGCAAAACAGGCACTTTGGCCCTCGATGTTGCGCTGACCTGTGAACTATTCTCAGCTCGTCCCCCTACACTATCCCATCATCATCCATGTGCTTTTCCAAGGATTGTTTAAATCTCCCTGATGTGGCTGAGTTAACTACTTTGGCAGGTAGGGCATTCCACGCCCTTACCACTCTGAGTAAAAAACCTGCCTCTGACATCGTTCTTAAATCTATCACCTCTCAATTTATAGTTATGGCCCCTCATACAAGCTGACGTCATCATTCTAGGAAAAAGACTTTCACCTTCTATCCTATCTAATCCTCTGATCAAACTCTGATCATCTTATATGTCTTTATCAAATCCCCTCTTAGCTGTCTTCTTTCCAATGAGAACAGACCCAAGTGTCTCCGCCTTTCCTCATAAGACCTTCCCTCCAGACCAGGCAACATTCTGGTAAATCTCCCCTGCACCTTTTCCAATGCTTCCACATCCTTCTCGAAATATGGCGACCAGAACTGTACACAATATTTCAATTGTGGCCACACTAGCGTTTTGTATAGTTGCAGCATAATATTGCGGCTCCGGAACTCAATCCCTCAACAAATGAAAACTAACACACCGTGTGGCTTCTTAACAACACTATCAATCTGTTTAGCAACTTTCGGGGATCTATGTACATTGACTCCAAGATCCCTCCGCACATCCATACAACCAAGAATCTTTCTATTGATCCAGTACTCTGCCTTCCTGTTATTCTTTCCAAAGTGCATCACCTCCCATTTAGCTGCATTGAGCTCCATTTGCCACCTCTCAGCCTAATTCTGCAGTTTATCCAAGTCCCCCTGCAACCTGTAACATTCTCCCAAACTATCCACTACTCCAACGACTTTAGTGTCATCTGCAAGTTTACTCATCCATCCACCTATGCCTGCGTCTAAGTCATTTATAAAAATGACAAACACTAGTAACCAGACTCCAGGCTGAATATTATCCATCAACCACTAGCCAGTTTCTAATCCAAACTGCTAAATCACCCTCAATCCCTTGCCTCTACATTTTCTCCAACAGCCTACCATGTGGAACCTTATCAAAGGCTTCACTGAAGTCCATGTATACCACCTAAACTGCCCTACCCTCATCTCCATGCTTGGTCACCTTCTCAAAAACCTCAATGAGGTTTGTGGGACACGACCTGCCCTTGACGAAACCATGTTGACTATCTGAAATGAAATTATTGCTTGCTAGATGATTATAAATCTTATTTCTTATAACTCTTTCCAAAACCTTTACTACAACAGTTAGTGGGCGGCACGGTGGCACAGTGGTTAGCACTGCTGCCTCACAGCGCCTGGAGACCCGGGTTCAATTCCCGACTCAGGCGACTGACTGTGTGGAGTTTGCACGTTCTCCCCGTGTCTGCGTGGGTTTCCTCCGGGTGCTCCGGTTTCCTCCCACAGTCCAAAGATGTGCGGGTCAGGTGAATTGGCCATGCTAAATTGCCCGTAGTGTTAGGTAAGGGGTAAATGTAGGGGTATGGGTGGGTTGCGCTTCGGCGGGTCGGTGTGGACTTGTTGGGCCGAAGGGCCTGTTTCCACACTGTAAGTCTAATCTAAGAAACAGAAGTAAGGTTCACTGGTCTATAATTACCTGGGTCTTCTCCGCTGTCCATCTTGAACAAGGCACAACATTTGCATTCCTCCAGTCCTCTGGTACTAAACTTGTAGATAATAACAACTCAAATATCAAAGCCAAAGGCTCTGCTATCTCCTCCCTAGCTTCCCAAATAAATTCCGTCCAGCCATGGGGACTTGTCTACTTTCATTCCTCCTGGAATTGATAACACCTCTTCGTAACTAACCTAGATACTTTCTGGTCTAATATCTTGTACCTCATTCTTCTCCTCTACAATATTCTCCTTTTCCTGAGTGAAAACTGATGAGAAATGTTCATTTAGCATCTCTTTGATCTCCACAGGGTTCACACTCAACTTCCCACTTCTGTCTTTGGCCCTCTACCTACCCTAGTCATCCCTTTAATTCCCTACATACCTATAGTCAGAAAGCTTTAGGGTTCTCCTTTGTTCTATTTGCTAAAGATTGCTCATGTACTCTCTTTGCTCTTCTTAACTCTCTCTTTAAATCTTCCTAGATGAACTGTAACTCTCCATCGCCTCACCTGAACCATTTTGTGTGCGGCATGGTGGCCCAGTGGTTAGCACTGCTGCCTCACCGCGTTAGAGACCTGGGTTCAATTCCCGACTCAGGCGACTGACTGTGTGGAGTTTGCACATTCTCCCGTGTCTGTGTGGGTTTCCTCCCACAGTCCAAAGATTTGCAGACCATGCTAAATTGTCCGTAGTGTTAGGTAAAGGGGTAAATGTGGGGGAATGGGTGGGTTGTGCTTCGGCGAGTCGGTGTGAACTTGTTGGGCCGAAGGGCCTGTTTCCACACTAAGTAATCTAATCTAATCTAATGTTGCCTCATCAACACACAAGCCTCCTTCTTCTGCTTAACAAGAGATGCAATTTCTGTACCCTTACCTTATCACTTCCTCCCTGCCTGCCAGGGACATATCTATCAAGGACACGCAATATCTATTCCTTCAACCAGCTCCACATTTCCATTGTCTGCATCCCCTGCATTTTGCTAATTCTTGCCTAATCGCATTGCCCCATTGATAACTCTTGACCTGTGGCATGTACCTATCCCTTTCTATCGCTAAACGAAACTTAACTGAATTATGGTCACTCTCTCCAAAGTGCTCACCTACAACTAAATCAAACACCTGGCCTGGTTCATTACCAAGCGCCAGATCCAGTGTGGCCTCCGCTCTTGTCGGCCCTTCGACATACTGTGTTAGGAAACCCTCCTGTACACATTGGACAAAAACTGATCCATCCGACGTACTTGAGTTATAGCATTTCCAGTCAATGTTGGGGAAGTTAAAGTCCCCCATAATGACTACCCTGTTCCTTTCACTCCTTTTTCATTTATTCCTTTTCATTATTTCCTTTATTTTCCAATCCCCTCTTCCACCTCCCTGGAACTCTGTGGAGACCTATGAAAAAAATCTCCAAGAAATGTGACCTCTCCTCCTGTTTCTAACCTCAGTAGAAGAGCCCTCGTCAAAAGTTCTTTCAGCCACTGTTATACTATCCTTGACTAACAAGGCCACATCTCCCCCTCTTTTACCACCTTGCCTGTTCTTAATGAAAGATCTAAACCCTGGAACCTGCAACATCCATTCCTCATCCTGCTCTATCCATGTCTCCGAAATTGCCACAACATCGAAGTCCCAGGTGCGTTCACCTATCGTATTTTGGATACTTCTGGCATTGAAATAGACACACTTCAAACTAACTTGCTGTCTGCCAGCACATTCCTGTGACCATGAAATCCTGTCCCTGTCCTCCCTACTCTCATCCTCCTGTGCACTGCAACTACACTTCAGGTTCTCATCCCCCTGCTGAGCTAGTTTAACCCCACCTGAATAGCACCAGCAATTTCCCACCTAGGATATTAGTACCCCTCTGGTTCAAGTGAAGACCGTCCTGTTTGTACAGGTCCCACGTTCCCAAGAATGAGCCCCAATTATCCAAGTACCTGAAACCCTCCTTCCTGCACCATCCTTGTAGCCACGTGTTCAGCTGATATCTCTCCCTATTCCTTGCCTCACTATCACATGGCACGGGTAACAAACCAGAGATGATAATTCTGTTTGTTCTAGCTCTCAGCTTCCACCCTAGCTCCCTGAAATCCTGCCTTACATCCCTATCTCCCTTTCTACCTATGTCGTTGGTACCTACGTGGACCACGACTTGAGGCTGATCACCCTCTCCCTTCAACACCCCAAAGATATGATCCAAGACATCATGGACCCTGGCACCTGGCAGGCAATGCACCAACCGTGAGTCTTGTTCGTTCCCAACAAACCTTCCATCTGACTATCTAACTATTGAGTCCCCAATGACTAACACGCTCCTCCTTTCCCTCCTTTTCCTTCTGTACAACAGGGACAGGCTCTGTGCCAGAGACCTGGGCCCCACTGCATTTTCAGAGTCACATGAGTTCCCAGTGTCCAGGCAATGGAATAGAGCTAATTAGGGTGAATTTAAAACACTTCTTTTTAACTTGTTTATTTATCTGTTTTCAAGAATACATGTCCATCCAAGTTGGTGCCTCCTTAAATTATTTGTAAATATCCTCTAGTGGCAAAGGCTAATAATGCTTCTTTTGGATCTAGGTGAAGTACACAAAAGTGAAATTTTCACTTTATTCTTTCCATTACTATTTCAAATTACAGCCATCAAGGATGCTAGTCCAGACTGTCTGTCTGTCACCTGTCTCAACAGGATGCCACAAATCCTTCAAGTAACAGATACCTGGGGGTGCAGGTGCATAGTTCCTTGAAAGTGGAGTTGCAGGTAGACAGTGTGGTGAAGAAAGTGTTTAGCATGCTTGCCTTCATTTGTCAGTGCACTGAGTATAGGAGTTAGGGATGTCATGATGTGGTTGTACAGGTCATCGGTGAGGCCTGCTTTAAGAGTACTGCATTTGATTCTAGTCTCCTTGCTATAGGAAGGATATTGTGAAACTTGGAAGGGTTCAGAAAAGATTTCCAAGGATGTTGCCAGGGTTGGAGGGTTTGACCTATAAGGAGAGGCTAAATAGTCTGGGGCATTTTTCCCCTGGAATGTGGGAAGCTGAGAGGTTACCTTTAGAGGTTTATGAAATTATGAAAGGACATGGATAGGGTGAATAGCCAAAGTCATTTTTTTTCCCCCAGAGAAGGGGAATCCTAAACTAGAAGGCATAAGTTCAACCTGAGAAGGGAAAGGTTTGAAAGGGACGTAAGGGTCATCTCTTTTATACAGAGAGTTGTGCGTGAATGGAATGAACTGTCAGGGGAAGTGGTGGAGGCTAGTACAATTATAACATTTAAAAGGTATCTGGATAGATACATGAACAGGAAGGGTTTAGAAGGATATGGGCCAAATGCTGCCAAATGAGAGTGGATTAATTTAGTATATCTGGTTGGCGTGGACGAGTTGGATTGAAGGGTCTGTCTTCTGTGCTGTACATCTCTATGACCAGGAGAGATCCAAGATATTGAAAAAATGCCATATAACATTAAACTTGAGCCACCTCATTGGACCCATATTAACATTTAATTTGAAAGAAAGCAGTTCTGACAGTGCAGTGTTCCTTGGGTTGAATTTAATGCCTGCAATGGTTGCCGTGTCTACTGGCCAGAAAGTTAGCCTGGCAACCCTATCTCAGCCATTTTGGACAGCACGGTGACTCAGTGGCCAGCACTACTGCTTCACAGTGCCACGGACCAGGGTTCGATTCCAGCCTTGTGTGACTGCAAACTCCACACAGACATTCTCACCATATCTGCGTGGGTTTCCTCCCACAGTCCAAAGATGTGCAAGTTCGGTGGATTGGCCCTGCTCAAGTCTCCTTCATCTCATTCCTGATGAAGCGCTTTTGCCCGAAACGTCAACTCTCCTGCTCCTCAGATGTTACCTGACCTGCTACGCTTTTCTAGCACCACACTCTCAATTGCCCATCCTCAATGCCGATAGTGTTCAGGGATGTGCAGCCTGGGTGGATTAACCATGGGAAATGCAGGGTTACAGGAATAGAGTAGGGGGTGGGTCTGGTTGAGATGTTCTTCAGAGAGATGGTGTGGACTTAGAGGGCCAAATGGCCTGCTTCCACGCCATCAGGATTCTATGATTCACTGATTTCCGTGAGGGGATTAAATTTCAACCAGGTAGTTAACTGCATGCCATCAGATTGCTGTGACTTTAAAGGCAGAAATCTCACTTTAGGTACCTGGCAGGTACTCAAAGATGGTAACTCTTCAGTCTCAGCAGTGCATCCGGGAGTATTAGCTGCTGGAGCTGCAGCAGGCCCCTCAGCAGCGGCCATAGAGGTGACACAGAAGTCAGGTGGAGTGACGTCCACTGACTGAGATCAGGAAGGTCAGGCTTCGTGATGCGGAGAGTCATTGTGAAGGGCAGGTTGCTCTTTCAGTGGAGTAGGCCCACTGTGCCCACTGGGCAAGGGGTACCTGATCAGGAGGGCTCTCACTCAGCCATGATGGTACATCTTGCAGCCTCTCCATTTGGCATGAAGACCCCAAAGCTGCAAAGGGTAGCGGTATAAGAATCTCAATTGGCATCCTTTCTGCTTCTAATCTGGATATGAGGGTAGTTGTGCACCTGAACGTATGTGCCCACCTCCCAGGCCACTTCAAATTGCTAATGGATTCTTTTGTGTGTACGTCCCTTTAGTGACATGCTCGAACATGGCGCTTAAAGCAATGTTTCCATGAGTGCAGCCCTTTGGAAAATTATTAGCAAAGCTTTGGGAAGATGATAAAAACTGGGTAATCATAATTTTTAAAATAAAATGCAATTCTAACAGTTCAGGCTTTGCAGTCACCCAATTATAGATCATTGTTAAATGCAAAGTTCCATAGTCAAGTACTTTTATGAAATCTTATTCTATAAGAAATCCAACATGTGATTACATTTTAAAAGGACATGATAAAGAAGCACTTGGCAGAACAGTGCAGGATTGATGATGAGGTGTTTTTCTGTATTTATTTTGAACACATACATGCGAAAGAAAACTGCTTCAATGATAGCTGTCCTTTCAAGCCACAGTTTGAGCTTTAAGTAAGTGAAAGAGCTTGTCACTTTGAACAACTTGCATCTGCAGAACCATAAAAACATTAACTGTTGATAAAGACCTCAGTTGGATGAGTCATAATTGCGCTCAACAAAGAATTTGATTGTTAAAAACCTGGTGTAATGGAAGGAGAGCAACTACAGCAGACCCGCAGAAGCTTTCTCACACAAAGAATTGTATAATTTTGCTTTTATGGCTAATTTAAGATTTTTTTCCAAACTCCCGGTTATTCTGGATCACTGACCTTTGATGTTTACCTCACTCCATTTACTGCAAACAAGCAGTTAGACCAAGGTTCCTGCTGACTCCAGCAGAGGCTATGTCGGTTCCATTTGTCTTTCACTACACACTTCAGGCTCGGTTTATTAAAGAGAATTTCAAAGTGATTTAACCCCTTGAAAGACTGAGTGAAACAGATGTCTGTTGCAGAACATCTTGCAGCACATTCCATTAATAACTTGGTGCCAGCATAGAGCTGACCAGGGATACACATATGAAGAGTCAAAAGGACAAGGAAGTTTAATCTCACTCGGTGCCAAAGTAATGATAATTTACAAGCACAAGATTTCATAACCCACTGCTCTGGCAAAGTTCAGTTTGAAATTTATTTAGTTTTCTCTCATTTCACTGAAGCAGATGAAAAGGAGATTAATTGGTTGTTTGTCCCATTTAGTGTGGGTGACTTCTTGTGTTCAAATGTTTGCCTACGTTGCAACAGTGAATACACTACATTGGATGTGAAATGTGAAAAGGTACACATTCTTTCTTCTGGTTTGCAAAAATCTATATTTCATAAGAGTCATAATGGAGGCAATTCAGCACATGGAGTTCATGCCAGCTCTCTGTTGAGCAATCCAAGCAGTCCCATTCCCCTCAAGCCTATAAGCTTATTGCCATTAAGTACCCATTCAATTTCCTTTTGAAATCATTGATCATTTCTACATCCACCATCTGAGATTGATGCACGGCAACAACGTTCAGAACTGGAAGTCAGTGCCTTGATCAGCATGCATGCAACTTTGAAATGGCTGTGTGTGAGCATAGCCATGCAGCTTGGAGGAAACATTTCTCACTACATTAAAACCTTACTACATTCTTCCTATTCCTTTTATCAGCATCTCATAGGAACAGCTTTGTCTCCCCTGTCTAAACCTGTTACAATCTCATATTTCTTTATCACACCCTCCCTAAGTTCATTTATTGCAATAATAATAGCCTTAATTTGTCTGAACTAACTTGCAGCTAAATTCCCTCATTCTGTAAACTATTTTAGTTAGACATCCATCCTAAAGTGTGTGATCACCAGACTGGTTGCAGAAATCTCTTTGTACCAAACCAGAGCTTTATACAGGTTGAGCATAACTTCCCCATTTCGTGATAAAATTTGAAGTTAATACACTATTTAGACATGCTGTTTCCACTCCTTCCCTTCTGGGAATTCTGTTTTCTCTTTCAGTAATTCTCATTTATATTAGTGAGAATTCAGTAGCTCCATGTCGGTTGTCCTCTGGCAACCCTATCAGCTACAGCTACTATAGGAGCCAAGAGCCAGAGAGGTCTTTTTGTTGACTGCGAATAAGTTTAATGAAGATAGTTAATTAAAATAGTGTGTTCCAATTGGCTGGCTAGCAGGCATCAATTCTCATGAGTGTCCAAATTCTTTGAAACCAATTTGAATATTTGAACAGTACTCCAAACATTCTTCAGGGAGCTCTTTAGTTTGAACCAAGTGCTAATGACTTTAGTATGGGAATAATGGAATGTGGAATCTCAGCTGGGTGATAAAAGGATTTGTCTCTTCAGCTTTTTGTCCTGTATGGTTCAAGTCCAGAGGCCCCTACAACAGCAGTCAAAGTAAAAGCACAGTTTCTGGAAGACTAGTAGTTTAAGTGTGAGCATGATCTTGGGGTCAACTTAGAATGTACAGGGGTTTCTGTTCTTTCTCCATTTGGTTTACTGCTTGGTGTTACACCTCATGGGGTGCTGCAAGTCAAGCCCTGGTGTTGTCACAAAGGTTAAAGATTTTTAAATGTATGCAGAATTTCCCAATTCGTCTGTCTTTTAGACCCAGGTTGACAGAAAACGCAGATCAGGTTTCCAAACATCATAAGAATTGCTATTTATTGCAAGTAACTAGATTCTTGCTACAGATAAACAATTATGAGCCAGTGACGTATAATGTACTAGTTTAGACCTTAACCCACTTATAAAATATTCCTGAAGAAGGGCTTATGCCCGAAACGTTGAATTTCCTGTTCCTTGGATGTTGCCTGACCTGCTGCGCTTTTCCAGCAACACATTTTCACCACTTATAAAACATTCCACTATACACAAATACAGAGAAATAAAGAGATACAAAACAACATGGGTATTTTAGGTAGGAAGGGAAAGACTAGGAAGGCAGTTCAGTGGCCCCTACTCATAGGGTTTGCTGAGATGATTCTTGTGCTGGTCAAAATGATGCTTCTAGATCTACTTTTTCCAAGTACTTGTTTGCTGGAGATACAGGATGGCTTTCACGCTTATAAAAATCTCTGTAAATTAAAAGTCACAGCTTACAGCAACTGCTGAGCAGAAATAAACTGGCTACTTTCAGGTTTGAGATGCTTCTTACTGCAGAACAAACAAAGCTTTCTTTCCAAGGGTCCAGTGGCTTCTGACCTGAACATTCAGTTTCTCCAAGCTATTCACCTGTTTGGGAGCCAATCATGTAATTGTTGGCAAGCAGGAGGCCTTTATCATAAATAACTGGTCAGCTGCGTATTGCCAATCAAATCTCCTTTCCACAATCCCTGGATCCAGCCCATCTGTAACTAGGTTTTTCCCATTGCTTGAACCAATAGCTGTGTAAACAGCATTTACAGTGAGTGTCAAGTAACTTGTTAAGTATAGTATTCCTTCAATGCTCCTCAGCTTTTAAAACATTCTTTTCCCACATTTCAGTCCTGAATCAAAGATGCTGAAATATTAAATGGCCTTTACATTAGGCTAAAAATGAATCAACATTTCTGTCAGATAGAGGTGGTTATTCACCATGTTCCTGCCTGTTAAATTAACATTGGTCTTGACAGCTGGTTTTATGCAGGACTTGGTTGAGTCACACATGCCATATTTCTCAGTTGAAATCAGCTGGTGGGACTTTTGAATGTTTTATTTGCCCACATTTTCCCATGGTCATTGAGCCAGTCAGCCAATGCTGCTTTTGCTGATCACTATCTTGTAATGTCTGTGTTTGAACATGCTCCTCGCACACAAATGTCCACATTAGTTCTTTGCCAAAGGGCAATTGGCTTTAGTTGGATAGAAATTGACAGGACCATGAAGAATTTTATTTAAAAATGCAGTTGAAATCTAAATTTCATTTTAGATTTAAAGTATTCTTCTTCTGAGGGCCCTTGCAGTTTGGATGCATTAGGGAACTTAAAGGGACATCATCTCCAAGGGAAAGTGTGTGGGAACATTTTTGTAGCATCATGAATAGGAAACAAAATGTTACTTTCAGTATTGAGGTATGAAATGTGTCAGATGGTTGTGCTTTTCAACATAATTTGCATCATTATGTACATCATCCAAACATAGAATTTGGTAAGCACTCTATGTGACTAGGTCCCTTTAAAATTTATATCAATGACAGATTGAAAGGCCATTCAATGCACAGGTTGTAAGTTTGCTCGCTGAGCTGCAAGATTTGTTCTCAGATGTTTCATCACTATTCTAGGTAACATGATCAGTGATCCTCTGATGAAGCTTCAGTGAAGGCTCTTGGATGATGTTACCTAACGTGGTGACGAAACATCTGAGAACAAATCTTTCAGCTCAGCGAGCAAACTTACAACCTGAACCGTAACCTGAGCTAAAAGTCTTCACAAAACTCACAAGCCATTCAATGCTTTTTGATTGTTTTGTTCTCCTCTTGGTAGAGCAACCTTTGTGCACCCTTTCCTTTCAGTTAAATGCCTCCTCAGCTCCCTGATGTGACATTGATGTCAGATAGTAGAAAGCTGCAGCAATTTGGAACTACTGTCTACATCTTTCCCCTCACAACAGGAGGCATATAATATGATAGGAGATTTGAGGATCCATATTATAGTTACCTGTTTTAAATATTGGATTCAATCTGAGATAAGATGATACGTATTCAGTCAGCTATCCTATTGTAATGTAAAAGTACATTTCCATCTCCGTGCAAGCTTCCCCTTACTTCAGTTGAGAAGACTTTGGACAGTCACAAATATCCCATAATTTGATTTTTATCTTTTACTGTGGTTTTGAAATATTTCTGCAGTCTTCTTTATCCCTGTTTTTAAAATACATTTGCTTGCTCTTCTTTTCATTTGGTTCTATTTTATGATTTGTTTTTATCACTACTGTTATAACCCATAAGGACTAATCAGAATGATACAAGTTATTATCAGTTTTATGATCCTATTTAATTGGCTAACATGTTGGAAGATGTGAAAATGTGCAGTTTCAGTCAGCTATCACTTGTTTAATTATTAGAATTATTTCAGTATTTATTTAGAGTTTTAGCAAAGCTCTGTATGTTTGAAAATAAATGTACAAACCACTTTTGCAGAAACATAGAAAGTATTGTCAGCTTGGCCTTTAACCCTTTGGAAAGCATTCACAAGGGAAATTTAACAGTCTCTGAAGGAGCTAGGATCAATCAATGACTGATTATGTTCTCATTCTGTGCTGGATTGATCTTTTACTGAACTGATGATAACAGGCCTTTGACTGCTTCAAGAGGCAACCTGAGATGGGCTTTGACAGGATTGGTTGTGACAGGGATCAATCTGAATCCTGCTAAGTGGTGTGAAAGGCAGGCACCCCAAAGATCTGAGAAAGCTACTGAGATTCATTGGGATGCACTTGTGATGGTGAATTTGCTCTTTCCAAAGAAACCTTTTTGTTTTTTTACAAACTGTAACAGAGAACCAATATCAGAATTCAGCGGGAGAACTGAGAAATCAGCAGTTGCAGTCCTTGATCATTTGCAGTTGGTTGGAAAAAAGAGAATGATTTCTTTATGCAGTAATGAAGGTGGCAAAAAAGACAGTGGCAGGGCAGATCAATACAGGAATGACAGATTAGATCAGACACCTCATTTAAGGCAAAAAATACAGAAAACCACTCCAGTTTAATATAGTGCCTTATCAGAATTTGCATCATCATTTTCTGCTTTTTGAAATTGCGCTTGTTAGATATTGTATGTGCCATAAAAGAGAAAATATTGATTGAAAATATACACTTGCCACATGAAAGACAGCCATGCACCAGACAGTTTAAAATTTTAGCCATCATAATGGGTGTCACGATTACCGTTGTACCTGCTTCTCATTGAAACCAGTATAAATGTCACAACAATATTTAGATCATTTGGAAACTTTTTCCTTTTTTTAAATACACCTTGCTGGTCCAGAATCAAACTGGGCTCGAAAGTATCTGATGTGTCTCAGGCAGCAGAGAATACCAATGTAATACTGGATGCTTATTTGCGGGTTAGGTAAACGTAAGCCTCTAGCCTCAAGTTCTGGTCAAAATAAGCAAAAAAAATCAGTTGAATATTATTTATTATAAAGTCTGACGCAAAATATTTTACGGCCCCACTGCGCCAATGGTGGAAAATTGACCAGTTCCAAAACGAAACTGGTCATTGTCCCTGGGAGAGAGGAGGAGGTGTTATTGAGGGAGAGCCAGTGGGCCTTGGATCATTAAATTTTTTTTTTAGATTAGACTTACAGTGTGGAAACAGGCCCTTCGGCCCAACAAGTCCACACCGACCCGCCGAAGCGCAACCCACCCATACCCCTTACCTAACACTACGGGCAATTTAGCATGGCCAATTCACCTGACCCGCACATCTTTGGACTGTGGGAGGAAACCGGAGCACCCGGAGGAAACCCACGCAGACACGGGGAGAACGTGCAAACTCCACACAGTCAGTCGCCTGAGTTGGGAATTGAACCCGGGTCTACAGGCGCTGTGAGGCAGCAGTGCTAACCACTGTGCCACCGTGCCGCCCAAAAATTAAACATTGGGTTGGTTATTTCTGGACTATTTCCATCAGTTATAGAGTCATAGAGCTGTACAGCATGGAAACAGACCCTTCGCTCCAACTCGTCCATGCCGACCAGATATCCTAAACTAATCTCATCCCATTTGCCAGCAATTGGCCTCTGAAAATTGCAGTTAGTGTCTGACAACTGGTGTCAGACTCAAATTTGCATATTTATTCACTTATTGTTTCATGGCATGTGAGCGCTGCTGGAAAGGCTGGCATTTATCTCCTAACCTTCATTACCCTTGAATTCAGAGGGCAGTTAAGAGTCAGTCACATTTCTGTGGGTGAGCCACCTGTGTGCAAGATCTGTTAAGGATGAGTTTTTGTAATAACCAGCAAGGGGTTTATGGCAATCAGTAGTGAAAGGGGTTTGAACACGTGTCTTTTGAGAAAAAGCCTAAGCCTCAGAATTTCTAGTTGTGTCATTGTCAGTATGTTACTGTCTCCTCATACATAAGACACAACCTCCCCCCCCCCCCCCCCCGCCCTTCCCAAATGCATTTAGGCATCTCACTCATTTACAGACCTGTCATAAAATTACCTCAGACATACCTTGACCAGCAATGGCATTCTGATGTACCTAATTTCGTTTCCTATTCCTATCCCATATCAATTGCCAGCCACTTTTTTTTGAGACAGATCGTACCATTGAGTTTGTTAGAGAGTTCAATATTTACCCCAACAAGCACGAAATAAGTAGTACCTAATAAAAGAGTTAATCTTCATGATGCCAGGCTACTAACTAATGCAAGTAAACACTGGGAAGCATTCTGATCATACAGTTTGAGCCTCTTCCATTTTGTTACATTTTACAAGTATACCCTTACTCTCCCATGTTCATCCATGTATTCCACATCTTCACCAACCTTTCAGCCTGCATGGAGTGCGCCATTCATTATCGAACTTGAAAAAGATCACAAAATGTTTTACCTGGCTGAGCAGCAATTTACTGTGGAACAAACAAAAACAGAAATTGCTGGAGAAACTCCGCAGCAGTTGTGGAGAGAAAACAAAGAGTTGTGGTTTCTCTCCATAGATGCTGCTGATTTGCTATTGACTCTTCCATACTATCTCAAAAGACCAGATTCACCTCTGTTACATTTCATTACACAGATTCTCCTGCTATTTCTGTTTCATTCCTTTGTCTCATGAATATAGCTAAATAATATACTGATATTGCTATTATATTTTATATTATTTTAAGATATTACTGTACCACTTGGGCATTATTTTTGACTTATTTTCCCTTTGTAGTGTAAATAATTTTCAGTATGTATTTGACAAATAGGTGTAACCTGCTACCCCATTTCGCAGAACATGTTTTTTTCTCACTCTGTAATAATTGTAAAAAATCATAATGTATCTGGGAAAGGAGCTCCAAATCTTTTGCAGATTAACTAACTGTTTTTTGCAGTGCTTTGTTAGATACTCATTATTTTTGGAAGACAAAGGCTTACCAGTAGACAAAATGCAAACTGCAACAATAACAACAACTTGTGTTGATAAAACACCCTAATGTAATAATATATTCCAAGACATTTGGCAGGAGTGTTATAGCAGAGTTTGACAATGAGCTATATAAGATGTATTAAGGCAGATGAGTCGAAGTTCAGTCAAAACGTTGGGGTTTAAGGACTCTTAAAGGAGGAAAAACAGAAGAAGTTTAGTCAGGGAATTCCTGAGGCTGGTTGTGGCAGATGAAGGTATGGTTATTAATGAGTAAGGTGTTGAAATCTGGTTGCTCAAGAGGTCTGAAATGGAGTAATACAACTTTCCTAGAGGGCTGGAAGATATTACAAAGACAAAAAGTGACCGAACCATGGTATTGCATAAACTAGAAGCTACCACTGGTCAGCAAGCACAGGGGTGATAGCTGAGTAGAACTTGGTTGTGAGTAAGAGAAAATTAACAGAAGACACTATGGGGTGACTTCAAGGTTATAGGTTTGTGGGAAACAAACCTATTGAAAAGTATCAGGACAACTGATCAGTCGCGGTAACATAACATTTTAAAAAAGTCAAGGCGCACAGTAGATCAGGCAGCATCCGAGGAGGAGAGTCAACATTTCTGGCATAAGCCCTTCATCAGGAATGTGTAAGTAGTCCTTGAGTATTGTTGTCATCTCCGGCAGTAAAGAAGAATACACCAGAATTACTGTCTTAAAAAATTTCTTTACACCGATGTTTATTTTCTTTACCACACCATTTTCAGAAGTTATTTAACTTGTTGATCTTTCTAAACACCACGTATATGTGCAGATTTTCTTTGAAGATTCCAGATAACTTTTCAAAATTAGAAACAAACAGACTAATGATATACTTCGATTGCCAACCAAATAGAATTTAAGTAACTCTCTGAGAAAATCAGTAAGTACTATCAATCAAGCCTATTTAAATAATTATTAACAGTGGCTGTACTTAAACTGCAATATTATTTCATACTCTGATTAGGTTCTTGCCCATATAAACATCTCTAGATAACTATTCAAATGGTGATGTCGTCCATGCCTGCTGTAGCAGGGTCTGAACAGCATTCATTCTTTAGCTGATAACTGGCAACTAACATTGCCAGGCACTTGAATGTTCAAATGACCATCTCCAAAAGGAGATAATAAGTAATGGAAAATTTTTTTTAAAAAGGCAGATCTGAATAGGACAGATATTTTGCATCCATCTTTGCTGAAAAGGATACAAGTAATATCCCAGAAATAATTGTAGATCAGGAGGTGAAAGGGAGGGAAAAACCTCTAACTGTTGTAATTACCAGCACAATTAATTGCTGATTAATACCTGACAATCCCCAGGTCCTGTTGGACTTCATCCTAGGATTTTAAAAGTAGTGGCTGCTGAGATTGTAGATGCATTGGTTTTAATTTTCCAAAATTCCCTAGATTCTGGGAAGGCCCCATCAATTGGAAAATAGTAAATGTGGCTCCTCAGTCAATCAAGAAAGGAGGGAGACAAATTCCAGCAAACTGCAGGCCAGTTAGCTTTACATCTGTCATGGGAAAATTGTTGAAGTTTATTATTAAGGAGGTTAAAGTGGGGCATTTAGAAAATCTCAGTGCAGCCAGGCAGTCAACATAGTTTTGTGAAAGGAGAGTCATATTTGACTAATTTATTGGAGTCTTTGAGGAAGAAGCAAAGGGTGGATAAAAGGGAAGTTGTGAACATACTGTATTTGACTTCCAGAAAACCTTTCACAAGGTTTCAGATCAAAGGTTACTAGGCAAGATAAGAGCTCATGGCTTAAGATATTATGGAAGATTGGTTACCTAACCCTTTCCAAAGTCCAGAACTAGGGGTCAAGGTCTAAGAATAGAGGGTAAGCCGTTCAAGATTGAGATAAGGAAGAATTTCTTCACTCAGACTTGTGAACCTGTAGAATTCTCTACTATAGAAAGCATTGGGGCCAATTGGTTAGATATATTCAAGAGGGAGTTGCATGTGGCAAGGGATCAAAGGGTATGGACAGAAAGCAGGAGTGAGATACTGAAATTGCATGATCAGCTATGATCATATTTACCAGTGGTACACGCTCAAAGGGCTGAATGGCCTACTCCTATGGTCTTCTATGTTTATAACAGATAATTGAGTAGGCATAAATACTTCATTTTCAGGTTGGCAAGTTGTTACAAATGCAGTGCCACAGGGATCAGTCTAGGATCTCAACTATTTCCAATTTATATGAGTGACTTGGATGAAGGGAACAAATGTATGACTGCTAAACCTGCTGATGACATAGAGATAGGCTTAAAAGTAAGTAAGTTATGAAGAAAATATATGGAAGACCAGCAGGGGAAAATTTGGAAAATTGGGTATTGTGTGGGCAAAATGTCAACTTTGGCACAAAGAATAGAAAAGCAGCATATATTATTGGAGGTAGATTGAAGAACTGAAAGGTACAGGGAGATCTAGGTGCTCTGGTGTCTGAATCTCAAATAGTTAGTATGCAGGTATAGCAAGTGATTAGGAAGGCAAATCAAATGTTTTTGTTTATTTTAAGGGAATGGAATGTAGAAGTAGCGATGTTTGGTAATGCCACTTCTCTTAGTTTTATTCTTCTTGTTTAAGAAAGGATACAAATATGTTAGGGCTACCTAAGAGAATGTTTACCTGACCAATACTTGGGAAGGGGTAATACAGAAGTGATTTTCTTAAAGTTTTGACCGATATCTGTTGGGAGTTTTTGAAGACCAAGAGATGGTTTTGTTGAAATATAAAGAATCCTGAGGGGACTTTGACAGGATGGATGCTGAATGATGTTAACCTTTTTGTGAAAAGCTTGAAGTAGGGCCTCTGTTTGGAAATAAGGATTCATCTGTTTAAGTTGGAGATAAGATTTTTTTTCTCTGAAAGTTCTGAATGTATGGAACTCTGTTTTCTCAGAGATTGGTGAAGCCAGGGTTTTTGAATATTTTTAAGGCAGAGATGGATATTCTTCATGAGCAAAGGTGTCAAAGCTAGATAGAAAAATGGAAGTGAGGCCACCATCAGCTAAATTATTTAATAGCAGAGCCAGCTTGAAGGGGGTGAATGGCCTACTTTTAATGTTTTTAATATCCATATGGGGTAGGTATATTCTTCTAAGATTGGTGCTGAGACAATTGAGGAAGGGTAAGGGAAATTTTACACTCCACCTTTAACTATGTTTTCCCATTAAGATGAATACATGGTGTTAACAGAGGTTACTTCCAATGAGGAAATGTCCATCTTTTGTTCTACTGTCACCTATTGAGAGCAAACACTTGAGGTGAAAAACAATGATTTGAAGATGCATGATAAATTAGCATAGACTGGAACATACAAATTTGTCATCTAAAACATAGATTATGTAGAACTGTCCAGATAAAGCAAATATCATTTTAAAATTAAAATTGACAAAACCCAGTCAGGATTGATCCTGACTTTACAAACCATACCCAAGCTGAACCTTTGTACAAGAGCCTTTAATATTTTGAAATTAAAACAGCAAACGGAGATTCAAATTTATCCAAATCTGAACTTCATTAATATAAAATGAATATGTGTAAACAAAGTTGCTTCAAGTGCATTTCATACAGATACTTATTGACATCCACTCAGTCATAATTCCTGTATAATTGACAGACTTCTTTCATGCCTCTGATGTTTAAGGTGACCAGCTGCACTCATTTTAAAGTCTAACTTTAATGGCTTAGCCAAGGTTGGGAAACTCAGCGAAGGAAACAAAAGCATAGGTTTGTACTTTGAAATTTCAGAGTATAGCATCACTTTATGAATCCTCAACAGCACAGTTTCTTTAAAACAAAACCCGACCACTTTATATTTTCAAGGCTCATTTAATTTAACTTGCTGAGTTCTATCTGCGTAGAGAGTTTCATTCATGTTATGATCCTTGTTATAGATATAGCTCCAAGAGCTATACAATACCGTGGCTGTGTGGGCTAATTCCACTTGCTGCATGTGGCAATAAATTACTAAGACGTGCATTGAGGCTCTTACAGAATGGAAACATAGGAAAGTATCAACCATTCGGACCAAACTGACTCAAATCAACCATACAGTATTGTTCATCACTCAAAGAAGAAGATTAGGTTTTTAAATGGATACAGAGCCATGGCTGACAATGAAACATTGACAGACAAGGGTAAATACCTGTGTTTTCCACACATGGTTGATTCAGCTGTTTTGTTCCAAAAAATCATTTTCTTATTTCAATGATGTCAGTCTATGAAGACTACTGAGGTGCATTTGGCAAGTTGTTACTTTTAGACCCTCTAGCGTGAAGCAGGGAAGATATGAAACCTCTTTACTGACTTAGTTGTAAATGCATTCTGTGAATGATCAAGAGTGATTGTGATATTTACAGTAGTGATTGTGAGCAGCAAATAGTCTCAAAGGGGATCAATTTTTACATAATCGTTCACTGCCTTCTCCTTCACTGCTGTTTATTTTTGAAGAGAACAGGATGGAAGCAGCAAAATCTTTAAAGTAACCCAGTTTTAAATTGAGCAGAAAATAGTCATCGACATATTTGTTAATATTATTTAAACCATTAGTCTGGATGGTTGGGCTGCTTCTTCAACAAGAGAAGTATCATTAGGAGCATCAAATACATTCAGTCTAGCTAGCCTTGCTGTAAATTTACAATTCCTGGTGCATGTTAAAGAACCTTCAGCTCAAGTTTTATTTGTACGTGTATTCACATTCTTCAGTGCTATACTTCACTGGACAGGCTCTTCAGTGTTAGGGTAGGTTCTGGTCAATCTTTCTCACAACCACATTTCCCGTAGCACAGTCATGAATTTCAGTAGAAGTGTAAGTCTTCTGACAAGAAACTCTTTATCTCCTTTTGACTTCCAGTTATATTGTATCCAAAATGAAAAGAGTCACTTTATGTCAGAGTGCATTGTTTCGAAACAACCATGCGAAGAAGGGTTTATTGGCTTCCCTCTTTTCACTCCTTGGTTGGCTACATTAAACGTGTTCCTTTTAACATGAGACTGTACACATCAAGTGGTTTATGTCTAAGACTTCAACTCCTGCTTATTGGATACTACCTGACCACCTGTGCTTCCAGTGCTGCCCTTTGCAACTCTGCAAAGGGATCATGTCCAGTACAAAAGGACAATGAAAGGACTGTATACTAAAGTCCTAAGGATACTCTTGAAGCATAAAGATTTTAACCTGAGACCATTGTTATTTTTATTGATGACCTACCGCGTGGAACCAGACCCTTCACCCTACTAAGTCCACACCAACCCTCTGAAGAGTAACGCTCCAAGACACATTTCCCTACTGCGCTACATTTATCCTTGACTAATGCACTTGACTTACATATCCCTGAATACTATGGGCAATCTAGCATGGTCAATTCACCTATCCTGCACATCTTTGGACTGTGGGAGGAAACTGGAGCACCCAGAGGAAACCCGCACACACTGGGAGAACGTGCAAACCCCATACAGACAGTTACCTGAGGCTGGAATCAAGCCTGGGTAAGGTAGCCGTTCTCTTCATGTTCTCAGTGATAGGATGTTATTCTCCAGCTTGTGTTGTCATTGGGACCTTCAAATAGCTGAGAAAGAATTTTCTCCTGTTCTGCAGTCACAAATCCATCACTTCTGACACTTCTGGCAAAGGCAGTTTTCTGAATTACAAAATGGTTTGTATATTTTGATGCTGAGTTCGTAGTTTCCACACTTGATAATTCCTGGTGATTCTTAAATTTACAATATGCAAACCTTATCAGATGTGTAAGTTGAAGTAGATGAGGATTTTGTTACCCCTGACTGAGTGAACTAGTTTCACTGTCTTGAGGTGTTCTGAATTTAAATTGAGATGATTTCATTTTTTCCACACAGGTTATCCAAGTTTCATGTAACCAGTGTAGTCAGCTGATTGTGGCCATTTTAAGTTCATACTTTTCCTTTCTGAACCATTTCAGTTTGTTAAAGTCCCAGGCAGTAAAATCAGATGATGGAACTCAAAAATAGTCTATATTCTCTGATTATTGTGATATCTTTAAAATTTGAACTTGCTCATTAAAATTAGTTCTCTGTTATGCACTTTGAATCTGGCACTATCTTGGCGTTGTTGTGGGACCCAGTGTAAGTTAATTGTTGGAGAACTAATGGCCTGGAATGATTTTTGTTATTGGTTTTGTTTTCATCTTATCATCACATGGTCCAATGCTGTCAAACAAAATCTAACCACTTTTAAAGTGGATATTTTCCACTTCTTTGGTCACAGCCATCAACTAGTGATCATTAGTGATCTTTTGTCTTTGGCTTTGGGAGCTGCTGGCTGAAATCTAGTAAGCTGGGAATTTAGCAATACCTGTGCAGGAGAATGCTTTATAAGTAAAATGAAAAAAAAATATTTGTGGCAATACTCAGGCATGAACAGAATTTTCCCTTCTGTGTTAATGGTTTTTCTGCTATCCACTCAAAAAATGAGCTAAGGTCATTTGAACCTACAATATAGATAGATTTTCCATATATGTTTCAAAATGCTTTTTACACTGTGGAGATGGGGGGAAACCTAAAGGTTAATTTTCAATTTAGCTGCCTGGGTGATAACCATGTGTAAATTGGTGCTGTAAAGGGTGGGGGACATCAGTTTAGTCAGGTTGCAGTCCAGAGATAGAGTTGAAAATTATCGCCCCCTTCTTCCATAAAGTCATTTCAATCTGTGCACCATTAATCTAATGGTATCATAGACTATGGAACTAAATAAATTGGCACTTAAGTTAAAGCCAAGAATTTCAAATGCTGGAAATCTGAAAGAAAGACAGAAATTGCTTGAGAAACTCGGCAGGTCTGGCAGCATCCATGGGGAGAAAACAGGGTCAACGTTTCTGGGCTAGTAACTCATTATCAGACCTCTGATGAAGGGTCACTGGACCCAGAACATTGACTGCTTTCTCTCCACAAAACTGACACTTAATGTTTGCTCTGTGACCTTTAATTAATTTACATTCCAGCTACCGGCCCTTTGAGCCTGAATAAGGCCATCGGACCTAGCTGTATAAACACAGTAGCAGCTCTCCTAGAATACGAAGACCATTAAATCAGCTTATGGACTTCAGTAGAATGAGAGGTCAAGATGTGGAAGGACCAGCTCTGCAATCTGAATGTAAATAAGAGAGGTCTTTGCTGTCTTTTAAACCGTATGAAGTTTTCATGCGTAATCAATTTCAGTAAGATGTAAGAGTGCAAAAACTTCTGGGAACAACACGTAATTTTTATTAATGTTATCAACTTGCAAGCACAGAGATGAGCAGAGTAGAACAGAAAATGAGGAAGCCTGCATGTGATGAAGACAGAGCACTGTTTCAAGGCATTATAAACCTTGTTTATAATGGAAGTAAGAGTAATGAAAACACATACAGTTGGGCTCATTCATTTACTCTCTGCAGCTCCATACAAAAATTATGCCTGTGCTTGTTACTAAATCTAAAAATGGGAGAATGAGCTAGGTATTCCCAAACTTAAGTGTCTAATACTATTGCAGATTGTATGAAGAAAGGAAGTTTGAGAAAAATATTTGGAGATCGCGAAAAAGATTTACTTAGAGTAGCATTGAATCTGACACATCTTGATCTCAACATGTTTGGTTTTGGGAAAAATCCAAGTGAGATCCCAGTGGACCATAAAGGAATAGGATAGAGTTAAGAGAGAACAAGTGATTATAAAAATAAAGTTGGATGTCAAGTATGAATTCATAGAACATTCTTTTTCTGTCTACTTTGCAAATAGCGTTTTTCTCCCCCCACTGTTCCTCAATTAAATCCAACAGAATTATTTTTAAAAGGGGAGTGGAATATTTAAGTGCTAATTTTGGTTAATAGCCTCTAAGCACTTGGTAGTCATTGTGATGTCATGCAGCTTTAAATGAAGCTGATCACTCTGTTTGCAAACACTGCACAGCTGTGAGGTGAAAGAAATGACATCTCGGTTGCTCTGTTATTAAAGGGAAACAGGGTGGCAAAACTGAGAATGTCAACTGTATCACACAGAGAAAATAATTGCCAAACTTTTCATCAACTGAATAGGATTCTGTATCGTGGTAATATTTGTTTTGACTCTCTTGGCAGTTCAAAATGACATCAATTATAGACATGTCATCAGTTTAAATCCATTCTAATCTCTTGATACAGGACTTCACTGAATAGTGATCAGAAAGTGGTATAGTTGAATAACAGATGTACTGAAGGACACCTGATATTTTGATGTTGAATATTGAAGTGGCCATATTACTGTGTCAGAGTGCTGATTGCAGCATTGTTCACTGTGAAACATTCACAAACGAGACCCAGTGGGTATTAGTCCTGCTGAAACCTGTAACCAGGCTGTCCAAGCTATCAGGTCAGTGCCTTGTGTGACAGCCCATGATCCATATGTAGTAAAGTCAGGAAAGGTAGTAATTTATTTGAAAAATTTGTGAAGTATGGAAAGAATGTTTGACTTACAATAGTTTGCATAAATTACTAGGATGCTATGTTGCTGGCAGCCACTAGGAGCGCTGCAAACACAAAGACTAAATAACTGGAGGATGAAGGCAATTTTTAAAATTTATTTGTGGGATGTTGGCATCGTCGCCAGCATTTATTGCTTCTCCCTAGTTGCCCTTTAGAAGGTGGTGGTAAGCTACCGCCTTGAACTACTGCAGTCCAGCTGCCGTGAGTTGACGCACAGTGCCATTAGGGAGGCCATTCCAGGGATTATGGCCTTGCAACAGTGAGGGAATGGCTGTGTATTTCCAAGTCAGAATGGCGAGTAGCTTGGAGGGGAACTTGAAGGTGCTGGTGTTCCCAAGTATCTGCTACCCTTGTCCTTCAAGATGAAAGTGGTTGTGGTTTTGGAAGGTGCTGTCTGAGGATCTTTGGTGAATTTCTGCAGTGCATCTTGTAGATAGTATACTCTGCTGCTACTGAATGTTGATAGTGGGGAAGTGGATGTAGATGCACATGTAGAGAGAATGCAAGCAATGACCGAAAATCACTCTTAGAAAGAGGTCAACCTTTTCTGCCTAACTGTTTGTATCGTACTGTGCAAGCTTGCTAAAAAGGGCCAAATCCTGAAAACTGTGTGAATAGCTCACTAAAGAGCTGGTCTGTTTCCACAAGTGGCTAAGGTGGGAACTAGAGTGTTATTGTTTGGACAGTTGAGTAGAAACTCTGAAAAACTGCAGCATCAAGACTATTGTAACCTGTGTGAAATAGAGTTGATAGAGGTGTATCATGCTGATGATGAAGAAACCTGTGGAGCTCATAACTGAGCTCTGTGTTGAATTCCTGATCAACCCAGCGTGAATAAAGAACTGTGGGGCTATATAATGTCACGTTTGTGAGACAAATTATCTGAATGCTTGTGATTCTGGAAGATGTATCTTTGAATTATTTATTTAAAGTGCAGTTTAAGTGTGGGCGGCACGGTGGCACAGTGGTTAGCACTGCTGCCTCACAGCGCCTGTAGACCCGGGTTCAATTCCCGACTCAGGCGACTGACTGTGTGGAGTTTGCACGTTCTCCCCGTGTCTGCGTGGGTTTCCTCCGGGTGCTCCGGTTTCCTCCCACAGTCCAAAGATGTGTGGGTCAGGTGAATTGGCCAAGCTAAATTGCCCGTAGTGTTAGGTAAGGGGTAAATGCAGGGGTATGGGTGGGTTGCGCTTCGGCGGGTCGGTGTGGACTTGTTGGGCCGAAGGGCCTGTTTCCACACTGTAAGTCTAATTTACCTTTTTTATTTGAAGTAGCATTCATTAATTTCCTGTATCATTTGTATGAATTCTGATTCAATTTAAAATTAGAAAGTAATGAATATTTTTGAGATGTCTTAATTTGGGTATCATTCAGTAAAGTTGGTTATGTTGGTTTACAGTTTTCCAGACTGTAAAACTTGAAACAAAATTGTTCTGTGCACTGTAAGGTAAAGCCAGGGAGAGGCTTCTGTTTACAAGCCAGTGACATTTAGCAAGAACAGCGTGTCAGCTTTGCTGACCCTACCCAACTTCCCTGAGCAAGATAATGAGCCTGGACTCAGTCTGGACTCTGATGTGAATTTTATCCATGCGAGAAACTGATGGCTCCAAAATACCATGCAGAGAAATACCCAGCAAGAGTCGATGCCTTTGGTGGAGGAATGCGAATGCTATGGGATCAGTATCTCTGATGATTGTGTGCTCAGAATATGTACAGACTTCAGATACTGTGTTTTAAGTCAAAATATATGTTTTTTGCAGGCACCCCAGAACTGAGCCCAGGTGAACGCAAGGAACTGGAAACAAAATTGAAAGAGAGGGAAGAATTTTTATTACCCATATATCACCAGGTTGCTGTGAGGTTTGCTGACCTTCATGACACACCAGGCCGGATGCAAGAGAAAGGGGTCATCACCGTAAGTGAGCTAATCTAATCTATATCAGTTGTTAGTAATAAGGATGAAAGTTCCTTTTGATTGCACAGCACCCCACCTGGTCCCAGTAGGAGCAGACCAGGGTTTGCAAGGTTGTTATCATTGTCTTAAGACTTGCTACATAGTGAATATCGGAATGTTATCTTAGGGTATGGTTTTCTCTCTCTTTCTTTCTCTCTCTTTCTTTCTCTCTCTCTCTCTCTCTCTCTCTCTCTCTCTCTCTCCCCCTCTCCCTCTCTCCTCCCTCTTCCTCATTTTGTCTGCAGTTGCACAGATCTCCGAGATCCATGTGCTGCTGCAGCTTCCAGAACTGACGATCAACGTATCTTTATGCCAATTAGCATGCACAAACCCTCTGAGTGACCGAATAATTGAAAGGGGACATTGTTTCTTAATTCATACTTTGCAGGATCATCAAAGCTGTGTACTATTGTTGGTGCCTTGGTCGATGCCAAGCAGTCTATCTATTATCATTTCTTTTGAGACTTTGCAATAGTAAAATGAGTAGCTTCCTTGGCCATTTCAGAGTCAATCAGGTTGTTTTGGACTTAGAATCCCATATAGACCAGATTGGGGGGTTGCAGATTTTCTTTCCTTTAAGGACATTGGTGAAAACGTGGGTCTTTTTAATGTCACTTGATCATTGTCACCATTAGACTGGCTTTTAATTCTTGATTTATTAATAAAATTAAATTTTACCATTTGTCATGTCCAGACTTGAATCCATGCCCAGGTTTTCTCTATTATTAGTCAACTTACAATATCACTCTGACACCACCTCCTTAGGTAATCAAGTAGGTTCTTCCTTTGTCTGTCCCCTCACCTGCTGCAGTCCCAGTCTGGCAGATGTAGTGGCCTGGCCAGCGCTCTCCATAATTGTGATAGTGAATAGTGCTTGAATTCTGCCATCCAGAGTATATTATACCCTTAGTTCTTCATCCAAATGTTATTCAGCAGAAAGGGGCATTGATTCATTCCTCTGAGAGGGTGACAGTGGTCATTAGTTTGGATAATGGCTCCTTACTTGTGTTTGACTGAATACCATGAGACTTCAGGTGGTCCAGGTTGTACATCACCATACTACCAGTAGTGGCTCATTCAGGAATGATATTGGAAGATTCTATGACATTGGCAGTGAAGTATAATTCTGTGAACATGACATGTTGCTTGACAAGCCTGTGGGACATCTATCGTAATTTTGACTCAAGTAAGAAGGACATTCAGAAAGATCTATTTGCTTTACTAAGATGCAGTAGTTTCATGGTTACTACAACTGAGCAGAGATCTTTTTTTATCCTAGATTTATTTAATGAATTAAATTCAAAATCCCCTGTTGCTGTGGTGGGATTTGAACTCCTATCTCTGGAGCATTAGTCCAGGTCTCTGAATTACTAATCCAGTAACATTACCTTTATGCCACTGTTCCCTTAAGAGACCAATACACGTCAGCATGCAGCTTAAAAATAGGCATCTGCTGAATAGGTATGGTGTGCCTTGCTTCAATTAGGCATTATAATTAAATTGGTCAGGTTTCAGGCATGACAAGAGGAACTACTTGAAAGGAACAGTAAACTGTCTTGAACGCTCAGCTACATTCATTTTAATTGCAAATATTCAATGACCAGAGAATCAATATGTGGAAATCTACAGTTTAGCTAATTAAAACAGAGGGACAGAATAGCAAAATTCTACTTGGATGTTGCTCAGTGCACCCCCTCCCCACCACATCTCTATCGACACAGCTCATTACAACATGGCATGAGTTCATGATATCAATTTATTCTAAAATCACAATTATATTTATTTTATCAATAAAGTCAGTAGAAATGCTGATCTATAGGACCTTAACATGCGAGTTGTAAAAGTGATGACAAAACCAACATTAAAGAAGGTAGCCAGCTGACTTGCAGTTTTAAGAATATTCAGTGTTAGCAAGCCCCTACCTGAACTGCATTCATATTACTTTTGTATGTCTTTTCCAGTAAGGTATAAGACTGGTTCATTTTGTTTAATAACTTCACTTGAAATTTATCAATAAATATGTACCGTGGGGCATTAAAAATGCAGCAAGCATCAATTTAGGGAATGTCAGTGTTCCAAGCTGCTTGTAATCTGTAGTAACACAAATAAACTTCTCAAAAAAGTTAACATGAATAATGAACATTTGTGTCTCAAATCATTCAATCGTTCTAAAAGTGACCTGAACAATGGTGTTTCCCCAAGTTTAAGAACCTCAAGGAAACAGTCATAAAGCATTGCTGAGAAAATAATTAGATCTCCAATACCATGTTATCAGATTACATTGAGAAGCAAACTGAGCATCAAAACTGAGCTGCTTCGACCAGGATCATTAGTGCGGTTTTTAAGATTTGCTGCAGGAGTCAGAAATATTCTAGATTAATGAGAATTCAGATTGTTAGAAGTAGCATATTGATTGATCTCTCTTTTAATGACAGGATATTTTGGATTGGCCGACATCGCGTACATTCTTCTACTGGCGTCTCCGCAGACTGCTCCTAGAGGATACAGTGAAGAAGAAGATCCTAGTTGCAAACCCGGAGCTGACGGACGGACAAATTCAGGCAATGCTGAGGCGCTGGTTTGTGGAGGCTGAAGGAGCTGTGAAGGTAGGATGTCAAAGAGCTGTGACTCATTACCTGTGACTTGACACTTGGACTATCTATTACAGTCTGGTAACGAGTAGCTTTGCACAGTAAGGATAGCCATCCATGGATGAACAACAGAGATGCTGAGTGCTAGTTGTCGTTGCCTCCTTAATCTAAAGTGAGGGAATAGTTTTACTGCATTTTGATCACTTGCACAGTCTTGCATCCCTTCATGTTATCAGTATAACCATACAATTTTCAACGTAACACAATACATACAAGTTCAACAAATGCTTGCCTAAAAAAGCTAAAGCTAGTTCAGAACTCCATCAGCGTTAGTAAAATGTGACGTGATAATATCGCAAGAAGGAAAACAACTTTGCATTTTCATAGTGTTTACCTCCTCAGAGATCTTGGTGTTTCACAAAATGGTTGATGATGAAGATAAGTTTCTAAAGTGGTCAAAAACAAAGGCAGCAGAAACTTTATTTGTGCATGTAATACAGGGTTTCTGCTATTTTTATAATGAACAACTGGTGGAGTGGGAACTGATTCACAGGTTCCAGGCAAAGGTCTATGGGCAGAGTATAAGGAGGTTTTTGAAGGCTGTGGAATGGGGAAGTTGATAAAATACTGGAGAGAGGTTGGGGCACAATGGTACCTGAAATGGGTGAGGGAGTGAGAGACATGCAAACCAACGGAGTAAGTAAATGGGAGTTATTTATAAAACATTATCGGCATACAGTCCCATATATGTCAACAGGAAGGGCAGATACATTTTATATATGGAAAATTGGCTAAGTAATGCCAAAAGCAAAACATTGAGATACAGAGTTCAACAGAAAATGCTGGGACAGACTCTACAAGTCCAGCAACAACTGTGGAGAGTAAAACTTCAGGTTTTTTTGATTAGTTTTTCATCATAACTGAAACAGAATATAATACTTAAAGTGAGGGAGGAGAAAGGAATCCACATGGGAAGCTAAACTGTCATCTACTGAACAGGTTAGTGAGAGGGGATCTGAAGATTTGCTTTATCTGTCAAGGGATAGGACAGTAGTAGTTCCCTGGACCCACAATCTCCGATGATACAAAGTTAGGCGGACAGGCAGGTAGTACTGAGGAGGTGGGGAGGCTGCAGAAAGAGTTAGCCTGTTTAGCAGAGTGTGGTCCAGGAAATGGCTGATGAAATTCAACACGAGCAAATACAAAGTCTTGCATTTTGGAATAAAGAATACAGGTATGGACTATTTTCTAAATGGTGAGAAAATTCATAAAGCCAAAGTACAAAGGGATCTAGGAGTGCTAGTCCAGGATTGTCTAGAGGTTAACTTGCACGTTGAGTCCATGATTAAGAAAGCGAATGTAGTGTTGTTATTTATCTCAAGACGGTTGGAATATAAAAGTAGTGATGTGCTTCTGAGACATTATAAGGCCCCATTTTGTGTCTAATTTTGGGCCCCACACCTCAGGAAGGGCGTGCTGGCATTTTCAGTGGAGATTCACATGGATGATCCCTGGAATGGTTGGCTTAACTTACGATGAATGGCTGAGTGTCCTGGGATTGTATTCATTAGAATTTAAAAAGTTGAGGGGAGATCTAATAGAAACTTACAAGATAATGCATGGCTTAGAAAGGATGGATGCTGGGAAGGTGTTCCCATTAGGCGAGGAGACTAGGACCCCTGGGCACAGCCTTAGAAATAGACGGGGTCAATTTAGAACGGAAATGAGTAGACATTTCTTCAGCCAGAGAGTAGTGGGACTGTGGAATTCATTACCATGGAGCGCAGTGGAGGCCGGGACGTTACATGTCTTCAAGGCAGAAATTGATAAATTCTTGATCTCGCAAGGAATTAAGGGCTACGGGGAGAATGCGGGTAAGTGGAGTTGAAATGCCCATCAGCCATGATTGAATGGTAGAATGGACCCGATGGGCCAAATGGCCTTCCTTCCACTCCTTTGTCTTATGGTCTTATTATACGAGGACTTCTCATATAATTATGACAAAACAGAATTGATTTTATGAATGTTTATACTTATCAAAATAATTAATGCTAATTTTTGGGAATAAAATGTTTGTCTCATTTTGTTCGTGTGCCTTTGTACAGGACAACTAGACATAGATTTAAAGATCCTTTTGAATTGTGTGGCTAAGCTTTGAGTGCTAATTTCTGTTTTCCATTTTGTGCACCAACCGTTCTTGTAGAAAATGTGTTGTGTTTTCCAGCAAATGCATTCTTCTCAAAAAGCAATCAAAACAATATGATTTTTGTTATACAAAACTGCCAGAATCCAGTGATGTATGAGTACCAAGACATTTGGGGTTGAAGGTGCTGACTTATGCAGCAAGACTATTATCATCCTGCAGCTAAATAGACAAGTAAAAGCACTATATAGAACCTATTTCGCTTAATTTAAAGATGATTGTGTTAAGATTAGGTTAGATTACTTAGTGTGGAAACAGGCCCTTCAACCCAATAAGTCCACACCAACCCGCCGAAGTGCAACACACCCAGACCTATTCCCCCACATTTACCCATGTCCCTCACACTACGGGCAATTTAACATGGCCAATTCACCTAACTTGCACATTTTTGGACTGTGGGAGGAAACCGGAGCACCGATAAGCTATGTGATCATACGGTGTTAACTTACATTGTTCATTCAATAATTTGACATTTTTAGTGTTTTTTTAAACACTTAAAATTGTTAGCATTACACTATATCTAAGTTGCAACTGTTTTTTAAATGGATAGTAAAAGTTCAAAAATGATTAACTGTTGGTAATGATTTGCATTTTTCAGTGGTCTAACCAGAAAATCAAGACCAGATCCAATCTTAAAATTGATGGTCACTATTGTGTATGTTTCTTGGGTGTTCCTTAAATGATAGCTAGGTTCACTCGGTGTTCTTTCTAAAACAATCAGAAATTATTCAGAATAGTGAAACTTCATACCAATGGAAATTGTGAATTCCTATTAGGTTTTCTGCAAAGTGCATCAATGGACCACTCAAGGTACATTACAAGCCAGTATGTTGTGTTGTTTACTTGCTCGCAAGCACAAAATTAACATGTACTGTAAACACCGGAGCTTTAACTTGACATTGAAGTCATGACAAACTTCCCTAAAAGTCAAAAATCTTAAATTGGAGTAATTTCAGTAAAAATAGAACAGTTCCAATTAAAATTAATAGAAAAGATCAAAAGAACAAGTCAAATCCAGTGGGCTCCCTTATCCTCACTACTCCAGTAGCTTCTCAAGGGACTAATAACTGACAAGGTATTTGACATAAGCAAAATAAGAAAATAAATTTCTAAACTTCGTCAGAACAAAAGAAATGACTTCTCCAACCTTGGTCAGAATATGGCATCAAACTCTATTGATGTACAAAACAAAGATATTCTGGAACCATGCCAACCTCCCCAGGTAGAAGATGCTTTTCGATGCAGGCATTTTGTTAACTAATACTTACAATAATCAACTTTGATTATATTAAGCTACAATTAATCTGCACCCTGGAATGTGTTGATAGGAACTAGCGTGCTGTTACTTAATTAAAACCAAAAGGATTAAAAATATTAATGGTATTAAATATTCTACTAAACCACAAGTGCTGGAATTCTTGGATAGATCTGCTCTTCTTATGTGAGCTTAAAATGAACAGTCATTTACATCCTTTGAATTGTCCATCTAACATGCCAAGTATTACTTTGTTTAAGCTTATGACGAGATCACACCATGAATATGCATTTTGGTGTTAGGCACGGTCAAAAAGGCTTCAGGAAATGTTTTTTGTGTGAAAAATGCATGGTTTGTGTCGCCAAATCCTTTTAAAACAGCTAACCAAGAAACTGATCTGCAAAGCAGCCTGCAGGTTTTAAGCTGCTTACTTGGAGAGGTGGTCACAACATCAAGCTGACCCATCACCAAAAGGAACTCTGAGCTGAATCACAGCAGATCTTGAGGATTAAAATCTTGTCTTTTGGAAATAATCTTTAGATGGGGTTGGTGATGTGATTTGGAAACACAAAAATAGTGTTACTGGGGAGAATTATTTTCTAGTTCTAATACTTTACCCGTTTGTTCCTTTCAGTCCTGATTGTCAATCTAGTGAGATGTCATGGATGGTAGCAATCCCTTTCAACCTGGTTCAAGTGGTATGAACTAAGACACATTAGAAAAGCAACTTTGCCTTAGAGGATATTAAAACCCTATTCTCCACTAATATCCACATATCCAGCCTTCCAGTATGAATGTTGAACTGTAATCAGAAAATCTGAACTGGATTTAGTTCAATCCCAGCTCCCAAATCTTGGGCCACCTACAGTACTCCAACTCTGAACTGCAGCGGGGGAAGCTAACTCTCAAAAACCAGAAATTGAAATGGAAATTCTTGGAAAGTTACTGCCTGGCCAAAGGCTGCCATTATCCACTAAGCCAATTGAAAGCTAAAAAAATTATTTCTCGACAGTTATATTTATAAGTCTAGATTAGTGTGATGCTGGAAAAGCACAGCAGGTCAGGCAGCATCCGAAGGAGCAGGAAAATCGACGTTTTGGGCAAAAGCCCTTCATCAGGAATGAGGCTGGGAGCTTCAGAGGTGGAGAGATAAATGAGAGGGAGGGTAGGGCTGGGGAGAAGGTAGTCAAGAGTACAATAGGTGGATGGAGGTGGGGATGAAGATAATAGATTGGAAAGAAGGGTGGAGTGGATAGGTGGGTTGGAAGATTGATAGATGGGACAGGTCATGAGCATGGTGCTGAGCTGGCAGGTTGGAACTGGGGTAAGTTGGGGGAGGGGAAATGAGGAAACTGGTGAAGTCCACATTGATGCCATGGGGTTGAAGGGTTCCAAGGCGGAAGATGAAGCGTTCTTTCTCCAGGTGTCAGGTGGTGAGGGAGTGGCGATGGAGGAGGCTCAGGACCTGCAGAGTGGGAGGGGGAGTTGAAATGTTCAGCCACGGGGTGGTGGGGTTGAATGATGTGGGTGTCCCGGAGATGTTCCCTAAAGTGCTCTGCGAGAGGCGTCCAGTCTCCCCAATGTAAAGGAGAACACATCGCGAGCAACGGATACAATAAATGACGCTGGTGGATGTCCAGGTGAAACTTTGGATGTGGAAGGCTCCTTTTGGGGCTCTGGATGGAGGGGAGGGTGCCAGTTGCCAGGAGGGGAGGGTGGATTGTTGGGTGGACCTGACCAGGTAGTGACGGAGGAAACACTCTTTGCGGAAAGGGGTGGGAAGGGAAATGTATCCCTGGTGATGGGGTCCGTTTGGAGGTGACGAAAATGTCGGCAGATGATGCAGTTTATGCGGAGGTTGGTAGGGTGAAAGGTCAGGACCGGGGGGGGGGGGTGGGGTTCTGTCCTTGTTGCATTTAGAGGGATGGGGTTCGAGGGCGGAGCTACGGGACGTGGATGAGATGCGTTGGAGGGCATCTTTAACCACGTGGGAGGAGAAATTACAGTCTTTAAAGAAGGAGGCCATCTGGTGTGTTCTGTGGTGGAACTTGTCCTCCTGGGAGCAGATACGGCGGAGGCAGAGGAATTGAGAATACGGAATAGCATTTTTGCAGGAGGTAGGCTGGGAAGAGGTGTATGCTTTCAGCAGTCACATTTTTAAGGAGTAATTGTAGGAGCAACTTTCTGTGATCAACCACATTACTAAGGGAAAGGGTTGCCATTTGAAATACATGGAATTCTGTGGTGAGACTAGTTCTGTCACTTGCTAAATGCCCATTAATTGCACCCAAAAAAATTAGAACATGCCTATTTTAGGTGTAATTGAATTTTTAATGGTGTGATGAAGCTTAATTACTTCCAAACAACATCTTTAGCTCTGAAAAGTAACTTTTATCAGTATGATGTCTTATTTCTTAAAATTCTAATTGATGGAAGTTTTGGAAATGTAAAGGTTGTCCTTTTTTTCTTCTTTTGAGTCTTTGTTATTGCTGACAGCAACTTCTGAATGTGAAATAAAGAGGATTGAAGGAAGGGATGAGAGAGAGATTGAGGGTAAAGAGACAATTTACATTACCCATTCAGATACTCAGTAAGGAATTCCATCTGGCTGAGGAACTGTTGGTGAACTGTTGTTTGCCCTGTTCTCTCAAATCTCTGATCCTCTGCTGAGGGCCCTGCACCAAAATGGATTTCTAATGGTAGAAACCACCAGTGGAAAATCCCATGGATTGCCTGTGGCGAGTTAGGCGCAGTGAGCCCATGTCACCGTTTGTTTGCTATTAACCACAAAATCTGAATCAGTGTGTTGTAAACATTGCATTAATTTGTCAAATACCTAAGTAGCATTTGTGCAATCAGTCCAGCTTGGACATTTGCCAGTTAGGTCCATCAGTCTGTCACATTACAATAACATAACTGTGTGTCTTTGTGAGTGACACTAGGACACAAGACGATTGAGAATGTTTGCACAGACCAATGCTTTGTGGACAACTAACTAATAAACCCAAGATAATATGCATCTATGTAATGAAATCTCACCATTGTGGTATGGCCTACACACGCACCATCTCTAATGTTTAACAGTAAACTCAGGTGTGAGCACCAACCTTCTATTAGTCCTTGAAATCATTCAAAACTACTTTACCCCAGTGTACTGGTTGAGCAAATCTAAATTGCAGCATTGCACCAGGTGGGAGTTCGATCTGAACTGCTGTTGAGAAAGCAAACAAAAAAGTCCTGGAAGTCTGAAATGATAACAGAAAATGCAAATCCCCACAGTGTTGATAGAGAGGACAGGCAAACTGCCACACTGCAGGATGTATACCCTTCATAACAACAGGTATTTTATTTCCAGCATTCATTATTATACAGTTAGCCTAAATGCTAGAGAGAATCTAGTACATCTTTGAATTTTAAAAATCAGTTTTGAACAAAGGATACTGGACCCAAAGCATTAACTTAGCTTTGTCTCCACAGATGTTATCAGACGTGCTAAGTTTTTCCAAGAATTTCTCTTTTTGTTACTGATTTCCAGCATTTACAGTTCTTTGCTTTTTTTGTCTGGTATAACTTTTGTTTGCTCAGACTGCTGTTTTGTCACCTGTGAATTTAACGGATCCTGAAACCACCTTGAATTGAAATGATAAAATCAGTGATTGTCCCAAAGATGACTTTAGCCAACTACATGTGTATGTGAGCTGAATCAGGTCCTGTGGCTGCCCCCCCCAACTGAAGTACTGACTTTGCATATTGGCCATCCCTAATGAAATGAACTAACCTGCAATGTTCCCCAAGAAAGCAACCTTGACACTTTCACTAGGGGCTCTGAGGAGTTCATTTCAAAATGGGTCCACTTAGTGTATTTAAGCAAAATTGGAAGAAAATGAAACAATCAACCATATCAGCACCAAAGAAAAGGCAAAATCCTGTGAAGTGCAAGGTTCTGTCCTGAGGTTGGAAAAGGCTCAGCGGTTTTAGTTTGCAGTGTCTGTATGATAGATGAGGGCCAAATCAAAAAAAGGTGTGCTTTTTACTTGAAACAAGTTTATGTGCTTCTGCAGTTTTCCAGTTGCTATCAGGAAGAACATCATCATAAAACAAAGAGAACAGGAGGTTATTTGGTACACTGTCAAACACCTTGTACCTGTTTGACTCCAGGGCTACATATAGCTCATCTCATGTAGCTGGCGGCTTGTGGTGGTTGAGGACCAAGGCAATGAGAGGAGAGAGTGCATCCATCAATTGACTGTTTATTGCAAGGGCTCAAAAAGCTTTTGAATCACAACACAGCTGATTGTCCAGTGTCTTTGAATGCCTGTGAAATGTTAAAATACAGATAAAACTATGTAGATTGTTGTTGACTTCGTTGTATCAATACCACTATGACCGATACGGATGAAAGAAAATATCAAACAAAACTGCAGAC
The DNA here is from genome assembly GCF_020745735.1 of Hemiscyllium ocellatum. NCBI lineage: Eukaryota > Metazoa > Chordata > Chondrichthyes > Orectolobiformes > Hemiscylliidae > Hemiscyllium > Hemiscyllium ocellatum. The sequence continues at coordinate 23,033,396 of NC_083431.1, forward strand.
AATCTATCTGTTAGATGCTGTAAGCTTGTGCAAAGACACATTGTTAAATGTACTTAAATAACTTGGGACCTTATCTTTTGTAAATTCATTCTCAACACGAAAACTTGTGTGAAAATGTTTTTTTAATCCCTATTTCTCCGTGTCTGTCCTGGAAATATTGACTCTTGCTTGCATTCAGTTTTGGGGATGCAGACTGCTGTCACAACCTTGTCTGAGTGGCTAAGTGTCGTGTGAGGCTAATAAGTAATTGTCAACAGGCTATTTAACCATGAGGGCACAGCAACCACGATAAGCACTATGATCAGCCACTGTCCACTTGTGTACTTTCCTCATAGCTGTCATTGTAGTTCCTAATGAGCTGGAGCTGCAAAATACGGCAATGATGCATAGATCTCTAGATTCCGAAATGAGGGAAAGCTTCTCTCTTCATACCTTACATAGATGCATATGGCGCTGAATTATTTAACCACACTACCAATCTTGGTGCCTATTTGTTAATTTGCTTAACAGTCCTCCCACATTTTCATCTATATCATTTCTGTATGCAACAAATAATAAGGCTCCCAGTACTGATACTTGTGATACACTGCTGGACACTGGCCTGCACTCAAACAGCCTTCTGCCACTACCCTTTGGGTCTTATTTGGCTCTGTCTAGTTGACAGTCTTTATAGGGTTGTAAAAACAGATATTTTAAAGTAAATTTTTGGGTTCATGTTTTTTGCTCTGAGCCGTTGTTTTTGGATCAATGTTTTTTTACAGAGTACATACTGAGTGAGGGGGTTATGGAAGGGTCATTGTGAGCATGAATGGTGCACAAGATCGGTGAAGGATTTTAAAAGATCATAAAGGGCTTGGAGCGACCACAAGGTGATGGGAGGTGACAGGAAAGGGCTAGCGGGCTCAACATCTTTTAACCTAATTGGGGAGAGGTCCCAGAAAACTGAGGTGGGCCATTAAACCTGCCCACTCCAATGGCCACCTGTATTCTGCTTCTGCAGTTGTTGAGCTCAACTCAATCCCACCCTTGTTTCTCCATAAAGAAAATTGCATGAAATGGTGCCCTTTATGTCAATATAACGTATAAAGGCTGGTCTGCTAAGTCACGCAATTTCCAAGGCCATCTGCCTAAGCTGCAAAAATCCAGCCTGTCGAATTCCAGAGTAAATTCTTTATCAGACCAACCAATGGAACGGGACAAAACCCAATGGCAACAGGATTCATCATCATTGTTCTTAACATGTATTGTAACATCATTAGGATCACACCTGAAGATTCTCATTCACATTTACAAAATAGAGTACTGACAATTGTCTCCCTTTTCAGGCTTATCTGTGGGATGACAATAAGGATGTAGTTGAATGGTTGGAGAAACAACTACTGGAGGAGGAAGGAGCTCGCTCAGTCATTGATGAGAACATCAAGTACATCTGCAGAGATTATATTCTCAAACAGATCCGAAGGTGAGACTTGCTCTGATCTTTCTCTTATGGTATTGTCCAAATAGTATTCCTCTTTAAAATTTCTGGTATTGTAATTTACAGGCCTCCTTCAAAGACCTTTTATATAATGTTACATCATGCTTTTAAAAAAAAAAGTAGCACAAATCTAATTAATGAAATGGATAAAATACTTCCCATACTTTTCATAATTCTCAAATTTTCAAGGAACTAATCAAAAATGCTTCAGTAGTATCCACTGCCTTTTCATCTCTTTCAAACATTTATTATATTATCAAACTCAAAGTGAGCTTTCTAATAGGAGATCCGCCAATTTGGAGTCGGGTAGGTGGTGGTTGTTGGAATTGGGTAATGGGTGCAGAGCTGCTTGTAGTTTGCTACACTGTTTCTCAAGCAGCAGTGGTAGAGGCCTAGAAATTGGCTGCCATTCCTTTTTCTCCAGTGGGAGCTGTGTGTTCCAACAAAGGAATAATGAGGAAAATAGTCAAAGTCTTAACAGTGAGGCCATAAAATCTTAGAGTAGGAGGATTTGCTATTGCACAGATGAATATAGAATACAAATTGATGCATCTGTAAGGTGTATTTAATAGCTGACACCAATCATGGTGATAATTGCTGGGCTAACAGGGATAAGAGATAAATGTCTTCCCTTCATTGTTCGACACCCCATAATTGCAGATCCCAGAATATGTAGGGCCTTATTGACAGAAACAAGTAGAACACAGTTTTTATGGAGTTCCTGAATTTTCCTCCTGTGAACTGTAACAACTTCAGAATTTTGTGCGCATCAGTGCAACTGCGTTTGCATTTAGCAGGAGCCCTGTGTAGCCAGAGCAGAAATAAACAAAACACCTATCAACTGATTCTTCAGTGATTCTCAGAAGACCCAGTCATTTGCATACTGTTTCTTTCCCTGGGGCTTTGCAGAACACAGTATTAATTTTCAGTTAGATTATGCATGTATATGTTAACCAAATTGGGCAATGGAAAAGCAGAAAGGCAGAGAGAGAGAAATTCAATCTAGAGGAATCACTGTAGCACAAGTTGAACCATGTTTACCTATTCTAGTCCTTGTAAGCTTTGCTGCCACACTCATCCCCCCACCCCCACACTGTCAAAGTCTCAGCCCAAACTGGGGGGGAGCCAGCATTAACATAAAAATAGCTGGAGAGATAGTGATGAGTGTATCATGAACTATCCTCAGTCGTAAAATGCAGCAGCTGTGGCGCTGAACCAGATAGTCCTGGCTGTACTGGCGCTTCAATATGATAGTAGTAACTTTTCAAGGGAAAACATATATGTACTGCATAATTTACCATCAGATGCTTAAATGAAGTTGACCACATTTGCTCTGTGGCATTTTTGGTTTCCAAATGTATTCAGATTTAAATTGCATTGCTTTAAAACTAAAATATAATTTTAATCTCACGTAAATAATTTTGTGTTCCTTGGCTAATGTTATAATGTTGTTAGTCAGAAAACTAATGCTCAGATTATAGAAAGCAGTGGGTTGATTGTACCTTGTCTTTACAGTCTGGTGCAGGCCAATCCTGAAGTTGCCATGGATTCTATTGTTCACATGACCCAACACATCTCACCCACTCAGAGAGCTGAAATTGTCCGCATTCTCTCATCAATGGATGCCCCTGCTTCAACATAAAGGACACGTGGACGGGATTCTGCAGGGAGCTGACAGTACAAGCAGAGCTAGTGCACATTTCTTAACAGCTGCACTGACGAGGGTATTAGAAATTATGGAGCGTGGATCCTCATGCACAGAAATACAGATGCAAGACACTGGCCCACAGATGGGATTGTAACAATTTACAACCTGTATGTGAAATGTAAGAAATGGATGAACTTAATTTAACCGGATGTAGATTGTGATGTTAAATACGTAATATTCTGGCACTGAATTGCCCCCTGAACACTCATGTCATCATGACTGGCAGTGAAGATGCCTTAAAAGTCAGTACTTGTGGGCTCATACTTGATGGCCCATAAAATTTCTATTCATTTGCCAGCAATCAAATCTATACACTACAGTTCTCAGTTCCTTTACAGGCATAAATTGACAGCACATCTCATGAAGGGCATGTAGTACATTGTGGTTTGCAGTGCCAGTTAATTGAACAATCGATGTAGAGTTGTTTGTGGAAATATTTTAACATTTCTTTTTGTAATCAACTACCTTTCCCATCCTGAATTGCTGCTGTTAAGGGGGAAACAAACAGGAATGGACTGAAAAGAATAATTAAACAACCAAGTGAAAATTATACCCCACACCCCACTTCATTCCAGCACTCCCCTCCCCCCAAAACCAATTTGCTATTGACTTAAAAGTCTCTGGTGGTTTAAGATGGTGCACACAGAGGTGTCTGTTACATTAAACCTTATAACTTAATTAATGAACCAGCGTTTCTGCCAGAAAAGAAAGTGTGAGTATTTGAGATTTTTCATTGGCATACTCAGTTAATTGACTTGCAGATTCTACTGATGCATTTGCAGATGGACCAGTTTTCGGGGAGAGGATTTATTGAAGGAGAAGGAACAAGTGGCTATTTTCTGTTTTAATTATTTTTAATCTGACTTGTTGGTTAAAAGTTACAAGTTCTATATTTTACTATAAGCCTATAATAATTGCCAAATCTGACAGAAACCCAAGTAACAAAAGTAATGAAATGTCAGGGATAAGAAAGAAGGTGGTTAGCATTTTCTCCTCCGCTCAGGCACTGAAAGTGTCTGCAGTTTGAATGTATTAGGATGAAGATACGAGGAGGAATATTTGAACAGGCAGAGAAAATGTTATTTACTTAAGAATTAATAAACTGAAGCAGCAACTTGGACCTTAACCCTTTCCTCCACATTATTCTAAAGGACTTAAAGGAAGAAGCAATGCAATAATAAACAGTCCAAACTAGTTTATCGCTGTAACCCAATTCTGACCAATAGTAGTATGTCAAGAAAAGGAACTTGCCATCACAATAAGTTTTTGAGTTGCCGGCTATAGGGAAGCAAGAATGTACATTTCAATGAAGGACTAAACATTTAGTTTGCACATGTCCAAATAACCAAATCTAGATAAGTCATGTCAAGATCTGATGTAATAGCTATAACAAAGTCTTTGAGTAGTAATACTTAGAAAAACATTTGGATGGGGTTGTTAGTTGATACGTTGCTCAAATTTAACTAACAATTTTGATTGTTTGGTCTCCTTTCCACTGGCTACCTTGTTAAAACTGTTCCAAGCTGCTGAAGGCCAGCAGAATGTTTATCAAAGTCAGCAATGCAGCAACAGATTCAGTGCTCCCCACTTCCTGAGCTCACCTAACTCATTCGGTCTACACAAGGGAGGAACAAATGTAGGAGAGTCATGGATGGCCCAGAGAGGGCGGAGGGAATAAAAGTGAATGACTTGTCTTTCCATACAGTTCCTTTTCTCTCAGTTCTGAATGTTATTGAAGAGTGGGTTAACTGTTACATTTGTGGGACCAAGAGATCAGAGACTCGAGACAGAGATGTGTGTCTTCACGAAATAAATGAAAGTTTGGATTTATGAAGCCTCTAAATATTTTGAGCCTTAGCACAAAATAAGATGGCAGGTCAGACTGAAATGGGCAATCTGTCTTTTGCACCATTTCAGAGTAAAATTCCAACTTCTGCAGCTCAAAGCGGCTGTTCTGTCCTTTTATTTAAAAGACTGCCCGTTGGTATCTTAATTTGATGCTTTGACAACGAGGGGTAGATCATCTCTGAACAATAATTGGAGCAAAATCAGAAATTTATCTGTAGAAAATGAGTTTATAATTTTAAAGGACCTGGTGTTCACAAAGATCTTCACAAGTATTATAAAAGGGTCAAATGAGTGCAAATACTGCTAACTGTAATTGACACAGGGATCTTATCTTTTGACACCTGTGGAATATAGTCTCATCATTTTAAGTGCAAATGGCAACTCTGGACGGCTTGGAATGAATTAATTATGTTTTGGAACTTGTTTCTCTTTGCATTACTGTGACATCCCAGGATCTTTTGCTTGGACTTTGTAACTAATTTATATTTTTTAAGTGAGTCCAAATGCATATACAAAGTTCTATATGCATTGAATGTCTCATTATTAACTTATGATTAGATTTATATAATATTTTCAATGCTACATGTATGCAGTTTGTAGAATTGTTTGGAACTTAGTGTCAACAATTTCTAAAGTCCATCACTTCTGCCCTCCATCAGGGCTTGCTGCACGGTTATGTCTGAATTCATGTAGGAGAGGTAGAATCCATTGGTCTTAGTACAGGTGACATTGTAGAGAAAAAGACAGGCACTGCAATAATTTTAGTCATCAAATTATTTTGATGTGTTGTTTGTGATATAACTGGAGTTACTGTGCCTGAGCAGAAAGCACCATTAAAATATTCTCTCTTTGTCTGTTTTAATAATCCACAATGACTGCCTATGGTAAAACAGTGCTTGTACCTAATCAGTTGGTGTGTCGGATAACTCTGGTATGTGGAATTTCATTTCTAATTGAGCTATGCTAAGCCTATAGATGTGATGATGTAACAAAGGGAAACAACCTGTGGTTACAGGGAAATGATACAGTATCTAAACAGTTAAGAAACTCTTCAGCTATTGCAGTGGTTGGCCCCAACTGGAGTGAGCAATTAACTCTGCCATGTCAACACCTGACTTTTACTGTATCATTAAGTTCAGAACACACCCTTGAAAGTTTGGGTACATGATCGCATTCAGCATCTCCGTGTAAATTCTAAATGCCACAGCCCTGTTATTCTTTTTATGATTCTTTCTTTTCAAGGGATAATGACCATTTTTCCAACCAAGTATCCAAGCTCATTCGTGGGCATTCAGACTTCCTAGAATTTCAGATGTGTGGTAATGAAAGATTAAAGTGAGTGATTTGGAGTGAAATTCCTTTGAACAAAAATGGGAACGTGAGGTGCTGCTTCTGCAATTAAGGCCTTGCGAACTGGTATTGTCAGAAATTGCACATTTCATACTGATGTTGCTGCTGAAATTTTACTAAGCACAGAGAAAAATATTCATTCTCTCATTTATTCCTTAAAAGGAAATTGTACCCACTCCACATAAGCAAAGGGGAGGAGTCACATTGAACAAGTAATGGAATACATTTGCAACAATGCAAGTGGTTTGTTGTATTGAAACAATGGGTCGACATTTTTCAGCCAAAGAATCCTGAGATGCTGCAGTCTGGTGGTGGAACAATAAAATTGACAGTTTATTTATTTCATTTTTTTTAATCAAGTTTTTTTTTAACATGAAAGCCATGAGCCTAACTTTGTTCGACATGTGTTTGTAAAACAAAATCTATGAATTAAAAACTCTCAAATTTTCACCCTGACTTTTGAGGAGCCAAGCACAGACTTGATGGGCTGAAGGGATCTCTCTCTTTGTTATGTAATTCAGTGTCTTCTCTTGCCCTCAGTCCTGTTGCAACTGTGAGAGGAAATAGCATTTGTCATGTGGGATATCCACAATACTGCTTACTAAGCGGCTAAAGGGAAGAATCCACTCCTATCGCACCCCCCCCCCCCATCCGCCCCACCCCCTCCTTGCCCCAAGCTCCATTTATTTAGTTTGGTAATTTCAGCCAGGTTAACACTATTACTGGCTTTCTTCAAAGTGAATGGGAAATTAGCTAGGCTTCTCATATTGCTTACAATCCAATGATCCTTGGTGGACATTCAGTGTTTGTTGTGAATAGCCACTGGGGTGAGGAGCCAGTGACCCTGCAGATTATGTACCCTTCCAGAAAAGAGAATAAATTTGGGTTTGAAAGCAACTCTACATTTTGACACATAAATCACAAAGGTACCAAACACTGGGAGAAAGCAGGAAATTGGTCACATTACAGTGTAAAAACATTTTGTGCTCTCTCAAAGCTGAGGATCAAAGTAGCAACGTTTTCTAATTTAAGGCTTTTGTAACTTCTTCAATCTCGAGAGTATCAAAAAGATCAAAAATAAAAAAAAATTGAGTCTTTGCAGTTTGTGTTGTCTGATTCTTCATCTAAGCCACAAGGATAGGTTGGATTCATTTCCAATCAGACAGTCCCACAAATATTTAAAACAAATTGAATTGCACACCAATACCCATCACAATTACACTTGGTGCAATAACTGAATTAGCAATTCAACAAAATAATTGGAAATGCGACATTCTCTATCCAGAAGCCTCCCTCGAGGTTTTTTCGATCTATGGGGGTACTCAGCTTCACTAATTCTGCAGCTAATTAGTGCTGCACTTGGAAATGAAGTTGTTTAAATGTAGAATTCCTCTTTGGTGAAAAAATACATCACGACGTAAAGCAAATGTGCCCTAACTTGAAACCCAGTTGTAACCCTTTACGTACCAAGCTTTACTGGTTACAGCACTTTCATTGAATTGATTGCAATATGATTTTTTTTTCTTTTCCATTGCAAGTGTTGCTTTCTTTCTCTATCAACTTCTTCTAAGCACAAGCACAAGTCCCCACCTTTAGTTTCGAAGTGATGCAATTTCCATTGCTCAGCAATCACTTCGATGTTACGTTTGGGAGTCTGCTGTATAGTCAAGTTTGATGTGGCGAGAAGCATCCTTGTGAGCAGCAGGACTGATCTGGGTAAGAAGTTCTTTTTTTCTCTGCAACCTAGATTCATCTCTGGACTAATCAGATTTGTTGGAAGGCTTCTACAATAGAGATTTCATGTGATTTTGGAATCTCAAACTTTTCACCTGCAGACATGACCCCTTATGTGTCTCAGTCAGCACAACTAAGCAGAAGTGTAACAATTTTATTTTAGTTTTGTCTACCATTACATTAAACATGTCAAATATCTTTTTCTGCAGCCCTTGTATACAAGGTTGATCGGAGTAGTTGGAATTAACACAATATCAACCTTGAATCAATAAAACTTGGTAATTTAAAATACTCCTCTTTACTCAAGTGATACTTGTGTTTGAATATTCACAAGGTGAAATTTAGAACTGGCAAATATTTTAAACTTTAATTATATTTCAATTGATATTGCATTAAACATTTACAGAGACGAACCATTACAGCTGTGCACAAAATACAAATTCATCAACATATCCTTTATATGTTGTTGGTAATGTAAATGCAGGGAGGAAATCCTTTTGCAATCAAGTGCTGGCAAAAGCTGCAGGGAAATTTTTTCCAGTTGGCAGGATGGTCCTGTTCAAGGGAGAATTGGCTCGGATTCTGTACCCATTGAGTGTAGCATATTCCCTGCCCACATATGCAAGTATTCGTTTTAATGTTGGACCTAAGTTCAATATATGGAAGCAAGATTTGTAATAATAATTGTAAGCTCTAAAGAGGATCCCACTGCATTGCAAGGAATTCATTTTCTGAATGCACGTTTAGCCATGTATTGTTTTTAATTAGTAAATTCTTTCTGTGAAAATACACAAACTAGTTTTATCCAGACATACTCAGTAGCATGCTGAATCTTTGGAAGCAGGCATGCAACATTTAGGGCTGGAATCCTTTGCTCACTGTCAATAATGAACAAGAAAGGAGAGGGTTCATTGAGGTCAGTTATTCCTGATTTGTGCAAATGGGAAGTTTGCTAGTGCTCTGATCCTGCTAATTCAGAACTGCAATTGGACAATCTTCCTTGTTCTTCACTTTGTAGTGGTAGGCTTATTTAATCATCAAAAAATTTAGACTGGCATCTTCATCGAGAGCCCACCTGTTTTGTTCCCGAAGGTTGCTAATATCACTGTATGCCCTATAGACATACAGTTAATTACAACTACAAACCTAGTCGTTGCAAATGAACAGGGCGCTGTCAGGCCGACAGAAAAAGATTACATTTAAAAGAAACATTTTTCCCTTGGTGGCATTAGTTAATTTATTGTTTTAGTACATTGCTTTTCCAAAACAACACTCAGACTTTCTTCCAAACAGATTAATCCTAAAGTCTGGAAGTTTTCCAGTCTGGCTTGTTTTCTGTGGATTTAATTAAATTAATTACCGCATTTATGTTGGATACTGGGCACAGCCGTAAAGCTGCTTTATTGTTCCTGTTAGTTGGCCTTCATAGTCAGTTTGATAGCATCAAAAAACAAATTACAAACCGTTTTGTTCTGAGGTTGTCAAGCAGGCTTTATTTTAAATAATACTCTGATATGGCTGTAGCTCACAATGGTAAAAATAATAGCAGAGAAAATGTGAGTTTGATCTATTACTCCAGTTACTATATTATCTCTCCATTTTGATCATTTCTCCTATTAACCCTAGCCAAAAGTGCTCATTTGAAGGAAAATACATTTTTCATGAATGGGCCTTAGGTAATGGTACATGGTGGGAATTAACTGCATAATCAAGTAAAAGATAGTACAGAATGCCAGCAGTTCTGAAGAACTTCAGAGGATCATCTTCAGAAAAAAAAAATGAAACCAATGGGTAATTAAAAGCTTGGTCAAAGATAGGAGTTCAGGCATGTTTTCGAGGAGACAGCACTGAAGAGTTTTAGGAGAGCAACTGCAGAGATTCAGGCTTCCACTGCTGGGGAGAAGGAAGTGGTGACATGAGACCAGAGTTGATCTCACCATAGCCTCATGAAGATTAGAGTTTTATACTAACCTGTCCTCAGAGAGCTGTGTTGGGACTGTTACTTATATTGCCTCCGTTCAGGCAGGTGAAATGACGTTTATCCCACTGGTTTTGATTGCATTCTAAACCAAGTCTAATTCTAAGCAAGCTTCATTGCAGCATTCAATCTCATTTACAGAATATGGCAAGCCACAAGTTGGATCTATACACTTTCACACCACCTCCTTTTTAAACCATTGTATTATCCATCAGGTTTAAAGCTTTACAATTTCCCTCCAAGTAATCTTTCTATTTGATTTCCAGTTGTCTCCTCACCAAACTTGAACGAAGAGGATTCGAACATCAGAAGGCGCAGTGAAGAATGCAGAGAGTAATAAATATCAGGTTTAAGACAATACCTTGATGACACTTTTAACAGATTACCCAGTTGCTTTTGTTACTGCTTATTCTGTTTTGCAATTTCCTCCTTTTTACTGTTGACTTTCTATTGTTCTTTTCAGCAGCATTTATGGAGAGTTACAGAATTAACATCTCTTATCTGATGTCTTCTAAACGGAAGATAGTGAATTTTGTACTGAAAAAAGGGTGAGAAGGAACAAGTGGGTCAGAAGGAGAATTCAGTGGAAGATTTGAGGGCAAGGAAGATTACAAGTATCACTGAACAAAAGACAAAGGGATAGGTTTTAGTTGGAGAGAGAGATTGATCAGGGTTAAGGTGGCAACAGCTCTGTAATTCTATTTTCTTTGACTGTTGGAAAGTGATAGTGCAATTCATTGCACTATCACATTTCTGTTGCATGATTTAACTCCCTTGAAAATAGTTACATTTGTGCACTCTTAAAGTTGGAGAGTTGTGAAGGGGGAGTTTTTCATCTTCAAACATTTCCAGGATAAGTACATGAGGTATGCAAAATCCACCAGCTTTGAAGACCATAGCTGAAAGTGCATTTGTGCCTGGTCCAGGTGAATTTCTGTTCAATTGTAACTCCAACGATGCCACTGAATGCCCAATGTAAATGATTTCATTCTCCAGAAGATGTTTATTGCCACTTAACAGCACAAGTCTGAATGTTGCCTAGGTCTTTCACCATGTGGGCCTGGGACTGCTGTTAGCTGAAGAGTTGTGAATGCTAAAGACGACTGCAATCATTAGTAAACACTTTTTTTCAAACCTTGTGATTGAAGGAGCATCACTGATGTAACAGCTGGAAATGGTTGGATCTTGGATGTTGCACAGAGGGACACTTGCAGCAATGTCTGGAGATGATATCTCCAAAAAAACTTATCTTTTGTGCTACATAGATTGCTAGCTAGTAGCGAACTTTGCCCTTGGTCGTCTGTATTTCAAATTTACTTAGGCTTCTTGAAATGATACTCAGTCAACAGTCTCATCTCTGGAATTCAACTGAGTTTGGACCAAGGCTTTGATGAGGTCTAGCGCAAGTGAGGATGTAAGTGATAAGTAAGCAACATTTGATAGTATTGTCAGAGTCAACTTCCACCAGATTGCTGGTTGAGAGTAGGCTGATTGATTTCATTTTGGATATTTTTACGGCTCTGATAAAGCTTGTGATATAGCAAGAAATGTCATTTGCCTAATTGTTATCTATTTCTCTTAGAATTAAAGACCTTTACTAAAGAAACTTGGTAAAGAAAACCTATTTTTTGTTAACTAGTTTCATGAAGTTATATTCAAGAAATAAATTGTATCCCCTTAATACTAAACATACACTGGACAATATGGTTCTACAGAAATGATAGGTGTTTTTCCCTTTTACCTTTATTATTAAAACCAAGGTTTCAGCCAAGGATCCAAACTCAGGATAAAATGGATGACTTTTTCAGGTTCTTCTAATATTCAGGTGTGCTGGAAAAACACAGCAAAAATCCTTCAACAAGGGCTCTCATCTCTTTCAGTCCACATTTCTCCGTTCACCAGACAAAATTGGTTGCAAATTAGAATTCCTAGAGTGTGGAAATAGGCCCTTCAGCCAGCAAGTTCACACCAACCCTCCGAAAAGTAACCCAACTAGACCTATTCTCCTACGTTTCTGCCTGACCAATTCACCTAACCTGCACATCTTTGGACTGGAATAAACTGGAGCACCCAGAGGAAACCCATGCAGACACTTGGAGAACGAGCAAACTGTGGCTGAAATCAAACCAGCTCCCTGGTACTGTGAGGCAGTAATGCTACGCACAGAGTCACTGCCACTGAAATAGTTCAGCTTTCTCTTTTTCATTGACGTGGTCAGGGCTGCCATTTCCAAAGTTAAGGATTTTAACATCTTGATTGTCCTTTTGTTGACTACCATCAATCATTCACAAATAGTGCAGTACAACTGCAGCTGCAACTTTGATCTGGGCAGCATGCTGTATGAGCACAGCTTTGTCTACTGCAGGCTGCTCAGCCTATTTGTGGGCCTGCATTGTAGCTTCTGGCATTTCATTCCAAGGTGTGCTTGATGAGAAGTTTCTTCTTGTAAAGGTTTATTTTTAAAATTAATATTTGTCACTGAAATATTTTGCCACTAAAACAAACTGCAGACTGTTATTAAAAAAAGACAACGTGGTGAAATGAAACCTTTATTACAAACAAAACATCCAATTAATGGCAGGTTCAACAATGCACTAAAATGAACTTGTGCAAGGCTTAGTTTATTTCCAGCTTCTTTTAACATCAATATACCTTATTCAATCATTTCCATCATGAGATAGTGGTACTTTAACTGCAAGACATAAATTTTGCTTTTTTATAAACTTTGTTCTGATCTTTAAAAGATTACCTTTCCTGTATATGAAAAATTTCATGATTAAGATCAACTATTATTTTAAAAACGTCACTCCAGCTAGCCTTAAATTTTTTTTTAATAACTATATTCAGAACAGCAATAATTGCCACTAGGAAAAAGGCAAAAATGATAATTTTGGGAAACGCACTATTCTCTTACAGAAGAGAACACAGATGTGTAGATAAGTGTTTCAAACTGCCATTACCTCTATCCCAATTATCCTTCTCCAGTCATCCACTGTAAAAACAAACCATTCAACATGGTAAAAATTGCCAATATACAGATTGTGGGTTGGGCACATAAATTGGTCAGAAACCTGGTGACTTCTATATGTAAAAAAAAACTTTCTAGCCAGAATGGAATTTGAAAGGGAAGGCGGTATAGTCCTGTCTTGTAGAAAAATGGATGTCAAAAGCAAAATTTTTTTTTGCTATAATCAATGTCCAAAGACCAGTGGTGATGAGTACTGCATGTCTTCAGCTTGCTTGATTTTTCCAAACAGAGATCTGTACAGTTCTGACCTGCATTGGAGGAAAATAAAACTATAAGAATATTTGTTTTCTGTTGAAGAGGTGCAAGTCTACTTTTAGTTAGCCTAATGCAGCTGGGGTTCAGGAGTCTTCTAATTCATAACACTTCAAACAATATAATCATATAAAGATAATCTTTTGGATTAGTTTTAGAATGATTAATGTCAGACACAATTCAAAGAGAACAGCCAGGAGATCTTGCTGAGGACAATGAGACAAGATTACCATGGTTGTGTTGTCAGTGTGGAAATAAAAGTCCTCAAAGTATTAACAAACAACGTCTTTTAGTTTTGCTAAGAATTGGTCACCAAAAAAAACGTCAATTTTCTAATGTACGTGTTGGTCTATTAAATAAGGTCTGTATGCTGCCCGATTCTCCAACTGTAACATGAATGTTGTTCACGGTAACTCTGCAGAGTTCGCTCCTAAGATTCTAAGCATAGATTTTAAATTTGGTCAGAATGATCCACTTTGAGGGCAAGTACCTATTACCTTTCCATAACCAAAGCTTTTGAAACGAAAACAACAGCGCATCTCAACAGCTCTGAATTGTAGCAATATTGCCTGGAGAGTCTAGGCTTTCAAAAGAACCTGGTTTATTTTTGTTAAAGAATGACAAGTTTTAATAAATCACCAATGATCACCCATTTAACATGATCTGAATTTCAGCTATAATGCAACGTTTTGATTTTCATTATGCATAACCAGTTCTTAACAGTTAATGAAAGTATGATATAATACTGCGAAAACCACTTAGGAGGTAGTGAAGAAATTCCAATTCCAAAATTACAATTCCCATTTACAGCTTGCCAATCTTAAGCATGTTTAGATAGATTTCTGTTCCCGCCTGGGCTGAAATATCAACCGGACAGAATGTATGAAAGGAATTCTGGAAAATAGCATTTCACACAGGTAACAGAACCCGCAGTCAAAATGGCTGGAAGGAAATGATAGGTTGGCAACTTACAGGCCTGTGGATTGACCCTTTCAGATTTCTCTTTTTGCACGCCAAGGTGATAAGTCTAGAGACAACCAGAAGGGCAGACAGATAGAGAGAGAGACCAATTGGAAAAGGGCAAGAAAAGCAAGGTAAACCTATTATAAAGATACTTCCAATTCACTTGTGGGACATTGGTGTTGCTTTCTGGCCAACACTTATTGCCCATTCCTAGTTGCCGTTGGTGGTGGTGGTGGTGGTGGTGGTGAGCTGCCTTCTCAAACTACTGCAGTCCGCGTGCTGTAGATTGACTCTCATATCAGGGAGTGAATTTCAGGGTTTTGACTGAATTACAGTGAAGGGACAGTGATATATTTCCACGTCAGAATGGTGAATGGCTTGGAAGGGAACTTGCAGTTGGTGATTTTTCCATGCGTCTCGTGCCATTGTTCTAGAGGGGAGATGAAGTTCTATAGCCCATCTTTGCTACTGAGCGTTGGTGATGAATGGAGTCGATGCTTGTGGATTTGGTGTCGATCAAATGGGTTGCTTTGCCTGTCAAGCTTCTTAAAGTCATACAGCACAGAAATAGATCCTTCAGTCCAATCAGTCCATGCTGACCATAATCCCTATCTCAATGAGTCTATAGTTCAGAGGCTTCACCTTACATCCTTCCTTAAACAAAGGCACAGCATTAGTCACTGTCCAGTCATATGGCACCTCACCCGTAGTTACAGATGATACAAATATTTGTGAAAGAAAAACTTTCTGCCTGGCTGGATTCTGAATTTATCCCAGTCTTCAGCCTCTTCTCACTCTCACACAGATATAAACACATCTACACATACTGTATATTCCCTCTCTATCTGCTTCTCCCTCACATTCTCTCCCTCAATCTTCCAACTACCTTTTGCTCCCACCCTCTTCACATATCCCACTCCATCCGTCCCCACAACATTCTCTCCCCTCTCATATTTTCTATGTTCCTCCCATCCTCTTACACGTGCGCTCTCCCTCTCTCTCTCTCTCTCTCTCCCTGCCACAGTAAGGAGTACATTCTTGAATGTTGTTGGAGTTGCACCCATCCAGGCAAGTGAGGAGTATTTTATCACCCTCCTGATTTCTGCCTTGCAGATGGAGGACAGGCTTTCGGGAGTCTGCAAGTTTCTGCAAACAAACTATCCATTATGCAGGTACGAATTCCCTTGCTTTCATCAAACTTATCAAAATATGAGAGATAGTCAAAAGTGCAAACTTGGACTTGCAAAGCACCACCATGCTAGAAGCAGGTGTTAACACATTCTTGCTCAAGTCCTGCGTGTAATTTTTGGCACCGCCAGTGTAGCACAGCTGGACACAAACAAAAAAACCAACATAATCACTATGCGGGCTTCAAGCAGACACACAATTTTAATTAGGGTCAACTTCCCTTTGCAGAATTCAACAGAACAAACCAGATTACTCCTTATGGGGATGGTAATAAGGGAAAAACAATCTCCTGTCAGTAACTGACACTAATTGCCTTTGTTCTGGTATAGACCAAAGTAAAGACAAATTCCTCTCAAGAAATATTGTAGTTGTATCTACTGAGACCACGACTGAACTTGCTTTCTGTCCTCAGGTATTGTCCGCTTCCCATAAGTGAAGATGATATTTTCAGATAATTGCAGTTTGAAATGAACCATGGGGATTTTAAGTGGCCTTCTAAATATCTTAAGCATCTTTTGAATATAACTGCAGAGTATAATTACAAAGGCTGCAGCTATTCTTAGCAACTTTTTGCTATTCTAGATTGGAAAACCGTAGCTACTGCAGCATGTCAACAGCATGGAGTCTGAACACAATAAACAAGAAAAGCTTTTTGCTAAAGAAAATGGAATCTCATTTTATGAAGCTATTCATTATTGATGCGACTTCTTTTCAATTCATCAAGTTCACCAAGAACCTTGTCAAATTAAATATCAAATATTCTAAAGGTGCACCGTGAGTGACTAACATGTTTGGAGGCAATCATGTATTTTCTAGAGGCATGTCCCTTTTAGCCAAGTCCTTCAAGTGGGGAAACTAGATGGTGTATTTTAATAGGACAGACAAAACCACACAGGCATTGGAAAGATTGGCAGAATTCAATCAGACAAATAATAAGATATCATTTCAGCTCGATAATAACAATATTTCAAAGACAAAGGAAGTAAGCCTGAAATGAGATTCCAGTTACTACTGGCCATTCAACAGTGTACTCTGTAGAGTTCTTTGTGATTTATTCTTGGGTTGCTTGTCTTTATACAGCATTTTGTTATTGACATAAAGAAATGTAGGAGGGGTAATGTCACTGGACTAGCATGGACAATTGGACTGAAGGATCTGTTTCTGTGGTGTATGACTGTACTGTGCATCCAACTACAGCAGATGGTGGAATTTGAATTTGACAAAGTCAAAAATTAAAAATTAAAATGTCCTGTCCCACAGGACAGATTCACCAGAGGTGGCAGCACTGTGGTACATGTATTGGATAGCCCTGCGATTCTTCAGGTTGATTCAACAAAGTCTCATCAGGTCAACCATGAGAAAGGAAAAGTCTCCAATTTCCACCTACAGTCTCACCTCAGCAGATGAATCAATACTCATCCAAGTGAAGCACTACTTGGTGAAGAACTGTGATAGCACGAGTTGGCAAGGATGCAGAATGAAATCCCCCACCCAGAGTAAAATATCATCAACAGCACCAGGGAATCAAGGAATCAACAAGAAGGAAAAGTTGACTTGACCTCATTCTCAATCTACCTGCAATGGATGACAATAGCATTGGAATATCAACCACAATCTTTGCAGAAATAAAATGCCATCTTCATATTGAGGATATCCTTCAATATGTCGTGTGGCTCTACATCAGGGTTGAACGGGATAAATTTTAAAACAAATTTAGTAACTTAAGACTGGGCATCCACTGGTCAATAGTACCCACAAGATCAGTAGCAACAGAAATTCAATCACAGGTTGCAAACTCACGACCCAGCATATCTCCCATTCCATTACTAGCATCAAATCAAGGGATCAACCGCTGTTCAATAAAGAGTACAGGATAGCATGTTAGAAACAGCACTAGGCATATCTAAAATTGAGGTCATAACCAGGTAAAATTACCAAAACAGGACAACTGGTCTGTCAAGCAGCATAAACACAGCTAAGTGATCCTATAACCCAAACAGAAGGGATCTAAGCCCTGCAGTTCTGCCACATTCACTTATGAATAGATGGACAATTAAACAACTGACTTGATGAGAAGGATCCACAAATATCACTGTCCTCAATGACGGGGAAGCTTAGCACATAAGGTTGAAACATTTGCCAGAACTGCAAAGTGAACAATTTACCTCAGCTTTCTCCAAAAGTCCCAGCATCTCAGGTAGCAGCCTTCAGCCAATTCATCTACGTGATAGCAAGAAACAGTTGAAGGTTCTGTATCATGTAAAAAACCATGGGTCCTGACAATATTCTGTCATTAGACTCAAGACGTCCGTTCCAGAACTTGCACAAGCTATAGCTAAACTGTTCCAGTACAGCAACAACACTGGTAAATGCACATTAATGTGAAAAAATACCCAGGTATGTGATGTAAACAAAAAGTAGGCCAAATCCAATTTGGCCAATTAATGTCTCATCAGTTTATTCTTCATTATCAGTAAAGTGATGGAAGGGGTCACCAACAGTTCTAGCAAACAGTATTTGCTCAGAAATCAGCTACTTATCACATTCAGTGTGGGCTTTGCCAGGACCACTCAGCTTCTGATTTTGGTCCAAACATGAACAATACAGCTGATTCCCAGAGGTGAAGTGAAAGCGATTGTCCTTTAATATCAAATCCACATTTCACTATCTGTGGCATCAAGAAGCCCTAGCCAAAGTAGAATCAACAAGAACAGTGGGAAAACTCTCCATTAGTTGGAGCTCTACCAAGCAGAAAGGAAGATGATTGTTGGAGGTTAGGCATCTCAACTCCAGTACAGAGGAACCTCGATTACCTGAATGAGATGGGAGGGTTCTCCTCTGGGCTTCGGAGTTTTCGGAAGTTTACTTTTTCCTCGCTCTGCCTGCCTTGCTCCCTCTCTCTGTCTCAGGGTTTGTTTCTGAGCAGAGACACACGTGTGTAAGGGAACTGCAGCTTTGCTGAAGCCGGTCACATCTTACCCCCCAACACACACATCAGTTCAATGGCGTTGACACAGCGAGCACTTGCTAAGTCCACTCCCTGTTCAGGAGACTAGGCAGCAGCACACCACGCAGGAGACCCTACTTACTAAATCTCCACCCCCCCCCCCCATCCACACACACACACACAAACAAACTTTTTACTGAAACTTGACAGGTTCTACTTCTGCCCTGTACAGGACAATGTTGGAGAGATTATGTGGTAAAGGAGCGGGGGGGGGGGGGGGGGGGGGGGGGAATAAAAAGAAAAAGAAGGGTTTGGGGTGTACTCTTTGTAGAGCTCCAGGGAAAGTGTGGGGGGAGAGACAGAAGGCAGGAGGTCAGTCATTTGGAGACAGTGCCTGGGCTCCAGAACTGTTCTCAGCAGCATTTCAGTAAAAGCCAGGTTCAATTTTAATCATTGTAAACAAAAGGTGCACTCAGTGTTGAAACAATTTTCCCAAATACTCATGCTGTCGTAGCAACATTAGTTCCTTACTTGGCTATGATGCCAAAAACACTTGTACTTTTCATAAAGTATGTTTATTGCTTCATCACATCAGTATAATATTAGACTACAGAAAAGCTGAATTTGATTCCCCAGTCACAGTTGGGATGATGCCACACAGCAGGAATCCTGACATGATGCTTTCCTTCCCTAATTCCAGAGACCCAACTGTAGCAGCCATACCACTGTTTTGGTTCAGATCAACTAGTTCAACATGCAACAAATGAAATGTTACAGCGGAATCATTGAGGCACCTACTGAGCGTTCATGGTTCTCAATACTCAATGAGTTGCCTGTACAATAATGACAAATCATGTGAACAAAAATTGGAGATTCTTCAAATATAGTTGGACTGCCTTCCTGCTTATTACATATCCTTTTACATTTTTATCCACTGTACTGTGTTCCCTTGGATGACTGTTGCACACTGGATCTGATGACATCTTTTTACCAAAAGTCATTTTAAATTAAACACACTAGAGTTTCAAAGGTTGGATACTGGGAATGCCATTCTCTATTAAATCAACAATCCTGTTCTTAAAGACAGTCACATCAATGTAGTAAGTTATCTCAGAATCAGCATGCAGAAAATGGAACTTTATTGGTTGTTACCTGTGAAGATAATGGTGCTCAGAGAGGTGTTGCCAATTTAAACTTTTTTTTTCCTCGATGTAGCATTCAAACCTTTGAAAGTGGCAAAGTCCACTTTCAGAACTGTACGCTGGAACTGTACTTGCAGAAGTGCACTATGGATTAAATTGCAAGTGTATATAACTAAACCAAATTGATATTAAAGGGTAACAAAAGCCCACTGGCCAAAATTGTGAATTGTGTTTTTAAGGGTCAGCCGAATGTGATCAGTGACTTTGTAAAAATTGATCACAAAGTTTTATTTTTCTATCTGGATGAACAAAGGAATGTTGGAACTCCACAGGAATCTCCAGAAATCTATTAATTGTATGCAGTCGGCTTTTGTCAATTTTTCATGTCAGTGCAGCACGATTAGTTGCACTCAGATCACAGGTGTAAGCCCACTGCAAGATATCAACATGCAATCTGGGCTGATCGCCAGTGCAAAGCAATGGACTGTCTGTTGGATAAATATTTAAGAAAAGTAAGCTTTCTCAATGTCTTGGTCAACAACCCTGTCTCAATCAGTGCGATAAACATCATCTACCTTAATGGTTGTACATTAAGTGATCATTTTTATTTTATCATTCTTGGAATTTGGGCTTGACCAGCAACTATTGCCTATCTTTAATTACCTTACAGAAGGTGGTGATCTGTCTTCTGAGTCACTGCAGTTTTGTTGTGTAGGGCTATCCCAGTATTGTTAGGAAAGGATCTCCAGGATATCGAACTAGTGACACTGAAGATGGGAATATAGTTCCAACTCAGGGTGGTATAGACCTTGCAGGGCAGTAGTTATCAAGCCTTTGACCTTCTAGGCGGGTTTGTGTATTCCTATCAAAGAAAGCTTGGTGAGTCACTGCAGTGTATCTTGTATATGGAACACAACACTGCTACTGTGCTTTGGTGGCAAGGAGAGTGAATCCTGAAGATGACGGATGGAGTGCCAATCATGTAAATGCTTGGCCCCGCATGATGCCAAGTTTTTATTGAGTATTAGAACTGCATCCATCCAGCTAAGTGGACAGTATTCTATCAAAGTCCTGACTTGTAAGTTATAGATGGTGGAGACAAGGATGACTTACCACAGAATTCCTATGCTCTGACCTGCTGTTATAGCACATTATTTATACAACTAGTCCAGTTTAATGAGTTTCTGATCAATGGTAATCCTCCACAATGTTGACAGTAGGGGATTCAGTAATGGTAATGCCATTGCACATTATGGGACGATGGTAAGATTCTATCTTGTTGGAGTTGGTAATTGTCGGGTATTTGCATTGCAAAGAAAAGAGTCATTACATGTCAAAACAAAAATAGGAAGTGACTGGACACAAAGCATATTCGGGTATCCCAAGGAAATGAAAGTTGCAATAAAAATTAAACTTCTGTCAGCAAAATCAGCACAACAAATGGAAAACTTGGAAAAGGAGTTATGCAGGTAGTTTCTGTCCTAACAAAGCCAGAAAATAGCAAATGTTCCAGACATATGTTCCCTGTATTGAAATGTCAAGCTCCAGGACAAAGTGGTACAGTGTACTCTGAAGACTTAGTATTACTTTCGGTAACCATTGGCGATGAGCATTCAAATACTTTAAATGGATAGAACATGGCTTAATTCCACAAGTAGATAACTTCAGAGTGCTACCACAGGCCCAAATCGAAACATCCTTTTGACATGCTTGATCTAATTTGTTTTTAAATGGGACATTGCCATTGCTGGCTGGCTAGTGTCTATTGCCTGTAATTGCCCTTGAGGTGGTGGTGGCGAGCTGCCTTCTTGAACGGTTTCCCAGTTAGCATTGGGAGTAATTTGTAGGAGAACTTGCAGTTCCTATGTATCTGCTACCCTTTTACTTCTTGATGTAAGTGGTTGTGGGTCAAGTGCTGTCTAAGGATCTTTGGTGAATTTCTGCAGTGCATTTGTAGATCATAGCTGCAGTATGTACTCAGCGTCAGTGGAAGGGGGTGAACACTTGTGAATGTGATGCCAATCAAGTGGGTCGCTTTGTCCTGAACAGTGTGAAGCTTCTTGAGTACTGATGGGGCTGCACCCATTCAGGCAAGTGATGAATATTCCATCACAGTCCTGACTTCTGCCTTGTAGATGGTGGATAGGCTCTGGGGAGTCAGGGGATGAGCTACTTGTCACAGTAATCCAAGCCTCTGACTTGCTGTTGTAGCCACTGTGTTTATGTGGCAAGTTCAGTTGAGTTTCTGGTCAACGGTAAACCCAAGGATGTTGGTAGTGGGCAACACCATTTAATGTCAAGGGACCCTGGTTAGATTTTGTCTTATTGGAGATCATCATCATGAGGAATTTGTATTGCACAAATGTTTTTGCCACTTTTCAGCCCAAGCCTAGATATTGTACAGATCATACTGCATTTGAACATGGACTGCTTCAATATCTGAAGAGTTGCAAATGGTGCTGAACATGTGCAATCATCAACCAACATCCCCATTTCTGACCCGATGGTGGAGGCAAGGTCCGAGGACACCACCCCAAGGAACTCCTACAGAGATGTCCTGGAACGGAAATGACTGACCTCCATAAATCACAACCATCTCCTGTTTTGCCAGAGCCCCACAAAATATTTTAAGAAGGTAGTCTATCTTATCTTAAAGGCAGATGTGAAGTTGATATTCCAGGTGTGACGCAGCTGGTCAAACCACTCTAAGCAAACAGAATTTATTTAAACGTTACAGTTGAAATACAGACAAAAGAAAATGGAATTTAGAATAACTTAACCGAATCGATGCACCAACTTAACGAAGGAACTGTTCTAATCCCATACCATCCCATAAACACACCTCTTGGCAAAAAGGTAAATTGAAACACAGATTCTTACAGGCAGGAGGGAACAAGATCCAAAGAGATTTCAGAGAGAAAGTCAGTCAGGAACCATTCGCTGAAGCTGCAACCTTTCCTGGACTCCAACATCTTATGACTGCCACAACTAAACCAAACTAGAAAAAAATCTGAACTGGGAGAACTGGCCATCTCCCCTGCCACTGTTAAACTAGCTTCTTTCTCGACCCTCTTCCTTTACAACTTCTCATTTTAAAAAAACCCAAGGACAAAATAACCATGTTAAAGTGACAGCATCATCACACTTCCTATGTGCCAGGTAAATATTCATAGATTCATACAGTGACGAAAAGGCCCTTCAGCCCCAAGACTGCACCAACCACTAAAAGCGCGCTAATCCCAATTTCCTGCACTTGTCCCATATCCTTGAATGTGATGCTATTTGAAATACTCATCCAAATTTTTTTCAAAATAGGTTGTAAGCTTTTCAGTATCTAGTACCTTCCCAGGCAGCACTTTCCAGATTCCCACTGCCCACTGAGTAAAAAAAAAACTTTTCCCCAAACTCCCTCTGAAATCCCTGCCCCTTGCTCTAAAGCTGTGCCCTCTCGTGATTAACCCCTCAACCAAGGGGAATAGCTGCTCTCTTTTCACCCTATCCATACCTCTCAATCTTATACACCGCAACCATATCTCCCTTCGGTCTTCTCTGTTTTAAAGAAAACAATCCAAGTCTATCTAGTCTTTCCTTACAGCTCAATTTCTCAATCCCAGCCAACATCATGGTGAAGCTCCTCTGTACCCCTTTAATGCTATCCTATAGTGAGGTGACCAGAATTTCAGTGTTGCCACCGAGGCCTGACCAACACTCTATACAACACCAACATTACCTCCTTGCTCTGATACTCTATGCCACAACTGATGAAAGCAAGTGTCCCATATGTCGCCTTAACTACCCTATTCAAGTGCTTTGCAAATTCAGGATCTGTGAATAATCACTCCAAGATCCCTCTGTTCCTCTAAGCTACCAAGATCCTGCCAGTCATGGCACACTCCCTCATTTCGTTTCTTCTTCCAAAGTATATCACCTCGTACTTACTGGGAGATTTAATATCATCTGCCACTGGTCTACCCATCTGCCCAACCTATCTATATCTTCCTGTAACTTCCAACCATCTTTTTCACTATTAACCACTCTACCAATGTTAGTGTTGTTTGGAAATTTGCTTAACATTCCCCTCACATTTTCATCTCTATAATTTACGTATATAACAAACAATAAGGGTCACAGTATTGATCCTTGTGGTATACCAGTGGACACTGCCCTCCAGTCACTCAAAACGGTCTTCTACCCTTTGTGTCCTACACCTAAGGTATGGTTCCAACCAGTGGAGAGTTTGCCCACCCCACACCATCATCATCCTGATGAAGGGCTTTTGCCCAAAATGTCAATTTTCCTACTCCTCAGATGCTGCCTGACCTGCTGTGCTTTTCCAGCAACACACACTCAACTCTGATCTCCAGCATCTGCAGCCCTCACTGTCACCTTTCTGGATTAATAATCTAGTGATAATACCCCTAGGCCATTGCCATCCCATCATTGCTTTATTCAACAATTGTCAAGTCACTGTATTTTGAAATCCAAACTCCTTTCCATTAGTGATATATTATCATTCAAAGTAACTTTCAGAACTAGTCATCCTACTATATCGGAAATGCTGTGCAGAAATGGGAGTTTGAGAAGTGAATACTGTAGGCAATCTGTTTTGACCCTTCATGCAAGAGTATAGTGTTACTAAATATGTGCTAAATTTTACGTAAAGTTCTGGGATAGAGTCATAGAGATGTACAGCATGGAATCAGACCCTTCGGTCCAACCCGTCCACGCCGACCGGATATCCCAACCCAATCTAGTCCCACCTGCCAGCGCCCGGCTATGCCCTCTAGTTCTGGACTCCCCAACCCCAGGGAAAAGACTTTGTCTATTTATCCTATCCATGCCCCTCATAATTTTGTAAATCTCTATAAGATCACCCCTCAGCCTCCAACACTCCAGGGAAAACAGCCCCAGCCTGTTCAGCCTCTCCCTTTAGCTCAGATCCTCCAACTCTGGCAACATCCTTGTAAATCTTTTCTAAACCCTTTCAAGTTTCACAACATCTTTCTGATAGGAAGGAGACCAGAATTGCACGCAATATTCCAACAGTGGCCTAACCAATGTCCTGTATAGCCGCAACAAGTGACTCCACTTTCAAGGAGCTATGAACCTGCACTTCAAGGTCTCTTTGTTCAGCAACACTCCCGAGGACCTTACCATTACTTTGCAAGGAGACAAGGCAAAAAGAAAACTTTATAAAGCAGCCCAGCAAGCAACTTCCAAATACTGGTCACGTTTTTGGTAGGAATCTCTTGAGTTCAAAGTGTTATAAACCTAATTTACAAAAATAGATTTAGTTTTAAGAAATTGCATTTTAAGTTGTATTTTCTCTCAGTCATCCATTTTGGTAGTCACCTCCACAGATATAGTCAATGGTACATTTGCCCAATAAAGCCAAGGGCAAAATTACGTAACGCTGGGAGATAACTGCACGGTCAGTTTTCTCTCCCTCACTGGAATGACTTCACAGGCCTATCCCCTTGAGGAGGGCTGAATATTAATAATCATTAATAATTCTAGTTCAGGTCTCCACATTGATAGCTGAGACACTGTCATACTGAAGTATTAGAGTTCTTAGCAATTCAGAGAACTTCTTCAGGATCCACGTTTAAAGAAAATCAAATGTACTTTTCCCAAATGTAGTATTGAGAAATGATTTCAAGTTTATTATCAGTGTGATTTATCCTCACTTGACATTTTTAACATTGGTGTCAGGACAAGACTGAAGCCCATGCCACAGATACAAAACAACCTTGACTGTGCAACCCATCTTTTTAATCATTACGGGTTTGGGAAAAAAACAAACTAGATGAATTTTTCATAGCTAGAGTTTTAAGCTTACAGTAATTACAGTAAGGAACAGTTACAGCAGGCTAGGCAGGTCAGCCTAGACAGATCAATGGTCTTCTGTCCTAAACATTACCAGGTCAGTATGTTCAATTCATATGTAATGGACAATTAATTGACAGAGACTTTATGGTATCCGGTAACATTTGGTTGGAATCTCAAATCTTGCTGTGCACGTTAAACAGCTGGGGGAGGGGAAGAAGAATGAGGACAAATAATGCGTTTCCCCAGCAGCATGGTAACCCCCCCCTTACTCCCAGGCAAATTTAAAGAACTTCCAGAGGTGGATTAATTTCTGGTGCACTAACAGTCTCGCTGTTAGCACTATTGTGTTTTCTAGCATCAATTGATTTGTGATTTACATATAAATTAGACAATTACTATACAAGACCATATTTAGCATATAAAATTAATTTACTATTCTTTCCATTCGTAAATCTCCAACAGACTTTAAGATGACACTTGGTTAGATGGTGGAAGTGGCCTGCAGAACTGAAAACTTAAAAGGACATGAACAATCACATGGCAATTTCTATAATTAAGCCAGTTCAAATATGTTCATCTTTCTAAAAATTAATTAAATAACAACCAATGACCAATATAAAAATAAAATGTTAGCACAAGATATTAGTCTAATATTACAAATTGTTTCACAAGCAGTTCACACAGGGATAGATTACATACAGCATTCGAGGTTATTTCGCTTCCTCCTTCTGTAACTGCACTGTTTCTTTTCACCAAGTACACCATGCAGAAACAGAAACTCATCAATCCTGCAAGTTTAACCTTGTCACTGTTGAAATTCACTAGGGTAAGGGTACATTTTAATACTTTCAGCTCCCTTAAGGCTATGCAAAATGAACCATGATTCTTTGATTTTTCGTATTAAAAGTAGATTTGAGCCAGTGATTTGTAACAGGTTTCCTCCCCTTCAAAGCATTTTTTCAGAATATCATTAGTAGAGGTAAGTGAGGTAAGATACCTCATGGTTGATACAGATTCATATTAAGCAGCATATTACCACTACTTCATTGTTAGATTTGGTGCTATTAAGAGTTTTAAAACTTAATATGGGGCCGTGCAAGAGACTGGAATATATATAATAACATAAACTCATTACAAAGATTGTAGTTTAAATCGTCACCTCATCTTAAGTTTTGATCGAGTACTGTCAAGTAGAGAAATATTGAATAGAAATTGGAGATGAGGGGGAGAAGACAGAGAAGGATTATTCTGCCTGCAGAGTACAATGGAACTGGCCATGTGGATCCCAAGGATTTCTTCCAGCTGTTACAATTTCCTTTACTTCTCACTGACTAGTCAAAAGGACATTTGGAAATGTTCTTGGAGCACAGTCCTGATACTCTTGCAGTAACAGTGTCAAGGGCTCCGATGGACCCAAGATAATAAGACCATGATCCCTGGGAAAGTGAGCCCAAGTCACTTACTACAAGAGAGATGAGAAGAGGAAAAAAATTATAGAATTACACAATCATAAAAAGAAAATCTGGCATGAAGATGGTCTCCAAACATTTTTTTCTCACAATCTTATTTGACAACAACATGTATATATAGTTCCTCAGTTACTGATTGTATAATAAAAACATTTACTCATTACATATCCACTTTTACAGATACACAATTTTCCACAATTCTAAAGATAATTTAACTGTTCTTACAACAGGTATAGTACCTCAAACATGACTGTCCAAAAACTGAATCTGTAAAAACCAGACTTTATTTGAAATGGCATTCTGGTCTAGTCTAGAGCCTGTTTAATTTCAGGTACTGTATTATTAAACATCCGCCAACTCAGTTATTTTTCTGATCATCATCTTGCACTTCTACCCTTTGTCAAGGGGAGGCAGTAGTGTCGTGGTAATATCACTAGACTGATATTCCACAGCCTTAAACTAATGTTCTGACTAGATATGTTTGAATCCCACCATGGCACAACATAAAATTTGATTTCAATTAAACTAAACTGTAATAAAAGGATATTAACAGTGAGCACTTATCCACTGTTGATAGCTATAAAAATCCAACTGGTTCATTAATGTCCTTCAGGAAAGGAAATCTGCCATGTTCACCTGGTCTGGCCTACATGTGACTCCAAACACAGCAATGTGATCAATTCTTATCTGCCCTCTGGGTAAATAAAGATGGTCATTTAATGCCGCTTCAGCCAACAATATCCATAATTCTGTTGTGGAGCAGAATCATTATTTTGGCCTTTTCCAGCAGGCACATGCCAATCTCTGGATCACTGATGAAATTTGTGGAACTGCCCTCAAAAGGATCATCAGGCACTTGGCACTGCTCTTTCATGCCAGTGCAATATCTCTAACAAGGCAGGATTTTGAGCTTAAGGGAGCACTGATAGAAACACTTATTTTTGAATTAACATGGAACTTGATTTCTTTGCTTTGTGCTCGAATGCCTTTACTATATTCAGGCACTGTTCAGGTTAAACATGGAAAATCCAAACTCTGGCACAGCATCAGTCGAGAGTTTGTTAGATATGCCATGATCAGATAGAGCAGTCAAATACTTTGAAGGATTTCTCTAAACTTAATTCCAATAATTTAGTGCACTTTTTCAACCAAAGTCTAAAATTAACTAACCAGTCATGTACATAATTTGTTAGAATTACAAAAGAGCACATCACAACCACCAGATGGCAGTATTTAATGGCCTTGCCATTAACTCAGATGGATGCAACACTGCAAAGTACGTGACAAATCTAAGCATCAAATTTGCAGCCTTCCAACACTTAAAACTATGATAAGGAATATGTGAAATAAACTGTTACTTTGTGCGCTTTGTAGTGGGCATACTGAGCAGCATGGTTTCAAATTTAAAATAATAAACTTTATGATTAATGGCCTGTTAGAAAATACATAGCAGGGTCCCACAAGGCTCAATAACTGTTTTTGATACACATTAATGAATTGGATTAGGATGCACAGAATAAATGTTAAAAGCTGTGAATGACAAAAGGTAGAAATGTAGTGAACAGTGAGGAAAATTTATCAAAAATTTCAAAAGCAAATAGACAAGCTGGTGGAAAAAGCATGTACCAGATGAAATTTAGAAGAGAAATGTGAGGTGACCAATGGGTAGGAGGAATAAGGACAGCCAATGCAAGCTAAACATTTATATCTGAAGCTAAGTATTCATTGTTGGGCCCCCAATCAAATTCTCACAAGCATCACAATAAAGTTTGATGCTGCTCTCAATGCATTTTCCTGTTAAGAAACACTGGCTATCCCTGAAATACCTTGAATTTTTTTCTCTCAAACCCAGAAGATACAAGTCTAATCTGACTATCATTGACACTACAATGGGTGGGAACTACTAACTCAGAGCAGTGAATAGAACCCAAAACTTTCCTGGTCAACAAATTATAATCTGCCTTTACCAGATAATGGACTGGAGGACTTGATTCGCAATTATTTGCAACACTGGAATGGAACTTCAATATTACAATCAAGGAAATTCTACATCACACATTTGTTTGACCATAACTAATCAACTGCTTTAAGGTACCTATAACAGTGCCATTTTTGAGATCCAGGAAGTCACATACTTAAGGAATTTGCTACGGTAACAAGGTTCCTCATTTTTCTCTTTAGCCATGTTCTATTCCCACAGAAATTTAAAAAATTCTGACAAAAGGTGCAATTCATATACATACTTAGTGGACGAAACAAAAGAAGCACACACAAGATGACAGCTTCAAACCAAAACAATTAAGAATAATTGAGAATTATTGCCAACATAAGATAAATGAATCTAAATGTGATTTTGTTAAGATGATAAATAGACCATCGACTAAACCAAATTAGATTAAAACAATAATCTAGGTAAATTAATGAAGAAAATCACTTTGCTCAAGCTAAACATAAACAATTATCTCAGAACGAGGTAAAAGCAATTATCTCAGACTACCAATATGGTTGCTGAATGTTGGTGACTAAGACAAGATATTTTTAAAATCCTAAACTCAACTTCAGTTGTAATTTCTCCCCCCAGATGCTGGACTTAACCTATGAATAGGCACAACATATATTTAGGAAACTGCAGGTAGTTCTTCTATAACACAATGGTTGCGTTCTTGTGCAACCCTGCATTATAGAAAAGTCATGCCTTAGAAACAGCTCTTAAAGTATTGGCGATGTAACCACGTTTTAAAAGCCAACACGCGATGTTAAAATTCGCACTTTAGAAACAGTGTCCTCAATTCAGCAATTGCATCATAGCGAATTAGTGTTAACAAAACATGTGTTATAGCAGAACAACTTGTATGTCTCAAAGTTGATAGTTCATTCCTCCAATACAGTGCATATACAGATGCTCAGACTTCTTCTGAAGATAGCCTGGTTAACAGCCAAACTCAGCTCATGCTGATTGCCAGGCTCATGCAATTGCTGTGTCATGGTACACTGGTACATCAACCAGCAGACAAATGGACATCTTCAGAAGTTCCAGGGCTATGTGTAAAAAGAATCTTAAGGTGATTATAGAAAAAGATTGGACATATGCATTAGTACTGCTTCACAATTTTTCAATTATTATTAGAGGAATCATGATATTCCTAAGCAATACTTTTAAAAAGTAAATCTATTTATAACAAAAATGTAATGAGGGTGCAATTTCTGTAGTAAAGAGAATACACATCTAAAAATTTCAAAGAATCTACTTTTATCCAGTTTCTGAATTGAAGGTTATAACAATCAGAAAATAAAGGGTCAGGTAATTGGCCCTTTGATTAAAGCTGCAAAAGATGCAGAGATGTCTAGAGGGCATAGTAGAAGGCAGGAGAAAGGGGGGGGTCAACTTTGGGTTAGTTCAATAATTGATGATGGATATTACAGAGGAGTTAGAATGGATCTGATGATTGTTTAAGGCAGGTGAGAACGGTATACCATGACAACAGACCTGGCAGGAGTAGTTACAAGTTATGAGGGGCAGCATATAGTGTCTTTCCATTGGTCACAAGCTCTCACAGCTCAGTTGTGGCAAGATAACCATGAGCAAAGGGGAAAGCTTTTTCAAAGCACGTCAGATTTCAGCTTCTTGGAAGGAAGAGAATTTTGCAAAGCTATCTAAGCTGAAATCACATTCTGGTATTAAAATTCCATAAAGTTATCATTTTGACTTATATGGTGTTTTATTTATAGAAACCACAACTACTATCTTTTTAAGAAAGCTGATTATGATATTTAAAAAATTAAGCTGAAGAGTTTGCAACAAAGCACTCAAAAAATCAAATGGTAGCAATCTGTTCTGTGGAAAAGGAATGCTGGGATTTATATATTCCCTGGATCACTCTTTTGCACCTTTTAGTAATCAGCTATAGAACACACTCACCTAAGACTGCAAAAGTACGAACAGCAATTAGGTCTAGATGGGAGAAGCATTTAATATCTTGTATATTTTTTTTTTAGATTAGACTTACAGTGTGGAAACAGGCCCTTCGGCCCAACAAGTCCACACCGACCCGCCGAAGCGCAACCCACCCATACCCCTACATTTACCTCTTACCTAACACTACGGGCAATTTAGCATGGCCAATTCACCTGACCCGCACATCTTTGGACTGTGGGAGGAAACCGGAGCACCCGGAGGAAACCCACGCAGACACGGGGAGAACGTGCAAACTCCACACAGTCAGTCGCCTGAGTCGGGAATTGAACCCGGGTCTACAGGCGCTGTGAGGCAGCAGTGCTAACCACTGTGCCACCGTGCCGCCCACGAATGTAATGCTCAGAAGTCAAACACTGCAAATCAATTATTCATTTTGGCAAACAACTTTACATACAAACATATTTCGCAACATTTCTTTTCTGTTTGCCAATTTTCTCCTCTTCCTGATGATAGCCTGGCAGACATCAGGATCATCAGTAACATATTTACTATACAGATCAGTGCAAGATGAACCAGCCATAAATGTACATGGTTTTCTAATTTTAGTTAGGAGTGAGGTTGAAATGCAGAGGTGGGAGCATCACTTTGTATCCAGATACAGGCCTGGATTATTTCACATTCTGTACAAACACTGTGTTCAACTATCTCAATATAGATCAGGACTGCACCCAGACCATTCAGGTCTGAGTGGCTCAGCTACATTACAACATTAAACCACTGGGTAATAAAAACAGAAAATGCTAGAAATACTCAGCAGGTCAAACATTTGTTAATGTTTGCAAACAATGCTGACCCATCATTAGAAATGACCAAAAGATTTGAGATGATCCATCTGACAGGTAAATATCACAAAATAAGAATTAAAAGAAAAATCAGTAATATCCAACTGATGAGCAGCAACAAAAGCTTGCACAGAATTAATTCTGAGCTCGGGATCATACCTATTGAATATAAAATTAAAAAAAGGGACAATATGTTCCACGCAGCTCCATTTCAGCAGAATAATATACGTGCTACACAATGTGGTGTCCCACTCCTCATAAAACAGCTAACTTATAATTAGTACTACACAAGCCTAAAATTATTTTGAGGTTGTTTGACTTTTAAACAACATGTTGTTAAAGCTATAATTATATCACAGTATTCAAAGTACACACAGAACTGTCCAGTCTGGAATGCGAGGGACCAAGTCAGGTCTGGATTATCGAATCACACAAGGAAGTCCAATATGTGTGAACCTAAAACACCATGGATATTTACATTTACCTCAACCAGTGATAAAACATTCTAAAGAGTATTCAAAATCTGCTTTACCTATTCAAATACTGCATCTTATATATCCCTACTCTCAAAATATAAAGGATCATCAGCAAATATGTGGTCAGCTTAAGAATTCTGCACAATGGGTGTTACCAAGTAACAGATTTCCAGATTAGCAAAGGTTACTGTATATAATCTAACCTATATATTATGAAATAACCTTCTAGACTGAATCAAAAACATTTTGCACACCTTATACAAGTCAATCTAAGTTTTAAACAGTAATTATTATTTAAGAATAACTGCTTCGTGCAGGTTCGATTAAATCCTTAATATGTAACCATTTCCTTCAGTTTTATTTGGAGTCAGTACATCTTAAATTCTGAACAATATCTCCTGTTGCATTAGTTTGATTCTTCAGTTTTACAAACTGTCTACTGTTAAGGTGTCCAAACAGCCAAATTAATGTCAATTATATTGAACTATAAAGCCTGTTTTGGGCTGCAGACTTGTTACTTGCAATGGGAATTCAATCCAGGCTATCCAGAAACATTTCACTCAGGATTCTTAATAACACAAACAGGGCTTTCATTACTTGGGAAAATATGAACTTTAAATTAAGCAAATGTTAATATACAATAGTATGGATGTTTGTATTGCTGATCAGAATTTCACCAAAGCATTGCATAGATCAGTGTACTGGTGCAAGACAACTGATCACTGCTTGGAGTTCTCCAAGATTCACCTCTACATCAGTTTCAATGGATAACTATCATTTATGTATCAAAACTGCTTCAGAGGGAAGACAGCATTTTTTACTTAACTAAAACAAGTTAACTGAAGCGAATATGGTAAACTAATCTGACAACTTAACTGAAAATAGTACAGCCTTGTGTAGCACCAAGTTCCTCAAAAAACTAGGCCGCAAACTTGATTCCTGGCCTGTAATGACAGAATGATTTTATCTCCAGTTGGATCATATTTCATTTATAAAGGGAATTGGGGGATATTTATGTTCAAGAAAAAGACTGTCCAACCAAGTTGACAGAGTTCCTATTGTCAAGTAGAAAGACAAGAGCTGACGTTTGCTTGGTGTATCTGGAGACTCACCTCAGTTCCAAACGTTATGATGGATGGATCTGTCATTTCAGAGTGAACTCCTTGAATTATATCTTAAAAGGAACTCAGATCCCCTTTCCCCCAGCCTCGTTACTGGAGGCAACTGGGGTTAAATTACCTTCTGCACACTTCCATGACCATTATGGGATTCAAAGCCAGATCCAACCAATCCATGCAAACTGGGAAAGGGATATTACTTGATCGATTTTAGCATGTGTGGTTGCATAAAATTCTACTCACTTTAGGAACTATAAAATACCATACTGTAATTATTTAATAACCTTTAATCAAGATCTTCCCGAAGTACTGAAATCTAGTTTACCGAAATAAACTTTAACTGCCTTGTCTGAAATAATACACCCCAAGAATGTTTTCATTATAGCTGAGACAGGAATGCCTCTGGACTGCAGAGAGCAACAGAACAGCTACGGTTTATCTGTGCTCAGCTACTAAAGCTCTATGTGTTAAGTAGATTTGTATGCTATTTGTAATACCAAACAATTATATTGTTCTGCAGCATCAGAAAAAAAATCAAAGAAATAGACAGTTGAGAGGATCTTTTTCTCCAGAGACACTCAAATTTAAATACCAGCCATTTCAAATATCTACATTATAAAATCTTACAGCCCTATACACTTCCAACACATACTGAAGGGCATCATTGCAACAAGTTGATTGCTTTCATTTTCTAAACAAACAGCCATTTTATTTGTAACAAAATATTATAAATTGTGTGATTGAGGGTCACCGACAGACAGATTTACTAAAATTGCAAAATAATTCAAGTTCAACCTCTGAGTTCTTTCAGAACGTATATGAGGAAAATGCAATGGAAAGGTTGCACATGGGCTTCATAAGTCCAAATGAAAAGCTAAATGTACGAAATTATACAGTAGGAAACAAATTGGAATCAAAACCTTTAAGAGGAAAGGAAGCAAAAAGGACAAGTTAAGGGCAGTTTCTTAAAGAAGTGGATAGGTGCGCCCTCAAGTATCTGATCTAAGATCACTACAGTTCACTGCAGCTAATGACTTAAGTATAATAAATTAAGCATAATAAATTAAGCATATATTGAATACTTACAATGTTGTCTAAATTTTCAGATGATATTAAAATAACAACATAAAGAGTGTTAGGGGATATTGATATGGTGGTGAAATGGTCGAGAAGTGGGAAAGGAATTTCAACGTCAGTAAACTTGAGGCAATACATTTGGTGAAGAGAAATATACTTTTAATGTGGAAATGGGGAGTTGTGTTGATGATGGTTGTTGATCGTTTGGATTTTAGGAATCAGGTCCATAGGTCATTACAAGCAGTACTGGAAGTGGATAAATGTAAAAGTAGAGGGTGATTGGTATGAAGTTTGGAACATTGAAGACCAATAATTGAGAAACATATAAAATCTTTTGGAAGACTACAAAATAAGCCACTGATTGCAGTTTTCAGCACCAGTTTCAAAGAAATTGAACCGAGTGACAGGGATAGATTATTTTCAGCAGTTGAATGTGTAAAATATGCTTGTAAAGTTGAACACATGGAACTGCAGGTAGAAGGCAGAGAAATATATTATAATACACAACTGTGAGAATTTGGAATAGACAACCAACTGTGAATGAAAAAGATACCATCAACACTTAGAAATGCTTGGGTAGAGTGGCAACTATAAGTAATAGCAGAAAGCAGTTGATCAATCTCAGAATTATGTTTTTGTAAAACATCTCACCAGCCTTTAACTTTGATATGGGCAAAGAGCTATTTTTGGTCTATGAATTGGAGAAACCTGGTCTCTCCAATTTCACAACATATCTAACATTACAACTCAACACATCCATTCTTGAAGGCTTTCACTTTCAATGCCTGGTTTAAGTACGATGTACACTGCAGCAGTTCACCAAGGTTACTTCAACAGCAGCAGCTGCTACTCATACTTTACCAGAGAGAAGATTTGACAAGTAACATTATGGCATAATCAGCTCCAAGTCATATATGACTTTGACCTGTGCTATGACTAAGGCTGGAGGATTGCACTGTTACTCTAGTCCCAATATTCCACAGGTCAAAACAGAAAGTAAAAATACTGTTTTCAGTAACCAAGATGATCAATTAAATATCTATATGAGACTTTAAACATAAAGATCTATCAATCAGTCTCTTAAGAGGTACTATTATTGGTTTATTTAGAAAACAAAAAACTTATTGACTAATGATGCAATAACTGCACAATCCATAATATACAAGTACAAACACTTATCCATCCAAATATTCCCAAAACACACATGCATTCTTCAGGAAAATAGAAAACAAATTTCATAAGAATACTTTTCTGAAAGAAAGGAACTTTGGCCAAGGGTTATTGTTGAAGGAATTTCCAGAGTACGTTGTTCTCGTGTTCTAGCAGGTGCGATCAAGTCACACCTCACATGGTTGTCACTGACATCTTGGAAATACAACAGCTTCCTTTGAAAATGGTTTTGTGATGTTTCTTCAATTATTCTTTGAAAAGAACAAATTAGTTTTACCCTGAACTCAAGAGGGTTTTCTTTTCAGGAATGTGAGGAGTCAGCCGGGTAGCTTAACCTTACACAGTTTGCATCCAACACAGTTTGTTCTCACTGTGGAACGAGGGCAAGGGCAAGGGCAACCAATGCCACATGAAGCCAGTTTTCAGTAAGTATTAAAAGTCCCCTTGTCAATATTGTCAACAACTAGTGAAGAAATGTAATTTGCACAGATCATTCTGACTTTCCATGTACTGCAAATGGCTTTGGAATTGCTGAAATGTTCATTAAATCAGAATGGTCATTTCCCTCTGGTTGTGATCACTGTGCATTGAATCAAAAACAAGATTCAGATTAGTACAACTGCAGTCTTAGGGAACGTACTAAATTATTGATGATGATTAAGCCTTGAGCTAAACAGTTTTTCCACTTAGTTGAGTGATCACATTGCAATTTTTCTATTTTAATATATATCAATAATATATAAGTAATAGGAATACCGGAGTTCTGACTCGAATAAAGCTCCAGCACCAATGGACCCACTAACACTACCTGAGCAGCACTCACTGATTGAAGCAGAATTCTTTCTGATTTAAACAAATTTTGTTCTTTTTGAACAATCTTCAAGTGCAGAGGAATCTTCAAGGAAATATTAATCAAATTAGCTATAATTAAATGATTATCCAATTGAAATGCAGGTCATTTTAAAGATTGGCCAACTTGATGCTGAAAACTACAGCTCTCAGCAGATGAAATCTCAACTATTTTTACAATTGACTTTAAAAACTCTGTGCCAGCTTTTCTTCAGTGTTCCTTGCCTTTAGCAGATTCTAATGCCAAATCTCAAGGTTGCTTTGTGACAAATCCTGAGTGTACAAATGAAGGATTCTAATTATTAATGGATTTATCTTTCATTTATTGCAAAAACTATTTTTTGAACCACCACATTTATTTTGCATGGACACAGTTCATATGACCAACTAAAATCTGACTGTAAATCTAATTTAAGTGCACACCTTGCACATCCATTTGTTACACTAAGGCACAATTTTAGTCAACATTTTTCCACAGTATCATCATTGAACATTTCTCAACATTTACTAACATAAAACTGATGGCAGGTGAAAGACCAACTGATCCATTGAGCCCATCCATCTCTGAAGACAACATAAGAAATAGAAGGCATGGGTCATTTGGCCTCTTGAGCCTGTTCTGCCATTCAA
This sequence comes from Hemiscyllium ocellatum, assembly GCF_020745735.1. Lineage (NCBI taxonomy): Eukaryota > Metazoa > Chordata > Chondrichthyes > Orectolobiformes > Hemiscylliidae > Hemiscyllium > Hemiscyllium ocellatum. The sequence goes on from NC_083431.1 coordinate 23,070,387, forward strand.
CAAAATTGGAGATAATCTGATGGTGCCCTCAACTTCATATTCTTCCTTGTCTCCTCCCCCCCGCCCCCCCCCCATTACCTTCGTTGAAATCGGACAGATCAGTCTCAAATATAATGAATGACCTCGTCTCTCCTGCTTTGTGAAGTAGAGAATTTAGAAGATTAGATAATTCTCAGAAAAAAAAAATCATTTTTCTCAAATATAAGAACCTTTTTCAGAAACTGTCCCCCCAGTCGCAGACATTCTCACAAGGAAGGTGCTTGTCAGCAGGGACTTTTACCAAACCTCCCCAGAATTTTACATGCTTCAATACAATCACCATGTTCTTCTAAACACTAATGAGCAGAAGTACCACTTTCAAAGCTCTGGTCATCAGGTCAAGGAGATTTACCAACTTTCAGTCACATTATTTTCTCTAATGCTACTTTTTTTCCTAATACTTATTTCTTTTAGTTCATCATTCTTGCTAGCTCCTTCGATCCCTCCTAGTCCTGGAAGGACTTTTTATTAATCTTTTTCCATAAAGACAGACCAAAACAAGTTTGTTTAGTTTCTCTTCCATTTCCTCATTGTAATTTATCCTGTCTCTGCTAGTCATTGGCAAACATTTGAATGTGCTAATCCTTTCCCTTTTTTACATATCTATAGAAGCTTTTGCAGTTCATTTTTATGTTTCTTCCTGTTTACTTTCATGTTTTATCTTCTCTTTCAGTTTTTAATATTCCTCGTTTGCCAAATTCTAAAATGTTTTCAACTCTCAGACTTACTGTTTCTTCCCTGAAACTTTCTAAGTCTCAATTGTTGACAGAAAGATTTGGTTTGATTTGAACCCTATTTGTTAAATGAAAATGTGAAAATAAGGAATGTCTAGTAATCATAAAAAATGCATTTGAGTCAAAGAAATTCTGGTCCAGCATTAGAAAAACTGTTATTCAAGGACTTTTTCATGTGTAATGGAACTGAAATAAAAGCTCAATCTTCTGAAAGTGCAAACTTCTTTCAAATCAAAATGCCAGAGCATTAAAACTCGCTGAATAGTTTTGATGTAAGCAAAGTCCTAATTGTAAGATTCAAATGTTTCTACTGAATCCACTGGCAATTTCCAATGCTGCCATAATGTTTAAGCATTCACATTTAAACAAGACTTCAGTTTGCACTTGAAAGTGCCTTCTTTGTCCTTCATGACAATTACTACAGGAAGACCCTGTGGCTCTGATTCTTTAGCGGATGCCATCTTTAATGATGATGTATGGGTGTCCCTTTCCTCCATGCTGCTGCAGGTCAAATGCATGACATCGCTGCATGTGTATCAACAAGCAAATTATAAACCGTGTCAATCTAAGTTAATGCAAGGCTGTAATCCCTTTACAAGAGATGTAATATGTAGTATGACTTATGTTCATTTCATAATCTGATAAGAATAGAGTGAGTTACAATGCTCTAATAAAAGAGTAATGAGGCTCCTTAATGACACTGTTAAAAGGTAAAATAACTTAAGATTTAATCAGTTTTTACAACAGCAATATGTGTTGCATACTTGCCCTGTCTACTGCTACTTGCCAGATTGATCATAGAGGTACAAGGAAGGCAGCTGACAGTTGAACTATTAAAATCAACAATTACAAAATGACCATTTTTGCTATTTACCAACATGCACTTTTTGTAATAAGTGAAACTTTCAATAACATATTTGTTCAAGAAAGAAGAAATGAATAATGATATGAATTTTTAAAAATGGGGTTTAAGGCAGTTTCCACTACTCAAAAGTTATGGAAGAAATCAGAATGAAATTTCACTAATTACTAAATTAAAATTGCGGTTGGTCTTTTAGCCTTTGAAACTGACTTTAAATCTTAGCCCTCGCAACTTTAATCCAATAAAGGGAAGACCCTTTCAATTCAATTTGGATATATTCAAACCAGATCAAAATATCAATCTCCTAACCCACTGCACCATCTATTTTCCTTTATTATTCTAATAAGGTTTCATACTTGCATACAAAAGATGAGGAACAAATGATTTAAATCATACTGTTTTGCAACATTGAATTGAATGGAAAGAAATCATGGGACTGCCCACAAATTGCAGATATATAAAGGCCGTTTCTCCTTCTTTCAGCAAGTCTCACGTCAAGGAAGATAGCAGGTGCAATAGCCTATTTCATCAAATAGGTCACTGCTTAGAAATCGGAGTTGAATCATTAGAGTGAGAACTTGTGTAGTTCCCAGTTAAGCAGTTGGTTCCAGCAGTGGTATTCGGATATATTTTTCTTAAAGTCTAAATTGTGAAAAAGGTACCAAGATGTACCTAAAGCTACATGACATTGCATTCAAGCACAGCAGTCACCAAATCAAATAGTCAATCCCTAGGTCAGCGATAAGCCAAGACATACAACTAAGACCAGTGTACACTGATCTTTGTGCTCCGTATCTTACAAATGTAATAGGTTAGAGAGATACACCAACTGTATTGGTCATTCCAAAAATCATCAGCATAAATGATTTGGATAAGAATAGCTAATAAGGAGGCATGGTTAGTAAGTTTGCAGATGACAAGAGTGAAGAAGGTTGTCTAAGATTATAAAGGGATCTTGATCAAGTGAGCCAATGAGCTGAGGACTAGCAGATGAAGTTTAATTTGGATAAATACAAGGTCTTGCATTTTGGTAAAACAAACAAAGACAGGATTTATATAGTTAATGGTAGGGTCCAGGGTAGTGTCGTCAAACAGAGACACCTGGGGGTTCAGGTACATAGTTCTTTGAAAGTTGCATCACAAGTGGACATGGTGATTAAGAAGGTGTCTTGCCTTAAGGCAGAGTCTTGCCTTCATTGCTCAAACCACAGAAGTTGGGACGTCATGTTGAGATTGTACAGGACATTGGTGAGGCCATTTTTAGAGTACTGTGTTCATTTAATTGGAGAGAATTCAGAAAAGACTTACCAGAATACTGCCAGGACTGGAAAGTCAGAGTTCCAGGATAGGTTGGACCTTTTTTTGCTGCAGCACAAGAGGTTGAGGGGGACCTTATAGTGATTTATTAAAACTAGAGAGCATATTTTTAAGCTGAAAGAAGAAAGATTTAGAAAGGACCTGAGGGGCAATTTTTTCACACAGAGGGTGGTTCACATGTGGAAGGAACTGCCAGAGGAAGTGGTAGATGCAAATATAATTACAATATTTAATAGACATTTGGATAGGTACATGAATAGGAAATGTTTAGGGATAATGTGCCAAACACAGGCAAGTGGGACTAGTTTAGTTTGAGAAATTTGATTGGCATGGATGAGGTGGACTGAAGGGTTTGTTTCCCTGCTGTATAGATTAGATTAGATTACTTACAGTGTGGAAACAGGCCATTTGGCCCAACAAGACCACACCGACCCGCCGAAGCGCAACCCACCCATACCCCTACCTTTACCCCTTCACCTAACACTATGGGCAATTTAGCATGGCCAATTCACCTAACCTGCACATTTTTGGACTGTGGGAAACCTACTCAGACACAGGGAGAATGTGCAAACTCCACACAGACTGTTGCCTGAGTCGGGAATTGAACCCGGGTCTCTGGCGCTGTGAGGCAGCAGTGCTAACCACTGTGCCACCGTGCCGCCCACAAACTCTATGACACATTAGATTATAAAGAATTACAAATTTTATTCAGCTCATATTTTGGACTTTAACATTAAGAGGAGGGAAAGAGGCAACAAAAATAAAATTAGACAAAGTGATCAGAAGGAAAATACAAAATAAAAGTCTTCTTTAATCCTTTTGAAAAGATCATCTCAAGACATGAATGCTTTGACACCAAGGATCAGGAATACCCTGTTTATTCAAGGGATCTAGAACAAATAGTTTCAAGCATAAGATGATAGATGAACGAACAGCTAAAATGATTGAGCTTTTGTTTCCGAACCCAAAGATTGTGAGCTAAACTCGCTGGATTCCTGTCAATCAAGCTCATTTGCTTTATTCACAGCAATGTAAATTCTACTTTTGTCATGTTTTTGTCGGTAAGAAAGTGGGACAGAGAGAATTAAAAGGTCCTTCTTGAGTTGTGATTTGTTTATTCCTAGTCATAGAAGTATCAATTGTGGCTGGAAGATCATCATTTTCCAGGTTGGTCTGGTTTGGCATTTGAATTATGATAACAGGAGAACAATTTCCTGGGAGGAAGACATATGTTTACAGACAGAGAAGCTAATAGAATTAAAGAAACAAGTGATAAAACAAAATACTAAAATGGAGGTGGCAGCTTAGATTTACCTATAGCGGTTATAAATAAATCTGGTTTGATAGCATTCCTTAAATATTCCATCACATGACTATGCATCTTTCAATACATAACCTCTATGCTAATGTATACTGCAGATACTACTGCAAATTAGTGCACTCATCACCAGCAGCATGTGTCATGGAAGTGATGACATAATGATAATGTCAATGGATGAGGAACCCATAAACCCAGGCTTGTGCTCGGTTGTCATGGGTTCAGATCCCACTATGGCGGCAAATAGAATTCACATTCAATAATAATTTCTGGAATTAAAAGCTAGTCTCAATGAGAGTGAAATGGTCATTATTTGCTTTTTTAAAAACACATGTAATTCCAGATCCACAGCATTGTGACTGGCTGCCATTCTCTGAAATGAGTGTGGTGCTGAAAAAGCACAGCAGGTCAGGCAGCATCCGAGGAGCAGGAGAATCAATGTTTTGGGCAAGGAGCCCTTTATAAGGAATGAAGGCTCTTGCCCGAAATGTCGACTCTCCTGCTCCTCGGATGCTGCCTGACCTGCTGTGCTTTTCCAGCACCACACCCTCGACTGTGATCTCCAGCATCTGGAGCCCTCACTTTCTCCTATTCTCTTAAATGGCCTAGCAAGTTGCAAGGGCAGTTAGAGATGGGAACAATTGCTAATGACATCCTTGTCTCATTGAAAACTAAAGAAAAATTAATGTGTTTGCAAAATACTCCAGAAAAAGAAATAATTTATGCTCAAATTATTAGTAACAGCCTAGATAGGATCCATAAGTATCTAGAAAAATAGCCCTGATTAAAGGCATCCAGGAATTCAAGAGGTCATGAAAGATGGATTCACTTTTTTGCCTAGTCTTTGCAGCCATATAAAACATATTTTTCAAGACTTGAGACAGCTGCTCACCTGTCATTTCAAAGAAAGAAATTAGTTGATATAGCACCTCTCATCACCTCAGGACACTCCAAAACACCTTACAGCTCATTTAAAAATGTACATCCTACTGTAAAGTAGAACTGGTAAATTAATGGGTACAGATGGAAAACTGTCTAAGTATATCATGTTTTCAAAAACAGCTTGCTGATTTAAAATAGCCCAAAAGTGGCTTCCATTACAATTCTTTGTTGCTACGCAATTGAAATAGATAACTCTACATCAGCATTTTAAAACAACACCCCCTGCTTTATGTCAACCATCACCCATAAATGCATGCATATCTTCCAGAACTTGGTAGATAAAAACATTTCAATCTACGGAAGAATTACTACTGCTCCACAATTATCCATCGAGCTACGGTTTAATTGAAAATATCACTTCAATCCCTTCCGTTCAAAGAAACTAAAGACAGACATTGCAATATTCTGATACACTCTGCCAGGTGCTGCTGGCAAAAGCTGATGCCACTCAACCAAATAAAGAACATTCCCATTAACACAGAGAATAAATTCATTAAAAATATGTTTTACCCCAAGCACGTTCCAAATCAAAAAAAAAGTTCTTACACTATATAGCTGTGAAAACTTCTGAATGATTTAATTGGCACCCAATTCCTTACTGTTGAAAGGAATGCAAATTGTTACCTCAGAATAGCCAATTCATAAGCCTGGCTGCCTCTTCAGTATTAGATTCCAAATGGTTTGCTACAACCTTTATAAGCTGCACAGGCTAATGGTTTCTCCAAACATTCGCAGTGTGCAGGGTCACTGGCTGTTAATTTTATATGCAAAACTTTGGCTCTAACATTTTCTCAGAGGACTAGAAGAATATGATAATTAATTGGAAAGAGTTGAGTAAGTAACAAGAAACTTGTCTCACCTTATGCTTTAGTGGAACCTACCCTTTACTTGTACTTGTCAGCATTAATCAAACCAAATTAAAATGAATGCCAAAAGCTATATTTTATGAATATATTACTGGCTGATTTATATGCTAGGGTTCCCATTTATTCTGAAACCACCTTGTTGAGAACAATGGATTTCTGAAGTAAGTGTACACAGCTATACCTGGTTATTAAAAACAAAATCGCAACGTAAATATTGCAAAATAGGCAACTAAAAATATGACTAATTTCAAGAAAACAAGAAAAATAACTTAGTTTCACTATCGTTTGCAAACAAATGTTTCAGTTCTTTAGGAGTCCATTTCTTTCCATTTCCAATGCTGTCCTTTATCTCTGGAGATAAGCATCACAGGAAAGTAAAACTCTGTTCTCACTATTGGTCATTATTAGTGGACTACATTCAGCAGTTATTTGCTGATGTCACGTTCCTGGAGCTAAACAGGGCCAATAATGCAAAAAAATTGAAAACAAAATGCAGGCAGAAAGAAAAAAGGTAAAAAAAATCAAGCTAAATAAACAGATCTATTACTTGTTCCCTCAAAAGAACCATCATTGCCCTTCTAGATGTGGGTTTCAAAGTGAAATTCTTTTACTGTGAGAAATAATGAAACATAATGAGCAGAAAGGTCACTCACCTATTGAGACTGTTCCTCCAAAATTGGAGAAGTAACAAGGGAAGTGTGCCTATTAAACTACCTGCTTATACCAAAAATTTGAACCCCACAGAATCTACAAATATTTCCCATAAAGGGAAATATTTATACAGACAAATTTATGTAAAGATGACTAGCTTTATAAAGGTTAAGCTACAATATAAAGCTATTAATCCAGCATTTTTACCCATTATAGAGAATAGCAGACTTTTTATAGCTTTCCAAATCCAACATACATTTTCTATGATATCTCAGTTTGCTCTGCAGGATCGCACAAAAGTGATTAAAACCCAGTGATGGCAGTCAATCTGTGAAGAGATGTACCTCAGGCCAACCATAAATTTGCAATGATTTCTCTTTAGTAGCATTATAATTAGAGAAGTGGAAGAAGCAAGATCACTTTAGTAGATTTGGCATGGATACACTTTGATGCCAGTGACAAATGGTGATCTGATAACAAGAGAAAGGGCGGGTGATGGGTTGAAGAACAGGTCAATATCACTATGCCATGAGACGCGTTTGATGATCATAATTTATTGCTTACCTTGCATCATCGTTCATTGTACTATGGTCAATAGGTGCCATGAAACTCACTAATTTGCTGTGAACATGGTATCTGGCAGGAAAGAAACGAAAATGTTATTTGCTTCTTAATTTAATTTTATATAATTTGCTTTACTGTCATAAAATATTGGAATATTAGATAATTGAATTGTCATTTCTCCTCTCATTCAAAAATATATATAATGGTTAATCTTTCACAAAGACATTCCTTTATCCAACACACTCCGAATACAGTTCAAAAAGGTGATAACATGAAACATGTTCTTATGTGTTATTCAAGATTTTAGACACAGGTGCATGTCTTGATAGTTTTGTTTTTTTAATTTTAGTCAATTCAGGCCATGTTAAAGTTCATACTCGATAGGTCATAGAAAAACTTAAGTTTTAAGTACCTAATTTATTGTAATAAAACTTTGACACCATGTTGCAATGTGAAAACTCTTGGGTAATTAAGTTTCTAACTCTACTCCCATTTCAAATATTACTATTGTTAACTTCATATTTCAGCGATGTCAGATTTCTCCATGATGATAATACAGAGGAATCTCGATTATCCGAATACCAACAATCCAAAAATCGGATTATCCGAAAGAAATCTCGAGGTCCTGACAGAAGCATTACATCAAAGACGTGTGTCCAACACTGATTGCGTCTTTTGTTTCTATTGATTAAAGAGTGCTGCTGAGAACAGTCCTGAACTGATGGGAGCATAGGCACCGTCTCTAAATGACTGACCTCCCACCCTCTCTCTCTCTCTTTTCCCACACTTTCCCTGGAGTTCTACACAAGGTTATACCCTAAACCCCATTCCTCAGATAATCTCTCTAACATTGTCCTGTAAAGGGCAGAAGTGGAACCGGTCAAAAAGGTGCAGTAAAACAGTGTGTGTGTGCACATGTGTGCATCAGTAGAGTCCAAGAAACAAACAGACTACCTGAACTTTATTTTAAACGTAATATGTTAGACAGGGTAGAAGAGACAGCGAAACAATGTTATGGAAAAAGAAAGAATCAACAGAACTGGGGGGAAGAAAGATGTGCATCCCAACAGAAGCTTCCAAATATAGTCAGTATTGTGATCTTCTTTTCGATTATTTGACCAGAATACATCTCTGGATATTGGTTTTGGACTTCAGTGTTCACCCCTTGTAGCAAAGTTACCAGAATATACTCACCTTACTTTTCTGCCTTTGCTTGCTCTGGTATCTACTTTTCTCTTAATCTTACTTCGTAGTTTCTGAATTGCAAGCCATTGTCTATAGGAGTAAATAAAGCATCATTAGAATTGGATTGATTCAAAGAACACCACAAAACCCAGTTGCAAAATTATTGTGTCGATTAATCTTTATTCTATACACTGCCTACTTTTGCACTGTCAGTAAATACTGAAGTTGTGCTCCTAGGGCAAATCATCTCTGCATAGACACTGGAATAAAAGTGAACCAAGTACGCTCTGGTCCCACTCCAAGCTATCACCAATCTAAACACCATTTTAGCTGAACTGAGTCCAGTCCATGATCCAGCTATCTGTACATGCTAAATCTCCGGGTGTCAGGAGAAATTCAGAAAAGAAACATGCATGCACAGTTCCTTGCCCCTAATGGCAACAGGAGAAATAAGCAGCTGTTTGGAAGCAGATCATCTGCAATGAAGTGGAAAGGCTAGATAAGAAACCACAGTTTCTTTTTTAATTACAATTTATAAAAAGTAGTTACCTTCCAGACTTCCCGCCATTTTTTTTTTGAGGACACTGGCTTTTGCTAGGAGAGGTTTCACAGACAGCAGCAATCTAAGTAATTATTTCATCACACCAAACCAAAATATGACAGATGTTGGACATCTGAAATAGGAGCAGAAAATGCTGGAAGTTCTCAGCTGGTCAGGCAGCATATGGGGAGTGAACCAGAGGCCTGATTTTTAACTACAATAGATGGACTTTGAATGCTTAGGGAAAGAAAATGGGCCAAGAATAACCTTTCGGGCCGATGGCCTTGCAAAAAACATTAAGGTAAGACATTAATTCTGCTTCTCTGTTCACAATTGCTCACTAACATGCTGAGTATTTTCAGCACTTTCTGCCACTATTCCTTGTGTCGCTACAGTAAATGTCAGCAGCAGATAGATTGGATACAAGAGTACAGCATAATCCTGATGTTAAGCAATGCCCACTCTTTCCAAAATGGTGACACAATAATGGTCATAAATAGGTGTTTTGGCTAATTTTCCTTTGCTTAGTCCAGGGCCACTCATGCCAACCACTGAACAACAACTAAATTTGTCCCCAGCTGCATCAGCCATTCAGTAGAGACGAAGAATCAAATCTGGACTTTGTTATTGTGGTTTTGCACTACACTGTACAGTATTTACTCAACTGGCAAAGCAATTACCATCTTAAATATCTGGTATGTGTATTTTTACATATGTGAAATACAGAATCAATGACATGCATAGTTATTTCTTTGGAACATTGAAATATTAATAGTAGCATTTGGTCCTTTCACTGTCATCTGCATATTAGCTTTATTTACCCAATATATGTTTCATATCACTTGATAACCTTTCCTAGCACAAATTTTAGTCGCAGGCATGAAATTTTTAATTGAAGCAACTCGCACAGTGTGGTGTGGGGAATAAGAGTTCCAGGTGTTTCTGTGTATGTCTGCATGCAATCTCTGTAAGATTTGACAGCCAAGGGAAACAGGCTCTTTGTATCTACTGAATTTTATAATGTTAAAAATGTCAGTTAAATCATCCTTCAATTGGCTTTATTCAGAGTAATACAATTTAATTACATAATCAAAGTATACATGGTTTAAAAGTGTCAGCTTTATCTTCAAATGATTGATACTGTGCAATAATATCTCTGTAGGATCACATTTTTTTAAAAATCACTCAATATTAGCACCCTCCATAAATCAGATGCTGAGCTTCTATTTTGGCTGGCATTGGAACGGAGTAAAAGTTATGGGGAATGAGAGTTTGACAGTTATGATACTAGACCAGTAATCGAGAGGCTTGGACTATTGCTTCTGAGTTTCAATCCTACAAAAACAAGTGGGGAATTTAATTAATTTAATTAAATAAATATGGAACGTAAAGTTAACAGCAGTACTGGTGACCAAGGAACCGCTAGATTGTCATAAAACCCATTCTGGTTTATTACTGCCCTTCAGGGAAGGAAATCAGCTGCCCTATCCAGTCAGGCATACATACGACTCCAAAGCCATAACATGTGGTTGACTCTCAGCTGCCGACTAAAGTGACTTAGCAACACACTTGGTTGTACCAAATTATTTAAAAAAGTCTAGTTAACAACAGTGCTGGTGGTGTAGCTACACCAAACATATTGCAGCAGTTTAAGGCAGGGGCTCTGTATTAATAAATAATTATCACAGCTGTAAGGGGACTGTCTTGTCGGAGGTACAGACATACTTTTCTTAGAATGGTGTTTTGCCTCCCTGGTGCCAGGATCAAGGATGTCTCAGAGAAGGTGCAGAATGTTCTCGAAAGGGGAGAGGGACCAGGAGGAGGTCATTATACACATTGGAACAAACGACACAAGGAAGGCAAAAGGATGAGATTCTGAAGGGAGAATATAGTGAGGTTAGGCAGGAATTTAAAAAGGAGGTCCTCGAGAGTAGTAATATCTGGATTAATCCCGGTGCTACGAGCTAGTGAGGGTAGGAATAAGAGAATAGAGCAGATGAATGCATGGCTGAGGAGCTAGTGTATGGGAGAAGGATTCACATTTTTGGATCATTGCAATCTCCTGGAGTAGAGGTGACCTGTAGAAGAAGGATGGATTGCACCTGAATTGGAAGGAGACTAATATGCTGGCAGGGAGATTTGCTAGAGCTGCTCGGGAGGATTTAAAACTAGTAAGTAGGGGTGGGGGTGAAACCCAGGGAGATAGTGAGGCAAGAGTTCAATCTGAGACTGGTACAGTTGAGGAAAGAAGCGAGTCAAACAGTCAGGGCAGGCAGGGGCAAAACAGAGAACAAACTAGGACTGATTAATTAGACTGCATTTATTTCAATGCAAGAGGCCTAACAGGGAAGGCAGATGAACTCAGGGCATGGTTAGGAACATGGGACTGGATGTCATAGCAATTACAGAAACATGGCTCAGGGATGGACAGTACTGGTAGCTTAAATGCTATAGGAAAGACAGAAAGGGAGGTGAGAGAGGAATGGTAGTGTCATTTTTGGTAAGGGATAGTATTACAGCTGTACAGAGGGAGGATATTGCTGGAAATACATCCAGGGAAGTTATTTGGGTGGAACTAAAAAATAAAAAAGGGTTGATAACTTATTGGGATTGTATTGTGGACCCCCCAATAGTCAGAGGGAAATTGAGAAACAAATTTGAGAGGAGATCTCAGTTATTTGTAAGAATAATAGGGTGATTATGGTAGGGGATTTTAACTTTCCAAACATAGACTGGGACTGCCATAGTGTTAAGGATTTAGATGAAGAGGAAATTGTTAAGCATGTACAAAATAAAAACTGTTGATTCAGTATGTGGATGGATCTACAAGAGAAGGTGCAAAACTTGGCCTACTCTTAGGAAATATGGAAGAGCAGGTGACTGAGGTGTCAGTGGGAGAGCACTTTGGGGCCAGCGACTATAATTCTACTGGTTTTAAAATAGTGATGGAAAAGGATAAACGAGATCTAAAAGTTGAAATTCTAAATTGGTGGAAGGCCAATTTTGATGATATTAGGTAAGAACTTTCAAAAGCTGATTGGGGAAAGATGTTCACAGGTAAGGGGACAGCTGCAAAATGGGAAGCCTTCAGAAATGAGATAATAAGAGTACAGAGAAAGATTATTCTTGTTAGGAAATGCTGGTAGGTATAGAAAATGCTGGATGACTAAAGAAGTAGATCGAACGAATCCTTAGACGAGTATGAAGGACAGTAGGAGTATACTTAAGAGGGAAATCAGCAGGGCAAAAAGGGGACATGGGATAGCTTTGGCAAATAGAATTAAGGAGAATCCAAATGGTTTTTTTACAAAAGACAAAAGGGTAACTAAGGAGAGAACAGCGCCCCTCAAACATCAGCAAGGTGGCTTTTGTGTGGAGCCTCATGAGATGAGGAAGATACTAAATGAGTATTTTGCATCAGTGTTTACTGTGGAAAAGGACATGGAAGACACAGAATGTAGGGAAATAGATGGTGACATCTTGAAAAATGCCCATATTCTAGAGGAGAAAGTGCTGGATGTCTTGAAATAGATAAATCGACAGGACCTGAGCAGATATACCCTAGAACTTTGTGAGAAGCTAGGAGAGTGTTGCTGAGATATTTGTACCATCAATAGTCACAGATGGGGTGCCGGAAGACTGGAGGTTGGCTAACGTGGTGCCATTGTTTAAGAAAGGTGGTAAGGATAAGGCAGGGAACTATAGACTGTTGAGCCTGACATCAGTGGTGGGCAGGTTGTCGGAGGGAGTCCCAAAGGGCATGATGCGCATGTATTTGGAAAGGCAATGACTGATTCGGGACAGTCAGTTTCCCATGGCTTTGCACGTGGGAAATCATGTCTCACAAACCTGATTGAGCTTTTTGAAGTAACAAAGAGGATTGATAGTGGCAGAACGGTAGACATGATCTATATGGACTTCAGTAAATTGTTCGACAAAGTTCCCCATGGGAGACTGATCAGCAAGGTTAGATCTCATGGAATACAGGGAGAACTAGCCAATTGGATACAGAACTGGCTCAATTGATTATGGATAGTCAACATGGCTTTGTGCATGGGAAATCATGTCTCACAAACTTCATTTTATTTGTTGAAGAAGTAACAAAGAGGATTGATGAGGGCAGAGCGGTAGATGTGATCTATATGGACTTCAGTAAGGCTTTAGACAAGGATCCCCATGGGAGACTGGTTAGCAAGTTTGGGAGAAAATTTGTAGCTCAGGTGCTCGTTGTTGTGGTTCTGTTCACCAAGCTGGGAATTTGAGTTGCAGACGTTTCGTCCCCTATCTAGGTGACATCCTCAGTGCTTGGGAGCCTCCTGTGAACGCTTCTGTGATGTTTCCTCCGGCATTTCTAGTGATTTGTACCTACCACTTCGGTTGTCAGTTCCAGCTGTCCGCTGCAGTGCCCAGTATATTGGGTCCAGGTCAATGTGCTTATTGGTTGAATCTGTGGATGAGTGCCATGCCTCTAGGAATTCCCTGGCTGTTCTCTGTTTGGCTTGTCCTTTAATAGTAGTGTTGTCCCCGTCGAACTCATGTTGCTTATCATCCCAATGTGTGGCTACTAAGGATAGCTGGTCATGTCGTTTCGTGGCTAGTTGGTGTTCATGGATGCAGATCGTTAGCTGTCTTCCTGTTTGTCCTATGCAGTGTTTTGTGCAGTCCTTGCATGGGATTTTGTACACTACGTTGGTTTTGCTCATGCTGGATATCGGGTCCTTCGTTCTGGTGAGTTGTTGTCTGAGAGTGGCTGTTGGTTTGTGTGCTGTTATGAGTCCTAGTGGTCTCAGTAGTCTGGCTGTCAGTTCAGAAACGTTTTTAATGTGTGGTAGTGTGGCTAGTCCTTTGGGTTGTGACATGCCCTCATTCCGTTGTCTTTCCCTTAGGCATCTGTTGATGAAATTGCGGGGGTATCCGTTTTTGGCAAACAGAGAACAACTAGGGAATTCCTAGAGGCATGGCACTCATTCACAGATTCAATCTATAAGCACATCGACATAGACCAATATACCAGCCACTGCAGCGGACAGCTGGAACTGACAACCGGAAGCGACAGGTACAAATCACTATAAATACCGGAGGAAACATCACAGAAGCGCTTCGCAGGAGACTCCCAAGCACTGAGGATATCACCTAGACAGGGGACGAAACATCAGCAACACAAATTCCCAGCTCAGCGAACATAACCACAACACTGGTTAGCAAGGTTAGATCTCATGGAATCTCAATGGAAAACTAGCCATTTGAATACAGAACTGGCTCAAAGATAGAAGACAGAGAGTGGTGGTGCAGGATTGTTTTTCGGACAGGAGGCCTGTGACCAGTGGAGTGCCACAAGGATCAGTGCTGGGTCCGCTACTTTTTGTCATTTACATAAATGATTTGGATGCGAGCATAAGAGGTACAGTTAGTAAGTTTGCAGATGATACCAAAATTGGAGGTGTAGTGGACAGCGAAGGAGGTTACCTCAGATTATAACAGGAGCTTGACCAGATGGGCCAATGAGGCGAGAAGTTGCAGATGGAGTTTAATTCAGATAAATGCGAGGTGCTGCATTTTAGGAAAGCAAATCTTAGCAGAACTTATGCACTTAATGGTAAGGTCCAAGAGAGTGTTGCTGAACAAAGAGACCTTGGAGTGCAGGTTCATTGCTCCTTAAAAGTGGAGTCGCAGCAAGATAGGATAGTGAAAGTGGTGTTTGGTATGCTTTCTTTTATTGGTCGGAGTATTGAGTATAGGAGTTGGGAGGTCATGTTGCAGCTATACAGGACATTGGTTAGGCCACTGTTGGAATATTGCGTGCAATTCTGGTCTCCTTCCTATCGGAAAGATGTTGTGAAACTTGAAAAGGGTTCAGAAAAGATTTACAAAGATGTTGCCAGGGTTGGAGGATTTGAGCTATAGGGATAGGTTGAACAGGCTGGGGCTGTTTTTCCCTGGAGTGTCGGAGACTGACCTTATGGAGTTTTATAAAATTATGGAGGGGCATGGATAGGATAAATAGACAAAGTCTTTTCCCTGGGTCCGGGGAGTCCAGAACTAGAGGTGAGAGGGGAAAGATATGAGAGAGACCTAAGGGGCAACTTTTTCAGACAGAGGGTGGTACGTGTATGGAATGAGTTGCCAGAGGAAGTGGTGGAGGCTGGTACAATTACAACATTTAAAAGGCATTTGGATGGGTATACAAATAGGAAGGGTTTGGGGGGGTATGAATTTGGTGCTGGCAAGTGGGACTAGACTAGTTTCGGATATCTAGTCCGAAGGGTCTGTTTCCATGCTGTACATCTCTATGACTCTGTGACTCTAAGAGGTTGAATAGGTTAGGGCTGTTTTCCCTGGAGCGTCAGAGGCTGAAGGGTGACCTTATAGAGGTTTATAAAATCATGAGAGGCAAGGATAGGGTAAACAGACAAGGTTTTTTCCCGGGGTGGAGGAATCCAGAACTAGAGGGCATAGGTTTAGGGTGAGAGGGGAAAGATATGAAAGAGACTTAAGGGACAACATTTTCACGGAGAGGGTGGTATGTGTATGGAATGAGCTGCCAGAGGAAGTGGTGGAGTCGAGTACAATTGCATCATTTAGAAGGCATATGGATGCGTATATGCACAGGAAGGGTTTGGAGGGACATGGGCCAGGTGCGGGCAGGTGGGACTAGATTGGGTTGGGATATCTGGTCGGCATGGACAAATTGGGCCAAAGGATCTGTGTCCATGCTGTACATCTCTATGACTCTATGTCAGTATCTCAAACTGTTGACAAAAAAAACTTCTGAATGTATTTGCTTCCCACTGTAAATTTTACTCTGTTGACATTGTCAAGATTGGAGAGGTGGAAACAGAAAAAGTCCTGCTACACCTACCCCCACCACAAATTTAGGAATACAGCTGCTTTAGAAGTGGAATGTCAGGTTTTGCAAATGTTTTGTCAGCTTCAGGAAAACTTACTACAAATTACATTGGCAATAAGAATAAAGAGATCTGATCACATAACTGTAATTGCATCCATTTTGATAATATCAAATGTTGCAAAGCCAAATAGATGGTTACATATATGATCTATCCACATGCATGGGTGGAATAACAGATTTTATCTGATTGAAATTTCACAAAAACAAATCAGCATTATGTTAATCATAGGACAAAGCCTTTGGTGCCTTGTGTTTGTAATAGTATTGATGTTTATGCTGAAATCTTTGCTGAATTTGAAGAATCTATTTATGCTCCAATTATCAAACAATCAATTTAGCAGAAACACCATTTTATGGTGCCATTCATTTCAGATGAACAAACAGAATTTTAAGCAAGCAATTAATTTTGAACCAAAAAAGTTGCATAGGAGTAGACCAAATCTAATTAATGGGGAGTTTTGTAGACACTTTGCAGAAAATGTAAAATTTTGAATGTTCACACCTACCTTGATAATTAATTACAAAATGAGGTTGAAGTATTTTTTTTCCTCAATCAACATAACCCAACTTATTAATTAGTGTTGTCTTTCAACACTTACCGGCCCATAGCAATCTGATCATTTGGATCTATAGCAGTAGTCTTCCGCTCAATTAGTTCTCTGAGGAGCTGCAAAAAAAAATTGTAAATTAAAATAAATTAAGCAATTAGATTTTAAATTTTAAATTGGATAAATTTTCTCTTTACCAGTCCCATTTAGTTTTCTTCAAGGCTGTCATAAGTTAGTGCTGAGAATGTGTTGCTGGAAAAGCCCTTCTGAAAAGGCTTATGCTCGAAACGTCGAATCTCCTGTTCCTTGGATGCTGCCTGACCTGCTGCACTTTTCCAGCAACACATTCTCAGCTCTGATCTCCAGCATCTGCAGTCCTCACTTTCTCCTGTCATAAGTTAGTGTAAGGCAAAGAAAATGGAACACTGGTAAGCAAACTTAGCAAAATTCTTTTATTCATAGCAAACACCCAAGATGGAAGCTAAAGCAGACTAACAACACAATTACAGTGGCAAGCCAGAGTTCAACCATACCCTAACACAAATCCTTTATTCCCATAAAAGGCTAGCTGCATCACAATGTGCACTGGACAATTTAAGAAGACATTAAAAACTGCATTGTTATCTTTTAATGTGATGGAAGGTGGGAAGGAATGTGGAGGAAATATGGATAAAACACAAATATAATTTTCCAATTGTTTCCTGGCAGTTTTGTAACTTACTACCAACTGTATATCTTGCATACCTTAAAAGTATTTTTAATTCTTTGTGTTCTTCCTACATCAAGACTAAAACAAAATAAATAATTGTTGGACATATCTTTAACTGATACTGTAATGCTGTCCATGATGTATTTCTAGTCTGATCAATGCAAAATGTTCAGTGAAGACTGATAACCAGAAAAACAAAGATCACGATCACTCAATAGCTGGAGTTCAGCACAGGCACTGAACAGATTCCACTTTGAAGGATAGGTAAATGCAAAGTTCCATAAGTTTCAGATCAAACACTCTCAATACTGGTTTTAAACACAAAAAAGCTGCTAACTTAGCTATCCCACGCAAATGGAATATTTTATCAACTGCAGCTAAACATGTATAATGTCAGGGAGGAGTTTACACTTCCATGAAAATAGTTAAGTCTGCATAATACCACTCCTATAGCACAGAAAGATTAGATACATGGTATACCTCAACAGGGCTTTTTTTTAAACCAATGAACTACAATCAAATACAACAACTCACAAGAAGATCCCAACAATATTTGGGAATGACTTTCTTAATTCATTTTGGTGATTTAGGTTGAGAGAAGAATGTTAACTACTGCATATTACCAATAGAATTCACTGTTTTTCTTTGTAAATAACTTGGGATGTTTTATGTCCACCTGGGCAGACAGACAAAATTTTAATACTCGAATCTATCAAAGACATATTGTCACAAAGATCTGTACAAACTCAATTTTACTCAAGATACATCAACTTAAACTCAGAAGTTATATTGATGATCATTACATTACAGCTATTAATGCACAAATCATAACTTTGAGAATATTGATATCAATTAAAACACTGCACATTTGGTAACAAAGCACTACAGTGAAGCGTCAGCTCGAAATTATGCCACAATCTTGGTGCAAGGTTGAAACAATAAACCTTTGGTGCACGGTAAGTTACTGCACATCAGAACTACTAGTAGTACCATCCATTTCAACTCTACAAACAAATTCAAATGCAAAAGTCACATTATTTAACGAACATTAAACAATAGATATGACTACATAATTATAAACTTGAGGAAAATGACTGGAAAACAAAATTTTCCCTTTCTCTTTCATAGCATTCACATTTTGTTGGTTTCTTCAGGTCAACAAACATCAGTTCTCAGTAATTCAAACAGCACTGCTCAGATCAGGTTCAAGGAGAAGCTTCCATGGATGAAGACAGATTCAACTTTTCCAGTGCTACTAGAAAACAAGGTTGTGTTTGATAATTGAATTGAGGAGCATGGTGGGTTACTACAACATCCTGTCACTCGTTCTGGGTTTGAATAAGACTCAATGACAGGATAAATGTCTCCTTCTCTCTCTTTTCTATTTGTGGGATGGATTTGGGCAGGCTCAATTCACATTAAGGTCACATCACAGAAGGCTCATAATTCAGCACCAACCAGACAGGCTCAATCACTGGAACAAATGGATATGTGGCAGAGAAGTAGAAAACATAAAACTGTATAAAATCCTCGGCTAAACGTGTAGTTAAAGTTTGTTGAGACAGAGATTTAGAAATTTACTCTGAATCTACTTGTGATATAGCTAATCCAGAAGTGTTCAATGCTGAATTATAATGACAAAGTTCAGTGTTCAGTTTCGCATAAATAGTATTCACCTTTATGATGAAAATGTTTACTGAATATTTTGTTTTGTAACAACCAATTTTTGGAGCACAACTAATCAAAATACACTACATTACTAAAGTTTTCCAGAAACTAACATGTCAGTTAATATTAATTAACTCTATGACTATAACAATAGATATACACTTTTCAGCAGGAACTTTCAGGATACCAGAAATTGGAGGTAAATTCTGAAAGTACAATTTTAATCAATAAGTCACTTCACTCACGATATTACCAGGAGCACCCCTCCTGTCTAAGTCTTTTTATCTGACCTACTTCCACCATCTCTCTGGCAAACAAACAATCCGTCAGTTTCTCTACTGTTGTTCCTCATAGTCACTTCTGGCAGCTAAATAAAAGATACAAATCCACCAATGCTCAGGCTTATGACACTGTAAACCCACATAGCACTGCTGTTCAGTAAACGTGTGCCCTTAATCACTGCAGCAACTTCAGTGACTATCTCTGCCAAATCCCACTCAACAGAAGAAATTAACCAGGTCAGTGAAACAGGTGCAACAGTATGTCTGTCAACCACTCTCTTCCCACAATTACTTGTACACAATGAAGCAGTAATCTTTACAGATCATCTCTCTGAAGAAATGTATTGAAAACTGTAAAAGGAAAATGAATGTGCTACTGCCTGGCGGCTCAGCAGATGTCTGTGGGTGATGTACAAGGCAGGGATGAGCTGTCGTAGAAATCTGTCAAGGTTTGGCTAAGTGATTAAAGCCTCTACAGTCTAAGCACCATATTTAGAGTCTACAGGAGTCAAGACTTGCACCCATTCCTTGCTGCGATGCCAGATGTTGGCTAACGTTTTCATTTCTATTTATTTCACTTGGACAGAATGATTTGGCACAGCAGCCACACAATCTGGAACATTCTACAGTTGCTGTGTTAACAAGTGTTAACTATCATTCAACCAAAAGAATGTCAGAATGTCTCTTACTTATTGTTTCAGATGTGTCAGATTCTTAAGGAGCTGAAGTTTTTTTTAATCAGGGAGACATCTGGCTTACTCAGCAATTATCTAGCTATGTAAGTTAACCCTTCCACATTTACTAACCCTTTTAACGCAGGAAACTCAAAGAAAGAATGCCTAAATTATTAGTTCCAATTACTAATTGGAGTTAAGCTAACAGAAGTTTCATTTAATTAATCTTAATTTGCCCAAATTTTCAAGGCTGTTTTCACTTTTCTGTATAAACACATATACATTATAGATCTCCAGTCAGGAAAGAACCATCAAATACTAAAATCTGGTATAAGTCTGGAGCGACACATTTTGAAAAGCTTCTAATTATAATGCTGATTTAAACCCACTGATGGTTCAAATCAGTGAAGGCATCGAGTCACTGTGCTATACTGATCAGAGAAGTCTGTGCTTTTCAGTGCATAAGTATACAACTGCCCTTAACATTGTTTTGTTGAGGTACAATTGAAATAATTCAAAATAATTGTTGCATGAATCAGATTTTGCACAAGGACTCAGAGTTGGAAAGGATTGGGCTCAGATGCAATAAACTGCTCGTTCTCAGTGTCTGCTGATGCAAGTGAAAAGTGGTTAGCTGGATAGGATATCAGAAGAGCTGTCTGGGTAACAGTATCTCAGATGGGGGTAAATGTCTTTAGCATAGAAGTGATGTGGAAAATGGAGGAACAAAAAGGCATTCATAAAAAATTGCACTCCAGCATTAGTGTTAACCAACCAATGGGTCTTAGTGCCAAAGAGCATTTATCATCAAAACAGAATAGAAAATAGCAGGATACATTTCATTTTCCATCTCGAAACGTGGAGAAATAAAACTGCATTGATATTTGCGAATCGCACTCGAACTATAAAAGCTAAATTTGGACAATGTAAAACATAAATTTTCCAAGCACATATGCCAATACTACTTGCAGCTAACAACACTGCCTCAACTACCTTAAGTTTTATTAACTGAAGCACGTTCCCTGCCGTTACAAACACCCATCTTTCATCCCTCTAATATTTCTTCAATAAGTCGGTCGCTACGTCAAAAGTCTTTGCAAAATATTATAGGGTAATACAAATGGCTCTATTAAATGAAGCCTTTGTCAAGTGAAGAAATATTTGTAAACTCAAAAATATGCTACATATGTTATTTTAACGTATACTTAAAAAAAGGTAAGATCATGAATCTTTTCAAAGAAGGGTGATAAAGAATATAGTTTGGTTCACATGACGTGAACTTGTTCCTTGCTTCCTCTCCATGAACAATATCTCATATTTATTAGTTAACATTTTTGGCTGAAAAGTTCTTCTCACATGGAATTTTAGTAATCACTAAATTGTGTCCTTTCCTGAAACAACCTCTATACTTTTTTAAAAAAAAGGGAGACTAGTAAATATTCCAATATTATGCCAGCTCCAGAAAGCAGGCATGAGCAACACTAGCAATGGCCTGAGATTGAATCATTTGCTTGCTGACTTTCAGAAGGTAAAGTGCTAAGAAAACATAGGCAGTATCTCTTCATATTAAGACACATAATGGAATAATGCAGCGTTGCTGCCTAACCTTTGCAATTTCGATGTTTTTTTTAAACCACTAAAGAATGTCCCTTTCATAATTTGAAATGTACACTTATTTTTTCAAATTAAAGCAATCAAGCTCCATCACTCTCTTTTGCTACTAACCATGTAAAATAGGGTTATCCTCTAATTAGTCATGACAGAAGAACACAGTACTCTAAAATGTTATAGCAAATAAAAATCCAACTTGGATGGAAAGATGGGTGAAGAATTTTGAAGATCTGTTAATTATATTGGGCTAGATTGTGCCAAGGCAGAAGGATGGACAGAGCACAACTACCCCTCAGAAATAGTCTACAACTTCAGAATGTCAAGACTACGGCAACGGATAAATGGGCACCACACAACAATCAACAGACAGGAGTGTTCCCTAACAGTTGGGGAACACTTCAACAGTCCAGGACATTCGACCTCGGACACACACACACACACACTCTCTTTCTCACACATTCACAACCCCCCCCCAACCCAGACAGACAGACACACGCACACAAAGACCTAAATGCACACATATACATATATTTTGTGGGGTGAATTTGTACTTGCAGAGTTACATTGTACTTTGCTCAAAAACTGCATGAATTCATGTAAAAAACTGTTATCTCACTTTTTAGATTAGAATCAATCTAAACATCATGGCATAGACAGAGGACGCAGGGGCTAACACCTTCAACATATTGTCTAGCTAACACCAATTGTTACAGTTAACCTGAAAGAATGCAACTTTTTAAAAAAGTTTTGTGATTTACACATGAAAGAAGTGAAACTATCATGGTATTCGAACAGATGAAAGACTCAACAGACAATCAAGATATTTTTCAATGTATAATTTCAGTTACATCACAGCAAATTTTTGCTATAAATTTTGCGCCTTACAATCGGGTACTCCACAACCATCTGAAGAAGGAGCGGCACTCCGAAAGCTAGTGTGCTTCGAATTAAACCTGCTGGACTATAATCTGTGTTGTGTGATTTTTAACTCAGAATGTTATGCATTTAGATATCTTGAAGTTGGGGGTGGGATTCCAAAAACAGGCCTACAAAGAACTGAAATCAGCAAGAATTTCACCTTCCTTACTTCCATCCTGCTATTTGAAATATCTAAAATCTGAAGCAGACTTGTTAATCAAAGCAGCATACAATAATTAAGTTTATAATAAAATTGTGACTCTTATGCACTCCTCCCCAGAGTATTATAAAAGCAATGTGCTTGGATTGTTGACAGCATGAGAATTGGGTCAAGGTATACTGTAGCCTCCCATATAAGTGTTGGTATAAATCACATTCATAGTGAACACTAAGTACTTTTCTACAATGCTGCACTACCTCTTCAGCTGAACTATTCACACAACATCACTTAGTGTCACTTCACGTGACTTGGGAAGACCACATCCCCTGCATCCCCCAGAATAAAAAGTGCTTAGCCATGTGACATTACTTGAACTTGATCACAGTTACTCACTGCATTTGGCATTTTAATCCAGCTTGGAAAAAAAGAGTTGATAACAATGCCTATTATCCAGGTCACTACACTATTCATCCAGAACAAGTGCCAGCTCCGTATCTTTTCTGAGATGATTTATTGCAAAATGTCTCTTAACACAAGACTTGCTGACTGAAATATTTCTCTGATTTGGAACAACCTGAACTCTAATAACCCTTGTCTTCTCTATTGTTAGGTTACTCACGTCAATTTAGATGCTTTATTGATAGTTAAACAGTAGCTGGGGAGGTGAGCTTCTCGTTCTATTAACAAACACTCACCTGATGGTAAAAATCGTCGTCATTAAAAATCTCTTCATCTATGTCTTTCAGATGTGCATTTGACTTTCCTTGTGGCACAACCTCCTGTGTAGGAAAATAATCAGTCTGTCCATTACAAAGATCGGGAAGAAAAAAATACCAAGTTTCACTAAAAGCCTGGTCACATATTGCTTACTGACTAGATACAGAAAAATGTATCTTGTATATATTAACAAATCTAAGGTGTTTTGCACCTTTCCTTCTTGATGTTTTGATCTCTACTGAAAACAGGACACATTCTCAAGTACATTCACTACCACAAGGATCTTGCCTACAAATCCCCCTTTCATGGTTTTTCACAGTTTTGGTAGGCTATTTATCCATTGGAGGCACAATACAAATCTACCGTTCACACGTGCTCATCGCAGGAGTAACGTGTCTAAATGAGGCAAATTATAGCCATGGACTCAAATTCAGCAACATGACACAGACCATTGATCTAGCTGGCATAGACTGATCTGACAGCTCACTGTTTTATCAGAAAAGCATTAGCCCACTGAGCTCCAAGGCTACCACCTTACTTTTTTTTATTAAACTTTGAGATCTCTCTAGGACTTGTTTGCTTAAGAACTTTAAAGGGTATATTAATAACAGTTGTTAAAATGTTTGATTCCATTATTAAAATAATATGCAAAACTAAAAGTACAATGTTTTAGTTTATAAAACAAGCATGTCTGCTGAAAGCCAATACGTTCAATGATCAAAACAAAGAAATGTTATACCAGAGCAACACACAAGATCCAAATAATTTAAGCAAAATCTTTTGTGACATTTTCAATTTGTTTCATTTCAAAGTCACAAATGTCACTGGATTTAGTTTTATCATTCAAAAGATTGAGGATATTTTTACCCTATGAAGGTGTAAATGCCTCCTGGATTGGAGTTCTAGGGGCTCCCCTCTGACACTTTAACGAAATGGTCTTTCTTCATTTGGTAACTAAACAGTTAGTGTTGGCAGGCTTTCTGACTGTGCGTGTGTGTGTGTGTGTGTGTGGGGCGGGGGGGGGGGGGCGGCGGGAGGAGAGAGAGAGAGAGAGAGAGGGAGAGAGGGAGAGAGAGTGGCAGGCATTACAGTCAAGTCCAAACCTGCTCACACCACAACATACACTTTCCAGTGGGTGTCACTGGATAATGATCAGTACGATGAATTCTGACTGGTTTTCTCTCCACCAGCTGAGGCAGTGAGCCAAATCACAGTGCTCCTTCCATCACCCCAACTGAGAACAGTAAACGTAAGGACAGATTTGGACCGAACCTGGGATGTTCTCATATGAAAAACAAAACACAGCAAATCATAAATAGAAATGGCTGGAAACACAGAGGAAATCAATCTTCTGCAGAGTGAAAAAGCAGTGGGTGCTTTGGGTTTGTAATCTTCTTCAAACCCAGCAGTTCATTCCTTCAGCTTAAATCTATGAATCTGAAGCATCAGCTGTCAGTTTCTCCACTAATGTTCTAGACCTAGCCTGTTTTCAGCATTCACTGTTTTAGTTTCTCAGATCTTCTAGTCAATGAAACACCATTACACTTTGCCTTTATCCAACCAGAGAAATATCCTTTTAATGTTTACATATGAAAGGCAGAAAATAATCTTCAGACTATAAATTTGGAGTTCTAATTCGTTAGTGGCATACCATCTCCCCAGGTACAGTCTCTGGGATCTGCTGAGAATCTTCTTCCACTTTTCCAAGAATTTTATACAAGGATCGTTTGGTCTGAGTCCGTCTTATCAACCTTTCTTTATCCATCATAATCTGCTCAATCTGTGTCAAGATGGAACGCTCAAAAGCGCTGAACCCCTGGAATAAAATATTAGGACAGCAAGAATTTAGTTAACGTTCCATTTAACCAACATACTTCTTTTTTAAAAATTAGAATGTCCCTGCATTAAGGTAAATTTTATCTTAGTTTTAAATACTGAGATTTACACAAAGGCAATATTCTTTAAAAATATAGAATCTACAAAACATAAAAAAAACTGTTCCAATACAAGTGTTACATATGACTTACTAGTCCAACCAAGTAAATATATAAACCAATACAGTGAGGCTTATTATCATGCTACTATCAGCTGCCAAAACACTCAGAGTCAGGGATTAACTTTGCATGAAACAGATAAAATACAATCATACATTTCCAGTTTTTTTTTAAAAAGAGAAACCAGGTTCTTGACCCAACAAAGTAAGTAGTTATCAATTTATCCATGTCCGGTAGAAAGCAGGCAGTTCTAGTGCTTAATTTCAGGACTGGAGACAACGAGTTAGCTTGTCAAGAGTTGTCAGAAAGTTTAAAAAAAGAGAAGCAAAATAGATTGGTGTTTACAGTAAAGAATCGTAATAGACCAATCAAAACTTGAAAACTGTATGTGATTAAATACCATAGATGCTGGTGTAAAATCAGCTTTCTGAAAGTTCGAAGTCAACTTTTACATGAGCAATATTTGAGAGGCGAAATCCACTGTCAAAGTGCCACTAGTTTGGAGACTATTCTTGCCAATTCTAGCATAATAGTAGAATAAAAAGAGCTAAAGAGCATTTTCATAATGAATCTTTATAAACATCCAAAGAATGCAACATTAAATTTTCGACAACTATGTTGATTAAAGACCAAATCAAATACACAAATTTATACAAGTTAAAAAAAGTGAAAGCTTCAGAAAGTTGTTTTTTTTTCAGATCTGCAGCTTTTATGCATACAGTTTGAATATTTCCTCAGTGAAGAGGAGAATACTCAGCAAAGCATGCACGCAATGTGCATTACATTTTCTTGTGTTCAGAACCAAATAACAAACCCCAATTTGTTATTTTAATTTCATCATCATATGGACAAACAGCCTCCCAGCCTGCCTCAATCCCCTTCAGTTTGTCTAACAATGCAAAAGGTCTACAGCAGACACCATTTCCCTCGCCCTGCACTCATCACTGGAACATTTGGACAAGAAGGACACCTACATCAGAGTACTGCTCAACGAGTACAGCTCTGCCTTCAACACCTTTATCTCCAAACTGATCTCAAAACTGCAAGACTAGGTCTTGGTTCTGCCCTCTGCAACTGGCTCCTCAGCTTCGTGACCCATAGACCCATAGTGAAGATAGACAACTGCATCTCCTCCACGATAACACTCAATCACCCTAAGGATGCGTACTCAGCCCTCTACTGTACTGCCTGTACACCCACGACTGGTAGCTAAATTCCAAATAACACCATCTACAAGTTTGCTGATAACACCACTGTGGTAGGATGAAAATCAAACAATGGCGAGTCAGAATACAGAAAGGAGATAGAGGGCTTGGTGACAGGGTGCAATGATAACAACTTCTGCATCAGCAAAACAAAAGAAAAGAACACACCGTCATTGACCTCAACGGAATGGAGGTTGAGAGGGTTGACAGGGTCAAGTTCCTCAAAGATGATAACTGACAATCTGTGCTGGACTTCCCACATGGAAACAACGGAAATTCAGCATGTCCATAACGACCCTCACCAGCTTTTACAGGTGAGAGAATACTGTCCGGTGCATAACGGGTACGACAACTGCTCTGTTCAGGACCGTAAGAAATTATAGAAAGTTATGTGCACAGTCCATACCATCGTGGAGGCTAACCTTCCATTCATGGACTCCATTTACACTTCTCGCTGTGGTAGAGAGGCTGTCAACATCATCAAAGACCCATCCCAACCTGGTAATGCTCTCCTACAACCTCTTGTCAGGCGGAAGATACAGAAGTTTGAATACATGCACCAAAAAGTTCAGGAACAACTACTTCCCTGCCATTATAGACTGATGAATGAGCTCTCTAACTTTAAATAATGTTGATCTTGCTTCATGCAAGTCCTGTGCAGTATAACCTGTAAGCCTCTGTCCAAGTTTTTTTCACCCTACGATCTGTATGTCTTTGATCACTATGATCTGCCTGTACTGCTCACAAAGCTTTTCACTGTGACAATAAATCAAATCAATCAATCATTTTTGTCTG
Organism: Hemiscyllium ocellatum; assembly: GCF_020745735.1. NCBI lineage: Eukaryota > Metazoa > Chordata > Chondrichthyes > Orectolobiformes > Hemiscylliidae > Hemiscyllium > Hemiscyllium ocellatum. The sequence continues at coordinate 23,097,593 of NC_083431.1, forward strand.
CCTTATCAATCCACAAATAATCATCTATGCCAATTGCATTGGATACCCTTTACTTTTTGAATGATTTGATGACAATGTCTGTTCTGATTTTATCCAAGGTGTCTATAACTCATTCACATAGGGTTGCTAATGTAAGGAGTCTGTGTGCAGACTCTTTTGGGTAATTCCTCTGATCGTCCAGTTATTTCACTTTTTTCTTATGCTATCCTTGGAGGGTTTGTTTAAATGAACAATAGTTGAACAAGGCTCATTAGACCTCCAGAAACATTGGATCATAAAACACTGATATTGCACTATCAACAATGAATCCTTGACATGGTGCGTGTTTTTTTTTGTATTCATACTAGTTAGAATCACAAAACGTTCCTCAGCCAAATCTTCAAACCACCTTCATTCATCTATCCTTTCTTGTGAATATGAATGAGTTCTCTTTTTGAGAATTGTTGTCTTGGGAGGATTTTTTCTATTGAATATCACAATTGGCTTAAGTTTTGCCCCATACACAACTCAATGGTTAATCTATTCTTTCTGTGAACAGTTGTTTTCATGATCACTAATTTCTTTCCAACTTTGCTCACTGTTCGACTTCTGACATGTCAAAATTCAAGGAAGTATCATCCACATTCCCAATACAAATTAAACCTGTATGTAGTCTTTTGTCCACAAAAGATTATAAATTGCTGAAATGAGATAGGTCTTTCATCATGCTCTGCTTGGAGATGCCATTGAACCCTAGGCTTCTGCCATAGTACAAATATCCTCTTCATAAACATGGTACACCATCTAGATATAGCTTTGAAACTTGCAACACCAAATTTTCTTGCTTATTTCAGACCAAACTTCAGACAGATCTACAAGAAACTGAGTCTTTCTGGCAATTTGCATTGTATTTTAACTGCAGCCACATTCCAGGATTTCTGACATCATCACAATCTGTAATGGAAGATTTCTCCAACTCTAATGTTCTTCTGATATCTCAAATTCTCTAGCTGAAGCTCTGCAATCTTCATGACTGAGTTCAAATTGAGCTGAGCACCTGTTGCTTTTTCTTGAAACCATGTTGCCTTATGAGAAGGCAGCATCAGCAGGAATGGAGTACACACAGAGCTTGCAACCAAATGGCATGCTAACATGGGCAGGCATAAGATGAAGAACAGTTACCTTCAATGATAACCTTCAACATTATCCTATGATTATATGAATGAGTAGATTGGCACAAAGCAAGTTTAATTTCAGTGACAAGCATGTGACAGGTAGAAAGCATTTGGATTTTCTAGACAAAAGGTCAGGAATCAAGTTACATGAAAAATAACAGATTAGATTAGATTACTTAGAGTGGAAGCAGGCCCTTTGACCCAACAAGTCCACACTGACCCGCCAAAGCGCAACCCACCCAGACCCATTCCCCTACAGTTACTCCTTCACCTAACACTATGGGCAATTTAGCATGGACAATTCACCTAACCTGCATATTTTTGGACTTCTTCTTGACCAAATGTTCACAGTTGACTTTTACACAAGATCCACTATTACTTGAGTATATTTGAATGAGGGCTTTCAATTATCAACTTACTTTCTTATATGTTCCACTGTATAAAGCTTTAATTCAGTGTTTCATTAAACACAACTACTACGTAATTGATCCAAAAGCATAGAGAGATGAAAGAGCAATTAATAAATTAAATAATTGCTAGCCTCACTCAAACCCTTTACTAAATGTATTGGCATGTCAACAAAGTTCAGTAACATTAATAATGTAAAATATTTAACAGATCAAAAATTTGTATCATAATTAAAGATTAGCCTGGTTGAGGTGAGCATCCTTCCATTTATGATGCCTGATGGAATACAGCCCCAAAACTCTGGTAAGGTCAGGTGAGCTCACCTGATGCACTTCTTTTGATGGCTGCATAAACCAATTATGAAATCATTTTTATACAGCCAGATATTATGCTTGCAAACAAAGTTTCAGTTTGTCATAATTACAAAACATCCTTTCAGACAATCTTCCTTCTTGCTTTGACAAAGTGACAAAAATAATGTAGAATCAAAAGATCAATTCACCTTGCCTATTTTGCCTGAAGCTAATCTTGTCTTATCATGCCATTTCTGTAATGTACTATTACGAAATGTTCTGAGGTCAGCAAACCGCTTAGCCATGAAGTCTGGGTACTCATCCACTTTAAGTTTCCTTTTCTGTGGCCTTTTCCTCTTCTGCACATCCTCAATTTCATCATCACTGGGAATCTCTTCACTGGAAACAAAAAATATAGCATATATAGAAGTGGATTCTATTTTCTCTGCACTACAGTAATATGTACAACACTAACCACAATCATTGGTCATGCCTTAATATAACCAAATCTTTTCTCTTCCTGCTAATGTTCACTCCAGCAATGTGTAACATTCTTGCATGTAACTAATTTATAGGAGTATTTCCTTGGGTTTTATTTTAAGTGCTTGGCATTTTTATTTCATATGTTTGTGTTCTACAAGATAGAAAGGAAATGCTCGTCCAGGGAATCAAAACAACCTGCTTCTTAGAAACAATAAATCACCTTCCTTGAAACTGTAATACCTACAGTTCTGACTAAATTTCCCTGGAAAATAAATCAAACAACTTTGATAACTGGCAACTGCTAAGCTTTTAACAGATATAGATCCAGTTTATTTATGAACTAAAAAATTAGAATATTGACTAATATTTACACAGCCATAAAATGTCAAAATGAAAAGAGACAACTGAGAGTTACTGCTAAGATGTACTACAAGCAGGAAAATACTTAAAACAACAGACGAAAGATTTGGCACGTACAAAACTCACCGCAAGTGTCATATAAATCTTTTGAGCCTGAAATCACTCGCATTCATTTTGACAGCGAAATAAAGGTTGAAAATCCACATCCACTGGGACTATATTTGGACTGCCAACATAATCTTGTCGGCTGAAACTCCCAGTAGCTTCATAAGCACCTGCTCAACATCCGCTGCAATTAGTCTGAATAGAGTATGCATTTTGGAGCAAAAATCAAATGACTGAAATATCCCATTATCAACTCACTCACTGCTGTTCTATCACTGCGCTTACCTGTCCAGTTCTGGCTTCTTGCCACTGACAAAGTGTTGTGTGCCTTGGTACTGGAAAAGGAGTTCATCCTGAAGTTCAACGAGTGACCTCAGAAGTGCCTTCAGTGCTTTGCAACCTATAGGGAAAAGCAAATAAACTTTATAAATTGGACTATAATTAATTAGCCTTTTCTGCCACTTCAGTGATAAACTTTCTACTTAATGGGATTGTGCCCTGATTATGATTTCTTTTATAAAAAGAGCGAGGCCTTTAAAGACTTTACCTAAAACAGTTCTCATCAGTATGAAATGGAGATCAGCCCTCTAAGCAGTCCCACAAGAATGAAATCTAGTTAAGTGAAATCTTATAAGTATCTGAAAGATTACGACAGGATTTATTTCCTGGGTGACACAGATTGGCATCTGAATATTGAAATATACATGACATTCGGCAAATACAAGCTAGGAAAAGATAAGGGGATAACTTTCTTAATGATGGCACCAACACAACAGACAGATGACTTCGGTAAACCAGCATTTTGGGTAGAGATGAGGAATAAAGGTAAGAAACCACTTTCAAAGTAGTGTACAGACTCCTTAAACAGCAACAACAATGTAGAATGCACTATAAAGGAAGAAATAATGGGAATTTGTCAGAAAGGTAATAACCATGGAGGATTTTAATCTACATACGAACTGGAAAAAGCAAAATGAGCAAACGTAACCAAGGTGAGGAGTTCATAGAATATTTTCGGGCAGTTTCTTCTGCAAGCAGACAGCAGACCTGGCATTGTGCAATTTAAAAAAAGGAGTGGAGAGAAAAAGAAAGTTGGCCCAGTGGAAAATGAGTCTGGGAATAAATAATGGAAATGAGAGAGATGGCAGATGAACTGAACAGGAATTTTACATTGACCTTCATTGTAGAGGATACAAGTAACCTCCAAGAAATAGTTACAAATCAGGAATTTGAAGGGAAGAACAAATAAAAAATTAAAATCACCAAGATACAGAACAATTTGTTGCAGCTCAGGCTGACAAGTGCCCAGGATCTGACGGATGTCCAGGGTCTTAAAAGAAAGAGCTAGTGAGATAGTTGATGTGTTGGTTTTAATTTCCCAAAATTTTCTAGATTCAGGGAAGGGCCCACTAGATTGAATAATTGTAAGTCCTTTAATCAAAAAGGGTGACAGAAAGCAGGAAACCTAAGGAAGATGCTAGAAGCTATTATTAAGACATTATATCAGGGCACTTTAAATTCAAACTAATCATGCAGACTCTACATGGTTTTGTGGAAGAGAAATCAGGTTGAACAGACTTATTGAAATTCTTAGAGGAAATGAAATGTGCTGTCATCAAGAAGAACTGGTGGATGTACAGAACTTAGATTTCCATGGTATTTGATAAGGTGCCTTCTTAAGGGTTATAATGGAAAATAAAAGGTCATGGTATAGAGGGCAACATATTGGCATACATAGAAGATTGGCTAGCTAACAGGAAGCAGAGAACAAGCATAAATTATTCATTTTCTGGTTGGCCACAGGGTGGTATACCACAGAGATCAGTGCTGGAGCTGCAACATTTTATTATTTGTACAGATAAACTGGAAAAAAGGCCAAAGGGATGGTTGCCAAATTTGTTGATGACACAAAGATTGGTAGGAAAGTCCGCTGCAAAAAGAACAGAGAGAAGTTACAAAGGGATAAAGATAAGTTTAATAACTAGGCAGAGATTTGGCAAATTAAATACAAGGTTAGAAATTATGAAATTATCCATTTTGGCATGAATTATAGAAAGGAAGCATTTTGTCTGAATGATGGGAGTTTTCAGAACTCACAAATGCAGAGGAATCTGGGTATCCTCAAATTAATTGCAAAAGATTCACATGCAGGCATAGCAAGTAATTAGAAAAGCTAATAGAAAGTTTTGCTTATTACGAGAGGAATTGAACACACAAGTAGAGAGATTGTGTTTCACTTGTACAGGGTATTGCTGAGATCACATCTGAAGTACTACGTGCAGTATTGCTCCCTTTACTTAAGGTAGGATGTAAACACTTTGGAAGCAGTTCAGAGAAGGCTTACTGGAGATGGGTGGGTTATCTTATAATGAACAGTCGGAGAGACGAGGTTGGTTTCTACTGGAGTTTAAAACAGTAGCAGACAATTTTATTGGAACATGCAAGATCTTGAGAGGTCTCCATTGAATGCGTATGAACAAGATGATTCCTCTTATGAGAGAATCAAGAACTGTGGTCCACTGCCAAAAATAAAGCAGAGATTAGGAGGATTTTCTTTCCTCTCACAGAGGTATGGGTGTCATTGTTTTCAATGCCTTTTGAAGAACAATGTTTCAGAGTACTTGAATACTTCTACTGCAAAAGTACATTTTTCTTGATAAGCTACAGTTGGAAAGGCTACTGGGACTAGTCATGAACCAGAGCAACCATGATCTTACGGAATAGCAGAGCAGGCTTGAGGGACTAAATAATCTACTCTTTCTCATCTTTTGTATTTCATTCCCTGCGCTGTAGCCAAAGCTTAAAAACAAAAACTGCATTAACAATCCTATGAACTTAAAGCGTGAAGATACACCTATAAGGTAGTCAAAAATATTTTGCCAAATTTTTAAAAATATGCACCATTGTCATGTCATTCATGCTGCCAAAAAAAGAAGAGACAGGGTTCTGATTTTCCTTTTTAAATAAAGAGGAGGGCAGCAATCTTTAAAGGTGAAATTATTAGGAGGGACAGACCTTACGATTGATTAAGCAAGGAAGGAACATCATCCAAAGTCTAAAAAATTTATTACAGGACTAAGAGAAAGTCAACAATTTTGTAAAGGATAGAGTATCCCAACAGAACCCCATAACCATAGAAACAGGATCCCATTAGAACCGCATGACCTAATATTGACAAAAGCTTGCTTTGCCCAAAATGGATACATTTCAGTTAATATCCATCTGTGGCTATATTTACAAGCTCAATGATTTCAAACTTGCTCAGTTTACACATACACGTGCGTATCTGCTCAAATTTTGAAGTGTGTGTGTCTTGGGACAGTAATTGTAATTGATTTAAATCCTAATTTAGAAACATCTGGAAGTTCTATTACACTTAGCAAAATTGGAGTACTGTATTTAAGCTCCATCCATCCTGAAATTTTACCTTTCTCATCAATGTCATAGAATGAAAGCTAGCAAACACTATACAGCAACACTGATCCCAAACTACAATGCAATCAAAAAAACTTGTTCAAAAACCTACCTTTATAAGTTGGCTTCTAGTAATATCATCAAGCTGTTTCCCTAAGATCTTGTCAAGGAACTTTCAGAGACTCAACTACAAAGATAGTTTATAGTTGTTTATTCAACTTTTAAGTAAAACAGCCAAAGCTCTGATTCAGCTGGAAAATTCTCTGAATTGTATTTACAATGAAATTTGGATTCAAAGTGCATCCCAACACATTGAGGTAATTTGGTGAGTAAAGTACATGTTGTTTCATTATAGATAAAGTCAGTCTCTCAAGTGTTTATGTATATCTCAGTTTTGGACTGAGGTAGACATCAGTTAACATCCACAGTGGTCTTGACTATAGTTGTTGGTTACTTGAAAAGGTGCAAAATGTAGTGTCTCCCTTTACTTTTAATCTACTGCATTTACGTCAGACATCATACTTACCAATCAGCTGGTCACATCGAATAGCATTTCATGAGTTTAAAAGAACGAGAATCTATCTTAAATTTGAAACAATCATTAAAGCCAAGAACATAAAAATTCAATCCAATGTAAAAGAGTGTGGATTGTAACTGAACGGTAAAGTACCCCAGGGACATAAATTCAATGCACGAGCTGACACATATCAACCAAATACAATGTTCACAAAGATTAATTTAGAAGTTTTAATAAATTACTTAAATAAAAGCTGAGGCTTTTAGTTGTTGGCAAAGAGTCAAATAAAAACTTCCAACACAGGCAAAGAATATATTAACAACCATTTAAAAAAGTGAAAATAATCAGCAGGTCAGTCAGCATCTGTGGAGAGAATGTTTCAGGTGTGAACCTGTTGTAAATTGGAGTACTGCTAAACTTTTCTGATCTTGCTTTAGATTTCCTGCAGCTAACTTATTTTTAATATGTTAGAAATTTACTATCAATTCATCAGAACATAGAAAAATCTAATGTAGAGAAACTCCCATTGCAAAGCCGGCCAGGACTAATCTATTAATTCATGACAGCTATTTACATGATAAATACAAATTACATTCCTATTATCAGTCAAGTTCATTATTTGTGGTGAAAGTGTTGAATAGCTAATTGTATTAATTGATGTGCTAGTGCGCAACTTACAGGTCAATGTGCAGAAATCAGGAATTTTAGATTTTGGTCAATAACATCAACATTTAAACATTCCCAATTACTTACATGTGTAAATGAAAACAAGGTATTAGATGCAGTGACAAAAAGATTGCATCACAGCACCACATTAAAAACTTATAAAAAGGAACCATTGCAAAAGCTTTCCTACATCTGCACATGAGGAAACCTGAACTGTGCTCGGTACAAGTACATATCTATCCACCTGCAAATAGGCACATGGGAACAGGTGCAGGTCATTCAGCCCATCAAACCCGTTTCACTATTCAAGTAAGATTACAGCTGATCTGTGGCCTAACTCCTAACTCCATGGGGACCCTGCCCATCCCTTAATACCTTTGCTTAACAAAAATTTATCTCAGATTTAAAACTAACAAAAAAAAAATGGAATTCAGTTCAAGATTTGGCACAGAGTGACTTTTGTTTTAAGTAGAAGTAGTGAAGCAACTGAATTTGCTCGCCTGGGACAACTGTATATCGTTCTCATTGTTCTTCCCAATGCTGAACGTGGGGACAGCTTGATTAGAATACACAATATATGTTAGAATTTCCAATATATGTTAATGATATAGAAGATGGTATCAGCAATAACATTAACAAATTTGCTGATGATACAAAGCTGGGTGGCAGGGTGAAATGTGATGAGGATGTTAGGAGATTACAGGGTGACCTGGACAAATTAGGTGAGTGGGCAGATGCATGGCAGATGCAGTTTAATGTGGATAAATGTATGGTTATCTACTTTGGTGGCAAGAACAGGAAGGCAGATTACTACCTCAATGGAATTAATTTAGGTAAAGAGACAGTACAGAGAGATCTGGGTGTTCTTGTACACCAGTCAATGAAGGTAAGCAAGCAGGTACAGCAGGTAGTGAAGGCGGCTAATAGCATGCTGACCTTCATAACAAGAGGAATTGAATATAGAAGCACACCTGGAGTACTGTGTGCAGTTCTGGTCTCCAAATTTGAGGAAAGACATTCTGGCTATTGAGGGAGTGCAGCGTAGGTTCACGAGGTCAATTCCTGGAATGGCGGGATTACCTTACACTGAAAGACTGAAGCGTCTGGGCTGGTATACCCTTGAGTATAGAAGACTGAGAGGGGATCTGATTGAGACATATAAGATTATGAAAGGATTGGACACTCTGGCAGCAAGAAACATGTTTCCGCTGATGGGTGAGTGCCAAACCAGAGGACACAGCTTAAAAATACGGGGTAGACCATTTAGGACAGAGATGAGGAGAAACTTCTTCACCCAGAGAGTGGTGGCTGTGTGGAATGCTCTGCCCCAGAGGGCAGTGGAGGCCCAGTCTCTGGATTCATTTAAGAAAGAGTTGGATAGAGCTCTCAAAGACAGTGGAAAATCAAGGGTTATGGAGATAAGGCAGGAAGAGGATACTAATTAGGAATGATAAGCCATGATCATATTGAATGGTGGTGCAGGCTCGAAGGGCTGAATGGCCTACTCCTGCACCTATTGTCTACTGTTTATTGTCTAGAGTGCTACAGTCATCAGGTACAATATACAGACAACTTTAAACAGGTACAGAAAGTAGAACTCGCCCTCTTGCTTTAAAGTTTTCCTTATAATAATTAAATGTATTATGGAGACATTAATTTAAGCGACAAACATAGTAAATACTAAAAATTGGTAAAGAGAAAGGGTTAAAGGATACAAGACAGACTGTGGAACTAAGTGCCTGGAATTTGCACAGGAAACTAGAAACAGCTACATTTCTACTTTATCGATGTTTTTTTGTATTCTGGATTCATATCAAAATTGATTGCCACTTACTGCAATGTAAATCTGCCTGCCTTGGGCAACTAGTTCACCTCGTGTCACTGCATGATCTGCTTCTTAAGTTTACCAAATGTCAACTCTAATATTCTGAAAAATGTGCTATTTTAGTGGGTGTTAATGCATTTCCACATTTATTTTTCACACGTCAAACCAAGTTCTATTTAGTTTTTTGGGGAAGAGCATGAGAAGCAAGAAGCCCGCAACCTTTAAAGTCAGAACTGCAGATAAATGACAACAAAAGAACATACAGCCTAATAAATATTCAATGTATAACTATCAATTTTTGGACATGGGTATCAGTAGATTTTCTCTCTCTAGGTAAAACTTAAAAGCCCAGTGCTCCAGGCACCAATATTGAACCCAATAATTTGCAGTATAGAAATACAGAATAATTGAATTTACTTTATTCAACAACTTTGAAGTGCCATGTATGTAAAAATGTAAGTATTTCTTGGAGCATTTGTGTTAAGTATTTTGTTTATTCAGCAGAGCGATTGTCGATTTCCTACTTTAAATGGATATCAGTAACTATCTACCACTTTTGGTTAACCATTCGATCACATCTTTCACAAGCTTCAAAAATTTATTTTGCATCCACAAAATTTCACTAAAATATATTGCTATCAGAGCAAAACTTTGACAGGCACTAAAGTACATATTTTCTTTTAATAGTATATAATTATCTGTAATTTTCAGAGAGCTAAAGAGAGATGAATATGGTTGAGAATTTATTCTGAAATGGTTGGGCAAAATCTGTGATGCACCACTGTCTTTTTGGATCATTCTCAGCTACTTCCTGAGATGGTTAAGAAAAGAATGACTGTTACTTATTAAGCAAAGGAGGAATGACTTTCAAAAAAAAAACGACTTCGTCCACCATCACTCTTAGGATAGCGAGTCTATCGCTCAATATGACAGGAAACCCACATCTGTGACCTGAGAACAATGGTTTTCATTCAAATCCACAAGCCTGGTGCTTTCTCTAGTCGTCCCCTGCAATTAATCCCAAGAATACATTTGATTAAATCTTTTCAAGCAAATCCTTTGCTTTGCTTTTGTTAGTTCATTTCTTGTCAACATCCATTAAAGTATGCCTTTAATTCTCCTACAATCTAAAAAACACCGATCCTGCCGTCTTCAACTTTAATCAACTGTACACCAGCATTTTTCATTTCATAATAATGTGCTGTTTGGAATTCAAAAGGCAGGCTCCACATCAATCATTCCTTGTGAATTTTTCCACTGCAATAAATATGCAAATGAGAAGCTAGTCACTCGTATTTCAGGCCAACTTGCTAGTGTTTTAAAAAGACACAAATTTATTAATTGCCAGTGGCCAGAGGAATCCTATTACTGTGGGCATTGATTACAAAGCTGCCTGAGTGATTATTGTGCAACTTGCAGACTATCCAGGCATGAGGAAAAATTATTAAACCAGTCGAAGATTATCAACTCGGAATGACAATAAGCTTCAACATTAAGGTTCTGCAAAGTTCCTTAACAAAGAATAACATATGAACTGCTCTGCTGCTGAATTAGCGTTATTCCATAATCCTAAAGCGCACTAGTGCTACTTTTCAGTTTATCCTGTAATACCCTACAGAATTGTAATTCTGACAGAAAGAAGCTCTGATGAATTTAGACTGTTCAATTTGACTGACGGAAGAGAGTTGAAAGTATTAACTCAACCCAACCTTACTCATGTTTAATACCTTATCAAACTTAATTTGAATGCCAATATATAGTTAGCAAAAATCTTTTATTAGCAGGTAATCAGCCATTTAAATGAGCTGTTGTAAGCAGCAAAGCATGCCATCTGAGTTACAAAAATAGATTCTACATAATATGTACACACTCAAAATATAGGTTTATAGATTAAAATTTACATGTTTAAAATTTAGATTTTATAAAGATCATACACAATTAGTTTTTCAATCATTGGCATCTGACAAAATATTTAGAACAATTAATGTTAACTTTTCATTTGCTAGCTATTCATGTAATATTTTTTCTGTTATTTCTGTATTCTTGTCTTTACACAAAGGGTGCGTTGCTGAACACTGATTACACCCAGGATATTGTATAATGCAAACACCATAAAGTGTTGAAAATGTTTACCTTGCTCTTCTAATTTGTCCTTAATAGGAGCTCAAAAAATAGTGTGGTAAAATTTTATTTTTTTTAGATACTTCGATATAGAACATGGGGAGCAAATTGAATTTTCAAGGCTACAGTGGTTTTAAAAAGTGCTTGCATTTATGTAGCACCTCATCAAATCCTAGAACTACCTAAGTAATTCAGAAGCAATTAATTCTTGGAATGCGTCAATATTGTATCAGAAACTGAATTGATAATCTGTATACACTAAGACTTTACAAACAGTTAATGAGATAAATGATCAAGTAATGCTTAAAGGAGAAACACTGATTAGGACACCAGGAGAATTACTTATTGTTAAAAGAAAACACAGAAGTTAGATGATACGTCAGTTCAACGTTCCATTCAAAACACGAACTGTAACAATATAATACTAAACTCAATATTGTTGAAGTTCATGTAAAGTATACATTCAAGTCCAATAAAACAAAAGAGCTGTGGATGCCAGAAATCTGAAACAGAAACTAATTGTTCAGGAAACTCAGCAGATTTGGTAGCGTCTATGGAGAGAAAATCAGAGTTAACTACTGGACTCAAAACATTAACAATTTTTATCTCCAAAGATGCTGCCAAACATGCTGAGTTTCTCCAGTACAGTTTTCATTAAAGTCCAAGTGGGTTTGAACTCTCAACTTTCTTGCTCAGAAGTCATTTGTCATCAGCTGATTGTTTTTGCCACCAATTTACTCCCATTTTCTTCCCAATCCCTGAAACTGCCTTCACTAAATATATATGATGGCTACTTCATCCTCAATATGCTTCTAAATACTCAATATCCCACTGTTAGACTCATGTCTGTCAATAAAAAAATCTTCCTTCATTCTCAGGCACAATCTCTCCAGCTCTCAAAAATTAAACCTCAATTCCCTTCAGCTACTGCTTTCCATTCTCCCTGGTCTGAAAATGTGTTGCCATCTCATAATAATGTATTTGCTGCTTATTTGAGATATTCCAAGTTTGCTTCTGAAACCGAGAGCACAAAACCTAAATGAAACATTTTCAGATACGTTTCTGCACACGAGTTTTCTACAGAAACAAAAGTCTTTGCCATTACGTGAAGTTCACAATTAACAATGGGTCTCTATTCTTTCTGTAAATACATACCTATATATTTTTCTATTTATACACATTAACTGACATCCACATATCAATGAAGTGCATACTGCTCAGCTTCTACTAATTTGTTCCAATGTTGACCACCAGTGTGACAATGGCCACCCTTACAAGTATTTTATAAGGTAGCATGACACGTACTGAGCTTCAACATGGTTAGACCACACAATTGAATAATTCTATAAATCTGCAGAGTATAGTTAGAATGAATAGCATTTCTCTATGCAGCTCTCTTATTTTACAGACCTATAGGGACTGGTAGTCAGGGAAGGCAAAAAGAAGGACCATCGTGATTGTTTATGAAACTTTGGAAGTATATTTTTTTGGGACCTGTGTGGTAGGAGAGGGTTGCTTTAAGTTTTATCACATATTATGCTCAAACTACTTGATTTAGTAGCACCATTGCTCCACATCTGAACAATTAACTCTTATTTCTGAATGAATCTCTGATTACTGTTTTTATGTGACCTCTGTGCAGACCAATAAGAAAGCCAAAACTGATCAGTAAAGGGCTTAATTATTAGCCACCATTTTTTCCTATTATTCTCATAGATTTTGATGACATTTTCAAAATGGATTTATTACACAGTGCAGTCCAAATTAAACCTAATTTGTTATCTTCAAAATCATAAAATCTCAGATAATTCAACAAGTTACCTCTATTGCTCCCCGCAACTTCTGCCAGGCCTGCTTTGTTTTCCAACATTCTCTGTTTTTGTTTCAGATTTCCAGCATTTAAAGTATTTTGCTTTCATTTTGGTCTTCAGCCAATTTAATCTGCATGACACGATATCAAGAAATAGTTGGAGATACTGGGTAGTGCAAATGCAATATTTAGTACTGAAGACTTGTGCTCCAAAACTTACCGAACCCTAGCCAAGCTGTTCTAGAACAGCTTCATCATTAGCATCTACCCAACATGGAAAATTGTCCAGGTATACCTTGTACATAAAAGCAGGACAAACTCAAACCAGCCAATTTCTGCCCTATCAGGATAATCTCAATCATCAGTAACTCGACCGAAGGGGTCATCAGCAGTGCTATCAAACAACAGCTCCTCAGAAATCACCTGCTCACAGATGCCCAGATTGATTTCCATCAGGGCCATTCAACTCCTGATCTCATTGCAAATAAAAGAGCGGAATTCCAGAGGTGAGGCAAGAGTGACTGTCCTTAACATTAAGGCTGCATTTGACCACGTGTGGCAGAGAGGACTCTGAGCAAAACTGGTATCAATGGGAATCAGGGGAAAACTCTCCATTGGTCAGAGTCATATCTGGCACAAAGGAAGATGCTGTAGTTGTTAGAGGTCAGTCATCTCAACTCCAAGATATTTCTGCAACAGTTACTCAGGTTACTCAGGTAATGCCTCAGGCTCAAATCATCTTCAGCTTCTTCAAAATAAGGTCAAAAGTAGAGATGTGCACTGATGATTGGACAACATTCATCACGATTCCATGGGTTCTGAAGCAATCTACATACAAATGCAGTATGATCTGGACAATATCCAGGCTTGGGTGGAAAAGTGACAAGTAACATTCACACTAGACAAATGTCAGGCAACGGGCATCACCAATAACAGACAATCTAACTTTCAGACCTTTACATTCAATAATGTTACCATCACTGAATTTAACGCTATAAATATCCTAGGGGTTATAACTGACCAGAAACCTAACCAGACTAGCCATGTAAACATAGTGGCTACAACAGTAGACCAGAGGCTTGAAATAGTGCAGCAAGTAACTTGGCTCCTGACTCCCCAAAGCCTGTCCACCATATACAAGGCACAAGTCAGTCATGTGATGGAATATTCAACATTTGCTTGGGTGAGTGTTGCTCTGATAACAATTATGAAGTTTGACACTATTCAGAACAAAGTAGCCCACTTGATGGGCACCATGTCCACAAAAATCTTTTCCCTCCAGCACCAACACCAACAGTTGGTAGCAACAATGGGTACCATCTACAGGATGCACTGCAGAAATTCACTAAATTCTTAGACAGCACTTTCTAAACCCATATCCACTTCCATCTTGAAGGACAAGGATAGCAGATAGCTAGGAATACCTTTACAAGCCATTGACTATCTGATCTTGGAAACATATTTCTGTTCCTTCTGTGTCACTGGATCAAAATCCTTGAATTCCCTCTCCAAAAGCTTTATGGGTTTACCTACAGCACACAGACCAAAGCAGTTCAAGAAAGTAACTCACCACCACCAAGGCCAACTATTCCAAACTTCGGTGGGAGTTGGGAAATATAGATTGGGAGCAGCTGTTTGAAGGGAAATCCACATTCGACATGTGGGAGGTTTTTAAAGAGAGGTTGATCAGAGTTCAGGAGAGCTATACTTTTGTGAAAATGAGAGATAGAAATGACAAGATTAGGGAACCATGGATAACAGGTGAAATTCTGAGACTAGCTAAGAAGAAAAAGGTTAAGGTCAAAGCGCCTGAAGTCAGACAAAGCTTTGGAAGAATAATCGGGAATGGAGGACCAATCTGAAACAAGGAATTAACAGGGCTAAAAGAGATATCGTTAGTGAGCAGGATTAAAGAAAACCCCAAAGCCTTTCATTCATATACATGGAGCAAGAGGGTAACAAGGGAAAGGGCTGGCCCACTCAAAGACAAAGGAGGAATGATATGCGTGGAGTCAGAGAAAATGGGAAAGATTCTTAATGAGTACTTTGCATCAGTATTCACCGAGGAGAGTGTCATAGCAGATGTTGAGGTTAGGGGTAGATCTTTGATTAGTCTAGGTCAAGTCGGCATAAGGAGGAAGGACGTGTTGTGTATTCTAAAAGGCACTAAGGTGGACAAATACCGAGGACCAGATGAGATCTATCTCAGGTTACTGAGGGAAGTGAGAGAGGAAATAGCTGGGACTTTAACAGCTATCTTTGCAGCATCCTTGTAAATGTGGGGAGGTTCCAGAAGACTGGAGAATTGCTAATGTTGTCCCCTGGTTTAAGGAGGGTAGCAAGGATAATACAGGTAATTACAGACCTGTGAGCCTTGCAGGATATGGCTCACAAGTCTGTAATTACCTGTATTAGATATGGAGAAGATATGATGGATAGAATATAAACCCATTTGGAAGAAAATGGGGTTATCAATGATAGGCAGCATGGTTTTGTGCAGGAAAGGTAATGTCTTACAAATCTTTTGAAGAGGTGACAAAATTGATTGATGAGGGAAGTGATGTAGATATCATATACCTGAACTTTAGTAAGGCATTTGATAAGGTTCCCCCTGGGAGGCTGATGAAGAAGGTGAAATCGTATGGAGTCCAGGGTGTTCTAGCTAGATGGGTGGAGAACTGGTTGGGCAACAGGAGACAGAGAGCAATAGTGGAAGGGAGTTTCTCAAAATGGAGACCTGTGACCAGTGGTCTCCCACAGGGATCTATGATGGGACCATTGTTGATTGTGATCTACATAAATGATTTGGAAAAAGATGTAGGTTGTCTCATTAGCAAGTTTGCAGATGACACTAAGATTGGACATCAGTAGATAGTGAAGGGGACTGTCAGAGAATACAGCAGAATATAGATAGATTGGAAAGTTGGGCAGAAAAATGGCAGATGGAGTTCAACATGGACAAATGCAAGGTGATACATTTTCAAAGATGCAATTCCAAAGCAAACTATACAGTAAATGGAAAAGTCCTGGGGAAAATTGATATACAGAGATCTGGGTGTTCAGGTCCACTGTTCCATGAAGGTGGCAACAGAGGTCAGTATAGAGGTCAAGGCGGCATATGGCATGCTTTCCCTCGTCGGAAAGGGTATTGAGTACAAGAGTTGGCAGGTCACATTGCAATTGTATACGACTTTGGTTCGGTCACATTTGGTGTATGGTTCTGGTTGCCACATTACCAAAAGGATGTGGATGCTTTGGAGAGGGTGCACCAGGATATTGCCTGGTATGGAGGGCTATGAGGAGAGGTTGAGTAGATGAGGCTTATTTTCATTGGAAAGAAGGTAGTTGGGGGGAGGGGACCTAATTGAGGCCTACAAAATCATGTGAGGTGTAGACTGGTTGGATAGCAAGAAACTTTTTCCCCCAGAGTGGAGGACTCAATTACTAAGGGTTACAAGTTCAAAATGAGGGGGAAAAGTTTAGGAGAACTTTAAGTGAAAAGTTCTTCACACAGAGGGTGGTGGGTGCCTGGATTGCGTTGCCAGTGGAGGTGGTAGGGGCAGGAACGATAGTGTCATTTAAGATGTATTTAGGCAGATACATGAATGGGCAGGGAGTAAAGGGATACAAATCCTTAGAAAGTAGATGGCAGATTTAGATAGAGGATATGGACAGGCGCAGGCTTGAAGGGCTGAAGGGCCTGTTTTTGCTCTGTAATGTTCTTTGTGTACCACCTTCTCAAGGGAAACTAGAGAAGGGCAATAAATGCTGGCCCAGCCAGCGATGCCCACATCCCATCAGTGAATCAAAATAAATTCTATGGATACTGCGGCCAATACTTAGAAAGGACAGATTTCTACACAATCTAGCAAGGTATGAACTAGATTGCCATGTCAGTGAATGTCAGCTTGAATGCCAGTGAAATTATGATACTGAAACTATTTTCCAAGTTAGTGAACAAAAATATTTGAAAATGCAACAACACTTATTCCAATTTTCATTATCAAAATCTTTGACAGCTCATTTTGTGTTCATAAAATCCTGTGCCTTTTACTTACTGACACGACCTACAAGATCACTGTAATTCTAATGGCCACAGACCTATATCTGAACATGCTGTTAACTTTGACCAAGATAAATCTTTCTCTCCACCATACATGATGACATTGATTTACTACAGGATTCTAAGAATGGTACCATGATACTCTCAAGTGATTGCTGTCCTCTGATTCCAAAACTATAACGTGATGACAGTCAAAGTACTTCATATGTATATTCCACTATTTGCCAGAGAACTTCAAAATTCATGGTGAAACCATGACAGTATAGTTCAGGAAATCGATTATATCAGTTAAGAGTAACAGAAGAAGAAGTAAAAACCAAGAAGTATTGAATTGTCATCAATTCTGATGAGAGGTCACCAAACTGAAACAGCAACTTATCTTTCACTTCACAAATGCTGCCTGATATACTGAGTGCATCCAGCATTTTGTTTTTTATTAATATTTCCACCGTGAGTATTATTTTGTTTTCACTTCTAATGAATAATTGTCTGGCTTAAATTTTAAAAGTCTTAAAACAGCCCAAAGTGGAGGATTGTGGTACAAAAATCCAGTTTTATTTCAGCCAAGGTAATAGAATACAATGCATCTCAATTACAGTATAGTAGAAATGGATGCAAAAACAGACAATGAAAGATGCCATGCTATGAACTTAAAAGAAACACAGCAAACTTGAGAACAGCAGTAAATTATACAGAGGATGAAATATTGTGAAATTGGAAGGTTAGACTGCTCAATATGCAAGTTTCTCTTCTGCCCAGAAATGACAGTTTACAATAAGAGTTGCCAGGTAACACAGAAACTACTGTTTTGGATAGGCATGGCCATCACTGAATCTTTCGTGTGGAGTCAAGAGCAATTGATGCAGAAAGCACTGTGCAACAAGAAGCTTCTTGAAGTCTGCATTGGCAATTGAAGCAATTTGATATCTTTATTTAAAATCAAATGAGATATTGAAACCAAGAATGTTGATACATTAAAGGTGGGAGACCACAAAACTTTTCACAGAAATGATGAGCTGAATTTTAGCCAGAGAGAATCCAGAAGCACATGTTTCTTTACTGCCCAGCAGAATTAAATTGCAGGACTCTAGGTGGATTTTACAGGTAGTCTGACTGACAGGTTGAAGGCCTTTTAGGCAGACAGATGGAGTTTAAGCATCCATGTTCCTTCTAACCCAACTGCAGCACTGGAAAGACATGCATCTCAAATTCAGCCTTTCCTGCCTTTTTAAAGCTGCTATATTTCCCCAATGGGAAACCACATTGCCTGTAGTTAAAAATAGAATGACTGTGCAGCAGTCCCATTAAAATCTTCAAAACAACCAAACTGCTTCTTGTGAATAGATTCCTATCTATGAAAATGGTCAGATTCAGTGGATGTTCCCAGTTTTGTTTTAATTTTAAGCACTGAAAAGTCCACCCCATTCATGGGATGTGGGCATCACTGGCATGGGTAGCAGATGTTTATATCTAATTGCCCTAAAGAACGTGCTGGCAGGTTGGCAACTTGAACTGCTGTAAGCCTTGGGTGTACAGATACCCACAGTGCTGAAAGGAAGGGAGTTCCAAGATTTTGATCTACTGACAGCACAGGAACAGTTCTAACTTAGGATGTCACAAGCCTTGGAGGGGAAATTGCAGGTGGTGGTCTACCTACGCATCTGCTGTCCTTGCTGTTCTAGATGACAAAGCTCGAACATTTGCAAACTGCTGTTGAAAGGACCTTACTAATTTCCTGCAATACATCTTTTAGATGATACACACTGCTGCAAATGTGTCAGTGACAATAGGAATGAATGTTGAAAGTGGTGGATGGGGTGCATTCAAACAGGCTGCTTTGTTCTGGTTAGTGACAAGCTTCTCGACTGTTGTTGGAACTGCACCCATCATGGAAAGAGAAATATCTTCCTTCACAATCCTGACCTGTGCCTTGTCAATGGTGGACAGACCATGAGAGGAACAGGAGTTCGGTTACTTGCCACAGAATCCCTAGCCTCTGATCTGTTCTCGAAGTCACGGCTAGCCCAGTTCAATGGTAACCCCTAGGAAGCTAATAGTAAGGAGTCAACTACAGGAAATGCCACTGAATGGCAAAGAGGTGATGGTTAGATTTTCTCTTGCTGGACATGACACATGATTGACCTATGTGTGGTGCTAATGGTACTTCCCACTTTTCAATTCAAGTCTGGATTTTGTCTAAGTTTTTCCACATCTAAGCTGGAGTCACGAATGATGCTGAACATCATGCAATCATCAGTAAACAACCCAACTTCTGATCTTAAGAGGGAGGGAAGATTTCCTGCAGTAAATCAAAAGATCTGAAAAGTACGGCTTACATTCCTTCATCTAGGGCATGAACGAGAAGATATAAATGATTCAACTACAAATGCACTGGATGTTGAAAATGGTAATAGAAAACAAAAGTTGAAAAAGAGTGATTTACTTCACTCATTGATGCCAATAATATGATTGATTGACTGGAAGAGCGCATAAAACCCTGAGGTTAGAGCAAGAATCAATAACCACTGCTCAGATAAACAAAGAAAGAAACTAGATAACCATGAACATAATTTTGGTAGAATATTCAGTTATTTCCTGATAGACCCAGTCAAAAGGTTTTGGAGTTATTCAAATCAATGACAGCTAATTAACCAATATTAAAGAGCAGAGCTCCAGAATACAGAGGAACATGATGCATAGCACACACAAATGGGATGACAATGGTAAAAGCCATCTGCTAATTACTGATTCAGTTAGAACTTCCAATTGAGTCAGGATAACTGTTTTCATAAGAAAATAATCAACGTAAGCAGTAATGAGCAGGAATCATAAGATGGGTAAACTTTCTTTGAGAAAACATGAGCACATTTCTAACAAAGAATCAAAGGTGGAGAGATTGAGAAGACAGTGTAATTCAGAGATAATGTTAAAGGGAGCATCATATCTGTTTCAGGATCATAGGTCTTCTTGAAATTTTATGACAAAGGACCTTAATTTCATTATGTTAATAAAGCTTGACTTTGATCATAATGCTCATTGGAAACAGAATAATATTGAAATGATTGAAATTAGAATTTGAGATAGAAATAGAGATTCAACTAACTCTCTCTTTCAAATTTGGATACACTTCCCTTGCAATTTCCCGGATACACTCTCAGTCTGAAAGAATCATGGTGCTTCGCAGAATGTGATAAATATTAGACATATAGTGCTTTATGATCATACCACTGTAACTAATGACTTATTCAGGCATCTTTGTCCCTGAGTTCTGAAGTTTTCAAATGTTTCAGTATACATAGGACAGGATCACTTGTCATTTTTCACAGATATCAACAAGAGGACAAAGGAAAACCCTGTAGCGAGGGCTGCACAAGGTAAAAAGGGAAGGGCAGGAAGAGAACAAATGTAGATCTTTTTATATCAAAGCACCAGCTATTGCTGATCCAACGAAATGTATCATTCTTTAAACATCTTTAAAGGCTTCAAATCAAAGGCAAAATATCCAAAAGAAATTTAAATCATATTTTATAGTTTGCAAGTATATGGATTTCAAGATTTTCCACATAAAACATACATCTTTGAACAAATTTTGGGAATAATTAGCCTGCAAAACTTAAGTTCTAGAACTACTCAAAAGTAAAAGGCCTTGGGGAGTGTTGCCAAACAAAGAAACCTTGGAATGTGGGTCAATAGTTCCTTGAAAGTGGAGTCACAGGAGGCAAGATAGTGAAGGTGGCATTGGATAAGTTTGCTTTTATTGGTCAGTGCATTGAATATAGAAGTAGGGAGGTCATGTCGCAGCTGTACAGAACATTGAGTAGGCCACTTTGGAATACTGTCTTCAATTCTGGTCTCCCTGCTATCGGAAAGATATTGTGAAACTTGGAAGAATTCAGAAAAGACTTACAATGGTGTTGCCAGGGTTGGAGGGTTTGAGTTATAGGGAGGGGCTGAATAGGCTGAGCATTAGAGGCTGAGGGGTGACCTTATAGGGGTTTATAAAATCATGAGAGGCATGGATACTGTACACAGTCCAGGTCTTTTCCCTAGGGTAGGGGAGTCCAAAACTATATGGCATAGGTTTAAGGTGAGAGGGGAAAGGTTTGAAAGGGAGCTAAGGGGCAACATTTTCATGCAGCGGTTGGTGATGTGTGTATGGAATGAGCTGCCAAAGGAAGTGGTGGAGGCTAGTACAATTACAACATTCATAAGGCATCTCTTTGGGTATATGAATAGGAAGGACTTAGAAAGATATGGGCCTAATCTAATGCTAGCAAATGGTACTAGATTAATGTAGGATATCTGGTCGGCACAGATGAGTTGGACGGAAGGATCGGTTTCTGTGCTATACATCTCTATGACTCTATAACCTATAATTAAGTTAGGTTAAATAAACAGGAATAGGGGATAAAGGATTTACACTCCAATTAATTTTAATTTGGCCAAGAATCAAACCTAACTTCTCAATGTCAAAGAACAACTTATTTCATTGTGCCATCTAGGCTTCTTAATAATCCAAAACTGCACTGAAAAGAAAGTTTGACTGTCCCTTTCTTGCTTAAATCACAAAGAATGTGCTATTTAAGACCAATAAACCTGCAGTTTCAATGCACC
The DNA here is from genome assembly GCF_020745735.1 of Hemiscyllium ocellatum. Lineage (NCBI taxonomy): Eukaryota > Metazoa > Chordata > Chondrichthyes > Orectolobiformes > Hemiscylliidae > Hemiscyllium > Hemiscyllium ocellatum. Next base: position 23,119,426 of record NC_083431.1, read on the forward strand.
TTTCCTGTTCTCAAGACATCCTGAAGAAATGAAAGACATCTCCAGATTCCATCAACATAGTTCCCAACTGCATGTATAAAATTATATTAGTGGCATTGAAATGAAGGGCTATTTAATCTATTTGTGTGTGTTGGTTGAATGTTAAAGACTGGCCAGGCCATTGGGAAAATTTGCTGCTCTTCTTCAAAAAATATCTCCCCGAACAGGAAAATAGAACCCCAGTTTAACAAGAAATTTGAAAAATAGCCTGTACTGGAGTAACTGCCTAGATTTGAATGCTCCAACTGCTACAGCATGGCTTCAACCAACAATCTTTAGATTCAGAGATGAGCGTTCAATCAAGGATCCATGCTGACGCTTAGATTTAGAATAGTAATATACAAAGTTTAAATTTTGGAATGGTTATGCAAAACTAAATAGTAAAGCTTTAAATTTTGATTTGAAATGTGTCAAGGCAACCAAATTTGTAACTTAGTCCTGAATGCATATCTTCTCAGTGCCAAAAGTACATGCAATTTGTTATCTGAGCAATGTAAACCAAAATGAAATCATGGCAATATAATTGCTTTGTAGTGACAACTGGTAGATATTCCAGCAACATGAAGCCTTTGTACATACAGCAGGTCACACTGCTTTACACTATAGTCGACGTGATATGTTTCAGTATATTGAAATGAAAGGTTAGATTTACATGGAAAATTTAACATCGTTTTTTAATTAGAATTGTTGAAAAACTTACCAGTTTATAATTGATAAAACAAAAGATAAGAGCAGCTTACATAAATAATGACCCTGACTTCATCCAGCAGCACTACCTAATTAATTATTCCAGAGATGAAACAGATCTATTGGATGACAAATGAATGGAACATCCTAAAGACGCCACCTCTGCAACATTCTTTTCCCACTTGAAAGCAACATTACAGTCAGTCTAGGAACATGGTAAGCAAAAAGCAGTTTCCATAACCATTCAATTTTAACGTAAATGCCTCTCATCCTCCATGTCTCCCCATTCTGTGGTGTGCACACAATTCTTATTTGGCAAAAAGGAACTGGAAAACATTCAGGCGTTGTCAAATCATAAGGTATTTTCTAAACAACTTGAAAACTGAATACTCTACATTATGTATAACCATATCTCCCCCAACACCCCACTCCAAAGATTTAAAAAAACTACTTGCGACTGATTCATGCTGGGTTAACTTTCTACAAGTGATAATTCTTTCTGATATATGACTACTTTTCATGTGTCAGCTTACACAGTGCAGGCTGTCAAGCTTTTAGACTTTAGGAAGCATTTGACTTATCCATCATTTCATTTATATATTATACTCATATTTACTATCAGCAATCAGGAACTCCAGCTGATATCTTTCCTCCAAATAACAAGCCACAAGATTGCTACATAGTAGCAACTCATAACATAAAAGGATTTATTTTTCCCCAACATTCTTTTAAGCGGTCATGTGTGCAACTATGCTAAAGTAATAAGCAAAACCAGGTCAGTACAAAATAACCAGAATGGGAAGCTCTGTAATTCTAATAATGTGATTTTTTTCAAAGGAAAGGATCCTTTCCTTACTAGTTCATTTCCAAATCTCCCAGTTTTGTGACCATGATTTTCTATCCCCATTTTTCTTTTATAAAACTGCATTATATTCTATTCTATATGTCCTCTTGGCATTCTATAATCCAACCCTACTCTAAAAAAATGTCCTATTTTCCTTTGACATCCGTAACTTTAAACTGGATAACTGGTGCTCAAATACTAGTTTCAAAGCAAAGGATTTTATATCTATCCTTTGCTATATATGAATATCAGCCCAACCATTAAATCCACAGGCACTCTGAACAAATGGTTTTCTCTACAATTCTTCCTGCACATCTCAGGCCATGCATCAAATCAGCCTCATATTGCACTAGATATTCCACGAGCTTGTATCACATCAACCAGTTGTATGTGAGATAGTGTCAAAGTCTTCCCTAAATTCTCTGAATCACTACTGTGGATCAATGTCAAAAATGTTTTTATTGATAATAATTGCTAAGCGCTTTGGGACTTTTTGGCTATGTGAAAGGCATGATATAGTTAAAATTGTTTTTGTAATTGTCCTCAAGATCTGCAATGTTCCCCCCAAAAAAATCAAATAAACCGACTTGACAAATCTGACCATTTTGAAGCCACCAGCTCCCTAATCAGATCATGTCCTTCCAGATGACCTATTATGGTATCCCTCACAAGTCTGTAGTTATAAATTATTAAATGTCCAGAAACAAGTTTACACACATTTTCTGTAGCAGTCTGGAACAAGCAAGAACAAAAGACTCGACTTTAAACAAGATATCCAAACTGTTCTTTGCAAACATTTTTTGCCTTTTCGCTTGTTTACAGATCAGTTTGTTATTTTTTTTAAGAGGACAATGTGTCAGCTAACCAAAAGAATACACTTATCAATGCAGACTTTTTAATAATGTTTGTTAATATAGAAAACATACAGGAAGGCAGCAAATACAAAAAAGCAAGTATTGAAACAGAACACGTGACACTGTACTTTCAGAATGCAATTTACCTGAAAGCAATCAGGTGGTGGCCTAGTAGTAACATGGTTAGATCAGAGCTCCATATTGATGCTTGGGCATCATGGATTCAAATCCAACCATAGCAACAGTGGAATTTAAATTTAGGGAGCTCTTGTGGTACGGCTGTAGCTTCTCTATTTATGAGCCAACAGATCGGAGTTCAAATCCCACCCGCTCCAGAGGTGTGTAATAACATTGCTGAACTGGTTGATTAGAAAATATCTGCAGTTTGCCTGACCACAGACAGAAAGCGTTGATTGTCAAGTGCTTCTTGCTGATCCCAGCTTGAAAACCTATAAACAATTCCCATAAGATGTTTCCAGTCAGCTTTTACTCCATTGATCTGCACTGGATTGCATCTCAATTCCCAGAGATGGAATGACAACTTGTCAAGATCATTGTCCCACCTCAATCAGTTAATTTCATTTGTTAAAACATCACACTTATATGTGCCAAAAAAGCACCATCAGTTCTGATGAAATACAGGACATTCTGAAATGTTAGAGAACAATAATTCATGCATATACAAGGGAGCTAGTGATTAATTAATGCCTTTCTCTAGAAGGAAAGACCTATGTAACACATTACTACTGGTGCAGGACTTGCTCCATGCTGTACAACTACAATTCAGGAAAAAAACTATTAGTAAGTATTTGCACAAATTTAACTTTTATGATTATATGAATATCTTGGACAGCTTTGGAATGGGGTTGAGAAATAATGATTTTTTTTAAAACCACACCCCTCATTCTTCGGTGACTGCAAATGTGTGATCGCAACCATCATATTTCAAGTGGAGGCATAATTTATAGTTTAATTTTCACAAATCTGATATCACCAAAAGATAATTAAAAAGAAAACGTAAAAGAAAATATAATGTAAATACAACATAGAATAAGCTCAATGTACATATCTGACTACAAACTATTCCTTCAAGATTTTAAAGACAGGTATTTCCAATTTCATTTGGGAGATGCTGGCTAGAACTAAGAACTGAGCATATTAATGGCAACTCTTAATTAAATTTTTTTAAAACTATATTGACAATGAGAGTATCAGGTGACAAAATTATAAAAATGCTTCAAAAGCAACAATTTGAAGGGACAGACAGACAAGTGTAAACAGAAACAGTGATACCAGAGAGCACAAAGTTAGGTTAACTGCACAGGCAGACATATAATCTTTATTTAAAGTGCAGATTGTAGAGCATGTCTGTGATACAGATTATGCAGCAGCAAAATCATACTACAGAAGCAATCTAGGCTAGAATCAATACTAAGGAGTTTTCCCGATTAGTCACCGGGAAACACTGATTTTAATCATCTCTCTGTCCAGAAACTATGGTACTAGTTGAGATCTAAGTACTTCTCGTTGCACTGAAAATTCCCTGCTAAATTACTGCAGGGAAGTAAAAGCCTGAGCACATACAATGGTATGGTTTCACATGCAAACTGGATAGAAACTGGCATAAAATGGTCTGATTTGCATATTTTAACTAATCTTCTTAGTAACATTCAAAGTTGGGTTATCCAGATTTAGAACCCATTCTGCACCATCATTGAACAGCACAATTGTACTTATAAAGTTTGCTGAAGGAACATAATCTATTACAGTTGACTCCAGATAAATGCAAACCTGATGTAAGCAAAATTCTGACCCAATCACATAATTCCAATGTATCAAATCAACATCCATTCAGGCAATATACAGAATTCCTGATCTAAGCATTAGCATTCCCCAAACTACTTCAATTTTCATTGCTCAGCACACAATGTGGTCAGCCCAGCAGTTGCCAGTCTACTACTGAATAACATTACACATACTAAGGTATTTTAATTTTAATTTTGATTCGGCTACAGCACAGGTCAAGGTAAATGCTGTAATTTTCATAATGACTCACAGAACTGTTCATCAACTTACAACCTGGACCAAAACAAACTATTTCATGAAGGTGTCACAGAATTCAGACAGGAGCTTGTTTGAAAATAGGAATATTTCTCATAAAAAAAAGACATGGTAAGTCACAACAGTACCTGGAAGACCAACTGCCTGGAAAATAGGGTTAATGTTCTTTAATGCTGTTTGTATTAACGTTAGAGTCATTTGGTCAGAAACAAGAGAAACTACTGACAGTGAACAAAATTAGAAAATGGCATGCTGAAAAATTCTTCAGAGCTGTGAAGAGACAGGCATTACTTCAATCTAGTATGTCCAAGGCAAAGAAAGCCCTGATTCTAAATCTTAACAGGGAGTAGATGGATTCTGTACATTTAATTTAAACACACCTGAAAATTCACTTTTTACAAATTACATTCTTCACTGTAATGTTAATTGCCTTGTCTATTTTAAATGTCCTAAACTGAATCATTTACAGGAATAAAACCATGTCTGTATCAAGACTAGACTACATGCATTTGGAGCTGAGTAAAAAGTAAGTTAACACTGAGTGGATATTGTACATGGAGCAAAAGGACATGTCAAACTTGATGGACTAGTATGGGAATGGTGCAGTTTATAAATTTTGGATCATCTTATCCAATGGCTCCCTTTGCAGTTCAAAGCCAAATAAAAGTATGCACACTAGCGTCATAGAGATGGACAGTACGGAAACAGACACTTCAGTCTAGCTTGTCCATGCTGACCAGATATCCCAACCCAATCTAGTCCCACCTGCCAGCAACCGGCCCATATCCCTCAAACCCTATCTACTCATATACCCATCCAATGCCTTTTAAGTGTTGCAATTGTACTAGTCTCCACCACTTCCTTTGGCAGCTCATTTCATACACGTACTACCTCTGCATGAAAAAGTTGCCCCTTAGGTCTCTCATATTTTTCCCCTCTCATCCTAAACCTATGCTCTCCAATTCTTAACTCCCCCACCCCAGGGAAAAGACTTTGTCTATTTATCCTCATGATTTTGTAAACCTCTTGGTTAAGGTCACCCCTCAGCCTCTGACTCTCCAGGTAACCTCCTTTGCTGTCCATTACACCTCCAATTTTGGTGTCATCTGCAAAGTTACTAACTAAACCACTTATGCTCACATCAAAATCATATATATGAATGATGAAAATAGTGGACCCAGTACCGATCCTTGTGGGACTCCCCTGGTCACATGCCTCCAGTCTGAAAAACAACCCACCACTACCACCCTCTGTCTTGTATCTTTCAGCCAGTTCTGTGCCCAACTGGCTGGTTCTCCCTGTATTCCATGAGATCTAACTTTGTTAACCAGTCTCCCATGGGGAATCTTGTCGAACGCCTTACTGAAGTCCATATAAAGCACATCTACCACTCTGCCCTCATCAATCCACTTTGTTACTTCTTCGAAAAACTTAATCAAGTTTGTGAGACATGATTTCCCAAGCAAAGCCATGTTGACTATCCCTAATCAGTACTTGCCTTTCCAAATACATGTACATCCTGTCCCTCAGGATTCCCTCCAACAACATGCCCACCATCAATGTCAGGCTCACTGGTCTACAGCTCCTTGGCTTGTCCGTACTACCATTCTTAAACAATGGCACCATGGTAACCAACCTCCAGTCTTCCAGCACCTCACCTGTGACTATCGATCATACAAATATCTCAGGAACAGGCCCAGCAATCGCTTCCCTCGATTCCCTCAGAGTTCTAAGGTACACCTTGTCAGGTCCTGCATATTTTAGACTTCTTCAAAAGTCAAATGATAAATGTTTAACAAAAAAAATTTCATAAATCAAGAGAACAAAATAAGTTAACAGAGGAAATGGGAAACTACATGGAGCTTATACATGTCTAAAGAAAAAACAAACAATTTGCACAAATATGGCACAAGAGTACCTTTGACAAAATGTGTGGGTTGCAATCACAAGTGAAGCATTCCTTTTTACTGTCTTGGAGATACATGTATTATTCAACTGTCATGAAACTTTTGTAAAGATCCAAAGATGTGCAAGTTAGGTGGATTGGTCATGCTAAATTGCTCACAGTGTCCAGAGACATGTGAGCCAGATGGATTAGTCATGAGAGATGCAGGGTGACTGGAATAGGGTAAGTGGTGAGTCTGGGTGGGATACTCTTCAGAGGGCCGATGTGGACTTGACTGGCTGAATGGCCTGCTTCCGTGATTCAGTTCTATTGGATTTCACATTCTATTGGAAACTCTCATAGAAGTGAATGGGAGTTTTGAGTTTAAGTACATGATTTCTGTACAAAAAATACAATCAAGCTTATTTAATTGAGGCTCAATCTGTGAGCATTGTTCTTACAGTTCTCTAATAGAAATGTACATAGTAAGATGATGGGTGCAGTAAGGAAATACGTTTTGCTGCTTTCCTACAAACAGATTTTAACACTACAACAAAGAAAAGCATAGCTAAACCAACTTTAATTTCCACTGAAATTCAAAAACTAGACTTAAAAAGGACATTCTGGCCTAAGTCATACTAAACAACACTTTAGCACAAAGTTAATTTAAATCAAAGGTACATTCTCAAATTATTTTTCCTTCAAGTTGTTTGAGTTCTCTCTGCCCCTAAAGTGCAATTGGAATGTTTACATAAAGATTCAAATCTGCCTTGTTCCACTTCTGTTGGACAAATATTGAACAACGTTCAAGACAACAAACTATTATTGTGAACTAAAACTGGCTGTCATTGGAATAGAAGAAATTAAAAGGAATAGGCCATTGGGTCCTTCAAGACTACTCTACCATTTAATAAGATCAAATCATTTTTAAAACAAGAAATAGGAGCAGGAGTAAACCATTTGGCCTCTCAAGCCTGACCAGCATTCAACAAGATCTTGGCTGATCTGCCCCAGGCCTCCTCTGTGACAGCCTAATGCAAGCCTTAGCTCCAAATGTTTCAAAAATCCACCTTATTTTAAAATACTTTCAGTGATCTAGCCTTGATAGGGTTAGGCAATGAGACTTCATAAGTCTGTCAGAAAATTTCAAACATTCACTACCCTTTGGGAGAAGAAATCCCTACACATTTCTTGAGCATTCCTTTATTCTGTAATTACGTCTCTTACTTCAAAGATGCCTTTACCATTGGTGGACTCACCTTAACATCTACTTATCAAGCCCCTCAGAATCTTGTAGGTTTCAATAAGATCACTCACATTTTTATAAACTCCAAATATAAAAAGTTTAGCCAACTTAGTTGCGCTTGATAAATGAACTCCTTTATCCCAGGAATTAGTCTAACAAATCTCTTTAGAAAAGCCTCTGATGTCAATACATCCTTTTTTAAAACATAGGGACCAAAACTCTCAATGCAGCTCCTCCAACAGCCTGTACAGTTGAAACAAGGCTTCCCTGTTTTTAAACTCTAACCACCAAGCAATAAAAGCCAAAATTCCAAAGGTCTTCGTAATTACTTGTTGCGCCTGCATATTAATATTTTGCATTTCATGCACACGAACATGCATATGCCTTTGTGCTGCACTTTACTAGGAGCCCCTCTCCATTCTAGTAATAAATTGTCGACATTTTCATTCTTCCTACCAAGGTGAATGATCCCACACTTTACTGCATTAAATTCCATCTGACATGTTTTTATCCTCTCAACCTATATTCTCTTGCAATTTCCTTATGTCCAAATCACAACATACCCTCTCACCCGGTTTTTGTATCAGCGCCAAATTATGACTTTTGTTGCAGTGGTAGGGCCCTGCTTCAGAACGAGGCGGCCTTGGTTCAAGGCTCACCTAGAGATGTGGATCAACATCACTGAACACAGATATTTTCTAAACAATCAGCAGCAAATTTGGATACACTCTGCCTCCTTTTCCAATTCATTAACCTAAATATCTGCTGTTCCCTTGTCATTAGTAATTCCTCAGTTGATCCTCCAAGATGCCCACACTTACATTAGTTACTGTCTTTTATAAACATATAGAGCTCTTCCTATTTGTTTTTGAATTTATTACAAATTTACTTTCATTATCAACTTTCTGCCTTGATTAGCTTTTTAGACATCTGCTGCTGTTTCCTAACATTCCCAGTTTTCTGGCCAATAGTTTTTGTCACTTTATATGCCTTAGGTTTTGACTGGAAACTCTCCTCGACCACCTCTGTTAATCACAAGTGGTTTATCCTTTTTATCAAGTCTTCATTTTGACAGAATATATTTTTACTAAGCATTATGAAATACCTGCTGAAATGTCCTGCCACCTCATGTCCACTGACCTTGGTCTATTGCCCCAGCCTGCTTTATGCACCTTTTTTTTCATATTTCTGTAATTACCCTTATTTAGGTAGAGGACGATTACTTGAGACTCAAGCTGATCTCTTTCAAACCAAATTTGAAATACTACATGAGGATCCTTAACTCCGACATCTCGTTAATCCTACCACATCACATATAGAACATAGAACAATACACTAAAATAGCATGATCTTTTGATAGCTTTTCTAACATGCTGCTCTAAGAAGACTAGGATTAATGAATGGATAAAGATCTGGTAAATGGTGTACAATGTGGATAAGTATGAAATTGTCAATTTTAGCAGAAAAAGTAGAAAAACAATATGGTGAGAGGTTGCAGAGCTCTGACACAAAGTACGCTTACAGTGCGTAAATTAGAGATTCAGCCCATCAAGTCCACATTGACTGTCCGAACACCATCCCAGCCAGACACACCCCCTACCCTATCCCTGTAGCCCTGCATTTCTCATGAGTAATCCACCCAACCTGCACATTTTGAAGTGTAGGAGGAAACCCATTCAGACAAAGGGAGAATGTGCAAACTCCACACAGGCAGTCGCCCAAGGCTGGAACCAAACCTGGGTCTCTGGCATTGAGAGGTAGCAGTGTTAACCACTGAGCCACCATATGGCTCTACATGTTGAGTCCTAGTGCAGGTATTGCAGCATCATTTATCCATACTAATATGATACATCTAACACTATGCATTCTTATCTTGTACATCACCTTTCATATGGCATCTTTGTCAAATGCCTTTTTTGAAATCCAAGTACAGCACATCAACCAGTTCCCTTCTGTGTACAATGAATGTTGTTTTCACAAAATGTTGACTCTCTGTCTGATTACGTTGTAATCGAAAGTATTCTACTATAAGCACCTTATTAATAGGTTCTAGAACCTTTCCTACAATAGTTGCAAAAGTGATCTGGCCTATAATTTCGTGCTTTCTACCTCACTCCTTCCTTGAATAAAGGCATTACAATAGCTTTTTTCACACCTCTTGGACCCTTTTATACCAGGATTTTTTAAAAAATTATAACTTATTCATCTGTCTGTATCACCACTTTCCTTTAGACCCTGGGATGAAGGCCATCCAGTCCTGGAGACTTGTCATTCTTTAGGTCCAATTGTTCTACTAGCTCACTTTCCCTGGTGTTAGTGATTGTTTTAAATTTCTCTCTCCTGATCATCTCTTTTCAACTATGTTTGTTAAGTTTTCTATTTGAAGACAGACAAAATGTGTGTAAAGCCTCCACCATTTCTTTGTTTTGCATTATTAATTCCACTTTCTCTACAGGATCAATACTAACTTTAGTTACTCTTTTTCAAATACTTGTAGAAAACCTTACTGTTTTTACATCATTTGCTAGCTTTCTCTCCAACTTGGCTTTTGCCTTTATTATCTTTTTAGTTATTCTTTGCTTGCTCCAAAGTCAGCTCAACTTTGACCTACCACTTGCATGACCTAAATCTCGCAGATTTGTATTGTTACTTTCAAGTTAATAGTATCCGTAAATTTCTTAGTACACCACTGATGAGGCATCCTTTTCAAAAAGTATTTTTGCACTGGGATAAATCTTTACTATTAAATATCTCCTTAAAAATCTGTCAGTAACAACTCACCTTTTACTCTAGTTTCAAAGCTTAGAATCATCAAGTCATAGAGATGTGCAGCACGGAAACAGACCCTTCGGTCTAACTTGACCATGCCGACCTGATATCCTAATATCTAGCCCTTTTTGCCAGCACTTGGCCATATCTCTCTAAACCCTTTCTATTCATATACCTATCCAGATGCCTTTTATATGTTGTAATTGTACTCGCCTTCACCACTTCCTCTGGCAGCTCAGTCCATACATGCACCACCCTTTGTGTGAAAAAGTTGTCTCTTAGGTCTCTTTTATATCTTTCCCCTCTCACCCTAAACTTACGCCCTTTGGTTCTGGCACGGTCCATTACACCTCCAATTTTGGCGTCACCTGCAAACTTACTAATATACCAGGGAAAAGACCTTGTCTATTCACCCTATCTATGCCCCTCATGATTTTATAAACCTCTGTAAGGACACCCGATGCTCCAGAGAAAATAGCCCCAGCCTATTCAGTCTCTCCCCATAGCTCTCATCCTCCAACATTGGCAACATCCTTGTAGATCTTCTCAAAACGCTTTCAAGTTTCACAACATCCTTCTGAAAGGAAGGAGACTAGAAATATATGCGATATTTCCAAAAGTGGCCTCACCAATATCCTGTACAGTCACAACATGGTCTCCCAATTCCTATACTCAATGCTCGGACTAGTAAAGGAAAGCATACTAAATGCTTTCTTCACTATGCTTTCTACCCGAGACCCCACTTTCAAGGAATTATAAACCCGCACTCCAAGGTCTCTTTGTTCAGCAATACTTAGCATTAAGTGTACAAGTGCTGCTCTGAATTGCCTTTCCAAAATGCAGCACCTCACATTTATCTAAATTAAACTCCAACTGCCACTTCTCAGCCCACTGGCTCATCTGATCAAGATTCCATTATACACGGAGGTAACCTTCTTCACTGTCCATTACACCTCCAATTTTGGCGTCACCTGCAAACTTACTAATATACCTATGTTCCCATCCAAATCATTTATATAAATGACAAAAAGCAGTGGGAACATCACCGATCCTGTGCCTCCAGTCTGAATGGCAACCCTCCGCCACTACCCTCTATCTTCTACCTTTGAGCCAGTTCTGTATCCAAATGCCTAGTTCTCCCTGTATTTCCATGAGATCTAACCTTGCTAACCAATTTACGATGAGGAACTTTGTCAAACACCTTACTGAAGTCCATATAGATCACCTCCAATGCTCTTTCCTCATCAATCTACTTTGTTACTTCTTCAAAAAACTCATCAAGTTCGTGAGACATGATTGCCCACGCACAAGCCATGTTGACGATCCCTAATCAGTCTTTGCCTTTCCAAATATATGTAAACCCTGTCCCTCAAGATTCCCTCCAACAACCTGCCCGCTACAGATGTCAGGCTCACCAGTCTATAGCTCCCTGGCATTTCCTTACCACTTTTCTTAAATCAGTGGCACCACATTAGTCAACCTCCATTCTTTCGGTATCACACCTGTGACTACTGATGATACAAATATCTCAGCAAGGGGCACAGCAATCACTTCCCTCGATTCCCAGAGTTCTAGGATACACCTGATCAGGTCCTGGGGATTTATCCACCTTTCTGCATTTCAAGGCTTCCAGTACCTCCTCTGTAGCACAGACATTTTTCAAGATATCACCATCTATATCCCCACACTCTATATCTTCCATGTTCTTCCCTACAGTCGACACTGATGCAAAATACATGTTTAGATCTCCTGTGGCTCCACAAAAGCTGCCTTGCTGATCTTTGAGGAGCCCTATTCTCTCCTTAGTTACACTTGTGTCCTTAATGTACTTAAAGAATCCCTTTGGATTCTCCTTAACACTATTTGCCATAACTGTAACATGCCCCCTTTTTGCCCTCCTGATTTCCCTCTTAAGTATATTCCTACTGCCTTTCTCCTCTAAGAATTCACTTAATCTCTGCTGCCGAGACCCAACATATGCTTACTTTAGCCAGCTGTTGTCACATCCATCCAGTTACCTTTACTTAAATTTAAAACACCAGTCATGAATCCACCTCGCCCTTTTAAACTTAACATTGAATTCAATCAAGTCACCTCGACATCACTTTATTAATTCCGTCTTATTGCACATTACCAGGTCTAGGTGAGCTTTTTCCTTGGTTGGCTCGAGAACCTAAAGCTCTAAAGAAACTGTCCTGAAGATAGACTAATGAGCTCACTTTCTAAGCTACCTTTACCATTCTGATTCTCTCACAATCTACATATTAATTAAAGTAACCCACAATTATTGTATCTATTTCTGACATGCACCATTTTATTTTTTTGTACAATTATGTTCTGTACTAACTAATGTTAGGTGTCCTATTACTACTTCCACACTGAACCTCTCACCTTTCTTATGTCTTGTCTCTACCCAAACTAATTCCATATATTGAACATTCAAATCAAGGTAATTTTTCAGTACAGAGCTAATGCCATCCTTAAATACAGAACAACCCTGTCACCTTTTCCTAGCTTCCAAACATGTTGGTAAATACCCTCCTAAATTCAGGTTCCAGCTTTGGTAATCTTAAAGCCATTTCTCTATCACATCCAACTGGTCAAACATATTTATCTATATTTATACTAATAATTCACCCATTTTGTTGCAAATTCTGCATACATTCACAAACAGAATCATATGCTTTATTTAATTAATTCTTACAGTCTCTGGCCTTATCTGCGAATGAGGTCTTACATATTTCCTGTCACCTCCTTTTACATTTTGGTAATCATTACCCAAAATGCGGCCCTGCTCTACTACTTTGTTTCCGTTTACTTTACCAGATCTCCCCTTACTTGATCATTTTTCCCACTACTGGTTTTATTTTAAAGCTTTCTCTATTGCCCTAGCAGTATGCTTCATCAGAAAACTGGTCTCCATCATGATTTAGATGTCAGCCATCCCAATGACGCAGCAACCTTTTTCCACAGTACGAGCACTAGTGCCCTAGAAATCTAAACCAAATCTCCTCACACCAATGTTTGAGCCATGCATTTTATCCCTCAAATCCCATTTATTGTCTATTTTCTTACAGCCAAGGAAGTAATCCAGAGATTACCTTTGTGGTTTTGCTTTATGTTTAGCACTAGCTGCTCATACTCCAGCAGCAGAATCTTTCCTAATTCTATTTAATGTACATCCACAATTGACTTTTGTACTCAGTGTACAAGTCAATCCTTTATTGGGCAGCATTTGGAGACATTAAACATCAACTCATTATTACCAACCTTGACAATAACCGGAAATTCAAAAGATAGCTGCTTTGTTTGAATTCAATCAAATTTATTTCTTAAATAAAGGATTCTGAAAATATATGAATCATGACAGAAAAACCAAAATGTATAAAGCTGTACAAATCTAAAAGTCCCAAGTTCAATTCATAATCGGAGTAAATCTCAGCCAAGGTAATAGCGGAGAAGTCTAAAAACTTTTGGTTTTGGTACCATGGACTGTGACAGAAAAGATGATTAATCTGGATCCCATGCTTCATAAGACTATTCTATGCTATAAATATGATTGTTTAAACATTAGATTAAGACAGAATCAGGCTCCAGTAGAATGCCTGCACCTGTTGAAATATTTACCTTACAAATGTTCACGATTTAGATTCATTCAAAGATGTCACTTGGCTGAGGTAGCAGAGCATGACCATCATCCTTGGAGTCATACTCCAGAGAGTCAGCACTTGAAGACAGGAGCAGTGAAATTTGGAGGGGAAAACTGTATGGTGCATTTTTGGGGACTGAGCAAGAATGATACCATAAGAGGTTTTACAAAGAGGAACAATCAAACAAATGTGCCAAGGATAAAGATGTATTTTTTTACCAGTATTAGGAAAAAAAAACAGAAAAACATTATTTTTATTGGAGTCCAAACCTTTGACAGTTGAATGATAGACACTATATTGTGAGGACCATTTCTGAGTCAATACTGATGAGCTTCCATGCGTGGATACAAAATTTGTAGTATAACTTGAGTATTAAAGCCAAGTAATATGAGAATCTATCAAGGAAACTGTCTCATTCCATTTGAATTTGCACCATATACAGCATAACTATAGTCCAAGCTGAAGCCATATTTTAAAAGTATCACGGAGATCTACACACATACATTATTTTAATTACAGAGGAAAACCTTAGGTCACATGTCTCCTGGTGTCTACAACTGCCCATCTGGAATGCGTAGTTCTATATATTCAACCAAGTGTATGTAAGACCTTGAAGACTAACCTCAGCACCATCCCATCCACCACCTTGACACAGTCACTGCCTCCAACAATGCCAGCCCCATGACATCAAATTTTATTATCTACAAGACCGACTGTTGTAACTTGCCAAGGCTTCTGTAGCAGCACTTTGCAAAGCCATGCTTTTTACAGCCAACAAGAACAAGGGCAGCAGGCACATGGGAACACTACCTGTTAGATCCCCTTCAATGTACATTCCGTCCTGACTTGAAAATACAATATGGTTCCATCATTTTCATTGCATCAACATTCTGAGACTTCCACCCTAATAGCACTGTAACTATACTTACATCAATTCAAGGTGGTATCTCATCAGCACCTTCACATGGGCAAATAAGGATGAAAAATAAATGTTGCCCATGCCAGTAACAACGCATCCCATGAAGAATTTTTTAAAATCACGTTTCCACACTCACAGATACTGTGATTAATATAATTACAGCCAGACAAGAAAATTGACAATTTCAGACACAACTAACATTGTTCGAGACCAGTCATAGTATGATTCCATTGAACTCTAAAGCAGATAACATTCTGCATTTTGAGAGTTTAGAACTCTTCCTGAACACAATAATCTGGATGAGTTAACAGTACTTAGGAACAATCTCTGGCTTGGTCCCAGTGGTATAACTGAAAGCATGTATACAACAACCTCAAATTCATGATAATTTGTTGAGTGATTGTGTAAAGCCCATCTCAGGTGAAATAGTTACAATACTACGTAATTTACTTGTGTGCCTTCATAATTGTAAACATTTATCACAAAATCAAAACAATTTTGGATTTACCTAGACTGATTCTCAATATTGTACTGTGTACAAATACAAGGCCAGTTTAAATAGCAAAACACTATTTGAAAAATGAGTCATAAAGACATACAGAAAGGCATTAAAGGTGGCCCCAGGTGTAAAATAGGCCAGTTCATAGCATGTCAAATGATATTGTTACAGAAATGGCTTTTCATATCACCATTTGGCAATTTAGTCACTAAGCTGTCAATTATACAGCAACAGTTTACCTCACAATACACATCCAGTTGCAGTGCATGCTGTTTTTTATTATTGGACACAGTTGACTAATTTGACGAGTCAACGCACCAACTGCTTATTCCGCCATACCTCTGTAATGATATTGCATTCCTGACCGGTAATGAAACATGGCACTTTCCACAGCCTGTAATGTAACTCATTAAATAAGTTAACAACATGCATTTTACAAATAAGGTCAAATAATTATTGTGCAGTTTGACCCTTCCAATAACCTTTATTCAATATAATAAGTAAATAACTCAAAATGTCAAGCTTCTAAAGTTCTACTTTTGCATTAAACAAATATATTGTAAAACTCAAACACGGAATCACTGCTCTGCTACATCATCGGGCTGCGCTGGAGTCATGTTAACTCAAAAAGAAAGGGCACAAATGAAAATATAAAGTATATTTACTGTGAAGGTAGTATAGCACAGTACATAATAAATGTGGTTTACAAGAGTATTCAGAATCTTTCGATGTTAATGTTTGTTTAGCTGCTTTGCTGTATACACAATCTGCTTAATGCTTTGAGAAATAATGACCTATGAAGTCCATGTTGTTTCTCTGTAAATCATTTAAACAAGTCTTGGATTCCTTGCTCTAACCCTGAAGTCCTGCAACTAAGTGCTCAGGACATTCTGTTTTGAATTCAGTGTCTCTGTGCTAACTGCCATCATAGGCAGCAGATTATACATTATGAGCGTTTGCTGAGTGAAAGAGTTCTTCCTTGACCTCTCACATCTCTTGCCCAAAAATTGTGCCCCCTCAGTCCTTGTACAATCTGCTGACAGAAACAACTTCTTTGTCTACATTACCTAAACCTGTATTAATCTTGCCTACCTCTCTCATATCTCCCTCAAATTCCTTTGCTACAAGAAAAATAAACACCCCATCTCCTCCAACATAACCATCTATCTCAAATCCTTCATACCTGGAATCATTTTCATAAAGGTCTTCTGCATCTTCACATTCTTCCTGAAGTGTGGTATCAGAACTGGACATAATATTCTAGTTGTTACGCAAACAAAGTATTTTTGGATTCAGCATAACCTCCCCAATTTTGTCCTATAAATAATATTGGAATGCTATTAATACCCTCTACTGTGAAGACAAATCAAAGTATTTATTCAACTACACTATGATTTCCTGATTCTGTATTAATTTTATCAACCTCACTCTCTAAGGGATTTATTTTCATTTGGGTCTCCTTTTTTATATTTTTAAAGAAATTTCCTGTCCATTTTGATTTTACTTATTGGCTTACCTTCAGTTTATTTTGTCCCTCTATATTTTCTGGTCATCTTTTGTTGACTTTTAAAACTTTGTCAATTACCTAGTTGTAAACTTTGCCACATAGTAGCAAATTGAAAGAACAATCTTTAACTCCTTTGATAACCATAGTTGGTTCATCACCTTCCTTGAATCCTGCTTCCTCATGGGATATATTGTTGCAGTGAGTTATGAGTTATTTTCTTAAATGTCTGCCATTGTTCTTCAACACACTTCTCTGCTAAACTGCTTTACCAATCCATTCCAACACTGGCTTCATCCCCATGTAATTACCCTCACTTAAGTTTAGCACAGTTTTTTCCAATTCAGGTTTTTCTCTCTGATACTGAATGGTAAATTTTACAATCACTATTCCCTAGGGGATCTTTTATTTTGTCATCACTTATTAACCAGTTTCATCACACATTACCAGATCCAGAACAGCCTGATCCCAGTTTGGATCCATAACATATTGTTTGAGGAAACTGTCCCAAATGCACTGATTTCTTCCCAGTGGCCACCTCTGCCAATTTGATTTTCCTAACCTACATGAAGATTAATGTCACCCATAATGAATGTACTGCCTTTTTATCTTACATGCCTTCGCTATCTCTTGATTAATTCTCTGTCCAACAGGACAGCTACTGCTGTTAGGCTCCTCCCCGCAATGTTTACATCCCTCATAATTTCTTACTTCCAGCTATATGGATCCAACATCAAGTCAGTATTCTGTCCCCTAGTTGTCCCACTCTGGGTATCATTATCTAAATAGTTGAGTAACATTGCAACTATATCCTTTTGCTTTGTAAGCCTCAATACCTCTCTTCCCATGCCCTTCACTAGAACAAAAACTAGGCAGCAGGCCCCAAGAATAATTTCAACTGCTCCAGGGAATGAACCTGCAGCACTGGCAATGTGAAGCAATATGCTTCAACCAATTGAGTGTCCCCTTCCTGGTGTTGAATTGACCAGCCTTAGTCACTAATAACATCTTTAAACCTTTTCTCGAGTAAGGGCATCACATTTGTTACTCTCCGATTCTCTGGCATGTCACCCATATCTGGGGACAACTGAAAGTGCTTACCGATATCTATCACTATCTTCACTTCCTCTTCTTCCCAGGCGCAAGCCATTTGGACCTTGATTTGCAAAATTAGTTATTTGTTTCAAATACCAATTAATCAAAATCACTATTACCTAGAATTATTGATGCTTAGATTTTTTTTAAACTTTTACATGTTGTGTACCTTAGTTAAAGGGCAAACAAGGTACTTTCACTTTGCTTCTCTCGTGAACCTTTGATGGCCCTGCATTAGATCTCCAAATTGTTTTCTTAGCTGTGGAAGATGTGTAACACAGACAAGACGGCACGGTGGCACAGTGGTTAGCACTGCTGCCTCACAGCGCCAGGGACCTGGGTTCAATTCCCACCTCAGGCGACTGACTGTGTGGAGTTTGCACGTTCTCCCCGTGTCTGCGTGGGTTTCCTCCGGGTGCTCCGGTTTCCTCCCACAGTCCAAAGATGTGTGGGTCAGGTGAATTGGCCATGTTAAATTGCCCATAGTGTTAGGTAAGGGGTATATGTAGGGGTAGGGGTATGGGTGGGTTGCGCTTCGGCGGGTCGGTGTGGACTTGTTGGGCCGAAGGGCCTGTTTCCACACTGTAAGTAATCTAATCTAATCTAATCTAAGACAGCATGAAATATCAACAAGTGTCCTTTAAAAAATATGCCTCAAATGAGACTTCAACTATAACATCAAAAATAATGAGTGAAAGATTTGGCATTCCATAAAAAGATGGACTGCTGCAAAACTACAAAGATCACACTGATGCAAAGGCAAGCAACAGCAGAAGAAAGGAATATGCAGTGCAAACAGTTAATTCCAGTCTGGTTGTAGTTTTTGATTAGGGAACCTAAAAATGTCTCTGGTCATTTTACTTGCCAGCAAATCCCCAGTGTTGGAATCAATATCAACAAGTACTGAAATTTCTGCCTGTGGGTTGTCAAACATGAAAATTATCAACATAAGCTATACAAATAAACAGAACTTACTGTCATTCAAAGCAGTTGAAAATTCTGGTCCACCTTCTTTTTTGAAAGTAGGTAAGGAATCTGGCTGTGGAAGCTGATTGGCAGTCACAAGAGCTTTCTGTAGTCGGATTCGCCCTTCAAGTAGTTGATCCCACAATGCTTCAAAACAGAGAAATCAGATTATTTGAGATCACCCTGCTTTTGCCTGGTAAATATTTAAGCAACAAATAGGTGGGTGCAAAACTAATGAGTTATTATGCATGGGGAAAAAGAGATTAAAAGGTGGGGCAATTATAAAAAATTCAAATTGCTGACTTCAACTGTATAACTCCAAAATGCCTGCCAGGTTATTGTAACCTAACTTATTTTATGTTTTAGGCAGTCAAGCAATAGAAGTAGCTATATTAACATAATGTACTAATACATTAGACCTCAGGACACATTCTTTATCCCAGCCTAAACTGTAACCTGAGTGAGCCATCCCATTGTTTCAATTCTGTGGCCCAAGAAGTGTCAGTAGAATCATCAGCCAGTCCTGCAACATGGGATACCATCTAGAGAATTAATGTTACTGGTGACTGGAAATCCATTTCTATGCTGCACCTTCAATAGAGAATTTAAAACCTATGTAAACACATCAAGCAATTGCACATCTCTCTAGCCTCTTAGATTAAAGAGCTTTAATGGTAGCACAGGACCTAAACCAGGAAGATTCAGCTAGAACATTACATTCAAAGCAAGATCATATCCAGAAAACAATAAAAACAGAAAAAGAAAGGAAGATAGGATTAAGAGAAAAAGATAAAATCCGACTGCTTAGCATTAACAATATATGCATGCACAGACATATTGCTTTTAATTAATTAGCAGTATTGTGCGTGCTCAATTATTAGAGATGCTGTTTTATAAGGACAGAAAAATTAGACCATTTTAAAGAATGGTTACTTTTCTGTTAACGTGTTAATTGGCCTATTTTAAAAATGACAAAGTATAATTACTATCACATGAAAGTTTGCACAACACTAAAAACACACAAACATTTTGACTTGGTATCTTGCATTCTTATAAAATTGCTCAACATTTTAAGTAAGGATTACACAGAAATTCACATTTAGCTGAAAGGAAACATGCATGGATTTTATAGGCTAGCCAAATTTGAGCTACCTAGGTTGTCAACATGAATCAAGAACAGACCCTGGCTTAAAAGGGCTCTGTAGGTCCAATCTTCACTGACAAGACTGAGTCAGACCTCTCGAACTCAAGCAGATTTTTTTTTATGGGGGGAATGCAAGGGAGCAATAAGTGCTTACACGAGTTAGTTAGAAGTCCTGCCTCAGTCCTGTGTTCACTAAATTGAGTTTCTACAACAAAAGGAAAGAGGCCAGAAGCAGGCAACTTACAATCCAGTGAGAATAGTCAATAAATTAGCTTGCATCTGCATGTCAACGGAAGGGATTAAGAAAGTCACGTGGTGAATGTGTTGAAAGTTAGCAAAAAACTTAATTTTTACAACTTTACCAATTAGGTAAGAAATTGAAGAGTGAAGGTAGGAATGATTCACTGGAAAAGGATATTCCTGGGAAAAATGGTTCAATTTATCTTTGTGCTGCTTATGAGGAGATCTTTCCTGTGTTTTGCTTTATCCTTCTCATGTTCTTTTATTAAAAGTACATTAGTAGCCTCGTGTGAATATGTTCAATAATTGATCACCATGTTAAACAAGTTTCAAAAGCATAACTTATGGTTTGTTAAGCCAGGTTTCATTCCAGGATTTTGATTTGTCCAGTATTACCATCAGCTGGATAACACAAGTTCACATTGAAAATCCAGTACTCAAGTAGCTGATTAATCTGTTCACATCTGAGGCAAAATCCAGCAGTAAAATTATACTGATGATAAATATTAGATCTGGATTGTGTACTATACAGCTAACTATTCTTCTTAGCCTGTATCAAACAATAGACTCAATTATTTATATTGTAGATTGATATTCATTTACCTGGAACATTAATTTGAAATGAACACTTTATTACATAAATGCACAGGTAGTTTTGTAAAAGATTCTGTATTTTTAAGTCAATCGAAAGAAAATGTGTGCTTCTTATTCAAATGGGTGGTTTGAGTTTGGAAGTTGAAGAACGGAATCATTCTGTGTCTTTGAGCCACATTCATCATCCTTGTTGTAAAATATGACATTTAAATTTAATTTAATAATATGTGTCAGCTTGATTTAGAAGAAGAACTGAAACACTGCATCCACTAGATTCCTTGATTCTTTAATAGGTAATGAGGTCATTCACCTGAAGTTCTAATTTTTCATTAGTATTTTCAATATACGATCTGCTGAATTGCTGAATGTTTCCAATGGTAGGGGAGACTAGGACTCGAGGACACAGCCTTAGAGTAAACGGAAGACCTAATAGAACAGAGATAAAGAGAAACGTCTTCAGCCACAGAGTGGCGAATCTATGGAATTCATTCCCAAAGGAGACTGTGGAGGCGAGGTCATTCTGTATATTTAAGCCTGAGATAGATAGGTTCTTGGATATCAAGGGGATCAATGGTTATGGGGAGAAGGTGGGAGAATGGGATTGAGAAACTTATCAGCCATGATTGAATGGTGGAACAGACTCGATAGGCTGAATGGGCTATTTTCTGCTCCTTTGTCTTATGGTCTAATTGGATATATAGTGATTGTAATAAGGTCAGTCAGGTGGACCTCATAACTTAGTTCAATCAGTGAACTTATTCTAACAGCTCCAATCAAGGCGCCCTGACTGACACTACAGGACTGTCAGAGCTTCTGCTCACTCTGGTGTCGGATCAGTATCAAGGACTTTCCACGTGTAAATAAAGGGTGACTCGGTAATGGGAAACAGGCCTGAGTGGAGTTGTTTCAGGATAAAGTGCCTGCAAAACATTTCACCGTTCCTGGTTGATTTGAATGAGAGGCCACCAATTGGATGACTTGAAATTAAAAGATTTTTAAAAAATTACTCCATTTTTTATTTCCTGAAAACCCTCAAGAAATAGCAACTTTACTGCCTCCAAAGGCCCAGCTTACAGGGCCATTGTTGATATGAAATTGCAAAACTCTGGTATAAGTTGGACTTTAAACTAGGCCTTCTGGCTTACAGGTAGGGACACTACCTGCTCTGCAAAAGACCTCTCAAGGACATTGTATTCAGTGGTACTGAACTGAAAGTTGGGTAAACATCCATCTCAGTAACTGAAATAACATCAGGTGCTGTTTAGAATGGATGGCTGGATTGATACCACCTGTTTTGCATGACACTGCATGCTATGTTCTAGCTCTTCATCTTCACTTGCTGAAACTGCAATTAAACTGGTGGCAGGGATGCTATAGCTGGCTAAAGGAAGGAAAATGAACTAAACTTGTCCTGCTCTGTTCACAGTCTGCTGATGCTGACAAAGTCATGTGAAAACATTGGCTGTGATGTGGAAGTGAAGCCTTCCAGTACCAAATAATTTGCTCTATAGGAGCAAGGAGAAAGTGAGGACTGCAGATGCTGGAGATCAGAGTCGAGAGTGTGATGCTGGAAAAGCACACAGAATGAGCTCATTCCTGATAAAGGGCTTATGCCCAACATGCCGATTCTCCTGCTCCTTGGATACTGCCTGACCTGCTGTGCTTTTCCAGTATCACACTCGACCCATATCTAGATACGCACATCAAAAGTACCATTGAAAAAATGGTGGACAATGACTGTAGAACTGTACTTCATTGATTTTGTGCTTTGAGTTCGGAAAGGAGGAAAAAGCAATCAAGTTAACTGCGAAAATGTGATGAGATTCTTCTGCTTAATTATATGTAGTTCCAAGTTAATGAGTAAAGGTGTCCCATGTTGTGTGATTAGGTGGAGTTTGCCAGTGGTACAACCCGACTTTTTATAGCTCTATATTGAACTCTGAGGTGCCTGCCAAAAATGTAATCTATTTTATAGGCTAGGGCTGTTTTCCCTGGAGCGTCAGAGGCTGAGAGGTGACCTTATAGAGATTTATAAAATCATGAGGTGCATGGATAGGGCAAATATTCAAAATCTTTTCCCTGGGGTGAGGGAGTTCAGAACTAGAGGGCATAGGTTTATGTATGGAATGAACTGCCAGAGGAAGTGGTGAAGATAGGTCCAATTACAACATTAAAAAGACATCTGGATAGGTATATGAAGAGAGAGAGTTTAGAGGCATGTGTGTCAAATGCTGGCAAATGGGACTGGATTAATTTAGGATATCTGGTCAGCATGGATGACTTGGACCAAAGGGTCTGTTTTTGTGCTGTATACCTCTATGACTCTATAGCCAAAAGACCTTTCATCCCTCTTGCCAACCCTAGTTTGCTACTCACCCCATGCCAATCCAAGACCCCAACATACCTCCCATGCTCCTTTTGACCCCTTCACAGCCACCCATCCATTAAGTACCATACACACATCTCAGGAGCATTGTGAACATATGATTTTAAATAAACTAACCAACTGTCCAACACAGCATTTACATAAAAAAGTTCCCCTTCATGAACCCAGCTACAATGGAGTTGAACTCAGCACTAGGCTGCACATTGACCTACTTAGTTTGGGTTATCTACTGGTGTATATTAAGCCCTGCCCCCTTCCTCTTGCTTGTGGAAGACGGTGACATGTGGGAGGGTCGCTGGACTGGTAATTCAGAACCTTGGATTAATATTCTGGGCACATGTGTTTGAATACCACCATGGAAGTTAGCAAAATTTGAATCCAGTAATATAAAATTCTGGAATAAAATTGCTATCCTGACTGACAATCATTTAGCCACTGTCAATTGTAAAAACTAACATCCTTTCAGGAAGGATATCTGGTGTCCTGATCTACTCCAGCCTACACAGGACTCCAGCTCCACAGCAATACAGTTGACTCTTAAATGCCCTCTGGGTAATAAATATTGGCCTAGCTAGTGACACCATATTCTGCAAATAAATAACAACAATTTGGAATATTGGAATACTGGAATACATGAGAGGACTACTGTGTATGGGTTCTGTCTGCCATTTCAGTTGTTTGTAGAGTCTTCCTACCTCCTTGAAAATTCAGCCCACTTCTTAATTACTTGTAACAAGTAAGGAACAAACTTATAAAATGTGGAATAATTATAGATGTAGTATGAGCTCCATTAAGGTTTCCAAAATCTATTTACCATTAAGTAAACATTGGAATAGTACAAGTCAATTAATCTTAAGTAAATACTTGTAAGTTCATTAAGTGACAGACTTCAGATATCCTGACTGTAGAATCTTTTGCATTTTTGTGAGTTCTTTATCCTCCTTTTAAATAAAAGGTTGAGTGCTAAAGATAGGAAATGTGAAGTTATGTTACCAAGCGAGACAATTCTACTTTAAAGTATGATTGTGGAGGAGTCAAAATGGCAACAGGTGACTCAACAGGTGAGAAATAGTTAATAAAATCACTTTGCAATTGTACTTCAAGAGTAGAACTTATGAATGAAATTTTACAGAAGAGCAAAGAGCTAATTTTCAATATTTCTATTCTGTTGCTCATGGAAAAGCAAAACTGTCCAAAGTCTGCTAACATCAGACATACTTCAACAAGAGGCTCATCACAAAGACATCACAAGCAATTCCTACCAAAAGAAAACAAAGTTGGGTTTACCTGAATATAAAGAAACATCATAACTAAATTTAATATAAAAAAATTGCAATTTAGTTAATATTCATGCAGGAAATACAAGATAAAAAAAGTTCTCGAGTATTGCTTAAAAAAAAAATGACATTTTGCCAAAGTTTTTCACTTTACACTCATCAGGATAATTCAGAAGAATATTAAAAGGGGAAGTAAGACATAAACTGTATGAGAGGGGTGTGCTGACTGGCGAGCTCAGACTAGTGGAGGCATACTACATAGAATGGACCAGTTAGAGGATGACTTACAGTAAGCTAAATTGAACTCAGCTAGACTCAACTAAATTTTAAATCAGACAGTTGGCTCTGATCGGTCAAGTTATCGCTCTGAGGAATGAGCCAAAGAATAGCTGTCAGCTATTTTGTTCTGTTGAAACGGTCATATTGCATGGTCATTTTTTCAGTCTGCAAAGAACAGCTTCCACTAAATGTGTCTTTTTCAGCAATAATCAAGCTCTGTCCTATCAAATTACTATTTAAACTAATCTCCACTTAAGGGTGCGAATCATGCTATGACTATGAGTTTATTAGTTAATTATGTTTTAAACTGTCTGATTTAATACAACGTAAAATGGAACATGAGACCTACTATTTCTGCTTGGTACTAAGTCAATGTAACTTGGTTGTCATGGAGATTGGGACCCAAGACAAGTTCTACTGAAAACTAAGGACCTGCACTCACAAGCGGATATAAAGAAACAAAAGGCTATTTCTGTTTTTTTTGCATGCATTTCGATTCAGAAATCCGAGACACAGAGACAGTGAGAGTCTCAGAGGGAAAAACTGGGCAACAGCAGAGAAAGAAACAGGCAAAAGGTGGGTCAGAACATCTTCTCTCAACAAAGAAACACCACCTAAGGAAATTTAAGCATACAGAAAGATACAAATATTCTCAGAAGTCTAAAGGAAATACCTTTTTTTATTCACACTGGACATTACATCTTAGCAAAATGGGGAGAGAAAATAAAACTGCTGGAAACAACTACCTACTTGCACCTGTAAACCCACGGAAAATCTGTGGAGAGTCCACTGTAGAGTGAAAATGTGGTGCAGAGCATTCTGGCATTTTGGGAAGTTTACTACATTAGGGTGCCTTCCATTCATTATTTTTATTGTGTTTTAGTACAGTAAATGTTGTAGAACATGAAATCTAGGTGTGATCCTTTGAGTAGTGACTGGGAACTGAAATCTCTTTAAAAATTATGCTTCTATAGAAATTGTTAACAACCATTTTGAAAGTTTAGAACACAAAGTTTGTGTTCATGGCCCATGAGACATGTATCTTTGGTTCTGTTAAAAACAATTCCTGCTTACAAAGACTATCTCAACTAAAAGAAAGCTAAACTCTCACAACAGAACTATTGACAAACCTAATTTAAGTCCCGGGATTTCCTGTTATTTTCTGACATTGCACAGAATGCAGCAGAAATATATAGGTGCAATTTGTTTTGGTGCTGGTGGGTAAAAGAAAGCGAAGATGAGAAGATCAGTAAAGAATAACATCAATCTCACCCAAAGACAAATGCTTCCCATCAACTGGCCATATAATAACAGATTACGAGAAACTGTGAACTGTGCTACCAAATGAATATGTAGCATATGAAAAAGAAAATATAACAAGAAATCAAAAAATAAATACTTTTAACATAGAACCAAACATGGTTATTTCCTAAAAACAACACTGAACACATTATCAGTAGCATGAGATTAAAATTAATGTACCTATTTGGTTTTTTACGGATTGCCCCTTCGCCACCTCTTCAGCTACTTTTTCCTTACTGAACTTCATTACTGTAACATTGTCCTTCTCCACATCTTCATGACTCCTGTCATCATCCTGACCTTCTTCTTCTTCCTCTTCCTCCTCCTCCTCCTCTATTTCTTCCAATTCACTTTCACTTTCGCCATCATCCATTCCTTCTATGGATTTCTTAAAACCCTTAATTGTATTACATAATGAGTCATTGTTGGTATCTTCTTCCTCATCATCTTCACTGCTTTCCAAGTCTTCAAACATTTCTTCTTCTTCATCATCTAACAATGATGAACACAAATGATTAAACTAGTTTTAAATTTTTATGATTTCATGCTTTTGTTTGCTTGCTTAGAAAACATACATAAATCATAAACATCCCTTGTAGGTAAAATGTAGATGTAAAATAATTCAGAATTCCCCAGCTAAATGCTTATACTGCATGCCCTTCTTGGAATTTCCTTCATTTTGAAATAAAATTGAAAATTACATTGCAACCATCTACAGCTTGAGCGGTTAGCACTGATACAACTTAATTTTCAGCTATTCAAATCAAAACAATAAAATTATCCAGCTGGCCCAATTTAAAAGGAATATTATCGACATTTGTATATTTCAAAATGCATTGCCCTTACGTGAAGAGATGTCATGCTCACAAATGGCATCAAATGTTTAAAAATGCAGTACCAACACTGATAAATAGTTATAGGAGATGTATGCAATGTGGAATTCGGGGAGATTCAATGCCTTCCCTGAAAACAGTTTTATTTCCATGAACAAGATATACTGGAAAACTTCCAAAAAGCAAAGGCATGAATTGTATAACCTTGTGACTGGCAACTATTTAATAAATATGTACAGAAGACAGACTGTAGTAACCTCAATTTGAAGCAATTTGATGTGGAGAATTCGAAGGTTTTTAGGAGGTACAAACATTACAACACTTCCTACTTAATTAAATGTCAACTACTTTGCAAATGAATACTACACTCATTACAGGTTATATGTAAATCAACTTTTAAAATTTTTGTATAATCCCAAAATGGTCAATTAAAATTTAAAAAGCATCTTGGAAATTAATCTATGGTTAAAAATGAATGAATATGTACAAAGAAAAATATTACTGCTATTTCATCTGAATCATGAAGTGTGGGGGACTGCAGTTTTGATTTCTATTGTAAAGCTTTTGTTCTCTCAAGTTAGAAACTGGAGAAGGACATAAATGTGTGACAACAAATCATATACCTATAAGCCTGAAATCACATACAATATGAAAAACAGAGCCATTACATGGGATGCATTTAAATTCCAAGGGCACATGGCATTAGTAGAGCCTGAAACTGAGAAAATGCAAAAATATATCACCCACCTGAGGAGCCATAAACAGAATTCTGTCCAGTTTCTTCCTGCAGTGCCTTTCGAGAGGTTGCCTGCCCAGCATACCTCTTGTCTGTATCAGACAGCAAAACTGAAGCACACTTCCGCAGCTTACTATCAAACGTCGACTCATCCTCCCCTTCGTCGAATCTGTCAATGACTTTAGCAATAGTTGCTGCGAAGAAAGAGAAAACTTTAGTTGCAGAATGCAGTTTTAAGAGTAAGATAGAATTCAAACAACTTAATTTATTTTAATTAAAGCTATAAGCCTTTTTCATTACAAAACAGTTCTAAACACAATATTCCTTAATTGGCACTGGTGACAATTATAATTTATTTTTAGTAATTTTTATTTTTTAAAAATTGCTAACACCCTACTAGGGTTGACATTTACAGAGTGGCTGGGTTGAGTGGTATGCAGCTGTGTGCTGCTTTATTTGCAATCTTATTCTCTGCCCATGGGACAGACACACTTGTTTCAACACTATATCTAACAATCCAGCTAATTGAAGGGAACAGCTGGTTTAGCACATGCTCTAAAATAAGCTTTAACAGTACCCTAGACATAACAGTCAAATGATACAATATGTCTTTTGTTTAAAAATGTTATTTCAGTTGTATGTATCTGTTTAACAAAAAAGATTTTCAATGAATTGCATATTGCAATTATTCTAGATGCTCGCATTATACTATAGTCGAAAATTCACAAATAGTTCAGATTCTGAAACTCAGACCCTGTTTCACGAATATTTCTCACTTGTTGGGCTGACCTATTAAAATGGGTAAAAACAATGACTGCAGATGCTGGAAACCAGATTCTGGATTAGTGGTGCTGGAAGAGCACAGCGGTTCAGGCAGCATCCGAGGAGCAGTAAAATCGACGTTTCGGGCAAAAGCCCTTCGTCAGGAATAAAACAGCTGCCCAAAAGTTTGGGAAAGTAACTTTTTGGCACTGTAGATGGCTAAATTCTAAACAGAAACAACATGATTTGCAGGATGGGTTGTGGTTGGTTGAAGTACAGAATAAAAATTCCAATCAGAAGGTCTACAATGGTTAGTGTGATGTGACATCACAATAGGAAACAATAGCTCAGCGGCATTATAGCTGGACTGCTAGTCTAGAATATTAACCTTAGCCTGGGGACCCGGTTTCAAACCCCACCACAGCAGATGGTGATCTTGAATTCAATAAACAAATCTGGAATTGCTTGTGTAATGAATCCATTGCTGATTATCAGAAATTGTCACTAATGCCCTTTAGAGAAGGAAACTGCCATCCTTGCCTGGCCTAGTCAGGACTGGCCTCTTTGTGACTCCAGACCCACAGTGGTGGACTCTTAACTACGTTCTGAGCAGCCAGAGATGGCAATAAATGCTGGCGTAACCAGTGATATCCAAAATGTATTTTTAAAAAGGTATGCAATGTTGTTCTGTGGAGCTCCTGTGAACCAAGACCACCAATTAAGGGAGCAGGATGAATGAGAGAATCAAACCAGAATGCTGGAGAATCTCAGGTCAGACAGCATCAACAGAATTAACTCTTCTTTGGAATGAGTCATTGGACTCAAAGGTTAACTCTGCTTCTCTCGCCACAGATGCTACAAGACTTGTTCAGTTTTTCTATCACTTTTTTTGTTGATTTCCAGCATTTGTTTTTATTTGAGCTAGTAAATCATGTACGAATAGGAACTAGGGTACGACGTAGTATATTTATAGGAGGCAAGAGTAAGCAATGCATGCAAGACATGTTAAAATAATCTCAATAAGTTAAAACATATCAAACTTTGCAACAGGATGTAGTTAACTGTCAAGAATCGGGTCACAAGTCTACTTTAGCCCAATTTCATATTACAGATGCATACAAGAGCAAAAATGCTTTTGGTAGTAGTCAAATTATTAACAAATCCCTTTCATTTACGATAACACCCTAGGATGATTAAACACTTCTGTACAGCAGAAGTGTTTAATGTATGAAGTTACAAGTACTGCAGCAAAATGTATAAACAGACCAAGGATGCGATAACTGGGAGCTATTTTCATCACAAAATACACTAATAGATATGTGCAGCTTTACTTCAAATTTAGCAATAAAATCAGTTGACATTTTGTCTAGCACCTGATTACAGTTCATCACCAAACTACATACAGTATTCTACGATCAATTCTATTTGAAAATATTTTAAGTGATTAAATTACAAATCCTCAAAATACAGATGATAAAGAAATAGTTCCAACTCATTTAAAAAAAGCCTAGAATTAAATAGAGAGTGAAAGCTTCAATAATTCAAACAGCAAAAATAACATTGAATCAGAAAAGCTGTGAATTGAATGAGCAAGGTTCTCTTCCTCGGCTGAGCTATTTTCCTCAGACGGATACTTTGTTTTGTTACTCTAGGCACTAAAACAAAGTATTGGACAATACGAGACCATAAAGTATACCCTGGCTATCCCATCTTACCATCAGGAGAACTAAGCATACATATCACCAACAGGGGACAGATCAAGGTGAAATAACATGGAAAACACTTAATGCTAAGCTGTTTAATATGAAAGTGTGAAAAAAATGACAAGCACAGGTGAAAATCAGTTGTGATTAGGATTAATTTAGTACTCAAAAGACTTGCAATTAAATATTGTGTTTATGGAAGAATAAAAATTCCATTTGTTACATTTTGTCAGCATTATTGTTAGCACAGGGGGCACTTTAGTGCCTCCCATCTCTTTATTGAAAGTACTTTCCAAATCCTCTAGAGAATGTGGGCTACCATCATGAAAATCACATTAGTGGAAATTACAGTTAGGAATTATGACCTGGCATAGACCCAACTGCCCTATATTTTCATAAGGAATTGAAGCTAGTTTAATGTTTAACTTTGTCTCACAGGAACTGTAAATATTATAAAATAAACACAAACACATGCCTTAATACACAGCAAAAATGAGCTTCTCACTAACTACTTCCCAGATCAAATTGGGAAAGGCATCATGATACTGAACAGTACCAGTGTTTCACAGAGCTCAGTATACTGTAAGCTAAAGATATGAAATTATTTTTCAAATTTATTTTTCAGAACTTTAGTTGACACTCCAGTGCAATGCTCAAGGAGTGTCACACCTGGAGACATCATTCAAAGGGGCATTAAACATGTGTTCAACTATCCTCTTGACTGGAAATGAAAGATATTCTGACACTATGTGAAGAAAAGCCAGGCATTTGTCTCGGAGTTGGATAATTATTTATTCTCAATCAATACTACTAAGAATTTAGTCAGTCATTATTTTCACTGCTATTTGTGCCATCTTATTCAACATCCTTGGAAATCTTTTCTGAACCTTTCAAGTTTCACAACATCTTTCTGACAGGAAAGAGACCAGAATTGCACGCAATATTCCAATAGTTGCGTGCAATTCTGGTCTTATTGCCATCAGAAAGATGTTGTGAAACTTGAAAGGGTTCAGAAAAGATTAAAAGGATGTTGCCAAGATTGGATGATATATGAGCTATAGAGAGAGGTTGAATAGGCCAGGGCTGTTTTCCCTGGAGCAACAGAGGCTGAGGGAATGACCTTATAAAAGGCTTATAAAATCATGAGGTGCACTGATAGGATAAATAGACAAAGTCTTTTCCCTGGCGTGGGGGAGTCCAGAGCGAGAGGGCATAGGTTTAGGGTGAGAGGGGAAAGATATAAAAAAGACCTAAGAGGCAACTTTTTCACTCAGAGGGTGGTACATGTATGGAATGAGTTGCCAGCAGAAGTGGTGGAGGCTAGTACAATTGCAACATTTAAGAGGCATCTGGATGGGTATAGGAACAGGAAGGGTTTGGATGGATATGGGCTAGGTGCTGGCAGGTGGGACTAGATTGGGTTGGGATATCTGGTTGGCATGGATGAGTTGGACCGAAGGGTCTGTTTCCATGCTATACATATCTAGGACTCTATATTAGTTGAATGTTTCCCTACAATATAGCAGAGATTACATTGGAAACACTAACAAAGTAGTCTTCTGAAACTCCATGTACATCATAGATTCCTTTGTACATGTGCCCTACGAGATATGTTCTCTGTATGAAAACAAAGAGAGATCTGGGTGTCGGACATGAAGACATGAAATAAAGGCAAGTACTTACTTTCCTTTCTTTTAACAGGATATGGGAAAAAGCTCCAAGCTAAAGAATATTTTTGTTTCCACATTAGAAGCCTGCTCCTCCACATTTTATCAATACATAATGTGGAAAATAAACCTATCATTTCATGTATTGAGTTTGGCTTTGGCTGCAAACAATCCATTTAAACACTATCACAATAGAGTTCCAACTCTTCTACAGAAGACCACACAAGTTTAATATAATTTTAGGTCAAACTGATGCTTCTTTAAAAATTCACTCGCAGGTCATGAGCTTCAATAACTAGCCAGCATTTATTGCCCATACATATTGCCCCTAAGAAATTGGAGAGCTATCTTCTTCAACTGCTGCAGTCCATGTGCTATAGGTATACCCACAATGCCATTAGAAAGGGAATTCCAGGATTTTAATCCAGTAACAGTGGTGATAATATTCCCAATTTAGGATGGAGTGTGGTTTGGAGAGGAATCTTCAGGTGGTGGTGTTCTCATGTAACTGCTGTCCTTCAAGATGGAAGTGTTCAAGAGTGTGGAAGGTGCTGTCCAAGGATTTTGGTGAAATTCTACAGTGCTTCTTACCAAACGTACACACTGCTGCTTCCGATCTTCAGTGGAGGAGGGAATGGATGCTTTGAATTTAGCACCAATCAAGTAGACTGCCTTGTCCTGGATGGTGTCAACATTCTTGAGTGTTGTTGGAGCTGCACTCATCCACGTTAGTGGCAAGTACTTGTGTCTTGTAGAAGGTGTACTTCTACTTGCGTCTTGTAGACGGTTATCAGGCTTCAGAGAGTCAGGAGGCGAGTTATTTCCAGGCCTCTGACCTGCTCTTGTAGCCATGGTGTTTATATGGCAAATGCAGTTGAGGTCAATGGCAACCTCAAGGATTTACAAAATGCGGGATTCAGTAAAGGTAACACAAGGTGATGGTTAGATTATCTGTTATTGGAGATGATCATTACCTAGTATTTGCCTCGCATAAATGTTACTTGCCACATTTCAGTTCATGTCTGACTACTGTCCAAATTTTCAAGTATTTGGACACAGACTGGTGTTCGTAAATGGTTGAACATTGTACAGTCATCGACAAACATCCCTACTTCTGGCCATATGATGGAGAAAGGTCATTGACGAAGCAGCCAAAGATCAGTGGGCCTATGAGACTACCCTGAGGAATTCCTGCAAAGGTGTCCTGGAGCTGAAACGACTAAACTCCAACAACCACAATCATCTTCCTATGTGCTCAGTACGACTCAAACCAGCCCAGAATTTGCCCCTGACCCACTGATTCCAATTTTGTTCTCTGGATCAAATGTGGCCTTGATGTCAAGGGCTGTCACTCTCACCTCCCCTGTTGACAAGCTGCAAGACTATAATAAAGGAATAATTATTTAATTCTAATTAAAAGCAACTTAAAATATTTGATTCATATAATGCTGCTCATGGCCACCTGATGTTCCAAGCCGTCAAATAAATGCTTTTGAAACATAGTCACTGTGTTAACATAGGAATTGCAGCAGCCAACATGCACACAGCAAACTTTCTCAAACGATAACGTGATTACAACCACAATTTTTTTTTGTGACGACCCAGGATAACTCCCCTACTCGTCCAAACAGTGACATATGGATTTTTCCAGTCACACAAGCACACAGAGGGTTTTGGTTTAACGTGAACTCTCAGGAGGATACTGCAGAAATTCAAAAGAATGCAAAAAAGGATGGTAGGATGGGCAGACAAGTAGCAGATCAGGTTTAATGCCAAGAAAAGTAAAGGGATTAATTTTGGCAGGAAGAACACAGAGACAAAATAAAACAAAAAGGCACACTACTATAGGATATATGGATGTGTGTGCGCATATATCATTATAAATGGCAGGAATGGTTGAAAGAAAGGTCCATAAAGTGGACAGCACCCTGCACTTTATCAACAGAAATTTAGAATATCATGGAAATTATGTTAATCTTGTTTAAGATACTGATGCAGCTACAATTAAGGATTGCATTCAGTTCTGCACACCACACATTAGAAAGGACTCAAAACTAGGGAGAGTTCAGAAATATGAATAAGAGTGATTCCAGAGATGATGAACACAGCTACATAGATAGATTGAAGACCAGAAAGTTGAAATGAGGACATTTGATAGAGGTATAGAAGAGTACCCCCTTGCACGCAGTCCTGACCACTCCAACCCTTTCCCCCACCACTCCCCTCCCAACCACTCTCCACACTTTAGCCTAACTCACCCCACAATCTTTTCTGCCATTGGTAATCAGAAAGCTATCAACATCCACATATCCGATAGTATTCTATGTTGTTTCTGTGTTCTTCCTACCAAAACAAATACAAAAAGCAGAACTTCCACAGCCCTCTGAGGTAGAGATTTCTAAAGTTTCACAAGCTTCTGAGTAAAAGAAAATTCTCATCCTGGTCCCAAAAAGCATCACACTTATTTGTAAACTTGTATCCTGGGTTCTAGACCCCTAACCAGGGGAAACATCTTACCTGCATCTAGCTAATACACACCTTGAATTATTTTGTAGGTTTCAATTAGATCACCCACATTCTTTGAAGCTCTAGAGAATACAGGCTCAGTTTGCCCAATTTCTCTCCAAAACACAGTCCGTCCAGCCCATGAACACGTCTGACAAACCATCACTGCATTCTCTCTATGGCAATAGTAGCCTTTCTGAGGCAAAAGAGACCAAAGCTGCACAAACTACCCAACATGCCGTCTAACCACGTTTATATACAACCGAAGCAAAATGTCACTACAGCTATAGTAAAGATAATTGAAGATTATCTTGTAATAAAGAATAAATTTCCATTACCCTTACTAATAGTGTTGCTATACCTGTACAGTAGTTTTCAGTGACTTATTGACAAGAACACCTAAATCTTTTTATACATCTACACTGGATATACTGTGCACATCTGTTCATCCTACTAAAGTAGATAACAGTGAACATGGTATACTGAACCATGAGCAGCACAAAATATATCATGCCCAATTTCTATTCCAGAAAGTAAGTTTTTCTTTAATTTTGTTTCTTCAAAACCACAGATAAGCGAGGATGGGACTAAAAGTTGGTGAAAAGATTGTCAGAATGTTTTGTGTGGGTAATCAAATGTGTGAAAGCCAGAAATGGAAATAACAGGACTTATCTATATTCAAAATCACAAACAAAATAGATTTAAGTTGCATCAAGAACAAAGCAGCACAGACTTAAGGCAGTTGGCAAAAGAAACAAAGTGACATGAGGGAAAACTACATGCAATACTTATTTGAGAACTTGGATGCACTGCCTAAAAGTGTGGTGGAACAGGGTCAATTGATGCATTCAAGACAGAATTGGATTATGATCTGAAAAGGAAGAATATGCAGGGCTTCAAGGAGAAGGCAGCCGAATGACAATAGGTGAACTATTCCTTCAGAAAGTTAGCATAGACAAAACAAGCTGAGTGGTCCACTTCTGTGCAGCAATAATTCCATGATATGTCATCCAAAAGACAATACCTCTGAAACCTCAGCACTGCAATGAAATGGCATGTTATAATTTGGTACTTGAGCACTGGAGCATGACTGAACTCAGAATTTTAGGCTCTGAGGAAAGTGTGCCACCCACTGAACCATCACCACCATAAACTGCCATCATATAGCGCCATTTAATAGAAAGGAGTTACACCATAGAATTAAGTAGTAACATTTGACTGTAAGGCCCAGATGACAAAATTAGAGCAGCTTGCCAAATGGTTGGTAAAAGAGGTAAGTTTTAAGGAGCATCTTAAATAAAGAACAGATTTACAGAGGTATTCCAGAGCCTGAAGGTATAGCCATTAATGGCAAACAATTAAAATTCGAAGGATGCAAAACAAGTCAGAATCAGAATGCAGATATCTGAGGCAAGCAGGATGGAGGAGATCAGGATGGGTGAAGAACTTGTAAACAAGGATGAGAATTCAAGGCATTATTTGTGAAATTAGTTAGTGTAGGTTATTGAATTCAGAGGTTTATGGACTTGGTATAAGTAAGGATATTCACAGCAAAATCTGAATGACTGAGGAAAAATAATCTAACATTTACTCTCAGAATATCCCAAAGTTTCCAACCAATATTTTTTGGATGATTGGTCACTGTTGCTATAAAGGTAGATATACAAGCCAGTTTGAGCACAGTAAGCTCTACAAGAAGTAAAGTGAATAATGATCGATAAACCTGATTTGGTTATATAGCTTGAAGAGCAAATGCTGGAACCAAAAAGATTCCCAACTTTGAAAAATGCAATGAGATCTTTTATTTTGACACGAACAAACAGATAATCTTGGTTTAAAATGTATTTCAAAGTACTAGAATCTCCAACAACGCAGCACTCCTTCAATACTGCACTGAAATGTCAAACCCGGTTTATGTACTCAAATACATATTTGGGGTTCAAACTTCAGGGGGAAGAAAGGACCATCAGTAATCTGTTGGGTAAGTAAGCTTCTGAGTAGTATATCTAAGTTACTTAGAAAAGGATATTCAGCAATAAACCTACAAACTCTAATGCACATATTTGGAAGGCTCATAACCACCTTGCTGCTGTATGGGATATTGGTCAGGCCATTTTTGGAACAATGCATTCAGTTCTGGTCTCCCTACTATAGGAAAGATGTGTTAAACTTGAACAGTTCAGGAAAGATGTTCAAGGGTGTTGCCAGAGTTGGAGGGCTTGAGCTCTCGGAAGAAACTGAATATGCTGGGGCTCCTATCCCTGGACCATCAGACGCTCAGGGGTGACCTTATACAAGTTTACAAACGCATGAGGAGCATGAATAGGGTGAATAGTCAAGTGTAGAAGAGTGTAAAACTAGAGGACTTAGGTTTAAGAGGGGAAAGATTTAAAATGGAAAAGATTTAAAATGGACCTAAGGGGCACTTTTTCATGCAGAAGGTGCTGCATGTATGGAATGAACTGCCAGAGGAATTGGAGGAGGCAGATACAATTGCAACATTTAAAAGACATCTGGATGAGTATACGACTAGGAAGGGTCTACAGGGATAATGAGCCAAATGGGACTAGATTCGCTTAGGATGCCATGTTGCATGGAAGGGTTGGACACAAGGGTCTGTTTTCATGCTGTACATCACTATGACTCTATGAGCCAAGAGATGCTGAGGCTGTGAACGTGAGGTGGAGATGAGCAACATGATTAACACCCAGTTTAAAAATATCTTAGTTGTCAAATTGGTTCAAAAAGCAGGAGAGCAACACTTCAAAGAAACAAACACTTGGAGGCAATTTTATCTACATCTGAAAGATAATCGAGTAGATTGTATCTGTGCACATAATTTATTTTAACTAACGAGGCCAGGGTCACAATGTCAAGTAAAGCATGAACTTGTTTCAGGAAAACAAAGTACTGGAGAAACTCAGCATGTCTGGCATTTTCTGGACAGCGAGCGAACAAGAGAGAGAAACAACATTGGAAGGGCACTTAAACACCAACACATAACAAATGGGCTGAAATGCCAGTTTGCATGACAGCAATGCTGCAGGAAATAAAATTGCACCCATGACTGTGCCCTTATGGGTAAGAGCAAGAGTGGGCGTCACGGTGGCACAGTGGTTAGCACTGCTGCCTCACAGCGCCTGAGACCCGGGTTCAATTCCCGACTCAGGCGACTGACTGTGTGGAGTTTGCACGTTCTCCC
Organism: Hemiscyllium ocellatum; assembly: GCF_020745735.1. NCBI lineage: Eukaryota > Metazoa > Chordata > Chondrichthyes > Orectolobiformes > Hemiscylliidae > Hemiscyllium > Hemiscyllium ocellatum. The sequence continues at coordinate 23,157,074 of NC_083431.1, forward strand.
CGTGTCTGCGTGGGTTTCCTCCGGGTGCTCCAGTTTCCTCCCACAGTCACAAAGATGTGCGGGTCAAGTGAATTGGCCATGCTAAATTGCCCGTAGTGTTAGGTAAGGTGTAAATGTAGGGGTATGGGTGGGTTGCGCTTCGGCGGGTCGGTGTGGTCTTGTTGGGCCAAAGGGCCTGTTTCCACACTGTAAGTAATCTAATCTAATCTTAACATTTTAGGTCTAATATGATTCTATTTAAAAAGTTTCAAAATGTTAACTCTGCCTTTCTCTCCATAGGTATTGACATTCCTGCCATGTTTCTCCAGCATTTTCTGTTCTTTAATACACATTTCTAACATTTACAGTATTTTGATTTTTGGTATATGGACTAGTCTCTGGATGTTGAAAGCGTAATTTGCATATGTGTTACCCTAATTAGATTTGTTTTGTTGACCCCCAAGAGATGACATGGCTTTCAGGTGAAGTGGAAAGTGTACACTTTCACATGCACAAGGAATTGGGTGGAGCCGTGGGTCTTTTCCTCTCCATCCTTGTTGTACATGCATAGAGCCAAAACTAGCAAATAACAAGTATTTCAGCAGTACGTGAAAGGGAGAGATGTGATGCAATTTTGCAGTAATGCTTGACTAACTCCAACTTGAACAAGAGCAGACCTGATTCCAAAGCAGAGCAAAGTGAGATTGCTTGGAAGTTGTGTTGTCATACCACTTTTGTTTGACACCACAGAAAGTAAACTGATTTGGGGCAGAGGTAGCATCTACATTTATGGACTTTAGACAAAATGAAGATTTCAGCTGGATGGATTCAATGACTTCAACCTACAATAAAATGCATTTAAATTCAATGTAAAATGTTTTGAAAGACCACCTGCTTCAGGTTTTTATTCTTTGTCCATTTATGTGGCTCAATGTCTAATTTAGTTTGAGAATGTTATGGTGCTTTGGGGCAATTTACACCAAATGTGACATACAAACAAAGTTGTCGTTATAAACAATTAAATGAAATGGATTGGAAGGGCACTTAGACAGCAGTGCATAACACATGGGCTGAAATGCCAGTTTGCGCGAGAGCAATGCTGAGGAAAAGAAGACTGTGTCGTTATGGGTAAGAGCAAGATACAATTCTAGCTGTTGTGCTTGGGCAAACCAAACAGCCGTATTACAAATAAAAAACAGGATTTGCTGGAAAAGCTCACCAGGTCTAGCAGCATCTGTGCAGAGAAATCAAAGTGAGCGTTTCGGGTCTGGTGTCCCTCCCTCAGAACGAGACTGAACTTTCCCAGCAATTTCTGTTATTGATTCTGATTTATAGCATTCGCAGTACTTTCGGTTTGAGCCGTATGATACATGTTCCCCGAAGCAGGAGCAGTGACACTCTCTGACCCATGTGCACAGGGTCGCACTAAGCAATCTAACAATTGCTTAGTGCGAGACCTGCAGGCTCATAAACTGTTTAAACGACCCAAAATTTTCAGCGAGATATAAACTATAATCTCATTTAAATTTAACAAAGCCACAGAACTCGGGACCGCACAGCCCACAATACGCAACTCGCGACTTTAACAGCTCAAGTTCCAGTTGTTCAGTGAATTTTAAACCGCGCTGTTCACCCGGGGGGCAGAAGGCCTAAAGTCAGACCCTAAGCTCACGTCCATAGCAACCGTCACCAGGCTCACACACATGCCGGCTCACAGGGCGTTGATTTATTACAGTCGAGAACAAATTCCTCGCTCTCCAACCGGGAACCAAACACGCTTCATCGAGAAGGACCCAGTTACCTTCATCGTGCTCGTCCTCCGGGTCTTTAAAGGTCGGCAAAGGGTTTAATAAGTCCTCCAACTGCTGGGATATAGTCGCCGCCATCTTACCTCTAACCCGTCAGCGAGAATGGAGCATATTCAGTATGACGTACTACCGAATACAGGGAAGACTTCCGGTTCCGGATTGGTCATCTTCCAACTATTTACAGTGGAAAGTTTTTCATCATTCCCCCCCCCCCCTTACTATAGTAATATTTTTGAATTACAGAATTTTGTGTTGTTTTTCGTCAATAAGACAATTCCAACCACAACGTTAAAGTTCGTAGGATATTCAATTTTTCGAATTCTGTTGTCCTTGTCTTATCAGATTGAATCGCCACTTTGCTTACAAAATACAGCAATCTTAATACGTTTAGGGTATGAATAAGGTTGACAGGCAATCATTTCAATCTTTTTTTTACCCTCATGACTTTAGGTTTTCCTGATGTTAGGACCTTTAACCCATTAACAACTAAGGAGACTTCATTAATATTTTATGACCGCGAAGTTATAATAGAATTAGGTTAAAGAAAATATTAACGAAGATATCAATACATCTATGTGATGGTTGTGGCGAAAAGGAAATATAAGTATTTGTTTCGCATTACTCTGCATCGTAACCCCATATATATTGTTCGTTTAATATATTCAAATATTCATAAACAGTGACTAAGTTCTTCAAAACCAATTGCCATATTTTTGAGGTTACATTTATTTGTCTAAACACACTTTTTTTGATTGATGAACCAATTGACTAGTGTCAATTTGTGAAATACAATTTACATTTTTTTCAAATTAATTGATTTAAAAATAGCAGTCATAATTCACTCAAAAAGTCAGTTTTCTAAAATAGGTCAAACGGTGAACGTTTGGAATGTTATTCAAGTTTATAGAATACATAGGATGCGCAGAGGCAAAAGTAGAATGTGTATTTTTGTTCCATTCGTGTGAAATCACTCCTGAGAAGAACTTGGTGACACTTTGCAATTCAGTCAACGAGTCATAGCGATGTATAGCACGGAAACAGACCCTTTGGTCCATGCCGATCAGATATCCTAAATTAACTTAGTCCCATTTGCCAGCACTTGGCCCATATCCTTGTAAACCCTTCCTGTTCATATTCCCATCGTTTACATGTTGTAATTGAACCAGCCTCAGCACTTCCTCTGGCAGTTCATTCCATATAGGCACCACCTTCTGCGTGAAACCAAAAGAGAAAATGTTGGAAAATCTCAGCAGGTCTGGCAGCATCTGTAAGGAGAGAAAAGAGCTGACGTTTCGAGTCTAACTGACCCTTTGTCAAAGCTGACAGGTTAGACTCGAAATGTCAGCTCTTTTCTCTCCTCACAGATGCTGCCAGACCTGCTGAGATTTTGCAGCATTTTCTCTTTTGGTTTCAGATTCCAGCATCCGCAGTAATTTGCTTCTACCTTCTGCGTGAAAACGTTACCCCTTAAGTCCCTTTAAATATTTCCCCTTTCACCCTAAACCTATGCCCTCTAGTTCTGTACTTGCCCCATCTGAGAGAAAGACATGGTCTGTGTACCCTATCCACGCCCCTCATGATTTTATAAACCTCTATAAGGTCACCCCTTAGCCTCCGATGTTCCAGAGAAAATCGCCCCTGCCTGTTTCGTCTCTCCCTATATCAATTCTGGGCAACATCCTTTTAACCTTTTCTGAACTCCTTCAAGTATCACAACATCCTCCTCTAGGAGGGTGACCAGAATGGCACACAATATATCAAAAGTGGCCTAACCAATGTCCTGTGCTGCCGCAACATGACCTCTCAACTCCTAAACTCAATGCTCTAACCAAAAACGATTACGGATAAGCAATACCAATAAATTCCGACGTTCCTAAAAATGAAATCGAATGGACCCCATGGGGTTATTGGTGAAAACCTATTACAACTATTAGTGTTAGATTTATATTACTAATAGCTTTATTTAAAACTAGCGTTTCTTAATACATGTAAATCATATTTCAGTGATAAAATTAATAATGCAACGAATCAAATTTGGGACGCCAGTGAAATAGTAATATAGTAAATTAAACAGTATTCTGCGCATTTGTACTTTTCATTAATGTTTCCAACTGACTTAGAAATCTAAATAGAAAATCGTACTGCCGATACTATATGAAATAAAAGCATTAACATATACTTCAAAGCTAAATATAAAAAGCAGAAAATGAACAGTGAGGACTCTCTGGGGGAAGGTTTGGGAATGTTATGTTTAAGTTCCATCCGAAATGTTGCATAAATGTAATTAACATCTCTCTTACATAGTGTTATTTCTTTCATAGAGTCTTTGAACCGATATATACAAAATAATTGTGTAGACGTCCACTCATAATGGGTTCCCTCTCCCGGAAAAAAAAAGATTTTTTTTCTCGCTAAAATGGAACAGTTAGTCATTTTACTATTCATCTGAAATGACATATTGATAAATCACTAAAGTTGTTTTAAGCCAATTATTGATCTAATTAATTATTATTAACTTTAAAAGCAATATTTTAGGTGATTAATTGCCCTTAATAACAAGAAAACTGGTTTTTTTTAAATGTTGTCATTCGTTGCTAAAACGTCTTTGTACACATTCAATGTGTTTGGATTAGTTATATGATTGCAACGGTTAATATAACAATGAAATTATTCACAAAATAAGCTCTGATAAAGTTCAATTAGTATGAACTTTAATGAAAATCAAGCACCCAGGTATAATATCCTAATGAAAATTCTATGTTTTTTCATTAATGTTTTTAAAAACAAATAAACTAATTTTTTTTAAAAACTACAGCTACCATTTTAATGCAAATAAATCAAAGTTTTAAAGTTGTTTAAATATCATTTGGAAGAGTTAATTTATAAAATGTTGGAAGTTTCAAATGGACCATGTTTGTGGAGCAATTTACAATGAACGGATAAATAATTACGACAAATATAAGCAAGAAACGTCCAATTAATACTGCCACCATAAACAATACACGGACATTTCCAGACATTAAAACATCGCTTTTTTATTAAAAAGTCACAAATTTATTCAACATGTTTTCATTTATACAGTGAATGGTCTAATATGCAACGGAGGTCACAGAAGCTTAGGGCTATTATGACAAAAATGATATCATGAGGAATCCTATACTGTATAAAGCAAAACGTAGCAGCTATCGACTGCATATTTGACCATGTAGTAAAATTGTTTAAATATTTGACCTTTCGTTTCTGTAAGACACAAAAATAAAATCCTGTATGAATCTATATGGGCATTATTAACAATATGAATGAATCCTATGAGAGAGCTAAAAATTAGCTGAAAGTATATTTTTAACACTCTCGTTCCGAACACTTTCTCCAGTGGATGGTGCAGTGCACCTACAGTAATTGTGCTATGACTTATCTATTTGGCACCTTTCTAGTTTGTTTTCCACTTTTGTAAACATACGCAAAAAAAAACACTTTGTACAAAGTGGAGATGTGAACCACAACTCCAACAAACCTTTTTGTACATTTTTTGGAAACAAAAAAAAAGTTTGGTTACTTGATGCCCGTTTCTTCAATTCAGATCAAGAGGTTCTAAAATGTTTTCTAAAACATTAACGTCCTGAATTAAATATAATACGTAAACAGTAGACTCTTTCAGTTTATTAATGAGCTTTTCATTTGTTGTTCAGCTTGGTGTAGGTAGAATAGTTTGCGTTGAAGTCTTGAGGGCTCCCAGATGCTATTATCTTTTCGAGGTCATTCTGAAATTTGTTCCTTTTGGGTTTGGGATCCCAGCATTCGTCGCCCTTCTTAAGACGCTGTCATTGTGTACGCTCGTTCAAATGTTCTCCTTGATTGAAGTTCTTTTTTAAAAAATATGATTATTGTTTCGATATCTGTTGTAACGAGCTTTGAAAATCTCGCCTTGTTCTTGCTGACCGGGCAACGCATTGTCTTTGGGGTTGGGATGGAGCAGAGGGAGAGAGGGACAACAGAATTGTCAATATTGTCCCTTGACTTTAAATCAACGATTTTCGCGGAGTCGGAAGTCGTTACCAAACGGCAGTCTCGTTCATTTCCGGAGGTGGATGTGACAAGTGGCTGGTGTATCCCCCATTGGTGAGGGAGAAGGACGGACTGGGACCCGGCCCGAACACATCCGCTGCCATCGAGTGCATTGACGGTCCCGTTAGACCCGGTTCGGGGCTCGGAGAGTCACCGTGAGAGTGAGAGATCATGTCGGTGAACCTCTGACTGTCGCCTGGACCCGGCAGGTTGCTTGGGTGATGGCCGGGTAGTGGATGCTCGAGTCCGCCGAGTGGGGTCGCCCCAGGCCCAGAAGAGGGCACAAAACCCAGATCCACTGGAGTCTGAGCTTGAGACGAGGGGGGACCTTGAGGAAAGAAATCATAATTGCCTCCAGGACCATAATATTCAGTCTGATAATCTGAGGAGGGGAACAAAAACAACAACTAAATATAAATACAAACCATCCTCACGCAGCCTCAGACAATGGTATGTACACATTGGAGTTTCAATAAGTCCAATATAAATACGATTAGGATAAATAAACTCTGCAATCTGACTGAATTGGTTTTGTTGGAGTTATCAGTAATGCGTTATGGAAAAAAAACGCGAGACACAAGAAACCAAAGTAGAATCGCGATCATTCTCACACATTAAAATTCTGCAAAATAATTTAAAACTCACAGTAAGGAGAGTTTGCAGGCTGGAATTTATAACATGGCCAGTATTTTGAACGTTTTGCAACTAAAATCGGTCCCTTTACCTGATCTCCTTTGCGAAACGGTGGGGGGTGCTGCTTAAAATATAGCTAACTCCTTAACACGGAATAAGCTTTTAAAACACCAAACTCGAAATTTGTCATTCAACCGGCACACCATCACACCATTACATATATTCCCCTGGCAGCATTAAGTCATAAATATGCCTTTCTAAATTATTGCATTTATTGTTATACTTCATCAAGTTCACAGGAGTTTATCTGCTGTCAATACCAGATTGTGATCAGAAACTACACTTTCTCTGGCCTTTGGGATGCCTACATGCTGTTGTGGGAGCATTTTGAAATAAAATAGGGTTACTATGCAAAGGGCAATTATACTTTTAGATTTAAAGATAGGCCTTTAGATTGGATGGTGTCTCAGCTTCGACGTGTATAATATTGACAAAAATCTAGGAATTTGAATAAATATTTGCTTCATCTACTGAAAATTAAATTCTTTCAGAGCTATGTAACGGACAATAAAATCAGAACATTTTTTGTAACACAGTGAATTATTTTCTCTTTTAGTTAATGACCCTTACATTTTACCATCCCCAAAGTCGGTTGATCAGAATTACTCTGAATGCACAGTGTGACGCGTACCATGCAAGGCAAACAGCAATCAAATGTTTTTTTTTGTTCTAATTCATGTCCCATTTATAAATCAGACTGATGTCTTGTTTATCCACCCTCTCAAGATTTCATCTCTTAAATGAAAAATGAAACAGATGTGATTGCAAACAAACGCTTGGGAAACTATTCTGTGTTATCAATCCCTATCACACAGAAGGTCTGGCGCAGCAGGGTCCCACTTTTTGAATAATGCTCACTCATTTTACACAAACGCAACCGCTCTCAGAAAACTACCGCTCAACTAGTCATTGCAGAACATTCAGCACATGACAACCTGCCGTCCAACCATTGGAGCTGGAAAGATTTTGAGAGACATGCGGAGCAGAGGTTTAAAGTCCCTTGCTTGCACTTTACTCGTCACTAAATTCAATAATATATTCTGAAACTAGCCTGCTGTCTAATACTCCACAGGTATTAATGCAAAATATTCCCAATGGCATTATTCAAACATCCGAGCATCCAAAACAATGGGTTAGGAACCAACATATTCTAGCCCGTAAATTTTTAATGGTCGTCATTTTTAAAAAAAGCATTAAAAAAAATTGGCAGTTGGTTCTTTGGAATGATTTTCTGTATTGTATCAGGGTCTGTTTTCTCCCTGTAAAATGCATTTTTAAATTGAAATGCTTGTTGCAGTGTCCTGCAGATGATTGGTTGCTTTTCAATTCAGCCTAATTTGCTAATTTACATAAATAAATGAAACTGAGAATTCGCTTACTTAAACTGGCCGCTAAATACGAATGAAAATTATGCTGCCATTTCAAAATCACCAAATAATTAGATAGTAAACTTCAAAACAGACGATCACATCCGACCTCATTTTAACCGTGCCCCGTTTCAATACAAGGTCGAAGAAGGGAAATCCCAAGCAGCTGGCCCGCTCAAAGCTGCGTGTAAAACATTATTCCAAATATTTTCTTTCAAAAGTACTTGAGCTGACGCGGTAGCAGCAATGAACTGCCAGCACACAACTCATTTGAAAGTTGAAAATGAACTTACAATAGTTATGATTCATATTTAAAAAGTAACAGCATCAATGTGGTCATTTTCTTTCCCATCTATAACACACCTTTCTTTCGGGACAAATGGAAAAAGTGCAGAACAATGACTGAAATTCAAAAGTGGACTGATGGAGGGAATTGGTTCTAGCAGTAAAGGATTGATGAAATTTAAGATTCGCGCTCGGGTTTTGTTAAGAGCCTCCCACTTACGCCGTACATTGACGCCATATTACTTAACCCCCTTCCCTCCTGTTTGGTTATTGTTCCCCTGTGTTCTCGTCATCGTAGAAACAGTAAGTCTGTTGTTTACCATCCATTAGAAGCCCCACCAGCCCATTATGAAACAAACATGGAAACTTTGTCTCAGAAAAGTGCACAACTGTTATTGCAGATCACTATTTAGCGAAATTGTATCAAATGTGCTTTCTCAATGTCTCGGTATTGATTGTGTCCAAATGCAATGTATAATACGCTACAATCAATTCAGTACACTTTTAAGATCCGGTCAATTACATAATTTGCTTCACAAAATTTAGCCAGAAACATACTAAACAATACCAGGTCCTACTCTAATTGCATACCATTCTAAATTGTAATTATAACGTTTGCAGTCGTATGAACAGGTTTTAATAACTTGTCCTCATGGTTTATTCACATTGCAGAAAGTGAGATGTTTATTTAGGAAGTTAAACCAAGTAAACGTTGAATACATCATATTCAGAAATATAATTCAGCAAAGCTTACCCTAAAGTTAAACAACGATTTTTAACTTAGTGACTTTCCATATTTAGGCATGCTAGCTGATTTAACTTGCATTTTGTTAGACTCCAGATCGGGGTTTTTTTTTGTAATCAATGTCAGGTTAAAAAAAAATTTCAACAATTAGGCTACTGTTATCTGTTTAAATACCCAGTGCGAATATCAGGAGTAAACATAACCCTTGACAATGCAACAGTATGCCATTTTCTGAGTTTTATTTTATACTGACAGATTTTTCTATTATTTAATTTTTTTAAAATTCTGCAAATTTTTTTTGGTGGGCAATCTAGTTTAGATGCTATTTATTGGGGTTTCCTGAATTTCTGACTGTTCTTGAATGCGGGAAATATTGTTTGGCTGATTCCGCATATGAAACTGATCTGGCATTGACAAGGAAATCGTTGCGAGAAAATAGATACTTCAGGCTTAAAATAGCACGAACAGACTCTTCGTGCAATCAGTGATTGAACAAGTCAATAAAAAATCAATAAATGGCTAACTTCATGCAGTATTTCAATTGTCCATCAATACATGACTGTAAAACTGAATTTGCAGCGTCCTTCTCATTAAATAAGTAATCAGTTTTTAAGCACATCCTGGGGAGTGTTTAATAGAAATGAATTGGGACTTACCCCCGTAGTAATTGAAAGGGCCGTTTCCCATCATGTCAGCCCCGTCGAGGCGATCTCCCAGGGGTCTCATCCGTCTGGGGCTGCGGAAAAACGCGTGTCTACGAGCCCCTAAAGCACTCAGCTGCTTCATCCGCCTCTCCTTAGACCTCCTGTTCTGGAACCAGACCTGGGGCACAAAACAGCCACGAGATTCCTTTTTTCCCTTTAATTTCTACAATCCAATATTAATATGAAATCATACTTGCAATACAAACAATGCACTTCCAGCCCTATAATTCAGAACTAAGGTAAACCTGCAACACCTAAAATGTTTCTTTTAACGCCAGACTGCAACATACCAATATTTATATCTTCAAACTAATATTTGTATTTTTTTTCTATTTCAGGAAATCAGAAGACTTGCCCAGAGACAGGCTAAATCTACAACAATCATGAGGGACATTTCAACATTTACCTTTGATTCCAGGCTTTTACGCTAATATGCGGCCCATGTAATTCCAATATTTTAAAATGCATTTGCCAGTTGAAATAAAACTCGACGTCTTTCTGTTCATGCGTTCAAAGGCATGAAAAGTGTTTTGGAATAATGCTTCAACTGACTTTTTTTGTGGTGGGGGGGGGGGGGGGAATGGAGAATTTATCATCTTCACCAAAATGACTCAAATGAAAATGAAGTAAGCTTTTTTGTCCAGTTTGCCGGTACAATGGCCGTCAACGAGATAATGGAATCATCAAATAACAGTTGAATTCTACAGTTTGTTGTTGAGAAAAAGTCAGACGTGCTATTAATAAAGTTGTATTGAATGGAGTAAAGTGGTGGTTATAAATCAGCGCAGAGCTGTGTCAAGTTGTGGCGGGGGGGGGGGGAGTATTTTCAAAAGTACACTTTATTTTGTAAACAGGGAAGGATTTGGCAAGCTCAGTTCAGATGTCCTGCAATATTATGTAATTGGTACCGGTGACCTGGGTTGGTGTGTGCTATATTTATCTTGGGTCAACTGGAATGATGGCTTTGCCCTGTTCGTCACCCACTTCAGGGTATGGGCCCTCATTTATTCCACGGTGTGAATATTAGCCCCATCACACCAGAATCCCCATTTCTACCAAGGCTGCTTCAAAACCGATTATTAATTAATCGAAGATTTTGTGTGTGTGTGTGTGTGTGTGAGAATATGTGAGTGAGAGAGAGGGGGGTGGGGCGGTCATATAATACCTCTTAAACTCACGCAAATGGCAATTTAATTCTGGAGCTTAGTTCGCCCGCTCTTGCAGTCGGTTTTATCGCCTGTCCTCCCATTTAACTCAAGCATTTCAGTTCACCGCTGAGCCGTTTAGATCTCTCTTGGGTTGGCTCCCTGGGCAGTTATAATTTAACCCTTCTCAGCTACAGTCATTGGGATTCACCAGATTTCCTGTTCCTTTGCACACTTGTTTTGTTTTCGTTTGCCCGTGCTTCCTGCCGCCCTGATGCCAGCTTTGTGTTTCTGTGTTACATGTGCGTAGAGCTCTCTCGGGTGCAGCCTTTTCTGGGCTCTCTCAGTTCCCTGGGTCCAGGACCCGCGCAGTGGACCTGATTGAAGCAGATTGCTTCCCCGCCTTCCCATGTCGAGCTTCGTTTCTTGGTCGAGAGTTTTGACAGTTTCTCCCGGCTCAAAAACTTTAACCCACTGAGGTTTGACAGCCTCTACAATCATTTCTTCTTGAGTGTGTATAATATAGCGGATTTATCCTGAGTTCATGGGATACGTTACCTGCACGCTTTGTTGCTGAACCTTTTTTATCATGTTTAGTCTCTTTCCCCGGGTTACCTGTTCTTGCTAAACAGCCGGATTATCTAACCTTTTGATTCCCTGAATCATTTGTCGTTGTTTATTCAGCGTTTCCCTCCATGTTTGGTATTTTGCCTCAATCACAATGTGTGCTTTCTGTGAACACTTCAGAGGACTCTCTTACCTGTATAACCCTCATATTGAGTCCGGTCTCCTGAGCTAGCTGCTCTCGGATGTGCCTGGTGGGTTTCGGGGTTGCTGCAAAAGCCGCTTTGAGAGTTTCCAGTTGCTTCGCTTTGATGGTCGTGCGCGGACCGCGGCGCTTCGCTCCCAGGTTCTGTTCCTCGTTCTCGTTAATGGCAGTCTCTTTATCTGAAATATTGGCGCTTTCTGAGTCTTTTGTGTCATCTTGTAAATGATCTTGAGAATCCGGTGATAAACTTTGATCGCTACATGCCGTTACTGTCCAACACACAAAATGAAATGGAATGATGTATGAGCTCACATCACATAAATAACGCAGGAAAACGATGATAATTACAGACAGCGCACACAGTAATTGATAGATCGCCCCTTTGGAAGGCCGCGTCCCGGAATTCTTGCGTTCGATAACACCGAATTTAAACGATACGGTAACGGATATTCCAAGTGGTTATCCGCTTTCCACCCCACCCTCGCGCAAATTGATTTGTTTTCATTTTATAATCACGTTGAGATGAAAATATAAAAACGGAAAATAAAACTGACAAGGCGCCTAAACTGAAATCAAATAATACAATGGATACACAGGGATGGAAAAGCTCCAGGATAACCGTTTGGGTTGCTGCTCGCCCTGCCTCGCAAAAACAGAGCATGGGATTTATGAGGAATTTGAAGAGATTAAGAGCCAATGTGTGTTAAATTGGGGCGGACTCGAAGTGGGAGTGCTGTCATTCTGAATTTTGCAATCCAATCCGTCCAATTCAGAAGACTTTCCGGTCCTCTCCATTTTAGACTGGGCATGGGCACTGTTTTTGTGGTGACAGTATTTCTCTTTGTAAAACACGAGATTCGAGTTACGCTCCGGTTTCCCTGATTCTATAACGTTAAGGTAAAGCTAAACGGTTACTGGACTACTCTGTCACTTCGACTTCAGCGCACACGTGCGGACTTGGTTTTACCTGAGAGCGCGCCGTTTTCTCTCGAATTATTGCTGTTTAGAAAATCGTCTTTGCAAACAAATTTGTTTTCGTCTATGATGTAGAGCTCTTCTCCGGTGGACAGTTGCTTGTTGCATATCATACAAGTAAAACAGTTCAGATGAAAGACTTTGCTCCTCGCTCTCCTCACCAGATCGCTCGGGGAGATACCCTGATAGCAGCCGGCACACTTGGTACCAAAACGACTGACATGCACCAGACAAGGAGGAAAGAAGTTGTCAAAGAAAATTGCACTTTAATTCAGTTAACTACTTAATCCCGGCCGGTTAGAACCGCATAGCGCAACGACTAAATTACATTCCTACCTTGGGCTGGGGGACATTGATGGTTCACTTACACTGTCCGGGTGTGTCCCACCAACACACAAACGGAAAATAAAGGCAGCCTGTAGGTGTACAGTTATCACACTACAGAAGTCAACACAAGATAGGAGCTGATACACCTGCTATGATTAGATTGTTCATTGAGCTGTTCATTTTTTTTAACTTAAAGAAATCCTTGGAAGGCAGTACAAGTATTCATGGAAAATCTGTGTCCGGATGTTTTAGGGAATGGTTTATATTCAACTAGTCTAAACCCCCTCTGCCCCCTCATACAGCCACGGACTGAAATTATTGTTCGCATCAACTGGATTGATACTTAATGTTTTGGTCCCTTTTCAATTCAGAGCATAGGGGACAGCAAGGAGGGAAAAAAGCTCCTGAAATAAACAAGGGTTAATTATCGGTGAAAGTAAAAGCTGGTTGTAGTTATAGTGACAAAGTGTTATCAGAAGATAAAAGCGGTTTAGGGCACTTGGAAGAGTCGCCGTACGAGCATCCTATTTCATACTATTTCAACATTTAACAGGTTTGATGGAAATTTTTAATATTAAGACATTTCGATACGTTTGTATTTCTTGACGAACGTGAGGCTTAACGAACTGTATAACAAGGTAAGCACCAAATACTTTCCTGAAGTTCCCCCGTAGTTCTTTTTAAAGGGAAAAAAACAACCTACGTAATCAAAAAAGGGTTTAAAATACTACAAAAGTGACAAATCACTGATAAACGTTTTGATAAATATTGATGCGCTATGAAGCAAAGTTACATTATATCAAAAACTGCACTTTAAAAAAAATCTCATGTCCAAGTTGGATGTAAAAATCATTGGATTAATAAACGTTACGTCATTTACAGGTGACGGCAGATTGAAGTGATGACGGCGTATGATCCCGGAGGGGGTAGGAGATTTCAGGAGAGCCTGATTAGAAAGGTCTCCAAACTTGACATTAAACCATTCATTAATAATAACTGAGGAGGTGGCGAATTCAATCAATGGTTCCGGTTTATAAGCAATAGGCAAAGGATCACATTTACATCTGTAACTTGAAGCCAACTATTACATCTTGAGGGAAGAGTTGTTATAAATCTAACATGTTAAAACCTTTTTGTGGAGACGGCAAATCAGGTCAGGTTTTTTGACTAAAGAAGAGCGGCATGTTATTTGCGAATTAAAGTTGTGAACAATGGAAAGTTAGCTAAGAATAAGTTGCTTAAGAAGCAACAGGAACATTGCTGTTCTAGAGCATGCAGTTCATTTCTTAAGTGTCACGGACTGTACAGTTGGCAATGGCTTTTGTTCGTAGTGGGGAGAAATGCATTTGAGCAGGTATTTGTACAGTTCGTTTAGTTGATCGCTGACCATGGTTTGCCCATACGCCCTTTGTCTGGGTTTCCTCTGTAAACACTTTGTTATTCAAAACCACTTATCACATCGTTACTATAAAATAAAAACAACAAGTAGGTAGACAGAGCCAATGGATTTCCTCTCGGACTCGTGGTTATTGATCTCGGCTGTAATTTGCCTCAGCAAGAAAACCGTACAATCTCCTGCTGAATACACACTTTCCGTATTTCACACCAGCAAAGTTGCTTGACAGGACTGAACGAAAGTGGATGAATTTTACCTTTTACGCTCATGCAATTCAGTTGTTTTATCGAATCGCGAAGTAATAAAGTTATTTGAGGGACTGAGGATTTTTTTTTAGCAGTCCACAATTTATTCTGGTTGAGTCTTCGTAAAACTGAAAATTACTCAAGGGGTCTGTTTTTAAATTAGCAACAAATTATGTGGTATACTCACTAAATAATAAACCAATCATACTGAATGAAGACAGTAATTTGTAGTTTACACAGTACGAATAGAAGAGAGCACCATCATTCTGACGATGGTTTAAAAACCATTACACTCACCGAAAGAAGTCGTTTTTGCAGTAGAGCTTTCCTTCTCGTGAAAAACATTTCTCTGTTAAATTGCATTTACATTCGCAGCACTGTACACATTTCACATGCCAAGCTCTGTCCAGGACGTTTAATAGAAACCTATCAAGAATAGGCCTCTCGCACCCCGCACAGTGCACCATTGTCTTTGGATTGTTCCCAGAAAATGAGATAGCTGACGGTTAGATATTTGGCTGGTAATAATGAGGTCCTCGAACGTCCACCAGGCTGATCCTTAAAATGGCTCTCATTAAAGGGCGACGGTTCCAATCGATGATGTGGCCAGCGTTTTGTTTTTGTTCTTTTGAGGTAGCTGATGTGAGTGAAAGCAAACCGACGCAGGTGAGCTCCTAGAGCAACAGTCGCCCTCTTAAAGAAATGACTACAAAATAAAAACAAAAAAAAACACACTCTATTCTAACCTATAAGCAACAGTGCTGTCACTCTGGAGTATTAAATTGTTTACTTCAACATGATGCACAAAGATGCCAACGTTTAACTTTGCCTCATAAGTTATTTGCTTGGCTTTCTTATAATAATACTGCAGTATGTATGTACCATTAGCAAAATAGTAATATCTATAGATATTAAATACTCCAGAAATAACATATGGGTGACAGGCCTGCGGCAAGCATTGATTTTGATTTCATGGTTCAACTTTCCTGGTCTTGGAAGAGAAATATCCCCAGTCGTGTTTACTGTACAGCTAGAGGAGTTGTGTGGATAAACATGCCAATCACCAGCTGCTGCTCTGCTCGCCGCACGCCCTCACTCGACTGCATGTTTCCTGGAGCCGGCGCACACCTTATTCACATCGCCGTCACACGTCCCGCCGCGTCACCAGCGCCCCCGTCCAATCAGCCACCCGGCTACCATGGCAACTGCTAATTTATGACAGTTTTTTTTGTATGAGAGAGTGTAGCCTTTTTTTTCCTGCCTTCCTGCGACTCGCAACATCTCGCCTTTACGAGAAATAACGGAAGCCGCGGCCGTTTCTGAGCCTTAGGTATAGTTCGCCTTGTTGTTACCTCTTTGTTTTCTTTTTTCCATGTTACTTTCCACCGTCGCATCCCTCCTCCCCGTTTCCTTTCTCTGCTTTGTTCCATTTTCCCGTTGCAATCTGAACCTTGCACTTGTGTCTCGCGGGGAAAGCGTCTGCCTGAGAGAGAGAGAAAGAGCAAAACAAACTACCAAAACAAACCGCAGGAAAATGTTGTCTGTTTCAGGCCCTCTTTGCCCTTTTGGACTTTGTGTGTGTGGGGGGGGGGGGGGGAATGCCGGTTTCTCTTTGGCAGATTTTTGAGGCAAGCAACGAAAAGAAAAATGAGAGATTGCACCTTGTCTCAAGTGAGGTTTTAATTGGAATAGGGAGTCTCATGATTCTGTCATTTGACAGATTGTTGCAGAGTTGCATTGTTATTATTAAGTAACAAGCCATATTGATGATGGTTAAAACAAAAGATACGAAGGCGATGCCTTAATCAGACTAATCAACGTGAAATAAGCATATTATTTAAGGGTGAGTACATGAAGATGGAGTTTTGCCCATCATCAGGTGAAAATGGAAAAGGAGGCGTGTGTGACGTTAAATGCAAGCACAACAGTGGGGTGTGTCAATAAATAACTCGCATATGCATGAGCCCTTTTTTCCCTGTCTGCAAATACGTCTTAACCTTTGAAGTGGTATCCGTTCAAAACGTGACAGACGATAAGAAAGACCTAACAAGTCATTTTATCACCTCTGCACTTGTTGATGAATGGTCTACACAAAGAGAAAGACTTACTTGCGACGTTTACCGGGCGTTTTCTTTCCCCGCTTAATCTTGAGCTGGACGCCAAATAGTGCTTAAACATGTTTGCATATTTAGTGCTGGAATGAAAGTTTTGATTTTTATTTTGCTGCGTGTATTCCATCAGCGCGGATGGAAGCACAACATGAAAGGCTCAGCAGCCTGTTCAGCAGTTGACAGATCTCAGCTGCCAAACCCATGGGCGCCGTGAAAGTTGAATATTTGCATTCAGTTCAGACGCTTGTCGTTACTTTTCAAAACAAAAAAAAGTCTGCAGCACTGTCCTTGCAGTACCTATAGTAGTTAAAGAATGGGAAGATCCCTTCTCTTTACTTCTCGAGGGGTGTGGGCAGAGGAGCAGGCAAAGGATGACCGAAGAGTCAATAACAACTGACTTCCGCAGACAGGATCTTAAGACTGCGGGGAAGACAGCACTTTCAGCTTTATTCGAATGGCCTTTGATAGCCTGAACGACAGACTCAGAATGCTTAGAGAGCACAAACATTGTTAATGAGCATTCATTTGGCAACTGTACGAAATATGTTAACTCGTCTTCTGAGTATCTTGACACCTCAGTTACGGGATCAACTCGATCGCTAGAGAAACTTTGAACTTTTAATTGGCTCTGGACAAAACTTGTCAGGTTCCCTACTTTAACAAAGTGGTCTACTACTTCCGGTCGGTTTTATCTTCTCATTGGCATCCAGACCCTAGTGCGTTACAATTTGATCTGTTCTCCATGTTGAACCTGGCCACAACCGCCTCTTATTCGGTCTTTTTGGAGAAAATATGACATGGGGAGTGAGGTGGGGGTGGGGGGGGGGGGGGGGGATTGCTGTATTGCTGTATGTACTGACATCATCAATAAATTCAACACCTACAAGTTTACGGCCTCGCTACAAGTAGTAAACGGAGCATTTTATTTTCGTACAACCACGTTTGTTTTCACTATTCGCCTGAAATATATCCGTGCCCCTAAAATCATTTTTGTCTTTGCAACCTGTGAACTAAAGAGTTGTACTGTTTCTGACAAATAGCCACAAGAAAGTGCAAATAAATCGCCCTTATTCCCTGCAGCCTCGATGCCGCCCAGGTGAAAATTTCTCGTAATTGTGGGGTAAGGCGAACTGATTCTGTTCCCAATGAATGGGTGACATGTAGTGGGCACCAACTTTTATCTCTGCAAGATTGGCGCCGTCTTTATTGCGCGGTTGCTTCCTTTGCCCCGTCCATGCTTCCCTCAAACAGACGCTTCTCGCTTTATATCCCACGCACAATCCCTGTGAAAACGTTAGTGAAAAGAATCAATAAACCCCTTCTGCACATGGGGTTCCTCTCAGGCAGCAGGGAGAAACGCGGCTAGTATGGACGTGGCCCTCCAGACTGCACAGTGACAGCTGCAGTCTTCTGTCTGGGGACCCTTTTCCTTTGACTCTCTCGCAGATGACATGTGTTGGTCAGGAATGAATAGAGATAAGGGATGAGCAACATCTTTGCGGCCACCGTGTCTATCTCTACTCCACTATTTTATTCAGCTGCAAAGCATCTGGTTACATTATTGGAGCGCAGGCCTCTTTCCGATATCAAAAGAGTTTGCAGTTGGGTGAAACATAATCAGCTCAGACAGCCCGCAGCACAGTGGAGTTCGCGACTCGCCTTTAAGGAGCTAACCTAAAATTGCCAACTCCCCCCCCCCCCACCCCCCCCACCCCCCCACCCCCATTCACCTTCGATTTGTGTTAAGTAACTGATCACTGTTACTCCACATCCTCTAACCCCATGCCGCCCACACAAAAGTGAAACTGACTTGAAAGAAGGCCATTTGAGTCACGTGATTGGATGCAAACCGCTGAAATTTATGGAAACAAGGTGTTTACAAAACTGTGATCAGGGCTATTGAGATTATTTTGCTCGGGGAGAAGGATAAGGTGGGGAAGAGGGGAATTACCGTGTCCGCCATTGGTCACCGCTTGGACATGAAGTACCCTCCATCAGTGTGGCCAGGAGCGGCGATCGCAGACAGGCAACCTCCCTTCACCCTTCCTTCAAATTACTGGAGTGAAATGTAATCAACTGAGCATAACCGCACTGCAAATGGTGTTCACTTAGTGACCCCGCATTGCAAACGAACTTCCCGATGTTAAGTATCCACTTTCGGTTCGCAAAGTGGATTGTGTAAAGTGATTGTCAGACACGTTGCAAAATGGTTGTTGGGCCGACTTGAGCTCAGGCAGTTTGCATGATAGAATATGTATAAAGGCAAAGTAATCTGTCCCATTTCACTGCGGAATGGTGTTCTTACTCGGGCACGTCTCATTACGTGTTTTAAAATGATGTTATAAGAAACATCGCGGCGATCCACTGTCGAGAGGTGGAGCGTTGAAATGTTGACACAAATAATCATTCTTGACACTTAAACCTACAACCAGGGCGCGTGAATCCAGTCTTAACCCTTTCACTTCCAACCCCCCCGCCCACCGCACTAAAATATCCACAGGGCAACAATCATTGAGGGCGCGATTTTACAGGCACTTCAGAAATGGCGATGATTCAGAGGAGAGGATTATCAGCAGAATGCTCACAGACTGGCGGTGAGAATAGGTCTAGGATTTCCTTCCCCTCTTGGCAACAAGAACAAGCAGCCAGAGTCACAGCCAGTGGCTGTCAACGCGGAGAGGAGGATGATATCGATTGAAAGTGAGCACCCAGTCAACGTGTATGAATGTTAATAGGCCCAAACACAATTCACAAACTCAGCCCTTTCCTTCGCAGCTCAACAGACAGGGCTTTCTCGACCCTGTCCCCACAAATAGGTGCCGCCAGTCTCCGTCTACAACATTTTAATTATGTCCTCCTTTTATATTACAACTAACTTATCACTTACTAAGCCATGTCCTGGACTGTGCACTCACTTTTATATACAATATAATGTTAAAACATACACGTGACTGTTCAGCACTTTTATGTGCTTATATGTAGGTACACATTATATAGCGACATAACGACCATGGCATAAGACCAGTCCAATAACACCCAACGACGTCCAGTTGTTGGAGAAAGAGAATTGGACCATCGTTAATCTATTTTCATCCATTATTAGAGATGTCATTTCAAACTAACACGTTTCTTTTTGCAAGATTCGACATACATGGAATATCACTTCATAGACCCGAGTAAGTTTGAACAATTTGCGACAATTGGATATAATCTTAGGTAAGAAAGGTGATTTAATAGCGATCAGACAGAAATAAAAAAAAACCGACAATTTTGAGTTCGATACTATCAATTTGTAAATTAGCTCCTCTGTAATGATCTATGCAGAACACAGGAAATGCAGAATTAATGTGAGAATAGGCCAAGTTGCAGTTGGTATTTTATGATCATATTTTCATAGAATTACTACAAAAGGGGCAGTACAAATCAAGATTGCACAGACTATTGTTGAATTCAAATTTAATAATTATCAACATTTCATAAAAATGCAACAGTTTCCAACCTTCTGCTGCCAGTCGTTACCACATGAGGGCTTTAAAGTAGGTGAGGGAAAATTGCGCTCTATTTCAAAAGTTGATTTATACCATCTGCTTCCAGGGTCATTGTTGAAACAAAACTTGACAATTCTACATACATTTAAACTCCACCAGCCAAGAGGTTTCGCGTGATCTTGTTTCGACTTGGGATTTCCAATAACTGGATTGTCGGAACAAACGGGTGGCTGGGAGAGTGGCATTTCACTATTTGGTTAGTCAAAGGGCCAGTGGCCGTGGCACTACAACTCTGAACATGTTGAAAGTGTTGCAATTAAGTCGCAGGGAAATTTGTCAAGTTCAGGTCTGCAGACAGGTCGTTATTGTTCCTGCCTTTTAACCTTGGTCTCATTTCCCGTCCGCCCCACCCCAACACCGTTGCACACGTGACTTTATCCGATCAGACTGTTTACTTTCACTCATCAAAATCCGCAGGCTCTCTTGTAGGAAGATGTGGGTGACACTTGTGATAAACCGAGAAATATATCGCGCTAGCTAAGGGACTGTGATCGGCCAAGTGCAACTGGATTACAAACAACTGTGAAAGAACTCCCTGGAACTTGAGTAGTCTAACACCAGCTTTGCATCAAATGGACCACGAGTTGATCCATTTCGCGCTGCTGTAAAGTTCGGCAGACCAGACAAGAGACATCTAAAAGACACAGAATGCGCTCCAAAACATTTCTCTCCAGATCTGTCGACCCAAACCTTCAGTGAACATAATCCCCAATAGTACAAGAACGTTGTGTCCATGATATGAGTTAAACTCCAAAAGTGTACATTTACCGCGTTAATGGACCATAATTAAAGTTTTATATATATATGAACTGCAACGCTTCAGTGTTAAGAGAACATGCAGTTTCCTAACTTGATCTTGCACAGATTCGAAGGGCCGAGTAACCTTGAATTTTGTGCCTATTTCATACTTCGATATGATGGCAACATGTTTTCGCTAGATTGCAATTATACCTAAATCAATCTATCTGCGTAAATAAACATGATTTGATGCAGCAGTCAGAAACATAGGTAATATTAGCGCGGGTGTTGCAAAACACATAAGACACGAGTCAGATTCTTATAATTGGAGTAAAATAGCACAGGACCACCATGTTCTATGACTCTATTTTGCATTTTCTACGTTGTTTTTCTTCTGTGCCTTGACTTCAATAAGCGCGATTAGTCTAAAGCAGGGAGACGAGAGAAAGGCGCACAAATGTGTACCATTAATGGATTACACAAAAACACTGAAAAAAATAACAAGCCACTGTTCAGTCAAACTATTGACAAGAGAAAGCATTCTGGAAGTATGATTTATACATTTAGAGAGGATCAGAAAGTGAATATGGATTTGGTCCTCAGAAACGCTAATACCTGGTTTAATATTCCTCTCTAGTTAACTAAACCTGTTTGTAACGGTAATAGCCAGTTGACAATATAATTATCAGAGTACATTATTGCATAAACTTCTGCATAACATCAGGTCTGGGCAGCTTCGGGCGAGTTGTGAATAGGAATTTAGTCACTTTCGAAGCAAAGTTCAGCCAAATACATATGAACATTTGCCTTATTTCTTTCCACTTATAGACCTGTCAACATTTTGGAAACATTTTTTGTTTGATTAAGAAGTCAACTGTTGGTCGACACCGCCAATGATACGTCAATCATAGATGTTCCTAGGAACATATAAAGTCGAATTGTGTTCCACCACTCCTGACAATCTCACGTTTGACTGTCACCTGAGCAATTCAAACAGCGCAGAACAACACTGCATTATTAATGATGCTGTGCGCAAAATTGCAATATAGTTTGCGAAGGTCGATCAAATTATAGATTTAAATAGAATTATAGCCCTTTCAGGTGAATGCAGAAAATGAACGAACGAATCAATCAACTCTTCTCAAACTAGAGAAATTCTAAATATCAAATATTGAAATCAGAAATGACAGGAGGACGCCCCTGACTAATTCGAAATACGATAATCTTGTTGATGTTACCCACCAACAGTGAATTTACAGAAGCTCAGTGTATGGCTCCTATAACAAACAGCAATCGGGGCCTGGGGATGAAAGCTTTAATTGATGCAAATTGCATATTTTTAGGGCTGGGCTGGGTGAGGAGTATGGGGGTGAGGCGGGAGCTGGCCGACAGTACACTTTAACTAGACCAAGTCAAATGGCGATTAACGGTAGTACAGATGTAAACAAGCCGTGCATATAGTGCCGTTTCAGATTTGCAAGGGATCTTGAGTTAACTATTTCTGAGGATATTTAACCTTCACACAGGCGTCAGGCTGTGATGAGCAGTACTGCTGTGGGCGTGTTTGTAATTTCGAATATTAGAACAGATTAATAAAGAATTGCGGTTTCTTACTCAATTACATTTTTAATATTTAAATATAGCATGACCCACGGTGGAAGCAGCATTATCTGAGTTCTGTGTCCCCGCCCATTGTTTTGTTTCGCGTGCTCTTCAGAGTTGGGACTTGTCAGGATTTGAACTTTCTCCGAGCTCCATTGATTCAGCAGAGCTGTGCAATTGGGCTCCTCTCAGGACACGAGTGTTAGTCCTCCAAACATCTGCCAGTCGGGTCGAGATATTGACCAAAACAGCACAACGTTTGCCTTCCGATTACAAAACTCACTGACAGCCTGGCTTAGAAATTCGATGGAGCCTATAGATCTCCTTGTAGCCATGTCATTGGGACAGCTGCTATTTTCATTCTAAAACCCCGACCAGCTAAAGACGCAGCAATGTCATTTAAAAAAAAATTGACTCCCTTTATTACTTTCGCATCCAGCACCAAACTTTTACTGATATAAAACAAAACTTTGCTATCAGTCGTGATATCTATCAGCTTCATATCACCTCCAGGAACCTTGTGCTGCTGGCCCAGCGTTTAGCAAATGCTCTAATTAATCATCTCCGCCAACAGACCCAATTGAAAGACTAAAAATTCGGGTTTTCAGAAAACATGCGGGTGAAGTGGCAAATTGTCCGCCCAATATTGAGTTACCCAGAGTGATTCCGCAGCAGCAGACGATACTATCAGTGTAATGTCGAGGAAGGCAAGAACACATGCTACAAACTGATGCGAGCGGCTGATAAATTGCGATCAGGCTCGGCGCTGCACTGCAGGCTTGGGAATAACGGCGGTCGCAGAAATACAAATGGCTTTGGCGCTTATCAATGGCTTTACACGGAGAGAGTGAGTGAAGAGAATGCACGAGAGAGAGAGAGAGAGAGAAGTGGGGGGTGGGTGGGAAGAGAGTATATTGGAGAGGAGAACGGCGTCCCCCCAGAGTCTGATCCCAATCCCAGCTCATCCATCTTCATTGTCTGAATGTGTGTGTGTGTGTGTGCAAACGCAACCCTAACATGGGAAAACAGCCACTATCGAAGCCATGGCTTTTTTAATATTTTTATTTCTCTGGATCAGTGGGGAGATACAGATTTTCTTTCTCTCTCTCTCTCGCTGGGAACTGGTGCTGGGGGAGAGATATTTTATTTATATTTTACGGTTTTATGTTAGCGACGTGTCAGGGAGACAAAATAAATTGCTAATGCATAAGCAAAACCCGGCTGCTTTGGCTTGCTGCGTGTCAGGACTGTGTGGAAGGAGTGGTGATGTGGGATTTAGAACGGATGGGAGGCTCTGAGGGATTTAAGTTGGAAATTACTCTCTCCTCCTGTACGGAATCAGTGACTGATGATGGGCTTTCTGACTGAATTTGAAAGTGCTGGTCCTAGGGCAAAAAAAAGATTCTGGTTTACTAAGGGAGGGAAAAGCACTGGATAAGAATGAGAATCTTGACAGGAGAGTAGAGAACAAAGATATTTCTAATATCCCCCGGTTTTCGGTTTCTGCATGGATTGATTATATTATTAAGCGTGCTCCTTGTTTTTCAAAGCCATTATAGTTGTGTGAATTACAAATCAGGACCATGGCCTTTTCTTAAAAAACAAAAAATATGTGGAACTGCATCCATAAAATCAGGACGACACATGGGGGCTTCAGTCCCACACAATGTTTATCTAATCACCTGCAATCGAGAGGTAGTCTGCCTATCAGCTGTTACCACAAAGTCACTATCGCAGGGGATGGATGGATATCAGACTGTTGCGATCAATTAATAAATATTAACACAAATAAATTAGTTTGTAGAAGATTGTCCCCAGTAATGCATTAATTACTCCAGCATACCAATATATTAAAATGGCGACGACACTGACTGGGCACCTTAAATCCATGTGAGCAGAACAGATAACGCTGTTCAAAACAAGTTCTGCTGTATAATTTGATTAGTGAAATCCCCGAACAACGTATATACACACGGGGTCCTTCTTTCAACTGAGCTGTTGTCGGGAAGCTTGCTTCGCGAGGCAACTTTAGGCAACGGCATAATTTTATGTTTCTGTTGTCATTTGTGTTCCAAATGTTACAGGCATACAAATGCTTCTGGAACTGTTACAGCTTCGCTCTCATATTTCATATGTGTAAAATAGGAACTGTAGGGATAATTTGAATTTACTGCACACCTGAATGGTTGCATAGAAATAGGCATGACATTTGTAGTGGTTGTCCTGAAAGGCTGTATTAAACCCTCTTGAAATCTAATCTGCAACCTCCTAAAATAGCGCATCTATTTAGCTTTTTTTTTCACTGTAATAAAATGAATTCTGCCATTATAGCCTATTTCCCAGGGTTAGCACAGTCTAGGAGATGCGATGGTAAAGTGGAATTTAAGTATTATAGCTTCACAACAGTATCTAACTTCACATGTTGCTAAAGACAACGCAGATTTAAACAAAATAACCAGATACATTATTCATCTGAAGTTAATTTTAAGAGGGACTGGCTGTCCTTCTACAAGAGACGCATTGAAACAGGCGAGATTTTCTTCAGGATATTTAAATGCACTGTTTCTGTTGGTCGGAAGCATACGTCGTTCGGGATTTTCTCCCCTTTAATTTGGAAAGTTAATTACCACGATCAAATTGGTGCGGTTAAAAAAAACGGGTCACTCGTTCTCACCGCCCAGCAATAAACCGCGTTGTTTTTGACGGCGGGTTGTTTTGCAGACACTTCTTCAGCGAGGGTTGTAAATAAAGGCTGTTCAATGGCCTCTGGGTGGGTTATTATTCTCACCTTGACTGCAGAGCCCTGTCCCAAATGTTAAGATGCCGGGGTAATAGGAGAACTGGAGAACCGAGCTGGTCAGGCTTGGAGGAGTGTCAAGTTGAGGGGAAGAGTGTTGAGGTGGAACAGTGACATTCCAAACTTGAGGAGGTGCCAGGCGTCAGTTTGACCTTTCTCTGGCCTTTGCCTTGGGTAACAATCGGTTAAAAATACAATGTCTTTGATGTATTGAGCGATTTATAAGCAGCACTGTTGACTCACGAGACATTTTAAGGGGGGAAAAAGCTTCCTAATTTATTCACCTTGCAGTCTCCTTTTACAAAAACGAATAATTCAGAAACGACAGGAGCAAATCAAAATGCCTGATGATGAAAAAAATAAACACTGCATTTGGAGGAGTATTGGTGGAACATAGGCAAGCATTAGTTAAGTACGGTGGAGAAGTGGAGAAATTAGAATGAGAAAAATAAACCAAGACTATTACTGTATAGAAACAGATAACCAGCAATAAAGCAATACTCCCACCGTCATACTAAAGTCATACAATTACCCAAAAGATAAAACTGCAATTATTAATTTATATTTCGAATAACAATTATAAACTGATTTCGAAACATGCTACAATACTTGAGTGCACATATGTTTGTTTAGTATTTAATTACTGGGAATAAAGTATGGATCTTGTAAATGTATTAACATTTTCTCTAACAGAGGCATCTTTACATTTGACATCATTACAATGATTTAATTCTTTGAGCGTGTTATTATTCAGCCATGAGCTCCCGGCCTGTGCTCTGCATTAGCACTGACAATCCCTGCAGACTGATACACATTTTCCCAGCACCAAGCCCCACAGGGCTAATGGCACCTCAGTCAGGGGCACGCTTTCTAAACGCCGAGCCAGGGATCCGGTCATTCTACTGTCAACTTTTTACGCGAACTGGCTTGGTGATTCTGGACGTTGGGCGGTAACAACATCAAGTCTTTGCCAAATCTCATTGCAATTAAAGTTGCTTTCAAGTGCAGCCGCGGGTTAATTGCCACCGCTGAAGGAAAGTGAAGACTGAGGGTAGACTGATCCCCTGCCCACAAATGCTCCGTTATCTAACCTCTCCTGCCTTCTTGCGGGATTCCTGGCGACAGTACGTTGGACCAATGGAGTTAATACCTCATGTTTGCATTAATCACTCCGTTCATACCGAAGGCCAATGTCCGCCTGAGTGCTCGCCTAAGCAGCGCACAACCAGGCCCGCCCGCTCCACTTCCCGCCTCAGGACACTCCGCCAGTGCTTTCAAGGGTCCACCTCCTGCAGGAACACCAGGACACAGGCGTTGCTTCAGGAACGTACTAAGGGGCAGCCCCACAGAGCATGAGGGAGTTAAATCGCATCTCAAGATAATTTTGACAAATCTAAAAATACCTAATAGCCACAGGGTTAACCAGCACCAGAGGGTGACTCCGCAAACCACACAATTGGCCAGAGGGACACACAGAAACCCAAAGACTCCAGAGTTAATCAAAAATACTTATAATATGTGGGGACATGCACATTTAACTTTCTGGTGTTTTTATTATATACCTTATTTATTTTTGCAACAGCTTTCCTTATGACTGACTGAAACGACGATAGTTTCAGTCTCCTTTCGAGTGGAATACTTAAGCATCTGTTTTTATTTCCCTGTGTAATTATTTATTTCCCATTTTGTCACGCACCTTTGTACAATACCCTTACCCATTTGTTCAATTTTCGGCTCTCCCACCCGGAAAAATATATCAACTCATTTTTAGCTAAAGAACAAAACTTGCTGACACACGGTACAGTTTGATGTACGCGTAGGAATAAAATTCCTCAAGTTAACCCATTGGTTAAAAAAGAAGGCAGGTGTACCCACTTAGACAGCTCACCCCAAACGAGCTTTTCACAAACATGCACCTCCTGCCCCCCACCCAGAATAAAGTAGGGGACTAAAACTGCGTTCCCCTCCCTCACTTTGTAATCCTCACTCGGGCAGCTCCTTGGTTTTGTTGGCTTAATGCAAGAAGCCCGAAAGCCAACCAAGGTGCACATTGCATGTGGGCAGCCTCCGAGCTTTCAGATGGTCACTCCTGGGAGCAGCCAGGTGCTCGCTGCGACCATTGCTCAGCAGCTCGATCATCAGTGTCCAATGGTCCCCTGACTGAGAGTATTATTGTTTGGCATGCTTCCTGGGGAGTAAAAACAACTAAGAGGGAGGGAAGGGAAAAAAATGGCATCGAGAGGAAAGGGGAGAAAATGCATGGAAATAGGAGAGGATTAACAGGCAGAAGGACTGAGAGTGAGTTAGAACTTTATTTGTTGATCAATCTGATCAAATATATGTTGTTCTAAGGGTGTGAGAAACTATGATATCTCTTTACTGGAGTTCATCTCCTTAAACATTAAGCAATGTTTAAGAACCACTGCTTTAAGACAACTCTAATATGCAGCATCTTGGAATCTATCTCTAATAAGCACATTCTAACTTTATTTCAGGATGAGGTTGGGAGGAAACAGAGACACTGGAGCTGCTCATTGAAAATCCTTGTTGCTGGTGAGGAAACGTTTAGCAGGGGATTCTGAGAAAAATCTTCTGCTGTTGTATTCAAATATCATTGGATTAGCTTGGGATAGTTGTGACAGTCTGAGAGGGAGGAAGAAACTGAAGAGACTAGGAAAAAAGAAAATGGATGCAAAAGATGGCAGGATATAGAGAACAGCAGGGAAAGCAGAGAGTAAATCTGTAGGAATGAAAAGAACTGTCTTGACAGAAAAGGAAGATAGTGTCACAACTACAGAAAATGAAAGCAGTGTGGAGATAAAATAGTAGAAAAACTATAGAAAAGAAGTAAGAGGCATACACGCAGAAAAAAAGGTCTGAGAAAGCATTAGAGAAACATCAAGTAATGAGGGAACTCGAGAGTTAACAAAAATATTTACAAATTTCAGAGCAAGGGACACAGTTTGGGGAGCAATGAGATATTGCAAATATTGTAGATAGACAGCAAAACAGGTAGTAGGAAAAACAGCAAGAATATAGCACAGAAGCCATATTGATAAAGGGTAACACATGACATCACAAATGGAAAACATATTTCAAACAAAAGTATGCATTTATAATGTCTATCCTGTTTGGATTTCTAAACAAAAGAAATAGGAATGAGTTAGAAGAGAGATGAAAGCATATCTTTGACAGAATTAAGTCAGAAATCCTCCCAAGCAGCAAAGAACACCTGTTGAAAGGTGAAAGGAAGGAGAGAGGGAGAGACAGAGAGAGAGATAAGTTTTTGCAGAGAAAGTGACAGCTCTGACTCTGCAGTGAACAGGGTGGGAGGTGTCTATTGAACTTAGTTTTTATAAGACAACACATTATTGACATACCACAAGCACAATGCTATAGGAGATTCATTCAAAAGAACACTAGGATCAATATAACACATTATCAAAGTGACTGTTGTTCATAAGTGAATAAGTTTATACAGAATCTATGATGAAATAATCTTGTGAAATAAAAGATATTACAAGGGTCTGTTTCCGTGCTGGGCATGTCTATGACTATGACTCTCTGACATGCATTTCTCCATCTTGCATTTATAACTGACAGAAACTAACTTCGCTCATACCCACTTGTGTGGCTTCAGGTGTTACATATTGTTTGATAATGTTCTTGTGAAACACCTAATAATTTTAAAAGGTACTCTATGACTACAATTGTTGCTGCTTGCTAATTCAGCAAACCAGAAAAATGGAGTTTACTAGTTTAAGATTCGCTTGTTATTTGGGTTCAATCTTTTAATTTTTCCAAAATACAAAAGTGTGTTCAATTTTAAACAATTTTTAGAAAACACTCATGTTTTTGACGAGAAAGTCTGCAAGATGGAACAAAACAGTCAGGAATGATGTGTGAAACTGTACTTGCTTCTTTAGCTTTGCATTTTTTTGAAACTGTTTTCTTTTGCAATGTTTGCTGTGGTCAACTTGTCTGCAGTCAGTACAACACATTGAATTTCCTGCTAAACCAATAGATTATGTTAGATCTTGGTGGGTGGTGGAGGGAGGTGTATAGCGGGAGTGTGTAGTGGTGGAAGTATTACATGAATTAGTTTGTGGAGGTGTAAAAGGCCTTTGCAGCTGACCCTCAATTAATGGTTGCATCTATATTTCAATGATGTTCATGTGTGAGACCACTCTGTATTACAGTGACGCAATGAGATTCCATGTTTGAAGCAATGATATAATTCACACTATTTTCAACTTTGCAGGCAACTTCTCCTGAAGGCTGCGGCAGACTGGTGAATTGATGAATGACATATGTTTTGATATACATATTCAGCTCGAAAGATAACTCTGAGTCACATTGCATATTGCACACATCAAAGGAGATGGGTTTGACACATTCACTGGTTATTTTCTTTCTTTTGTGTTAATGTTTCACATTTTTTCTGGTTACCCTTTCCTTCATGCTATTCAAGATTCCAGCTGAGAAAGACAAGAACAAGTACCCTGCTCTGATTCCTTGGCTAAAAGCTACTATTTAGCAATAGCTAGAAGATGCAAAGCAAAGGCTGGGTTGAATCATGCTTTGAGTTTTCTTTTTCATCGAAATCACTTTTTTGGCACCTCTCCTTAATGTCCTGATGTGGAGAACCATGGTCATACACTCACATCATGCAGTTCCATGGCAAAGTACATCAGCATATATTGAGACTAACATTTACATTACTACAACTTCAAAGCAAAGGAAAGTGTGAATTATCAGTGAGAATGCAGCCTACACAAGTACAGAGTTGTTATAGAATAAATATCCAGTGTTTGAATTCAAACTGGCCTACTGGCTCAGATTCTGCCCACTTGTTCTGGTATGGTTTTAATATCAATTCCATATAGTATAGGAAAAGCACACTGCCAAAGACACATGGAAAACACAACAATACTATGCCATTCCACCCTTGGTGCCTGCTCTGCCACTCAGTATGACCATGGTTGATTATCCACTTCAGTAGCATGTTCTCACTCTCTCCTTATACTCTTTGAGAGGATGTTGTATAGATTGAATGTTGTGCAAATTAGACATTTCATATATTTTTATGCATTATATATATATATTTATATGCACATATTTTTGCTTTTCTGCAATGTCAAAATACTTTTTAAAATATGGCAAAATACTAAACATTTTGGGATTGTTTTGGTCATTCTATTAGCTATCTTTAAAGAAAATACACTAACTAGTCCACCAGCTCTGCTTGTGTCTATCTATGATTTCCACTAATTTTGTCCAACTCTTTGTTCTTCTTCAGTGGAGTTTCCATTATGTCAACCTCCTGGTATGATGGTCATTTGTAACAATCTTTATCAATAAACTATAATTCAGCATGTTTCCTTGCAGGCCCACTGAGTCACCTTATTCCATCTGTGTTGTCTTGTTCAATACTTCATACAAAAATGATATTTGGCCTCGCCCATTGACTTAGCTTGTCAATGGATGTTTTAGTGTGGAAATAAACCATACAGACCAGAAATATTCCGATTTATAATCTCGGTCTTGACATAGTAGCTGATTACAGCCAAAACATGGATAAAAAGATAAATCTATCAATATCATGTACAAAACAAATCTCTCCACTGACCAATGTTTCACTGGGCAATGATTTGTGCTGAGTCAAATGGACAATATACTGAATAAAGCTATCTCTTTGCTAGATACAATAGCTCAGTAGTGAGTCCAATCCCTTTATTTAATATAACTTATCTCCAAAGTTCTCCAGACTATTAATTGCTCAACTAACATCACCAAAACAGACAATCTGATCATTATCATAGTGCTGTTCATGCCTTGCAATGTGCAAATTGCCTCACACATTTTCTGCAGTACAACAATGACCACACTTTGGGACACCCTCAAGCTGTGGTTATATGAATGTAACCTTTTTTCCTTATTTGTTGTCATTCATTTACACTGTGCAGTGAAATTAGGTTCAATGGCCCCAAAATGAGACCTTTCTATTTAACACAAGCATTCTTTTGGTGATAGAAATTTATTTTAAAAGAATTTATAAGCTGAATCGACACTTTTTGGAGAATAGTATCACACCAACCAGATTGATTTCCTTACTTACATTTCCACCTAGTGATTTTGTTAAACTGATGCCAGATAGAAGTAAACCTGGTGGAAAAACATGAAAAAAGTGATTTGCCATTGGATAACTTGATGGTTTTTATGATGGGTTATGTTGTGAATAATTTTACACACTTGATTTTGCATGTAACAGTATCTGATGTTTATTTCTATCAAAGAAATGGTGGATATCAGGTCCTGCCTTGAGACTGTTGTACTGTAATATATTATTGTGGTGCATTGTATTGTAATGAATCCTACAAATTTGCATATCTGTTAATTGCTTACTCAACCAATTATCATCTCTGGGATATGTTTCCTTCAATTTCAAATGTACATTAACATTTCCATTTTTTATTGTTTAATTAAAGACTCTGCATCCACAAGCAGTTTTATTTGCACATTCTAATTTGGCATGCTCTTTCTTGAATTTTTGTTGTCCACCATGTTATCAATTAAGTATAATTTACAGTAAAAGTTTGCTGCTGTGACATTGTCAACCAGAAAAGCTATGGTTTGTTTAGGCAATGCTGAGCACAATTTGCCCTCTGCAGTTGTTAATGTGACCAGAATGCATAATACTTGTATATTTTTCAAACACAGTTTACATATTCTGTGTGGAAAGACTTGCATTTATATAGTGCCTTTCATGGCCACCAGATGTCTCAAAGCACTTCAGAGCGAATGAAGAGCTTTTGAATTGTAATCATTATTGTAATTTGCACACAACAAACTTCCACAAGTAGTAATGTGATAATGACAAGATAATCTGTCTTACTTGCAATAAACAATTATTCAAAATAGACCATGGAATCTTTCACATCTACCTGAGGGAACAGACAGGGCCTTTGTTTGCTGGCTCATTCAAAAATTGCAGCTGTTGCAAGTGAGCTTCACTCAATGCTCCCTCAGTTCTTCAATGGGACATCAGACTTGCATTTTGTGCTCCCTAGAATCAAGCTCGAATCTGGGACTTTCTGATTTAGAGGTGAGAGTACTACCAAACAAGAAGAGCTGACACTGTTTTCAGTAAAGTCCCTCAATTAAAGTTAAACCTAAGTTTGACCATCAACTGCCTAGCATTGAGTGATACCTATAAGAATTAGACTATTGGAAAACTGGGCTTAGCATGACCTTTTTCTCCCCTATGAAATGATTAGTTACTTTACGTGGCTGGGAACAATGATATAAAACTTTGATATCAGTATTGAACTTTATTAGTATGTTACTGGAGAAGGACACAGTTTAAAGCTAAGCATAAATTGAATATAAGTAATATGAACAGCTAATTTAGATATTTGATGAATTAATTTAATCCAATTTCTTATATAATTTAATTTATATGTTAAGGTTTTCTTGGCAGGCCTACAGGTTAAACTAATCGGATGCTGCCTGGCCTGCTGTGTTTTTCCAGCATCACATTTTTCAACTCTGGTCTCCAGCATCTGCAGTCCTCACTTTCTCCTACAGGTTAAACTAAATAGGGATGAAATTATTGTGCATGGTCTCAATATTGATTAGATACTCTTGTGTGAAAAATAGCTTTCAGTTTGTCCATCTTTCCACATCAGCTAAACAATATCCTCCACAATTGCTTGAATGGTAGCAGAGATCCTGCAATTGAACTTTCAGACACGTCAATAAAGCATACCTTATACAAAATTCTCAGCCTTACATTACACACTAAATGTTAAAAAGGGCCTGTCCGAAACTGGAGTCCGAACAGCAAAAGCAATGGGAAAATGTATGTGATGAAATGAATTAAAGAAACAAAAACTTGCAATACATTGAGGAAGTTAAGAAAAAGAAGTGGAATGGAGATCAGGGAAATACATCCAATTTGGATGGGAAACCACTGCACTTGCCATCAGCTACATACAGCTCATGATAAACTAATATTAAGCCCATTAATTATATATCTTTGGTATCAATCGTTTTCACATTGGAAGACAGAACTGAAGAGTCATATTACACAATTCCGTATATTATCATTTAAATATGACTGGTTGTGTGCACTGGATCAATTTATAACTAACAGAACTGTTGAAACATTCTGATCCTGCTGATATTTGACCTACCATTATCCTGGGGTAATTGCATTTTAATTATCCACAGGACAGACATTCAAATGGAATGGCTGAGCATCAGATATATTTACAGATTGTGAATCATCAAGATGACTTTCATACCTGACACAAGAATTTCATTTCAACCAGTATAACCACTTTTGCCCCAGCAACTGGAAGGATAAACTGTTGGGCAACATTGCAGTGCTAAGTGCATAATTTATTCTGCCAGCTTCTTTAATGATGTTGCTGTGATTATATTTTGATCCTGAATGACGGGCATTGTATTTTATGAAATGGGTTAGTGAAGAAAGGCCTTGAAAGCAAACTGTTATACTGTAGCTATTTAGTAATACTGAGACAAAAATCAATGCAAGGGCATGTAATAACCCAGGTCAGGTTATAAGCTGAAAAGCTTATTGCCATTATTGTTTTCTTTTGTGCCCTGTTGTATACACTAGCGCTGATATGATCGAACAAAGTTTGGAAAAAGGAGCAAAAGAATATTGTGACTATTGTGTTTTCCATTGTCCATTGCATGCCAGCACAGAATTATTTGCATGAACAGCCACTTCTTTTTATCAACAATGTTAAGTAGCCTTTTTAAAAAAGATATCATGAATGTGCAACAAGTTTTTATGATAATCTTAATTTCTTAAATTGAATTACATTTAAATTACATTTTCCATGTATATTAGTCCAAGGTTTTCCTACATTGCTACATTGAGTATTCTTCAAACGTGATTCATATTAAACTTTCTTGATGGTGATATATAATGTCCATTATGAGGCATGAGACGTGACATAGTTCAATGAAAACATTGACTAAACAGGCTGAATGTTCAATTGCTGGTATAGTTGGGAATGGGTATTAGTGCAATTTAAAAATTGTGTTCTTGGAAAGTGTTATGACCCTGCAATCATCTGGGCATATTTTCCTGATTCCAGCCCAAGAAATGGCTCCAGCACTTTTCTGGCGAATGCGTTCCCATACAATCTTATACTTTATTTTAATAAGACTCACAAAGTCCACTGATTAGTTTGACAGTTATAATGTACAGAAATAAAACAATGCACCTTTCATACATGTTTGACATACAAGGAGAAAATCCTATTAGGAATTAGATAAACATGTGAGAAACACAACTGCCAAATGCAAGCACATGGTAAGATTTCATCTCACATTTATATGTAAAGCAGCATGCAATTTTATAAACTGGTCAAAGTGGTGATGTTTACAGGTCACATAGATTCAACCCTTCATGATGCTCATGTAATTGACTTACCTACTTAATTAGGCTATCCCAATCTTACTGCTGTAAAATTCAGTGAATTGGATTGTACTGTTATTGGTCCACTGTCATTTGGTAGTTCAATATTTTTACAGGTCTCTTCTACGTTGTACTTAGCTTAAATTACCTGTGGGTTTTGTTGAACAAAGATCTTCTCTCAGGGATTTTGTGGCTGATATGCATGCAGAAGATTTACTGTGATTGGTGATAGTGAACATTAATATTTTCTTTATACAAATTGCTTTATCCCACAGAGTTGATATAAAAGTTCCTTTGTTTAACAGTTCTGGAAAATTTATATTAAATACACACAATTATATAAATACACAATTATCATGCAACAAATGGCCCAATTTAATTAAACTTCTGTCACTTTAGCTGTTTTAATCATTTTTCCTTTTTGTTGCAAATGCCATCCGTAAATATCACTAATTAGTCCATAAAAGGCATAAGATTTTAACTCAATGGTTTTTTTTGTTCACAGAATCAACCAAATTAAAATCTTTACCTTTATTATTTGGATATTTGTATGTGGTGTTATAATGTCCCCAGAATATGATCTTACAGAGTAAATTCTAGAAATATAAAATGTGAAATATAAATTAATGTTGATAGTCCAGTGGAAATTCTCAAACATACCAGTTTGTTTATTTGTTACAGGCTTATCAATCTACAGTATGAGAAATTGTTAACCAAGAATTGCAACTGAAATATCCAGTTACACTGGAATGGGTTTTTATTTCTGCCATAGTTCCAGAAATGAATAACTTCTATGAAAATGTCTGCACTGACAGCAATTTGCATTAATTAAGGGTTTCAACTGCCTCTTCCTTCTACAAACATATACAATAAGTCAAATTGCATGTGAATGCAGCAGGCAACACTATGTTTATTTTAGGTTCAACAGTATCTCATTTACACGTGTTAATTAGAGCTAATTGGGACTAATTAAATGAACAGGAACCCCTCTGGGGATGTTCATACCTATAATTTTGGTAAATAGTCTTAATTAACATATGCAAGTTAGGGCTAATTAGCATTGATTAAGGGATTTTAGCTAAATTTTAAAGCATTGCTCTTCAAATACTTTAAGCAGTACAGAATGTGGCATAAACACGATGCATTAAACAGAAAAAATGCTTTTGTTCCATTTAACATCAAGCTTATTTACACTTTTTCAATTAAGTTATTACTTAACATCACTTGCTTGTGTGCCAATGATTACAACATCCTCACTTGGAAAAATTTAATTTATCCTTTGTATTCCAGGGAATAATTTTAAATCTGGTTTGTGTATTATGCAATGGGTTAGTCTAAGAGACTAACTTCTAATTTCGAGTCCGAATTAATGAATCTGTCAAAATTATTTTCCTCTATCCAATTGTGCTACTTGCACAATTTCCTGGTGATAAAAAAAACACAAAGTCACCAGAACAAAATAACAAAACAATTCAATAGAATATGATTCTTAGTTAAATCTAGGATTGCAATCAAAACACTACTCTGATATATCCAGGTGGATGGTAGAAAAACTTTCTGGTTCTATCAACAGAAAGCATCAAGATTGGTTTAATGTTTCCCTTTACACACCATATAAGATTTGGAGAAATTAAGAAATAAAAATTATAGATTTTTTCTGCTGTTATTGCAATTTCAGTTTTTCTGAAAATTTTAAGGATTGTGAGTAGTAGAAAAGAAATAAAAATGTCTGCTTGGATTTGCTAATAATGGTGAAGTACTTGGTAAAGCCTCATTGCAAGAAAGAAGTGCTGTTCTCTCTCTGGGCTGTGTTAAAGATGATTGTATTGTTTACTTCCTTTCAAAATGGATAGTTAAATACATGAGTTGTAGGTTTCATACAAGGCTGCCACAGTGAACTGTGAAGATAAATATTTATTTGCAGATACTGTGGAATAGCAATGCTAACTATTTTATACTGTGCAAGGCTGGATCACTGGCAGAATAAGAAACACATGCACAGTATAAACTACACTGAACATAGCACACGTAATTAGGTACATGAATGTTGGAGAACCAGTACATTATGTTTAACCTTGTTTATTTCACTTAAAAACACTCAATTCATAAAATAAACTCTTTACGTATATACGTAGTCACAAATGCAGTTTGGTTTTGTACAGTAGCATATCAAGGAAACAAAAATGTTGGAGTTTGACTCTGTCCAGCAATCCAAAGACATCTTTTACACATATAAGACTATACTTACATGCATTTGAGGCACTGGGAGAGTCCAATGTTCAAGCTTATTGCTGAGGCTATGATGGATGTTGGCAGGAGCAGTCAATCGCTTGGCTCAATGGCAGTTCAGGTTGCTCCTGCTATCACCTTTTTGTCACAGGAACATTTCAGGGACCTCCATGCTGTTCTTTGCTATATTATGCCTCTTTTTCCATACACTCACATCCATGCACTTTGACCATTCAGTTCGCCATTCTGGTGTTGGCATTAAAGAAGAAACAGTCAAGTAAACGAATAAGTCGATTCTGTTGGTTGATTCTTCATCCTTAATGATGATACTGCAAGCCATTTTTTTTCTACTTTGCATTTGTTCGGAACTAGAATATATAACATTTCCACTCTTTAGCAGGATTGACTATTTGCTACTTAAGTGATAAAGAAATGATAGACTGTAATTTATATTGGAGGAGTGGAGCGTTGTTATCTTTCAGTGCATGTGACATGGAATGCACATGATATAAGTCCTTGGGCTGGTGTGTGCACATACTTCAGGAGCTCAAAAGATTTCTTTTCTTGGTGAATTTCTCATACCTGAGACATTTGACCCTTCTCTTCAGTAGCTAAATTCCATTTTTGAGAAAGTGAATATTTTGGATGTCCACTCCTGTGGACATATATTTCATATAATATTTTTTGTCAATAAATGTTGACTTTTGAAGCAGCTGCATTAATACTGATGTGTGTGGAGAGGGGTGTTTGTTGCAATTGCTGCAGAATACTGTCTGTCCATTTAGGTGCTTTCCTCTGTGGGCTTGCACATGTCTAGTGCTAACTCAGAACAGCAATTAATGTATATGACAATGCCTGCACACACAAGGGATATGTGTTGTCATGAGGATCCATGTCTCTCAGAGAATATAACATTAGCAGTTGTGATGGACTCTCTAGAAAGTTGAGTTGTCCACAATTGTTTGGTGCAAACTACTCATATCACATTCACTACTCTAGTATTGATTTTATGAAGACAAGTGTTTGCAGAATTGTGTGAATCTTATGGGTTAAAGCAATCCCAGAATGTACATGCCTGAGGCAACAAGAAAGGATCAGTCAACATATGATGACTGTGCCCCACAGTTGCTTACCCATCACCATGCCCATAATTCCATCATTTCATTGTTGTTTCTCTCTGTTTCATCCTCTACTTCCTCAGCCATTGTTTAATGCTGTGAAATATATCTATCTGAGTGATACTTGTTGAAAATTTGTGTTTTGTGGATGGGTGATGTAATGATTACTCTGCGGCTACTGAGCGGTGCTGAAAGTCTCATTTGTCTTTCTTTGTGAAGAATATAGAGTGATAACTCACTTCTGAATTCCCCAAAATCTGTCCATCATCAGCAATGCACACAAGATGAATGTGATCGAATACTCTTCACTTGCCTGGAGTGCACTCCAATAACACGCAAAATGTTCGCCACCATCAAGGATGAAGTAGTTGGTTTGATTAAATCCCCATCCAACAGCTTGATACACAGAAACAAAAACAGAAATTGCTGGAAAAGCTCAGCGGGTCTGACAGCATCAGTAGACAGAAATCAGAGTTAACATTTTGAGTCCAGTGACCCTTCCTCAGAACGCTCTGATTTAACTCCAATTTCTCTCCACAGATGCTGCCAGACTTGCTGAGCTTTTCCAGCAATTTAAGTTTTTGTTTCTGATTTTGATTTTTTGCCTTAATACTCATTCCAGTTACTACCAGAGTGCAGTAATAGCAGTGCATACCATCTACAGATGCGCTGAATCAATTCATGAAGCTGTTTTGGCAGCATCTTCCTATTCCCCAACCTCTTATCACTTAGAAGGACTATGTTTGCATTGGAATGCTATCCTAACGTTCCCCTCTAAGTATTCATGATCCTGAATTGGAATTGGAATTTCATTCATTGTTGCTTGATCAAAATTCTGGAACTCTCTCCTTCCCAGCTACCAAGAAGGTGTACCTGCATCATGTCGACTGCAGCTGGCCAAGGAGGCAACTCAGCGCCATTAGAGTTGGATAATTAATGCTGGCTTTGACAATGACACTCACATCTCATGAAGAGCTGAGAAATGTATCAAGTACATTTTTGCTACATATTGTAAGCTGAAATGTAAAGAAAAAAGATGCGTTTATAAAATATTTGTTGCAACCACTCAATGGGTCTATAACCAATGAAGTACTTTTGAAGTGATGTCATTCATGCCCCATCAGTCTTTATGGACACATTGATGTGGAAGACATTATAGAATACGCAATCACTATAGTAGTTTTTTGTCAGTGCTTCTCTCCAACCTCATTAGTACCATAATCTAATGTCTCATTTCTATTAAAGTCAGAAGTGTGTTGTCATGACCAATTAAGACATTTCCTTTGACCTTTTACTACCTGCTGCAATCCTGGTATTCCAAAAACACTCATAAAACATTGGAAGAGAATGCGTTATGACATAGTGAATTGGCAACTTTAAATTTATTCATATTCACGTGTCAATAAAAATAGGTTGTTTTACTTTCAGATATGCTGAATGTGTGAGCTCATAGCAACACTTCTTTTTGATGTTGTGAATCCTTTTGATTGCCAACTTCTTTTGCTTGTAGCCCTGTGTAAAGCTGGTCCCAGAGGGATATGGAGGTCTGTTGCCCATATACCTATGCATTACAATAGTGGACCCAGGCATGGAAATTGATTTACTCTTGACTTCGGTCGCAAACCCAGAAATGGCAAAGACTGTCACACTGAGGTAAACAGGAGGTGATGTACATGAAAAAATACTATTTTGCTTCAAGAGGTAGCAAGCCAATGGATGAGAAAGTATACCAGCCCATGTGGATGATCATCTATACTACATCACGGTGGATGAATTCAGAGTGGGGAGCGTGATGGTTGGTGACCAATGGCTGACAAAA
This sequence comes from Hemiscyllium ocellatum, assembly GCF_020745735.1. Classification (NCBI taxonomy): domain Eukaryota; kingdom Metazoa; phylum Chordata; class Chondrichthyes; order Orectolobiformes; family Hemiscylliidae; genus Hemiscyllium; species Hemiscyllium ocellatum. Next base: position 23,196,993 of record NC_083431.1, read on the forward strand.
AGCCACTCTGTTCCTCCTCGCTTGACATTCAGCTCCATAAGCATTGCTTAAGGACCACTGATTCGGCTGCTTTAGACCTGAGAAAACTAACCGCAACATCCATGGTGCACTCTATCAGCAAGGACACTCATACTGTGAATTGTGGTTTGCAAATTAAGTGGCCATGCATAATGGAAAGCTTGCTTATCCTCCATGCATCTCACACTTGACTGAACCAAAAGTTCGGAATTTCTAAGGATTAACTGACTATTTAGAGTCAAAGCGGCTTTATTTCAGGTATGCTGTAACTGTCAGTTTTCAGGCACTATCGCTATCAAGTTTGTATTCATGATTTTGTTAGCATGACAATAACCACAAATATCACTTTGATGGATAGTTTTTAGGATACTAAAGGAAAACCAAAGGAGGCTAGTCTTCTACAACTAGAAAATATATAGCATTCAAATTAAACCATCCTTAAAATGAATTGAAAGCATTTTTAATTCAAATTGTAGTTATACTAATATTTTTAGTTGTAAACTAATTATGACAAATGCATTAAAATATATTAAAGCATACAATTTTCTTGCGAGAAATTCAATTGTGAAATGATTTGCAAGACCAAAGTGTACCATGGACACAATAAACTGCTTTTAGAATTTCTTAGTTGAACATGTGTTGCTGGTTAAAGCACAGCAGGTCAGGCAGCATCCAAGGAATAGGAAATTCGACGTTTCGGGCATAAGCCCTTCATCTGCAGACCTCATTTTTTACCTTTAGAATTTCTTATGTAAGCTAAAATAGTTATTATATCAGGGAGCAAATGAGTTCAATTCTGCTGTCAACATGATTCCATATACTGTATAGGGGAAAGCGAGGACTGCAAATGTTGGAGAGTCAGAATCGAAAAGAGTGTCGCTGGAAAAAGACAGCAGATCAGGCAGCATCTGAGAAGCAGGAGAGTTGATGTTTCGGGCATAAGCCCTGATGGAGGGTTATGGATGAGGTTGTTGATTTGCTGGCCCAGCTGGGCGGTCTTGTCATTTCAAATGTTTTGTCACCATGCCAGGTAACATCATCAGTGTGACTTCTGTGAAGCATTGCCTTTCTGTTCCGTTTGATACTTATACTACCTGGTCTATTAAGGTAGGAGTTGTCATTTCTGTTTTTTTTCGCTGCAGTGGTTTGTATATGATGTCTATTTCTGCATGCTTGGTGATGGCATTCCAGGTTGAAAACATTTGCATGACAACCCACCAACTCAGCGAGCAAACCAACAACCGCAGCCTTTAATGTTGCTGTATGTCCTCTATTTCTTTCTTATATAAGTGCAAATATTTGGAGAAGGACCCAACTAATACATTATAAAATACAAGCTCTCATTTTCAGTGTCCTCTTTCAAAGTTTTTTTTACTGATTTAAAGTTTTTTTCAGTATCTTCTCTCCTCATTTAAAGTGTCATTTCTTGCTTCACCCTCCCTCACTTCTTGGCTGTGTTTGTTTTTCTTGAACTTGTAATGTCATCACATCTCAATAAGACCCCCTGATTGCGCTGCTGGAGTTGCTGCTATTGTGTCTGCTCCCTGCAGTTGATGATCATTTTTGTTTCAAACAGTCTTTTGCTCAGGTATTGAAATAAACTTCTTAATTGATGCGTTTTTAAATTTCTTTGGTGTTTGTACCTGTAACTGCTGTGGTTTGAAGTTTGCATCATATATAGACAGTGTGCTTAAAAAGATATTTGGCATACTTGCCTTCATTGCTCAGTCCTTAGAAGAAAGCTAATTGCATGCTGGCCTTCATAACAAGAGCAATTGAGTATAGAAGCAAAGAGGTCCTTCTGCGGCTGTACAGGGCCCGGGTGAGACTGCACCTAGAATATTGTGCGCAGTTTTGGTCTTCAAATTTGAGGAAAGACATTCTGGCTATTGAGGGAGTGCAGCGTAAGTTCACGAGGTCAATTCCTGGAATGGCGGGACTATCTTATGCTGAAAGATTGGAGCGACTGGGCTTGTATACGCTTGAGTTTAGAAGGCTGAGAGGGGATCTAATTGAGATGTATAAGATTATTAAAGGATTGGACACTCTGGAGGCAGGAAGCATGTTTTCTCTGATGAGTGAGTCCTGAACCAGAGGACATAGTTTAAAAATAATGGGTAGGCCACTTAGAACAGAGTTGAGGAGAAACTTCTTCACTCAGAGAGTGGTGGGTGTATGGAATGCTCTGCCCAGAAGGCTGTGGAGGCCAAGTCTCTGGATACTTTCAAGAAAGAGGGTGAGAGGGGAAAGATATAAAAGAGACCTAAGAGGCAATTTTTTCATACAGAGGGTGGTATGTGTATGGAATGAGCTGCCAGAGGATGTGGTGGAGACTGATACAATCGCAACATTTAAGAGGCATTTGGATGGGTATATGAATAGGAAAGGTTTGGAAGGATATAGGCCGGGTGCTGGCAGGTGGGACTTGATTGAGTTGGGATATCTGGTTGGCGTGGACAGGTTGGACCAAAGGGTCTGTTTCTGTGCTGTACATCTCTATGACTCTATGACTCTAAAGAGTTGGATAGAGCTCTTAAGGACAGTGGAATCAAGGGCTATGGGGATAAGGCAGGAACAGGATACTGATTGAGGATGATCAGCCATGATCATAATGAATGGTGGAGCTGGCTTGAAGGGCAGAATGGCCTACTCCTGCACCTATTGTCTATTGTCTATAACTATAGGAGTTGGGAAGTCATGTTGAGGTTGTAGAGGACATTGGTGAAGCCTCTTCTAGAGTACTGTATCCAGTTTTGGTCACCCAGTTATGGGAAGGAGATTATCAAGCTCGAGAGGCTTCAGTAGAGATTTACCAAGATGTTGCAGGGTGTGGTTAAGATGCTGTCGGAAAGCTTTGGAGGGATATGGACAGGAGCAGACAGATGAGATTAGCTTAGTTTGGGATTATGTTCGGCATGGACTGAAGGGTGTGTTTCCATGCTGTATGACTCTATGACTGAGTTTTCAAAAATATATTTCCTGCTTTACTGTACTCTAAAATAGTTTACCTACAAATGTAAAATAGTGAAGAACTTGTACTGTACCTGTACTGTAAACATTTTTAAAATATTTCTCTGCAAGCAATAAGCTTGCTTCCTTCACAGAAGCTTTCCTTATTTTGTTTTGCAAGTTATTTCAGCATGGAATATACATGTATGCCACAATATTTCATATTTTACATTGGCTCATTTTTGCAAAATTTGTTCTCAGGACCTAACCCTGGCTTTTACATTGATGTCTACAGGAAACCATGTTTTATTTAAAATCTTTTCACTTAATGTTGCAACTTTTGGGAATGAAACTCAAACATTACATAAGGACGTTATAATTGGATCTTGCAAAGCCTGTGAACCATTCAGGTTACGTTTTGCCAATCACATGAAATAAAACATAAAATAAATCATCACCTTTCTTTAGCTGGTGTGTTTATTTCCTTCTCCACATTACCACTCAGTTGATAGAGTGGAGCGATGATCTGCTTAAAAGCATTTGCTAAAGTATTTATTGAGACAGTTGTTTAAAAACTCTATGAAGTTGAACCAGGGATTTTGTTCACTGATTATCTCCCCACCCCTCCACATGAGATCACATGGCTTCTGATTTTTACTAACTCCAGTAATACTGTGGAAGTCATGAACTCATTGACATACATTTTGCAATACAGATGCATCTGTCAGATGTAAAATTCACTGGTCATTTCTCGATTTTGTTTTGTAATAACATCTCTCAGTGAAGTAGGATTTTGATGCAATTCAAATGATAAGATATAAACCATGTTACATATTAAATCACTTGGTGGTCTCAACAAATATTTATGATTTTATTTTTAGCATGCAGCTGTCATGCACTTTAATTAAAATCAAGAAGCCAATTGTATGATTTTCTTGACTGAAGGAATTGGAAATTTTATTGCTTATTAACTCCAATAAAAATTAACAAACACAACATCAAACATACACATGAATGCAGGTATAAAATTTAAAAAAGGAATGAGTGTTTAGCATGAAAGGAAGGTTAAGAATATGCAGTTGAGTGCTTGAGGTTAGGTTTAAACTGAGATAATGGATGTTGAACTGATGACTTGATTCCTCAGCTGTAAAGAAATGTGTAGATATCTTTGAGTTCCCAGTGAATGGATTTTCTCCAATTTGCTTTATTAATGGGTACTGTTTTTCAACAGGCTAAGACAAAAAGAGATAGCAAGTCTTCCTGTTCAGTTGCTGAAAACTCATTTTTCCTCTTTGTGCAGTTGCCTGAAATATAGCTCATTTGTGTACTCCCATATCTGGCTTAATTTTTTAAAAATCAAGTTGGATAATCTGTGGGTAAGATTTTCATCCCAATATATGACACTTCCAGAAGAGTGTAAATCAAATAAAGGATAGAAATCTGAATGACTGGTTCCAGTCATTTTAATTATATTAGTCTTAGTTCAGACTGACTCTTGTTAACTTGTGGTTTCATGACCTTGGCTCAACCTGATCAAGTGATCACTGTGGCCATTTTACATCAGTGTTTTGCTTTTTATAAACTATGTTAGTCTGTGAAAGGTCAAATGTATTAAAAGCATATGATGGAAGTCAAAACTTGATGGTCCGTTTTTGGAAATATCATAAACTTGTGCATAGACCGGAGTTAAATTGCCATTTTGTTTCCATATGTCCCTGACTGTGTTCAGACAATGGATGATGCATACACATTCTAATCAACAATGAAAGATAAGCATTATAAGAGAAAGTGAAAGGTTATGAAAGAAACATGTGGTGTTGATTGTACAAATATTCACCCCAGCATTTCACTGTGTGCAGGGGGCTGAATTCTGTGCACCCCAGGGAGATGTTGGCAGGCGGGGTGTTGTAAAATTGGACCTAATTCTGTGGACATTGTTCCCAGTGCCTATTTGTCAATCTGTCCTCCACTGCAAATTTTGTTGTTGGTGGGAAGGGGTGGGGTGCCCCTGACATCCCATGTGCCCATTGGGCAATTAAGGACCTTAAGTGGTCATTAACTGATCGCTTAACTACTTAAGGGATGCGTCCTGTCTTGTTGCAATCTTGCCTGGCAGGGCAGAGGCCATGTCAAGTGCAAAGTGAAACAGCCTAAACTATTCAGGCTTGTGGCCAGAAAAGTGAGGCAGTTTTGGGGGTGGGGAGAGGGGGGGTGTCAAGGGGTTAGTGTCTGTGGGAGGGGGGGATGTGGAATCTCTTTTACAGCCCCCATCCCTTGCAGCATGTTTCCCTCTACCATTTTCAATCAGGGGTCACCACTTCCCTTGCCCACCATGTTGTGTGGGGTGGGGTAGTGGTGGTAGATGGAGAGACAGGAAAGATGGCAGTCTGGCCCTGGTTGTATGCCTCTATCTACCTTGGTGACAATAGCTGTTGGTGACTGAATGTTATTGTAGCAATGGCTATTGTTCCCAGTAGCACCACTGGGACCAGAAAGCAGCCAGCCTTACGCTGGCTTTTGAGGGACAAAGGTCTCTCCTGAAACCACTGAGTGGTTCACCAATGGTTTAATTGCTGCAGGGCAATCCGGCAAATGAGGGGTTGGGCTCTCCCCCAATGTTTAGAAAGGGAGCAGGGTGTATCTCTGCCCAATGTAAAATCCCAGCCATGGACTCTAAGAGAATAGTGTTAGACTGTTCCCTAAGAACTGAAATATTGGCTTCAGATCACAAGTGTTAGAGCTGGTGCTGCATTTAATTCAAGGTCTTGCTGAAGTCAGATTGCTGGTGCAGAATTGCTGCATATCTAATGCCTAGGCGTGAGATGTTTTGTTAGTTCTCAGCTGAGACATTGTTGTAGTGTTCTTTTTAAACAGCTTTACAAAGAAGACAATCTTTTGTCAGTTTACCTACTGATATTAGAAGATATAGGCACTCACAGTTCTTGCCCTTTCTTGCATCTGGAAGACAGCAGAGGGATGAGCAGGTACAAAACAAAAGGAGAAAATAATAGCAAATGAGGATAAATAAAGCTCAAATGTAAGTTTCTCCCCACTCCCCACATTATTTTTGATAATTATTCTTGTTTTCAACAGAAATAATCATGCTGCTTGACAGAATCCCACAAGCCAATCTCTGAATAAGGAGCTTGGGGAGAAGGAAACACTATAAACAATGAACGAAATCAGTCAGCTTGAAAGTAACTGCTTTATCACAGAGTGCCAGACCAGCCTATTAAGTGAACCAGATGATTAAACAAGGCTTCTGGATTAATAAGGTATAGCATGCCCTGCAAATAACAAAATGTATGCTAAAAATTGTGTCAGATTGTCAAGGATGCTGGATTATAGAAGGTCAAAACAGCACGAGTGTACTAGGTATCAAATGTGGTGTAAGATGTCTGTTAGGCACAGCAGTACAACCTGACCGTTTCAATGGCTTATCTAGCATTTTCTTATGATGCACTGTGCCAAACCTTGGACTGTTCCTCATTGCCTTCTCCCGACTGACTGGGCTTTGATAGCAGGTCACTTTGGTCCTTAGTACGACCTGAGCAGCATTTGTATACAACGAGTGACAGCTTTATTTGTAATTATGCTGTCTTTAAAGGGACAAGATGGGCTTAATGAGTTAATAAAGTGGCTGCCTGTCATAGCAGTCAATTTGCATATTAGAACTCAGAATACTCAGATATGCAGATGATTCGGCAGAGTTTCAGCTCATGAATATTCCTAACTTGTCATGGGGTAAAGCATGCTTGCCATAGCAACCGTTCTGCAGGTAGCATTGGTCCAGCTGCCCCTGGGGTCCCAGAAGGCTTGTAAGAAGTGAAGACTTGTGAGAGCAAGCATTTTGTCTCGGTACACTTGACAAAACAAAGACAACTCACTCTTTGGTTTCATGCCACATTTTTTATTCATAAACAAGCTGTTGGCTGTAAAGACATGATAAAGCACAGACTGGGGCGAGACGTGCAAAGATTAAACGTAAAGCCTCATCTGCTAAAAATCCGATCTATTATTCAGTATATTTTCCATTTTTTTCTAATGTAGTTAAACTAGGCAGAGCCTGACATACGATCTGTTGGAGTTAGAAGCTGATTGATGCAAAAGAAAAGCTATTAACATAAAAATAAATGAATGAAGGATAAGACAAAACAGTCTGACTGAAGTTGTCACTTCTATTTTGCTCAGATAAGATTCTGTACCCGTGTCAGTGTAATACGTATTCAGAAGAATGTTTCAGTAAATATTGCACTTGCAGCAACACAAATATAAATTGGGACACAAAGCTGCCTTATTCAGAATTTATGTTAGCACTCAATTCCTAGGACTGAGTTTTGCTCTTGAGTTGTACTTTGCTCATTTGGCTGAAGACATCATCTGTAGCTGTGCCAATACCTTACCCTGTGAAAGAGATGGCAAAGATCCAGCTCCCCATGCCATCTCCCATTCTCCCGCTGTCTGTTTTGGCTAAGTACAGGTTTCTGGCTTTGTGATTCAATCAATGGAAGTCCAAATGTGTACAAGGAGAGCATAATTTTAATCTGTATTGACTGTTCACCTCTCTGTCTGCCAATTTACATCATGGACTAGCTTCAGCCAAATAGGCAATGATCCCTTTCAGTTAAGTTCTCTCACATTAATCTATATATAATTAGGATTTTTTTTAGAAGTCTGACACTGATCTATATTATATATTAAAGAAGTAATATTCATTTTTACTATAATTGAATTGAATACATGTAACTAGCTCCATGTACTAAACTACATCTTTAGCCATCATATATTTTATCTTCCAGGTTGGTTACAAATCCTGAATAAGACTACATCTGGAAATATCATAATCACACAAAATGTTGTATATTATCATGCACTGGAAATTAACTCTTCACATAAATTAGTGTTAAGACATTATATTCAACATATCTTTTATACCTTTATTAGATGAACCACAATATATTTGTTTTACCTAGATTTTCAGGATAATGTAGGTTCACAAAGCTTAAATGATAATGCAACATTACATGGCACATATTTATTAACTCTTCTGTATTTATTTTTAACCAGTTTTCAGTTACTTTGCCTCAGAAAAAAATATCTGTTCCAAATATTTCATCCGAATAGATCAAAAGAAAATGTGTACTTTAGCGCTAAAGCAAATTGATATTCTGAAAGATTATAGATCCAGCTAAAGCACACTCTCATAATAGGTGGCATGTCTAACCATTTCATTTACTAGTGTAGCAAATTATTTGCAAAGATCAACATGGCATCAACTGAAATTCGGATTCAAATGCCATTGAGGTTTGACTGGTTCCAGTGTCAACTTGTGTCCATACCCAAACTCTCAGTGTGGTACCTTGTAAAGTTAACATGAAAAGCCTTAATGACTGCCATGCAACACTGTGTGGCTTAGTAGCCTCTGAAGAGTGCTGGAAAGCATTCACAGGACCAAGTGCAACAAAACAGACACCTTGATAACATCATGAAAATAAAACAAGTCAGTTGGAAACAACATTGCAAATTTGGAAGAATAAACTAAAATGCGTAAGTAGAAACATCTGCCTGGCGGGTACTTCCAGCTGTTAACAACACAAAGCAGTGAAACACGAAGGAATGGAAGCCTTCTGGTGGAACATTCCCCCCAGTAATATTGTGCAGGAACCAATGAAATTGGGCATGTAGGGCCATTTTCTTAAAGGAACAGAGGTAGCAAAGTCAGAATGCTTCACATTGGCTCAGAATTTCCTTGACCAGAAAAGGAAATTAAAAGGCATTTGATTCTTATTGATTTAAAGATGGCAAATAATTAGTAAATTGATCATAGCCAATGTACATGACACTTGACAGGTTTCCCGTCCAGGATACTGCAAAATGAAAGCCCAAACTAGGTCGTATTTTTTGGGTTAAATCATGGAAAGATATTGCTAATGTAAATTATATAGGAGGGTTATGACATGGCTGTCTTCCATCTTAGGTGTAGATCCAATAGACTGGTTGATGGAGAATTATGAATCAAGAAAATGGAACTGAATTAAACAAAATATACTAAGAACATCTCATAATGCTGTTTCTATTTGAATATTCAGTTCGTCATTCAAAAAATACAGCCCATTTGTTGTTGCCAGAATTAAGTTAATTGAAGTATCTGATTTTGATGAAAAAATGTATTTAAATTAAAGAAAAATGCAAATCCTGCAGCTACGGCAGTAAACGTTCATACTACTTAAAACAAGAAACACATCACATAGACTTATCTTTTTTCAGAATGTGTTATCATGGACGTACTTAGAAGTTATAACATGGAAACAATTCATTCAGTCCAATCTGTAAATGTCCGATTTACTGAAGGCCGACGAATTTCCATTTATCAAATCTAGGAAGGATTCTTGTAACAAATGGCATTTTTGCAAAAGAAACATTGCAAAATATGGTGAGAACAACGCACGGGAACAAAAAAAAAGTCAGAAATGCCTTTTGCTTTTCATTGATTAACAAATATTCGGAATAAAGATTTGTTTTTGGATATGTTCAAATGTATTGGGAGAGGGAAGAAGGCAGAAGATAGCTTGATTCTACTTTGAAAACAAATGCATTATCAGCCTTTGCCACTCTGTTACCTGATCCTTTTAAACCCATTTTCCTCATTTACCTGTCCAGGCTAATATTGAATGTTGACTGTTTCTGCCTCAACCACTAAAGCCAGAAATGAATTAAATAGCTTCACAACTCTCAGTTTGGAGAAGTTTTCCTTACTCTTTGTTATAAATTTCTAATATTTAATCCTTTGTTCAAAATCAATCAAATGCTGAAGCAGTTTGCTTCTAGTTGCTCTGTCCCATTATTCATAATTCTAAAGACTTTCTTGATTTGCATTGCTGTGACCAAATAAGTTACAATTATTTGATTCTTCCTTTGTGTTATATTTCCTCATACCAGGCAGCACCCTCATGAATCTGCATTGTGCCTTCTTTGAAGCTTTGATATGCTTTCTGTAGAATGATTCCAATTGTAATATTTTAAATCAGTCTTAAAAGTTTTTTAGCGCCTCATTATTAACTCTTGGATTCTACTTCAAGTGATGAAACTAGAATTGTTTCTTTTTACAGCCTTATCAGCTGGACGTGCTACCATTAGTATTCTGTGAACATGCACGTCCAAATCCCTCTGCCCTTGTACTGCACTGAGGCATCTTCCATTCAAAGCATAATTGTTGCTGTTTTTATCAAAATGTGACATATTTGAAATAAATCACCAGTAGCTGTAGCATAAGAATGCTATGTCAGGTAGTGCTTGTTCAATCCCTGCTTCCACTTTGAATAGATTTTCACTGGTATGTCACTGGGGAATAAAACCTATCAGAGAGAGGTACTTTTCAGTAACTTTCAGTAATCTTCTTCTTAACGAACTGATCAAAGTACAAGTACAATATTGTCCTTCCAAAAGTTCTTTTATTTATATTCAGATTGTGCTTCCAGTCAAGGAGTGAAAGTTTGAATTCAGTAGAAACAAATGGTAGGTAAGCAGATCAAAATACCTAAGAAAACATGACAAATATTTCCATTTTTTACCTGTCAATCTCCATGTTGTTGCACATAAGTTGAGGTGAGGTGCAGTATCAAAGTCATGAGTGGCAGTTGTGGCATTCCCACTCAAGGGACTTGGACACATGACCCAGTCTGATGCATCAAGTGCAGTACTGAGAGAGAGCTGCACTGTTGGATGCAGTCTGTTTTGGGTGAAATGTTGACCTGAGGCTCTATCTGCTCAGTCAAAGGGTATCAAAGATCTTCAGGTACTATTTGCAAGAAGAGTGGGGGATTTCTTGCTGGTGTCATGGTCAAAATTTATCCTTCAACCAGCATTATGAAAAAAGCAATGTCTGATCAATGTCACATTGTTGTTCAGAAACTCTGGCTATGTGCAAATTGAGTGTTATGTTTTCTATATTTCAACAATGACTACACTTCAAAGATACTTTATTCACTATAAAGTGGGATGTCCTGACGTGGTGAAATGCTTTGGAATATGTCTTTTTTTATATATATATTCAACATAATGGGGGAGGCAGGAAGGCAGAGGCAGCTTGATTCTAATTTGAAAGGAGAGGATGAAAAGGGAAAAGTGGCTTATAGAGAGTCCAGTCAATGAGGATAGTTCAGGGGAAAGGAACAGGAGGGATAGGTGTTTCAGAAGGAGTGGTGGGAACCAAAGGCAAGTAAATTGTCAATGGAGTGGCTGAGAAATCGCCTACCCTCCATTAAATTTGTATTTTTATCTGTGTGGGACTAATGGAATAGGTGGGAGTGAGACGGTGTTTTTGGAAAGGGATGAAGCAATGTTTGGTTGAGGATGGCACTTAGAATGCAATGTTTCTTTCTGGGAATGGGGATCTTGGACCAGTTTTGCTGTTAGTTGGAAATGGTGGCAAACTGGCTTGAAATAGTCTACATTATTCTGCATGTGTGTAGCTTCTATATGCCACCAGAGCAGCTTGTTCATCAATGAACAGCAAAAGGCATATTTGTTTTTGTTCCTGTGCTTTGTTCCCATCATGCTCTACAATGTAACTGTTGCAAAAAATACCTTTTGTTCAAAGAATCCTTCCTGGATTTGATAAAAGGAAATTCTTCAGCCCTCGAATAGGTAATACAGAGGTTTTGGCAATTATCAGTTTGAAAGATGATTCAATGTAAAACAAAAACAAACACAAAGATTTAAATCTGCATGTCTGCACCTGGCCACACTATCAACGTGTGAGCTTCTGTCCCTGTGTGCAAAGCAGGATCCAAAACAGTGCCCATATTTTGCCTGGTAAACTTGATTTATTGTTAGCCTTTGGGGGTGGGTGTCAGACACCCTGGGTGTCAAACAGTGTTCAACAGATGGGCCTTCTGCTGCCTAGGTGACGGGCTCATCTGCTGATTTGTGTGGCCGCTCATTTTTTCAAATTTATTTCTCTTTCCCCTTCTGTTTCTTATTTCTTCTGTTTATATCTTCATTCCACCCCCAGACTTCCCCTGCAAACTACGGACGGCAGATCAAGACCTGTTTTTGCATTCGACGAGGGATCAGATAAATGGGAGCCAGCTTGCTCTGATAAGGCCTTGCTCTGGGCATTGCCTCTCTCTGAAAGCCGTTTACTATGCATAGAGTCAGGCTATCTGTGTTGCTGCACCTTGACATGAATTTATCTGCACCAGAGACGAGAGAATCCTGCAGAAATTATTGAAGTGGGATTTGATCTTGGGAGGCAAGCGTGTCAATTTTCCACCATTTTAAAATTTTTCATATGGGCTTCTGGGACTACATACCGTTTGCATATTTCTATTAAAATCAAGAAGCATGCATATCGTTTTTTCCTATAGTTAGAAAGGATTTGAAATCTAAAATTGCATACAGATATGTAAATTAATTAATCTGATCACTTTAATTGCAGGTACACAGAAAAACTTTATTCAACAAATTTAACCGATATTTTAATACTTTTTGTTTGGAAGGAAAGTACAAGTATGTCTTTGAAATAATGTTTGCCTTGCAGTAATCCGAATGCAATAGTTAACCCTTGTAGTGCTTCCGACCGATTAAAATGAAACTCCTGCTTTTGAACTAAGGTTGTTTTGAGGTCATCTTCCCAAGGCTGTTCTTGCTGGCGATGGATTGACAACTATATTTTGGTATTTTTATGCAATTTCCAAAAAAATTAAGCTTATAGAGTCATAGAGATGTACAGCATGGAAACAGACGCTTCGGTCCAACCCGTCCATGCCGACCAGCTATCTCAAACCAATCTAGTCCCACCTGCTAGTACCCGGCCCATATCCTGTTAAGGTGGCTTTGGCACATGGCTTGTTGGTGCTCTCGTGTATTTGCTGGGTTCCTCACAAATTGAGGAGTTAATTTTATCCATGTTAACTATAGAGATGTGGAGTGCTGGTGAAATGCCTGACTTGGCCACTGATGTGAAGGAGATAACTCTGCACCTGTGGTTAAGTTGTGGAATGCATGCTTCCCAGTTATCACAGCCGTGAGGAGTGTGGGAAAGGTGATCTGCCGATTTGAATGTATGCTGCTGTCAATAACGTCCTGACTAGTGCACTTAGTCGTTCTTTCTGTATGTTTTTGCACAGGTTGGGTAATGGGGGAATATCACCCCTCAGATCATCCAGTCACAGAGCAACATGGTCAGAGACACGAATGGACTCCCACCCATGAGGAGACTTAAGGAAAAGGATGACACCAAGGATTTATTTTTGAACACTCAGATGATGGTACTTTATTGGTATAAATCAAAATGTGTTAAAATATAAATAAATAAGAGTTTCATGTCTCGACTAGACCTGGACCTGAAACTTTGCAACTTCAGCAGGACTCTGCATCTTTGCCAAAATGGCACTATAGCCTGACCCTGAAACTGGAATTGACTACTTTTACTGAAGATGGTGTAGTGTTGTGGGATGTGAAAGCACATGGAATGTATTTCACTCATATACAGTTCATGGAGACAGCTGCACATGTAATGGTGCAGCTTTCTTCAAACAGAAGTGATTTTCACCTTTCACTTTTCTAAATTAAGACTCACCAGCTTTAGACATTTAAGGGAAATAGAGTCATAGAGTCCTACAGCACGGAGACAGCCCCTTTGGCCCAAACTGGTCCAAGCCGACCAAAAGTCTAGAAAGGTTCTTAGGGACAGTAAGGTGTTGTTTGGGACAGGTCAGTCAGCTCTTTGGGAGAAGTCAGGTACTCCTTTTGGGAATAGATATGAATGTGCACATAAAATGGTAAGGTCAAACTGTCAAGTCATTTAGTTATCCCGCCCTTTATATCTTGACAATAAAACAGCCAGTCGGCAGTTGAAAAAGAAAGTGCTTGCAATTTCAGTCATCGTTGGTTGACATAAGCCTGAGGGTTTTCATTCTAGTGTTAGTGCTGCATGACTCTTTGCGCAGCCTATTATTATCGCAGTAGGGGTCCTTTAAATTCACAGCTTGAAATGGTACTCACAGAGTTTAGAAGAGGATTAACTGTCTTTGAAGAAATGCAATGATTATAACTATTTGTTTTATTTTAAATAAGATATTAAGTATTCGAAAGGAATGTTTGTTTTTGGAAGGAATTAAATATTTGAAGGGATTTAGAAGTTTTGAATGGGCTTCTATCAATGACATTTGTTTTGATGAAATACAGTGAAGCCTGTAATAGGCACTTAGAACTTTATCTTATTTCATGTCAACATTCTTCCTGAGTCTATGCATGTTAATAATGGATCATTTGTGAGGGAGGATATAAAGTCAAAGGGTAGAAGGCATTATGGCATAGGTTAAATTTGTTAGCATTGAGTTAGCATGGAAGATATGAGAGTCATATGGTGGGTAGATTGGCATAGGTTGGCATGGAGGTTGTAAAGGGGAGTGCACATGGATATGAAGTGGTATGAGGTAGCACAGCTAGGGCATAGGCATATGTGAAAGCTTGAGGGCTGTTTTGCTCTTAACAAACTGGGACAATGTTGGGGAACTTTCCACTGAATCAGGATTCTGGAGTTACGAATTTTGCCAAATCTGCATTCCTGTCTCGGGCATGAAATTTCTCCGTGGCGGAGCACTGCTTTGAATTTCCAAGAAAGTAAGAAGTTTAAGGAAAAGGAAGACAAATATTTGTAGTGAAATAAAAAAGATGAAATTGACAAACGTTATTTACAACAGGCAAAGGCTTCCCAGCCCTTGTAATGATATGGACCACAGTGAGAAATTTTGGAAAATTGGGTAAGATGTCCAGTGTTGATCAAAAACTAAGTCTGGATCAAAAACTAAGCAATGGACAATGAAATGAGATTCTTGCTAGTGAGGGCTGAAAGGCCAATTTGTATAGAGTTTTGCTAATTATCACCTCATTGCAACCTCATCTCACCTCATTTATATGGATTCTCTATCTCCCATCCACTAGACAGAGACAAGATGTTGAGAGTTCCTGAAATGAAAGGCAGAGCATATACCCAGCAACACCTGCTCATCACCTATTCCTCTGCCCTCCACCTTGGACAGCTGTTACAAACATCTCAGGTCACACTCTATGGACAGCAACTGCATGAAACCCCTCTCCACAGACATTGGCATCATCATGGCACCCATCTGCCCACTGTATGGTTCTGCACCTAATCAATGCTGCACGTGAGAGCACATTGGCAGCTTCTATTGCGGTTCTGCTACCAGGATACTCAGCTCATGTTTTGACTCGGATACATCTCAGGGATTCCTTGTTTGGTCTCTTAGCACTCATTCAGTTTGTGCCTACCTTAATGCTCACAGCATCTCTGTCTTGCCTTTTTTCCCTTTGACCCCTCAGCTTGAGCTTAAAGACTCACAACTTGCTAATCCCAATATGCCTTTTGATGCAGACGCAAAGCCAGGGAGCTTGTCATGTTTGTTAGCAATCTTTGTTCAAGGTGTAGACAAGTTCTGGTGGGACACCCTGCTACATCAGTCTTATCATGTACCAGTCACGTATGGACTGAACACACTGCTTGTGCTTCAAATAAATGGCCAAGTCTCTTCAAGAGGGAAATTCTGGCACGGAAAGTCAGGGGCAGCCTCCTATATCAGTCCATGGGATTGGGCACAGTCATACAGCCCCTTGGGGTCATTGAGCTTAGGGAATCTACCTCAATGGTCCACGAAGTAGGCGAAGGTTTGTTCTATGGGTCCAATGCAACCAGTAATCATAGAATCCCTACAGTGTGGAAACAGGCCATTCAGTCCACTGAATTCACATCGACCCTCCTAACAGCATCTTACCCAAGCCCACCCCATTACCCTATTCATGTAACCCTGTATTTCCCATGGCTAATCCACCTAGCCTGCACATCCCCAGACACTATGGATAATTTAGCATGGGAAGTCCACCTAACCTGCAAATTTTTGACTGTGGGAGGAAACCAGAGTACCCAGAGAAAACCAATGCAGACATGGGGAGAACATGCAAACTCCACACATACAGTTGGCTGAGGGTGGAATCGAACCCGGGTCTCTGCTGGGTTACAGGGATAAAGTGGTGGGTTGGTGCTGACTCGATGGCCTGAATGGCTCTTTCTGCACTGTAGGGATTCCATGATTCTTTTCCAGCCAGCTGTTGAGACATGCCCGTGGTGTACTCACTTGTATGTGCTCCTTATTTTAACTAACACTCCTCCACAGAGGTGTCAGTATCTGAATTAGTGGTGCAGGTAGAGGGCAGCTTCAATGGTGTTTCCTTTCAGACATCCATGTTTTCTCCTCAGAAGTGGGGAAGGGGTGGCTTGTGGCACTGTCCACTGATGGTGATTGTGCAGCTGGTACTTGCGGCCAAATGGTGGAAGTTGTGCCAATGTTAATATTGCATTCACAGTGGGGTTAATGGGAGAGTAGCAGAGCAAAGGGCAATGTTGCTTTCTTGTTTGTTGTGACACGGATATCTCTGCATTTCTACAGGACTGGTCCTGGGCTCTTGCTGGTGAGGGACAAGGTCCGCTCCTATATTGAGATCTTCTCTCTTTACAGGAGGTGCACGGAGCCAAGGTATGGAATCCTACCATCTATCCTGGTCCTTCTGGCTCTATTACACATAGATGCAACTCAATACAGCACAAGAGTCGGCCCTTTTCCCCACCAAGCCTGTGCCAATTTCTAATCCTTATTTAGACCTGTTACTTATTGACCATGCACAGTATCTATCCCTCTGTTTTCCTTCCATGTGTCTATCAAGTTACACCTTAAACTTTGTTGATGTGCCTGCTTCCACCACATCCACTGTCAGTGTGTTCCAAGCACCCACCACCCTCTGTGTGAAAAATTTTCCCTGCACTTGTCCCCTAACTTTCCTCCTCTCACCTTGAAACTGTGCCCTCTTGTAGTTGACCTTTCCATCTTGGGAAAAAGCCTCTGACTATCCACCCTATCTATGTATCATAATTTTGTAGACTTCTATCAGGTCATCCCATTGCCTCTGTCTTTCCAGTGAAAACAATCTGAGTTTATCCAACCTATCCTCATAACTAAAACCCTACAATCCAGGCAACTTCCTGCTAACCCTTCCCTGCACAGTCTCCAGAGCAGCCACGTCTTTCTGGTAGTGTGGCAAACAGATCTTTCAAAATGCATCACTTGCATTTGTCTAGGTTAAACTCCATCTGCCATTCCTCTTCCCAAACCTGCATCCTTTGACAATCCTCCTCACTATCTCCAAATCCGCCAACTTTGGTGTCATCCGCAAATTTATTAAACAAACCACCTTCGTCTTCCTCCAGATCATTTATATATATTACAAACAACAAAAGTTCCAGTCCTGATCCCTGTGGAACACCACTAGTTACTGATCTCTATTCCAAAAAGCAACCTTCCACTGTTACTGTCTGACTTTTATGACCAAGCCAGATTAGTTTCCATGTGACCAGGTCACCCTGGATCCCATGAGACTCTACCTTCTGTACCAGCCGGCTCTGAGGTACCTTATCAAATGGCTTGTTAAAGTCCATGTAGGTAACATCCACTACTCTTCCCTCCTCAATCATTCTTATCACCTCCTCAAACAACTCAATCAAATTGGTGAGACATGACCTTCCGCACACAATCCCACACTGCCTTTCACCAACAAGTCCATTTGCTTCCAAATGTGAATAAATTGTGTCTTTCAGTATCTTCTCCAACAGCTTTCCCACCACTGACATCAGGCTCACAGGCCTGTAATGACCTGGATTATCTCGGTTTCCCTCTTGAAAGAAAAGGAACAATATTGGCCATTCTCCAGTTCTCTGGAACCTTGCCTGAGGCCAAAGAGGATGCAAAAATATTTGTTATGGCCACATCTTTTTCCTCTGTTGCCTCCCATAGTATCCTAGGATAGATCCCATCTGGCCCTGGGGACCTGTCTACCTTAATGTATTTCAAGACACCCAACACTTACTCCTTCGTATGTTGATCAGCCTGAGAGTATTCATACACTTTTTTCGAACCTCAACATCCCTCATGTCCCTCTCTTTGGTGAATATTAATGTAAAGCACTCATTGAGGATCTCACCCAGTTCCTCTGGCTCCATATATAACCTCCCTCCTTTATTTTTGAGTGGGCCTACTCTTTCTCTACCTACCCTCTTGATCCTAATATATGTATAAAATGCATTGGGATTCTCCTTAACCCTGCTGGCCCACAACATTGCAAAGCCCCCTTCGCCCTCCTAACTCACTGTTCAAGCTTCTTCATACTTTCTCTATATTCACCAAGGACTTCCTCTGTTTTCAGTTGTCTAGACCTGAGGTATGCTTCCTTTTTTTTGACTAAGCTGATAGTTTCCAGTCATCCAAGGTTTCCCAATCCTGCATTCCTGTACTTGGTTTTCACAGGAACACATCTGTTTTGCACTCTAATCAAATATCGGCTATTTTCTCCTAGAATAAGACAAGGGAGATGGAGTGAAATGAAAGAGACTGTCACTGCTGTTTGTGCTGTTGCAGGTGAGGAAAAAGTGGTGAGGTGTCCCGAGTGAGTGAGAAGGCAGCACAGAAGGTAGGCAGGGTTAGTAAGGTGGTGACTTGGAGTGGGGGAAGAGGCTGCATGCAATGGTGAGAACATTAATGTATGAGCCTTGGTGGGAGATGGGTGCAATAGCAGCGATAGAGTGAGTGTGAGGTAGTAGACAGAAGATGGTGGCACTTACTCTTACAGCTCAGAGATTAAGCTTTCAGTACTGCTATGCATTTCTATGGAACTTGGATTCAGCACTGAACTGGATGGCAATTTGGACCAGGCTGGTCTAGTGGTGTGGCCTCTTCTGCCAGGCTTTGGGAGTTCCAGGTTCCTGTCCACAAAGCAGGGCACCAGTTTCCCTTATCTGTCATGTCCAGGAAAAATGTAATGAACTGTGGAAGAAAGCTCTGGATTGCCAACGCAGAGAGAAACCCACATAAAACTCAAGGAAAGTGGCACTTAGCTGATTTCCAGTAAGATACGGCCGATGATGTTAATTTCTAGAGTGATACCGTTTGTATTATTTCAACTATTCAGGAGTTAGGCACGAAGCATGTTTAACTATACAACTACATTATATAACTAACAGAACAGGGATTGTGTTCTGTTAGTTATTTTCACTTTTTAAAAAAATATTTATTAGCAATTTTTAAAAACTTTACAAACATATAAAATTATTGAAAAATACAATCAAAAACAAATATCAGTACAATAAAAAGAAAACAAACACAAGTTACAATACAACTACTGTCTACTAATTACTAACCTACCCTATAATTCAAAGCAAACTCTAATACTGTGCAAAGCAACATAAAAAAAAGCAAAAAAAATCCAAAAAACCCACAAAATACAGAACTGTTATGCTCGACGCTAAGTTCCCAAACAAAGGAACAGGAGCATTGCATTAACTCAGGAGACTCCCTCCAGGGCCCAGGGCTTGACAAGTCTAACCATCCTGGTTAAACAAATGCGCTAGTTAAGATAACTGCCAAATCTATATCCAAATAATTCAAGTCATATCTTATAAAAATGGCCTTTTGTGTGGTGCACCATGTTTGTAAAAATGTCCAAGGGAATGTGCTCCATTATTAATTTCTGCCATCCCAGCAGGCCCAGCGGGTTCTCAGACACCCAATTCATCAGAATATTCTTCCATGCACAGTATGCAAGAATATCAAATAGTTTCTTCCCAAGCCTGTCTAAAGGTGGTAAATTCGGTTGGCTTAAGAAGAGAGATATCGGGTCTACTTTGACTTCAGTCCTCAATACCCTCCCTATCTCTCTGCCACAGCGCTCCAATAAACATGGAGCCTGTGGCATGTCCAGAAGCAATGGGTAAGAGTACCTACACTTATTTTACATTTGGGGCACACTGAAGATGCCCCTTTTTTAAACTTCGCCAGATGGTCTAGTGCCAGATTAGCCTTGTACAGAACTTCTAACTGCGTAGCGCATGTCCTATTACAGGTTAAGATCTTTCGAGTATTCTCCCATATGTTCTCCCATGTTTCAGAAGAGATCTTCACTCCTAGCTCTTGCTCTCAGATGTTACATAACTGGTTAATATCCTGCCAGGCCCTGCCACCCAGCAGGCGATAGAGGGCACTAACCGAAAGGGTGCTTGTGGAGCGTAGCAACAACCTCTCTGTATCAAGCTTATAGGGCTTAGTGAGAAGTGTAGTCTTCTTCTGGATGAAATCCCGAACCTGAAAAAAATGGAAAAGGTGTCTGCTGGGCAACCCGTATTTGCAGCTCAGTTCTCAAAAGACATCATAATATCCCTCTCAAACAAGTCTCCCAAACTAGAAACTCCTCATAGTTTGAACCCCAAGTCCATCATTCCTGGCCGGAACTCTGGCATGCCAACTATAGGTGCAAGTGGCAAAGTCTTGGATAAACAATCCTCACTCTGACGCATCGCCCTCCATGCCTTGACTGTACTAATGACAATGGGGTTCAAACAGTGGTCCATAACTGTCCTCATTTATCCATGAACAATAGGTTAATAAAAGGGCACTTTGCCTGGGAGACCTCAATATCCAGCCATATTGAGTTTGGATCGTTACCTACCCAATCACAGACAAAGGACAGCAGGAAACTCAATTGATACCTCCTGATGTCTGGGAAATCAACCCCTCCCCCTCCTTGAGGCAACTGCAATTTAGTAAATTTGATGAGGGTCCGCCCACGATGCCAGACAAAGGAACCAAACTACCACATAAGCTTCTGCAGCGTTGACCTGGGAAACACTATAGGGAGCATACGCATGGGATAAAGCAAACGAGGAAGAACATTCATCTTAATGAGAGATATTCAGCCCAGCCATGAAATTGGAAGAGCCTCCCATCTCTGGAGATCTCGCCTAATATTGTTGAGCAAGTGAGCAAAGTTAGTCCGAAATAACAGATCACACTAGGGGTTAATAAAAATGCCTAGGTACCGGAGCCCTGCACGTGATCACTTAAAAGGGAACTTAGAGCCACCTTCAACTTCTGGCACATCCTTAAAGTTCCCCAAAGGCATAGCCTCCGATTTTGCAAAGCTAATCTTATATCCTGAAATAGCCTCAAATGAATTGATGCATTGTATCAAATGGGGTACGGTCATCGGGTTCGATAAAAACAGAAGGACATCATCCGCATACAGTGTAATCTTGTGTGCCCTCGATCCCACTTCCGGCGTGGTTATGTGGACGTTCTGACAAACGGCCTCTGCCAGCGGCTCTGTCACCAACGTAAACAATAACGGTGACTTCACCCCATTGGTGATGACCGCGGCTAGAGTGTGGCGATATAAAACCTCCACCTACCTAGCAAAGACTCCACCCAACCCGAACTGTTCTAAGACATAAAAAGATACGGCCATTCCACCTGATCAAATGCTTTCTCTGCATCCAAGGAAATTACCAATCCCTGAATTGATTGTTGCTGACAAACTTGGACCATATTCAGCAACCTTCTAATATTATTAGAGGACCTATGGCCCCTTATAAAGCCTGTGTGGTCCTCTTTAATAGTATGGGGCAACATCCTTTCTAATCTCAGTGCCAGGGTCTTGGATAGAATCTTGAAATCTGAATTTAATACAGAGATGGGCCTGTATGAGGCACAATCCTCAGGAACCTTCCCCTTCTTAAGAATTAAGAAAATATTAGCTCCTCTTAAAGATGGTGGTAGGCATTCATGCATATAGGAGTGATTGTACATCTCCAACATCGGCCCTGACAGAATTCCTACAAACTACTTTTAAAACTCACCCGGAAGACCATCCGGACCAGGCAGTTTCCCACTCTGAGGTTGCCTAGCTGCCTCCTGTATTTCCTGAACTGTCAAGGGGCATTCAGGAGAGAGGCCTGTTCCAAGGTTACTCCTGGGAGATCCAGGTTCTTAAAAAAGGTCTCCATTTTGGCCCTCCTGTCCTCACAACCTTCAGACCGATACAATTCAGAGTAAAAGCTCCAAAAAGCCTCATTAATCTTTTTAGCATCGTATGTAAGGACCCCGGCGCTGTCTCTGATTGCAGTAATGGATTGGGGAGCACGCTTTTTCCTAGTCAGATACACTAAATACTTCCCTGACCTATCCCCATATTTGAACAGCCTTTGTCTAGCAAAAATGGTTCTTTCATTGCATTTTGTGTCAGTATTGAATTCAAGGCAGCCTGGAGGCCTGTGATCCGCAGTAGCTTAGTCACCAAAGGCCGCGCAAAATGTGCTGCCTCAGCTGCTTTCAACCGTGTCTCAAGTAGACGCTGCTGTTCCTCATTCTGTCATTTCTGGCTAGCTGAATAGGAAATAGCTAATCCCCTAGCAAAGGCCTTAGAAGTCTCCCGTAGCATGGACGGACTACTAGCCATGCCTGAGTTGATAGTCAAGAATTCCTGAAACTCCTTCAAAAAGTATTCCACAAATTTGGAATCCTTAAAGTGAAAAGGGTCCAAACACCAGTGCCACAAACCTAACCCTTCATCTTGGCCTTAACCTGCAAATATACTGCCGCGTGATCAGAGATAGCTATATTACCAATTTTACAACTCATCATCGAATCCAGAAGGGCCGAGGGAGCAAGAAAGAGGTCAATCCTCATGTGACGTTTATGTGGCTTTGAAAAAAAGGTGAAGTCCCTGCTGGTAGGTTGAAGACATCTCCAAATATCCACCAGTCCCAACTCCTCGCAAAAGTCAACCACCTGCTTGGCCCGTGAAGAAATATTTGGGGGCCCACAACGCATCCTGTCCACTGTCAGATCCAAAAGACAATTAAAATCTGCCCCCCCCTATAATAATGTGTCGTGTTCCAAAAGCACTCAGCTTAGAGAAAGCACTCATCAAAAATTTGAAGGGATGAGCCAGACATTTAAAATGCCATTTTCCTCCTCATGTATCAGGGCAACCATCCCTGCTCATCTTTCACCTGCTCCAATAATGTGAACGGAAGATTTTTCTGGATAAGTACTACCACTCTTCTACTTTTAGTAGTAAAAGATGAGAAGAATACCCGGTCATCACCTCTCTGTTGTAATTTCAGGTGTTTCCCATCATCAACATGGGTTTCCTGCAACAAAGCGATATCAACCCTTAAGGCTAGAAAGCACTTTTTTCCTTTTAACAGGCGAATGACTTCCCTTAATGTTTCAGGTGCACCATTTAATAAGACACTTAGCCATATCCACTTTCAGAGACCCTTGAACCCCCCCAGAGGGAGAACCCTGCTTACAAAGCATTGAGCATAAGTAAATGAAGACTCATAGAGTCGAAGAACAATATATACAAAAACTATTTTATTATAACTATAAACGACTCTTACTACCAAAAAACTACAAAGAAAATCAACTATAAAACCTTGAATGGAAGACACTTCCCCCTGCCCATAGGGGGCACTCACCTTACCCATCCCCTCCTTCACAGCTTCTTCAAACCCGGACTGTGCCCCAGCCTTAGGCCAGAAGAAAACAAGGAGATGATCCTTAAACAGAAAAAAGACAAAGTCAGGAGGAGCATTTCACCCATCCCTGGCTTCATGTCACCCCTACTTGTGACTAAAAAAGAAACAGAACAAACAAAATAAAGGGGGAGAGACAACAAAGAACATCCACAAAATTTCCCATCAGAAAATCCAGTTATTAAAAAACATAGAAAAAAATTATTCCAAGATCTTTTCTCCCCTTTCCAAAAAGAAAATTATTAGGGAGAAAGAAAGGAATAAAAAAAGGAAGGGAAAACATGGGGAAAGGTAGAAAAGAGAACAAACATTAACCAAATTCAACAGGCCAATCCGTCTATTTTAAAGTGTCCACAAAGTTTTTAGCTTTATCCGCCAAATCAAATGTATAAACTGAGTCCTCATGGCTGAAACAAAGCACTGCTGGGTATCTCATGGAGTATTGGATGCCCAGGTTCCTCAGCCTCTTTATAACTTCATTGAAGGACTTCCTCTTTCGGATTATAGCTGCAGAGAAATTCTGGAAAAACATGGTTTTTGACCCCCTGTACAGCAGTGCCTGCAGATCTTTTCCCAGACATCTGGAAGCTTCTATGAATTTTTGCTTGGCCTTATATGAGTGGAAGTGCACTAGGACCGAGCGGGGACGCTGCGGCTCTGACCTGTGCACTGTAACCCGATACGCCCTTTCAATCCAAAGCCTGCTGGACTCGATGTGAATGTCCAAAAACTTCAGCAGCCAGTTTTCAAAGAAGCTGACTGGCTTCTCAACTTCCTCCCCTTCAGGGAGCCCGACAATTTGGAGATCTATCCTCCAACCTCGATTTTCGAGGTCATCAATATGGTTTCACAAGGCCTGCACCTCTCGCTCCAGCACCTGGATCTGACCGGATGAGGACTCCATCGCAGCTTCCGAGGCTTTAGTTTGACCCTCCACCTCCTCCAGCTGCTCCCTGAGGCATTGGATCTCTGCTCGTTGTTCTGCAGCATGGATGCAATAGGTTGGACCTGGGCATGAATCTCCCCGTGGATCTCCACAATTGCAGCCCCAACTTTCAAGGTATGTCTCTCCATCGCTGCAGCCAATTCCTGTGAGTCTGTCAGTTCCCTGGGGGGTTTAGGAGAGGCTGCTACTGCTGCTGTCTTTGGTGTGGTAGGTGCTGCAGGGGAGTGTCCTCCCTGCTGCTGTTTGCTGGCTCCTTTTCCCTTTGGCATTCTTCCCACTCCCAAATATTAACAAATATGTGTTCTGTGAGGTTTTAAACTAATAATTCCACCACATAAGTTGGCCAGAGATGGCAAAAAACACCTTACTATAAATTCTGTACCTTACAATCTTATTCTCCACAACCACCTGATGAAGGAGCAGCGCTCCGAAAGCAAGTGCTTCCAAATAAACCTGTTGAATTTTTAACTAAATACGTAAATGTTCCCATCTTCCTGCAACACTCCCGCCACGCCACTCACTGAATATTTTAGAAGTTGTTTATATCGAGAATCTAACCAATAACACACACCTAGCTTTGATCTAGCTTTGACAGCCCAGGAATAATAGATAGCGTATTGACTATAACTATAGTTGGTAAAATGTTTTTGGCAGTGTCAATAAAATTCCATGTGGTCATAGGCCCTAGCTCATGATTTGTGTTGAAATGGCTTTTTCTGGTCCTTAAGGCCTTTAAAGAAGGCCATGGTAATGGGCAATCACACAGGAGCAGTGCAGAGGATTTCTCACAGATTAGGCATAAAATATTCTGCTGAGCCTGAGCTTGCTGATGGGGGAATTAGAAACTGAACTTCATTTTTTTCATTTTAAGTGAATGAACTGATGCAATGATGACCAATTTCGATGACTAACGTCCAGTATCCAAAGCACACGTGGAAAATGCTCAATCAGAATTTGCCTGTGCCATTTTGCGGGTATCTAAAACAACTGTAGTGCTGCTTAAGTGTTGAAATAAAGAGGTGATGGCCTGATCTCGGCCCCTCTCAGAATTTGACATTCCAGAGAAGGTAAGAACGTGACCATGACCAATGAATTACCTTGAAGTAAAAGAAAAAATTCCTTTGGATACAGGAGGAGCTGTACACACTAGACTCCAGAGTCTCTGATCAGCACCACTCCCCTGTCTTGCCTCCATCAACTGCTGGGGATCCTCTGATTCCCTGGATCTTACCTCTAGACTGCTGCTGGAAAGGCAAACCATCCAAAATTTTAAAACAGATGAGTTACTGGGCGAGGCATACATCAGCAGATACAAGAGAGGGCAACACGTGACAAGTTTCCTTCTGATAGCTTAATATAAAGGAAAATAAATGTTTGCATTTATATAGTGACTTTCACAGCTACCTGCCCTCACACAGGTCAAGGAAATGTGGTCACTGTTATAATATGACAAATAAGAAACTTGGCAACAACTTGCACACAGAAAACTCTCACAAATGGCATTATGACAAGAAAATCCATTTTTGAGATGTTGGTTGAGGATTACCTACTTTCTGTGGTTAATGGTTCTTTGAATATGATTCTTTCACATCCACCTCAGAGGAAATGTAACATCTTTACCAATGCAGCACTCTCTCAGTACCACACTGAAACGCCAGCCTTAATTTATTTGCTCAAGTGCTGGAATGGGGCATGAACCCAGAAACAGCAGACTCAGGGGCAATTGTCTTACCTCAAAATTGAGTATTCTTTGGAAGCCCAAATCCTGTAGCCATTCTTAGGACCTGATTTGGCAGCAGCGCAGGGTCTATGGTGAATTCCTGCTAAGTGCCTCCTTCCCCTTCTCTCTTGTTCAGTTTTGTTGTGACCACTTCATCACTTGCTTTGAATCTTTCCAGCATTATATAACATATATCCTGAGATTGAAATGACACAAGATCAAGGTTTGTGAGCAGTGAACTGAAGATTTCTTTGTCTTGCTTGAAGTGTGATGTAAAGATAATAGGATGAAATGATGGGGACACTCGTTAATGCTGGTGACTTAGTAGATTTAAATGTGTCAGAGATGTGGGAATATCAATACATCTTATATTTATTTTTGATATGTAAATAATTATACAATAATGGACACAGGTTGCTTTCTCTATTTTGTTACACAATAGTTGCCTTAGTTATACTTTTGAGAACATAAAGGGTTCAACCTATTTTACCAGTGTCATAAATGCATAAAGTTATACAGTATGTAAAATGACCCATTGGTCCAACTCGTCCATGCCAACCAAGTTTTCCAAACTGAACTAGTTCCATTTGCATTTGGAGAGTGAATGCTTTTTGTGCACCTCCTCAATACCAGATCAGTACAGCTCTGTCAAAGACTTTGAAATATATTGCTTGATATATGGTATCAACAGTTTTGGTAAATGGACCATAAAGGGAAAGGCACTGACTACATACAGAACCCCAACCTGAGCAACAAATGTTCTCAAAACTCGCTATGACTATATACAGTTACAGAGCAAGGGAGAGATTTTAAAAGAATGCTAACTTCTTTTTTCCCTTTCCATTCTTCAGGTCACTTTGAAAAGATATGTAATTTCTGGACTATTATTCCCATCAAAATAAATGAAGAAGTTGCTTTGTCGGTTCACAATTA
Organism: Hemiscyllium ocellatum; assembly: GCF_020745735.1. Classification (NCBI taxonomy): domain Eukaryota; kingdom Metazoa; phylum Chordata; class Chondrichthyes; order Orectolobiformes; family Hemiscylliidae; genus Hemiscyllium; species Hemiscyllium ocellatum. The sequence continues at coordinate 23,223,999 of NC_083431.1, forward strand.
GAACTGCTATCCACGACCTCACACTTCGAACAAGGCTTGACCTTCGAACAAATGCTGTTGCAATATCCTCATGATAGTTGCCAGTTGATACCATTAGAAGATTCATTCCAAAATATGGAACACTTTGCTGGGAATGAGAAATACATAGTAACAACCCTCCTCTACCTATTTTGCATTGGTCAATCAAGTAAGGTCTAAGTCAGAAGACACTCACCGCCAGGTTATAGTCCAACACACTCATTTGAAATCACAAGCTTTCTGAGCTGACTTCACCTGTCGAAGCAGGACCACTGCAAAAGCTTATGATTTCAAATAAACTTGTTGGACTATAACCTGGTGTTGTGTGACTTCTGACTTTGTCCAACACTGGGACCTCCATGTCAAGGCAGGGTCTAAATGAGCTGTTAATTGTAATCCTCCACTTGGTATTCCCACAATCAAGGAATTACACATCCCAATGAATTTACAAAGAATGCTCAGAATGGACCCTGGCAACATTACTGCAAATCTGTAAATCTACGTAAATGGATTGACAAAATTTCTAAACCTCATTGCCTGAACATTTGTGCAGTTGTTCAGTGAAATCCTATAGCTTTCATTTGAAAAATGTGCCTGTTCAGAGCTGACATTTGTAGCTTGATAGTAAGAATCCCATTAGAGGAAAAACTTTTCAAGACAGAGACCAGGTTCTCTGCTACAGTTCTCTTTGTAACTGTTGGAAAAATAAAACTACAGAAGACTTAGACCAGTGACTTCAATACAGAGGCTTTAGGATAATATTAGTGAGTTGTAAACTAAAATGTCACACTGCCTTATTTTCCCCATCATTTTCCTTTAATTTTCACACCATTTTGCTTCTTACACGGCTGACCTCTTCATTTGAGTAGTTTATCATGGGCAAGGTTTTCATTGCATTCTTGCTCGAAACATTGTTATTCAGATGCAAGTCTTTATAATGAATGACAGCAAACTATTCAACTGTGGAAGACATACAGTCCCAGGTGAAGCCCACATATGCTCAGTTCCTGTAAAGATAACTGGATTACTTAATCAGTAAAAGGCAAACCTTTCTGAATGTAAAGCTGCAAACCACTGAAAAGAAGGGTTAAGCCATTCAGCCCTTTCAGCCTGTCCCATAATTTAATCAAATCAAGGCTGACTTGGTAGCTCAATTCCACTGACCTGCCATTGGTCCATATCCCTTGACCCCCAACATATGGACCTCAATATTAAAATTTTTAATTGACCTGCTGTCTACAGCCTTGTGGGAGTTAAAGGTTGATGTTACCAAGCGTCTTTGAGTGAACAAGTGATTTCTGACTTTGCTATGATCTAGGTATAATTTTGGATTGTGTTCTGAATTCTCCCACCAGGGAAAATAATTTCTCTGGATCTATTACAGATCTTTATGCCATCTTCCACTCCTTAGCCATTTAAATTCAAGGGAATTCAAATCAAGTGAGTGTAGCCTGTCCTCACAATTTAATCATTCAGGCAAATCTGCACTATATCTCCTCTAGTGTCAGTATATACCCATCCTGAGGCTTGGTCCCAAAAACTAAAAGCAGTAGTCAAGATGGGTATCAGAACATGACTTGGCACAACTGAGAAAAGACTTTCTCTCTTCTACATTCCAGTCCCCTTGAAATAAAAACCAATAGCCCATTAGCTCTTTTGATTTGATTTATTGTAATCACAGGCACCTAAGTTTTTTAAAATTCATTCATGGGATGAGGGCAACACTGGCTGGCCAGCATTTATTGTCCATTCTTAATACCCTGAGGGCAGTTAAGAGTCAACCACATTGCTGTGGGTCTGGAGTCACGTGTGGGCCAGACCAGGTAAGGATGGCAGTTTCCTCCCCTAAAGGACATTAGTGAACCAGATGGGTTTTTCCAACAAGTGACAATGGATTCACGGTCACCATTAGACTCTTAGTTCCAGATTTTACTGAGTTCAAATTACATCATCTACCAGTGTGGGATTCAAACCTGGGTCCCCAGAACATTCCTTGGGTCTCTGGATTAACAGTTTAGGGATAATGCCACAAAGCCATTGCCTTCCCATGAAGTACAGGGAAAAACCTTGTTTTGCAAGTGGTATATGTAGATCATAGCAAACAAGGCCGTACAGATCATAGGGTGCTTAGAAAGAGTGAGGCAGGTTACTTTTTGTGCTTTTTACCTGGGCACCCAAATCTTTCTTTCTCCACAGTCCTTAGTTTATCTTCATTAAACGTTTCAAATTACCACATTAATATAGCATTGTTTGTGTGCTTAATGATATTGTACAGGTTATAACCACTGAGTTTTCTAGAGAGCAATGACACATGTGTATGAAACAAGCTTTGATTTCCAGCATGTTATATATTGTAGAAATGAAACAAACTGTTATGAAGGTTGTCACACTTTATAATTGGGTTCCAGGCTTTGCCTGCCAATCTTTTCCTTTCTACTCCCTCGCCTCTCTCTCTTCCTCCCTTATTTTCTTAATTCACTGTCTGTTGTTCTGTCTTTTCTTTAATTTATTTTTAGATCCTCGCCCCTCATCCCTGCTGATGGCTCTTCCACTTTATTCTGCTTACAGTGTTTGCAGTGGGCTACAGTACAGTTAGTCATGCAGACTCAATGCAATTCTTGCTGTGATTAATTCTCAAATATCATGTTGAATATGTTGTTAAACAAGTTTAAAGTACTCCAATTACTTCCATGTTTAATATATCGTACGAAATGGGCCTTAACTTAAATAATTAGTTAATCCATGTTCACATTTTGTCCTATAAATATTTCAGAATTAGAGCTTTCTGAGAATAAATCAAAGAGTAAATTCTGTCAGCATCTTATAAATGTTTAACAATAGGTCTACCATTATTTCAATGTAATATTGATTTTAAAATAATTATATTATCTTTATTTAAAAGCTTGTTTATGAATATGGTTAGATAATTTATTTTTCAGCAGAGTAACTTGTATTTGTTTAAGTAGAGAAACATTGTTTTCTGAAACAAGCTCATTTATTATGGGGTTTAATATAGCAGTGGTGGCCAAGCACCGTGCCCCTATTCATTTCCCTGGGTTTAATACTGTAAAATGTAAAACTTATAGTGAATTAGATTTAATGTGTTCCACCTCACTGCTGATATCTGAGAGGTGCATGGGATTTATTTCTGTCAGATAAGCATCATGCTGAAAGATACGATTGAACATACATTCATGCTGCCATAAACAGCTGTGTCTATGCCATATAAAAATTATATTAGAATATGGAGTCTATTGTGAAGTAATAAAATGCACTACTTTGTCAGTGCTTTTTTTTTGTTGGACCAATTGAAGTCATTGTGGATTGACTGTGATACTACTGTGACCTCGTCTTTACATTAGGAAGTCACTTTATAAGCACCAAACATCCTATCAACCATGCCCGAGGGCTCCCCTGCTCTCAGTGACAGAAACCCTTTGTCTATGGAATAGCTGCAAGATTTCCTTATGTGACAACAGACCTGGTCACCAGCATCAGCTTTATTTTAGTTTAATCGATCGAAGAGTGTATTTATGAAAGTCAGATTCTAGGTATTGCCATGAAGGCATATCGCAAACAACATTTGTTTATGCTAGGAGAAACAGAGTAAATGGTAGTTGGTCTTGTCCTCATCATTAAAATGCCTCTGCACCAGAAAACCAGTAAATATCTGAATTAAAATACAGCCCCGTATTAGTAGCATTCAATTTTTGATCTCCATTGCCTTGTATGATCTTGACAGATTAATTAGAAACTTGCTCAGAGATAACATGGAATTCTGTTAAATTAAATCTTGGCAAATATTCCATTTGTATATCACTCCCTGCACTGCTACTATGTTGTTGGCATTAGTAGCAACCACACTGTACAGATTTTGGAAGCATTTGCACTCAGCTTTTAAAAGAACTCTTTAGATGAGGATTGTTCATGAGAGCCATCAGTCCAGAACGACTGTTGGTATCATTAGGAACCACTACAGGCCATTCAGCCCATTGGGTCTAATCCAGCTGCCTTTGGAGCAAACCAGTCAGTCCCAGTACCCTTCTCTTTGATAATGCATTCCTCCATCCTCTTTTAAAGATTATATAATTTCAAGTTGGTTAATGACTCTGTTAAAATAAGGATAAAAAGAATGTCAATGAAATGTGTTAAATGTTTGTGTGTTAATATCTTGGCCTTAGTGTTAATAATGTATTCTTGAATAATTTAAAAATATTATTAAGATACTTTGCAGGCAAATTAAATAAAGCACATTAGACCAGAGAAGGTGGAGAAGAAATTTAGTACGATGATCCCAGACACGTGAGGATTTAGTTGCTAACAAAGATAAAAATAACTGGGGTTCCTTGCATTAGACCTGAAAAAGGCTAATTAAAAGAATATACAATAAAATTGGTTTAAATTATGAGAGGCTTTGATGAAGTAACTCAAGAGAAGAAGATTAGGAGTTGCTTTATGCAGAGAGTTGAATACTGGTGTAAATGGAATGTTTAATAGTTTTTAAAAAAGATGGATAAATATTTTTAAAATGAATTTCAATTATTATAGGATAAATGCAGGAGAATAGGGCTCCATAAATAGCTATCTTGGAACAATGGCACAGATTGGTTTGTGGAATGACCTCTTCCTGTAAAATATTATTATGCAACTTGACATTATCAGCTGAGTTTTTCTGGCCATAGGATGACAGGTCTGGAGCCAGAGGAGCTGGGGAAATGGTGTGTACCACTCCGAACAATTCCTTGACACATTCCCACAGCTGGAGAATTTCACCAGCTGTTGGCACATCAATTTTGTTTTTCATTACTGCCTCCAAGGGCACATCCAATGGTCTCACAGGATCAAGCTCACTGGCATTCCTTAGAAAGATGGTGAGCGCAGACAGCCGATTGAAAAGCCACATTATCATCTGCCAGATCTGTCTCAATGGTGCACCGTCTCAGCCCCTCGTTTGATCTTGGCAACTGGGTCCTGCAGGCCATGGGAAAAATCTAGCCTGATGTTCTGCATTTGCTTGTAAAACATCTGCGATGTAATCTAATCTGTATATAATATTTTTTGAATGACATTTGAACTTAAAAGGAACTCCTTTTAAAATGCAATATATCAGATTTGATGTCATAATAGAAATATTTCTCCAGAAAACAAAATCACCTTTTTTTGTCAGCTGATAAGACACATAAAACTGATTGAAAAACATATTCAGTTGGATAGGGTTTAAGAGTGAGGAAGGTATTCATGAGAGGTGAAGGAAAGGGGAAGTGTTCTGATCAGAAAGAGAGAGTAAGTTCATTAAGAAGGTCAGGCCATCAGGAGATGCGATTAAACAGGGACTAGAAACCTTCTGTATAATGCTGTGGAACCAGGAAAGGTATTCCTGTACCTTCACTGTCAGGTGAGCATATTTAAAATAAACCTACCTTTTTAGTGGTAGCCTTTAAAAGTCACCTTAGGTATAGCTAGGCAGCCACAGATGGACTCAAATATCTTCCTTGATACACAAAGGCCACATTTCAGTCATAGAGCCTGGACACAGATGCTTCAGCCTTTACTAATATTCTGGCTTGCACCTCTGGTGAAGCATCCCCATGAGCATGCCTCACCCCCATATGGAGTTTAGGCAGACATTCCATCCATATAAAATGAAACAAAGAGGAAAATAAATAAATAAAAGTGAGCTGTTAACAAATTTTGAAAGAGATTAGCTTTTCCAGACAATAGGGCCAATTTTTTTATGAGCTATAATGAAGTGATATTGGGATCAGGGAAAGAATGATCTGCCATTGCAAAAGCCAGTTGTGTTGAGGCCATCTAGTCAGTTTTTAAACTAAGCAACCAACAACCTCAATGCTTGATGTTTGGCCTTCTAACCCTGAGGAAAAGAACCAAATGCTTTTATGCCATTGAATGTATGTTGTATGTTTACCTCAGTTGGAGTATTTTTCAAAAAAATCTTTCTCAGGGTGTGGACATCACTGGCAAGGACTGCATCTATTGTGCTGGAGAACCTAGTGGTGATGCACCTTCTTGAATGTACTTAAATAGCTTGTTAGTTAATTTCAGACAGCAGCTGGGTGTCAACCACATTTTAATGGATCTGGAGACACGTCTTAGTCAGAACAAAAAATATTCTTCCCTAAAGGGAAGGGAAATTTGGGAACTTTGGAAATTAGGGAAATTTGGATATCCAGATACAGAATTGGCAGGCCCACAGAAGATAAAGGATGGTTGTTGATGTAAATTATTCAGCCTGGAGCTCAGTGACCAGTGGTGTTCCACAGGGATCTGTTCTGCAACCTCTGCTCTTTGTGGTTTTTGTAAATGACTTGGATGAGGCAGTGGAAGAGTGGGTTAGTAGTAAGTTTGCTGATGACATGAGGTTGGTGGAATTGTGGATAGTGTGGAGGGCTGTTGTAGGTTGCAACAGGACATTGACAGAATGCAGAGCTGGGCTGAGAAATGGCAGATGGAGTTCAACTTGGAAAAGTGTGAAGTGATTCATTTTGGATGCTCAAATTTGAATGCAGAATACAGGGTTAAAGGCAGGATTCTTGGCAGTATGGAGCAACAGAGGAATCTTGGGGTCCTCGTTCATAGATCCCTCAAAGTTGCTACCCAAGTTGATAGGGTTGTTAAGAAGGTGTATGGTATGTTGGCTTTCATTAGCAGGAGGATTGAGTTTAAGAGCAGCGAGGTTATGCTGCAGCTCCATAAAGCCCTGGTTAAAGCACACTCGAAATATTGTGTTCAGTTTTGGTCACCTTATTATAGGAAGGATGTTGAAGCTTTAAAGAGGGTGCAGAGGGGATTTACCGGGATGCTACCTGGACTGGAAGGCATGTCTTATGAAGCAAGGTTGAGATAGCTTCGCCTTTTCTCACTGGAACGAAGAAGGATGTGAGGTGACTTGATAGAGATGTACAAGATGATGAGAGGCATAGAAAGATTGGATAGCCAGAGACTTTTTCCCAGGGTGGAAATGGATTTCACAAGGGGGCATAATTTGAAGGTGGTTGGAGGAAGATTTCGGAGAGATATCAGAGGTATCTGTACTGTGTTGTACTGTTCTATATTCTAAAGTGAACCAGATTGATTTTCAGACAATCCAATAGTTTCATCATCACCATTACGTATACCAGCATTTTATTACAGATTTAACAAATTTAATAATTACATTTAAAACTTTCAACTGCTGTGATGGGACTTAAACCCTTAGCCTCTCTGGATTATTTTGTCTTAGCTGCCAGTTTAGTTGTGCAGTAACATGACCTCCATGCTACATTGGTCTCAGAACAAGAATATAATCTAAATTTACTGTAAGTCATGGTTTGAACAGAGGACCTAAAACACCTTAAAATAGATACTCTGTTAATGAACAACGAGGGAAACGGAAGCCTACAAAGGTGCCTGATCCAACTTAGAACATTGATCTTAGCCTATGGCTCTGGAAAGCCAAGAAAAACCTGGCCTAATCTTAAAACGGATGGGTAACTAATTGCCAATCTATGATTTTTTTCCATGGTTTATGCTGAAGAAATTGGGTTAAGATGAATAATATCAAGTGCTTATCATGTCATAAAAGCTCCCTGGTAGATTTGACGCCATCATTTCGTTGCCTGCTAAGATTTACTTGGTCTAGTGCAGGAGAGGTAAACCACTTTGGAATCTAATGAGAGGAGGTTCTTATCTTAAATGCTTTGCATTTTACTGATTGATAATAAACTATGTGAACCCTGATGTGAAAGACATTAAGTAGAAAGTCAAAGGAGCTGAGCTGACTCATCACTCCCCACCCCTGAAACCAACTGACATCAGTAACCCACCCAGTGTCCACAGGAGTCTGTGGGCTGGCTGAATCAGCTATTTGCAAGACTAGCACCCTTCAATCAGGAGGAAGATCCACCTCTGGAGTTGGCTGGAAGTTCAATCGCTCCCAGTAGCACCACAATTCAGTCATGGGCACTCTTGGTAGGACAGGAAGAGGCCAGCATTATGTCTGCCCCAGTGAAGTGAATATTAAGGTTTTATAGTGAGCAGGGATTCTAGAACCTAGGGGTAGGAAGCGGTGATGATAATGGTGCGGCAAGATGGTGGAGGAAGAAGGGTGGCATGGCATTTTTTAGGAGATGCCCTGATGTGCACAGATGGAGGTGACCCCTTTCTTCCAGCTTTTCTTTATGTGAATACTTAGAAATGCGAATCCCTCTCTTCTTCGACTGCCCGTGCCAAGAGTACCTGGGTGAGGGCAGGATAGTAGTGGGGCCAGTTGAGCCAATGAACAAGGTACTGATCATACCCAACCAGCCCACACTTGAAAAATTCACAAGTGTCTATTCTTAGTTGTGATTCTGCAATTGGACAGCATTTGCTCAATAATCATGAGTGTGTGGAGAATTATGCTGACAATCGATTTACGATTATCAGTCAGGCTCACCTGTGTGTATTCAAGGCTACATGTATTAATATGCAGAGCCCTGCTCATTGCATGCAGAAAGAACATGGACATTCACAATACAATACTCTTTCAACTCAACAAAATTGGTGAGAGCCATTCACGAGTTTATTTCTCAGGGCAATGCCTTCACCATTCAGGATCAACCTGCCTGGTTTAAAATTTAAACATAACCTGGCAATTAACTGTCAATCATTACTAATTGCTGCATTCTCCATGGAAACACTTTTCCGATCAGAGTCTACTTGTTAACTGAACAATTCTCTCCCCACAGACAGTGTAATTGCTGGCTTTCCCTTTAAATTAATGTTCTTGCAAATTGTCCTGATGAGTGCAAAATGAAATGCTATGATATGCTATGTATTTTTCTTTTAGCAATATCCAAGTTGTAGAGCCTATGTGGAGGCAAATCTTTTTAAATCTACTTATAAAGTTTCCCCGAATCCATTTAGTTTTGGACAATTGTCACATGCACAGCAATAGACCTGCATTCTAATACAGGATGCAAAGGCAGAATACTAGCCTGGGCTCTGATGAAGAGTCACCTAGACTTGAAACATTATCTTGCTTTCTTTCCATGGATGCTGCTTGTCCTACTGTGATTTCCAGCATTTTTTGTTTTCAGTCTGGGTTATCAATGATTGATATTGTTGGTTTAGCTTGTTTCACACTGTATTTCAATCAGTTTGGAAATAGTATTTGCCACACAGCAAGTTGGTTAACAACTAGTGTACTGGTTAGTGCGTTAGCTCTTACATAGCACTTACTGCCTGGTTAATAATTTTCATTCCTTTTTGTAGTTAAAAAGCACAGGTAAATGCAAATAGAAAGGCAAAAGAAACAAAGGAAATTATTCTACTTAGTGCTGAAGTACAGATTAAGTAGCTGCAATATTAACACAAATAAGAAAACTACATGGATAACACTGAATGTCTGTGATACTTTGAAATTTGCAACACAATAGATATGAATATGATTGAAACATAGGATCCAAGAAGGATGAAGCACTCAATGATGCCACTCAGTCCACTGTGTTGCTGCTGGTTCTTTGAAGCAACTATCCAATTAGAATGGTCCCATTCCAATGCCCTTACTTTACTGATTGGGTCTCCAGATATTTATTGCGGTTAATACACCTTGGTGTACTATATTGAACTGAAGAGATCAGGATGGCCTTGGGTCTGCATTCTGATTTGAACTGAGTGAGGCAATTTCAGTTTACACTGTTTCTGGATTAGAAAGAAGAAGTTAGAACATGAACTGGGAGCTCCCTTCCTCGTCACTGTCCAGTTGATTTCAAAGGAAGTACTTGAGCATGGGGAAGGAGTAAGCTGTGGTGCCTTCCATTGTGGAATAGTGCACTGACACTCTCCCTTGAGCCTTTCACATGGATAATGGTGATTTGTATGAAGGTTGCTGAAACCTGTAATACTACATCCCAGAGGTGCCTTCAGGAGAAAGCTGATACTGAGTGTTTCACCAAATATTGTATTGACAACTTTTGGAAAAATTGTAAGACGAGAAGAAAGCTGTGATAGCTCCAATGCTTTTCTTTCCCTTTACAAAAATCTCATTAGTACAAGCCTACTGTCCAAACACAGATATCTATTCATCTTTAGGATTTCTGTCCTGGTGTGTAGATCTGCAGTGACACTAGTTTTGTCATCATAAGAATAGATAGTCAGCAATTAGGCTGTGTGTGGCAATTCCATGAAACAGGAGAAGCCTGCAGTCAGGAGGAGAAAGGGGGTGTTTGAGGTGAAAGGACCCAGGAGACAGCAGACCTGAAATCTCATGATGATGATTGATGTAGGCTTTGTACTGACCCTGACACCTCCGCTGAAAATTAAAAGCCTATTTTGTATGGTAATAACAACACTTCACTTTAATATAGCCCCAGTATCTGATACTGGCTTCTAAGAGGCTGCTATTTAGTAACATTAACTCCTGAGGGAAGCACCCATTGAATGATAGAAAAATGATTACAAGCAGATTGTAAAAGCTCAAATGAAAAACACACATTGTACAGCAGTGTACATTATCATTTTTAGATTTGCGTGACTTGCTGTTTATTATACCAAAAAGCAAACATGTCTTCACACTGTAATGCTTACAGAAATTGTGGGATAAAAGTGACAGTAACGCAATTGCACACTTTACATGAAGTTCATTGACAAATTAACATATTGACTCGGCAAGCTCTAGATCACGGTGATAATCAACATTTTATTCTCTGGAATCACAATGTCAATAGAGATTTCACAATGGTACCAAGCAGTTTAATCAGTACGTCCTTTCCCATTATCTGTTTCTCCATTAGAAAAGCTAGGAGAAAATATACTTCCCAATACAAAGGAAAATACTGCGATGTGCTCGTGACCAGGCAGTTTGGAGCCTGTGCATTCTGTTCACTTCAATGGTGACGAAGAACTGATTTCAAATTGTGTTGGCAGGTGTTTGTGGTCACTGGTTATCAGTATATAGGCTTTGGGAATTCTATGCATAAATAATGAAGCAAAAACTTTAAAAAATCACCCAAGGCTACAAAAAGCCTCCACACATTCCACTTGCCATTCAATTGAGCAAATCTTTTTTCACAAGACTGGATACAATGGGTATCTCAGTGTTCAGTGCCTATTAACATACCAGGTACTCACTTGTGGGAAATCAGCTGCATTGTATTGTAAACCAAAAGCCAACTATGCTGGTTAGTCCAACAAAGAGTGTAGGAGAATAATTAAAATAAGACACTTTTGTGCTTCCATGCAATTCTCTAAACCACATTGCACGATATTCCTGGCTAGAAACGTATTAACAATTCTTTCAACTCTCTGGCAAAGTAGAAATATCTGTTTTATATCCAGATGCTGATAGTAAGTAGAGGTATTAAGAGTTAAATCAATTTATCAGTTAAATTTTCTTGTACTTAGTACTAGTTTGCATTATTACTGCGACAATAATTTCCATTGATGTTCAGATTTTGGCAAAAGAATTTTTCTAAGTCTAAATGCTGGGAAATGGGACGAGAGTAATTTAGGGTATCTGGACAATCTGTTTCCATGCTGTACATGTCCATGACTCTAAGTCTGAATAATCATCTGAAGTAAACTAAAATATTAAATATGAATTACATTGTAAGCAGATATAAATCAAAATGCATTTGACTATGAATCTTTCTGAATCAGTATACGGGAGCATTTAGATAGGTGACATCAATAGAATTTCATGTTTTGTGAAGTAGTCTCTAATGGGCAGGACTGAAACCTTTAAATATTATCACGTATACATGACTTATGATTTCGACTCAAGTATCTGCTTGTATACTCACAGCAGGGATAGTATTTGTGTGATATGACACCCAACTGATGAAGAACTGCATTTGCAGGTCAAATGTTTGTACATTACTAAAGTGCAAATTCAGTCTGTACTTATAGCCATCAATATTCATGCCTTGAGCTGTTATAGATGTAGTTGCAATTGGTGGGGACAATCGAGACCTCACAGTGCAGGATATGGGTGATAGGCTGGTCCAAGGTCAGTTTGCTACTTATTATATGGCAGATCCTTATTGAAATATATCCCTCTCCTTTTCTTATAATCACTGAGGCCAGTTACAGCACCCTTTCATAGTAACATGAGATTGATGCAGATCTAGCCTGAGAGCATCTGGTCTGTACAGGTCAATTCTGCAATGGGTGACTGTGGAATCTCTTAAAAATATTTAAGTTATAGACTTACAGACAGTTGACGACTTACCTTTTGCTTTGTGCCTGCTATTGAATGACCTGCTGGTAAACAGCTATAGTTGCCAGCAATATGGAAAGCTCTCACTTTGGTACTGTCAAGTAAATTAAATCAATTAAAAATTGTGCTGGGGATGGGGTCGGGGTCATTGATGGGGCTAAAACATATCACAGTTTCTCTCATCACCGGTTCACATTGGGGAAAATCCAACCCCCGTGAACCCTAATAACTGGAGCCAGGAATAAAAAATCAGATGACACGAATGATAGTGAAAGCCTGAGGGGAAAATAAGGCTCAATTAAAATCAGCTCTCTTTACTGCGGTCTATCTCCAGTTAAACATACTGCACAGAAACACAATGGGCATAAAAGTATATATAGAGCAAAAATAGGCAAAGAATATTTTGGGTGATTGGATGATATGCTGCTAATCTGAAATAAAATGTATGGCTGTAATATACAGTTTATTTATTATTTTTTATAGTATGCCTGAGCTTCCTCAATTTAATTCATGGCTGCATCTAGTCTCTTCACAGGCAACCTCTAAAGAAAATAATTTAAATGCATTGTACAGCAGTCTACAATTCATTTCCCGTGATGTCAGTTTTCTTCTGAAACACAGAGGGAAGGTCATTTTCATGTCAAGTAGGGTGTGGAAACCAGCTGAGGATCTCTACATTTGAATTGTGCCAATTTGTGTGGCAGACATCAGTTAAAAATTTTTGATAGGAAATCCAGAGTCAGCATATGGTGCCACACTTAAGAGGCCCCGATTCAGAGAATATGTCTGTACTGGTGTTGAGTCTTTCCTTTACTACTGATCTCAACAGACCTCCCTCTCCCCACCCCCACATGCACGTGTCCACCCATCCCCAGCCTAGGGGGACACATCTCCTCCCTTTCCAACTCCATTTCAAGTCTGGTGTCAGGGGCAGATGGGCATCTCACAAAGGACCCCTCACCTCTCCAAGCTGGTCTTACAACATGCCTGATTAAATCTTAATACTGAGGTTAGAATTGATACAGTGGCTCTGTGGTGATTCAATTAGTGCAGAAGGCATGAAGGAAATAGCACAAAGAGATCTAGTAGTTAGAAAGTAATTTTCTTTTGATCATTATAGCATTTCACAAGTGGAAGCAGAAAATTATGGTCTCATGCATCTTCTGCTTAATATCCTCTGGGGCAGGATTTGCTGTAGACTGCAGTTAGCTGTCAAAATCAACTAAATCATGTGGATTTGATGCATTTGCATAACTGACTTTGCAGGGCTAAGGTAAAACATTGTACGCGAAAGTCAATTTAACAGAACAGGGTTGCGGGGTTTTGATATTTCCCAGAATAACAAAAAAAGTATTGCAAAGATTGCAATTAGCAACAAAAGCTGGTGGATAAATATTAGTGTGCCATATATATTCATATATATAGCTTATATATGTGCGACAAGTTTTATTTTGTTTACTTCAGTCTTTCTATCAGGAATATTAGAAGGCTATTGAGAAAACTGATGGATCCGATTACAGAAGTTGCGGATTCTGTTACCTGCTGTCCCTAACTGCACAATGTAAAAGGTAATACAAGTTATCAAAGATAGAAAAGAGGTTAAAAAATGGGGTAGAGCTTTCACTTATTTCCAAGAGTTATATCAACATAATCCGGATGAAATGAGGTGAAACTGCATAAATATTCAGTGGAATTTTATGATCAATTTGACTTATTCTGAATTTTTCTGCTGGTTCAAGACTCCATTTTCCAGATCGGACAATCCCCCACCAAACCCAACTCAAAATAATGAGACTCTAAAAACGATGTTTGCCCAGGAATGCTCTTCAAAATTGCATTGTGAAAACATTTTTGATTTGATTTAATTTGCTTTATTGTTGTCACATGTAATGTGAAATGCATTGTTTTGCATGTTATGCAGACAAATCATACCTTACGTAAGTAACAGAACAGAATGCAGAATATAGTGTTACAGCTACTGAGAAGGTGCAGAGAAAGATTGACTCTAATACATGTGAGGTCCATCCATAATTCTGATAACAGCGCATAAGAAGCCGTTCTTGAATCTGTTGACACGTGTTTACAAACTTTCATAACCTTTGCCTGGTGGAAGAGGTTGGAACAGGGTATAAATGGGGTGGGAGGAATCTTTAATTATGTTGACTCCTTTGACATATCAGAAATGCTTTAATTTACTAAGCAATGGACACAGTGTACACCAATGAAACTAAGTTGCTGGAGGGAATCTTGACGAACAGGATGTACTTGTATTTGGACAGGCAAGGACTAACTAAGGATAGTCAACATGGCTTTATGTGGGAAATCATGTCTCACAAACTTGATTGAGTTTTTTGAAGAAGGAACAAAGAGAATTGATGAGGGCAGAGCGGTAGACATAATCTATGTGGATTTCAGCAAGGCGTTTGACAAGGTTCCCCATGGGAGACTGATTAGCAAGGTTAGATCTCATGGAATCCAGGAAGAACTAGCCATTTGGGTACAGAATTGGCTCAAAGGTAGAAGACAGAGGGTGGTGGTGGAGGGTTGCTTTTCAGACTGGAGGCTATTGACCAGTGGAGCGCCACAAGGATTGGTGCTGGGTCCACTACTTTTCATCATTTATATAAATGATTTGGATGTGAGCATAAGAGGTAAAGGTAGTAAGTTTGCAGATGACACTGAAATTGGAGGTGTAGTGGACAGCGAAGAAGGTTACCTCAGATTACGACAGGATCTTGATCAGATGGGCCAATGGGCCGAGAAGTGGCATGTGTTCTGGTGAGCTGAGTGATAGAATTGGGTCAGATCGTCTTGCAGTGTGCTGCTTATTTTTCTCAAACGGTGTGGTGAGATTCTCACTCAGCATTGGCAGGTTCCAAATTGATGATCATTATTGCTTGTTAAATGTTGGGCTAATAGCCCAGTTCTCCACAGGTTAAGATCTTGCCAGATTTTCCCAAACAAACTAGCTATTGGCAAAACTTAACATAGAAACCAGAGCAGGTTTTTGATAGGTGAACCTCTCTGTTTGCTCCAAAAGATTAGTTTTGGCCACAGTCATACTGGAGAATAGGGCACAATCTACCAGCACCATCCACATGTTCCAGCAGATGTGGGCACTTTAAAGGAGGCTTCACCAACATCTGCCACTGCTCTGCAGGGGATGGCTGTTCTCGCTGGTCAAACTGGCAAGCAGTAGTGTATGGCTGCATTGGTGCAGGTTATGCACAGGGAAAGGAATCCATTACACTATTTTAAACAGATTTCCTACCATAGCATGCATTAACCTGATGCCTACTTGCATGCCTGCTTTGCCTTGTAGTGGTAATTAGCACAGACAACCAGGCAGGTGGCAAAGCAGTCCTCAGTCAAGGGTGTGTACATCTTGTGTCATATCTGTGTGCCACATGGTCTCAGCACTCACACCAAACACATGGCATCTACAGTGAGCAGTGCAACGAGTTTGAAAGGAATGGTCCATAGTGAAGTCCATGGGGGCATCTGTCAGTCAGGGGCAAGAATGTCCTCCCATACCAGTCCCAGGCTTCGGCCATGGTCAGACATCTAGTTGGAGTGGCACTGCACAGGGTTTTGTGCCTTAGGGAATTGGTCATGCTGGGTTCTTTAGCTCCAGACCAGTATAGATGTCTGCTGCAATCACGGACAGGTGCAGCCACCTGTCAGGGATCTGGGTAAGGCTTAGTTGGCACTGTCTCGTCAGATTGTCCATTGGATCTGTTCACAGACATTAAGAAAGAGGGTGCTTAGTGAATAAGGGACTAGGGTAATGGTGTGACAGGTAGCCACATATGCATGGCTTGGATGATGACATGGGGAAGTGCAAAACCTGCGGTCTGACCTGGGGGTGACACAGTGGCTCAATGGTTAGCACTGCTGCCTCATGGAGCCAGGGAACCTGGGTTCAATTCCAGCCTCGGGTGTCTATTTGTGTGGAGTTTGCACATTCTCCCCATGTTTGTGTGGGTTTCCTTTGGGTGCTCTGGTTTTGTCCCATAGTCCAAAGATGTGTGAGGAATTGGTGAATTGGCCATGCTAAATTGCCCATAGTGTTCAGGGATTTGTAGGTTGGGTGCATTAGTCAGGGGTAAATGTAGGATAATGAGGGGAGGGGTGATGGGTCTGGATATGTTACTCTTTGGAGGGTCACTGTGGATTTGTTGGGCCAAACAGCCTGTTTCCACAGGGATTCTATGACTTGAAAGGGAGGGTGCTGCATCACTGCATCTGCAACTGTTCACTTTGTACCCACAGGAGAATGACATTGTCCTGCAATATAGGATATGTTGGCCACTCAAGAATGCAAGACACCTACCCCTTGCCTTGCCTGAGGCATTGACCATCTTGGTTGTATCTCCCTTTGTCACTGTCAGTGCTGGGCAACTCCCTCAGATGTAAACTACATTTACTGGCAGTCCAAACTGATGAATTGGCCTCTAAAGTGTAGGAGTGAGCCAACGCCAAGCACGTGTATTGCTAATCCTGCTAACACATGGTGTATTTTGCTCTCCTCATAAATGCCAGACAGTATGCCTCATTAATGGGCAAGGATTCATCCAGTGGGGTGCTACAAAGTGTTTAAACCTAAAACAATGGCAGGGACAAGCTCAAAAATGGTGAAGCACAAAGCTTTGTAACTATTTACAGTATCTTGTGTGAAAACCAAACTTTCAACATGAAACAGTTTTCAAATGAAACTGTGAATATCACAAAATGCTGAACAACATTTTACATCTGATCATATGTTGAACAAATGGTGAACCAAGAACTGCGAATGTCGGAGAGCTGAAACTGAAACAAAATTTTTGGAGAAACTCAGCAGGTCAGGCAACATCCGTGAAGAGAAAACAGTTAACATTTTGAATTCAATGACCTTTCTAGTCAAAAGCTTTCCAGGAATTGCTCACGTGTGCCATTGGTACAACTTTCCTCTCCACTCCAGCTTTTATGCAGATGGGTGGAAGGACCCAGCTCTACACTGGAGCTATTAGCCCTGGAGATTTTGTTGGGTGCCTCATGCTGTTTTGGGGTCTGAATGGGTCAGATCTGTCAAGGGTCTTCATGCCAGAGACAAGTTGATCCTCCTCAGATGGAACTTTCAAGATTCAAAATGTGGAGAGGCAGAGTACAGATAGAGTGCCTGTCCACTCCTTTGTCAAGACGGGGAAGGGCCTATGTCCTGAGGACCAATGTGTTGGGAGCCAGGGTGTAGGTATTGTCAACTCTCCAGCAGACTCTGAATGTGCTAGGTCTGTCTTTCCATAGCAGCCACCAATGCCCTGGTAGGAAGGCAGATGGCTACAGGACTGGCTGCACTGCTGTAGAGTCTGGATGATAACAAGCAGTGCATCACTGGTCTGGCTGCACTATTGTAGGGTATAGGGTAATAATAGGTAGTGGCTAGTGTGGCTGCAAGGTTTGGGTGATAACAGGCAGTGCATCGCTGATCTGGCTTCACTGCTGCAGGGGCTGAGTGATAACAGGCAGTGCATCACTGGTCTGGCTGCACTGCTGTAGCATTTGGGTGATAACAGACAGTGCATTGGTGGTCTGGCTGCACTGCTGCAGAGTTTGGGTGATAACAGGCAATGCATTGGTGGTCTGGCTGCACTGCTGCAGGGTTTGGGTGGTAACAGGCAGTGCATCACTGGTCTGGCTGCACTGCTGCAGAGTTTGGGTGATAACAGGCAGTGCATTGGTGGTTTTGCTGCACTGCTGCAGGATTTGGGTGGTAACAGGCAGTGCATCACTGGTCTGGCTGCACTGCTGCAGGGTTTGGGTGATAACAGGCAGTGCATTGGTGGTCTTGCTGCACTGCTGCAGGATTTGGGTGATAACAGGCCGTGCATCACGAGTCTGGCTTCCCGCTATGAGGGCCTGTGTCTGCCTGCTATTGCTACTTCTCCCTGTGCATCTGGACAAAATCCCTCATTGCCCAGACCATAGAGTCATCTCTTGCTGAGGGGCTTAGCAAGTATCTGGTCTCTGACTGTCAATAGTCTAAGGTGTTTCTTCCTCACTCATCTATAGGGTTGGTGATGTCTGGAACTCACTGCGTGCCATTATAGAGACCAGTGACATGTCCTTATTTGTGCTGCAGGAGGCAGTGTAGACAATGGCTCCGCCAATGCCTGCACTTTCATCTATCTGGGGAGGTTGAGGAAATGGCCTCAGAGGGAGGAGATCTGGCCCTTGGGAGGGTAGGTTCACCTATAAAAGATATGAGGCAGAAAGCTTTGCAGCCACCAGTTAGTCATGGTGTTTGATCCCAGATTAATGCAGCTGTTGCAGTGGGATGGCAAGTATTACTTACTTAAGTGTCGTGACATGGATATATCTTCATATCCCCACAGGTACAGTCTCTGCCTTCTGAAAGGGCAATGAACCTTTCCTCAGAGTGGATGAGGACATGGATATCTGGCACCCAACCACTGGGCCTACCTCACTCTGCCTTGTAGTAGGCTGTCTTCACCTGAAAAGGAGGATGAGTGAGTAAGATTCAGGTGGGTGGTTTAGCTGTTAGTGGTGGTTCATGTGAGGGGAAATGTATTGAGGTGTTCTGAGGGATTGAGGAGACAGTGTGGAGGGAAAGCAGGTTTAAAGGAATGGGAAGATGGTGGGTAACAAAAGTAAGTGAGGGGAGATGTTCCATGTTATGGCACAAAATAAGTATGAGGCAGCAAAGAACAGAGTATTGCATTTACCCTGACAGAGCATAGAAGATCACTCACCTTCTTCCTGCATTGCTGTTCAGTCCTCCTCACCCTGGAGTTGGCACTGACTCAGGTGGCAATCTTTGATCAGGTTGGCATGGTCTGGTGGCAAGGCCTTTTCTACCAGTCACCTAAGAAGAAGATGCCTCTCCTCTGCACAACCCCATTCATAAGGACCTCCAGGTGTCTCTCAGAGAAACATAGTGCCAGTCTCCCCTTCCCCACCAACTGTTTTCACTCCTTCCACAGTTGAGCAGCATAGCCTCCGCATAGCAGCACTCTTGGGGCACAGAGGGTCAAAGAAGATGATGTGGCCACAAGAGATGCTGGTCTTATGGAGGACCTCCACTGAGTGGTGAGTTTTCTGAGAACAGGCCTGGTGAGATAGCTCACAAATTGGACATAATTCTTGCTGCAAGGGCTAAAACAATGATTAATGCGGTGAGATACAGTGAGAAAACCAACTCTGCCTCATGGCATGAACCAATCCACCAAGCTTGTTTTGCACTGAGCCAAAAAATAATAAGATTCAGCCCAATGATTTTAAATGTTTAATTCAAAGGTGCTGGTCAGGAAACACTGATTGAAAGTGCTTATTTTTGATGATAAACCCAATTTTCTGCTGTATTAATAAAGCTACATTAAGTTATCATTCAAAATATCATTACTTACGAATGGCAAGAAATAAAGTTAAGCAATTACACTCTATGACGTTGTTCAATTGACTTGGAGGTGCCAATTGTGTAGGTTCAGATATTTTACTTTTCTGATTATGTAAATGCTTGCGCAATTTCCAGAATGTGTCCAAAGTAAAGATTCTACCCCACGATGTTGACAAATAACACTAAATTATCTCTCTTGCTACTTATATTGCAAAAAAAAAAGGGCTGTTCCTTGTCTTTTTTACTTTTCAAGTATTGGTAAAAGCTTTCAATCAGCTACTTTTGCAGCTCTCAATTCCAACTTAGAAAATGCACAGAGTGCAGCTAATGGAATAACATTGTGTTTTGAAAGCCCTGCACAGAGGTGTATTTATGCACTGTGCTACATTAGGCCAGAATGTGAAGTTGTGTTGACAATTGCTTTCTTGGCAAGTGGTAACAGTGTGTTTGTGGTGAGGTGTAGGTTCAGGGAGGTGAGGTTTTAGTTGTGTGGGAAAGCATTAGTTGAAAACAGGAGAGAAAATCATTTAAATGTGCACATTTTTCCCATTTTAATTTTCTTTACTGTTTTCTACCATTCAAATTAATACTAACATAGGAACAGGAATGTTAAAGTGCGTGATTTTAAATCCCCCAATATTGAATGGGGGTCCCTTAATTGCAGGGGCTTAGATGGGGCAGAATTTGTTAGGAGGGTTTCTTGAAACAGTATGTAGATCATCCAACTAGGAAAGGGGCTGCATTTGACCTTGTACTGGGGAATGAGCCTGACTAGGTGATGCAAGTGTCAGTGGGGGATCATTTTGGGAACAGTTATCCAAATTCTGTAAGTTGTAAGATAGTTATGGAGAAGGAATAGCCTGGTCCTCAGGTGAAAGTGCTAAACTGGGGAAAGGCTCATTACACCAGTGTTAGGCAGGAACTGGAGAAACTAGATTGGAGGTGACTGAGGATAAATGCACATCTGACATGAAGGAATCATTGAAAGGCTGATTGATCAGCATTCAGGGCCAGCATGTTCAAGTGAGGATGAAAGCTAAGGATGATAAGATTCAGGAATCCTGGATGGCCAGAGCTATTGAATGTTTAGTCAAAAAGAATAGGGAAAATACATCATTTTTAGAAAACTGCAATCAAACAAAGCCCTTGAGACATGTAAAATAATCAGAAAAAAGCTTAAACAAGGAATCAGGAGGGTTAAAAGGTGACATAAAATTTCCTTGGCAAGTACAATTAAGGAGAATGTCAATACATTTTATACGTATATAAGATGCAAGACGGTCGCAAAAGAAAGGGTAGGATCATTCAATGACAAAGGAGGGAATTTATGTGTGGAGCTCGAGGAGGTGGGTGATGTCCTTAATGAATATTTTGCATTAGTATTCACCAAGGAGGTGGACATGGATGATGGTAAGATGAGGGATGGGTATGATGATATCCAAGGTCACGTTCATGTTAAGGAGGATGTGTTGAATATCTTGAAAAGCATTAAGATAGATAAGTTCCCAGGGCCTGATGAGATCTATCCTAGGATATTGAAGGAGACAAGGGAAGAGACTGTACGGGCCTTAAAAGAGATCTTTGTATCTTCTTGAGTCAAAGGCAAGGTTCCAGAAGACTGGTGAGTAGCCGACGTTGTTCTTTTGTTTAATAAGGTCAACAGGGATAATCCAAAAAATTATAGGCTGGTTAACCTTCTATCAGGGAAAGGGAAACTATTGGAGAAGATTATTAAGGACAAGATTTAGTTGCATTTGGAAAAAAATGGACTCATTTGGCATAGAAAGCATGGTTTGGGATGGAGGAGGTCTTGTCTCACAAATTTGGTAGGGTTTTTTGAGGACGTAATGATGATGATGATGAATGAGGTAGGGCAGACGATATTGTCTACATGATCTTTACTAAAGCATTTGGCAAGGTCCTTCAAGGTAGATTGTTCCAGATGATCAAGTCATATGGGATCCACAGTGAGTTAGTAAGGTGGATACGAAATCGGCTTGGTCATGAAAGACAGAGAGTAATTGTGGAAGGGTGTTTTTCTAACTGGAGATCTGTCGCTAGCAGCATTTTGCAAGGATTAGTGCTGAGATATCTGTTGTTTGTAGTACATATATAAACGTGATGCAACATTCAAAGAGCTCATGATTGATCTGTAGCCTAATCAATTTCTCATATCTCTTTATGTCTTTGCTTAACAAAAAATTATCTATCTCAGATGTAATATTAACAACTGATTAAGCAGCCACTGATGTTTGTGGAACAGAGTTCCAAACATCTACCACCCATATTACCTTTCTGATATGAGTGTTTGGAGAAAGTATCTAGTGTGGCACTGACCTCAGGACAAAAATATTCTTAACTCTCTTACAGGAACCAATTAATCTGCCAGTATTGATTTGGTCATCTGAATGACTATCCTATCTTATAACACAAATCAGATCAAAGATCTCTGTTGTTTAATTAGATATTATAAGTCCAGAATGTAGCTGTGCTATTACTATGACGGCGATGTGATGATTTGGGCATGCACTGAGTTGGACGTGACAGCATAACTTGAGAGATGTGCACATCATCTCGACACCAGAATGTATCAATGTCAATGAACATGAGCAGTCAATTGTTCTGGACATCATGTGGAGTACAATCCCAGGGTGGCATGTAATAATACTTCACCATATTGGGCACTTGCTAACCTTACAACAACACCTTCTTACTGTCATGAACATGATAAACCTTCTGCCTGGCTCTTCCAGCATGAAACAATCTCAAGGGAAAAGGGGGTTGGAATGCAAAGATGCATGAGCTGACCTCCCTTTCCTTGTAGGCAGAGTGCATTTCAAAAGTTATAATATAACTCAGGTCTGTACTTCATAGTCCAAAGCTAGCAGTTTGCGCCTGGTAGGGTGGCATAGCTGCAGTCTCAAAGGAAGTTTCTAATCTTACTTAAAGCTCTTTTATTACATAATGGTGGCTTGGAGCAAGTACCAGCTTTCTTCGACAAAGTGGTGTTCCACCTCAGTTTCTGCAATGTATTCCATCTGTGCTTAAGTTGTTAACTGATATAAATCATACCCACATGTTTAATTGGCAAAACAGTGACTAAAAGCTGCCATCGATAGCACAGTGCACAACTGTTACATTACAAATCCATCTACATTATTTGTTCTTTAATTCAAGATATTCTGCATCAACAGAGTGACAATTGCAAAGTGGAGACTGACAGAAATGTCTGAAAATGGTTGTGAAATACACACTATGGATTCAGACCACAATAAATCATGGAACAATTTTCACTTTGATTTTCCTTTTCCATCCTCACCAGGGGGCAGTTGGCTGGACAGCTGATTTGCAATGCAGAGTGGTGCCATCGGTGTGGGTTCAATTTGTAGGACACCGGCTGAGGTCACTATGAAGGTCTCACCTTCTCAACCTTGTCTCTCACTCCTCACCTGAGGTGTGCTGACCCTCAGGTTAAACTCACCCCACCAGTCGTCTTTCTCTTTAATGAGAGCGCAGCCCTCTGGGATTGTGGAGATTTTACTTTTACCTGACTTCACCAAAACCTGGAATATTGGAGGTCCACAGAATTTTCTGTCCACCTGGCAGACTAATACTGCTTTTTGTTTTCTGTTCATGCAGAAAATAAAGATGATTATTCCTGGTATCAAGTTCCGCAAAGTTGGCTGAGTTTTTTTTCTTCTGTCTCCTTGTGCTTTTCCCTTTCTTGCCTGCTAGGGAGATTATTTTGTGGACTCCTCGGAAATTCAAAACTCAAGTTTGAATACTACTTAGTGTGCTCCTCCCTGTTAAAGAATAAGTGACAAGTCATTTAGGACTGAGGAACGTCTCCACCCTGAGGTTTGAGAATCCTTTGTATTTCCTAGCCCAGAGGGGTATGGAGGCACAGTCTTTAAGCATATTCAAGATGGAGATCAATGGATTATGAGGTATTAAATGTGTCAAAGGGCGTGGAACTTTGCTGGAAAATGGTTCTGGCGTAAAAGATCAGCCATAGGTCTTTTGCAGGGCAGAGCTGGCACTATAGGTATACTCCTTTTCCTGTATATTGTATTTGCTTTTTATTCGTATTTTATATACTCTAGTTGAAACATTTAACCTTTTTTTCAAAGACCTTTTCCTTAAGAAATAATTTAAGGGCGGAATTTGCTCATATTTTATTTAATTTTTAAAACATTATTTTATTATTTTATATTTTACTTAATTATGAGGGCAGGTGAGGGTGAGGTGGAAACTCATATGACAGCCCTCCCTCCAATCACCTGACGATCAGCTTATTAAGAGTTGGCAGGCAGGTATGGCTTGGAATTTTGCAAATCCACAGGGCATGACTAGTGACCTGGAACACTAGGGCTGCTGGTTAATCAGAAACTGGCAGTTTCTGGATTATAAAGTCCATCAGTCCAAGCTTACTCCTTGGGTTTCCATTGGCGAATAAGGTTAAATTCATCTCACAAGGTAGGGGTTTCAAGGGGTGAGGAGAAGGTGTTCAAGGGTGCCCGAGGCAAGGGCAGGAGGTGGCTGTTATTGGCCGCCCTCTTACCCCTGCCCTGGGTCTGATTGACCACAGTTAGGCGCTATTAGAGACTCCTGTAATCCAGTAGGCAGGTTGACATGGTTTCTCTTTCTCTAACCCAACAGGGAGGCAGCTTATTTGGGAGATGGTGAAATGATGCGCTTAAGTGGCAATTCATTGACCATATAAAGGGCCTTAATTGGTAGCAGGTCAAGAAGGTCATCCACAGACTGGAGATATGGTAAGAAGAGGGTGAGTTCTGAAGAAGGTCACTGGACTCGAAACATTAACTCTGTTGTCTCTCCATGGATGATGCCAGACCTACTGCATTTCTGCAGGGATTTCTGTTTCTGTCTCAGATCTTCAGAAGCCACAGTTCTTTGTTTTATTTTAACATTACAATGATCATTTTCAGTGTGCTCTAAGGTGCAACTTTGAAGTGTAGAACTGTATTGTAAGCGTGCCAGGGATGTGCCGTTATGCAGTGAGGTTGGTACGTGTCCGATGCCAATGTTTGTGAACTAGGGTCTGCATGTAGTCACTTTCCAGGGCCCAAGCCCTAAGATGTTGGTGACTAGTATCCAAGATGGAAGGTCAGAGGGCCTAGCAATGAGCTTAAACTGCCTGGTAACTGCTCTGGCTTTCATGTTTGAGAATTATCACCGTCTGATTTCTATCTGGTGGGTGGGATAAGGGAAAACTGTGTGGAATTGAGGTGAGGCTGACTAATAATGAGATGTTAATGAATCCAAATGTTGTAAACGGGACTTACTAGCCAGATTCTCATCTTAGTTGGAAAATAGGACTTTCTGCCCTTGATGTTGAGAATCTCATTACTGCAGATCTCATCCAATTTTCTCAATGTTCTTGTGTCATTCAATGGCTGGGCAAATTGCGCCCCTAATCTTTCAGAGTTTGTGCTTGCATGCCAGCCAGCAGTAATTACAGGCTGGCATCAGCAAACAGCTGGCAGTAGGTTGACTACCCAGCCTCTTGGCGAGAGAATGGATTATGCTGAGTGGGTGGGTGAATAAAAATGGTTGAGAGACAGATGCATCCCAAGGCACTTGGTATAATTGCTGCTGTTAACACAAAGAAGGAATTTTTACAATGTCCTTACGATATCAGCTGGTTCTCCTTTCTCCTTTGTCCACTAATTTCCACTGTGATTTGATTTACACACCCTTGTGCTGCAATGCATTTCATGTTTAATATGTGACAGGAGATAGATCAACAGCTCCACCTGTCAATAGGGGGAACAATTCACGTACAGCCACAGGAACACTCTAGTAAATAGGATTTTTGGAAGATTCCCCTCCCAGTTTAACAATCTGAATATGGATAGAGTTGATGTGGATCTAAGATAATGCAAAGACTTGTCCTGAATAAATACATTTCCACTGTTGACAGGAAAGATATTCATTATGTGGTAATTGACTGACTACCAAACTCTACCAATGTTGCCGTGGCCTGTGACATGTGAGATGCACTCTCTTTGATTTGTTTCTGATATTCCTTCCTTCTTGTGAGGCAGAAGGTGCTATCTACCAGGAAGCCATAAGCTACTTCTACATCCTGCACACTGTGGCCCGATTGAATCCTATAATATCACTGCAGAGCTATTCACCAGACCACGCCATACTTGATTTAACCATTCCCAGTGATCACTCTCAATTAAATATCCTCCACAAATCTACTTTCATGATTGAGACATTCTTGCAAAGTCATTAAAGTTATTATAGTCATTATAGTGTTGAAGACGTCCAAAATTTGGTGACCTCTGATTATAATCTGCATAACTTCTAGAATCAATGAATCAAGATCAAACTTGACTTGGTTTCAAACCAATATCAATTTTGATGATAATATAGTATAAGTGAATAACTGAATTGCATATGTGTGAACTATATTCCACATTATCCATGTTCCAAGTATTCTGTGTTCTGCAACTTTTCTTGGTCCCAGCTACTGTGTTCCTCCATTCAGCTTTGCGTCCTCAGTACTGTTTTGATTTAAACCCATGGTTTCCCCAAACATTAAGGTTGAATTTAACTTTATTAATTAAACTTAATTTAATCAGAGATTAAGTTTAAATGGAGGTAGGCAACATGTGAATGTGCACAAATATTTTTCATGGAACTGAAAACATGCAACATTATATTACCAATAGTCAGTCTATCATGTGGCTATTTGAGACACTAACCAGACTTAATAACATTGAGTCAACAGCTGGTTAAGTGTCTAAGTCAGCCAACACAGTTCTTCACAATGAATGACGTATGATTTTTATTTAAAGGCATGTTTGAAATATCTTCAAAACACATTTCCTGCATTTTTCTGTACATAATTCCATATGGAACACAATAGTGTTTGAATATACTCAAAAGAAAAACCTAACGATGCAAAGATGAGCGAAGGAGTCTAGAGCATTGGAGGAATACTTAATTTTCCATGAAAATTTGTTCTTGAAAAATGATTAAGCAAACTACTGTTTCTGTGTTTTTATTAAAGCTACACACTTTCACATTTCCATTTGCATTAAATCTTTGTTTTTCTTTCTTTCCATCTTTAGATCCTGAGCATTTGAGCCCCTCACTCATCCTTGACTGAAGGTAATACTAATCAATGTTCAACTATATCTTTTCAAATAATCATTGGTATATTAAACTTTACTCATGACTGTATAATTTCCTCATATGCATAATCATATTTGGCTTTCTTATGACTGCAAGAAAAACGATCTTACCCAGGGCAAGTTAATCCTCATTTATTGAATGTCAAACATATTTAAATATATAAAAGATGTCTATCTTGAGAGGTGTGTGAAACATCTGTAGAATGATTAAAGCAAGTCAGAGTGTACAGAAAGGTATGTGCAATTGAACAAGATATTCCTGTTGCATTTTAAGTGGTAAATGTATTTTCGTTTCCTTCACTAATGTGATGAAATTGGCACTATGAAGATTTATAGGTGATGATTCATCCCTCCAAAAATATCTAAGTAGGCAGTTAGGAAGGAACATTAAATTAGTATATCTAAGATAATAAATGTTTTAGAAATGTGGTAAATTTGGTATATTCTTTCAAATTATAGTAAATGGCCATTCCGTTTTGTTGTCTGCTCTGTTATTCAATTAGAACATGGTTAATACGAATCTCACCTCCAGCTGCCCACCTTGGTTTTGCAATCTTAATATCTTTGTCTAACAAAAATGTATTTAATCTCAGATTTGACATTTTCAATTGACTGCTATCCTCAGTTTTATTTTGATGTGAGGTAGCGGGGGGAAAGAGTTTTAGACTTGTGCTATCCTTTATATTAGCAAGTGCTCCCTGCCATTATCCCTATTATCTCCTTTAATTATTTTAAGCATCTCGCTTAGATCATCCAGTAATCTTCTATACTCAAGGGAACATAAAATAGTCAATCTGACCTCAAAATTTTAACCCTTTTTAGGCCCATTTCTATCAAGATATTGCAAACAGACATAGGATCAAATTGGTGAAAAGTAATATAGGAACAGAAGTCATGATTTTTTTTCCCTACACAAACAGCCCACATTTCAAGTGGATTATTGTTTTGGGTGTTGGAAGCAAGAACCAAAGGATTATTTAATGTGCTGGCATCACTGATTCCTGACACACAGGTTTTACACAGCTAGCTCCAAAGGAAATCCTGTTGAGATTCAACTGAGCTGTGGGTGGTGAACCAGGCTTTCCTGATGGCTGGTGCTGGAGAAGCCAACAGGTTTACGCATGGATTAAAGACAGCAGTGGAAGGCCTGTTCGGTAGAAACTGATGGTAACAGTGCAGATCCCGATCCCACAAAGTAAGAAAGTCGTTTGGTTTGAATGCTTCTTCTTTCTGGCAATACAAGATGCTCAAGGAAAATCGCTACCTTGATTCATGTCTGCATTATGATCCTTTGCAAAATCAGTCTAAAAACTTTAACTTGACCTGTGTCATATCGAGATGACAAATGAAGATATTGTTTTTGCATTTCAGTTTTGCGAACACTTATGATCTGGTTTGGAGGAGCAGACTCTACGACTTCGGTACAAACATCTGTAAGCCATGGTAGAGGGTTTTATTTTACTTTCTTTGTCCATCCTTAGAACTCTTAAGCCAACATTCAGTAGAAATGAAATTATGAATAAATAATTCATGATCTACTCATAAAATACCAGGAACAAAATCTTGCAGTTTCAAACACCCAATTTCTGAAAAGACAGTTTTTTTTTAGTGGATCAATGAAGATGGAGAATGCGAGGTATTCCCCCATGTTTTATCCTGTGAGGAGTAGGCTGCATTTTAGAGTTCCTCACTGGAGGATTTGCAAGTGGGCAGGAATTGGTGGTGAGGGGGAGGCACAGGTGGAGCAAAAACAAATTCCTGACTGGTCTACCCGGTGCCTACACATTCACCTTTGATTTACCCGTAATTGTATCAGCAGCTCATCCACCTTTGCCCCACATGAACTCCTTTAAGGGCCGTTTCTGCCTGGCCACAGCTTTGAGACTGGCAGGAGGAGTTCAGGAACGAAAGAGAAGTCTAGCACATCACCTTGCTCGGGCCTTGGGAGAGAAAGATGGGTGAGACGGTATTCATCATTGGTTCCTCTTTCCAGATTAGTCTCTCCTGTACCCGAACCCCAATACTATGCTAACTCAAGTCCTATCAATGTCCATTGTCATAGAGTCATAGAGATGAACAGCATGGAAATAGACCCTTCGGTCCAACCCGTCCATGCCGACCAGATATCCCAACCCAATCTAGTCCCACCTGCCAGCACCCGGCCCATATCCCTCTGAACCCTTCCTATTCATATGCCCATCAAGCCTTAATGTCCTTCATGCCAATTCTCTCAGCACTCTTTTTCTTACACTCTCCAAGCCAACTCACCAAGTTAGATCTCAGGAGCTAGTTTGGAATGATGTAAAGGTTGAACTATCTAATACAGCTTTCACTGTTGTAAAAAAATCTCACATTCATGAACACTAATGCAGCCACATAAATATCTTCATGTATGTAATCCTCCATGAAAAGAAACACATTTGTATTTGTAACTTCATATCAAACTAATCCTTTAGTAACCTTTTTGAGCTGTCAATTAAACCATGAAGTTTGGACCCCTGCTTAGAATTTGAGAGACCAGGCAAACATGAATAATGATTTAGCTTTTTTTAAATCGACCAGTTCAAATATATCATAACACACTTCTGGGGCAGGTGGGATTTGTACACAGACCCAGAGGTAGAGATACTACACTGTGTGCCACAAGTCCCTCATAATAATAATACTGAAAGCCCTTCTGGTAATATCAATAACCTGGAACAGATTTTTTTCAACTCACTGAAACAAGCAGCTTATTTTTAATATTTAAAAACAATTTGGGGATTTCAATAACCTCACGATAGATGTTTTATTTAACCTTTAGTTCTTCAAAGCTGTGAGGATTTAAATAAATGCATTCATCAGCTGTTTCACGTACCTCCTTCAAAAGCATTTGCGACCATTCTAAAACATTGTGCCTCCAACACTGCAGGTGAAGGCTTCTGCTGTGGTACAAATGAAGTCTATTTGAACTTAGCACAATGTCAAAATGGCCTTGCTGAGCTTGGGTTTCCCTGACTCATGTGGTGAGTCAGGTTGCACCCCCTTTTCCTTCCTGCCGATAATGGGGCATTTGTTGGAAATGGGGGCAGGACTCACTATTTTGGAGTCGCTGTGGAGCCTCCATGACTCCCTGGAAATCTAGGTCTGAGCAGATGTCTGCAGGGGCAGAAGAGGATGCAGGTATTTGGGAATAGTCAACAATACCTGATGCAAAGTGATGGAGATGGGTAGAAAGTGAAATACCTTCAACAAAGGAATAGCAATTGTCTTTCCACACCTCAGCTTGTAAGTGGGGTAAAATTGAGATATAAAAGCCAGTGAGGTCTCAAAATGAATTCCTAGTTATCTCTGCACTATTGAATATAAGGAAGCAGCTGAGATGTTACAAATGGCCTTTGAATCCTTATGCTATGCTGGTTAAATACCATCTGGACCTCCTGTTTTTGCGTGTTGTTCAGAGATCACCTGCTGGAAAGTGTCCATGCGTGAAAGATGGGTTTGGCTGTGATATCCTCCACAGTTGAATAGCTAGCTGACAGATGCTACTTAGGCTCACATTTGAAGAACGGTCCCTTGCACTCAGTGCTGGAGATCTGCCGGTGTGTGAGGAACTGGGCTCCAGCAAGACTCAAAACTGTCAACCGGTTAAATGGCTCTCCTCTGTTCACTGCCACCTGCTGGGATTAGGCACTTACTGTAGGCCTGCTTATATTTTTCTGACCTCCCTCATCACATGCACATTACAAGCCTGAGCAAATTATCAACTTTGTTTTCTCACAAATGAAGCATACTCAAATGTTTTCTTTGTGAGACTCTCCCACCAATGAACCATTTCAAATGTATTTGAAAAAATGAGATGGCAAAGAATGTTTTATAAAAGATGATCAGCATTTGCAAGTGCCATGAAGATTCTATTAACACTGCTGTTGTCACATCAATGGATATTTTCATACGTTTTTTTCACATTTGTGTAATGCAGATGGTGGAGAAAGGGATGTGAGAATTGATATTTCTCAGTACTGCATAATTCCCAAAGGTCTCAGGAATTAATTAACATATGAATATCACTGATTATTGAACTACTCTTGTAATCCTGTTACACCTGTTTGCAAACACCTTAATAACCCTCTTTTACTTTGTGTAGATACATAAAAAGATAATTTAATCTGCAATGTTGATAAACTTGATCCATTTTTGCAACTTAACCTGGACTGGTTCCAAACTCCAAGTTGGCTGAGACTAAAGACCAACTTTAGTCTTCCGTCTGAGAGCCAAACCAGTCTGAACCCCTGAAGAGAGAACAGATGTGCAGATTTGATGACTGAATCCTACGTGACTAAGCAAATGTCTTTCGCTGCCCCTCACCACCTCTGTATCCCAGGGGCAACTTAGCCTTTCACACTGCTATTTTCCTCCTCCATGCCTGTTGTGTGAGGACTAGCAGAAGAAATCAGAAGGTTTTAAAAGCCCTCCAGAGACAGCTAGGGACAGATACAGACATGTTGTGGGAATAATTCAGATATACAGAAAAAGACTGAGAGAGAGAGAGAAAAAGGATAGTGCAAAGGAACATGCATCAAATATTCTAAATGGGACAACAATTCAGAGATAGTGAGAAAGAGCTAGATAAGTAGAAAAAAGATTGATATGTACATAAAGTTGATGCAGAAGCACAGGTGCAGAAGAGAGAATGCATCAATTGAATGAGTTGTCAAACTTGTGAATTGTTCTCCTTTCAAATTCTACTCTTCCTCAATGATTTTCGTAACCACTTTAATTAACATCAAAGTAGCTGACAAGATATGTTTGTAACAAGAAGAAAGTGTGTAAAGATTGCAGTCACTATTTTTTTGTATACAAGGAAACTAATGGGAGCATTAGAGTATAATAAAACTCTTTTCTGTTACCCAGGGATAAATGGCTTCGTCCAAAAGTGCAGTCTATATTCATTATACCCTTGGGTAACTATTACTTACCAATACATTTCCAAAGGTTACTGCTAGCCAGACCAGTCAGCACCTCTGAGGATATTAGTCCTTTTGAATGATGGTGGTAGGCACCAGTTTCGTTATTCTCCCTATTACCTTTTAAGCATCACTTACTGAAGATGCTGGCCTGCTGAATGTGACAGAATGAACAATATTGGGAGTTATTATAGCCTAGAACTAAAAGCTCAAATAGGATTTGTTAAATGCAACTTTACAATTAGATTTTAAGGTAAGTTTGAAGCTGATTGAAGTGGGAGTCGTACCATTTGGGCATGTTAAAAGTCATATGGCAAGGAAGAATTCAGAACTAGTTTAATATTAGAATAAAAGCTAGAAATGTGTTGCTGGAAAAGCGCAGCAGGTCAGGCAGTATCCAAGCAGCAGGAGAATCGACGTTTCGGGCATGAGCCCTTCATTCTTGAAGAAGGGCTTATGCCCGAAACGTCGATTCTCCTGCTCCTTGGATGCTGCCCGACCTGCTGCGCTTTTCCAGCAACACATTTTCAGCTCTGATCTCCAGCATCTGCAGTCCACACTTTCTCCTAATATTAGAATAATGCAACATCATTTCTCTATCTTTATCAGTCATTATTTTCCAGGGGAAAGGTAGTATTTTTGCTTTCACTGCAAGAAACTGGTTTGCTGGAGTTTCTGAAATCTAAACTAGCATGCACAATGAGATGACAAGGTAATTAACGGTTCTGAATTATGACTGATGTTTGCTGATTTTCCCTCACACACAGGGGCTCAGTAACTCCTCCTAGCTAGTTTCACGAATAATGCCATCAACATTCATCATTATTCAATTATTCAGAAGAATCGACAGAAAATATTCAGGCTCTGTTGTGACTAATGATGCCAAAGCTTTCTCAAGAATTTGATCAGAACCTCATAAAGACGGAGGATCTCAGGCATGCACTGAGTTAAACATTAGCCAATTTCAGGATAGTGGAATGGGTGTTACAAGGAATTTCAGAGTAGCTAGTCTCAGCAAAAAAAACTATGATTTTTGCTTCTAAATTACAGCATGTATGAGCGTGTGTGTGTCCATATATATGTATATATGGCTGCATGTGTACATATAGTCTATGCTTTTGTATGTGTGAATGCAAATGTGCATGTTTGAGTGCGTTTGCATGTTTGTTGTATGTAAAAATATATGCGGTCAGGCCAGCACTGGAAGTGGATTTGAGATTCTCTCAAATAGCTTGCTGTCTTGGCTAATGTACGAAGAAGAGCAATTTGGTCCTGGGGTCATAACGGTGCCCATGGAAACTTAACTTACCGAAGCAATGGAAAATGAGATGTTGATGAAAGCAAGCCAACGCTTCAATAGAACAATTAATATTGAGTCACATAGAAAAATCAGTCTGATGCTCCAAAGCCACATCACACAGATGAAGGTATATACCCAATACCTTCATTGTTTTCTCTGCACACATTTACGAATGCTGACAGCTGGCTAATTGATAACGTTTTGAATCATGCTTTTCCATCAGTATCCATCCATACTGTCAACTGAGGGGGATAGAAACCAGTGCTCAAATGTTCTCTTCCTGTGGAGGGAAGCATTTTGGAACAGGTAGAGGCAATAATATGATTTTGATCGGATTGTGTGCAATTGTATTTTTCAATGATGTATTCAGTGAAATGCATTTGAACTTACATATGTATGGCAGAGAGTTTTCACTTGTGCTACTTAGGTTCAAATCCAGTAGTCATCTTCTCTGTCTGTCATGAATCTAACTAAGTGAGATGTGCTTGGAGGGATTTCCATGCAGTCCCTTGAAGAAATGGCTCTACATTATAAAACTATGTTGCATTAGATTGGGGTTGAATCAATCTGGAATTTGGCAATATTACACAGGATTCCAATGCAGGAAATCAAATTGGCCACTTTTGTGATCATCTGCCAAAGGTGCATTGATAGAGATTGTTTCGGGACACAGATCCATATTCTGTCTCTGACTATATGGATACCTGACCTAGGACTGATTAACTTCGGAATGTTCAGTGAATATTAATCTCATACATGCAACTTTTACTATACCTGCATTGGGAGTGCTCACTGTAAAGGTGGAGTTTAAGAACAGGAAGAATTCCATATACTAATATTTTTCATATTGACGGGGACAAAAATATTATTGAAGAAACAAAAAATGAAAATAAAGAGTCTATCATTTTCCATTAGCTGTGTCTGTCATTTATTGTCAGCTAAATTATTGGAAAGTCAATGCTCCTTTTACTCATTGGGAACTATTGTACAGTAAATTGCAGTGCCCAGTCACCTTATTATAACTCGCATCATTTGGGGATAGAAGGTATAAAATGTAGGGCTTGGTGCATTTCAGCTGGTGTTAGTTCCTAAAGAGATTTGATTTACTTTTGCTTTCAGGTAGTGTACTACCAGAAAAAGAACTGAGGAAGGGAACAGTGTGGCTTGTTGTTGACTTCACAGCCCCCATTATATTGCAAGACATTTTCCTTCCTCTCTCTTCCACCACCAGGGATCTGAGCTGTCCAACTTGATGTATTTGATCACCTTGTTGCATTTAAATATTGGAAGTGAGGCCTAGAAAAATGACTGGTTTACCTGCTTCTGGCCTCCAAGAGTTGAGATTAATCACACTAATCTCCACATCTGCACACTCCTTCTTCTAATTATTTTGTATAGGCCTTGATGTATTTGAGATATTCAGAAAAACACTCAACTTGGCGTGTGTGTTTGTGTGTATGTTTGAGAGAGAGAGAGATAGAGAGTCTGTCCATCTGTCCCCTGTTGGAGGTGATGTGGTGGGTTGCAGAGATGCAGTTAGGCCCAGTAGAAGCACAATACAGGAGCCATAGAGTGAATGAATGGTGAAGGGCACTGGTTAGAAATCCCAGGACTCTATCCCATTTGAAGGATTTATGTTCCCTAGCTCCCACCTTTACATTCTCTCATTCCTTAACCAAAAGTCCCATGGCCCCTTATACCCACCCATGCCAATTCCACAGCTACTCAACCAATATTTGGTTTGGGCCAACATCTTAAGTCATGTTATCATAAAATGAAATAAGCTTCTAAAAACCTAATGCTGCTCTTACAGATCTGATACAGAAAATAACCTCTAATTCATATTCAAGTGGTTAATCTCTGATGAACACTTTTTTTTACCCTAAATCCTTTACTATTCTCTTTAAGCTGCCAAATATAGCATTTAAAACTCAGCCAAGCATTCATATTTTTCAGGGAAATATCAACAAAGAACACGACTGAAACTGCTCAAATATGTGCTATACTTGTTGCTCTGTCAACTAAAGCACTCTTGTGAAAGTTTATTTTAACAATCATTGACAGTTGCTGTTAGGTTTTCTTTGTATTTTAAAGTGCATGGGATTAAAAACCCTTCAAATCATCACGATTAAACCTATTGTGATTAAACTTAAGGCCCTTCAAGGATGTTTAAACCTACCCCAGTAAATTGTGGCTCCTCCAATGTAGACTAAGGCCATTGCAACAACCAGATTGGGTTTGTTGACTAACACAGAATTCAAATGGCTGGATTTGAACTTCTCTCCTATGTAATCCATGCCCCATTCCATGGGATGGTGTGGGGAATCCAGGAAATAAGTCATACAATTGGTAGGATATGGCATTTCACGATACGTTAACCATTTGTATGAGGCCATTAAATAGCTCATAGCACTTCACCTAACATCTTGCTGTTAGACTATTGGCTTTGACTTCCTATTTGTTCTCACTGCTTTTTCACCATGTGTCTGTAGGGTCTCTTAATTCCTTGAGGTCACAGGCCCTTCTTCCTCCTTTCTACTCCTCCACCAAGATATCCAAAAATCATGGGTTCCTGCTGTCTTCCATGCTCAGAAATCCTTAGGTCCCAAGTCATATTCAATTTGACCAGGGCTCCCCGTTCCTTCTCCAGTCATACTACACCTCCAATTTAAGCAATAACAACTTTCATGTCGTCATAGAATCCCTACAGTGTGGAAACAAGTCATTTGGCCCATTGAAACCACAGTGAACCTTCACGGTGAACCCATCCAGACCCACCCCATCCCTGTAACCCCGCATTCCCCATGGCAAGTCTTCTCCCTAACCTGCACATCTTTGGACTTTAGAGGGTAACCGGGGCACCCAGAAGAAACCCACGTAGACATGGGGAGAATGTGCAAACTCCACACAGACAGTTGCCTGAGGCTGGAATTGAACCCAACTCCCTGGCGCTCTGAGGCAGCCGTGGTAATCGCTCAGCAACCATGCTGCCCTTTCCTTCAGTGGTTCTAGCGATTACTGAATTTGCACCCCTTGTTGATGTGTGCAGCTAATCAAAAGCGCAATTAATCTTGATGGCATGTAGAAACAAAATACAGATGTTGCTCTCTCTGCGTCATCCAATTGGCCCAGGTTAATTTGGCATCACAATCCTTGAACCAGTTTCAGAGGGTATCCAATTAAACATCCACCCTTTGCCCACTAATCCCCAGGCTTCCTCTCAATACTCATTGAAAGAACAAAAATCTCTACCATCAATATATATTAAAGGGAATCTAACTGTGTGGGTTTATCCTCATGAGACCTGTGAAATGTAGTTTTCAGGCAGTCAGATACATTGTGGAATGTCAGTAATAGCTGCAGTTATCAGTCTCAGTGTGAAGGAGCATAAACACAATTGGATGTATAATCTGTAACACAATGTACAGGGATTGTAAACGCATTTAATTTCAACAGCATGCTATAATGAACGACCAAATAAAGCATTTACATTTTACGGGGAGAATAATGGAAGCCTGGGAGTGATTACAAGGCAGTAATATAATCAAGAGCATGGGTTGATATTCTAAGTTAGGACAGTAAAGCTTGAATAGTGATATGAACTGTAATTGCTTATAATGGGTAATGCTTGAATTATGAGGGGATTTTATTCAGTTTCTCAACTGCCAACAATTGCATAGAATTTGACAGCACTGAAACAGCTGGCCTGGTCCAACAGGTCTATGTTAGTGTTTATGCCCCAAACAACTCTCCCACTATCAATATCCTTCTATTCCTTTCTCCCAACTACGTGTATTGAGATTGCCCTCTAATACAGTTCACTAGGACAACAAATGCCATTTGTAATTTCTCTGTAGTTAATTACTATTCATTCGCATAATTTTATATTTCTTCACATCCTTTAAAGTGGAGATCCCAGTCAGGCAATTTCTCTTTATTAGGCACTAATCATTAAAACCCATAAGCTGAATTCACAATTGGTATCTTTTATGTTTCCAAAGTGTTATAAATATCATGGTATTTTTCTAACACAATATGCCTCGCACTAAAAACTGGGCTGCAAATGGCTGACCTTCATGCTGTCCCCTGGAACAGTTACAGCTTCAGTGCCCTTTTTATATACATGTCTACTTGTCAATTTCATAGTCAACTACACCTGAGTACACAGCAGGGTTCTGACTGGATGATCGTCGCACTTTAGCAGGAGTCTGGCTGATTGCTATACTTTAAACGCGCGTGTGAAGACCCTCATGTGACACACTGTGGAGCACACTACATGTTAAGTAGCTACTGAGGACACAGAACAAATCAACGGAAACGGATTGGGACAGTTGCCATACAACTCTACCATTTAGTCGACACCGAGCCTGTGGCGCATTGGTTCTGCATCATAGCATGGAAGGACGTAGGCCTGAGTCTGAGATTTTGCATGTGGCATTTTTCTGACCCCAGTCAGAACCAAATGGAGCAAAATCAAGTTATTTCCCCAAGGGGGAGCAGGAAAAGTTAGGATTAAAGGTGACTTGTTTTATTCTTCTGCTTTATCGTTGCCATATTGCTTTGGCAACACCTGGAAATAGTTTGCATCTTGCGGTACAAAAAGGGCACAAAAAGAAAACACTTAATTAGTGGATGAGATAGAACTGAATAGTGATAACAGCTTTCACTATGTACTGTACAATGGACAGGCAATGTGATTAACGGACGCAACCTAATGGGTTCATTGTTCAATCAACCTGCACACCTCTAATTCCCTGATGTAGTAGCTTTGGAAATCCTTTATTGCAAACTTGCATGCAGTATCACCCAATATTCAGACTCCAAGCAAATTGTAAAGTAATGTTTGGAAATGACTATACAATATATTGATGGATTAAAGCCTAATGTCTTCATATGGCTGCCCTCTTGCTATTTTAACAGTGATGTTAACCAAGAGTCTCCACTGCAGTGGAAAGGCCTTGCACAGAATTAGTTGAAGGGAGACTTTTAATTAATTTGAGGTTTCTATCAATGAAATGAGCAAGAATAGGAAGGTATCTGCTTTAGGAGAGTGACAGAAAGATCATAGGACATTATATTGCCCTAAAGATAGATTTGTCTTTCTGTACATTTGTAGTGAGGTCAAATATTGCTGGTTTACTAGGGTAGAGGGGGTTGGGGTGCGGGTGAGGATGTCAGTGGTGGGTGTCCCTGAGAACTAGTGGCCAGAGTAGTTGGACAAAGACTAGCCCAACGATGCATGTCATTTATCAGGCCTGGACAGAGACATTCAATGGGGAATTAATGATGATAAGTAACGGGCCCCTTCCTGCTTTTACGCCACCCTTGGGAAGGGGCTGCCTTTCATGAACTGTTTGCACTCTCTCTGACCTTTGCACCCAGGTGCTAGGACTTTCACTAAAAGTGACATCATTCCCACAAGCCTGGGACCTGAAAAATTACTGTGAATGAAAGCCCAAAATGAGTTTTCATTTATCTTGTAATGATGCACGACACTACATTGAAGACAAATGGCATCTCCTGACTTTGCTTTTATCACTGTCAGTGCAATTAATAGGCTGTGCACCTCACTACCATGTTCTCGTAAAGCATTGCTAATGAAGGGCAGTTAACCCACAGGGATTATGACTGATTTAAAAATCTATGTCCTGTAGCTGGTTTGTCTTTTGGATGAGATGTTAAACTAAGGCTTTCTCTGTTCTCTCAGATGGATGTAAAATCATCCCTTGGTACTTGAAGAAGAACAGGGAAGTTATCCCCAGTGTCCTGATCAACATTTATTCCTCAACTAACATCACTAAAATACAGATTATCTGGTCATTATCACCTTTCTGATTGTGAGACAGAGCTGGGCACCAATTAGGTCCGACATTTCTGATACTACAACAATGTTGTAGGCTTTAAAATTAATTGGCTGTAAAGTGGTTAGGAATGCCCTGAGAGGCACTATAGAAATGCAACCTTTCTTTCTTTATGAAAATACGCATCACCTATCTTTAATTATAATTTGATGCTGTCATTTATTTTCCCTGAAACCACACCCTTGAAACAGCACCATTTTATAAAATTATAATAAAACATTCAACAATAGCAATGCACAAGAGTTGCACTTTAGGCTAGAGTGAGAATATGCAATCAAAAGTGACTGAATGACTGAATTTGCAAATGCTTTTTCATTCTGCTGTGATATGTGTTATAAGTTACAGATTGGCTGAATTTACAAGCTGCTCTGGAAAAAGCTAAGGTCTAATTATCTATTTGACATCAAATTTATCGATGCTATCAGCTTTTGGGGAAAGCCACAGATTTCTGAAGTTGTTTCATAAGTCGAAATGGAAAGGATTTTTTCCCATAGGAGCTTTCAGTGGGTGGAAAAAGCAGGGCTGTAATATTGTCATTCTTCTTCTGAACCAGGCTTCCATTGTGCCCAGCTTGAATGCAAAATCATAACATCATTCCACCACCAAGAACTTCAAGGGTGGCATGGAGGCTCAGTGGTTAGCACTGCTGCTTTACAGCACCAGGGATTTGAGTTTGAGCCCACCTTTGGGTGATGGTGTGAAGATTACACATTCTGTCTGGGTTTCCTCCCACAGATATGCATGTTCAATGGATTGGCCAAGCTAAATTGCACATAATGTCCAGGGATGTGTAGGCTGGGTGGATTAGCCATGGAAAACATGGACTGTGACTGGGTGAGATGCTCTTTGGAAGTTCAGTTTGGGCTTGATGGGTCGAATGACCTACTCCCATACTGTAGGGATTTTATGATTCATCCTAAAGGTAAACAGAACTCTTAAAAGGAGTCTTTTGATTGTTACTAATACAGTGCGTGATGGATAATACTGGACCAATTGTCTGTTATATATATATTTCCCAGTTCAAGTAAGTGTAAATCTGGGACTAGTGCTAAAATTGGAGAAGCAACCTTACAAACTGGTCAAGTAACAGTCTGACATAGTCACAATCACAAAATCATACCTTACAGACAATTCCCCAACACTATTATCATCATTCCTAGATATGTCTGGATCCATTGGTAAAACAGATGGCAGCACAGTGGTAGACTGTTGAGAGGGAGTTGTCCTGGGATTCCTTAACATTGACTTTGGACTCCATGAATTCTCATGGCAACAGGTCAAACATGAGCAAGGATCCCTCTTGCTGATTACCACATACTGCTCCTCTCTTGTCTGATGAAGCGGTGACGGTGGCAAGGGCACAGAATGTACTCTGGGTGGGAGACTTCAATGTTCACTATTGAGAATGGCTCACTGCACCACTATTGACTTAATTGGTCAGGCCATAAGGACAAACTGCTAGGCTGAGTCACCTGCAGATGGTGAGGAAACCAAGAAGAGGGAATAACATTCTTGACCTCATCCTCACTTATCTGCCTAATGCAGGTGCATCTGTCCATGACAATATTGGTAGGAATGACCACTTTACAGTCCTTGTAGAGATGAAATCTGTTTTAACATTGAGGGCATCATTCATTTTGTTGTGCGGCACTACAACTGTACTAAATGGGATAGACTTCAAATAGATCTAGCAATTCCAGACTATGCATCCACATGGCACTGTAAGCCATCAGCAGCACAGAATTATACTCAAACACAATCTGAAACTTGATGACCCTGCACTTCTCCCAACCTATCCTTACTATCAAAGCAGCGGATCAACACTAGTTCACTGAAGGACACAGGAGAGCATGCCAGGAGCAGACCCAGGAATACCTAAAAATGAGGTTTCAACCTGGTAAAGCTACAAAACAGAACTTGTGGTCCCACAGTCAACAGATCAGTCTAAGCTCTACAATCCTGCTACATCCAGTTGTGAATGATGGTGAACAATTAAACAACACACTGGAGGAGGAGACTTCAAGAATATCTCCATCCTCAGTGATGGGTAGCCCAGTACATCAACACAAGGGGTAAGGCTGAAGCATTTTAAGGATCTTGAGCCAGAAATGCTGAGTGGATGATCCAAATCAGCTTCCTTCAGAGGTCCTCAGCATTTCAGAAGCCAGCCTTCAGCCAATTTGATTCACTCCATGTGACACCAAGAAATGATTGAAGACACTGGATGTTGCAAAGGCTGCGGGCCATGACCACATTCCAGTGATAATACTGAAGACATGCTCCAAAACTGGCCTAGTTTAGCTGTTCTCGTGTAGCTACAGCACTAGCACCTGCCTGTGGAAAATTTTGAAGGTATGTCCTGTACAGAAGAAGCAGGATAAATCAAACCCAGCCCATCATTCAGCCCTTGATCATCAGTAACTGATATCAGCTACCTCTCTGCCTTCAATACCCAAAGGGTGACTGAATTTATATGCCAGTATAAAACAGTAACTTCCATTGAGGTCGTGGTATATCCTTCAATACAAGTCATTGTGCAAGTTCTAATTCCTCTTGGCTAGGCATGACAAATTACTTTTCTTTGATATTGTTGGAGTTGGTGGCCATTTACTGAAATAGCCTTGCAAAGTGACTGGGCTGTGCTGCTGATATTATCATGCAGCTAAAGGGCATTCTTTCTTACTTATTTGAATAGGTCGGAAATTAATGAACACACAGCTATTCGGTCATGAGCAGTTGGATGTGAGAAGCGGGCTTGTATTGATGTGTAACAGAAATAGTTATACTGGTTCCTGTCTGAGCCAACAAGCAAGCAAAGACAGAACAATTGTTGCAACATTGCATTGCAATGCAGGAAAAACAGCAGCAAATTTGCAGACAGCAAACTCCCACAAACAGCAATGAAATAAATGGCTAGATCATCTGCTTTAGGCTAGGGGATAAATATTTACCAGAGCCCCCTGTGAGAACTCCTCCCATCATTTTTCAATGAGTTCTGCGGCGGTTTTATATCCATCGGAGAGATGTGAAAGACACTGGCACCTCTGACAGCGCAGTGTTATCCCTGTGCGGCTCTTAAGGGTCAGCCAAGTTTACATATTCCAGTCTGTGAATGTAGTTGCTAGTTATCGTTCAAAATCAGAGATTTTCTGCATAATGTTTTGTGCAGAATAATGAAACAATTCCATTGATAGGGCCAAGTAAGGTCACAAGATAGTTCAGATCCCAGAATATCTGGGTCTTCTCTCCACTTCCCAGGCTCAGGAGAATCCAATTGAGAGTAAGGGGTACACTGACTTGGCTGCTTTGGAGGAAACCCTCTAGTGTTGGTTTACAAGTGTGTCTGTGGATGTTCCTGAGCTCTGTTGCGATCTTGAAATGCTTACATTAGCAGAGCAATTCATGTATTCACTGAGAGCTGGGGTTCGGTGCAGATATCGATTTATAGTGAGGCCTACCATGGTAAAGCTGGGGATAATAATTGATTCAGTCAGAGTGGGTGGTGGTGGTGGTGGTGACCGCCAATCTAGACTGAGACAGTTGACCCCTTGGAAAGGTAAATAAAAATTGGTTCATCTTCATTTTTGGCTTTCCAACAGAAAACAACACACATTAGTAGCTAATTAATATCATTCACTGAGATCTGGTTTGGAAATAGCGACCAGACAGCAAGAGTAAGCCGGGTGGACTTGGTCCACAATCAATCCTTAGGCATCATTGCTCACTTATCTGGTGTAGTTTGTTAGGAGTAAATCTGCTGCAATACTCTAATGTTTAAGATGGAATGTGAGGGTGACAATATAACACAGATGAGACTGCATTAGAAAATCATCAGGAACTTGCTTGCACATAAGTGGATTTCCTTGAATTTCAAATTGAGCTCTTGATGCCTCCAGAATGATTTAACTTCGTTTCTGCTGAATGGGCTCTTCACTTAAAGCAGAGAATAGAAAGTACTGAAAATATTGGAAGGTGTCATTCTAAAATTAAATAAATGGGGAATGGGCTGTGGTCAGGCATAAATGGGCAATGATGATATTACTGCCATGTCAGAGTCATTTATGTACTATTGTTATTTTATAAGACATTAATTGGTGATTAATCCAGGATTGTGAATGCAAGAGTTTGATATTTTGTACCCGTTTGGGTTTACACCAAATGTAAAAAGTTATTAGGTTTGTTGCAGGACGTAGTGTTGCACCTAATCACTTGACCTGATGGTGACCTTTGATAGATCACACATTGCTTTTCATGGACTCAGAAATAGAGATCCTCATCGAGGAAATAACGAAACAAAGCCTTGCATTTACATC
The DNA here is from genome assembly GCF_020745735.1 of Hemiscyllium ocellatum. Classification (NCBI taxonomy): domain Eukaryota; kingdom Metazoa; phylum Chordata; class Chondrichthyes; order Orectolobiformes; family Hemiscylliidae; genus Hemiscyllium; species Hemiscyllium ocellatum. The sequence continues at coordinate 23,267,195 of NC_083431.1, forward strand.
ATGCCTGTTATGACCATGGGAATTCCCAAAGTGTTTACAACCTATTAATGTTTTGAAAGGATAATGTTACACCTCGCTGGGCTATCCTGCTGCGCCTTAAGCCCCTCTATTACTAGTATCATCGTAAAAGTTAAAAAAAATCACAAAAGTACACAAAATACCCCAATTTGCATGTCTTTTAGATGCAAGTACAGGACATTGATGAGGCTTCTTTTGGAATACTGCATTCCGTTCTGGTCACCTTGCTGTAGGAAATATTTTGTGAAACTTGAAAGGGTTCAGAAAAGATTTACGAAGATGTTGCCGGGGTTAGAGGATTTGACATTTAGGGAAAGGCTGAATAGGTTGGCGATACTTTCCCTGGAGCATCAGAAGCTGGGGCGTGATCTTATAGAGGTTTATAAAATCATGAGGGACATGGATAGGGTGAATAGACAAGTTCTTTTCCACAGGTTAGAGGAGTCTAAAACTAGGGCGTATAGGTTTAAGGTGAGAGGGGAAAGATTTAAAAGAAACTTAAGGGCCAACTTTTTCATGTAGAGGGTGGTGCTTGTATGGAAAGAGCTGCCAGAGGAAGTGATGGAGGCAAGTACAATTATAACATTTAAAAGGCATCTGCATTGGTATATGAATAGGAAGGTTTAGAGGGATATTGGCCAAATGCTGGCAAATGGGGCTAGATTAATCTAGGATATCAGGTTGGCACGGACTAGTTGGACCGAAAGATCTGTTTCTGTGCATCTTCATGATTCTGTGACCCTAAGTGATAGAAAGCATGCAGCAGGTTTCTGTACCTAACAAGAATTTCTATTTATTACAACTAAATATATTATAGTGCGGCAGGTAAATAATGATGAACCAACAATATGTACCTCTACTAGTTAAAACCCTAACGACCTTATGAAGCTCCCTCTATACGTAATACAGATAGACGTGCATAAATGGGTTTTACAGGTAGAGGGAAAGACTGGAAAGGTGGTTCAATGATCCCTGTCCACAGGATTCATTGAGATGATTCTTTTGGCTTGTCAGGTCCAGTTGCTCCTCAATCCTCCTTCGCCAGTCACTTTCATTTGCTTGCAAACATACTGATTCACACACTAATAAAGCCTCTGGTTTATTGGTTAAAAGCCATAGCTTACAACAACAACAGAAGGAACTGAACCAACTTTCTTCAGGCTTTTTACTGCAGAGGAAAAGGCAGCATCTTCCTTTCTGGAGATCATATGGTTTGAGGCAAACATCCACATGCTGTTCAACTACCTGGGAGCCAATCACATGATTGTTGGCAGGCAGAGGATCTTTGCCATAGACAATTGGTCACTATTCCACAGACCAAACAACTACTTGTTGGCAGCCGAGTGTCCTTCTGACTCCAGCTCATCTGCAGGCCTTCCCCCACTGCTTGAACAAGCAGCAGCATAAATAGCACTTAAAATGGGTGTTAGATAACTTGTTTCTAAACGTTCTTTGTTTTTAAAACAGTCCCTTTATCATTTCAGTCCACAATCAAAAGGTAGCAAAATGAAAAAGCATGATCTTTGTAGTAATCTGTACACAGTGTAACAAAAAGCATTTTCTGTACACAGAGTCTATCTTTAAAAATACCTTTTGTATTGCTCCTACAATCTGTCACAGGGTATAATATTAACTTGATTCCATCTGATGGAAACTGTCAGGCTTGAGATCAGGTGTTGATTTTGCATTCTACCAATAATTTTACTTTTCACTGAAGTAAATTCAATCATGTATTTGCCATATTTTAAGGCAAAATCATGTAGGTTGACTGCACATTGTGATTATAAGAACAGAAAGCAATATGATTGGTTAGGCGACCTTTGGAGTATTGTGTGCAGTTCTGGTCTCCTTCCTATTGAAAAGATATTGTGAAACTTGAAAGGGTTCAGAAAAGATTTACTAGGATGTTGCCAGGGTTGGAGGATTTGAGCTATAGGCAGAGACTGAACAGGCTGTTTTCCCTGGAGCTTCGGAGGCTGAGAGGTGACTTTACAAAATTATGAGGGGCATGGATAGGGTAAATAGGCAAAGTCTTTTCCCTGGGGTCAGGGAGTCCAGACTAGAGGGCATAGGTTTAGGGTGAGAGGGGAAAGATATAAAAGAGACCCAAGGGGCTACTTTTTCATGCAGAGGGTGGTGCGTGTATGGAATGAGCTGCCAGAGGAAGTGGTGGTGGCTAGTACAATTGCAACATTTAAAGGGCATCTGGATGGGTATATGAATAGGAAGGGTTTGGAGGGATATGGGCTGGGTGCTGGCAGGTGGGGCTAGATTGGATTGGGATATCTGGTCGGCATGGACGAGTTGGACAGAAGGGTCTGTTTCCGTGCTGTACATTTCTATGACTCTATGACCAAAATAATAGAACATTCTGGGCTGGAAGCTCACTTCTTTCTGATTGACTCATCATAGTTGATTATTGTGAGAAACTCTTTAAGGCCCATGGGGGATTACTATTTAATTTCTTCATGGAGCTCAATGAATATGACTTCTCTTGGTAACAGGCAATGGCTTGCCCAGCAAGAACTCATCCCATGATCCCATTTATAAAGCACACCCATTGTTTGTGACTGAGTATCCTTGGGAGCATGTGGCATCCATCAGTACTTTGAGAGAGAGAGGTGGGCACTGCAAGGGACACAGTACTTCATTTTCCCCTCCAACTCCATTTTGAGATATCCCCTTCCATCTCTCCCTCCCTCCCCCTCATCTTTGATGGTTTGCATTGTCCATAATGTGTTTTGCTTGTCAATATTTAATTGGTTGCAGGGGTGATGACTGATGATTGGTGTTAGTTTACAAGGGAGCAAATACAAAATAATGGCAATTTTAGTGGTGGAAAAGTCACTTATTTGTGAAAAGAAAAAAAATAGCAGACCAATGAGTCCTTTGCTGAGTTCCCTATTCTATTCCCCTCACTTTTGATTGTTTGCGTTGCTTGTAATGGGCTTTGCATTGAAATGCTCAATGGCATTTTACAGGAAGTGGTTAACAGTGGGAAAAAAAGTCATGGTGATTTGATGGAGGAAGAAAGAAAATGTTTGGTTGTGTGCAAGAGCACTTCTGGATATTAAAAAAACAAACCCAGGGATGAGTCTGCAGAACTGTCTGTCCTGGTCTGGGACTGGCCTATGCACTATTTTTAGGAGTAGCTGTATTTTGATGTTCAACAATAAATAATGTTTCTTTCCAACTGGGCTTCCTGAGTTATAATAGTTATAAATTCGCTCACAGGAGATGAGTAACTGCTTGTGAAATTTCTATAAGTATCTGCGACGTTTGTCCTGTTCCAAAATACATTGGAATTTAATTGGAATTCAGGATATCAATGAATTCCATAAGTGACATTCTGTTGGCCCATTAGGATTAGAATCAAAGGCATAGAACTTCCTTAGAAATGATTCCATTAACATTGGATTAAAAAGTGTTGTGAAAGAAATGGGCCTCATCAGCAAAATTAGCCTGAATGAGACAATAATCATGGCAAGTTGTGCCTGTTTACATTCATTTAATCAAGGGCAAAATTGCACTGGAAGCAGTGCAGGGTAGGTTCACACATCTGGTTCCTGGGATGCGGAGGTGAGGAAAGGTTGGACAGGTGTCCATTGGAGTTTAGAAGAATGAGAGGTCACCCTCTTGAAACCTATAAGATCCAGATGGGACTTAACAAGGTGGAGCCTGAGAGGATTTTCCCCTTTTTGGAGAGACAAGAATTAGAGGACACTGTATAAAAATAAGAGATGGGATGACCCTGTGGGCACTTGTGTATGATAGGTCACACATGGTGAAAGTCAACTTGCTAGAGGCAAGTGACACTCTCCCATCCCCCAGTTTCAACCTCCAAGAGCCAGAAAGAGCAGGCAGGCTGGAGGGGAAAGGCCCAGTCACCTCTTGAGTCTCCTGAGTGGGAAGTGTAGAGGTGCCTGCTGGGTGCTTCCTAGCACTGCCATGTCTCCTGGCGAGGAAGAGGGTCCTGGAATCTGCAGCAGCTCTCCAGTCCCTCTGTCGCCATGCCTTTGGTTCGGAGCTCCAATTGGTGGAGGGATGTTGTATGGGTATGGGTGCCTGTCCAGCAGCCCCGACACTCTGGACCTGGTTCAGCAGGGCAGCTGCCAACCTGGCTGTGGAGGCTGGCAGACGATGACATGAACTGCTGCACTGCTGCAGATTCCAGGCAATGAGGGTCGCTGCCTCTCACGTCTCTGTCTGCTGCTCCTCCCTGCGCATGAGGAGGAAGTCGCTGATTGCTGACAGCGCAAGGACCCCTCCTGTCCAGGGGCTGACAGGGGGGGTTCTGGTCTTTGGCAGCCCTTCAAGTGACAGTGACCTTGGACATTTTACTCAAAATGGAAGGGTTGCTGCGTGGTGCTCACCAGCTTGTGTTCCCTCCCTCTCTCTGTCTAGTATTCCCCCCACTGCACCACACTGCCCCCCCCCCCCCCCCCCCCCCCCCCCCCCCCCCCCCCCCCACACACACACACACACACACCGTGTTCACCCTTCTGCAAGGTATCTGTATCTAAGCTGGTGAAAGTGTTGTCAAAGCAGACCTCCTGGTGCTTCTTCTGAGGTTTTGGGACTCTTGGCCTCACAGGATCAGGAGGACATTTCAGGGGAGCCAGGTGTTTCTCTGCAGAGCTCATAGAGAGGTTAGTGGAACCTGCAGGGCACAAGAAAGAGAGGGCATCCCTGCCAATGGTTTGAAGTGGTGTTGACTGACAGTCACTGCGAATGTGGTTATTGGGAGAGAACAAGTGGAATGAAGAAAGGGACTTACTCTATTGACAGGACATTATTGCTTTGGCTTTGCTGGAAGAGTGGTCTTGATCTTCTACAGCGAGAGTGAAGTTTCTCTCCTCATAGGGTCAAGGACTCAGATGTCAGGCACCCCCACCACCCATCCAGGCTCTCTTTACCCTGATACAGGCTGTCTTCTCTTGTGTTGACAGAATGGGGAGGAATGAGTAGGTGTTTAGTGAGTGGCACACCTATTAGTAATGGTACATGTGGAGGAGGGGTGGTGACATGAGAGGACTGAGGAAGGAGTGTGGAGAACATATAGATTTGATAGTGTAGGAGGTTGGAGGGCTTAGGGCAAGTAAGGGAAACAACTGAGCATGGCAGGCATGAGCCTTGTTGGGCGATGGGCATGTTACCAGATGTGAATTAGCAGAGAGATAAACGTGCCACGTACTCAAGTGAAGAGGTGTAGATCTTTGTGTTTTGCTGCAGACAATGCATGTGCCACCCTGGAGATGACACTGACCTGTGTGTGGTGACCTGTGACCAGGCGGGCAATGTCTGGTATTCTTCCAGTTCTTGGAAAGAAAACACCTCTCCTCTGAACCAATTGGGATCTCAAGGTCCCTGTAGGAGAAGCAAGGCACCATCTTCCTTTTCTCTGCCATGTTCTATCACTATTCCTTGCTGAGCAGATCAACTTCTGAAATGCCAGTGCTAGTCCAGGTGCAAAGAGGCATTTTAAAAATGGCATGAGCACAAGGGACACCAGTCTTTTGCTGGATATCTGTAGTGTGATAAGTTGTTATGGGAATGGTGTATGTAAGACAGGACACGAAATCGGATGTCAGAAGAGCAGAGTATAAGCATTAGTGAGATGAGATTGATAAGATAGGGCACAAATCTTGCTGGGCCTCGTGACAAAAAGCTCCCTTAAAATACTTGCAGTAACTTGCATTCAGCCAAAGAAAACGTAAGATTCAGTCCATCAACCTCCACTCTTAAGACCAAACATTGGATTATGTCAGAATTGCGGCACAATTCCGGTGCAGTTTCTGCTAGAAATGTCTAAAAAAGGCAATAACAGTTTTGATCTAACAGCCTGATTAGTATTGCAGTGCGAAGCTACACCTTTTACTTATGACCTACATGAACATTTAACCTGAAGATTTTTTTTGCTTATGATACAACGTGAAAGGGAAGATAAAACTTGCTGCATTTTAACATTTTTCTCAGCCTCAGGATGTGCCAAGGCTCTTTACAGTCAATTGACTGTTTTTTGGGAACATAATTGCTTGTTGTAAGGTAGGAAGCACACAGCTAATTTGTGCTCAACTACATGCTACACACAGGGACGTAAAAATGACTTGATAATCGGTTTCACTGAAGTTGATTGAGGAAGAAATATTGTTCAGGACATGGAGGTGACCTCTCTTGCTCTCCTTTAAGATCAATGTCATGAGGACATTCACACCACCAGAGTTTAATTTCTCATTTGACAACGCAGCACTCCCTCAGCACTGCGTTCGGTTAACAGCCTAGCTTGCAATAAGATGAAATAATTGAATTTTAGGGGTTCATATTAAACATCTAATAAACTTCAGCTTTGTTATTTCATTGTCCAAACAACTTGATAAAATTATCTCTCAACTATCTGTAGTTTTACACATAATACAAATAACCAGGATAAATGTAATTGGCTCTGCTTCCCACTTAAATGAAGTCGGTAAAAAGACCATTCAAAATGAATGTTATCAGCTCAGTTATAATTAAATAGGAACCAGAATACTTGTAATTTTGGGCTTGGAAGTCATGAAGAAAAACATGTTATAACATGTAATGTACAGATTGTTACTGAGGGAGGAATGCATGGTGTGATTAAGCAGCACATGGTATGCTTTATCCATGAGCAGACTTCGCCACTGTCCTCCTCCCCTAGGTCTGTCATGGTGTTGTGACCATCTGCTATTATGCACAGACTCATTCACCTCCATTTACCCTGATCCAGGTCAGGGACTAACCCTGTGGGGAAATTGTATAACAAGAAACCCTCTCAAACCACCATTTGTGTAGAGCATCATTATCCTGTACACTACAACACAAGGATCACTTTATTAAAAAGAGTAAACGATTCAAAAGACTTTAAGAAGCCTGAAAGTCATAAAACTCTATCGGGAAAGAGACCAAGGGGGTAGGTTCAGTGGCAAGATATCTAACTGTGCAATGATTGTAGCATAATTTATTGGAGATTCTCAATGCTGAATTGTAAGTGTGTCAACAAGTTGTCCAAGCAGCCAAACACATGAAAAAATTCTCCCAGATAGCAAACCAGGAAATGAAAAGCACTTTTAATGATCAAATCACTCTTCAAACATTTTACAGAGAACAAAATAAAGATTGAGACTGTCACAAGGGATTAAGATATAACTGAAATATCACAAACAAATATTAATTTTAATTATTAAAACAGAATCTAGTTAAAAGAATCCAATAATTAATCATAATGGAGACAAATAACAATATTGAACAATTACAACACGACTTTTCAGGGCCAGATCAGTTGTTCTACAGTAGTTATTACTCAGATGGCTTCAAATTTACTTGCATCTCCTTGAACTTTTAATTTTTATGGTGTTTCAAACAGCAATCCTAGGGGGAAATAGTGACAGTCTTGTCTGATCAAATGATTTCACTGATTGCCAACTCTGGCAATTCACCATCACAAACATTGCAAATCCCAGTTCCATATTTTAAGGGATGCCTGACAAACTTCAAAATCAGAAACAGATTTGTTAAGATAAGTGACTTTTGAACTTGTCTGCCTGTAGTTTTCATCAAGGATTTTATGCAACATGAGGTGAACTAATAAACACTTCTCCAAAATAATTTAATATATACTCGGGGCCTTTTGTTTACCCATTTTGTTTCTATTCTTCAAGAGTCCACAGTCCTGCTTTATGCCATGTTTAAAATGGGCTTGCTCAGGTCTCTAGTTACCGTGACAGCAACATAATTTACAACTGATTGCACAGCTTGAAAGACTGCAAGCTTTTTTTCCGCTAATATTATGGAAATCCATTAAAAATCCACACTACATCAGAAAATAGAAAGCAACCCTTGAAAGGGGGTCTTAAGCTTTTTAAAAATAAATGTTCTTGAAGCTCATTCTCTTGTAACAAGCCCAACAGAAGAATTTGCATCTTAGTGTATTACTATTCTGCATGTAGTATTGTACACCATTTATTTTGCATTTTATATGGCAATATTCAAAGGGGGCAGGGTGTAAATTTGGAAGTGCAACACTTTGTAAAATATAACAAATTCTACTACTGGAAATCATTTGGCAATAGAGACATGTTTCAAGCTGTCAAAATATTTCTATTTTAACAAGAAAGCAATGGAAAGGTGTTAATTCTGTTTGGGAAATTAGCCAGCTACTCACCCTTGCTGTTCCCCTGTGTACTTCTATCAACATGATAACATTATTACACACCAAACATGTTGACCCTATCAACTTCAGGATTGCCTAATGATAAGATGATAAATAGATCTGTGATGTTACTAATCAGCCACTATTGGACGTTAACCTCCACAAGCAGACAGAAAGAAAGCTTAAGTGGTTAAAAGTAAAAGTTTGTTTTGCCTCAAAGCTGGCTTGAGAATTCTTGATTCATCTAACTTCCCATTATTTAGTGGTATAAATCTCATCATAAATAAATATTAAACTTGGTGTTTATCTTCATTTTAAGTAAACACTAATTACAAATGTGGCTTTTTTTATTATAAAGGAAATATAATTTGTACAGCTCTATGTGAATTTGTCTGAATATAAACTTGCTGACTTCAGGAGCATATAGTTCATTTAAAGGAATTACTTTCAATGTCTTTCGGACCATGATATCCCACCCGCAAGGAAGGGGAACTTAGGAGTTGTCTTCAGTCTAGGCCGTTGTGATACGGAATCTTAGAAGTCGCTTAAACAGTGACAGAAACCAAAACCAAAGTACTGTGGATGCTGGAAATCTGAAACCAAGAAAAAGAAATGCTGGAGAAACTCAGCAGATCAGGCAACATCTGTGGAGAGAAAAAGTATTTCAATTCCGATATGATTTTTCTTCAGAATTTTGACCCTAGTTGGTGCTTTCCCTCTAACCTCTACTTGCACCAAAGGATCAAAATTCAGAAGGGATAAAGTTGTGCTTCGCTGCTCATCTTCCTATTTTTGTCTTTCGTATTATTTATAAAGGTGAGGGATATTATTGCTTTTTGTTTTGGAATTAAAGTACTTCTGTTTGAGCTACCAGATTGTTAGCTGCATAGCAAAGCTTCTTTTACCCTGCCCCAACCTCTGATGCACCGGCATGAAATTATTTCATTCCCTGTGGCACCTCTGCCAGTTTCATGCCATATCAGCAACACTTTACTTTGTTGTAGGTCCTTGCTCTGAACAAACTCATTTGAAATGTTTACATTTCACATTGCATACTTAGAGACAGGGGAGATACTGCTCTATTACCGGATCTGGATTTATGCTTCACATTATCAGTTTTTCCCTTCTACTCTCAGTAGAATGCACGATTCCCCAATAAACTCTGCTAACACAAAATGGAGCTCACGGGGAATAGTGGTTGGGAAACCGTGGGCTGGGAGCCTCCAATTGACCATCTATTTTAATAAATAAATGGAAGGTCCATGTTTGTCAGCCAAGCTTTCTGAGCAGCAATCATTGCATGTGTTGCTTACTTGCTCTTAGTTGCTCTGGAGATCAATCAATTAATCCTCACACCATGAATCTTAAAGGATAAAGAACTTTTAGCTCATCTGTGGGAACTCAAATATTCCCTTTTACTCTCATAAAGTTGCTGGTTTGTGTGATTCTGGTTGCTATCCTTGCAACTCAGCTTGCACCGGCACCAGATCCTTTCAGCTTCTTGTCTGAGTTCAGACAGTGAAGAATCAGGTGAAATTTACAGGAATATGCTGAAAGTACAGTAGAGTGGGCCTAATTGTGTTGTTCATTCAAAGAGCCAGCACAAATGTGATAGGCTGAATGGTCTCTATCTGCTCTATAGAATTCTATAATAATGCCAGTAGATATTACGCAATTGGTGCAATCATGGAAGAGTCTTATCCTGTCTCAAGCCCAACAATCATGTGTATCCATTTCCTGTGGAAGTGCCTGATTAATAACATTGAAAAGCTGATTTCACCTCCCTATCTTAGAGGTGCTAGAGTTAAGTATGGTTTACTTTCTACTGATTCTTCCTTCAGCTGTTGTCATTTGAAAAAAACAGCAACTAAAAGAAACACCAAAATTAAGCAGTATTCTTCTGATATGACATTTCTGGCTAAGAGTCTTGGCCACCAGAACTGCATCTTGGAAACTGCGATTTTCTGACTATTTTGATGACAGCTCAGACAACGTATCACCCGGGAGCTGACTTTCAGCTATTGGTGAAGTTCTCTGTTGGCATGGCAGAGTCAAAACGTTATGCCTTTAATACCATACTGGCTAGCAAGTATTTGTTCGAGAAAGCCACCTCACACTTTGAGGTAAATATTTATTTTTAGTATTTGCCAGCAACATGGCAAGGATCACTTAGCCATTTTAGAGTGTATTGATCATGAAATGTACATTGGGCAGGTTGCATAATGATCTACGCTGCTTTAACAGTGAAGAGGAAATTTAGCTCCTTGTTTCTATACCACAGTTAGTTGTTTCTCCTGAAGGCAGTGTAGGCCCCCTACAAATGACACCTCTATCATTCAAAAGATGAATACTGCAAAAATTACCCTGAATGTAGTTGTTATCTCTGTTTATCTTTACAAAGAAACAGTCTGTTATATGTCGACTTTCCATTAACAGGACATGGCATGCATATAAGGACCTCATCTTTGACTGCATCGAGTACTTCAACGTTTCTTCAGATCAATGTCTCTCCTTTATTTATTTATTTCTGCAGTGACCACCATCTGTTATGGTTCACTGGAGTAATGTTAAGACTATGAATCAGAACAAAGTTCACACGAAATGAGAGCTGACCACTTGGCCAGGACCCCAGGTGTGCGATATAGAGGCTTTTAATTACCTTCTTTCTGCTATTTCTTTTAATAGTCCTTTTACTGTGAACATTAAGGTGTCGATGTGGCTCCAGCTGCTGAGGGAACAACACTTGTCAATGTGCTGTAAAATGATCAGAAAGCACTGGCTGGAGCTCAGATAAACCTTATGATGAATGGGTTTTGTGTGCTCATCCACTGAGTTGAAGGCTTCCCAGGAAAGCCTGGAGTTATTGCCAAAAGGACGATGAGTTGTATTTAAGCCTTAAACAATATGATACAATGAGACTCAATGAAATGCCATGTAAAACTAATCCAACCATTCACTATATTTCAGTTCCATATAAGACCAGGATTATAATGGCAGTCAATAATTGACAACACAACTGCCTTAACATTGTGGCAACAACCGTGGGACTACACTCTCCTCTGTTACCACAGTCCAGATTAGCATAAATTGGATAGATGTGATTTTTGCTTCATCATCACTGGCTGAGCTACAAAGAAACGAACCTTTTTCCATCTTTGATTTAATATTTCAGATAATCAGAAACCGATGTGACTTATACTTCGGAATTATCATATTGTGCAATCTTATATGATCCCCAATGGCTATCATGGAAAATCCAAATATTATTGCCATTGCTAGTGTTGGTGCTTGAAGATTTTTTTTTACCCTTTTTTGTTAATCAGTTACTTTGTTTATCATAGACAATATACTCGTGTGAAGGTGTGCTCCACAGAATAATTGTGTCATAGAGTCATTTTGCATGGATAATTTGTAAATTTGTCAGTTGGATATATATTTAAGGTTTTTCTTCAAGTAAGACACTTCTGCTGATGAAAGGGTGCTGACCTGAAGTAGTTCCTAATTTGTACCTGTGAAGCCATGTTCTATTCCCTGGAGATGTAGAGTCCACCGAGTATCCAACAGATTTAATGGCGCTCCTGTGCACATGCCATTCTTATCATCAAGGTCATCCAGGAGTTAATAACTGTAACGGTAATAAAATCAGCCAGCATAGCAGCAAAAAAATGGTTGAAAGGAAAGTTACGTGAGAAATTGTATTCTTTGAAAAAACAATTGACGTTGGCAGAGACCATAAGAACATACGGGTCAGAAGCAGGTGTAGAGTAGGCCATTTGGACCCCCGTGTCTTGGTCTGTCATTTAATAAGATTATGACCATTCTGATTGTACTCTCTAAAGCCACATTTCTATGACAACCTTTCACATGCTTACTTACATCGAGTCTATCTACTTTAATAATATTCAAATTTCTGTTTTCATTGCAGATATACTTGGCATTTCTGGAGAAATAATTTTAACTCACCTCTGTCATATAGGGTGATCACTTATTCATAAATGATAACCTCTTACTTTAGATAATTCCACATGAGGAAACATGGTCTCCACATCCACCTGTGAAGACCCTTCAGGATCTTACATGTTTCAATCAAGTCACTTTTTATCTTTTTTTTAAACTCCAGTAGATATAAGCTTCGCCTGGCCAACTTGTTGTATCTTTTTCTCATAAGACAATCTGCCAACTTTGAATGCTAGTCAAGCAAACTTTATCAGAACTGCCTGCAACCCATTGACACCATTTCCTAAATAAGGATATCAATACTGTGCACAGTCAGACTCCCTACTTTGTAATCAGTTTCCCTCAAAATAAATAATAACACTCTATTAACTTTCCTGATGACTTGCTTTATCTACATACCGTATCTTTTGTGACTGATACACTCAGACATGCAGATCCCTTTGCATCCCAGAGCTTTGTAATCTCTAACCATTTAGATAGTATGCTTCTTGTTATTATCAAAATTTCACATTTTCTCAATTTTTAATCCATTTGTCAGATCTTTGGCCACTTTTTTAATCTATCAATCTCCCTTTGCAGTCCTCTGTCTCCTCTTCATCAATAAATTTAGCAAGCATATCATACATTGGAAAAGGTCCTGTGGCACACCACTCATTCCATCTTACCAACCATAGAAAGACCCATTTATTCCCACCCTCTGTTCCTTTAAATCTAGCCAATGATCTATATGTATGTTACTTCCTGCAACATGAACCTTTATTTTCTTCATTGATCTTTGGAGCAGCACCCAGGTTCAATTCCAGCCTCAGGCGACTGTCAGCGTGGAGTTTGCACATTCTCCCCATCTCTGTGTGGGTTTCCTCCATGTGCTCCGAATTTCTCCCACAGTCCAAAGATGTGTAGTTCAGGCGAATTGGCTATGTTAAATTGCCCATAGCGTTAGGCGCATTAGTCAGAGGGAACCGGGTCTGGTTGGGTTACTCTTCGGAGGGTCGGTGTAGACTTCTTGGGCCGAAGGGTCTGTTTCCACACTGTAGGGAATCTAATTTTATCAAGTGCTTTCTGGAAATCTAAGTACAATACATTGTTCAGTTCTCTTTTATCCACAGCATATGTCACTTCTTCAGAGCATTCTATTAAATTGTTTCAACATAATTTCTCTTTTACAAAACCATGTTGACTCTGCCTAATTACTTTGAATTTTTCAAAGTGTGCCCTGGAATTGCACATTTCAAAGTGTGCATGCTGGAATTGGGAACTGGTTTCTCTCAACATTGCGTAACATATCATTGAATTCTGCATCCTATTTGTTGAAAAAATGTCTATAACTCTTTGAAAAATAGAGACTGCATTAAGAAGCTGTGAAATTTCCCTCAATAGTGATTCCCAGAGAAAAGAGTTTTACTAGTCACAAGTGTAAAGAAAATGCTTCAGTGAAGGTCCACAGTCCAGACTCAATTAGTGAAGCTTTATTGGCCTTACCTTTTTTAACTGTATCATATTTATGTTTAATATCTAATACTTTGTAAAGTTGCAATGCTTTATTGTATGCTTGGGGCATGTGTGCTTGGATGCATTAATGGGAAGTAGGACGTATTTATAATTTTTAACATTTTGTTGTTTTTACCTGATGGGCTTTAGCCATAAAACTAATTCCTTAGCATGCTTAATGTAAGAATACCTGTTTAGTTTACTTCTGACAATTTGCACATGGTTGAATACATACTGAATTGACAAATATATTAAAAATTCAATAACGTTGCAGTAAAATGAGTAAGAAAAGAGGAAAATCAATCTAGTCCTTTCATCTGAACATAGAAATATTTCAAAAATTAATAGATACATTTCAGTGAAACTTGGAACACAGACAGGATATGGTTCAAGGAAGAACTGATTAACATTTGGTGAAGATACAAATCTGAGTCCAAAAATTACAGTTATTGTAAAGAATCCACAAACTTTGGGAAATGAAGTCAAATTAATAATTTTTAAAGTTGTATGTAATTTTATTTAGAATGACATTAGATTATACTATAATATTATGGATCATCTCAGCTGTTGTGATGGAATTTATCACAGCTGTCAAAATGTACACAGAATTTTTGGAACAGGTTATTGGATATAGTTTGTTCTGAATCTTCTTCAGTGATTGAAGCTCGTAATAAAAAGATTCAGTTTTTCAGCTTTGGAGTTAAAGGGCATCAATCAGGCAAGGAAAAGCCTCAAGAAAGAGTCCTATAATTATTTTGATATTAAGTTTACTCAGCATGGTGGAAGCATATACTCTGTCGGGTGCCCTCTTCACTTGTACTATTTAATGTATATACTGCACTATGAAAGTGAATTCAAACTACTGGATTTCTTGATACAAACTTGCTGATAATCAGATTGCAGCTTCTATGGGATTTGATTGAAATTGATTTCTTTTGTATAAGGGTTGCTGATGTTTTGCTGTTTTCAATATATACTAATTTTGCTCTTTATGTATTATAATAATTCATTCCCATTCACCCTGCAGAGCATCTTTGGAGAATCCCTTTCACACGGTAGCTTTTATTGTCTTTCTGATTAGAAATTAGCAACAAACAGTCATGCTCATGTCTGTATCAGCCCCCACTGATACTTTCCCGGTACAGATATTGTAAACTCATTAGAGTTATCTAGTTGCTTAGGTAAAAGTGAGGAACTGACATATGGGTAAGCATGGTGACTGGTGGAGACAGCCTATTTCCATTACGTTACATGTCTCATGATAAGGTTAATATTTGTGATCTGGAATTATAAGATGTAGGTGTTTATACATACATGGTAAATAATGCATGGCATAAAGACTTCAACATTGTGCATTATGTGTGGTTTCGCGCACACCACACTCTTATCTTTCACACAGCTTTCTCTATTTGTTCTTAGGAACCCAGGCATTGCCAGTAAGCCTAGCATTTATTGTGCACCCCTAATTAAGCCTGGATAAATAACAGCAAGGCACCTTCTTAAACTGCCCCAGTACATATAGTGTATGTACAGCCACAACCCTATTCAGAAAAGAGTTATTATTTCCCCAAGGTAGGGGAATCCAAAACTAGGGGGCATAGGTTCAGGGTGAGAGATGAAAGATTTAAAAGGGACTTAAGGGGCAAATTTTCCATGCAGAGACTCATAAAATGAACTGCAGAGAAAGTGGTGGAGGTGGGTACAACTATAACATTTAAAAGATATCTAGATGGGTACTTGAATAGGAAGGGTTTAGAAATATATGGGCCAAATGCTGGCAAATAGGACTAGATTAATTTAGGATATCTGGTCGGCATGGATGAGTTGGACTAAGGGGTGTGTTTCTGTGCTGTATGGCTCTATGACTTTTTGACTCTAGGAACAGGATTTTGATCCAATGACAATGGAGGAATGGCATTATGGTTCCAAGACAGAATAGTGCATGACTTGGAGCAGACAGTTTGGGATGGTTGTATCTCATGCATTTGTTGTCCCTGTTAACTGATTTCAGCTGTGGCACTATTATAGGCAGTTCCCCCAAGGAAAGGGAATAAAACTGTGGGTCTCTTTGAGCAACTACTGAGTGGATGCATTTGTTACCAGGTGGAGAACTGTGAATAGGTCAAGTAATATCTGTCTTTCTGGGGAGTAATTCTGAGGAGAGAAAAGAATATAGTGGAGAGAAGGGAAAACTTGAATAACTAAAATACTGTAGTCGTTGGGATCTTAAATAAAAACAGCAAGTGCTGCTGGAATTCAGCAGATCTGGCAGCATCTGGGAAGCAAGTTAATCCAGAGAATGATATGTTGGATGCAAAAGCAGTGGAAAGAATGAGCTATCTCACAAAGTTGTTGTTTACAAAGTGAGGTGTCTACTTTGTTATGCTGTGTCATATCAGATATTCGATATAACTTTAAGGGACATGTTTGCAATCTCATTGCATGTGACCTAACGGTATAAAGCTCCCAATATTCATCCACTGAGCTCTGTTCTCTTTCAGCATAACATGCTGAGGGAAATGTTCTACAGTACACCCAACTTGCTTACCTTGAGCCCAGAAATGCAAGTGCCTGTGATTGTAGTGTATTTTGGTAGACACCATAGAAATGTTCATTGAATTATTCCATACTATATGACCCACAATCTCATATTTATCGAAGTGGAGCAAATATGAATATCACAAACAGAAGAGTTGCCGATCATTAATCCATCTTGTCACACCATGTCAGTACCTGACCGCATTCTAACTGAACCAATTTAAAGTCTTGCATGTTTATTGTAATTATTCACATTAAAGGGTAGGATACACTTTTAAAAGCAAAGGAAAAATCCTCTAAGTTGGAGATGCAGCATAAAATATTACATTAATAATACTTTAATCATGGGACATGAAGAGTGTGGTGCTGGAAAAGTACAGCTGGTCAGGCAACATCCGAGGAGCAGGAGAATTGACATTCCAAGCATAAGCTCTTCATCAGAAAATTACAGACTACATAGTCTGCAAATCCTGATGAAGAACTTATGCCCGAAATGTCGACTCTCCTGCTTCTCAGATGTTGCCTGACCAGCTGTGCTTTTCCAGCACTACACTCTTCGATTCTGACCTCCAGCATCTGCAGTCCTCACTTTCTCCTAGTTTAATCATGGGAGGGTGGAGCTCAAATTAGGAGGTTCAAGGCTTTTTATGGGTGTCAGCACAGTACTGAAAATTTTGGCTGTTTTAACTGTCTACATTTAATGGAACAACAAAGGTTAATGTAAAGTGATTTCTCAAGCATAGGTTTGATGCATTACTGAAAGGTTAGACTGACTTGAGAGTGTGGGTTATTTGCTGGCGTGGCTGACAGATAATAATATTGCCTTTGACTGATTCGCCTACACTGTGCAGAAACTTGTGCTTCTTTTCTCGGTGCTGTGTCAGGCAGCTTTTGCTTTAAGATACATTCAGGCCAAGAAATTGCCACCCACTCAGTGCTTTGCTATTCGAGTGCTTTCTCTCTAATGTCCACAGCTGTCATGGTTTTATTCGATTTGGCAGTGCTGCAAAGTGTCTTTTAATTAACTGTTAATTTTTGTCGCATGAGCCAGTCTGACTGAACCCTATTATAACACATTGTGCCATCAGGCATTGAGCATTGAGCCATAGTCTTGTAGAATCGTTTATCATTGGCAACATGTTACAACCATTAAACGTGGTAGGTAATGTTAAACAGTGGATGGGTTCTAATATAACTTTTTTTTTGCCAAGTCTTTCTCTTTCTAGATGCTTATTTCCAAATGTTTGATTTCCAGTTGGCAACACATATGAACAGACTGCAGACTCACCTATGGCTTCAAATGTTGCTTCATTTGTTGGCACTCTCAGTGCATGCTTTGTAATACTTGTTCCCACTGCACACACACATTATGCAAGAAGCAGGTCTTTCCCATTTGTATACACTACAGGTCTTCGTAATGGAAGACACCAGTAGCATACTTGAATGTCAAGAGAGTCATAGGGCAGTGGTGAGTGTAGTGGCCTCCACTAAGGTGCTGGGGAAGTTGAAAGGTCTGAATGTTGATAAATCACCTGGACCAGATAGATTATACCCAGTGTTTTGAAAAGACAACTGAGGAGATTGTGGAGGTATTGATGATGATCTTTCAGGAATCATTGAACTCAGAGTGCTTTTTTTAAAATTTGCTATTCATTCACACGATGTGGGTGTTACTGGCTAAGCCCGCATTCATTACCTATCCCAAATTGCCCAGAGAGTGTTTAGAGTCAACCACACTGCTGTGGATCTGGAGTCACATGTAGACCCCACCATGTAGGATGGCAGTTGCATTAGTGAACTAGATGGGTTATTCTCAACAAGCATCAGTGAATTTATGGTTATCTTTTACACTCTTAATTCCAGATTTTTATTGAATTCAAATTCCACTATCTGCCATAGCAGGATTTGAACACAGGTCTCCTGAACATTACCTGGGTATCCGTGTTAAAAGTCCAGTGAAAATAGTCCACTAGGCCATGGTCTCTCAAAGGATTGGAAAATGGCTCAAGTTTAAGAAATAAGAGTGGCAGATGATGGGAAATTACAGGTCAGTTAACCTGACCTCCATTGTTGATAAGATTTTACAGTCCATTGTTAAAGATTAGAGTACTTGGAAATGCAAGTTAAAATAGGGCTGAGTTAGCATGGCTTTGTCAAGGAGAAGTCATATCTAACAGATCTATTGGAATTCTTTGAGGAAGCAATGAGAAAGTTAGACAAAGGAAAGCCAGTGGACTAATCTATTTGGATTTCCAGGAGGCCTTTGACAAGATGGCACATGGCAGCTGCTAAATCAGATAAGAGCCCATCGAGTTAGGGACAAGGCATTAACATAGATAGAAGATTGGCTGACTGGCAGAAGGCAGAGAGTAAGGATAAAGGAGTCTTTTTCAGGATGGTAGCCAATGGAGTTCTGTAGGGATCAGTGTTGATACCATAATTATTCAGATGTACTCAGGGCATTGTTGCTATATTTGCAGATGATGCAAAGATAGATGGAGGTAGTGTTGAGGAAATGGGAAGGCTGCAGAAGGACACAGACAGACTTGGAGAGTTGGCAGATGGAATACAATGTGGGAAGATGTGAGCCTATGCACTTTGGTTGGAAGAATAATAGTCTCAACTATTTTCTAAGTGGGGAAAAGCTTTGGAAATGTAAAGCACAAAGGAACTTAGGAATCCTATTCAAGATTCTCATAAGATTAACATACAGGTTGAGTTGGCAGTTAGGAAGGCAAATGCAATTTTGGCATTCATTTTGACATGATTGAATGGTGGAGCAGCCTTAAATGGCCAAATGGCTTAATTTTGCTCCTATATCTTATGGTATTATACATCATTGGCTCTGCTTCAGATCAGGAAAACCACAAACACTGAAGCAGATCAGTGTCAGAATCTAGAGAGTATCAACTTTGGAAGCCATGTTGTTAAGTTATGCCTTGTCTGCTGTTCTCCCAGGCAATGGGAAAAGTCAGATGGAAAACGACATTTGAATTACGAGTAAAAAATGAGGTCTGCAGATGCTGGAGATCACAGCTGCAAATGTGTTGCTGGTCAAAGCACAGCAGGCCAGGCAGCATCTCAGGAATAGAGAATTCGACGTTTCGAGCATAAGCCCTTCATCAGGAATAAGAGAGAGAGAGCCAAGCAGGCTAAGATAAAAGGTAGGGAGGAGGGACTAGGGGGAGGGGCGATGGAGGTGGGATAGGTGGAAGGGCTGAAGAGTTTCTGTGCAGAGGAGATGACCTGGGGGGTGCAGTGAGAGAGGGACTCACTGAAATCCTTGTAGAGGGAGGAAGAGAGCTTCTTCAAGGAAGGCATCCTTGTGAGAGGATTCGCAGTAGGTTAAAATCTTCGAGTAAAAAATGAGGTCTGCAGATGAGCATCTGCAGACCTCATTTTTTACTCGAAGATTTTAACCTACTGCGAATCCTCTTACAAGGATGCCTTCCTTGAAGAAGCTCTCTTCCTTTCCTGCTGAAGGGCTTATGCTCGAAACGTCGAATTCTCTATTCCTGAGATGCTGCCTGGCCTGCTGTGCTTTGACCAGCAACACATTTGCAGCAGACATTTGAATTACAGCAATTTTGTCCCCATCCATCCTGCTGACTCAAGTTGGGACACTTCCCAGAATGTTTAATGGATTGTAATTGAGAATGTGAGAAGTAGAGAGCAGGCCATATCACCATCAAGTGTTAAGCCAGCAATTAGGATGATAACCTTAGTGGATCTTTTCTCTCTGTGGCACAAAGATACCAGCACCAATTGCAAGGCAGGCAAGTAAGCCAGTTAGTCAGAGAGTAGACTCAGCACCTTGGGGTCCATACAGCTCAGCTACCAGATAGAATGTCTTTACAAATGAGGCATTGAAGAAACTGGTTCATGGTTTTATGGATTGGTCTGAGCATCTATAGTGAATAATTCATACAGGTGATATTTGAATATTCTCACAGTATGAAACGTATGAACGTTTTATATGGACTATATTGAGTTCCATGACTGACTGAGTATACAACTGAGTGAAGTCAAAATGCATTTAGTTCTGTGCTTCTTATCCTTGCATAAAATTACAATTGACATTCTTGATCAAACAGCCTTTCCATTTCTCACTGCCCCTCCTAAAACATTGGGGTGAATTTTATAGAGACAGGGGATGTGTTGCTTGATGTCCTGGTAGAAGTGTCAGTCTTGAGCCAAACATCAGTTTCCCTGCAGGAGTAGCAGGTGAGGGGCAGGTGAGGGGAACAGCCTGTGGGACATCTGCATCTGCTCCTCAGGGAAAGGATAGACATCCATGAGAGCAGCCAGCCAATCAGATTCACTGGCAGCTGAGTCACTTCCACCCAGCAGCCAAAGCACTCATTAGTCACTGCTCCTGATTCTACAAGTAATCTCTTGTAGAAGGATGATTGTGGATGCCAAACTGAAAGGAAAGTCTGGGATTTTTTTGTTAAACAGAGATTAGGAAACCTAAATGGGGTCTAAGTAAAGAGGATGTGGGGCTTGGTTTCTGGCGATGAAGTGAAAAGGCCCAAAGTGGGGCCACCCTAAGGGGGAGGTTTCTTTCCCCCCGAATGCTGACAGCAGGGAATTTACCAAGGAATATCAAAGGGAGACAATTTCTTGTTTCAGCTGAACATCGCCTGACACTTGTGGTAGTGTCTGTTGCTACCCATCAGTCAGTTATCAATCTGGGAAGTGATAGTGTAATGGTAATGTCACTGGGTTAGTAAATTGGCTGCCTTCTTCCCGACATTACAACAGTAACTACACTTCAAAAGTATCTAATTGGCTGTAAATTGCTTTGGGATGCACTGGAGTTTTGAAAGGGGCCATATAAATGTAAGTCTTTCTTGAGTTACCTGAGAAACATCCTTGTAGAAAATCTTAATTTGTTGGAAAATGTTGCATTTAACACAACTTTGTTATAAAATTATAATTAATATTACTTTACTGAATTTGGTTAGTGAGTATGTATTGGTCAAGAGAAAAAGTGGATCTGATTTATATTACAATAGATTTGGAGGCACACTGATAGACGGATACAGGGATAGACAGCTACCAATTAATTGCAACTGCAGTTAATGCTGCGAGTGTTTGCAAGTGAACACATCCAGCTTTTTACAAGATGGAGGCAGCAAATGAGACACGAGACAGATTTTCTGGAACCAGGCTGTTGTATATACAACAGCCCAGAGGCTATCCCGTCGTGCATCCGCTAGCCATTCACAAGTTAATGTGACTATTTGTCTTAGAGCAAGCCTGAAGGAAATTTATTGCAGTGTGAGATAGCTACAGGCAAATACTAATAAAATGCATTTTGCTGCAATTTGTTTAATTGGCCACAGAAGAAAAGCTCACATGTTAACTTCACTTCCTGTCATCCCCTGCCCACTTCACAGCTGTTCACAACATGCAGCTCTCAATCCTCACAGTATTAACAGCATTAGTTAAATGCTGCAAATGCTTATTTTTAGCGAATTTCTTTGAAGCCTGCAGAGGTATTCATCAGGTCAGGCAAAAATAAAAACAAATTTACTTTTTATAAGTTATGACTCACTAAAAGAATGCCAAGCATTGAGGGGTTTTTTTTGTTATGCAAACAGGTGATCTCTGTGGTGTAGCACTATTCTATCTTGATGTGGAACTCTATTGCCATTCTTTCACTGTCACAGTCAATTCACCACCACCGTTTCAAGACAAATTAGGAAATATGTATTAAGTGCTGACCTTGGTGCTGCTCACTTCCAGTAGGCAAATTAAAGAAATGCTCCTCAAGACACCACAATACGCAATGCAACACAGCTCAATAAATGACAATACATCATAAGACATCATAACACAGCAAAATCCACTGGTAAGGAGCTTTGAGAGTTTGAGTGCTCTCTGTTTTCATCAAATTGGGTAAAAACGGGGTAAAATGATGTCGGTGCACTGAGGGTAAGACTCATCGCAAGCTACTCACGCACTTTCCAACTACTGGCTATATAGTGTGATAGTGACAGGAATATAGGGGCATGTTTTCACAGATTCAGATTTATACAGTGCAGAAAAGGGCCAGTTGCCCATTGAGTCTGCACCAACATCTCAATGTCCTGCACTTGTCCCATATCTCTGAATCTTACAATATTTGAAGTACTCATCCAAATATTTTTTAAAGTTTGTAAGGTTTCCAGCCTCCATTACCTTCACAGGCAGTGCATTCCAGATTCCCACTACCCGCTGAGTGAAAATATTTTTCCCAAATCCCCTCTCAACCACCTTTCCCTTACCCTAAAGCTATGTCTCCTCGTGACTGATCCTTCAGTCAAGGGGAACAGCTATTCTCTGTTCACCCTGTCCATACCCCTCATAATCTTATACACCCCAATCATGGACCTCCCCCTCCACCACCACTGTCTTACCTGCTCTAAAGAAATCAATCCAAGCCTATCTCCTTATAGCTGAATTTCTCCATCGCAGGAAACATTCTGGTGAACCTTCTTCTTGTAGACTCTCTCGTGCTATCACATCATTCCTGTAGTGAGGTGACCACAATTACACACAGCACTCCAGTTGCAGCCTGACCAACACTCTGAAACAACTTCAACAAATTGCCTCATAAACACTAAAAGAATTGTGGGTGCTGTAAATCAAAAACAAAAACAGAAGTTGCTGGAAAAGCTCAGCAGGTCTGGCAGCATCTGTGAAGAGAAATCAGAGTTGACGATTGGGTTCTGGGTTCTGAGGAAAGTTCACTGGGCCTGAAATGTTAACTCTGATTTCGCTTCGCTGCCAGACCTGTTGAGACTTTCCAGCAACTTCTATTTTTGTTTCCAATGTTACCTCCTTGTTCTTATACTCTATGCTGCGACTGATGAAGTTGTCGAGTACTTGTTTAGAGAAAAGAAAATCCGTATTGTTGGAAGTCAGGAAAGGGCTTGAGATGAAATATCGGAGGACTGCTGAGAAACAGGAAACGGAATGAAAACAGTAACTCATTAATTGCAAATGAAGCCCACTCTTTCATATATTCATTAGGTTTGTTTTCATTATAGGATCAGACCCATGCAAATCACTTCTTGCAGATGCTATAACTGGTGTTTACTTCCAATACTACATGGGTCAGTGGGTTACAGCAGGCTATGTAAAATGAACAATTCAGACAGCCCGAATCTGATTAATCTAACACAATCGTGATCAGGAATATGTTCTGAGCAGAGGGCTGAGTGGCCACATTGGTATGTTTTGACCTCTGGACAAACGAAATGAATACAGGAAAAGAAAATGTGAGTGAAATTTGCCTTTGGAGGTCAATCAAAACCCCATACAGATGATTTTTTTCATTATTGCATGGAATAAGAAATTGGGTTGTATTACATTGGCTGACAGTGCCCTATTGTCCATTTAGCACTGCCCCTAAGCTGATTTGCCCTTCCCAATGACTTTTTGATTGGAATTACAGTAAATAAGATGAAGCTTTTTCTATGCAGATTCAAATCATTGTGGATTGTCAGCTCAGTGCTCGCTGCAATATAAAACTCAGCAATAGAACAGGCCAAAAGTACCAAGAATGAACATACAGGCAGCAATGCGCTAATCAAGTGCCTCCTCACTTGTGTTATACATAGGCACACAGATTGTCTGTCTGTGTTTACATATCAGTGTTTACAGGTGAGATCTCAAGCCACTGAATGCCATTCACAGAGAAACAGATGGCTAGAAGATTGACCGAGTAGTTCTGTTGTATTGCAGTTAGGAATAGCTCTGGCCCTTTGGGTACTGTACATCGTCATTATATAAGTGAGGTCACATCAGGTCAAACACATAGCTCCTGGTACATTACAGCAATAAGTCACAAGTATACAGCAACATTAACACCTTCACAACTGATGGTTTGGGTTAAGGGCTGGTAGAAAACACAAAAGGATACATTTGAATAAGTCTGAGTGCCATACTCAGAGGAATCATATATTGTATTGGACATATCTCGAACTTGAAGTGAAATAGGGCAAAACCATTATATAGTGGAATGATGTACATTACTCACACCAACCCTTTCAGTTCTATGTTTCCCTGATAATCCTCGAAGCAGCTAAACCATGTGAATGGTTAATATAGTCTGATATTTATGCAACATATAGATTAACTACATGGGGGGGTTTCATTGCTTTTAACAAATGTTATCTATCAATAAATTGTTGTTCAAGTATGTGTATTTGAAGTTTACACTTTTTTGTTTTACAACTTTGTTAACATTTCAATAAAAAATATGTTTTAGTTCAATTATTCACTCTCAAAAGGAGGTTCAATTCAATCTTTGATAACATGTGGCTGGGATTCATTGATGTTGTGCGAAACTTGACTGTGGAGGTGAAACCTTGACTTAAATATTGTTTGTAAAACTGGTGGATTGTACCTATTGAAGGTGATAAGGTAGGAGTTGGTTGAAGCCCAATGGACATTGGAATACTTCCATATTTACAATGCCTTTGGAGAGG
Organism: Hemiscyllium ocellatum; assembly: GCF_020745735.1. NCBI lineage: Eukaryota > Metazoa > Chordata > Chondrichthyes > Orectolobiformes > Hemiscylliidae > Hemiscyllium > Hemiscyllium ocellatum. Next base: position 23,291,849 of record NC_083431.1, read on the forward strand.
AAAAGTAATGTTTGTTTCTGAAATGCTACATTGCTCCGAATGTCTTTCAAGTGTATTGAGAGTGTGCACTCTGCTTTGTGCAGATATAGGATAGCAGCAAATCCTAGTGACTTGTGCTGATTGGATAAAGGCAGAAGTGGATCTGCAACTATTAAGAGGTTACATTTCCATCCTTTTTCACATGTCGACATTTTGTTGCAATCAGGGACACCTCTGCTGTCTAACTGTTCCAGTGTGTCAGCCTCAATAAGCTAGTTTGTTCAGAGACAGCCACAGGGACATTTATTTTGGGTTGACCTAACATAGACTGGTTCGGTGGTTCTGGCTACTGCATGAGTAATCCATTAACAGAGGCATTAATAATCCCTGAAGTACATAAAACAGGGCTGGGTAGTGGGAGTGGAGTTGGGGGGGGTGGCAGCAGGGGAGGTTGTTATGGTTACGATGATTTTTACAAACTGCTTCAGAACAGCAATAATCTTGTTTTTTGGGGATAGGGAGGGGAAAAGGCTTCCACCAGAAGTAAGCAAGATTAATATTTCCAGTATACTTTCCCCCTTTTTCTTGGTTGCATTAGCTTTCTAACACAATATTTATTATTTAGGTTTTGTTTATAACCTTTCCTTTGGAATCTGCATTATCTGCAGGGTTCAAGGCGATCTGTAACCTCATCCAGTTTGTACCCAAATGGATAAAGGGTCCCAGAGCAACACCTAATGCTATCAAATGGTTCCTCTTTCATTCGGTTGTGACGAATTGCCTTGCTCTCACCTCCAAACGTCTTCTCACTAGGTCGTGGCTGAAATAATTCATTCATCAGGCGAAATCTGATATAATCATCAGATGTCCACATAGCCATAATGGTCATGAGATCATACGCTGGCTCTACTACACTGACCCACCATGATATGATGCAACCTAACATCAAAGTGTCGGGTCAATTCATTCATCTGTCACTCCCAGAAAAAAGCCTTGCAGAGTTTCTCTGTTTGAATACAGTTCTTTGCTGTGGGTGGGGAGTGTGGCTCTGGTGCATTATCTCTCAACATTTCTGTTTGATCGTCATGGGGGATGTTTTGGGCAGTACCTAACAGGTAATTTACTCTCTGGTTTATGAAAGCATACCATCTTGTAAAAAGCCTGCTGCTACTTGGCCTCTCTGTCAGTCTCCATGTAGTACCAAGTAATTGTAGTACCAAGGGGCAGCACAGTGCCCTGGGTGGCACGGTGGCTCAGTGGTTAGCTCTGCTGCCTCACAGCATCAGGGTCCCAGGTCCGATTCCAGCCTTGGGTGACTATCTGTGTGGAGTTTGTACATTCTCCCCGTGTCTGCATGGGTTTCCTCTGGGTGCTCCAGTTTCCTCCCACAGTCCAAAGATGTGCAGGTCAGGTGAATTGGCCATGTTAAATTGCCCATAGTGTTGGGTGCATTAGCCAGAGGAAAATGGGTCTGGGTGGGTTACTCTTCAGAGGGTCAGTGTGGACGTGTGTGGCCAAAGGGCCTGAATCCACACTGTAGGGAATCTAATCTAATTGTGCAAAAAAAAAGGGACGGGTGAAATTAGTCTCTAATGGCGATGAAAAAAAAGATGATCATAAGACCTGACTTCAGTTTCAATGGAAAAGTTGGACAATTTTACCTCCCGAATTTCTCAAGTCTCTTAACTCCACGAATGCATTATCAGAAGTGTCGTTAATTAAAATCAGTTGAGCTTCTTAATGGCTCAGAAGGCAATGTGCTACATGATGGGAAAGATCCCAGGTCTAATGCCTGGCTTGGCTGAACTGATCTGAGCTCGGAAAAGTAGGAATGCTGCAGTTGGCCTCAGTAGGTGAAGGAAAGTTAAAAATAAATGAGATAGATTTCATAGCCCCGTGGTTGCCTTTGTGTGACCCTTCTAAAAGTTACGCTTGTAAAGAGACGTAGTGGCAGGCAAAGGTCATTTAGTTTTTAAGGCCAGTTTCATCATTTAATTAGGTCATGGCTAATGTGCATCTTAAATCCATTTACCTGCCTTGGTTCCATACCTTTACCTAATAAAATCTATTAATTTACTCTTTGCAGTTTTCAATCGAGCTAACCTCAATGGCTTCTTGGGGATAGAAATTTCAGATTTACACAGACCTTTGTGAAACAAAGAGCTACATGGCATCACCCCTGAACATATTGCACTAATGTTAAGATTATTCCTTCAGAGGAAATAGTTACACTCCATCGACCATGGCAATTCCTTGTGGAAGTAGATCTCAGGTGAGGCTGGATTAACTCCTTGGGTTGAATAGTTCTCTGACTCTCACAGTTGCTGAAGCTCTGGAGAAGTATGGCTGGATTTTGTTCTGACTGGTCAAATGGGGATATGGAGGTGGGAGAGGTCATTAAACTAGGGGAAAACCTCATTGGGACATTTGCCTGTTTCTGACACTGACAAATTTCTCTAAGATGAGTTATGAATATGATCAATTACCACATCATTAGGAGTCAGGCAGACAATTAAGACAGTTAGGCCTTAGTTAACGAACAGCTTTAATTGGAATGGCAAAGTCCACAATGTTCCATGGGCCACACTGTGTTAGGAGTCTGGTAAGGCAGCTTCACAGTGAGACTTCCAGCCGATGAAACAATGTGGTTTTTATTTTGATTCTTTCTCAATGTATCCCCAAGCAGAAGGCATGCCATTACTGACGTCTGTGTTAATGTTTTATTTGCTGCAGTGGCAGGCTCTCTCCTCTTCCCGCACCTGCTGCTAACTCCTCAGCAGTGCCACATAACAAAGGTGGCTGACAGCCATCTTCCTGGGCTGTGAACTCCTGGACTGGAAAAGAGCTGCCATTCCCTAACTAGGTTTCCAATGTCCCACTGTAGCCACTTTCAGGCTCCCAGTCCAGGACTGCAATTTGCTCAGGAACATTCTGGTTAATGTCACTTTGGCAATTTTTTGGCAATTGTGGATTCAGCTATTGGAAAGTATGATGGGAAACCAATATAAAACAAAGAATTTCAGGCTATTGCCCATAGGAAAGAAAAGGTAGGCTCCTCCCCTGTTAAACAATAAACCAAAATCAAGCTAAATTGGCAATCAGAACAAGTCCAATGATGTTTGCCTATATATGTGCAATGCCTCAGCAGGACTGGAGGAGATTATAGAACATAGAACATAGAAAAATACAGCGCAGTACAGGCCCTTTGGCCCTCGATGTTGCGCCGATCCAAGCCCACCTAACCTAGACTAGCCCACTATCCTCCATATGCCTATCCAATGCCCGTTTAAATGCCCAAATAAGAGTGAGAGTCCACCACTGCTACTGGCAGGGCATTCCATGAACTCATGACTCGCTGAGTAAAGAATCTACCCCTAACATTTGTCCTATACCTATCTCCCCTTAATTTAAAGCTATGCCCCCTCGTAATAGCCCCTTCAACAGAACAGATGATATAGAATGAACCTAAGTTCAGAGTAAGGAGGGCTTTTTAACAGCCAGCAGGTTATACCTGACTGCCTACCTCTGAGCTACACTGCTCATGATCATTGAGATACTGAGGTTACAGTTTGTGTGTCATGGCCAGGTACTGCTTAATGCGAATTTGAGGGAAATTAAGGACGGAAATCACTGAATGTCAAAAAAAAGAGATATTAGGCCAAATAAAAGTAGATCAGACCTATGGCAAACTGTAACTAATGACCCGTACGTATATTACAAAATGAAAAATTCATTTAGAGCTATAAGGACTCAGGATGTACAGCACATGTCAGCTCAAATTAACCATCACTATGTACAAATTTACATACATATCAAGCACACTTATTTATGTGTGGAATAAATCCCTTTTCTTTCTTTGCCAATGTAAGATTCCTTATCCAAGACTCATTTTGTTTGCAAGCACACAATGAAAAGTATAAGCTTCAGTGCAGATTTAAAAAAAGATGAAAATGTGTCTTCTGCTGTTAATGCTTTGGCTTGATTATTCACTTGAGAATGTCAGGAAAGTTTCAATATTTGTTAAATCTGTTTGCAAAACATCTGTTTGAAATGGTCCATTGTTCAACTGTCAAATGCTTAGCAAATAAACTGTCAGCACTTACAGCAAATGAAAAACTGAATCACATTGTGTATTCCTTTAACATTTCCAAATATTCAATGAAATTTCAGCAGTGATGTGTGGCACTTTTAATAGCACATTGCATGGATATAGATGACAACAGAAATGCTGAGGCTACATGGTCCCTTTCAGGTTTATTAGGTTTTTAAAATCTTATACAAAGGTGGTTACTTTGTTGTTAAAAATATACCAAACACTTGCATTTATTGAGCCCCTTCCACAACCACATGAAATTGCAAGCCATTCCACATCTAATGGAGTGCTTCTTAACTGAAGTCACCCTTGGCACAAATGTTCTGGTCAGGATTGACAACCTTATTTCCGATCTTGATTGGATATAAATGTTGCACGTTTGTCTTGGGAGTTCTTCTTGGGTGAACTTCTTGGCCAGGAGCTTTGCCAGTTCTTGCAACCAACTCCATGCGGCCAGTGTCCAAGTGTTCTGTGTTGTAACCATGCCCTTTATTTGCACAGATGTCATATCACAAGATGCAAATGTCCTAAAGGCACTTTGACAGATGCTGTTAGACTGCAAGTGTGTAAGGGAGGTGGGAGAGTGAGTAGTGGAGGAGGTGGTTGGGAGTGTGGTGCCAGGTTTGGTAAGGGAATACAGGTGCCAGATAGGTGGGGATTAGGGTCAAAGGTAAGTGGCTGAGTGCCTGGTTTAGGTCAGATGGAGGTGTCTGGTTGAGGGAGAGTTGAAGGCTGTTGGGATGATTTGAGCAAGGGGATGAGAGGAGATTTTGGGAATGTGATGGATGATTTGTTGGGTCGGGTTGTGTCTGGAGTGGTCAGCTGGGAGCAGAAGCTGGGTTGGGTCCAAAGACAGCTAGGGGAGGGAGTGCGGGGGGAGAAGCGGGTGCAGAATGTGGGCATTATACAGTGTTAGATCCAGGACTAGTCCACTTTCCAACAGGAATGGGGTGGGTTTGGTTGGTCATGTCTGAAGGGGGTTGTGGCATGACGTCATGATGAATTTGGTCTGGTGTAGGGTGGCTGGTATTGAGTCTCCATGTCTGGGGTAAGTTTTTGAGGAAAGCCAGCTTAATACCTAACCATCGATTAGATTTTTCTAACTTTCCCTGGTTAACGATTCAGTGAATTAAGTTGGAATCCTCCAAAGTCTCTGACTCTGACTCAGATTTCGAGACCTCTTCGAAGGGTTCCGGTCACTGCTGGGTAGTTTTCACTTCCCGGGAAATTCCTACATCAGGAGCTTTGCCAGTTCTTGCAACCTACTCCATGCGGCTAGTGTCCAAGTGTTCTGTGCTGTAACCATGCCCTTTATTTGCACAGATGTCATATCACAAGATGCAAATGTCTTAAAGGCACTTTGACAGGAACTTCATAAGGTGCATCTTTCTGGGAACATCCAGAGCGCAGAAGATGCTGCAAAATTATGTTTCACAGGTTGACCACTCTGAGTAAAGAAATGTTGCTTCATCTCAGTCCTATGTGGCCTACCCCATATCCTGTACTGTAACCATTAGTTTGGGACTTCCCAGTTGGGGGAAAGATCCTCCTTACATTTAGTTTGTCTCACCCTATTGGAATTTTATTTGTTTCTTTTCATACAATTCGTTTTCCTTCTTCCAAACTCTAGTGAATGCAGACCTGATTGAACCAACCTCTCTTCATATGGCGATCCTACTCCTTGGGGAGATAATTTCAGACTTGTATCACCCTTTTCCTCATATTACTTTGAACAGATTTGACTCTAATTTTAAGCTATATCCTTTGCTTATTCCTGATAGAATCACGGTGACGTTGTTCCCTAATTTTTATGAGGGTAGTGAGGACAGTCAATTTTTGGTCACTGCATGAAGTATTGTCAGCAGTCAGCTAAGACATAAATCAGACCACTGTTCCACAGAGTCAGAGAGATATACAACATGGAAACAGATCATTCAGTCCAACTTGTCCATGCCAGTCAGATATCCTGAACTGATCTTGTCCCATTTGTCAACATTTCGCTTGAATCCCTCCAAACCCTTCTTATTCATGTTACCATCCAGGTACCTTTTAAATGTTGTAATTGTACCAGCCTCCACCACTTCCTCTGGCACCTTAGTTCATACACGCATCACCCTCTGCATGAAAAAGTTGCCTCTGAAGTCCCAATTTAAATCTTTCCCCTCTCACCTTAAACCTATGCCCTCTAATTTTGGACTCTCTTACCCTGGGAAAAAGAGCTTGGCCATTCAGCCTATTCAACTGTATCAAGATAAAAATTGATTAGATTAATTTGTATTGAGTTGATGTATATTTATCTGATTTTGCAGTGTTAGCACAGCTTTAGGTTTATCCCAAATATAAGCAATCAGCATCAGCAGGACAGTTACCAAAGTTACAGACGAAGGGATTAGCAGGTGAGAAGATTTTGTGAACAAAAGCAAAAATCACACTAAAACAGTTCACTGAACTAGCCCAGCTAGTGTGTACTTAGTGTTAGACAAGATCACATAGTTGTTTTGTTTGCTGAGCATGAGGGAAATGTCGCACACTGTAGGTGCACAACTTTGCCAAGTGTGGTTCAGAAGGTTGCTAAAAACAAATACCGAGAGGCCTTGTTGTGAGTGCACGTTGAGCAAGCTCTGCAGTTCATTTCTCTGGAGTTGGGAAGATGTTTGTCCCTTTGTGGTAACCAGGGAAGCGGTGGGATCAGTGAGGAGGCGCTTCACTGCTCTACCCTGCAGCGTCCTGGGTCAGTGCTCACCGAGGCCATTAGTCACATCCTGGGTTCGGAAACTTGGAGCTTTCCCAGGCTACTGGATCTAAGGAAAAAGGCGTGGTTCAGGATGAGAAACTAGTCCGTTTTCAGGAAAAGAGGCATTCAACTGGGCAGCAATGAAATGTGATTTATTTCTCTTTGATTGCTACTAGCTCCAGAATGTTCCATCAGTAAAAATCTCTCTTACATGGTGCAGCAGTTCAGATTCTTATCACTATTCATTTCAATATATTCAACAGCAATGTTACTCCATTAACAATGAAAATTAAACCTCAAAATGCAAATATATACTTCTCAAGACCATCTTGAATAACTTCGGAAATTCAAATTTGTTTCATGTTTCCCCTAATTCACTTTATAAAAAATAAATACATGTATTTACATACAGAGGAACTTCAATTATCCAGCATTTGATCATCCGAATATCGGATTATCTGGCAAGATCGCAAAGTCCCAGTGCTTAGCTAAACTATGTTATCCAACACTCGATTATCTGGAATTTGATTAACTGAATGAAATACTCCCTGCCCATGTTCTTTGGATAATCAAGGTTCCTCGAGTGCCTTTTATAATCTGAGGACGTTTCAAAATACTTTGCAGATGGGTTATTGCTTAAAGAATGTAGTCACTGTTGTAGTATAGGAGAAGTGGCAGTCAAATTGTACACTGTAAGGTGCCACAAACAAAAATGTGATAACAATCAGATAATCTGTTTTTCTTGGTGTTGATTGAGGGATAAGTATTAGCCAGGAGATTGGACAGAACAAAATAGTGCTATAGGAACAGAAAGAATGCCGGATGCTGTAAATCAGAAACAAAAATGGAAATTGCTGGAAAAGCTCAGCAGATCTGGGAACTCAGTTCTGAAGATGGGTTGCTTGACCTGAAATGTTAACTGTGATTTCTTTCCACGGATAATGCCAGACCTACTGAACTTTTCCAGCAATTTCTGTTGCTGGTTCTAATCGTGCTCACAATGTGTTCTATACTATGTTCTATGTGTTCAATGTGAGATTAGAGAAAGTAGATTGTTGCAGACTCAATGGGCCAAAAGGCCTCCTCAGTAATGCATGACTGTATGACCCTATAACATTGCATTCAATCACAAACACTGTCCTCTGTTTTGATATTTGTATTTCCTCCACAGTCTGCACTTTGGTTTTATGTTTTTGCTTTCATCCAGAGCTGACTTTTATAAACATTTACTTTGGATTTATGCTTTGTCACTTCTCTATCATCTTTTGCATTTTCTTCTCTGACACTTTTGGTCTCTAATTTCCTTTGCCTCCTACCTTTTCCTGGATTTCCCTTTTGTTCCACTTGCTTTTCCCTCTCTTTTCAACATATAAAACCCATGATATTTTCACTTCTTTACATTTCTTTGGGCTCAAAATGTTCATTCTAATTCTGTCTACTCTGATGCTATGAGATCTGCTGAAATTTTCCAGCATTTTCTGTTTTATTTCAGATCTTCTGCATCTGCAGTATTTTGCTTTCATTTCAGTGTTATAGGATCATTTACATCCATGTGAGGGGCAAATAGTCGACCAGTTTAATACATCTTCTGAAAGGGAGCACCTCCAGCAATGCAGTGCTCCCTCAGGATTAGACGTGCGTACCAGTCTCTGTTTAGTGCCCAGGTCCTGGATGAGCGTCTTAAACGCACAACTTTCTAACTTGAAGCTGCTGCCAACTAAAATCCAGTTGACACATATTATCACAAATCTTTCCATCCAGATAATGTTGGCCAACCACTTAGTTGCTGCATGGGTGTTCAAAGATGGTGATGGACTACAATTTGAATGTGACCTTCACATTTACATTTAGCATTGCATGATTTGAGCAGAGCAACTGCAAACACATTATAAGGTGAGAAGGGTAACTCTTCACAGTCCTACTGGACCATAGGGCTGCTGACTCATTACAGAGAGATGACTGGTGGTCTTTTAACCTGAGGGTCCCTGTCTCAGTCGAGGCGTGAGATTAAGAAGGACGGTCCTCATGGTAACCTCAGCTGGTGTGGGAACTGAACACACTCTGCATTACAAACCCTGTAAGCTGACAGCAAGCATAAGACTACCAGGGTATATTCACTTCTTTAACAACTGCCAGGTAGCTATTTGGATTGCGTTCAGAACATGGATTCTATTTGAACACGGGATAGACACCAGCCTGCAATCCCTGGGTAAAACTGGACTTACAGATCAACCTTTAGGGATCAAAGTTTGTGCGAAGATTTGTAGCTCGGGTGCTTGTTGTAGTGGTTCTGTTCGCCGAGCTGGAAGTTTTTGTTGCAAACGTTTCGTCCCCTGGCTAGGAGACATCATCAGTGCTGTGGAGCCTCCTGCGAAGCGCTTCTTTGATGTTTCTTCCGGCATTTATAGTGGTCTGTCCTTGCCGCTTCCGGGTGTCAGTTTCAGCTGTCCGCTGTAGTGATTGGTATATTGGGTCCAGGTCGATGTGTCTGTTGATGGAATTTGTGGATGAATGCCATGCCTCTAGGAATTCCCTGGCTGTTCTCTGTCTGGCTTGCCCTATGATAGTAGTGTTTTCCCAGTCGAATTCATGTTGCTTGTTGTCTGAGTGTGTGGCTACTAGGGATAGCTGGTCGTGTCGTTTCGTGGCTAGTTGGTGTTCATGTATGCAGATTGTTAGCTGTCTTCCTGTTTGTCCTATAACAGGAAGACAGCTAACAATCTGCATACATGAACACCAACTAGCCACGAAATGACACGACCAGCTATCCCTAGTAGCCACACACTCAGACAACAAGCAACATGAATTCAACTGGGAAAACACTACTATCATAGGGCAAGCCAGACAGAGAACAGCCAGGGAATTCCTAGAGGCATGGCATTCATCCACAAATTCCATCAACAGACACATCGACCTGGACCCAATATACCAATCACTACAGCGGACAGCTGAAACTGACACCCGGAAGCGGCAAGGACAGACCACTATAAATGCCGGAAGAAACATCAAAGAAGCGCTTCGCAGGAGGCTCCACAGCACTGATGATGTCTCCTAGCCAGGGGACGAAACGTTTGCAACAAAAACTTCCAGCTCGGCGAACAGAACCACTACAACCTTTAGGGATGTCTGGGCACTTGATCCATCATGTCAGTTTTAGAACCAAGCTGTCAGTTGAAAATGTCGGATAAATGTCTTCAAATTCTTTTAATATGTAACAAACTCAGAGGCTGCTGGAAAAACTCAGCAGGTCTGGCAGCAACTGCAGAGGGAAAGAGAGTTCATGTTTCAAGTTCAGTATAACTTTTTTTCAGAAGGCAAAATGTTAGCTCTGTTTCTGTCTCCACAGATACTGCCAAACCTGCTGAGTTCCTCCAGCATTTTCTGTTTTGTTTCAGATTTCCAGCATCGACATTATTTTGCTTTTATTTGTGACTTCACTCCATGTTAACCTAGACCACAAGAAATAGGAACAAGAGTCAGCCATTTGGCCCCTTGAACCTGTTCTACAATTCAATGACTGATCTGACACTCCTCACATCCACTTTCCTGCCCTTTTTGTGTAAACCTTGATCCTATACTGTTCAAGAATCTATCTATCTACCTCAACCTTAAATATATAAAATGCAGAATATTTCTCCAGGATGTATTGTCTCAGTCACTTCTGAAATATTATGCATTAGATTATTTTAACATACATTTCCTCACTCATGCATATATTATTTTCTATTTTTTATTTTTTTTCTGCCTGTCTCACACCTTTCCCCCTCCAATTTCCTGTTTGCCAGTAAATGCAATGAGTGGTCTTTCCCTTTCGGGTACCTCTCCACCCCTGCCCATTGTTTCCACCCCTGTCCTTCTCCTCAGCTTCTCTCTGATGGCAACTTATCATTTAACAGAATCACAGGCAATGACCCCTGCTCAATCGCTCCAGGGCCCCAGTAATCCAGTGCACTTTTGCGATTTGGTGGATTACTCTTGCAGAGTCTGTAGAATGTGATAAAACCAAGGGGAAAAATGTGGCATAATGTGATAAGCATCACTGAAAACGCAGAACACAATTGGTAATTGCTGGAAACACTGAGAAATTGAAGAAAGGCTGCAGTGTAGCCCTGAAGTACTAACTTGTCTGTTCTTACCCAGACTGCTGTGTTTCTGCAGTATTTCTGTATCTATGTTATAGTTCCAGCATTTTCAGTTTTATGCTTTTTACCAAAACATAGGTCGTCGACCTAACTTTAAACTCCACTAAGTACGATCAACTGATGCAAAAAAGAGCCTCAGGATAAAGTTGCCAAATGACAGGATATACGTCATGTGAATCAGACCCATACAGAGACTAAATACAGTAACTAACTGGACAATCATGACTTGACCACTGAGCAACATTATTCATTACCTGCCAGAAGAGTGCCTGCCTCAAAGCTGAATGATTGGGCACAGCAAATGCAAGAACAATGTAAAGTAATCCTACAATATCTGATATTTTATTGGACAACATGTGCAGTCAAGATTGTTCAGGCTTCTACAGAGAATGAGCAACAACGAAGGGGTCTGCCTGATGGTTGCACAGATCTGTTTACACATTACCAAATCAAACAAAAGGCTGGCGAGGAAAACATTGTACTGCTTTAGTTTTTACAAAGAAGCTTTTTCAAAAACATGCTTTCCTTTGTTCATGACTCCAGCCCTTAATGTGTCATTAACTGCAGATTGGATAGTCTTCTCAATCAAACAATAATCTGTAAAAGCTCAGAACTGAATTCTTCACACGGCTGCTCGAGTAGATTGTGCAAGATTTTATTTACATCATTTTCTTTCAACTAACGAATTACAAAGCCAGAAGCAAAGGTACGTGCCACGATCTGCTCAATAAATTTAATTACTGTTTCACAAGGCACTTCTGCAGACTCATTCAACATATTGAAAGGAGAAGAAAAAGCTAAATCTTCATTTTTTATTCCACTGAGTTTTGCAAGAGAAACAGAGGAGAGGGGCTTTCAATCGTATTTTGGAATAAATTTACAGATAAAATGGGAGAGTTAGTGTGCTAAAGGATGGTGTACTGTGATACAACAAACAACCTGATGTTGTCCTGAAGTTTCGTAAAATCCTTTGTTACATTTAGGTTTGAAATGGTCTGAAAATATTAATACTAAGGAGTGCCATAGCACCACCCTCTATGATAAGGTCATATGGACTTGGATGCGGAACAACTTCGGATCCCAAAGGAGTGAGATCAAACCTCATATCCTCTTCAAAGTCTCTGTAATCATGTCTATCATCAACATAACCTGTAACCAGTTGCTAGCATGCAGTTAAAGTCCCATTGATCATGACAGACTCATCTAGTTAGACTAGGACATGGTTTTCCTCTACTCTACTAGACCTTGTCGGCCATGTAGTTTCCTAGACTTAAAAAGGATGGTGGCAGCAAACTTCATCATGAACAGCAGGTCATATTGTGCAGTGAGTAAGCATGCCTATACAATATGGTGAGCAGTAGTGTGGATTTGCTCATGCAACACTCAAAGTCATAGAGTCACACATCATTGGAACAGATTCTTCAGTCCACTCGTTCCATGTCAACCATAATCTCAAACCACATCAATCCCCCCTGCCTGCACTTGGCTCATATTCCTCCAATCATTTCTGATCTAAATGTCTCTTAAATGTTGTAACTATATTCACATCCTCTGCAAGTTCATCCACACATGAATCATTCTCTGCGTAAATAAAATTACCCCTCGTGTCTTTTTAAAATCTTCTTCCTCTCACTCTAAAATTATGTCCCCTCGTCTTGAAATCCCCCTCCCTGGGGGAAAGACACCTGCCTTTCATCTTACCTATACCCCTCATGATTTTATAAACCTTTATAAGATCACCCCTCAACTTCCTACCCTCCAGTGAAAAATGTTCCAGCCTATCCATTCTCTCCTTATAAATCAAACCTTCCATTCCCAGTAACATTCTGGTTAGTGTCTTCTGAACCCTCTCCAGCTTACTAATATCCTTTCTGTAACAGGGCAACTAAAACTGGAAACAATACTCCCGAAGAGGACTCACCAATGTCGTGTACGACCTCAACATAATGCTCCAACTCCTCTACTCAAATGTCTGAGCAATGAAGGCAAACATGTTAAACACCTTCTTGACCACCATCTATATGTGATGCAAACTTCAAAGAATTATATTCCTGAATCCCTAGGTCTCTTTGTTCTCCAACACGACCCAAGATTCTACCACTAATTGTACAAGTACTGCCATTTTTTCTGTTATCAGAATGCAATACCTTGTGAGGTAATATTTGACAGCAGCAATATGAGATCATGAGACTCAGTAAGTTATCTGCTTGTACAGCACAGTTGGCAGCAGGAAGGAACCGATGTTTTACGCACTCTTCAGAAGAAACCCTCATGGCAAACCCCAACAAGGAAGGATCCTCCAGTGAATGCAAGAAGCATTTCAGACCTGGTAAGAGATGCACTGCAACTGGAGCATTAGCAACTCCCTGAAGAAGCAGAATTAACAACTTCAAAGTAGCTACAAGCTGTTTTGTGAGTTGGTAATCTGTGAGAGCTGTCCTGAGTCAGAAATCAGCGATCATGAGCAGATACTAGAAGCTCTGTGAGTAAAGATTAAATACCCAGTGGGCTGGGAGATCTTTCAAAGTAGCGCTATAATTCAGGTAGCAAAAGCGAGAAATTGAAAAATTACATATAGCTCAGATTGAGAGCTGCTGGCATAGTGAGTAGATACCTGGAGGCACAGTTTCAGAAACCAAAGTAAAGGATTATGCAATATTTGTTAACCCAAGGTTAGAGTCACAGGGATATCAAAAAGTTATTAATTAAGATGATAGTGTTGTGCATGTCAAAAGCCTAAGCAGATCTGGCATAACAGGGACAGAATATTTGAGAGACTTTATTCAATACACAGAAAAGGTAAGACAACCTTTATAAGAGCTGCAATAAAGGCAGGAGTCATTTCCTAAGCCACAAGGAGTGGCAATCAATCAGTAAAACTGTGATTGAACTGGGAATAACTTATTAAAGTGTGTGAACAGGATGATACATTTAATGATTTTGAAATAAAAAGGCAGGACTCTACCACTTACCTGTGGAGGGTGGAAATTCTCCTTTTGCTGCAAAAGGTGGAAATCCACCATTTTACTTTAAAAAAAAGCAGGAAAAACCTCTGACATGGCAGCAAAGAGCAGCAAAATTCCTATTCCTATAACTGTGCAAAATGTATAATCATATTAGAAAGAAATAACATCAGAAATAATGTTGCCAAAAAGACTTAATTTTAGTAACAGACCAAATAAAACATAGAATTGGGCATCTTGGTGATAACAATTTCTGAAAGATAAAATTGCTCCTAAATTAGATGCAAAATCAGAAGCTGAACAAGTAAATATCCTTCTTTATGCAATTTTTAGTGCAGTCGATGATGTTATAGGTTGCCAAGGCATAGAAGAAGCAACAGATACTTTTTAAGAGGCACTGAAAGCTTTAGACTATTACTTTAATGTGAGAACTAATAAAATTAATGAAAGAGCAAAAACTTAATAGAAGAAACCAGCATCCAGGTGAATCCATATACGATTTCATTAATGATCTCTGTGAATTAGTGGGGAAATATAAGTATGGTGGCTTCAACTCAGAATTTAAATGAGTCTGAGTTGCTGAAGCAGTTTCTGATGAGTGTTTGTCAGATTTATTACAGTCCAAAGAAGACTTGACTCCAGAGTAAGTCATTCAGATGGCGAGTGAAGCAGAAATCTGGATGCAAATTAAACCATTCATTGAAAAACAATGAACTCAGTAGTGTGCATTCAATTCTCAAACTGCAAAATCCCAAATGACACATGTGAGAAACCAATGCTGTGAGAAGGATAGGCATTAAACACTAAAAATCTTTGAAAGCACTTGGAAGTAAAGAAATCTCATAGGCACAGATGTGCCCAGCTATTTAAAATGATGTAATACAATATGACATCGCATGAACTTGTAACACTCTATTTCACTTTCAAAATGAAATTGAGTGAAAATTATAAATCTAAGAAAGGACCTACACTTATGCAGTATATTCCATGATTGCAAAAGATCACAAAGGACTTTGCTGCTAATGAAACGCTATTCGAATTGCAATTGCCATTGTGATATGGAATGCACTAAAGCAACTCTTCAATGCTTCCTTAGCACCTCAAATGCATAAAGGATAGCAGATGCATGGGAACACCATCATTTCCAAATTTCATCAAGTCACACTCATCCTGATTTGGATACGTTTCCTTCATTATGACTGGGCCAAAATCCTGGAATGCATTGTCAAACAATACTCAAACATGTTTACCACCTGGAATTAAATATTTTCAAGGCAACTAAGGATAGGCAATAAATATTAGCTTCGTTTGCACATGCCACATCATGAGAGTGAATTTATAAGAAATATAGGTTGTGATCGTTCTGCTGCACTATGATATTCTACAATAGTGTTACTCATTTTGCACCAATGGCTACTTATGTAATGCCAACCATGTCTCATTGATCTTAAGTGATCCAAATCTGACCAGGAAATACAAGGAATAGTGCACATTAATCACACATTTTGCAAGAGCATTATGATGCTCCAAGCCCAACTTCTTGTTGTGATATAATACAGCTCCTTCTGCACACAAAGAAGAATTTTGGCACTTTTCATGTGCTCAGTATGCCCCTACAGCACTTGACAGCCCACAATTCACTTTTGAAGTATAACCATGCAGGTAACTGGGGCAGCTGTTTTGCATACAGCATGGTCCTAAAACTGCAATGAGATGAATGACCAGCTAATCTGTTTTAATGGAGCTTTGCAGATTGAATAAACTGCAGCTAAATATACCTATCTGCTGCCTTCAACTTATGAGATTGGGTCATTTACACACAGCCGAAAGAATTGACTTACTCCAGCATCTCATCTGAAAGACAGAACTTCCAGCAGAACAGCACTCCCTCAGTCCTGGACCAAATGGTTAACCCAGATCAGGGAATCAGCTTTATTCTGTGGGGGTCTGAACAATGCTACTGTAGACCTAATGTTGTAGGAGATTATATATGTATACATTGTACATACAATTGATTATCACAAAATACTACATGCATCTCTGTAGTTCAAGAAAATTAATTCCACAATCATACGCATAAAAAAAACTGTACAGTTTTACTGCCTGCATTTGAAAGGAAAAGAATACACAGCATATCAGTAAATTATGTAGTCAGGCAAGGCAGCAGTTCACAGCTCCTGACCAGAAATCATAAAGACATGAGATGGTTTAACATATGCTAGACATGACAAAAAAGTTTCCAGTTTTATGTCATTTCTTCAAAGACGTGTTAGCCTGCCACTAAGTAATTTTTACAGACCAGTAAATAATAGTAGTGGATTATTTCTGCAGCATTACTGTCACTTTCTTTGACTCAATTTATTTAAAGTACCAGGAGCTAGAATCATGACATTAGTCATAAATAAATTACAGATAGCATAAAGGCAATACCTTCTGTTGAAGAAACACTTTTATGGGACGTATGAGCTTTCAGTACCTCAGATAACCACTTTGTCACATGATGAAGAGATCTCTGAGTTTTGGAATGCTCTGTTGTGCTATTAAATGCTGAGGGGACAAAAGGTATCACCTTTAACTACTTGGATTGTAAAATGTCTTAACCTTTGGCCTTTCTAGGGAGATTTTTATGCTAGAAAAAAAACATGAACTTCAAAGAAGACTATACTGGCAAAAGCAGGGGTCTAATTTATTTGAACCTAACCAGTACTGCAAGCCTCACAGGATTAGTCTTAGAGAATTTTGGAATTGTCCAGTTTGATGCATTGAAACTTACAGAATATTAATATATTTATTCACCTGTAGAAGTCAATAACGCATTTAAATCTCTCCAGCTCTCTTCTGTCCGTCTTTAAGCTTCTCCTTAACATGTAAGTATTTGACCAAGCATTTGGTCACGATTTTTCATCTTCATATGCAGCTCCTTGTGACATTTTACTTTGGTGAAGGTGCTATATAAATGGAAATTGCTGTCATTGTCAGAATTGTGATGGCATCTTCTTGAAAGAGATGTCACAGGCTTATCTATTTCTTGGTCTCCTCTCTTATCTATTTATTTATATTATTTATTTATATGTCTCCTTCATCTTTAAGTCTCTTGGTTTTACACACAATTCTCTGGACTGTTCGGCCAGAAAGATAGCTTGAAGCTAGCTTTGTGCTTCTATTACAGAGCAGATTTCCTTGTGAGTGGTTTCATGAGACTGTATTTCTTTTTTATTCTCAGAAGGATATCAAAATGCTTTTATTGTATATTATAGCAGAATAGTTTGCCTGCATATGAAATGAAGATAGTCAGTAGGAAAGAGGTGAAAGCAAAAAATGATGGAATCCCTACAGTGTGGAAGCAGGCTATTCGGCCCATCGAGTCTACATTGACCATCTGAAGAGCATCCCACCCTCCTACTCTATCCCTGTAACCTTGCATTTCCCACAGCTAATGCACCTAGCCTGCACACTATGGTCAATTTGGCATGGCCCTTCCACCTAACTTGCACGCCTTTGGACAGTGGGAGGAAATCGGAGCACCAAGAGAAAATCCACCCACAGAGACAGTCATCCAAGGCTGTAATTGAACCCAGGTCCCTGGTGCTGTGAGGCAGCAATGTTAGCCACTGTGTCATCCATGATGGTCTTCATTATACTTGAAATCTCTAATGGGTGTGTCCCAGATCATCCTACTCATTACTGAGAACCAAGGCGATGCTACACTGAAAGTATCCTTGCTTTCTCCTCACAGCTTAAGGCATAGATATGTGTTGACAGCATTGGGTGAACCCTGGACCTCAGCTTTCTTACCACATAATCAAGGCCTTATCTAATTAACAATCTAAGCTTTCAGTAAAGCTTAGGCTAGTTTGAAATAATCAGTCATTAGATAAGAAACAAACTTTATACAGATTAAAACTTCCAAAGAGGATTGAGGTAATTTCAATTGAAAACCAGCTTCAATCCTGCATAAGCACTCTTGGCAGCCATTTGCATAGTTTCTCTGGGGCTCACATTAATCATTCAGTGAAGTTTAGGACATTCTAGCATTGTATTGTACTTTTGAATCACTGTTCTTCTTGATCGTTGCTTAAATTTTTCTTAGATTTTGCTTCTTCTGTTAAGTGTGCTGCATCGTGCGCAGAATAGTTCAATGTCTGTGGACAACGCGTCCATACCTGAAACAAGTAACAGTCCTTTATAAGATGCACTAGCATGCTATCAGATTTTGAGGGCCTCAGAGCTGACCTTGATTCTCCTCTCAGCCACCATACCTACTATCCAAAAATGAGTGAGAATATATGGTCAGAGTTATGGTTGAATTTCTCCATGCCTATGTGAGAAGTGCATTGGCCACCTTTGGTAACCATTAATCCTTACTTCCACAACTGAGATTGGCTGACACTACAAAACAAAGGAGATAGTGATGTCTGCAGATGCTGGCGATCAGAGTTGAGAGTTGGCTGGAAAAGCACAGCAGGTCAGGCAGCATCTGAGGAGCAGGAAAATCGATGTTTCGGGCCGGAGCCTGATGATTTTCCTGCTCCTCGCAAGCTGCCTGACCTGCTGTGCTTTTCCAGCAACACACTCTAAACTACAAAACAAAGCCTGAACATTCAAACCCTGAGCTCAGATTTTCATGCCTCCACCTGTTTTGGATCAAAGTGGTGTGGGATATTTAAAAAAAGCCACCTTCATTCCCATCATTTTTGGCAATTTTTAATATCCCTGGAATAATGGTGCAGGTAGCAATCCTGATTCAGCAACCCTGCCCTTGCCTAATCCATCATGAGTGTGCATTGCTGATTCTCCTACTATTGTCATTCAGCCATGCCAGTTTTCGTTGATGTGGATCAAGTCTTTTCAGAGCATAAGGGATTCCCAATCTTAAGTGGGGAACCCAAATAAACTTCTCGAATTCTTCCATTTGAAATGCAAAAATAAAGAGTTATTTTTGTTTGAAGGATTAGATTAGATTCCCTACAGTGTGGAAACAGGCCCTTCAGCCCAACAAGTCCACACTGACCCTCCAAAGAGCAACCCATCCAGACCCATCGCCCTCTGACTAATGCACCTAACATTATGGGCAATTCACCTAATCTACACATCTTTGGACCGTGGGAGGAAACCAGAGAAAATCCACGCAGACTCAGGGAGAATGTGCAAACTCCACACAGACAGTTGCCTGAGGTGGGAATTGAACCTGGGTCCCTGGTGCTGTGAGGCAGCAGTGCTAACCACTGAGCCACTGTGCCACCCCAATGGTTTTAATGGTTAGATGCTATATTATAGTTTAGGTATGTTTTTACTACAGCAATTGATTATAGATTTTTGTCCTTTAAAGGTAGTTAGTCATCATTGTGTGAGGTTCAACATACATCACAGTGTGGTTTCTCCAACTGAGAAAATGCCATCATGTGTTTTGAACTGTGAAACATTGTCATGTTTTGAACTAAGATTCAAACATCCAACAATATTTAGATTTGAAAATGTCGGCACTCAATTGACATATAGGCATTCTGCTTTGAAGTGGAAATTAAATAGCAGCAACAGCTTTAAGAAGTTCATTTTTTTTTTCAGTTTCAATTGTTAACATTTCCCACAATCAGTTTTGATAGCTAGGGTTATTATGAATGCTCGGCTGAACTGAAAAATGCCCACAACTACTTATGACAGAAGGAGTATTGTGCTCATATTTTGATCGACATTTTTAAAGACATTATTAAAGAATTATCTGTTTTTAATTCTGCAAATAGATAAGGGTTTGCTTTTATAACAGTTTGACCACTAGAGGGGAGTTACATTTTGTCTGAATGGGTTTTGTTTTGGATAAAAGTTTGTCTCAGTATAAAGTAAAATATATCTCTATTAGATTGTTCATAGTTTTTGTCTTAATGTCCAACTCATATCTATCTAAGGTCTGCTGATTGTGGGTACTGAATGAGTATCCATGCAGGATACATAGAAGGGCAGCGATGTGGCATGGTCTGAGAATCAGGACATTCACCTGGAATGGGGGTTGGGGTGGGGTGTATA
The DNA here is from genome assembly GCF_020745735.1 of Hemiscyllium ocellatum. Lineage (NCBI taxonomy): Eukaryota > Metazoa > Chordata > Chondrichthyes > Orectolobiformes > Hemiscylliidae > Hemiscyllium > Hemiscyllium ocellatum. The sequence goes on from NC_083431.1 coordinate 23,311,781, forward strand.
GAAGATTGCATGGAGCTAGCATAGGGCCATGGATGTGTCATGGCACTGTCAGGGATTTGCTGGGGAATGGAAATGAGTATGTGTGCTGGCCGCGAGATGAGGGGCGAGGGTTTGAAAATTTGAGATTCATCTTTTAATTGTCCTATTAAACAGATGTGGGCATTCCAGTCTGCCAGTCCATTTCTGTTGTCATGTTGGAGACCTATCAGCAGGCTGCAGGCCTGGCTCCTGCCTCCCTGGAACCAAGATACGATGCACGTAGCCCTTTTAATAAGACAGGTCTGCTGAGTTTAAAGCTGCCCAGTCTTGCCCATCGTCTAGGAGAATCCAGCTCCTGGTTTAACATGACTCATTTTTATTCCTGAGAGTGCCTTCACTCGCTGGGGAACTAATCTCCAAAAAAAAAGTCTTCAAAGAGTTTGAATGACAGTATCTCAGATTAACTGTCATTGTTTTCTTTCACTGGCACTCCTGATTAGATAGAATGGCAGAATTTAGAGTCAATTTTTTGTATTTTCTCACTACATCAAACAATATCTACAAACAGGAGCTATGTTGCAGTTTATAATCAACATTATTGGTTATGCATAATGATTGATAATATGAACAAACATTACAGCATAACCAGTCTCTGCACTTTGAATGTCAAGCTTACTTTGTGATTAATCTATGTGGAATCACACAGAATATACAGCATAGAGGCTATTGGTCTATTGCTGTTATGCTACCCATGAATCTCCTTCTACTCTACATTACCTCATGCTATTAGCTAATCCTCAAGTGCTTTCTTCTACAGGTACTTACTCAGCTTCCCCCTAAATTCTTTAACACTGTTTGTTTCACCTACTTCATGCAGTATCAAGACCCACATCTAACAACAGATGAAGAATTTTCTCCTGAATTCTCCATTATATTTATTAAGGCTACTGAATAGTTATGATCACTGGTTTCTTTAGCAATGTGTAGAGGAGATAAAATCAGAATATAAGAAATGTTACTTTCAATGTATCACTTGAAAGCAAATATCACAGTTTCATAGGTCCACACAAAACAAGCATAATGATCTAATGTATTGGTACTCTGCCATTTTGTGCTCAGGGGTGGGAGTATGCCATTAACTCAAACATCAATCTCTTGAAGTTATGAAAAATCATGAGATATGGCCAACACAAGCAAGGTCCATCATTTACAGTCCACTTATAAATGTTCCTAAAACAGTGACAATAATGATGGGCTGCCTTCTTAAGCTTCTGCAGTTGGTGCGATGAAGATACACTGACAGTGCTGTGAGGTAAGGGGAACTAGTGACAGTAATGGAAAAGTGATATCTGTCCAAAAAGCTGATAAACATCAAAGTTAGTGTGTTGTATGAGTTGGTGAGGAACTTTGAGATGATGGCTTTCCTGTTCACTTATTGTCATTGCCCTTCCCATGGAAAAACATTGAAACAGAAAAGGTAGGAACAGGAATAGCCCATCTGACCCTTGAGTCTGGTCCACCATTCAACATGGTCGTGTCTGATCATCAAGCTCAATACCCTAATCTGGGTGATGACAAATCAATAGGTGGAAGTCTAGGGAACAGTGTTGAAGGTATCCTTAAAGGAATGGAGAAATGAAGTGGAGAACATTGACCTTCAGCTTTCTAAAATGGATTTACAGAGTGGCAGGGCACAGACTGGAAGATAAATTGCTTAGTCTTTCATTCATCAAACACTTGGCAAGCAGACTACAAATCTAAATTAGTGAAACCACCAACACTTGTAGAAACCAGACAAATCATTCCTTACGCTGAATTCAAAAGGTGACTCTAAGCTTCCGTAATATTTGAGAGTTCGACCCAATATTTGACAGTTAACTGCCAAGGGAGTAAATGTGATTTTAAAAAAATGACTATTCCAACAGGGTGCACTGCCAACACTGCTCCTTCATCAGGTGGTTGAAGAGCAGCGCTTCGAAAGCTAGTGCTTCCAAATAAATCTGCTGGACTATAACCTGGTGTTGTGTGACTTTTAACTTTGTATACCCCAGTCCAACATGGGCACCTCCAAATTAAGGCTGAAGTGTTAGTTTCACTGTTAAGAACTCTGAATTTTAACCTTTGCATGTGGGGATGGGGCCTTGTTTCAAATTGAATTGATTTGGAAGTAAGTGACTTTAAAACCTTCATTGTCAATATCAATCTTTTGCCATAGCCTTGAAGCAATGGTAAGCAGATAATAGGTTAAAAATATAAATAAGTTATGAACAACAAAACAGTAAGAATAAATAATTTAATCTGATTCAAAGACAGAGCTGATTCCCGTTTATTCATTTTCCAACATGGCTTTAAATAACTTGAAGAAAAATAAATACTTGACCATTCAGATTTCATTGTGCCTTTAGTGAGGTTACCCAAAACTATTGCTGTATATCAAGCAAAGAATCAGGCAACAAAATAAAAGATACATCCTTCATATTTTTTTAATGTCTATCCATCATGTGCATGCATAAAAATAAGCAAAGTTAGAAAGTGTTGTGTAAGCTGGATCACATTTCTTACTAACTGTGTGCGCAGAGTGTGGAATAGAGTTAGAATGAACGCTTCACAGGTCCTGACAGTCCGTCAAACAAGGTGTCTAACATCCCATTTCCTCTGGACTTCCTCTCCTGTTAATCCTTTTATGCGAGACTTGCTCAGAAGTAAGCACGTGTGAAATTGAGGACTTTCCAATACACATTGCATGACACGACTTCACTAAAACACACCACTTCTCAGGCTCACTCCACAAAGCACTGGCAAGCAAAATTATATTTTGATCAATAGCAGTCACTGCTCATACATGGCTTCACATGCTCTCTCAGCCAATGAGTGGCTGCTCTATACCAATTTATCTCCGTCGTTTTGGGTGGATGTTGCATGCTGTGTGTCTTTGTCTGGAGAGAGCTGTATGCAGCAAACCTTTTCTCCTGAAAATTCATTATTCAGAATGCAATAATTCAAACAATGACAAGGGCTTAGTGCATGTTAAACTGCTGGCAACCCAAAAATCAAAGATAAATGAATGCCTGCCTCTGTGTGCATTATTTCATAATTCTTTAAAAGGACAGCATGCATAAAGGGGGTGATATTTGTTGGAATAAGTTTTTAAAAAGACCAGAACTAAAAGATTTGGAATGACTTTTTAATAATTAGGATATGACATAATAGAATTGGGAGTAATCTTTTTGTCTGCCCACCTCACAGTAAGTCCTTCATTTACCCTCCTTATTCAGCCTCAAATCTATACTTCAAACTTCCTGCTTAATCAGAGTTGCATCCTGTTCTATTTTAAATTAATGAACCAAGCTGTCCACAATCAATAGTGATCTTTTCTTCACGTGACAGGTGTTTGGTTTTAAGTATTTTGTTTTACAAAACACTGTGGTTAACACAGCTTTTAATTGCTGTGTATCACTGAGTATAGAAACATGGTAAATGATTATACAGAAATACAAACATACACATTAGAAGCAGGGGTAGGCCACTTAGTCCTCTGAGTCTCCTCTGCCATTCATTAAGATCAGGGCTGGTCAGACTTTAATCTCAACACTGCATTCCTGCCTATCCCTGATAACCTTTCACCCCATTACTTATCAAGCGTCTATCACATCTGCCTTAAAAGTATTCAAGGACTTAGCTTCCTCTTTTCAGTAAAAGAGTTCCAAAGACTCACAGCCCTCTGAGAAAAACATTCCCCTCCCTAAGTGGGCAACTTTTCATTTTCAAATGATGATGCTGAGTTCTAGATTTCCCGAGCAGAGGAAACATCCTTTCCACATCAACTCTGTCAAGTCTCCTCAGGATTGTCCATCTTTCAATCAGATCACATCTCACTCCTTTAAATTCCAATAGGTACAAGCCTAGTCTGACCAACCTTCCCGCATAAAACAGACAGTCCATTCTTCACATGCGTCTTGTGAACATTCTCTGAGCTGTTTCAACACATTTACACACTTCCTTAAATAAGACGACAAATACAGTACACATCCCTCCTGAGGAGAACTCATACAAAAAACAAAAACATGCAAATAAAGTTTTAAATATTTAGGAATGTTTGAAACTACTTCTTTTTTCTGTACTTTCCTGATGATGATGAAGTACATGTAGGTGCAGTAAACCTCCAATATCTAACACAGATTTTGATTTGGGAGCTTTGATAGGTAGGATATTTAGCTATGGGGGAGAACTAAACTCCCTGCATCCAAATTAGTCAACTTATCAGTTAAAGCTGGTAATCAATCAGTTATCAATAAGCAGTGATATACTCTTCATTCTTAGGGGAAACTGCACTCAGTATGGTAAGGGAGAGCTTTACAATGGCATTTAAGGTGGACAATCATAAAATCTATCAATAATTCTCTGGATTCTCCTTGTGCTGATAACAGATTCAGGGAGAAAGGAGGAACTTGACAATCCACAGATGATACAATCTTGGGAAGTTCATTTGCCATATGACATGTTTCTTGTAATCCTAACAACATAGGTTTACAAACTGATAAAACATCAACAGGATTTTTAGAAGAATAAGATGGGAAAATAAATGTGACAGCAGTATCGAACACAATTTCCCTCAGTTTAAAGCACTCTTAAATATACTGTAACACAGTGCAAGCTTGAGCCTAATAGTGGCTGTGTATGAAGCAAGTAAGTTAAATACATGAAGAATTGTAGCACATATCGAATAGGAAGGCCACGTAGGTTATTCAGGGTACTATTATAGACAACTGTTGAGCAATAAAAAAAGTTAGAGAACTTAAATGCAGCTAATCATTAACTAGAGGCTAGTTGGTTTTTTTTAGAACATTACTTTTTCCTTCTCAGCTTTTCCTTAAATTAATCGTTTTCTGACAGCAATTGTATAAATTATCAAAATGCCAAGCTTCCTCATTTTCCTCTTCTGAACCAATCTAAAGCTGTGGCAGCAATAATTGTTCTTTCAGTACTAAACCATTCGTACACAAAGGAGCCCTGGATGTACCTGCAGTTCAGCTAGTATTGGGAATGTGTGAAATCTTAGTGAAGACATTGAATGTTTCAATAATCATTCACCTTTTAAAAGTTCATTAAAACAGCTGCATGGTTATTCCTTCACTCTCTGTGTCAATTAATTTCCCCCAACAAAATAGGGGGAATTTTATAGAGGTGACACAGGATGCAGGCTAGAGATCCAGTGAGAGACTGACATTCTCTCTTTTGCAGAAGGCCCACCAAATTCTGAGCCAGTCAAGCAATTTGTAGGCCTTCCATCAGATCAGGACGCTAAGGCCAGGATGTCCTGCCTGCAGAGAGGTGCTAATTAATCAGAGGCCAGTCAAAGGAGGGGATGTCGTGGAAGTCGTGGAAGTCAGCAGTAAAGGAGATGACCTCGTGGTATTGTTGCTATACTGTTAATCCAAAGACCCAGATAATGTTCTGGGGACTCAGGTTTGAATCCTGTCAAGGCAGATGGTGGACTTTGAATTCAGTAAATGTCTGGAATTAAGATTCCAATGATGATCACAAGTCAATTGTTGGGGGAAAAACTCATCTGGGTTCACTAATGTCCTTTGGAGAAAGAGCCTGCCATCCTTACCTGATCTGGCCTACATGTGACTCCAGACCCAAAGCAATGTGGTTGACTTTTAACTGGCCCCTCTCCCACACCGGGCAATTAGGAATGAGCAATAAATGCTAGCCTAGCTATCCAGCAATGCTCTCATCCTTTGAATGAATAAAAAAAGACAGGGGTTGCTTTCAGGTTTGCTTGCTGCATTTCTTACATGGTGTTAGGTCTGAGGCTGGTCTAAGACTATTGGCAGCAGGACAATGTCTTTAATTGGCATTAATTGCCTACTGAAGGGCCTCGATTGGTAGTGGGACTGGTATGCCATTTATGAGCCTTCCTGCCAGGACGTGAGAAAATTAAGATCCATACCTGCCACCCTTTTGCCCAAGGAAATGCCCTTGGCACCTTCAAACAGGAACTGAGGAAAGTATACCTGCCAATGCTTTAACAAGTTAATGGAAATCTTTGCTCCTACCATCGAGGAGAAGATACAGAAGTCTGAACACATGCACCAGCCAGTTTCAAAACAGTTTCAAACCTACTGTTGTTAGAATGCTGAATGGACTCACAAACTCCTAATTTTCGCCTGTACTTGTGTTTTTGATTTTGGTGTTGTTTTCCTATTATTTACTTATCTACGCTATTAACCCTGTGATCTGCCTGTATTGCTCGCAAGACAAAGCTTTTCATTATACCTCGGTACACGTGACAATAAATTCAATTTGATTGCTCCTTCCACCATAAACTAAAGATTAGTGACTACAGAGAGTGTAAAAGCATGGATTTACCTGGTAAGCACCACAAAGAAGGAACTCCTAATTAATGATATTCTGCAAGAAACAATGTTATTGAAATAATTAAATAATCTGTAAAAGAAATATTAAGAGATTATGCTATTCTGCAAAATAAAAACTTTTCTTCTATATAAAACTCAAGAAATATTTGTTAGGTATTTCCAATAGTGCAATATCCTAAATGTCACAGTTAAAAAACATTGTGATCAGCTTAGTGCAGCCACGTTAAAAAAAACTTGAAAAATGTCCGAACAATCCATTTATCCTGATAACACCAGACAAAATGCCATCATAGTATATTATGGTAGCACCAGTGTGATTTCAGCCATGAGTTCTATGAATTCTGTGTAATTAAATTCCTTTGATAAATATTGAAAAACAAAGTATGGTTTCTCATTTGCACATAAGTTAAACAACATCAGGGAGCCCAACCTCATTACTGGTATGGTTGCTGCTTGTCTAAATGACCTTGACTGCTCTCCTTGGCAGTTCATTCAATTCAGCATCTATTTAATGAGACAGATTCATCACAACTTTACATGGTTCTCAAGTTCATTAATGCAGGAGGTTCTAGACTTTGAGAGTCTCTTGTGCATGTGCGTATTTACATCAAGTGGAAACTCTGAGCAAAAGCCTTCACTCAAACACACAGTGATCATTTTTGTACAGTGCCTGAAGCTGTTGGAGATTGTGTCAATGTCTGAATCTCAGCCTTGACCAAAGTGTCGAAGCCATTCTCGATCAGGTCAACAAATTGAAGGCCCCTTGATGAAGGAAGAATGGGAAATCACAGAAGTGACAAAAAAAAGCAGTAAGAGAATGAGAAACAAATGAGGAAACTGTATAGCTGCACAAATTATACTTTCAGATCAATTTTTGTGGAGAAAAGAAAGAGACAATGTTTAAAGGAGAAAATAATAGTAAGTCTAAGTTAAAAGAATTTCTGGCAAATGGAAATTAAGATTGTATATTTGATTTTGACTATTATTTTAGTATAAACTCTACAGCAAAGATGATAATGAAATGAAATACCAACACATTTCACTGACTAGTCCCATTTTACTTTAGAACAATTCATGCATCACTAACATGCCCAAAATCAATGTTATTTCTCCTTTCTTGGAATCTGATGATTTAATTCACAGGAGCAATTACAATCAGGAAGGTTGCTGGTTTGATCTTTGGTCAGTGCTGAACACCCTGGTCACAGTGAGTGCTGAAGTGGGGGGATAATGAAATTGCTCGCGTGTTATTTCGGGATAGGATAGGTCTCAGCTGTGCTGTTATATAGTCTACTGAACATTTCTACACTGGGCTCATCCTTGACAAATGACAGATTGGGTAAGCATGAGATGCTTGTTACTATTTTCTGGACGCACGACTAGACGAGTCTCTAATAAGGAGAAAAACCACTCCAATATTAACATGACTGGGATTTCCAAATGGTGGCAGGGAGCACTGGTCTTGGAACTATCTGTGTTTCCTGGCCAGTGAGGAATTTTAACTCAACAGTGTTTCTTTTTAACAGAGCCCCCCCTATCGGAGGTTAGTCTGATTGATAGGAGCAGTACAATATTAGGGCGTACTTCAACAGCTACTGTTGACAGCAAGCAGATAGGTTTGCTGTTTCCAAAGTACAGATCCCATGGGTAAGGTACAATGTTGCTGCAGGGTTGGGGGATGATCATAAGAGAGCAGGGGCTGAGCTGGGGAGACCATTATTGTAAAAGAGGTCCAATTGTGGAAAGGTTGGTCCAATCGTGGGCTGGGAGATTCCAACCGCACAGAATTGGGCACATGTTTTCTCATGGCCTGAGAGTGGGGGAAGGGATTCCTGATCTGGTTGGCCCACATGCAGTGCTGGAAAAGTGCTGCACAGTATTTGTCTTCTCACAAACCTTGAACATTTGTCATCTCCATTTAAATACCACCTTTCCTGAGGGTTGGAAAATCCAGGCTCTGCTAAAGCTGGAAATGTGAGGTTCACAAGACCTTTGTCAGTCTGTTCAATGCCTGGCTGCCTATACCTGAGACTAAGGGCAAGTGCCAAACCTAAATATGTCTACAGTGTACTGTATCTTATTACCACTGGTGAAAAGATGCTGAGATAAATTTGTACAGGCATGTATAAAATAAATATGTTGTCTTATATGCATGCTAAATCATCTCCTGTATTTTAATAGAAATACTGCATTTTCTGCATTCTACAGATCTGACCTTTCAGGCATCTACCGGCCTTGCATTGCTACCAACTAGATAGGAATTCTCAAGCTTTAGCATCCTTGATAAATGAAATGAAAAAGCAAACTAAACTTAAGAACATTTGTGATGGCAATCAGAAACATTTCTCCTGGAGAACTCGCTGTTAATTTTGATCAGTTTCATAGAAATCTTGAGATTACTGTGTTACAATCAGGACAATCTGGATTGAACCATCCTGCATTGACTGTGTATTTCATGATCCTTATCAAATGTCTTAGCTAAGACAATACATCAGAAAAGAGGAAGGGATCATCTAAACCTGGAGCACCAGAAAGGACACCCTCAGCCTTGTTTAGAAAGTGTTCAGATTGCTGCATCCAATGGAGGAAAATCTGAAGGTTTTTAAGACACTCTTTCCCTTCTGCTTCTTGACTGGTTGACTAGGTTAAAATTGCTGTAAAAGTCTGCGTAGTTTATTGCTAACATTTTGAACACACTCATTGCTATATATCATTTTCTGTTATTGAATTCTCCATTTCTCTGTCTATCCTCTCTGGAAACATCTGCTCTGGTAAAATCCCATGCCTACTGCTTTGATACCTTGACCAAGTAGATATTCCCCAAGAAAGATTGTAAAAGAGAAAGAAAGTGGGAAATAGGTCTACAAGAAAGGCTCAATGACCAGGGTATGCTTTAAAATGAAGTAGACTTCATGCTTGAGCCTAAACAGCAATTGTCAGAATCCTACTCAACCAGGGAAAGCATAATATTTGAGCCCATGCAGTCCAGAGCTCACCAACATCGGCACAATTTCTAGCAGGAGTCATTGGACACAGGACTTGAAATGTTACCAGAGTTTTCCCTTGCTTATAGCCCAACGTCACTGATGCCAATTGCAGTACTTCCCCAGAAAGAGGCCTTCACTATAATGCTAGAATTGAACCTAGCACCTTCTGGTCTGTGTTGCTTAAAGAGTGGGTGGCCCATTGGCAAGCGTTTTTAAAGTGGTCTGTATAACTACAGCCATCCATGTTCATTTCTGGGTACGACAATTCCAGCTTTGATTTTCAAAGCTGTGTTTGTTCGCTAGCTATTTTGTAAATGTCAGAAGTTTGCCATGAGGTATCAAATCATTTCCTGATGCACAGAACAGGATGCGATTACAATTTCTAAAAGGTGGCTTACTCTCCTTTGATGTTTCATGAATACCTTTGGCTTGACAAATGCACTGGAACATAATTCAGGAAGTAAAATTAACACTGGCTCAATCTCATTAACCAGTGCAACAGGCAAAAAAAAGCTCCTTCCCAAATGACCGTCACCAATTATGTCCATTCCTCACCTTTCTAAAAGCTGTGGGCACAAAATATGTTCTGGTTGGTGTCAGAAAGCAGTGATAGAGAATCTCACCCCTACTGATTCCTTTACAGGTGAAGATTACTGTCTGTCTTTCAACCCTTCCCCAAGGGGGTAGTATTGGTGTGTCTGCTGTAACAGTACTTTTTTTTAATGGATTAGCTGTTTACAGCCAATCCTTTCTTCACCCAAGGCTCACATGAAGCTTCAGTTGGTGACTAATCAGGAGGAGGAAAGCTGATTGGCTGCCTCAATCCAGTAGGTAAAAACAATGACTGCAGATGCTGGAAACCAGATTCTGGATTAGTGGTGCTGGAAGAGCACAGCAGTTCAGGCAGCATCAGAGGAGCAGTAAAATCGACGCTTCGGGCAAAAGCCCTTCATCAGGAATAAAGGCAGAGAGCCTGAAGCGTGGCATTAAGGCATCACCCACAGAGATCTGCGAGGGAATCAAATTAACGTGTTTTGTACAACTCAGCTACTCAGTGTCTTAATTGCGCCAGAACTTGGGAGTAGATTTTTAAGACATAAAAAAAACTCTCCACATCTAACCTTTCTGAGTTTGAATCCATGTTATCAAGAAGGCTCGATGGGAAAAAAAACACTGAACAAAAATATTTATTTAGGAAAAGGTATGGGAGAACTCGTGCCCAAATCTTAGTAAGGAACGTGTAGAAATAAATCAAATCACTAAAGTATGCATATATGCCCATTTGGAAACAAAATGTAAATTGTTACTCTGCACAAGGGAGCTGATTTGAAGTTATAACGGTGTGTTTACACAGCATCTTAAAGACAGAACTGCAAAGCTTAGCCGAAACGTTCTGCGTGTCACAGCAGAATGTGCAATCTCTGATGCTGCAGGTACGGTAATGGGATACAATCTGTGTGCACCTCTGAGGGAGTGAAGGGGAAGAACAGAAAGCGAAGGGCAGCTCCATGATTTGTAGCGCCTTGTCATCCTTGCGGTGCTGTTTGATGTTTTCACATGACCAGCTTCAGCGAGAGAAGCATTCGTCAAGATTCCACATGCAGGCACTACATGAGCAGCACAACATCAATTTAACTGCTTACACGTTTCATGCCAGCTCGGGCCGGGAATTTCAGGTGTCGGGGGTCTTCCTAATGGATAGCGGAGGATCTTGGTACACAAACACATGGAGTTTGTTGACAGAATCTAATCCTTAAAATCCTGTTTTGAGCAATCCCCAAGCTGTTGCCATTTCTGACTGAATATCTTTTCCCAGGAACACAGAGGGTTGGCTCACTTACATAGACTGTGAGACTTAAAGAAGAAGCAAGTCTGATATATAAAATGATGCTGGAAATCCACCTTCTCTGGCCCGAGAGAAACGACAGATGAGGAGGCAGAGATGGCTCCTTTGTAAATGTTACTGCTGCGAGCAGTATTAAACATTATGGCCTTTAATATTGTGGAGAGGGTTGCCAGCACTGATATAGGAACTACATGGGGTGTGGGGAGTCTAAAACCATAAGACACAAGTACAAGATAATCTACAAATCTGATAAAGATTTGCCCAGAAAGTGGTGACAGTGGAGCTTCTACTGTAAGATATGTATTGTCGAGATGACTGACATGGGTACTTTTAACAGGAAACTAGATAAGCACATCAGACAGAAGAGAATTTAATAACACATTGATAGAACTTGATAAACTAAGGTGGATGGACGCTAATGTGGAATATAAATGGAAATATAGACTGGATGGTCTGACTTGACAATAGGTTTTATCTAATTCTGTACAAAGTTGTCAAAGATGATCTTGCAATGCCAACACTTTCATTAGTTTTGTTCTAATTTTAGACGGAATATACATTTCATGAAATAAAAAGAACTACTGACTGCAAAATATTTCATCAGTAATAAGGCTGTAAATTCACTAATATTCATGGTAATAAATGTACACTTTGTGACAAATGCTTCTCTGCTTCTTGAAGGTACAATGCTCCAATGTGATAAAGATGAATTGAAGTGTATTGAGGGTTGGGCTGTATTGTTACTCATATTTACCTGCATGGGAGCTTGATCAATCCTTTTTTGGTCTTTTTGCTTTATTAATATTTTCTTGACGCTATTGTTTTTTCTTCTGTTCTCGATCTCTGGCCTCATTTTTGTCAGTTTCCATGAAAGCACTGCACTTGCTAAGAACGGTGAGGTGAGTGCCAATATAACTGTTGAAAGATGTTGATCAGATCTGAGGACTGGAAATTGGGACAAAATGGAAAATTTGGAAAATCCACTACAGAAGCGGTAAGGGTCTGAAAAAGAAGAGATGAGTAAAGAATCATAGGTTGGGTGACATGAGATGAAGACCCTCTTGCCAATCATTTATCTTGTTTATTTTTTTTCATTCATTATGCATTTTTAGCAGATTGTATTTGATTTCAGATTTGCCGGTTTTCATGTATATTTTCAAATGGTGAGAGAGGTCGTGGAGATTCTGGAAGACTCAATCTTTTGAAGGCAGAAGGTAGGATCTGGGAGTCAACCACCCTGTGATTGCATAGACATCCCTTGATTCCCATAAAATGAAGGATAATCAGATCAAAGTGTGTAAAATGGTAAAACAATTTGCAAGGACAAATAAAGGAAACTATTTCCTTGAGTAGTGGAATTAAAAATGAAAGCAGAATTATTCACAAAATTAGAGCCAAGCCATTCAGGATTGATGTTCGCAAATGATCACAGAAAGCTGAATCTTATGGTTTTTTGGATAAGTCTGAATAGCATTGTGTATTGTTTTTATACAGAGGGTTTTCTGATGTAAGGCCCATCAAGTTGCCTTGCTGTATCATAGAAATATGGAAAATATATTTTAAAATATGCCCACATTTATTGCCCACCATGCACCAATGGGGGCCTTCATGTCTAAATCTGGTCCCATCTTACCACATGCCTTTCCCAGAACAATCCACCACTCAGTGGACATCCTGGAATTCACAGAAGCTTTGCAGCTTGCCATCTTTAAAAGGTTGTTGTGCACATGGATACATGAGAGTCTGGAGCTGCTCTGCATGGACCCTGACATTTGCTTCAGACTGGGAGACTTGGCCACCCACCGTGCAGGCTGCTGGACCGGGTGGTGTCAGTGTGGAACTTTCTCTTCCCCTCCAGGACCAGCATTGGAGGCCATGATGTCAGACCATGCCAGCCTTTTCATGAGGTTACCGGGGGTTATAACAGTCACACCTGGCTGGAGGTATGCACAGTGCTATAGGATGACAATCAGTGTCCTTCTCCACTCTGCCAGGGTAAGTGCTACCACTTCTTTGATACCTGTGGGTGGCAAGGTGGCACGGTGGCACAGTGGTTAGCACTATTACCTCACAGTGCCAGAGACCTGGGTTCAATTCCCGCCTCAGGCAACTGTCTGTGTGGAGTTTGCACATTCTCCTCGTGTCTGTGCGGGTTTCCATTCAATTTCCTCCCACAGTCCAAAAATGTGCAGGTTATGTGAATTGGCCATGTTAAATTGCTCGTAGTGTTAGGTGTAGGGGAATGGGTCTGGGTGGACTTGTTGGGCCGAATGGCCTGTAAGTAATCTAACCTTACATTCACTCTTTCTCTGCTTCTGCGCTCACCTCCCACCAAGTTTCATACTCTATCACTCTCACTATTGACTGCAGCGTCTTCCTGTCTTGCTGTCACCCATCCTAACCCTTGACACCACTAACCCTGTATGATGCTCTCTGTGCACTCAGGGCACCTTCCCACCTAAACTAGAAGGAACAGCTGTACCAACCACTTTCACGTCCTGTAATACCTGTTTCTCTCTCATTGCATAAGGAAAACAACATCAAGTAGAGCAAAAAGTGGGTGGCCTAACATTCAGCTCCTCACTCCTTATGTAGTGAGCATCCTGACTCTGACTGCACCAGGCAGATCTTAGATTCTTATTGGAGGCTGCCCTTGATGTACTGACCCTGAAGGAAGTCTGTCCCCTTGACTTGAGTGAGTCCTGCTGATAATCATGACAAGCTGAGTTTGTTTGTACCTGTACTAAAAGGCATCGGAAGATCACAGTAACAGGGGCCTGGAATCTCGGGCTTTGGGGTGAAAGCACTAAAAGGCGAGGCTACGTGAGGCAGGGGAGGAACACTGTGAGTATCCAGAGTGAGTGAGCACTAAGAGAACAAGTGGAATGCCCGGACATAAATCTGTTCCAGTCCATGAACTGGATGGGGATCCTGGAACACACAGTGTCCTTGCAGCAACATTGCAATGATAGCTGCTAATGCAGTTGGAGGTGCAGTATAGAAGAGCAGAGGCATTCTGTCAGTGGATCAGAGGTGTGCAATGAAGGTTCTGAGAGGCCGGTACATGTCAGATGCCAGTGTCTGCGGATGTGAGGTGTGCATGGCTAGTACCCATGGACCATGCCCTGAGATGTTGTTGCCCAGTGTTCAACATGGTGGCCCTTTGGGGCAGATGGTGAGCTGAACTTGTGCTGACATCCATGATGAATTTTCTCGAAACCAATCCTGTTTTGTGAGTTTGGTAAGATAAAAAGCTGTATCTTAATGAGGTGAGTTGGGCTTCATTGAGGTGTTTAGCATGTTTTAATCACTGTCAATAGGCAACTCACTGCTGCGTAGCTTGTCATAGAGTCATAGAGATGTACAGTAAGGAAACAGACTCTCAGCCCAACTCATCCATGCTGACCAGATATCCTAACTTAATCTAGTCCCACTTGCCAGCACTTGGTCTGTATCCCTCTAAACCCTTTTTATTCATATACCCATCCAGATGCCTTTTAAATGCTGTAATTGTACCAGCCTACACTACCTCTGGCAGCTCATTCCATACATGCACCATCCTTTGATTGACAAAGTTGCCCCTTAGGTCCCTTTTAAATCTTTCCCTGATGCTGTCAAAAGCACAAAAGATAGAAGTGAGGTACTCCTGATGTCAAGACGAGCTTCGATGCAATTGTTGCTTGTTTCTGCCACACATCTCACTGTGATTCATGTCGCTCAGACTCTTAAAAGATTCCACCAAGAGAAAGCAGTGGAACTCTGGCATACCCTCACCTCACTGGCTACAATGCGGATCAATGAACATTTTTGAAGCTGAGAATGATGGACTTTGGCGAGGTGAGGGTATCAAGTGGAGTGGTTCACTGGGCTTGTTACATCAGATTCACCAACTAAAAGGCAGTACTGGATCCAGGGGCTGAGTGATTCTTCTGAATTTTATCACTGCCAGAGATGAAAGTGGGATGGGTCTTGGATTCAGTGAGTGACAGGACCCAGGCTCTCCCATTGCCATTGATGAGTTAAGATACTGCTGCTGGGGTTGCTAGGCAATTAAGGATTCTGGATCAGTGGTGC
Organism: Hemiscyllium ocellatum; assembly: GCF_020745735.1. NCBI lineage: Eukaryota > Metazoa > Chordata > Chondrichthyes > Orectolobiformes > Hemiscylliidae > Hemiscyllium > Hemiscyllium ocellatum. Next base: position 23,327,050 of record NC_083431.1, read on the forward strand.
TGGAAGAGCACAGCAGTTCAGGCAGCATCCAAAGTGCAGTGATATCGACGTTTCGGGCAAAAGCAATTAAGGATGTTGGTCACTCTGCAGTAACTGTCAGCCTACTCAGCTGTGCCCTCTGCTGGGAGTCACCTCAATGGCAAGGTGCTTTTGAAGATGAAAGTGTCACTGGGGAAGCCAAGCAGTTAGCCCCTGGTAATTGGTGGGGAAGAATGGGGGTTGGGGGTGAATAGGGTTTGGTGGTATACTGGCTGTTTTTGTTTCATTACCACAAAGGGCTCTTTCCTCAGTCAATGAGTGCCTTTGAACAAGATTCCACTTGTGGAACCCACTGGAAGGCTGCCAGGTTTCACAGAGGATATATGGACCAGATGACCATTGCTGGCATCTTGTATTGACCACTATGTGGTACTGGGTTAAGACTGAGATAGTTCATTGGCATCAATTCTCCTTGGTCTTTGCTTCCCTTACAGCCTATCTAATGATTATGATAGATGATCTACCATCATAAAGCATCAACAGAAGAGGCACAGTTCCTGTATTACAGGAAGCTTTATTGAATGACACCAATAATTACAACAAAATTTGGTCATACATAATTATTATGACCAAATAGAAAGTGCTGGATAAGATCAGCAGGTCTGATATCGCATGTCGAGAGAAAAACAGAGTTAACGTTTTGAGTCTGGTGACCGTCAGAACACTGGATTCAGGCATTAACTCTGCTTTTCTCCGTACAGATGCTGCCAGACCTGCTGGGTTTCTCCAGCATTTTCTGTTTCTATTTCAGCATTTGCAGTGTTTTGTTCTTGTGATTTATTTGGACCTTACAATTTACTTCCTCTGAAACCTGAAGGAAATGTCCTCACCTCCGTCACTGTCTGGCACCAGCAGAACAGGTGAAGCCGATGTAATGTGAACATTAACCCCTTTAATCCTCTTTTACAACATCCCTGAGCATCAACAGGTGTTCCCAACACAAGAAAAATGCTTGTGGTGATGTAAAGGACCCACTGAGTCAAAGACTCAATTGGTTGCCTGGCAAGCAGCCAAGATGCTAATTTTCTCTTGGCTTACAATATAATACCCTGCCAATATCTTCCTGTCCCATTTTGCCAGCTCCCTCCCGACTCCCAATATTGTTGCCAAAAGGCTGGGAAAACTGTTTTCAATCTTCCTATTTCTCACTTCATTTCTAATACAATTAACCATCTTCGCACTGTTCCAAAATGGGAACAGTAGTGGTTTGCACCCGGGTTCGATTCAACCTCGGGCAACTATCTGTGTGGAGTTTGCACATTCTCCCTGTGTCTGCATGGGTTTCCTCTGGGTGCTCTGTTTTCCTCCCACATACAGGGATGTGCAAGTTAGGTGAATTGGCCAATGCTAAATTGCCCATAGTGTTCAGGGCTGTGTAGATTAGGTACATTAGTCAGGGGTAAATATAGGGTAGGGGAATGGGTCTGGGTGGGTTACTCTTCAGAAGATCAGTGTGGAATTGTTGGGCTGAAGGGCCTATTTCCACACTGTAGGAATTCTAATCTAACTAGACAGAATGCTCAGAACTGACACCAAGAGTCCGACATGAGTGTATTTCCCTTATTTTCCGACATTGGGTGACACAGGGAGGTGAACAAATGTCATGTTAGAGTCTACAATGTAAATACTATTTCAATCTTAGCAAAGGTCACAGCAGTTATAGGAAGGATATTATTAAATTGGAGAGGGTTCAGAAAAGATTTACTACAATGTTGCCTGGTCTGGAGGGTTTGTGCTATAAGGATAGGCTAGGTTTTCTTTCACTACAGAGTAGCAGGTTGAGGGGTGACCTGAAAGAGGTTTATAAAATCATTAGGGGCATAGAGAAGATGAATAGCAAAGGTCCTTTCCCTGGGCTAGGGGAGTCCAAAACTAAGGGCCATATTTTTTTGGTGAGAGGAGAAAAATTTAAAAGGGACCCGAGGGGCAACCTTTTCACACCGAGGGTGGTTCGTGTGTGGAATGAACTGCCAGAGGAAGTGGTAGAGGCAGGTGCAGTTACAACATTTAGAAGACATTTGGATTGGTGCATCAATAGGAAAGGTTGTGAAGGATAAGGACCAAATACAGGCAAGTGAAACTAGTTTATTTTGGGAAACATGGACAAGTTGTGTGACTCTATCACACAACCTGACTTACCTGATTTTGACCACCACATCCATGTATTTGCTAGCAGGAGTTGCAAACAGGGACTTCAGCTGATTTTTCTCCCCTCCTGGCTCCAGTGCAATTGAAGCCAACTGTAACTATTCCATTGTCATCCCACTGAAGGTAAATGTATACCCCTGAATGATCTTTCTGACCTATGTAGCTCAGGTGGCACATTTACCCCCAGGTTCATTTGGGGACCATGGAACTCACTGCTTCACTAAAACATATCTTAAGTTATCTTGGCATGTATTTAGTTTTAGTGTAAACCCTCTGTGAAATTGTTAAATATAGTTCTGCATGTTATGCAACACATTTAGCATAAATCAAGGAAACAAGTTAAAATGTCCTGCACCCTGCTAAGGTTCTCTATCCCAACAGAAACTGCCTTGAAGGCTGCATCCAAGCTCACTACTATAGCCCTAGCTCCCTTATCAACTACTTCTCCTGGTTCCTGCTTCATTTCGCACCTTGTTTGTGAAGCTCTGTTTTTATTTTAAAGATGCCAGCAAGTGCAAATTGTGTGAGGAACTGAAATTGTAGCGCACAACACATTCTATATTTTATTTTCCCCCAGTAAGTATATTTTTAAAAAGTGCATTTAAAAAACGTGCAGACTGAATTGCTGTATTCTGCTTTATCCCTCGTATCAGATCTAAAAGCAGAACTTAGTAAGACAGGCATTGCACACACGTACAAAAGAAAAGATAATATATTTTAAAATCTCTGACCTAAATTCCATGCTAATAGCATTTCATGACCTCAAGGCCTACACTGCACCCTATCACTGAGAGAACAGTGCTCTCATTTCCATTCATTATCACTATCTCCGTTGTGTTTGTTTCTTATGTCAACCTCCGATGTTAGGGATGTTTGTAGTTGGTGAACGAATGAAAAGGATGAAAGAATTTCCTACTGATCAACTTGCAGTTTTCATTTTTTCTCCTTTTGGTTTGTTTATTTTGACATCAAACTCTCCTCCCCTCCCACCACCAAACCCCCCACCCCACACCCCATCATTCTTTCCCTGTGGCTGACCTGTTAATTTCATGGCCCTCTTAAGACCTGCTCATCAGTGTGAATCTCACTGTTGCTCTGCCCATTACAATTATTTCTCCTCCCTTTGTAGTCAGAGAGTTCAGGAAGTTTTTAAATGTTTTGGTGCTCTGACATAATGCCCTAAGCCTTAATAAAGGAAATGAGGGCAGCTACTGTATCAAGGCACTGAAAGCGAAGGGGAAATGAGGCCACAACCAGTCTTTAACCTGCTCGTACAGTATATGGAAATTATCGCTCACTTCTAATGGAGCTCTCCATTGTAAAAGACATGACTTCCTTTTGTAAAATAGCAGACAATCAGGCTGATTGCTTAGATTTATAAGCACATATGATAAAAACAAAAGCAATAACTTGCATTTATATAGGCTAAGATTTTCCCTTTATGAGTTGCCATGACGATGTGGAGGTGCCTGGGTTGGACTGGGGTGGACAAAATTAAAAATCCTGAAGAAAGGCTTATGCCTGAAATGTCGATTCTCCCGTTCCTTGGATGCTGCCTGACCTGCTGCGCTTTTCCGGCAACACATTTTCAGCCAAAATTAAAAATCACACAACACCAGGTTATAGTCCAACGGGTTTATTTGGAAATACCAGCTTCTGCAGTGCTGCTCCTTCATCAGGTGGCTGTGGAGGTTAAGATCATGCGACACAACCACCTGATGAAGGAGCAGTGCTCCAAAAGCTGGCGCTTCCAAATAAACCTGTTGGACTATAACCTGGTGTTATGTGATGTTTAGCTTTGCTCTTTATGAGAGTAAGTGCGTGGACAGGCATACTAAGTGTCAAATAATTCATTGCCCCATTGCTGAGAAAGCTCAGCGTATCACAAGCCAACCGACTTGTTAAGAGCTAACCAGCAAGTTTCTCAGCTGATTTTTTTTCTCTCAATTTCTTACAGACCTTGGTGGTGGTATCCCATCTGAGCTTCTGGATCTCAAAGACCATTGTTCAAGATCTACTCTTCAGAGGATCAAGAGTGAGAAGGCAGGTCTTTTTTGCTTGCTTCTCACAGGCTGGCAGTCATAGGGAGGCAGGTATTGGAGACAAGAGAAATGGGTGGCTTTCAGGTACCATGCACGTGCCCCCTGTCCTTGTGTCCAGTTACCGTCACATTGGGGGAAATGTAGGCCACTCTCAATCTGGCAGGCAGGTCACTCTGGCTATCCAATCAGGAACCCAGCTACATTCCTTGCCTGTTGGGAAGGTGGGTAGTTAGGTAAGTTGTGGGTTGAGGCCTTTCAGAAGCTGCTAATTGATACTAAAAGACCCTAAATACTGGCAAGTTCAGAAAAGTCCAAATAGACCTTCTTGCATCGCATTTGTTTGGTGAGGTGGGAGGAAGAGGGCACCCCAGGACTAACTAGCCCAATTATTTTGACACCACAATGTCTTTAATATGGCAAAATATCCCAAGGCACCTCACAGAAGAGCAAACAGTCAAAATTTGACACTGAGTCACACAATTAGGACAACAGATGACCAAAATCTTGGTCAAAGAAATAGGTTTTCAGTTATATATTCAAGGGACAAACAATGTAGAGAGACAGGTTTAGAGAGAGCATTCAAAAGCTTAAAATGTAGGGAACTAAGGCACAGCAGCCAATGGTGAAATGAAGGAATTTATGGATTTGCAAGAGGCCAGAACTGAAAGATCAGAGAGTTCATGAGATTTGCAGAGGTGAATGATGCTTGAAGATAGGAAAGGGTGAAACCATAGCGGGATATAAAAATATGGATGAAAATGTTAACTTTGAACTATTGTAAGCATTCGGGGTATTCAGTGAATGGGACTTGATATGAGTTAGATTTTTGACCAACCTAAAGTTCTTAGAGGCCGATGATAGGAGGTTGGCCTGAAAAATATTGAACAATGGGGACTGGATTAATTATATCCTTGTGTTGGCGGTGAATTATCAATTCTTCTTTCTGTATATTTTTGTATTTATTTCACCACCTTATTAGACATAATTCACACTCTGCTTGGCTTCCATCACACAACTGAAAGGGCTGATTTCACCACCTTCTCTGTCCCTTATCTTCCAAGCCTATAACTGAGGAAGTTGGACAAGCAGAGCTGATCTAAAGGATGTGCAGAGGGAGATCGAAGGTTTTAATAGTTCTCACTCCTCACCCTGTGGAAGTGCCTCTCACAAGTGCCTCTGACAAGTGCATCTCACCCAGAAGTGGTGCTATGTTCATGATTAGCAGCAAGCCCGGCAGTTGAGCATGGCAACAATCCAGTCAAAGTTGATTCTGTCATTTGGGAGAATTTAGAATATGAAATTACCACATTTGAATTAATTTTGTTTCAACATATTCATTTTCTACACAAAGGCAGCATGGAAGTGGCAGGCTGAATGGTCTCCTTCCATATTGTAACTATTCTATGATTCCATAACAAGGAATAAACATAAAGATTGTTATGGCAGTGCTGATTTGCCAAGGAGACTTTAAAGTGTGTTTAGCAATGTCACCCAAACCCAGTCAGAATCTGAGTAAGGAGCTGGGATACATTGAGAGCCATGATGAAAATTAATGAAAGTCTTTAATAGTTCATCATATGTTAAGTTAACACATGTCCACGTGTAGGGTTCAATTCACTTCCATCCATTTCCATCAGGATAGTGTTATTAAAGCAAGGCACAGTCGAATCTAGCCCTATCTTCACCCAACATCCATGCATCTTCACTTCCAACAGCATTTTCTCGAAAGCAATTAGAAATGGGAAGGTTGTCTGATCTGCCCCACCTTAACAGGAACACCAAGTTCCTGTTTCAATTTGAGAGCTTGAGCAACCGGAACTCTTACTTGTTTTACTCTACTCCATTGTAAAACAATTAGATGCTAGACATATTACACACTCTGCTTGGCTTCTATCACAAAACTGAAAGAGCTGATTCAAATTTTTTTCTTTAAGGAAACGTTACAGCATGCCCAACCTGGGAAAGAGTGCAGTCACAAAGAAATTGTGCAATTTGGGACAATTCCAATGAAATGCGAGCACAGCTCAGAAATGATGAGGCTGCTATCAATGCCCAGTGAGACTGGATATTGCCTTTGGATGTAAGTAGGAGGCAATTGCATTTGTGTAAATGCTGATTGTCAGTGACTGCAGAGGTTTCCTTGGGCTTTGTGCTGCTGTGATCACCCACGGTCTCCTATTGATTTACTCTGCTCGTTATTCCTTTCCAGTTTCTCCCTCCTTTTCTCTCTCAGCACTGCACAGAATCTAATGAGTGTGTATGAGCCGTCACTAAAGAGAACAGCAGGCTCTGGTCTGGCCTAGTTTGGCCTTGTCTAACAGAAGGCAGCTCTATCCCAGTAGGATTCAACTAACTCCACTGCATTGAACTGGTGAATGACTAAATGTAGATTACATCTCTTGTGCCCTGGTGTCCTGTTTGAAGAGTTCAGTCAAACTGTGTGATCCCCTGCCATACACTGATGCCATTTCCCCTCTGAGATACTGAGATAAGCACTCAGTCATGGAGGTTGCTTCTAGCATGTCACTGGAGAGAGAAAGCTAGTGTAGAATAATACACCAGGGAGAGAGAATCAAGGCAGAAGAACCTGGATTGCACATTTGTAATATTTGTAGCAATTTGTATGGTCCCAAACGTGATAACCTAAAATTAACTCCTTCAGTACTGAATCCATCTTTCAATTTTAAAAAAAATTTGATCTCTGTGTAACACTGAAGCTTCAACAAATGTTAATTGCAGAATTTCAAAGTAGAGTAAGGAACTGCAGTATTATCGATTAACCATATTGCTACTTGGATAATCAACTTATTTTATAACTCTGTTAAATTGTATGCTTCAGTCTGAATAACTGCCTTATTCCTAAGACATCAACAAACAGGAACCATCTGCTTTGAGCCCAGTTCTGAGAAAAAGGGCTGAAATATCACAGTACGGTAATCTTTAAAAAGTAAAAAATTCATGTCACATAAAAAAAATCATTAAAATGATTAATCCTTGATGTAGATAAATGCAGGTGTGTTTGTACAGACTGCAGCCTTGTTCTGAATTGGCTTAGGTGTTAGGTTAGTTCCCAAGAAAATGCTTGCTGACAGGAACCATCACTTCTGAGGTTTCAGTTTTTAAAAATCTGAGATCGTCAGCAAACATTTTCCTGCAATTCATTCCCCTGCTGCTGCTGCTGCTACTGCTGCTGCTTGTAGTTACTCTTGCCAGGCGATCTGCTGTCATGGTATCCCACACTCATTTGTCTTGCACCTATCATTAACATCCAGTATACCTGTCTGTAACCGTTTTGTAGCATCCGATCCATCATTGAACTATACTGAGGTCAACCCTTCTTCCTGTTACCCTCCAGTTTACCCTCTAGTGGGGATCTCTGTAGCTTTATAGTTCTGGTCAGCTTGACAAAATACTAACGTTTCTTTTTGTGATATTATTTTGTTTTGATCACACAAATTCAAGTACCTCTTAAGTTATCTTCTGATTTGTGCATAGAATTTTTAACATACATCTTAGCACCCATATTTCAAAAGTCTCTAAATTCTTCCACTGATCCTGATGTATTACCTAGCTTTATGAGGCTGACTGGGAAGCAGAGAGAATGTAGCATCTTATCAGATCTTTACTTGTTACAAGCTTAAGATTTTTTTGTTAATACATTCCTGATCTTTACAAAATTACCACTTCTACAGGCTATCTCTATCCATCTTCTAACTTCTGCATCACATCTGCAGTGCTCTGCTGTCATTTATCCTGAATAGATAAACTTTGTCCATTGTGATACCATCAACTTCATTCTCATTCTCTCTAACTGTTATTCCTTGTTTCTTGCATTAATTTTCATTCATAATCCATATTCCACATTTCTCCTCAAAGAATGATAGCGCCTTGGCAGGGCTGCCAATGGGTGTGTGTCAAAGCTGAGTTCAGATTGAGGGCCTTGTTCAGGCTTTCTTCTCTTTCAAAACTTTATTCTTCTGTGCTGAGGTAATTAACACAGGCTCACTACATTCATTACTCCAAAGTTAGTGACACATCTTAAATATGCACCAATAAACCTATCAAAAATATTTTAAACTAAGGCATCAAGCATGTAAAAAGAGAATACAGTGTGGTACATGTTGGTGGCTCAAATGGTTTTGCACCAGACTACTGTCAGAGAGTCCAGGAATAAATCCTTGTTAAGCTTTCAAATTTGCAGAAAAAGGCACAATGACTACCTCCTTTGCTGTATTGATTTACAATTCCCCAAAACATGTTGACTTCATGAATATAGCAAGAAGATGGAGCCCATTGGATATACTTGCATATGTCTGTGCATATAGAGGAATATCTGTCTAAGAATGGGTTTGCATATATAAGCAAATATTTCTGCACATGTGTGTTATATGAGTGTACACTTGGGTGCCTGTATGTAGGGTAAATCACAGAGTCAAAGAGTTTTACAGGCTTCAGCCCAATGTGTCCATGCCAGTCATCAAGCATTCACTCGAGTCTCACGTTCTAGTATTTGGCCTGTTGTTTTGTGTAGCCTTGTACACTGTCTGTTTATCAGTGCATATTGGAGCATGGGGCAATTAAAGTTTGTAGACTATTGTATGACAGTATTTTCGTATGTTGGAATGCAAGTGGAATATGTATGAGAGAATGCATATGACAAATGTGATCTATGTGTATAGGTCTCACTTGAATGACGTGCAAGTAGAGTTATAGAGTCATTTAGCATGGAAACAGACAATTCAGCCCAACTAGACCATGTTGATGTCATAATTTAAAATATTTTAGAGATGTTTATTGGCGAGTATTTAAGATGCTGCACTAACTTTGGAATGATTGCAGTGAGTCCACGTTAATTTCCCTGCATTTTGCCCATATCCTTCTAAATCTTTCCTACTCATGTACCCGTCCAAATGTTTTTTAAACGTTTTAATTGTACTCGCTTCTACCATTTCCTCTGGCAGTTGATTCTATGTATGCACCATCCTATTTGAGAAAAAGCTGTCCTTTGGGTTCCTTTTAAATTTTTCCCCTCTTGCCTTAAACCTATGCCCTCTAGTTTTGGACTCCCCTATCCTGGGGAAAAGACCTTGGCTATTCACCTTATCATTGCCCCTCATGATTTTATAATTGTCTATTAGGTCACCCTCAGCCTCCTACACTCCAGGCAAAAAAAGGTCTCAGCCTATCCAGCCTCTCCTTATAACTCAACCGCTCTATCTTGTAAATCTTCTTTGTACCCTTTCCAGTTTAATAACATCCTTTTAATTGTTGGGCGACCTGAATTGTGAGCGGTACTCCAAATGTGGCCTTACCAATGCAGCCATAACTTGATGTTCAACTCCTGCACTCAATGCACTGAAACAAGAAGCCAAGCATGCCAAAGACCTTCTTCTCCATCCCGTCTACCTGTGACTTTTCAAGAAATTATGTACTTGCACCCCAAGGTCTTTTTATTTGACAACACTCCCTAGGGCTCTACCATTAACTATACAAATCCTGCCTTGTTTGTTGTGCCAAACTGCAACACCTTGCATTTATCTAAATTAAACTCCATCTACTATTTCTCAGCCACTGGCCCAGTTGATCAAAATCCTATTACAATCTTAGATAACCTTCTTCACTGTCCACTATACCACCAATTTTGGTGTCATCCGCAAACTCTCTAACCATGCTTCCTGTATTCTCATCCAAATTTTTAATATAAATTACAAACAACAATGTACCCAGTAGCACATTGCCGGTCACAGACCTCCAATCTGAACAACAACCTTCTATCACCACCATTGTCTCCTACCATCAAGCCAAATTCGTATCCAATTGGCTAGCTCTGCCTAGATCCCATGTGATCTAACCTTACTTTGGGCGGCACGGTGGCACAGTGGTTTGCACTGCTGCCTCACAGCACCAGGGACCTGGGTTCAATTCCTGACTCGGGCGACTGACTGTGTGGAGTTTGCACGTTCTCCCCGTGTCTGCGTGGGTTTCCTCCGGGTGCTCCGGTTTCCTCCCACAGTCCAAAGATGTGCGGGTCAGGTGAATTGGCCATGCTAAATTGTCCGTAGTGTCAGGTAAGGGGTATATGTAGGGGTATGGGTGGGTTGTCGCTTCGGCGGGTCGGTGTGGACTTGTTGGGCTGAAGGGCCTGTTTCCACACTGTAAGTAATCTAATCTACTATCATGAAATATATAATGTACAAGGTAACTTGTGAATTGATGATATGGAGAAGCTTCTTAATGAGTACTTTGTCCCTGTTTTCACAAGGAGTGGGAAGATGCAGACATTCTAGTTGAGGAGGAGGAGTGTGAAATATTAGATGAAAGTAAGTGTAATGAGAGAGGATGTATTGCAGGGACTGATATATTTGAATGTGGTTAAATAAATAACCAGGCCCTTATTGAAAATTACTGAGAGCTGTGTAGTAGATATTATCTACATGAATTTTAGTGGGGCATTTGATAATGTCCCACATTGCAGCCTGATCACAAAAATTAAATCCCATGGGGATACAGAAATATGAGTTGGATCAACAATTGGCTCAGAGACAAGAAACAAAGAGTAACAGTCATTGAATGACCTTGCAAGTGGAAAATGGTTTTCTAGTGATGTTCCACAGTGCTCAGTATTGAACTCCTTGCTATTTGTTGAATAGATGATAATTTGGACTTAAATGTGGGAGGCATATTGGGAAATGAACAAATTACACAAAATTAGCCAGGTAGTTGACCAACAAGAGGATAGCTATTGACTCTAGAATGATATCAATGGTTTGGTTGAATGGGCAGAAAAGTGGCAAATGGAATTCAAATCATCAAGAAGTATCAGGTAATATTTTTGGAGGAGGGCATACACAGTCTAAGGGAATGCTCAAGAAAGGGGAGAATATTGAGAGGGGTAGAGGAAGTGAGAGACATTGGAGTGCATGTCCACGGGTCCCTGAAGGTTACAGGATAGGTAAATAAGCTGAGAAAGAAAGCATTTGGACTGCTTTCCTCACTTGACTGAGGTACAGAATACAAAAACATGTCAAAGACATAACTAACACAAGAATGCTGCCAGGTTTTGAACATTGCAGCTTGGAGGAAAGTTTACACTAGGGTCATTTCCCTTAGAACAGAAGATGTTGAGGGATAACTTAACTTAGGTGGAAAACATTAAGAGACACCTACATAGCCTTGACAGGAAAGACCTGTTTAACCGCATGGAGAGGTCAGCTATCAAGCGACCCAGATTTGAAAAGATTGTTGGAAGATATGGATAAAACTTGAGAATTTCTTTTTTCACTCAGCAATGTCGGGTGTTTTGAATTCTTGGCCTGGTTTGGTTGGGGAGGCACATTTAAAGAGAATCTGAATCTGCACATGATGCTTTGTAACTATCGGCTCCATACCGGTGTTGGGATAAGGATGAGTGTCTAGTTTATTCAGATGGTTCAGACACAATTAGCTAAATAGCCTCCTGCCATGCTATAATTTTTCTCTTGGTCCAGCTGGAGGTGCCTGACTGGTTCCTTACCTGTAATTCATGTTGTTGCTTTGCTTTACCTAATCCTGTCACATTTAGCTCTCCCTCCTTCAGCAGGCCTCTTAACCAGTGCATATCTTTGAGTAGAGCAGGGGAAGGTCAGGTCAACGACTCCTAGTCTCCCTTGAGATTGAAGACTGCTCTGAACTGAGCTTCAGAGCAATTGAAATCATCTTATTATTAACATGAGATTATTAGTTTGAACCTCAAACGTAGAATTCAGCAGCCTGCCCAAGTAAAACATAAATAATATTACAGGAGTAAATGCAATTGAGTTAAATGCGGCCCTAAGAGGAAAGCACTTTGGATTGTGCTGATAGCAAAATTTCTGTTTACATTAACAACACTAACAGAAAATAATTTAGCAATATGTCTTTGCACTAAATATATCCAAATAGAATTAAAGTACCTTTAGTCCTCAAGCAGCATTCATTAGCAAAGGTAAAACCTGAAATAATTATCATTGCAGTGGTTTTAGCAGAAGACATGTGCTGTATAGCACATGGATTTTAATGAATGTAGTGCTTTGGAACTTGTGGCATTAATTTCTTTTTTTTGCCAGTTTTTGTTTACAGTAATTTTCTCCTGGTTGGTTCTTGAGCATTCAGTATCCAGCCAGGTTTCTGAGCAGAGTGGATGAATTCTGATGGACTAGTGGTGGTCATTTCCCAATGTGATATTTTCATGGGTAGCCTTGCCCTGTAATTGTGTATGTAACACATGTGCTTTCTTGTGATGATCATAAGATGCCATCTGAACTTGTGCATTTTTTTTGCAAGCAAGAATCCCTGCAGTCAGAAAATGAATGATACTTTGAACCCCTCATCAGTATCACTGGTGAGGGTGAGTCTGGCTAAGATCTATGAATGTATACTTCCAACAGTGGTCACTCAGTAGTGATCAGGAGTGTGGAATGTGGTCACTTTGCCTCGCTATGGGTCAGTAAGGTCAATTATAATGGCTGTACTGGCAGCCTGACTGAGATAATCAGTTTCAACATAGGACCCCAGTGAAACTTGTGACCTGACAGGTTTTTATGACCCGGTTAATTACTTTGTTTTTCTCTTGCTTGTTTAAGAATAGCTCATTCTTTCTAGGTGGATAATCATAACATTTTATCAAAGGGGAGTATTTCAAGCTAAGGCAAGAATGTTATATTTCAGAATTAACCTTATGTCTTGAACTTGGTTTTCTGGACTTATCGTTTTTAAATAATATAACAACTTGGAAGATTGTTGGAATGGGAGAGGCTTTTTGGGGTCTTTGCCTGAATTGAATAATTACATTGTTTTTACACGATTGAGATTGACCATTTGACCAAACTAGATGCTAGTGTCAATGCTCCACAATCTAACCACTTTCTTTGTAAAGAGATTCCTCCTGAAAGCTTTACTGGACTTATCAGTATCTGTCTTTTTTTATGGTCTTTCATTTTGCTATTCCTATGAACAGAAATATCTTTTCCATACCCACCCTATCAAACCCCTTCATAATGTTCAAGGCCACTACTGGGCCACCTCTAAACTTGCTATTTTCTAAAGAAAAGAGTTCCTGTCCATTCACCTAATCTGTTGATATAAACTCTGCCTGGTATTGTTACTGTAAACTTTGTATTTTCTCCATACCTCTTTCTCCATTTTTAAGAAATATGGAATGGAACTACAAATGGTTGTGTTGCTAAAGTTCCAGACAAATTGACTACAAACTTTTGAAAATTTATTTCAATATCTCTATCCATGAACTCCAATGCTTTGTTCATAGTCTTCTAGATTAGGATCAATGCAATGACCTAAGAAATGCAGCAAGTAACTGCACAACATTTTGGCTGTTAAGATGATGCTATATTTATCTGTGGGCAGTTAAATGTTTACTTAGGAGTTGAAAAATGACTGCAAAGGAATGAATTCCCTACCTAGAATGTGTTACAAATGAGAAAGTATTTACAGAACAGAAACAAACCATTCAGCCCAATGAGTCCATGTTGATTTTTATCCTCTGTATGAATCCCCAGTCCTGATCTTCATCGAACTCCAACAACATACCGTTCTATTCCATTCTTTCTCAAGTGCTTACCTAACTTCTCTTTTAAAGCCTCGATTTTACTCAAATACATCAAATGTGATCAGATTTCACATTCTAACCATTTTTTGCTTTTCCTGAATTTCTTGGATTTTTATTTTCCATGGTGTAAAGGGGACGATCATTTATGGATTCGGGTGAAGTAACTTTCATGCAAAGCTGTCAGCTTCATTTGTGAAGGATCCCCCCCTCCCCCCAATTGGTTAATAATGGATCACAAATTGAAACACCATCGTGGAAGCCGCTGCTGTTGTAATGAGCCTGTTTGAATTTCTCGTTTTGGTGAGCAGCCAGCATACTGATCTATGACAAGACCTGCTTGTTGATGGAGCTGCCACATATATCAGTGGAATGGCTGTCTTCCAGCTGTGAAGTCCTACATAGCCTGTCTCCAGCAGTCAACAGTAAGTGATCCAATGTGTGATTTCTGCTGACAGATAGGACAATAGATAAACATTGATTCCGAGTGCTCTGTGTTGGAAAGGGGAAGTGCTTTACAGGGAAAATGTTTCTCACCCATATAGTTGTTACACAGGTTATGACACAGCTGTTCAAAAGGTGTTACTGTAAAAATTACACAGAGTGGTTTAAGTATCAGGAGATTTCAACATTAGTGTTAAAAATATAATAATTGCTTTTGGGACATTTTTCCATCTAAAATAGTCCCTTTATGTTCTAAGTGCCAATTGATAGGAACAAATAATTTGTTATTGTTCAGAACACATGAGAAATGGACACTTACATTGCCTCTCCCATTGTTTTAATTCAAGTCATTGTATTTGGGCAGCAAACTGCATTGCAAGCAGTAGAAAGAAGACATTCATAGAGTTCCGACTCAGAAAGCTGAAAGAAGCCACTTTTCTTCTAGACTTCACAATCACTAAGGGTGCCAAATTTCCTGGGGGTGCACTTTACTCTGGTCACATTTAATGGCAAGACACATCACACCTTCACATCACCCACACCCAGCCTGAATCAATCTGTTAGTTTGCTGCTGCTCTTTTAAAACCTCCTGTTCCATTGGGGCAAATGGCCTCTTTTGGGAAGGTAATCAACTTTCTCCCAGTTGATACCTTTCAGGACTTAGAACCCGTTAAGGTCCTTTATATTTCTCACATGAACTCCCATCTAGTCTGAATGCAGCTGAGGTCCACAGAAGGTATATAGGATGGGATTTCTACCATAAAACCAAAGGCCTACAGGCATACTTGTGATGAAGAAAATGATTAGAATATTCATTTGACTCACCTAATTGAAGTTCAAGGAGCCACTGTTATTGTGGGAGTGTGGTATGGGGGTGTTTCAATTATGGAATAAGAGTTCTTCCTTAGACTTCTGGTTCATTCAGGAGTGGCGAGAACCTTTTTCAACTGAGATCTCATAAAATCCCTTTCTTTGGCTTATTTTCCAGTTTTTGTTTGTTCATACTTCCGTGGAGTGTCCTGGTATTTTGTTTGTACAATAACAAAAATTGTTTCCGTACAGCAAGTTCTTGTTGTTGGGCCTTTCCTCTGCAGTCACAAGAAGTTTTGGACCAGGATATTGAACTGTATGCATTAAGTTAGACAGCTTTAATGACCATGTAATTTCAAACGTTCAACAGATTTGAGAAGATTTGTAGCTCAGGTTGAGCTTCTGGATATGAGTTAGCTAGCTGAGCTGGAAGGTTCGTTTTCAGACGTTTCATCACCATACTTGGTAACCTCATCAGTGAGCCTCTGGATGAAGCACTGGTGGCATGGCCTGCTTTCTATTTGTGTGTTTAGGTTTCCTTGCATCGATGATGTCATTTTCTGTGGTGATGTCATTTCCTGTTCTTTTTCTCAGGGTTGGTGGTGTTTGGTGTATGTGTCTTTGGTTCTACTAATAGTGTAGTCAGTGTTTCCTTGGCCAGGTTGATGTTGATGGATGTGAACAAGGCTGTTATGTCAATGGAGACCATTATTTCATCCTCTTCTATCTTGGTGTCTTTGATGGTTTTCAGGAATTCTTGGATGGAGTGGTGTGAGTCTTCTATAAAGTGTTCTAGTCTGGTATAATTTCTTGGCCAATCAGTAAGTTGGTGTTCCAGGTCACGAGACTATGGGTCGGGGGTGGGGCGCTCCTGGTTTGTGAATTTTGGGTAATCCATAAAAGTGTGATATGTTGGATCCATCTGGTTTCATTTTTTGGAAGTTGGTCTTATTTATTTCTCCAGATTTCTAAAAGTTTTTGAGGACGGCTAGATTCAGTCCTCTAGTTGTGGGGCCAGATATCTCACCACTTGTTAGTAAGTGTTGGTATCTGCAAGTAATGCATTCACTTTCTCAATGTAGTTTCTTTGATTTAATATGACTGTGTGTCCTTTGTTTTTTTTTAGCCTTTCTAGCGCATTCCTTTCTTATGTATTGAATGTGTTTCATTCCTTTTTCCTACTTAATGTTGTTGGGACTGTCTGTCTGGTGGTTTGCTGGGTTTCTTCTTTCACTGTTGTTTTTAATGCTGCTAAGAAATCTTTCTTTTCTGCATCCTGGAAGTTGTAATTTAATCCTTTTACAGCTTTTTCAGTGTCTATTAAGGATCAGTCTGATATGTTTTTATCCTTGCTTCTGCGTTGTCTGTGTTGTTAGTTTGTGTGAGTTTGGCTAGTTTTGACTTTCAAAAACTGAAACCAGATGGATCCAACACATCATGCTTTCAGAGATTACCCAAAATTCACAAACCAGGAGCCCCCCTCAGACTCATTGTCTTGCTACCTGGAACATCAACTAACAGATTGGCCAAGGAGTGACACCAAAGACTAAAACACTTAGTAGAAGGCTCACACCACTTCATCCACTCCATTCAAGGATTCCTGAAGACCATAAAAGACACCAAGATAGAAGAGGACGAAATAATGTTCTCCTTTGATGTAACAGTTCTGTTCACATCTATCAACATCAACCTGGCCAAGGAAACACTGACTACATTATTAGAAGAACAAAAGACACATACACCAGACATCACCAACTTCATCAGTAAGGCCAACATTGTCAAGCTAGTGGACATGTGCCTTTCCGCCCACTTTACCTTCAACAACAAAACCTACAGACAAACCAATGGAACACCCATGGGATCTTTGATATCAAGGTTCTTAGCAGAGGCAGTAATGCGGAGACTCCAACAAACAGCTCTGCCAACCATCCAACCCAGATTTTGGGTCCACTACATGGATGACACCGTTGTCATCACTAACTGTAACAAATTAGATGAAACCTTAAAGACCGTCAATAATATCCTTACTGACATAAAATTCACTAAAAAGGAGGAAAATAACAATAAAATGTCATTCCTAGATGTCGCAGTAGAGCAAACAGCCAATGAGGAACTTCAAACCAGCGTCTATAGGAAAACAACACATACTGACCAAATACCAAATTACAGAAGCAATCACCCCAACACCCACAAACGAAGCTGCATTAAAGCATTATTTCAATGCACAACCACACACTGCAACATAGAGGAACTACTTAGAGCAGAGGAAAATCGCCTATACAGGAGTACCCAATGAACACAGGCTGCCAATTTCTTAGCAACAAACCCCAACAAGCAGACAAAACACATCCAGAAAACCTAGCCACTCTCCCCTACATCAAACACATCTCGGAAATGACTGCCAGACTACTCAGACCTCTTGTCATCATGGTAGTCCACAACCTCACCAACACACTAAAACAGCAGCTAATGAACTTGAAAGACCCCATATGGATAACAATTAAAACTGAAGTCATTTACAAAATATCTTGCAAGAACTGTAACGAACACTACAATGGACATACAGGCAGAAAAATAGCCACTAGGATACATGAACATCAACTAGCCACAAAAAGACATGACCCACTTGTACTAGTATCCTTACATACAGATGAGGAAGGACACCACTTCGACTGGGACAACACATCCATCCTGGGACAAACCAAACAGAGACACACACAAGAATTCCTCGAAGCATGGCATTCCTATCAGAACTCTATCAACAAACACATTGACTTAGATCCCATTTACCACCCTCTGAGAAAAACAGGAAATGACATCACCACAGGAAATGATGTCACCACAGGAAATACCATCACAAACCCAAGGAAACCTAAACACACAAATAGAAAGAGGGCCATGTCACCAGCGCTTCATCCAAAGGCTCACTGATGAGTTTACCTAGTATGGTGACGAAGCGTCTGAAAATGAACCTTCCAGTTCAGCGAGTAAAACTACATCCAAATGTTCAATAGCTTAACTCATTGAACTTTTAGGTCGTAATTCTTGCAGAATCAGCACCCAAATAGTGTAATAAACAGAAAAGAAAATGTTTACTAATATTTAACCTGTGCCACTACATCAGAACGTTGTGGGTTCAAATTTCATATTAAACTTGTACCAATACCCTTGGCTGATAATTCAGTGCAGTTGCGGCATCTCTCAGCTGATGTGTTGTACAAGAGAAACAGTTTGAGAAAGAATTGAGTTTTCTTGGGTCCAGACCAGCATTCCTCTCACCAGAAATGTTACCTAAAATAGACGACCAGGGCACTATTGGAAAGCAGAAAATCTAGGAAATACTCAGCATTTTTGGTTTTTGCTTCAGATTTCCTGCACCTGCAGCATTTCGCTTTTGTTATCTGATCATTTATTGATTAGCTATTTGTTGTACTTGGCTGAATCTAATTGGCTCCTGCGTATGCTTCTAGAACAAGATTACATTTCAAAAGTAATTTATTGGCTGTGATATCCCAATGGTAGAATATGATGCTAAACAAAAGAACATTCCTTGGCAAAGTTTCCTCTTCAAGGAAAGAATTACAAAGAATGGTGTCTCGAGCAGTGCAGGGAAACTACCATCCTTTTGAATCGACATATCAAACCTGTGTAATTACAATATTCTCTACAATAAGACATATGTTTCTCTTGCTAAGACAGATCTTAGAAAATAGGTTAAGGGCTGTGTTAACATTCAACAGAGATTTAACTCATGATGATATTACAATTAGTGGAAACTTAACCTAAAGTGAGTGACATTGGTAAATGGTGATACCAAAAAAAAAGAGCTGAACTGAAATGTTTGTCAGCAATTTCCAAATAAATAAATCACTGTTTAAACACTTCAGTGGGATTCTATGATTTAATCTTGAGCTGGAAGGCTGTATTATAAAGCTGAATGTAACTATTTATGGTGGAATATCTACCTAATAATGAGGGGAGACTACCCCGGTGACTATCACAGTAGAATTATATGTCCTCACTTCGTAAGAAGGTTCTGAGTCTCATAGAGGGTCTGATGTAAAGAAGTTGCAGGTACTCACTGAGGAGTTAAAAGGACACAGCGCTGTGTGTGGTACATGTTCTTTTGGGATCAGTAGAAAACAGTTAGTTCTGAATGAACCCATAAAGAAGTAAACAGTAGGCTGGTATGAAGATCTATTGGGCCCTGCAGTACCATTGTCTTAGAAAGGAATTAAAAACAAATTGCTAAGGACCGGGCATAATTTAGAGACTCACAGCAATTTTATGACTTGCTAATGTTCCTAATTACATGCCCGTGAAAGGCTTAATTAATTGGGGATGTAGCAAAAGTAGAGTCTGTGTTTGTTATCATTGTTCCAGTGCATTGATTTTAGTGCCTATAGAGAATTTACCACCTCTCTATTTGCAGAAAGAAAATGCAAGTCTCTTAAAAGAAGCACATTATGACAAACCCCTCACAGCTACCTTAATATTGTTTCCCGTGCTCAGCCAAGGCAGTTGCAGTAATATTTTGTAAATGTTGGTGATGTTAATTGCATTGTGAGAAAATAGGTTCCGCGTGGATGGGTAGAGAGAAATTTATAAACTTCTTTTCCCCTGCACCCAATTTAAAGACTATATTAACTAATCACAAAGTTGATAAGTTTAGATGGTTGGATGCTTCCGTAGTCTGGAAATGTAACAGTTCCTTCATGGGCTCCCTGAATGTCGTGAGCTCTGTGGGGATGCAATCATGCGATCTACTGTAGTTATCCATCAGAGCAGAAGTAAACTAGTCTCACCAATCCTATCCAATCTGACTCTACAGTCTCTCATTTATTTGTGTAGCAGAGAACTCATAACCTGCAACGTTGCTTATTCTGGCATTTGATAACAGCAGAATAATATTCCCAACAACATCCATTTGGTTCCAAAATGAGCAGCTCCTGGTGTCACATTAGAGGGATATATTGTGAGCAATTTTAGTAAGAGGTGGTATATTGGGTAAGGCTGGGGTGCGTGTAGCATTATATGTTAAGGCAGTGTGTAAGGCATTTTGTTCAGCAATGTCAGAAACATCTTAATGGACAGCTATTGTCATTGTTGGTGATTCTCTGGTCATTGCATTATATTAGGTTACATTACTTCAAGATTGCAAATCATAGTGTGGCATGGTTTGAGTTGCTACAGCATTGCATGATTCCTGTGGGTGGTGTAAAATGGCATGAATCGACATGAAAGCAGATAGGGAGGGGTGGGATAATGGGAAATTATTTATTGTGGAGGATCATTCAGTTCTGTTATGTAATATAAGGGGTTACATTCTGACAGATTGGAAATCAAATATTGCCTGGATCTGTTTTGGAATTCCATCAGTGAACACCTCACAGAATTAGAGAGGTCTATCTTTTTCTGCTGTACTTTGGTGAGGGTGAGTATGAAGTGATGTGATTCCAGTTGATGTTAATACTGAATAAGGCAGGTCACAAAATGAAATCTGGCTTGATGGATCATATTCTGTTCCTATTTAGTTCACTGCCGTGATCTTTTACTATAACATAAGCATACGAGGCTGTAGGTTTGACTTTAACAATAAGACAGAGGAATTTTAGACAAAAGAAATGAAAACAAAATAAAACAAACCATGTTATCTACGTATAATACCATTTGAAAGATTTCAAAAATAATGGCAAAATAAAATCTCATCTACCCCTTGAAAGCATCATATGACAACTACTGAAAGTCATAAAAATTCCTTTCCTATCAAATCTGTAGGTTTGACTTAATTATTTCTTTTCAGTTCCAATCCCATGAGCTGTGAAGCTTTTTCCCTTGACCTCTCAACAATTGAGAATTTAGACTTTCTTAGTCTTTTACTTTAGTACTCACCAAAAATTCCAAGACTGGAAGCTCCACAAAATCCATTCTTTCACTGGGGTAACTTATTTTCTTAAGCGATCCTCAACAAACCTCCTTTTTTTAGAATGACTCTATTTGCTTCTGACTCTAGTCAAGTCTCCTTTGAACTGCCTACAAACTTTAGAATTAATTTTTTAAAAATTGCTCATCTTAAACTCTACTAAGCTACTGACTTGGTGTTTTCTTGTTCCTGTCATAAACCCCCATAGTAAAAACAAACTTTCCTTAATACTCCAGGTGGTACATTCTGGTTTAAAGTCATAGTTTTAGAAAGACTGGGGCTTTATTTGTAAGAGTACTGGAAATGGTAGTGCAGGTAATTGTGAGATTTACAAATTATTTTAAATACGCAAATACTGGGGGCTCATGAAAGACTTATGGACATGTGGAATGTAAGCAAAGCAAACTTTGCTTTTAAGAAATTCTTTCCGAATGGCATATCTTTGTTTTTAGCTGCTCTGAATAGAACTCCTAGTATTGCTGACATCAATTGTAGTAGCTGCAGTGCAGAACTGTAAGATAAGGAAGGAGCCTAACTGCCTCTGGCAGTGCAAAGAACAACTTCAGTAGTAGGCACATACATCCAGCTCTTGTTTGATGTTGCTGGTGCAATATAAATGAACAAAATTCTACAGCATTAGCAGCAAAGAAAGGCTGAATCACACAGGTATACAATATATCACACCAGCAGGCACAAGAATATTTCATTATAAAATGAAGTTAAAGGAACGTTATACAAATCTTGAACAATAGTCTGCACTTGGGATATCACAACATATTTTGCTAATGGTACTACTTCTTTGATAGCAATCCTCCTGCCCTTTAACTGGGAGTAGAAATACTGCTGGTTGTACTATTTTCAATCTTCATTTCTATAGCTGTTTCAAGCAGACATCTTTTGATTTACTTTTTACTATTTTGCAGGAAACTCTCCATTTACCACCCTGTGCATTAATTACATCAGTATGTACACATGGGAATTACAGAATTACAGTGCAAGGAGGCCATTTAGCCATCATGTCTGTGCCTGCATGACAAATGCACTGGAATTAATACAAAGATAAAAAATTCACTGAAGACGACACCTCAATGGATGATTGATGGTTAAAATGACACTAGGGAAATTAATGGGTTTAAAGGCTGATAAATCACCAGGGCCTGATAATCTACATCCCAGAGTACCAGAAAAAATATCCCTGGAAATATTGGATGCATTATTCTTCCAAAATTCTACCTTTCCAAAATTCTACCTTTTTTGGAGCAGTTCCAATAGATTGGAAACAAAACTAAAAAGTGCTGGAAAAGCTTAGCAGGTCTGGGATCATCTGTGGAGAGAAATCAGAGTCGATGTTTGGAGTTGAGTGACCCTTCCTCAGAACTATTCTGAGAACATATGAAACAGTAGCCATATAAATATTGTCATGTTTGCATTTCCCCACTCCCATTCTCCATTTTTATTGGTTCCGACAGTTCCAATAGTTGTTTTGAGAACCATAATGGAATTTTTGCAGAATAATAACATATATAATAAAATTTGATATTGTGGCGACTTGACAATGGAGAACTGGTAACTCTCCTTAAAGGAGCATTGTAATTCACTGTGGATATTTATAGGTAACTTCCATTCCAGAGCAGTGATGAGCTGTCTGCTTTGAGAACGTTCTTGCTCCAGCGTCCTTGTGTGAAACCAAGACATGCACTAGTCACTGTCTCTAAAGTAAATCAAATGTTTCTGACATTTCTGTCAGATAACTTCTGCAGAAGTTATGCCTCACAACAGTTCCTTAGACACTGGAAGTACTTCGGTAGCAAGGGATCATTCGTTGTGTTTGACCCTGCAATGATCAATGGCTATTTAACCATGAAGGGCATCAAGAGCAGAATCTCAGCTTAACATCCAAACATTCAGGGTGCATGTCCTTTGGCTGGAGCAAGTGTCTAGCTGTTCTATCATCTAATTAATTCACAAGGGATTCTGATTCAAACCAGCAGCATGAGTAAGTTGGGTTATTGAGGGTAGGGGTTGAAAATTGGGACTTCCTTGGAGGTAGCCCTTACTGTGTGTGACCTAACTTTTCTTTTCTCTCTGTAGCCATAAAAGACTTTTCTTTTGCCAGGTTTTCCATACTTTCCTCTCTCTATTCTGCTGTAGTCATTCACAAATCTGCTGAGTCTCGGAGAAGTTGTTTTATTTCTGTGAATTCCCTCGTTTATTGCCTTTGTTTTTTTTAACACCATTATTACTCCTGTCGTAAATCATTTCCTGTCCTCCACCTTGATTCTCCCCATTCACTTTTCCCAGAGCCTGCTCCTTCTGAGAAGCTGCTCATCTGTAACATCTCCTGATTCTGATGAAAGACCATTGACCTGAAACCTAAATGTTAACCTTTCCTTTATTTCTCTATGAATGTGGCCTCACCTACTGAGTGCCTCCAACATTTTCTATATGATTTTTGGTTTTAAGTATGGCATATGCATTAATTCTACAGCAACTACTCTCCAATCACTTATGGTAATTGGATGGTCTTACACCAAGTGGAATTATGTTTAAACATGCATGAACCACAATTCAGTGCACACTTAACTGTCCTAGCTTCCTTTTTTTCAAAATTGACTTTGTTGCACACGCATCCAAACAGTTAGCTGAAGAGTTCACTGTTCACTAATAACTAGATTGGGAAGTGCAACTGTTCTACATAAATCCTTAACCCCCCCCCCCCCCCATTACTGCTGGACACTCAATTAATTAGGGAATTATTTGCTCTGTAAACAAATTTGTAGAACACACTGTGCAGGATCAATGACTTGTGAGAATTGAACCTGCACCTGTATTGTTAACTAGTCAATAAGTGCTTACTTTTGCATGAGTAAATATTATGCAGTTGCTTACATTTTGCATAAATAAAGACATGTTGTCCAAGGTTAAAAAAAAGGTTTGCACGTTAAGGACAATTCAAGTCACTTGATTCTTCTTTGAGAATACTAACCTGACTCTTGCAACGTCCGACTGTTTCTTCAGTAAACCCAGGGTCCGGTGTATGAAGTAGTGTGTGGGGATATTGATACTTTAAGTGAGGGATGTTAGAATGCTGTACACCTTTCCTGATGTTTGTCAAATCAGCAGAACAAAAAAAGAGAGAGAAGTTTGTAAGAGATAACAGATCCAACAATTTCCCCATTTTACAAAATTGAGCAAACGTTCTATCATGGATCATGGTATGGAGGTCAGACTTGAAAATCATGTCCATGTACTTGGCATCTGAGCTGATTTCAAAAATGTGGGGCTGGAAAAGTACAGCAGGTCCATCAGCATCTGAGGAACAGGAGAGTTAATGTTTCGGGCATAAGTCCTTCATCAGGAATGGGGATGGGCAAGAGGGCTGAGAGGTAAATTGGGGGTTGGGGATGGGGCTGGTGGAAGGCAGCTGAGAAATTGTTAAAGTGGATGCAGGTGGGGTCCTTTGTGATAGGTCAGTAGAGAGGGTGGAGTGGACAGGTGGGAAGGAAGATGGACAGGTAGGACAGGTCAAGAGGGTGGTGCCGTTGGAGAATTGGATCTGGAATGAGGTGGGTGAGGGGAGATTTGGGAACTCGTGAAGTGGATGTTGATGCCGTGTGGTTGAGGGGTCCCAATCTGAGCTGATTTCCCCTTTTCAGCCACAATCTCAGATCAACAATCAACTGCAATTTACAGACACTGCCTGTGTTTTACATTCCAGTATTCTATAACTGGGTTCAAGACGTCATGTAGGTACTGCGGCCATGTTACACCGTGGGCACTTTGCATCAGTCATTCCAAAATGGCAATATGACTGACTCTAGCTACATTGAATACAACAGTGACCTCTCACACCAGCCACCAGCAGTTCATTTCTACGTTTGGCATAAAAATTGAACCATACTAATTTAGAGACATTTTGAGGTTTCAAAGATTAACTTATTTGCTATTATCCCATACCAATTACAAATTGAAAAATTTGGAATGGGGCAAAGGGTTTTTCTTCAACAGCTGAAATTTGAGTATTTATGAAATCAATGTACAAATTCAGTAATCTTAATCTAATGCTCAACTGCCCAGAATGTATTGATACATCCTCTCTCCTGATGGAATGCTAGTCAATGTGGATGTGCTTCTAAGCTACCAAAGGGTGTAGGTGATCGACCCCTTCCTTAGTTGACTGCTGGGGAATATAAATTGGGTTGCATAAGTAGTTCTGGATGTGAGCTGAACTTGAATTAAGGTCAAAATGATATTACTTTGGGTTTTCTATACGGGTTGGCACTCAGCAAGTCTTCTAATTTGTCAGTGACATGCACCATTATATTCCCAATGAGTCAATTAAGCTTTTGGGTCCATTACAGTCTGAGGCATGCCAAGAACTATCTTCAAACTGTGAGCTCAGCGCACAAGCTAAAAAAGCAGCAGCTCTTCCAGAGATGGATCAGAATTCTTTCGCTTTCTCAGTTTCCCAGTTAGCTGAGGCCAGATGGCTGCCATAAAAACAGAAAATAGTGAAAATGCACAGCAGGTTAGGCCCACATCCGTGAAACACAAAGACAAGTTATGGCATTTCTGTGTGTGCTCACTGTCAAGAACTGAAGATTGAAAGATAACCAGACAACTGTGGAAGGTTGGAAATGAAAGAAAAGACATGGGAGGGAGAAGAGACAATAAATAGGTGCACCTATTGCTGGTTGTCAAATGTATCTCTCATAATGTAGTTTGAAATATTGATTTCTGAATGCTGCAGGTGGTGTCAAAAAGGCTCAGGAGGAAGTTGCAACAGGTCTAGGGGGTTGTAATAGACTTGGTATTGAGAATGTAAGTCCACTGCAGAGTAGCAAGCAGTGAAGAGAATAGAATATTAAAGTTACAGGCAAAACAATAAAGTACTAAACAAAGGAATCGTGCTCAAACTGCACAGTGCTCTGAAGCATTGACACACCTGAAGCATCGTCTTAAATTCTAGTCAGTGAGGCACACAGGAGACATTCAATCAAAAACAACAGCTTGCATTTGCCTACATTAGCACCTTAAACTTGATAAAATGTCCCAAAGCACCTCACAGGTGCATAATGAAGACATTTCAGCCTTGATTATCCTCTCAGCATCAAGACTAACAAGACTGACACACTTATAAGCCATTTTTCACCTCTGTCCTTAAAATGTTTCTACTTCTTTTCCCTTCAACTATGTGTTAGTGTTCTCACTGGAGCGAGGGTAGAGGGGGCCTGCTTGACTAGAGCCTGTTTCCCTGGTGGGGGGGGGGTGAGCAGGCAGCCCCCAGGGACAGGCCAAACAGGCTGAGGCTCCCTGCCAAAGGCAAGTTGACCCACCTCAGCTTGAACCTCCAAAGGTTGGAGGACTCCCGCAGGTTAGAACTGGAAGGTCCAGCTTTGCTGAAATGTTCTGTAATACCTCCATACTCCTGTCCTTAGAGGTCAAGGAGGTGGCTTGGGAGGGAGCTAGCTGTTTCTTCACGGAGGTGATGGGCTTGCTGGTGATACTTGCAAGACACAAGATAAAGAAGGTGTTGGAAGCAGATTTGGAAGTAGGAGGGTGACTATAAACATTGCAATAGAATGAACAAAGAAAGATACTTACACTGCTGTAGGGCATGGATACCTCTGCATCTCCATAGCAGTGGTCCCAGTCTTTTCTGTAAGAGCCAGGACTCTCTCTGCTTAGAGGGTGATGAGTTGAATGTCAGGCACCTCTTCAACTCTACAGTTTTGCTCTGTCATATTATAGACTGTGCTCTGTAATGAGAGAAAGTGAGGGATAGAAAATGGGCCGCACTGTTTTTAGTGCTGGTGCAGGTGGTGGAATGGAGATCGAGGGGAATGAGGGGGCACTGCAGATACTATGCAGAGTTGGTGATGGAAGTTGGGGGGTTGGTGTGAGAGCGAGTGAGGGAAACTATCACAGGCAATGACATCAGATGGATGCAGTAGCAGAGACAGAGTGAATGTGAGATCGCAGAGAGGAGAGCGTGGTATTTAGCCTGGCAGAGTGGAGAAGGTCACTGATCTTCTTTCTGCATTGCTGGCTGTGCTCTCCGCAGCCTCAATATGACACTGTTCCAGGAGGTGGCCTTGCACTAGGTTTAGGGGCACGGTCTCCTTTCCTCCTTTGCACCACCCGGTTCACCAGGACCTCCAGTTGAATGGTTGGAGAGTCACAGAACCATCATCTCCACCTCTGTCATTTTCAGATTCTGCTCATGAATGACCAGAGCAGTTTTGGTACCCCATTGCTCATCCTGGTGTACAGTGGACTTATAAAGATGGCTTGGGTGCAAAGGATGCTGGTTTTTCGGCAGATATCCGCTGAGGTGGTGATTTATTTCAGGAATGGTGTGTGGTAAGATGGGGCTGGAATCGCGTGTGAAAGATGCGATAGAGTTGGTTTATGTAATTAATACAGTGAATTTGGTAAGGCATGGCAAAAGAACTTGCCAGGCCTCATGGTGAAAAAGCCTCCAAAACACTTAATGAAACTTGAACTCCGCCAAAAACATGCAAGATTCAGCCTCCAGTAAACACTGCTTGATGAATTGGTTGAGCTCCAGTATGCTACAAGTCTGAAATGCATGGCAACCAGAGAGTTCCAGAGCCTGTGAACTGAATGTATTTCTCTGTCTGCTTCTCTCTTCCAGTGGGTGAAAAAAGAGCCAAACCAAGAAAAGTTAAAATAAAATATTCTGACAACAAATAGCCCATGTCCACTCAATCAACTAATAAAGTGAAGAATAACCATCACTTTAAAGACAAAAGAATGTCAGGATTATTGACATCAAAAGGAACTGTGACAGGCAGTATACCCCATTGTTGTGATCTGGATTTTGATCTTCAAAATTTTGTTCCCTTTCTATATTTTTTCAACTCACCATATCTGAGTGAAATATTTGCTTTTTGTCTGCCCTAATCATACAAGTGTGTGTGCATTTGTGGTTTTAAAGGGATAGAATTTAAATTGCATATTATGGACAAATAGCTAATTCCTTTCTCTATGATTTGTTAAAGTATGTTACAGTAAATAGTTTTCTTTTCTGTTACTGATAAAACCTGGTGTGAATTGCTTTAGTCCTAAATAGCAGTCAGCCAGGCACGCTAGTGGTCTCATTGGGATTGTATTCACTCTGCCACAGTGTGTCAAACAAGGAGGCATGATAATCAGCGTGCTCTTCCCAGTTAAATTGTGACAGAAGTTGTTTAATTTTGCATTCATAGTCACCGGCTCAGAGAGTGACATTACATATCATTACACAAAGGCAAGATCTATACATGTTGAGACAGTAGGCAAGACAGAAGAGGGAAAGGTGAGTATAGGTAACAGCTCTCTGCAGGACAGGGTCAGATGTGAGTTAGGCAGACATGAGGACTGCAGATGCTGGAAATCAGAGTCTAGATTAGCAGATTGCCGTGTCCAAGTCAATCAAGTGCAGTCCAAAGCTGAGCCTTCCACAGCTATCTTCCCCATGACAGGTCAGCAGCTTTTCACCATCCCATATAACAGCTACTGGGGCTGCAGTGTGTGGGAGCACTAGGAGAGGCAAAGGTACAGATCCCCATTCTCAACAATGGACAGGTTCAGCATGTCCATGCAGAAGACAAGGGTCAATCACTTGCACACACTTTCAGCCAGAAGTGCTCAGTGAATGGTCCTCTGTCTCCTGAGGTCCCCACTATCATAGCCTTCAGACTTCAGATCAATAATTTCACTCTATGCGACATCAAGAAATGGCTATTGGCCTATAAAACATTCAGACTGAAGACTTGTGCTTCAGATTTAGCTATACCTTTAGCCAAACCATTCCAGCACTGCAGCACCATTGGCATCTCCCTGGAAATGTGGAAAATTGCTCAAGGATGGCATGTCTCAAAAAGCAGCACAAATCAAATTCACACGTGCAGACAATAAGTGAGCAGGAGTAGATCATTTGGCCCCTTGAGTCTGTTCTTCCATTCAGTAACTTCATAAGGGACCAGTTTGTGTTTCGAATTCCACTTTCCCACCCACCCCCCAAAAACTGCTGATACCCGTCCCTAACAAGAATCTATCCATTGCTGTCCTAAACATTTTCAACAAACCCACTTGCATTGTTTTCTGAGGCAAAGATTTCCAAAGCCAGATGACCCTCTGAGAGAAAAACAATTCTCCTTATCTCTGCTCTTTAACGGTGACCCTAACTTTAAAATGATGCCCCCTAGTTCTAGACTCACCCACATTCTTTCCATGTCCACCCTGTCAAGACCTTTCAGGATTTTGTACATTTCAATTAAGTCACCTTTCACTCTTCTAAACTCAAGGAGAAACAAGTCCAGCCTGTCCAACCTGTCCTCATCAAACAAGATAATTGCAGATATCAACATCCACTTGTTCCTGATATAAATCTAATCGACCTTCTCTGAACTGCCCCCAATATATTTTCATCCCTCCTTAAATTCTGTCAATTCTTCTCCACCTGCAAAGTGACAGAAGATATCATTGACTGTGCTAACACAATGCTCAGTTCTGCGGGGGCTACTCAACATCTAACCTCATTACACTTGAACTAAATATGGACCAAAGACCTAAGACCTGAGAGTGATTAGTTGTTGTTTGATTGCACAATTGAATTGTTTCATTCATGAATTTTGTTTAGGGTGTGAAATTGAGAATGAGTGAGTTTTGTGAATGACTAATGGCTGAAGGAAGGTAAGGTGTGAGATTGTTGGTGAATGACCAGTTGAGGTTGCTATAGTTGAATGAATTACTCGTGGACAATCCAGATGCAAAAAGGTTGCCACCTTCTCCCTTCCTTCTTCTCTTGCTCCTCAGCTGGTCAATAAAAAGCTGATGGTGAAGGTTATTTCTTCAGGATGATCAGGCTATGGATGGTGTAGCAGGCCACCAGGAATCAGGACACCTGTCCTGCTTGGCATTGCAGGGCCCCTCTAGCCACACATTGAGGTTTGTGGAGAAAATTACTCCTTGTACACTTTGGTGGATACAGCTTCTGATCAGATGCATTTTCATAGAAATCATAGAATCACTACAGTGTGGAAAGAGGCCATTTGGTCCAAAACATCCACACCGACCCTCTGAAGAATAACCTACCCAGACTTATACCCCTATCCTATTACTCTACATTTAGCCCTGTCTAATACATCTAACTTGCAAATCGTTGGACAATATAGACAATGTAGCATGGCCAACTCACTTTACCCTTTTCTTTCCTCTTTCTCTCTCTTCTAGCAGCTTGCCTGCTCTATTTTGCTCCTGTTTATTCTCCTTGTGATGCTATAACACAAGGGGAATGTTTACAACCATACCCGTGTCTGGGAAGGAGTAGTTTGTACTACTCTCTGTAGAGTTTACGACTTCAAAGAGCTCTGGAAACATTCAATCAGTCCAACAGTCCCAACCAGCAGAAATTAATCAGCAACTGACCTGTAAATATCAATGGTTGGGTGTCCTGCTGCTGAATGTGTGCATGTTGAAGGGATGCTGTTATCTGAGGTACTGGGCTCTCAAATGGCTGTGTTGGTGTGACATCAGTTATGTGCTGACTAATAGTAGAAGCATCTACTCTGAAGACTTCTCGCTGATTCTGTCTGAATGCACATGAGCTAGGGCTAGTATCTTGGGATCCAAAGTGGCACTCAAAGCACTCAAAATGAGAACTGTCCAAAGAGAACCTCTTTGTTCTCCATGAGAAAAACAAGTTGTTATTCCACCTCCCATTGGAATAAAACAATTGGAGAAAACAATTATTTTCTCTTAAATGAATGTCCATTAGATAGTTTCTTCTTTTATAGTGGAACTGGATGGGGTACCACCCACTCAACTCGTTTCTACAGCATAGTGTTTATATCTCTCTGTGGAATGTTAAAGTATTCTGGAAGCTTACACAGATAGAACAATTGTATTAAATTGGGATATTTCCCTTTAAATGAGACATAAGACATAACTAAAAATATCCCAGCACTTTCATTTCGAGCTCAGTGACTGAGCAAGCACAGGCACAATGGGCCAAATAGCCTCCCTGTGTGCCATACAATTCTGTGATTTATCTATGGGTTGTGCATTAATGCTATTGCTTGATATAATTGAGGGAAGCTTGATGCATAATACAGTATTTGTGTGTGCAGATTAATCCATGATAGCAGCAAAACCACTAGGACAACCCATGCGTAATCTCAGATGTCCTCAAGGTGTATTAGGTTACTGCTAATAACGTTATGTGCAAACTAGCCTGTGCTTTTTATTGTCAGGGGGGTGCAAATCATTAATATCTTCAACAATACAATGCATTTACCGCAGGAAAATATCACACAAGACTGTAGAGGAGAGAGGTGAACTGGACTGTAGACGATTTAAGAGATTTGGCTGGAGTCATAGTCAAGGAAGATGGGTTTTGAGGAGGTTTGAAGCTGACAGTGAAGTAACAAGGTGAAGAGTTTTATGGAGGGCACTCTATAAAGCCATTTTGCTGTTTTATTTATATGCTTTAATTTTACTGTAGGTTGTGGGTCAGTGATAGTGAAACAGTACTCATCGCAGAATTGTTATGGAGTCTAACATGCCATTGCATATTTCAAGGATTATTTATAGCTTTGAGCAGTGCGCTGAAGGAGGGGCACTTTCATTATCTTAAGGCAAATGTATGCTGCATTTCATTTGTGAGAGATTGAAGCGAAATAGGTTGTGTGCATTTTATCGACATTGATATTTAATTTGTGGAATCATATGGTTGAGAAGAAGGCCATTTAGTCTAGCTGGATCTCTGTTATAGCTATCTAATTATTGTGTATCTCTCCTCGCATCTTGGCACGTTGCAGACCAGGTTGGAGAATGGAAACTATTAATCCATTCTTTGACTCAGTAAGCAAAAAGTCAAAAAGACATGGGGCTATGAATAAACATAGGCAGTCCTTTCTTAAATTTAAAAACAAAAATAGGATCCCGGCCTAAAGTGGTCCAGTGGGCATTTTCCCTGATCTATGCAAGCTGAAGTCCTAAACTGTCTCTGCGCATTCAGCAGGTTCATGGGTGAAGTTCAAAATTCCAGTAACAAATTTACACGATTAACAGAAAAATAAAGGGTCTGCGTTATGCAATTGCTTTGTGGAGGCTGGTAGCTTCTGGGCACCAGGATTTCACGGCATCAGATGTTGCGACGCACTGGAATAAGGTAAAAGCTCTTAAGAATCCGAGTGTTACTTCGATTCATGTAGAGTTTGCAGGATAGAAATAGGACATTCAGCTTCCATGAGCTTCTGCCCACTCTACCTTATTAAATTCTATCAGTACATTCATGAAGCAGTGAATTCCACATCCTAACCCCTCTCTGAGATGTAATCCAAAAGGCTTTTGCTACATTGAAATTTTTGGGTCATACCAAACTGTTGATGTTGAATTGAATATCCACCATACGCAGTCCTGCATTTCGGAAAGGCCCATGTTCCACAATCCTGAGGAGCACAATAACCTTCCTCTTTCATTGTGAGATTGGAAATCTTTATTACGTTCATCATGTACTTTATCAAAATGGATTGAATATTCCATATTATTGCTGGCAAATAAAGTTCTCTCTTTCTGCTCGCCTCCTTCTGACAAGAAACAACATATACCTCTGGAACTTAATTTTAAAATAAAGGTTCAGGTTTTTAAAAGAGTCAAATTTAAATTTGAATGAACAGCTCTGGGTTTGTAGTGTAAAACTGAATAAAGTGCTGTAGGTTTTTACAGACTATAGTTTTAAAATTAATTAACTTCTGCAGGACTTTACAATATTACTTTAAAGTTCACGATCTAAGTATTTGGCTTTGGCTATCCTGTTCTTCATTATCTCCTGAGTAATATCTGTGATGATTTTCTCCTAACATCTGGGAAAAACAATATATTTCTGTCAACTTTACTCCATTGATAGGTGGCAGAAGACCAGTCTACCATCATGCAGAAGTAAGTACTGCAGATGTTGGAGATTAGAGTCAAAACTAGAGTTGTGCTGAAAAAGGGCTTTTACCCAGAACGTCAATTTTCCTGCTTCTCGGATATTGCCTGACCTGCTGTGCTTTTCCAGCACACTCTAATCTTGACCCCTGTTGATCTAATTGGAAGATTCTTTTTTCCAAATCATTTGATGCTTGCTTCATCAGCTGGATAGTAAGGCCCTCCAAAGGACATACGTTGACTGGGAGTGAGGACACGTAAAATATGAGGGCTGCCCATCCCAAGCTGTCCCTATAATGTGGTAGGTAGGCCTACATGCTTGTCAGCGGCCCACCCAGGCTACTTAACTGAATAATCAAAGGTCACTGAGCTTATTACCAAGTCAGAGGAGAAAACCAATAAAAGAAGCGGGAATACTTGGAAATGAACATATTTGTTATATTTGATCTTTTATGCAAGCCAAGTTGGACTATTATATCTTAATTTCCAGTTTTACGGTTTTTCTCTCAGCCTTGACATACTGCTTATACACAACAGCATTTGTGTGGGCAGGCAGGCAGGAGTGTCCAGTGTGATTTCTGAAGCCAGACTGAAAACGGTGGGAAAAAAATGGGGGAGGGGCACCTCATCACATGCAGGGCACGTGCATTGGGCTAAGCTCACACATTCCCACCGCCAAGTTCTCACATCCCCCATTTCATTCTGTTCCTCATGGCCTGTCCTGTTTAAATGCTGTCCCAGTGGGTCAGTATACTCTCAGACATTGTATTATGGTAGATTCCAGACCAGACATGGCCGCACTTTGAAGCCAACTACATGACATCATGGTATGTGGTGCTCCAGTATAAAGATACTTGTTTTGCTTTCAGTCAATCTTGCAGTGTGTGGAGCCTGTGTGGTGTCTTCAGTTAGTCACATGTACAAAGAACAAAGACAATTTACAGCCCAGGAACAGGTCCTTTGGCCCTCCAAGCCTGAGCTAATCCAAATGTACTGTCTAAACCTGTTGGACAATTCCTAAGCATCTGTATCCCTCTACTCCCCACCCACTCATGCATCGTCCAGATGCATCTTAAAGGAATCTACCGTGCCTGCCCCTACCACTTCTGCTGGCAACGCGTTTCAGTTGCCCACCACCCTCTTGTAAAGCACTTGCCACGTGTATCCCCCTTAAACTTTCCACCTCTCACCTTGAAAACGTGACCTCTCGTTATTGAATTCTTCACCCTGGGAAAAAGTTTGTCTCTATCTACCCTGTCTATATCCTTCATGATTTTGTAAACCTCAATCAGATCTCCCCTCAATCTCCTTTTATCTAATGAAAATAAACCTAACTTACTCAACTTCTCTTCATAGCTAGCACCTTCCATGCCAGGCAACATCAGTAAACTCAGAACCAAAATCATATGGGCAAGTTTGTGAAATTGTAGCTGCATAAATAGTGTTGCATACAAACTTCAAGACATCTGAATCAACAAGAACCAGACTCCCTTTGATTTATATTACATGGGCTAACAGATAGAAAACTACTAAGTGCTGAGGCACATGGAGAAGAAAGATACCAATCCCACCCTTAAATTAAGCTATGTTGGTCCACCTGATTCTTATAGTTGCAACAGGAGAAACAGCAAATGAACATAGGAGGTGAAAAATCAGCTAGGGCTCTTACTACCCAGCATTATCTGCTGATTCCTCCTGCAAAATATATTGTGTGCAAAGCAGATAAGTGTTGGATTGAGTTTGCCTTTGAAACTCATCAGAATCAAGGATATGTTGTCTCTTTAAGATCCCGCATGCAGAGCGACAGAGACTTGCTATCAACAGACTTGTTACAGCTTATTGAGCTCTTGACAATTTTTGCTAAATGATCCTGAAACAATTGATCTTTTTCTGAGGAAGGTTTACCTAACCCGAAACATTAACTATGATTTCTCTCCAAGGATGCTGCCAGACCTGCTCAGTTTTTCCAGCAATTTCTGTTTTTGTCATCCTTTTCTCATTTGTAAATTTCCTTAAAATGTTTTTCACAATGTCTATTTATCATACCACCTCTTTCCAAACATGCCTCCAAAACGGTTATAATGGGAGTAAGGGAACACGCAGAGTGACAGAGACATTGTCTGAGTAAGACAGCAGCTGAGTAATTATATTTGGGAATTTAATTCAAAGTGAGAATTTGCTGCATTAACACTTTAAATAAGGTTTAATGTAAGAGGTAAAGTGTAAGAAGTGAGTCAGATGTTCAGTGAAAGGCAGGAAATAGGAATATTTTCCATTACTTTTCTCATCATTTGATTTTCAATTTCGTGCAGCAGAAGATAAGTCAGTACCTTGTATTAATAAAGTTGAAAAGTGTGGTGATGGAGAAAGCACAGTAGGTCAGGCAGCAGCTGAAGAGCAGGAGAGTTGACATTTCAGACATAAGCCCTTTCTAATGAAAGGTTTATTTCTGAAACGTTGACTCTCCTGCTCCTCGGATGCTACCTGACCTGCTGTGCTTTCTCCAGCACCACACTCTCCACTCTGACTCTCCAGCATCTGCAGTCCTCACTTTCTCCAGGTTTTATTAGAAACTGTTGATATTATTGGTATTGTAAGTACAGTACTGTTTTGTTTACTTGGTTTTGTAAAGATTTTTGGCAGTGCTAAAGCATTTCAGTGAGGTGTAGGCTGTATTAATTATAAATAAATTAATTTGCAATCACTAATTAATTTGCAATTATTCATTAATTTGCAATTATTCATTAATTCATAAACATTAGAGATGCAGGGCAGGTCATGCGCTGCAATTGTGCAATGTGGAGGTTTATGGATGCTGCTGGGATCCAGGTCAAACACATCTGCAGTAAGTTGTTGCAGCAGTTGGAACTTTGGCCTGGAGTTATTGAGCTGGAGTCCAAGTTGCAGACACTGAAGCACATCAGGGATGGGGAATATTCCCTGAATTCTTTAATCCAGGAGACGGTGCCACCCATGGTATAGGTTAGTGGACAGAAGAGTGTGACTGTAAGTGAGACAGGTAAAGGGTCCAAACAGCAGTGCAGAAACCTTAGCATTAACAATTTTCAGACAGGTTTAAGGTTTTCTCAGCTTGTTTGGATGAGAGTGAGGTCTGCTGGTTTGATGAGTCAACTGGCCATGACATCATGGCACAGGAAGCTCCTCAAGACATTGGTATTAGAAGAAATGTAGTGGTGGTCAGGAAAGGTATAGTGAAAGGGATTGCCATTGTTCTCTGCAGGAAAGATTGTGAGTCCAGATGGCTGTGTTATTTCCCTGGTGCCAGAGTTCAGTATATATGCTCTTGGCTGGAGAACAACCTGCAACAGGAAGTGGAGGATCCAATGACTGTCATCGAGAATGGTACCAATGATGTGGGTAGAATATAAATGGGATTCTGTTGAAGGAATGTAAGGTTCTAACTTAAAAATCTGAACTTTAAAAGTAATAATCTGTGGATAACTACCAAGGCCATTTGCAAATTGACATAGGATGAATAAGACTAGAGAAGTGATTACTTGATTCAAAGACTAGTGAGGGAAAGCTGGTTCCAGTTTGTGGTGAACTGGCGTTAGTTCTGATGAAGTGAAATCTGTACTGTTGGGACATAAAAGAGCCAAATTGTGCTCAGACTGGGTGTTTTCACAAGCAACAGAAATACAGAGGGCTTTAAGTTAATTTGGGGGAAGAGGTGGTAGGGGGTAAAGGGGGGAAAGGATGGGTGAGTGAGGGATCACGCTTGGGTAACTGTAACAAATCAAGGATCGAGTTCAAGTATGAGGGCAAAATGCTAATGTGGAATCTGAAGGTCAGAAAATGATGTTGTGCCACTGTAGTCTTACCAGACCATAGGGATTGCTCTCTCATTAGAGAGAAGTGTCTGGAGGTGATTTAACTTGAGGGCCACCAGACCTCTGGCAGGGGAAAAGTTTGAGAAGGAGAGTCATTCATGGTAACCTCAAACTGGGGATGGGAATTGAACCCATCACATTGCTTTGCAAACCAATCCAGCCAACTGAACTAAACTGATTCTCTTCAGAAAATAGCAAGAATGTACACGGTATTTATCACAAAGTTAATGAACTGATAACGCACATCGAAGTGAATAAATATAATCTGACAGCCATTACAGAAGTGTGGCTGTAGGATATCAAACTTTTGAGCCTTAAAATTGAAGGGCATGTGACAGTAAATAGGAATAGGAAGCTAGGGAAAGTTTGAGGGATGGCACTCAGAAATTAAAGATGGCTTGGAGCACTAGTTAGAGATGACGTTGGTTCAGGAGATCAGGAGATCTGGATGTAGAACTGTTATATTAGAGATGAGGAATAGTAAGGGAAAGGGTCAATTATTGGGAGTGGTCTACAGGTCCCTGAAAGTAATCACAGTATAGGACAAAGTGTGCAGGAGGAATATTCGATGCTTATGTTAATGAGATGGCAATAATCATGAGAGATTTTCATGTACATGCCAACTGGAATCAACCTTGGTGAAGAATTCATTGAATACTTTTGAGATAGTTTCCTAGATCCTACATTCTTGAACTGACCTGTGAGCAACCTATATTAGAAATGACATTGAGTAAAGTGACAGGATTAATTAATGACCTCACAGTGAGTGCATCTGTAGCTCACAACAGTCATATTATGCTTGAATATTACATCCAGTTTGAAATAATGAAGAATGGATCTAAGGCTAATATTTTAAGCTAAAAAAAGAATAACTATGTAGGCATGACATTTTCTGAAATGAAACTTTTAAAAAGCCGGAGAAGTTCAGCACATCTGGAGAGAAAAAGAGATAAAATTTGAGTCCAATTTGACTTTTCTTTTGGAACCTGGAATCTGAACATGTTGGAATTTGAATTCAATTAAAAATTTCTAGATAATGAAGGTAATAGCCTAATGATAACCCGTATACTCTTGATTGTTGCAAAAACCCATCTGGTTCACTAATAGACTTTAGGGAAGGAAAGCTGCCATCCTTACTTGGCCTGGTCTACATGTGACTCCAGACCCACATATGGTTGATTCTTAACTGCTCTTTAGACAATTAGGACTGGGCAATTAATGTTAAACTGGCCAGTGATGCTCGCACCCAATGAACAAATAAAAAGCTAATCACCTTTTTAGGATAGAGCTGAGGGGAAACTTTTTCTCAGAAGGTTATGCAATTTTGCTATTCTACATCAGAAGGTGATGGAGTTGGGATAATTTAATTTTTAAAGTATTTTTAAGGTGGAAGTAGATAGATTCTGGTTGGACAGGTCAATCAAAGCTCATCGGGTAGAAATAAGAATATGAAATTCAGAACAGAAATAGATTGACCATGAGCTTATTGAATAGTGGAGCAGAATTGAAAGGTCGAATGGTTTTCTTCTGCTCTTGATTCAAATGTTGGTGTTTTAACATTTTTCTTTGGAGGCTTCAAAAATATTCCACTTGTTGTAATGAGCTTAAAATTATAAATCCTCCAATAAACGTGTCGCGTTCTGTTTTTATTGTTTAGATTAGATTACTTACAGTGTGGAAACAGGCCCTTCGGCCCAACAAGTCCACACCGACCCGCCGAAGCGCAACCCACCCATACCCCTACATATACCCCTTACCTAACACTACGGGCAATTTAGCATGGCCAATTCACCTGACCAGCACATCTTTGTGACTGTGGGAGGAAACCGGAGCACCCGGAGGAAACCCACGCAGACACGGGGAGAACATGCAAACTCCACACAGTCAGTCGCCTGAGTCGGGAATTGAACCCAGGTCCCTGGCGCTGTGAGGCAGCAGTGCTAACCACTGTGCCACCGTGCAGAAGGATACGAAAATGGAATTAGATGAAGACAGTTGTGAGGGGACTTGTCTGGAGTGTATATAGACCAGAATGGCCTATTTTGCTGACATAAATTATAACACACCCAACTTCACTGACACTTCAAAGATACCTCTATCAAGTGTCGTAGCTACAATTAATCCAAACTTAAAAACTTATTCGTAAAAAAAATGCTTTGTTTCTTAAAAAAATAGGTAGTTGAAACCTGTATAATACTCCAGTAAGAGTAGTCATTTTAAAGAATTGTTTTTAAAAAAAAATGTTTACATGACAAAGCCCTTTGAAACATCTTTATGGTGACATGTGGTTAATATATTGCAGATGAGATAAAAAAGATAGGATATTTTATGAGACAAATGCAGTAGCAACACAAAATATTTGGCTGCTTTAAATGAACTTCACATCCATAAATCAAATTAATGTTCCTTATAATTGTCCCGAAAGATGCTTGTTTTATTTAGTGGACTATACCTACTGCTGATTTGATTATTAAAATACAACAGGCTTTATACAAAATCTCAGCCATCTTCCTTTACTAATTATCAAGATATGCTTGATTTAAATTAAATTTTGGATTAATTCTAGTAATAAAAGGGAGATGCTGCTGGAATAAATATTATTGGATACTCCTGTGCAAGGATGTTGTTGTTCTTGCAATCGCATTGCCATGTTGACAAGGAATATACCAAGGTGAACACGCAAATAGTGAGCACTTTATATAAGTAAGAAATGCAGCAGTTAGTTTAATGAAGATGCTTCATATTTAACGTTGCTTGGAGACTTCAGTTTTGAAGGATTGTGAGGACAAAGGATTTAATTCAGGTTTTGAAAACAAAAATTGGAGGATTTATTGAAAAGATGTTACTGTGGACATTGGCGATTGTTTTGAAGTAAAGTTTCCTGTAAATCACACGACTGGTAGGACCGGCTTACTTTTCAGTCAATCCATGCTGGAAGTATTTTGAACAGTGACTGGTTTGGAGAGATTCTTGTTTTATTTAGTTAAAGGAAAAGCCTGCTAATAATGATCTGCCCAGTTGATTTCACCCATTTCTAAAAGAAAAGCCTGTGGTTCAGGATGAAATCTATTTGTTCTTTTGAAAGGCTGGTTGAAGAAACATCCCAGGATTGTACTTGGTGTCTGCATGATTACTGACTTCAGCATAACAGAGCATAACAGAGCAACAAAGCAATGAACTCTGGAAAATGTTATGGTTTATGCTTTTGACTTCAAGAATAGCTTATTGATCACCACCATTTTCCCATAGAAAGCCGATCAATGTAGAGAAGTCTTTAGATATCTCTTTTCCTGAAGTATGTCT
Source organism: Hemiscyllium ocellatum (assembly GCF_020745735.1). Lineage (NCBI taxonomy): Eukaryota > Metazoa > Chordata > Chondrichthyes > Orectolobiformes > Hemiscylliidae > Hemiscyllium > Hemiscyllium ocellatum. The sequence goes on from NC_083431.1 coordinate 23,367,130, forward strand.
GTATACATTTAGGTGTCTTTTGGATATTTGAGATATAAGCATTTACCCTTCTATATTACTGACTGCCTATGTTAACCAATTATTACATCTTCATAGAATAGGTTTTGCTTTGATAATAAACCAATAATTGCATATATTAAGTAACCTAGTTGAAAGATCTTGAGGTTTAAAATCTGTTGCTGAGGAGTGTTTTTATTTTATGTTGTGACACATGGAGTAGTGGAACTACAGCAACAGGGCATTCATCCAGCATTGGTCATGATAATGCATGATAATCAGGAGATTTCAGGTTTAAAATAGAATGTTGCAAATAACAAAATAGTTCTAGATAATAGGATAATAAGATACAGAGATAAAATAGGGAGGAAGAATAAGAGAGAGAAGGAAAAGAAAAATAACAAGAGTATGTGTCAGCGAGAGAGATAAAGAAGCAAAACTAGAATAACCTGTCAGGGGCTTGAAAGATGTTGTATCTAAATAGCACTTTATGACATGTTTCATAAAAATTCCAAACAGCTTCATGTATTTACTTACAAGGCACTACAACCGTGTAGGGTGTCAGTGAGAGCTGGAGTTTGTCCTTATCTAAGGAGGGACAAACTTGCAATGGAAACAATGTTCAGAAAAGGTTCATTAGGCTGATTCCTGGGATAAATGGACTGCCTTTAGTGGTGGAAAGGTTAAGCAGGTTGGCAGAACAAATAGTTATCAATGGATTAAGGCGAAACATACAAGTGATGGAACGACAAGGTAAGCAACAGTCAAGCAAATGTTTTGAACCCTTGAGCTCCAAATGATCAGATTCATCCAATTGAGTATGCAAATGAGAAATATGAATATTGCGCCTATACATCACTGTTCTCTATATTTTATAATGAGCAAGAGCTGTTCAGAGAATATCATTAGATTAGATTAGATTACTTACAGTGTGGAAACAGGCCCTTCGGCCCAACAAGTCCACACCACCCATACCCTTACATTTTACCCCTTACCTAACACTACGGGCAATTTAGCATGGCCAATTCACCTGACCCGCACATCTTTGGACTGTGGGAGGAAACCGGAGCACCCGGAGGAAACCCACGCAAACACGGGGAGAACGTGCAAACTCCACACAGTCAGTCGCCTGAGTCGGGAATTGAACCCGGGTCTCAGGCGCTGTGAGACAGCAGTGCTAACTACTGTGCCACCGTGCCACCCATCTTCCATGCTATTCAATATGTTGGATAGTCAATATTTTTGAGGCACATTCACTATAATCTGTGGATTTTGACTGGCAAACCTTTACTTTTTGGTTTGGAAAGGTATGTTTGTGCTGGGGAAGCTTTTGTTTGGCATAATACATGTTTTCAAGTTGATATTACAGCCAGGTCACGGGGTCATGTAACTTTGATTCACCAACAACTGGCCTCCATCAACTTGCACCTGAGAAGGTTTTGTGGAATAATGTCCCTTTAAGAGACCAACATGTAAATGTGCGAACTTCCTCGGTATATTCAAGTGACTAGCAGCTGCAGGCTCTCTGAACAATAGCACTCAAGGTACAATCTATGGCTGAAGTTTACTCTGTACGACACACTCTGAGGAAACTCAATTGCCTGAAGGACACAGGCAGGGAGTATTTTGTTTGGTTCATTGAATGCTGGATAATTGATGCTGGATAACATAGTTAACCATGCATTGGGACCTTGCTATCTTGTTTGGATGATCTGAAGTTCGGTTAATCGAATGCCAGATAATCAAGGTTCCTATTTACTGTGGAAAAGGAGATGGAAAATATAGACTGGAGGGAAATCGATGGTGACATCTTGCAAAATGTCCATATTACAGAGGAGGAAGTGCTGGATGTCTTGAAGCGCATAAAAGTGGATAAATCCCCAGGATGTAGATTAGTGTGGAAACAGGCCCTTCGGCCCAACAAATCCACACCAACCCTCTGAAGGGCAACCCTTGCCCAGACCCACTCCCTTACATTTACCCTTTCACCTAACCCTATGGGCAATTTAGCACGGCCAATTCACCTAACCTGCACACTTTTGGACTGTGGGAGGAAACTGGAGCACCCAGGAAACCCATGCAGAGACTGGGAGAATGTGCAAACTCCACACAGAGAATTGAACCCGAGTCTCTGGCACTGTGAGGCAGCAGTGCTAACCACTTTGCCATTGTGCCGCCCATGGTACCCTAGAACTCTGTGGGAAGCTAGAGAAGTGATTGCTGGGCCTCTTGCTGAGATATTTGTGTCATTGATAGTCACAAGAGAGGTGCCAGAAGACTGGAGGTTGGTTAACGTGGTGCCACTGTATAAGAAGGGTGGTAAGGACAAACCAGAGAACTATAGACCAGTGAGCCTGACCTCGGTTGTGGGCAAGTTGTTGGAGGGAATCCTGAGGGACAGGATGTCCATGTATGTGGAAAGGCAAGGACTGATTAGGGATAGTCAACATGGTTTTGTGCATGGGAAATCATGTCTCACAAACTTGATTGAGCTTTTTGAGGAACTAACAAAGAGGACTGATGAGGGCAGAGCGGTAGATGTGATCGATCTGGACTTCAGTAAGATGTTCGACAAAGATCCCCATGGGAGACTGATTAGCCAGGTTAGATCTCGTGGAATACAGGGAGAACTAGCCATTTGGATACAGAACTGGCTCAAAGGTAGATGACAGAGGGTGGTTGTGGAGGGGTTATTTTTCAGACTGGAGACCTGTGACCAGTGGAGTGCCACAATAATCGGTGCTGGGTCCTCTACTTTTCATCATTTATAAATGATTTGGATGTGAGCATAAGAGGTATAGTTAGTAAGCTTGCAGATGACACCAAAATTGGAGGTGTAGTGGACAGCAAAGAAGGTTAACTCAGATTACAACAGGATCTTGATCAGATGGGCCAATGGGCTGAGAAGTGGCAGATGGAGTTTAATTCAGATAAATGCGAGGTGCTGCATTTTGGGAAAGCAAATCTTAGCAGGACTTATACACTTAATGGTAAGGTCCCAGGGAGTATTGCTGAACAAAGAGACCTTAGAGTGCAGGTTCACAGCTCCTTGAAAGTGGAGTCGCAGGTAGATAGGATAGTGAAGAAGGCATTTGGTATGCTTTCTTTTATTGGTCAGAGCATTGAGTACAGGAGTTGGGAGGTAATGTTGTGGCTGTACAGGACATTGATTAGGCCACTGTTGGGATATTGCATGCAATTCTGCTCTCTTTCCTATCAGCAAGAAGTTGTGAAACTTGAAAGAGTTCAGAAAAGATTTGCAAGGATGTTGCCAGGGTTGGAGGATTTGTGCTATAGGGAGAGGCTGAACAGGCTGAGGGCTGTTTTCTCTGGAGCGTCGGAGGCTGAGGGGTGACCTTATAGAGGTTTACAAAATTATGAAGGGCATGGATAGGGTAAATAGGCAAAGTCTTTTCCCTGGGGTTGGAGAGTACAGAACTATAGGGCACAGGTTTAGGGTGAGAGGGAAAAGATATAAAAGAGACCTAAGGGGCAACTTTTTCACACAGAGGGTGGTACGTGTATGGAATGAGCTGCCAGAGGAAGTGGTGGAGGCTGGGACAGTTGCAACATTTAAGAGGCATTTGGATGGGTATATAAAAAGAAAGGGTTTGGAGGGGTATGGACCAGGTGCTAGCAGGTGGGACTAGATTGGGTTGGGATATCTGGTCGGCATGGATGGGTTGGACTGAAGGGTCTGTTTCTATACTGTACATCTCTATGACTCTATGACTCCTTAAATACATATATACATATTAGATTAGCTGTGCGAAAAAAAATCCACCATAGATCTAAAAGCAACCAGAATCAATTGGCTAAATCATTTTTTTTGTTTAAGCTTGGGTTGCATGAGGTTTTTGAAGGGGCTTTCACCACAAAACCTGGTAAGTTTAAGTTCTCTCGCTGGACCTTCCTAAACCTGCCTCATTAATTACCTATTGGAGCCCTATGGCATCTTTCACCCCATCTTACCATGTGCTGTTTCTATAAAAACCTCGCAACTCAGTGGATTTCCCAAAATTTACCAACATCACTTGTGCCCATGCCATCTTTAAAAGCTCCTTGCGTACCCAGACAAGCGCTGGCAGACAGTTCCTGATGGGGACATAGCAGACAAGGGGATTTCAGTACCTCGCTTTAGGGAGGGATCTGGAGGTGCTGCTAGACTGGGCTGTGCCAATTCTGATCTTCCTTTACTCCCTGGACCACCAAGGGAGGCCATTATACAAGACCATGCCAGCGGGAATGTGGTGCTGGAAAAGTACAGCAGGTCAGGCAGCATCTGAGGAGCAGGAGAATTGGCGTTTCAGGCATAAGCCCTTAATCAGGTTGGCACCCAGGCTAAAGCACTCTCAGTCATCTGAAGGAACACCCAGCACTGTAAAAGAATGTCCATGCCCTTCTTGACTCTGCCACGGTAAATTCCACCATCTCCTGTCAAATACTTCACACTCACTCCATCTCTGCTACTGTATCCACCTCCCACCAAGGCTCATGCCACACCGATCTCACTATTGCCTTCACCATCTTCCTTCACTCAACCTCACCCACATTACTAACTCTGCATGCCTTCTGTTCTGACTACTCACTGACTTGGAACAACCCCCCCAACCCTGCATCAATAACGGCCATCTGCTTTCATCCTCCATAATAACTTTCGCTCGCACTTGAGGAAGGAAAATAGCTGCAGTAGGGCATTTGCTGCCTAGTATTCAGATCCTTACCGCTTAACAGGAGAGGATCCTGACACTGATCACACTGGCCATGACCCAGACTGGTTTTGGAGGCTACCCTTGACTTACTGCACTCAGAACTCCTGAGCGAAGGCTTTCTAACCACTATCTAAGAGACTCTCTAACCACCGCCCTTTACATTCAATGGTATTACATCACTGAATCCTCCACTGTCAACATTCTTGGGGTTACCATTGACCAGAAACTCACCCGGACTCACCACATAACACTGTGGCTAGAGGAGCAGATCAGAGACTAGGGATATGGCAGCAAGTAACTCACCGCCTGACACCCCAAAGTCTACAAGGCACAAGTCAGGAGTGTGATGGAATACTCCCCACTTCCCTGGATGGTTGCAGCTCCAACAACACTCAAGAAACTTGACACCATCCAGGACAAAGCAACCCACTTGATTGGCATCACATCTACAAATATTCAATCCCTCCACCACTGGTACTCAGCAGCAACTGTGTGTACTATCTACAAGATGCACTGCAAAAATTCACCAAAGATCCTTGGACAACACTTTCCAAATTCACAACCACTTCCATCCAGAAGGATAAGAGCAGCAGGTACTTGGGAACACCACCACCTGCAAGTTCCCCTCCAAGCCACTCACCACCCTGATTTGGAAACATACTACCGTTCCTTCACAATCCTGGAATTCCCTCCCTACCAGCATTGTGGGTCAACCCACAGCAAGTGGACTGCAACAATTCCAGGAAGCAGCTCTCCACCACCTTTTCAAGGGCAAATAGGAATGGGTTATCAATGCTGGCCAGCCAGCAACACCCAAGTCCCACAAATGAATAAAAAAAACTCCCTTGATGATGACAAGCTTCCTCACGTTTGGTCTGCGCTAAACTGTCCAACAAGTCAGTATATGAGCCTGTTATCTCTGGCTGAGAGGGCAAAGCATAAAAAGGAAAGGCAAAGCAGGGCAAGGCCATGCAAAGCAAAGATGCTATGAGCATCCAAATAGGCTCAGAGTGAAAGAGGGTCTCTGCTCTGAGCCCAGTGAGTTTGCTGCAGCATTGTAATGATAGGTACGGGTGCAACTTGAGGATCTGCGAGGAACTGCAGAAGCAAACGACAAGCAGATTGGAGATTTTCGTGAGGTTTACTCAGAGCATGGCACATGTCAGATGCCATTGCCTGTGGTTGTGAACTGCGTGTGGCGAGTGTCCGTGGAGCATACCCCAAAATGTGGGTATCCGGTTTCCAACATGGATGCAATTCGGGATAAGTGACGAGTTGAATTCGCCAGGTGCTTGCTCCGGTTTTGTTGGTACATTTCCTCATGTTGAGCGAGTTTGGCGAGCTTGTAGCTTGGGAGGTTGACCACCTTTTTCTGCTGCACATATCTCTCCAGCTTCATTTCTCAGACTCCTTTATGTGTCTTATGTGAGTAATATTTAGATAACACAAGAATATCATTAACAGACAGTTTTTGTTTTTTTTAAAAAAACAAACATGAAATGATTCTTACAAGCTTGAAGATGAAAGGGCAGTAATCAAAATATAACAGCAGTCCTAAAGTTCCTACAACACAGGAAAAATAAGATTGCTTTACAAACATCTCCAAGTTGGTCAGGCCAGTTCAGGCAGCGGCACGGTGGCACAGTGGTTAGCACTGCTGTCTCACAGTGCCTGAGACCCGGGTTCAATTCCCGACTCAGGCGACTGACTGTGTGGAGTTTGCACGTTCTCCCCGTGTCTGTGTGGGTTACCTCCGGGTGCTCCGGTTTCCTCCCACAGTCCAAAGATGTGCGGGTCAGGGGAATTGGCCATGCTAATTACCGTGTTAGGTAAGGGGTAAATGTAGGGGTATGGCTGGGTTGCGCTTCGGCGGGTCGGTGTGGACTTGTTGGGCCGAAGGGCCTGTTTCCACACTGTAAGTAATCTAATCTAAAAAAAAAGCTGTCCTGTCTAAAGATGGTTTCCAATTTGAATGGCTGGTAGGGAGGCAACTGTCCCAACAGTAAAACCTTCAGAGGAGATCATGGAGTTGGTGACAGAAGTGTTTAAAAGACCTCCTTGAAATAAAGAAAGGCCAAAGCATTGATTGACTGCTAGTACATGGCAGAAAACATGAAGTCATTCTAGGTGGACAGTTCCACTGCAAGCACATAGTCAGGACATGAAAATGCAAGCCCCTGACCCCTTACACTACCTGAATACCCGACAACTAACCTACATCAGACCACACCGTTCAATACAACCCAATTCCACCATGCTGCCCCACCCCCTGACTTCACATTACTGGACCTGGCATACCCCTGTGCCACTGACTGCTGTAGAAGGGGGCATGGCTTCTCCAAACATTCACTTTGCTGCTGACTTCTTGGACAGTTTAGTAACAGTAGGCCCTTGGCCAGGAATCTCCAGCACACAAGACATCTGCAGATCAGTGGCTAATTTTTAATTTGATCAGAGTCAGCAAGAGGGTTTCTGAACTTGATCAGAATATTTGGGCCGTTATTATGCTGAATTGCAGCAAGGTTCCTCTGTTGCACACCCTCTTTCAAGAACAGATAACCAAATCATTTCAGCAGAGTCAAAAATGCAAAATTTATAAAATTTAAACATTTTCTGAAAGTTCACAATCCAACATGAATGGTGCGCTTTGTTGAAGAGACTACATTTTACCCAATGACTAATGGAAGTTTAACTCTGATTGTAAACCAGATCAAGTTTAAGTAATAATGCAGACTTTCAAGATCTTTTAGGTGCACACTTTGAGGTTCCGAGTAAAACACAAGGAAGTATTAAATTAACTTGTCATCATGAAATATAAGGGAAAAAAATTATCCTTCCAGGATCTGGGAGTAAGGGTTAGAAAGGGAACCTTTACCCCACTTTCTACAATTCTGAGTAAACATGCTTGTGAATCCCATTTATTGGAGCAGAAGACTAGCTTGCAACTTAAGCAATCTTAAGGTTTAGACATTGACAATAGTCAGGAATTTGGAAACTAACTATTCTAACACTGGTGGTGGAGAAAATACTCAAGAAAGCTGGATGTTATCAGTGTTCATCTAAATAATGATGAGGCCAGAAAGGGAAATTGGCAATTTTTAGAAGCAATAAGCTATGCCTCACAAAGCTGCTGGAATTCTTTGGGGAGGTAAGTCAGCAAAGATTTCTTTGCTCAATATTTGTAGCAAGATTGGACACACATTCTTTGTACTCCTGCGTATAATGCGGTTGTAAATAGTGCTCAGAGAAAATGTCCTCACCCAATAATTAAAGGAATAGTCACAGGATTGAGTACTTTTGGATGTTCAGAAGATGTTTGATAAGGTTCCATGTCCACATTTAAATCTTTGAAACAAAGTTAAAAAAGCACCCAAGACATTAATGGCCCAGCAATTAGACAAATTAGAAATACAGTCAGCAATAGAAAGGACAGTAATAAACTGATGTGGTTCAAAGAAATGATTGTGAAGTAGTTACTTCTGGTAATATGATCATGTAAGGCATCACTGCTGCAAGGTAAACAGGATACCAGTTTGGGAAACACTGCAGACAAATTATCAGGCTTTTGTACAAATATGGTTTAGAGCGTGTGTTGTAGTCCAACTTACAGAGGAAATGTGTAAACAGTGCATTGATGTCCACCTGTAGAGATTTAAGTGCGATTGTTAATTTGCATTTAATACACGTTGTGTGCAATATTTGGCACAATATACTAAGTTCAAAGAAGAGCAACAGAGATGTTTCTGGGTTTCCAAGACTTGAAATAATTATAAGCTCGGATATGCCTTGTTGCTTAAATTTTCAGCAGAAGACTTGATTACAGAACTGGTGAACTTAAAACCAGAAAAGAGATGATTTCCTTCAACTTTCAGTTTCAGAGTCATAGGTGATGCAAGTGAGTTTCCATCAGTGTTATGTTGCAAAGGAACTGGATGAATATCTGGTTTTTTAAAAAGTTGAAGATTAAAAGTACAGATACAGTCATGATCAAATACTCTCAGGAATATTATTCTTGTTTGAATTTTGAATATTGGTTGTCATCTAGATTGTACAATTGCCATTGTTGATTATAACGAGGTTGAATAATGTAGACTGACAATCTAGATTTTTTTACATGATTATCACTGGGGACAAAGGAAGGTGAGTAAACATCCACTAAAAATGGATAATTATCTTCTGTTAAAGCAAAGCTCTCTTTTTTTTTAAAGATATTTTTATTAGAAATTTAATATTTTGACAGATTTACAAAAATAAACAGAACTTTCAAGCACAAACATTAATATAAAAATAGATCTTAAATATATAATCATCAAAATTCAAAGGAATGATACTAAAGAAGAAAGAAAAACAATGAAACTCAGTTAACTACTAATCTAATCCACAATTATCCAGAGTGTATAGTTGAGTCACTTACATCCTTCAAACAAGAGAAAATGTTCTCTAATACACTCGTAACAGTATAATAAAAAGGAAACTATTTCCAAACAATAAGAACAAAAAAAAACAAAACATGTTTGAATGGAGATCCTCCCCCTTGTTCTCAGGGGGCCTTACTTCCTTTCTAAAGGTCCACCATATCCTCTCCCAAACAGTGTCCCACCCTCAACCCGGGCGCTCCTTAATAGGATTTAGATATAATACCGAGCTAGAGTTGACAGTGAGCGCCCCACCCCCACCCCACCCCACCCATACCTGAGTATATCTGATAGCATCAATGCCACGTACAAACACACATAACTATAAAATTACAACTCCAACAAATTACAGTTATGTATAATAACATAAAATAGGCAAAGCTCTCTTTAATATGAATCAATACTATTTCAATTTGAATCTTGGAGGACTCTCTGGAATACACAAATGTATATTTTTTTAACTTCCCACAACAAATCACCATTTTGACTTCTGCGACTGAAATTACTAATTCAATGTCAAAATGTTGCCACATTTTCATCTGTTTTGAGAATGCAGACTTTGCCAAACTCATTGCACATGAGACTCTTGGAGTGAATCAAAATCTCCATTTTGTTATCATCATTGTTTGGACTCAAACCAAAACTGCCAGAGATAAAAGAAACATTTTGTAAACCGTTGCATCATTCTGTTATCCATTCTATACAAGCATTTAATCAATCTCTCTCCTGACCTTTACTATTCCGTTTGTAAAACAGCTCTGTATTTTTTTAAAAAAGTAGAAAATGCTGGGAAAATTCAGCAGGTCTGGCAGCGTTGGCATTTAGGGTTGAGTGACTCAATTTCAGAACTAGGGTTTCAGTTCTGAAGGAAGGTGATCGGTTGTGAAACATTAACTCTGCTTTCTTTCCACAGATGCTGCCAGACCTACTGAGTTTTCTGTTCTTCTTTCTGATTTCCAGCATCTGCAGTTTTTTTTTAGATTAGATTACTTACAGTGTGGAAACAGGCCCTTCGGCCCAACAAGTCCACACCGACCCGCCGAAGCGCAACCCACCCATATCCCGACATTTACCCCTTACCTAACACTACGGGCAATTTAGCATGGCCAATTCACCTGACCCGCACATCTTTGTGACTGTGGGAGGAAACCGGAGCACCCGGAGGAAACCCACGCAGACACGGGGAGAACGTGCAAACTCCACACAGTCAGTCGCCTGAGTCGGGAAATGAACCCGGGTCTCAGGCGCTGTGAGGCAGCAGTGCTAACCACTGTGCCACCGTGCCGCCCAGTTGTTTGGTTTTTCTGTGTTCTTAAACTTCATTACCACCCTTCTCTAATTTTCATTTATTTTGATCTGTGACCATGAACATTGGAAGCAAACACTTGTCCTGTAGCAAGTTATGAGGGAATTTTTTCCTGTCACAAAAAAGAAAATGAGATTTTTTTTTAAATAAAAAAGAATTGATATAAAACAAAACAAACATTGCCGATAGCCTTAAATGAATAAATGCAGGAGTTTATTGGGTGCATCGTACATGTTGATTCCACTGAAACATTGCATAAGAAAATATGAGTACCTCAGCAATAAAGGCTTTTAGAATATTTTATGACAGGAACAAATTATGAAGCTTCATTCCCATTAAAAATTGCAAATCTTGAATTACCAAATATCACCTTCAGAAAACATTGGAGAGCCTTTCGATGAGTCTACCTGGTGGACATTTCCCAAGGGTAAGGATCAAAGGCATTTGTTTCAGCATGCTACACATAACCTTGTACAAACCAGCAGGGATTTTTGATAACTCTCAATAACAAGCAGTTTATGTAGGAATCTGCATGGAGTAAAGGGAACAGGTTTGAACCTGCATCCCTCTCTCATTCATCTTATGTGTGAAGACACATCCATGGCAATCTCCTCCAATTGAAGGCTACTGCTTCAGTGAAAATCAGCTAATTTCATTAATTATCTCCAGCAAATTGTACTGCTATCTTTATTTTAGAAATGATTGATGTGAAAAGTGTCAGGTGTTAGGAAAAGATGAAATAAAAAATGAATGGTTTGTTATCTATTTTATTGAATGGAACACTTCGATTTAAGCAGCAATATATTACACTGCAGATTCATAATAGCCTGGAATTTCCTGAAAATATATAGGTAAGTATGGCATAATGCTGACTTCAGCACAAACAACTGAGGAAATTTGGATGCAAATGGCTGATCGTTTTTGATAAACCTGACCTTCTACAATCTTTAATGCCAATTTCGCAAAATTTCCATCAAAATCTTCTGTCCCTCATTTACATAGTCCCACCTGCCCCAAGAAAAAGTGTGTTTAATACAAATGTCCAAAATGTGTACCAGTTCTAAACAGGCCATGATCATACGCTTAAAGGTGTAGGGTCAACAAGACTCGAAATCATATTTCTAGTGTTTTTTCAGTATTTTTTATTTTTGTCTAATTTTTTTTTTACTAGAGACTTACATATATTTTTGTTTCTTTCATGACTTCACATAGGGATTCATTAAAGATTAAAACATTTTTTCCAAAATTACGTTATTTTAATATGATATTTTTCTTGATTTTCTCTGTGACTTTTGACAACATTAACCAAATGTGCACAGAAGATTGTGGAATTTCAAACATGAATTATATCCAGTGTAAACTGAGTTCCAGTGATTTTAATCATTGGATTCTATTGTGCTGTAATGTAAACCGACCCATGTAAATGGTTACATTTCCCCCCAGAAAAATTAAATCATCGTTGCGAGATTCCACCTCTATCACACATTTGTGAAGGGTAAAGCTTTTAAAAGAAACATCATCGTTTAGATGCTAAGACAATGATGTGGACATGTAAAATGTTTTTACATTTAAGGTTTTAAAATTTAAAATGTACTAGTGCACACTATGTAACTAATAAATAGTTCTATATAGTTTTTTTGTTTCATTTCAGTTACTTAAATTCAATCTTTTGCCCTACGGTGGCCTAGATACTGTTATGCAGCCTGTGGGAAAAGTGTAAATTTAACTAACCAAATTCACTGAATTACCCCAAAATGAAGGAACTACTAATAAGATTTTATTTTTTTGTAAATCTTACTTTAACACGAATATGGTGATACTGAAACAGTGGGAGTAAAATTATCCCTGCTGTAACTCTGTGTTCAACTTTGTGACCTATTTAACCATATTGTACACAAACCTCCTCGTAAATGCATCTCCCTGTTCCCTCCTTTGCTGCAGAACTCATTTTTGTCTGACAACCACGTGGCTTGCATATGTCAACTTTCTTCCTGTTAAAATGGCTTCCAGGTCAAGGGATACCAATTTACATGAAGCAATATGTTTACAATCAAAGAGATTTACAATTGACTCCTTTAATGTAAAGCAAACCCTTTAAAGTCCTTTTCAAAGATTTTTAAGACAAATCACAGTTTGTGAGAATGTCAGCCCTTCACATCAAGACAACATTTGAATGAGGTCTGGCATTAAGAAGTTACAGCAAAACTGAAGTCAATGACAAAATGGGGAAAACTCTCTGCTGTTTGGAATTATACTTAGCACCGCAGTGAATGATTGTCATCCACATCCTGTAAATGAAATAATAAAATCCAGAGACATTACAAAGAAGTTATAAATTTTCCTTACTAGGCTGCTTCTGATTCAAAGTTTAAAAGCAATACTTTCACTGGCTAGCCCACTACATATCGCCTATTCTTAATTGCCCTTAAGAAAGTGGCAGTGAGGTGCCTTCTTGTACCACTGTAGCTGATTGCTGGCATAAATACTCAGTGGTTAGCACTGCTGCCTCACAGCACCAGAGACCTAGGTTCAATTCCAGCCTTAGGCGACTGTCTGTGTGGAGTTCACACATTCGTCCTGTGTCTGTGTAGGTTTCCTCCCACAGTCCAATGATGCACAGGTCAGGTGAACTGGCCATGCTAAATTGCCCAGTTTTAGGTGCATTAGTTAGAGGGAAATGGGTTTGGGTGAGTTATTCTTCAGAAGGTCAGTGTGGACTTTTGGGGCCGTAGGGCCTGTTTCCACACTGTAGGGAATCTAATCCATGTGGTGCATGGATATCCACGGTGCTGTTAAGAAGGGATATTGACCTAGTGGCAGTGAAGAAATGGTGTTTTAGTTCCAAGTCAAGATTTTTAAAAATTCATTCACAGGATGAGGGCTAGTACAGCATTTATCGTCCATCGCTAATTGGCCCGAGGACAATTAAGCATCACCCACATTGCTGTGTGTCTGGAGTCACACACATAGGCTAGAACAGACAAGGATGTCAGTTTTCCTCCCTAAAGAACAGTAATGAATCAGATGCGATTTTCCAACAACCGTTTCACGATCTTCATTAGACTCTTAATTCCAGATATTTATTGAATTCAAATTTCACCATCTGCCATGGTGAGATTTGAGCTCAACTCCCCAGGACATTATTGGGGTGTCTGAGTTAACAGTCCAGTGATAATACCACTAGGCCATTGACTCCCCATTAGATACTGTGTAATTTGAAGGGAATGTGCAACTGATAATGTTCCTTCGTCTTTCTGCGTGGTGAGGGTTGTAGGTATGGGATTTGCCTTTGTACGAACCTTTGTGAATTGCTGCAGGACACCTCGTGGATGGTACCACTCTGCACCAATGGTGGGGGGAGTAAAATTTGAAGGTTGTGGTTAAGTTGCCAAACAAATTAGTTACGTCATCTTGGATGGTGTTGATCACCTTGAGTGTTGATTGATCTACATCCTCCAGATGGTAGAAGTGGCATGAAGAAGGGAAGCTAGTGTAGTGGCAGTGTGTTTGAAATCAGTGACTCAGATTAAATGCTCTGAAGTCATGAGTTCAAATTCCATCATGACAACTGGTAAACTTTAAAATCAGTGAAAAACATCTGGAATTGAAAGTTGTCCCAGTCATGGTGGTCCATGACACTACTAATGCTTGTTGTATAAATCCATCTGGTTCACCAATTTTCTTTAGGGAAGGTAATCTGTCGTCTTTAACCAGTGGTTTGACCTACGTGTGATTCCAGACACATGGCAATGTCATGGATTTCTCTCCTGATTTTCACTGATTCCGGTTTTCTAAGTGTCCTCCACACTTGGCCAAATGCAGTCATATTGATCCTACCCCTGGAATTCTGCGCTGTTTATCCATATCTGATCCAAGACTGTAATGAAGTCAGGAGCCAAGTGGCCCTGGCAGAGCCCAAACTAAGAGTCAATCAGGAGGTAATCATAAAGTACATGCTGCTTGAGGCACTGTCACCAATACCTTCCATCACTTGAATTGAATTGAATTGAATTTATTATCATGTGTATCAAGGCACAGTGAAAACCTTTGTATTGTGAGCATTACAGGCAGATCACAGAGTTAAGTAGCATAGATAGTAAATAATAGATAAACAGTGGCTAAAACAAAAACACAGGTACAGATAAATGTTAAGAGTTTGTAAGTCCATTCAGTATTCTAATAACAGTAGTAAGGTAGAAATTGTTACGAAACTGGCTGCTTCGTGTGTTCAGGGTTCTGTACCTTCTCCCCGGTGGTAGAGGTTGTAGAAAGACACTGCCAGATCTTTAGGAATGCTGGTGGCCTTTCCTTGACAGAGGGCCTGGTAGATGGATTCTATAGATGAGAGGTTGGCCTTTGTGATTGTCCGGGCTGAGTTCACCACTTTCCTGAACACCAAGAGCAAACTGATAGGATGATCATTAGGAATGTTGGATTTGTCACGATATTTGTAAACAGATCCATAACTGGACAATTTTCCTCATTGCTGGGTAGAAGCTAATGTGGTAACAGTATTGGAACAGATTGGACAGAGACACAGAGATACTGGAGCACAAGGCTTCAGTACTATTGTCAGGCCTGATAACGTTTGCACTATTCAGTACCTTCAGCTGTTTCTTAGCATCACATGGAGTGATTTCAATTGACTGAAGACTAATGTGTATGATGCTGGAGACTTCAGGTGGTGACCACAATGAATCATCCACCTAACACTTTTGGCTGAAGTTTTGCAAGTGCTTCAGTCTTATCTCCATTATTGAGAATGGAGATACTTGTGGAGTACACTCCTCCTGTTAGTTGTTTAATTATCCATCACTACTTGGGATTTGATGTGGCAGGTTTGCAGAGCTTAGATCTGATTTGTTGTTGTGGGATCAGTTAGCTGTGTTTATTGAATGTTGCTTTGGCAAGCAAATACTCCTGTGTTTCACTAGTTTGGCATCTCAATTTTATGTATTCCTAGTGCTGCTTCCAGCCTGCCCTCTTTTTTGAAATAGTGTTGATCTCCTGATTTGATGGTCATGGTAGTGTGGGGATATGCCAGATCTTAAGGTTACAAAATGTGAGTGAATACAATTCTACAGTATCCCATTGGTACCTGGTTTTGAATTCCTAAATTTGTAGTACATTGACCTCATTTAGCACAGTGTCACAGTGGAAAGTATCTTCATTGTGAAGATGGGACTTCCTTGATGGTCACTTCTACCAATATTGCCATGGGCTGATTCACCTGTAACAGGTAGATTAATGAGGGTTTGATCACATAGATTTTCCACCCCTTAATGGCTTCTTCACCTGCTGCTGCAGACCAGTCTAGACGTTATGCCCTTGAGGGCTTGGTCAGGTTGGTTAGTAACTCACCTGATAATGAACATTGAAGTCCACACCTAGAATACATTCTGTGCCCTTGGCATCCTCAGTGCTTCTTCCAAGTGATGTTAAAATTATGGAATACTGATTCATTGCCTGAGGGATTTGGGATGGTTGCTATTCAGTGATAGATGATAAACAGCAGGAGGTTTCTTTGTTTGATGTGATGCCATGGGACTTCATACTTTTTGAGGTCTGGAGTCAATGTTGAGAACTCCAATCACATCTCCTTTCTGATGGTATACCACTGTGCCATAAACTCTGGTAGATGTATTCTGCTAGAGGGGCATGACAAGGTGGTGTCTGGAACATTGTAAGGCATGATTTCATGAGTATAACCATGTCAGGCAGTTGTTTGACTCATCAGCTCACCCAATCCCAGATATTAATAAGGAGAACTTTCTATGCTGTTGTCATTTCTGGTGCCTAGGTCATTGCCTGATCCATCCAGTTTCATTCGTTTTAAACTTTTTTTATAGCAGTTTGCTAGACTTTTCCAGAGAATAATTGTGAGTCAACCATACATTACTGTGGATCTGGATTCATATGTAAGACATGTTTTCATATAATAAGATCTGAAGGGATGCCTGAGACCTAATGGAATGAGGGAACAGGAAATGGCCCTTTAATTAGGGTTTACTTAGGTGAAATTTGATTGAATAAGGATGGGGAGCTAGTAATCAGTGGAGTGTGAGTTTTCTGGAGTGTAGTCATTGTATGGATTAGATTACTTACAGTGTGGAAACAGGCCCTTCGGCCCAACAAGTCCACACCGACCTGCCGAAGCGCAACCCACCCATTCCCCTACATTTACCCCTTTACCTAACACTACGGGCAATTTAGCATAACCAATTCACCTGACCTGCACATCTTTGGACTGTGGGAGGAAACCGGAGCACCCGGAGGAAACCCACGCAAACACGGGGAGAATGTGCAAACTCCACACAGTCAGTCGCCTGAGTCGGGAATTGAACCCGGGTCTCTGGCGCTGTGAGGCAGCAATACTAACCACTGTGCCACCGTGCCATCAACTGAAATAAAGCTCCCATTAAATGTGGACTTGGACTCTGTTTATATACAGTTATCTTCCAGTGCATGACAGGCTAGAACATGTAAAAACATCAGATTGGAAACATAAAATGCTGGAGAAATTGAGCAGTTCTGGCAGCAAGTGTGGAATGGGAAATAGAGTTAATGTTTCAAGCCTGATATGACTCATCTTCCAAATGGAATGGGCTGGAAAATGATAGTTTTTTAATGCTGTTGACAGAAAAGGAGGAGGAGCAAGTGGAACAGATTGTGAGGGTAACCAGAGGGAAAAAAAAAGAGAATTCTAATGCCGGTAAAGGAATGATTTAAAATGGGAGTAAACCCGGGTTCAACTCCCGACTCAGGCGACTGTCTGTGTGGAGTTTGCACATTCTCCCCGTGTCTGCGTGGGTTTTCTCCGGGTACTTCGGTTTCCTCCCACAGTCCAAAGATGTGCGGGTTAGGTAAATTGGCCATGCTAAATTGCCCGTAGTGTTAGGTAAGGGGTAAATGTAGGGGTATGGGTGGGTTGCGCTTCAGCGGGTCAGTGTGTATTTGTTGGGCCGAAGGGCCTGTTTCCACACTGTAAGTAATCTAATCTAAGCTAAAGATAAAGCTAAAGTTTATTTTTAAGATAAACTTCTTTAGATTAGGTTACTTACAGTGTGGAAACAGGCCCTTCGGCCCAACAAGTCCACACCGACCCGCCGAAGTGCAACCCACCCATACCCCTTACCTAACACTACTGACAATTTAGCATGGCCAATTCACCTGACCCGCACATCTTTGGACTGTGGGAGGAAACCGGAGCACCCGGAGGAAACCCACGCAGACACGGGGAGAACGTGCAAACTCCACACAGTCAGTCGCCTGAGTCGGGAATTGAATCCAGGTCACAGGCGCTGTGAAGCAGGAGTGCTAATCACTGTGCCACCGTGCCGCCCACAAATAGTTGTCTTAATAAGACTGCAAAGCATTACAAGGAATATCAATGCCTAAGATTAAAAAATCTGTTTAGGTTCTAAAACACCACCCAATTGCATGGGTTTATGGTAGTTAGGCATAGGCAAATGAATTTTGGCAGAAACTTGTGCAGAAACAAAATGTAACTGAAAACAAGTGCAAATCACACCAGGTTTCCATTCCTGTGCAAAGTGGAAACTAATTGCCCCTGTACTGGAGGTACACAGTGAATTTAGTGGGTTCAACATAAGGATGAAGTTAAAGAAGATACATGGCATAAATACAATACTTTCTCAGCCTCGATTTCCACTCATTTTTATTGGTGTCACAGACTGAATCTGTGGTCATTTTTACTGCCCATAATCAACATTTTTGGATGTAAGGGTTGTGGGCTTTCTTAACATCAGAGTGATTGCCCCATTTAAACAAATCAAGCAGCAAGCTAGTTGTGATGTTTAAAACATATATAAGTAAGTTATTTTATATCACGCATCGTCCTGATTGTTTAAAATAAGATAAACACTACATAGGACAAACAGGAAGACAGCTAACAACCTGCATCCATGAACACCAACTAGCCACGAAACGACATAACCAGCTATCCCTAGTAGCCATACACTCAGATGACAAACAACACGAATTCGATTGGGACAACACCACTATAATAGGGCAGGCCAAACAGAGAACAGCCAGGGAATTCCTAGAGGCATGGCACTCATCCACAAATTCTATCAACAGACACATCGAACTAGACCCTATATACTGGCCACTGCAGCGGACAGCAACTGACAACCGGAAGCGGCAGATTCAAACCAGTATAAATGCCGGAGGAATCAGCACAGAAGCGCTTCACAGGAGGCTCCCAAGCACTGAAGATGTCACCTAGAAAGGGGACAAAACGTTTGCAACAAAAACTCCCAGCTCGGCGAACAGAACCACAACAACGAGCACCCGAGCTACAAATCTTCTCACAAACTTTGAAATGCCTCATTCATTCATCATCATCACACAAAAAAAATTAGATACAGATGAAGATAAAATAATACAGTTGCATTTAGGATGATTTCAGTCTCATTTCAAACTGGTAGACATGCAGCTTCTTAGATGATGTCATGCCTTTTTTGAAGTGAAGGCCTTGTAACGCAAAGGATTCTCAGTAAGATGTGAGGTCTTTTGCTCTGCCGTTTCCAGGATATTGGTTATTGGGTGAGCTTGAAGTTAGAATAAACCTTAGGTATGGGAAAAACTGCCTGGTGGGGTGGTCTATCCTTCATGAAGCTGGATATGAGCCATGCGAACCTGCCATTGTGAATCGATGAGGATTCCCATAAGTGTGCTACAATTAATACAAATAAGGTTTTGTACCAACGTGTGAGACTGCCTTTCTTTTGGGGTATCATCAGCCTGTGAAACTTCTCCAGTGAACAACGGAGAACATTTTACAAGGTCTACCCCAGGTCTCCATTTATTTGAATGGTGTGCTAATAACTGGGGAGATCACTAAAGAGCATTTTGAGAACTCTCAAGAAAGGGTCAGCTTGGAAATGGTTGTGTAGCTGTGAAGTAGCCTTTAGGGAAGTGAAAAAGCAGCTATCGTCTTAAAGATGTTGGCACACAATGCTCCAAAGTGAGATGTGGGGCTGAGATGCAATGCCTCACTGATGGCTTAGCAAAGAGGAATGCCTGATAGCATATGC
Source organism: Hemiscyllium ocellatum (assembly GCF_020745735.1). NCBI lineage: Eukaryota > Metazoa > Chordata > Chondrichthyes > Orectolobiformes > Hemiscylliidae > Hemiscyllium > Hemiscyllium ocellatum. The sequence goes on from NC_083431.1 coordinate 23,386,619, forward strand.
TTCCCAGACTTTGGCTGGTGATGAATGAAGATCTGTCCAGATAGAAAAGGAAGATTTGGCTGTAATTTTTGGTGTGACGAAGTTCTACCATACCTTTACGGGCATAAATCTGTAACAGGAGTGGACCACAAACCTCTGCTAGGGCTACCTGAGGAGGACAGGGCCATCCCACCTCTAGATTCAGGTTGAATTCAGCAGTGGGCTCTTATTCTGAGTGCATACAATGACACGTTGGAACACCATACAGGTGGCCAAGTGGTGAATGTGGATGCCAGAAGCCAACTCCAAATGGCAGATATAATATGGCGGAGTCACCACTGGACGAGTCTATTCTGATTTTAAACTTTCTGGACACCCTTGCGGTCATCTCTGACAATATCAGACTGTGGATACAGAATGATCCTATCCTTGCGAAAGTAAAACAGCTGGTGCTGGTGGAAATGAAAGGGTCATCACAACCAGTTTTTGAAACTTTTCTGGACCTGGTGAGACCAGGTCACCGTTGACGACAGCATACTAATATGGGGAGCAAGCGTGTACCTCCCAAGCAAAGGTCACGGTCAGATATTGGCTGAACTCAACCAGGGTCATCCTGCGGTTTCCAAGATGAAGATGCTAGTAAGAAGTCATGTCTGATGGCCCGTGCTGGATGCCAACGCAGCCATATTGGTGGGGCAGTACCCAGAATGCCGACATGGACAAAAATTGCTGCCAACAGCTGCACCCCGTTCATGGGACTGGCCAGGTAAAGCCTGGACTCAGTTACACACCTGTGCTGGTCCTTTCATGGGGTCTATGCTTTCAATCATTGTTCACACCCATTCAAAATGGTTGAATGTGCATAAAGTTCATTTGTCAAATATGGAGACAATGATTGAAAAGTTGTGAGCATCTTTTGCAATACACTGATTCTGAACGTGTTGGTCACAAACAACAGACAATCATTTACCCCCAGGGAGTTTTGAGTATTTCCTAAAGTCAAACGGCATTCAGCATGTATAGACCGCTGTATCCGTTGTTGGATAGTCTGGCAAAAAGAGCAGTCCAAACATTGAAGGCAATCTTAAAGAAACAGCCCTACAACTTCACTCGATTCCAAACTGTCTCAGTTTCTGTTTGATTACAGAATCAGCACACAAGCAACTGCAGGGACAGCCTCAGCAGAATTGCTAATGTTGAAGAGACTCCGCATCAGGTTAACTCTAATCGTCAGGAGGGTGAAATGGAATCAGGAACGTGAATACTGGCCACAAGACTTCTGTATGTGAGAGAGGCAGTTTACTTCATGGGACAAAATTTGCTGTTGAAATGATGGGAATGGCCCTGCATGGATAAGAAACATGGGCGAAATGAGGGCAGGAGAGGTGGTCCTGAATAAGCATGTAACCTCTAAAATGGGGGAGGAACAAAACATACTGAACCACTCAGAACATCTGGCAAGGCTGTCAGAACCTGTGGGTTCTCGCCATCCTCCCAGTGTCGAAGAAACCTTTGAGGGTGTGATGGATGTATCAGATGTCACAGTCTTGACACCATTGTGATGGACTGAAGTGTGTCTATTTTAATGCAAGAAGTATCAGGAATAAGGATGATGAACTCAGAGCATGGAACAGTACTTGGAATTATGATGTTGTGGCCATTACAGTTATCTTGGTATCACAGGGGCAGGAATAGATATTGAATGTTCCAGGGTTTAGATGTTTCAAAAGGAATTGGGTTTGGGGGGTGGGGGTGTGAGGGGGATGGTGGAGAGCAGTAAAGGAGGTGGAGGAGTGGCACTGCTAATGAGGGATAGTATCACACCTGCAGAAAGGGAGATCGTCGAGGAGAGTTTGTCAATAGAGTCAGGATGGGTGGAAGTCAGAAACAGGAGGAGCAATTACTTTATTAAGGGTTTTCTACAGACCCTCCAATAGCAACAGAGACACGGAGGAGCAGATTGGGGGGCAGATTTTGGAAATGTGTAGAAGTAACATGGTTGTTGTCATACTTGACTTTAACTTGGCTAATATTGATTGAAACCTACGTATATCTAATAGCTTGATGGATTAGTTTTTGTTAGTTGTGTCCGGGAAGGGTTCCTGATGCAATATGTATATAAGCTAACTAGAGGGGAGGCCATATTGGATTTGGTGCTTGGCAACGAACCATGCCAGGTGTTAGATCTCTCAATGGGAGAGCATTTTGGTGATAGTGATCACAACTCCACGACCTTTACTGTACACATGGAGAGCGATAGGAGCAGATGGTATGGGAAAGAATTTAACTGGGGGTAGGGGGAATTCCAATGCTATTAGATAGGAACAGGGGTGTCTAAATTGAGAATGGATGTTCTCAGGGAAATGCACAACAGAGATGTGGAGATTGTTTATGAAGCACCTGCTGATTGTGCTGGACAGGTTTGTCCCACTGAGGCAAGGAAGGGATGGTTGGGTGAAATAATCTTGGCTAACAAGAGATATGGAACATTTATTCAAGAGGAAGAAGGAAGCTTACTTAAGGTTGAGGAGGCAAGGATCAGACAGGACTTTAGAGGGTTACAAGGTAGCCAGGAAGGAACTGGAGAATGGACTTAGGAGCTAGAAGGGGGCATGATAAAGCTTTAGCTGGTATGATTAAGGAAAACCCCAAGGCATTCTTTATTTGTGTGAGGAACAAGAGGATGGCCAGAGTGAGGGCAGAGCCGATCATGGATAGAGGAGGGAACTTGTGCCTGGAGTCGAAGGAATTGGGGAGGTCCTTAATGAATACTTTGCTTCAGTATTCACCACTGAGAGGGACCTTGAACATTTCTGAGGACAGAGTGAAACAGACTAATGTGGTAGAACAGGTTGATGTTAGGAAGGAAGATGTGCTGAAAATTTTGAAAAACATAAGGATAGGTAAATATCCTGAGCCAGATGGGATATACCCCAGGTTACTACAGGAAGTGAGGGAAAAGATTGCTGCACCTTTGGCAATGATCTTTGCATCCTCACTATCTGCTGGAATAGTGCCAGATGATTGGGGGGGGGCGGGGTGGCAAATGTTATTCCCTTGTTCAAGAAAGGGAATAGAAATAATCCTGGAAATTGCAGTCTAGTAAGTCTTATGTCAATGGTGGGCAAAGTATTGGAAAAGATTCTGAGAGATAGGATTTATGATTACTTGGAAAACCATAGTTTGATTAGACATAGTCAGAATGACTTTGTGAGGGGCAGGTCATGCCTTACAAATCGTATTCAATTCTTTGAGGATGTGACAAAACATGTTGATCAAGGTAAAGCAGTGGATGTGGTGTACGTGGATTTTAGCAAGGCATTTGATAAGGTTCCCCGTGGTAGGCTCATTCAGAAAGTAAGGAGGCATGGGATCCAGGGAAACCTGTCTGTCTGGATACAGAATTGGTGGGCCCATAGCAGACAGAGGGTGGTGGAGGTGGGAAGTATTCAGCCCAGAGCTTGGTGACCAGTGGTGTTCCGCAGGGATCTGTTCTGGGATCTCTGCTTTTTGTTATTTTTATAAATAACTTTGATGAGGAAGGGAAAGGGTGGATTAGTAAGTTCACCAATGATATGAAGTTTGGTGGAGTTGTGGATAGTATGGAAGGCTGTGTAGGTTGCAACGGGACATTTACAAGATGCATAACTGGGCTGATAAGTGGCAGATGGAGTTCATCCTGGAAAAGTGCGAGGTCGTTCACTTTGGAAGGTCGAATTTGTATGCAGAATACAGAGTTAAAGGCAGGATTCTTGGTGGTATGGATGATGCTGCAGGTCTATAGAGACCATTCTTGGAATATTGTGTTTAGTTCTGGTCACCTCATTGTAGATAAGATGTGGAAGCTTTAGAGAGGGAGCAGAGGAGATTTATCAGGATGCTGCTTGCACTGGAGGGCATGTCTTATGAAGAAATGTTAAGGGAGCAAGAGCTTTTTTCATTGGAGTGAAGAGGGATGAGAGGTTACTTGATAGAGGTGTACGCGATGATGAGAGGCATAGATAGAGTGGATAACCAGAGACTTTTTCCCATGGTGGACATGTCTATCATGAGGAGGCATAATTTTAAGGAAATTTGAAGAAGGTTTAGGGGAGATGTCAGAGGTCAGTTCTTTACTCAGAGAGTGGTGGGTGTGTGGAATGTACTGCCAACAGTAGTAGTAGAATCAGATACATTAGGGACATTTAACCAACTGTTGGATCGGCACATGGAAGTTAGTACAATAAAGGGTATGTAGGTTAGTTTCATCTTAGAGTTGGATAAAAGGCCAACACAACATTGAGGGCCGAAGGGCCTCTACTGTGCTGTACGCTTCTACGTCCTATTGCAGTTTAGTTTCTTAGCTGTTTAGCTTGATATTAGTTTGTTGGTTTCTGATGGAATTCTCTGTTGGCAAAAGCAGACAACAAAATGGCTTCCCATCATGTGATTACCACAGGTTTAAAGTCCTTTTCTAAATAAAGAAATTGGTTTGATTGGTTACACATCTTCACTGTGGCTTTCACTCTTTGAGAGTTTGTGGTAGTCTGTGCTGCTGGATCTGAATAATCCCTTCAATTTAAAATTATCCTTTTCAATTAGTCTCAGAAAAGACACTGAGTCAACACCAGTCTGGAAGGTATCTTTTGTTCCCTATTGGGATAGAGAAATGGCTTTAAGTCTACAAAATAAGGTAGGTGCTCCTCAGACAACACTGCTATTGCAGTATTTTGTGGCTAGTTTTAAAATATGAACATTAGTTTGAATCACTGGGAATGACACTGGACTTTTCATTCTAGCTCATGATATTCTCAAGAATGCTCAGTGTAACTTGCAATCTCATGATATCTCAAGACAATTTTAGATTCAATTTTGACAATGTTTACATGAATATACTGTATGAGTTAAAACCAGTCTCAATATCTTCAGCAGAGAATCTCAAAAACACTACATAAAATTCTAATGACTTAGAAGTCTGAAGATGATGCAGTCTCAAAGGATTTTTGAGTCTCATGACAACCTAATCAGAGCTGTCACTGACACATGTTGCACACAAATAGTAAAGAACCAAGGATCTTTCAGATAAAACAGACAATCCAGACACTGCCTCAGGATGATGAAGAGTCGATCATTTAGGACTGACATGTGCAGAAATTTCTTCACTCTAACAGTTGTGAATCTCTGCAATATCTAACCGTGAGGGCTGCATAATGCTTAACTGCTGATTATATTCTAAGCTGGGATGGTTAGATTTCTGGACACTAAGAGAAGTGAGGAAGATGGTGTAGGGAGGAAAAGTGAAGCTGAGATTGAAAATTGGTCATGATGTATTCATGGCAGAGCTGTGTGGCTTACTCCGGCTTCTACATTCCTAACTCACTTCAGGGATGTGCTATCACTATGATCGATGTGACTGATGATTGACAAGGAGCATGTTTATGCTCTCCATGCATGCTGCTCATGAAACAGCAGGCTTTAGGCTTGTATCTATACTTTCATACAGATGAAATTCCCATTGTATGGCCAGGAAGAGGTCTAATGCAGAGAATCAATGTGCCTTCATAGTTGGAAAAACCGAGATCCAGTTACCCAGGGATTGTCCTGTGGTTCTCCACCAGTTTATTTAATGCCCTCTGGGCAAAAAAGGGGTGAGCAATAAGAATCCTAAGAGTATCTGTAAAATAAAGACAGGTTTTAGTAGAACCAACTGCTATGGAATTTTTTCCCTTCACAGCATGGGATATGTTAATCTGTCTGTGATCAGATCAGTATATAAATAAAGTTACTGTTTCCACCATCTTGTAAAGTCAATGGCTGGTAAAAGTCGGGCAGAGGCTAATGGAAATGAAGTTTTCTGGTTTGCCCGTCTGGGAGTAGTGTGAGTGCTTTCACTCCTAGAAAGCGTGGCTGCCTTCAACGTGTACACTGTTGTCGCAAGAGACACTGACATCAAAGGCAGAGGTGAAGACCGTGGATGTTATTCTGATAAATCAGATCCAATAGCACAAGGCTCTCTTGGAGCAGGAGTATGCAATTCACTTCAAGCTTGTATCTTCATTAACTATGATTATGGCTGATCCTCTATCTTAATGCCATATTCCTGCTTTCTCCCTGTACCTTTTGATGCTTTTAAGACCTAAAAAATTACCTATCTCTTTCTTGAATATATTCAGTGCCATGGCCTCCATAGAGTGTGTGGTAGAGAATTCTGTGGGTTCACTACCTTTTGAATGAAGTAATTTATCATTACCCTCAGTTATAAATGGTCTACCCTGTAACCTGAGACTGTATGCCCTGGTCCTAAAGTTCCCAGCCAGGGTCACAACTTCCCTGCATCTCGTCTGCCCAATCCTGTTAGAATTTTATATATATATTTGAGCAGATTCCCTTTGTCTGTCTGAACTCTACTAAATACAGGTCCAGTCAGTCAAAATTCTCCTCATACAACAGTCTTGCCATCCTCAGTATCAGCCTAGTGAATCTGCATTGCACTCCCTCATTGACATGTATATTCTTTCTTAGGTAAGGTGACCAAACCTATATGCAATACTGAAGGTGTAGTCTCATCAAGGCCCTGTATAACTGCATAAGACTTCCCTGCTTCTGAACTCCAATCCTTTTGCAATGAAGGCCAATATACCATCTACCTCCCTAATTACTTGCTGTAACTGACTGTCTACTTTCATTGACTGGTGTACAAGGGGACCCAGACCTAAACTTCTCAATATATCGCCATCTAAATAATACACTTCCTTTCTGTTTTTCGCTCTGAACTATATAACTTTGCATTTAGCCAGATTGTACTGCATTCTGTCTTGTTTGCTCACTTACTCAACTTGTCTGAATCATCTTGAAGTCTCCTTGTATTTTGCTCACAACTCATAATCCTGTCTAGTCTTGTATCATCAGCAAACTTGGAAATTATACATTTGGTTCCCTCATCCAGACCATTTATATATGTTGTGAATAACTAGGGCTCAAGCACTGATCCTTCCATAAGAACATAAGAACTAGGAGCAGGAGAAGGCCATCCGGTCCTTCAAGCCTGCTCCACCACTCAATAAAATCATGGCTAATCTTTTTGTGGACTCAGTTTCACTTACCCGCGTTTTCACCATAACCTTTAATTCCTTTACTTTTCAAAAAAGTATCAACCTTAGCTTTAAAAGCAATTACTGAAGTAGTGTCAATTACTTCCCTGGGCAAGGAGTTCCATTGATCAACAACCCTGTGGTTGAAGACGTTCCTTCTCAGTTCAGTTCTAAACCTGCTTCCTCTAATCTTGAGGCCATGCCCTTTTGTCCTAGTCTCATCTACCAGTGGAAACATCCTAATTCTTTCTATTTTATCAATTCCCTTCATAATTTTATATGTTTCTATAAAATCCCCACTCATTCTTCTGAATTCCAATGAATATAATCCCAACCTACTCAGTCTCTCCTCATAAGTCAACCCCCTCAACTCCGGAATCAACCTAGTGAACCTCCTCTGCACCCCCTCCAATGCCCTGTACATCCTTTCTTAAGTAAGGAGACTAAAACTGCATACAGTACATCAGGTGTGGTCTCACCAGCACCTTGTACAGCTGTAACATTACCTCTCTGCTTTTACACTCAACCCCTTTTAGCAATGAAGGACAACATTCCATTCCATTATCTGTTGTACCTGCAGACCAACCTTCTGTGATTCATGCACAAGGACACCCAGGTCCCTCTGCAAATCAGCATGCTGCAACTTTTTACTATTCAAGTAATAATCTATTTTGCTGTTACTCCCATCAAAATGTATGACTTCACATTAACTAACATTGTATTCCATCTGACAAACCTTTGCCCACTCACTCAATGTATGTTCCTCTGCAAAGTTTCACAGTCCTCTGCATACTTTGCTCTGCCACTCATCTTAGTGTCATTGGCAAATTTTAACACAGTACATGTGGTCCCCAACTCCAAATCATCTGTATAAATGGTAAATAATTGTGGTCCCAATACTGATCCCTGAGGCACACCACTAGTCACTGATTGCCAGCCAGAATAGCACTCATTTATGCCCACTCTTTGCTTTCTGTCAGTCAACCAATCCTCTATCCATGGCAATACTCGACCTCTAACACCACACACCCTTATCTTATGTAGCAGCGTCATGTACGGCACCTTGTCAAAGGCCTTTTGGAAACCTAGGTACGCCACATCCACTTGGTCCCCATTGTCCACCTTGCTTGAAATGTCTTCATAGAATTCAAGAAGACCAATTTATTTCCAAAGTTAAAAATCACACCCCCCCCAGGTTATAGTCCAACAGGTTTATTTGGAAGCACTAGCTTTCGAAGCGCTGCTCCTTCACCAGATGGTTGTGGAGTATAAGATCATAAGACACAGAATTTATAGCAAAAATTTACAGTGTGATGTAACTGAAATTATATATCAAAAAAAATCTAGATTGCTTGTTAAGTCTCTCATCTTTGAGAATGAACATGTTGATTTCAGTTCTTTCATGTGTAAATCACAGAACGTTTTAAAAGTTACATTCTCATAGACTCATAGAGTCATAGAGATGTACAGTATGGAAATAGACCCTTCGGTCCAACCTGTCCATGCTGACTAGATATCCCAATCCAATCTAGTCCCACCTGCCAGTACCCAGCCCATATCCCTCCAAACCCTTCCTATTGATATACCCATCCAAATGCTTTTTAAATGTTGCATTTGTACCAGTCTCCACTACTTCCTCTGGCAGCTCATTCCATACACTTACCACCCTCTGTGTGAAAAACCTGTCCCATAGGTCTCTTTTATATCTTTCCCCTCTCACCCTAAATCTATGCCCTATAGTTCTGGACTCCCCGACCCCAGGGAAAAGATTTTGTTTATTTATCCTATCCATGCCCCTCATGATTTTGTATACCTCTATAAGGTCACTCCTCAGCCTTCGACGCTCCAGAGAAAACAGCCCCAGCTTGTTCAGCATCTCCTGTAGCTCAAATCCTCCAACCTTGGCAAAATCCTTGTAAATCCTTTCTGAACCCTTTCAAGTTTCACAACATCTTTCCAATAGGAAGGAGACCAGAATTGCACGCAATATTCCAACAGTGGCCAAATAATGCCCTATACAGCCGCAACATGACCTCTCAACTCTTGTACTCAATACTCTGACCAATAAAAGAAAGCATACCAAATGCCTTCCTCACTATCCTATCTACCTGCGACTCCAATTTCAAGGAGCTATGAACCTGCACTCCAAGGTGTCTGTTCAGCAACACTCCCTTGGACCTTACTATTAAGTGTAAAGGTCCTGCTAAGATTTGCTTTACCAAAATGCAGCACCTCACATATATCTGAATTAAACTCCATCTGCCACTTCTCAGCCCATTGACCCATCTGGTCCAGATCTTGTTGTAATCTGAGGTAACCCTCTTTGCTGTCCATTACACCTCCAATTTTGGTATCATCTGCAAACCTACTAACTGTACCTCTTATGCTCACATCCAAATCTTTCATGTAAATGACAAAAAGTAGTGGACCCAGCACCGATCCTTGTGGCACTCCACTGGTCACAGGCCTCTAGTTTGAAAAACAACCCTCCACCACCACCCTCTGTCTTCAACCTTTGAGCCAGTTCTGTATCCAAATGGCTAGTTCTCCATTGAGATTCCATGAGATCTAACTTGCTAACCAGTCTTTCATGAGGAACCTTGTCAAATGCCTTACTGAAGTCATACCTACCGCTCTGTTCTCATCAATTCTCTTTGTTACTTCTTCATAAAACCCAATCAAGTTTGTGAGACATGATTTCCCATTCACAAATCATGTTGACTATCCCTAATCAGACCTTGCCTTTCCAAATACATGTACATCCTTTCCCTCAGGATTCCCTCTAACAACTTGTCACCAATGACGTCAGGCTTGCTGGTCTATAGTTCCCTGGCTTGTCCTTACCACATTTCTTAAAGAGTGGTACCACGTTAGCCAACCTCCAGTCTTCCGGCACCTCACCTTTGACTATCGATGATACAAATATCTCAGCAAGAGGCCCAGCAATCACATCTCCAGCTTCCCACAGAGTTCCATGGTACACCTGATCAGGTCCTGGGGATTTATCCACCTTTATGCATTTCAAGACATCCAACACTTGCTCCTCTGTAATACACTCGAGTGAACTTTAACAATAAGTGCCGCATCGGCCCAGACAATGCATTGAAGGTGTGATGTGCCCTGTGTGAGACTGTCTGTGCCACAATGTTCAGACTGAGTCCAATCTAAAAAGTGGATTTACAGAATCTTACATGGATTCATGCAAATTTTGAACAAAATAAAATGTAATTCTGCAAATACAAATTCACCTCATAAACTTATATGTTTGTATGTGCATGTGAGTGTGTGGGGGTGGGGGAGGGGTTTGGTTATGAGAGTTTGTGAGAGAGTGTATATGTGTGTGAGTGTGAGTGTGAGTGTAAGCGGTATACGTCTGTCAGAGGGTGGGTGTGTACGTGTGAGTTTGGGAGTGTATGTGTGAGCTTGTGCATGAGAGAGAGTCTGGGTGAGTGTATGGGTCTGCAGGGGTGTGTTTGTGTCTGTAGGAGTGTCTATGAGTCTGTAGGGGTCTGTGTGTAAGAGTGTCTGTGAGAGTGTATCTGTGTGTGTCTGTTGTGAGTGCGTCTGTCTGCGTGTCGGTCTGCCTGCGTGTGCATCTGTGTGTGTGTGTGTGTGTGTGTGTGTAGTGCAGTGGGGTCACCTGTAGTGTGACATGAACCCAATGTCCCGGAAATGTATTCCCAATCTCTGTTTGCTGTCTGGCAATGAATTCTTGATCCATGCCAATATACCACCCTCTAACCCATGTGCTTTAACTTTGCTGACTAACTTCTTATAAGGGACCTTGGCACCTTATGAAGAGTAGGCAGGACAAACCAATAGAATTGTTTGGAAAAGGAACTCCTTCCTTAAAGTAACCGAAAATGCAGCAGAGTCCTCCGAACTTGGGAGTTTTTTTGTGAACACCCTTTGTGATTATTGATGACTAAAACATGGCATTAAAAGAAAACTATTTCATCATGTTTCACAATTGAAGTACTTTAAAATGTTGCTTTATGTAGCTTCCATTGACGTGAATGTGGCATGTAGCCAGCTCCTGGCTGTAGTTGTCGCCACAGCAACAAATGCAGCTAAGGGTTGCGTGTATGTGTAGATCAAAGCCCCTAAATCCGAATGTAAGAAAACTGTAGATTGATTGAGTTAAATTAGAGCATTATAAATGTCTCTTTTTGTGGTTTTGAGGTTATATACACTCCACAAAGTGGCACCTTGCAATCCAGGAGGTCTGGTGCAATGGATACGATAGCTACTAAGTTATGTAATCTGTTGCAATCAGATATGGGGTGGAGAGGTGAGGAGAGGGGAGGAGTTTCTATGCTTGTTCTTTCTGGTGATTTAGGTGGTATTAACAGCAGGTACACATCCAGTCCTTGGCAATGATGGCTGTGCTGATGACATGGTGCCTCTCAGTCTGGATGTTTATGAACATATTTTTGCTCTCGTGGTCTCAGAGTAATTAATCTAAGTTTAAGCTGCTTTCTTCAGTTCTTCAGCAGCTGGATACTGTTGTCCTGTTCTTCAGGTAGATAGGTGCTATAGCCATTTAGACAGATAATCTAAAGGCTCTTCTGGCTTTGGTGTCTATTGCCAGGCAAACTGTGCCCAATAGAATTGTTACACTGTCTTTGTGATACACTGGCACATCTCCATGAGAACTCAATCTTGACATTGTCACATAAATATCCCTATCCCGTTTATGAATTGACCATCACAATGTCGTTGTTTGCAGATATAACAACACATCTATTTTGTTCACGTGTGATCACCATTTGTCACTGACACTTTGCATTTGGAAGTCCTCCTCGGATGGAGCAGAGACATGATGCAAAGGCAAACTCTGGACGGGAGCATTCTTAACTTACTATGGCAAGGCCCAATGTGTTATATAAATCATCCTTTGAGGTTTCTAAACTTCAAGTCAAAATGTCAAAATTGTTGAATTTCGAGCAGGAAAACTTCCAAGGTTAGTTAGTATTCAGAATGTGCTGGTTACATTTCTACAAGGAAATGTACATTTAAATTAATTTTTTTTAAAAAAATCCCCTTCATTGTTACCGTTCAACATTGCCATAATTCAAAAGTCTGTTCACTTGGAATCTGTTCAGAGAAATGATTTACATGTACTTGGCCTTTTAAAATCTGGTTTTCTAATATATGTTGGCTTTTCAGGAGCTGGGTTATGAGTTGTCTAGATCTGACTTTTAGATTGCCACTGGAGGAACTGACTGTTTTTCTTGCCACACTAGCTATCATATCACAGCACAGAAATCTGAGGTTCGAGTACTTTTCAAATTAAAATCATAAAAATACCATGGAATGACAGTACATTTACTGGCGGTATTCTTTGACTAAACTTAAAGACTTCAGTACAGTGTTTATCGTTGTTTGAGTGTAAAATGGGTGCCATGCAGTAGATCTTAGCTTGATTAATGAGACGCTGAATAAGAACAGGAGTACTTGATGATTTGAGATTGTTTTAGTAAATTATTAATGTAACTGCTTTAAGTAGGCTTTTGCCAAATTACATTTAACCCTTCACACACCGAGATTTATTTACTCTGCAGGAAAACAATCTTTTTCTTCTGAAATAAAATCCTGTTGAAATGAACTGATAAAATTGACAAAAATGCGTCATCATCTTGGGCAGAGTCTCTCACCACTGCGTCTGTCAGTCAGACCTGCTTTCAATGTGCAGTCTTTGCACAAGCTACTCCCTTCTGTTTTCTTTTGCTTTCTTACCCTGGTGTCCGAAGGATAAGACTTTTTAGTGAGACAATGTGCCATCAAAGGCAGGATATTGTTCATGTCTTTTGGGTTTAGTCAGCTTTGCACTTTCCTCTTGAGACAGTGTTGAGAATGCTTATACAATCATTAGGAAAGGGAGTTAAAAGGAAAGAAAGACTGACAATTTTATAGTGTCTTTCTAAATCTCAGGACATCAGAAAGTGTTTTTTTTAACGGTGGCTCAGTGGTTAGCACTGCTACCCTACAGTGCCAGGGACCCAGGTTCAATCCCTGCCTTGGGCAACTGTCTGTGTGGAGTTTGCACATTCTCCCTGTGTTTGTGTGGGTTTCCTCTGGGTGCTCCAGTTTCCTTCTACAGTCCAAAGATGTGCAGGTTAGGTGAATTGGACATAGTGTTAGGTGCATTAGTCAGAGGGAAATGGGTCTGAGTGGTTTTCTCTCTGGAGGGTTGGTGTGGACTTGGGCTGAAGGGCCTGTTTCCACACTGTAAGGAGTCTAATCAACTGAAAGAATACTTATTTTGAATGTAGTTAGAGTTGTAATGTAAGAAGCACAGCAGTCAGTTTATACACAGCAAGGTCCCATACACAAAATTGTAAGATAAAATAAGCAGTATTGTTTGAGGGAAGAATGTTGGTTAGGTCACCAGAGAGCACCTCCCAGATTTTCTTTGACCTGTCTTTTATATTTCACTGAGGGGCAGATGGAACTTTATTTTCAGGCTCTCAGCCACCTGTTAGGCCCTCCAACTGTACTGTGCCTTTCTCTTTAGCTGAGTCCTGGAGTCTCAGCTAAAATTTAATACTCACTATCACTTCAGTGGAACTTGAACCCACAACCTTCTTTCTCTGAAGTGAGAGTGCTACCTACTGAGTCATGCCTGGCATCTGAATTTAAGGGGATTCCTCGAAGTGTGGTCTCACTGTGGCTAAGCACTTTAGAAAGACTGTGATGTTTGAACTTTCAGCTCTATGTCGTCATTATCTAATGAAAACAAAGAAGGTCTGCAATGTGTAAATTTAAACGTATTTTGTATGTTTTATACTATAATATAATTACAGAGGAACCTTGATTATCTGAAGGACACAGGCGGGAAGTACTTCGTTTGGTTAATCAAATTTCGGATAATTGAATGCTGGATAGCATTGTTAGCTAAGCGTCGGGACCTTGCGATCTTGTTGGGATAACCTGTATTTTAGTTAATCGAATGCTGCATAATTGAGGTTCCTTGGTACAACAATATTTAACTTTTAATTTTGTTCTTCTTTTCTACCTTGTTCTGTCGCTAGGCACTTGTACTTAAGATGATGCCTTGTGTAGTGACATTATATACTTTTCACTGTACTCCTGCACTTTTGGACCAGAGTACATGTGACAATAGAATTAAAATAAAAGCAAAAGCCAGGGAAAGTTAAATTGGAGAATTTCTATTTCATTTCTCCTTGTTAAAAAGGGAATCATAACTTCAATCTCCACAATTGTTGAGTTCTTAACTTGAATATAATTAGCATCTATTATATCTAGAAATAATGAAATATGTGTCTTTATGTGATAAACGTGATTTCATTTGACCCAATGGACTGTCTTTTACCTCATAATTACCATATGGTACAACTGTAAGAACTGGGTTAAATCTGACTCTTCAGTGTGTTTATTAGTGTCTTGTCCCCATTCAAACATGGCGGTGTATCCTAGCAACTTGCTAATGCAATTAAACAAAATGTTGATTTCTCAATTTGTGGGCCATTTTACTGAACACCACTATATATAAACAAAAATCAAAATGTGGTTCTTGTCTAAGGAAAAGAAGTATTGAAAATCCAGGACCTGCAACATTGAGCCTAAGCCAGATTAATGACCGCCATATACATGATAGGCTGAGTGGCTTTCTTCTGTGCTGCAACCATTCTATCAATCTCTAAACGACACCTTTGCAACCTGATTCTGGCTAAATTCATTCTCTTAAGCATTTTCTGCAGATTCTAGCTTAAGACTCCTCTGGCTAAAATTATGCATTAAATACACCATTATCTTGGTATTAAGGAGTCAAATGATACACTGTACATACAGAAGAACTTGAACATGAACCACGGTAATGAGGCCTTAATCTCTCTATTCTCAGATGCGTAACAATTGAGACTCAAACTGAGAGAATGAGGGCATCTGAAGCCAAGAAAAGCCCCAGGGGTGGTAATGCAGTAATTAGTGACAAAAACCAGAACACTTCAACTTCTGACAAGTATCAGAGGGTCACCTTTGCATAGTCCGTGCCCCACAGGGGAAGCTGACATGTCTTCATAAATTTCAAAGAAAGGCTTCAAAGATGAGCAAAATGTTACTAATCTATGTTTTATGTGCGCATTTAAACAGTCCATCAAATATCATTGATGCTAATCAGCAAATTGATCTTCCCACATCTGTGACCCTGTTCTCAGCTCTCAATATGAAACAATGGCATCATCTTGGCCTGATAATTTAACCTGATTCTAAATGAACATTAAAGGCAAGTCATAAACTCCTAACTTTACTGTCAAATACCTACAAAATTCAATCTCAATGCCATCTCGAGAGACATGTTAACAAAGTAAATTTGATAATACTTGAAGCACAGAAGTTGTCAGAATGAGTTTTCAAACTGAGTTTGTTCGATTTGGATCTAAAATGTTGTTGGCTATCAACTAGTTCCCAAATCATTGAAACATCTGATTATAATGTCTGCTTACTTGCAACACTTACAAATGCTTTTCTGTACACTTGTAAGTGAGTTGGAAGAGGTGAAAACGATTGGAACTGTTTTGATTTTCCCTGCCCAGGTAATGCAAATTAATTTAAAATGTGGTAACCATTTGCTCATTACATTCCAGCTAAACTGCACATTCATCCCAATGTGAAAGGGCTTTGCATACATACTTTACAGCAAAATGGTACACATTTAATATAATTACAGAAAGATAGGTTAAAAGATTTGCCATTCAAAGGATTGGTTAGAAATTGAAATGCTCTGTCAAAAGAAAAAAAGCTCAGAGGTTTTTTTTCAGGGAAACTGGACAGTTGCTTGAAAAAATGATGAATATTAATGGGTGAGGTAAATCAGTAAGAACGTTAACAATGTTTTTGATGGAAATGAATATTAGTACCGAATTCATGGGCCAAATGGCCGACCACATCATTCTATGACATGCAGGCAAGCAATCATGTTTAAGGATATCGTCTTATTTCTCACTGATTAGCCCTTTGTTTAAAGTCATCCAGAAAGCCACCTTAGTGAAATAACTCCACAGACCCAGGTATTTTGTCACCAAATCACTATTTATTTACATGCGGAGAGTCCTTGACACTGGTCCAGCTCCCTCAGAGTCAGCTCTCAGAGTGAACAGAACCACTGACTCCTCTGTTCTTACCTGTCAGCCAGAAGGCTCTCTGACTGGACCAGGTTAACAGCCTCATTCAGGGAACTCATACACTATGAGGTCCACCTGGCTGACCTTGTTACAATTGCTATATTCCTCCCTCCCTGAGTTAAAGGATGTAGGCCACTTCTTTGTTTTGCAGCTCCTCCTGGGATGGTTTAGTACTGAGGCAGTTTCCTTCAGCTCTGTGTCTGATACAGGTACAGTTCCACGCCTGTTGCGCTCAAAGAGTCTCAATAGAAATTAATTCTCCTCTCGGGATGCAAAGGAATCAACACAGCAACGCCTGCTGTGTCCATCTCAGAGTCCAATGTATCTTTAATGTTTGAATGGAGAGGGAGAACCCATGGGTTCCCGTTCACTTGGAAAGGCAGTCAAGGAGCGGGGTTCATTTGGCTCCTGCACCGTTGGGGAGTTTGCAGCTTTCCAATGGTCCACGTGGTTGTTCAGGGTCATCATAACCTTCCCAAACGTTTTATGTCACTGGATCTGACCTTGCGTCGGCCATGCCTCTTACTCATACAGGGCCATTCCCGCTGTCCCTCCACTAAACCCCATCCCCTGAAGCAAACTGCCTCTCTTGCTTTCGCCAAGTGTTATGTCTGGCATTGGCATTCTTGATGCTGTTTCACCCTCCCCTTCAGGTCTAGGAAGATTAGATTTAGTCTGGTGCAGAGGCAACCACCCCCCCACCTCAATTTGGCAACTCTGCTGGAACAATGCCTATAGTTGCCTGAGGTCCTATAATCAAACAGGAACCGGAACAGTTTGGTATCTAGTGAAGCTGTGGGCTGTTTCTTTAAGATTAGAATGGTGCTAAAAAAGTACAGCAGGTCAGGCAGCATCCAAGGAGCAGGAAAGTCGGGCAAAAGCCCTTCATCGGGAATGAGGCTGGGAGCATCGGGGATGGTGAGATAAATGGGTTTATCTCTTATCAATTTTCCTGCTCCTTGGATGCTGCCTGACTTGCTGTACTTTTCCAACACCACTCTAATCTTGACTCTAATCTCCTGCATCTGCAGTACCCATTTCCGCCTGGCTTCTTTAAGTCAGCCTTCAAAGTTTGGACTGCTCTTTCTGCCAGATCATTGGATGATGGTTGGAATGGAGCTGTCCTTATATGTTGAGTGCCATTCAAATTTAGGAAATACTCAAATTCCATGCTGGTAAACGATAGCCCATTATCTGTGACCAACACTTCTGGGAGTCCGTGCATTGCCAAAGATGTGTTCAATTTTTCCATTGTCATCCTGTGTTTGATGAATTAACTCTATACACTACAGCCACTTTGAGTGCATCCACAATAGCTAAGAACACTGAGCCCATGAAAGGACCTGCATAGGTGATGTGTAATTGAGTCCAGGGTTTATCCAGCCATTCCCATGAATATGGGCGAGCTACTGTGGTAACTTATGTCCTTGTTACCACTCTGTACACTGCCCCAACATCACAGCTATGTCTGCAAGCAATCCTGGCCGCCAGACGTAACTTCTCGCCAACATCTTCATTTTGGAAACCCCTGGAAGACTCTGTGTTAGCCAGTAGCTGGCAGTGACCTTTGCTTGGAGTAATCACTCTTGCTCTTGTTCCCCATAATAATATACCATCCTCTACCATGATCTGGCCTCTCTCGGTCCCAAAAGCGTTCAGTTCTGGTTGTGACTGCCCTTTGGTTTCCCCCATCACTGCCAGATGATTTAGTTTTGCCAGGACTGGATCTTTCTGCATTCAAAGTCTGATATTGTCAACTGTGACTGGAAGTTTATCTAGAACTTTTAAAGCCATTGCAGACTCTTCTAGAGGCAGTACCATTGGTGGTGTATCTGCCAGTGGGAGCCAGCTCAATGTATCTGCACTTGGCCTGCCAAATGGTGTTCCAGACTGTAACTATTCACACTTAATATTGAGCCCACCACTGAATTTGGCCTGAAGCTATGGGTGGCACTACCTTGTCCTCTTTAAGTAGGGGTTTGTGAGCTATTATTATTATTACTAATTTACGTTTGTAAAGGTATTAGTTGAACTTCCTGACCCCAAACATGACTGTCCAACCTTCCATCTCTCTCTGGGAGTATTTACGCTCTGCATCAGCCAAAGTACTGGACGCATACGCTATGGGCATTCCTTTCCACTGGGCCACCTATGAACTAAAATGATTCTGATGCTGTTTTGGGTGGGGGGGAGGGGGGACATCTCATATCAATACCAGATTTCACTTGGGATCGTGGTGTGCCACCACCTTAGAGGATAGTAACTGTTTTTTGCCTTCCCTGAAAGCAATGGCTTGGCTTTGTGACCATTCCCAAGGCTGACCTTTTTTGAAGAGTTGATGCAAATGTGCCAGGATGGAGGCCAGGTTATGTATAACTATCTGTAATAATTCACCAGCCTAAGGAAAGACTTAATCTCCAATACAGACATGGGAGTTCGGCAACTTTGATTACCCTCACTTTATCTTCCAATGGGCATAATCTGTTCTTGTTGACTCTTCGGCTCAAGTAGGTCACTTGGGGTGCCTGAAACACACATTTCCCTTCTCTGGCATAAACCTTCCAGCAAGAAACATTTAAGGACTATGTCCAAATTCTCTAAGTGCTCATTATTGGTCTTCCCTGTTATTAGCACGTCATCTAGATAAATGGAGACCTGGGGCACACCTTGTAAAACATTTTCCACTGTTTACTGAAAAATTATACAGGCTAATGATACCTCAATTGGCAGTCTTGTATTTTGGTACAAATCCTTACAGGTATTCATTTTCGTGTACTTCCAGGAAAACACATTTAATGCCAATTGCAAGCACCCAAGGCTCATGTCCAGCTTTGTGAAGGACAGGACTTACTAGATATTCAATTCAACTATCTTCTTCTCCTTTCACAGAGGAAGAGCCATTTCCCGGAGGCTGAAAAAGTTAGGAAAAGCAAAAGCACCCCCTTCCATAACTCACCCAACCTCCAGCACTCAGTTGTAAGTATGTGAATCAATTTGCTTGGACATACTTCCAGTATAGGTGGAACTTGAACCTGGCCCTTCCAATCCAGAGGTATGGACTCTACCACTGTGCCACAAAAACCCTAAGCACTTTATTGTACATATTTTTAATCAATTTGTCAGATGCGCCTCTAGAGTTGGTTGGACCAGAATCCTCTGGCCATTGCATCACAACAGTCCTTTTTCAAATTTCCTCTAACTTAGTGGGATTCAAACCCATGTCCCCAAACATTTGGCTTCTAGGTAGCTAGTCCAATCACATAACCATAACACCACCACCTCCCAAGCATTTGAATGTAAGTTGCACTCAAGTGAAATTGCACTTAATTGGCTCGCTCCGAACACAAAAGGCCTAGCTGACCCAATTACAGTGGAATCCAGCTGCGTTTTCAGTAAACTAAGCCAAATACTACTGTCTGTGCGATAAGATTTAGTGATTCTATAATAGGCAGGAAAGTGCCAATCTTTAACTGACAGCATGATAGGCCAAGAAGGATGGGTGGGGCTGAGGGGTGAGGTTGATGGTTGTGTTTGGTTGTTCTTCTTTAATGTCTGGGACTTTGGCACCAACGTGGGCATTTTAGACAGTCTACATTGTCTGACTGACCTTGCGGCTGCCTCTGAATATCTTCCAAGATTGATGATTTTGGCCTGGCTTCAGCAGGCACCGCCCACCCCATGTCACCCGGACAGTGAAGATGGCAGCCCAGGGGTCCATACGTCCTGAGGGAAGCTGGTTACCTTTCCAAATCCTCAAGTGCACTGACCCCTCCCACACCATCCCACCTCATCCAATCTAAGGATGAAAAATCCACCCCTACATTAGAGCATTAGTAACAAAAAAGTGCTGTTAAAGTTTTCAGTCACAGACAGAATGTTAGGAGCTACTAGTAATAAGTTGCTGTTTACTTTCATGCTATTGTATGAGAATGGTTACAAACTTCTCCACAGCTTCACTGCTTCCTTGATAACGGCTTCCCTGTTTGGGAAGAACTGCCGTGATTGATTTGTGTTTGCTCCATTAGAACATAAATTCTCAAAGATCCATCCCACCCTGGCAATGTTTTTCTACAACCTCTACCACCGGGGAGAAGGTACAGAAGCCTGAACACACACCAGCCGGTTTCGAAACAGTTTCTACCTTACTGTTGTTAGAATACGGAATGCACTCACAAACTCTAACCATTCGTCTGTACCTGTGCTTTTGTTTTTGCTGCTGTTTACCTATTATTTTTTCAATTTTTTAATTCAATTAGATTCCCTACAGTGTGGAAACAGGCCCTTTGGCCCAAGAAGTCCACGCCGACCCCCCCGAAGAGCAACCCACTCCCCTCTGATTAATGCACCTAACACTATGGGCAATTTAACATTGCCAATTCACCTGACCTGCATGTATTTGGATTGTGGAAGGAAACCGAAGCACCCAGAGGAAACCCACGCAGACACGGGGAGAATGTGCAAACTCCACACAGATAGTCGCCCGAGGTTGGGATTGAACCTGGGACCCTGGTGAGGCTGCAGTGCTAACCACTGAGCTTATCTATGCTATTTAACTCTATGATCTGCCTGTATTACTCACAAGACAAAGCTTTTCACTGTGCGTCGGTATACGTGACAATAAATTCAATTCAATTCAATTCAAAAGAGCAAATTGAGAGTTCTCTAGAAATAGCTATCATTTATGATGTGGTGAACACAAAGCAACTGGAGGAAATCGCCCATAGCCCCCTCTAGATTATTTCTGACTTTGTCCCTCCTGCTATATGGAGAATAAGCTGTGGGACTACAAGATCACGCAGCTCCAGTCTACTCAGCCTGGTCATGTTCTAAATATCAGCTCTGGCAGGATTGCTCTACCTGAAATAGCATCAAATAGCTTGCTGCTACTCCCTGTCAAGGTTCACAAATGAAGAATGGGCACTTGCTTGAAGTGCAAGAGGGCATCCAGTGCCCTTGAAATGGCTGCAGCATGAGGAAAGGAGGGGAGGAAATATGTTGTTTTTCTTTTAAAGCAAGCACTTTTCAAGATTTCTCATTATTTTGTTGTGCACAATGATATCTTCCCTGCACACTATCAAAACTAACCTCTGGATTGAAACATCTCAGATGTTAAAAGGATTTTTTTAACACTTGAGGCAAATTTAAAATCTTGCATTTTGTTGGAGGTTCACCAGTTCCCAGCTGTGTTGTTGTACACCAGTCAATGCCTTGTACCATCTGCTGGTTTGGATAAGAACAAGAGACGGTTTGGTTAGACAGAAGCAGCAGAAAATCACAACATGGGGATGTATGCTCTGTGGTGATCTGTAATAATTTCTTGTTTAAGTGTTTTAGGAAGCAATATCAATTTACCCAGCTCAGTGAAATTGACCCATAATGTATCTGGAGCTGATATTTATTGCTCTTGTTTTTATTTTCTATGGCTTGGAAAATATTGCAAAGATTTTTAATTTTGACCCAAGTCAAAGAGACAGTATGACGGGAAAACGAGTCATTAAAAAGCACTATCACTGTGTGAACTTCAGTAGTAAGTGGACCTAGTACAATGAAGGAAGAACTGCTGATTCGCTGTGAGCTTATTCTGTGAAATTTCACCCCATAATCAATTAAAGTTAAACATGTTTTCTGTGAAAAATCAGTAAAATGAGCTTTGAAATCCTTCAATAACCCACTTCTTGGCAATACTTAGTTAAATGTTGTTCTTGTGAGCAAGGCATTTAATAACTATCTTTTTATCTTAAAATCTTTTTGCAGATAAATCTTCCATTAGCATATGCACTGCAGGTTTAAGGATTAAGCCAAAAGTTAGAAAAATGTACTGTTTCCTCATTATGAGTTATTTGAGCTCCCCTGTTATCTCAGTTGGAAAATCTCCCAGTCCTGCCCAGAGACGAGCCACACAGAACGAGTCTATCCCAGATACAGCCTTTGTCTGTGCTCAGGTATTTGCCTTCAGTGTTGTTTGAGCAGAAGGGGAATAAGCAGTCAGGGATGCTTTGTGTCCTCACTAAGCAAGACTAGATGGAAGGGGTCTGTGTGTTTATATATGTATGCAATATGTGTGTCTGTGTATTCATGTGTCTGTGTATATGTGTTCCAGTGTGTATATATGTATGTGTGTATATATATCTGTGTATATGTGCGTATGTGTGCGTATATGTTATGAAAAGATGAAATGAACCATGGCTCTGTGACTTTATGCCTTTGAGCAGATTCTCTACAGGTGCAAAGATGAAAAGTGTCCATATGCAGAAATACAGACCAGTAACAATCACAGGAAGAATGGTGTGGTAATGTTGACTTTGAATGATGGCAAATCAGCAGCCTGCTTTACATCTCTCCTCAATGATGTAAACAGTGGATGTATAGTGGTTACAATTAATCCAGACTTGGTGTAAGATGAATTTATAAATATAGTTCAATAAATGAATGTGGAATTTTACAAAAGCTGGTAGTGCTGATCACAAACTACTGGATAGATATAAAGCTCATCTTGTTCACTAACGTTCTTTTGGGAAGGAAATTTTCTGTTTTTATCTGGTCAAGTCTTCATGTGGCTGCAGTCCCACAGCTATGTCATAGACTCTGAACAGCTTTCTAAAATGGATTAGCAAGCCATTCAGTTGTATGGGTCAATAAATGTTAGCCTTTCCAGTAACGCCCACAGCACATGACCAAATAACCAATGCTTAGAAGAATTATAACAGGGGCTTTTGGCATTCTATCACCTGTTTTATACTATTATTTAAAGTCAACACTGTTCTTATTAAAATATTTTTCAGTACAAGTCAACATTTATGGGAGAGAAGGACAGAGAATTGGAAAAGAAAATAATGTTAATAATTCTAGCTTTGCAATTTCTGCCTCTTGAATTTTGATTCATATACTGTTTCTGAACAAACTCATAAATATTTTAACCTATCAGTCTAAGGGAGTTTTGATGGGAAATGATTTTGAAAGCTGCAATTTAACCAAAGATAGTGTTGAAAATTATTCCCTTCAGAGCACTATGCACTGTACCTTAAAATGAAAAGAGACCATGCAGTTAAGATAAACAAGTGGATGCTGGACTGCGCCTTAAGTAAATTAAGCAGTTTTCAGAAAAGTGATTCTGGGTCATTGTAGGTTTAAATGAAGCCACCTGAAAATCTCTTGAACATGGAAAAAATGCACAATTTATTTTGTCACACACTGTCATTCAACAGGAGATTGGTGGTATAAATCTGGAACTCACTGCCTGCAAGGGTGTGGAGACTGTAAATATATATATAAAAAACTTACCAGGAAACTAAATTGTAGGGTCTGAGGGGCGTATCCTCAGCTCTTGGAGGTCACGTGGTCCTCTGATGCATGTGCAGAGGATGATCACGTGATGCTCCAAGACGCGGGCGCGGTCACGTGGTCTCCCTGTTTCGCGCTCCAGGAGGTCACGTGATCGACAGTTTCGCGCCCCGGAAGTGGGCGAGTCTGCCGTTTCGCACTCGAAAGGAGGCCGCGTGGTGGTCCTATGTCTCCGAAAAGGGAAGGTCACGTGAGATCGGACATCCGGAAATGCGAGGAGGCGGGGAATGGAGTCGGAGTAACAGCCAAGTAGAAGACAATTTCACTTGAATGATGGTATGATGTTTTGTATAGTATAAAAGGCTGGATCAGGGACAGAGAGAGGTCTTTTTTCTTTGTGAACTGACTGACTTAGTAGTTTGTCAGGGACAGAAAGGTTAAGACCCAGAGCTCTGTATACTTTATCCACTTATTGTTAGAATAAAACTAAAAGTGTAAGATTAAATGTGTTTTCTTATTGCTTTATTTTAAAGAGCACGCAGGACTTGGCTCACACATAAAGAAAATAAGCGTGTAGATTGAGCCTAAGGTCCGTCAAGACAGAGCCCCTCATAACAGTTAAGAAGTATTTATATGTGTACTTGTGATGCCCAGCTATACAAGGCTAAGGGCCAAGTGCTGGAAAATGGGATTAGAATAGTTAGGTGGTTGTTTTTGACTGGCATAGACACAATAGACTAAAGGGCCTTCTCTGCGATTCTATGACTTGGGGTCTAATAATGAGGATGTCTTCTGGATGTATGTTGAATATTTCTGATTCAGTCAAAACAAAGATTTTCAGGTAATGTATTCAGTTGACAAAGGTAGCCTTCATAATGCTCATTCAGTAGTTAAGGATCAGTCTGCAACAGTGTTATAAATCGATTTTGTTCAATCTGTAATGCATTGAAAAAAGTTGAAGTTTGATTGGAGTATAGTTTCTTGTCGAGCCTTCTGAGGAGGCTGAGTGTCAATGCTGATTTTGGGAGCTTTCTGCAAATTGGCTGCTGTCTCTGTCTCAACTGTGTATGACAGTGCCCACAATTTAAAATTACTTAATTGTCTGTGAGGTAATTCGGGGCAGTCTGAAGTTGTGAAAAACATTATATGAATACAATTTTTGTTTGCTTCCCTCAGCAGCTCTCTTCAAGGCAGGAGCACCTGAATTTCTGAAGAAGGATATCTGGATCTGAAAACATCTGCTCCCTCTCCACAGATGCTGCCAGATGGGCTGAGTTTTTCCAGCAATTTCTTTTTGTGTTTCTGATTTCCGGCATCCGCAACTCTTTGGGTTTTTTTGAACACATGAATTAACATGGGACAGATGAGAACTCTCTGCCAAAATGTTCACAGACGTTATAGAAGCCTCCCTCCTTCTCCCAATAGTGCACCATGTCTTGTAGTGATAGCAAGTACATTTCAAATGTTTAGGTTATCTCTGTCGTAGGGTCATAGAGTCATACAGCATGTAAACAGACCCTTTGGTTCAACCGTGCTGAACATAAACCCAACTAATGTAGTCGCACCTGCTTGCTCCTGGCCCATTGCCCTTCAAACCTTCCCCAATTCATGTACTTATCCAAGGGCCTTTTACACATTTTAACTGTCTCTGCATCCTTAGTGACCATGTGTTAAAATAGCAGTTTAATCCTTCCATTTGCCATTCATGACTGAACTTATAATTAAAAATATATTCCCATAATCAGAAAGGGACAATGGAGAGGGCAGTCTTAAATCAGGTGAGAGTACTGTAGGTTTAAAACAAAACCTGCAAAAGCGTTATAATATACTGCACTTGTAGTGCGTTTGAATGGCATTACATTGTGACATTGGCTGCCCTGATCGAATGTGCTGACGGGTAGAATGTAGATTTCACAAATCCTACAGTGAGAGACCTTCCATTTACCATGGAATGTGCTGACATATAAAGTGTGCAAACTTCTGATGGGTGTACTCTGTGGGGATGCACCTTTCTCTTTTGCTCTTTGATTTTGCTGACAGCTGGAAAATACCTTATGCCTCAGGCATAGCCTGATCAGAAGATTTTTCATGCTGCAGCAAGCAAAACATCTGGGCATTGGCATGGACATTACTCAGGTCCAGTAAGTTCTGAAGCAAATGTTCAAATAGAACTTGTCACTGATCATCCCATCTTACAGGTCACAAAAGGAAAAGTATGATTTACAATTCCTACTGTGCAAACACAGCAGCCTTAAAAGAGGAGGGAGAGATAGCACATAAAATTCACAGAAAATCTCATCGATACGTGTTGTTATCTGCCCCAAATTCCTAATTTTCTGAATGGTGTTTGCTAGAATAAGCATGTTAGCCTATACAAGGATATGTAGAATGAGACCTATTTACATTTGAGTTGTATTCACATGATAATTATTTCATGAATTTAACAGGAGTAATATGGAAAGAGGTTCTCTGGAAAGAGTGGGATCACAGCCTGAGTAACATTCTTTCCCAAGCATTTGGGATCAGGCTACAGCCCCGGCCTGAACTACCCACCTGTGGGACCCACTTATGATCGTCATTTCAATGAATTGACCAATCCCCAAACCTCTATCATGTCTCTGAGGTTCAGAAAGGGGAAATACTGAGCATAGGCAGCAACAGCTTCTGATCCAGGAACAATCTTGAGATAATTCAGGTTAATGTAAGGTGCCACACCCACTTCCACTCCCAGAAACATTGGAAATAAAAGTTAGCAGAAAACTAAAATCGGGGTGAAGCTTTTTTTCTCCTTATGTGTTTCATGGGTTGTTGACATCACTGGCAGGACCAGCTTTTATTGCCCATCCCCAATTGCCCTTGAAGTGAATGGCTTGGTAAAACCATTTCAGAGGGCAATTAAGAGTCAATTCTTTATCGACCATAACAGCATGAAGTCAAAATAAACCACCAAGTGTAGATCAGGACATGATATAACAGAATTACTTAATTCCTAGATGTTGCACTCGTCCCAATAGGATTTATGGCAGAGAAGGGAATTTTTAAAATCTACTTCTGTTACAAAACTGAAAAATAAATCTGCATATAGTAATGGGCAAGAACTGCTTACTTTTATAACACATTTGTCAAATAGTGTAGAATTTTAAAAATCAAATATGAATAGATAAAATATAAACTGAAATTTTGAAACTAACTGACATCATTCCTTCCTTTTCTAATAAATTGCTGTGCAACAATGTTATGACAAGACTTGTCATAAAAGATTCTTATTATAAATGTTAAACCATTTCAGTGATAAATATCAACAACTTAAGGATTAATAGGGAATAAAATCACTTGAAATCATGAGGTAAAATTTGTATATAGAAAATTTGACTACGTACAAGACATTTCATATACATGATATGCGGCAAATTCAGAAAGGAATGGGCAAAGGGTTAGAGGCACACGGGACTAATAAATTACTTTAACACAAAGACAGAAATTAATCTTTCTGTCAATAAAAAGCAGTGTCCAGGTGTAAAGACACAAATTAATGTCCAATTTCTGTGATCAGCTTTCCAGACCATTAATTACAAGAGGGAGCATTGACTGGCTCATTCAATAAGTCCTGAAAAGTGGAGACACAAATTGCAATTATAACATTATGGAATATTTCACTATAACAGGTATAGCCCACATTGGCTACAGTAGTAACCAAATGAACTTGTTGAAAAATGAGTCTGAAAATGAGTGTTAAGTATGCCTGATTCCATGACCTCTATTTAACGTGTGATATTTGATCCCAGCATTAATTGATGAGATCCAATACAACAAATCAATAGCAGCTTTGGACGAAAATATATGTTGTTAATTTTCCACAGAGCAGACAAGAACAACTCTCTGGTATTTATCAGCTCATCTTGAAATAGTTGCATTTCTTTTGTAAAATGTCTGTTATTTTCAAAGAGAAGGTCTGGTGCAGAGATTTAAATAGTCAGGAGCAACTTGTATTGTGCCGGGAAAAACTGATAGGTTTGAGTTGTACCCCATCCAATTTTACTTTCTGCTGACAGCAATTAATGTGGGTATGGTAGGCATGTAGCTATCAGTTTTATTAGATTAGATTACTTACAGTGTGGAAACAGGCCCTTCGGCTCACCAAGTCCACACTGACCCACCGATGCGCAACCCACCCATACCCCCACATTTGCCCCTTACCTAACACTACGGGCAATTTAGCACGGCCAATTCACCTGACCTGCACATCTTTGGACTGTGGGAGGAAACCGGAGCACCCAGAGGAAACCCACGCAGACAGGGGGAGAATGTGCAAACTCCACACAGTCAGTCGCCTGAGGTGGGAATTGAACCTGGGTCTCTGGTGCTGTGAGGCAGCAGTCTTAACCACTGTGCCACCGTGATGCCCACCATCCCCATCTTTTCAAATTTAAGCACGTTGTGTATTTTCATTTGCCTCTGTGCAATGTGTCTTGCTGATGGCTCTGTTCACACTGGGACCATTTTGTAGAAACGCTAACCTGATTCTTATCAATCAGTGCCTCTGTCAGAAAGCATCTCACTAAGGCTGGCTACTCACTCCAAGTTCAACTAAAATTCAGGAGATATGAAACATCTGAGTCTGTTCACTTTGAGCAATCATGATTCACTTCTGCCTTTCAGTTCAAATTTAAGCATCTGTCACCCATTTGCAGCATTTGAAGATCAGCAAGGAACCCCCAAGAAGATCCCAGATATAGAAACACAATCTGACTGGAGCTTGCATTGCCAGGTGCCCTGAGTATTTTTAAAATGTTTATTAAGGTTCTTGAATTTTTTTGTTGGTTATTATTATTGTTCAGATCACTGCATTACTGAATATAAGTCAGGAGGCGAGTGAGTCCTGAGGCTGGCCTACAAATTATAGTGTTCGGAAAACAAAGACAGAAATGAAGAGAGAGCAACCAATAGAAAGAGAAAGACAGGACGAAGGCATACTATAAGATAACACAAGTCCCTTCCAGCAATACAGTTAAGTTGTTTGCTAGATGATATGTTACATCAGTCTGAGTTAATTCCTTCTCTGATTTTTTTTCTTCTCCCTGAAGGCAAGTGTCTACTTTCTAGTTGCCCACTTCCTGGAAAAACATAATGGAGATCAGGTACTTGGATTTGATGGGGAACGTTTATTCTCCCCCTAAGTGCGCATGGCTTGTCAATGTCAGCCACACAATAAATCACATTTATAAAATGCATGACGAATGAACAAAACTGACCCAACAACAGCAGCGCATTGAGTTTGTGTGGGACTTTAAACATTTCAGCATTCCCAATGAACACAAGTGAGGACACAATGTTTATACAGACATACAAGCACCCATTGGGATGACACTCAATCATTCGGTTTGCCCGTGGAGAAATTGCTCATTATCTGCAGGACCATTCCAGCATTGATAGAGGCGCTTCGAATGTCAGAGTCCAGACCTCAACTGAATATAGAGACCCCAGAAAGTATAGAGACAGAGCCTGCGCTGATGTGAAGATATGAGTTTTTCCAGCTTTCCAGAGAGAATTCCCAGTCTGCTGTTACTAAATGGACATACAGGAATAATGCCTGAAACATGACTAAATCATGGAATCACAGAATTATTTGACTGCAGCAGGGGCCATTTGGCTCATTGTACCTGTACAGGTTCTAATGCCAATCTCCTGTGATACTGCCATTATTGAGAAGTGGTATTGAGCATAACCGTTGGTTAATGCATTCTATGCTTCATTGCAGGTTTTCATATCTAGTCAGAAACCTTAAAAGAGGAGACAAGTTTCAACCAGGACTATCCCCATCTCAGACCCCAAAACTACCCCCAGCTCAGGCCCCAGGACTACCCACACATCAGGACCCAGGACTACCCCCACCTCAGGACCCAGGACTACCCCAGCTCAGGCCCCAGGACTACCAGGTCAGGCCCCAGGACTACCCCAGCTCAAGCACAAGGCCCACCCCCATCTCAGGCCCCAGGAATACCCCATCTCAGGCCCCAGGACTACCCCCATCTCAGGCCCCAGGTCGACCCCAAAACAGGACCAGGATTACCCCAGCTTAGACCCCAGGACTACCCCCATCTCAGGACCCAGGACTACCTCCACCTCAGGACCCAGGACTACCCCCACCTCAGGACCCAGGACTATCCCCACCTCAGGACCCAGGACTACCCCCACCTCAGGACACAGGACTACCCCTACCTCAGGCCCCAGGACTACCCCCATCTCAGGTCCCAGGAATACCCCAGCTCAGACACTATGTCTTGAAAGATGAACCTGACATTCAGAGAATGCAGTGCCTTAACATTCTTCTGGATCCAGGAACTTTCCTCCTGTCTCAGAATGATCCAAACTGTTACTAATAGTTACCTTCATCAGGACCAAGGTTTCCACTACAGTCAGTGTGACAATACTATGGCTTTAAGAAGTCTATTTTGTCCTGGTTATTTTCCTGAAGACAAGTTGAGACAGTGGTCAAGCATGGTCCGTTCCAAGCCAATAATGTAAACAGCTTATGAGCCCTTGGGTTTTTTAAATGTTGGGATAATAGAAGCAGCCTGAGTGGGTGGGGTCAAGCTCCCACTGAACCAGGATTTTAGTTCAACTTTCAGTAGCTCTTAAAGTTTGGAGCTGCTATGCATCTCTCATTGCTACAGCAAAAGTGTTTGACTTTTCTCTCTCTATCCTTTGGAGTTTTCTCTTGATGTCCGTTCCTCCTGGACTGGTGAAGTTAATGTGTGACAATCCATTTTACTGAATTTGCCTTTGTCAAAGGTATTTTTATGGGATGTTCCGGTTGCTGTACTGGAACAGTAGCAGTTTAGTAGTTAAATAATTGATTATTCGGTTAAGTTTTTCAATGGAGTTAAGTTAGAGTCATAGAGTAATAGAGATGTATAGCACAGAAACAGACACTTCGGTCCAACTTGTCCATGCTGACCAGATATTCTAAGTTAATCTAGCCCCATTTGCCATCACTTGGCCTATATCCCTCTAAATCCTCTCTATTCCTATACCCATCCAGATGCCTTTTAAATGTACCAGCCTCCACCAGTTCCTCTGGCAGCTCATTCCATACACACACTATTCTCTGCATGGAAAAGTTGCCCCTTTTAAATCTTTCCCCTCTCACCATACACCTATATCCTCTAGTTCTGGACTCCCCCATCCCAGGGAAAAGACTTTGTCTATTTACCCTATCCATGTCCCACATGATTTTATAAACCTGTTTCAGGTCACCCCTCAGCCTCCGACCCTCCAGGGAAAACAGCCCCAGCCTGTTCAGCCGCTCCCTACAGCTCAAGACCTCCAGCCCTGACAACATCCTTGTAAATCTTTTCTGATTGAGTTATTCCAATTCTTCTTTCTGTTGCCTGTAAAAATAAAGTGTATTTTGCTCAAAGTTGAATGTTCGACCAATTGAATTGCATCCGGAACACAATGCCATACACTTGCCTTTAAAAATAAGAAAATGTTGGGATCTAGCCTACCTTCATAGAATCCCTACAGTGTGGAAACAGGCCCTTTAGCCCAACAAGTCCACACCGACCCTCCAAAGATCAGCCCACCTAGACCCATTCCCCTAACCTAGTGCTCTACACTTAGCTCTGACTAATACACCTAATCCACACATCCCTGGACACTATCGGCAATTTCCCATGGCCAATCCACCTAACCTGCACATCTTTGGGTTGTGGGAGGAAACCGGAGCATACCCACACAGACATGGGGAGAATGAGCAAATTCCACACAGACAGTCGCCTGAGGCTGGAATCAAACCCGGGTCCCTGGTGCAGTCAGGCGGCAGTGCTAACCACTGAGCCACTGTACTGCCCTTCTTAATACTTTTTTGAGGGAGTTTTGTCCAGTTCATAACACCAATATGCATTCTAGATTACGCTTGAGGTGGTAATCTGGTGAATACCGAATTAAAGAACCTTCAGCTGATGGAGGCTATCATTGCATGATGATTCTGACACCATGAGGACTGCAGGAGACCAGCGCCTTGTGAATGACATACCTCCGGATTCATCTAAAAGAGGCTCGCTGGAGATGCAGTGAGTAGCAGGCCAGTGCTCGGCAGAGCTGTTATAATCAGACCTCAGTAGAAAAGAGGAGTCAATCCATGTTCTGACTGCTGCATCGAAGTGCGTGTGTGAGTCCACTGAAAGGGTGGTGATCACTGTGGAAACCCACTGCAGCAGAACACTCAGTGACTGTCAGATCTGAATTTTAGACCTGCCCTCCCTCATGTGATGCAGTGCAGCAGTGGCTGGGCAAGAGGGCTCAAGGCACCACCTCAACCTCGCTCCTGGTTGCCTCTTTCTCTCATTGAGCCATGGACCAAAGGGGAGGGGACCATGCACCAAAAGGAAGGAGAATGTCAGTTTGGCAGCCCAGAAGCTTCATCCCATGGCACTCCATGGGGGTATTTCCATTCCATTTCCCCTCCACCATTGAGCCTGTTGTCTATAATAGTTCAGGCCAAGGAAGGGCCTACAAGCTGTGCAGATGATCCTTAACAGGCCAGAGCCCCACTGGGCCTTCGACTGCCTAAAGTCAGCTATCAAGCTAATCTCCAGCAATATGGTGTAGCAGTTAGCATGCTGATTAGCAATTCCTGATGAAGGCCTTTAGCCTGAAACATTGACTCTCCTGCTCCTCGGATACTACCTGACCTGCTGTGCTTTTCCAGCACCACACTCTTGACTCTAATCTCCGGCATCTGCAGTACTCACTCTGGCCTAGTTAGTATGCTGTGTCCACCTCAGCTTTGGCTGTCTTGAGCTCTGAGGCAGAGACTTATGAACTGAAAGATTAATTAGTCATAAAGGCACAGGAGTGTCTATTCACCGCATAGATGAAACAGACTCCACCTGATTCATAAACTGAATTTACATAATACTGCTGCAATGGTGACGTGCACTTAAGTACATTGCACTTTGTTCCCAATCAGTTTCTGATGATGTTGGCCGATGGATATGCAAATTGTTGTCTCCCATCCATCAGTAGTGGTATGCACGACAATCCTAACATGCATGGGTTTCACTTGTAAAGTTGTGGACCTGGAATGTAGCTACCAACCCAATAGATAGTGTTCAACTGATTTTTATTTGTCTGAGGCTGCTGTCTAAGCAGCGTCTATGTCTTTACTGGTGACTTGGTGATCATGTCCTTTGCAAGCCATTAGAGGAGAAAGTGAGGTCTGTAGATGCTGGAGATCAGAGCTGAAAATGTGTTGCTGGAAAAGCGCAGCAGGTCAGGCAGCATCCAAGGAACAGGAAATTCGATGTTTCGGGCATAAGATTCCTGATGAAGGGCTTATGCCCGAAATGTCGAATTTCCTGTTCCTTGGATGCTGCCTGACCTGCTGCGCTTTTCCAGCAACACATTTTCAGCTTTGCAAGCCATTACCCTGATTTGGAGATTACATCAGTGAGATATGTAACTTCCTACTAAATTACAAGCGCATGTGCCTTCTAATATTGATGCATATACTTGTGCCAAAGGCCTGCAACAATTTTTCTTGTAGATGGCAGGAGTATGGAGTGTTATATAGATAACTGTTCTAGTCCTGCTGACACCAATACCACAATTTTGGCTAAGTAGCACATTTAGTGCCAATAGGATCTGTAGTATTTCACACTGATGCACATATGGGATCATAATATCAATTAAAGGTGAAACCATCAACTTCAGAGTAGCCACCAAAGCAACAGTACGATACAATGAAATGAGATGTCTGTGCCTGTGCGGATGTCCTGTATCAGGTTCATGACAAATGTCTAATAATCAATCACTCATCAGGGATTGATTAACTCTGTGGGTTAGTTTATTTAAAACAGCAAAACACATTAAAAATTATGAAGTAGGCATTACACCAAATGAACTGATATCTGTGTGTGCAGTTGGGAGGTAGAATCGCAACACTGTATACACTTAGTACATAGAATCCTTAAAGGTGAACTCTCTTAAAGGCAAAGTACACATCCAACAACCCTGAACTCCCACCTACCAGAGGTTTGAAATCTGCAGAGGCATTGAGTTGCAGCAGTGCCTCACTCAGCTGTGGCTGTGGCAGTGATGAGATTGTCATAGGCTGATTTCTCATGTCACTCCATTGCACTGGCATATATTGCTCCATCCACATCATTCATAAACAGCACTATCTTCCCCTTTGTCCTCATCATCTCTTGTCCTTTTGCTGAGTGAGGTACTGCAGAGCCTAGTAGTTCACAACAATCCTGGACATGCTCACTGGTGAGAACGCAGTGTTCTAACTGAGAGAGTGGAGCAGCAGATTCTTATTTCTATCAGTCTAAAAGCACTTGTGTGGATGCCTGGGTGGAACTGTACCACTCCTTGGATGCACTTAAAGGGATCTGCTGTTGTGTCATTAGTCAGCTCTCCCTGTGGATATCCCTCATTACCAACAAGTCAAGCCTGCGATAGGTGAATATGAACAAACACTTGTGGCACAAATGAGCTCTCATTGCTACGTGTGTGCAGTCTATTGACTGTTGTACCTGTGGAAATCCAGTGATTCCAAGTGAATCACACAGCCTGGCACTCAGAGTCTTATGAATCAAAATCATTTACTCTTCTGTACAGGGTATTGCCCACTTTCCAGCTACATTCGTGAATAGCTGACTGTGATATCCCATACTTTCACTAATGGAGCCTTGGAAGGAGCCATTGGTTGAGTGATCTTCAATGGTGCCAGCGTTGGATTGTCTTCCACCCATCATGGGCATAGGTCTTCCTGGAGGGGCTGGCATATGGGAGTGATAGCAGCCTACGATATCCACAGCCACCTTTGTCACTGCCTCTCTGACATTTGCATTTAGCTGCACTGCCTGCCTTTGTGTGACTGCAGACCAGGCCCCTATGGCCAGCATCTGTGCTGCATGAACCTCTGTTGTTCAGGCCACTGCCTGCCTACTCCTGAGCCACATGCTGACAGTTCCTGCTCTGTTGCACCATAACCAGCAGAAGTCTTGGTTCGACCTGAGCCTCTGAGATGACCTGTGAACCCATTCTGATCAGCACATTCTTTGTGACCCTCCTTTAGGTCTTGGCAGTGCACACTCCCTCAATTACTGTTTAGCTTCTCTCCATTACCCTCCAGCCTCAGTTTAATCTCTTAGCTAAGTTCTACCCACACCTTTATTGGTGTTGACCAGAGACTTTTGAGCTTCCCCCGGCACATTGGTACAACGTTCCTTGTAATCCTCAACCTGCCGTAATTAAAACATGGGGCACTCTTAAAATTGAAGTTACGCTTTGGAAAATGTTAGCTCAGGGCGGCAATTGCCTTTCTCAGTTCCAAATTTTTTAACACTCTTAATTCTGGTGAGGTTTTCCAAAGAGCTGATTCATTTCTGTGTATTGGCACAATCCACTATATATCATTTATTGATAACGGGTCACTTAAGGAGTTAACATGCTCCTCACCTCATCCTGTTTCTTTTGCAAATTTGGATGGGGGAGGGGATGGGTCGATTGCATAGTCTGTGGATACGTCCAAGGTCACGTGAGGCTGCAAGCTAGTAAAGGGCTTGCCAACTTTATTGCTCCCCTCTTGACAGACCTTTTCACTGCTATGCGCCACACAATCTGGGATCCCAGCTGGGAATCTGTTAACCTAATCCAATGAGGCTGGGGAAGTCTGAATGTCAGTTGAAGTTGGTACTTCAACTGTTGGTCATCTGCTATACAGTCTCCTCTATTCAGCATTGCTTTCCAAATACAGGATTTAAAGTGACAGCAAGAGAAAGAAATATGATGAAAATGTTGGCATGCGTGACATCCACACTCCACTAATAATGCAAACTGTACAAATTGTATGCAAAACCTAATTGTCCACGTGCATTATACTTGATTCTGCATCTACTGAGTCAGAATATACAATTATACAATAAAATGCCTCTAACGTCAACAGCAAATTATCGTGGGGAGATTTACAGAAATCTATATAGAAGCTTATACAATTTTATTCACGCAGAATGTGGTGTGTTATGGAATGAGCTGCCAGAGGAAGTGGTGGGGGCTGGTACAATTACAGCATTTAAAAGGCATCTAAATGGGTATATGAATAGGAAGAGTTTCGCGGGATGTGGACCTAATGCTGGCAAAAAGGACTAGGTTAATTTAGGGTATGGATTAGTTGGACAGAAAGGTCTGTTTCCATGCTGTACATCTCTATGACTCTGTATATAGGTAAGAAGATTGGATCTCTTTAACAAAGGGTTCGACAGCATTGGCAAATTGAGTACTTATAATCTTACAGTCATAACACAGAATAATAGACATATCATAATAGCCTTAGAGATGGATTGTAAATTCTGCGGTAGACTCCTGCAAATTAGGTCAATAGAGAACTGCATCAAGGCACACTCAACAAAGTCATCGAAGGACTGTCTAAAAATTGTAAATCAGGTTTCAAGCAGTTAAAACATCAAAATGCATATGGCAGTGAGTGTGTGAGAGAGAGAGAGAGAGAGAGGGAGATTGGTAACATGAATGTACAAACAGCTGCCATCATCTCTGCAGGAGAAGTTTGCACAGGCTGTGCTGTCTAATCCAAGTGAAAAGCAAAACCCTGCTTGACTGTTTGTTATACCGAATGGGATGGATTAAGGCTTTCCTTTGGCACAGTGACAGACCACCCTTGACCCGAATCTTGTAAGGCTTTGCATCTCTGAATACAAAGAAAAGGAGGAAAGGTTGACTTGTGGGGACAAAAGCAAAGGAGGATGAAAGAAGGGAAATCTTCCTAAGAGTGGCATGTGGATTAAAATGGCTCACAGAGCTGAAGCAAGCCCTGATTTTAAACATTAGGCGATTAGTAAGTCAGAGGCAAATGTATACAATCTAATATTAATGTCTCCAGATAACTAGTTTATATTGTTTGCTGGTATAGCTCAGATTAGTATGAAAAGTGCAAGTGATAGATTCTGGTAGATGTCAGTGTCCTTTATATGGTAGATTGACCATTGGAAAAGGTCACTTGAAATGGCCTCTCTGTTGGGTAGCCACCTTTTTGCAATTGATGCTAATCTCTATTTTAATATATTTTATCAACAAAATATTTATGTCTTCTCTGTAAGGTTGCTGGCAGCAGGAGCAGGTTAATGGCACAGTACTTTAATCAAAGCCAGTGATTGAAGAATAAGAAACAGATTGCTTCCAGAGTGTTTAACTCTTTAATCAATAAAAGCAGTCTTTCTGCAGCTGCAGTTATTGGACAATTCCCATGTACTTTAAGCTGCAACAGTTAATTGGAGTATGTTCTCTTGGTCTTTCATCAGTCAGCACAATACTGTGTGTTTATACTGAGAGCTTAGGCATCATCCAAACATAAAAAGCATTTGGCCATCAGCAATGGGCCACACAATAGACATGAAGTGCTTGACATGAACCTCCCTCTTTGTTACTGGTGAGAGGGGAAAGATTTAAAAGGGACCTAAGGGTCAACTTTTTCAAGCAGAGGGTGGTGTATGTATGGATTGTCAGAGGAAGTGGTGGAGGCTGGTAAAAATCCAACATTTATAAGGTATCTGGATGGGTACATGAATAGGAAAGGGTTTAGAGAAACAGCTAAATGCTGGCAAAGGGGATGAGATTAATTTAGGATAATTGGTCGGCATGGTCAACTTGGACTCAAAGGTCTGTTTCCATGCTGGCCAGTTCTGTGACTCTAAAATGGCCTTGAGGCTGAAATGAGTGAACCAAAATTGCTTAAAATATAATCATTACATTCATGTCTGAGTGTTTTTGGAGATGGAGCCTGTGGTGTCCACCAATACTCACGATTCCTTAGGGCACTATAGAGGATGAAGTGTTTTATCTCCCCTTCCAGTTCCATCTTGATTTAGCCTCCTCCCTCTTTCCCTACTTCTCCCTCACTTTCGATGATTTATATTACCATTAACGGGCTTAAAGTTATTCAATTAGAGAGATGGGCGATTTACAAATGGTGGTTAATAGATGAAAAAATACCACACGTTGTTTGGTGATGGAAAAAAGATGATCATCTTCAGGATTCAAAGGAAGGCAGTGGTGTAATGGCTATGTCAAGGAACTAGCAATTCAGAATGTTCTGGGGACACAGTCTTGAATTCCATCGTGGCAGATGGTGACAATTTGAATTCAGTAAAACTTTAAATAAATATTAGCCTAATGGTGTCCATCTAACCACTGACAATTGTCATAAAACACCTGTCTTGTTCATTAATATCCTTTAGGGAAGGAAATCTGCCATCCTCCCCTGCTCTGGCTTAAATGTGACTGTTGGGTAAGACTTAAGTGCATTTGGAGAGGCAAGGAATTAATAGGGATAGTCAGTATGGTTTTGTGCGAGGGAAATTGTGTCTCACAAACATGATTGAGTTTTGTGAGGAAGTAACCAAAAAAATTGATGAGGGCAGAATAGTGGACATTGTTTACTTGGACTTTAGTAAAGCCTTTCCTAAGGTTCTGCATGGTAGACTAATTAATAAAATTAGATCACATGGGATGCAGGGCGATCTTGCCAATTGGATACAAAATTGACTTTACAGTAGGAAGTGGAGTGTGGCGGTGGAGGGCTGTTTTTCAGACTGGAACCAATGACCAGCGGTCTTCCACAGTGACTGGTACTGGGTCCACTTTTGTTTGTCATTTATATAAATGATTTGTATGAGAGACATGGTTAGTAAATTTGCGGATGACATCAAAATTGATGGTATAGTGGGCAGTGGAGAAGGTTATATAACATAACAAAGAGATCTTGATCAATTGGATCAATGGACGGAGGAGTGGCAGGTAGAATTTTATTTGGAGAAATGCAAGGTATTGTATTTTGGTAAAAAAAACAAGGGCTGGACTTATATAAATTAATTGTAGGGTCTTGTAAGTGTTGTAGAACAGAGGGATACCTAGGCATTTAGGTATATAATTCTTTGAAGTTTCTGTCATGTATAGGTAGGGTAGTTAAGAAGGCTTTAGCATGCTTGTCTTCATTGCTCAGACCTTTGAATTCAGGAGCTGGGATGTCATGGTGACGTTGTCCAGGAACGAGGTTAGATCTCTTCTGGAGTACTGTGTGCAATTCTGGTTGCCCCAGTGGAGGAAGAATGTTATAAACTGGAGAGGGTTCAGAGAAGATTTACCAGAATGTTGCCAGCAATGAAGGGTTTGAGTTATAAAAATAACCTGGGGCTTTTCTCACTGGAGCTTCAGAGGTTGAGGGGTGATCTTATAGAGATTTATAAAATCATAAGGGGTATAGATTAGATGAATGGTGGGTGTCATTCCTCTAGGGTGGAGGTTTCAAAACTAGGGGCATAGTTTTAAGGTGAGAGGAGAAAGATTTTAAAAGACATGAAAGTTTTTTTTTCATAGTGAGTGTTTGGTGTGTGGAATGAACTGCCAGAAGAAGTGATGGATGCAGGTACAGTTACAACATTTAAAAGACATTTGTATAAATACATGAGTTGCAAAAGTTTTGTGGGATATGGGCCAAATGAAGGCAGGTGGGCATAGCTTAGTTTGGGAACATGGCTGGCATGGATTAGCTGAATGAAAGGATCTGTTTCCATGCTGTATGACTCTATGACTATGACTCTTAACTGCCCCTAGACAATTAAGGGTGGGCAATAAATACTGACCTAGTCAGTGATGCCCACATTCCATGAATGAACTTAACAAAATTTATGCTTAATACTTGTTTGTTGTACAGGTGTATGTTTTTGAGATGGGAGGAGAATTACTGAAGTGTGAGTTCTTCTTTGGAGGCTAGTTAAGGTCTGTTTAAAGTGATCTGTAGCTATTTAAATCAACAATCCTTTAAAATGTGAAAAAAGCTGCAGTTTAAATCTGTCAATTAGATTTTTAAAAATACATGTTGCTGAAGTACATTAATGGGCAGGTCATCTGGTGTAACTTCTGAAGTACTACTTATTCTTGTGTGTGAAGAGACTTCACTGTTGACATTTCACAAAGACTGTATTACATCTGCACTCATCCTGGGTATGAGGCTGAATTTCACAAAGTCCAGAACTACTTACCATAGCAGAATGGCTGGGTTTAAATTTTGATTGATTGTTTTAAGAAGCTATAAAATGATTAGCTGTCTCTGATGTGGTTACTAAATAGAAGTTTGTTTGGATTTATGATAGATTGACCATGAAAGGGGATCTAAACTGTTTGAATGGGTTTCATGAATGTGAGTTTCTTTATCCTATATCACAAGTATGAGTGATAGCTCTCTTATATCAAGAGAAGTATGTTTTTTCTTCTCTTGAGGTCTGCCTGTCGAAGATAATTGGGGAATTGCTTTTGAGGTGAAATGGGGGCATTTGGTAGAATAGTGTTGGCATGTAGATATGAGGTGGCATGCAAATGACATGGAGGGATAAATGAGGATGAGAGAAAGGGGCTATAGAGTTTAATAATCTTTTATAAAACTGTACTGAAATCTCAGAGAACGGTGGCAGGTCTACTAACTAGTTAGCCTTGGAACTCAACCATCTAAATGTCTGCTTCAGAATTGCCTCTGCAGTTTAATCTTACGGTGGCCTCCCAGGAGTAAAAAAAACTCCTTGTTATAGAGCCCTTTATTTTGAATCAGATCTGCTGACTCGGGAAGTTTCCCATCTTGAACTACCTGCCTCAGTTGCAACACTCTGGTCCCTTACTTCCTTCCCTCAGTACAAATGCTGCCTGACCTTGTGAGTATTTTTTAATATTTCCTGGTTTTATTTGTAATTTTTCTTCCTCCTTCCTCCAACGAAAGTTTGGGAAAACACGACCTAAATACTCCTTTGAGATCAGGCAATAGGAGCTTCTGCGAGAAAGTGAAAAGCTCCTGTCCACCATTCGCCTGTCTTTAGCACAGTTGAAAAAGAATTGAACTGGTCATTCATTCTTTAGAGGATCTGGCTGTGTGCAAGATAGCTTTGGCATTGCATTTAATGTTTTTTAATTGTTGGTGAAACACTTCAAGATATTTCCTAGGAATGTGTTGAAATATATTTGAAGACTTTCTTTTCCTTTACTTAACTATAATCGGTTCTGCTATAACGAGGTAGTTCAGTTCTCTTGTAATTCTGATTAGAAGAAAATCGCATAAGAGCAGCACTATTTAAACTAATGGGGCCAGAATCGCGTTATAACCACCACACACTTTAAAAGTTGGCACTTTAGAAACAGTGCCCTCAATTCACCAATCGTGTTACAGCGAATTCGCATTAATGAAACACACATTATGGCAAAACAACCTGTATAGATCATTAGTTCTCTTTGTTGGCAAAAATTGCAAAAGTTATCTTAACTTTTCATCCTATATAATTTGATCAATACCTTGAAGGTCCAGAGTAGCCTTATCAGTTATATATTTTTAACCTTTTTATTTTTAAACTATTCAAAATGGTCCTGGATTTGTGGCAGCAATTGAGGCTTTTCACTGTACTTTACTGTATTATTCCCTGTAAAATGCAAGTGACAATAAATCATTCAATGATAATCCAGATGCGAGTTTATCAGGAGTGTGTCATACTGAGTGAACAGGATGTGGGTGTAAACAGTCAGATTAGACAGTATATTTCAGGTGCAAATGTGTTGCTGGTCAAAGCACAGCAGGCCAGGCAGCATCTCAGGAATAGAGAATTCGACGTTTCGAGCATAAGCCCTTCATCAGGAATAAGAGAGAGAGAGCCAAGCAGGCTAAGATAAAAGGTAGGGAGTAGGGACTAGGGGGAGGGGCGATAGAGGTGGGATAGGTGGAAGGAGGTCACGGTGAGGGTGATAGGTCGGAGTGGGGTGGGGGCGGAGAGGTCAGGAAGAGGATTGCAGGTTAGGAGGGCGGTGCTGAGTTGAGGGAACCGACTGAGACAAGGTGGGGGGAGGGGAAATGAGGAAACTGGAGAAATCTGAATTCATACCTTGTGGTTGGAGGGTTCCCAGGCGGAAGATGAAGCGCTCCTCCTCCAGCCGTCGTGTAGTTGTGTTCTGCCGGTGGAGGAGTCCAAGGACCTGCATGTCCTCGGTGGAGTGGGAGGGAGAGTTAAAGTGTTGAGCCACGGGGTGATTGGGTTGGTTGGTTCGGGTGGCCCGGAGGTGTTCTCTGAAGCGTTCCGCAAGTAAGCGGCCTGTCTCACCAATATAGAGGAGGCCACATCGGGTGCAGCGGATGCAATAGATGATGTCTGTGGAGGTACAGGTGAACTTGTGGCGGATATGGAAGGATCCCTTGGGGCCTTGGAGGGAAGTGAGTGTGGAGGTGTGGGCGCAAGTTTTACATTTCCTGCGGTTGCAGGGGACGGTGCCGGGGGTGGAGGTTGGGTTGGTGGGGGGTGTGGATCTGACGAGGGAGTCACGAAGGGAGTGGTCCTTGCGGAAGGACCACTCCCTTCGTGACTCCCTCGTCAGATCCACACCCCCCACCAACCCAACCTCCACCCCCGGCACCTTCCCCTGCAACCGCAGGAAATGTAAAACTTGCGCCCACACCTCCACACTCACTTCCCTCCAAGGCCCCAAGGGATCCTTCCATATCCGCCACAAGTTCACCTGTACCTCCACAGACATCATCTATTGCATCCGCTGCACCGATGTGGCCTCCTCTATATTGGTGAGACAGGCCGCTTACTTGCGGAACGCTTCAGAGAACACCTCCGGGCCGCCCGAACCAACCAACCCAATCACCCCGTGGCTCAACACTTTAACTCTCCCTCCCACTCCACCGAGGACATGCAGGTCCTTGGACTCCTTCACCGGCAGAACACAACAACACGACGGCTGGAGGAGGAGCGCCTCATCTTCCGCCTGGGAACCCTCCAACCACAAGGTATGAATTCAGATTTCTCCAGTTTCCTCATTTCCCCTCCCCCCACCTTGTCTCAGTCGGTTCCCTCAACTCAGCACCGCCCTCCTAACCTGCAATCCTCTTCCTGACCTCTCCGCCCCCACCCCACTCCGACCTATCACCCTCACCTTGACCTCCTTCCACCTATCCCACCTCTATCGCCCCTCCCCCTAGTCCCTCCTCCCTACCTTTTATCTTAGCCTGCTTGGCTCTCTCTCTCTTATTCCTGATGAAGGGCTTATGCTCGAAACGTCGAATTCTCTATTCCTGAGATGCTGCCTGGCCTGCTGTGCTTTGACCAGCAACACATTTGCAGCTGTGATCTCCAGCATCTGCAGACCTCATTTTTTACTAGTATATTTCAGGTCCTAATCTCCTGCTGAGGTCTTTGTTGATCATCCACCCCAAACATGGCATACGTATCCGAAAGGACAGTGCTACAGCAGTGAACTTGCCTGTATTCAGACTCCTTTCTTTTCAGTGTCTGCTATGCTGGGATTACTCAGGATTGCAGGCACTTGTCCAGGTGATATGAGACCTGGATTCCAATCTGTACCCGAATAATTCCTGTTGAGTCATAGATCATAGAATAATACAACGCAGATGGCCCTCGATGTTGTGCCGACCTGTGAACTATTCTCAGCTCGTTCCCCCTACACTATCCCATCATCATCCAGGTGCTCATCGAAGGATTGTTTAAATCTCCCTAATGTGGCTTCGTTAACTACATTAGCAGGTAGGGCATTCCACGCCCTTACCAGTCTCTGTGTCATGAATACTGGCCCTCTGATATAAAGCTACCAAAAGAAATGGTCCCCTCTCTAGTGTTGGCTGGTCTATGAATGGCTTGAAATGCATCAGCCCCTCCCTAGTAGCTTTACGTGATACCGATAGTGGCATGAGCATCAAAGATTCCTTCGGTGCACTCAGCAGTGGGAGTCACTGACAGGTACAGCTTTGAGTAGTCAGGCTATGGATATTTGGGGCCAATTCTGAAAATATCACAATTTGATGAACTGACAAAGATGACCTATTTTAATCAAGCCTAAAGTACAGTTTAGAATTGATCATTCTACAATAACGTGAAGTACAGAAAATAAAGACTTTCATTACTATAACATTTTTTCATAACCACAGGATATTCCAGTATGTCTTAAAGGCAATAAAGTGCTTTTGAAGTACTTTTTAATACAGGAAAGCTCCTATACATAGCAATATGGTAATGAGCAGATAATCTGCTGGGGTGCTATTGACTTGGGAGGTGGGGTAGGGTAGTGGTGGGGGTAATTATTGATCATTACGCCAGGGCCCCTGCTCTTCTTCCAAAATAGTACGATGGATTTTTATATATCCACCTTGCAGGGCACACAAGTTCTCAATTTTACATCTCAACCAAAAGACTGTATCTCAGCAGTGCAGAACTTCCTCTTTGTTGCACTGGCGTGTCAGCATAATTTTTGTGATCCAACCCTGGAGCAGAACTTAAATACACAACCTTATAACCAGAGGTGAGAGTATCACCAACTGAGCTACAGCAGCATGAATTAGTATGATATTTTCAAAAATGACCTGAGTTTACAAGAAGCTAACACAACAAAATACGATCGTTCCACTGAGTGAACAATTATGTCTGCTCGTGACCTGACTCTCCCACTTTAGACAAACAATGTATAAATATGTAGAGGATTGAATTCAATTTTGGCTTAATTCTTCCAAATTCTATTCTGATGTCCTGAAAGCAAACTTTTTGTCTCCTAGTGTTCTGAACTCCTTTTAC
This sequence comes from Hemiscyllium ocellatum, assembly GCF_020745735.1. Classification (NCBI taxonomy): domain Eukaryota; kingdom Metazoa; phylum Chordata; class Chondrichthyes; order Orectolobiformes; family Hemiscylliidae; genus Hemiscyllium; species Hemiscyllium ocellatum. The sequence goes on from NC_083431.1 coordinate 23,430,737, forward strand.
AATTATAAAGTAAAGGCACCTCCAGTGATTTTCTTTTAATATACAGCAGAATTACTAGAGATTAAACCCAAAGGCTACATTTTTGAAATTTCATGCTGCCTCACAAGAGTTATTCCAGGTATCTATTTTGGAGTTAATCATTTAACAAAGTAACTCCATTTGGCTATCATCCACATGCAAAGTGGCATAGTTATCTTAATACAAATGTCAAACCACAATGTATTATGAAAAAAATTGCAACAGTCTAAGATGATTTATGTGTATTATTGGAAGGGAAATCAGTACGGTATGGTAACTCCAGCAAATATATACATGTTAAATAGTGACAATCCCAAATCCACGATGGAGATGATTTGAATGTTGGTCTGCCACGTTAGTCCTAACAGTGTAAAGAAGGAAGGTTGGTAAATGATCTGTTCCCTCAACTTCATGCAGATAGATTACATGTAGACGACCCATACGTATGCAAAAAGCTTGTCTGAGCACTGTAGAAGTTTGAGTAGGAAAGGTAACCTTTCGTTCCAAAGTCAAAATTGAATGTATAAGATTTTTAGAAATAAAACTAATAACAGTTAATTTTGTCATACAGTGATAAACAAGTGATAGTGAGAGGTGGAAACTTTTGCCTCCAGACAGAGAAAGTACCACAAACCCATTCTTGCTTAAATAATTTCTTGAAGAAAAGCAGAAACATTAGAATGTCTTTGATAATGTTAGATTAAAAAGGCAAGGAACCTGTGTGAAATTCTAGATTGTCCTCAACTGGTTTATTGTATTCAACATACATTAGGAAAGAAGTGAAGACATTAGAAAAGGTATTGGAAACATTCATGAAAATAATTCCAGGTTGAAGTACTTTACTTAGTTGGATGGATTAGAGAAGATGGTGTTGTTCTTTTTGTAGAAGAGAAAGTGGAGAGGAGATTCAGAGTTGTGAAGAACCTGCACAGAGTTAATAGGGAAAACCTGTTCCCTGTAGTGGAAGGATTTCAAACCCGAAAGACACTGATTGAAGAAGCAAGAGCAACATAAGGAAGGTTTGTAGCAAATGGCTACAATTTGGAGTATGTTGTGTGAGAATGTGGTCGAAGTGAATTAGATACGTGACTGAAGAGAGAAATCCAAGAGGTTTGGATTCTCTTGATGAGAGATGGCACAGACACCATGGACTGAGCCTTCTCTGTGCTGTGAAATTCTATATAATAGATGTCTTACAGGATATCTTGAAGGGATGGACACTAATTCTTATGAGGCTCACATGCTCAAATAATATGAACATAAACATAACGAAAAATAAATAGACCTCTTGGTTGCACCATGAAGCAAGACAAATCTGCAAAGTACATCACGTTATAGCCCCTGTGCAGTCTCTGGCTATATGCACTTCATCAAGTTGAAAGACCTGGAGAGCAGTTTGCCAAAAGGCAAAGGATAGGAGAGACATACTTTCCACCAGCAAACTGGTCAAGGGAAGAGTATCACTGCATTTTACACATTACACCTTTATCTGCCCCTAATTAAGGCTCCCTAAGAAATGGTAACACAAAGTATGGGGTCAATGGCAAGATATTCAACATATAATGAACCTGTGTATAAGGTCAAACTAGAGAAACATATTGAAAGAAAATTAAAAAAAACCTTAGCAAAATGAAAGTAGAACGAATTGTTTATTACGTTGATGATACTTCAAAGGTCCTTCATTGGAGGTCATGACAAACATTATAGAAATGCAAGTTCTTTTTACTTAGACACAGCCTCAAGCTACAACCAAATCTCCTAATAAAGAAACTAATATTACGTCTATTTTTAGATGTACCTAAATATTTATTATGGTGCCGTTTGGACTCAAACTTGCAACTGATGGAGAGGCATCTCACCATTGATGAAACAGGTCCAGGGATTCAGGCAAATGTTGATTAACACCCAGCACGCAATACAAATATAGCTTTTTGTAATGTAGCAGAATGAGAAATTTTGAGCATTGAATATTGTCATATATGCAGCATGTAGGCATTATTCATTTTATCATTTGCATATTTCTGTCTTGTTGGATCAAGGGAGGAACTGTATTCAGCAGAGGTGAAACAGGTTTGGAAGCTGCCTGAATGCTGGTAGAGCTAAAGGCTCCAAGCGTTCTTAAACTGGGTCCACAGCAGGTTAACCATACACTGCCTTCACTGTGGCTACCCTACTAACAAGTGAAAAAAAGACCAAGGTACTCCAGGAGAAAAGTATTTTAAAACGTGAGCAGGACTTGCATGATGATAATGCCAAGAAAAGTAGAGGAAAGCAATTAAATAGAATAGAAATCAGAGGCTGAAAACACAATTGGAAGGACAGACCAGCTCTAGTATGAGACAGAGGAGCAAGAGAATAGCATAACTGTGACCACACAGGAGGAAATACCTCCAGTCAGGATGGAGAAACTAACAACCTGTTGAAAAGTTAGTGCCAAGGGAATATTAGTGCATTCTATGTAATATGATCCTGAAGGAACTGAACATGATTTTATCACTCTAAATTTATAATGCAAATGACTCTTTCTAATGGGAAATGCACTTGTGTACTATTACAATGTAATCCTGCTCTGATCATAACTGTACTGCAATAAATCACTCATGGATACTGTTTTTCCATTCTCAACTCCAAACAGAAATAAAAGAATGCTTTGCATAATCGGTTACAAAAGCTAGAAATACAAACGGATAACCCATTGGCTTCTGCTTCCTTTTTATTTACATTTTATTTATTCTTGCTTTTTATTTTGTAAGGGAGCATTATATTCTTTTGAGAGTTTTTGGTCATTACACAGCATAATTCATTTCTTTGCTAAAGGTAACCACCAATATCATTTAAATGTGTATGGAATGAGCTGCCAGAGGAAGTGGTGGAGGCTGGTACAATTACAACATTTAAAAGACGTCTGGATTGCTGTATGAGTAGGAAAGGTTTAGAGGGATATGGGTGAAATACTAGTAAATGGGACTAGATTTATTTAGGATATCTGGTCAGCATGGACGGTTGAACCGAAGGGTTTCCATGCTGTACAGCTCTATGACTCCATGACTCTATGACTGCTGCTTAATCTGTATATAGATTAGATAAATCTGAACACAGTGGGTCTAACAGTAGCTGCATTCAGGGTAAACCAATGTCCTAAGTAAAAATCAAAAGAACTGTGAGTGCTGTAAATCAGAAACAAAAGCAGAGGTTGCTGGAAAAGCTCAGCATGTCTGGCAACATCTCTGGAAATATTCTCCACAGATGCTGCCAGACCAGTTAAGCTTTTGCAGCAATTTCTGCTTCGGTAAACCAATGTCATGTTTGGGTCAATGTCCATGGTGACAACATATTACATAGCTGTGCAAACATATAATTGTATCACTGGCATGTGACATTACCTTTAAGAACCCCTGGAGTGATCACGGTTGGAGGTGCTTGATTGGATTTGTTTGAATCCACTTTCAGTCAAAAAGCTTCCTTGATATGAAATGGAAGCATGCTTTCTAGGTAATGTTTGGTTCCCAGAGTTTGTATGGAATTAGCAGATCTCTGCTAGGTTGCTATTCAGACATGACAATCTATCTTGTTTCCAGGGAGTGAAAAGGTCCCACTCCTGATGGAATAAAGAACAGAACATTTTAAATACATGTAAAGGAAGATAGCAGTAAAAGTGAACATAGGCCCTGTAGAGAATCACAGAATAGACAATGGCAGGATTCAAGTCCTCAAACATTTCCTGGATCTCTGGATTAATAGCCCCAAGATAATACCACTAAACTATTACCTCCCAGTTGGCTTTAAAGTACTTAATTGGCTGTAAAGTGTTCTAAGTTGTCCTGAGGCTGTGAAGATTTGACCGAAGTGCAATTATTTATTTTCTTTTACAAACAATTATTTTTGGCTGTCCCTCAATTTGAGGATGGAGTCTTCTCAGTGTTGTGAGTTTCTACGGTGGGTCTACATGTGACTGAACAGACTCATCAACAGAACTGAGTGTCCTTGTCTTCATGGGGGATGATGTAGTGGGATCCTAAGTACAGGAATTGTTTTCTTCACTGCCATTGCTGTCTCATTTTTCAGGTCTTTAGATGCCATGCATGATGAAACTTGTTGGGACAGTTGTCTCCTTTCTGAGTGATTTGTAGCAAGTTCATCCCAGCTCTTAAAGGCAATGCTGCTGCAGTCAAGTCACCTTTGGAGTATTTTGGGAGCATTCTCCTGGCCCTCCCCAGAACCTTGGTGAGGGAGACAGAAACAAAGGTCCGGGACAGAGATGTTGGTTTTGTGGGATTTTTACCTGAATTACTGTAAACTTTGCTTCAAGAAGGAAATAGATTTTTTAAAAACCTGATAGTCCTTTAATTAAATCTGGAAAAGATCATGACTGCTGGTGCAATTTCTTTAAAGTTCCTAAGTGTTACATACACAGTCCAGGTCTTGCTGTGGTGAAGGAGTGTGGTGACCACAATTGTCCTTTTCAACAAGTACAGTAGTATAAACACAACAAAATACATTTACAGTCAATTCTCTTTGTAGCTTCTATCTCACCACAAAGAATCCACGATACATTCAAATGAAAGAGATGAAAATGGTGTCATGCAACAAACTATTTCTGTGCTTGACTTCTCTAATCTGAACATGTTTATTGGCTGCACCAATGAATGAATGAATGGATAATTAATTAGTAATCCTGTAACAGAGGTGGTTAGTAAATGAGGCAACTTCATTAAAATAAGGATCTTACAAAAATGTCTGACAGAGTAGCGAAATGTTATCCTGCAACAAATGGGCTTTACATGGTTAATAGATTTTTTAAAAATGCTTTTATTGTACCAAACATTGTTGGATACTTATAATGCAGGAGGTTCACTGAAGTAGTTTTGGTTATTTGTAAGCTGTACATGGCCCTGAAATATCAGTTAGGACATCAGAAACAGAATTATTTACTGGGAAAATGCCCTCAGGGCCCTTGTACTGGACAACTATTACAGCACAGTAATTACTTGAAATTTAGTCCACCTGTCGATGGGGGCATGTCTCGCAAAAATAAAGTTATACCTCCACTGCTGTCTGGTATTGGTTAATGAATATAAATCAGATGGTTTATAGTTAGCGAACATGTAATTAGGGCTGAAATGAGCTGAATTCCAATGAAGAGAGCCTGAGGAAAAAAGCACAAGATACATTAAGACACAAGTTTCTGTTACACTAAGAACAGTTAAGGTTTGGTTCACCTCTGGAAATGCATGACCTGTTGCTGCTATACAAAGAATTAATGCTGATTTACCGGCAAGCATTTTGTGCAGTTTACATATAGTCTAAATACTCTCCAGATGGGTAATGCCATGTTCCCTTGTTTGGCTACAAAATTGCTTATTACACATATTGATAATGTATGACTTAAGAGAGAAATTAACAAAATATTTAAGACAATCCAAATAGCGATAAGCTGCTTTTTTAAATTTTAATAACTCCTGAGTTTTGTACATATTGTAAATTTTTACCCCGCCTCTAGAATTACTTTCAACCTGTGATCTGCAGACTTCGCAAATTCAAGAGCCTGTTGCTTGTGTCTTTGCGACCTATCTTCTCTACAATTCAATGGTGGTCATATCCTGGGCCAGGAAACATAGGCCTTTAGCTTATTTTGTCAAAACAACAAGAAGCATTTATATAAAAGCAAAATACTGCAGATGCAGGAAATCTGAAGTAAAAACAGAATGCCCTGGAGAAACTCAGCAGGTCTGGCAGCATCTGTGGAGAGAGGAACAGAGTTAATGTCTCAAGTCTGATTAGGAGATGAAGCACTTCATAATAAAACATTACAAGGCATATTGTTCGACAAAATTTGATATCGAACCATGTAAAAAGATATTAGGAGAGATGTTCAAAAGCTTGCTTAAAGAGTTAGCTTTAAAATGTCTGTAATCAAAATATGTATGATCCACTTTAATGAGTCTGGACTCCTGGGGGTTAGGTAATTTTAACTTTATGAGGCAGTCTGCTTCTCAGGGGTGTGGTATATTGAGTCTAACTCGATGTGTTTGTTTATAGAGTTCTAGTTGGAATGCCATGCATCTAGGAATTCTCATGCGTGTCATTGTTTGGCCTGTCCTAGGATGGACATATTGTCCCAGTCGAACTCGTGTCTATCACATCTGTATGTGAAGATACTAGTTAGAGAGGGTCATGTCTTATTGTGGCTAGTTGATGTTCATGTATCCTAGTGGCTAGTTTTCAGTCTGTTTGTCCAATGTAGTGTTTGTTACAATGGATTGTGGGACAGTTTTCCCTGCAGTGAGATAAGGAGAAGGATTGAATGTAATAGAGTGGTTGCAGCAGCATTGGGTAAGCATGAGATGGTGAGGTGTGCCAGGCTAAATGAGGAAGAAACTCAGTGGGGAGAAAATTTTGGTAGTTTGAGAGAATGAGGCAAATATGAGCCTTTGTGTGAAAATGATGCATGTGATGTTGATGCTTTCAGGCTATGGGGCTCTGAGAGATGTCTGTGCAGTATCACAGTTAGAATAGGTATCCCAGTGAGTGTGATTGAGCACTGTCAAATTGTACCACTTTGCCTCATAGAGTACAGCTTGCTGCACTGCTTTCAGCCCCTTTGATGCCAGTTCATGGCACTGACCTGCCCTGCAATTTCAGTGAAGGCTGGACAGTGCAGTTGAGGTTGCAGTGCAGTCCAAGGGCTGCTACTCATCGAGAACAGGATGTCCCCTTTGCTGATGACCCCATCTAGCAGCAGCTGGAGGGCAGCATTGGTGGACCTGAGAGACAGTTGGGTTTCTTAGGGGCAACTCAGGGTTTCTATGGCTGGCCAACATGGGCTAAGGGGCAATTGTGGCTTTAGAGTCATAAGTGGTGTCCAACTCACCATTTATCATGGCTGCAGAACCTCTGAGCCCAGATTGTTGACCAAGGCAAGAACATCCAGCTTGCTGACCTTGTGGTTCACTAAGTAACTCCCATAACATCTCACCTACATCGATAATGAGCTGAGATAAGAGCATCAGCAGATGTAATGCCATCCATATGCTCAATGCCATACTTTGACTTCAAAGCAGAAAATTTCACCCAATGTCTCCAACCTCCACCCTGGCTCACAACACATTGAGGCTTACAATCTCCCCTCCACAAACCCTTCCAAACTCCTCACAATGTTAACTAATTAAGTAATTAACTACTGAAAAGTAAAGCTCCTTCCTTTGTTTTGAGGCAAATTAACTTGGGAGGCACAGTTACTGAAACTTTGTTGGAACTAGTGAGCTGGTTCTATTGTGATGGCCTGTTCTATGGTCCAGGTCCATTCCTGATTGGTGGTTTTTGAAATTAATGGCAGAATGACGGTCATCCTGGACAAAGCAGAGTGCATCCAAAAAGCGCAACAACTACTTGCAGATACCAACACCTATACCAAAAGAATGAGTTTGACCCCACCCCACAGCTCACCAATAGGATAAACAACACACTGAGGAACCTACAAAAAAATGGACAGATAACCAGGTTTGACCTACGGAGAATGAAACCTGAAAGCAATAACACCCCAGATTCTATGGACTACCGAAAGTGCACAAACCAGACATCACGCAGACCCATAGTATCACTACCAGGGACACCATCACACAAACTGGCTAAAGAACTACAGCAGAAACTGAAACACCTGATCAGCGGATCCAGACACTCTATACAGTCAACACAGGAATTCTTGGACATCATCAGAAATATACACATAGACAAGGAAGAAACTATGGTCTCATTCGATGTAACGGCACTGTTCACCTCTATCGACAAAACCCTAGCCAGAGAAACAATAGCCAACCTGCTGGACATATAGAACAGACAACAAGACCGGGAACCTATCAACAAAGACGGCATACTCAAACTACTGGACCTGTGCCTCACAACATACTTCACATTCAACAACCAAATATATGAACAAATCAATGGCACATCCATGGGCTCACCCATCTCTGGACTCATAGCAGGAGCTGTAATGCAAAGGTTAGAACAAACAGTCTTACCGCAAATTCAACCCAAATTCTGGGCCAGATATGTAGATGATACCTTTGCAATCATTAAAAACACAGAGATAGAGAACACACACCGGATAATCAACACCACACTCACAGGAATCCAATTCACTAGAGAGGAAGAAAAGGACAACCAACTCCCATTCCTAGACGTGATGGTACAGAGAACACCGAATGGAGAATTCACCACAAAGGTATACAGGAAAGCCACACACACAGACCAAGTCCTAAACTATGAAAGCAACCACCCCAACACACACAAAAGAGGTTGCATCAAGGCACTGTTCAAAAGGGCCACAACACACTGCAGCACACCAGAACTGCAAAAAGAGGAAGAAGAACACCTCTACAATGTATTCGCCAAAAACGGATATCCCCGCAATTTCATCAACAGATGCCTAAGGGAAAGACAACAGAATGAGGACATGCCACAACCCAAAGGACTAGCCACACTACCAAACATCAAAAATATTTCTGAACTGACAGCCAGATTACTGCGACCACTAGGACTCATAACAGCACACAAACCAACAGTCACTCTCAGACAACAACTCACCAGGATGAAGGACCCGATACCCAGCATGAGCAAAACCAATGTAGTGTACAAATTCCCATGCAAGGACTGCACAAAACACTACATAGGACAAACAGGAAGACAGCTAACGATCCGCATCCAGGAACACCAACTATCCATGAAACGACACGACCAGCTATCCTTAGTAGCCACACATTGGGATGACAAGCAAGATGAGTTCGACTGGGACAACATTACTATTATAGGACAAGCCAAACAGAGAACAGCCAGGGAATTCCTAGAGGCATAGCACTCATCCACAGATTCAATCAATAAGCACATCGACCTGGACCCAATATACCGGCCACTGCAGCGGACAGGTGGAACTGACAACCGGAAGCGGCAGATACAAATCACTATAAATGCCTGAGGAAACATCACAGAAGCGCTTCACAGGAGGCCCCCAAGCACTGAGAATGTCACCTAGATAGGGGACAAAACGTCTGCAATACAAATTCCCAGCTTGGTGAACAGAACCACAACAACGAGCACCCGAGCTGCAAATCTTCTCCCAAACTTTGAATGCCATCCATATGCTCAATGCCATACTTTGACTTCAAAGCAGAAAATTTCACCCAACATCTCCAACCTCCATCCTGGCTCACAACACATTGAGGCTTAGATTCTCCCCCCCACAAACCCTTCTAGACTCCTACAATGTTAACCAATTAATTAATTAATTAATTAACTACTGAAAAGTAAAATTCCCTCCTTTGTTTTGAGGCTAATCAACTTGGGAGGCACAGTTACTGAAACTTTGTTGGAACCATTGAGCTGATGGAACCCAATAACACATGGAGATTTCTGTTTGGTGCAGACATTAAGAATGGATCACTTATTAACTTTAACAAAGACACGCATGAGAATTCCTAGATGCATGGCATTCCAACCGGAACTCTATCAACAAACACATTGAGTTAGACCACATCTACCACCTCCTGAGAAAAGGAACAGGAATGACTTCGCCACTGGAAATAACATCACCACAGGAAATGACATCACCAACCCAAAGAAACCCAAACATATAAATAGAAAGCCGGTATTTTCAGCATTGGTTTGCGCGAGGTCCACTGAAGATGTTACCTTTGTAAGGTAACAAAATGTCTGGAAATGAACCTTTCAGCTCAGCGAGCAAACCTGCATTCAAAACCTCAACCTGAGCTACAAATCTTCTCAAAACTTGCTATTTTTAACTTTGTACACCTCAGTCCAACACCGGCATCTCCATCTCTTAATTTTATACATCTTTTATTGAATTCAAATTTTCACCATCTGTCATGGTGGAATTTTAACCTGGGTCCCAGGAATGTTATTTGGGTCTCTGGATTAACAATCTAGTGGTAATACTATTAGGCTATTGCCTCCAGGATAAAGGACTTACGCCTGAAACATTGATTCTCCTGCTACTCAGCTGTTGCCCGAACTGCTGTGCTTTTCCAGCATCACACTCTTGACCCTGATCTCCAGCCTCTGCAGTCCTCACTTTCTCCTTGGGATGTTGAGATCAATGGTGAGAAATTTGGCTAGGTGTCCAAAAATCAGTTCCTTGCTGTCAAATCCACCATGAAGGAGGAGAACTCTTGTATAGCATGAAACTTGGGAAGTGGTAATATTCTCATGCGTTTGCAGTTATTGTTCCTTTCTTTATGAGATCGGTCAAGTTTCTGGTCAAGGGTGAACCGCAAGGTGTTGATGTGGGAGCTATCATCAACGATAATTTTTTTTGAATATAAAGAAAAGGTGGCTGTGATTTTCTTGTTGAAGATGGCTGTTGTCTGCATTTCTATGGAATAAAAGTGACACGCCTATCAGCCCAATCTTGACTGTTGCTTGGTTCTTGCTCTGGGCAGGTACAGACAACAGTCTGAGGAGTTGCAGCTTTGCTTGACATGTTTGAGTGTTGTATAGTTTTGGACAGCCTGTTTCAGGAAAGCTGTTATGGCCATGAAAAATACACACTGCTGATTGAATAAGTCAATATCAGGTGTAGAATGAAGCATTTCAAGTCATGATTAAAATTCTGGGAACTATCTACAACAAAGAAAAGAAGCTAAGGGAGAAGTCAGATTGGGTAAAAGGAGAATTTAATTGAGTTCCTGAAAGGTTTAAAAGACTTTAGAAGGATGGTTACTAATTCAAGTCTGCAGTGATACCTTCTCAGATGAAGAGTATCAGTGACTCCTGTAAATAGCTTGAATGGCTTATCTTTGTGGAGTTGACTTACTGTCCTAAAGCTACTTGTATGTTAACGTACACCTGAGGGCGCAACAATAGTATGTCCTTGTGACCTGAACCTGATAATTGCACCTTCTGCATGTGCATAACGTCAATTTCTCTGAAGTGAAGTCAAACCAAGTTCACAATGAGACAAGACTGAATACAAAATCGATAACTACTTTATTCCATAGCAAGGTGAAAACAGTATGTATGTGAACAGACTTAATTAATGCAAAATGTACAATTTATCTTTGTGAAATAGTGCAATATAAAATAAAAGAAAGGCTTACATTTATATAGCACCTTTTATGATCATTTGAATTGTAAAATGCTTTGCAGCTGATGCAGTATTTTTAACAGATAGTCATCCTTCTAATAATTGTAACACACAGCAAGCTCTGGCAAACAGCATTGTGATAATGAGCTGATAATGTGTTGATTAGTGGATGAATATTGGTAAGGACATTGGGATTATCTCCACTCTGTTCCTCAAAAATGTAGTGGGATCCTTTTACATCATCTGAGCAAACCAAGGCTTCAGTTTAACATCTTGTCTGAAAGATATCTCCTTCAACAGTGCAGCCCTTGCTGAGTTCTGTAATGTACTATTAGTCTTGATCTTCTACTCATGGAATGGCCCTTGAACCCATAACTTGCTGACTCAACAAATAGGCCACAATGCCAGATCAGTGGGTATTTTAATTGCTGACCTCTGATCTTCGTCAAACGTCCCCTTAGCTCACTTATTATCAAGGCCAACTGCTCTTGCTGCTTTACTATTTTTAAAAGATCTGAATCTCTAAGTCACACATTCTGCTCTTTTAATTCCACCTTTTTATTTGTTGTCTGGGGAATTTTGTCATTTGTTGAAATGATCTGCCACTCATTAAGATGTCTTTTTGACAAAACATAACTTAAAGATAAAAGGAATTTTTATTCCAATTCTTTCTGTACAACTGAAGTGACTGGGAATTGGGGAAGACACCCCACTGATTAGAGTTATACTCACGCTATTACTCTAGAATATTAGAAATCAAGCCCTACTATTCCCAGATCCATCACAAAAGTTAAAGATTTTACCAAAGTATGTAAAAATTCATAATTTATATGTCTGATAGGCCCAGGTAAACAGAAAGCATGCATCAAGTCTCTGTACTTATTAAGAATTATATTTATGACAAAAAATTCCAATTATGGGTAAGCAATTATGAACTATCAACATATAACTCCCGTTTTTTTTAACACACACACACACACACACGTAGAGGGAAAAACACTGGGGAGCCAGTCCTCAGAATTTGACGGAGCGATTCCCTCAGTTTCCCAAATCCTTCTGTTCTTTAACTTCTTCACCAGAGGCACAGAGCAACCGGTTCTCAAATTATAAAGTCTCTGACTTAATGGTCATAAGCAACACCTTGAAGCAATTGGAGGGAAAATAAAAGTTGCTTACTTCAAGCTTTAGGCATTTTAGTGGAGAAAGATGTAGAACTGTCCTTTCAGCAGATTGAAGGCTTCTTCCACTATTGTTCACCCCCACAAGCTGTTCAGCTATCTCGGAGCTAATCAGATTGCTGTTATCAGGCTGATGGCTTTGACATCCCCAACTGGTCACAAAGCCACAAACTAATCAGTGATCTGTTGCTATCTGAATCACGCTTGGTGCCCAAACCTCCAATTTGAATCGCCTCCTCCTGCACCTTCCCCCATTGCTTTCAGCAGTGTAAGTGTGACTTACAATGAGTTTCAGTAATTCGCTCTTTAAAGTTACAACAATTCCTTCCTCAGTACTTTGCTGAATAAATGTCTTTTCCCAATTCGATCTGTAATCAAAAATAAAGTAGAATAAAAAAAGAAATGGTCTTTACACCGAGCACAAAAGGAAGATGGTAGTGGTTGTTTTAGGGGTTTTTTCAGGTTCATGACCTGTGGCCAATTGGGTTCCACAGGATCAGTGCTGAGACCACAATATTTGAAATATATATTAATGATTTGAAGGAAGGAAGCAAAAGAACTGTAGCCAAACTTGCAGACAATACATTAATAGGCAGAAAGGCAAGTTGTAAGAGGGATACAATTAGGTTACAGAGAGATATGGAAAGATTAAATGGGCCAAAAAGTTGGCAAATTGGATATATTGTGGGAAAATAGCAAGTTGATCATTTTGGGAAGGATAACAACCTATTCTGCTCCTTAAGGTCTTATTGTCATTTATCTCAACTCCAAGGACATTTCTCAGGGTAGTGTCCTCTGTCCAACCACCTTTAGCTGCTTCATCAAAGAGCCCCTTTCCATCATGAAGTCAGAAGTGGGGATGTTGGCTGATTGTTGCAATTATGTTCAGCACCATTCTCAACTCTTCAAGCACTAAAAAGGTTGATGTTCATACACAGATAAACCTGAACAACATTCAGCTGACAAGTGGCAACAATACTTAAAATTTTAGGTGGTTCTTGATGAATTCAGCTCAAAATCTCTAAACCATCCAGGAAGATACAGTCAAAGCTTTGATCAATGGAAGTAAAATCTAAAAATAGAATGAGCAGAATCATTGAGGAGCTCATAGTGACCCAAATAGCAGCAACCACACAAGAGAATCAGCCTGTGATTAAGGGATTGGCAAACAGGCCAGGAAATTAGGTAAGTAAGTAGGTAAGTAAGTGAGTGGAAGACTTTCGCTGGGGGTAAGCTGAGAGTCATGATTTGTCAAGGCTGGGGGGGGGGGGGGGGGCAAGGGCTCAAGGGATCAGAGGTTGGGGCAGCCTTTTGCCAATGGGCAAAAGCCAGTTCTGCAGGCAGTTCTATGTGCCAGGTCTGGTGGGTTGCTGGCGAAGAAAACTAAGGACTACAAGTTATAGAGGTTTATAAAATCATGAGGAGCATGGAGAGGATAAACAGGCAAGGTCTATCCCTAGGGTGGGGGAGTGCAGAATGAGAGGACATAGATTTAGGGTGAGAGAGGAAAGATTTATTAAAGGGACTTAAGGGGCAACATTTTCATGCAAAGGGTGGTGTGTATGGAATGATTTGCCAGAGGAAGTGGTGGAGGCCGGTACAATTACAACATTTAAAAGGCATCTGGTTGGGTATATGAATAGGAAGAGTTTGGAGAGTTATGGGTCAAGTGCTGGCAAATAGGACTAGATTGGGTTAGGATATCTGGTCAGCATGGACGAGTTGGACTGAAGGGTCTGTTTCCATGCTGTACATCAAAAAATTAAATGATTAAAAAAAAATTAAACGGACCAGGGCATGAAGCCAGTACTGACATAGTTCTGAAGAAATGAATGGCCTTCTCTTATGTTGATAATTCTATGATACTAGAATGCGAATCAATGTAAGTCCAGGAATTATAAATAAATCACTGAATCATATCAGAATAACAGTTTTAAACCCTCTCACGTTGTCATACCAGAACACGTGAAGACATATTGTCAACTGTTGTTGGTAACCTGCCAAGTTTTGATTAAACTACATAGTTCTGAGAAGTATCACATAAGAGTAGCATGCAGCTGACCATGAGCATTTGCTATTATGGTGTTGAGAATTGGTTAATACATCTGGACATGCACAGCAGCCTTAACGCTAATGCACCTGCCTTGATTTGTGCTAATCTTTCAGCTGTAGTTTAACCATACCATGCATCAAAAAAAAGCAATTCAAGATTTTACAAGAAACATTAGGTGAAGATTTCCTCTTAACATTTACATTCATATGTTAACAAATGACTGAGATAAATGATATTTTGTGAGACTTTGTAAGTTGACAATTATTAGATTACTTACAGTGTGGAAACAGGCCCCCAGGCCCAACAAGTCCACACCGACCCGCCAAAGCGCAACCCACCCACACCCCCACACCCACCCCTTTACCCAACACTATGGGCAATTTATCCTGGCCAATTCACCTAACCTGCACATCTTTGGACTGTGGGAGGAAACCGAAGCACCCGAAGGAAACCCACGCAGACGCGGGGAGAACGTGCAAACTCCACACAGTCAGTAGCCTGAGTCAGGAATTGAACCCGGGTCTCCGGCACAGTGAGGCAGCAGTGCTAACCACTGTGCCACCGTGTCGCCCATAAATTATATTCCAACTTAAAAATATTCCCCATTAGAGCACATCCATATGATACTGTGGCCCAGGTTGTTTGATCAGAGGTAGTATTTGCCGTTGTGTAGCTTGGAGTTTCACCTGGGGAACATGCAGAAGCCTTGATGAAACATGAATTGATGTGGAAATGAGACTTCTGATGGGTAATTAACCAGCATCCGGAACCCTCTGAAAAATTGCACAATTTGGAGCAAAAGCTGGAATCTAACCAGCATTGTTAAGATGAAAAAGTTAGAGGAATTAAAACCTGCTCTAACTCCTGACTAACTCCAATACTGACCACCTCAATACACCATTATAGCCTTTCTCTCCCATCATTGACAACACTCCTTTAGCACCCCATGGCCACCAATCTCCCAGAGTTGACACTACATCTGATCACACTGAAAGATCCCAAATCCAGACTCATCCCAAGACACACTATCTGCTACCTTATCACACATTATCACACATGGAGCTCACAAACTCTCAGCAAATTAGCATCTTACACACATTTGTCAAATTATCCCCTTACCCACCTGGCATCCTACCCACTTATCCACCTGGGACACATTCACATCATCCTATCCCCTAACACCTTGGGCATCCTTCCCCAATCATGTTGTCTCCTACCCATTTGCCTGTAACCCTACCCCCTTTCCTACTTTCTCTCAGTGGCTGTCAAAGTGGTTTTAGGGCCATGCAGAATACAGCACCTCCAACTGAGAAAGGAGGCATGGTTTCTGCATTTGATTATCTTTGTAATTTGCCTTTGCTGATTGTTGGACTTGACTATGCTGAGAAGGGTCCTAGCCTGGGAGTTTGCCTGAAAACTCTTCAAAGAAAAGCTGCTAAGTTATTATCTGATCTGGATTGAATTTGGGTTTCTGAGCCAGTTTGGAATGTTTCAGGCCCGCATCAGTTAATTGGTTCATTTTATTTGTCCATAGCTGAATCTCCTTTACACAGTGACAAATGTTTCTGCATAGCTGGTGAAATCCTTTCCCTATTCATCATCTAGACTATTTGTCTAATACTGCTGACTTCAACTTTTAATTCACCTCACTCAACATCAAGTCATGGAGTCCTACAGCACAGAGACAGGCCCTTTGGCACAAACTGACCATACATCTCCACTACTACATATTGTTAAAACTCTCAGGCACCTCGAAGATTTCATTCCTCCATCGTCTTTCCCACTCTACTGCCAAGCTTCAAGCTGCAACGTGTGTTGACATCCACATCCTGGCCCTGCAACAAAATGCTGATCACCTACACTCACATTCTTACTGACTTCGTATTTCCCAGCATCAGGAATTCAAAATCGGTATCCTTGTTAACAGCTGCTTTCGGGATTTTTCCCATACTATCTCAAGTGCTATGCAAATTTAGTTCCTGAACCTTGACCTCTTGTGTATTCCTTCCAGTTCAGAATCTACAGCCATTTTATCCACTGTCTTCCCAATACTCTCCCATTGTCTCTTTTCCTTGCTAAATCTCTCTCTGGTTTAAATGCAAGTAGTCATTATCCAGGGAGATTTTGTTTAAAGCGTTTTTTCCTGTATTGGGATTCCCTCCCAAGCTGGAAACTGTGTGATAACAGTAACAAATTAAATGCATTCAAACATTTACCAAAAATAAGTTTGGTAAATTTTGTGGCCCTTGTGACTTGAAGTCATGTGACATTACCAGTGAAAGTGACCAATTGCCAACAACGCAGTGCACCTCAGACCACACATAGAGTATGTGGTCCTTCGTCACTCTCTTTTCTGTTGAGTTGCATGTCAAAGTACAATCATTGTTTTGAAATAAAAATAAAGCAAACTTTATTGGATATCTGACAGACACTACATTAGGACCATATGGGAGAGAGAATTAAAATAGCACATCAGCTTATTCTCATCTTTTATGAGTAGGCTATTAACACATGCTGTGGCTTTTTTTTGTATGTGACTATAGATCGTTAATGGGTGATTAATGAACGGAGTGCAGGACAGAAGTACACAGGGCCTCTCTAAATCATTGCAGCTGAAAATCAACTTGTACGTAAGGATAACAGCTTGCTTCTATCAGGAGCTAAGTACAGTAGAAATGTAGGACAAATGTTGAACATGACCTTAGTTTCCTCTTGTTAGAACTGATGCTAAGTGGATGACTTTTAAGCAAAATAATCAATTTTATTATTATTGAAAGCAGCAGAATCAACTAACTAGGCACATGGAGCCATTGTTAAATACAAAAAACAACCTGGGTTCTCCCGTTATCCTGATGTGTAAAATGATCGACATGGGTACTTCATTTTCTTGCATAACCTTGGTAAAGTTTTTGCATTGAATAACATTTTATGACCAAATAGGACAAATCAATGGGGACATTAAGGATCAGGCTGAAGAATAAAACTTGATTCAAACTTAATTTTGATTTCTGGGGCCAGTGTAAAAGAATCCCAGTATACACACGTAACACAAGACAAATACATAAGCATATTATACACTAGCATGCACGTACATTTATATATGTGACTTATATCCTCTAAGCATATACCATGAGCTTATATGCCACTTGATAATATGACATCCATGTAACCATGCACTGTACAGACATTTCAGTTGTGCATGTATGCACATATTCAAAAATACATGCTTGTACACCACGTGCATGTTAATAAAAAAACTTATTGATCAAAATGCTTCATTGAAAGTAATGTTGCTAATAAAAAATGTTTCACATGAGCTAATGTGATTACAATTTTTCCATCAGGCTGCAAAAATGTTAAACATTGTACAAATATTTTTGTAAAGGCTAGTGTTCAAACATTTGTGCAGAAGATTCCTATAAATTAACATATTTTATGATCATACCATTTTAAGTAGGACAATTAAGGGAATAAACCAAATGAATGGCTTCATAAAATAGCATTTAGCAAAGCGTTTTGGCTGTTTACGTGTGCAGGATGCAATAATCCAAATTGTGCCAAAAGGCAACAGTGTGTAATTGCTGTTAGTCATTTAAATGATGACAGCTTTCTTGGCTTTGCTTCCAGCCTAGTTAGAAAAAGCTGGTGAAACTCTTCCTTAAAGATCTTGCTGATTTAAAATGTAGATTAAGAAATTAGGAGAATGGAGGATTTACCATTTGGCGCTGTCTTTGGGAAGCCATGCTCTCCCCAAGAATACCAAAATACTAAAATAGGGCAGCACGGTGGTTCAGTGGTTAGCACTGTTGCCTCACAGTGCCAGAGACCTGGGTTCGGTTTCAGCCTCGGGCAACTGTCTGTGTGGAGTTTGCACATTCTCCCCGTGTCTGTGTGGGTTTCCTCCGGGTGGTCCGGTTTTCTCCCACAATCCAAAGATCTGAAAATTAGGTGAATTGGCCATGCTAAATTGCCCATAGTGTTAGGTGCATTAGTCAGGGATAAATGTAGGGTTGGAGAATGGGACTGATTGGGTTACTCTTCAGAGGGTCGGTGTGGACTTGTTGGGCCAAAGGGCCTGTTTCCATACTATAAGGAATCTAATCAAAATCTGGGGAAAACACTGCATACACTTTTCTAACAAAGGATCATAACACTGTGGGCCATGACAACCTGAAATTCTGATTGGAGTGACTATTGGGCAAAGCATAACACAGAACAATGGAATTAAAGCTGAAAATCTATCTCATGATTGCTGCTCAAAGTACAGATGTACTCCTAATAGTTGAGGAGAAAAAGGATAATGAAGCCACTGGATGGGACAGGGATTAACTAGACCATATTGCCTGCCATTTCTGGATTTTTCAGCCAGGCATTTGTCTAAATATCGACAGGTATGATATAATAAGACATAGGTGTAATGGGTTGAGGTAATATAATAGAAATGTTAGGCACAAAAAACATTGGTTTGAGAGTTGCTACTTTTGGCAGAAGGTTGGGGTATAGAGTATAAATTTTAAATGATTAGATCATCTGACTCATCGCATAGTGATCTGAGTACTATGAAGAAACCATCTGCTAATAGTGCACAATATTTGGTAAAGTATGAAGATCTTCACTGCAAAGACTGAAATCAATTTCATCCTTAACCTTTTGTAAAAGGGCAATGATAGAGTGTTGCACAGCAATTGATTGCTTTGTTCAAAACTGCAAGTTCAAAGTAAAAGGAAAACAAAGGCATCTCCGTCATGGTGAAAGGGAAAAGTCAGGGAATTATAGACCAATTGGGCTGACATTTCTCTACAATCTCTAAAGAACACTAATGTGACTGATTGCCTTGAAAATGTTAAGCTGATCAGAGAGGGCTAGCATGGACTTGCAAAATGGGAGGTCATGCCTGATGATTCTGAATGAATATTTTGATGAGGTGACAGAAGTAGAGGAACAGGGTGTGTGTCTATGAATGTTATTTATGAGGGCGTCCTGAAGGCATCTCTTACAGCCTCTCATAAGCCACTATTAGCTAAAGTTGAACTTCAAGGAATTAAATGGTTGACTTGTTTAGGAAACAAGTGGAAGTAGTCAGCAATGTTTCCTCTAAGGTGTGTGGCTCAGACCTTTGGCACACACCCATTGCCGTGCAGATGCATGTACGTCTAGTTCCAGATGTCACTGCCACACATGGGCCATGTACGGATAACAGGAGTCCCCGAGTGGCAGGAAGAATTAGATGGGACATATGTGGCTGGAGAGTGAGGATAATGGACAGGTATTCTAATTGGCAGGCTCTGATGGATGGTGTCCTATAAGGATCTGTGTTGAGTTCCCAACTATTCCCCATGAGTATTAAGATGCTTGCATAAGAAAGCCACTTCTCGAAATTTGCTAATACCATCACAGGGATCGATGATATTTGTAAGTAACGTAGTCAGAAGCATAATAATATAAAGAGATATTAGAGTCAGAGTTATAGAGATACAGCCTGGAAAGTGTGTACAGCATGGAAACAGACCCTTCAGTCCAACTCGTCCATGCCAACCAGATATCCCAACCTAATCTATTCCCATTTACCATCACTTGTTCCATATCCCTCTAAACCCTTCCTATTCAAAGACTCACCAGACGCCTTTTAAATGTTATAATTATTCCAGCCTCCACTACTTCTTCTGGCAACTCATTCAATACACGCACCACCCTTTGCATGAAAAAGTTGCCCTCTCACCATAAACCTATGCCCTGTAGTTCTGGACTCCCCGACCCCAGGGAAATGACCTGGTCCATTTATCCTATCCATACTCCTCATGATTTTATAAACCTCTGTAAGATATGGATAGGTTAAAGTGAATTGGAAAATCTGTGGAAAATGTGAAAGCCATCCACTTTGAACCAGTACTTTCTAAATGGCAACAAACAAGATCAGGGAGGTCTGAAGAGGCTTGGGAGTTGAGGAACAAGTTAATACATCATGAACAGGGACAGAAAATAATCAAAAGTGATCTGTTTTATATTGAGAGGACTAAAAATCAAATCATTAGAAGTCACATTTCAGCTGTGTAAAACCCCAATGAAACTACACCAGGAGTATTGTGAACAATCTGTACACTAAAAAAGAATAAATTCTTTGAGAGAGTGTAATGTAGACGTACTAGAATGTTACCTGGTGTCAGAGAGTTAAAGCACACGGACAGATGCTAAACTAAGGTTGATTTCCCAGGAATTTTCAAGGTTAGGTGGTGATTTGATCAAAGTTTTTAAGATATCACTGGGAACAGATAGGGCAAATATAGAGAGAACTATTTCCACTGCTTGATGAGATTAGGACTGGGGAGTGTCGTCTAAACATTGGATCCAGAACTTTCAGGAATGAAGTTGGGAAATGCGTCCACAAATGCACAAAAGATGTGAAAGGTTTGCAACTCTTACCATAAGCAAATAATACAAGCTTAAACACAAATTTTAAGTAACACAAGTCTACTGATCAGACTTTTAAGGGAGATGGGAAAAAGGTTGGTATATAAAGTTAGGTCATAGATTAGGTCATGGTCTCATTGGGTAACGAGTCAAACACTGTCAAGGGGCCAAATGGCCTCCTTCTATCTTTACCTGCTGGCTGCAGCAGCGTGATATTTTGGATGAGGATCTTTGGGGTCATTCACCATCAATGTCATGAAGGAATTGAGAAATCAGTGATTTGTGTTTTGGGAGGTCTCCAAGTGTGGGAGGGTTGGAGTGAGAGATCAGAGTGGGGGGAGTGGATGCTGTGCAAGACATGCATGTCATCATTATTTCCAGGGCAGCTAGGGTGGGGGGAGGGGGTGAAGAGAGACACTTTGATTAGTGGTGGTACGGTGGGGGGGAGCAAAGACTTCTTTGAGGGGCGCGAAGGACCAACCCTGAGTACTTCTCACCCACAAGGGGTGAAAAAATGGATTTACTTTTATATAGTTGACAGTCGATAGTACCCACCCTTGTCTTGCCACCACTTTCTCCAGGTCTCGGGAAACCCATTGCTTGGCTCCCATTTGCCTGGGAGAGTCTGATTCAATTATATTGATATTCTCTCATACTCACTGGGCATATTTGAAATAGTTTGGGCATGTTTTCCCCATTTTGAATTTGGATTTTTCTTTGAACCATCACCTTCTGAGCTGTGCTATTTTCCTTCTAGTGCACTTACGATGCAATTGGTTTTCTGCAGGGTTCAGCTTACTGATACAAATTCCTCATTCAACAGCTTTCCACTAAACAGACAGCAGGAAACCCCATTCATAACCAGCAAAAGAAACTTTGCAAGAAGGTAATGTATTATCAGAATACACATTGAGAAGTAGTTGTCTTTGGCTTAATGGACTGCTTTTAAATTGTGTCTGCCATATATTAGTGTCTGAAGCATAGCCGCTGAATGGTTTGACTCGTTACGAAATTCAGGCATTATATTCCTGGTCAGTCTTCCCTTCTCATGAGAGAACAGACACTGTCACATTCTCTTCAGCCTCCATGTAATAATCTACCATCATCTTGGCTTAGTAGCACTTTCATTTCTGAATCAGAAAGATGTGGGTTCTAATTGCCAATTCCAGGACTTGTGAACCCATCAGTACAGCTCAGAGAGAGAGAGAGAGTACTGCAAGGTTTAATGTCCCAGAGATGAAACTAAATCTTTGGTTCAGCCTGATCTTTCTATATCTGACATATGTTCAACATAATACTGCTTCTTACGCTGTATTGATGACCCAGGCAGCAGATGCTTAATACAGTTTCTTGATCCCTTTTGCATGTATTGAGATTGAGATCAGAAATTGGTTTGCCTTGAATGCAACACATTTTGTGTGCTCAGGAATATCTGATCCACATGTGTCCTGAGGGTGGTTGCTGAAGATATCAGTGGAAGCTGCCATTAAAAGGCAATCTTCCTAAAATAATTCCTGAAAGTGGACCTGGGAGGAGAAACTGTGAAATCCCTTTGAAGGCCAGGTAAGCTTCTTTTCAAAAATAGTGCCAGGGCTAGGCAGGCAGGTAGGCCACTGTGATTGGAAAGGTGAACCCTCCATTAGTGAAGTTGGAACTGAAGTGATGGCCTTTACAAATGAGGCCTTTCTGCAGGCCATGGAAAACCATCAGGGTTTGTTTGGTGATTTCTCAACACAGTGTTAGCTCATCTGAATACCATCAAAATGCCAGTAGTGGCTGGTACTGACCATCAAATTTCAGCCCCAAGAATGGGATGTTTTTCTACACCTTATTATCAATTTGTGCAGAGGACTAAGTTTGTTAAAAGTATATGGACTATCTGAGCAGATTTTGTTTATTCATTTTGTTACAGTGATGTAGTAAAAATATGATTTTCTATTTCGCATGTAATGCAAGGTTAACATCATGGAAAGTTTGTCAAGTTAATTTTAGCTGTTGCCAAACATGTCACTACCAATTAGGACCAGTCCAAGATGCAGCAGGGTTTCTTGATGGGCTGAGAAACTTGGGGCAAAATCTTAATTCTCTGCAATTGAATGGGGTTTGAATGAGTTGAAAATCAGGCCCTTGTATTTTGATAGGATTTCTTAACTTCACTTCATGCTGAAGTTCTTTGTCAATCACAAAGTTCTTTAGAGATGAAACATAAACAGAAAGCGTTGGATGAGTTGACACCATCTGCAGAGAGAAAAAGACAGAGTTCATGTTTTTAGTCCAGTAACCCTTCTTCAGAATTAAAAGCAACTGGGAAAGGTTGTTTTTGTGCTGATGATGGATGTGGGGAGTGGAGTAGGGTTTGGGGGAAGAAGTGAATAGAATACATGAGATACTGCTGGGAGGAAATAGTAAAGGGAAGACATATAGAGAGATTGCTGAAGGTAAGCCCGAGGGGGTGATGTTTGCTGAGGAGGGTACTAACAAGAAGTGTGGTTGGTTGAGAATGCGTTGGTTGTGCTGTGAGTAGCCCATAGAAAACAGCAGTGTGGGAGTGGGTACAAACATGGAGGAGAGTGTTCATATTCTGAAATTGTTAAGCTCAATGTTGAGTCTTAGGGCAGTGAGATACCTAAGTGGAAGATGAGATGTCCTTCCTCCAGCTTGCATTGAGCCTCACTGAAATGTTGCCATAAGAATGCGGTGTGGCAGGCTACTAGAAACCCGTGGCCATTTTTACGTAGAGTGAAGGTGTTCTGCAGAGCAGTCACCCAGTCTGTGCTTAGTTTCCATAATGCAGGTGAGATAACTTTTTAGGATGTTGCCAAGGTTGGAGGATTTGAGCTATAGGGAGAGGCTGAACAGGCTGGGGCTGATTTCCCTGGAGCGTCGGAGGCTGAGTGGTGACCTTATAGAGGTTTACAAAATTATGAGGGGCATGGATAGGGTCAGGGAGTCCAGAACCAGAGGGCATAGGTTTAGGGTGAGAGGGGAAAGATATAAACGAGACCTACGGGGCAACTTTTTCACACAGAGAGTGTAGTAACATTTAAGAGGCATTTGGATGGGTATATGAAAAGGAAGGGTTTGGAGGAATATGGGCCGTGTACTGGCAGTTGGGACTAGATTGGGTTGGGATATCTGGCCAGCATGGATGGGTTGGACCGAAGGGTCTGTTTCCACACTGTACATCTCTATGACTCTAAGCACTGAATACTAGATTGAATGAATTGCAGGTAAATCACTGAAAAGAAAACTAATGCCTTGGATTGTGAGGATGGAGAAATAAATGACAAAGATTGCACCTTCTGCAATTGCATGGGGTGTGAGAAGTGTTTGGGAATGGAGGAGGAGTGCACCAGGGTGTCCTAGAGAGAATAGTCCCTAATAAATGCTGATAAGGAAGGGGAGGGGTATATGTATCTGGTGGTGGGATCCCATTGGAAGGGACAAAAATGGCAGCCTATGATCCTTTTGGTATGGAAGGCTGGTGGGATGGAAAGTAAGGACCAATGGTCACTATCATTGCACTGGGAGAGAGGGGAATAGGTGAGAGTAGAATTGAGGGGAAATAGATTGGACATGGCTTTCAAACATGGTGGCAGGAAATCCTCGATTGGGGGGAAAGGTGGACATTTCTGAGGACCCATTGTGGAAGGTGGCATCATCAGAACAGATACAATGGAGACAAAGAAACTGGGAGAATGGAATGGAGTCCTTACAGGAAATAAGGTGTGAGGATGTAAATCTAGGTAATTGTTGGTATCAGTGGGTTTGTTGGTGTCTAGCCTATCCCTGGAAAGATGTTGAGGAAGGAAGGGGAGAGTCAGAGATGGACAAGGTGAAGATGAGAGTGGGACAGAAATGTTTTGCTACAGCTTTACTATAGGGAAACATGGCAACCAATTTGTGAACAATTAAGTTGCATAAACAATGAGGTAAATGAGCTGTGATGTAGGATGGGAATTATGCCGTTATGTTATGCACAACATTGGATGTTCAATCAAAGTGCTGTTCATTAGTTAGATCATGTTAGAAAAGAACAGTGAGCATTTAAAACATTTTAATAGTGTGATACCTTCCTGACTGTAACAAAATGCTATTCTACAGGTTATTGCAGTGATACCCCAAGAGTTGTCAATCCTGACTAAGAATTGGCAACATATAGTTTTTATGAACTGCTACAACAGTTTAACAAAATATTACATAACTCCCTTATCACAGTACCACTTTGGTCATCATCAGGCAATTCATGGATTCTTGCTATTGAATTTCCAGTTGGAAAATGCCAATCAAGGGCTAAATCTCCTGTCCTTTGAAGATAGTTTCAAAAACCATTGATACCTCAATACATTCCTCAGTCTTCTGAAATGTTTGTGCTCAAGATTCATTTATAGGGAGCTCTTTAATCCAAATTCATTTCAGCTTCAGGGATAATCTGAACTACAGCACTCTGTGTAAACAGAATGAGTTTCGCCAAAATGAAATCAGAAGGCAGCAAGCACTCTTCAATTGTTGATCTTGACCTTAACTGACAAGAGTTACATGGAGACAAAGCCTATTGAAGCAATTAGTTCAATGTGGCACAAGTTACCACGCAGCACACATGGCAACCCATGTGAGTCTGTGAGATCAGAGTGCTCTTGACTGCATACACACTTTGTAGTGTAGAAGGACATTGAATGTATAAGACTTCTCTCTGGTGTCAGCAGTATCAAAGAGAGAGGAAAGGAAAGAAAGTTGAACAAAGTCAGATTGGAAATTAGGTAAAAATGAGCTTCTAGTAACAAGCTACTTTATTTTTAAACTCTCTTCAAAAAACCTGCTTCTTCACTTACTCACAATGACATAGCCAAAGCAAGCCCCCTGCTGGTGCTCTTTTAGGTGCATTGCATGGAAAAATAGTGAGAAAAATACTGGTAATATTAGCTAAACCTTCTCAGCTACAATATGTGTTACCATTAACAGTGTCTGTCTCCCCATAACATTCAGTTGATTTAGAGCTTTGGAAGCTGCAAGAGTATCCCATTGCGAACATTTATTCTCTATGTACTGTGTGCAAGTGGTTGTATTTGTATGGCATCTTTAATGTAATAAAACAGCCCAAAGTGCTCCATGTACCAAAAGACTAATAATTAAAGAATTAATATCCAGGAAGTTTATATTTTGCTTTGACTCACCAGCCACAGTTTGTTTTAATGAAATACTTGAGCAAGTAAAAATTAAAGAGGACAAAACAAATGTATCTTTTGATATTGTACAAAAACAGCAGAAAACAAACCAAGCTTTTACTTTGCCATTATATATTAATTAACCTGGATGTTCAATGAAGTGCTTTGACTGATTTCAGAGTGATTAGTAATGTTCCTTTATTGAATATATGAGGAGGACTAACCTTGTGTACCATGTACTTTTCTTCTGCCTTAGGTCTGATGTGACTATGCTTATCAAAGGGACTGGCACTTGCTTGTTAAGTAACATTGTGAACTTGTACAGCTATAAAGTGGCCTGCGACCAATTTAAATGACCAAAACGTGTATTACTCATGGTAAAAAGAGATATATTTACATATGCAGAACAATGCAGTTCAGTATCTCAAGATTAGAGAAAACCCTTAGGGTCATTCTTTCTCATTATTACCATAGACAGAATTTGTCACATTGGTATGATTGTGTGAGTGCTCAGCTTATATAGTTGTCACAATTCACTGTTCCCTATTTGTTTGGATAACACTCCTTTCATGGATTTTGCATTTTTTGTTAAAAAAGTTGGGAAATCATCAAGATATGATGAACAAGGAAAGAGACAATATCATTTAAAATGTATTAATTTGGATTGTGTTGCTTTTCATAATCTTATCCTGTGAAACCATTGGTTTTGGTTCAGACTATCCCAACTGCATTTCACTCATATTCCATTTAAACCTCGGGCAGAAATTCTCTCAGTATAACATGAGGAATGGTGAGAAATTTGGGAAAATATAGAGAGAATGTGATAAGGATCAGAATCTTGAAGACAAGAGAAAATTTTGCAATTTGCCCTAAGCCTTAAATGGCAACTTCAGAATCTTGTTACAGAGAGGTGACTATCTTTCTTCCACGTATTTGTCTCTCATTAATACCTCAACTCATCTCTTTAAATGCCATTTCCAAATCTCCTCTCCTTGCCTGAGATAACAGGCCTGCACAAATTCGTGACATGCAAACCATCTCCTAGATTGCTTGTACTGCCGATCATCAAACAATGTCTTCAGCACAACAAATGTCCCGACAATCCTTTCTAATCCTTCATCCACACAAGTCAGCATTGGTAAACCTCAATGTCATGTTTGCTTTGGACTAACTCTTATGCCCTTTCAGCTCTTCAACACTCTACTGTCGAACTTGGACACCTTTGAATAGTATGCTCTGCTGGGTCATTTTACGTACCAGAACACAGATGTGTCACCTGCACAGGATGCATTCTATGTATCATAGTTTGCTTTCTTAGCACTCATTCACTTTACACTTATTGGAGCTGCCAGCCTCTGTCTACTTCACATTACCTTGCTAGCACACAAAATGGTGTCGATTCAGCTGACATTGGCTGTGGGTGTTAATTATGTGGCTGTCTGGAGAGAGGGAAACTGATGGGATGTAACAGCTAGAGTGTCAAAGAAACTTCAAACAAGCTAGAGTGTAATCTTTTGTTAATACAAAGATAAAGAGAGGCTTCTGGTCCCTCCTAAACAGCAAGCCACCCCCTTTTGGGTCATGTCCCAACCTGCAGACACACTTTGAGTTTCCTTTGTTGAAGAATATCAAGGACAGGGATTAAAAAGCCAGTTTTAACCCTACTGGAGTGGTCAAGTGGGAGTGAGTGTTCTTGTATGTATTCACGTCAGCTTGAGCATTAATATGCTTAGAGGATCACTGAATTCCTACAGTGCAGTAAGAAACCATTCAGCTCACTGAATCTGCACCAATCCGCTGAACAGCATCCCATCCAGATCCAGCCCATACCTGTAACCCTGCATTTAGCATGGTTAACCCACCTGGCATATACATCCCTGGACACTATGTGGCAATTGAACATGGCCAATTCACCTAACCTGCACATCTTTGGACTGTGGAACAAAACCAGACCACCCAATGGAAATCCACACAGACACAGGGAGAACATACAAACTCCACACAGACAGTCACCTGAGACTAGAATCGAACCTGGATCCCTAGTGTTGTGAGGCAGTAGTGTGAACTGTTGAGGCACTTTGTTGCCAATCACAGTTGAAGCATTATCCCCTAGTTACGCCTATGTTGTAGGTAAAGACTTTCTTTCATTCAGAGTGCTCTGAACCAGTTTTAAAAAAGGAATCAAGTCAAAAAATGCCAGTCTACAAAAGCAAACATCTAAAAAAGCAACTGTTTAGCTATCACTGTCAACATTACCAGTAACCAACAGTGCGTGATGTTCAATTATATGCACTTTGTAAACAATTCAGAAACTGATTACTTTTAGCTTTTATCTTCTTGGACATACCTCTTATTTCTAATCTGTGTGCATATGTTTTGCATTACTAATTCTTAACATAGAACATTACAGCCCAGTACAGGTCCTTTGGGTCTTGATGTTGCGCCGACCTGTGGAAGCAATCTGAAGCCTATCTCCCCTACACTATTGCACTTTCATTCAGATGTTTATCCAATGACCTTTGAATGCCCTTAAAGTTGGCAAGTCTATTACTGTTGCAAGCAGTGCGTTCCATGCCCCTACTACTCCCTGAATAAAGAAATTACCTCTGACATTTGTCCTATGTCTATCACCCTACAACTTAAAGCTATGTCTCCTTGTGCTCGCCATTACCATCTGAGGAAAAAGGCGCTCACTGTCTAACCTATCTAACCTTCTGATTATCTTATATGTCTCAATTAAGTCACCTCTCAACCTTCTTCTCTCTAATGAAAACAACCTCAAGTCCCTCAGCCTTTCCTCATAATACCTTCCCTCCATACCAGGCAACATCTAGTTTGAACCCTTTCCAAAGCTTCCAAATCCTTCCTATAATGTGTTGACCAGAACTGTATGCAATACTCCAAATGTGACTGCACCAGAGTTTTGTACAGCGGCAGCATTACCTCATGGTGCCGAATCTCAATCCCTCTACCAATAAAAACTAACACACCGTGTGCTTCTCAACAACCCTATCAATCTGGGTGGCAACTTTCAGGGATCTATGTACATGGACACCAAGATCTCTTTGCTCATCTACACTACCTAGAATATTCCCATTAGCCCAGTACTCTTTATGCCTGTTGTACCTTCCAAAGTGAACCATCTTACACATTTCTGCATTAAACTCTATTTGCACCTTTCAGCCCGGCTCTGCAACTTATTTATGTACCTCTGTAACCTACAACACTCCTCAATACTATCCACAACTCCACTGATCTTAGTGTCGTTTGCAAATTTACTAACCCATCCTTCTACGCTCTCATCTAGGTCACTTATAAAAATAACAAACAACAGTGGCCCCAAAATAGATCTTTGCAGTACACCACTAGTAACTGAGCTCCAGGATGAATATTTCCCATCAACCATCACTCTATGTCTTCTTTCAGCTAGCCAATTTCTGATCCAAACTGCAAAATCACCCTCAATCCCATGCCTCTGTATTTTGTGCAATAGCCTACTGTGCGGAAACTTATCAAATGCCCTACTGAAATCCACGTATGCCACATTAACCACTTTACCCTCATCCACCTGTTTGGTCACCATCACAAAGAACTCAATAAGGTTTATGAGGCATGACCTACCCTTCACAAAACCATGTTGACTATCTCTAATCAACTTATTCCTCTCTAGATGATTACAAATCCTATCTCTTACAACATTTTCCAACACTTTACCCATAACCGATGTAAGACTCACTGGTCTATAATTCCTAGGATTGTCTCTACTCCCCTTCTTGAACAAGAGGACAACATTTGCTATCCTCCAGTCTTCTGGCACTATCCCTGTAGATAATGACGATATAAAGATCAAAGCCAAACACTTGGCAATATCCTTTCTGGTTTCCCAGAGAATCCGAGGGTAAACCCCATCCGGCCCATAGGGTAATGCTTCTTGCAGTTAGAAAATTAATAAACTCATTCTTGTTGTTAATTCAACAAAGCCTGGTTATATGTGTCCTTTTGAAATAGAAGTTTATTTGTGTCTAGGTGAAAAATTCCTCAAGGAAGGGATCATTTTAAAATTAACCTGGTTGTGACTGCTCAAATGGGGTTGTGGTGAATAAAGAAGGGGAATCAGTTCACCCCTACTCATCTGGGAGATTAACAGTTAGGGATGTCCCATCTGGAAGTGAATAGCTACCTCACTGGGGTCTGGTTGTAACAACAGACTATTTGCAAACTAGGTACCTGTGGGAGTTGAACAGGATTTGGTCATTTCATCCTAGGAATTCCTGAAGAGGGTTCTTTTCTCTCATCTGAATGTGACTTAACCAGGTTTAATAGTGAAAGTTATACTACAGTAGACATGTGAACAGAAAACCTGTGAACAGTGCAACAGAAAATATTTAATAAAGTAAAAGATTATGTCCAGTGGTAAGCCAGCCATGCCATCTATCTGCCCTGTATACGTTTTTTATTCCTTCCTCTGCTTCCCAAAATGTCCAAGTGCAGTCCCGGCCTCTGATGCTGGGGTGAAGAAAGCCTGCTCTGTCATCGATCCTGTTTGAAGCCTTGGTGGTCATCCCTGGGTGCCTTTCAGCCCACATGCCTGAGGTCTATGGAGGGTGTTCTTCCCAACTGCAGCATAACCCACCTTGGCTTCAACCTCTCTCAACTTTGGGATCACAGATGTGGAAATGGAGGGATTGGGTACTTCTGGAGTGTCCTGAAGTGAAGCTGCTGGGGGCCTTTAGTGTGATTCCTATGAGTGCTTGCCCATACCACTCTGTCTCCCTGAGAGGAAAGAATGGCTGGAATGAGGCATGGGTCCTTCGTCCCTCTCACGCCTTGCCATTGATGCTGAGTGGTCATGACTGGAGTGATAGAGTGCATGTCCATGTGCCAATCTGGCAGACACTAACTAAATGACCACAACCTGCCCATGGAGACAGCCAGATGCATGCATGCTGGAGGAAGCACTGTATTGATCAGTTTGGTGATCTCTCGTATCCATCAAACCAGTTTATTGAATGCCTCGGATAATCCTTCCTGCTGTTCATGCGCCTTTTTAAGCATTTTGATGAATACATTAATGGCTGAGACTATAGGCTCTTTTGCTTGGAGTCGTGCAGTTGACTAGCCTCTGCTAGTCCTCTGAGTGTCAAAGACCTTGGATGTTTCTCCCTTGACTAGTTGTGGAGGTGTGTCACTGATGTGCTGTCCAGATTGTGCTCCTGAGTCTCATTTAGAAAGAAAGTCCACTGAGGTGAATAGTCTCCAT
Organism: Hemiscyllium ocellatum; assembly: GCF_020745735.1. NCBI lineage: Eukaryota > Metazoa > Chordata > Chondrichthyes > Orectolobiformes > Hemiscylliidae > Hemiscyllium > Hemiscyllium ocellatum. The sequence goes on from NC_083431.1 coordinate 23,461,914, forward strand.
TTGTGCGTGTGCAGGTAAAAACCTTGTGAGTGCACCCTTTGTGGGTTCAGTGACTTCCTTTGGGGAGGTGGAGGTGATTTTCTTTGGTCTCTGGCGAATCCTTTCTGAAGGTTTGCTCAGAGCTACTAATGCCTGCCTTACAGAAAAGGAAATAGGTTGTCCAAGAGGGAAAAATGCTTGCGCAGATTAAGAAGTTGATGGGAGAGCAGTGTTGTAGAGTACAATGAAAATTACTGTGTTGAGTTTTGTATTTGAGGTCTTCCCTTCTCTATATGGGCCATTGTGCTGTTTTCTGGCTAATTCCAGCATTTCTCCTCACAGGGAGTGAGGAGCTTGATACCTGCCCTGCCGGCCTGGAGCATCTTATCCAGGTGATGGGCCAATTTCACTGGTAAAGAGACAAAGGGAAGGCTTCACTCTGATGAAAGTGGATTGGAGAGCAAATGGCAGTGATGCAGGAACATGAGACGTGATGAGATGTACCCAGCGAGTGAGTCGGAAGCAAGGTGGGCAGGGATAATTTGTAGTTGAAAAGGATAAGATGGAAAAGAATTGTCCTGTGGACATGATGCATACAATACTGAGAATTTTAACTGGTGAACCTTGGTTGCGATGTGCATACGAGCAAATAGTGACCCTATGAGCATGAGGGAGCAATAAGAAGATGGTGGTACTCACCCTTGGGGACTGCAGAAGGTCATTGATTATCTTCCTATACCGCAGAACATTCCTCTTCATTTGGGAGACAGCATTGAGCTGGCAAAGAGCTGTGTCCAGGCTGGCTGTGTCTGATGGGGCAATGTGGCTGAGAAAAGCACAACCCTGCTCTCCACCTCCCCATCCATCAGCATCTCCAGGTCTCTGTCCACAAAACAGGCAGTGAGTTTCCCCCTTTCTGCCACAATGGTCCAACACCACAGGAAGAAGACAAGCTCCTGGCTTGCTGTGCCTTGAGTGGCATGTAGCTGGGTTTTAAATGTGGGCACTAGAAAGTCTGGGCAGTGGTGAACCCACCTGCTTTTCCTGCCATGTGCTTCCATAAGGAAGACAAGATAGCACAGGTACAAAATTGATAAGGTGAGGAGTGGAAGGGTGTGTGAGAAAAGTTGCTCTGAACTTTGTTGGGCCAAGTTAAAGATCACACAACACCAGGTTATAGTCCAACAGGTTTATTTGGAAGTACAGAACAACCTCGATTATCCGAACAAGACGGGCAGGGAGCATTTTGTTCGGATAACTATTTGTTCGGATCACTGATTGTTTGGATAATCGATAAAGTTTTTACGGGACATTGAGATGTTGTTCGGATAATCCAAAATTCGGATAATTGACATTCGGATAACCGAGATTGATCTGTACTAGCTGTCAAAGTGCTGCTCCTTCCTCAGGTAGCTAGTGGGGAAGGATCATAGGTCACAGAATTTAAAGCGTAAGATCATAGTGTCATACAACTGTTGCTATGTATCAATATATCATATCAGTTGTATGACGCTATGATATTTTGCTATTAATTCTGTCCTATGATCCTCCCCCACTAGCTACTTGATGAAGGAGCAATGCTCTCAAAGCTTGTTCTTCCAAATAAACCTGTTGGACTATAACCTGGTGTTGTGTGATTTTAAATACTGTACAATACCAGCACTTCTACATTATGTTGGACCAGACAAGCTCAATGAAACACTAACTGTGAATGGGAAAGTTCATCTCATTAATTTTATTTCTTTAACATATGTATCCGTTTATCCTGAAGCTGGCAGGAGTCACAAGCATTTCTGCAAAAACTGACCAGCATACCTTTGCAGTGTGGTGCGATGCTTCATCCCTTCGCCATGAGGCAAGTCACTTAACAGTTCTGCTATTAACTGATTGGGAAAGCAGCCTCAACTCTTGCTTGCCTCATGACTTGAATATGGACAAATCCAAAGCTGGCAGTGAAGATAATAATGTCAGTCTACAACACCTGCATCATTAGTATATTGCTGTATGGCAGTGAAACGTGGACTACGTATGCCAAATAGGAGAGAAGACTGAACACCTTCCACTTGAGGAGTATCAACCATATCCTGGGCATATCCTGCCCAGACAGAGTGTCCAACACAGCGGTCCTATCTAATGCTGGCCTTCCCAGCATGTACACTCTGCTCAGGCAGCAGAGATTGTGCTGGCTGGGCCACGTCCACCACATGGAGGACGGCCGCATCCCAAAGGATATCCTTTATGGAGAGCTTGCATCCAGGAAGAGTCCCACTAGGCGTTCCCAGCTCTGCTACAAGGACATCTGCATGAGGGACATGAAGGCGCTTGATGTTGTTATGGAGTCCTGGGAAAGGGTTACAGCTGACCGTACGAGATGGCGAAGCACCCTGAACCAACATCTCAAAACAAGGGAAAAAAATCTGATGAGCGCTGCAGCAGACAAGCGGACACCAAGGAAGGAGTGCAGCAGTTCTAGCAGATCAACCACCTCTGCGGCCGGGACTGTCACTCCAGCATTGGTCTCTTCAGTCACAAGCAGCGTTGCTTCAGGGAAGCAGAAAGCTAGAACAACAAGGATGCAACTCATAGTCAGCCCTGCCCAAAAGGGGCTTCACACTACCAACTGATGAAGAATCCACCACTGATGGAGCTAGTTTCCAAATACATCCAAACCATCAAGCCATTGTCAGAATAGAACTAAACTGACTGTCTTCATTGGAGATATTGCCAAATTATCAGTGCATTGAAACTAATCAAATCACAGTGATATTTGTCTGGATAGAGATGCTCATTTTGAAAAATGCATCTGTATCTGTCCAGGAGATCTAGTTTAGCTCCACACATTCTTCATCATCAATATAGAAAACAAAATAGGATAGGTTTCAAGGCTGCAGTTCTATCGAACAAATATAGTGATGTCAGAAACCAGGAGAAAGATTTGTTGCTCGAGATTTGCTATATCATATAAATTGAATTGTTCATTCTCCACTCCATTTTAAAATTCTGTCGCAAACATTCTGAGCAGCTTTATAGTCAACAAGATATGATTTAGGGAAAAGGGTAAAAATATGGTCAGTAATACCGGGCTAGCATGTCAATGCAACAGGTAATGGATATTTTGAATACTCTCATTAACAGTCTAATGATGAAGCCTTCAGGAAACAGTACGAGCAAATTCCATCTGATGGAACAAGTTAATATGACAGGGGTTCTATTCCAACTGAGATAGGTACAAGCAAACCTTTGTAAGTCACTTTGTGCAGTAATCTTTCAGGCTGCAAAAGACACAACTTTTACCATTGAAACAAGCTGATTAGAAGGTAGCGCTGATTGAAGAAGGAAAGAACTTGTGCTTATATACTGTCCTTCTTGTTATCAAGATATTTCAAAATGTTTTACAGCCAATGAATATCATTTGAGTTGTAGCCACTAGAATTGTGTTGGGAAAAGCACCAGACAATTTGTGCAGAGCTTGGTCTCACGGAGAGCAAGGAGTTGACTAACTAGTAAATATTTCTTGCGTCATTTGTAAAGGACTAAATGAGGGTCTGAAAATTGGGAGAACTTCCCTTCCAATTACGCTGCTGGATATTTTAGCATGGAATTTTGCAAAGTCATGTGGAACCAATGGAGCAAAAGCAATTTCCAGAGGAAAACATTGGGGTAAATTCAGACCCAAGCGTGTACCTGTGAGGTGGGAGTTGGCTTGACTATTTACTGCCTGATCTTAGAGCTCTAAACCTGGATGCTCATGATCATGTTATTGCCACCTTCCCCTCACTAGTCCATACATGCTTCCTGATTCAAAATATGTGAACAATTGCACCCAGAATATAAGGAACCCCAGGAAACAAGCAAATGCCTCTGCTATTTTATGATTTTCTTTTGAAAATAAAACTCTCCTCTCACAGACCTGCACCATATTTCGTTTCTCTATAAGAGTTTCTATGACTTAAGTATGAATTACTTTAAAAATTGGAAAACTTGCATGATTGTACGTTCTTAAATACGCTGAGTCTACAGTGTATGAATGATGGTGAGATGACTTCAAACTTTAATTTTCATACTTAATGAAGGAATAAATTGTGTGGGTTCAGTGCTTTACTTAAACTCAGCTTGTTTAGGTTGACTTATGCCACTTTTTACTGATTTTATACATTCTGTCCTATGCTAATGAGACTGGCAAGAAATTCCAATTGCTGTTGGCAAAGCGGAAGCAGCAACAGGCATATATCTCAGTGCAATTAGCTAATTTTAGGCCCACAGGAAATTCCAGACCTTCCCTCATCTGCAGAGGTGGCAGACAGTTCCCGTATCTTATTCAAAAGGTAGCCCTGCTGATAATGAACATTCCCTCGGTCCTCTACTAAGATTATTGTGCCAGAATATATGAATACATTTTAGATGTAAATTAAACCAAAACTGGTGATAAATGAGAAATCATCAATAGCAACTCCAATCAAATGCATGATTACAGGTCGCACTAGTTCATTAATATTGGCAAAAATGCTTTAAAGTTAGTAATTGTGGGAGTGTGAGGAAGGTTAGGCAGGTGAGGTCAGATCTGGCCAGACTTCTGCTTATAACAAACTTCAATATTACAAGCTTCATATTACATCAAACATCTTCTGTGGTCCTGCCTCAACTTCCATTATTTTAGTTAGATGAACTCGCATCTAAGAGACATATAAATCTTCAATCAGGATTGTTTTTGCTGGTCCCTATGAGCTTGTAAATGGTAGACAGTAAAATCTCCAGTTCTTTGGTGTCAGATGTGGAATTTGATATACAGTAATAAATCAGCTGGAGGGAACAGGCAAAAAGATTTTGTGAACTGTTTTCAAAAAATATCTGAAGAGATAATGGGTGCATTTTAGCAACTTAGATGAAAACTTTCCCAATACACATCAAGTAATGTCAAGGTCAAACTGAACTAACGATTGGTCAGTGAGGGAACTACAGCTTAGCAATGGCAGAATGGAAATTTATTGGAATTATTTTGTTTATAATAAGATGCAAAATTTTCAGACAAATTGCTGGATACTGTTTATTGGGTCAATATTCTCTTCAACCTTAGGATTAACCAAATAATAGAACACATAAGTTCTAGTTAATACTTGGGTATGTTAAGTATTCAAGAGATTCACTGATAGATTTCCCTGGGGCTGATAAATTGCTGTAGCGCAGGAAACCAGAGAGACTCCTTATAGTCTTGCATACCTCTGCCCTCGAGTTTCCTTGATTTGATAATGACTTGGTGATCTAATAGCCCCAGGTACTGTGACAATCTACCTTTTGACCATCAAAACTTTGGTACAGTATAGTTTGATTTCTGCAAGTTCAGGCAGTACTGTTTACCACTGTTAGAACTTGTCATTACCCTCCAGAAATATTTTGTATGTAACACCATGGTTATAATAAGAGCACCCATTGACACTTAGACATAGAAAATTAGACTTATAACTTTTCACCTCTGGAGGTTTACTGGCCTCAGCCTCCTCCTTCATTTCCATTAAACCCAGACCAAGTTATAACCAGACCAATGGTTTAGACTTGGCTTGATTTCTGCCCGAAATTGCTCACCTTTATTGCAATAAGAATTCATGAGTTCTATATAAATTAAATGTTTGGCTCCAATGCTGCAGTAAAGTTTGTCAAACCCTTAAGGGGAAAATCAATGCAAAATTTTGCAGGGCTAAATCAGCAACTTACAAAAAACATCCTCCCGCAGAAAAATCAATAAGAATGCGAGAGCCTGCACAGACAGGCTCTGAATATCAAAGCCCAATAACCTATATCCTGCACAGAATAACCCATAGCTGACTTTATTGTTTTATCCTAAAGAGCAAGTACCAGTGTTAGGAATGTTGCAAAAAAATCGATAGCAAAGAATTTGAACTGACACTAACTTTTTATTTTCTGTCCTGCCCTCAATCTAAGTTTTTCTTAAAAAAAAGCTGCTGGCTTATCATTGACTTTTCCAATGGAAAAGAGGATGGGATGGGAATGTAAAGAAATGTAGGGATTTGTTCTTGCACATTCATCTTACTGTATAAAACAAAGCTCATTCTGACTTCATTTAACAAAACAAACCTAAACAGAAGATTGTTTTTTCCCAAAATAACATGAAATTCAAAAAGTCCACTTTTAAAGATTGTCACAAAATCTTCCTCATCAAAATGACCTTGCCTTTTTAATTTCCTGAAGGCTTTCCATGAATAGATCCTAATCTTGAAAAGATAATCAAACAAACCTTCAGTATATCCATCCTCACATCTTTCCTATTCAACCCTGGCCTCCAAAGTGTTGCTGCTTCAGTGTTTTGTGTTTGCTCAGTTCCCTCACTCTCCTGGGCTTAATAATCCATCTCAGACATTATCCAAGAAGTCATCCTGTGAGGCAGACATGCAAGAACAATCCCAGATGGCTCATTGGGGTTGAATCACCTATTGTCCAATGGAAAAACCATCTATCGCCTCTCTCAACATTACAGCTGAGACCGGGAAAAGAAACATTGGGGTGCCATATGCGGCAAGTTATATCCTGTGGTTTCATATTAGCTTATTGGTGCATCAATACATGGTGCTATTCAGGATGTTTCAGTTAGCAGCATTTTATAACAACTTGATTATTTGAAGGCTTCCTGCTGATGCCATTCCATTCCATACAGTGTATGTCAAAGAAGACTGCACTTGATACCAAGTTAATTAAAGCTTGTCATTGATCATCCTCAGTTCATAGCTGTGAACAAGATGTTTTGGAACCCACAAAACCTTTTCGGAAGAGAAATATGGAGTAGCTTGAAAAAGATCAAGTCATAGAAAACATCAGATGTTCGGGGCAAGATGGAGATTAGATGAGGGATTCATGTAGAGAAGCTACAGGAATGGATTTGATGAACCCAGTGGCCTCTTCCTGCTATAGTGGACATTATCTGAATCCAACAAATTCTCATGTTAGGAACAAATGGAACATCCTTTATCATAAAAATTGTTTTAAATGTTGTTTTTGCAATTTAGGAAATATTTTCTGAATAACAGATTATTTTGTGGGCTGTTACTGCATGATGTGATTGCGAATGAGAACTGACTGAATAACGTAAACAGCCACTGCAAATTGAAAGCAATTGTCTAAATAAGTGTCTAACATGAATGACACTATCGATTCATTTTATACTTATACAAACAAACACTTTTTGTTGTCCATTAAAGCCACTCTAGTACTTGTGAGTTTATCATTTTGTCAGAAGATGTGTGCTATTGTGCCTGATTCAACCCCAACAACAGAATAACTGATGGTTAGTTATGTTGTATGTTCAGGTGATGGTTATGAAAATGCATGAACCATGATTTTCCTACTGGTTTCACAATCACTCAGTGAGTGAGCATAATTTTGGAAAAGAGTCATGATACTGACCCATTATTTTCTGAGTGCCGAATCTAATCTTGAAATATGAAATTCCATGCTCTGGAGGTGCCCAGCAAGTGGTAGGCGCTCCATACAAATGCTGTTATGATATTACACACACAAAGAAATCAATAGAAACTTGGATGGATCAGCATCTATCACTACTGCATTATGGTGTAAAGTACCCTAACACCAACGAGGGTTGCCTGGGATTCAAGGTTCATCAAATCCATTCCTGTATTTTTCTCTACATGAATCTCACTCTTTCCTCTAATGTTCTGTGATGACTAGTTTTAGATCCGATAATGGAGGGAGTTATTCAGCTTTTAAGCATGGTATTGAGCACACCACTTCAAAGATTCACAATATCAACTATATAATTCATTTGAAGATACACATAACAAACTTACACTGTTATTTGAAATCTAATACTTAATAAAGTCCATGGTACCTTCAGGCGATTAAGAAATGTGTTGCTCAGAAGTTCTTTAAAACCTCGTTCCTCCTTACTTTCCATACCTTAATCTTCAACTGTGTGATTAATTCAGAGGTACATTTCTCCAGGATCAGAACCTAATTATATCTGCAGGTACCTGATTATAGAATGGGCTGTCACTTGTAGCAGACTTATATTGTATATTGTCTTTGGTATAATGTTTTGAGTGTCCCATCAATCCAAAAGTGGTTGTGTTTCGGTCTGTCATATGCACTGAATATCTGTTAGGAAGGCCTCCAGTGGATCTATTTCACATTTCTTAGAGCTTCAAAGAATGTACCCCAACAGATTTTATGATTTTGTACCCAATCAGAAATAATGTTGCATTTTCTGTCTTGTAGGTATTTCTTGTGTAACATCAAACAATTTGTACATCGCAGGTTGTGGGGTTTGAGGAAAAAGGAAAAAAACTTGCTCTATATTTTGATGAAGCAAAGCTGAAATGGGATCTTACATTCCAATTGCTTCAAAGTTCAAAAATAAGTCTTTCTAAGGTACATTTGTTATGGCCTGGCTTAACCTGTGAGATTTCTGAATCACTGTCAGTTTCACTGACAAACAGAATTCAGCCTTCTGTAAGAATATAACTTTTAGAAAATGTTGATTAGAGTTACTTTTTAATACTGATTTATAGAATGTGGGCAATATTAGCTTTTATTGCCAATCCTTCATTGCCTTTGAGAAAGTAGTAAGTTGCTATGTAACTGCTTTTGGTGCTTGTACATTCAGTGGCACAGATAAACCATGCTGTTACTCAGGGAATTCTAGGATTTTGACCACATGACAATGACGGAAGCGCAGCATGTTTGCAATCATGCTGGTGTGTGGCTTGATGGTGGTGCTCCCATGTGTCTGCTGCTGTTGTTGTTTATGAAGTTGAGAAAGCAGACTTGGAAAGCTTGAAGAAGCCTGGGGGAGTTCCTACAGAGAATCTCTGAGCTTGTGCAGTCTGCATGGTGTGCCTGTTCATGTAGGCAGTGAATGTTTAAAGTGGTAGATGCCTTGAATTTTATCACAGTCTGACAGCTATGCCAGTTAGGACTCATCCAGTTTTCTTAGAGCAGATGCTACAAAGTCACTCTGTGATTGACATTGAAATTCTTCATCCAGTGTGCGTTCTAAAATACTATGAACAGATTTGCTCCACATATTTAAGAAAATATATCCTGGAATTGAAGACAATGCAGAGAACATTCACTTGGTTGATAAGATGCTTAGGGGTTTGAGTTGAAGTGGAGAGATGGTTTTCCCCTGTTTGGAGTCTAAAGCCAAAGGGCATAAACTCAGAGCAGAAGGTGATAGTCCACTGAAGACAGAGATGCAGAGGAATACCTTCTCTGAGGGTAGAGAATCTGTGGATTTCTTTACAGCAGAGGGCTGTAGAGGCCAGGTCATTAGGTATATTCAAAGCTGAGACAGACAGATTTTTTATTCAATAAGAGAATCAAAGGCTATGGGGAAAAGGCAGCAAAGTGGAGCTAGGGATTATCTGATTAACCATGATCTCATTAAAAGGCAGAACAGATGTATTAGGCCACAAAGACTATTTCTGTTTCTACATTTTATATCTAAAGTACTTCTGAAGTGCAATCAAGGCTGCACACACGAAGTTCTTTCAAACAGCAATGAGATGATGGCCCAATAACCTGTTTACAGTGATATTGTTGTGGATTAAATATTGGCCAGAATCCCAGGGACATCTCCCCATCTCTTCTTCAAAAGGTGCTGTGAAACCTTTACATTCACCTCAGAGGGCACTTTGGAGAGCCACCTTAAAATGAATGCTCTATAATCTAAGTGTCTGGAATTCATTTCAGCACAGAACTTTCATGCATTTTTCCACAAGAAATTGGCATTTTAGGATTGTTATTCACTAAGATAGTTCCAAGGAACCCAGTAGGGCAATTGAAATGAGTATTTGTAGGTTACCTCTTTAGTATGGGATTGGTAGGCTGTCAGGAATCTTGTGGAGCTCGTTGGCAAGAATTTCCTCACTGTCTAATTTCCATCAGGAGCTATTCAATGGCACCAACAATGTAACATGCCTGTAGTGACTGTAACAAGGTCAGTCAGGTGGACCTCATAGTATATGAGTTCCCTGATTGGATTTGTTAATCTGGTCTAATCAGGGAGACCTGGCTGACTATTAAGAACAGGAGGGTCAGACATCCTGTTCACTCTGAGAGCTGGCTCTGAGGGAGCTGGATTAGTATCAAGGACTGTCCACATGTAAATAAAGGGTGACTTGGTGATGGGATACTATTCTCTGTGGAGTTATTTCAATGCCATTCTCTGATATTCTCTTTAAAAAAGTATTGAACCAGATTAGATTCCCTACAGTGCAGAAACAGGCCCTTCGGCCCAACAAGTCCACACCAACCCTCCGAAGAGTAACCCACCCAGACCCACTCCCCTCTGACTAATGCACCTAGCACTATAGGCAATTTAGCATGGCCATTCACTTATCTTCGGATTATGGGAGGAAACTAGAGCACCCAGAGAAAACCCACGCAGACACGGGAAGAATGTGCAAACTCCACACTGACAGTCGCCTGAGGCTGGAATTGAACCTGGGACCATGAGGCAGCAGTGCTAACCACTGAGCCACCGTGAAGGAACAGTTCTCATCTTTGACTTTGAACAAAGCTTTCAGCAAACCTTTTGTGAAATCTAGATCGCAGACTTTTTTCATTCTAACATTCATTGTCAATGTGACGTCTTAATCTGTCATACCCCAGATCAGGGAAAGTACAGGAAAAGTGCTCAACCAATCAGGTTGAAAACTTTTCATAGTTGGCAAAGCAGAGAATTTAAATGTTACTCAAATCATGTTCTGAAATTCTCTTGAAAGTTGGAACATAGGTGTGTGATTAAGGGAAAGACAAATAACGAAACAGAAATGGTAAAACAAATTTAAACAGAAGAATTCAATTTTCTTTTAAGGGATTTTGACGCCAGAGAGAGTGTTCAGCAATAGTTCTGACTAAGTGTAATCATAACACCACTGTCACACCACTAAATTTCAGTTATTCATATCAAGCATGGTTTATCTATTTCCTTGGCCTTGAGGATGTAGTTAAGCTCATAAAAAAATTGTGTCTTCTCTGTTAATTCTGGAACAACACAATATCTGAATGCAACTTCTACATTGCCTTTTTTATGCTATCAGCAATAATGGCCAGCCCCATAGTTTTTTGAGAGAGCTTAATTCAAAACTTAAAATACCTGGGAAAAATGACTGAATTCATTCAAATAACCTGGATAAATTTATTCACAGGGAGATGAATTGGAGAAAAGTCACCCCCCTCTAGGTTGGCTGGATGGAAGTGGTGGGGACCCAAGAAAGCCAAAAGAGGGAGAGGGAGCATGCCATTTTGCCAAGGCAGTCTCATGCCTGCAATGGGTAAGTTTGGGGTTGGGGGAATGGTGGTTGTGGGTTTAGTTGGAGAAAATAGCTGAAAGGGAAAGTTGGAGACCGAGTTTTAAAATAAGGGAAAATAAGGAAAATAATGAGGCGAAGACACAGGGTACGACATTCTGGGTGGTGCAGGAAATGGATGACTGGGGGCAAAAACACACAGAGGAAGGTTGGGTAGGAGATTTGGGATTCCTAAGAGGCTGTGAGGGAGTCTGGGGTCAGTAAGGAGGCTGGGGAAAGACAAAGGTCCGCAAAGGGTTCGGGAAGCAGAAGGGGAGTGCAAGAGTGTGGATGTGGGTGGGTGGAAAGTTTCAAGTGGCTGAGGGAGGAGTTAGGTAGGACACAACAGGAATGGAGTGGAGATAGGGAAGTTGAAAGGGGAGCAGAGGGACATGGGAGGCCATAGCTTAGTGATTGGATTTGAGGGGGAGACAGACTCCTATAGCATAGGGAAATATTTTTGTCTTTGCATAGACAGAGTACCCTAGCTGGGGCTTGACTAACTATATATAGCTGCATCATTACCTCCTTGCTCTTGTTTCAGTGCTTCCTTAATCAACAGCTTTGTCAGCTTTGTGAATGTGCTATTGAAAGACATTAACTGTGTTCTTGTATGGTAAGTTTTTATGTGGAGAAATATGTGTTAGTTATTTTGAAAAAAATTCAACTTCAAAATTCAAAATTCAACTAGGCAGCATGGTGGCACAATGGTTAGCACTGCTGCCTCACAGCGCCAGAGACCCGGGTTAAAATCCTGCCTCGAGTAACTGTCTGTGTGGAGTTTGCACATTCTCCCAGTGTCTGCGTGGGTTTCCTGGTGGTCCGGTTTCCTTCTACAGTCTAAAGATGTGCAGGTTAGGTGAAGTGGCCATGCTAAATTGCCCGTAGTGTTAGGTGTAGGGAAATGGGTCTGGGAGGGTTGCTCTTCGGCGGGTCGGTGTGAACTTGTAGGGCCGACTGCAAGTAATCTAATCTACACAGTAAGCAATCTAATCTAATCTTTTGTTGCCTACTGATGACTGGTGCCTTGTGTCAATTTAAATAATGTAGCGTCTAGGTAATCAATGCTTTCCTTGCGTCTCATGGTTTTAAATTTAATGGACAGTATATAATTCTGAAGGATATTGATGAATTCTTCTAATTCTGCTTCAGTGTGAGTATGAATACACACGCATCAACACAAATTCAGAAGGTAATGTTACAACATGACTCATCATCTGATAAAGAGGTTAAATAGCATGTTAATGTAACCCCTAAAAATCAAAATGTAGCACCCCGCCCCACAAAACCAAAAATCCTTGAAGGAAAGGTCTCAGAATAAAAATTGTACCATAGCTTAGTTATTGCAGTCCAAACATGGTTGTGAAATTGCCACAAGCCATTACAAATTTTTTTCATCAGACTTCTCTCCTTTTAAAGTCTAATTTATTAATCATTAGTAATTTCTTATGGCAGAAGATAGAAAGAAATAAAGAAAAGGTAACGTAAACATTAAAGATGCATTTGTAAAGGTGTGCATGGGTACAGCCAATCTGTGTCAATACATACTTTTATATCAGCTTGGATCTTTTGGTATCCTTTCATCTCCAAGTCAGGCAAGTTCTAAGCTCAGATTACAACGGACAAGCACATGAATGAGACCGATGCTTCTGTGGAGCATTGGGGAGTGCAGCATTGCTTGCTGTGCTGTCTTTTTTAGATGAGACTTTAGGCCTACTCAAGTGGATTTAAATTGCCCTGTGGCCTGATCCGCGGAGGGGAATGGAGTCTTCCTGACATTACAACTTAGGAGCAGAAAGACCACTCAGGCTCTTGGTGTAAATGTGCTCGCTGAGCTGGCAGGTTCCTTTTCAGACGTTTCATCAGCACACTAGTTAACATCAACAGTGAGCATCTGGTGAAGCACTGGTATTAGTGACCTGCTTTTTATTTACATGTTTAGGTTTCCTTGGGTTGGTGATGTCATTCCTGTGGTGATGTTGTTTCCTATGGTGAAGTCATTTCCTGTTCTTTTTCTCAGAGGGTGGTAAATGGGGTCCAAATCGATGTGTTGGTTGATAGAGTTCCAGTTGGAATGCTATGCCTCTAGGAATTCATGTTTGTGTCTCTGGTTGGCTTGTTCTAGGATGGATGTTGTCCCAATCGAAGTGGTGTCCTTCCTTATCTATATATAATGATACTAGTGAGAGTGGGTCACGTCATCTTGTGATTAGTTGATGTTCATGTATCCTGGTGGCTAGTTTTTGGCCTGTTTTTCCAATGTAGTATTTGTTATAGTTCTTTCAAGGTATTTTGGAAATGACTTTAGTTTTGCTTGTTATCTGTGAGTTCAGGAATTCTTAGGTGCAGTGGATTGAGTGGTGTGAGTCTTCTACTAAATGTTTTAGTCTTGGTGTAGCTCCTTAGCTAATCTGTACTTTGGTGTTGCAGGTAGTGAAACTGCGGGACACTCATACCAGTCCATCCATCCACCCAAGAATTGCTGAACACCATCAAAGACACCAAGATAGAAGAGGAAGAAATAATGGTCTCCTTTGATGTAACAGCCATGTTCACATCTATCAATATCAACTTGGCCAAAGAAACACTGACTACACTATTAGAAGAAACAAATAATCATATACTAAACACCACCAACTTCATCAGCCTTACCAACCTTCACCCTCAACAACAAAACCAACAGACAAACCAACCGAATGCCCATGGCATCTCTGATATCAGGGTTCTTAGCAGTGGCAGTAATGCAGAGACTTGAACAAACAGTTCTGCCAACCATCCAACCCAGAGTTTGGGTCCACTATGTGGATGACGCCTTTGTCATTACTAAATGAAACAAATTAGAGGAAATCTTAAAGACCATCAATAATATCCTTACTGGCATAAACTTCACTAAAGAGGAGGAAAACAACAATAAAATGCCATTCCTAGATGTCGCAGTAGAGCGAACAGTCAATGGGGAACTTCAAACCAGTGACTACAGGAAAACAACACAAATACTGAACTACAGAAGCAATCATCCCAACACCCACAAACAAAGCTGCATTAGAACATTATTTCAATGAGCCACCACATACTGCAGCACAGAGGTACTACGCAGAGCAGTGGAAAATCGCCGAAACAGCATATTCAAGAAGACGGGTACCCAATGAACATAATCCGCTGATTTCTCAGCAACAAACCCAAACAAGCAGACAAAGTGGATTCAGAAACCTTAGCCACTCTCTCCTACATCAAAGACATCACAGAAATGACAGCCAGACTACTAAGACTTCCTGACATCATGGTAGCCCACAAACTCACCAACACACTAAAACAGCAGTTACTGAACTTAAAAGACCCCATACAGACAATAAGCAAAACTAATGTCATTTACAAAATACCTTGTAAGAACTGTAACAATCATTACATTGGTAAAACAGACAGAAAACTAGCCACCAGGATACATGAACATCAACTAGTCACAAAATGACATGACCCACTCTCACGAGTATTCTTATATACAGATGAGGAAGAACACCAGTTTGACATCCATCCTAGGACAAGCCAAACAGAGACATGCACAAGAATTCCTAGAGGCATAGCATTCCAATCGAAACTCTATTAACAAAGCATCAACTTTGACCCCATTTACCACCCTCTGAGTAAAAGAATAGGAAATGACATCACCACTGAAAATGACATCACCGACCCAGGAAACATAAACACATAAATAAAAAGCGAGTCACTAACACCAGTGCTTTACCAGAGGCTCACTGATGATGTTAACTAGTATGTTGATGAAATGTCTGAAAACAAACCTTCCAGCTTAGCGAGCAAACTTACATCCAGAACCTCAACCTGAGCTACAAATCTTCTTAAAAGTCTCTACCATTCTGACTCTTGAGTGTGTATTCTGATCAATATCAGCTCACACCAAAAATAGATTATTCCATTTATTGCTGTTTGTGAGGCTTAAGTACAGTTTTTGCTCTAATTGTCCCTGAGAAAGCAGTGATGAACTGCTGCAGAGTGTGTGATGGAAGTTGTTTGGGTCAAGCGTGTCTTTGTGATGCCCAAATCCAATGTTAAGGTCGTTCTCAATTACGTGTATTTTGTTAAAGTGAATTTTTCTTAACGCGATTGATAAATTGGGGACACTGTTTCTAAAGCACAAACTTTTAAAATGTGCTTTGGCTGTAACACAATTACATCGCCAATACTTTAAGTGCTGTATCTAAAGCACGATTGTTCTATCATGTGGGGTTGCGCTTTTGAAGAACTACCTGTACAGGTCAACATAAGGTGGTCAGTTGAATTTTATTATTACAGCAATTTTGTTGTATCAGTGAGGTACAACTGAATGCTTGGTTGGCCATTGCAGAATTCAAAGAGTTAAGAATCAACACATTGCCGCAGATTTGGTTGCATCACAAGCAGGATTTCCATAAAGGACAGGAGTATAATAATTAGATATTTACAACAATATGATAGCTTCATGGTCACTTCTTTGATCCAGACATTTTACTCCAGCTTTATTCGTTGGTCTGAATTTAAATTTGCAAACTACCTCAGTGGAGTTTTGAACTAGTGTCTCTGGGTTAACAGTCCAGTTACAGGAACATTGAGCTTTATGTACATGTAGAAATTTGTACTTATCTGCATAGCACTCCAAAAACAAAAATCCATTGTATGTAAAGTACAATCAGATATAATCAGCATATGATGCCGTGCTATATAAATGAAAGGTTTTTTTAATAATGGTGTTTGATAGGAAGAATAGAATGGCCTTGATTATATTGTCATCGATGAAGTTCTGCTTCAGGGACCTTGCAGAATTCGAAGTGTTAACGTGAATTGACAATGTTTGGAGCTCTGCAGATTCAGATAGAATACAGCTCAGGCCTGTGTTTCAAAAGGTTGAAGAGGGACAAAGCAGAGCAGTTTTGTCATTGTGTAAATTATTGCAGCAGTGGTTTCCTGGCAATAAGCCCTTTGTTGTTGCTTGTCCTATGGTTCCTTTTCGTACAGCTATTTCTACTTTGCACAGGCTGGCTGGCGAAAACAGCATTTCAAAGAAAACCCAAACCTTTCACAAATCTCAACAAAATTGAAAAGTTAAATTAATACCATCAACATTTGTAATCACAGGGCTGACATTGAGTTACTGTTATACTGAATTTAGATGGGGAGAAGGATAATGGATACCAAGGGTGCAATCTTGGTCCACCCAAGATTGAATGGCAGATAATTGGGTGGGTTGACATTAGGAAATATCCGCCCACTTCTTGCCAACACTCTGGGTGAGTTCAATGTTCCATTCTGCCACCAAATGACTACTTAAGTATCTCATCCCATTTGGATTGCAGTTACTTCAGATCATATGAGATGGGAACAAGTCAAACTACCCAACTGGTGAACAAGTCCTTGTCAGTTTGCAGTGGGATCCCTCAATCTGCATTAATTTGTGCAAGATCAAGGGACTGGATTTGGGGCAGGAAGATGGCCTCTAAGCATGACCTCCTGCTTTCACTTTAAACCCTCCTGGCCCCCAAAACACCTCAGAAATACCCTTACACTTCCATGCCCCATGACCAACATTGAACATTCTCAATGGTGTTCCTCCATCAACTTGGCAGCAGCAGCCATGGCCTCAATGGCTTCAGCAGCCTGGTTCTGGAGACTCTAATAGGTCAGAAGGTCCAAACTGGTGGGATTGCCTGTTTTGAGGTTGTATTTCTAGCAGGGTGCAGACCAGCAGCCGGCCAGCTTCCAGATTACCAGAAGATCCAATAAGCGTTCTGACCTTGATGGGTCATGGGGTTTTATCCTGGAAACTCTCCCACTTAGCCTGAGAATGGAAAAGTCCTGGCCTACCCATATTTATATACTTCAATTCACCATCTTATTTCTTTAGTTTAAGCTATCCCACAGCAACCATTGTATGACATAAATAAATATGTTGTTAGTTGACGTACACAATGCAGACTTTTACACCTTGTGAAGGTCAAAGGAAAATAGTCTTTAAAGGTAATTTCTACAAAGCTTATCTCTCTGGGTTTCTCTGGTTCTGGATCCATTTTCTGACAGTTTTGGCCTTTTGTGGAAACCATTTTTACCCAGGCCTCAAGGTAATGCTGCAGTCAGGCCCTGATGACATCATCGCAGGCTAACTTCCACCTTGAAAGAAAGATCCTATTAATGAGGTCCTCGCTACCTGCGATTCAAAATTCAAGCTTGCCAGATCAGAAACGGAAGCCATCGAGTAAATCATTGCTCCATTATGACCTGGTAAATTTTTACATGAGATTTCAAGACATGTTTTTTTGACATTTATGGTGCAACATTTGTTACCCCGGAGTAAAAATAGCAGGTATTTGCTTCACTTAGCAATTTTGATTTTAAAGTCCCATGAACCATGATTAAATCCTGCAATTTAGACTGTGCAGAGCCTGGCTTGAAAGCCAACTTAGCTCCTGCATGAAAGGAGTTTTAATCAACATAATAGCTGCATACTTCAATGAGAAATCTTTATTTGAACATCTTTGAATTCAATAATGAGAAGGTACTGAAATGTGCATATTATTTTAAAATTCTATAATTATTTTGTTGGAAATGTTTTTTTTAAAACAAGTCATAATGTTCAGTACGTAGGAGAGTATTTAACTGTTCAGAACAACAAACTGTCACAAACTGAAACGTTAGCTTTCAAAAAGGATTGTGAAAATGTGGTGGACACATCCAAAGCCACCAGGCCCTGACTTTGTAACTGAAAAACATGAACTTGGTAAATAGTCAATTTAAATCTTGTTCACTGTCCAAAACAGATTTCAAAGCAATAAAGTTCATCAAGAGACTACATATTATTCAAATTGAAATTCATGAGTTCTTGCAACATGCTTCCTCAGAATATCAAACATGGAGTGTAGCATTTGGACTGGTAATTCAGTGCAATACTGAGGGAATGTTGTACAATTGAAGGTGCCGTCTATCAACTGAGACATTAAACAGAGGCATTTTCTGCCTCTGTGGACATCAAAGAACCTGAGGAACAGGGATTTTGCATAGAGCTTTGGTCAATCTTTTACTCGTCAACCAGCATTGGCAGAATGGATTATTGGGTTATCTATTCCATTTTGCTCTTGTTGAGCGTACATGCACTGTCATATTGCCTGCAAAGCAACAATGACCACACTTCATTCGTCATGAAGTGCTTTGTGATATTCGGAGATTACAGAAAAGATGATATTGATGCCATTTCTTTTCTTTTTCAAATTTATGTTCTTTATTCTTTACTGAATGTACTGTTTCATAACTTAAGTGATGAAAGTTTACAAATCAGCAAAGTTACATTCACCCTGAATTAATACTCAATTTAGTTTGTATTTGTATTTGGCATTGTATTATACAATGATAATCTTTCTTCCTAGATCTTGAGATAGATGAAAGATCTGACACATGGGGCTGAATATAATGCTTTCACCCAGCCGAGATGAGTTTGGTGCCAGTGACTTCCGATTGAGCAGAAGGGTGGTGGGAAGGGACTCCTATGCCCTGATTGTGTCCTTGGTGCAAAGGCTCATGAATGACTTTCTCATCCTGCAGCCCAACTGGGGCCCTTAGGTGCACCATTAATTCCCACTCAAGGGCCATACTCTGCCAACAGTAATCGTCAAACTGCAGTAGGCTTCGGTTTTAGGAAGTCCGAAAAGCAAATTCTGTCAGGGACGCCTGTAGACTTGAGGGTTAGTCCCTCGCTAAAGATACTCTGTGCTTCATTGTTGAGAGCCACACAACTGCCCAAGCTACTGCCAACATACTTCATGAGCCACATTCTGCCTGATCAGTAGTCTGGGTCCATGTGTGATCCCGGGCTCAAGGTGATGCATTACTGGCAGCTACCACTACATCCCCAGTGGTGTTATTCAAGCAATGAATGGAGAGAGACAAGGGGCATGATTTTGTCTGGATCTGGCTCACCACTGCATAGTTAAATGCCTGATTGGTGCTGAATGGGGTGGACCTCTCCACACAGAGACAATGTGGGACTCTCACTGCCTCTCCAGTTGGCAGGCAACACATCAACGTTTCCATTAAATACCACCCATAGAATCATATTGACTTCACTCTGTTATAATACAGAAAACTATTCAGCATTAAATCTGAAAAGATGTGTCAAGCTGGATCAAACATTAGAATGTACTTAACATAGAAATGCAGGTTTAATTTACACTTTTGCAATCCATGCAGTTGTAGACCCCAATCAATGGTCTTTATGGTCAATTAACTTGGTAGATTTCCCCCCGAATATTACCATATAGGATCATCTTCCTTATTTATTGTCACATCCCTTGAGTGACCCTAATAACATAGCTTTCCATTGTCAGTGTATGACTTATTTTGTTAGATTCAAGTGTCATTCTTTATATTGGCTTCATATGTTGTCTTCAGTAATCTGTTTGGGATTGTGAGCCTGTGTACACAAAGCACATATGAAACATGCAGGTTAATGGAAGTACCATCAAAATAAATTTTTGAAAAGTAAGCTCAAGTGACAAGAAAGAAATTCAAGCATGAGCCAGGATTGACATCGGCAAAAGAAGTGTTAATATAATTACAATACACCCACCACTGAAGCAGTAAAGTTTGCCTGGGCGAACAACAGAACAACTAACACTAATAACATAAGATGAAGAGATGTAATATTTACAGAACCTTTTAAATTTATGGTGCAATAACAGTTTGCAAGCTACTATTTTGCAAAAACAAAAAAATATGTTTTGTTTGTAATTGTAGGGGAGAAAAGCTTAAAAAAGAATTAAGCGTTTGCCCAAGGCATCATCTCTCCGAGTCAGGCTCCATTATGCATTTTAAAAGAAGGTCGCTCTTTTGCTCTGTGACACGAACATGAAATGAGCATCTGACCTGAGTTTGAATTTAGAGTGTTCATTAATAGGATATTATGCCATATGCTCCACACACTGTCTTTTAATGCAACCGTTGATTTGAGAATTTCTAATTAGTAATGGTATAATGAGAGTATTCAGAGGCTAATGCGGTGGGTGTGTATGAGAAATGGATCACTCACTGTACATTGGAAGTATTCTGTTGAAATCTTAATGAAATAATGACCTGCAGTAAATGGCCATGATCTCTGACAAATGAAGGACATTGGAGAAGGCACATTAGCATGAGATGGCACATCCATCAGCCTTAAAAAGGTAAGACACACCGTTTAATTGTAGGCAGTACAGAGCACAATACAAATAACAACATTTCTGATTGACAAGGGAGACAGACAGATGTAAAGGGATAGGAAAACAGAGCCAGACAGACAAGGAAAAGACAGAACTGTCAAAAAACACATACTGTGCTGAGTTTGCATGTACTTGCTGTAAAGGGACCTTTTCTTCCTGTGAAATGACAAAGCTTTCCTTGTTTGGAAGAGGAGATGAACCAGAAGGAGCATGCATTATTTTTCCAGATTCACACAACTGACATAATGATGTATTTCAATATGCAGTTTGCATTTTGAAAAAAAAATTGCCAAGCTATTTTCCCCTGAAATCTGTGTCCCCTTCACACCAGTTTAACAGGGATTTGTCGGTAGTTTTTAAAAAGAAAAACCAACTTGTATTTTTCACAACCTCTGGACACCTTAAAGCACTTTACAGCCAATTAAATACTTTTTGAGGGATAATCTATGTTGCAGTGTGGGAAAATATCGTAATTTACTCGAAGGAGACAGGTGAACTTAATGGTGAACCTACTTTATGTTTGCGTCGATGTTTCGGTCAATTCTAGTGACTTAGATTTAATAGGTCCCACATTAGGAAACACATGAGGTAGGTAAAGTGTTCCATTCTCTCCTGAAATTCCTGCATTTGCTGAACAGTTGGAGATCTCTACATCTGTTCCAGCATCAGTTCATTTTGTGTCCCTTGTCCTTATACACCCAGAAGGAACCCATTGTGTAAATGTAGGGTTTAATGAATGTGTGGGTGAGCATTTGAGGTATGCTGTGATACCACTGTGATCTCAGTTATCAAGTGATAGGACGCTTGTAGAAGCATGGAACTAGTGCAGCTCAAAGCATGGTGCTCTGCAGCCTTGTCATTATGTACATTTGGTTAATTAACAGTGTTTGAATGAAAGTTATATGTCTGGCCAAATCTTCCACGAAGAACAGAAGATACCAAAACACATTGTGTGACCTAACTTGCAGGCTTCAGTCATGAGACCTGTATGACATAGCTGAGTTACTTATTGCAGAGGATGGATGAAACCGGAGGCTTTTCTGAGGGCTGAATTTTCTCAGTAGTATTAATATGTTTTGGGGAGTGAGATTTGTGCTGCTGTGACTCAAATGGATTTTTCTCACACATCTTTCTGCTCATTATTTCTGCAACCAGACTTTTGAAATTGGAAATCAAAGAGGAGAAGTGGAATTGTGTCCCACTGTTGGAGCCTTCAGGCCTTCACATCTCTGATGCGATATTTAAAGCCCAATGATGCACCACCACAGACACCACAAGTCAGGAATGACCCGTCACACTGTGGTGCTCAAATCTTCACAGTCTGCTCAGAAGTGGTGGAGGCTGGTACAATTCTAACATTTAAGAGGCATTTGGATGGGTACATGAATAGGAAGGGTTTGGAGGGATATGGGCTCCAGATGGGACTAGATTGGGCTGGGATATCTGGTTGGCATGGACGGGTTGGACCGAAGGGTCTGTTTCCATGCTGTACATCTCTATGACTCTATGACTCTATGGTCATTGTCCCATCAAGAGGAAAATTTACTTCATGCACATGGATCTGGAGGTATTAGAATACAGGGTGGTGTTGAGGAGGGCAGGCTCTTCTACTTCAAGAGGTCACACCGCCAGACCAGCCAGCCTGGACACCAGTGCTGCCTCCAAAGTGGAGTGAGACATGCAGCAATGCAGAAAGAACATCAGATGGTCTTTTGTTTTCCTCAAGGATAAGTTATCTTCTGGTCTTCTGGATCACACTCATGGGAGTAGCGTATTCTCTAACTCTGCCACTGTACACGCATCTCACCAAGGATCATGGATTGCAACACTCAGTATAACCCATATCCTGTCCACTCAACGGCTCTCATGCCTTCACCTTCCGAAACCACTGATCATTCCTGCCTTCTGCATTTCCCGTTCACTCGCTGCGGCTACCTCACCACTTCTCTTGTTCCTGCAACACCACTAACTGCTCTTCCATTCACTTCCATCATACCCAATCCCTCCATCTGTATCATTACAGGAAATATCAGTCCATGTTCAGGCTGACAGGGCCATAAGGGGTTTAAATCTTAAAGGTGGTCATCATGCTCTTCTGGGGAAGAAAATGCTGGATTTCATCAGAGAACAACCCAATTGCTCATGTCAGGATGGAAACCTCAGAAAGCAAACGATCTTGGAGATTTCTTTGTGCAGTTCTGTGCTGCTTTTTCACTGCCAACAGTGCTAACTCATTCTTAATCTGCATAAGATTTTATCCCTCTTAGGCAACTCATTTCCTCTCTTCTCTAAGTCAGGCACAAGTGAGATTGAGCGAACCTCAGCAAAGAGGTCAGCACTGGAGACCCTCAGCTCCATCTCCAAGGAGGAAACCACTTGACCCTTGGAGGATGCACAATCAGCTGCATTCTCGACCAGCTTGGAGGCTTTAACCTGAGTGCGAACTCTTTCTGTACTTCACTCAGCTGCGCATGTCACTGATACATCTTTGCAACTGGCCCCAGGTCTCTAACACTCTGAAGGGAGCCAAAGGCTACTGACTCGCTAAGGCTCCAGCAGAACACAAGCCCTTTTATTTGGTCATGAATGACTTTGCCAAATGGCAGACACAGGCTTAGGGACACTCGACAATGTTTGTTGGACATTAGGTCACAAGCTGCAGCTAAGGATGGAGGAATCTACTGATACCACAGAACTGTGCTGTCTCTAACATGCATTCCTCCTTGGATAGATTTCATGACCACCGTGGTGACCTGGATCCAGCACACTCAATATTTCCCAGATAGCTGTACAGACTTACATCATTACAGCCATTGGGGCTCAGAAACAATGGTAGATTGGCAGGGGGATGGGGAGATGAGGGACCTCATCCTCCCTCTTGGGGATACAGTATGATGCCAGAGCGACCCATATGGAGGAGGATTCCTTCCAGATGTTTTTTCCTAGAGGTACCCTGCTCCTCTGTCCTCACCTTCCCTTCCATGATCCCAAAGTCTGCTCAGTTCAAGCTGAGGAATGTTGACCTACATTGAGTTGGACACTTAAAACTGGCTGATCACATGCATTGACTCTCGGAACAATAGTATGGCTGTGCAGATTATGGGGAATGGTGATTATGAAGGAAGGTGTGAATCAGTGGGAAGCTTTGTGCTGTGAACATATTGAAGGCTATGAGATGAACAACAGACATCTCATAACTCCACTCATTGTGCAGCCTTTCTCAGCTGACCAATGCCCAAAGTGCTGCCTCTCAGGTTCAATGCAATCCTGCAGGATGCCCAAGGATTCCGGGGCAATTAAGTAGTTTCCACACTCTCTGAAACATTAAAGGATTACCGATGATGGAAGAGTCAGAAGGAAATGCATTTGGATTCCTCTCAACCTGCAGAGACTTTACTACAAAACCCTCAATGTGATATCCTGACAGAGGCCTTATGGGCTACCTAACTTTAAAACCATGCAACATTAGCCTGCTGTCTTAGTGAGTGCTGTGTTGCCCCCAATAGTTAGTAGGACATGTTATGTTTTGAACCTTTCATTGATATCAACCAAAGATATGAAGCATATTATCACATGGATAATGAGACATTTATTCAGCAATGTAAAAAGTCAAGGACTGAAAAAATAACGAGGTCCACATGCCATTCACAGTAACCAGGACTGGCTTGCTTGATTACTGACAAAATGTTAAACAATTAAACAAAATCCAGATCTACTTCATTCATCCTGGAAGCAGATTTCTATGGGATTATAATTGGCCTCTTGGGCTCAGTGATGCGTTGCTTTGTCATGCTATCTTGGACAACCCTCG
Organism: Hemiscyllium ocellatum; assembly: GCF_020745735.1. Taxonomy (NCBI): domain Eukaryota; kingdom Metazoa; phylum Chordata; class Chondrichthyes; order Orectolobiformes; family Hemiscylliidae; genus Hemiscyllium; species Hemiscyllium ocellatum. The sequence goes on from NC_083431.1 coordinate 23,486,255, forward strand.
TTAAAGTTCCGATCCTCAGCCTTATCTTCATCCTCAGAAGATTGATGCCATTCCCCCATTTTGTCTACATCTGGAACATCCTCCCTTGGTTATCTCCAATTGTGAAGGTAGATGTGAGGTCTCATCATAAACCTCTGTCTCCTTGTTGGATCTTCAACTGGGGCTCCTCCCTCTGGCGGGTTCGCAGTATCTGCTGGAGATCTCTGTTCTTGCTAGGCTTGCTGACAAAGTTGTATTGACCATCTCCTTCAATATTCTTTTCTGTATAGCACCAAGGCCTCCAGCACCTCCAGTCATGGCAATGCTCATGTGAGATGTATGACCAGATAAATGCGGTGCATGTCAGAAGGGGTACATGCACTTATTGAAAGAACGCTTGAGCCCTCACATCCACTGTAATGAAGTCTCATTTTATGCTCTCACCCCATAGAGGCTTCTCAAGGATGTCATTGTTAGGTCTGCAATAGGATCTCTGAGGTGTGTGATCATCTCCAATTGTATGCTGCACAGCCAACAGTTATGCTACATTGGCAGTAGAATTGTGCCAGATTAGCACCACTGTGGCACTTCCCTGAGACTCACTCTTCCCACAAAAGATAAGGCTCCCCTTCCACATCACAGTCTATGTCCTTGCATAATTTCAGTCCCTTATCTGGCTGCTGTAAAGCATTGCCTTCCAGAACTGACCATGGAACCTAGTTGTGATTGGAAACTTCAAGTTTCACTTTTAAATGTCTTGTTTTCATTTCAGGTGTTTAGCTGACATGACAAGGAATTGTTCAGTGTGCAAATCAGCTGTTTCATCAATGACCTTCCCTCCATCATAAGGTGGCGTGGGGATGTTTGCTGACAATTGCATAACATTCAGCCTCACTTGTGACTCTTCAGATATTGAAGCAGTCCATGTTCAAGTGCACCAAGATCTGGACTACATACAGACTTGGACTGATACCTGGCAAATAACATTCACACTATACAAATACCAGGCAATGACGATCACCAATGAGAGACAGTCTAATCAATGCTCCTTGGCATTCAATGGTGTGACCATCACTGAATCCCCCACTATTAACAGCCTTGGGGTTACCACTGACCAGTAACTCAACTGGATTCATCATATAAACACAATAGCTACAACAGCAGATCAGAGACTAGCAATACTGCAGCAAGTAACTAACCTCCTGACTCCCTAAAGAAATTACAAAATCTACAAGGCACAAGTCAGGAGTGAGGGAATTTGGGGGAGGGGCGCTGGGATTACAATAGGTGGAAGGAGGTGAGGGTGAGGGTGATAGGCCGGAGAGGGGGTGGGGGCGGAGAGGTTGGGAAGAAGATTGCAGGTCAGCAGGGCGGTACTGAATCCGGGGGTTGGGACTGAGATAAGGTGGGAGGAGGGAAAATGAGGAAGCTGGAGAAATCTACATTCATCCCGTGTAGTTGGAGTGTTCCTAGGCGGAAGATGAGGCGCTCTTCCTCCAGGCGTCGTGTGGTCAGGGTCTGGCAATGGAGGAGGCCAAGGACCTGCATGTCATTGGCGGAGTGGGAGGGGGAGTTCAGCCACGGGGCGGTTGGGTTGGTTGGTGCGGGTGTCCCAGAGGTGTTCTCTGAAATGTTCCGCAAGTAGGCCGCCTGTCTCCCCAATGTAGAGGAGATAACGTCGGGTGCAGCAGATACAGTAGATGATCTGTGTGGAGGTGCAGGTCACAAAATCACCTGCATCTCCACACACATCATTTACTGTATTCCTGAAGAAGGGCTTATGCCCGAAACGTCGATTCTCCTGCTTCTCGGATGCTGCCTGGCCTGCTGTGTTTTTCCAGCACGACATATTTCAACTCTGGTACTCCAGCATCTGCAGTCTTCACTTTCTGCAAGTCAGGAGTGTAATGGAATACTCCCAACTGTCCTGGATGACTGCAGCTCCAAGAACACTCAAGAAATTGGCCACCATCCAGGCCAAAGCGGACTGTTTAATTGGCACCACCTTCACTCTCTCCACCCCTGACACTCGGTAGCAACAGTGTGTACCAGCTACAAGATGAATTGCAGCAATTCACCAAAGATCCTTAGATAGCACCTTCCCAATTTGCAACCACTTCCATCTGGAAGGAAAAAGACAACAGATATATGGACACAACCACCTTCAAATTTCCCTCCAAGCCGCTCACCATCCTGCCTTGGAAATATATTGCCATTCCTTCTCTGTCACTAGGTTAAAATTCAGAGTTTGTGAGAAGATTTGTAGTTCGGGGGCTCGTTGTTGTGGTTTTGTTTGCCGCGCTGGGAATTTGTGTTGCAGACGTTTCATCCCCTGTCTAGGTGACATCGTCAGTGCTTGGGATCCTCCTGTGAAGTGCTTCTGTGATCTTTCCTCCGGCATTTGTAGTGGTTTGAATCTGCCGCTTCCGGTTGTCAGTTCCAGCTGTCCACTGCAGTGGTCGGTATAGTGGGTCCAGGTCGATGTGCTTATTAAGCCCAATATACCGACCACTGCAGTGGACAGCTGGAACTGACAACCGGAAGCGGCAGATTCAAACCACTACAAATGCTGGAGGAAAGATCACAGAAGCACTTCACAGGAGCTCCCAAGCACTGAGGATGTCACCTAGACAGGGGACGAAACGTCTGCAACACGAATTCCCAGCGTGGTGAACAGAACCACAACACTGGGTTAAAATTCCAGAATTCCTTCCCTGAGGGCATTGTGGGTCAACCTACAGCATATGGACTGCAACTGTTCAAAGAGGCAGCTGACCACCACCTTCTCAAGGGCAACTAGGGCCGGGCAATAAAAATGTCAGTCAGCCAGAGAGGCCCATGTCCAATCGATGAATTAAAAACATTCTAATGATTGTGTTTGCTTGTGGCTATAATTTTTAATGTACAATCCTAAACAATGAATGACCTGCTGATGGAGTGTAATTTGAAACTAGATGAATCAGTGGAGGCGTGGTTACTCCAATGGTTACTAAGAGTGCATCCAATTTGAGGAGCTGCAAATGTGTTGCTGGTCAAAGCACAGCAGGCCAGGCAGCATCTCAGGAATAGAGAATTCAACATTTCGAGCATAAGCCCTTCATCAGGAATAAGAGAGAGAGAGCCAAGCAGGCTAAGATAAAAGGTAGGGAGGAGGGACTAGGGGGAGGGGCGATGGAGGTGGGATAGGTGGAAGGAGGTCAAGGTGAGGGTGATAGGCCGGAGTGGGGTGGGGGCGGAGAGGTCAGGAAGAGGATTGCAGGTTAGGAGGGCGGTGCTGAGTTGAGGGAACCGACTGAGACAAGGTGGGGGGAGGGGAAATGAGGAAACTGGAGAAATCTGAATTCATACCTTGTGGTTGGAGGGTTCCCAGGTGGAAGATGAGGCGCTCCTCCTCCAGCCGTTGTGTAGTTGTGTTCTGCCGGTGGAGGAGTCCAAGGACCTGCATGTCCTCGGTGGAGTGGGAGGGGGAGTTAAAGTGTTGAGCCACGGGGTGATTGGGTTGGTTGGTTCGGGCGGCCCGGAGGTGTTCTCTGAAGCGTTCCGCAAGTAAGCGGCCTGTCTCACCAATATAGAGGAGGCCACATCGGGTGCAGCGGATGCAATAGATGATATGTGTGGAGGTACAGGTGAACTTGTGGCGGATATGGAAGGATCCCTTGGGGCCTTGGAGGGAAGTGAGTGTGGAGGTGTGGGCGCAAGTTTTACATTTCCTGCGGTTGCAGGGGAAGGTGCCGGGGGTGGAGGTTGGGTTGGTGGGGGGTGTGGATCTGACGAGGGAGTCACGAAGGGAGTGGTCCTTGCGGAACGCTGATAGGGGAGGGGAGGGAAATATATCCTTGGTGGTGGGGTCCGTTTGGAGGTGGCGGAAATGGCGGTGGATGATACGTTGTATGCGGAGGTTGGTGGGGTGGTAGGTGAGAACCAGTGGGGTTCTGTCTTGGTGGCGGTTGGAGGAGCGGGGCTCAAGGGCGGAGGAGCGGGAAGTGGAGGAGATGCGGTGGAGGGCATCGTCGATCACGTCTGGGGGGAATCTGCGGTCCTTGAAGAAGGAGGCCATCTGGGCTGTGCGGTGTTGGAATTGGTCCTCCTGGGAGCAGATGCGGCGGAGACGAAGGAATTGGGAATATGGGATGGCATTTTTACAGGGAGCAGGGTGGGAGGAGGTGTAGTCCAGGTAGCTGTGGGAGTCAGTCGGTTTATAATAGATGTCTGTGTTGAGTCGGTCGCCCGAGATAGAAATGGAAAGGTCTAGGAAGGGGAGGGAGGAGTCTGAGACAGTCCAGGTGAATTTCAGGTCGGGGTGGAAGGTGTTAGTAAAGTTGATGAACTGTTCAACCTCCTCATGGGAGCACGAGGCAGCGCCGATACAGTCATCGATGTAGCGGAGGAAAAGGTGGGGGGTGGTGCCAGTGTAGTTGCGGAAGATGGACTGTTCCACATATCCTACAAAGAGGCAGGCATAGCTGGGGCCCATGCGGGTGCCCATGGCAATTCCTTTAGTTTGGAGGAAGTGGGAGGATTGAAAAGAGAAGTTATTCAGGGTGAGGACCAGTTCAGTCAGTCGAAGGAGGGTGTCAGTGGAAGGGTACTGGTTGGTGCGGCAGGAAAGGAAGAAGCGGAGGGCTTTGAGTCCTTCGTGATGGGGGATGGAGGTGTACAGGGACTGGATGTCCATAGTGAAAATAAGGCGTTGGGGACCGGGGAAGCGAAAATCCTGGAGGAGGTGGAGGGCGTGGGTGGTGTCCCGAACGTAGGTTGTCTCAGTCGGTTCCCTCAACTCAGCACCGCCCTCCTAACCTGCAATCCTCTTCCTGACCTCTCCGCCCCCACCCCACTCCGGCCTATCACCCTCACCTTGACCTCCTTCCACCTATCCCACCTCCATCGCCCCTCCCCCTAGTCCCTCCTCCCTACCTTTTATCTTAGCCTGCTTGGCTCTCTCTCTCTTATTCCTGATGAAGGGCTTATGCTCGAAATGTCGAATTCTCTATTCCTGAGATGCTGCCTGGCCTACTGTGCTTTGACCAGCAACACATTTGCAGCTGTGATCTCCAGCATCTGCAGACCTCATTTTTTACTCCAATTTGAGGAGGTCTACTTCAGCTCGAAGAATCAAATAATAACTTAATCTGCTCACTTTGCAATTGATGTCAGCCATTTTGTGAATTTATTGCACAGTTGACTTTCAATCCAACATGACAAGATTCCAACTTCACTTCAGTGTGAGTGACTTGCAGGAACCCATTGAGAAACAATGAAGTTCCTCCATCCTCCGTGTTCCCTCTTATATTACTTGCCCTGTGGAATCCCCTCTTTCTGCTAAGCCCCTTTAGAGAACTTTTAACATGTCCACTTTACCCCTGAATTCACGACTCTGGAAATTTCTATGCCTTTGTTAGGCTTATACTCTCTTCATAGAGATCGGTTTAGCTCAGTTGGCAGGATGGTTGGTTTGTGAAGCAGTGTGATGCATGCAGCATAGATTTAATCCCCACACTGGCAGAGGTTATCACAAAGGGCTCTTCTTCTCGACCTCTCCCCTCATTGAGGTATGGCAGCCCTTAAGTTAAATCACCACCACACATCTCTCTTTAATAAGAGAGCAGCCCTATGTTCTGGTAAGAATATGATGTCTTCACTTGACTCTCTCCATGTTGGGGCCAGATTAATTGCAACCTGATTGTAACTCCCATTTCCAGAGCTCCCAGTCCCCTCCTATCCATTAGTAGGCCCACCCTACTATCTCTTATTGCCCCCTCAGACTGTTATCATTCCATCAGCAATCCAATGCAATGAAGCTCATCCCCAGACACGTATTTCTCACCTTACCCCAGGATTGCCCTCTGGTTATTAGTGACCAAATCCAAGGATCAACCATGGTCCACCACCTCCCCATCCACCTACCCCCAGCCCCGCAACCTCATCCCTGACTATCTTGGCAAGACAGCTTCCCCTGCACTAATGGCTGCACAGCATTCCAACTCCCTGGACTGCTTGAAACTGACCTGCAGGACTGTCCTGCAAGAACATGAATCCCAGATCACTGGTAAGCCAAAGAACCTGACTGACCATGTCCAAGCCCTTGATTGACTGTGGCAATACCCCCATGATTGACTAGTCCTCTAATGCCCCACTTGGGTCAGTTCCCCTTTGACTTTCAGACATGGCCATTTGCTTGAAGCACCTACAGTGTATCTGCTACGTGCTGCAGGTGTGGTGTTGGTGTAAGCATGGTGCTGTACACTGATTTGTTGAGTGTTCAGTGCTCACTAATGTGACAATCTTTAACTCTGTGTTAACAAGCAGTGCAAGCCACAGTGGCTGATGGTCTGCAACTGAGCAGACCCATCTGCTAAGAAAGCAAAGTGAGTCACACAGAGGCTGGCAGCTTGTAACTCAAGTCAATGAGTCTCTGCTCAGAAACTAACATGGAGTAGACAAAGTTGGAATCCTTCAAATAAACTCTAAAGTGGGTGCACACTGGGTGTGTGTATGTGTGTGTGTGTGTGACTTGGTAGTTGTGTGTATTTATGGTGAACTCCAAAGTAAAATGTTGAAGGCTTTTTTTTTACTGTTTCCAACTCTCGGTTGAAAGCTAACGCTGCTTTATAACCTCACATTCTGTTCTTTGCCTATGACTCCCTGGTCATTAATGGAACTGCCCAGATTAGTGAATATAAACAGAAAATGCTGGAGAAAATCAGCAGGTCTGCCAGCATCAGTGGAAAGAGAAATAGCAGTTAATGTGCTGAATTTTCCCAGGCCCTAAGTGGTTTTGGCTCTGGCAAGAAACATGGGAGCATTGAGTGAAAAGACGGTGAGGAAATTCCTGATGGCAAGAGAAACAAACCACATTTTCAAATTGATTTTCAGACTTCTTGACCTGCCAGTGGCCTTTTAATGAGAATTATTGGTCATTATCGCCCTCATTATCCTACCTAATCTCAGCTCATTAAACCGCAGATTTCCATTCTGCTACCCACTGGATAGAAACTACAAGCCAGGAATTCCCTTCATGAAAGTCAGAGTGTATAAGTGGAGAGTCCAGCTTGCTGCTAGCATGTCTGAACCACCATTTGAATGATCATCTCTGGATACCCACTATGGCAGCGATCCGCTGTATCCTCCAACCATGGCTGTTGGCAACAAAAACATGCCAGCCTCTCTGCACTTTCGTTGTACATCCCCAATCCAATTATACTACCCTTCTGCATCTTATTGCTGCAGTGTGGAGTGCACCGCTGTCTATCGTTGCAATACTGCTGCATGGACACTGCGCAGGGACAGTCACTCAGAAAGCAAATGAGGTCCATGAGCTAAGTGCTCCCTCACTTTGCATCTACCTGAATGCTCTCAATAACACTACCTTGCCTCATCAGCCAGATCTAACATGCATTGATAATTTGCTTTTTAGCGCAGACGTAATGATCGGAATCTTATCGTGGTTGTCAGCAGTCACCAGTTAATGGAGTGGACCTGTTCTTGTATGGCAACTTGGTACATCAATCGCACACATGCATCATGTGCCAGCAGTACACATGTATGTGCTTCAACCATGCCTCAAAAGCTAAGGGGATAGTCCTCAGTCAAGTCCAGGGGACACCCTGCAGTCAGGACCGTCCTGACACAATAAGTCAAAGTCAGCATCTGAAGTCAGTCAGGGGCTTGGGTGATACTCGAAATATTCAGGGCCAGGACCCTCTCCTGATAGGGAGGGAGAAGCTGAATATTGGGCAGCCTACCAGCAATGAGGCACTTCCTGCTCGATTCTGGGTTGTTTTCTCTTGGAATGAAACAAAGGGAGGGTTTGAATGCGATGAAAATGGCTGACACAGTTAGTAATGGTGATGTAGATGGATGTGGGACGTCCCAAGTGAGTGAGCAGGTAGCATGGAGAGTGTGCAGGGTTTGGTGTCTGGGGGAGTTGAGTGGTTAGCAGCAGGTGAAGGAAGCTGCAACTTGTAATAGTAAGATTGGTAGAGCATGATCCTGGGTGGGAGTTTGTGTACAGCACCAGATATAGAGCGAGTGTAACATGGTGGAGAGGAGATTTTGGCACATAGCTAGGTGGAGTGGAGACAGTCATTCACCATCTTGCTACACTGTGGAGCATTCCTCCAACCTGTTGAGACCATCCTGAACTGGGTGGCAACCTCAGACTAGGCGGGCAGGATCTGGTGTCACGTCCTCCACTGTCATTCCTGTGGGAAGAGAGACTCCTTCCTCTAAATCACCCCATCTGCCAGAACCTCCCAGGTTCTTGTCCACAAAGTAAGCCATCAATTTCCTATTTGCCATGTCCCAACTCTGAATCATGGAGTGTAGCTCTGTACTGACAGTACTTGATGGGATGCACAATGGCCTTTATAAGATGGAGATGATGCCAGGGATCACAGGATATCCAGGAATGTCCTAGCAATGATGAGTACTTCTGGTTATAGTATGTGGAAAGAATGATCTACCATTGGATGAAACATTTCATCGGAGTGTAATGGGCTGTGAATGAGGCAGGTTTGATGTGAAAGTGCAAGAAATCTCACTAAGAATCATAGGGAGAAACCCTCAAGGAAACATGACAAAGATGACATATTGTGAAAATATGAAATGTTTATCAAATGAATTTACCTTCAAATTTGAAGTACTCTACAATGACAAATTTGTTTTGATTGGAATAAACACTTGTCATTTGTTGATAATCTCCCTTCAACAATATTTTTGTCTCCTTGCCATTAATGGTGAGTTTCACACCTGCAGCCTGATTATTTGTCAAGGTAATCAGCCCTTTCAGTTTGACTAAGCTGTCTAATTGAGCAACAATGTCATCAGCAATGTCCAAATTTCCAAAAATCACCATCCATGACCCATCTCAATCCAAGATTATCCTTAATATCCAATCAATGGTGAAAACAATTAGAAAAGAAAGGAAACCATTCAACTTCTCCTGACCCCTGTCACTGTACCACTGGGACCCTAGACCCTAGAGAACCAGTCACTGTGATCACCTTCTGTCCTAACATACTATCTGAAATTCTCCAAGAATTTCTCAATAATTGCACCCATCCTTGATGGAATGCCATATAAAGAAAGCATTTTCCAGAGTGAAAGTTGATGTGGGCTGTTGAAGACCTTGGTGAGAAGGTTGTAGCTAATGGTAAAGGTGTAGGGGAGGAGGCTTGATGGCTTTAGCAGTTCTCAATGATGCATCCCTAGTGTATAAATCTACTTGGTACAAGTGCATTTTGGTCTGAAGCCTGCCTATTCTTCTTGATGTTCACCAACCACTATATCTTTAACAAGGCCAAGTATGAGATGGGAGTAGGTATTACCCTTATAGATGAGTGACTCCATTGCAATTGTCATGTTCAGTGGGACTGCCTTTTCTGGAGACCTTCACAGTTGACCCATATCTCTGGACCTGGGGAATAATATCAGACCTTGCAGACATTGTTGCAGAGTTTACATAACCACTGGATAGTTAGGGTGGCACAGTGGGTCAATGATTAGCACTGCTGCCTCACAGTGCATAGGACCTGGGCTCAATTCCCACCTTCGGTGACTGTCTGTATGGAGCTCTCCCTTGTCTGCATGGATTTTCTCTGAGTGCTCCTGCTTTCTTCCACAGGTCAAAGATGTGCAGGTAAGATGGATTGGCCATGCTAAATTGATAATAGTGTCCAGGAGGTGTGCAGGCTAGGAAGATTAGCAATGGGGAATATAGGGTAGGGGAATTGGTCTGGGGGAGATGCGCAACAGAGGGTCAGTGTGGACCCAATGGGCTGAATAACTGCTTCCACACCATGGAGATTCTATGATTCTGGTTGTTTCTCCATCTGCCTTGATCAGTCTGGCCATGGTAGTATCCACACGGGTAACTCGGCTTTCTCCCCTCATTTTCATTGAACATCTTTACGTTTGTAGGAAGCTCAGTTGGGGTCTTGGTCAGCTGGAGTGGATGTATTGAGGACTTTCTGGAAGTGCTAATCATTCAATTTTATTGAAAAGAGGAAAATATACCATTTACTACTCATATGAAAGGAAGCTTGAATGGCCTAGAAAATATTGATCTTCCTAAGATTCTCAGCAGGTAATGTGAAATTTTCAAAACTGGATTTGTTTTTATCTAATATTGCATGGTTTGTAGGCATTATTAACATGTCAAACATTTTATTGCTTATTCCTAGTTGCCTTCAAACTGAGTGGTTGGAAATTCAAGTATCTGTGCATATGGAGTCATGTGTAAATTAGACTAATTAAAGGTAACAGGTTTCCTTCCCTTAAGAACATTAGTGAATGGTTTTGACAGTCTGAGATAATTCAACATCATTCCAGGGACTAGTTTTTGAGTCTAGATTTAACTGAATTTAAATTCCACCAACTGCTGCAGTGGGATTTGAATCTATTGCTCTAGAATATTAGCTTGGATCCTCTGGATTAGTGGCCCAGTGATATTATCACCACAGGTTGAGGTTGAGAAAATTCAGAGAGCAGAATACAATGATAATGACTGTAAGTGTTCCACAAAATTTGAATTTTTGCCTTTTTTTTGCATTACTCAAACCCCATATCAAATGTCAATGTAGATGCCAAGAACTAAGTATGTCGCCATCAGGGATTCTTCAAAACTCAAAACACTTTCAAAAAAACCATTCTTTAGGAAACTTTTCATTGGCTCTGTCTTCAATAATCCTGAAGGGATGATGCTTTATTTCAGCCAGGACTGCTTTAATATTTAAATAAGTATGTACTAGATCCACCGAGTCCTGGTCACTGGCAGCATCAAAGAAAGTTGTTGTGTTTGCAAAGGCCAGAAAGACTTGCCAGCTGAGAATAGTGCACTGAGTGTTGGTGAAACTACCAGGAGACTGGAGCAATATGAAAACATTGAAATATTGGATGCAATATTCCTGCTAAAGCCTTAGTAGTATTCTATATCAGTTTAAACATAGCTTTCCTCACTTTTACACTCTGTAGTTCCTATTAATAAAACCCAGGATGCTATTTGCTTTATTAACCATTCTCACAAACTGTTCTGCCATCTTCAATGATAAGTGTACTTATACATAGTTTCAGCCCTGGGGTCAGTAAGTTTAATGGTTATTGGAGAGTCTGGAGGTGGACTATATAAGGTTGGAGGTTCGGAAAACCACACATGATATTAGAGATGTTGCATGCTGCTCAGGGAGGGATGGAAACAGTCAGAAATTGTCGGTGGATGGAGAGTTTGTTCAGCAGAGAGTGGAGAGTGGGTGGAGATAATGGCGGTGATAATGGATGGGGATGAGAGTGGGGTGTGAGGGTTTGCTGATGCTGGGGCTTGTGAAAATAGGGGAATGTTTGCATGCTTGATTGTTGGAACTGGAGAAAACATTTGGCTCCCCCTATTATACAACCATAAGTTTCTACTGGAAAAGAACTAACTTGATGGAGTTTCTGTCTTTTGCCTCTTTTTATCAGTTGTAGATCCTAAGGTCAGGGAAACTCAGTCATCATAGTTAAAATATTTTAAAAATTGGAAAATGAAGGTTTTATAAAAGGTTTCAACAACTGATAGAGTCAATCACCCAAAGCTCATCCGGCAGGGAAATGAATGGGTTCTAGTTAAGTACACTTCCTGTTTCAGATTCTGTAACATTTTAACTTCCCATTTGACCCAAGACCACCCACTTTTGGGGCAGGTCTTTTGCTTCACTGGTGGATGCTGCCAGACTGAAAATGGGGTCTTACGCTTGCCAAGAACAAAAAAAAACAACCACAGCATTTCAAAGTGATTTACTGGTTGCCGGACACTTGACACTTAAATTGGAGGAGCTGGGGCTACGATTGGAGAATAGGCAATTGAGATGCAATGTCGTGGAGGTGTTCAAAATCATGTGGATTTGCATAGAATGGACAGAAAGAAACTGTTCCCATTTGCAAAGATTTGAGAATCAGGGACACAAATTTAAAGGGATTGGCAAAAGAATCAAAAGCAACATGAGTAAATGGCACAGCGTGGTGAAGAAAGATTCAACCATAATCTCTTCAGGGAATTGGATAAATGCCAGATGGATTTAAAAAAATGCAAGGTTATGGAGATAAGGTTCAGCCATTTTATTTGCAGCCTCCTCCCTCCCCTGACTGGACATGTTTGTATCCTGTTGCTTTGATCTCATACAGCAGATTCATTTTCTCCTTGTCACACCTGATGTTTACACCTATTTTGTACATCTATCCCTCCTTTACCACCACTATCACTGCTAATATCCTTTGTTCTGGGTATTCTCACAGTCTGTTCTACTTATTTGTCCTCCACCTTTGTCAAAACCATAAACATCCAGTTCCTTTCAGTTATGAAGAAGAGCCATCATCAAAACGTTAACTCTCTTTCTCTCTTGAGCACTTTCAGGTTTATTTTCAGACTTGAGTACACAGCCTCAGCATGGAGGAACACTCTTTCGAATTGAGATGAGAAGGAATTTCTTCAGCCAGAGGGTGGCAAATCTGTGGAAGTCATTGCCACAGAAGGCTGTGGAGGCCTAGTCATTGGACATCTTTAAGACAGAGATAGTTAGGTTCTTGATTAACAATGGGATCAACTGTTACAGGGGCGAGAGGGCAGGAGAATTGGTTTGAGAAACATATGAGCCATAATGGAGCACACCCAATGGGTTGAATAGCCTAATTTTGATTCTATAACTTACAGTCTCATGGTCTATTAAGGATTAAGTAAATTTCTCTTGCAGTCAACACAACCGTAACCAGCCATTTTCTCTCCTGTGACCACTCTATGATTCTATAAATGGTTTCTGAAAGATATGGAAATGTCTTGCATTATCTTTAAAACTTGATATATTCACGTACTATGGGAATGAATGTCATCATGTCATGTCATGTTATGTATGCTCTGTCTCAAAGCAGTCCCTTGGTGCATTGTCCACTGATGTTTAAACTGAAACCTTTTTTTTGTTGTTTTTTTTTGTCAGCGGTTATTTGCCATTACTTTCCACTCAGGGACGGTTAGAAGGCAGGTCCCAAGTCTACCTCAGACTGAGTGGGAATTGAACCTGCTTTGTTGTTGTTCTGAACCACATGCTAGCTAACTAGCAACAGAGGGCACCTCTCTCACCCCCAACCCGATGGGACTGAATTTAGGGAATTAAATGGTTCTGGAAATGAATGTGATTTAAAAAGCAATTTTATGCCACAAGCTGAAACCTAAACACACCAGTAAAAATATTTATTATCTAACAGACATAAAACCCGATTGATGTTTTATGATTTGCATATGGTCCATGATATTTCCGCTTCCCTGATAGATAGCTCTTTAGTTGCATTCATGAAGGTTCCCGCAACAGAGATTAAGAAATAAATTTGCACAGTAGCGTAAACCTGAGTAGAACTAAAATTAATTACAGCACTGAGAGCTGGACCTGTTACAATAATGACAAAAAAAAGCCTGACCAGTACAGCTAGAAAGCTAATGATGCCATTTACTTTTATATCATGGCTGAATTCTGTTTTCACACCTTTCACTGATAGCTAACCCTTCACAAAGACCCATCTTTGCTCTTTGATGCATTGTGGGTCAGTTGAAACATTGTTGAAATGTGGCTATAATATTTAGAACCTAGACTATTCCAATGGTGACGTAAATGTTTCATCTATATCATACAATGACCTAAGGCCTTTAAGAGCTATTTGATGTTGTTAAGAGTTGATCCTTGCAGAAACAGTATTATAGTGCACTCTTACCTTTAGGAAATTTTGAAAGGTTAACAGGAATGTAGGAGAATTAGATCACAAATAACACAAAAATGTTAACATTTTGATGGATAATTAAGGCTTTGGTATTGGATGTAAACAAGCAGGATCCCATATGTTAGTTCACCTGGTTACAGTACTTAAATGATCATAAATCAGAGCTTTATTCCAGGGAGGATATCCCACTTGGGACACTGAGTTATAGTAGCTCTTTCATGAATGTGAAAGATCCATCATTCATGAGTCTACTGGTCTGAGTGAGTTATGACAGTCCTTTGTATAAATGAAAAGAAAATGCTTGGAGTTTACCCTGACTGGGAGAGATATTTTGTTTAATCTGTTGGTTAAAGGTTTGGGCAAAACATAAGGCAATCTCCAGTTGTGTTCTGGGGTGACAGCACAACTCCGTCAGTGTCTTTGAAGCAAAAATGGGGCAGTCGGATGATAAAATAGAAACAGGAAGACTATAAAACTGTGTGCAGAAGAGACGTGTAAAACAAATTGGGGGTAGGTTGAAAGAAGAGGAGAGTGCCCTTAAAATCACACTGAGAGATGAAACAAATGTAGCTGGGCAATATCAATATTTCATCAGCAAGTCCTGAGTGTATAGTTTTATGAAGTAAATGTGAAATCATTAAACCAAAGTAATGTTAAAGCTCTCATTGTCTTTAATAAGAAGGAAATCAAGCTTTAGATCTCCATTGCCATATACTAAAAGGTTTGAATTAAATGACAAAATGCTGAAATTCCTGATATTCAATAAAAGTTCTTTTCTGAATTCAGAATTGTTTAAACTCTTTAGAAACACATTCCAGCTTTATATTCATGACCAATTATAAATGTACATTCTTAAAAAAACCAGCATTTAAGTTTGAATATTGCACATTTTTTCTCATCTTAAGATAACACCTTGAGACTAAACTGTCGCCTTCCCAGATTACAAAGTGCTGATGCAATCGATTATTATAAAATGATCACATCGTAGTTGTAAAAAAGGTTTCCTCAGATTTAATGCTGAATAAAGGAACTCCAGATACAACAAGTCATTATAAAAATTATCTTAACAGTTCATAACATGAATCTTCGACTCTGAGCCCATGTCAATTGTTGAAGGAAGGGGACGTACATTCATGCAGCAATCTTAGATTTACGATGCAAGGTGGGAATGAGGAGCGAAGAATAAGAAAATGGATAAAAATAGAAAACATTTTATAAATTTGTACTTGCTGCAATATTTTCAATTGCTTGCAAATTAAGATAGTGCATTGAAAGATTGAGTTTTCAGGTTACCTTGTTAAAAGATGCAAAATTTAAAAATGTGAATATTAATAATTTGAGCTCAGAATTATGCTGAAGTATAAACAGTTAAACACATTACAGAACATTCACCTTACTGAGTGGGGATTGGGTTGATGGGTTATAGATAGGCCAGCTTTTTACTCAGCCTTCAGTGGTTTCAGCTTCCCACTGACCTTAAACTGCGCTGTGTAATTCCTATATGAAGTCACATTCAGGCAAGAGATGGATGCTCCGCAGTTTGGCTTCATGCATTCTGCAGTATATGTGCAGCTTATACACCTGGGCAGTAAAACAATTTAATTTTTAAACCCCTTTCCTGCTAAATACTAAGGATTTGATGAACACATGGATATGTACAGTTCTGTGTGTGTGTACCTGTCTTATCTCAGGATAAAGTAACACAGTGTAACCTAGGTTTGCTGGCCCATGTTACTCTCAGCAGGTACTGATCTCTAAGCTGCAGTATAACAATGCCCTTCAGGCACTTTTTACACTGGTGCTTTTTTAGTTCAGACTGTGGGAGAGTGGCAGGCGTGTACTGGACCCTTGCATTTATGTTATTAAAACTGCCTCCCTTATTGTTTGGCTGAATTACAGATGATTTACAAGCAAACAAGTGGCCAAATCATCTTGTTCTCAGCATCAAGATGTTGAGAATTAAGAATCGCTTTCCTCCTGTTACCACCCATCGCCTCAGTTCCACAATAATGATCTTTCTGTTATAATATGAAACACGATAAATGAGGGAATCATGTTGGGTCGGGTTGTGCTTTGTGTTGGTGATTGGCGATCTGCAGAAAAACCTAACAAATGTAATTAGTGATTTGAGAATGTGAAGCGAATGAAGATTATTTGTTACTCTTAGAGAGTTACTTTGAGAGTTGGTGCTATTTTACACAGAGAGCAGCGGAGACTGCATCGCTGTCTGTATTCAAGGCTGAGTGAGACAAAATGCTGATTAACAAGGGAGTACAGGAGTTACGGTGCAGGAGAGGCTGCAACATGGAGGGAAGGTCACAGTCAGATTTCCAGGTCCAGAGTGTGGAGGTGCTGGTGGGGAATCAGGTCCAGGTTGGGTCCAGAGAGAGTTGATTCTGGGTCAGATTAGGTCCAGGCATGGAGACTTGACTGGATGGGTGGCTGCTTTGAGCTGATTTTTGGTGGGGCATTGTCAGTGAGGTAGGAAGGGCTATTGAGTCTGGTGCTCATCAGGCGGGGCAAGATCTGTGGTTGGTGTCTGTGGTTGGTGTCTGTTAGCTGTCAGTTAGGGAGTGACAGATTGGGGGTGAATGGTGAGCTGGGACAGTCAGTTTTATAGGTGGTTGGTGTGGAAGCAACTTTTAACTCCTCTAACTCTTTCTGGCTAAGTTTGTTTTTAATTCCTTCACAGACTGGGGTATTGCTGGCTAGGCTGACATTTATTGCCCAACCCTAATTGCTCAGAGGGCAGTTAAGAATCAACAACATAGTTGTGGCTCTGGAGTCAAACTTAGGCCAGAGCAAGTAATGCTGACAATTTTTCTTCTAAAGATCATTAGTGAACCAGATGGGTGTCCCCCCGAATAATAGCTTCATGTTCGTCAGTAGATTTCAATTCCAGATTTGTATTGTATTTGAACCCAGTTCCCCCGAACATTACCTGGGTCTCCAGATTACTAGCCCCGTGATAATACCACGAAGCCATTGCCTCCCCTATTCAGGTAAGTGAGTTGAAGCACTATAACTCTAACTCAGGATTGGGATTTTTTTTTCAGAAGTTCCAGAAGAACAAAAATGAGCCATTCTTTAACAGAACAGCCATTTGCATCCTCGAGTGAACATGATCCAAATATGGAATCAATTTCACTACCCATTGGAATTTTGTCTTCCCAGGCAGTTTCCCTGGAGTCAGTGCACATGGAATCTGAGAGGTATTGATATGCATCTTTGGGGTTCATCTGGTCTCCAGCAACCAGAAGATCTGAGCCACATGTGATGTGGTCTGAAACTGCATAGACAGAGCAGGTTTAATAGTTTGCAAAAACAATATACATCAACCAGCCAGTTAAAGTAAACTAATCAAAGGATTTATTTTAGTAAAATTGTCTTTGATGCTTGTATGAAGAGTGAAATATGCTGAGACGAGTCAATTTGGTCACTTTTCATTGAGCAAAGCTGAATAGCTTCATAAATTTCAGTAATGAGTAAATGATGAGAGCTTATCCTTGGAGAGATTTCCACCAAAATCCATGGGAACTGTTCCATTATCATTCTGTGAACTTGAAACTTTCTGTTCTCTAAGCTGATCTTCTGCTGCAGAAGTGATCATGTTTCACTAAAAGTGAACTTCTGGCCGATCACTATGACAGTCATTGCTGTTATGAGGAAAAAAATGGTTCATTTCCAGATGTTTTGTTACCTTACTAGGTAACACCTTAAGTGGACCTCATGCAAAGCACTGCTGATAGTTCCTGCTTTCTATTTATATGTTTGGGTTTCTTTGGGTTGGTGATGTTATTTCCTGTGTGATGGCATCTCCTATGGTGAAGTCACTTCCTGTTCTTTTTCTCAGGGGGTGGTAGATGGGGTCTAACTTGATGTGTTTGTTGATAGAGTTCTGGTTGGAATGCCATGCTTCTAGGAATTCTCATGCATGTCTTTGTTTGGCTTGTCCTAGGATGGATGAGTTGTCCCAGTCGATGTGGTGTCCGTCCTCATCCTTATGTGACGATATTAGTGAGAGAGGGTTATGTCGTTTTGTGGCTAGTTGGTGTTCATGTATCCTGGTGGTTAGTTTTCTGCCTGTTTTTCCAGTGTAGTTTTTGTTACAGTCCTTGCACGGTATTTTGTAAATGATGTTAGTTTTGCTCATTGTCTGTATAGGATCTTTCAAATTCATTAGCTACTGTTTTAGTGTATTGGTGGGTTTGTGGACTACCATGATGCCAAGAGGTCAGAGTAGTCTGGCAGTCATTTCCAAGATGTCTTTGATGTAGGGGAGAATGGCTAGGGTTTCTGGATGTGTTTTGTCTGCTTGTTTGGGTTTGTTGCTGAGAAATCGGCGAATTGTGTTCATTGGGTACCCATTCTTTTTGAATACTCAGTATTGGTGATTTTCCCGGATATAAAATTATGAGGGTGTGGATAGGTTGAAACACCAAGGACCTTTTCCCACATTAGGGAAATCCAAAACTAGAGAGCATAAGTTGAAGGTGAGAGGGGAGAGATAAAAGGGACCTAAAGGGCAATATTTTCATGCAGAGAGTGGTGCATGCATGGAATGAGCTGCCAGAGGATGTGATGAGGCTAGTTCAATTTTAACATTTAAGTGGCATCTGGTTGGTATATGAGTAGGAAAGGTTTAGAGGATATGGGCAAAATGCTGGCAAATGGGACTAGATTAATTTATGCCACCTGGTCGGCATGGACCAAAGTTGGACCAAAAGGTCTGTTTCCATGGTGTACATCTCTATGACTCTCTACGACGTCACCATTAAACAGAACTTCCCCTTTCAGCTTCTCAAGGGACCATATTTTCTGTGATAGGTTGGTTCACCCATCAATCACCTCCAACAACCCGTCATCTTCAAAGGTACCTATCCATGTGACAGGGATTTGCAATACCTGTCTTTTTATTTCCTCTCTTCTCATTATCTAAGGCCCCATACATGCCTCCCACGTGAAACAGCAATTTACTGGTACTTATTTCAGTCTAATATATTCACTACTCATGACCTGATTTCCTGTTTACTGGGGAGACCAAATGGATAACTGCTGTGTGGAACATCTCCATTTGGTTCACATACATGACCTTGCACTTCTGGTTGTCTGTAAATTTAATTCTTGACTTCACTCTGATGCTGCTCTCTCTGTCCTCAGTTCCTGTGGTATTCCAAAGAAGCTCAACATATGCTTGATGAACAGAACTTTATCTTTCGATTAAGCACTTTACAGCCTTTTGGATTCAACGCTGAGTTCAATAACTTAAGTTCATACCCTCAGACCTGTTTTGATTCTATTTATTTTGTAGGTTTTAGTTTTATATCTTGATATTGGTCTTTCTGACCTTCACATCTTCTCCTCGCAAATGTTTTTGGTTTTGCATCTCTCCCTTTACTGCTCCCTTTCTCCCTGCATTGTCAATCCCTTTATTGTTTAATCTCTCCTGTCATCCACCCAGTAATAGACCCTTTCTTTTGTTCTTTTTCTACCATTCCCATCCTTCACTTGCTTACAACCTGAAATATTTGTAATTTTGTCCAGTTCTGATGAAAGGTAATTTACCTGAAATGTTAACTCTTTTCTTTCTCTCTACAGACAGGGAGCTGATTTACTGAATATTTACTCCAGCAATGATAAGAAATTACAAGTTCCCTAGGCCTGCATTATCTTGGAATTTATCTGGCACGTCAGGGGCTGGATTTTATGGACCCTCGCTGGTTGATTTGCAGAGCAAGAATGCCTATGAAATGCCAGAGGTGCTGCACCCATCAAGTACCCACCTGTCCTGCCACAATTTTACTTGCTGTTAGTATACCATTGGGTATTCACATATCCGAAGGCCAACTGAAGCTATTAAGTGGTGAAGCAATATGTCACTCAAGGACCTCATTTCTTTGGCCCTGAATTTAATGATCAGCATGCGAGGCATTTACCAAATATCTAACTCAGCAGTTGTAACCGTGTAGGCTGGTAGTGGGCAAAGAGGGAGGGGATGTATTTGTAGAGACATCCTGAGCCTGTTAGAAAGTTCGTCCCTATGTGTATAGTTCTCTGCTACTTCTGAACCAAACCCATCCACCATCCCCACTTACCTTTTCCTCAAGTACTGAGTCTTCAGTGCTGGGGACAGCTGTAGACCCAACAAAGGTTATTGCTTCTGCCAGCAATGATGGGACAAGTTTTTTTAGAGGTGGGACTTCCTGTATTGATATGGATAGAAGTTCTGCCTTAAACCAGCACATGACCCTGTGAGTGTTTGATCTCTGGATGGGTGAGGGGATGGGAAATCGTTCCTGACATTTTTACGCAGCAGACTGGTGCCTCAATAAGCCCAGCCCGATGTGAGATTAGATTAGATTAGATTAGATGGTTAGATTCCCTACAGTATGGAAACATGCCCTACGGCCCAACAAGTCCACACCGACCCTCCGAAGAGTAACCCACCCAGACCCATTCCCCTACATTTACCCCTGACTAACGTACCTAACACAATGGGCAATTTTTATATGGCCAATTCACCTAACTTGCACATTTTTGGATTGTGGGAGGAAACCGGAGTACCCGGAGGAAAGCCACGCCGACACAGGGAGAATGTGCAAACTCCCCACAGTCAGTGGCCCGAGGCAGGAATCAAACCCTGGTTCCTGGTGCTGTGAGGCGTCAGTGCTCACCACTGAGCCACTGTGCTGCCCGTGAGAGATGGGGAGTAGCACGTGGATGCAGTCAAATCAGGATGATCTGAGGATGAAGCAAATTGAACTAGAGAAGGAATGACAATCTGTAACGAATGTTTCAGTGCCATTTTGTATGGATGCTGGATATCTGAAACATCACCAACCACAAGGCACAGATGTTAAACATCTTAGTTATGTTCCATGTAAAATAAAACGTTGTTTTCTGAATTTTGCTGTAAAAAAGTAGTTTTGCAATCCTTGAGGAGTTATTTGCACCAAAGCTGAGGAAGGTAACACATCCAATCGATTTTGTTGTTCTTGCTAGTTTTATGGGAACATTATTTTTTAAAACTGCAGTTCGTCTGAATGCCTTTTCTGTCGAGATGTTCTCCATGAGAACATTAGTTAGTATCACTTCAGACTCTGCTTTCTAAATGGCATAACACATAAATATTCAATAAATTAGCAGCATAGTTTTATAGATTTATCAGTCATTCCAGGCAAAAAAATGACAGGCAATGTTTCAGCTGAAATATTAATGCTGACATATTAATGATTTCTGAATAAATGATGTCATTTTACATTGTTTCATTAGAATTAACTCACTTTCCATTTTGGCTTCATTTCTTGAAGAGAGAGAATGTAACAAATTGTTTTCATCTATGTGAAAAAGTAATTCTCATTCAGAAGAGGAAGAATGCCCTGTCTCTCTTCTTCTGGAAGTTAGGGAATTAAAAGTTCAATGTTTCAAACTGTCTTCAATGTCATTAACTAACCACATTTGGAGGAAATGACAATGGTAGATAAAAGAAATTGGTACTCTTTCATTAGTTTACGTTTAGCAGAATAAATCCACTTTTTATTCCTATTCAAACACACCATTTAAAGTATTAACAGCTGTATTTCTTATTGTTGGATTGGTTCTGAACATGCAAGGCAATGGTCCTCACCACCCCACAACTCTGAAATAGTTTTATTTAACACTATGTTATGCACCCTTTATTCCCAGACATAAAAAGAATATAAATAGAAATAATAATAGGATGGCAATGAATTATGTACTTAGTGGGTTAAACTGCCTTTTGTTTTTGGGCCTTTAAATTCTTCATTGGACCATCCATTTAAGTGGTATGATACGTAGATATAACTTTGTTTTGAATGCTTAAAATGCCAGATGTTAATTTCCCTGGAATGTGTGACTGTGTGTTGCCAAAGCAATGAAACCCAAGAATGGCTGAAAAATGTCTGACTACTAAACTGAGTTTGCAATTTTTCAGACACGTGTGCACACACATTCTCCCTCACTTGTTTTGCAAATGATTATCAAACATTTATTCATTTGGAAGGTCTATATGATTTCTTCTGTTTCATAAAGTACTCTTTGACCATCTTAAATTATCAATCTACAATCATATGCCTGTCACAAGGGGAGAGGATGATGCCTCACCACCTGCTTACTGTAATGTAATGCTGATTCCCTGATTGGGCAGTTGCTGAGGAACAGAGAGTACTTGTCAGGAAATCACTGGCCTTTATTTAGATCATCCATTCACTTCATGAGGTTATAATGGACTTGCAACGTACTTTGACTACACATGGAGCACCGCATTTAGATTTAGCTATGATATTGTTCAAACGTTGTAGAGGTATCAGGGAAAGTGCAAGAAATATTCAAAGGTATGGAATCCAAACTGTGAGGTTACAGCAGAACAAGAAAAAAATCAACAGATTGTATCTCTTTTCTTTTTGAAAAGAGAAGGCTGAAGAGTGACGGTATGGAGGTATTTCAAAATATTGAAGGTTTCAACAGAGTAGACACAGTAGGAGTGTTTTGCCCGAAACGTCGATTTCGCTGCTTGTTGGATGCTGCCTGAACTGAAGTGCTTTTCCAGCACCACTGATCCAGATTCTCGAGACAAATACAGGCTGATGAGAATGTGAAACTCAGTACCACAGAGTGGTAGAAGTGCACAATATAGATACATTTCAGAGGAAGTTAGATAAATGCAGATGATCAAAGTGAGAATATATTGTTAAGTTGACATATGAGGAAAGGTGCAAGGGATGCAATTAAGAGCATTAAAAGTTGCATGGGCTAGTTGGACTGAAAGGCCTATTTCTGAAAATATATTCCATGTAATTCTCACATTCATATATTGTCAATTCAGGACAAGCAAGCCCGTAAGAAGTTTGTCTGAATCCTTTGGCTACTTAACAGTCTGAAGAGGTTGGGCCACAGAGGGATTAAATGCAACTATAAACAATTATTCACATTATTACAGTGTCTGTGCATGCATGCAAAAAAGGAATAATTTATCTTCTAGCTTGGTTTCTTTTATTATATCCTTGGACTTCAATTTATTTTTGGAAGAGCAGCAAGTCCCAAGTGAATTGAGCTGATGCTGTATCAGATACATCACAGGCATTTAAAGTTGGGGTGAAAGTAATTTTCATTTGTTGGACTTTAAACATTTCCTTCTTTTTTCCAGGTAAATGTCACATGATTCTCTTAGTCCTATACAATCACCTCTGTTTAATTCCTTCTCTTTGAAGGCATAATGATGTTTTCCAATTTGAGGCATACATTTTTTTCCACCTTGGACTTTTTATTATTGATTTATTTTTAACTAAATTCATGAACATTTCTTGGTGCCTTAACATTTTCGATCAATGCTTTCATATTTGTTTTGTTTTTAAGAAAGGAGAATTCTGTGTAAAGTCAAAAACTTTTCACTGAAAAGTCTTAGTCACAAATTCCCTGCTATCACCCACGAGCCAGCATTAAGATCAACACAAAATAAGAACATTTGATCTGTTTTTATGTCTATCTAAAAATTCTGTCATGAGATTTTTAAAAGATTTATATTTTCAGCAAAAGCCAAAAAAAAACTTCGGTACAATTTCTTGAGGAACTTCTGTTTTAGCTGACAGCAGGTAATAAGAAACTAATTCCTTATTTTCCACAATGTATTGATTTTCATCCTCCTTCTAAAATGATATTTGCAGCAACTTTGTTGAAAGTAGAGGGCGAACCCGTGAATGACTAAAACCTGACAGTCATAGTGATCTATGAGAAAAACCTTTCAGCACACTCTTTAGAGCAGTCAGTTGAACTTTGACCCAGCTGCCATCTTTGATGCTCCCTGTATCATGAATTTGGTAAATTACTCCATCAAAAGCTTTCCTTCACTGTCTGTCAGCTTGAAGGAGATGGTGACATCCTCTGACAGCTGACTGACAGAATGTAGATAGGTAAAAAAGGAGGCGAGAATTTTACCCACAATCCCCTGAGCTGGTGTGCTAAGCTATATCAGTCAATCTCAGGGCTAATTCGTGTCATTGCTTGTTTCCTATCTCCTTGAGACTACAGCAGAAGGTTGATAAAATTGAAGTGGAAATGAAGTTTGATGCACTGGAGGATATGAACAACAATGGTGTGAAGAAATGGTTTTGTATCCCTGATACACTCTCAGTACACTCAGGATCCAAACGACCTTGCTTTTGTCCTTGGGAGTGAAACAAAAATATTTTAAAGTGTAAACTAATTTATTGTGTCAAAATCTATTCTACAGATGACCATAGGTAACGCATACAGATAACTGATAATGGCAGCGAGCGACAAAATGAAACAATTCTCAAAAGACTTTTCAACTTTCAAGTATTTATGTTTGGAACTTGGGTAGGATTTCAGGAGAAAAATTAATTCCATTTAACGGCATGGCATTCTATGATGTCATATTACAGAATCTTGCCATCCATAAAACAAGATTATGAAATTCATAACTCAAGCCTATAATTTTTAAAAATACTTTAATCAGGTACTCATATTACATTGAAAGACACGGGCTTTTCAAATATTCTCAACATGTTCATTAAAAGTTCAATTTAGGTCGTAGTAAAATGCTTTTTCCATATTCTAATTTAAATTTTGCTGGTAACTTCTGTAATACACAAAACCTATATAAATATTTTGTCGAGCACTTATATTCTGTTTATTTTTACCAGAAACAAATGCCCAAGGAGGACTTGATTTGCATGCAATAATAGAGATACATATTGCCTTTGTGAAAATTAAAAACACATTTAACAGGCTATAAAAATTAGGAACCCATGGATTAAGAGATGAGGCATATCATCACATATAATGTTTGGTGTGTTCTCCAAAGATTAGGACTGAATGTCAGTTCTGTTGGTGCTGCCCTGTATATGATTACAGGGCTCATATTACTTACATATATTTAGCTCCTCCCATCTCCCTAATCCATTTATTGATGACAGTTCAGTTGCTAGGATAACAATTTTGTCCAGTGTGGTGGATGAAACGGAACAGTGAACCCAATGTAATTTTAAAGCCTTACTGAGCGAAACTTTGGCCTGGATGTTCCACTCAGATAAATCTGATAGTCTTCTGACTCTGGAACTCTTCTGCACTATCAGGATGAGTCACGCTTAGAGTGGTGCTGGAAAAGCACAGCAGGTTAGGCAGCATCCGAGGAACAGGAAAATCGATGTTTCGGGCAAAAGCCCTTCATCAGGAATGAAGCAGCGAACCTCTGTGGTGGAGAGACAAATAGGGAGAGGGGGTGGGGCTGGAGACAAGGTAGCTAGGAGTGCAATAGGTGGATGGAGGTAGAGATGGTGATAGGTCGGAGAGGAGGATGGAGCACATAGGTGGGACGGAAGATTGGCAGGTAGGACAGGTCATGAGGATGGTGCTGAGCTGACAGGTTGCAACTGGGGTAAGGTGGGGGGAGGGGAAATGAGGTTTCCCCGGAGGCTCCCTGCCTCATTCCTGATGAAGGGCTTTTGCCCGAAATGCAATTTTTCTGTTCCTCGGATGCTGCCTGACCAGTTGTGCTTTTCCAGCACCACTCTAATCTTGACTTGGATCTCCAGCATCTGCAGTCCTCATTTTTGCCTAGATTATCAGAATAATCCTAGTCATAGCCTGAAATTTGCCAGTGCAATGTTCTCAAGGCCTGGTCTTCAAGGTGGACTGAAGCTCCCTTTTGAAATCTACATTTCTCACCATCCAAATGCACTGAGCTAAACCTTTCCTGGTCTCAGGCAATGTATAGGATGGGGAGAAAATGAAGGGGCCGCAGAAACTCACCAAGAATGCTTAGCCTGGGGATTTGCATTGAAGTGGATACATATGAAATAAATTGCAGATTAAAGGATTAAAGATAAAGGCTACCTTTTATCATAAAAATGCAAAACCTGAAATAAATCCTAACTAAAAAAACAATTTGTACAGTACAAGGAAAAAGATTAAAAGCAGCCTTGATCATTCTGTTCTTAACCATTTTAGCTATTGATGTCATTACTAAGGAATATCAAGGAAGAATTATTTATTAATAAAATTTAGCTCCTTTAAATTAGTGCTTTCTTTCAATTTATTCTAATCCTTAGCATAAAATTATAATACAATTATTTTGTTCTTATGTTTGTATTCCTTGAACCTAATTACTCACCTCAAAATCATTGCTAAGATATTATGTTCTCAAACTAAGATATACTTGGTCACCCCCCACTCCCCCACTCTGCTATATATTGTTCTGCCTTCCATTCTCATTGCATTGTGACCATTGTTAAAGGGCTAGGTGGAACACTGAACTCCCTCACATTTAGGACCATGTCTAAACAGAGTCCCAACTAGGGGAGTAGAACGCTTATTCTAATGACTATAAAGATTATGAAAAGAAGGAGACTTGGGGATTGCATTACTTGTCTGCATTTTTATTGTACACAATCTCTTCAGTGGATGTTATGGTGAAAACAATTTGCGAAGGGGTTTGATTCAGATCTTAGTTTGTAAATCCTTATCTCAAAATTGCTCATAATTTAATGCAGATTGGCAGTAAGCTGACAGTTGTACTCAGCAGGACAACCAAGGAAGATAACACAGTATAAGGAACGGGCATCTTTCAG
The DNA here is from genome assembly GCF_020745735.1 of Hemiscyllium ocellatum. NCBI lineage: Eukaryota > Metazoa > Chordata > Chondrichthyes > Orectolobiformes > Hemiscylliidae > Hemiscyllium > Hemiscyllium ocellatum. Next base: position 23,512,579 of record NC_083431.1, read on the forward strand.
GAAAACGCATCTAGTTATGTTCCTGTACCTTTCTGGGGTTAAGGTCAGGAGGTTCTTTCTTCAAGCTGTAGCTGGCATATGGAATGGGTAGAAAAACGTTCAATTTTGCATTGCCACTTCCCATTGCTGCAAAAAAAAGTCAAAGAAACAATGATTTTCGCAACATGTGTGAAGGGGCCATACCTGTTTGACCCCACTGCAAATGTCAGTGGCAGTTAATAGACCAAAAAGAAAGGCTTGCCCCACAACAATAAAGTGCTGAATGGACCATGGTGCAGGAGACCTGAGAGCTGCCTACTGTATAGTGGACATTGTTGGTACCACCTGAAGTCCCATGAAGATCTTTGATGGATCCTAGAGCCAGGTAAATCCCAGGCTTTTAGGGTTGGGAAAGGTCAGTTAGCTTTGAGGTGTGGGGAGAGATATGAATAGTGAATCCTGGGGGTATGGGAGGCTTGGAGGTGGTAATATATTGGGATTGGCTCCTGATGTATAGGGCAACACCCTCTGAATGCACCTTCTCTTTCTTCTAGTCTTTTCAGAAATAAAATTGGTTCCCCAAATACTGCCCAGCCATTGCCAACTGTTTTCTGAGATGGTTACTGTGAAGCAGGTTCAATTGGCAAGATAGTGAGCCCAATCAGCTGTTAATTAATTGTTACGAAATAGTCAATGCACTGCTCGATTTCAAGATTTGGCTCAGGATGGCCAACCTTCGTGTTTTTAGATGCCTCCTTGAACAGAAAACATGGCCAGTGGGGACAGCCACATTCTCCCAGAGAGTCAATAATGTGGCAGAAACTCTAAAACTTCACCTTTATCAGACAATTCGAACATCACTTTGAAACAAAGGGGTTGGAATGGAATCCTCTTGTGTTGATGAAGTCAGCTGTAGTATGAGATGGTACTCTCAACACACTGTACATGCAGTCCATAGCACCCTGGACCTGGGGGAAGCCAGCTATGTTGGCAAACACTGTGACCCAGGCTGCAACACTAACACTGTCACAGGAAAACTAGGTGAAGTGGTGTGACCTGACATAAATTGGATCAGTCTTGAGACTTCTATGAGTTGAAGTTTGAGATCTCACACAAGTCTCCAGTGGATCCTTGGAAGCAGTCAGAATGCTGCTTAGCTGTCACCTTAGTGGATTTTGAGTTTGGATGGCCACCCCCTACTTCAGGTCACAGGATCCATTCTAGCAACTGATGTTGTTCTGTGACAGTGTCACAGGACATCCTCAGTCTGCAGAAACACTGCGTCTTGCTCATCTAGACAAAATGGTGTGGGAAATGATACAAACTCTGAGCCTTCTGTACCTCCTGAGGGGCTCGTCAGATGGGGCCTCTTCATGTGAAAGCTGATCACAATGTGGAGGCTGCTGCTGGTTTTTGTTGGGCTTGTTGGTACATTTGCTGCACCTCCATTTCTCTGCACCTTTGTTGAATCACAGCAACAGCAATGGTAACCCCTTCTGTGACTGGATTAATTGGTCACATTTCCAATGGAGTTGGGTGATGGATATAAGTTAAAGAAAAGGCCCGTAGAAATGTATTCATATCACTCACAAATGATAATCTAGCATAGTCCTCCATACACTGGGACATAAAGGATTCCACTGGGATGGTCATATTCCAATGCAAGCAGTATTGGCCATGTGTACAAAACAGTAGGAAAATGTTCAGTTCTGTTCAAGTACTGATACCTTGTCCCAAATACCAAACACCCCTCATCACCCAGGATAGGCAGCATTGCGCATAAAGTAGACAGGCAGGAGACTGGAAGAACACAGCAATCCAGGCAGCATCAAGAGATGGAGAAGTTGACGTTTTGGGTCTAAACCTTTTCCAGTCCTGAAGAAGGGTTACAACTTGAAGTGTCGACTTTCGATCTCTTGATACTGCCAGGCTTGTTGTGTTCTTCTGGTCTCATGCCTTCGATTCCAGTATCTGCAGGGTTTTTTTGTATCTAACCAAGCATTGTACATAAAAGCATGCCGGTGAACATTTACAATTCAGGTGAGAGGCAATCAGCTCCATTGCTGAGAAGCCAGTGCGATCTTGGATTGTTTTTGTGAATCATGGCCCAGAGGTGACTCCTTTAATGTCACCTGGAATTACTTCTGCTTCAGACAGATGTCTGTCTCCAATCTGCAGTGATCAATGACATGACCAAAATTGATTGTCATCTGCATTTCTAACCCCGATGGACACTGCAAGCATTTCATTTACGGGGTGAAATCCACAGTTCTCCATGTTCCACACTTTTGAGGACAATGTTAAACTATCATTACACAAGTCTTCAAACTGTATTGTGAAAGTACCTGACCAATACAATTCTCCTTGGATGGCTTCACATTGTTCAGGTACAGCTCATATATTCAACAGAAACCAAAATAAAACCAGCTGCTGTGCCACTCCAGTGCAAATTTACAATTCACAAGAGTACAGAAGGCAAGCAGGTTACTCTTGCCACAGACAGTTGCAAATTTGGACTGAGAATCAACTGTCCACCCAAACTTCCATATGCTTTTCCTACTGTCCGTCCTGTTGAGGATCCCCCATGTTCCCACACACCTTCTCGGACTTATAATGTATTTAGTTCCGCCAATCATTGCTCTCCGCTGTATCCCCATCAAGGCAGTGTGGTTGTAATTGTCAGTGACCCCTCTCTTACAGGTCTCCCATGTCCTCCAATGCACTCTTGTCTCCCCGGTTTATTTATTACATTTCCCTCCTTTGTAATTATTATTCCCTCTGTATCCCAGAATGCTCCCTCCAATCCCTCGAATTGACTTCATAACTTTCCCATCCCAGCAGTGGTCCCTGACAAACCCCAGTGAGTTTCATTGAGCTGACACCCAGGAGTGACCATGATCCACTCCCTGATTGACTTGAATGGGCAATCCTGAATGCTGGCTGACCAGATCCTGACTGTTATCTGCATAGCTCCTCCACTGACTTCCTGTGACTCCCTGGACTGATTGCACAGGACTAGCAAAGCTAAGCATTGCCCACTCTCTGGATTGCAGTAAAACAGATCTCCTGACTCTGACCTTCCCAAGTGGCCAACTGATCATGTTCAAACCTCCAGGCTCCTATTGGATACAGCTTTTAATATATTATGTTGGGACACCCTGGGACCCAGGTTCAATTCCAGCCTTGGGCGACCGTCTGAATGGAGTTTCTAAGCTCTCCCCTTGTCAGTGTGAGTTTCCACTGGGTGCTCTGTTTTCCTCTCACAGGTTATGTGTATAGCCATGCTACGAATTAGTCTAGGGTGTCCAGGGATGTGCAGGTTAGGGAAGTTAGCCATGTGGTAAAAGGCTAGCTCCATGTGGACTTATTGGGATGGGGATTTACATCTGTGTGGAATGCTCTTTGGAAGATCAGTGCCAAATCAATGAACGATTCTATGACCTGACTGAGTACTCCCTTCAGACATTGCCATTTGGTGATGTGCTTGCAGTGTTTTTGCTCCACATGATGCAGGCACATGAGGTGGATGTGAGGTAGACCTAGTAACATAGTGTGACATAGTGTAACATACAGCAACATGCCCACCTCTTGACTGATGACTGCTGACAACTTTAACAAGCTCGAGCTTTGTGTTTGTGTTAAACAGCAGGGCACCACAGAACTCCTGTAAGCCTCTACTTTCTGGCTGAAGGCACAAAGTGCAAAAGGCAAAGCAAGGCAGAAAGGCTCTGAGCATTAAGCAGATGCAATGTGAGTGAGCACTAAGAAACCAAGCCATGCACTATGAGGTGCATCCTGGTCAAATCCATAAGATGGTCGTCTGTCCCCAGCCAGATAATGGCTGACCTGCAGCATTACATGAAAGGGGTAGGTGTGCTCCAAAGTGGAGAATGCACTTAAATGCGGAACTGTATCGTAAGTGGGTTGAAGATGTGCCTTGAGGCTGCAGTGAAATTGGTATCTTTCTGGTGCCACCTTCCTTTGATGGGAAGCACCAGGTAGTCACTAGCCATGGATATGTCAGTATCTGTTTTCCAAGATGGAGGCCTGGATGAGAAAGCGACGACCATTAGCCAACAGGTCCCTGCTCTGACTTTCATGTCAACTGTTTACATTCTGTTTCTAGCCAATAGGACGCTGAATGAAAAACTGCTCAACTACAAGGCAAGATTAGGTAATGGTGGGATTTAACTGGATGCGAATAGGCCTCTTGTTGCTCACTAGTGAGATTCTCATCAGGAGTTCAACACTTGGTTGAAGGATAAGGCATGCATCGGGAGTCTGATATCTGCCAGTTTTCCTAACTGACTGGTCAATGCCCATGTGGTTCGGGGCTGGGAAGATTCTACTTCACCATCACTTTGCTGCCCCTCCCATCCCCCCTTCTCCCATACTGTCTCTTAGAAAATGGGCTAGGGTTGGATGGAGGCAACTTGAAATGTCGTGCCTACTCATCCCCTCAATGGTTAAAAATTCAGCCCAGTTCTTCAAACAGCATCGCTGGGACAATCATTTCACACGTGTTAACCGCAGTCTTCCAAAGACCTCTCTTCAGGAATCTTTCCTTTAGAATGAAAAATTGTACATGTGACGCCAATAATCAAATAAAAAGTGAGAGGACAGCCAGGGAATTTTAGATTTAAAAATAGAAAATGCTGGAAATTTTCGACTGGTCTGTCAGCATCTATGGAGAGAGAAGCAGAGTTAACATTTCGAATATGATTCTTTTTCAGAACCAGAGGAGTTATAACAACTGTATTAACACATAACTATAGAACAGTTAGCCTGTCTGTTGTTAGCAAATGCCTGGAGTTAATAATTAAGGATGGATTGACTAAACAATTTTTAAATGTTTAGCTGGGAGCTGTTTTGGCACAGTGGTAATGTTACAATCTCTGGATCAGGAGGGTTTGGTGCAGGTCCCAATTGATTAAAAGTTTCCAAAACATTTATCAAATCAGGGCGAGCTATTGTGAATTTAAGGGAGGTGATGCCTTATTAATCTTGATAGAATTCTTTGAAGAGAGTTTGTAATAGTTAAGGGCACATTTTCAGATCTTATTGAAAGACATATTTTGAACTGTTCTATTCAGAGTTGTTATGATGCACCTCCAGGGCACAGGAGACCTGAAATCAAACCTTTTTGCACATACCACTGTTGCAGAAGACCTTAAGGGATGATTTTTAAGCCAACTATCAGCAGACTTTTGTTAAAGTCCCTCATAACTCAAAGCTAAATTAAAGCTCATGGAATTAAAGGAAAATTCATGGCTTGTTTATATAATTGACTGAGCAGCAAAAGGCAGAGAGAGAGTAGGGGCAACAAGCAGATATCCAAGTTGACACAATGTGACAAGAGATGTGCCATCAGAATCTGTGCTGGAGCCTAAACAGCTTTTCATATTTATTAATGACTTGTATGATGGAATAAGGAGCTATATATCTGAGTTTGCAGATGACACAATGACAGGCAACATTATAAACAATGTTGATGTAAACATAAAGTTGCAAAGAGATATGAATAGATAAAGTTAATGGGCAAAATTGCAGGAAATAGATTTCAATGTAGGCAAGTGTGAGGAAATAAAAAAGAATAAAAATTTTGAAAAACATGATATAGTCCAAAGAAATATAGGTGTTCATTTGCGTTGATCATTAAAACATGAATATAATCATAGTGGCTAACAGAATGCTGGATTTGATGGTTGGATGACTCAAACACAAAAGGATAGAAGTTATGATACAGCTGCACAAAGTTGGATCCTATTTGGCGCAATGTGGTCAATTCTAGGCACCATCCCTTGGAGAGAGTGCAGTGCTGTTTACCCATGATGTTAGATATTTTCTGTCAATCTGCTCAGATGTATTATGATGACTTTGGAATAGGGATTTGAATCCAGACCTTCTGGCCCAGAGGTAGGGACACTACCACTGCGCCACAAAAGGATTAACTGGCAGTAAATTAGGATTTGTCTGGGATTCAAACTCACATTCTCAAACATAACAGTACCTGACACACTCCAAAGTTTGCCAGCATGATATTTGGACTCCAAAGGTTAAATTACCAGGAGAGATCACACAAATTGCAATTGCATTTCCAGGAATAAGAAGGTTAAGTAATTGAAATTTGGTATGTAAAAGGGAAATGATGAGGTAGATAAAGTTAAAATATTTCTGCTAGTAAGAAAGTCTAAGTATTGGCAAAGATCATTCAAATTTTAGGGCCAGTTCTTTCAGGCGTGAAATTAGAAATGCATATACAAATTTGTGGAACTGTCTTCCATAAATGGCAGTTGATGTCAGCATATTATGTTAGTTTGAAATCCAAGATAGATAACTTTTTTTGTTTGTTAAAGATAGGAAGGGCTATGGGAAAAAAAACGTATATAGGTTATATGGTCATAGATAGGTAGAACAGACTCTAAGGTCTGAACTGGTATAATCCCTTTGCAGCCCATTTAAAACTCATATCAATATGATTCCATGATAAAACATCACCAAGACCAGCCAAGCAAAATGTATTGTTACTTCATAGTTCTGAAAGCAATCATAGTCCCCTGCGCACTAACAGGCTTTTTGAAGACCAGACACGGGTTGATATTATACTTACAATCAGGCAGCAGCAACAAACTGAAAGCAATAGTCTAGAATTAGGTAGTCAATAGCTCTCACAGATCAATAGTAGATTTCAGCTGAAACACACTGACTTGAAGAATAATGTACGCTAGCTTTAAAATGCTGCCTGTCAATTAATTATTTTTGCTAGTGTTTGGTCAGGCTGTCTGTTAAATAACTTGATAAAAGTATAGCACCTGTCTTAAAGAGCAGAAAAAGACATGTGCACTTATATAGAACGTTCATAACGTCAGGCCATCCTGTGGAACTGCACAGCCAATGAATTCCTTGCTGCTGCAGTGACAGTCTATTTGAATGCAAACCCACAAATAGAAAGAAAATAATGACCAAGTAATCTGTTTCAGTGACGTTGATAGAAAGATAAATATTGGCCAAGCACCAAGAGATCTCCCCTGCTGTTCTTCAAAATACAGCTATGGATTCTCTGATGCCCACTCCAGACCACAGATCGAGACCAGTTTTAGCATGTCACCCAAAGTGCAGCATGTCAACAACACAGCACTCCCATAGTACTGCAGTGGAGTGTTAGGCTATATTTTGGGCTAAATCTTTTAAGTGGTACTTGGACACACAGCTTTCCAACACAGAACCAAGTGCTACCACTAATTTTGAACCATGGCTGCTGACTAAGTGAAACCAAATGAGGAGCAAAAATAGAACCAAGCTTCAAGATGGATAGGAGAAAGTGAGGACTACAGATCTTGGAGATCGGAATCGAAGAGTGTGGTGCTGGAAAAGCACAGGTGGTCAGGCAGCATCTGAGGAGCAGGGGAATTGACCTTTTGAGCATAAGTTCTTCATCAGAAATGGGTTTTGTGGCCCACCTTCCCCTCATCCCTACCCCTCTCCCATTTATCTCTCAGCCCCCTTTGGCCACAAGCCTCATTCCTGATGAAGAGCTTATGCTCAAAACATTGTTTGTCCTGCTCCTCAGATGCTGCCTGACAGGCTGTGCTTTTCTAGCACCACAATCTTTGATTCAAGATGGATAGCACCATATCAGCTTTCTGTAATATGTCCTGTTCAATATTTATCTCCCTTTGACTTTAGAAGTGAATGCTGAACAAGGCATCTAAGAGGTGGATTGTATAGTTCTGCTCATTTTATGCTGCTTCCCAAGTTTCAGATCCGATGAATGTGCCATGTTGATGGTTGTTACCAAATTCATAACTGGTCCTTGTGTTTGGTCTTCAAACTGACAAATGAATCATAGGGTTGCAATGCTGGGAAAAACAAATCTGGGACAGAGGCCAAGAAATGGGATTTAAAAACAATTGCTGTAAAGGTGATTAATGGTAAGTTGAGTTACCCAACTATATTGAAGAGACTCATCATAAATATGACTGAGAGATGAAAATATTTGGCCATATGCCTGGTTCACAACTTGGAGCCACAGAACTGGAGGGCATAAGCTTGATCAAAGTGGGCTTCTACTATGATTCTCTAATTTTTATTGGAACTGGTGTGCAATGCAATAGTGAATAATAACATTCTACTTCTTCACTAATAAGTGTCTAGGATATGAGTTTTTTAGTGAAAGCAATTGGAAAGAGTTGACATTTCCGAGGGACAGAGGAAGGTTGAAGCGATAATCATAGCTAATATGGTGCATCAGATGGATTGTGCTGGCTTTACTCCAGCAGTATTGTCACCAAGATCCTGTAATATGAGGTATAAAGGTGGCCTCTGCTGCACAGGTCAATGAATCTGAGCCACGCACTGGTAGCCATGACATGAGCGCAGAGTGCAGTGTGAGAGGTATGCATAATACCTCATTGTTAAACCAAACTACTCTTATAATGGAATGTAAAGTAACAGATTAATAACATGGTATTCCATATCTTATGCATTTAAAAATTGAACACCAAGAAGATTTTACAAATTTTAGGCATTAAGAGTACAGGCCTGTGCAGCAAAATTAAATGGAAGAACCCACTGAGTAGGGAAAGCTGCATGTTTTAATGAAACTCAAGACCTAAGAGGAATTCAGCATTCTTACTGAACAAAATCCAAGCTTCATGCCACCAGCTTGTGATATATGTCTCTCCTCCTGCTCCTTGCAGCTTTCATGATGTTCTGCATCATGGACCTTCGATTTTCACCATGGCTTCTCAATCTAAAAAAAACACACAGAAGTTTAAAACAACGCATTATTGCGGTAGTCTTCAAAATAAAAGATGCAAAGCTAAATGGAAAAATTCCATCAGTTTGCAAGATAAAACTGAAATAATTAAATCAAAGGAAAGCTACAGAGTGTAATAAAAATGAATTGCACTAAAGTGACGAAACAAGACATTATCAAGGTGGATCTGCTGCAAAGATTATCGTGTACTTATCTCCTCTCAGGCATGAGCTTTTGAGACAGCATCCTGGCTCCAACATTGCTGAGCAGGGCCTTCTCCCTTTACAGCATGAGGGATTTTGCTAATAAGAAGCAGCTGCTTTCCCAGTCTGATAGCTGTGAGAAACTGATGACAACCTGCTTGACCGGTGACCTTTGAACTTGACCTCTTTCCTAATACCTTCAGCTGCTGATGTCACAACTGCCTGGCAGGTCCTTTCTCTTCCCCTATTTCCGAACTCTAGATAGACAAAATGCTTTCTCTCTGTCCTTTTAATGAAACAGAAGGGTTGATTGATTTTATCCGTGGATGATGGCAAGGATTTGTCACCAAAGTGTATGAATGACAAAACACCCAAAAATCACCTTTTTGGGGGCAACAGATTGAAAGCTGAAAGGTTTCATTGATTTATTGATTTTGGTTGCCTTAAATCATCGCTCACAGTACAAAGGAAGAGGGAAATGTTTTGTGCACAAAAATGCAGTAAATGCTTGCTTGAGAGCATTGATTTAGTCATGTTTCCTTCGTTTATACCTAGCCCCATTGAAGATACTTTTCTGAACAAAAGACGAGCCAATATTTAGAATTATACTGCCAACAGCTATTTTGATCAAATTATTATTAAGAGCAAAGTAAAAAGCTGATTACATTTATTTTAGTGCCACACTTAGTGTCATGTAGAACAAAAGAATATAGTTATATTTCTCCTGCACCTGCAGTTGACACCAACATTAGTAGTTTGATTGCTGGTGTATATTAAAAACTATTTCACAAAGGCCTTGAGGTACAGTGATCCATCTCTGTGTTCTAGAGGTTCATGTTCATCACTGGGCATGATGGCCACAACAGAGGTGTGGCACGACACAGACTGATTAAAGATCAAACAACTTTGCAAGAGATTACCTAATTTGAAACATAAAGTTTTGTTTAATAACTATTAAACCAGAATTTGGTGTTGTGGCAAAACCTTAGGTTCACTCTTGTTTTTGTCTTTTAAGAGCTTTTGTTTTGCGAGTCTTATGCTTGCTTTTCACATATATGTATGTCCATATGTTTGTATGAAAGGTACTGAGTGCGAACTGAAAATGCCACGGGGGAGAAACCAGACATCTCTGACCTGGGTGAACAATACATAAAGTGGCGTATGTCTTTGACCAATAACTTTGAAGGTCTTCAGTGCAAAAACTGAAATGAACCTGTAAATTAAAGTGGCTGGATTCATATGTGGGAAAGAGAAATAATGATGGAAAAGAAAGCTGGAATTAAGAGAGAGAAAAAACAGACAAAAAAATAAGAAAAAACATTTTAAAATGTTAAATTTTACATTTTTAAATCTGAAAGATTATGACTTCACATGTTAGGGAGTGAGGGGAAGCTGACTGATATTATCGCTGGACTGTTAATCCAGAAACTCAGGTTTGAATCTCACCATGACAGATGGTGGAATTCAAATACAATAAAAATCTGGAATTAAGTGTTTAATAGTAACCATGAATCTATTGTTGATTGTTGTAAAAACCCATCTGGTTCATTAATACCCTTTAGGGAAGGAAACTACTATCCTTACTTGCTCCTGATTACATGTGACTCCAGACTCCCAGCAATGTGGTTGACTCTTAACTCCCCTCTGGGTAATCAGGGATGGGCAATAAATGCTTGCCACATCCTTGCCTTCATCCCGTAAGTGAATTTTTAAAATGTGAACGGTTGGTTTTCAGTGCCAAAGAGGTTGATTAGCAATAATTAAAGGGAACTTAGACCTAAAATAACAAGATCTAATTTTCAATGGTATATTTTGTTCACATCTAGCACACAAATCAACAACTTCACTCTGATTCACACAGCAAGATATTGCTTTTGCGAAACTAATGGTGAGCAGTGCAACTCAGACATTACCTTCCATACATTGGTGGTTAAACCTACATTTTGCTGTTCACATGAAACTCCTATAACATTTGCGCATGAATAACAATGAATACCATTAGCCTCATTGATATTTTGAGAGCAAAATCTGCTCCACTGTGTTGCATTATCTGGACAAATCCCACAGAAAATAACTTTATGAAATCATTCAGAAGGAGATAAATGTCTTATACCTACTAAATTTATTATGAAGAGTGTATCTATATCCTCAGTGTAATGCCAATGTTATCTTGAAAAGGCTTGTGTGCAGCATCTGATTCAGTGAATTGAAAATTCATTATATTTGTTGGTGTTTTTTAAAAGGAAAGTTTGGAAAATCTTTGCTAATTTTGGGAGAAATTAATCTTAAGGAGTTTTCTTCTTATTTCATATTTGCTTTCATTTATACCATCAAGGTGCTATTATATTAGCCACCACTTAGTTATGTCAAACATACAACAACTATTCCGGCCTTGCATGTATATGTTCTTCAGTGCACAGTCTTCTAGTTCCAATCCCTATCACTCCGGGTAGTCACAACTCACTGGTATAAAATCAGGTAAATTTAGGATTTCCTCCCTTGACAGTTGCTGTGAACTGATTGCATTTTTTTTGTAATAATATCCGTATGCAACATGGTTCATCGTTGAACCCCCTAACCTCTAATGATATCTCCTTCATATCTATCCAATCTCTGATCTACAGAGTTACTATAGGACTCTGTTCTTCTTGTCAGTGACTCTTCTCCATTTTATTCTGTTCAAACGATTTTATACTTCCTGTTTACCTTCCAGGAGAACAAAACTGGCAACTTGCTGAGGAAGATGTTGGCAAAACCTATAAATATTTTGTGGAAAGGAAAATGGTTGGAATTTTTTTTCTCCTGAATGTAATTATTTTTTCATTCCTTTTTTTTTGTCTTCTGCACCATAGCAAGCCCTGTCAGTGGGGATATGGTAATGTAATGCCTGGGCCACTACTTAGCTCAGTTGACTATGTGCCTGCTGTGAGGTTCCGATGAATACCAACAGTGTAACTTTGATTTATTTTGCAGCAGAGATAGACTTGGGAACTGTCTCAAAAACAGGAGTTTTGGAAAAGCTCAGCAAGGTGTGGCAGAAGAGAAATCGGAATTAATGTTTCGGGTCATCAAAGACTCGAAACGTTGACTCTGATTTCCCTTCATAGGTGCTGTCAGACCTGCTGAGTTTTTCCAGCAACTTGTTTTTGTTTCTAATTTACAGCATTCACATTTCTTTCAGTTTTTATTTGGGAACTGTCTCCTTGTTCTGCCCCTGAATGGCAGTCCACCAAGGAACTGACTCAAACTGAAGCATCAACAGATAATGACTCAAGATCCTGCATTAGACTAGAGCACACGTGAATGAAAAAACTAATTAGTTAATGAAAGAAGTGCTTATGGTACTGAACTAACTATAGAACTGGATCGACAACTAAATGATTTTGAGCACAGACACTACCACGTCAATGTGTGCAATAAATAACAATGTATCTGATAAGTTAAGCAATAATCCCGGATGAAAATGACAACAAAAACTGCTGGCTTAAGTAAAAACAGAATGTGCTAGAAAAACATGGCAGGTCAAGCAATATCTACGGAAAAGAAACAGAGTCAATGTTTGAGTCTAATGACCCTCAAACAGTAAGACCAAGGTTGATTGAGTATATCTGGGAATTTTCTTCAAAGTGGAAATTCAAAATGCAATGTCTTTTCCAAGTTAAATTTAACTTTAAATATCAATAGGATTGCTGACTATGTTTAGTCTTCATAGCAAAAGTTTGTGGTTGGGTTACCAACCTTTATCATCTCTATTTTTAAAATTAACTTATCAAGTATGAACTGATACTGTTAAAAAAAAGGATAATTAATGCAGAAAATTAAACACACCCGAGATGGCAGGAGAGGTGGTGTGCTGCTGTTGCGGCATGTGGGCACTGCTGGACACCAAAGTGATTGCAGGTAAACACATCTGTCATAAACGTTTACAGATCAAGGAACCATGAATCTGAGTTGCAGTCCGACTGAATGACAGCACCACATCAGGGAAAGGGAGCATTGTCTCAGCACTTTGCACCATGAGATGGTCATAGCCCTCAGTCTAGGGAATTTAAATTCCAATCTAATCTGTGATCAGGGGCAGGAGGATGCGACTACAAGTGAGATAGATTTCAACACCAAAGCTGTAGCAATGGAGGAGCTTTGGCCCCTGCATTTATGAGGTCCTGAGGATGAGTGAAGTGCCCACAGCAACTCTGAGTGCAAGTTCTAAGGGCTGTGTTGCCAGCCTTGGGCCATGCTTAAACATTATCCTCTCAGGGCTGGAGAGGAATTTGAAGTGGAAGAGAGGATTTCCTGTTGTTATCATTCATGTTGTTACCAACAACATTGATATCTCTGGAAAGGTGATTCCACCGAAAGAATCTGAACAGACAGGAATTAAATTAGGAAGCAATACATCCAAAGTAATAATCTTGAGATTAGTATCTAAGCCACAGGCCTACCAGTGATTGGTGAATAAAGTTCAGAAGTTAAATAAGAGAAAGTGAGAACTGCAGATGCTGGCGATCAGAGTTGCGACTGTGGTGCTGGAAAAGCACAGTAGGTCAGACAGCATCCGAGGGGCAGGAGAATCGATGATTCGGGCACAAGCCCTTCATCAGGAATGAAGGACCTATTCCTGATGAAGGGCTTATACCCGAAATGTTGATTCTCCTGCTCCTTGGATGCTGCCTGACCTGCTGTGCTTTTCCAGCAACACACTCTGGATTCAGAAGTTAAACGCCTAACTCAAAGATTGATGTGGAAGGAATGGGTTTAAGTTCATTGGGCACTGCCACCAGTAGAGGATTAGTCAGGAGCTATTGCGCTGAGACAGGCTTCGCTTAAACTATTTTGGCAAATTGAATAACTGGGGCAGTAAAGCGGGTTTTAAATTAATGGAGGGTGGGAAAAAGTTTGGGAGAGAGAAAATGTAAGATTTCAAGGATGCAGCAGCATTTCAGAGTAGCCATTTGAATAATGCTATCTAGAGAAGGAGAAGAGTGCATAAACATAGCAGAACAGTAGCAAATCATGTCAAGGGGGAAATAATGACAAAATGAATGGCTCTTTACTTAAATTCATGTTGTATTTGGAACAAAATAAATGCTTTAATGGCAGAAATAGAGGTTATTTGGTATGATCTTATCACTATCCGGAGACATCTTTATAAGATCTTTACAATCTTTCTGGTCACCACAGTATAGGAAGAATATGATAGCACTAGAAGGGGTGCAAAGGATGTTCACCAGGATGTTACCTGGGATAGAGCATTTCAGCTATGAAGAGAGGCTGGATAAGCTCAGGTTGTTGTCTTTTTTCGGATAGAGACATTTGAGGGAAGACCTGATTGAGGTGCAGAAGATTATGACGAACATGAACAGGATAATAGTAAGCTGTTGTCCCCCTCAGTCAAAGGGTCAATAATAAGAAGCCATAATTTTATAGCGAGAGGTAGAAGGTTTAGAAGGGAATTGAGGAAAATCATTTTTAACTTGAAGATGCTAGGGATCTGGAATACACTGCCTGCAAGGATGTAAGTACGATTGCAAGAAATGATCTTGGATCAGAAGCTGTAGAATCCATATAAATAGAACTAAGAAATAACACAAGGAAGAAAACAAAACTTACGGGATAGTTTATAGGCCCCGTACTGTAAGATAGAGATTAAATCAGGAGATCATAAGGGCATGGGAAAAAATGATAGCGCATTAATTATGGGTGAGTTTAATCTTCACGTATTATTGAAAATCAAATTGACAGAAATAACCATGCGGAAGAATTCTTAGGGTATATTCAGGGCAGTTTCCTTGAATAATATTTTGTGGATGCAAACAGGGATCAGGCTATTTTGGGATCTTGTAATGTGTAATGAGGCAGACTGAATGAATGTTCTCAGAAATAGTGACCATAACATAGTAGAATTTAGCATTCAGTTTGGGAGTGAGAAACTTGGGTCAGAAACAACTGTGTTATTCTTCAATAAAAGCAATCACAACAGAATGAGATTTAGTTAACTGGATTAGACTGGGAAAGGTTTTAATAAAAAACACTGTTGAGGAATAATGGCAGACAGTTAAGAAAAGAATTCATGACTCACAAGAAAGTCTCCCATGGACTGGAACATGGAGTGCTAGATGTCTTTCAGAATACATAGTGGTAATTTTATTTTTAGATTCCATACAGTATGGAAACAAGCCTTTCAGCCCAACATGTCCACACTGAACCGTTGAAGAGTAACCCACCCAGACCCATTCCCCTACCCAATATTTACCCCTGACTAATGCACCTAAAACTATGGGCAATTTATTATAGCCAATTCACCTGACCTACACATCTTTGGATTGTAGGAGGAAACCGGAGCACCCAGAGGAAACCCATGCAGACATGAGGAGAATGTGTAAACTCCACATAGACAGTTGCCTGAGGTGGGAATTGAATCCGGGTCACTGGCGCTGTGACCAGCAGTGCTAAACACTGAACCACCATACTATCCCCAATAATATGTTGGCACTAGCTCCCACGTCAATGATAACTTTTAGAGTGTATCTTCCAGCCTATTTTGGATATATGATATGATTGCACTATCTACAGATTTGCATATCATTTTGGACATAGCAACTGATGCTGCTGATTTTCTGTTGTCCAGAGTTGTTTAGCAGGTCTTCAATTAGTTTTCCAAATGTCTACCAATGAGATTTTGGAGTCTTTATTAATAGATGGCCAATAGCATGAATCATGATCTGGTTTTAGCTCAGGCATTTTACCTGATGTGGCAGTACTTATGTTGTCTTCTATGGTTATAATGGTATTGAAAAATCTAGCAGAACTAATTGCAGCTATTATATGCAAAAATTGCATTAATAGGCACAAAAGTATGTAGGCTTACATTAAGTGATTAGTTACTAAAATCAAGCAATCGCCTTGGCTGCAAATATAGAGGACATTCTGGTTTTGCTCTTCCAAAATTCTGTAAAGTTAATTGGAAGTTAGAAAGTGTAATACTGCTATTCAAAAAAATGGAGTGAAGAGAAAGCTTGACATCACTTGTTGAGGCAAGTGTTAAAATCTGTCAGTATGTCGGTCTTAGCAATGTACTGAGAAAAACAATATTACTGGAGCAAGTCAACATTGTTTTATGAAAGAGAAATCCTGTTGACAAATTTATTAGAGTTTACTGAGGATGTAATAAGTAGGATAGATAAAGGGGGACCAGTAGATATAGTATACTAGGATTTCTAAAAGGCATTCAATAAGGTGCCACACAAGGGATAATAATTAGGGGAGGCAATAACCTAGTAGTATTGTTACTAGATTAGGTCCAAGTAACATTCTGGGGATCTGAGATTGAATCTTGTCATGGTAGATGGTGGAATACGTACACATTTAGAAAATTATAATTAAGAGCCTAATGACGACCGTGGTTAATTGTTGGAAAACCTCATTTGATGTTCAATAATGTACATTAGGGAAGGCAACTGCTATCCTTAACTGGACTGGCTTACATGTGACTCCAGGCACACAACAATGAGATTGGGCAATTATAGATTAGTTAGCAACATTCATGCCCCATGAATGAATGAAAAAACAAATAAGGTAAGAGCTCATGGAGTTCAGGGTGATATATTAGTCTGGCTGGAGGATTTGTTAATCAACAGGATGCAGGGATAAATGGGGCATTTTAAAGTTGGCACATATGATTAGTACAGCTTCAGCTATTTACAATCAATATTCATGACATAAATAAAGAGATAGAATGTATTTAGGTTTACTGATGATATAAAGCAGTGTGAAAATGCCATTTGTAAGAAGGATATAAAGGGGTCTGCAACAAGACTGGGTGACAGTGTGCCATTGGAGCATAACATGGCCCCTTCATTGACAGAGTGGTGTTGAGAGTGAATAGATTGGGTGGACATTCTCTGGAGATTTGAAGAATGTGAGATGACCTTGATGACATTTTCAAGGTTATGCAGGGATTTGACAGGGTAGACACTGAGTGATTGTTTAATCTGGCTGGGAATCTAGAACTGGGCAGGGGAACACTATCATTGGATTAGGGGCCAATCATTTAGGTCTGAGTTAAAGATAATTTCTTTTCACTGAAAGTGCTGTGAACTGTTAGAATTCGCTGTCTCTGAGGGTTGTGGATGCTTCTTCATTAAACATATTTAAAGTTGAGTCAGGACGATTTTTGGTCTCTTGCAGAGCATTAGGGAATAAGGGAAGCTGGATGAGAAAGTAGAGATGAAGGTGAAGTTCAGCTATGATTGTTCTGAATGGCTGAGGAGGAGACTCGAGGGCTGTATAATTGTTGGCCCCTATTCTCTATTAGTTAATTTTTACTATTGAGATAGAATTCAGAAATATGAATGCTTTTTTTTTATCATTTCACTATGTTGAAAACATACCAGGACCAATCATTTTAGTGTCAAGGCTGCAATTTGCAGCTTCATCCTGTAGTCATGCAAGACTAAATACCAAACTATTTAACTGTAGCTGGACTCTTGCCTTTTATTTCCCTTTGCAGTCTCTTTGACATTGAAACTTACTGACTGCATTTTGTTTAAGTTCCTTTCCCAGCTCCGGATTCTTTCCCACTCCCAAATCCAAGTGAAACTATAAATAAGTATGGACCTGGACAATGCACAAAGTGTACTTGATGCTGGCCTCAGGGGGCTTGTAAATATAAATGACTCACTTATTTGTGGGTATCTGATCCCAAACTTGCAGCTTTTCAATGTGAAATAATGAACAACAGCAACTTACATTTATACAGCACCCTTTAATGTGAGGAAACTTCACAAGCTGATTCACAGAAGCTTTTAAAAACAAACTATTACGTGGGGGCTCATAAGAAGTTACTACATCAGAGGTTTGGTCAAAGAGGGTTTTTGAAGGAATGACTTAAAGGGGTAAAGTGAGATAAAGACTTGGAGAGATGGAGGGACAGAATTCGAGAGCTTGGGACCTGGTCAACCAACGGTAAAGCAATCGAAGTTGGGGATGCTTAACAGGCCAGAATTAGAAGAGTGTACATATCTTGGATAGGGTATGGAACAGTGTGGTGAAAGGAAAGCTCACTTTCAATTGATTAGTTTGCACACCAGTTCCAATTAAAATTAGGAATTCCCTGGCTGTTCTCTGTTTGGCTTGGCCTATAATAGTAGTGTTGTCCCAGTCGAATTCATGCTGCTTGTCATCTGCGTGTGTGGTTACTAAGGATAGCTGGTCGTGTCGTTTCATGGTTAGTTGGTGGCTAGCCACGAAATGACACGACCAGCTATCCTTAGTAGCCACACACGCTGATGACAAGCAACATGAATTCGACTGGGACAACACTACTATTATAGGACAAGCCAAACAGAGAACAGCCAGGGAATTCCTAGAGGCATGGCACTCATCCACCGATTCTATCAACAAACACATTGACCTGGACCCAATATACCGGCCACTGCAGCGGAGAGCTAGAACTGACAACCGGAAGCAGCAGATACAAATCACTATAAATGCTGGAGGAAAGATCACAGAAGCGCTTCACAGGAGGCTCAAAGCACTGAGGATGTCACCTAGACAGGGGACAAAACGTCTGCAACACAAATTCCCAGCTCGGCGCACATAACCATAACAACCTACTTTGGATACTAGCTCAGTGAAATTCCTCATCAGTACAACTTACTTTTTTAATCAGCCTGTTCAGCAACATCATTATACACCTCTGCAGCAGGTACAACTTGAACCCAGGCCACCTGGCTCATAGGTAGGGACAATACCGCTCAGCCACTAGCACATCTTTTACTTGTCTTTCCCATACACCTTGTATTTTTGCAACAGAGGCTTGCGTGTAGCGTTCAATCTTCATAATTGGGCAATGGAACAGCAAAGGCTGAGAAAATATTCAGAAAATTCTCTGCCAACTCTTTTTGTTTTGAAGCCATACTTCAATGAGATCTCTTGCCCTAAGGTCACTGAACATCTCATGACATCAGGCCGTCGAAACTTGGGAGTAATGAATTTCACATCCTAGTATGTTCCACCACCTGTTCCTTTGCACTCATTCACAGCCACAACCCTGTGGGAAGTGGTGGCAATTTAATTTGATGATTATTTCATCAAATGTACCATCTGACAAAACAGTAGCCCCTTTCAACTATGATCCTTCCAGTCAGATCACTGTAATTTCAGAAACATACACTCATGGCCTGACCTTACTGCAGAAGCAACATTATCAAATCCCCTCCTTTCAAAAGGCTGAACTCTAGCTTTGTTTAGTCTTCACCTCTTATTACTTTAGATCCGAGCAGAAAAAGTCTTCCTGAACTATAATACGCAGCAGCTATTTGGTTAAACTCCCATGAGCCTGCGGTGCTCGCTCACAACTTCATAAAATTGGTGCAAGGCCAAGGAATGGAACCTTTGTGACCTCCTCTTAACCCCGAGGAAAGTTACACAAACTCATTCATGCTTCATTTAGAGCCACGTGTAGGAGTTAACGAAAACAATACTTGCTCTTATCCTTGTCTGGCCTATTAAATATCTCTTCATGTAACTAGGAGTTTCTAAACAAAACTGGCCTGGTTATGGGACAGCTCAGTAACCTGATCCTTCAGCTACTTGCAATGGTGTTACTGTTTCCGTCAGCTACTGCCAAGTGAAATGACTGCTCCAATTTTAATATGGGCAGGGATGCTCTAACATGGCTTAATTTTTCAGTCAATACATTTTCCAATGGGAGAGAATTTTCATTTTATTTCCTTTAATGAAATCTTAGCAGGCAATGCTCAACTTACAAGAATTACATTACAGCAGTCAGGTAACATTTCAAAGGCAAAACTCATTCCAAATGCATTAATGGCTGGATCACAAGCTGAAATTATATCTAAGATCATGTCAGGCTGGAAGATTGCATTGATTTTGCTTAACTACGTCATCACTAATTAACGCCACCAGAGCATGAATTTCTATATTACATTTACAATGAAACTTATAACTCGTAACTTACTTTTTAGATCACATATTGTTGATGCTAAACCTTTTCTCTATGTACCTCGATTCCCAATAAAGGAATGGGGCTTGCTATTACGAGACCATTCCTCTTATTCTCAGCGTATATAACATTCTGTACTGGTAATGACAGTTGCATTCAAGTTTCAGCTCTGGGGTCTATTGGTTATAAGTGAACCTGAAGATTAATTTCATGTTTCCTTGAATGAGGTAGTACTTCAAAGGCAACATGTGGTTCAGCCAGAAAAATGAAATCCTTCAGCTCAGACCATTCGATCAAAATTCCGACCCAGTGAACAAATCTTGCTGCTATTATGCAGCAGCAAGGAGAAAGTACAGTGAGAGGTCGACATGACTCCATCTAATTAAAAGGATTGTGCTTTCATATTGATATCTTTCTCAGGCATGTTCAGCTTCTGAAACAGTGAATAGCTTGATTTGCCAGAATATTATTCTGTAGGAGCTGAAGAAACAACCGTTGCAGTAGCCAACTCTTGGGCTGCCTAATCTTTGTAGCTATGTTGAAATCACAAATTTCACGACAAATTTGATGGATGGAATCACACATTAACTGTATCACTTCACACACATGCTCACATTACTGGTTAAGCTCTGGGCAACAGTCTGCTAAGGGAACAATGTGACAAACTTCCAATGAAGTAACAAAGCACTTAAAAGGGTTAAACTTTAAGGAGGCCAGAACAAATCAGTACTGTGCATTGATATGTTTACTCCTGAAACTGACCCTGTATTTCATGTTATG
The DNA here is from genome assembly GCF_020745735.1 of Hemiscyllium ocellatum. Lineage (NCBI taxonomy): Eukaryota > Metazoa > Chordata > Chondrichthyes > Orectolobiformes > Hemiscylliidae > Hemiscyllium > Hemiscyllium ocellatum. Next base: position 23,533,265 of record NC_083431.1, read on the forward strand.
CTGAAAGATTGCAAGACAAAATGGCCTAAGGTATAATTTCTCTTCAAACTAAAACATCTCGTTGGAGGATAGCACCGTTTTTTGAGCATGGAAAGGGCTATTGCATGCTCTGAGCAGACAGTTGAGACTTTGACTTTCCCTATTTGTTTTTGTTGTCAAGGGTCCCATCTGTAGCCACTTAAGTATAAAGTGTCAGGTTTAGCACATCTGACGTTCCAGTCTGAACCATTGGATTTGGAATCTGAGAATTTAGAGAATCTGAGGGTTTAGAGAATAGAATTGTTTTGAATAATGATCAGTTCCCTTGACTTGTGGAAAGCAAACAAAAATATTTAAAGCTAAGACAGAACTATGTTGCTGTCACATGAGATAAAAGTTAATTATCTCCTTCCCTCAACAACTTCTACTATAACTTCTGATGCAATGTGCATCAAGTTGAGTCCAATAGGGACCATTTTGAGATTTCTCTCATAAAAAATGATCTAAACCGGAGCTTGCTGTTCATAATGCTCAATCATATGGTTCAATTAAAACACAAAGAATGAAAATGAAATACTGAAACTGTTGATACTATTCTGTTGTGAAATCCACTTGTTCTTAGAAAAATGGATGGACTTACGTATGATCAAAAAAGCATGTGTAAAATTCCCAGAGCACCATGGAATAGACACAAGTCATTGACTTATTTGGGTAGGCCATCCAGGAAAGGTGTTCTGGGAACAAATGGTTAGTCTTTTATGTATTCACTGTAGTCTCCTGTGAGCTGTAGACTTAATTAGTTACAAATGTCAAAATGATTAATAACTGTTGAGAAGACCTTAATACCCGGAGAATGTACATTGGGGTTTCTAAATCAGTTATTGTAACTTTGATCTCTATGAGCTTAATGGATAACCCTAGCATCAAATATCATTGATTATACCTATTAAATTTATATGATGTACCCAACTGTGTCATGATGTAATGCAGTCATGACTGAAACTTAAATCTACAGGGCTTTCTAGAACTTCATGCTAATTAAGGTAACACCCTGTACACAGTGGGTACAGCAGCCATGACCAAATGCAAGCCCCAAAACCAAACATGCAAATCATAGAACTCCTACAGTGTCGAAGAAGGCCATTCAGCCCATCAAGTCCATGCTGACTCTCTGAAGAGAATCCCACCCAGACCTACCCACCTGCATTTCCATGGTTAATCCACCCAGCTTGTACATCCCTGGACACTATGGGCAATTTAGCATAGCCAATCCATCTAACTTGCACATTCTTGGACTATGGGTGGAAACCAGAGCAACTGGGAAAAACCCACACAGACATGGGGAGAACATGCAATATCCACACAGACAGTCGCCTGAGGATGGAATCAAACCCTAGTGCTGTGAGGCAGCAGTGCAAACCACTGAGCCACAATGTAACCTGGATGGGAGAACTGTAGACAGGATTTTACTGGTGGTGTCAAATTAAGAAGCCGTTGCCAGACTATTGTTTGGAGGAATGCAATTGCACCCTTCATGTTCTGACTGGTTTGCCATAGCTTTGTGACATCTACCTCTGTTGGAAGTGACTTTGTGTGCAGTCTATGGGGGCCATTACAAACAAATCACTTGAAACATGGTGTCAGAGTTGTACAGCTGAAAAGGTGTGTCAGAGTTGTAAGCAAATCAGTCCTGAAACCCTAAATCAACAAGGAAGTAGTTAAAAGAAACATCAATGAGCAACTTTGAATTACTAAGTGAGTCAAAGTGACTGTGCATTTTTCCAATACCTGCTACTATGGAAATGAAAAAAGGCATGAGAAAAAAATTGGGCAAAATTATGAAAAAAACAACAGAATTATTTTTGAAAAACTTAAATAAGAGTTGCGGTCCTGATTTTAGTGTTTGGGAACATGTGCTACGCTGGATTGCAGCTTGGATCATATTAAGGAACAAAAACAGCTAGTCAGGAGAGATTTTAGAGCATTTGGAAGTACAGTTTGAACCCAGATAAAAGTCATTCATCAGCAGTGCATATTCAACATCATGGCTCAAGAGGAAGGGGAGAGTCTTATGTGATCACACTTCTACATTCAAGTAGAAATATGTGGTGTGTCAGAGCTGTAAATAGCCAGTCACTGGACTGACAAATGAGGAGCGAGTAAAGGATTCTGGGTCCATACTCAATGGAGTTTCGAATGATGAGGGGGACCTGACTGAAACTTACAGAATACCGAGAGGACTAGATAGAGTGGATGTGGAGAAGAAGTTTCCACTATCAGGAGAGACTAAGACTGAGGACACAGTTTCAGGGTAAAGGCCCAACTCTTTAGAACTAAGATAAGGGAGAATTTCTTCAGCCAGAAGATGATGGCTGAAACTCATTGCTACAGCAGGCTATGAAGGTCAGTTCGCTGAGTATATTTTAGACAGAGATAGGTAGGTTCTTGATGAGTAAAGGGATCAAAGGTTATAGTGAGAAGATAGAAGATTTGGGTTGAGAAACATAACAGCCATGACCAAATAGTGGTGCAGACTCAATGGGCTGAATGGTCTTACGCTGCTCCTATATCTTATGGTCTCATGAATCCTGAGAGTTTGGATAACTGAAAGTTGATCTTATCAGACTTCGGATGATTTCAAGCATTAGAGATCCTACCATGACAGAAGATCTGCAGAACAAAAAGACTGCGCTCTCAAAGCTGTCAAAATGTGCAGAAATTCTGAAGTTGTCAAGCTGGTCTGAAAATGTGTTGCTGGAAAAGCGCAGCTGGTCAGGCAGCATCCAAGGAGCAGGAGAATCAACATAGCGGGCATGAGCCCTTCTTCAGAAATCATGAGCTGGTCTATATTATTGGGAAAACAAATGAGGCTTTTATTATGCTGAGAGACATTCCAGGTCAAATGAGAAACAACAATATGAGAGGAAGGAAACAATATTCCCAACAATGCTAGGACGTAAATATTGTAGAGGACATCACACAGTAGTAAAGTATCTAATTAGATTAGATTCCCTACAGTGTGGAAACAGGCCGTTCAGTTCGACAAGTTCACACCGACCCTCTAAAGAGTAACCCACCCAGACCCATTTCCCTCTGAGTAATGCACCTAAACTATGGGCAATTTAGCATGGCCAGTTCAACTAATATGAACATCTTCAGATTGTGGGAGGAAACCAGAGCACCTAGAGAAAACCCACACAGAAGCAGGAGAATGTGCAAACTCCACGCAGACAGTCGCCCCAGACTGGAATTGAACCTGGATCCCTGGTACTGTGAGGCAGCAGTGCTAACCACTGTGCAGCACATTACAAGAAGCCACATGCGTTTTGCCATAAAGAAAACATCCATGAACCAATTGATAGCTGATCAGATCCTAGAAGTTTACATATTTTATTTAATTTCATTGTTTTTATTGGCTTTGGATGTCTTCTTGGTGAATACCTTCTTGAAGCAAATGAAGATTCTGAGAATAATGTGGCATCTACCAGGGATGGTTACTTGTAAGTGAAGCTGGATGAAAGCAGCAGTTTTCTAAGGTCATTTAAAACATACAGATGGTTGTACATGCTGCTTGGCATTTGTACTGCTCCCTTAATAAAGTCATCATAGTCCTACTGGACTGCATGGTTGCTCTCTTATTAGAGAGAAATAACTGATGGGGGGGCTTAACCTGAAGGTCACCACACCTCAGGTGAGGGTAGAGATTGAGAAGGAGTGTCCTTCACATTAATCTCAGTCAGTGTGGGAATTGAACCCAAGCTGTTAGTATCACACTACATTGCAAGCCAGCCATTCAGCCAATTGAACTAACAGACCCCAATAAGAGTAACAACACAGACAGCAGGTGATTGTCATAGAGCCTTCTGTAATGGAACTTACTGTGGATAATCTGCTAGTCTATGGGTGTGTAGAGGCACAATGGAAGAAGCCATTGCAAACCACAATTGGAACTTCGGGTGACTCCTCGACAGAGCTTGCCAGATGAACCTGATGCTGAACAGAGAACGATGCAATTGGAGTGCCTGAAGTCAAGTAGATCAGTCATATACTGACAAAAAAAGGATTTTGTCTTAATGAGGTGAGAGCCAGCACAGAGATGCAGTGACCAACAAATATGAAAGCATTGTAATGATTTATTGGATTTGAGAACTATTTTGAAAGGTTTTTGTCTAATTTGTCATCAGAGTTTGAGCCTCAACATAGGCTCATTGCTAGGGATGCTCAATACAGGACATTTTTCTATAACAAGTGCTTCAATAGTGCAAATTCTCTATAATGTGTTTGACAAAATGGGGACATTGTTTCTCAAGCGCAAACTTTTAAAATACATATTGGCTGTAACATGATTATATCACCAACACTTTGAGCACTGTTTCTAAAGTGTGATTTTTCTATAACATGGGGTTGCACAAGAATGCAACTATCACTTTACAGAAGAAATAGCTGGATTATTTGATTATAGAACCAGAGCTGCTTTTACCAGATTCACACAGCTACAATGTCGATGGTGAAATCAGCTTGCACTGTGATTCCAGTGAGACAGGAATTTGAGTAACTTTTTGTGATCTCAGCTATGTCTGATTCATCTCCTGCACTCCAGCCTTGACCTCTTCTCCTTTTGCGTACAACAGCAATAGGTCCCCACTTTCCATCCATCAGCTTCCACAACCAAAGGATCATACACTGTTCTTTCTGCCATCTCCAGTGGGATACTACTGCCAGACAGATACTCCCCTTCTCTATCTTATCAGTATTCCACAGGGACTATTCCCTCTAGAACACCCTGGTCCACCCCTTCTCCATTCCCAACATCTCCCCATACCCCCATGGCAACTACTCATGCAATTGCAGAAGGTGCAACACTTACCTATTAATCTTCTCCATCCTCATTATCCAGGTCAAGCAGAGATTTGTCTGCACTTCATTCAATCTAGCCTACTGTATTCACTACTCATAATGTTCACTCTTCTACACTGGGAGACATCAGGTAGACTGGGTGACTGCTGTGCAGAACACCAAAGCTCTGTCAGTCAAAATGACCTTGAGTTTCTAGGTCCTGTTTTGCATGGGTTGCTCCCAGCAAAGCCAACCTATTCTCAACGATCCATACTTCTTATTAAAATCCTACCCAGTATATATCTCCCCCTTGGGTCATCATCAGCAATCCCTTTGTTTGCCTTCCCTTCTATGGTCTCTCTCGGTACAGCTCCATGTATTCCAGTCACTCTATCCACTGCATTCCCCTCACTGCGTCATCAGCATAACTACCACCCTTTCCCAGCTGCTTTCAGTTCTACATTAACTCGGTTTTTCTCCCTAATGATGCTGCCAAACCTGATGATTTTCCTCAAAGTTATCCCCAGATAGAGACAAAGTATCTGGCTTTTATCTTTGCTTGTGAGCATTTCAATCAATCCCTGTTTGAGAGAGAATCAACGGTAGGTGGAATCTGACTAAAGGTGAAGCCTCTATAAACCTACTTTCTCATGACAGAGAGAAGATAAGTGATGGTTTAAACTGAGGGTCACCACACCTCAGTTAAAGTAAGAGGATTGAGAAGGACAATCCTTCATGATAACCTCAGACAATGCAAGAATTGAACCCATGATATTAGCATCACAAACCAGCCCCCAGTCAACTGAGCGACAAATAATTTCAAAGCAGCCTTTTCTAACTGCTTCTATGTGCTCCAAAGTGTCTACAAAGAATGCAGACTTCATTTGCAAAGATATCATCTGGACCTGTCATAAAAGCACAGGAAGCATATATATTGTCAAGGTGTTGTTGATAGCAGCATTCCTTGTGAAGAAAATCAAGAATGTAAGAAAGGAGTGTAAAATCTTCATATGCCTGGGAAGCAATAGTTCTGGAAGCCATCAACCCAACAAAGACATTGAATCTGAAGGAAAAATATCTTATTCATATCACTGTTCTTTCGTAAATCCCTGCAATATTTGGAGAATTGCATCTTGTTGTATATTTCATGGGTTAAGATGGCATCTTATACAAAAGCTCTAGAAGTCACTTAGGAGATGAGAAAGGAGATGCTAATGTGCATCCATGTAAGCTGCAATAGAATTCTATCTCGTCTGAGGAAGGGAAGAGAATGCCTCTACTAGCTAAACATGAACAATGAGATGAATGAGTATATTAGCCAGTGCAGGGCCTGTAACAATTACATAGCTAAGCAAGCTAAAGATCTGCTTTTGGTACAGGTTATCCCAGACAGATCATGGATGAAGATTGGAGTAGACCTCTTCACTCTCCCAGGAATTGATTATCTTTCCATGCCACTTATTATTCGGACAACTGAAAGTGAAAACAGCTTACATCAATGACTACCAATAAGATTGCAAAATGCCTGAAAAAACATTTCAGTTATTATGGCATTTCAGCCATGGTGATGAGCAACAACACTCTTCAATTCACAAAAGAAGAATTCAGTCACTTCACAAGGGATTAAGAAATGCAACACCATTATCCCAGTCAAATAGAAAGATGGTGATTTGTCAAATAGATCATAATGAAATTGAGAAAATCCAGTCAGACTTCTGTAGGTAGTCCTCAAGTGGTGAAATTTACCAACTGAAGATATGGAAAATGGACCAGTCCAAAGACTAATGTCACACCGTAAAACTGTTCTTCTAAGAGCAAAACAAAGTCCACTGAAGTTGTAAGTAGTAATAGTACGAGTGGTAAGTTCAAGGTGAAGTGACAGAAAGTCAAATTTCACTTTGACAAAGACTGACATTTCATTGCCAGGCTGAGCAATGCAGAGACAGTCAAAGTGCAATTGTTCATTGCTGTCAATAAATGGTAGACCACATGATAACTTGGGACCAGTGGAGAGCAATTGTTATTTCACTTGTACACAGCAAATGTCAACAACTAAATAGAGTTTTGCAATCACAATTAAAAAAAATTGTGGCTACACTGCAGGCAGCAGCTCAGGAAGAAGTGATCTCACTGCGTGTACAGATCCCAGAATGACCATCAGTCCCATGGGCCCTCTTTTCCCTAATAACGCAAATAGAGTCATAGAGTTATACACACGGAAACAGGCCCTTCGGTTGAACTTGCCCATGCCAACCAGATATTCTAGATAAATCTAGACCCTTTTGCCAGTATTTGGCCCATATCCCTCTAAACGCTTACTATTCATGTACCCATCCTGATGCCTTTATATGTTGTAATTTTATCAGCCTCCACCACTTCCTCTGGGTGCTCATTCCATACGCACACTACCCTCTGTGTGAAAAGGTTGCCCCTTAGGTCCCTTTTAAATCTTTCCCTCTCACCTTAAACCTGCATCATCTAGTTTTGGACTCCCCCATCTTGGGGAAAAGAGCTTGGCTATTCACCCTATCCATGCCCCTCATGATTTTATAAACCTCTCACCCCTCAGCCTCTGGCGCTCCAGCAAAAATAGCCCCAAACTGTAATCATCAGAACAGTTTTTGCCATGGTAATGGCACACCCTAGAAAAGGAGTGCCACCCTAGGAATGAGTCGATATAGAAAAAATGCCAATGGAAACTTGCCTGTGTACCATTTGGAGATCTGCATGCATTAAAATCTATATATGTAATGTGTGTGAGGAAATGGAAGAAAGTAGAACTTACTTGAATGAATACATTGTTTTATTAATGATTTGTAACTTTCTTTCTAATAACATATATTGGGCAACTTGCATAACTTATAACTGCAAATGCTACTGCATGAAAATATCTAAATGTACTTGCTGGCTTGCTGTAGTCATGTGACTGCCACCTTGTCTATCATAGAATAAGACAGGTGCAAAAAGGTCCAGAAAGGATGACATCCCAGTTCTGGGACCAGGGCTTAAGATTCATTGACCTTATGGTCATGAAAGCCACCATATAAACATAAGTCTTTTTTTTAATATTGCTATTACATAGAAGTAAAAGAATTGAGAAGAAAGTTTATCACCTGTTGGGTTACTGGAAAACATAACCTTTTTACTCAAATTGACTGTTGGGCTGGTAGCATAATACTATATGAAAGGAAATTAAGTGCCTAAGTGAAAAGGAAGATTATAAACAGTGACAGTGAAAGGGTATGAAAATGTGATTTGGAAACATAGCTCCAATTGAAAAACCAATACCAGCGCTTGCACAATGATCTAATTGTCTGCCTTCCATTTAGCTATTTCTCCAGCATTGTAGTGGTGATCAGGTTAAGGAGACCTTCTGCTCATTTCTCTATATCCTCGAGATCTTATGCTTTCCTTTCCAATTCCTCGAGACCTCAAAGACCATAAGACCATAACACACAGGAGAGGAAGTAAGGCCATTTGGCCCATTGAGTTGGATGGTCATCTGTTCTTTTGAAAGTAAATGCAAGCTCAGGAGGCACCATCCATGAGCATTATGATAAAGGAAGAGTATACACAAAATACTTTCCCATTGGCTTGTTCATGTGTGGTAAATGAAATGTAAAAGTCCTCTTCCCAAAGAATCCCCCAATTCTAAAGCAGTCTTTGCTCCACCAAGGTTCTCCCTCCATCACCAATGAAAATTCCTTGGATTCACCTTTGGCCAAGCCTTGTAATTCTGATTATGGGGCTCCCAAAAGAACAGGGATGGCCATTCTTTGAGGTGTCAGATGACCTGCTACCCTATCACTCTTTGAACATCTGAAAACAATCTGAGGGGTTCTCAGAGCTTAATTGTTGTTTGCTCGGAGCATTTTGCACATGGAAATGTGCATCTCTATTCAGGATGAAGCTGAAAAGTATTGAATGGTTGTTTCATTTTGGACATTTAGTCTGACATCCATGCACATTGACATATCATTATCAGTATGCTAGATAAAGCTGAACACAGATGCAAAACAATATTTCTAAAATTCGCAAATCAACTAAGATAAATATAAATGGCAGTTGAACACAACTGACCTGAACTTAAAAGTTCATTCTGAAAAATGCAGGAATGTGTACTAACGGAGTTGCTGAATGTCCATTTATGACAAACATGCAGCACTTGTGTGTCAAATGTTGTTCATGCTTTATTGTACCACAAGAAAGTATATCAGAACAATTACCACAGTTTACAGCTTTTCAACTCTATTAAATCATGAACAGTCTTGATAAATCAAACAACGCATTGATACTCTACGTGAAAGAATTGAGCCTCAATTCTAGCTAAATCCATTGCACAAAAAAAAGGAGTGAGATGGAGTGGGGGTTGGGAGTTGAGAGGTGGGTGTTTGAGAGGTGGGGGCACGCACACAACATTAAATTTATTGGTACCATTGAAGTCAAAAGAACAGTAAAAATGATTGGGATGTAATTGGGCATCTGTTCTCAATTTTCCTGGGTATGTGATATGGATTTTGCTCAAATTAGAAAGGAAAATCAGAAAACAGATGTAATACTAACCACCTCCATTGAGTTTCAGTTCTTACAGCTGGAGAAGATTGTAAGGGTTGAAAAGGAATTTGCATGTTTAGGACCAAAATTTCAATGGCCGAGATCAATTGTCATTCCTGATGAACAGCTTACGTTTGAAATACTGACTCTCCTGTTCCCTGGATGCTGCCTGACCGGCTGTGCTTTTCTAGTCCCACACATTTTGATTCTGATCTCCTGCATCTGCAGTCCTCACTTTCTCCTGGCTGACATCAATTGTCAGGTTCAAGGACTGCAAAATCCTTCATACGTAATTCAGACCTTTGGAGATTGGGAATAATCTGAATGTGCAGTTTAACGCTAACATGAAAGCAGTATATTGGGTCAAAGTCTTTCACCTGATTCATGTCCTCTGTGCTGCAAGCAAATTCTACCAGGATGTTTTGACTCATGGCCTCACCACCTCATTGTCCTCAGCAGTCTTGTTCCGATTCTGTGTAATTATCTGACCAAATGCTGTGATCCAATTCTCTATACATGACCCGTCCATTCCATGTCTGCATCTTTAAAATCTATTTACCTCAGATATAGAAGTAAAATCCAGGCTTCTCAGTGCCTGACTGCTTGTGGACCAAAACATGTTTTTCTTTATAGCTTTAAACATCTCTTCACTCCACTTTACAGCCAACAGCTTTGACTAAATGTAAAATTAAAAAAAACTTGTTTTGTGGAAAGCAACTGAGCATTTATTTAGTACCTCAATCCATTGAAACACCATGTTTTTCACTATACAGTAAGAAGGAATGGGAATGGAAGCATATAGACTCACTATAATATTTGCATTATCTAACACCGACAGAAAAATTTGGGCTGGTCCTACTGTATATGCCTCATTGAATATTATTTATTCCAAGTTATTTATTATCAATTTTATATCTTAATTCTAAATGGTGGAAAGCTGTTTCATAAAATGATGCAGCATTAATGGAGGCTAATTGGACAATATGACTGTTTTGCGAATGTTAATGTAGAATTTCCTTCCAGTCTCTTACAGGTACTGAATTGCAGATTATGACAGCTTGTTTCACGGGATCCTCACACTGTGACGAAATGATGTAATTTGTCCTTTTCTTTCCTGAAGAAAGGTTGAGACGGAGGAGCTATGTGAGCTGCTCAATGCCAATAAAGTAAACAGCTTGTGAAGCCTCTGGGTTTTTTTTTAAAAGTTGGCACAATAGAAGCAGCTTGAATGGGTTGGGCCAAGCTCCCATAGAAATAGGATTTTTAGTTTTAGCTTTCTGCAATTACTGGGGTCTTGAAACTGAATGTGGAAGCTCTTTATCTTCTCTCTGTAATAGCTAAAAGCTGAGATTTTCATCCTGCTGCTAGAATTGTATGTGACACAATCTATTTTACTGAATTTGCCTTTGTCCTGGGTGTGTTTATGGGATGTTACTATGTTGGAACAGCTAATTGGTAGTCGTTAATCTAACTTAGTTTGTCGAGCATTTCCATTTGCTATTTTAAAAAAATGAAGAAGTGTTGAGCATCTTAAAAAGTATTAAGCTAGATATGTCCCCAGATTCTGATAGAATCTATTCCAGAATATTGAGGCATCCAGGAGAACAAATTGCTGGAGCTTTGATAGACATCTTTGTATCCTCTTTGGCCATGGGTGAGATCCCAGAGGGCTGGAGAATAGCCAATGTTGTCCCATTGTTTAAGAAGGTAGCATGGATAATCCAGGAAATTTTAGCCTGATGGGCTTCATGTCAGTGGTCAGGAAATTATTGGAAAAGATTCTATACACATTTCAAAGCAAATGGACTTATTAGCTATAGACTGCACAGTTTTGTACGGGGGGATGTCACGTCTCATTAAATTGATTGAATTTGAGGAGGTGACAAAGATGATTGATGATGAAAAAGTGGTTGATGTCAACATGGACTTCAGTAAAGCCTTTGACAAGGTCCCAAATGGCAGACTGGTACAAAAGGTAAAATCACATGGCATCGAGGGGAGCTAGCAAGATGAATATGGATCTGGATTAGTTGTCCAGCACGGTATAGATCAGGTGGAGACAGGGCAGAAAAATGGCAATGAAATTCAATTCTGATAAATGAGAAGGGACGTACAGATGGAAGTTATACAGTGAATGACAGAACCCTTAGGAGTCTGGATAGGCAGAGGGATCTGGGTGTGCAGGTCCACAGATCACTGAAGGTAGTTGAGGTAAAAAAGACATATGGCATGCTTGCCGTCATTGGAAAGCGCATTGACTATAAGGATAGACAATTTATGTTGCAGTTTTATAGAACTTTACTTTGGCCACACTTGAAACATTGCGTACAGTTCTGGTCACCACACTTTCAGAAAGATGTGGATGCTTTGGAGAGGGTACAGAAAAGGTTTACAAGGATATGGGGGATTTCAGCAATGAAGAAAGGTTGGATAGACTGGGTTTGTTTTCACTGGACTGCAGGAGATTGAGGGACGACCTGATAGAAGTTTGTAAGATTGAGAATAGCATAGACAGAGTGGAGAGTCTGAGGCTTTTTCCCAGCGTGGAGGGGTCAATTACTAGGGACACAGGTTCAAGGTGCAAGAGGGGATGTTTACAAGAGATGTATGAGGCAAGATTTTTGCACAAAGTGTGGAGAGTGTCAGAACGCACTGCCAAAGGAGGTGGTGGAAGCAGATACAAAAGCAGCATTCAAGAAACACTGAGACAAATACATGAATACGAAGGGAACAGAATGATACATATCCTGAAAGTGATCACAGCTTTTGTATGGATGGGCAAAATGTGCCAGCACAGGTTTGGAGTGCTGAAGGGTCTATTCCTGTGATGTGTTGTTTTTTGTTCTGTTTTATTTCGATAGGGTTACAGTGAAGCCAGTTCTTTAATTTTTATTGTGTCTGTATTTTAACTGTGGTGTAAAAATAAAGTTTGTTTGTAGAATCATAGAGTCATTTGGAATGGAAGCAGATCATTCAGTCCAACCAGTCCACGCTGACCATAATCCCAAACTAAACTAGCCTCACCTGCCTGCCCTTGGTCCATATCCCTCCAAACATTTCTTATTCATGAGCTTATCCAAATATTTTTTAAACATTGTTGACTGTACCCCTACCTGCCACTTCCTCTGGATGTTCATTCCTCACACGAAACACTCTCTTTGTAAAGAATTGTCCCCATGTCTTTTTTAAATCTTTCTCCTCTCACCTTAAAAATATGCCCTCTAGTCTTAAAATCCCCTACTCTAGGGGAAAAAAAAACACCTGTCATTCTCCTTATCTATAGCCCTCATGATTTTTAAAAAGTCACTTCTCAACCTCTTATTCTGCAGTGGAAAAAGTCCCAACCTATCCAGCCTCTCCTTATAACTCAACCCCTCCATTCCAGGCAACATCTGGATAAGTCTCTCCTGAACTGTCTCCATCTTAATAATATCCTTCCCTCTTCTGAGCGACCAGAACTGGACACAATACTCCAGGAAAGGCCTCACTACTGTCCTCTATAACACCAGCATGATATCCCAATTCCTACACTAAAACATCTGAACAATGAAGGTATACAAGCTAAACGCCTTCCTAACCATCCTATGACACAAAAGTATTGAGTACCTTACACTTACCTTTAAAATAAGAAAACGTTAAGGTCTAGGCTATCTTCCTAAGATATTTTGAGGGGCTTAGGTCTGGTCCATAACACACACTGATGCAGTAAACTTCTAGACTGAATCACAGTTTGAGATTTTCATATTAATACCAAACTCATGGCTCCTTTAAACATTTCTTTTACATCTTCTTTGATGGCTTGGTTATCCTGGGTGTGGCGAGTCATATAGACCAGTCTGCTAGGTTGATTTCCATTCTATGCTGAATTAACTAATCTCAGAAGGGACATTACTTGTTGTGTAGAAAGTGGTGGGAGGTGGGCGCTGACCTGTGAAGCATAAACACTAACACAAACCAGTTGGGCCGAATGGCCTGTTTATTTATTGTGCACTCAATGAAGGTTGTTCTCAATGCTCCAGATTGAGGACTTGGAGAAACTACAACTCAGCCAACTTGCCTGACCGCTAGCCAGAGGCTGTTGTGGAACTGAGGGTGTGCACACAAGCGAGTGTCAATAGGATTATTCTTGACTGTATTTTTCCTTACAATCCATGCTCATACATAAGAACATAAGAATTAGGAGCAGGAGTAGACTATCTGGCCCTTTGAGCCTTCTCCGCCATTCAATAGGATCATGGCTGATCTTTTTGTGGCCTCAACTCCGCTTACCCGCCCTCTCACCATAACCCTTAATTCCTTTGTTGTTCAAAAAACAAATTTATCTTAGCTTTAAAAACATTGACTGGACTAACGTCAACTACTTCACTGGGCAGGGAATTCCATAGATTTACAACCCTCTGGGCAAAGACATTCCTTCTCAATTCAGTCCTGAATGTACTGCCCTGAATTTTGGGCCTGTGCCTTCTTGTCCTAGTTTCACCCGCCAATGGCAGCTACCTCTCTATGAAGGGAATAAATAAGGTAGACATAATTTTATATGTTTCGATAAGATCCCCTCCCATTCTTCTAAATTCCATTGAGTATAATCCCAGTCTACTCAGTCTCCCCTCAAAGCCAATCCTCTCAACTTCAGAATCCCTCTTAACCACCTCCCCCCTCCCCCAACTCCTCCCCCCCCCAACCCCCCACTCTAGTACCAGAACATCCTTGCTCAAGTAAAGAGATCAAAACTGCACACAATACTCCAGGTATGGCCTCACCAGCACCCTGCAAAACTGGAACATAACCTCCCTGCTTTTAAACTCAATCCCTTTAGCATTGAAGGACAAAATTCTATTTGCCTTCCTAATTAACTTTTGTACCTGCAGCTCAACCCCTAGTGATTCATGCACAAGGACACCCAGGTCCCTCTGCATTGCATCGTGCTACAACTTTTTACCATTCAAGTAATAGTCCTTTTTGCTGTTACTCCTACCAAAAGAGATGACTTAACATTAATTAACATTGTATTCCATCTGCCAGACCTTTGCTCACTCACTTAAAGTTAGTTAATGATCGCTGTTAAGCTCTCTTGTGAACAATGGTCACTTGGATAAGGTGGTGAAAGGTGAATATATTAAATCGGCCAATATTGCATAAGGGAGATGGAATGATGATATTTCTATATCCACTGGTTGTGGGAAGTAATCAATGAATTGCTGGATAATGTATATTTACCACCTAGGTGTGACTGTTAGTCAGATGTTGAAGGCCCTAAAGGAGCCTTCCACATCCATCAAAGTTTTACCTGCACATCCACCAATATCATTTATTGTATCCGTTGCTCCCGATGCGGTCTCCTGTACATTGGGGAGACTGGACGCCTCCTAGTAGAGCGCTTTAGGGAACATCTCCGGGACACCCGCACCAATCAACCACACTGCCCCGTAGCCCAACATTTCAACGCCCCCTCCCATTCTGCCGAGGACGTGGAGGTCCTGGGCCTCCTTCACCACCGCTCCCTTACCACCTGGAGAAAGAACGCCTCATCTTCCGCTTCGGAACACTTCAACCCAGGGCATCAATGTGGACTTCAACAGTTTCCTCATTTCCCCTTCCCCCACCTCACCCTCGTTCTAAACTTCCAGCTCAGCACTGTCCCCATGACTTGTCCTACCTGCCTATCTTCTTTTCCACCTATCCACTCCACCCTCCTCCCTGACCTATCACCTTCATCCCCTCCCCCACTCACCTATTGTACTCCATGCTACTTTCTCCCCACCCCCACCCACCTCTAGCTTATCTCTCCACCCTTCAGGCTCTCTGCCTTTATTCCTGATGAAGGGCTTTTGCCCGAAACGTCGATTTTAGTGCTCCGCGGATGCTGCCTGAACTGCTGTGCTCTTCCAGCATCACTAATCCAGAATCTGGTTTCCAGCATCTGCAGTCATTGTTTTTACCTAGATGTTGAAGGAAGTCTGCTCAGAGGTCTTTGCATCCTGGACTTATGGATAGTGAGCCAGACCAAGGGTAGATGCACAGACTTTGTTCTACACCAAATGATCAGGAACAAATTGGATGAAAGAAGAAGTATAAGCAAATACCTGAAAATTTTCTATCTTCATGGGGTGTGGACATTGCTGGCTAGGCCATTTAAAGTTTGCGTCAATAGAGATAAGAGGCAGCAAAACATTGGTGCTGCACAGAAATGTGAAACCCAGTGCCATTCCTTTCCATTTCAACTTGAGGAAACTGAACTGCACAATTCTGGCCCAGTAACATAGGATATCAGATGGCATCTGGACCGGGCTCAGCTGTGGTGCCCTCCTTTGTGAAATTGCCAAGGATCACAATTTTATCAAGCTATCAGAGAGAGGCAGGTATATGGGGAAACCAAAGCCCCGAAAAAAAGACAAAACTTCAGAGAAGCAGAGGAGAAGGAAGGAAATTTAATTGCAAAGAGGAGAAGCATAATTTCCAAAGAAGTACTATTTTCAGTAATGCTTGATGATAAGCAACGAGGTTTAAGCCACTCAGTACCCTGGATAAACGTCAATGAAGCTTTGGACAATCAGTGAAAGCATCAGGCTACTGCTGTGCAACCTCAAGTTATGTTCCAGCTGTAGGTCTGAGACCACATAAATATGAGGGGAGAAAAATCCCTTTCACATAATTAGCAACAAATCCACTGAAAACTGGGCAGGTCAAGACTGAGTTTCATAAGGTTGAGGAAGTAATCTGGTGTGAAGAGTCGGCTGGTGTTGAAAAGGAGAATGAAAAGCGTTGTGAGTTCATTTAACAAATAACTCACAGATGTTCAAAAAAATCATGCTCCAAGCAAACCACATGTTGCAGATATGCAAGGAAATTTCAGAATGCTCATGCATAAACCTAATATATATCAAGAATTAAAACAACATTAAAAGCAAGTGTGTTTACTGATTGAGATTCCAAAAAATGTGGCAGATGTTGCAAAATGAGTATTGTCGCACTTAAGAGTTGTGATAAATGATCTGCTTTTATTATTCAATAGTACACAGTACAGAAAGGTTAAGTGGGAGCTATCTCACTGAACTCCAACATCAAGTGATCTGTTGTCATGATGTAAGATGCTTGACTAATAGAAAATGAACAACTTATTTATGACATCTATAGCAGCGCTATAACAGCTGCAATCTTTTAATGAGCCAGGGACAGAATTTTAAACTTTTTTCACATTTTATCTCACGTCCTTGTATGTTTTGAAAACCTACTTTAAAGAATTCTCCACCTTTGCACCTTCAAATACTTTTCCCACAGCCGCAGTGTAGGGAATCTCTGCTTTCTGTTTCGTACTGCACTGTTATGGAAATGTGCAGCAGGAGATTATTTGGGTCAGGAGGGGAATAAGCAAGATGTCTGTTCCTCTTTGATAGTGCTCCATCTAGTGCTCTGGCTTCAATTGAGGCAGGCAGGTTCCAGTTTATATTTACAAGGTAAGAAACAAAATGCTTTGTAAATCCCTCCTCACCCTTAAACACTTGGGAAGTCACGTGCAGTGAGTAGCTAGATGTTTGTTCCCAGCTTTGGCAGATCACCATTCCTTACAGAAGCACAAAGTTGAAAAATCATGTCATATTTTTATGGGCAAAATGTATGACACTATGCAAACAGTCTAAAAAAGCACCATGGTGAAGGCTCAAGCCAGTACGAAGATCTTGGGGCTCACTTAATCCTTTTCAACACAGTTTTGCAGTTTAAGATGGCAAGATCCTGTACACTACAGTCTTATGACAACTTCACAGATATCCATTATTCTGTGAACACTGTATGAAATATGACTGAAAACATCTGAGAACTCCATTTCTCTCCTGCAACATGTTTTCTGCAACAACTCTGTGTCAATCTTAAGTGAGCAATATGCTGCTGAGGGACCATTAGGATGGCTCTTTGCTATCGTCAATCAATGAAGTTTCAACTCTACCGTTTGCCTTTTGCAAACACAATACATGTTAAGAAAATATTGCGGACAACGAGTAAAATGCTGTAGTTTAATCTCTGGGTCTTGATGCCACCCACAAGTATTGATGCCTGACCTCTGTTACTCCCATTCAGCTGCCCTTTCTCCTGTATTTTATTACTGGCTGCTCAGTACAGGTTGAAGTCCCCCTCTGCACAATCTTAAGTACCACGTTCCATCAAATCCCTTGCCACCATTTTCTTAGTGCCTACTCTTCCTATCGATTTTCTTACACGTTATTTTAGCTTAAAGGGAATTTTTAAAATTGTGAATGTGTTAAAGAGCAGGCTAAAAAAGAGCAGAGAGGAATTTCAATGCCTGTGCAGTGCCATTTCCAAATTCTCTCAATGTTAACTGTACTGAAAATACCTTCCTAATGTCAATCTTACATCCAGGGAACCTGTGCCCTCTGACCTCAGCCTTTCCGTCATGGTAGATCCATACTATTTACAATCAAAAATCAAAAGAAGAGTCAGGACTGAATTAATCTTCAGAGTTGGGACCCAGCATTAATTAATACCTTAAAATCAACAACAAAATGGACAGATGACAAGTGACACCTCCCTTCTGAGGGTGTCTCCTCTGGGGGAATCCTGGAAGTGTATTGGTGTGACTCTGGGAGAGGGGAAAACATCCCTTTGGCTGTCGCTGTTAACCTGGGAGAAGCAACATTGCTTTATTTTACAAGTGTGTAATCATCAATTGGCTGTTTGTGTTGCAACACTTCTTGGAGATGGTTATTATCCAGCATTAAGACCCTGTGGGTATTGTACTTTAGAACTGTTTCCTTTTCTAGTTTGCATTCTTCTGGAATCTACAGATGCCTCCAAATGAACGAAACTTTATTTTACACCATTTTTAAAAATGTACTTCTTTGCACAAGGTCTCACATGAATAGGGCAGATTCTCTTTAAATACATTTTAAATAAATGAATACATTCAAGAGATTTGCAGCTATGCATTAAGCTTTGGTACAAATTCAGGAGCTTTGTTTCTCCCTCAAGGTCCCTATACAATCAGAAATCATTCTTATTTCCATTTACCCCTGTTTTACACTGAATTATGTTGCTTGCCACGTACACAACAGACTCCTACCAGAAGCGTCTTAAATATTATATGCTAGCATGGGAAATTTGAACACTCACATGTCATGTCTCCTTCCAACAATGATGCAATAAATACACATTTTGTTCTTAGAGGTTCTGTGATCACCAGTGCAGAAATTAGCTCCGACTTCTGACACACAACTATATCTTTGCCCTGCCGTTCATGTCGTTATAACGGAGATATAAAGTTCACTGCTTATAGACAGCTTTCAGCAAAGTAGAACGTGTATGAAAAAGTGGTCTACATAACCAAGGCACAGAACTTTAAAGGGCCCATGGAGGCAACGCTGTTTTATTTTGGTTGCAGATCTTTTCAAGTGCAAGTATTGCATTGGGAGAGTTAATCTTGGATGCCAGTAGTTCATACACTTTCTTCATGGAACTGTTATGCACAGGAGGCTGTTGAAAATGGCAGCTTTAAATGGGAAGTCATTAACT
The DNA here is from genome assembly GCF_020745735.1 of Hemiscyllium ocellatum. Taxonomy (NCBI): domain Eukaryota; kingdom Metazoa; phylum Chordata; class Chondrichthyes; order Orectolobiformes; family Hemiscylliidae; genus Hemiscyllium; species Hemiscyllium ocellatum. The sequence continues at coordinate 23,552,156 of NC_083431.1, forward strand.
CTATCACTGACTGCATGAATGTTGAAACCTTTGTTGATGCAGAAAGGCTTGGCTGATGCTGCAAGTATAATTTTCAGTGGAAGCACATTCCAAACCACCAGAACCTGCTTGTACTGTGAATTTTCTCAGCCATATTGTGGAGCAGATTCAAGAGCACTGGATAAGAGCGACAACTAAACAAACTATATACACTTCAGGTCTGATTGATCAATTGTAATTGTCACTTCTGAGTTTCTGACCTTCATTGATGTTAGGGGAAGGTCCAGTCTGACTTCCAAAATGAACATATTATAATTTACCAACATGTTAATTTAATCATGCATTATAATTTCATTGCAAATGATAATTTCAATTCATCACACTGGTAGGATTCGGAAAACCCTCTAAAAACCGCTGTTCAAAGCAGGAACAAATTTAACAGATGATGTGCTGGTTGCTTTAATGATATCTTTGAATTTTCCTTCTGATGAATTAAAGGGAAATTTTTCAAACAAGTTGATACTTAAATTTTATCAGGTTGATTACATTCATATAAAGTTGTCTGAAGGGAAATGGTGAAGCTACTGCGTAGAAGCTTGGTCGTCCCAGCAAATACAGAAGGTAAAGCTATTGCAGTATGGGTCAAGTTTGTTGAACATTGAAAACGTTTTGCTACCAATGAAGGGGTTTAGTTAACTGTCCCTTCTGGAGCAATGCATCTGGAAGAGTGTTCTGGACCAGCAGCTTTGCAGGCCAATGTGGGGGATGGTTCCCTAAATATTCATTAGGTGGCCTTCTCACCCCCTGTCTGAATGCCCCAGAATTGTCTGTAACTGTACAGGACCCAAGCAAGGCCTAAGACCACCACTGACTCTGATCCCAACTTGAGCGGCCCATTGTTGAACTCTAAGGGCTGCCTGCTGCTCTAGGTTTTGAAGTTCAGGGACAGGGGAAGTCTGCAACAATTTGGGTGGATGTGGAGGTGGGGGGTGGGGGGGTGGGGGGGTGGTGGGGGGTTGGGCACAAGTGGAGTTGGAACCTCCATCACTGGTCACCTTTCCAGGTAATTCCCAATTCTCACCCCACCAACTCCACATGATCTGCCACAAAGGTCACCTTTCCAGGTAATTCCCAATTCTCACCCCACCAACTCCACATGATCTGCCACAAAGGACACCAACCTCACCATGTTATCAGGATCTGCTCATCACCTGCTCTCCCCCTGACTCTGTTGCAAGACTCCAGTCTAAATCTGGCCCTGTGGGCTCTGGCACTTGAACAGGTGGGAGCGCTTGTGGTCTCAGGGGTGGCCACCACTCTTGGTTACACAGCTAGGATCCAGACCTATCAGTCAATCACACTGGCGATAACTCTCGGAGGTAAGACTTTCTCTTGAGTGAGGGTTCGAGATTCTGCCTGCAGTCAATTCATGCTCTGTGAATTGCTAGCCTCTCCACCATTCAAACCATCCAGCCCATGGTGCTCAGTTTAATTTTTATTTAGATATTTCATGTGTATTTATCCATTCAACAACTTGGGTTCTAAACCAGATAGGAAAGAGAGCACTTTACTGCAGTCACTGTTGTTATGATATAAGGAAACACAATCAACTTTTTCACAACAAAATCACACAAGCATCAAGGAGGTAGATGATCAAATATTTTATTAGTTAAAGGATAAATATTGAATCAGTCACCAGGGAAATACCTCTGCTCATTTAAAATCATGGGATCTAGTGTGGGATTTTATAATATCCATCCTGAGAGACAAATGATACCTCAGTTTAAATGTCTCATTGAAAGGACAGTATTCCTGACAGTGAAGCGTGACTGCTCAGTACAGTACTAAGTGTCAGCCAAAGTTACATGCCTCAGTTTCTGCAGTGGGACTTGAATGCATGACCTCTCTTCTCAAAAGGGAAGAGTGCTATCTCTGAGGTAAAGGTGACTTTGTGAAGGACCATTACTTTTTTATTACATGGAATTTTACAGTGCAGAACAGGACACAACACATTCCTCCTCCTACTTGTTTTAACCTGAGCAACAGTGGATGCAAATGCTTCTTCGAAACTGTAAGGACTGTGGGCATTTACATTTAATCTTCAATTGAGAAAAAGAATTGAGTACAGGTACTGAGTTTAAAGCGAGTGGCAGATTATTGTTAGTTGACTGGCATTTTTAATGCACACTTTCAATACTTTAGCAGCAAATACTGTCACACATGGTCAATATATGAAGTTGAAGAACTTGTTGGGGGATGTCAGACTGTGACAGATCGCTTACTCTCCTGATGACATGAAGAGAAGTGACAGAGCAGCTCCTGGACTCGACTGTGCTGGAATGAAATTAATACACAGTTGAAGTGGCACCATTGCTGAAGCAGCCTATTCTGATGAGAGTAGCTATGCTGTTATGAATTAACTTTACCAAGCCATTCACCCAGTGATATTATTATCAGTAATTGTTACTTAAACAAAAAGATGGTCCAACACAGGGTAAGACTGACATTGGATTGACAATTCATGGTGACTGCCTGATTTTATTTTAAATTGAGGGACTAAGGGCACAGGCAAGATCTTCACTTTGCTTAGTGGAATTTTTTAAACCACCCACGAACAAGGGCTGAATTAGTGTCAAAGAGCTGCCTAATACCTGAACAAAGAAACACCCAGCACTTTCTATTGGACATGCTTCCTCAGCATTTTAGACTGCCGCACTTATTTCCAATACTTACACGAGCCCACAGCACTGCAACGTGGAACAGACAGCAGATGGTTTCACTCTCAAGTCTTCAGAAAGACTTAATCTTGACTGAACCCTGTGCAAGAGCCCAGAATGTCAAATTAAAATTCATACTTTGTACCTTCTTTGATTTCAAAGAGGATTACACCTTTCGCTCAAAGAAAGGAACCAAGAAAGCTATGCAAAATGGAATTACCACGACTTATTCTTTTCACTTGCCTCTTTATATTGTTAACTCCTTACAATTCATTAAAATGTAATCCTGATTAGAGTAAGTAATACACACATGAATAGACTGAGCCAAACACATGAGCATGTGTGTCCATTGTGTCACTCTCTAGTTAATCCGCAGCCTGGGGTAGGTATGGACATTAGGGGAGGTGCGTATATTAAGACTCTTGTCAAGACTCTACACTGTGCAGTGCATAAGGGAATGTTTCTACAATCAGAGCAGGCTGAATGCAATTACCACGTTCCAATGTACTCCTTTGTTTAACAAACCTTTCTTTCAATATTGTTCCATGTTTACCGCTGGCATTAAGCAAATGTCAATATTTATTTGACCAAGGCCAGGAAAACAATTTTCTTAATTTATTCCTTCACACACTAAATCAGTTCAAACTGAACTGCCAAGCCATCTCCTGGCTTCATTTACTTTATTGTAGTTTTCTCCTTCTCTCACTCTGCTTGCCGTTGGATGGTGTCAGCAGCACTAACAGGCTACCAGGAAATAGTCTGAGTTGGCATCCTTCATATGTCAGCCTAGACAATTGATGTTGGCACATCAAACCACTGCCAAGAATGAAAACGTTCTCACATGTGCTTACATGGCCAAGTGCGCACAGTTATAAGCACATTCCTACATGTGCACATGCAGCAGAGGTCAGAAATTGTTACTGATTTTATCCCACTTTTCTGCAAAATCTGATTCTATCTCTATTGATTTTAACCAACATGTTCTTAAACAGGAATCAAGTCTGGAATGGTCTGATCTGTATGTTTTAATGCCATAATGGCTGACTCCTTTGGTTCCTTGCAGTGATTGTAACGAGGTCAGTTAGGTGGACCCTCAGAGGATGAGTTCCCTGACTTGGGCTTTTAATCTAGGAAAAAGTGAGGACCGCAGTTGCTGGAGATCAGAGTCGAAAAGTGTGGTGCTGGAAAAGCACAGCAGGTCAGGCAGCATTCAAGGAGCAGGAGAGTCGACGTTTCGAGCATCGGCTCTTCATCAAGAATGAAAGGGTGAATGCCCACTTATTAACCTCTTATTTTCAGACAAGAGGAAAATCATCATGGATCAATGTAAAAACCCTATAATACTAAACACAATTAAAGCTTGGAATATGTGAGGGCAAAATGAGGGCAACTCACATAAAACATCCCCCTATGCTCCGATAGTGGGAGTATGGGGATTTCAACTGGGACTTACAGATGCCACTTTCAATCTTTGGAGATCCAGGGGTATCTCCTGTTTAGGGGATCTGTTTAAAGAAGGGGTCCTGATGTCTTTTGAACAGCTGCGTCAGAAATTTGGATTACCTAATGGAGACCTCTTTCGATACTTCCAAATTCAAGATTACATACAGAAGAAGACTACGTCATTAGATAGCCTTTATAAATCAGACAGAGAACATAGAGTGTTATGGCCAATGGGGGTATCTTCCGTCAGCACTATTTATCATTTATTACATGATGAAGTATCTGGAGATATGGACAATCTGCTTAAAACATGGGATTAGGATTTGGGACTGAAAATCTCTATAAAAATGTGGAATGACATTTGGGAAAATGCCAGAAGAATCACCATCTGCAACAGAACTCAGGCTATTCAGTTGAAGATACTTCATAGGTCTGGACCGATTGACAAAATTTAAGGCAGGAGCATCTCCAAAGTGTCCCAAATGTAAAATAGAGGTGGGCACTCATACATTGCTTATGGGCCTGTCATAAGATCTGTAGATATTGGACTAAGCTAGCAAGTGCTCTAACAGAAATCTTAGGAACGGAAATTAGAGTGGACCCTATATCTCTCCTTGTGGGCTTTGCGAACTTACCCTCCCAGGATGTGCACGGGAAGAGATTATTTTCCATTCTCTCTTTCTGTGCAAGGAAAAATATTTTGGTAAACTGGGTGGCTGAGGGCCCCCCTGGACTTTCGAATTGGCACTGAATAATCATGGAATGTATTCCCCTTGACATCCTTACAAATATGGTGCACCATAGGACCGCATTATTCCAAAAAATATGGCAGCCCTTCTTGAATTACATAAATACTGATGTTTTGGCCATTCTAACAAGTGTTTTTATTTAATTGAGATGGCGAACCTGGCTGGTCCAGGGCCCCTTGGGAGAGGAATCCCGCATGAATACGGTTTTGTTACGATTTGATGTTAACACATTCCGAACATGTATCTCACTACTCAATTTCTGTGTTATCCGTTGGTTTTTCTTTTCTTCTTTGAATAATGTAAGAGACTTAATTATACACTCTGGTTAGTTGTAGGTTAGATTAGTAGTTAGTTGAGTTTTGTTTTTTTTCTCTCGGTATCTCTTTCTTTTCTGTTTGATACATTTTGGTTATTATTTATTTAAGATTCATTTGTATATCAATGTTTACACTTGGGTTTTTTTATTTGTAAACTTGTAAAAGTATGTTAAATTTTCAATAAAAATATCTATTAAAAAAATGAAAGGGTGGCCCAAGGGGGCTGAGAGATAAATAGGAGCGGAGTGGGACTGTGGGGAAGGTAGCTGGGAAAGCAATAGGTAGATGAAGGTGATGGTGATAGGTCGGAAAGGAGGGTGGAGCAGATAGGTGGGAAGGAAGATGGTCAGGTAGGGCAGTTCCAGAGGGTGGCGCTGAGTTGGCAGATTGGTTGTGGGAATAAGGTGGGGGGTGGGGAAATGAAGAAACTGGAGATACTGACACTCTGAGAGCTAGCTCTGAGGTAGCTGGATCAGTGTCAAGGTCTTTCCACATGTAAATAAAGGGTGACTTGGTGTTAGGATACCAGCCTTTGTGGAGTTATTTCTTTCCTAAATCATTGGGATAACTCACTTTCTCTAATATCTGACAATTCCGTTCATTCACTTATACCTTAGCAGACTTCAATTGTCTTTTAAGGCTTTCATAATAAGAAGAATTATAATGCAAGCCTACCTCATTGTCACAATAACAAGCACCTGACTTCATTCTCTTTGCATCATTCAAAGTCATACATTATTACACAAAATGCTCCATCTGGTTCTTCTCTTTATAGTTCTGGATTTAATTGAAGACTTTGTTTTAATAAGATGTTGAAGGAAGATCCAAGATGGCAGCGTCCTGTTAGGATCACGTTTGCTGGGCACCGTGCTGCAATACTGACCCGATAGAGCCAGGACCCATCCCAAACACTTTACTGTGAGTAAAAACACTGGAAAGGAGCTAGAAACCTGAAAAATGGATTTACCTTTGTCCTTGCAGCTGGAGAATGCCGATGAAAGGAGGGATCTCGCCCGGGGACCGGGTCCACGGCCCAGCCCTCTGAAGCAATGGACTTGCTTACTCTCCAGACACTGGATGAGGGGCTGGCCAAATCTTGTGAGGTCCTGGGGAGGCAGATCCGGGAAGAAAATCAAGGAGAAGCTGGTTCCTGTATCTGCTGTGCTGCAAGATCTGGGAAAAAGGACCAATGAGCTGGAGCACCGGGCCACAGGGGTAGAGGCAGAGACTGAGTCCTCCAAGAGACAGATTGAGCCCTGGAAACACAGGTCGTGGTCTGTTGGATCTGGAGGACGATCTCGAAAACAGGAGAAGTTGGAACCTGCACGAAGTTGGCATATCGGAGAGGACAGAAAGTGGGCGGCTGCTGGAGTTCTTCGAGGAGTGATTCCTGGATTTCCTTGGTTTGGAGGTTGAGAAGGGAAGGATCACGGGATGAAAGCCAGGTGCGGATTAGCACTCAAACCCTCCATCATTATAAAGACAAGCAGAGGGTCATGGAAGCTTCGAGAGCCCAGGGGAGGGATTCGAGGGTGTTGGTGGTGACTCCAGGGTCATGTTTTTTCAAGACTTTTCGGTGACAGTGGTCTGGGAAAGGAAGTCCTACAATGGCGTCAAGAGGAGATTGAGACAGCCGGGGATCCAGTATTCTTTAAGATATCCAGCAGTGCTTTAGATCAATCATAACGGATCCATATATTTGTTCAACTCACCAGAGAAAGCGAAGAACTTGCGGACACGTTGGCTGAAGTGGAACGGCTGAATAGGCAGAATGGACAGAACTGTTCGGGTTTGTTTCTCTTTAAAAAGGACTTGGTGTAATCTTCTTTCTATCAATAAGTTGCGTGAAATGATGTCCGGGATGGATAGAGTATTTATCTTTAATCTCTAAGTTATGTTAAGGGATAGGTGACATATTTATTTTTAGGTTATTTGTTTAGAGTACTAACCTTGCTTTTGGGTGTTGTTTTTCTCGATCGGGTGGTACGTGACCCTAGCTGATAGGAGTTGAGAGGGCAGTTCGGATGGTTAGTAGGGTTGTAGGATGTGTAGGTACCCCCTTTGAATGGGGAGTAAATTCCTCCAATCAGTGCCTTTGGTGATTTTTTTTTGTTTTTCTGTTTTTGCTGTACATAGTTTTTGTAAGTTTTGCAGATTTGTTGGCTGTAGTTATTTTAGTCTGTGTAGTTTTTGGGTTTTGTAGGGAGAGGTTGGATGTTACCTTATTACAAGAAGCACACTTGGATAATGCAGAGCATTTGAAGCTGCAATAGAATGGGTATGACCGGGTTTATTTTCCAGCTTTCAATAAGAGGAGTAGAGGGGTGGCTATTCTAGTTAGAAAGAATCTCCCATTTAGAGTCCATTAAAGACACATACGGGAGATTTGTAATCCTTAAAGCTTTGATACATGGGGAAGAGTACGGAATCTTAAATGTTTGCTGTCCCCTGGCCCATCCCTTTAAACTCTTGACAGATGCACTTTCTAGACTGGTTAACCTTGCATCTCAACATATTATCATAGGAAGGGATTTAAATCGTCTCACAGACCCTACAGTAGACAGATTGCCCGAAGGCCCACCGATATCTTTTTTGCGATCTAAACAATTAAGAGATTTGTGTGCTGAATTGGGGTTGGTAGATGTTTGGAGGCACCTTCACCCTGCTGGCAGGGACTTCACATTCTTTTTGAACCCACATAAATGCCATACCAGGATTGATCTTTCTCTGACCCCCGGCACATCTGGGCTCAGTGGCATCATATACAATTGGCAATATCATTATTTCCGATCATGCCCCAGCGTATTTAATGATCAAGAGTAAGGATACTGTGGTAGGATTGAGGCACTGGTGACTGAACCCCTTCATCCTCAAGGGTGGCAAGTTTATTGAATTATTTTCTACTGGATTCAGGACATTAATTCAGGCTCGGCCAGTATCCCATCCATCCTTTGGGAAACAGCTAAAGCTAATGCTGGAGGTTGGTTATCTCCTATTCAGCCAGTAGGAAGCGACAGACGGGCGAGCAGCAACGCTTGCTCGAGGTATAGTAGCTGAAAAGGCATATTTTGACAGGCCCTCGCTGGTTAAACTGCAGAGGATCACAGCACTTTGGTCTATGCTGAACTCCATGCTCACACGGACAGCCAAGAGGGAGCTTACATTTGCAAGACAAAGGTTATTTGAGCATAGGGATAAGCCAGGCAAGTACCTGCTTGGAAAAACAGGTGTCCCCTCCCCAGGCCATTACCTCGATCAGAGAGGACATTGGAAATTTGACCGACAATTCTAAAACGATGAATGCAGTATTCTGGAAACCTTACTCTGAATTATACCATTCTAAAAGCTGTGACAGTGGGTGGGTTAGGATGGAGTATTTTATTTAAGAATTTACCTTCCGGAAGTGACCCCTGAACAAGAGTCTCTCCTCAATGCCCCATTGTCAGAGGAAGAGGTGCAGGAGGCTGTGAGGCAGCTCTAGAATGGAAAGGTGACAGGTCCTGACAGCTCCCCAGTGAGTTCTAGAAGGAATTTATAAATATACAGTCAGGCCCAATGCTTAGTATGTTTAATGACTCACATAGAGATGGTGGGAGGAGGCAATGACTAAGAGAGGCGAACATCTCTCCCATTCTTAAAAGAGGGAAGGCCCCGGAGAACTGTGTTTCTTATAGGCCCATTTCACACCTGAATGTCGACTTCAAAATCCTATCCAAGACTCTGGCATTAAGGCTGGAAACTGTACTGCCCTCCATCATTAAGGAGGACCAGACAGAGTTCATAAAAAAAGGCAGATCAACAGATAATAGCAGGAGGGTGTGGTCATTCAGTGTGTGTGAGCGCGTGTGTGTGTGTGTGTGTGTGTGTGTGTGGTGGTGTGTTCAGTGAGTGTGTGTGGGTGGAGGGGGGTGTCCCCAGTGAGTGTGAGGGGTGTATCCCCGATGAGTGTGTGTGGGGAGGGTGTCCCCGGTGAGTGTGTGGGGAAGGGTGTCCCTGGTGAATGTGTGTACGGGGGGTGTATCCCCTGGGAGTGTGTGTGTGTGTGTGTGTGTGTGGAGGGGGTGTGTCCCTAGTGAGTGTGTATATGGGGGGGTGTATCCCCGGTGATTGTGTGTATGGGGAGCGTATCCCCGGTGAGTGTGTGTATGGGGGGATGTATCCTCGGTGAGTGTGTGGGCGAGGTGTCCCCGGTGAGAGTGTGTAGGGGGGGATGTCCCCGGTGAGTGTGTGTATGGGGGGTGTATCCCCGGTGAGTGTGTGTGTGTGTGTGTGTGTGTGTGTGTGTGTGGGGGGGGGTGGGGTGGGGGGGCGGGGGGGGGAATGTCCCCGGTGAGTGTGTGTATTGGAGGGGTGTCCTGGTGAGTGTGTATATGGGGGTGTATTCCCAATGAGTGTGTGTGTGTGTGTGTGTGTGTTTGTGTGGGGGTGTGTCCCTGGTGAGTGTGTGTATGGGGGATGTCCCTGGTGAGTGTGTGGGGAAGGGTGTCCCTGGTGAATGTGTGTATGGGAGGTGTATCCCCAGTGGCTGTGTGGGGAGGGTGTCCCCAGTGAGTGTGTGCATGGGGCGTGTCCCCGGTGAGTGTGTGTGGGAGGGTGTCCCCAGCGAGTGTGTGTATGGGGGGTGTATCCCCAGTGAGTGTGTGTGTGTATGGGGGTGTGTCCCCGGTGATTGTGTGTATGGGGAGTGTATCCCCGGTGAGCGTGTGTACGGGGGGTGTATCCCTCATGAGTGTGTGGGGGAGGGTTTTTCCCGTGAAAGTGTGTATGAGGGGTGTTCCCATTGATTGTGTGTATGGGGGTATATCCCTGGTGAGTGTGTGTATGGGGGGGTGTATCCCCGGTGAGTGTGTGTATGGGGATGTGTATCCCTGGTGAGTGTGTGTATGGGGGGTGTATCCCCGGTGAGTGTGGGGGGGGTGTATCCCCAGTGAGTGTGTGTATGGGGATGTGTATCCCTGGTGAGTGTGTGTACGGGGGTGTGTATCCCCGGTGAGTGTGTGTGTGGTGGGTGTATCCCCGGTGAGTGTGGGGGGTAGTTATCCCCAGTGAGTGTGTGTAGGGGGGTGTATCCCCGGCGAGTGTGGGGGGGGATTCCCGGTGAGTGTGTGTATGGGGGAGTGTATCCCCAGTGAGTGTGTGTATGGGGGGTGTCCCCGGTGAGTGTGTGGGGGTGTATCCCCGGTGAGTGTGTGTATGAGGGGTGTATCCCCGGTGAGTGTGTGTGGGGTGTGTCCCTGGTGAGTGTTTGTATGGGGGCTGTATCCCCGGTGATTGTGTGTATGGGGCGGTGTATCCCCGGTGAGTGTGTGGAGGAGGGTGTCCCTGGTGAGTGTGTGTGTGGGGGGGGGGGGGGTCCCCGGTGATTGTGTGGGGTGTGTCCCTGGTGATTCTCCACAGGATCCATCTGGCTCCAGACTGCCTAAATTTAAAGCGGGAGCAACTCCAATGTGTCCTAAATGTAAAGTGGGCATGGGCATGCTTACTCATTGTCTTTGGTCCTGGCTCAGACAGCGGGCATATTGGAGTGCAGTGGTAGGTGAAATAGAGAGGGTCTTGGGAATAGAGGTGAAGATGGACCCGGTATCTCTTCTTCTTGGTTTTGTTAATTCACTTTCATTAGATGCACACAAAAAAAAAGGCTTCTCGGTAACCTCACTTTTTGTGCCAGAAAGAACATTCTATTTGGGTGGGTGTTGGAAAATCCCCCAGGGCTGGGAGGCTGGCGTAAGCTAGTCATGGAGCACATCCCCTTGGACTTTCTTACAAGTATGGTATACCTTAAAAAGAAGAATTTCTGTAAGATGTGGCGGCCCTTTTTGAACATTCTGGGTACAGATTTTTCTGCTGTACTTATGAGGGCCTTTATATAGTCACGACAACTCTATGTAATGAATCTGGTATCCAGAGGGGAAGAACTATGAATATATGAATATGTATAGACATATGCACTCGGTGATCAAAGGCTATTGCTTTGTTTTGCTGAGCTGTGTTATGGTTATTATCATTATCATTATCCTGATGAAGGGCTTTTGCCTGAAACGTCGATTTCGCTGCACTTTGGATGCTGCCTGAACTGCTGTGCTCTTCCAGCACCACTGATCCAGAATCATTATTATTATTGTTAAGATCTTTCTTTTCTGGCTTAGTTATTAGTTATTATTTATTTATGTAATTGGCAGGTTTGTTTTTTAATATTAATTTGAATTGTTTGGTTTTGTATTTGTTGTAATATTCAAAAAAAAATTTCCTTCCTTAAATAAAATATATTTTTAAAAAAATGTTGTAGACTTTCAGTGCAAGTAGTTGGTGACTGCATTTGTATTGTCATATTCATTTGTTTTTCACCCAATGATTAACACTGGGACTTTCAAGTCACCCTGCAACTGTTGGACAAATTCGTTCCAGTTGTGAGTGACCCTTATTCCTCCCTTTCACTCCCTAGCACTGTATGCATATTGACCAATGTAACAATTACTCATAGTTACATTGCTCCCATTGATCACAGAGATCATTCATCCAGTCCATGTATTTTTGACTTGAAGGTTAATCCTTGTTTATAATTTTGTCTAAAGCAAAGAAGTAATGGTTTATCCTTGCAATAGGCCACCAGATCTGACTGTCCTGTCAAGAAATGGCTGCTATGATATGTTGGATTAATAAAGCACTTATGGTTTAGGCCATGACTGACACTGAGCTGCAACTATTGCCTTTATCTTTGCAAACATAGCAAGCCAATTGTGTGTAAGGATGTATAATTAGCAAATCAAGTGAACAGTCAAATGATCTGCTTGTTTTTTGATAATGTGAGTACGATGAAAACATTTTGGCCAGGGCACATTTGGTTTCCATCTTTGAATGTATTTTTTACATTGGCTAATCAGACAGAAATGTCATCTCAACAGTAACCTTCTTTTTCAAAGTTATCTCTCAGTTTCAGCCATGATTGTGGGTTTGAAAGTGGGGCTAAAAATCTATTAGTTCAGTGGTGGGGTTGCTGCTAACAGGGCCAAGCTAAAAAGATGTTTAATGTTAAAAGCAAATTACTGCGGATGCTGGAATCTGAAACCAAAAGAGAAAAGGCTGGTAATTCTCAGCAGGTCTGGCAGCATCTGTAAGGAGAGAAAAGAGCTGACGTTTCGAGTCTAACTGACCCTTTGACAAAGCTAAAAAAGAGGGAGAAATAGGGAGGTATTTATAGTGGGCTGAGAGAAGGTGAGTCATGGCTCCAGAAGCAAAGGTAGCAATCTTAGTAAATATCTTGTCTAACACAGAAAGAGAAAAGGAAAGCAGTGAAGGTGGACAGGGGGATAGAGACAAATGAAAATCCTGTCGGAGAGAAGAGCAGTACTTCTTCAGGGTAGGCATTTCTGGAAGAGAGGTGGCAGTGGGTTAAACACTGGATAAAAGCAAATTACTGCGGATGCTGGAATCTGAAATCAAAAGAGAAAACGCTGGAAAATTTCAGTCGGTCTGGCAGCATCTGCGAGGAGAGAAAAGAGCTGATGCTTCGGGTCTAACAGCTCTTTTCTCTCCTTACAGTTGCTGACAGACCTGCTGAGATTTTCCGGTGTTTAATGTTAAATTTGAAATTTCAGTTTTGTTCTATACATATTAAGAAAAACTACTTTGTATGTGGTATTAGAATGTACTCATAAGAGCTTTGCATGAGCCTCCTCACACCTCACCCACTTCAACTAACCCTATTACTGTTAGAGTTATTGAAAATCTAAATACCTGTGCTGCACTACCCACAACTGTCCTTCTGTTACTTATTCAAATAAATTGCTAAGATTAATTAAGCATGACCCTGTTTTTTACAATTCTTGCTCACTATTCATTATCCGCAGGTTCTAACTTTATTTTTAATTACCCCGATGAGTAAGGATTCCATTATCTTTCCACCAAATTGGCAGCTAACTAAATCATGCAAAGTTCCCTTGACTTGTTCTATTTCACCTTTTAAATATTGGAATCACATTAGTTGCCTGCCAGTTCTCTGGCACTATTCCCTTTATTAATATTACAGAGTAGTGATGTTGCTATCTCTTTCCTTTTAATAGGGGTGGATGCCAATTCATCTGGACTAAGGATTTTTACCCTCTCTAAGTTCAGTTAGTTTATCAATGATCTCTCCCCCTTTCTATGTTAAGTTACCTTATGTCTTTTCGATCTCTTCCATTAATGTCATGCCAACAATATTAGTCTTCCTATTAAATAAAAGGCAAATAAGTATTTAGAAATTTCTGCCAAGTTGTTGCTATTATCTGTGAGTTTATTGTAGGTATCCCTTAGTGACTTGTGTATTTTATATTTCAGCGCTATCCAATGATAACGCATCTTAAATGTGCATAATAGAAATTTTATTCATTGTGCTTTAAGATGTCTGCTCCATGCTGATAGCTCTTTGCTTCCATTTACTCCTGTAAACTGTCTAACTAATCAGGCACATTGAAACTTATAGAGTCATAGAGTCATACAGCATGGAAACAGACCCTTCGGTCCAACCCGTCCATGCCAACCAGATATCCCAACCCAATCTAGTCCCACCTGCCAGCACCCGGCCCATATCCCTCCAAACCCTTCCTTTTTATATACCCATCCAAATGCCTCTTAAATGTTGCAACTGTCCCAGCCTCCACTACTTCCTCTGGCAGCTCATTCCATACACGTACCACCCTCTGCGTGAAAAAATTGCCCCTTCGGTCACCCTTATATCTTTCTCCTCTCACTCTAAACCTATGGCTTCTAGTTCTGGACTCCCTGACCCCAGAGAAAAGACTTTGCCTATTTACCCTATAGAAAACGGACTCACCTACATCAAACTTGGAACAATTGAACACCACAGTGGCACTGTTCCAAATCGTTTTTATTTTATTATTTGCATATTGGGGATAATGTTATAATCTTTGATAACTTAGTTTCATACTTGCTCTTTCCTGATTGTTTTTTGACTTCTTTCCCAACATCTTTACTTTATCTTTAATCATCCTCTCTGTTGTCCACATTCTTTATGTAGGTATTTTCTTTATTTTTTATCTAATGCTCGTTCCTTACTCAGACATGATGGATGAGATATTACTGGCTAGTTTGTTCTTGTTTTTTAGTAGAAAATGTTTTTCTTATTGATCACTCTTTTAAATGGTTCCCACTGCTGTCCTATTCCTTTATTGGCACTTTGTTTTCAAAATGCACAGATATTAAATGTTTTAACATTCTGGCAGTGACTGCGCTGTGCTCCAAGTTCAGGTGAACACAGCCTGATTTTAAGTCATTCAGACTGTTTAATAAAATATCTGAGGTACTTGTCAACCAACTGCCCTGAATAGTCTTCCCTGCTTAATATGTCGCTATCATCATACTGGGACTTAAAACAATGGAATAAATAATATTCTCATAAACCTTTCATCACATTCTGTTTTTAAAATATACAGTCGATGCACTTCATCTTTCTTTCAGGGTAAACTGAAATGAAAATTTGGAAACTAGGCCCAAAGATGTTTAAGACAGCCAAGCGCTGTGCCAAAAAATTAGGATAAGTAGAGACTCCACGGGAGACTAATTAGTTTATTAATTTGAAGGATTGTGTCTTATCATCATTTGGCCCAGTTTCTCTGCACACTCTCATTTCTGACTGTGAATCTTTAAACTTCTGTGAATGCAAATATAACAGGTCCCTTAATTACCTGCAGGCTCCCTTTCAACGAAAAGATTTTGATGGCAAAGTTTATTTTGGTCAATAAAATATTTTATGCCAAGCGCAATACCCACTGAGCATTTACCATTACATCCACAGGACCTTTCATATCATCCAAGTGACATCTGAAAACATGAGCTGACCTCTTAGTTAATTGGGCTAATCAGTCTCATGGACAAGTGGACGTCTGGACCTTATTTGTACTTTGTATGGCTCATGTAAAGTGACAGAATCAAAATAAAGGCTGCTGAGCAAAGCGGTCAACAAAGCTCACGTTCTGCATTTACAGAGGAAGTTCTGTTTCAAATGAAGCTAGCAGAGAAAAATGATGCAAACAATTGTTTCCTTCAAGTTATCATTTCAGAATTGATTTTATTGATATTATCCCATCATGTGAATTTATTGGTATCTGAAAATCACATAAAAGTCCCTTGATTTTTGTGTTATCAACTAGAATTAAAGTAGTCACTTGAAATGAAAGAAAGCTTGGAACGAAATGCACTTGCACTACATTTGTGCCTGTAATGTATTAAAAGCTCACATCAACTGTGCAAAGAAATGATTCTCAGAAGAACTCAGTGGAATAGAGAAATTAATCCTCTTGTGGGGAAGCACTGGTAACTCAAAAGTGATGAAGCAAAGACTCAGTTGCCACGGTGATCCGTACACCTGGGATTAATGCTATATTTTATTTCTCAGTGAAATTTCTGTTTATACAACATGCATATTTACCAAATGACCATCACATATTTTTTGTCAAACATTAATATTCTGCATTAGGCTGCGTGTATAGGCTCACTCACTACCTTCTCAATGCTTTGCCTGGTCCAAGCTAAAAGACTTTGAAACAGTGAGACACAGAGCTAAGATTTTCGCCATTGTTTAATTTTATAATTTATGAATTTGTTCACAAAAATGGAGATCAAACAGCATTTGGTATTACAAAACGCATATCATTAATATTGCATTTTGTAAAATCCTTCATGAGCACAGTGTCCCTCTGAAAGACAGAAGACAACACGTATGTTAATTTACCACAAATTTGGGTGGGGAGACAGTGAGAGGAGTCTAATTCATTTGACTGCAGTGTAACCAATTCCAAATGGGTTGTAATCTAAGACAGATCATTAATATCCTTGGAGCTAGGTGGCCAATTGAGTGACAAATGGAAATCAAAATTGACAAGTCAACCTCAGAATCTTTCTCATTCTAACGGATAGGAATTACATGAATAAATAACCTGGCAGGATCATTTTAAGGGGTTGGGGAAGAGGAATGGTAAGATATGGTTTGAAAAAGTCTCAACAAATTTGTCACTTCATGTGTCTGGCATTAATTGCTTGTTGCACTGACATAAACCAACAGTTATTTATTTCACATTTTTTTCTTAATTTAAGCTGAAAATGCAAAACTCACCAATTCACTTTTGAACAAGAGAAGTGTGTCAATGTTTCAGCTAGAACCCAAATACGGAAATTTGTTATGAGCTCCTGTCAACAGTTTGTCACATATCTTTCCATTTCTGATGCCTGATGGACATGCTCCATATTTGGAATTCTCTCCATCTCAGAGTTCAGCAGTCAATGGAGGAGAGGAAAGTCTATTCTGCAGTTGCCAATGTATTCCAAACCACACCATTAAGAACTTGTCATACAAAAGGCTTATATGAAAGCAGCTCTTTTAATAGTGAGTGATTAGAAGACACACATTTTACAGCCCTGCGTTCAGAGAATGACAGAACTTGATTGCATAATCTTATCTAAGGAACAATACCGTCATGAATGCAACACCCACTGTACTTCATTGAGTCGCACTCTACATTATACACTCAAGCCCTTTCACAGAGCTAGACCAATATTCACAGAGCTAGACCAATATTTTCCTCATCCAAAGGAAAGAGTAACACCAAGGTGAACCAAGTTGACATTGAGAAGACTTCAAAAGGGGGTTTTAAACATTGCATGCTGCTGAAAATTCAAACCTTGTTTAAAATCAGCTGAAATATGGTGTGAGGTTTGGTATGAAAGAAAGAATTAATTTTTTATGTAATGCCTGTTATGTTCACAGGATGTCCTAATACATTCCAGTGCTAAAAAGGTTTATCTTCAATGTGTCATGAGAATTATACAGAGAAATGTAAAATTATATATTTTATGCTGTCAACCTCCTTTTGGAACACTATAGGCATAGTGTTCTGTATTTTGGTGCCATGGGACTGAGTTCATTGGGAAACTGCATCAATAAGCAATGAGCTGTAATTTTCCGATATGAGATTCACTGTGTATAAGATCCTGCTGGTATTGTAGGATTTCTTGCTCAACATATTACCTTACCAAAGATCATCATTAACAATGACTTTCCCAAATGACCTTTAGTCCTCTTTGGAACAAAACACGACCTCCTTCTTGAATAATTCTACAACATGTGGAATTTCTTCTTTCCTGACTCTGTCTCCCCTAAACTGTTATCCTGAGCCAAATGGTGCATCCGAAGGAAGAATTGGTTTCATTCTCTCTTAGCTGAAAATGTGTTGCTGGAAAAGCACAGCAGGTTAGGCAGCATCCTACTTCAGGCTTATGCCCGAAACGTCGAATCTCCTGTTCCTTGGATGCTGCCTGACCTGCTGCGCTTTTCCAGCAACACATTTTCAGCTCTGATCTCCAGCATCTGCAGACCTCACTTTCTCTTCATTCTCTCTTATTCATCTTTCAAACACTCCTTTATATGTTTTCTTGGCATTATGCTCAAGAAATAGTTTTGACCCATCAATTAAAGATGAGTAAAACTCGAGAAGTTGCCTTGCCTTTATTCATTGCAAAGTAATAATTCCCCAAGCTTGGAGTAATGTTTGCCAGATTTTAGCATGTGAGACAGTGTCTGCTTACTACTGGCATTTTGCTCAATTTAAGTGACAAAACTGACTGCCAGGATGTGCATTCCATTGTAAACACAGGATAAAGAGAGACTCAAAAAAACTTAGTTAATGGTTTACCTGAATAGCTAGATTATTTACAGATATTTGACCACACATTAAAATTCTTCATTGCCTTGTGACATCACAAGCATGTACAAACAATACTCTTCACATCTAATCCAGAAAAGAAAGTTCCATTTAATGTTGCAATGACTCATGGCTAAATTATTAATCTTCCTTTCCTGTACCTTCTTAAGGTAAGCAAAGCTGTTAAAATGTGACATTGTAAGTTATTCAAGACTTAGCAGTGGAATGTGTGTGTGTGTATATATATACGTGTGTGTGTGTGTGTGTGTGTGTGTGCTAATATATCCAATACATTCCTGGAATTATTTCCATTGCAAAAAATCCAGTATTCCCATTGCAGCTAATGGCAGGGACTGAGGGCTGGTATTGGAATCATTTGGAAGATGTGCATCACTTTAATACCTTTCAGGACTCCAGGACATCACAAAGTGTTTTCAAGACAATCAAGTACTTTTGAATTGTAGTCACTGTTGTAGGAAACATGGTAACCAGCACAATCAGGTCACATACTCAACAATGTGATAATGGCCAAATGAATTGGTTTTCAGGGATGATGAATGAAGGAGAGGTATTGATTAGGACACCAGGAAGCACATCTTCAAATAATGCTTTGTGATATTTTACATCTGCTTGAGAGAAAATACAGAACTTCAGATGGAGGAGCAGTACTATTCTAGGTTTTGTGCTTTATAAAAATGGAAACACCTTTTTTGGAAGGACTTGGATTTTATTCCTGTCTAAGCACAGCAATTGGAGAAAGCAGTGATTCAGTAGACAATCCTTACTTCCACAATGTTACCCGTACGTGCAATTAAGAAGATTTATGCATACCTCCAGTGAGGTACTCGTCTATAGAACCAGTTCAAGACTTTCTTTAGACTTGAGAAGCTGGGAGGTGAAGAGTCTCAGTCCCGAATGCAAAACACCAATGGTTCCAAAGAGTAAAAGAAAAACAAACAAATTGGGAAGCAGTGTTTAGAAAATGTAACATTTGAGCTTTAAAAATTTAATGATTATAAGAGAGAGGAAACAAAAAAGAAGGGATGAATTCTTTTGTTCCATGGCTCTGGAAAATAAGTAGATACAGTAGAACACTAAAATAAAGCAAAGAACTGTAGATGGTGACGATCTAAAATAAAAACAGAAAGTGCTAGAGAAACTCAGATGGTCTGGCAGAATCTGTGCAAAGAAAAACAGAATTAATGGTTTGAGGCCAGCAAACCTCCTTCAGGACAGAAACGTTAACTCTGTTTTTCTCCCTGCAGATATTACGAGGCCTGCTGAGTTTCTCCAGCACTTTCCGTTCTTGCTGCAGTAGAAGACTGCATGTTTTGGTCTAGTTTCATTATATGAGGATGTCAGAAGAAGGGTGAGCTGGCCAGGCATTACGTTTTGCAGTTTAGGAGCAAGTGAGGAAAATCAAGAACAACAATGAATGCAATGTGAGCAAGGCACAGCAGCTCGTGAAGGAGAGAACTTGGAGACTGCTGTTGAGGGTGGAGGAGAACCTATAAAAATAGCAAATATCTTATTCTTATGCTTAAATTTGAAAGGCTGCTCAGAAGAAAATAATGGACCGTCATTGGAGCTTTGGACAAAGTTACACTTTCTAGAATGATTAAGGGTTGCTGGAAGGAAAATTGAACAACTGGCATGAACAATGATGCCATTTTTTTGGAGATAACTTGCAGCAACAAGATATTAAGGTACTCAGACTTCATAACCATTGTCAGGTATTTCAGATTTGACTGCTGCCTTGAAATTACTTTTTAATATAATATTTATTGCTCACTTTCCTATTTTGTGTCTGCTCTTGTGCCAAGAGTAGACAACTGTGCCAACTATAACTGGCAGAATTAAGCATTTCTGACATTAGGCAGATTTATTGTGAAATAATTTGCAGTTAATTACTGAGAAATTCAATAGCCAGCATAAATTATAAAACAATTACTCACTATTTAGGTTATAATATTGGTCAGAGGGGATGTCTCCTTGGTTAGAAAGTTATTCTTAGAAACAATAACAAGATAGGGAGACAATGAATCATTCTTGAATGGCAGAAATTGTCCAATATTCTTGGATTTTACCTTTAGAGTTTAATTACTCCCACCCCTAAAATTGAGGCCTTGGTTTTCGGTCTTGGGCGGATCTGATTCCAAACCTCACTACTCCCAATTTGATCACCTATTAATTCATCTCATGGTTGGGTTTGTCCAACAATCTGCAGTCATCTGACCTCTAGAGAATCCCCAATTTTAATTACAGTCAGTTCTGATATAATGCAATAGCTCTGTTCTCATACAATCTCGCGTGTAAGAAAATCGTGCAATAGCAGCACCATTTAAACCAATGCGACTGGAATGGCTTTATAATCAATACAAGTAAGGAAAGTTCACATTTTACAAATAATGGTCTAAATTCTTCAATCATGTTAAAGCCAATTCGCGTTGAAGGAATACGTGTTATAGCAGAACTGACTGTACTCCGTTATTGGCAGCCATGCTTTCAGCTGCCTACTCTCTTAACTCTGGACTTCCCTCGCTTAACCTGTCTGTGGCTTGACCCCTTTAATGTGCTCACTCACAAGCCAGCGGCTCTTTGTCATTCATAGCGCCAGCTGAGAGATGGTGGCTTCTGCTGGTATTACACGCACCAAAGCCTCATTTTTACTAAGGCATCTGGGCCTCAAGCTCATAATGGCAAGTGGGGCATTGTGGATTGGAGGTTAACAGCAAGGGCATAACAGTGTCTCGCAGTGTCCCCCTCACTCATTTAGTCACATTGCTCATTCAAGCAATGAGTACTTTTGAATGAAGAAACCCCCTTAAAAACCTGCAAACAATCTCAAACCTCCCATATGGCTTGTCCCCTGCCTGCCTTTCAGTCAATATTACGCGAAGTGGGATGAGACCCTAAGTGGGCACGAGCTGGTTGTCTCATGATACGTGCGATGTGGAAGCTTTAGAGAGGGTGCAGAGGAGATTTACCAGGATGCTACGTGGACTGGAGGGCATGTTTTATGAAGAAAGGTTGAGGGAGCTAAGGCTTTTCTCATTGTAGTGAAGAAGTGAGAGGGGACAAGATGATGAGAGGTGTAGATAGAGTGAATAGTCAGAGACTTTTTCCCAGGGCAGAAATGTCTATCATGAGGAGGCATAATTTTAAAGTGATTGGAGGAACGTTTAGGAAAGATGTCAGAGGTCGGTTCTTTACACAGAGAGTGGTGGATGCGTGGAATGCACTGCCAGCAGTGGTAGTAGAGTCAGATACATTGGGACATTTAGGGCACTCTTAGATAGACACATGGATAATAGTAAAATGAAAGATATGTAGGTTAGTTTGATCTTGGAGTAGGATAAAAGTTTGGCACAACATCAAGGACAGAAGGGTCTGTACTGCGCTGTACTGTTCTATGTTCTATGTTTTATGAACTAACCATTTCAGGGTCTTTGTTGGCAATAACGTGGGAGTGCCATCCACAGGCTTCACTTTCATGAATGTCATCAGGGCAAAGAGGGAAGGTGGTGGGATCCCCATAATAGGCATAGTTTATATTAAACCAGCCCACATTTACAAAACACAAAATAAAACATCTACCACTGAAGGCACTTGTTGTGTTGCATGTTATATTCACCAAGTGGCATGCAGGGAAAAAAACCATGCAGGAAGCCCTAAAGTAAATCCCTCTTAGGGTTGCTTACAGGGTTCCAAAGGGGTTCCATCATTCAAAGGCACCTATTTCTTGACTGGGGTATGCCAGTGAAGTGGGCAGGAAACTGGGAGCCACTGCTATGCTTGTGCCACTGACCCCTACTCTGCAATTTCCCCAACTTTAATTGGTCAGCATTTGCTCAATCATCTTGTGTTAATATCGACACCACCAACCAGTGTAAGATTACCAGTCAGCTCCGAACATGGTCATTCTATCTGCTAGAATTGATCCGTTTTCTGCAAACATAAGATATCCTTTCAAACCTTGTGCCTTTTTTTTTGAAGTACCAAGGAGCTGGGGAGCTCATCATTCCTCTTTGCTTTCTCTATAGCAATGCCTTGGGCAATTCGAGCTGATTCTCCTGTTGTATAAGTTGTTGTGATTGTTTGAAATTTGTGTTTGTCCAAATGAGCACAACTCAAAGGTCTTCAGCCAGATGTCTCTTTTTTTAACAATACAAAAGACAATTCGCCAGAATGATTTCATTACATTGCTTTGCATTATTTAACCGATACCTTGATAATTTTCAGGAAGATTGAAACATTAAAAGCTACTTCTATTATATGTTAAATGTACTTTAATACAACACTACATTCATTGTGAACCTGCAGTGGAAGAAAAATTTAAGTAATATTCTGAAGGATGAAAGCATACAATAAGGATTCACCTTCAAAATCAATCTTTGCCATGGAAAATAGTTCATTAACTTGTCCCTGGTTCAGTTTCATTCTGATAATTATTTTGGAATCTTCCACAACCTTGCAGTCTCCCAGTTTAATTTCCTTCCCTCTTCAGCGAAAAGGGTAATGGGTGAACAGGACGTTTATTTTTAAAAGGAGATGAGTGGAATCAGTTTACATTTAGGGGAATATGGGAAATGGGAAGCTAGCCCATATTTAGGTGCTGTTTCTCCAGCTTGCAATGGGCTTTGCTGGAACATTGCAGCTTGCCTTGATGTAGTGAGTATTTCAGTACACAAACTTGCTCTCATACTAACACGCAGTCCTCCAGTAAAGCTCAATACAAGCTGCATGAATGACATTTGATTTGATTTGATTTATTGTTGTCACATGTACCTAAGTACAGTGAAAAGTTTTTGTTTTATGTGCAGTATAGGCAGATCATAACACGTTAAGGGCATACGGGTCATAGGGTGTTTAGACAAAGTGTGGTTACAGCTGCACAGGAGGTACACAAAAGCAAGATCAACATTAGATTTGAAATTTGTGATGACCATTCAGCAGTCTAATAACAGCAGGGAAGAACCTGCTGGTACATGTATTTAAGTTTCTGTATCGTCTGCCTGAAGGGGTTGGAAGAGAGTACAACCAGGGTGAGAGGGATCTTTGATGATGTCAGCTGCCTTTCTGCAGCAACAAGAAGTGTAGATGGAGTCAATGGATGAGAGGTTGCTTTCCATGGTGGTTTGGGGTGTGTTCACAACTTTCTGTCGTTTTTTTCCTGTCTTGGCAGAGCAGTTGCTGGACCAAGCTGTGATGCCCCCAGATAGAATGCTTTCAATGGTGTATCTGTAGATGTTGGTGAGGGTCCTGATGGACATGCCAAATTTCCCAAGGCTCCTGAGGAAGAAGAGGTGTTGCTGTGCCTTCTTGACATCACATCTGCATGGGAGGACCAGAACAGATTGTTGATTATCATTACAGCAAGGAACTTGATACCCTCAAGCCTCTCCACCTCATCTCATTTTCTGTTTAGGTTCTTTAGAGCCTTCAGGACTCAGCAACTTCAAATCATGAACTCTGTGCTCCATTTAGATTAACTTTCCCTTACCCACAAAGTGTCTTGTTTACACAGATCTGCTGTCAGCAAGGTGACTTATCATTAACACCTACCCTTTATCTATATCCATTCTCTACTAACGTTAGCACTCCCTTTGCCTTTTTGTTCTGGGAGACCTGTCCTATCTGTTCCTCCTTCTCTTCCTCCCTCTTTTTGGCTTCAGCATAAAACCCACCACTTTGCCAGCTCCTTTCAGCTCCTCAGGAGAATCATTTTGGATTGAACAACTCCACAGATCTCACATCTGTGCTTTTGCATTGTTTTGCCTTCATTGTAAATTTTATAGTTGTAACAAAGGACAGAATGTAGATAGAACTTGTGTGGTATGGTGGGGTGGAGGAGAGAATTGCCAAGGGTGGATCCTTTGTGAAGAACCACTGCCATTGCAGGAATGTATCTTGTTAAAACTGCAAAGGCACATTTGGAACCAAGTGAGGGCTCTCCCATCCAGATAGATACTGGGAGAAGATGATATAGTTAACCAAGTCAATTATCCCAGGCGGGATGTGAAAGATCATTCAGCATATTCACTGTCATATTATATGTCCTTTGTGATTTTTGGTTAGGAACAATTTCGTGTTGTAAAGGGGTGAGGTGAGTCCTGATTGGAGAAAAGAAACATGAAGTTGAGGAAGAGATGGAATAGATTTGTAATGATTCCTCAGTCACATTTTGTTCAGAAAACAGTTATTAGAGTCATAGAGTTATACAGCATAGAAATAGATCTTTTGGTCTAAATCATCCATGCTGACCAGATATCATAAACCGATCGAGTCCCATTTGCCAACATTTGGCCCATATCCCTCTCAACCTTTCCATATACTCATCCAGGTACTTTTTAAATGTTGGAATTGTACACAGCTCCACCACCTCCCCTGGCAGTGTGTTCCATTCATATACCATCCTCTGTGTGAAAAGCTTGCCTCCAGGTCCCTTCTAAATCTCTCCCCCTCACCTTAAACCTATGCCCTCTAGTGTTGAACTCCCCTACCCAGGGGAGAAGGCCTTGGCTTTTCACCCTATCCATGCCCATCATGATTTTATGAACCTCTATATGGTCACCCCTCAACTTCTTACACTTCATGGAAAACAGCCCCAGCCTATTCAGCCTCTCCCTGTAGCTCAAACTCTCCATTCCTGGCAACATCCTTGTAAATCTTTTCTGAATACTTTCAAGTTGAACAATATCTTTCCTATAGGTGGGAGGCCAGAATTGAATGCAGTGTTGTAAAAGTGTCCGTAGTCATTGCAGAGTATCTTTAGTCATTGCAGAGTGGTTAAGGTGAAGGGTTAGAATTCCATTGGGGTTTACTTGCACAGACTCGAATCCTGCTGCCCATGGTTCACGATCTTGCAGTGGGTGGCATGGTGGTGCAGTGGTTAGCACTGCTGTCTCACAGCACCAGGGACCTGAATTCAATTCCATTCCTCAGGCAACTGTCCGTGTGGAGTATTCCCAGTGTCTGCATGAGTTTCCTCTGGCTGCTCCAGTTCCCTCCCACATCCAAAGAGGGACACGTTAGGCGGATTGAGAGTTAAAAAGTTGGCGCTGGAAAAGCAAAGCAGCTCAGGCAACATCCGAGGAGCAGTAGAGATGATGTTTCAGGCATAAGTCCTTCATCAGGAATGTCGAGGGGGAAGAGGGCTGAAAGATAAATGAGGGTGTGAGGCTTGGGGGGTGGGAGGATGGTGCTTGTGAAGGGGATAGACAGATGGTGGTGGGGAATAATTGTGATAGGTCGGTGAGGAGAATGGAGCGGATACCTGGAAAGGATGGTGGACAGGTAGGACAGGTCAAGAAGGGAGTGCCGAGTTGGAGGGTTGGATTTGGGATGAAGTGGGGGGAGGGGAGATTTGGAAACTGGTGAAGTCAATGTTGATACCTTGTGGTTGAAGGGTCCCAAGGCAGAAAATGAGGCAAGTGGCTTTGATTTAACACTGGATGAGTCCCAGGAATTGTATGTCCTCGGGGGAGTGGGAGGGAGAGTTGAAGTGGTCGGCCATAGGGTGGTGGGGTTGTTTGATGCGTGTATTCTAGAGATGTTCCCTGAAACATTCCACGAGCTTCCTGATGTAGAGGAGACCATATCGAGAGCAATGAACACAGTAGATGAGGTGGGTGGATGTGCAGGAAAAAGATCATGCCAGATGTGAAAGAATCTTTTGGGCCCTAATACAGAGGTGAGGGGGTGTGGAGGGAGGTGGGGGCGGGGAGGGGTGGAGAGGTGGAGGGTGGATTGGTTGGGGTTGTGGACCTGATGAGGGAGTCACAGTGGGAATGGTCTCTGCGGAAAGCAGATAGGGGTGGGGAGGGCAATATACCTCTGGTGGTGGGGTCTGATTGTAGGTGATGGAAATGGCAGAGGGTAATGTGCTGTACCCAGAGATTAGTATGGTGGATGGTGAGGACCTGGTGGGGGTGTCCTATCCTTGTTGCGGTTGGAGGGGTAGGACATGGAACAAGGAAAGGATAGAACAAGGATTGAATCCAAGGCTAGCACCCTTGGATTCCATGTGATCTAATCTTACTAACTCGTATACTGTGTGGAATCTTGGGGAACGCCTTGCGGATGTCAATACAGAAATGACTACTGCTCTGACTTCATCAACCTTTCTTGTCACCACTTCAAAATTAAAAATCCCACAATTCATCTGTGAGCAAAGGTAAAAAGGATTTGTGAGCTCAAATAAGTAAATGCTCCCATGTGTGGAATAGAATGCATATTGGATCTTCAGTGGCAGCTTATAACACAAATCTGTCGTCATACCACAATCAGCTTCAGCAACTATCATGGAAGAGTCATTGAGTCATAGAGATGTACAGCATGGAAACAGTCCAACCCGTCCATGCCGACCAGATATCCCAACCCGATCTAGTTCCACCTGCCAGCACCTGGCCCATATCCCTCCAAACCCTTCCTATTCATATATCCATCCAAGTGACTCATAAATGTTGCAATTGTACCAGCCTCCACCACAACCTCTGGCAGCTCATTCCATACCTGTACCACCTCTGTGTGAGAAAGTTGCCCTGCAGGTCTCTTTTATATCTTTCCCCTCTCACCCTAAACCTATGCCCTCTAGTTCTGGACTCACGATCCCAGGGAAAAGACTTTGCCTATTTACCCTTTCTATGCCCCTCATAATTTTGTAAACCTCTATAAGGTCACCCCCCAACCTCCGACGCTCCAGGGAAAACAGCCCCAGCCTGTTTAGTCTCTCCCTATAGCACAAATCCTCCAACCCTGGCAACATCCTTGTAAATCTTTTCTGAACCTTTCAAGTTTCACAACATCTTTCCGATAGGAAGGAGACTAGAATTGCACGCAATATTCCAACAGCGGCCTAACCAATGTCCTGTACAGTCGCAACATGACCTCTCAACTCTGTACTCGATACTCTGACCAATAAAGGAAAGCATACCAAATGCCTTCTTCACTATTCTATCCACCTGCGACTCCACTTTCAAGGAGCTATGAACCTGCATTCCAAGGTCTCTTTGTTCAGCAACACTCCCTAGGACCTTATCATTAAGTGTATGAGTCCCGCTGAGGTTTGTTTTCTCAAAATGCAGCACCTCACATTTATCTAAATTAAACTCCATCTGCCACTTCTCAGCCCATTGGCCCATCTGGTCAAGATCCTGTTGTAATCTGAGGTAACCCTCTTCACTGTCTACTACACCTCCAATTTTGGTGTCATCTGCAAACTTACTAACTGTACCTCTTATGCTCTCTTCCAAATCATTTAAGTAAATGACAAAAGTAGAGGACCCAGCACTGATCCTTGTGGCACTCCACTGGTCACAGACCTCTAGTCTGAAAAACAATCCTCCACCACCACTCTCTGTCTTCTACCTTTGAACCAGTTCTGTATCCAAATGGCTAGTTCTCCCTGTATTCCATGAGATCTAACTTTGGTAACCAGTCTCCCATGGGGAACCTTGTCGAACACCTTACTGAAGTCCATGCAGATCACATCTATCACTCTGCCCTCATCAATTCTCTTTGTTACTTCCTCAGAAAACTCAATCAAGTTTGTGAGACATGATTTCCCACACACAAAGCCATGTTGACTATCCCTAATCAGTCCTTGCCTTTCCAAATACATATACACCCTGTCCCTCAGGATTCCCTCCAACAATTTACCCACCACTGATGTCAGGCTCACTGGTCTGTAGTTCCCTGGTTTGTCCTTACCACCCTTCTTAAACAGTGGCACCACATTTGCCAACCTCCAGTCTTCCGGCACCTCACCTATGACTATCAATGATATGAATATCGCAGCAAGAGGCCCAGCAATCACTTCCCTAGCTTTCCACAGAGTTCTAGGCTACACCTATGGATTTATCCACCTTTACCTGTTTCAAGACATCCAGCACTTCCTCCTCTGTAATCTGGACATTTTGCAAGATGTCACCATCTATTCCCCTATAGTCTATATCTTCCATATCCTTTTCCACAGTAAATACTGATGAAAAATACTCATTTAGTATGTCCCCCATTTTCTGTGGCTCCACACAAAGGCCACCTTGTTGATCTTTGAGGGGCCCTATTCTCTCCCTAGTTACCCTTTTGCCCTTAATATATTTATAAAACCCTTTTGGATTCTCCTTAATTGTATTTGCCAAAGCTATCTCATGTCCCCTTTTTGCCCTCCTGATTTCCCTTTTAAGTATACTCCTATTTCCTTTACACTCTTCTATGGATTCACTCGATCTATCCTGTCTATACCTTACATATGCTTCCTTCTTTTTCTTAATCAAACCCTCAATTTCTTTAGTCATCCAGCATTCCCTATACCTACCATCCTTTCCTTTCACTCTGACAGGAATATATTTTCTCTGGATTCTCGTTATTATCTCATTTCTGAAGGCTTCCCATTTTCCAGCTGTCCCTTTATCTGCAAAATATCTGCCCCCAATCAGCTTTTGAAAGTTCTTTCCTAATACCATCAAAATTGGCCTTTCTCCAATTTAGAACTTCAACTTTTAGATCTGGTTTATTCTTTTCCATCATTATTTTAAATCGAATAGAATTATGGTCGCTGGCCCCAAAGTGCTCCCCCACTGACTCCTCAGTCACCTGCCCTGCCTTATTTCCCAAGAGTAGCTCAAGTTTTGCACCTTCTCTGGTAGGTACATCCAAATGCTGAACCAGAAAATTGTCTTGTACTCACTTAACAAATTCCTCTCCATCTAAACACTATGGCAGTCCCAGTCGATGTTTGGAAAGTTAAAATCCCCTACCATAACAACCCTATTATTCTTACAGATAGCTGAGATCTCCTTACAAGTTTGTTTCTCAATTTCCCTCTGACTATTAGGGAACTGACAAAATAAACAACTGACTTATCTTGCTCCTGAATGTTTTTTATATACAAGTTCAACCTTGTCACTTTGGTTTTTATTCATTGTTGGGATGTGAGCATCACCAGTAAAGCCAGCATTTCTCACCTATTTTCCCTCATGAAGTTTGTGGTAGAAACATGGAAACATAGAAACACGGAAGTTAGAAGCAGGAGGATGCCACTCAGCTCTTCAAGGAGACCAAAACTGCACACAATATTCCAGGTGTGGCCTCACCCTGTACAACTGCAACAACACATCCCTGCTCCTGCACTGAAACCTCTCACAATGAAGACCAACATACCATTTGCCTTCTTTACCACCTGCTGCACTTCCGTGCTCATCTTCAGCGACTGATGCACGAGGACACCCAGGTCCTGCTGAACATTCCCCTCTCTTAATTTGTAGTCATTCAAGTAGCAATCTTCCAAAATGAGTAATCTTGTACTTGTCCAAATTATACCGCGACTGCCATTATTTGCCAACTCACCCAACCTGTCCAGATCATGCTAGAGGAGCTTTGGATCTTCATCATAGTTCACCCTCCCACCCAAATTGGCATCATCTGCAATATTTGAGATGTTACATTTTGTTCCCTCATCCAAATCATTAATGCATATTATGACTAGCTGGGGTTCTAGCATCGATCCCTGTGGCACCCCACTAGTTACTGCCTGCCAATTTGAAAAGGACCCATTAATTCCTACTCTTTGTTTCCCCTCTGCCTACCAGTTTCCTATCCAACTCAATACATTTCCCCCAATCCTATGCGCTTTAATCTTACACAATTACCTCTTATTCGGGATTTTGTCAAATGCTTTCTGAAAGTCCAAATATACCAAATTGACTGGCTTCCCCATATCTATTAGTTACATCTTCATAGAATTCCAACAGATTTGTCAAACATGATTCCCTGTTCATAAATCCCTGCTGACTCTTTCTGATCCTGCCACTGCTTTCTAAATGATTCGCCATAATGACCTTGATAACGGATACAAGAATTTTCCCGACTACCAAAGTTTAGGCTTGCTGGTCTATAATTCCCTGGTTTCTCTCTATCTCCCATTTTGAATATTGGAGTGACATTAGCTACCTTCCAAACTGCAGGGGCTTTTCCAGAGTCTATATCATCATGGAAGATGACCACCAATGCTTCCATTATTTCTAGAGTCACTTCCTTAAGTACTCTGGGATGTAGATTATCAGGCCCTGGGGATTTATCCACCTTCAATGCCCTCAATTTTCCTAGCACCATTTCTCTACTAATATTGATCTCCCATAGTTCTTCCCTCTCACTAAATTTTGCATCCTCTAACATTTCTGGTATCTGAGTTGTGTCCTTTTTTGTGAACCAAAGTATGGATTCAGTTGCTCAGCCATTTCTTTGTCCCCTATTATGTATCACCCTGATTCTGTCTGTAGGGGATCTATACTTGTCTTCACCAATCCCTTTCTCTTCACGCACCTAAAGAAACTCAATGTCAACCTTTATGTTCCCTGCAAGCTTACTTTCGTACTCTATTTTCCTCTTCTTAATCAATCCCTTGGTCCTTCTTTGCTGAATTTGAAACTGCTCCCAATCCTCAGGCCTATTACTTTTCTTGTGTGCTTCTTGCTTGGATCACATACAGTCTCTAATTTCCTTTTAAAGCCATGGTTTGACCTTCTTACCCATTTGCCTTTGTGCCAGACAGGAATAAACAGTTGTTGCAGTTCCTCCATGCATTCCTTGAACGCTTACCATTGCCTATCTACTGCCATCCCTTTAATTAACGCTCTCCAATTCATTAAGGCCAACTCACACCTCATATCTTCGGAGTTTCCTTTCCTCTTCAGATTCACCATCCTCGTCTCTGAATCAACTATCTCACTCTCCAACTTAAAAACAAATTCTATCATGTTATGGTCACTCATCCCCAAGGGGTCTTGCACAGCTAAATTGGCAACAACTCCCTTCTCATTACACAGTACCCAGTCTAAGATAGCCTCCACATATTGGTCAAGAAAACCCAGGGCCCTGGTAATTGATATTTCCACATTGGAAAAGTTATTGCGACTATCCATATTATCCACGTCTCTCTTAATTTTATATACCTGTATCAGGTTGGCCCTCCGCCTCAGACACTTGAGCAAAATAGTCTACGTCAGTCCAACTCCTTATAGCTTATGCAGTCTCATCCAGGCAACATCCTAGTAAACCTCTTTTGCATCCTCTCCACAGCCTTCTCATCCTTCCTGTACTTTGACGATGAGAACTATACACAGCACTCCAAATGTGGCCAAACTGAAAGTTTATATAGTTACAACATAACTTGCAAACTTTATACTCAGTGTCATGATCATGCTGTACACCCTCTTTCCCTCCTTATCCACTGTGTTGCTATTTTCAGGGAGCTATGAATACTAACCGAAGATCCCTCTGAATATCAATGTTCCTAAGGCTCCAGCCATTCAAAGCGTACATCCCACTTTCATCTAACATCCTAAAATACTTCACCTCGCACTTATCCAGTATAAATTCAACTTGCCATTTTTCTGGCCATCTTTCCAGTTGATCTACATATTGCTGCAACTTTTGCTAGCCTTCCTCAATATTCACAACTCCACCAACAATCCCTAGTCAGTGCATGCCTTTCCAAAAGTCATCTGAAATCCCAAGACTAGATCGCAAGCTCCCTACCCATCATTCACTCAGCGAGCTGCTCTCACCCAGTCTGGTACCAAGTCCCACATACAAAGAGCATGAGGTTTCCCAGCTCCTGGTGCTCAGGTCCCAGTGTACTAACCTGTGAACCAGTCAGTGAGATACTGTTGGATAGATATTTACACTGTTACAGCCTGCCTCTAATCCATCTCTGACACACCATCTCTGTGAAATTCACATGATGATTAACTCTACTAAGCAAAGAAAACCTGCACTCAGATTTGCTGGTTATATAATCCTTGGAATGATGGTTTGTAGAGAATGACAGAATCCATGAAAAACCACTGCGTGGGTCAGGGTGAAGGACAAAGTTTCATTCTCTCCACTGGAGAACATTTCCTGCATCTCACAAAGCTGTCACTTAACAATAATGAAAACAAAGAATATTCCAAATGAAAGCTTTGATGAGGTGACCTCTGATCGGCCATGTAGATCTGGAGATCACCAGATGCATGGAGAGTGCTTTCTACCAGAGCAGCACCAGGTCAGTATCAGGCACACAGTCAGAATGGGCTAATAGATTCACATCTGAACTCACATCTCCCAGTGTGGGAATTTGAAATTTGAAATTCTAGTAAAGATCTCCAGAATCAGCTCAGCAAGATCCCAGGATTGTGCATTTACAAACTATTTTGCTGTTGAATCCCATGGTCCAATCAGAAAAATCCATATTTTAAATTGTATTTTCCTTCAGGTTCCACAACCCATTCTATCTTGGTCACATCCTGCAAGTTCTGTAATTTCCTCCACCTCAAACATCTTGTAGGATCCATGTCTCTTCTGACGTTTGCACCATCCTCCAGATTCTGCAGCCCTTCCTGCCTCTATAACATGCCCCGGATTCTACAGTTCTTCCTTCCTCTGCAATGTTCCCCAGAAGTGCACAGGATGATGGTGGTGCTTCCAGAGATAGGGAAGGATATCAGTACTGGTGGATTTTGCAGAGATTAAGAGGGTTGCAGGAGGGTAACATCACTATTGTAACCCCAGAGCAGTCTGTTGTATGTGCAGCCACATTGTGTTTTCTCTTGGTAGTTAGGTACAACTGATTGGCTTCCTAACTCATTTCAGACAGTGGTTAGGGGCCAACCACATTACTGGAGGCCCACATGGGCCAGATTGGATAAGGACAGTAGATCTCTTTCCATTAGGACATTAATGAACCAGATCAGCTTTTATAATGATCCAGTTGCTTCACAATCATTATTAATGATGCCAGCATTTTATTCCAGATTTAGTGAATTAAAATTCCCCTAGCTGTTGTGCAGGGTTTGAACTCAAGTCTGTGAAGCATTCGTCAAGTTATGATTATGGGACCAGTAACATTAACACTATGTTACTGCATCTTTAACCACTGGCAGAAATCACAGGAAATAGTTTCACAGCTGTAATGTGATTTTTTTTAGAATTCAAATGCCATCAGAAGCCACTCAATTTTTGCCCATGTGGTTTTAATGCTTTCTAATACCTCAGTATTAGATTACTGCCCTTCCATCTAGACATTTGAAAAATATCTATTATTCTCCATTTAAAATGTTTAACCTAATTTGATAAAGAATATTCAAAAATCTCCCATCACCATAAAGAGTCCTCAGGTTAATAAGCACCAGACAGCTCCTTGCATCTCCAGTAATGCTTGCTCTGAAACTGAGAGCTCTGTTGATATGTTAATAAAGACAATGTGCCACAATAGGAAACCTGTTTCTTTTTTAATGTTTTCACTGTATTTCCCAAACCCCATCTGCTTGACTTGTCAAGGTCCCCCTCCACTGCTGCAAGGTAGCCGTCACAGAGGCTAAATCATTCAGATTAGGTGGCCAGGTGTGGGGCGTGTTGTTGGACTGCATTTAACTGATATGCACTTCATTAAATAGTGGCTGGTATGCTTCTCACTTGTAACAGATAACCAGGCCCAGTGAAAATATAGATTGATGGCAAATGCCCACAAATTCAATCAGACAATGGGAACATACAGTTCATAAAAAGGTCAATATCAAGCTAATTTTAAAAGTGACAATTAGACTGACACAAAATGAATAGCGAAGGTTGTTTTCAATCATTTACCATTTTATTTTGCATGTTTAAAGTGATCATATCTACACACCATATCTAATAGCCTTTTTTTTCCATCCTCTCCTTTATATTACGTGGAAAATCCAGCACAATATACAATGGGGTCAAAACCAGGTCACACTCACAAAGTGTGACAACAGCTTCCAACCTCTGTAAATCATCCCTGACTGCGTTCAAGCCCCCACAAGAGTAGGCCAGATCGCGCCAGTAAAACTCTCAATTCAGCTGCTGATAATGGCCTTGGGATAGCTATCATTGCAGAAATAAGTGTTTTCCTTTGATCAGCCAGGATGGAAAATGACATAAGCCTGAAGGTATAGGCCGTGACTAGGTAATACCACAGGCAGTTCAAATGTAAACGGATACCTGGGGCTGGATAATGGCTTTGTGCTCTGATAACTCCATCTCCATAAAACAATGTCAGAGGCGATACCAGCGAGGGAAAAGTGTTCTACGCAAATAATTTCTTATTTCATCACAAAAAGTCAATACCAGCTGAAGTGCAACTAGCCCTCACCATAATTTCCAACCAGAATGGAAGTAATTAGACTGAATTATTCTATACACACACACTGACTTATAAATGCCAAATAAGTGACAAATTTATAGCTTGCTGCATACAGGCTCATATCCTGCACAGGTCAAGGGTCACACAATGGAATGACATGACCTTGTGCCATTTGTTGTCTGCATACCACTGCTGGAAAAATTATTTTGTAATTGCCTGCTTATTTTCCCCACCAAACTGTTTCTCTATGGACTATGTGTAATACAATAACTACACACAATTATTACAGTAAAAGCTAATTACAGTAAAATCTGGGAAAGAATGCTAACCTTCAGTGATTCAGGCTTTCTGTTTCGTTTGGTGAAGCGAAACACGTTTCACAGCGCCTAATACATCTGCCATCAGTGGTGATCATTTGGTTTGTTTTTTGGCTATCAATTAGAAATCCATAAACCTGAAGATCTCAGTCTTAGACATGTGCACCTGGACAGTCAAGGATGACAGATAAATTCCCTCCATTTTGTTTTTTAACCCTCCCAATACACTGGTTGGGAAGTAGGGATGGTTGTAGTGGGGTTTTGTGTGTGTGGGGGGGGTATGCTATAAAAACATTTTGCAGTGTCAAGGATTGCAAGGAGGTGCCCTTTGAGATCATTAAACACACAATACCATTAGTAAAAACGTGTAGATACCATACTTCAACAGCTAGAAGGCTGGATTCCCCATTCTACTCACACTGTGCTGAACTTGTTGGGGCCAGAATACTGTAACTAGTTGATAAGGAAACATAACTTTGTTGCTGAAATTCTAAAAACAGTTGAAGCAGCAGAGTTTCTACATGTTGTGGTTGGTAGAACTCAGATGGCAGACTATGTTGTATGGAGCTTCATTTGCATAGAGGACTTTGCCTTTCTAAAGATGCATGTTGCCTTGTTCTATGAATTTCAGGGCCATGCACAATTCTGTCAACGCCAGCTTTTATTGCCCCTGTCCAGTGGCACTCATGGAGGTAATGGGGAACCTTTTCACAGACTTCCACAATCCACATGGCGAACTTACTCTTTTTCAATTGTTCAGTTAGTTGTATCTCAATAGCAACGTGTTAAAAGGAGTGAGATTCAAAGGCTCATTCATGGAAGTTGCACCCTCTGCTTTTCTCTTTTCTGTTATTAGACAGTGACAATGGTAGGACATTTACCAAACGTGTGAATGCAGTCATGAAGAAACTCTATGCCAGGAGTTTGAAAAGTCGAAGAGAACTGTTTTCCAGAAGATGACAGGTGCAGATCCAAACATGGGTCTAGGCCCTGAAAGAACAGGTCAGTCCTCTTATTTTTTAGATTGGCTCACTCATCATCCAAACATAGTGTCATAGGGCTGAGGAAGAGAAGAGGGTTAGTCATCTTCATGCAGTGGTTAAACAGATGGTAGATTTTTCAGGCACATAAAGATGATGACACTAAAGGTTTAGCTCCCTCCACACTGACTCATGCAATTGACCAGCAACAATGTTAGCAGAAGAGGGTGCCCATATACTATTGGGCAGAGAATTTATTTTGAATTCAATGAAATTCAATTATGAAGATGAAAGGTGAAATGAAGTCAGATTTATAAAAAAATCATAAATGTTTGCCCTTTCATATGTATACACCCATAAAATAAATAATAAGCAGGGCTCTGTATAAACGCTTATGGCTATGCTTTGTCTAGCTTAGCAGATCTCCTTGCTTCAGCTCCATGACACAATGTAAAGGCTCCCATAATCAAGGGGCAGGTGGGGTGGAGTGGGGGGTGGTAGATGATATAGTAGCAGCAATCCCACTGATTCCGCGGTGTTGTATTTGCAATCTGCAGCAGGCCACATCGGGCAGTACTTTGCCTAAATCTACAAGAGGCAGAGGGTTCGTGCTTCACTGGCATGAAGGGCCAATAAAATGAAGCGACCATAAAGAGTCTGGTGTAGGTCAGGCTCCGTTGGCTTGAAGCTGAGCTAAATTATTGTGCTCTGCTCATACACAGATACTAATTTCGTCCAACCATCTTTTTCATTGACAGTTAAAGAGATGGCAGAGCCATTTAAAAAACTTGTGACATTTAACGATCTTTTGGGAGAAAAGCAATAAATTATGCCCTGATTTAATAAACAGTATGAAAAAGGGACACAGATTGCACACCACAATTTGTTTTCTCTTTTCTCAAATGTCTGTCCTCATGTAACCTTCCTTTCCTAAAACCAGCAATTCGGGCCAGGGAATGGCTTCAAAGACCGTGCCGTTATGTCATAATATGGGTCTGATTAATGAGTGATAGAACTTCAGTTGACTGTATGACCA
The DNA here is from genome assembly GCF_020745735.1 of Hemiscyllium ocellatum. Lineage (NCBI taxonomy): Eukaryota > Metazoa > Chordata > Chondrichthyes > Orectolobiformes > Hemiscylliidae > Hemiscyllium > Hemiscyllium ocellatum. The sequence continues at coordinate 23,588,533 of NC_083431.1, forward strand.
CAAAGCCTTAATTGCCCTTCGCTTTCACCTCCTTGTGGCAGTCCATGACAGGAATCAGTAGATAGTGATTACAAACAGAACTTTGGCAAATTTTCTGCCTCACTTAATTCAAAAACATGTGATTCTCTTCCAGCAGCTCCATTAGCCGATTGCTGTCAGAGTGGTAAAGGATCAAATTGTGAATGTTAGTGGTGACTTACCATCACACTTATAGCTCAACCAAACTCTGGTTAGACCCCACCTGGACTATTGCATTCAGTTCTGGGCACCACACCACAGGAAGGATATTGTGGTCTTAGAGGGGATGCTGAGGAAATAAATCAGAATAAAGTCTGACAGAGAGGGTTAAATTATGAGGACAGGAGTTTCGTTGACTTGGCTCATACTCCTTGTACATAGAATATTAAGGATGGTCTACAGAGTATTCAAGTTACCAACTGTGTGAGAACAAAGGCCGCATAATCTTAAAGTTTGAGCCATCCTATTCGAAGTCGTTGTCACAAGATACTTCTGCATGTGAAGGGGAGTGGAAACCTGGAACAGTTTCCTCAAACAGCTGTTGAAGCTGCATAGGTATCAATTGGAAGCGATTGAAAAGAATTACTGAACCAAGCCACATAGATGAGTTACAGATACAAATCAACCAGGATCTAAATAGCAGACCAGGTTCGAGTGACAGAAAGCCCTACACATGTTCCCACACACTCATTAGGAACCATTTTTGACTATACATCTGCTAGAATATAAATTCACAACTTTTATCTAGTGCCCATTTTAAAAACGTTGTATTTGGCCAGGCATGTTTAAGGGATGTTGAGAGTTAGCAGCGGCTGGTCCTGTTCCATTGGCAGCATTGTGGGAAAGTCCGTCCTGATGTAGAGTGTTCACTAAGTCATCTTGAACTCAGAGGAAAGGCTAGAGACTCCCATTGTGGAGCACAAGGTGCACTATACTGTGGAACAGCAGTACGAATATTCGTCCTTGTAGTTTCTCATTTGAGCAGGTACCAAACTTTGTAACTGTATAGTGGGAGATGCTGAGTGTGGTCTTTGGGCTTCCTGAAAGGAAACAGTACAAATTGAAGGTGAAACCATCTCATCCTGCTCTCCTGTGCCTTCTAGTGGTTATTTACACAATCCCAGGTGACTGACTTGGTATATTTCATCTTTCATGAAGAGGAAAATATAGAATTGCTGCAGAGATTTTAATAGACGGTCAAAAGAAGTGAGATTTATAATGTATCAGATATTAACATTTCAATTTTTAGATAGATATTTGCTTTATTTACCAATAGTAGGGGTATGGGGAGTGATTTGGGATGGTGATTTGTAATTATTTTATCCTCGACAAACAACTTAACAAAAACACCTGTAAGATTTTTGAAAGTACAAATTCTTAAAGCGTGGTTTCATTAGCAACAACTACTTGCAGCTGAGGTACCTCTGTTTTCACTCTTTGTAAATTTCTGCAGCAGCAAAGATGAAACTGGAATAAATGCCAGAAAGCTTGCTTGTCTAGCTATAGATTTATTTTTGTGTGGTAAAGTTATCAAAGGATTTGCAGATCATTCAGTATTTTATTGAATGGCAGAGTGGTCTCAAGGGGTTAAATGGCCCATTTCTGTTCCTTTGTGCCAAAAATGTTTAAATGTAGTGAAGAAAGATCTAATGCCTATAGCAGACATCTTGGGTCCAATTTTAAGACTGTGTTAATGGGCAGGTTATGAATACATTAAAATCAGAGCCTACTTGCTTTTCCTGAGGTAACGATTACAAGATCGTTAAATTCGAGGGTGATGACTAGAAAAACATTAAGAAAAGTGAAAAAGAAGTTGTGCTACTGAAAACATGGAAGAAAGGACATGATTTTCACTTTAAAATAGAAGTGTGAGACGCAAGCTACATTACCTAGTTTTATCCTGTATCAGTGCAACTGTCTGTCCAGAGGGGGTTAGTACACGTTGCAGCAATACCAGACCTCAATGGATTAGTGAAGACTGATAAGGCGAGAATCTAATCAAATTCCAATTGGAAAAAAGAATGATTTGCATTCACATAGTAGGGAAAATTTTAACAGTGGCATACTGTCGTGATGGTGGAATAAGAATTGGGAGCCAATTCTGCTCTTTCGTTTTTTGCTGGCTCCCCATGCACTAACACAAACTGCCGATAGTGTGCACAAGACAGCTATGTTACCGCCCAGCAAAAGGTATCTTTACAGTGGAGAAACTCAATGTCAGCTGACAATGGTGCAGGTAGGGATGGGATGTCAAAGAATCTCCTTAACAAATGGAAGCTTTTCATTGCAGGCAAAATTTTCCCACTCAATCTGAATACCACTCAAGACGTACTGAACGCAGATGTAGTATGGGCATTTTTCAAATTTACATTTCATTTGTAAGTTTCTCATTTACATTGGTTTCACTTATTCATGTCCACATTGTTGTTATTCTTTGAGGTTAATTTAATTGAGAGCTAAACCTACTGGCATGCCTCATGATTGGCCAATCTTTTTTGGTATGGAGGAGTTAGGGCCATTTCTTTCTTATGGAAGAAATAATATTGTGGTGTATGTTCACTCTTGGAGCACACTCAAGGGGCTGAATGGTCTGCTCCTGCTCCTTATCTGTATGTTTACTGATTTTGATGTTAGTATCCAGCATCGCACTCACTACTACATGGATGAAACTGCAGCTCACTTTTATGCATTATCAAGGATATTGTCCTAAACTCACAATAAGTGGGGATAAATTAGTTGTTGCAACGTCAAAACTCTATAAGGACACTGCCAACTTTGAGGTGGGCATCGATGGATAGTAATCGAGAGTGTCATGCTGTAAAAGCACAGCAGGTCAGGCAGCATCCAAGGAGTAGGAGAATGAACGGTTTGGGCAAAAACATCAGGAATTCCTCGACTCTAATCTCCAGCATCTGCAGTCCTCACTTTCTCATTGATGGATAGTACTCAGCTGGACATCAGTGACACTGCCCTTAAAACACCCTTTCCCGTTTTCTTTGACTGAATTTTCTCACTATCACAAGCCCACAGGGATTTTCCAGTTAAACTGCCTGGTAGTAGATTCTTGACAACAGACAGTAATATCAACACTCCAGGAAACCTCCGAAGCCTACTCTGCCCGCTTTGTTGTAGCAGGAACAGCAGCAGGCTGCGGCCTGGCAGCAAAAGTTATTTTTAACACAAGTTGGAGAGAGAGTGCCTCTATATTGAAATATTTATCTGTCATGGCTCCTTACAAGCTGCAAAGTCTCTGATTGGTTTCATTCAGAGCTGGATGGAATGTCCGCCCACCTGGAGAAAATTGCCTAAAGTTGCAACATCAAATTTGCGTTTAAAATCAATCACAGTTGTGTCTGCATTCCTTCTCCACATCATCCCATTCCCATATTCCTTCATCCATCCATCTGTCTGTCTCTGTCTATGTGTCTGTCTGTCTATCTATCCCAAACTAACTTGCAGGAACAGCAGCACGTATGTGGATTAAAGGTTTTTAACAAATTAACTTAGCTCCTGTGTTTTCTGGATACTTAGCAACCACCACTTTGAGCATTGAGCTGACTCAGGAACCAAACAGGTGAAAGTGAGGACTTTGGATGCTGGAGATTAGAGTTGAGAGTGGTGGCGCTGGAAAGGCAGAGCAGGTCAGGCAGCATCCGAGGATTCCTGATGAAGGGCTTTTAACCAAAATGTCGATTCTCCTGCTCCTTGGATGCTGCCTGACCTTCTGTGCTTTTCCAGCACCACAATCTCAACTCAAGAACCAAACAGACCCAGCGGAGAGAGAACAAATTAAAACAGGCTTCAGCAACAGAGAAGGAAAAGAAATTTGAGGCATCACAAGGCAGGGAAGATTTGATGAAAGTGACAAGGAATCAGAAGAAGAAGTAGAATACGTTGCTGGTAAAGGTTGAACCCGGGGAGCAATGGAAGAGCAACATGTTTAGTGACCCCTTCAATTCTTGCACCTTAGCTCAACAGAATGCAAGTGTCCAGAATCATTGCATGACTGCAAATAACTGATGAATAGACTGCTATTGCACTTACTACTTTTGCAGTGATTAGCCCGTTTCTTAAGATGACTATATCCCATCATCTCCTGCTCTTCTATGGCTTGCAGGTATTGCTCATCCACAGAGTTGCTGGAATTGTTGTCAATGACAATATTGGGCAGCAGACAGTTACAACTTTACAAACCTGGGCATCTAAAACATTGTGTTACGTTTGGTGAAATAGATTGTCCCTGAAAGTCTTCATGGACATAGTGAATACTGTAGTTGAATCTGGTCCTCTTTGTGCATTCCTCCCTCACCTTGTCCATATGACAGACACATGCTCTGGAGCAATACCTTTTACAAGTCTATACCATTTCCTTTTCAAGCATCTTCCTCCATCACGTGGGCATAGCAAACTCTTTCATTGTTTTCATTCCTGTCACTGCTATTGTAATACTTCAGACTGTTCCCACTTCAAAATCCTTCCCCTCTGAAAGCTGACTGTAACGTGGATTTTAATATTGGTTTGCAATTAGGTACTGACTTTTCAGATAATCTTCCTCAGTTATGCATTCGTTGCCCGAACAAATGAAAATTTGTTTTGTTTCTTATTTTCTTACATGATGATTACGTTATCTGTCAAGTGATCAGATTGGTGCTGACCCTAAAGTCATCGAGGAGTAAGTGAGGACTGCAGCTGCTGGAGATCAGAGTTGAGAGTGTGGTGCTGAAAAAGCACAGCAGGTCAGGCAGCACTCGAGGAGCAGGAGAAAACCTTTCATTCCTGATTCAATTGTCCTGCCCCTCAGCTGCTGCCTGACCTGCTGTGCTTTTCCAGCATCACACTCTTGACCATAAAGTCATAGAGTCATATAGCATGGACACAGGCTTTTCGGTCCAACCAGTCCAGGCCAAACATAATCCCAAACTAAACTAGTCCCATCTGCCTGCACCAGGCGCCTATCCCTCCAAATCTTTCCTATTCGTGTACTTATCTAAGTATCTTTTAAACATTGTAATTGTGCCCACATCCACCACTAAATCATTGCTTCCCTGTAAACATATAAGCTTCCAAAGAGCTGTCACTCAAATATATATTCGAACCAATCTCCTTTTAATTTTTTTTAACATTAATTTTTTTTGGATTAGATTACTTCCAGTGTGGAAACAGGCCCTTCAGCCCAACAAGTCCACACCGACCCACCGAAGCGCAACCCACCCAGACCTATTCCCTTACATTTACCCCTTACCTAACACTACGGGCAATTTACCATGGCCAATTCACCTGACCTGCACATCTTTGGACTGTGGGAGGAAACTGGAGCACCCGGAGGAAACCCACAAGGACACAGGGAGAATGTGCAAACTCCACACAGTCAGTTGCCTGAGGTGGGAATTGAACCTGGGTCTCTGGCGCTGTGAGGAAGCAGTGCTAACCACTGTGTCACCGTGCCGCCCACATTAACTACCTTGGTCTCTCCATTGAGCATCAAGTCAATGAAGACCATTAATTTATGCAACTATTGAACTGAGGTGTGTTTTTCAATGGTTGATATCAACTTTGAACTGGTTATGCATCATGTTAGAAAGAAAATGGATGCTGACTGTCTGTAAGACTACAAAATGAGATAAAATAGGAGAATTAGTGCTAAAAATAGTGTCCATGAACAGCATGAATGTGGCTTAGCAACAGCTCACTGTGGCAGGAGGGATAATGCCCCTTTAAGGGTTGCAGCTTTATTTAATCCCAACTCATATAGTGCATCAGAATTCTAGGGCATCCTTTGTGTTCTATTTGGACTGCTCAAAAAGAGGTGAAAATCCACTGAAATATGAACATGAGAATAAAATGGCCAACATTGTGAAAAATAGTCTGCTTGGGGCAAACAAGAAAATCCTAAAATAACCATTGTACTTGCTGCAGGGATTTTGAAAATCAGCATCTTAATGCTTTAAAATGTTCTTACTCTGCAATGACAACTCAGCACGAACAAATATGATCAGCTCACCATTAGCATTTATATCCCTGCAAACACAATTACAAAGTGCATTTATCTCAGATTTTGTTCTTTGAGACAACCTTGGGAAATTGGAATATTTTCACTGGCGCAGTCCTCTGTTCTTTTTATTCTGGCTTCATTTGTGTCCTTGAATGACTTTGGTCCTCAGACTGAAAAGAAAACAAGTGGAAATAACAAAGCAAAGGGCAAAGACCTATGGTTTGAAACCTGAATGAATTCAAACATCATAACGGCTTTTGGTTGAACAAACTCTTCTAATCTGCCACAGAAGGCAAACAGGAACATGAGTGATGTCAGTAATCCAGCCACATTTATACAACTCCAATTGGACTGCATTAATGCTACTGGATGAACAGGACAAATTTACACTGCGAACGACAGCAAGCCAAAGTGGATTATTACAGGACAACCTTATAGGTTTTGTTTTAATTGTGCCAGATGATTGAAAGTGGGGGGAAGCAGGGAGGGCGTGCAAGTGAAACAAAGGCAAAAATGGCTTTCTTCAGAAGCAGGTTCGATACTGAGAGTCTGGTGGGTGATGAAAAAACTAACAGCAATAGGACATGCAAGAAGATTGATGTGCCTGCTGTGGATATGTTGCCCGATGTGAAGGGACAAATTATATCCCTGTTGATTATGTGCTATGGAACAAGCATTTGAAGGAGGGCTGTATCCCAGCACTATGCTGCCTCTGATGGTAGAAAGCAGAAGAGAATTTGATATTAAAAGCTTTCCAAACATATAGACTTATGAAAAAGACTAATTAAACAGAATGGTTCTTAAAAGGACCAAGTTAACCATTTCAGTTTGGCAGCAACCTTCTGCACAGATTGAGGAGCAAGCTTTATTTTTAAATAAATTAATTCAAGTAGCATAGTCATATGTGTATTTATTCTAAGCCCATCAACAGAGTTCAGTCATCTGCCTCAAGCTTTGGGGTAATATTTCGTTAGATAGAGAGACTTTACAATGATGTAGTAACCTGAGTGCTCTCAGGATAGTTCAGATACTTCACAATGGATCAGGAAGAGCCCAGAACAGTGGGCCTTTGTTTAAAGTCACATCTAGGCTGTTCAAGGGTGATGTCAGAATGGTACTTATTAACACAAAAGTTGAAGCTCTTGAAATCTAGCACTCACTTTCCAAATCAAAAATGTCTTTGAGGATAGGCCGATGGAAATTTTTTAAAAAATCTAATATTGACAGATTTTTACTAAGCTGAAAAATGTGTTGCTGGAAAAGCGCAGCAGGCAGGTAGCATCCAAGGAGCAGGAGAATCGACGTTTCGGGCACAAGCCCTTCTTCAGGAATGAGGAAGGTATGCCAAGCAGGCTAAGATAAAAGGTAGGGAGGAGAGACTTGGGAGAGGGGCGTTGGGAATGCGATAGGTGGAAGGAGGTTAAGGTGAGGGTGATAGGCCGGAGAGAGGGTGGGGGCGGAGAGGTCAGGAAGAAGATTGCAGGTCAAGAACGAGGTGCTGAGTCTGAGGGTTGGGACTGAGATAAGATGGGGGGAGGGGAAATGAGGAAGCTGGAGAAATCTGCATTCATCCCTTGTGGTTGGAGGGTTCCTAGGCGGAAGATGAGACACTCTTCCTCCAGGCGTCGTGTTGCCATGGTCTGGCGATGGAGGAAGCCAAGGACCTGCATGTCCTTGTCGGTGTGGGAGGGGGAGTTAAAGTGTTCAGCCACGAGGCGGTTGGGTTGGTTGGTGCGGGTGTCCCAGAGGTGTTCTCTGAAACGTTCCGCAAGTAGGTGGCCTATCTCCTCAATGTAGAGGAGGCCATATCGGGTGCAGCAGATGCAGTAAATGATGTGTGTGGAGGTGCAGGTGAATTTGTGATGGATACGGAAGGATCTCTTGGGGCCTTGAAGGGAGGTGAGGGGGGGAGGTGTGGGCGCAAGTTTTGCATTTCTTGCGGTTGCAGGGGAAGGTGCCGGGAGAGGAGGTTGGGTTGGTGGGGGGTGTGGACCTGGCGAGGGAGTCGCGGAGGGAGTGGTCTTTCTGGAATGCTGATAGGGAGGGAAATATATCCTTAGTGGTGGGGTCTGTTTGGAGGTGGCGGAAATGACGAAGGATGATATGATGTATCTGGAGGTTGGTGGGGTGGTAGGTGAGGACCAGTGGAATTCTGTCCTGGTGGCGATTGGAGGGGCAGGTTCAAGGGGGGAGGAGCAGCAAGTGGAGGAGATGTGGTGGAGAGCATCGTCAACCATGTCTGAGGGCAAATTGCAGTCTTTGAAGAAGGAGGCCATCTGGGTTGTTCAGTATTGGAATTGGTCCTCCTGGGAGTAGATGCGGCAGAGGCGAAGGAACCGGGAATATGGGATGGTGTTTTACAGGGGGCAGGGTGGGAGGAGGTGTAATCTAGATAGTTATGGGAGTCTGTTGGTTTATAGTAAATGTCTGTGTTGAGTCGGTCGCCTGAGATAGAAATGGAGAGGTCTAGGAAGGGGAGGGAGGAGTCTGAGACAGTCCAGGTAAATTTGAGGTTGGGGTGGAAGGTATTAGTAAGTGGAGGAAAAGGTGGGGGTGGTGCCAGTGTAGCTGCAGAAGATGGACGGTTCCACATATCTGACGAAGAGGCAGGCATAGTTGGGGCCTATGCGGGTGCCCATGGCTACTCCTTTGGTTTGGAGGAAGTGGGAGGATTGGAAAGAGAAGTTATTCAGAGTGAGGACCAGTTCAGTCAGTCGAAGGAGGGTGTCAGTGGAAGGGTACTGGTTGGGTGGCGGGAAAGGAAGAAGCGGATAGCTTTGAGGCCTTCGTGATGGGGGATGGAGGTGTATAGGGACTGGATGTCCACGGTGAAGATAAGGTGTTGGGGGCCATGGAACGAAAATCATGGAGGAGGTGGAGGGTGTGGGTGGTGTCCCGAACATAGGTGGGTAGTTCTTGGACTAAGGGGGACAGGACCGTATCGAGGTATGTAAAGATGAGTTCGGTGGGGCAGGAGCAGGCTGAGACAATGGGTCGGCCAGGGTAGTCAGGTTTGTGGATTTTGGGCAGGGGGTAGAAACGGGCGGTGCAGGGTTGTGGGACTATGAAGTTGGAGGCAGTGGATGGGAGGTCCCCTGAGGTGATGAGGTTATGGATGGTCTGGGAGATGTGGTTTGGTGGTGGGAGGTGGGGTCATGCTCAAGGGGGCAGTAGGAGGAGGTGTCCGTGAGCTGGCGTTTAGCCTCAGCAATGTAAAGATCGGTGCACCAAACTATCACCGCGCCTCCCTTGTCTGCCGCTTTGATAGTGAGATTTTTACTAAGCAAATGAATGAAGGGGAACAGAAAACTATCCACACAACACCAGGGGGCACTTAAATGGAATCAACTGCAACTTTGATGCAGAATACGTTGAAGTGATGACAACCCAAAAAAGTTTTGGAAATTCGAAATTGATGTTGATAAATTTTTGTTAAGTAAAAACATTAAAAGTTCCAGAACTAAGGATGAACTGTTCCTTGTGTCCCTCTAGTCAGTGAATTACTTTTAAGATGTATTCATTATCACTTGGTAGGCTGATGCATGAAGCTGTTGCATTGCCAAAAACAGCAGCAACTATGCTTGAAAGTTATTTATTAGCTATAAGCCACACTGCTGGGAGATCCTAATGTTAGGAATAATGTTAAATTTTCCTTAATATATTATTGTTGTTTTATTGATAATAGTGATCATAATTAATAACTCTTCAGTGAGAATATCTCACCTTCTCTCCATGGAGTTTTCAACAATAGGGCAGTAATTTCTTTACAGGATTCTGAATCTTCAGTCTGGAAGCTCCCAGAAACCCACATCATGTGGGAGACAATCACCCATGGATGGAGTTTCCCATTGAGATCATTAATAGTTCAGGACAGGTATTATTGGGAGGGAGACGACTAGTAAATAGATGGCCAAAAGGAGTTTGAAGTAATAGCAAGATGCCAAGAATGGTGAGAGAGATGTTTTTTGCAAAGGAAGTATCTGTTCTCTAACTTTTTAAATTAAAAAATTAGATCCTGTAGCTCTGCCACTATTGTGGGAGGGAACACTTCCAGAGAAAAGCCTGTGACTGCTACTGAATCCAGGCAGGTGGAAGGCTATGAGGAGTTGGACCTTTAAGCCTGCCTGGAAGCACTGCCCTCTCGGTCACCTGCTGAGAACTTGTTTTCCAGGCAGTTGGACTATTCCTTGCCATCTGTAAGGATTTGAAGTGGCGTGGCCTGACATCTGGTTTTATGCTGTACAGTTTGGTTTTCAGTTGGTCTATCCCCTCTCCATTTTCTTTATGTCTGGTATTTTTGTTTTGGATCCCAGTATTCGGCAGAACATCCTCACCACAACATGTATTACAGTTCCACTTATTCTTCTCTTTTTCTCTTGGTGGGTATCTCATATATATCTGAATAGCCAACATTCACTCTTATCTTTATCCCATTGTTGTCTCACAGCCTTGCCTCATACTGGCCCTGCACAAATGTTCTCCTTTCTCCCTCTCTAAACAAGCCATTTCTCACAGACTTAACTCTCTGCGTTCTCTTATTTCAGGGCAAAGGAGCACACTTTGACCAACAGTGATCCATTGGGCAGAAGGTTTTGTTTTCAAGAGGGTACAGCTATCAGCCATAACCTGCTATGAGACTCTGAGGTTTCTGAGACATTGGCACTCAGACGTACTGAAAGAGCTGATGATTGTTGATTCTATGCTGAGAGTCTTGTGTCCTTCTAGTCAGATCTCTGTGTTTATCCTGTCTCTCCAGGGAAGGGGTATATGACTGAAGAGGAGGCAGCTGCAGTTTCTGCTGCCGTTGCTCCTTTATCTGCTGTTGGTGTTGGTGCTCCTCATATTCCTTATCAGAGATACAAGGTAGAGCTGCATAAAGTACTAGGAGAAAGTGAGGACTGCAGATGCTGGAGATCAGAGCTGAAAATGTGTTGCTGGAAAAGCATAGCAGGTCAGGCAGCATCCAAGGAGCAGGAGATGCCCGAAACGTCGACTCTCCTGCTCCTTGGATGCTGCCTGACCTGCTGCGCTTTTCCAGCAACGCATTTTCAGCTCTGCATAAAGTATTCCCATGGTAAAGTAAAAGTCTGCAACAGGGAATGAAGCTCCAAGTGTGTGAAGTGCTAGCCAAGATGTAGTGATTCCAAGAAATAAGAAACCACCTACCCAGCAATGAAAACATACCGAAAGAGTTCTGCAAGCTACAGTCTCTCACCTTGGCCATGGCTGGATGGCTGGAGCTCTTCAATGTAACTGATCAAAGGCTTCCCAACCCGATAATGTCACCGCAGAAGCACTCCCTGTTCTATAAGATTATGATCCTGAAGGAGTAATATTCTTGCTACATTGTCATCTCCTATTCTACTGTTGCTGCATGCACTCTGTGGGTGGAGACAAGGAATTCTACTTTAGCTTTTGGAGGGAGCAAATATATCTGCATCTGCTTCCTTAAGTCCAGAGACTTAAGCATAACCAAACATTGCTCTACTTCTTGCTATCATGTGAAATAACCTCTTGTTATCTAAGAATAATCTCACTTCTGTTGATAGGACAAAGCAAAGACAAAGGAGGATTGGTGGCAGTGAACAACCTCGAACAATGTTTACCCAATAGAGGTGGCAAATACTTTAAGATGGTCAAAAAATACAAGATTCCTCTCAATCCACCCACCTCACTCAGAATTCCTGGCTGTTTAGAAAGTAGCTCTACTGGCTGTGAAACAACTAGAATCTTTGTTCAAACATGTTTAATGCCTATTAGAATATTCGAAAGACCCAGCTGACACGTTACACGGGAGGTAGAATGAATCACACTTTCCCGCAAAGCTGTGAGATGAAACCAGCAAAACAATGAGATAATGTTGGGAGCCCAACCCACTTTTCAGCAATTTAATTCCCCATATGCACCCTTGTCTGTTCAAGCTCTCTCTCCCAGTCTCCACCATAGTCAGTGTTTTAAGAGAATATAGCTGTGAATATGCTTTGTGAGCATATTCACCAGTCTTCAAGTTTTGCATGGTTTGTCCATTCATGGATTTTGGATTTGTTTGGTTCTCAATCTTTCTGTTACATGGTATTAGGGCTACCCATGAAAGTTTGAGTTCAAGATAGACTGATTGATGAGAAGGCAAGATCAAGAACTGTCTTCAGGCTGCAGTTCCTGTAGAACGTGATCTGTTGCGTGTTAATACATGTGACCTAAGGCATGAGATTTAACCATATTTGTGCATATAATAATATCATTATTTTATGTTTGGACTTTGAATTAGTGGCACTTCAGTTTTCAGTATGCATGTAGTTTAGTGGTTAACTTGTCAGTATTTCTGGAGCCATGATCTTTTTTCAACCCTAGACAGAGTGAGTGTGTTCCATGATCAATAATATGAATTTATTTGCCTTATAAGGATTTTATGATTGGGCACAGCAAACATTGAAAAGGCCTAGTTTGCTTTTGTTTTGAACAATCAGACATTTTTATTTGCTTAAAGGAAGATCCCATTACCTGGAAAGTTTTCTGGTATAGTTTAGAGAAGTTTGGTTGTGGTTAGATGCAAGCAACAGTTTCTTCTGGAGAAAGGAGTTCATTTACAACAGCTGGGAATTAGGTCACCTCAATCTTGGGGTTTTAATTGAAAGCTTCAAATTTAAGTATTTAGGTAGAGCTCTGAGGGGATTATTTGAAGCTGAGAAAATCTAAGCTCAGCTGTGTGACAAATCACACAATATGCTGGCAACTCTCAAAACTGGGAAGAAACAGTAAAGCCAAACCAAAGATGTTTTAGAGAAGGGAAATTGTGTTCGTATTTGAGTACAGTAAAGGTCAATGGATAGATGAGATTGCATTTTACCATGTGTTTAAAATCTTTCAAATTGTATTGTATGTAAATTGGTTGGCTTATTCTATATCTTCTTTGCTTTCTTTGTACTATAAACTTTTGTTCCATTGTTAAAACCAAATCTGCAGCATTGCATAATGTTAAATAAAAACAAAACAAAATGTGATCTATCAAGCCAGATTTCAATCTGGAATGTGACTTGTACAGTAAGAATATCAACTAGGATCATAACAGACAATATATATCTACATATGGTTATCTGAGAGATACCAGCTTCAGAGCAGCTAGGAGCTGTGTAACATCTTTATAAGGTTGCTACAGGGTCCTAAAGCCCTTTCACAACATTCTAGTGCATTGGCTGTCTATAATTGCACTCTTACAAGCTGCCCCTTTCACTACATTTAAGTCCCTTGACTCCCTAGGTTAACCTTATCTTCCAATAAGGCTCTTTCACTCTCTTCAGTGGAGCTTATTGCACTTAGCTAACACATGTTACTGAAGCGAGCTCCCTAATACAATATTTCATTCCTGCTTCATTGCGTGCTTCCATCTAGATTGCTTAATTGTACTTTTCTGATGTAAAAGTAGTAGTATTATTTATATCATTTTTATTATCATTGTTGTGAACAGACCAAGGGAGAAGTCAAATATCAAAAATACAAACAAAAATAACAAAAAAGAACAAAAGAAGGGGGAAACTGAATGATTGAGAAAGAACTCAGCTTATTCCTTAAAGGAAAATCTCCTTCTTCACACAATCTTCATGGCAGGTGGGTCTGGAATCCAGACTTTCTGACCCAGAGGAAGGGACATGACCCCTAGGCCCTCAGCAGCTTAGCTCTTTATTTTGTTTTGTTTCTATTTATAAGTAAACTCACCACCAAGTTATCCCATCACCCAAAGAATCAAATAACAAACATTTACAATCACAAAGCGTGCAACAATGACAAAAAAATTAAAAAGGGGGGAACACAAGGAGTGGTACTTTATCAGATTGGTATTAGTAGGGGAGATAATGCACCCCCGTTCCATGGTGCATACCTGTCTCTAAAATGCAGTACTGGTTGACACCACAATAGATTCCTAGGCACAGACAAAACCACAAATGAAGGGCACATGGTCAGGAATAATAACTCAGCTCTTTTTGAAATATAAAATCAGCTCCTCACCAAACTAACCAAGGACCCAATTAATAAATGCTGCCCACCAGGAGCAGAATACACCTCAGACCCTGTGATGCTCACTTATCTCTGAAAGCATTGAGGCTGTCAGTGGACAACACGTGCTCCCTCTCCACGGACACCCAGTTACGGATATAGAAGAAGGGAAGGCAATCAGGAATAGCAACTCAGCACTTCTTTTGGAAGGTAGATCCACTACCACATGAACCAATTGTTAATTTTCAATTGGCAAACACTGCCCAGTAGGAGCATTGTAACAATAACAGAAAAATCAAAAGAGTGGCAGAAGATGGTCTCCATCAAAACAGCATTAGTTGGGAAGAAAATGCGCTTCAGCCCCTGTGGTGCCCACCTCTCCATAGTAGCTCCGAAGCTAACAAGTAAGACTTTTTTAAAAAAGCAGTGGTCCACTGGCTGAAAGTTGTGGTGTTGAGTTTTGCATTCAGTTGGGCTATTAGCACCATGGTTCAGAACATTGTCAGGAAGATCAGACTGTTGGAGCTGGAACAGCAGAAGCTTCACACTCACAGGTTGTTGTCGCAAATATTCCTGCATCTTTCTGATCTCTCTCCATCTGGAAGAAATCTTGAAGAGTGCTCCACTTTCCTCAAATATTGTTTGAAAAAAGCCATTAGTTGGGAGAAGTGAATGATGCATTCCTTTCCCAGCTTCCTGCACTTCAATATGTTTGATTTTTTTTCAGTTTTTGCTCTCCTATACCATTCCTATACTTGGCACTGGTCCATGTGGAATACAGAAATAGCTAATGCATGGCTAAGGCTGACAAAATTAATTCCTTTTAACTGGGGGATTGTGATAGCTAAATTTACATTGGTCTAACTCCTGGCAATCAGCTTGGTGTATGAGCTTCCGCCGTTCGGAAAATCCTGTACTTCTGTATCAAAATGGTCTTTTGCTGTCCCTTTATTTGAAGGATTACAGTGGCTGAAGTTTAATTAGCCTAATCAACCCAGAAAGTCATAATGATCATATTGATGTATCACACTTCACATCAGAAAGCATCAGTAGTGCTCCACAAAAACTTGGTTCACCCCTTTATAGTAGCTGGACATTTTTAATCAACTTGTTCAGATGTGTAACAACACATTTGTGGAGGGGGTTGGACTTAAACCTAAGTCTCCTGGCTCAGAGATAGAGAAAATACCTCCATGCCATAATTGTATATAACAGATGAAAGCTTGTCAACTGAAGGCGATAACACAGCTTCTGAATAATGAACTGATTGGACAATTACAAAAACCAATGAGCATCATCTGCTCTCGATTAATTCTGGAATTCTCCTGTTTGAACCTGAAAGGAACCTATGTTTCTAAGTCTGACAGATATTACTGTGGGCTGTTACCTGTGCAGGATAATTTCTTTATTGAAGAAACCTGCTGAAGATAAACAGGTAATGACTGTTGTGGTAACTCCCCCCATCTGTACAGTGCCATATGAACACATTTCTCCCCCATTATTTTTGCCAAGATGGATTATTCTGTACCAGTGATAATTTAGTTGATAGACCCTCTGCAGCAAATGAATTAACAGAATATATTTGAAGTATGGGGCAGGTAATCTGAAAGGGGAATAGGTTGTGGTGGAGCTGTATTAGTGTGGGAGGTGGATTTACAGTAGCATATGTTTGTGACTTTAAAAGTCATTTTGATTTCAAGGATCCTATAAATTGGAAACTGTTTTTCTTTCTCTATGACTTTCCAAAGCTGCAATAGTGATTTTCAGTCAGGAAATTACAACAGTTCCTTATTTTCCAATTGCCTTCTCATCTGGGATAGAACAAAAATTAAAGTAATTAATTTTATCCTATGCTGTGCAAAGTGTGAACACTCAGTATTCATAAGTGGAAGAAGATAGTAATCATGATTAAAGAAAGAATGTCAGTCTAATTTCAAAATGCAATGAGTATAAACAAATCTGTTTTGGTTTCTTCAAGAGCAAAAGACTTTCTGCACAGAATGGTTACCTCATATCACTGTAGCCTTGAAGATATTTATAGATATATTTCTTCCCGTTTACTGTTATTTTTAATTCAGTTGAAAGGAGATATAAAAACCTCATTTTTCTTCGTGGAATAGTTGTTAGTTTATGAGAATTGCCTGAGCAGAACAATAGTGTTAGAATGGAGAAGGCACAATCTCAAAGCCTCCCACATTTGGTGAATTTGTTCTCTCAAGTTGAGTTGTCAGCTTTGAGGAATGACCTTTCTCTTCCACCATTTCTATTATACACACATCAGCAGTAGCTCTTCTAGACCAGAGATAATAAGAGTTAGATGCACTACTTTGCCTCAAACCTATACAATACCATTTGGCAGTCGATGAGGGGAGGAGGTGGTGTAGTAGTAATGGCGCTAGGATAAAAATCCAGCATACTAGGTTAATGCTCTGAGCATATGAGTTCATATCCCATGATGGAAGATGCTTCAGTTAGATTTAATCAACAAAATGATCTGAAATTGGAAACTCCTATCAATTATTTGATTCTTGACAGCCCTCTGAAATGGTCTAGCAAGTCATTCAGTTCAAAGTTAGTTAGCAATAGGCAACAAATGCTGGCCTTGCCTGTGACATCCACATTACATGGAAATATTTTTTAAAAAACATGGTGTTGAATTCTGAGGTGTTCTGTGTTCTGACCCAACTGGGAGCTGGATCAAGAATCTCAAACTCAGTGGATTTGTGAACTTCATAGCTGTTGGAGAGAAAACAAAAAGTTTTGATTTGATTTGGATTTGCATCCAGCACCCAGAATTAGACAGGGTTGTGTTCCAACACATTGTCCTCAGATGGGACACAAAATGCAACAAAATTCCTGAGTTGAAATTTTCCTTGGTGTTACCAGACACACTTCAAACCTGCAGCAAAATGAAAGTTGATAAGTTCATCTAAATTTGCTGGATTTCTGTTAATTTAACTAAAATTGTTCCCAATTTCTGCGTAATTTGTGATAGCAACATCTCCCCTTGACATTAAATGGCCAACACAACCACATGCCATGAAATTATTTAACAATTTCTGCTTTTTGATGAAATCAGTATGAGGGAAACTTCACAACTATTGGTAATATGGTTTTTGAATGCGACTGAACCTGGACATCTCTATGCCAACATTGAGTGCAATGAGGCAAGGAAGGTTGTTCTAGATCTCAATTTTACCCACACATGTCTACAACATACAAAACCCACAGGATCGTTAAATGGACTAACACCAGTCTGGCATCGAAATATCAGAGGATTCGAGGTGAGTTCAGGAATACCACAACTGTTCATGATCTCTGCGATCTAGTCACTCTGAAGAGCAGCACTCAGATTACCAACAGGCAGGTCTGCTGCAACAGGTCTGGTTCAAGAGTTCCAAATTCTCGGCCCACTGGTGCAGGAAGACCTTGACAAGAGCAACACACTTCGGGTTTACTTCAGCCCTGCACAAAGAGGAGAAAGAGGCAAACGTAGGGGCTATTTACTCAAGGGGTAATACTTTGAATGATCCTTTAGGTAGGATAATAGAGGCAAATCCTGCCATGGCAGGTGATGGAATATGAATTTAATAAAAATCTGGAATTAAGTGTCTCATGATGACTATGAAACTATTGTCAATTGTCGGAAAAACCCAACTGGTTCACTAATGACGTTTAGGGAAGGAAATTGCCATCCTGACCTGGTCTGGTCTGCATGTGACTCCAGACCCACAGCAATATGGCTGACTCCTAATTGTCTTCTTGGGCAATTAGGGAGGGCAATAAATGCTGGCTGAGCCAGTGACACCCTTATCCCGTGAATGAATAAAAAAACCTAATCTTTTCAACTATCTACCTAATTCGCTTTTCTAAACAACTACTAATACTTCTTTTACCACAATTTCAGATTGTGCATTCCAGGTAGCAACAACTCACTGCATAAAACAACACTTTTTTGTGATTTTCCGTGCTGGTTCTGCCTATTTTTCTCAGTCAGATAAATGCTATGAAAAGGACAGTGCTGATGCAGTCATTGCTTGGCTGAGCTATGCTACCTGCAGTGGTATGGTTAATCTCACAGTTATTAATTATACCCAGGAGCTGAGTCTGACACTATTAATAACCTATCTGTTTTAAACACAGGAGTTTAATACTCTACACCTCATTAGAATGTGGCCCTTAGAATTCCCCACACAGATCCCAAGATACAACATCATATAATAAAGGATCAAATGACTGGTTATAAAGATTAATATTGCATATAGAGCAGGGCATAATGTTTAAAATTGTACTATAAAAAGTTTGCAAGGAAGGTGTATAAATTTAAATTTATGCCTCAGAGCATGTGCTCCAGGTAACCTTTTTCGTATATTTTTGTGAGCTGGGATTCCAGTGAATGATGGTAAATTACACTTAGCATAAAAATAATTAGTATTTTAAAAATTGTTAGCTGAAACAACATTCCTGATGACATATCTAAATTCATATCTATTAAACCTTCCGCTCAGCATGATCAGATAGCCAAACTTGAAAACAAGCTAAACGTTGTTTGCTGAGTTTGTGTAAGAGCGAGGAGAAAGTGGGGTCTACAGATGCTGGAGATCAGAGCTGAAAATGTGTTCCTGGAAAAGTGCAGCAGGTCAGGCAGCATCCAAGGAACAGCCCCTGAAGAAGGGCTTATGCCTGAAATGTCAAATCTCCTGTTCCTTGGATGCTGCCTGACCTGCTGCGCTTTTCCAGCAACACATTTTCAGATTTGTGTAAGAGCAACAGCTGCTGGATATGTATTGAATAGGGTAGGAAGAATAGTGGACGCACAATATGTCCACTTGTGTATGGCCTACCCGAGCCACGCAATCTCCCTTTACAATCTATGATCGGTTCTGGACAATATGAATTGGCTGAATGGTTTAGTGAATTCTTACAACTAGTACTGAGCAGGTTTTCCACACACAAGATGAAGGATTCCTCGACCTTGGTAAGAGTTAGGGTTATGAAATGTAATCACAAAATTATTACAGTGCAGAAGGTTATTCAGTCCATAATATTTGCTCTCCAAGTATTGTAATTTGAAGACAATTCCTTGCCTTTCCCCCATAGCCTTGACTATTATTGAATATGGAACATAGAATGTTACAGCGCAGTACAGGCCCTTCAGCTCTTGATGTTGCACCAACCTGCAAAATTAATCTGATGCCCATCTAACCTATACCATTCCATTATTATCCATATGTATGTCTAATGCCCATTGAAATGCTCTTAATGTTGGTGAGTCTACTACTCTTGCAGACAGGCCGTTCCACATCCCTACTACTCTCTGAGTAAAGACATTACCCCTGATATCTGTCCTAAATCTATCACCCCTCAATTTAAAGCTATGTCCCCTCGTGTTAGTCTTCACCATCATTGGCCAGCCTATCTAACCCTCTGATTATCTTATACATCTCGATTAAGTCACCTCTCAACCTTCTTCTCTCCAACGAAAACAGCCTCAGTTCCTTCAACCTTTCCTCATAAAACCTTCCTTCCATGCCAGGCAACATCCTCGTAAATGTCCTTTGAACCCTTTCCATACTTCCTATAACGTGGTGACCAGAACTGAAAGCAATACTCCAGGTGCGGCCTTACCAGTGTCTTGTACAGCTGAAGCATGACCTCGTGGCTCCGAAACTCAATCCTCCTAACAATAATGTCAACATACCATATGCCTTCTTAATAACCCTATCAAGCTAGGTGGCAACTTTCAGGGATTTATGCATCTGGGCACCGAGACCTCTCTATTGATCTACACTGCCAAGAATTTTATTCTTAGCCAAGTACTCTGCATTCCTGTTACTTCTTCCTAAGTGAACTCCCTCACACTTTTCCACATTAAACTCCTTATGCCACTTCACAGCCCAGGTCTGCATCGAAGCTATGCCCCTCTGTAACCCACAACATCCTTCGGCATTATCCACAACTCTGCCTACCTTAGCGTCATTTTTAGATTAGATTATTTACAGTGTGGAAACAGGCCCTTCGGCCCAACAAGTCCACACTGACCCGCCGATACCCCTACACTTACCCCTTACCTAACATTAGGGGCAATTTACCCGACCCGCACATCTTTGGACTGTGGGAGAAAACTGGAGCACCCGGAGGAAACTCACGCAGACACGGGGAGAACGTACAAACTCCACACAGTCAGTCGCCTGAGTCGGGAACTGAACCCGGGTCTCAGGCGCTGTGAGTCAGCAGTGTTAACCACTGTGCCACCGTGCCGCTCATCTGCAAATTTACTAATCCATCCTTCTACACTCACTTCCAGATCATTTATAAAAATGACAAACAGCAGTGGCCCCAAAACAGATCCTAGCGGCACACCATTGGTAACTGAGCTCCAGGATGAACATTTTCCATCAACCACCACCCTCTGTCTTCTTTCAGCTAGCCAATTTCTGATCTAAACCATTAATTCACCTTCAATCCTGAAACTCCTTAGTTTGTGCAATAAGGTGCAAACAGGGTGACCTCTCCTTTCCTTTTTCTAACCTCAGCCCAAACTATGTCAGTGGATTAGTCCTCAAACATGCTCTCAGCTGCTACCATTGATTAACAATGCCACCCCCACCTTACAATCTTCTCTGTACTTGCTGAAACATCTAAATCCCAGAATCTGCAACAACCATTCCTGTTCCTTCTCCAGTCGTGCCTCTGAAATGGCCACAACATCGAAATCCCAGGTACTAACCCATGATGCAAGTTCACCTACCTTATTCCGAATGCTCCTGGCATTGAAGTACACACATTTCAAAGTAACATCCTGATTACTGGTGCCCTCTGGCAAACTTGTAAACCTATCCCTGACCTCACTATCCTCAACCTCCTGAACAATGGAACTACAATTCAGGTTCCCATTCACCTGCTGCATTAATTTAAATCCCCATGAAGAGCATTAGCAAATCCACCCCCACCACCACCACCAGGATATTGGTACCCCTCTGGTTCAGGTGAAGACCATCCTATTTGTAGAGGTTCCACCTTCCCCAGAAAGAGCTCCAATTATACAAGAATCCAAAACCCTCCCTCCTGCATCATCCCTGCAGCCACATGTTCAGCTCCGTGCTCTCCCTGTTCCTCACTTCATTAGCATATAACACAGGCAACAAACCAGAGATAACAACTCTGTTTGTCCTAGCTCTCAGCTTCCATCCTCCTTCCTGAACTTTTGCCTTAAATCCCCACCTTTCTTCCTACTTATGTCGTTGGTGCCTATGTGGACTACGACTTGAGGTTGCTTCCCCACATCCCTCAAGGATCCTTAAAACCCTAGCACCTGGGAGGCAACAAACCAATCATGAGCGTCTCTCGTTCCCACAAAACCTCCTATCTGTCCCCCTAACTATGGAGTCCCCAATGACTAAACCTCTGCTCCGCTTCCCCCTTCCCCTCTGAGCAACAGGGACAGACTTTGCACCAGAGACCCATCCCCCATGCTTATCCCTGGTAAGTTGTCCCCCGCAACAATATCCAAAACATAGGCACCAACAACATAGGTAGGAAGCAAGGTGGGGATCTAAGGCAGAAATTCAGGAAGGAGGATGGAAGCTTAGAGCTAGGACCAACAGAGTTGTTATCTCTGGTTTGTTGCCTGTATTGTTGAGGGGAATCACCACAGGAGATTCCTGCACTGCCTGCCAGTTCCTACCCCTGACAGTAACCCATCTACCTTCTTCATATGGCTATGGAGTAACTACCTCCCTGTAACTCCTCTCAATAATCACCTCTACCTCCCGAATGATCTGAAGTTCATTCAGCTCCAGCTCCAGTTCCCTAACACAGTTCTTGAGGAGCTGGAGTATGGTGCACTTCCCACAATTGAAGTCAGCAGGGACACTAGAAGTGACCCTTACCTCCCACATACTGCAGGAGGAACATTCTACTGCCCTAACCTTCATTCCTGCAATTCTAAATTTCCAAATAGACTGCCAAAAAAAAACAACAAATGAAACATGAAAGAAAACACTTGTCACCTTACCAACCAATGCACAGAATTTTCTTTTGGTTAGAGGAGGAGGATGCATGGGCGACACTACCTGAGTAGTGTTTCGGTTAAGCAACTGCTCAAATATGTGACCTCGTGACCTCTCTGTGTCCAAGAACTGAAGAACAATCGGAACTAAAAGAAACTTAAACCATATACTCACGTATCCCGTCAGGCTCCACTGCTCCCTGGAGACCTTCAGACCTCTCCACCTGCATCCAGGAACTGAAGAAAAACCTACTTAAATAGTTACCCAATGCCCTTGAATGTCTCAGTTGAACCTGCTTCCACTGTACTTTCAGGCAATGCATTCTGTATCCAAACTCCTGGCTGAGTGAAAAAGATTTTTGCCTCCATTTGCTTCTTTAACACTGTTATATCTGGTTATCAAACAGTGGGAACAATTTCTCCCTATTCCACTCCCTCCAGATCCCTCATGATTTTCAAAACTTCTATCAATTCTCCTCTTCAAGAAAAATCAATCCAAACTTCTCCGACCTATCTTTGTAAGTGAAGAGTCTCATGCTTCAAACTATTTTTGTCATTTCCTTTGCACTCTGCATTCACATCCTTCCTCTGAGGTAGATCTAGGCAGTTGGTGAGAATAGAACTACATTCACATGTCGATTTAATGAATTAACACCTGAATCCTAAACATTCTCCCAGGTGTCAAAGTGTTAAAATGGAACACACAGGTTGAACTCCAATGACACAAAGAGAATAAGACTTCACTCTAATTTTTGCATGGATAGCCAATACTGAGGAAGAATGAAATTAATTACAGGAAGATATTAATAAACTAGCAGAACAGGAAAGTATTTGTAAGTGGAGTTCAACACAGATAAATGTGAAGTTTGTATTCAGGTAGGAAGAATAGGAAGATTACTTATTACATGGAAGATGCAAAACTAGATGTGAGTTATGAACAAGAGATTTTGGAGTACAACATACCAATTATTAAAAATTGAATCAAAGGTTAAAAAGACCATAAAAAAAACAAGCACCAGGTTTTGTTTTGAAAAGGATAGGTTTAAAATGTAGGAAGATTATGCTAAATCTGTGTCAAGCCTTGGTTTAACCATATTTATATTGCTTGCAAGCTGTCAACACCACATTATAAACAAGATGTAGTGGCACCACAGAGAATACAGAGAAGATTCGCAAGGATGACGTGAGAAATGTGTGGATTTCCATATTGGGAAGAAATTGACAGCCTGGTCTCAGTTCTCTCAAAAAAAGGTTAACGAGTGACCTAATAGAAGGCTTTAAAGTTTTGAAAGTTTTTGAGAGAGTAGATATAGGGAGAATATTTTCTTTTGTGGGAAAGAGTGTAACTAGTGATCATCAGTATAACATTAGTGGGCGGCACGGTGGCACAGTGGTTAGCACTGCTGCCTCACAGCGCCTGAGACCCGGGTTCAATTCCTGACTCAGGCGACTGACTGTGTGGAGTTTGCACGTTCTCCCCGTGTCTGCGTGGGTTTCCTCCGGGTGCTCCGGTTTCCTCCCACAGTCCAAAGATGTGTGGGTCAGGTGAATTGGCCATGCTAAATTGCCCGTAGTGTTAGGTAAGGGGTAAATGTAGGGGTATGGGTGGGTTGCGCTTCGGCGGGTCAGTGTGGACTTGTTGGGCCTGTTTCCACACTGTAAGTAATCTAATCTAATAATCACTAAGATATCAAATAGGGAACTCACAAGAAATCTCTTTAGTCGAAGAGAGGTAAGAATGTGGGGTTCATAACCATAAAGAGTGGTTGAAGGGAATAATAGAGATGCATGTAATCGGATGATAGACCAACAATTGGGGGCAAATGAAACAAATGGCCCCTTGATTCTGTTCTAACCTCCAATCATGGCTAGTAAGTTTCTCAACCCCAATTTCATGCTTTCTCTCTTCTTGATCTCCTTACTAATCAAGAAGCTATCTATCTCTGTCTTAAATATGCTCAATACCTTGTATCCACAGTCTTCTGTGGCAGTGAATTCCACAGATTCACCACCCTCTGGCTGAAGTAATTCCTCCACATCACAGTTCCAAAGATATCCTTTCACTCTGAGACTGTGACCTCTGATCCTAATCTCTTTACTAAAGGAAACATCGTTTTCATGTACAGTCATGGCCTCTCAGTATTCTGTAAATTTCAATGAGATGCTTCTCCCTCCATTATCCTTCTAAACTCCATCAAAAGCCCTAGTACTTAACTGCTCCTCATATGGCAAGCTTTTCATCCCTGGGATCATTTTTGAAAACTTCTTTGGATGGCCTGCAACACCAACATATACTTCCTTAGATACGGGGTCTAAAACTGCACGGAGCCTTATATAGCCTCAACAGTATATTCCTGCTCTTGTTTTCTCGCCCTATTGAAATGAATGCTAACATTGCATTTGCCTTCTTAACAAGATGAAAGTTAGTACTGCGATGCTGGAGATTAGAGTCGAGAGTGTGATGCTGGAAAAGCACAGCAGGTTAGGCAGCATCCGAGGAGTAGGAATATCAATGTTTTGGGCAAAAGGCCTTCATCTGCCCTTCTTAACTGCCAACTGAACTTGTATGTTAATCTTAAGCGAATCCTGAATTAGGACATCTAAGTCTCTTTGTGCTTCAGATTTCAAGCCTTTCTCCATTTAGAAAATAATCTAGGCTACTATTTTTCTCACAAAAGTGCATAACCTCACACCTTCCCACATTGTATTCCATCTGCCTCATCTTTGCTCCTTCTCCTAAACTGTCCAAGTCCTTCTATAACCTCCCCGTTTCCTCAACACCACTTATCAATCTTTGTGTCATGTGCAAAGTTAGCAACAATGTCCTCAGTCCCTTTCTCCAGATCATTAATGTGTAAGGTGCAGTTATGGTTCCAACAAGACCCCAGTGAAACTACACTAGTCACTGGATTCTGTCCTGAGAATGGCCCCTTTGTCCCACTTTCTGACTTCTGCCTGACATCTAATCCCCTATCCATGCCAGTACATTGTCCCTAACACCATGGGCTCCTGTCTTATTTAGCAGCCTTGTCAAAGACCTTCTGGAAATCCAAATAGATCATATCCACTGGTTCTCCTTCATCTAACTTTCTCATTACCTCCTCAAAGAAGATATTTAGTTTCCTCAAATCACATCAGAGTAAGCAGTTGCATTTCTGAAAGAAACAATTTTCTCTTTTTGACACCTCAGTAAGATAGAATTGCATGTGATTCTCCCATTCTTGCACATTCTTGAACATATTTACTTGAATAACATTGTAATGTCGTCTGGTACAAGCACAAACAATCAGGTTAACTGTGCTGTTTTGGTTCTGCTATTTCTATAAATCTGTTTTGACTGTCAAAAGTTTAGTAATAACTCCTGTTGGTTGGAGAGCCAACCTACCCTATGCTAGATTTTGAAGATTTGTTTCTCAACCTGTGAAATCAGTAGTGTTTTCTGTTCTCTTAGTTATGAAGAGCTTACATACACTAATCTAATTAAACTTGAGTGGTGCATATTTTCTATTGGGTTCAGCGAACTGATGAAGTCTTTCTCATGTTCGATAAAGTTACTATAAATACAAGTATTAGATGTCTGCACTGATTAAGGTTTCTCCATACAGTATACAATTTTAAGAGTGAAACATGCTTCTATGGTTCGAAGTAAGAGATATTGGTTTTTGAATATGTACATCTTGTACTTATAGAGTACGTTGATTTTGGGTATGTTCTGCTTGTGCCATACACTTCTCTGTCTGAAGTTTGTGGTTGAATTCTCCTTAACAAGGATTTAATTTAGATAATAAAGTAACAAGTTCCCTTCCCAGCCGTACACTAGTCTAACTTGGAACTACATTCTTATTCCATAAGAGTTGCTGGGTTAAAATCCTGGCAATCCCTTCGAAACAGTATCTGGACCCAAGGATTTCCTGTACCTGATGAAAATTTACGAAGTGTGATGATCATTAACGAGCCAACTTTCTGTTTCCATTATTCTCTTTGGAGATTTTATTGAACCTTTCTTCTGATTTTGACTCTTTTGCTATATGTTTTGAATTATGCAGCCAATTTAGTGATTTCCCTAACTACTGTCCTTTATCTTTCTGCTTTTGAGAATGGATAAACCTCAATTCTCCAATCTCTGGACTGCCTCCAATGTCGGTACATCTTTTCTTAGATAGGGGAGAAAAACTATTCACAGAATTCCAGCTGTGGTCTGACTAGTGCCTTGTATAGATTTAGCAAGATTTCCCTATTTTTGATAGTGTGAAAATGTGTCTCTCAAAGGCTTTGCGATGAAAATATTCTTGGCCATTTGGCAACTGGAACCTTTCACATGACAAACACATTTTA
Source organism: Hemiscyllium ocellatum (assembly GCF_020745735.1). Taxonomy (NCBI): domain Eukaryota; kingdom Metazoa; phylum Chordata; class Chondrichthyes; order Orectolobiformes; family Hemiscylliidae; genus Hemiscyllium; species Hemiscyllium ocellatum. The sequence goes on from NC_083431.1 coordinate 23,614,881, forward strand.
CTTTTTCAGAATCTCTATCTATATTTTAGTTTACAAATTAAAAATGAACGTTTACATTGCAAATTAGAGTTTACTAAATTTGTACTGTTACCACGGTAACCCTTGAGCTGATTGTGTTCAGGTTCCCACCTGTGCTGTTGAGGCCATCTTGAATCAAATAAGCTATTACTTTGACTAGAATAGAATAGAACAGAATCACTACAGTGTGGAAGCAAGCCATTCGGCCCAACAAGTCCACATCGAACCTCCTAAGAGCACCTCAACCAACCCCAGCCCCAGCCCCTATCTCTGGACTAAAGTGAACAATGCTACTCAGACTAATTTAGTGCATAAGATTGAGAATAAAGAGTGGTTTGATGAGCTTACTAATGAAATTATATGTAAAAAGACAAAAATCCTTGCAGTAAATCCCCCCAAAAAACTTGAAGTTATACATAGCAACAGAAAGTAAACAGAAGAAAAGCAGTGAGAAATATAAGTTAAATATAACCTTCCTAAAGAGCACAAAAGCTTTTTGAAAAACTAAGTTAATTTGCAACATGTGGGAACAGTGCTGTCCCTATAGACACTGAGGTGACACAATGTATTTGAACTTTAATATGGTGCGTCTGAGTTGTAGTTTGCAGGTTTGTACATGTACACTTCGATCCATGTGACAATGAGCACTTGGTCTTATCTGAACAACTGGAGGAAAGCAATGGACAGTGGCCAATTGCTTCCTTTCAAACAACATGAGAGAGCAAGTGTGAGTGCAAGAACAAGAGTGGTCAACTCAGAATAAATTATTCTAAGATCCCGTCCCTGCCAACATCTTCTAGCCATGATGTGGAGGTGCCGGTGTTGAACGAGGGTGGACAAAGTTAAAAAAAATCACACAACATGAGGTTATAGTCCAACAGGTTTTTTTTAGAAGCACTAGCTAGTACTTCCCAATAAACCTGTTGGACTGTAACCTGGTGTTGTGTGATTTTTAACAATGTCTTATAGGTCCTTGATAAAGATTACTTTCCTTGCCTTCTAAGCAACAAGTATCTGTGGTCCATAACTGTAGGCAGGAAAAAAACAACCACAGCTAACAGGTAACTAAAGGCAAATGGTTAAACTGACTTTCCACCTGATTAATTACAAGAACAGAACACATTCTTTGCCAGTGTAATATTAACTTTTCACAGGGAGTCAGAGGCATTGATTGATTACAGCCTTTTTCTTTGCATTTCAGTTAGACGTTTAGAATCCATGCAAGTTAACAATTTGGGAATCTAGATTTGGGATAATAGAAACAATTCTTTATTTCACAATTTACCATTTTTTTTTGTGAAATGGTGACATCGAGATGTAAACAAAATAAAGCTGAACTGAACGGAGGGCCTCCTGAATGCAAATAGTTTTGATTCAAAAGGTATTTGTGTTGATAAGTTATGGTGTAAATTAACTTGCATGTTGTTAAATATATGAAGTTATAAAATGAACAGCCCTCTCACAATCCAAGCCAACCTTCAGTACAGTGCCAAATGAATGAAATGGAACAGTTTAAAGTTTCTTTCAAATGATCAGAAATTCTACAATTAAAATAAATATATTTTAAATAAGCAGCTCAAGTTCAATTCTAAATACAAAGCTATTTAAGACCGAGGGACTGGGGAAGAGATATAGCAGGGGTAAACTCAAGGATAAATACCACACTAATAATTCTCACTTTTTCATTTCTAATTGGGACAATTGCTTCACTGTTGCAATGTTGATGTCTGTTCGTCTATGAAGCTCCCTGACTCCTTTGGAGCTACATCCCCCTCTGCTGTCATTGTGTAGCGACCTTTCTTTCTCTCTCTCTTTCAAACCTTTCTGCTCTTCAGCAGATGCTCCAAGGCCTATTAAAACCTGTCCCTCAGCTTGTCCCTTCATTGCTATACAGAAGATTTTATGCTATGTGTAACAAGAATTAACAAATTTGACGCACTAAACTTCTTTCTCGATCATGCTTTTTAGCAATCTTCTATGGGCATTCAATAGATTTGAAGCTACCAAAAGTGGAAAGTCTCTTTTTATTAATAACAATGTTTCAATGCCACAATGCAAATTATACAACAAATGTCTGCATTTATATAAAACTGTAAATGTAACTAAACATCTTATCATTTCACAAGAACACTGTCATACGTCAGATTTGAGACTGACCGTAAGGCAAGATTAGATTGACTTTAAGGAGTATCTTAAAGGAAGATAGAGTGGTGTTGAGTTTTGTGGAAGATATTCCACAGCTAAGGGCCTAGGCAGCTGAAGAAAAGCCATCAATGATAGAACAATCAAATCTACAAGACGTACATATAGGAGGAGCATGGGGAAGGCATTGTAAACAAGGATGTGAATTGAAAACTATTTATATTGTAACAAGTCGATTTTATGAAACACAATGACCAGATTTCACCATTTGAGGTGGGAAGCGAGAGCAGGTTAAATTCTAGATCAAAATAGGCTTCTGGCACAAAACTGAATGTAGTCATTATTTTGACTGAATTGAACAGCTAGTTGCTTCAGGATAGGGCTGCTGTCTAATGAGCCAACAAGGACACAGGAACAAAGAGAGGTCAGTCAAAAATGTGCCATATCGTGATTCACTTCAGCAGTCATTATTGCTGCTGCTATTTGCACTTTAATTTGTTAGGATAAAAGTTGGAAAACTTTTCAAGTCCATGGTATAAAATAATCATTGAAGTATTGTTATTTGTACACTCTGTTTGACATTTCCCTGACACTCCATAGGTGTGACATTCCATGGGTCTCATATAGGCCTTTGACAAGTCCTATGACAACTGAACTTATGTCTGTAGTAGGTTTTTTGGTTGTAGCAGACATCTTTAAGAAAAATCACATTTTGGAGTTAAAAATAAACAATGTCCCTGGTCCAGTGTTCAGATTTGTCTCCATGACAGTACAATACAGTTTGCAATTTGGTCTTTTTGAGTGTAATAAACCATGATGTTCTTTTATTAAAACTAGTTTGGCAGCCTCTTGTGAATGTGTTCAGTGACTGACCGCCATGGTCAATAAACAGCAGGAATAAAAGTTACAGTCCATCAAACCAGATCACCCTTTGGGAAAAAGAGCTGAAAATGTGTTGCTGGAAAAGCGCAGCAGGTCAGGCAGCATCCAAGGAACAGGAGATTCGACGTTTCGGGCATAAGCCCTTCTTCAGGAATGAGGAAAGTGTGTCCAGCAGACTAAGATAAAAGGTAGGGGGGAGGGACTTGGGGGAGGGGCATTGGAGATGCAATAGGTGGAAGGAGGACAAGGTGAGGGTGATAGGCCGGAGTGGGGTGGGGGCGGAGAGGTCAGGAAGAAGATTGCAGGTTAGGAAGGCGGTGCTGAGTTGACTTGTTCGGTACTACCACCAGCGAGGATCATCACAAAAGTGAAAATTTACCAAGCTTCCGAGGGTAGCGGATTGTTTTTTAACCTGAGACAGATTAGGCTTATGACATGTCACTTCAAATTAATGAATTTATAATAAGACCCGTCTGCCACAATCAGCCTCATCTGTGCTACTTCGAACATAGGTACATGTGGATTAGATCTCTTGGCCTCACAAGTTTGTGCTGCCATTGAATAACAACATGTTAATGATTACTATAAATTCCTTTCTACACCCAATAACATTTTGTTGCCTTGCTTATAAAGAAAAGCTTTCTATCTCTGACTTAAAATATTCAAAGACTGCCTTTCATGGAAAAGAGTTCCAAAGATTTAAGACCCTACACTCAAAAACATTTCTTCCCATATCTGTATTAACTTGGTGATTCCTTATTATTAAACAGTAATTCCTTGGGTTTCCAACAAAATGAAACACACTCCTTCCCACAAGCACCCTGTCAAGACTTAAAGCTACATCTCCATACACAAACCTGACTCTGATATCATACAACTGTTGTCATCCAGATGACTCACTAAAAATTTGAAACAGCGTACTGGGGACAGGCTTTCAATGAGGGCACAATCGTGCTATGCATCCCATTTATAATGTCAATTCCATGGCCCACCCCATGGGAAAATGGGGAATAATGAATAGTGGAAAAAGAGGAAGAACTTCCAGTCGAAGTCCTTGGTGGACAATCTTTCAACTGCTTCATCTCCATTTCAGTCTCACTGGAACCAGGAGATTCATGCTGCTTTTTCTCCGATGGTCCAATGTAGCAGAACATTGAAACAGGGAGTGCCTGTGTAACGTGATCATCAACAATTGTAAAATCTATTGCCCTGACAGAAAGTAAAACAGTTAGTTCTGTCCATTCAACAGCCAGATGAACAATAGCATTTCTATTCACTTATGAAATTGGGATACAGACACAAAATGTCATATAGATAATTAAAACACATCCAAGTGACTTGAGAAGGACTACAGACAGTTTTAGATGAAGTGGGTACCAAGGATGACAGCTTATATTAGAAAGTATTTGACATCACCAAAGGCACAGCTGCTGCAAAGCTTGTCTCATATACAAAGGAATGATACCATAGCTGGGCTACTTTCACTGAACCCAAAGCACTGTATATTAGAGCTTGAGAATTTAAAAAGGAATGTGCATATAATGCTTAAATGCTGATTTTATTATTCTTTCGATAGTTTTACTAATTTTCTAGCTTTCACCTATTGCAAATGGTTTTCCTCCTTATGTTCTTTTGCCCATCTTTCCGCCATCTTCTGCAATATCCAGGCATCTTTTCAGAGACTTTACAGGCACATCTGATACATAAGCTGAAAGCAGTTGACTATCACGGTATGCCTCTTGGGAGAGTTGGTATTAATGACAATTTTCTTCCATTGCCACCCAAGAGTTTCAGCTTATTTGCCTACAGGGCAAGTCTGACAATACATTATAAGGCCATCCCTAGTTATTGTATAAAAGATGATGTTTGATTTTTTTTCTTGAACAACAGCAGTCTGTGCGGCAATGGGCTGATCCTATGGTGGTATAATGTAAGGAATTCTAGAACTTCAGCCTTGCAATGATAAAGGAAAAGCAATCTTATCAGTCGCACATGATACAACGACAGTGTTGAAGAGGCTAGATATTGAGCTCAGTTGCAGGGATGACAATCAAATAACTATTCTGTATTGAAATGAATTAAGTTCTTTGAATATCATGGCTGTAACTTGGGGTGAGAATCTCACCTCTGCTGTAGCCACAGAAGCTGATAAATTAACTTTCTGAATTGTAGCAGGGGAGAAGATCTTCTTTCTCTTGAAAGGTTTGGTGCTCGTTCATATTTTGCTTCTTAGTTTCTATGGAAATAAAAACAATTACACATCAAAAGTTAGCAATATGATGAAAACAAACACAAAAATAAATGCCAGCAGGTTTAGTTTAATGAGAATTTATTTTACTGTAAGGCATAGGATGGAAGGGAGATGAAGGAATGGTGAGCATTATGAAATTACATTCTGCGTGGGCTGCATGGGTAAGAAGGATAGCTGTTTGACCGAGCTTAGTTGTATTATTCCTAACAAAATTACATTCAAATGACTTGCAAAATGGTCACTTTTAATACCTAAAGAATGAGATTGTTATGATCAGCCACACAATCAGACCTCAGTGTAAAGCAATCTTTATTTTTTTCTCAAATTACAGAAGATTGCATGTTATCCATTGTTGTACAGTTTTTAAACCATATTCCAACAGTTCTTCCTCCTCACCCATCTCAAATCTTTCACCCTCATCATAAAATCACAGCTAACCACTGCTTCTCCAGCTATCCTTGATTTAACTGAAGGGTTAACATTTTGGTGCATTTAGCACATAGACACTGTTATGACGAGTTGCTAAAATTGCAATAATCTTCATAGGATACTTCAAGGGGACACTTCCATTCTGTACTGAAGTATTGCTTTGGTGTAAATGTCATCATTCAGGGACGATTTTAACTGAGGCCTTGATTAGCTGCTTGGTTACAAAAGAAATCCTCTGATAGTGTGTATAGAAAAGCAGAGGCTTTCCCTGCCCCAAATTACTTCCTAAATCAAAAACAAAACCAGAATAAAACATAACATGCTGGCAAAGCTCAGCGACTCTGGCAGTATTTGTGGAAAGAAAAACAAAGTTAACGTTTCAAATCCATTATTACTCTTCTTTGGAACTATTCAGAAACTCTGAAGGAGAATCTTTTGGACTTGAAAAGTTAACTGTTTCACTCACCGCAGACACTGTCTGACCTGTTGTGTTTTTCCAGTGTGTTCTGTTTTTATTGCATATCTTCAGCATCTGCAGCATCTTGCTTTTTCGACAATAAAATTATTTTAATTTTCATTAATTTTACTGCCATTTTAGATATGCCAAAAGAGGCTATGATTGATTGTGAAGCTCTTTGAGATGCTGTAAAAATATAACAAGATTCTACTTAACTACAAGTTTTATGTTTCTTTCATAAAACACATTAACAGGGTAAATTGTCTACTTTTAAAATACTTTGGAAGTTAGGATCTCTACCTTCCCCAGTTCCCATAATTTTTGATGGAAGGGAGGGTACCGCCACGCAAGATGGATCTGAGTAGAGTCTATTCTGTTGTGGTTCTGCTCGCCGAGCTGGAAGATTTTGCTGCAAACGTTTCGTTCCCTGGCTAGAGAACATCATCAGTGCTGTTGGAGCCTCGTGTGAAGCTCGTGTGAGTCTATTCTGTATTATATTCAGCTGATCACTGTTGCAACCTTTATTCTCACACAGCCCAACATAAGCAGTTCTTTGCTAGAGGAATGTGTAATTGAAGTTGATTGAAGACGCATTTCTCTGTATTCAAGAATTTACATTCTCAGAGGAAACCACTGGGTTACTTTTCTTCCATAACAATTCATTCAATTCCACAGTCTCTTCTTCACGTGCAGAGTCATTGCTTTATCTTGTACTGTCAGCCAATACAGTTACCAGATCATTGACATACTGGTCGAGGGTATCTCGGGTTGAGAACATCCTCACTTACAATGGCCCTTGCTCTATATTCCTGAGTACAGCCTTTCAACTCCATTTGTACCATAATGCTCTTTTGTTTACATCAGTACACAGTTATCAAAATGAGCTCTCTCATATGGTGCCGAAGGCCTCTTCATTCACATGTCAATTAAGATTGATGCTGATATCGGAGTTGTGTGATCAGTTACATTTTCATGATTTACATGAATACTACTATGGACATCTTAACAAGTGTCTGCTTTTACACAGAATTAGGGGTAGAGTTTTTTGCTCCTAAAGCTTGTTCTATGTCCTCCCAATACTGGAGAGGCAGGAACGAACTTCAGAATCTAACTCAAGGATTCGGTCTCCAGCAGTGTGCATCTCTCTTCCTATCTCCCATATTCAACAGAGGCCTAAGCTTAGGATCATCTAAGTGCTTTTTTTCTGAATGTGCTTTGGCTTCTGTCTTACTCTTACCTGTTTTGTCAGCCTCTGAAAGGATTAACACTGAGGAATACCACAAGCACTACCCCTTTGATGATGTCATAGTGGTCTGTTCAGCCTAGATTAGATTAGATTCCCTACATTATGGAAACAGGCCGTTTGGCCCAACAAATCCACACCGACCCTCCGAAGAGAACCCACTCAGACCTATTCCCCCACCCTATATTTATCCCTTACTAATGCACCTAATAATATGGGATCTCACCTGATCTGCACATCTTTGGACTGTGGGAGGAAACTGGAGCACCTGGAGGAAACCCACGTAGACACGGGGAGAATGTGCAAACTCCACATAGACACTTGCCTGGGTCCCTGGCACTGTGAGGAAAGATGTGTCTTTTCTTAAGCCATGTGAAGCAGGGTATTGCCCTGTTATAAAAACCAAGGATGCTTCAGAGTGTGTTGAGAATGTCAAAAAGTAGCAGGAGTAACATTACATGAAATAACTTAAGAGCCAACAAGCTGCCATACCTGTTTGCGAACCACTGAGCCAGCGTGCCACCCTAGGTTCTCGAAGGAATACTCAGGGATGGTTAGGAACAAGGGACTGGGATATTATAGCAATTACAGAAAGATGGCTCAGGAATGGGCAGGACTGGCAACTGAATGTCCCAGGATATAACTGCTATAGGAAGGATAGAAAGGGAGGCAAGAGAGGAGGGGGAGTGGCGTTTTTGGAAAAGGATAGCATTACAGCTGTGCTGAGGGAGGATGTTCCTGGAAATACATCCAGGGAAGTTATTTGGGTGGAACTGAGAAATAAGAAAGGGATGATCACCTTATTGGGAACTATATTAAAGACCTCCGAATAATCAGAGGGAAATTGAGAAGCAAACTTGTAAGGAAATCTCAGCTATCTGTAAAAATAATAGGGTGGTTATGGTAGGGGATTTTAACTTTCCAGACATAGACTGGGGACTGCCATAGTGTTAAGGGTTTAAACGAAGAGGAATTTGTTAAGTGTGTACAAGAAACTTTTCTGATTCAGTATGTAGATGTACCTACTTGAGAAGATGGAAAACTTGACCTACTCTTGGGAAATAAGGTAGGGCAGGTGACTGAGGTGTCAGTGGGGGAGCACTTTGGGGCCAGTGACCATAATTCTAGTAGATTTAAAATAGTGATGGAAAAGGATAGACCAGATCTAAAAGTTGAAATTCTAAATTGGAGAAAGGCCAATTTTGACGGTATTGGGCAAGAACTTTCAAAAGCTGATTGGGGGCAGATATTCACAGGTAAAGGGATGGCTGGAAAATGGGAAGCCTTCAGAAATGAGATAATAATGAGAATCTAGAGAAAGTATATTCCTGTTAGGGTGAAGGGAAAGGCTAGCAGGTATAGGGAATGCTGGATGACTAAAGAAGTTGAGGGTTTGGTTAAGAAAAAGAAGAAAGCATATGTAAGGTAGAGACAAGATAGATCGAGTGAATCCTTAGAAGAGTGTAAAGGCAGTAGGAGTACACTTAAGAGGGAAATCAGGAGGGCTAAAAGGGGACATGAAATAGCTTTGACAAATAGAATTAAGGAGAATCCAAAGGGGTTTTACAAATACATTAAGGATAAAAACGTAACTATGGAGAGAATAGATCCCCTTAAAGATCAGCAAGGCGGCCTTTGTGGGAGACATACTGAACAAGTATTTTGTATCAGTATTTACTGTGGTAAAGGATATGCAAGATATAGAAAGTAGGGAAATAGATGGTGACACTTTGCAAAATGTCCATATTACAAAGGAGGAAGTGCTGGATGTATTGAAATGCATAAAGGTGGATAAATCCCCAGGACCTGATCAGGTTTACCCTGGAACTCTATGGGAAGCTAGGGAAGTGATTGCTGGGCCTCTTGCTGAGATATTTGTATCATTGATAGTCACAGGTGAGGTGCCGAAAGACTGGAGGTTGGCTAAGAAGGGTAATAAGGACAAGCCAGGGAACTATAGGCCAGTGAGCTTGACATCGGTGGTGGGCAAGTTGGTGGAGGGAATCCTGAGGGACAAGATGTACATGTATTTGGAAAGGCAAGGACTGATTAGGGATAGTCAACATGGTTTTGTGTGTGGGAAATCATGTCTCACAAACTTGATTGAGTTTTATGGAGAAGTAACATAGAGGATTGATGAGGGCAGAGTGGTAGATGTGATCTATGTGGACTTCAGTAAGGCATTCAACAAAGTTCCCCATGGGAGACTGATTAGCAAGGTTAGATCTCACGGAATACAGGGAGACCTCGCCATTTGGATACAGAACTGGCTCAAAGGTAGAAGACAGAGGGTGGTGGTGGAGGGTTGATTTTCAGACTAGAGGCCTGTGACCAATGGAGTGCCACAAGGATCAGTGCTGGGTCCTTTACTTTTTGTCATTTACATAAATGATTTGGATGTGAGCTTAAAAGTTATAGTTAGTAAGTTTGCAGATGACACCAAAATTGGAGGTGTAGTGGACAGCGAAGAAGGTTACCTTAGATTACAACCGGATCTTGACCAGATGGATCAGATGGGCCAATGGGCCGAGAAGTGGCAGATGGAGTTTAATTCAGATAAATGCGAAGTGCTGCATTTTGGGAAAGCAAATCTTAGCAGGACTTATACACTTAAAGGTAAGGTCCTAGAGAGTGTTGCTGAACAAAGAGACCTTGGAGTGCAAGTTCATAGCTCCTTGAAAGTGGAGTCGCAGGTAGATAGGATAGTGAAGAAGGCGTTTGATATGCTCTTCTTTATTCATCAGAGTATTGAGTACAGGAGTTGGGAGGTCATGTTGCGGCTGTACAGGGCATTGGTTAGGCCACTGTTGGAATATTGCGTGCAATTCTGGTCTCCTTCCTATTGGAAAGATGTTGTGAAACTTGAAAGGGTTCAGAAAAGATTTACAAGGGTTGGAGGATCTGAGCTATAGGGAGAGGCTGAACAGGCTGGGGCTGTTTTTCCCTTGAGCGTCAGAGGCTGAAGGGTGACCTTATAAAAGTTTACAAAATTAAGAGGGGCATGGATAGGGTAAATAGGCAAAGTCTTTTCCCTGGGGTCGGGGAGTCCAGAATTAAAGGTCATAGGTTTAGGGTGAGAGGGAAAAGATATAAAATGGACCTAAGGGTCAACATTTTCACGCAGAGGGTGGTACATGTATGGAATGAGCTGCCAGAAGAAGTGGTGGAGACTGGTACAATTACAATATTTAAAAGGCATTTGGATGGGTGTATGAATAGGAAGGGTCTGGAGGGATATGGGCTGGATGCTGGCAGGTGGGACTAAGTTGGGTTGGGATACCTAGTCGGCATGGACGGGTTGGATTGAAGGGTTTGTTTCCGTACATCTCTATGACTCTATGAATGAGATCTAACAGTTGGTCCTTCTCAAAATCTCTGAAACAAGGTCAATCATACAAACACAACTTGGAACTAGCTGCTAACATGCAAAAAAGTTCTATCTGGTTAACTACAAGAGGTTCTTCTAGTTATGAAAGGAAATGGTTTTCCTCTACCACACCAGACTAAGCAGATCCTGTCATTTTCTACACATAAATAAGATGGTGGCATTCATGAACAAAAGTGGCAAGTGAATATATCAGCTGCATTGTTCCTTCCAGCAGACCATTTTGCAACTGTTCAGACTGATTCAGTTGAAGTGCATAAGCATGAGGAATGGATAACCCTGCTATTGAATTAACAATGGCCTGAAGACTAGCCCACAGCCCTCAAACTTTCATCTTACTCGAAATGTCTTTCTTAAAGTTATAATACTAAATGCTCTTTCTAATACTTATACTGTTAAACATCATATCGTGACATTGTTTCCATTAATTGTCCCACCAAAAAGCTCCTTGCGATCAATAAGGTGACGTTTAAAGTTTAGTCATTTTGAGCAGCCCACTCAGTCACATTTCAGCTCACATTGCCTTTTTTTTCTCTGGTTAAAAAGTTAACAAACATCTGAGCATAACAATTAATGATTAATAGACCCAAGAAAACATCACATTTTAAGGTCTTGCAGACTGGGGTTGCTAAGGTCAGAAGGAACGGATTTTCTCATTACTTACACAGCAGGTTTACTGCACGAACTGCTGTCTTGGAATGAGTCAGATTTGCCTGTTGTTTCAGTAATAGCCTTGTATGTTTTAGAGATATACTTGAGACTCATCCAATAATTATTATGTATCAGCAGTGTGAGTTGGAGAGCCACCTTATGAGAGATGATGAATACAATCCAGTGTCTCACATCATATTTGTACAGCTGTTATTTGAGTATTCTCTCCTTAAATGAGAAACTGTAATGTGTCATTCCTATTAATACTGCAGGCAAACAAAATGCTTTAAATGCACAGTGTTTAATTTTTCTGTGAGCTGCTCTTGGCTTTGATGTCACAAATCTCAAATAGTTTTGAAGAATATTTTACTCATCGTAGAGGCATGGAATCATACACCTCAGAAGGCCATTTGACCCATAATGCCTGTGCCAGTTCTCTGAAAGAGTTACCAATTAGCCTTACTCCACACCAATTTTCTTTTTGTATTCAAATTTGCATCCAATTTTGGTTTGAAAGCGACAGGAAGATGTACAAAATACAATTAAATTTCCCTTTAACTTTCATTGCTCCAAGAAAATCATGCCAGCTTCTCTAATCTCTCCACATATCCACGTTCCCTCCAGCTATTTAAAAATATAATGAAAAGAGCTTCAAAACTGAAATTCTTTTGAAAATTAATGCATGCCGTCACACACACTGTCAGATAATAGATGGAAAATGCGAGTAGCATAACAGCTGTAAAATTCCCCCTCTTTGGCACTAGCCAAAATTACGTGGGTAACTTGATGCCAGGTTTCAAAGGTTGGAAGTCTTGAATCAGCTTAGAAAGATATGTGTTTGTTTAGGCCATGTGAAGTAGGGTATTGCCTTGTTATAAAACACCAAGGGTGCTTTGGAGAATGTCACAAAAAGTAGCAAGAAGAACACTACGTGGAATAGACTGAGCCAACAAGCTGCCATATCTGTTTGCTAGAAGTCTTCGCCAGTATACTAAGCAAAGCAGGAGATATAATATTGCATTTTAAACACTGAAATAATGGGGAGTCAATCATTTGGGACAGCATGTCTGGATAAATAAGGTTCCTTACATTCCTGAAACTGAGAACGGATTTTGCATGCATATACACTCCTGTCATATTTGGCATTTTTTATAACCTACAAACCGTTCCTCTTCCTCTTCACTTTAAGTTTGTCCTATGAATTTGATTAATGGAGATCACTGTCTCCACCAAACAGTTGCTGTTTTTGGTCATATCAAATTATTTCATGCAGGAGGAAGAGATTTATTCAATGTCTAATTAAAGTTGTGTTTATGTCAATGGTACGGTGGGTAAATGCTTTAATAGGTTCTAATATTCTGTTTTATTCTTTCTGGTGATTTCTTATTGTTGTATAATAATTCAAATGATGCTGTAACTCTGAAATCTAGCATTCATACATCCATTTGAAAATTTTAATTTCATTCAAGTATATAAATGACTTTGAACTCGTGATTTTTAGCAGCTTACAATAGGATAACTGCCAAAAACAGTGCAAAAACCTCACTGGTGTTGCAAATCAAAATTGTACAACCCTTTGAAAGGAGAGGAGCCACCTGGAATCAACTGTGAATTAAAAAAACAAATATCCTAGGGAAGAAAGAATCTGTAAAACCATTGTTTGGCTTACAGAGCTTTATTTCACCTCTTGGAAACTGAGAAGTTATTGATCAGATAGATGGAAAGTGTGAGGAGTGAACTGCCAAAGCATGTAATACAAAAACGAGGATCTTGTAGGTGTTAAAATTGATTCTGTGAGAGAGAAGAGAATTTCTCACAGCTTTTACTGCAATGGGTTGTCACAGCTGGATTTTTTTTTAACCCATTCCTGCATTTATGCAGCTCAGACAAAAACTTGCAATTTACACAGTCTGAAATAATTTTAATGATAAAATCAGAAGTGTTATCTATTGTGTTTTTGCTTTTGGGTTGTTACTACATAGCAGGCCACATCTTTTTAATTTATGTCACACTGTCAGCATTAATTATACTGAGATCAGGGATGGTAAATATCAAAGCAAAAAAAAATTAACCTCCTCCAACATGCACTCCTTAGGACAGAGTCTCTTGAGTGCACCACTCTCAATTTTCCCATTCCCCACATAAATAAAATCTAACAACTCACCCTAATGAAGTGTCATATAACACTAATTTGCCCCAATTAGCATCCAATTTCAAAATTGCGAGCAATTTAATTTTGTAATTGAGGCAGTGGGTCAGTTGAGCCAATCTCGGTCAGTGAGCTCAGTGGTAGTGGGTGGATAGGGACTAGGTGTAAATTAGGATACAGGCAATAGAATTTCAGATGAGGTAAAGTTTACAGAAATTAAAAGATGAGCAGCAGACCAGGATACTATTGGAATGGTGAAGATGGGAGGCAACAAAAGCATGGATGACAGTACAAAATACCACTTAAACGTTTTACTTGGCTGCTATCATAGTCTCCAGAATTTACAATTTCTAAATGTTAGCAGGGAATAACACTGAAATTGTCAAAACTCAGTTACTGGTATGCTGTCTGCCTATGAAGGAGGAGATCCACCTATTCTTGTCATATTTTATGAATGTTTAAAGAAGCTGATCTTTTCACATTTCTTTGCTTTCTTTTAACTCTAAATGTTATTATTCAGTGCAAGAACACAAATTTAAAACAGCCTAATTTTTCTGCTACTGTTCCGTCCAAATACTCCTCTTTAGGTCAATAAACATTGCTGTTACCCATCAGGAATTAATGAAATATCCATAGAACACTTCCCTCTGATTTGCATCAGCTAACATGGAAGATAATTCCCAGTAATAGAAAGAGTATAGATCATTCAAGAAACTTTGACTTGAATTCTCCATCTCTATTTGAGACAAAATGCAAGCCGTTGTGTAAGTTTGACAGTTTTACCAAAACTTAAATCACTCAAACAGCTGAAAGATCATTGCTTTCACTTCTGTAGCCAATTTAAATTCAGTTGAATAGCAGCGACACCAGGACATTTTGAAGCTCTTCCTAATTTTTTGTCACACAGACTTAGAGCTAGGAGCAATCCATGATACCTAAATCTGAACATTAGTGACATTTTCATTCAGGTTTTATGCATTTTGTCTCATTGTTTTTCTTCTCTTTTTCTGAAATTACTAAGATAACTTCAACAGGTGCCAACCTGCATACCATCCCAGTGAATGCCAGAAAGTTAGTTAATCATGAGCTAAAGTAAAATCTGAACCTGTGCTCACCAGATATCCACAATTACTTACTTTAAAAATAAGTGTAACCTTTCTAACTGGCTCATTAATGTCACCAACCCAAGCACTCTGCAGTTTCTTGGATTGCTTCACACTGGGCTGTATATTTGCCATTACTAACTATACTCGCAACCTTTTGAAGTCTTTTAACAGATCTAAAGCATTTTAAAAGCTTAGTTAACTTGCCTCTGTGATAGCACTCTCACCCTGAAGTACAATTTTGTGGGTTCAAGACCCACTTTAGAAATGCAGGGACATGGTTTATGCTGATGCTTTACTGCAGTACTTTGAAAGACTGCCGCAATGTTGGAAGTGTTGTCATCTGGTAATTTGTTAAATCTAGGACCTACCTGGATCTCCTACACTTGAACAAAAATGTGCCAGAGGCTTTATGAAGTGGAATGACAGTATTGTCTATGTCCTGGTCAGTATCTCAAAAACCATCATGAAAAACACAAATTCATTCAATCTGCAAGTCAGCTTGCAGAGTGCAAATTGGCTATTGTATTTCCCAACATTGTGACAGTGACAACACTTCAACAGTAAGTCATTGGCAGCAAAGCACTTTGGGATATGCTGGGATTGTGAAAAGCACAGTATAAATTCTTTCTCTCTTTAAAACAAAATCTGTAAAAATCTAAGGAACAACTTGACTGTTCTTGGCTCACAGTTAAATATTACTCCCATTTTGATCAATAATGCCCAACATGTTTGGTTGCTGGAAGTTAATTTCTAATTCACTTTAAATTTTAGAGACAAACAAACAGACAGCTCTATTTCACTGTCAGATTCAATGGCTTGAGTAAAATGATTTGGCTCAGTACACTAAGCAGAAATGCTGGCATTATGGGGTAAATGTGTGCTCGGACCTAACCGTACCAGAATGTAAACCCAACGTAAACTACTCTATGATGTTTTAGGAATGGATTGTAAAGGATAGTCACACTGTATGTCAAGCAAGACCAAACCAGGCCCAGTCATGAAGAGAAGCAAAATAGTGCCAGTAGGGCAAGATTAATTAGAATACACACCAGGTGATTTTAATGGAGTGTTTTACCATTTAATCATCAATTAAACAATTAACATGTTCAATCGGCCATTTAAAAAAAAACCTTGATTTAGCATTTAGTGAATGCCTGCTGCTGTCCTAATGTCAGCTGACTATCCTGAGTATTGATCATATGGAATAGTACTATGCGCAGAGTTCAAAGTTACCAAAGCAATGGTTGTGCAGTTTTTCTGACTAGAATGTCTTCATCTTGTCCCCTGTCCATTCCTGTCTTATACTTCCTGTCCTTTGATATGTGATTGAAAACCATGTTACATTCCTGAAGCAACCAGACATCTTCAGAACTTGCAGAAGAAGGTATGTAGCTCTTCAACTGAGCTTGCAGTCACCAATATTGATGGAACGAGGAGAATTTGAGCAGGGAGTTGTTAAACTGCCTTTAGGTTATTTGATTCCTGCCTTCATAGAAGACATGAAGGTAAAGAGGGATGATCTGCTTCCTAGAAGTAAAATGATCCCCACAATGTAGGCCTGAGGAAATGTGGCAAAGATGATCTGTTCCAGAATTATCATACCTGGTTTTTCAACTCAGTGGAAACAACTGTTCTATGATTATCAAGGAGCTACATTTCTCTATTACTCTGAGAACACCTGGCAAGAATTCACTTCCACTTGCTTTCTGAACAATTCTTTCCCATGCATCACATTCTCTGCCAACAATCCAAAGAAAACACTATATCGCCTCTCTTTCATACTTACCTCATGCTTTCTGCCATCACAGCAGTCACTAATCTGCCCCCACCTGATAGTGCTTGCAGGTCCAGAAACTCCTTCCTCATGATTGTTTCTTTCACTTTACACCCAACCATTTTGCTTTCCATTCAATGACTTCCAACCTGTTTGCATCAAGTTTCATCTGCCTTTTAACATTTGCACTAAAACCTAAAGCACTTTTTACTTCAGTAGCCATCTGATATCGCCTGCTTTTGCAGGATGAAACAATGCTCAGTACAAAGGAGAGTATGACAACAGGGGAAAGGCAACGTAGAATCATGACCCTTACATATAGGTTGCAAAAGAAACTGGTAACCTGTCATCCTTTAAGGGAAGGCTGTGCAGATTATTTGTGTCTCAGCCTCTACATGAAGAAAATTAGGCATCCAGCCAGCCTAAGAACTTTAAGGTGAATTGGGAAGCCTGTCATCTTCTGCTGTTCAGTCTGTCGGTGTTATACTATCTCTCACTCCTGACTTCTCAACAGCTAAACTCTGAAGTCATCTTGGGTGAGGACAATCCTTATGAAGATGTATCACTGTGAAAACCTGCCCTTTTCAAGTTGAGTTGGAGGACTCTACACTTAGGTGAAACATCAACGTCAGTGCGCAGGAGGACATCATTGTTGCAGGGAACATTGAGATGAAGTATTATGAGAGGGTCAGAGGATCTCCCAACTCTATCAGCATAACTTTAATGTTAAACTTCAGCTTACTAGCCTTGACAAGAATTTACTTTGCATTGCATAAACAATTATGAAGTATTGGAAAGTCGGCCAAATAAATTTCCACTCCAAGACTGAAAGCATGAAGGCGCCACCTTCCATTTTGTTCAATTGCTCAGCACTCTACTTTGTGACATATGGTCACTTCCAGAACCACAGTAATTGGCCATAGCATCAAAAGTCTGTGCAATTAAACTTTGTAGTATTGATTGAAGTGAAACTGACTGTAACCCAAAATCTGGGTTCCTACTTATGTTAACCTTGGTGAGACTAGTGGACTATGTAGTCTTTCAGTGTATCAATTATCTCCTATGATCTCTTCTGAAAACCAGCTTTACAATTACCGCTGAGGTCTGAAACTTCTAAAAGGAGTTTCAAAA
Source organism: Hemiscyllium ocellatum (assembly GCF_020745735.1). Classification (NCBI taxonomy): domain Eukaryota; kingdom Metazoa; phylum Chordata; class Chondrichthyes; order Orectolobiformes; family Hemiscylliidae; genus Hemiscyllium; species Hemiscyllium ocellatum. The sequence continues at coordinate 23,632,499 of NC_083431.1, forward strand.
TTCCAGTTGATAATTTTAAGACTTCACATTTTAAAACTTTCATTGTAACATTTCACTAAAAATAGTATTGACAAAACACTATTTCCTGTTCTAGCAAGCTTGGTACTGTAAATTACAGAGAGGAATGTTTCCCATTTAAATTTATTAAAAAACACATCCTCCACTGAATTCAATTATTTTAGTAAACAGTCCACAGTTACTCTCAAAATCCAATGTGGTCCCATATCCGTGCTTCTTGAATAGGAATTTTTGAGTCACTATCTCAAAACACTTCCCTCAGTTTCCACAAACTCTTATTAACTCTGCCACCAATAATAAGTTGTTTTGCTTAGGTTCTTTTCCTAGTCCGTGGCAGGATGAATCTTCCAGAATTTTCCAATGGCTATGGGATGCCATTTCTTCAGCTAGAGACAATCTTCTTCTCATTTCTGATTGTGGTATCTCACAAAACCAAAACACGCACCTCTCTGCTGACAACGTAGAACTGAGTTTACCCATTGTGAAGTCAAAGATTGCTTCCTCACACTAAAACCTTGCACCTTCTTCCAAGTAAAGCCATTTTGGCCTTCCTACTTTCTCTACCAATTAAACCACCTTGGCATACTATCAGACACACATCACTTTGTCTAGAAACATGGAATGTAATCAAGCATATTAATCTTATAAATTTTGTCAGTGTAACATCAGAGGAAATGATAAACTGCACCCCCTTGACAGTAACAATGGCAGAATGGGATACATGTTGCACCCTCTTAGGATGGAACATTTCCACTCCCTCATGAACCCTTTAATCAAATGTTAACATGGGCTGAATTTTAGAGGATGCTAAATATTCCACACTCCCCAAATAAAAAGTCAGTACTGAATTCAACCTCCAAAAAGCCACTGTCCTGTAGCAACTTTATTTTATGGTGGAAGCAGATTCGATTGCTTGTGATTGAGCCTTGTACCCTCATCTGGGGTGGAGATCCTGTTTAAGGAACTACTGAAAGAGCCAATTTGCTTGCAGTCTATAGTCCCTTCACTGCCAGTTTCAAGTAGTGCTCACTGCTGGTTGCAGGTAATCCCGGAACCAGAGGACGTTAAAGAGCTGGGCTTCAAGGTAAGTCTCGTGTTTCACCCAGGCCTGGTTGGCAGACCCCAGAGAGGTGTGGGGGGTTACTGGGATTGAGAAGACAGGATGGTGAGTCAAAGAGAGGTGTGATCTTGAGGGAAGGGTACCTCCAATATGCACAAATGCCACTCCACAGAAGGACATCCTGGTAACCCTTTTACTTGGCACAGGCTGTGTAGAAATAGCAGTGAAATGAGATACTTAGTTGCACACTTAGAGATCTCAGAAGTCCAATAGGCTGGTGGAATATATGATGTCTCCCTCAGTCACCATGATACGGGAGGCAGGTTGGGGTAAAGCTTGTCAGCATTCGGAAAGAATCGGCTGGATAAGCCCCCTTAAAATTCAGCTCTATGTGTCAGAATGCCAGTTGAGCCAGACTCACAAGCCGAGTCGCTAGCATCTCCAGGATTTTAACGTACCACCCATAGCTCTGATAAGAACTATTCATATTCAACAATACTGTTAGAAAGCCTTCACTCAAGAAAGCCATTTTTAATTAACCCTTCAGTAAAAAATGAATTAATGGCAATTTTGTTTGGAAAAATATGGATCTCCTTTATCAATTTTGGTCTTTTGCTTCTTTTCGTATTAGCTTCTAAAACTGCATTGTCCACATATGCAGAATTTTTATTTGCAGTCAAGAAATTCTTGATGGTTTAAAAGCTCTGAGATTTATTCATGTAATAAATCAGGCAAAAGATGTAGATGTCTTACTAGTCTATCTACTTTGGACTCAATCCTAAGGTATGCAAAAAGCCAACAGATTCCAAACCAAATGTTGTCATGCATGTATAATTATTTTTACATTATGCCAACTACTTATCATTTATATGTGTGTATCTAGGTGTGTTTTTCACTGTGCATTTTGTGCTTATTCATACAATGAAATATTTGACTAAACTAAGACCTGAGTTATGATCGAGACAGAACAAAGCTAAACAATGCAATGCTTTCCATATATTGAAGCATTACAGCATGAAACTTAATCCTGAATTCTAAAAATCTGATTGAAGCTTAACTGTATTGGGAAGCAAACACTGGCAGGTATAATTAGGAAGAGAATTTGTCAAGCTCTTGACTTTGCCTAAGAATGAGAGGGCTGGAATAGCAATATCCTAACTGTTTGCACAGTGTCAATGCTCATACAATACCAATTGCAGCACCAACCTCAAATGGATTAATATTTGATGCTGGAAGAGAAATGTGAGTTGTTCTTGTTTATTTAGGATATCATGAAATACACTGAAATTTGCAATTTTATTGAAGTCCAAGGCCTTCTTTTCCCCCTAAAGTCTCATATGTAGACCTGACATGATGAGCTAACAACTTGCCCCACCCCATGAAGTGAATGCAAATTGTTTGATGCTTCGGATGTGGTCACATTGAAAATATAATAATAAATCACACTTTGTATCCATGGACGTCACTTTTAAAAATTACAGACAATATACTAGTAACAAATGTCTCTATGAAGTTCGATGGGGACTTTTGAATTTTAAAGATGATGCAATGTAATTTTGGATTAATGTGTGCATTAAACAATTAGACGAGAGGAATTCCTACAAACTTACTGACTTCTTTGTGAATAATACCACTCAGAACAATTATATTGTTATTCCCTCGGCAATACATGATGTGTAATAATAATCCTTTTCTCACAAATATCAGGCTGGCTTAATGTCCTGGAATTCTTGACCTAATACAGGCAGTCCCTAAGTAATGAATATCTGACTTCTGATCACTTGTACTTACTATTGCAGTCCCATGCAGGCTTGTATTCATATTAATTTTGAAGATCCGGCATGTGAATGTTTCCTCACTCTTATGAGCAGCTATTTTATATTGTTGTGTATTGTGTTCTAACTTGCAAACTAATTGACTTGCTGAAGAACGGAACCTGTGCCCTGTGGAACACTGTTACCAAGAGAACTGCAATAGCTGAAAGAGAAAGCCCAACACTAGATTCTTGGGGCAATGTCTAATAGGCATTAAAACACAAAATTTCCAACTTTACCCATATCCAAAAACGTAGGACAAAAATTAATGAATGGCAGAAGTGAGTAGTGATGAAGGGCTTTTGCCCGAAACGTCGATGCTCCTCGGCTGCTGCCTGACCTGCTGTGCTTTTTCAGCACCACTCTAATCTAGACAAAAGTTAATGAATGATGAGTTCAACTTTGAGTCATAGAGTCATAGAGATGTACAGCACAAAAAAGTACCCTTTGGTCCAACTCAACCATGCTGACCAATGTCCTAAATTAATCTTGCTTTTCCCAGCATTTGGCCCATTTTCCCTCTAAACTGTTCCTATTCATATTACTGCATGCTTTCTAGTAGCCCAGAGACAGAGGAAGATTATTTGATATTTTGTCTTTGCAGGATCGGTAATTCTCTACTACACTGGCTACACATAAGCAAGGTCCAGCAGTTGTCCCTTAGCTCGGTTACAAGATACTAATCCTTTCTCAAGTGCCTACATGAAGGGTGGAACTTTGTTTTTTTGTGACTAAATATGGAGGGAGTGTGAGAAAGATGGAAGGATTCCCAATCGTAATGAGTCAGGTATTCTGCATAATTACATGCTTCTCAGCTCACTATATGTTCATGAATGGATAAAATTTCAAACTGTATTTGCAGGAGGAAGGTCTGCATTCTTCCAGGACCTTCCAGGCTCCAACATTTGGGAATTATATTTAGAAGGTGCCCAGAGAGTCCTTCAATCTTCCCCATCCAGGAGCATCACTCAACCTCTGCTTATATCTCCCACCAGTCCTTGGAGATGTCAAAGACCAGGTCAAAAATAGCACCACACTTTAGCGATGTTCTCCCAGAGGTTATCTGGAAGGCTGTCTATAAGAAACGGGAAGTTTTATTCCCAAAGGGATGGCAGCAAGAGGCTATCCTGACTGATGAAGGCATTGTGAGCAGAGTTGGCTGTAGAGGTCAGCTTTCGTGCATAGCTCAAGAGAAGCTCGATTCAATGCCACAGGAGGATGAATGATCTGCTGGACTCTGCCACAATGTGTATTGCTCAATGTTTCATGTTCCTATGCGGGTGAGTTAACATTGTAAAGTTGCAGCCACTGAAGACTGTTACACACTGGCAAATATTTCCAACAAATGCTTCATGTCCATCAATGACTGTCACTTCAATGGACAGCCCAATGTTGTTTTTATGGCACCACATGCCATAGGTGAAAGGAAGTCACCAATCTGGAGAGGTGCAACTACATGGACAATATTTGGAAAGTTTCAGAAGTGGATAGTGGAATAGTAGCTCTTCAGACAGCATTGCAGATGTGATTGCACATTACGAAGGAGATGGTGGTGCAGTGCTGTTGCCAATGGACAAGTTATCCAGAAGAATATAAATTCAATCTCAGTAATGGTGACCATGAAACTGTCATCTAATGTAAAAGCTCACCGGGTTCTCTAATGTCTTTTAGGAAACCTGTTGTCCAACTGGCTAAGCTGTGACTCCAGACTACAACAACTCCACATGTTCTAGCAAGGCACTCAGATCAAGGGCAATTCAAGATGGGCAAAAGATGTTGGCTTTCAGTGACACCCACAGCAGTGAAAGAATAACAAAGAGATTACTGGAGTATCCTTACATGCTATTCCCCTGTTTCAGGATTTTATAGCCTGTTGTCAGGTGTCCTTTTGTCAGGGGGTATTGGGGGTTACCTGTGGAATATATTGGATGACTAGCCCACCATTATCTTGCCTACCTCAACCATTAAATGTTTCCATTTAATAGACATCAAACTTAGCAGACTTCCACCATTTTAAATAAAATTCAAGGGCATTTGAAATTCTTAACAAAAGCAATTGATTGGAATTCCCCTTGGTCCTAGGCACTAAAATGTAACTGCCTTTTTGTTCCTTGCTGCTTGTCCACCCTAATGTACCTTCCTTGCATCTCAACTCCTAGGTGTTCTGCGACCTTCCACAAGGACTAACACGTTAATAAGAACAGCAATACATGAAAAGGAATGTATTAGTTGTACTGGAGCTCCATTTTGGAGTGTACAATACAGACCAGACCAGTGTGTGTCATTTGCAAGTTTTATTGGTTTATCCTGTGTGGGCGGCACGGTGGCACAGTGGTTAGCACTGCTGCCTCACAGCGCCTGAGACCCGGGTTCAATTCCCGACTCAGGCGATTAACTGTGTGGAGTTTGCACGTTCTCCCCATGTCTGCGTGGGTTTCCTTTGGGTGCTCCGGTTTCCTCCCACAGTCTGAAGATGTGCGGGTCAGGTGAATTGGCCATGCTAAATTGCCCGTAGTGTTAGGTTAGGGGTATGGGTGGGTTGCGCTTCGGTGGGTCGATGTGGACTTGTTGGGCCGAAGGGCCTGTTTCCACACTGTAAGTAATCTAATCTAATCCTTTTTGGTGTGCCCACACAAAGTGTCCTGGTGTTCTTTCATCTTCATGGATTTCTTTGTAATCCTAGTGACCTCCTTGTAGTCATAGTGGGGTCCTTGCTGTACCAGTGGGGGCCATGTTGTACCAGTGGGGGCCATGTCGTACCAATGGCTTCCTTGCTGTACCAGTGGGGGCCATTTTGTACCAATGGCCTCCTTGTTGTCTCAGTGGGGGTCATGTCATACCAACTGCCTCCTTGCTGTACCAGTGGGGGCCATGTCATACCAATGGCCTCCTTGCTGTACCAGTGGTGGCCATGTCGTACCAATGGCCCCCTTGCTGTACCAGTGGGGGCCATGTTGTACCAATGACCTTCTTGCTGTCTTAGTGGGGGCCATGTCATACCAATGGCCTCCTTGCTGTACCAGTGGGGCCATGTCGTACCAATGGCTTCCTTGCTGTACCAGTGGGGGCCATGTTATACCAATGACCTTCTTGCTGTCTTAGTGGGGGCCATGTCATACCAGTAGCCTCCTTGCAGTCTCAGTGGGAGCCATGTCATACCAATGCCCCCCTTGTTGTACCAGTGGGGGCCATTATGTATCAATGGCCTCCTTGCTGTCTCAGTGGGGGTCATGTCATACCAACTGCCTCCTTGCTGTACCAGTGGGGGCCATGTCATACCAATGGCCTCCTTGCTGTACCAGTGGGGGCCATGACGTACCAATGGCCTTCTTGCTGTACCAGTGGGGACCATGTCATACCAATGGCCTCTTTGCTGTACCAGTGGGGGCCATGTCGTACCAATGGCCCCCTTGCTGTACCAGTGGGGGCCATGTTGTACCAATGACCTTCTTGCTGTCTTAGTGGGGGCCATGTCATACCAATGGCCTCCTTGCTGTACCAGTGGGGCCATGTCGTACCAATGGCTTCCTTGCTGTACCAGTGGGGGCCATGTTATACCAATGACCTTCTTGCTGTCTTAGTGGGGGCCATGTCATACCAGTAGCCTCCTTGCAGTCTCAGTGGGAGCCATGTCATACCAATGCCCCCCTTGTTGTACCAGTGGGGGCCATTATGTATCAATGGCCTCCTTGCTGTCTCAGTGGGGGTCATGTCATACCAACTGCCTCCTTGCTGTACCAGTGGGGGCCATGTCATACCAATGGCCTCCTTGCTGTACCAGTGGGGGCCATGTCGTACCAATGGCCTTCTTGCTGTACCAGTGGGGACCATGTCATACCAATGGCCTCTTTGCTGTACCAGTGGTCTCTCGTTGTACCAGTGGTGCCAATCAAATTGATGGGCAGCTCTTGAGTAAAATACTCCTCTGAATGAAAGGCTGGCGTCCTGAAGGCTGCTGGAGCATGTTATTGTTAATATCTGTTTGTTTCGGACTGACTTTCCGTTCCATCCCCACATGAAAATCTGCCCATTATTCTTTCTAAAATTGGTATTCTTCCACAGTCTAGTGTACTGTGTCCTCCTGTTGCAATTAACAAGGCTACAGACCTCATACAGCCGGTGAGCTCTGAGCACCCCTGCATACAGGTGCTTTCAAGCAGAGGATGCCCCTTTTGAGCCATTTTTCTCAGTGTCACCTCCTCCCAGTCAAGCCTCCAGATCTCCTCCAGGAAGGAGCCGATCCTCAGTTCATTTCTCCTCAAATCTATCTAAAATTAGCTGCCCTTCATTCATTCACTTAAAAGTGTGAGCAGATCTTTAAGAATTCCTGCACTTTTGATTCCAACCAATCGACTCCCACTTGCAAGCAGCATTCTCTGCAAAAGGGAAAGATGCAGAAGAAACATATTTTAATGACTTAAATGAGCTGCGCTGATGGAATCCAGTGGGGTCAGACTGCCACTCTACCAATGCATATGGGACCATTATTGGTGAATCGGCTTAATGTCTTATAATGAACTCTGTCAATTAGTATTAAGAGCTTGCATTCTGCAAGTGGTTCTGGATGATTTAAGGTTATAATTTCTTAATTAGGTTATAATTAGGGGCATAGGTTCCTGACTCAGTTGGTTGAAAATTTATATCCAGTACCAGTGCTTGTTTATTTAATCAGCGAGAAAGGCTTGGCATAATTTCCTCATCTCTGGAGTTGCCTTGAATTACAGATCTTTCAGTCAGGACTTTTTCAAGGGATATGAGGTCAGGACTTGGTGTGGATGGGCTTTGAAAACCGCAGTACCGGAGATTATCAAAGGGATCCTGACACCCTTGTGGCAGCTTTGAATGTTCAGAATGCTGAAGAGCAGCGGGAGAGCAGGGAATGTGCTTTTCACTATTTAACAGCCCCTTAAGCTCCCTAAGGACTGCGTTGAAGCGGCTGTCCTGAACTGAAGACAATTTTCACATTTTTTTTCTAACAAGCTTGAAGAGCCGTGTGCATACTGCAGCAGCTGTTGGGTTTGCTGTGCGACCTGTATAAATTTATGTTGAGACATGTTCCAGACAAGTACGTGACGCCAATTATTGTCGACACAGAAGCCAATCCTTACCTTGTCATGCTTCTCTGCTTCCGCTTCCACACCCATTTCAGGAGCTACCCGCTCAAACCTGCAAGATGGCACCAGGTCCCAAAATGGCTGCTGTCTGTCGAAGCTGCTGGTATTAGTCAACCAGTATGTGCTTCCTCAATGCCCAATTCTTCTCTAATTGGGTCATGCACTAGCTTTTGGCCAATTAGACCATTTGCATTTAAACAAATGTTATAAGACAGGCACAACTTGCGTTGAGGGTTGGACCAAAATTCCCCTCCCTTGCCAAAATCCAACCCAAACCTCCCACTTGTCAGGTTCCAGAACCAACTTTGAAAATTTGGCCCTTTATATTAAAGAGATGAAGACATGAATACGCTCTCTGTGTGTTGTACAACACCTGTCTCAAGAAGTATCAGATTCTGGCCATTCTTATTCACTCAGTATTAGGGGTTAGAATCTAGTCCTTCCAAAATCAGCTGTGTTGAAGAGTAATCTTGGTTTGAAATGTTAGCTTGCTGTCTCTCCATGGATGCTGCTTGACCCGCTGTGATCTCCAGCATTTTTGCTTCTCGTACAGATTCCAGAACCTGTAGTCATTTGTTCCTTCCAAAACCTGATTCCATTTTATAGGAATATTCTAGCAGGCCAAGTCTGAGAGACCCAGGAAGGTAGTTCATGCTGACAATTCACTATATTTTCAACTTACTGGCATATTTTCTACTTAATGCTTTTTGTATGACACTAGTGAAATTGTCACCTGTCAAATAAGCATATAATGTTGAACCTTCTGCACCTGGAGTAGTATATCATCCCCAAGATGTACCACACAATTCAAAGACTCTTTTGACACCACCTTCTGAAGTCGCAGCCTCTCTACCCCATTCAAAGACCAGGGAAGCACTTGCATGGGAACACCCACCAAGCAAGTATCTCTCCAAACTTGCTATCCTGATTTGCAGATTACTGTCCCTTCACTGTTGCTGGGTCAAATTCCTGGAATTCCCTTCCCAACAGCACTGTGAGTGAGTCTACACCCCAAGAACAGTAAGAAGGTATATCAGCACCATATCCTTCACGTCCCAAACAGCCTGCTTGGTTTGTTGATCATACCTGCAAGGATAGAACTGTCAGTGAGGAGATGCATCCTTCTAAACCAATCAGTCTTGATTTGGTTGGACAGTTTACTGCATTGCGTGTTATTTTAACCAGTTTTAGCTGTGATAGCCCCTGAGACAGATTTTGATGGAGAATGGGGATTTATGGTGTTGCCAGATCTTTTCATATTCAGCCATGGAATGTGAGTGTCACTGGCCAGGTCAGAGTGCAATTAAGAGTCAGCCACATTTTGTTTACGTGGTTAAGTAAAGATACTGGATTAATCAAAGGAAAACAATATGTCATTGATTAGTTTGTGATTAATTTTCTTTTTGTAGCTTCATAAGAATAAAAAGATGTTTTTAGTACTAACAGAAACAATGAGCCTGGTGAAAGTGAAAGTCCAATATTTTCCTTTAAATCAGTGTCCCTCATAGGACTGAAATCATTTTTTTCACTGGGAGCACTAAGCAGCTCCAGTTGCTATCATTCAGCTGAGAATTTTGGCCAGTATATTTTATTTATAAGGTATTTTACAGTTTATTAATTGAAACCTTCCAGATATACTGTTTTGTGCTTTTATTATAATGCCCCTAACTTTGAACAGTGTTATGCAAATATGAACCACCCCAAAGGTAGAATAGCATGATAAATCTCTTCAAATCACCTATCAGTGCAGCAGTTTTGAAATCAAGGCTTAATTGTTACAGCAGAAAATTATTTCAAAGTGTCACTTAATGGGAAGTCTTGCATTCATACATTATGAAAAACAGAGCTTACTATTTGTGAAGAAATGAAGTAAGTAAATGCCTTAAAACAGTTCGATATTGACAGCATTCTGAAGCACAGTTCTTAAACATTATTAGCATTCAGAATGCATTAGCTGGCCAAACGCTTCAATTTTTGTTTGTAAGTATGTATATAATTTACAGTTCTGGAGAATACAATTTACAAGAGTCATTTTTGTCTGTTTTATTATCTCACAAATAGATGGATGAACTCAACCATATAACAGTTCAAACACTCGGCATAAATATGACCTAAATCTTCGAAATGTACCCTACCATAAAAGTAGCTTACATATATAAAATAAATTAATTCTTGCATGTCATATTAGTTTTTTATCATAAATTTACCATGCAAGTCTGTGAACCAAGTTTGTATTTTTTAGGAGAAAAATCTACAATACATGCAGACACCCTGTGGAAACTTGCTCATTATTTGTCTACATGGCACTTCTGTTGCATTTATCCACAACTCCCCTGGCCCTCTTGAGAATGATAAGTTTATGCAAGAAAATGGGAACTCAATTACTAGACGAATATTATGAAACAGACTTACTAAACTGATGTGCAGAGATAGGAAATCATGACACAACATTATATGAGCTGTATTTTTCTTAAATCAACATTTGAATGAGCATAGTTTTTTAAACTCTGGATTAGCTGGTGGTTGAATATTGAATTCAAAAAGGATGTGCATGTCCAAAGGACAATGACATTTATAAAGGCACCAGAATAGAATTTGTGGGAATTTCTCCCAAACAACTGCAAAAGATTTGGAGGTTGACCCCCTGTTCCTTTGGATGTTCTGGCAGGGTTAGGATGATAGAATGGGATGATAGAATGGGGTTATCCTTGTGGATTTTCCACTTTGATCTCTAATCAACATGCAGATGAATTGAGGGAGATGACTGTGGAATGGCATCTAATAACAGAATGAGTAATTGTCACTCAACAACTGGCTGCCAAGTGTCAAAATATAACCTCTCTGTGACTCTGGGATGAGCCAAATGGAAGTGAAATGCTGCAGAAAGGGGAACAATTCTCTTTTAGAGATAATGCAACTCTTTGATCCATTCTCTGTAACTTGCCTCCTTATAACATTAACTTCCTTTAGTTTATTGGACAGCTAGTAGAGATAAGGCAACAGCATTGAACCAGCACTCAAACAGCAGCCTACAATGGGAACTAAAGTATGTAGCACACTGTCATAAAATATTGTTGAATATCACAGCTCACTGGGATAGTGCACCAAAAACATAAAAGCCCCATGTTTAGTAATTATAACAAGATCAGCCAGGTGGACCTCATAGAATATGAGTTCCCTGATTGTGGCTGTTACCTTGGTCCAATCAGGGAGCCCTGGCTGACAGATACAAACAGGAGTGTCAGAGGTTCTGTTCACTCTGAGGAAGTTGAACCAGTGTCAAGTACCAGGCACCAGTTAATAAAGGATGACTTGGTGATGGGATGCCAGACTTTGTAGAGTTATTTCACAAGTATTCCCAAAGTTATCACAAATGGAAAAAATTGATTAAATCACCAAATTAACCACCATTTTACCTGACTGCCTAATTAAGGTGAAAAGAATATGTACACCAGTTTATCTCATTAATAAATACAACATTTTTTTGTAATCAAACTGTTTTAAACAGATGGCAAAAATTTTGATGATATTAACTGCTAATCCAGAACCCAATAGTTGAAGTTCAATCTCTTCCTTAAAATTCCCATACACACACAAGTAGACCCACAAAAGTCAAGACAAGATACAAATATTGTGAATGGTGAAGGTGAGGCAAAAAAATCAGAGAAGCACAGTTCTGGCAGCAGTCCAGATCACAAACGTTAATTAGTTGTTTTCTGCCAGTGTTTTTAAAAACTCCTTCTGGCCCTTTGCTGATGGTATGAGGTTGTGGATACACTGATTGTCAGTCTTTAATTGGCTGATTGAGGATCAGGCCTTCCAGTGTATCCCCACACCCGCCCCCGCAAAGTGGCTTCTCCCCTCTTTTCCTTTGAACAGTGGATTTGCAAGGATAACAACAGAGAAAAGTGAGGGAGAGTAACATGTTACTAGGAAGTTTATTTCACTGCTCCACACTGAAGGGAGAGAGATGGGTGATATCTCTTCATTGGCTATACAATCGTCATTGGACACACACAAAGTGTAGCTACCAGCCCAAGAGTCAAACAAGTTGTTGTTACCGTACTGAGCACTCATAAGCCCACAGTAACTGGCCCCCATTTGATAAAGAAATCTAAAGACCATCTGTGGGCAAAATTGTCCTGAACACATACACATATACAGGAGGTGCTGGACAACCTAGATTGCTTACTCACTGTTTGAAAAAGGCAGCATTTTAAATATAACTCACAATCTGTTCCTGTAACTTGTTCTTAAAACTGTAAGCGTCTTCTTATATAGTTTCCCTAGCCTAAAGCAATGTCGTTTCCCATTTTTAGTCCACGGTCAATAAAAGAAGCAAAAGTAGCCTTTACACAAATAACAACTGAAGAATACCATAGGATTTATGGCCTGGATCTTCGCTGGGAGCACAGAGCCTGCAGCTCCAATTATCCAACCCAGGAGAACATGGCCTGCAGATTAGAATTGTCATTCCCAGTGACAGGGTTCCCTGGGAGTCAGGCCAGGGATTTCTGAATAAAGTGTGAGACATGCCTAGTACGCGGGTGAACTGGGCGGAACATTATGTTGAATATTTTAAAAGATAAAACAATGAAACAAAAAAAAAGCTCTCATCTTACAAGCCCCACCTCACGTACTCCCCATGCCCTCAGGATCAATCCATGTCATCATCATCGGCGGACCCTCGCAGAATGATGCTCTTTTTCTCTCAGGATGAGACTGTAGGTGGCTGTGCAAACCGATACCACAGGTTCTGTTACACTTGGGGCAGCTGGTGATCATTGGGGTGAGTGGGGCATTGATGTGGCAGTGCACTCCTTTTGCTGTTTTCGCCTGGCTTCCATTTCTTTCCCGACTGTGAGTCTCAAGGTGCTCTATGCCTTCCCGATGTGCCTCCTCTCCTTTGGCTGGTTATAGTCAATCAAGGGTGGTCAGTGCCTCAATGCTGGGGAGGTTAGCCTGGTTGAGGACCAGGGATCCAGCAAATTCACAGGATGCTGTGCAGGCGGGGTTAGTGGTACTGCTCCAGGGCCTTGAGATGTCTGCTGTAGATAGTCCATGTCTCAGAGCCATAAAGGACAGTGGGAACCACCTTAACTATACAAATCATAATCTTGGTGTCAGATCTGATGTTGCTGTTCTCAAATACCCTTTTCCTCAGGTGGCCAAAGGCTGTGCTAGCACACTGGAGGTGATGCTGGATCTCTTCAGCAGGGCTGCTTTGGCCAACGGGACACCTCTGAGGTATTGGAAGTGGTCAATATTCTTTAAATATTCTCCCCATGATCCTTGATAATTGAGGATTTGCTCCATAATGCCAGGCCAGGTTGGTGGAGGACTTTCGTCCTACATGGGTGTTCAGGGTGAGACCTATGCTCTCTTATGCCTCTATAGATGTGCTGACGGTGGTCTGGGGTACATCCTCAAAGCTTGCACACATACAAGCATCAATCCATGTGATTTCATAACATGGATACAAGCCCCATAACCCATCGTATCCTCCATGCCACTTTATACCCTATATTCAATTCTCATAAAACGACATATTCTCCATACCAACTCATGCCCTATAGCCACTTCTATCAACTCCTCATACCATCCATGCAAATCTCTGCCCCTTCACACTCCCTGAGGCATTCAATGCCAACCTATATCTTTCTATCCACCTCCCATTGCCTTCGCTGCCTTTATGCTAAGTTAATGCAAACTCATAACTCCCTAACTATCTCTTTTCCCTTACAAATGCCATGTTAATTCACCCAGTAACAACCGTGAGCAGACCTCAGGATCATGCAGTGATGAAATAAAATAAAGTTTTAAATATCTATTGCAGATTTTATTAAAATAAAACACATTTGGTTTGCACCAATTCCATAATCCTTCAGAATCACAAAATTTCATTCAAGTGCATAATACCTCATAGCTAAACATATTGGAATTTGTCATCCCAATTGCAAGAATCCACAACCAGACAATCAGACTTTGAAATGGCCGTCACTTCCCCATGGTAACATTCAGTCAGGAAATCAGTCATGCAACACAGCAAGCAATTATCTGCATCCAGACATTTTTTCAAAGATTTAAAGGGCAGGAGTTTTAAATGTCTTGACATTTTGACTTTTGTTGGAGATTTTTGATAATTCCTCTTGACTGTTCCAACTCTCAGTTCTAACGACTTCATGCATTTTGCACACGTTCATATTTACCTATATTAAGAGTACCTTACATCTTATCTTTCCTAAGAGCACCTGGCCTCTTTAAAGGGGCATTTGATCAACCACTCCCAGAGATATCCTCTGACCATATTCAAAGGGGAACCTTTCCCCTCCGAAAGTGTCCTCTGACAAACCAAATGAATGAATCCATAAAGTTCAGATTTGTTCCTACCAAGTCGAATTCATACATGCCATGTGTCAGACATCCAGATGACCAAAATCTTTCATGAGTGCAGACAGCTACTGCTTTATATGAGCAGATGCCTCTGTGAAACATGCACGCATGAAACATGACCAGTCCCATTCCTCCCAAGCCTGCTCAGATGGTAGATGTGGTATTCGGGGTGGTGATGTTCACTGGAAATATACATGTAAAATTAAATACGGAAACATATTTATTCCTACACAGTTGCCCTAACGGTATTAATATGCTGTCTCTCACAGACACTATTACTTTCGCAAAGATTAAAGTTACAAGATCTAATTATCTGAGTTTCATTCATAACAGGCCAATGGTTTCTGAACTGAATTGATTCTTTAGCTGAAGTGGATATCTGATAGAAGCAAAAAGATTCTCTGTGTGTTATATGTTTTCTTGTGGTTGAATTGCCAGGAGGTCAGCTCTCAGGTGGATTTGAAATTGGAACACGCCAGGATCAGAACCTTTCTTCAACTTTCAAGGTAGCTCTGTTTTATCTTGACTGCATAGTTGTCATGAGGCTGAATCAATGGTTTTTCAGGGTTGCCTTTCAGATAATATGTTGCATGGTTCAAACAGCTTCAGCTGTAATTTTGAAAATTCTGGTACATGGTTGTCTTACTCGAAGTTGTGCATTCAAAGATACTTTCCAAATGAGGCGGTAGATTAAGCTGGTACACAATCTTTCTTGTGTCTTTTCAGACCCTGAGTGACACAGCAAACATCTTTATAGTCCGGTTAAGGATCCATCACAATACAATGAAAGATATGTGAGATTTATTTCACATGCATCTATCACCCATTGAGTTTTGACATCTCCATTGTCCATTGTGAATTGACTGGTATATTCCTGTTTCTCCGCAGATCTCCTTTTGGAAAGGGCTTGTGAATTTTAGCAGGATAAATACATGAGGAGCATAGGGGGTCAGTCAGAGGGAACCTGGGGGTGAATAACAGGATAAATACCTGAGGAGCGGGGGTCAGTGAGAGTGAGCCTGGGGGTGAACAGCAAGATAAACACCTGAGGAGCGGGATCAGTCAGAGTGACCCTGGGAGTGAACAGCAGGATAAATACCTAAGGGAGGGGGACAGTCAGAGTGACCCTGGGGTGAATCTCAGGATAAATACCTGAGGAGTGGGGTCAGTCAGAGTGACCCTGGGAGTGAACAGCAGGATAAATACCTGAGGAGAGAGGGTCAGTCAGAGTAACCCTAGGGTGAATGTCAGGATAAATACCTGAGGAGTGGGATCAATCAGAGTGAATTTGGGGCTGATTAGCTGCAGGGTAAATCGCCTAGGCTTGGCTGCTCAGGAAGCAAGTTTGCAGACTGCGTGCGTTGTGCCCGGACAGATAGTTATTTTTTGTGGTTGTAGTTTGTTTGGAATAGAGACCATGGGTTTGGTGATTAGTGGGTAAGGTTTGTATGTAGTCAGTTCCTGGATTACTGTCTGTAGTTGATAAGGTTGATTTATTTGGTGGGGTTCGAAAAGGTGAGAGAATCTGGACCTATGGAATGCTCCTCCTGCAATATGTAGGAAATCAGGGACATTTCCAGTGTCCATGGTGACCACACTCAGGAAGGCCCAAGGTATTTTAGACGTATATAAGGAGCAATAAGATAGCCAGGGAAAGGGTAAGTGTATTTAAGGACAAAAGGAGGGAAATTATTTGTGGAACTGGAGGATGCGGATGAGGTCCTT
This sequence comes from Hemiscyllium ocellatum, assembly GCF_020745735.1. Classification (NCBI taxonomy): domain Eukaryota; kingdom Metazoa; phylum Chordata; class Chondrichthyes; order Orectolobiformes; family Hemiscylliidae; genus Hemiscyllium; species Hemiscyllium ocellatum. Next base: position 23,648,623 of record NC_083431.1, read on the forward strand.
ACTGAATACTTTGCATCAGTATTCACAGAGGAGAAGGATATGGTGGACAGTGAGTCTCAGGAGGGGTATGTTAATATTCTGGGGTATGTCAATGTAAAAAAGGAAAAGATGTTGGGTGTTTTAAAAAGCATTAAGGTAGACAAGTCCCCAGAACCTGTTGGGATCTATCCCAGAATGCTGAGGGAGGCAGGTAGGAAATTGCTGGGGCCTTGTATAATATCGCATCCTCTTTAGTCACAGGTGAGGTCCCAGAGGACTGGAGAATAGCCAATGTTGTTCCTTTGTTCAAGAAAGGCAACAGGGATAATCTGGAAATTTACAGGCCAGTGAGCCTTACATCAGTGGTAAGCAAATTAAGGAGAAGATCCCGAGGGATTTACTCACATTTCAAAAAATATGGACTTATTGGCGATAAGCAGTGTGGCTTTGTGCAGGGAAGGTCATGTCTCACACTTGATTGACTTTTGTGAGGAAATGACAAAGACAATTAATGTGAGCAGGGAGATAGATGTTGTCTATATGAACTTTAGGAAGGTCTTTGACGAAGTTCCTTATGGTAGGCTAATACAAAAGGTGAAATCACATGGGATCTGCCGTGAGCTGGTAAGATGAATACAGAACTGACTTAGACATAGAGGATAGAGAGTAGCAGTGAAAAGGTGATTTTTCTGACTGGAGATCTGTGACCAGTGATGTTTCACAGGGACACCTGTTATTCACAATATCTACCAATGATATGGAGGTGAATGTACCTGATTATTAAGTTTGCAGATGAGACAAAGGTTAGGGGAAGTTGCAGATAGTGAGGAGGATTGCCAGAGGATACAGTGGGATATAGATAGGCTGGAAGCATGAGTGGAGAGATGGCACATGGAGTTTCACCTCGACAAATGCGAGGTGATGCAGTTTGGAAGATCTAATGCAGGATGGAAGTATGCAGTAAATGGTGGAATATTTAGGAGCATCGACACAGCATTCAGGTTCACAGTTCCCTGGAAGTAGGAGAAAGTGAGGACTGCAGATGCTGGACATCAGAGTTGAGAGTGTGGTGTTGGAAAAGCACAGCAGGTCAGGCAGCATCCAAGGAGCAGAAGAATCAACCTTTTGGACATATTCCCTTCATCAGGAATGAGAAGGGCTTATGCCCGATGAAGCATGGGCTCATTCCTGATGAGGGGTTTATGCCCGAAACATCGATTCTCCTGCTCCTCGGATGCTGCCTGACCTGCTGTGCTTTTCCAGCACCACACTCTAGTTCCCTGAAAGTGGCAATACAAATGGATAAGGTGGTCAAGAAGGCATACGGCATAGTTGTCTTAAACGGTCAGGGCATAGTGTATAAAAATTGATAAGTCATGTTGTAACTGTATAGAAGATAAATTTGGTCACATTTAAAATATTGTGTACAGTTTGCCATGGTGCAAGAAGGATGTCAAGGCTTTGGTGAGGTTGAGAGGGTAGTAAAGAAGGTGTTTAGTATGCTTGTCTTTGTTGATCATTGTGTTGGATATTGGAATTGGTAGGTCATGTTGCGGCTGTGCAGGACATTGGTTAGGCTATTGTATTCAATTCTCATCTCCTTGCTATAGGAAAGATGTTGGTGAACTTGAATGGGTTCAGAGTAACTTACAAGAGCACGGCCATGATTGGAGGTCTGAGCTATAAGGAGAGGTTGAACAGGTGGGGCTTTTCTCTCTGATGCATTGTATGCCTGGGGTGACCTTACAGCGGTTTATAAAATTATGAAGGGCATGGATAGGGTAAATAGTCAAGGTCTTTTTCCCAGGGTAGGGTGTCCAAAACTAGAGGGCATAGGTTTAGGTTGAGAGGTGAAAGATTTAAAAGGGGGCTAAGGGGCAACTTTTTCACACAGAGGCGGGTGCGTGTGTGGAATGAGCTGCCAGAGGAAGTGGTGGAGGCTAATACAATTACAACGTTTAAAAAACACCAGATGGGTATATGAATAGGAAGGATTTAGAGGGATATGGACCAAATGCTGGCAAATGGGGTTGGATTTATCAAGATATCTGGTCAGCATGGACATCTCTATGACTATGACTCTATGACAAGCAAAAGGTACAACTTGTATGGCACCTTTGAGATAATAAAATCTTTCCAAGGAACTTTACTGAAGCATTATGAAAACAAACATCGACGCAGATCCATCAAGGAGGAATGAGAGTAGTTGATTAAAAGCAAAAGTACTTTACAGAAGGAGATAGATATGAAGTAGCTTAGGGAGGGAAATCTAGAGCTTTGAGGCTAGGCAGTTGACAGTATGGCCTCCATCTGTGGAGAAAAGCATCATTAAAATCTACCAAAGATGGAACTCAAAAAGTAGCCGGCAAATTAAGCAGTCAGCAAGCAGTTGTGAAAAACAAGGAACAGAAAAGGAACCAACAACTCTGTTGAAACCTTTGGCACATACAATGTACTGACTCCCAATAAACTTCTAAACCTTAAAAGTAGAGTTGGATTGGCATTATCTGGGCTGTAAGAAGGTATTGTGATGTTTTTTGCTCCAGAATAATATATAATTTACGGAAGAGTATAATAAGGGGAACAGTTATAAGACTGAGTTATAATTTGACAGAGGGTTGGTTCCCCCATACAGTTTGGATGATTCTAATCTATTATCTTTAATTTCATGGTTAGATACAATCACTGTTGAAACTCTTTGAATGATAAAAACAAATGTTGATTTCTTCATGGTTTTATTTGGGTGTGAGTCTGTTTTATGAGAATAGTTTGTATGTTAATCTGAACTGTCATGAATGTTAATTCTGTTTTTTAATGTTAATGACAAATGTCATTACCTCCTAGTCAGGAAGTTTATCAGTTGAACACTGGATTTGGAAGCAATCTATCCTGTCTTGAATGCTAACAGGTTTGATTTAGTCCTTCACCTCTGTCAGGATGTTAGGATGGGGTGAAACGAGGGAATTATGAGGAATGCACAAAGCAATCACATCTCAAATGCAGGATCTCTGGCTATTCAACAATGGCTATGTGGATCGGTCCTGTGACACGGTAGTAGTAATCCTACCTCTGAGCCAGGGGCCCAGATTCAAATCCCACCAGCTCCTGAAGTGTGTCTGAACATCCCTGAACCTGGTGATTGGAAAACCTCTGCTAACAGGCACTTTGATCAATCACTGTCATCACTGCAGTGTTATACAGAAATAGAAGGACTCTTGCTCCTTCCAACTACATTTTAATTTATTTCTCTTCCTCTTTCCCTACTTTGCCTCACTTTTGGTGTTGTCGCACTGTCCCGATGGGCAGTGTTTCCAACTGTTTTTATCTAATTAGTAACACGGGTGATTCCGTAATGGGAAAATGGGAAAAAGGTAAAAAGGCTCTTGTGGCTTTGTGGTGGTGGTAGGCCCATCCCCTGTACTTCAGCTCTCACCCATTCTCTTCCCTCCCAAAACAGCAATTTTAAGGAGGTAGCCTAGACTCTAACTTTTTTCCTATTTTAAAGGCAAATGCGAAGTGCTGTGTTCCAGATGCAATTCGACATGAAGCCAAATACAATTTGTTCAAACAAGACAGTTAAAATACAAAAGAAATTAACTTAGAATAACATAACTCTCTTGGAAAACTTAGCAGAATAATAGATACAGCAACTGTTACTAATAGGTAAAAACGAGGACTGCAGATGCTGGAAACCAGAGTCTAGATTAGAGTGATGCTGGAAAAGCACAGCCGGTCAGGCAGTATCCGAGGAGCAGGAAAATTGATGTTTCGGGCAAAAGCTCTTCATCAGGAATAGAGCTATTACTAATAAACTGTTCCAATATACAGAGGAACCTCGATTATCCAAAGGCTCTTGGGTAGGGAGTATTTCATTTGGTTAATCAAATTCCAGATCATCAAATGCTGGATAGCATAGATTAGCCAAGCAGTGGGACCTTGTGATCTTGCCGGATAATCCTATATTCGGATAATTGAATGCCGGATAATCGAGGTTCCTCTGTAGTAACATTCCATAAATGCACCCTTTGGAAAAAGGCAAATTCAGAAATCGGATTTTCTGACATGAAATGCTCACGTAGGAAGAGAAACCCCAACTTCTAGCTGTGACTGAGAGAGGGGAAAAAAAAGCTTTTACTTCTTCAAAACTTCAGCAGCTTCTGCCGAATCTTAAAGCCAAAAAGAAAACTAGAAATTCTGGCCTGTGAGGGCTGGTGTGTGTGATGCCAGAAAGGCCCAGCAGGTCAGGCAGCATCTGAGGAGCAGGAGAATTGACATTTCGGGCATAAGCCTTTCATCAGGGCATTCGTGATGAAGGGCTTAAGCCTGAAACATCGATTCTCCTGATCTTTGGATGCTGCTTGACCTGCTGTACTTTTCCAGAATGACACTCTCGACCCTGATCCCCAGAATCTGCAGTCCTCACTTCCTTCCTGTGAGGGCTGGCACACCCATCCAGGCTGCTTCTATTGTTCCAACGTTAAAAAAACCCCAAGGCCTCACAAGTGTTTACATGACCACAGATTGTTCAGTACTTCTTGTTCAATCTCTCTCTCAAAATAAACCAGGACAAAATACACCTCTTAAAGCCACAGCAGTGTCATAGCATCCACATCCAGAGGATCATAAGCCACCATCTCTGCCACCTCCAGTGGTGTGCTACCACCAGACACATATTCTCCTCTCCGCTCTTGTCAGCCTTCCCCAAGGACTGTTCCTTCTGAGACACCCTGGTCCAATTCTCCTTCACTCCCAACAAGCCCCCAATAGCCCCTTGGCACCTTCCCCTGCAGCTGCAAAAGGTGTAACACCTGCCCGTTTACTTCCTCCCTCCTTAGTATCCAAGAGTCCAAACACACCTTTCAGGTGAAGCAATGCTTTACCAACATTTTGCTCAATCTAGTCTACTACATTCACTGCCCACAGTGTGGTCTCCTCTACATTGTCTAAATGAAGCATTGACTGGGAAACCATTTCGCAGAAATCCAACATTTTGCCCTCAAAAGAAGACTCCAAGTTTCCATTTGTCTGTCACTTCAACACACCACCCTGTTCCATGGCCAATATCTCTGTCTCAGGCATGCTGCAGTGCTCCAGTGAAGCTCAGTGCAAGCTGGAAGAACTGCACCTTATTTTCTACGTGGGAACTCCACAACCTCGGGATTCAATATTGAGTTCAAAAAATGTTAGGGCATGAGGCACCTTCTCCCATGTCCTGACCCCCATCCCCACCACCACCATCACCTCAGCAGCACATCTCCCTCCCCAAAACCAGGCCTTGTTATCACATAGCCTATTACACACTACTCCTTGCCAGCCACTAATAGTCCTCATTAGCAGCTTTTCATTGTCCTCGGCTGACTGTTGTCTAGGAGAAAGTGAGGACTGCAGGTGCTGGAGATCAGAGCTGAAAAATGTGTTGCTGGAAAAGCGCAGCAGGTCAGGCAGCATCCAAGGAGCAAGAGAATCGACATTTCAGGCATAAGCCTTTCCTGAAGAATTCTCCTGCTCCTCGGATGCTGCCAGACCTGCTGCACTTTTCCAGCAACACAGTTTTCAGCTCTGACCGTTATCTACTCTTTTCTCTATCCACTGTTCTTCTTTGTCTTTGGGCTCCATCCCCACCCAATCTTTACACCTTACCCCTCCCAACACTCTATCTTCTGCGTAAAAATCACTTTTCCCTAGCAACATTAGAAGGATCACTCAACCTGAAACATTAACTTTGATTTCTTTCTGCAGATGCTGTCACACCTGCCAAGCCTTTCCACCAATTTCTGGTTTTTGTTTCCAATTTCAGATGTTTGGATGTCCAGAGGGGAAGGGTGAGTGTGGCTGTGTCCATGCATCTTGCCCTGGGTTATGGTTTGGCCATAGGCCATTCTGAGCATTCAGTGGTCATTCAGAAGAAGCATTGAGCAGAATCTGGCAGGTACATGCTCTGGTTTCCTTGTCGAGTTCTCCAGACATCAAACTTGTCTAGAGTGATGAACGTGAGAATATTAATGAGATGAGTTGTGCCGTTAACAATGCATTTAACAAGCATTAATCCCCGTCAATTGGCATCTCACTGCTGCCTAGCAAGAATCTTGCAATGCTGCTAAGAAAAAAGCATGAAACAGGGCAAGGTGATCCAGTTGCAAAGATGGGTCTCACCGGATTTGTTGTCTGATGCTGTCATACATCTCACTATATTCCTCATTGCTCAGACTCAGCCCCGTCCTTAATTGAGTGTTTCTTTTGTCAGCATTAATGTAAAATTCAACAGCTCTGCTCTTTAAAAAGGCATATAAATGGGCTAATTTACAAATTTGCACTCCAATTAATATTTGTGTCTGTATATTTTGGAAAAACTAGAACACTGCTAGTTCTTGCTCATCGCCGATCTGCTGTTAGCTCCAGGGAGATGCCTCGGTTTGATTCAGCACACGAGCTGATTTTTTTGTTTGTTATGCTGCCTCCATCCCATCCTTTTCTAATGACAACACAACTGGAACTCGCTGAATGTGTAGACCCCCTGCCTCTTCTAACTCTTAATCCCAGCAATGCACACAACACTGGTTGAGTAATACAGCTTCTTCCAGACTGGACCTGTCATACCTAATAATTATGAGTAAGTAAAAGGAAATTCAGATCCTCGCACAGTCCTTGAGCTTAAGTGGAGTGAATGACATTCAGTGGTGTCTCTTGTAAAAAGAAAGTCCAGACATCCATATTACAGGTCAACAAATCAACTTTTGAAAGTAATGCTCAACATTAACTCCCTCAATCCAATTAGTATCAGGTCTCATGTGTAGCTATGGGGACTAATCCTACTGGGGTCGATATAAGGTTACAATTCATTTTCTCCCATTTGTTATATGAGCAACCTCTCCTGCCACTGGATGAATTTGCAAACATTTTCTTTCCAATACTATACCTTTCTTAGCTTTTCAGAAGCCACACACTGCTAGTTATAATGGGGCAGCACACTGGCTCAGTGGTTAGCACTGCTGCCTCACAGCACCAAGGATCCAAGTTTAATGTCACCCTCAGGCGACTGTCTGTCTGTGTGGTGTTTGCACATTCTGCATGGGTTCCCTTTGGGTGCTCTGGTTTCCTCCCACAGTCCCAAGATGTGCTGGTCAGATGGATTGGCCTTGCTAATTATACAATAGTTTAGATCAGAGTGGTGCTGGAAAAACACAGCAGGTCAGGCAGCATCCGAAGAGCAGGAAAATCGACGTTTTGGGCTTTTGTCTGAAACGTCGATTTTCCTGCTACTCGGATGCTGTCTGACCCGCTGTATTTTTCCAGCACTACTCTGATCTAACCTCTGGTTTCCATCATCTGTAGTCCTCACTTTTGCCTAATTGTACAATAGTGTCCAGGGCTGGTAGGCTGGTAAATCTGGGATTATGGGGTAGGGGGCTGAGTTTGGGTGGAATGTTCTTCAAACTGTCAGTGCAAACTCGATGGACCAAATGGCCTCTACGAGCACTATTGGAATTCTATGATTCTTAATAGGTCAGCCTTTCAATATGGAGCCCTGTTCTGGGGAGTCTATCAAATGACTGTATTTATCATTCAGTTTATGTTTCTAACTTCGCAACTGAAAATTATTTTCCATCATTTATAATTTCCAATTGCAATGAAAAAATAATTTTAATTAAAGCAAGCTATGGCAGTTAAATTATTAATTCCACCTGGTTGTGTTTCTAATCTACATATTTGGTCAGCATGTTAGTTTTAAGAAGGTGACCTTATCTGAACATTTGGTTATACTGCGTTTATCAATTTGTTTCTAAAGTAGCAAGGAAATGCCTTCCATAAGTAAATCACAATAATGAATGTGTTCAATACTAATTATCCAAATGGGGATAATTCAGAATCTCCTCATCTCTCTATCTGTTAATTAATTAATGGTTTAAATGTCATCTTGATGGGAAGTGCTTGTCAGAAATGGAATCCACGATCGTGATTTACAACTTGGCTTCCAACTGCTCGAAAGCTGTAGCACCCCAGGGTTAAATTTAATTCAAATGTAAGATAGTCAATTGTTCTCTAACAATTTTGCTAAAACTCCCCATCGGGAAAGCAGTATGAAGCATTGATGGGATATATGCTTCCCTTCCTACTCATTGTCATTTGTTGGAACCTGAAATATTAAATTAAAATTAGTGGTTTGTCATCCTGTAACAGATTTGTTCTGTGCTATGTTGAATACGGTAATTGAAGGGATTACCCACTGTGTTGCCGAGGAGGCCTTTTCTAAAGAGCAGCCTTTCAAAATATCAAGTACCTGTGTGAGGTGCCTAATCCAGTCTTAGCAGCCAGAGCAGAATGGAGACTGTCTGATCAGGCTTGCTTGATGACTGTTCTGGCTCTGCTTTACTTATTAAATGTTTTTCAGGTTCGAGGACTGATTAAAAGTGTGACTAAATGTTAAAAAATTGGCAAGTTTGTGTCTACTGTTTTACATTTACCGTATTATTTGAGGTACACAGCATTCCACAGAACTTTCTGCTTCAATATAATATAAAGAGGGAATTTTACAGTTTCTGCGATCACAGATCCTGAACTTTGAAACAAGAAGACTCAAATATAAAATGTCAATGAACGAAATATTGAATTTTCACTTTCACTGGTCACCAGTTGACTCCTCTAGCTCCATGTATTTAGCTAAACTAAGATTCAATCACTTTAAGGTATGTTGAGATTTGTATTTACTTCCCTTAATATTGTAATTATTAAATTTAAATACATATACCATGTTTACTTGTATTTCAGCTGTAGAAAATATCATAGAGACACAAATTATTGATGACACAAGAGGTCATTTTGATACCAGGCTAGGAGAATGAATCCATGCAGACACTACTGAGAATATTGAACACAGGTATCTTTGCTTCTGCCATATAAGAAGCTCTGACAGATAATACATGACAAGCCTTAGCACAAATCTTGTGTCTAACAGACCCTTCAGTCCAACCCGTCCATGCCGACCAGATATTCCAACCCGACTCTATGACTCTATAAAAGATATCACTGTAGACTATTTGCTGGCACCAAGGTTAGAGCTCTTTTGTTGATGTAAGGGACAGTGTTTCACTTTTAATGATTCTAGTGTCCACCCATATTGTACATTCAGAAGCCACATACTGCTAGGTGTTATTATCCGTCAATAACTTTTAAGGGATGGAAGCCAATGAGCTGAAGGTGTACAATTTACCACAATGTGGAGGTGCCGTTATTGGACTGGGGTGGACAAAGTTAAAATTCAAGCAACACCAGGTTATAATCCAACAGGTTTATTTGGAAGCATTAGCTTTCAGAGTGCTGCTCTTTCATCAGGTAGCTGTGAATCAAGATCATAAGACACAGAATTTACAGCAAAAGATTATAGTGTCACACAGCTGAAATGATATATTGAACCAACCTAGATTGCTGTTAAGTCTTTCATCTTTTAGAATGGGTTGCAGATTTCAGTTCATTAATGTGTAAATTCCAGAACTTTGTTTAAGTCACGTTCTCGAGCTAACTTAAGTTTTTATTAAAAAAAGTGACATCGCAGCTCAGGCAATATATTGGCACGGTGGCTCAGTGGTTAGCACTGCTGCCTCACAGCACCAGAGTCCTGGGTTCGATTCCCACCTGTCTATGCGGAGTTTGCACATTCTCCCTTTGTCTGCGTGGGTTTCCTCTGGGTGCTCCGGTTTCCTCCCACAATCCAAAGATGTGCAGGTCAGGTGAATTGGTCATGCTAAATTGCCTACAGTATTAAGTGTATTAGTCAGGGGTAAATATAGAGTAGGGGAATGGGTTTGGGTGGGTTTCTCTTCGGAGGGGTGGTGTGGACTTGTTGGGCCGAAGGGACTGTTTCCACACTGTAGAGAATATAATCTAATCTAAAGGTGTGAGGACAGAGTCTGTCTGTATCCCAATCTTGAGTCAGACTGGTTCTATTTCCAAAGCAGGAATTTATAAAATGTTGTTTGGATTGACTGCCTGCAGATTGTGTGCATTTTGAGAAAATAGAATGTATCTGCAGATATAATTCTGCAAATACAAATTCACCCAATAGATGTGTGTATGCATGCACGAAAGAGAGTGTGAGAGTGTGCATGTGAGTATATGCGTGTGAGTGTGAGTGCGCGTGAGAGAGTATGTGTTTGTGTGTGTGCATGCATGCTTGGTCAAGTGTGTATGTGAGTGTGATGGAGTATAAACCTGTCAGAGGGTGTGTGTGTGTGGGGTGTGAGTGTGGGGGATTGTATTTGTGTACGTATGAGAGAGAGTATGTGTATGAGGCAGGGTCTGTGTGAGTGTGTGAGTATGTAAGAGTGTGTGTGTATGTGTGTGAGAATGTAGTGGTCTTTAAAAGTCTTGATCAATGTGTTTAGTTCATGAGTGTGCTCTTTGGCTGGATTGGCTGGTAGTTGCCTGTAGTAGTTCTGGTTGTTCACTTGTCTGCATTTGCAGAATTATATCTGCAGATAGATTCTATTTTGCTCAAAAAGCAACATAATCTGCAGGCAGTCAATCCGTTTAACATTTTACAAATTCCTACTTTGGAAATAGAACCAGTCTGACTCAAGATTGGGATACAGACAGACCTAACTTTATACCTTTAATACATTGTCTGAACTGAGATGTCACCTTTTTTCGTAAAACCTTAAGTTATCTCAAGAATGTGACTTAAAAGAAGTTCTGGGATTTACATATTAATGAACAGAAACCTGCAACCCATTCTAAAAAATGAAAGACTTAATAGCAATCCAGGTTTGTTCAATATGTCATTTCAGCTGTATGATACTGTCATCTTTTGCTATAAATCTCTGTGTCTGAAACCTGTTTACCACTGTAAGCTCCCAGAGTGCCAGAAGATCTTCTCTGGACTGGAATGTTTCATACAGCAAAATGCTTCATGCTACTTTTTGAAAATTAATGAATTGAGGAGGAAGAGCACAATTAAATTCTCTGGATTCAGATGTTGGATTATGTTTCAACTTATACCCGAGCAATTCTTGAGCTCCAATTTGCCATCATGTGAGAACATTGACTAGAGACAGGAGACCAAAGTGCGCGTTATGCTCGGCTGTTCTTACACAATGACCAAGTGATCAGTTAACGAGGAACATTGACAGAAAACCTAAGCAGATCTCCATTCATTTTTGTTAGTCATGGGTGTCACCAGGGGCATGCTATAAAATTAAAAAATAAAATTAATAAAGATGAATTAATGTTCAGTACATTTGATATGTCATAAACAATTGCGTGATTGCGAGTCAGAGTCACAGCTAAAATACTTAAAATTTTACACATGTTGCGTAGAAGAATTTTACCAAAAGGTGAGAATAGAGGTGGTGGTGGAACTAAAATTGTGGGGAGTCAAGCCTTCCCAATAATGTCATTCTGTCGGGATACCATACCCAAGGCCTGTAACATTAGGGACCCAGAATCAGGCAGGCAGTGCGCACATGAAGTTGGGCAGCCAATTTAATCAGGCAAAGGCCTAGTGAGAGGTTGGTTTACCAGGTCATCAACATTGTGCTCACAACAGTTTACTGCCACCACAACAAGAAGGTCATCATCTAATTGGAGATGTCTTCCTGTGACACCAAAGCAAAGAGAGGACGATGGTTAGGGGAGAGATATCTTCCCATCAATATCCTCCTCTTGTACTCAGCACTGGGATTTGTTATTTAATTATTATATTTAATTATTCATAATAGTTAAATTTAATATGGTAGTGTAGCTACAAGGTTCTTCTAAAAGAAAATACATCGTGCACACAAAAAAGTAGTTTTCTACACTAGAAGGCTTATTCTGCTGAGGCCTTGGTTTGATTCTGCCATTTTCTTTCTTCAAATTGTCATCAAAATAAAAACAAAATTGTATGATGTCACCTCTCCTTATTTGGCATGAATGCCAGCTGGAGGTGGAAATCTGCATCTAAAAATTTACATCTTACTTTGCACTCTACTCCTAAAATATATTGCAAAGTCCCACAAAAAGAAATAGAAAGCATACACTTACTTATAGACTGTGCATCCAGAGATACCTTTACTGAACTAAAACTATTGAAACAATGTTAATCGCTCACCTTGCTGAGAAACAGATAATCCTAAGAAAATAACACTGAAATCTTGCTTGTTAGAAGATCCAGGTAATATCTGGAAAATTCTCGAAGACCTGCTCAATGTTAGAATTAACTCCAGGATTAAAAGTTTCCAACTCCATCATTTAGACAGCAACCCCAAGAAAACACTAATCAGTTGCTGGAAGATGCTACAGGCATGAGTCTGACTCTGTTGAAAAGGAACTGTCAGAGAAGCTTATTGAATTAGTGATCACCTCTACACTGATTAAAGTCTTTAGAAAGGATCTTCTGAGGAAGAGAAAGTGCCATATCATTGGATCGAGGATGAAGCCATTGTGGCAGGCAACAAGATCTTTAGGAGCAGTTTATGCTCTTGCTACCATCAACAAAACACATAAAATCAGTCAAAGCTGGTACAATTTGTCACATCTACTGAAAGTATCTGGAATGCCTGTGGCCTCAAGGGGCATTGGGAACAATTATAGGCAACCTGGTTCCAAAGAGCAAGCCAGCCACAAAGTGCAACACAAGTGGCCAACAAGCCAATACAACATTACCCACTGGCAGCAAGGAAAGTGTTAAGAAAATGTTAAAGTGCAAATAAGATCCAGAGTCAACCACATGTAAGAGAATGACCATGTTTTCCATATTGTTAACTTGATACACCATGTTGAGGGTATAAGGCAAACAGAGGTTTTCTCGGAACATTAATGTCATCTGTCCTGAAAAGACAAGATGACACGAAAGCTAAAATCGAATTGGGGGATAGTGCTAACATATTTCCACTAAACATCCTGAAAGACACATACCTCAGCAAGTGGTGTTCCATGGTACAACCTTGAATGAAATCATCTCACAGCAAAATGAAGTGCCAATTCTACATATTGGAGGAATCACACTGCATTGGCAATATGCAATCTCATCTTGGCTTCCCAAAATTTTCAACCGAGTAGTCACCAATGTCCATTAGTTGCATAAAATACATAACATTCACATATCGCATACAGTCACATTTCATGAGATTCAAGCCATTATACTTTTGCTGAACAGATAACTCACTTGCAAATGATTCAATGAACCATCTCTAAGTAATGAATGTTAAGTGAGATTAAAATAAGTACCAGGATGATGACATCTGACATTCTGATCAGATTACATAACTCACACAAAGACTATGATATTCTCTTAAATCACACACTAATGCACTGGACTATGAAGTTGAAGGTGTTCTCAAGTTGAGTCTGTCACACATTGGCCAAAGCCAGTGGGAAGAGTTGCTATCAGCAACTACTGAAGATAAGCAACTCAAGAGTTGCGAAAGATCATTGTCCAGGAAGGGTCTTTTATTTTATTTGTTCATAGAATGTGGGAATTTCTAGATAGACTAGAAATTATTTTCCATCTCTAATTGCCATAGAGAAGGTGGTGGTGAACTATCCTCTTGAGCTATGGCAGTTCTTGCAGATTAGGGACACTACAATACTGTTAGGAAGGGTGTTGCAGGATTTTGGCTCAGAAACAATGACACAATGACAAAATATTTCCACATCAGGGTGTTGTATAAGTTGGAGAGGAACTTGCAAGTGGTGGTATTTCCATGGACCTGCTGTTCTTGGCCTTCCAGCTGGTAGAAGCCACGGGTTTGAAATATGGTGTAGGAGGAGCTTTAGTGAATGCCTGTTGTCCATCTTAAAGGTGGCACACACTACTAACACCATGCATCACTGGTGAAAGGACTAAATGTTGAAGATTTTGGATGGGGTGCCATTCAAGTAGGATGCTCTGTCCTGGGTGGCTTTAAGCTTCTTTGCTGTTATTGTTGATACAGTCGTCCAAGGAAATGGAGAGTATTTCATCACACTCCTGAATTGTACCTTGTAGTGGGTTCACAGTCGTTTGAAATCAGGAGGTGAGTTACTTGCTGCAGAATTCCCAATCTCTGATTTGCTCTTGTAACTACAATATTTACTTGACTGGTTCAGTTCAGATTTTTATCAATGGCAATGCCCTAGGATGTTGGTATCTGATAGCATTAAAGAAATAGCTGTGAACATTTGGCAATACAGAGATGAACTTGGTCTCTGACGGCAAATCATTTTCAAGGACAAACATGTTACGCAGGGATATATGTGTCAAGAATGTATAAGACAGCAATACATATTGCCAGGGATAAATCAGAATATTCACCAACTTGTAAATACGTTAGACATGCAAATGAAACAATGTTGAGCATTGTAGGTAGTCTCTACATCTACACAGCATTCCATCCATTCCTTGGATGAAAGCAGCAACAGATGTATTCATTGAGCATGGGGAAAATTATACCCTTGTGATGGATAACTGCTCCAAATTCCCATTGTTTGATGACTTAGCAACACATCAAATGTGAGCATCACTGACGTGATGATTGCAGTTTATTTGATGTCCTGGAATGGGTAGAGCCTGATAATGGATAGCAGTTGGCTAACAAACCATTTCAAGACTATTTCAAGACATGTACAAAATGGGGAGTGACTCATATCACCTCATTACCGAAATATCAACCTAATGTCCGCCCATCGTGGAGGCTTTTCCTCTTGTAGGGGATTTACAATGAGGGGCCACTATTTTAAAGAAGGATTGTCTAATTGAAACAGAGATAAGGCATTTTCATTTTCTCCCGGAATATCATGAGTCTTTAGTGCTCTATTCCCTAAAAGGTAGTGGAAGCAGAGTCTATGAATACTGATGAAGGCAGATGTGGATAGATGCTTGGGAAAAAAATGGGGTAAAAGGTTATCAGTGGTAGGCAGGAATAAAGTTAGATCAGTTATCATCTCATAAATTAATAGAGCAGGCTTGCGGCTTGAAGAGTCTGTCTCTGTTCCTTCTTCATATGTCTTTCTAAGATAGGCACACAGTTGCAAATGCCCAAAAGAACCGTGTTATTTTTATCTTCTCATCAAAACAGCTCCAAAACTTGCAATATTGCATTAAATAGCAGACATAGCGGTGGAGTATTCAGGTTATCGATAAGCAAAACAATAGTTAAATGGGCAAGAGTGGATGGTGGTCATGTAATTTTCTGCAGTCTGTGGAATCTGGCCAGTGACGTAGGTTTGGAGAATCACCTTGAATATCCCACATATCTGGTACTTGTGCCAAAGTTGTATTAATTTTCATATTATTGCGAAAGGTTTGCAAATTAAAATTGTCATGAAGCTGCTTAAAAAAATGGAACGCTCAATATTAACCACCTTTCCCTCTCGGTGTATGTGAATGTGTAATGCATTGGAACATTTCACGGGCCAATCTTGCTTCATTGTGTACACAGTAAACAAAAAGTGGGGAGGTGATTAATCCGAAAGCCCAGGAAATGTTCTGTGGGCTGTGGCAAATCGTATGACTTGAATTCAATTTTTTTTAAAATTAAGAGTCTAATGGAGACCATTGTCAGGAGAAACTGATGTTCTTTAGAGAAGAAAGTCTGGCATTCTTATGCATTGATGCAGTCAAGAAGGTATTAGATGATTATTTGGTTTGGAAGGATGTGCAGGGATATGGAGAAAAGACAGGAGGTTAACATTAGGTAATTGATCTGGTGCAGATATGATGGGCTGAATGGCCTCTTTCTATGCTACAGTGATTCTGTACAAAGGAAATGTCTTGCAATATTCAGTATCAGTTGCTGCAGTTATAGAAATTTCACCTTTCTGACTTCAATTCTGAGCAATACTAAGCAAGTTATTATTGTAGTGAGGTATCAGAATACAGGTTTTTTATGCACGAGACAAGGAGACTGACATTCCAGCCAATCACTTACTTTTCATCACACTTTGTAATAACCTTTCTCACTGGTATAGATTAGTAATGAACCATTGAATCATAGAAAACACGGGACAGTGAAGGATGCTAATCTGTATATTGTGAATATGTTGGCCAATAGTGAACGAGCCAGTTGTTTTTGCACCTTCCTACATTTGGCTGGTAGTTTCTGTACTCTGTCTGTTCAAGAACATTGATGCACTAAAAGAAGTGGCACATCCTGAAAGATGAGAGATTTGGTTTGCTTTCTGATATTTATTTTTCTGTTGTGTACAATTTCCTCAGTTCTATTTCAGAAAATAAAGTGCCACAAATTGCAAACTGATACAAGTACAATGACAGACACTGAATAATTAATGGTCCCGTTTTGAACATTTACAAAACAAAAATCTGATCCAGTGTGAAATATTTTTTGTGTTCTCATGGAAAGAAACAAAAAAATCACGGGCAGAATTTAGTGGAGCCTGCTAGAGTGGGCATGAGAATGGGGGGAGAATTCTCGGGAAAGTTGTTCCCAGCTAATTTGGGGGAGAGTGAGGTTCTGGTACAGCAATCTCACCCGCTGACCTACAGATGTGAGAATGAGCCAGTGGACAATAATTATCCCTGAGCCCACTGGGATTTCGAAGTACGACTTGCAGGGAGTTGTGAATTCATGGGACTACAGGGAAGCCATCATTAACAGGCACTCAATGTCCAATTAACAGACCAGCAGTGGAAAGCAAGAAGTTACTCAATCAGCACATCACACCCATCCCTGCCTCTGATCCTCCTGTTCTCTCCGCTCCAGTGATTTGCCACTCCACAATTCGCACTGCATGAACTAATTCTGCCCCAGAGAACTTCCACACATTATCATTTCCTCCAGCTTATTTATTACTTCACAGTCCCATTGTAGTTTAATTTGTAAACAATCATGATTCCAGATGACGTCCCAGCTCTGGCAACTCAAGTCCTGAACTTTGATTTATTATTCTTCAATTTCTTTGGCATTTAAAGAAATCAGTTCAATCCTCATTTTCCATTGGCACATAGTTAGGACTGTCCATGACAGATTCCACAACACTGTGACACACACTGCAACAGTCTGACACATACGCATCTGATACTGCGAAGACAATACACAGTCTCATACTTTATCTCCAAAATCAATAAAATGATATTCACTTCCATCACAGACGAATTGAAAAGGTGAATGATATTGCCATTTTTCAAGTCTGGAAAGCAGTTACCAAGTCTGGAAGTTTATCAACCAAGTTCTCGGACACAAGCGCAAAACAAGAAAACATAACACTAAGATGCTGTAAATCTGTTATAAAAACAGAAAATGCTGGGAATACTTAGCAGGTCTGACCGTATTTGTGGAGACAGAAACAGCGATAACAGTTCAATTCAAGGACCTATCTTCAGAACTGAAGGGTAAGAGAAATGTAACAGCTGTTAAGGAAGTGAATTGGTTAGGGATGATGGATAAAAGGCGAGATCTCTGAGACATTTGATGTAGTATTTGATTTTATGAAAATTTAATGCAGAATTGCATGCTCACACATGCTTCCAAAACAGCATTATAAAGAAAGTAAGTGAAGATCAGAGTTGTACAGTTCATTCCATGCATAAAATAACCTTCACAAATCATTCAAAAAATGCAATTCCTCTCCCCTACTATGTTGCTTTCTTGAGTAGTAGCTCCCAAATCCATGACCACCACAACTTTAAAGATCATGGTGAGCAGATGTACAAATATTTTTACATCCAAATTCGCTTACCCATCATATACACCATCCAGTCTTGAATGTACCTCAGGGTATTATCCAGGATATACCCTAAGTGAAACAGCAACTGTACCTGGAGGACCATCAACCCGGTGAAAGACAATCTTTGGTCTGCTAGAAAGCTGTTGGTCTTCCAATGCAATGCCATGCTGACCTCAATCGAATGTTTGGCATTCCAAGGTTGCAGACTGCATGCTGACGGATTTGCTAAAAGCTGGAACAACTGCCACCAAGGTGCAGTGGGAAAAAAACAGCTGTCTGAAGTTTTTCTGCCAAAGTATAAAGAGGGTCTGTTCAATTATCGGACCCTCTCGCTGTCTCAAAATGAATGGAAATAGTTTCCTGCATGAACAGAAAATGTCTTTGCTTTGCAGCTGCTGGGAAGTTCTGAAGAATGTCAAGTTGCAATGTGTTGTTTGTGCTTTTTCAGCAAAATCTGTACAGAACTGTGTTAGGAACTTTTTTAAGTACTTATGGAAAAAAATATGAATAAAGTATATTTTAAAATAAAAAAAGGTCACGATTACATTGCTGTTCCAGTTTAAACTCCCAGAGTGCTCACTTGACAGCACTGTGGGAGTGTCTTCACCACAATAGGCTGAAGGGATTGAAGGAACAAGCTCACAGTTACTTCTGGACAACTGGAGACTGACGATTGCTCATGATGCCCTTAATGTTCTTTTTACGCACCCATTCATTCATGAATTGGTTGGTTATTATTTTTGAAATGTTTCATATATTCATTTATGGATCTTTAACAAAACTCTGCATAAGGAAACAATCAGTGAACTCTAGATCATGTATTTTATGGGAAGGGGGTTGAACTTCTTTGCCCTCTTCTCCCTTGCCCCAGACTTAAAGTTGGCCCAGAATTGACTGATGATAAGCTAGGCTGCCCTGCAGACAAAATGGGCTCTAAGTGACTTATAGCTTAAAAAAAAGGTATCTCCAGATCGTTAAGGGTTAATGGCTAATGGCAAATTGGATATGACAATGAGCAATTGAAGCAAAGTGGAAAAATACATGAAAGTAGGCCTGGTGTAATAAAGCAGCCTGTTTTATCTAGGAGGTAACTGTATAACCTCTTTGGGGGAATGGAACCATCTGGAGATATTTTCAACTTGTTTTATGCACAATGAAATGTCTGGAAATGTATTGGAAGTACTGCAAAATGGTATACAGAGTAGTATTACTGTCAGGGACTTTGTCTCACTCATTGGGCTTTCCCCATTGGACTGAGTTCATGAGACCAGTGCCATAGAATCGGAGACAGAGCTCCACATGCCAGTCATCCAAGTTCCTGGCATGGAGACAAAACAATGAGACTCATTAGTTTACATATGTACAAAGTAATTTGGGCTAATAGACTTGCTAATTTGTTTGTATCCATATTAAATAGATTAAATTAATACATTAGCTATATACAGAAGTACACATGACTTCTTGTAATAATTTTGATCAGATCTTAAAGAACCCATGAGGTATATTTAGCCTCACAATACAGTGACCTTAACAAATTAACTGTAGGACATCCAGCTCCCACTGAGGAGACCCCACAGTCAGACTGAACAACATCTCTAATGAGTCAAGAGTGTGGTGCTGGAAAAGCACAGCAGGTCAGGCAGCACCTGAGGAGCAGGAAAATCAATGTTTCAGACAAAAGCCCTTCATCAAGATTTTCCTGCTCCACAGATGCTGCCTGACCTGCTGTGCTTTTCAAACATCATACTCTTGACCCTAATCTCCAGCATCTGCATTACTCACTTTCACCTAACATTTCGCCGAGTCCCATCAGTGAAATGCAGTAATGGTCCCTGCTCAGACTGCAAGCAATCTCTGGGAACAAGACAATATATATTGCAATGAGAGGTAAGGTGGGATAATAGATCAGTAAGCAAAGGAGGGGGTGGGTATGCGGGTAGATTTGGGAGACAACATAGGGAGGAGCAAAGGAGAGTGACATCACAGGCCAAGATATCCAGAGCATCCCTCTTGTCACTGCCTTCCTTCATGCCTTTTCAACAAAGTTGTAAAACCACCTTTCCAATTTCAACTGTCTGCCACTGCCCAGCTTTCTATAGCAGTAAAGAAACATTGAAAGCAATGTGTCCAAATCATTGACCTTTTAAGGTCCTGAATAGACCCAAGTGCAAGCAGATGGACTAGTGAGTGCTGAAACCACCACCCATATTATAGGGAATGGGACTGGGGAGAGCAGGAAGTCAGTAGGTTTGCTCCTGACATATAGTACACTGCTGAAAACACTATTGTTTGGTGAGTGATGGGACAGGGGCGTGAGAGCCATAAAGTCCAACCCTATATTTTATTAGCAGTAATTGTTCAAATAAATTGCATTCTTTGTCTCATGTACCTTCAAGGCAAATGCATCGATCCTAATGATCCCAGTGGGGAGGCACTTTCAAAAGGAGGACAGTTTGGAGAATCAGCACTTCGGTGCAGTAGTCTTATCTCCAATCTGTACCTTCTCCTCGCACAGCTCAATGCCAAAGTTGCAGCATCGATTAACATTTGTCATAATATTTCACAATTATTTTGCAACTTTGAACCAGATTCTTAAATTAAATGTGATGTAGCGATTGGAGTCAGAAATCAGGATCGAATGAAAAATTTGGCTGACAGGATAAATTGCAATTTATTTTTCAGGTCAAAGAGTCCTACATGCATTCTAAACAAGACCCACATCAAGATATTTCAGCTTTTGCTTCCGTCAAATCATAATTTTTAAATAAACCAAGATAGTTGTGAAACATTTCCGTTTACAACACCTTTAGAAAATATATAGTGCAAAGGACAAATACATACAGATTATAGGAAATTCTAAGTTCTTATTGGGAGAATAAAAATCAGTGTATTATTCACAGACAACAGGCTCATTCATTTTTCTGTAAGATAAGAAGCTAAAAGACGAAAAAAAAATCAATTCAGGTCAGCACATTTCTTATTGCTAACAGTAACCTTCCCCATGGTTACTTGTTCTTTGCAGTGTTACAATTGTCTTGCTGCAACACATCAACAGAAGACGCAATTTTGTCATGCAAATGAATTCAGCTGTATTGTAAATTGCATGGAGGAACATCATTTTATCAGGATCTCTCCTGCACGCACACACTGGACTTTCATTCAGACTACTGTTAATTCATGCACCACTATTCCCACAATGTGGAAAGCTCTGGCCACTCAATACTCAGTGGTGTGCAAAGCCAGAGATAGCCCTTAATGAGAAGCGCCTTGTCTTTATCTCTTTTATGCGCCAACCATTATCTTTTCTAGTCTATAACCATGTGGTTACTAGTGATGATAACGCTCTCAGGCATCAACCGCTGATGAGTTTTCTATGTAGTTCCCCACAACGAGTCTATCAAAATAGCTTCAAAAATATGAACCTTGGTGACAGACTAATAGTATGGCTGGAGTGCGAATTTACAGCCAAAACACAACAGTCCTTTAATTCTTCAAGCAGCCTTATCTATCCTGTTTCTCTTCTGGGTATAAGATAACAGTAATTCTCCAGTATCCTATTTTTTTCACTGAGTAAGATGTCCCAATATCTTTCTGCATGCTTAAGATAAAGGGTTAAAGACCAAGTTGTGTTGGTTTCTTTGTGAGGGGGATAAAAAATCAATATTCAACAGATTTTATCTACATTACATAGCATAAAACAGTAATTTTCCCTGCATCAGTTAGTTTTTATGAATGCACATAATGCTTGGAGTGTTGAGGGCAGATAAAAGAATTAGTGGCTGTACCAAGGGACAATGCCACAAAGTACAGCAACATATTAGAATGTCATTCTTTGTCCTCACAGCTCATCAAGCCAGCCAAGCTGCATCCTAGTAAACAATTCAATCTCTCAACTACCTGCAAATATGCACATCATATTTCTGCAGTGCAAAACCCAGGGAAGCACTTACTCGGTAGGTGTAGTGGAGGTATAAACATTCAAAGTTACACAGCTAAAGAATTGGCTCTGCCTGACCAAGGTTTAAAAAAATGTTAAAATCTAGTGAACTTCTTTCACATCTCAAAAGACTGCGAGTCATCAGGAGAGAAATGATGATACTGCAGCATCTTAGTTTGAAAATGTACAAACCTTGGAGTAAAAGGGCTGAAACTCTTCCTCTTCATGGGTCACATATAGAAAGGTTACAACTACCACCTCCCAGCTCACCATTATCACAACCATCAGCTCACCATTCCTGCTGATACCAATAATTTGCTTAAAATGCTGCAGAATTTCCATATCTGTCTCACCTGATGACTGCTTTCTCCCTTCCCTCTCATTAGAAGATTGTACTCTCCCTTCAACCCCACTTCCAGCTGGAACTCTTCTCCCATTTCAAGATGGTGTGATTACCATTTCCCTCTTGTTTCATGCTGACACTTCTCCCTGACCTAATATGAGTGCAAAACACAGTAGTCAGCCAAGCAGTTCCTCATTCTGGTTCTAACTTTCAATTAGATAATTGTCTCACACTTTAATTCCTCATCTTAATTGTTCCCAAGTTGGATTCTCTACCCTCAGTCTACCACAGCATTTCTATGAAGCTCAATAAAAGCTCGTGTTGTATCTGCAGCTGAACAAACTCGGCACCTCTTCCAAGGTACATGTGCTGCTGCCACCTTCTCTAAGTGATGAAAACCAGAGGCCCTGCTTGGTCTGGTGTGGCAGAGGAAAACCATTTTCTGGTTTAACTGAAACAGGCTTTTGTATTGAAGTTGTAGATTATTGTACATGAGCAACTAAATACAGGCTCCATTGATATGATGGACGTTGTTGCAGATTGTCTGAGGAGGATCACTCCTCCAAGATCCTAAGTTGCTCTGTCCACAAGTCCACATGATATCAACATAATGGGTGATGCTTATGCCGGACTGAGTATTAACCTTTTCAGACTCTTTTAGACCCATACACAACATCTGCCAACAAAAAATTATCCCCATTAATAGAGTTATACATTTATGTATGTAATTACATTTACCCTGACATCATCTCCTCTACTTGAATTCATGCAGTCTGGAAGTTTCATTATTTTTCTGGAACATTCTCTTCAGGCTTGGAAGTTGGATAGTTTGCTGGATACAAGACTGCTGTCTTTGATTCTCTTATAGACAGTCGAAGGTCTGTGAGTTACTTTAAACTGGAGGGCCTGTAATCTCGTCAATTTGCTTTGTGAAGGATGTCTTCCCTGCTGAAACAGGCAATTTCTTTCTTGCAGTAAGTAACTTGAATCAGTGGACATTGGTCATCCTTTTTCAGTGGTGGCTGACATGGAATTATATCCTATCTTCAATCTGTGACAGCAGATATTTATTCTCCTGTAGATCTATGTTGAACTATGTAAACTGTTTACTTCAACTTGTTGATACGTTTAGATATTTACATTCATGTCAATGATTGCATTTTTGGTGCAAACAACATTTTCATTCCTCATTTTCTTTGTGGATTGCTTCTTACTTGGCATGATCTTCGTCTTTGTTGCTGACAATTCTTCCTGGGAAGATAAGGAAATTAAATATTTTACTTGAACCTGTCTCTTCTGGGCTACCTCTTGATCTAACTCCAGATTTGAATCTGTCATACCTACTCTTCACTAAGCTACGTCACACTCCAGTTGGTTCGGTGAGATGGCTGCTTATTGTCTATCTGACTAGAATTATAATTATATTCCCTACAGTGTGGAAACAGACCCTTCGGTCCAACAAGTCCACACAGTCCCTCCAAAGAGTATCCCACCCAGACCCATTACCCTACAGTTACCCTGACTAATGCACTTAAATTACACATCCCTGAACACTATGGGCAATATAGCTTGGCCGATTCACCTCACCTGTACATCTTTGGATTGTGGGAGGTAACCAAAGCACCAAGAGGAAACCCACGCTGACATGGGGAGATTGCTTGTGTTGTATCACCAACCTCACTGATTCTTACAGACTGAATTCCCTTCACTGTTGACGTGATGGAAATCATTTCTGCCAAGCCAGTATTGTTGTCATAGGTTTGCATATTAGTCCTGATGAAAGGCTTTTGCCTAAAACGTCGATTTTACTGCTCCTCGGATGCTGCCTGAACTGCTGTGCTCTTCCAGCACCACTAATCCAGAATCCATAGGTTTGTATATTGTTGACTGTGTGCAACAAATGTCATCGATAAATATAACTAATCCCATTGCTTTCTGTCTGAGTTCTGCTGTGAGCCTAGGGAGTTATATGAAATTTTTTACTTGTTTCCCTGCGATCCATGGGCCAGCAATTCCAGTAGGGTGCAATGAATGACACTGCTAGCAGGGTTAATATGAGAGCTAGCTTTGATGGCTGTTTTGTGGTGTAGAGTGATCCCAGTAACATGGGTTCAATTCCAGGACCAGCTTATATTACCATGAAGCTCCTGCCTATTTGACTTCACCCCTGCCCAGAAGTTTGGACACTTCCAGGTTAAACTCACTATTTATTGTCCACAATGAAGCAATCAGATTATGATAACTTCACCTCTTTTTTTACTGTGAATGTTGCAGTGCAATGGAGAATGGCTCTTACATAGTTAGTGGAACATGGCAGTATTAGCATTCCCATAGGAGTGGTCCCAGTCTTCTCCTGAAAGGACCAGGATTTCCTCCTTGTGATGATGTTGACACCTCACTATGCACCCTGGCTGTCTTTGGACTGTTGTAGCCTCTTTTCTCCTGGAGTGAGAGAAACAGTAGTTACTGTTTTATAAACGGATGCATTGTTTTGGAACTTGGGGGAAAAAAATCCAAACAGTGGCACTTTAAAAAAAGGAGGAAGACAGACAAAGCTTTGACCACATGGGAAGTGATGGGTATATGAATAGGAAGGATTTAGAGGGATGTGGGCCAAATGAATTTAGGATATCTGGTCGATATGGATGAGTTGGACCAAAGGGTGTTTTTCTGCTCTGTGCAGCTCTATAACTTTAAAGGGACCAATTGAATGAGATGGAAAGTTGATGGCATGGTAGTTAGTGCTAGTGTAGGTGGTGGAAAAGTGGTGAGGTCTCTATGGTGATTCAGTGGGCAGTGAAGAGCCTGTGCAGGGCTTATGGTGTTGGGGAATGTATGAAGGGGTGAAGGTGGATGACTAAGGATGTTTGAGGATGTTGTAAGTGATTGTGAGAATGGTAAAGAGTGAGTCTTAGTGGGAGATGGTTACATTACCCCAGATAGACCAAATATGAGGTAGCAGGGAAAATACGGCAGCTCTTACAGTGATGCAGTGGAGATGGTCATTGGCCTTCTTTCAGCAACATCAATCAATCCTTCAGACCCGGTGGTGCCCTCAGACCTGGCTGCCAGCCTCTCATGATGTAGCAGCTCCAGTGAGAAAGGGAAGACCATCCTCTGGACCAGCCCATCTGGAAAGACCTCCGGGTCAGAGGATTATAGCTCCATTTGCCCTTGGTCTGACATCTTCAGAAACAAATGTCTGTCATTAAGCAGGGCAACTTCAGGATGCCAGTGCTCATCCGGGTGCACAGCGTCTTTTAAATATGGCCTGAGGCCAGGAATGCTGGTCTTTCAGTCAATATCCAATGAGCGGTGAATTGTTTCAGGAACAGCAAGTAAAAAGTTGGGGCTGAATAGAGATGGAGTTGGGAGTTTATGAGGCTGGTTTCAAAGATACGGTTTGACATCTCGCTGGACCTTGTGGAGGGAAATCTTCAGTAAAATGTGACAAAACTAACATTGTAAGAATCACCCCGTAGAGTGGATGTGTGCAGCCCTCACACCAGCTGGGGACAATGTAAAATACAAAGGAAGGCAAAATCATCAGCTTCCTGTCAACCCTGAAGCTGTCTCCCCATAATTTGGTAGGTGGTACACATCAAAACCTGCTTGTCATTTTTAAAATCAATAATTAATGGCTAAATGAGCTTGTTTCCAAGCCAACTCATCCAAATCTTACACTGTCCTTGCCATAACACAGTATCTTGGGCAGGCGGGTAAAGGTGGGCTGGTGATGTTTTAACCACAACTGCTTAGGAGGCAGGCAGGTGGTGGTGGTGGGGGTGGGGGGGGGGAGGAGGGAGGAGGTTAAACTTCTGTCAGTGGGTTCTCTGTGCACATGGGGGCAGGATGGTGGGGAGAGCTCCCAAAATGTTTCTTTGGCTTTGTTCCCCTCTGCCTAGGAGGATTATAGACATTTAAGTGAGTTGGCCCATGGAATATAATATGGGAAAATGTGAAGCTATGCAGAAAGAATGGAGGAAGTGAATATTATTTAAGGAGGGAGACTTCAGAAGCAGAAGAATAAAGGATTTTGAGGGTGCTTGAGGGTGAAGCACTAAAAGCCAATATTTGGATCAGCCAATAAGAAGGAAGGGAAATGAAATAACTTACAGTGTGCAAACAGGCCCTTCGGCCCAACAAGTCCATACTGACGTGCAACCCGCCCAGACCCATTCCCCTACACCTAATGCTACAGGCAATTTAGCCTGGCCAATTTAGCTAACCTGCACATTTTTGGATTGTGGGAGGAAACCCACGCAGAACGTGCAAACTCCACACAGAGAGTTGCCTGAGGCAGGAATTGAACCCAGGTCTCTGGCGCTGTGCAGCAGCAGTGCTAACCATTATGCCACCATGCCACCCACTGTGTCCTTTGGCTCAAAGGAAATAGAGTATAAAAATAGGGAAGTCTCATAAAACCGTTCCTAGATACTAGTCAGAACACAGCTGGAATAGTGAAATACTGAACACTGTTGGTCCCCTGATCCAAGTAAAGATATACTAGAACTGAGCTGATCCAAATGTACTGTCTAAACCTGTCGGTCAATTCCTAAGCATCTGTATCCCTCTGCTCCCCACCTACTCATGCATCTGTCCAGACACATCTTAAATGAACCTACTGTGCCTGCCTCTACCACCTCTGCTGGCAATGAGTTCCAAACATCCACCACCCTCTGTGTGAAGTACTTACCGCATGTATCCCCCTTAAACTTTCCACCTCTCACCTTGAAAGCATGACCTCTCGTTATTGTCCATCCTTTAAGCAATGGATGGAATGGTGATTATGAAGTCATGAACCCAAAGTAAGTGAAAGGGGAAAAATTATCTTAGACTACAATGACAAAGCACCATTTGCATTGAATTAAAATTGTTCCTTTCTAAAATCAATTTAAAATTATTAGCATAATGGAGGCAACAAGTTTTAGTTACGTCAGTGATCATAAGAATGTAAAAGAGACCTGTAACCTTGTGAGAATGTGCCTCACTGACTAAACTCCATTTTAATTAAATTCACTGGATTAGTTCTGGGTATGGAGGGATTTTTTTCCCATGTGAAGAAATTGAGTAGGTTAGGCTTGTGCTCATTGGAGCTTCGAAGAATGAGAGGAGACCTCATTGATAAGTATATCATTTATAGGGGACTTGACAGGGTAGATGCAAGGAGGTTGGTTATCCTGGTGGAAGAGTCTCAGACCAGAAGGCATAATCTCAGAGTAAGGGGGTCACTAATTTAAGGTATATTCCTAGAATATTCCTAGACATCTGAAGCTTTCCAGGCTTGTTACTCCTACATTTCACCCAAAAGGGTCCACATTGGGCCTGCACTCTTGTCTCTTCCATTTTGAAAGCTTCCCCCCCTCCACTGTCCTGCCTTAGATTTACACAGAAGTAGCTGTTCCGAGGGTACTTTGGTGGAATCTGCTAGATTAGAATAACATTTGGGGCGGCACGGTGGCACAGTGGTTAGCACTGCTACCTCACAGCGCCTGAGACCCGGGTTCAGTTCCCGACTCAGGCGACTGACTGTGTGGAGTTTGCATGTTCTCCCCGTGTCTGCGTGGGTTTCCTCTGGGTGGTCCGGTTTCCTCCCACAGTCCAAAGATGTGTGGGTCAGGTGAATTGGCCATGCTAAATTGCCCATAGTGTTAGGTGGGGTAAATGTATGGGTGGGTTGCACTTCAGTGGGTCGGTGTGGACTTGTTGGGCCGAAGGGCCTGTTTCCACACTGTAAGTCTAATCTAATTTTTCTTCCCCCAGTCCAAAACCCATTTGCGCAGATCAGCCTTTAGCCTTTTCCATCGCAAATCTAAAGTGTATGATCTTGTGGTCACCCTGTCAATAAAATACTCTCCGTCTGCCATGTTAGTTATGGAAGCAACAAGCTTGGTTGCAATTTGATGCCTTGACACTGAATATATCTGTTTTCCAGATCAATAGCTATTTAGTGACTAAATTAATAAAGGAATTTGGGAATCAAATGGAAAGATGTAGCTGAGGTAGAAAATCAGACATGATATGACTGAATCGCAGAACAGATTTAATGGGCCAAATGGCCTAATTGAAGCTGATGACAAGTGAGAGCCTGGAAAGGAATCTGGCTTCATAGATTTTGATTTTTGCTTATTTAATTAAAATGGGGATTAGTCAGTGAGGCGCATTCTCACAAGGTTACAGGTCTCTTTTACATTCTTATGATCACTGACGTAACTAAAACTTATTGCCTCCATTATGCTAATAATTTTAAATTGATTTTAGAAAGGAACAATTTTAATTCAATGCAAATGGCGCTTTGTAATTGTAGTCTCAGATAATTTTTTTCCCCTTTCACTTACTTTGGGTTCATGACTTCATAATCACCACTCCATCCATTGCTTAAAGGATGGACATTAATGAGAGGTCATGCTTTCAAGGTGAGAGGTGGAAAGTTTAAGGGGGATACACGCGGTGAGTACTTCACACAGAGGTTGCTGGATGTTTGGAACTCATTGCCAGCAGAGGTGGTAGAGGCAGGTACAGTAGGTTCATTTAAGATGTGTCTGGACAGATGCATGAGTAGGTGGGGAGCAGAGGGATACAAATGCTTAGGAATTGATTGACAGGTTTAGACAATACATTTGGATCAGCTCAGGCTTGCAGGGTCGAAGGGCCTGTTTCTGGGCTGTGAATTTTCTTTGTTCTTCTTTGTTCTTTGGCAAGAAAACCACTCTTCAATCTGCTATCAATACCACTTCATGCCGACCAAGGGAGAATGGAAAAGAGATGCCCCTGGAATAAACCTCCCTTCCTTCACTGGAAAAGAAACTGAACTTTTTCAATGCCTCCTTACAGCATTGTGGTTGACATCTGTATATGGGGTAAAAACAATGACTGCAGATGCTGGAAACCAGATTCTGGATTAGTGATGCTGGAAGAGCACAGCAGTTCAGGCAGCATTCGAGGAGCAGTAAAAACGATGTTTCGGGCAAAAGCCCTTCATCAGGAATAAAGGCAGAGAACCTGAAGGGTGGAGAGATAAGTTAGAGGAGGGTGGTGGTGGGGGAGAAAGTAGCATAGAGTACAATAGGTGAGTGGGGGAGGGGATGAAGGTGATAGGTCAGGGAGGAGACGATGGAGTGGATAGGTGGAAAAGAAGATAGGCAGGTAGGACAAGTCCGAACAAGTCATGGGGACAGTACTGAACTGGAAGTTTGGAACTAGGGTGAGGTGGGGGAAGGGGAAATGAGGAAGCTGTTGAAGTCCACATTGATGCCCTGGGGTTGAAGTGTTCCAAGGCGGAAGATGAGGCATTCTTCCTCCAGGTGTTTGGTGGTGAAGGGAGCGTTGGTGAAGGAGGCCCAGGACCTTCTTGCACTCAGCAGAACGGGAGGGGGAGTTGAAATGTTGGACCACAGGACAGTGTGGTTGCTTGGTGTGGGTTTCTCAGAGATGTTCCCTAAAGCGCTCTACTAGGAGGCGTCCAGTCTCCCCAGTGTAGAGGAGACCGCATTAGTGGATGTGCAGGTAAAACTTTGATGGATGTGGAAGGCTCCTTTAGGGCCTTGGATGGAGGTGAGGGAGGAGGTGTGGGTGCAGGTTTTGCAATTCCTGCAGTGGCAGGGGAAGGTGCCAAGATGGGAGAGTGGATTGTAGACCTGACCAGGTAGTCACGGAGGGAATGGTCTTTGCGGAAGGCGGAAAGGGGTGGGGAGGGTAATATATCCCTCTTGGTGGGGTCTTTTTGGAGGTGGCGGAAATTTCCGACGTCCCCAACGCCTCATCTTCACCATGGATATCCAATCCTGCTACACCTCTGTCCGCCATGACCAGGGCCTCTAAGCCCTCCATTTCTTTCCTCTCCCGACGTCCCCAACAGTACCCTTCCACCGACACTCTCATTCGTTTGGCCGAACTGGTCCTCACCCTTAACAATTTCTCCTTCGAATCCTCCCACTTCCTCCAGACCAAAGGGGTAGCCATGGGCACACATATGGGCCCCAGCTATGCCTGTCTCTTTGTTGGCTACATAGAACAGTCGATCTTCCATAATTACACCGGCACCACTCCCCACCTCTTCCTCCCCTACATTGATGACTGCATTGGCGCCACCTCGTGCTCCTGCAAGGGGTTTGAGCAATTCATCAACTTCACTCTATGCTACTTTCTCCCCACCCTCACCCTCCTCTAGCTTATCTCTCCACCCTTCAGGCTCTCTGCCTTTATTCCTGATGAAGTGCTTTTGTCTGAAACGTCGATTTTACTGCTCCTCGGATGCTGCCTGAACTGCTGTGCTCTTCCAGCACCACTAATCCAGAAGCTGTATATGGGGGACAATAGGCAGGAATTAATATTTGATTACATGCATTTTAGACCTAATAATCTTTTCCTCATAAATATGTACTTTTTTGTGCTAAACAAAACTGGGATTAACTATGAAACTGGCGTGGATATTGCAATTGTATTGCAACTTCACAGAGGATATTCACTAGATTGATGCCAGGAATGAGTGGGTTGTCTTATGAAGGTAGGTTGGACAGGCTGGACTTGTTTCCCCTGGAGTTTAAGAGACTGAAGGGTGACCTGATTAAAATATACAAGATCCTGAATGGTCATGATAAGGTGAAAGTGGAAAGAATGTTTCTTTTTATGTATCAGTCCAGAACTCGGGGATACCTTTTTAAAATTAAGTGTTGCTCTGTTCGGACAAAGATAAGATTTTGATTTCTCTCATGAGCTTACGTGCCTTTGGAATTCTGACCCAGAAGTGGGGTCATTGAATACTTTTTAAGGGAGGAGTAAATAGCTTCTTATTAGGCAAGGGAATGAAAGTTATCATGGTTGGTGGGAATGTGAAATTTGAAATACAAATAGAGTAACTTGATCCTATTTCAATGACAGGGCAGGTTCGAGGAGCTGAATGGACTACCACAGCTCTGATATCATATGTCAATTATTATATGAAAGAAACACTGATGATTGTAAGTTCAAACCTCACTCCAAGTCTTGAAAGTACAATTTAGTTTTACACGTCATTAAGGGAGTGTTACATTATCATAAGTGTTGCTGAGCAAATGAAATGTTGAGTACCCATCTACTTGGTTCAGAGTATTGAAGATCCCGTGGTAATACCTAAAGTCAAGCAAATGTCTAGTCTAACACATATCCTTCAATCACAAGCACAACCAACAGGTGAACAGATCATCAATTTCCTTGTTATCTCTGCAATCAGGCTGTTTGTACCATGACTGCCACACTCACCTGCATTACAACAGATACAGCATTACATTTCAATGTAATTCATTGTGTAAGAAACACTTGGATGTGATAAGGTACTCCATAAATCCGAATTTTCCTTTTTAGTGCCCATACTAGCTCAGTTATTATTTTCATTTTAAAAACAATTCTAGATACCAAAACACACCGCGGTTATATTTTCTGCTTATCTATTAGAAAGATTCACCATGCTGGCCATAAATAAATGACAGAACCATGCAGGAGGCGGAATCTTTAAATGTGAACATATTTATTATATACAAAAGCTTTCACATTCTCAGAGGCTCTTCTTCAAGTGATGAAGTGATACCAACAGTGAATATATTTTTTGAGGACACCAGAGGATATATGAAGAGAATATGGGGCAGGAAAAAAATATATAAATACAAAGGTTTCCAGCAGAGAGATGTAAAATCTATTTTCAGTAGTTTCTAGTTCCATTGGGTTTGATGTGCCTCCGATAAGCCAATGATTTGCAAATGATGTTGAGTTTTAGTGATTGCATAAAGGCATCTAAATCACAACAATGTGTTCTGCATCAAAGACCACACAATTCCGTATTTTAATATGCGCCTGACAGGAGCTCTATGCACTGGGGAGATGGCTTAATCCCTGTGATAGCTGATGATGCTTAGGCAAAGGGGACATTTCATTATGATGTAGGTGTCATGAAAATGTTTTGTGAATCTTAATGCTGTTTGTTGTGAGAACTGTAACATTAGAGATGATATGTTTGAATTTTTAAATACATAATACCATAGGAATGGTATCTTATTGTTGAAGTCACTGGAGGATACTGAGCCCGTCATTGCTTGTTGGAAAACTTCCTCAGTCTGTGAGGAGGCCGTAATTCAGGAGCAATGGTGAGTTATGACACTCCTTCACACAAGCAGAGAAAATGCCAGTGATGTATTATCAGTAAGCAATATTCTGGTTTCTGATATTCATGTTTGAGATTTACGAAGACTCTGGAATGTGGTGATAATTTAATTCATCAGAGTAGTGTTTTTAATTTCACTTGTACTGGTAAAGAAATGTTGACCCACAAAGTTTGCGGCAGCCTATATCAGATTTTCAAACATTTCATGCACCTTCAACAGATCATTGCTTCTTTTTCAAAGGCATGGATGAGCCTGTGTGTGCATATATAGTTTACTTGTTAAATTTTATTTTAACTACTTTTCCTCCTTTCACATCTGTTAAGTTCTCCAATATCACCAACCAAGAAAGTGAGTTGGTGACCTGCCAATGCAGTTTTTCTAACTGGTCACTGAGGCATCCAGGTTAACTTAACTTTGAGGTCACTATCTTTAGGAAGACTTTGAGCTGCTGAAACTGGCTCCAAAGCATATTTTACCGGAGAGTATCAGATAAGGAAAGGTTGATATGACCAAGATCAGGCCAATCTTTGATGTTTTTAGTGTCGGAGAGGTGGAGGTGACGGGGGCAGCACATATTAGTGACCTCACTTGGAACATGATCTGGCTCAGACAAGATAGCACGCCAATATCTGCAGAGAGTTTCTGACAGCTAAAATCTTTAGAATGCCAGGTTCCTCCATTTTGATAGCATAGCCTCTTGGCTCCCCTCTAGCCATGAATGAGGTGAGACATCAATTGTTACTACTAAAGAGAAATACATTACTCCAACTGGTGTTGTCAATCTGTGGTCACAGCATGAGATATATTGGTGTTATCACATAATTTCAATTGTAAAGGTGGTCAACTTTAAATGAGTCATACTTATTAGTTTGACACAGTTGACTAAGGCTAAGATTTTGCATGCACATTCCTATGTTGGGTATGTTGGAAAGACAGAGGTCTTAGAATCATTATCACTGCATGAAGTCTGGAGAAAGAGAAGAGAAAGATCCAGTGGGATGGAATGAGCTTCTTCCTAAAGTAAGATATTGAGACTGTAGTCATATTTTTGATGGTTACTGTTCAATTCTACTTTCCTCAGTCAATACTTTGCTCCAAAAGATGTAAATGATCCGCCTGGCATAATGACTTTATTCACTTAAGGCCTGCATTCTTCCAAATGTTTGTACCTTTTCAGTTTTGTTCTGTACTTTATGAGGCAATTGTTCTTTGATTGAAGATCAACTTTGGAAATTTCCACTTGTCAGGTACATTTTACTTGCTGCCATCCAAATGCAATATTTGAAATCAATAGTAAGGAATTATATGTTGTATGTTGTAGCAACGCGTACAGAGATTCAGAGCTGCAAGTCAAGGCTTGGTGAAACTCAAAAACCAGTCCAATCTCTCTCATCAGATAATGGTATCCTTTTAATATTTCAGTTTCTACTCCTATTGAAGAATAAGAAACATTATCAAGTGCCACTTGATACATGAAGTAAATATGGTACACAGAAAAGTTGTTCTTTCTCAAACTCAATCATAAAAATTCAATCTCCAAGTGAAAGATTCTGCAACTCTGCTCCTTGTCCACACCCACAATACAGGTCAACCAAAAGTCTCAAACATCTCCTGATAATATTAAACCCTGGGCACTACCTTTCCTTTCCTTTCCTTTCCCTGGCATGGCATTTCCAAGCTCCCAGTAGCACTGTCAAAACTTTTCATAATATTAATCTTATAATAGTAAACAAAGGAAAGGGAATAGAAAACACCCATTCAAACTGGAAATGAGGTACATGTTTGAAAAGTGACTGCTTCAGAAGATTTCTCTCTGAAATTACCCATTGCACACTTCCCATATCAATTCATAACGAACGTGTATCATGTTATATTGCAAGTCGCATAGCTCTTTCGAGATCCTCATTTACCTGACCCCTATCCAAAACAAAAACGGGAGACTGATCCATTCCTTTCTGTACCCTAAACTTTAAGTTGCCAGGATCTGCACTGAAATGTAAGGCTTGGATTCCAATGATGTACACGCATAGTCTTTCTGGTGCACAATGGTGAGTTCCATGTCAGCCAAAACCTGTTTCTTTGTAGTCCAACAGGAACAGTAGTCTTCCAGGAGCCACAAGGAGGCTTTGTCTCTGCCTCAATTATCTTCTCCTCACCCATCCTGGGTTAAAATTGGGTTCAAACTCTTCCAATACAGGCATTAACAACCTGTTCTATAATCTAATTCGCAAGTAAAAGGTAATCTTAAAATTGCAAAATATGGTACAAGATCACCTCTGATCAAAGAAATCACAACACTCTCTGGCATTTTTCATATAAATAGCTGGAGACAACTTGCACATTAACTGCATGTATGTCCTAAATGATCCATACCTATGGTGCCAGTTCTCCCACATCAGGAAAAGCAAGGATGCTGTACACATTCCTGTACACTGCAGACACATAACATTTATCCACCCCTTTCTATTTCCCTCACCCCTACTACTTTTTTGTCTCATGGAAGTGAGATTGTCAACTTAGCACTCATTCATGCTGAAGTATAGGCATTTCATACTACTCAAAGACATGTCAAACGGTTCCTCGAACCAGCAGAGAAAAACATGTTTGTCTTAACAGTCTTTACCAAACTTGCAAAAATGCCCTTAAGAGGAAAGAATAACAATTGTGTTCAACCTACCATAATCAGTTTGGCTTCATATGTTTTATTTCACTTATATTCTATTCTCACAGATTAGAAAATCTCATAAACTATTCTTATGTGAGTGTGTTGCCATCGCTGTGTTTTAAGAAATCATCAGTAGATGATCATGTAATATAGCTATCATCACCAATGGATATGTACCTGAATTTAACTCTTATTTGATTTCTTTCCTGGCTCATAAAACCACACCTAACTGTTGTTACGTTGCATGTTGCAAAGTTGTGAAAAATGCCTGTTTATATATTAAGTGATTCACCCTTGTGTTACTGTGTGAATTCCACAGTGAATGACAATCCAGGCTGGCAATTTATTAAGTACCTGACTATCATCAACCCACTCTGACTTTGTCTTAGAAAATGGACATATTGCACACCCATTATTGCCCCTTCACTTTTCTGTTCCATTGAAATGCATATTGATTAACCACAATGAAAATTTATGACATTGTTGGTAGGTATTCTGTTATTATACAACACATATAGTCGGCTGCAGTATTCTGTTTGGAAGGTTATAATACCTTGACTCCTTTTACTGGAATGGTTAATAGCCTTTTGTTCACTGCTGGTTGATCAGGTCGTGCCACTGCAGTCTGGACATGGTGGCTTCAATTCAAAAGCTCTATCAACCGAACACTGCCTTTAGTCCACGATGGTGTTTATGTGCGAATGCGGGCACTTTATAAACCAGCGTACAAAGAACATTTTGCATAGGAGCAATCTCCAGACTCCAGACAAGCTGTGCTCACTGCCTGCAACTAATCATAAATGTAGTGAGAGAATCCTGCAAATAACACTGCTAATCTCGGTAACTGCTTTACATACCATTCCAGATAACCTAATAGTGCAGCTGCATATCACTGGGAATGAGACCTCTGAAACCTGACTGTCTTAGAGAACAACATCAATTTGATAAAAAGGCATAATTTTATACAATAAAGCTATTGTAAATAATCCCTTCAACCTCCCAATATCCAGCTGTATTCTACCCAAACCCCCAAACTAAACCTTCCACCTTAACCTGATTTAATCCATTTTTAAAAAAAGTCATGTTATTCTGAGTTGGTGGTAATTTGAAGCAGTAAAATCCACTGATGCTAGTCTAATCTACAAAGGGTAAAAAATAGCTTAATTTTTCTTATTTTATTGGGCCAAGTCCCAGCAGCATTGGATTCAGCACTGATTACCAGATTCACTTGATTATTATTACAAAGACAGAAAATGATCTGTGACTAACTAAGCCTGTTTTGTTACATTTGTCTATTTAAATAGAGCTGGGTGCCTGAGAGCACATCATGGCTTTAGTTTGTTTCATTTTCTGGGACAATGAATGCATTTTATAGGAATCCAGTCTCATTTTGCATAAAATTTCCAACCATGATAAAACTAACAGTAACGAAAAGCTTGTTTGAGCAAGACATGTTATGATTGAGTTGGCGATATGTAGACAAACCTGTCTGTTTGCTGCCATGTAACACAAGTATGTATAAGAAGGGCCCAATATGTGGAAATGAATTGTGACAAGAGGCTGAAGATAAACAGGCCACCAGCTAGGCTTTTGGCACATCTAAGTGCTACATTTATTCACCAAAAGTGCCGTAGAACGTATTTGCTTGGTTCCCTGCCAAAGACCCTCCTGAGCCTCAGAGCTGTCTGCCTTTGTTTGGCTACAGCAAACACTCACATTAACAGCTGCTTGCAAATCAACGCAGTGACGGCTTTCATGCTGTACTGAGTAACCCACAATCTGTGAGCTGTTCAGCTGACCCCTTTCAGATCCATCTGCACACTTCTGCAAGAAAGCATTACCAGTGCACTACATCGGTCTGTAACCAAACAGAGAGCTAGATAAAGTTCAAAAGCTGTTTCTGTTGTATGAGGAAGGCGTGAAGATAAAAGAAAGGCAATAAATAATGATTAAGAGCAAAAACAATTAAAAGTGGGATGAGAAGAAAGGCCATGAGTTGTACACTTTTCACAAGAAGAGCGACATTCTCCTTTGTAAGACCAAAGTGGCTTTCTGTGTTCTGCAACCTGGCAAAGCTCGTTCACTGTTTAGCCCAGTGAGATGTGATCCAATTTACATCCAATCTCATCAATGTGTCACAAAAGCATCAGAAGATCATTTGTGTGCAATGTCATTGCAACAAATATAAACCTGTTCTTCTCCCTGCCCCATTCACAGGTTCACTGGTCAATTCTAAGTTATTATCGTTCACTAAATTCAATCATTTGGCAATGTTACCCATTACACACAGGCCAAACTGATCTTGGCGTATGCTGCATGATGACAGTCAATTTTTATAATTTAAATGTACCGACTCCACCAGAAAACCCCTTGCAGAATTAAGCGGAAAATCGCTAACACTGACCCTATTTCAAATAATCTGTGAAAAATCAGGAGTTGTGGCCCCACCCCTCTTGTGAGTTAAGAGAGGTAGGCAGCTAGTGCAGGAGTCTTTTGTGGATATAGACATTTCAAACAGGTATGCTGTCTTGGAAAATGTAGGGGATGATGGATTCTCAGGGGAACGTAGCATGAACAGTCAAGTTCCTGGTATTGAGACTGGCTCTAATGCAATGAGGGGTATGTTGGGTTCAAAGAGATCAATTGTGTTAGGGGATTCTGTAATCCAATGTACAGACGATGTTTCTGTGGCCAGCAGCGAAAAATCAGAATGGTGTGTTGCTTCCCTGGTGCCAGGATCAAGGATGTCTCAGAGAGGGTGCAGAATGTTCTCACAGGGGAGAGGGGCCAGCAAGAGGTCATTGTCCACATTGGAACCAAAGACATAGGAAGGGAAAAGGTTGAGATTCTGAAGGGAGATTAGAGAGAATTAGCCACAAATTTAAAAAGGAGGTCCTCGAGAGTAGTAATATCTGGATCACTTGCGGTGCTACGAGCTAGTGAGGGCAGGAATAGGAGGATAGAGCAGATGAATGCATGGCTGAGGAGCTGGTGTATGGGAGAAGGATTCACATTTTTGGATCATTGGAATCTCTTTTGGGGTAGAAGTGACCTGTACAAGAAGGACGGATTGCACCTAAATTGGAAGTGGACTAATATACTGGCAGGGAAATTTGCTAGAGCTGCTCAGGAGGATTTAAACTAGTAAATAGTAAGGTGGGGGTTGGGGGACGCAGGGAGATAGTGAGGAAAGAGATTGATCTGAGATGGGTACAGTTGAGAACAGAAGCGAGTCAAACTGTCAAGGCAGGCAGGGACAAGGTAGGACTAATAAATTAAACTGCATTTATTTCAATGCAAGGGGCCTAAAAGGGAAGGCAGATGAACTCAGGGCATGGTTAGTAACATGGGACTGGGATATCATAGCAATTATAGAAACATGGCTCAGGGATGGGCCGGATTGACAGCTTAATGTTCCAGAACACAAATGCTACAGAAAGGATAGGAAGGGAGGCAAGAGAGGAGGGGGAGTGGCATTTTTGATAAGCTGTGCTGAGGGAGGATATTCCTGGAAATACATCCAGGGAAGTTATTTGGGTGGAACTGAGAAATAAGAAAGGGATGATAACCTTATTGGGATTGTATTATAGACCCGCTAATAGTCAGAGGGAAATTGAGAAACAAACTTTCAAGGAGATCTCAGCTATCTGTAAGAATAACAGGATGGTTATGGTAGGGGATTTTAACTTTCCAGACATAGACTGGGACTGCCATAGTGTTAACGGTTTAGAGGGAGAGGAATTTGTTAAGCATGTACAAGAAAATTTTATGATTCAGTATGTAGATGTACCTACTCGAGAAGGTGCAAAATTTGACCTACTCTTGGGAAATAAGGCAGGGCAGGTGACTGAGGTGTCAGTGGGGGAGCACTTTGGGGCCAGTGACCATTATTCTATTAGATTTAAGATAATGATGGAAAAGGATAGACCAGATCTAAAAGTTGAAGTTCTAAATTGGAGAAAGGCCAATTTTGACGGTATTAGGCAAGAACTTTCAAAAGCTGATTGGGGGCAGATGTTCGCAGGTAAAAGGACAGCTGGAAAATGGGAAGCCTTCAGAAATGAGATAATAATGAGAATCCAGAGAAAGTATATTCCTGTCAGGGTGAAAGGAAAGACTGGTATGTATAGGGAATGCTGGATGACTAAAGAAATTGAGGGTTTGGTTAAGAAAAAGAAGGAAGCATATGTAAGGTATAGACACGATAGATCGAGTGAATCCTTAGGAGAGTATGAAGGAAATAGGAGTATACTTAAGACAGAAATCAGGAGGGCAAAAAGGGACATGAAATAACTTTGGCAAATAGAATTATGGAGAATCCAAAGAGTTTTTATAAATACGTAAAGGACAAAAGGGTAACTAGAGAGAGAATAGGGCCCCTCAAAGGTCCGCAAGGCCACCTTTGTGTGGAGCCACAGGAGATTGGGGAGATACTAAATGAGTATTTTGCATCAGTATTTACTGTGGAAAAGGATATGGAAGATATAGACTGTAGGGAAATAGATGGTGACATCTTGTGAAATGTCCAGATTATAGAGGAGGAAGTGCTGGATGTCTTGAAACGGGTAAAGGTGGATAAATCCCCGGGACCTGATCAGCTGTATCCTGGAACTCTGTGGGAAGCTAGAGAAGTGATTGCTAGGCCTCTTGCTGAGATATTTGTATGATCAATAGTCACAGGTGAGGTGCTGGAAGACTGGAGATTGGTTAGCGTGGTGCCACTCTTTAAAAAGGGCAGTAAAGACAAGCCAGGGAACTGTAGACCGGTGAGCCTGACGTCAATCGTGGACAAGCTGTTGGTGGGAATCCTGAGGGAAAGGATGTACACATATTTGTGAATAGGAAATCATGTCTCAAAACTTGATTGAGTTTTTTGAGGAAGTAACAAAGAGGATTGATGAGGGCAGAGTGGTAGATGTGATCTATATGGACTTAAGTAAGGCGTTCAACATGGTTCCCCATGGGAGACTGATTAGCAAGGTTAGATGTCACGGAATACAGGGATACAGAACTGGCTCAAAGGTAGAAGACAGAGGGTGGTGGTGGAGGGTTGTTATTCAGACTGGAGGCCTGTGATCAGTGGAGTGCCACAAGGATCAGTGCTGGGCCCTCTACTTTTTGTCACTTATATAAATGATTTGGATGTGAGCATAAGAGGTACAGTTAGTAAGTTTGCAGATGACACCAAAATTGGAGGTATAGTGGACAGTGGAGAGGGTTACCTCAGATTACAACAGGATCTTGACCAGATGTGCCAATGGACTGAGAAGTGGCTGATGGAGTTTAATTCAGATAAATGTGAGGTGCTACATTTTGGGAAAGCAAATCTTAGCAAGACTTATATGCTTAATGGTAAGGTCCTAGGGAGTGTTGCTGAGCAAAGAGACTTTGGAGTGCAGATTCATAGCTCCTTGAAAGTAGAATCTCAGGTAGATAGGATAGTGAAGAAGGCATTTGGTATGCTTTCCTTTATTGGTCAAAGTACTGAGTACAGGAGTTGGGAGGTCATGTTGCAGCTGTACAGGACATTGATTAGGCTGCTGTTGGAATATTGCGTGCAATTCTGGTCTCCTTCCTATCAGAAAGATATAAAAGAGACCTATGAGGCAACATTTTCACTCAGTGGGTGGTGCGTGTATGGAATGAGCTGCCAAGGGAATTGGTGGAGGCTTGTACAATTGCAACATTTAAGAGGCATTTGGATGGGTATATGAATAGGAAGGGTTTGGAGGGATATGGGCAGGGTGCTGGCAGGTGGGACTAGATTGGGTTGGGATATCTGGTCGGCATGGACGGATTGGACAGAAGGGTCTGTTTCTATGCTGTACATCTCTATAGCTCTATGACTTTATGAGTAGTGATACTTACAGGTAATCAGCCTTCATACACATTACATCCCCTGTATTATCAATCTGGCTTTTAAATACCACCAA
Organism: Hemiscyllium ocellatum; assembly: GCF_020745735.1. Classification (NCBI taxonomy): domain Eukaryota; kingdom Metazoa; phylum Chordata; class Chondrichthyes; order Orectolobiformes; family Hemiscylliidae; genus Hemiscyllium; species Hemiscyllium ocellatum. Next base: position 23,689,253 of record NC_083431.1, read on the forward strand.
TGATTCTGTACCTCTGGCCTCCTGGTCACATACCACATGCTCATGTCTGTTTGAGAAGATATTACTTTTTTAGTCAACTTAGTTCAAATTTGAAAATTACATTTCTTTGTTCCTGATCCAACTGTTTGAATGCTGCTGTTTAGACAGTTGGTGTGGAATCCCTGGTGTGCTTCCATACTGTCAAGAATCTGTGATACTGTCATAAAACTGAAAGAAAATATGGAGTGAAAATGCTGGGTGAGTGGGAGGGAATAAATGACGTTGATTGACAATGTTGTCAGCAATTGTATGGTTTTTGTACTGATTTGTGTGAACTAAATTTAGGAGCTGAAACTTTAAATGTTGACTTGTGGGTATCTGGCTAAAAATGTCAAAACCAAATAGTATGCACGAACACACACATATAAACATACAAATTAGGAGCATGGGATAAGACACCTCAAGCCTGCTCCGCCATTCAATAAGATCATGGCTGATTTAAGTACTGCACCCTCCTGTTTGCTCTCTTGCTAAATAAGAATCTGTCTACTTCTGCCTTAGAAATATCCACACATTATCTGTCTAAATAGGTGACCAATTATTTTGAAACGATTATCCCTTGTTTTATAATAGGAAGCACCCTTTTCATATCTACCCTGTTAAGATCCCTCAGGATCTTACATGTTTCAATCAAGTTGCCTCTTACTCATCATTGATGGTAATGCCTTTGAATACCAAGAGCATTGGTTGTATTCTTTCTTACTGGAGATGATCATCATCTGGCATAAATGAAACTTGCTAATTACCAATTTAAGAATATTGTCTAGGTCTTTTCTTGTGAGTTCTGGGAGTACCTGTTCATGCATCATATAATCATCTCAACCTTCATGTATATTACATTGCAAATATTATTGCCTGGGTCATTAAATACCTCCAATGATTCTTTATCTCTGGCCTCCTGGGCATATGTCACATGTCTAAAACCCTCATGCAGATATTACTTTCTTCAGTTTGGTGTCAAAAGATTAGTTCATATTTTAAGATTATTTTCCCCTTGCTCCAGATCCTCCTGTTTGAAGGAAGACCTGTCAATTTCTATGGGCATAAATTGAGACTGTCACTACGCATTGTTATTTTAAGCATCATAAAAAGGTAACCTTTGACATACTCCTGCAGGAGATAGCTCCACACCCCATCCCAGCTAAGTGCCTTCACGCCAGTTCCTGCCTGATTATTTCTGGCCTTTCTATGAGACATGTCGGTGGAGTTTGGGCATGGAGAATTTAGGCGAGATTAAGTTTGGATATAACGAAAGCATGGATAAGGTGTTCAGCAGTGGCTGTGCTGAACCAAGGGCAGAAGCAGTCAATAATGTGGTATAGGTGATTTCAGTAATGGAGAGGAAAATGGCATTGAAGTTCACCTTGGGCAACTGACAGGACACTGACCTCAAGTACATTTGATCTGGGCAGGTGGGAAAATGAGCTGCAGGGTAACTACATGCTAATTGACAATGTCATTGAAGGACGTGTAAACAAAGAAAAGGATAGGGATCTAGGCAGCTTTGCGAACACCTATCCAAAAATGGCCGGTCCTGGGAATGCTGTCATAAAATCACACCCCCAACTGGCACCAGGAATTTTGGGCTCAGTCCATTACCATTTCTAACTTAGTGCGCCCAAGGATTCTGCCCTGAATCATTCAACGAACATTCCTACAATGTAGACAGCTTTAGGGTCAGTTGGTCTCAACTATATACAATTACTGCCCATTTGATTAGGAAGAAAATGGAAGAAACCATCTGTTTTCTGTTTTGTTTTGACAATCTGCATTAAGAATACAGATCCTTCACTGGCCCCAAATTAGATGGAGGTATATGTGCAAGTAACACTCTGGGTGAAATCTTAACTACTTCCATGTGACCCCCACATTCGGAAAGGTCAAGGGGTAATTTGAGATGAATTGGAAAAATTGGATTCTGAACTCAATCCATTGGGAATGCACCTATTTTTTGGTTTCAAAGCATTGAATTTGGACTTTCTGCTCAAAAGAAACAGATCTAAGAGGGAGTAGTGTGTGCAATATTCAAATCAGTCTCAGATTTTGGAAGCCATTTGGAATGAACCATGGTCGACCATGTTTCCGAGGACTGAGAAAACTTGGTTACTGAAGAAAGCTGCCATATCAAATAGCAAGTGTGCTTTTCTAGCCCTGCCTGTAGGCTATGAGGATCAGCAGTTCTTCACTTCCCTTAGTCCCTCAAAGTTTCTGCCATGATCTCTAAGCCCCTCTGCACCATTCCTGATCCAAAGTATCCAGTCTCTCTCCTTCTCCTTGATATTTTTCCTTCTTTTCTCATCTGATCTTTCCCACCCTTCCTCGTGCAATCACACTCACAACTATTCCCCATTGATTTCTCCCCTACCTTGGCAATCTGTAAACTCATCTGACTCCAAGCTTCACAAACTTTTTTTTAACACTCCCCCCAACCCTCCCCTTCATTTCTCTCCCCCATACAATCCCTTCAATACCTCCCAGTGTAATAGTCTTCATTGCTCCTTATCCGTTATGATCCCCTATTTACTCCCAGCTACACAATGCTCCTTCCTTTCTTCCCTCCCACCTCTCTCCCACCCCTCACCCACCTAGTAAACTCTACTTCCTGGACAGAAATCTGAGCCTGCCCGAGGGGGCCTAACCGTAGACACCACATGCTCAGCATCCCTCTCCTCAGGGTCTTTGTGAATAGGAAAATGGGTGATAACAAAATACAAATTGTAAATCCATATTTCAGGCAAGTGGAAAATGTGCCCAACATGTTCCAGGGAATTGAAACTGTACCAGAAAAAAGGCAAGGCTATAAGAGCAGAGCTGTGATAGGAAATGTAAACCATTCTTCTAATGAAAGCATTCCAGCAACAGAGAACGAGAATACATTTGCTTCATCACCAAGTTGATACAGTGAAATTAAATATGACACAAGGACTGAATCTATTCTGCAGTTATATTCTGTGCCGTGGTTGCATTTCACAAAGGACGAGTCAAGAACAAAGAGATGTGAATGGAAAAGGGTGAAGAAAACGGAAAAAAAACCCCGAGTTCCTGCAAAAATATTGTTATCGGGAAGATTTGTACATTCGAAAAATTAAGGACTGAAAATTAAATATGTGACATGGCATAAATTAAACATAACTAAGTGGAATCTTTCAAATAGTTGAATGTAAGGAAGCAGCAGTTTTGAAGCTATGTCTTAAGGAAAGTATATTGTGGGCATGAATTTAAGGTCTGTAACACAGATTCTGAAGCTGGAGGCCAAGTGAATAGAAGATGTATTACCCATACAGGGTCTCCAAGCAAGGACGAGCACTTGGGCTAGCATGCCATCCAGGAGGGAGAAAGTGAGGACTGCAGATGCTGGAGATCAGAGCTGAAAAATACTTTGCTGGAAAAACGCAGCAGGTCAGGCAGCATCCAAGGAGCAGGAGAATCGACATTTCGGGCATAAGCCCTTCTTCAGGAATCATATCTTCAGCATGCCATCCATACCTGGTTAGTGACTTAATTAGCAGATTATGACATCTGGCAGACCAGTTGATTTGACATATGGTTTACAAAAATCAACAAGTCCACTCAATACGTACGACCATGGACTTTTAGAATAGTGCAGTACAGAAAGAGGCCACTTAGCCCATCAAATCTGCAATGTAGTTGCTTATCATTCACAACAGCACTTGTGGGATGCAAAGATTCAGACACCCAACATGTAAGGAAGGTAATTTACCCCAACATCTGCCATCACAAAGTTTCTGGAAAATTGTTTTTGAGCTGTTGTAGTAAACTCCTGGATTTGGCAGGAAGTGTTATTGCCTCCTGACAGGAGGGCAAAGATCTTGGTGACCTATTCTCAAAAAGGTTGCATTGACAAAGGCTGCCATTGTATTTCCTCTGCAGCCCCAGGACGGAGAGCAGAAGGTGCAGACAGGGAAAGCTCTGTGCCATTCCCTTACAATGTCGGAGCTGGGCTCCTCCCTACTCTTTCAGAGAGGCAGAAGACTGTCTGACAGGCCAACCAATGCACCCAGGCTGTCATTAGCAATTTTCTGCATGCCATTCCATTGAATTTTTCATCTGCTTTGTATCCAGTGACTTACCTCATGCAATTTCTGATTGTTCCAAGCCCAGCACCATGCAAATAGTTCAAATCAGGCCTCACAGGTACTAGCCTCAAAGGTTCCAGTAGTGCCAATATCTGAGCTGGAGGCCACAAATATCAGACCTTGTGACTATACGTCTTCAATAGCATTGTTGTTTGCCATCCATCTTCCTCATGGTTGATGCGGCATCTCTTGGGTACTTAAAATCTGAAACTCAATGAAGGGTGAGTTGGGGTGAAGGTGGAAAGCAAGGAGTTCATTGCATGAAATCAGCAGCTAGCATTATGCCAGACAGGAGAGTATGAGGTGGGAGTCTTCAAGGGCCATAATGCAAGAACGTCACATTATCCTCAATGTTCTCAATGACAGTGGGTGCCACAGAATCTGTCAGAACCAACTCATGATGCTGAGAAGCACCTTCTCCATAAGGATCAGGGGACTCAAATTGTCTCTGATGATATCTGTGTGGGCATGCATATATTTATATTTTGACATTGACTGACATACAGAACTGCCAACTTTGAGAGCCAGTTGCCTGCCCTCTTTTTCTCTGGTATATTTTATGTTAATCAAAACGAAAGAGGTCAGTGCTGGAAGGTACCCTGACATTGGCATCCAGCATCAACAGTGAACCCACTTTGGTTCAGTTCCTTACAACCAAATACAAAGTAAATCTCCTTTTAACTGTGCTCCAACTCTTCATCTTGAAATCAAACACCAATGTGTTTCTTTATATATGTTATAAGCAGTCATTATAATGGCAAGTTTTGAGAAGATTTGCAGTTCAGGTTGAAGTTCTGGATGTAGGTTTGCTCACTGAGCTGGAAGGTTCGGTTTCAGACATTTTGTCACCATACGAGGTAACATCTTCAGTGAGCCTCCACATGAATCCAGAGCCTCACGGATGGTGTTACCTAGTATAGTGACGAAACATCAGAAACTGAACCTTCTAGCTCAGTAAGCAAACCTGCATCCAGAGTCACTATAATGGTCTGAGTGAGATTGTCACTTTGTGGTCAGGTTATGGAGTGAATCCACATCAACCAGAAATGGAACTGAAAATGTTGAAACTGATTGTTCTTTATTTTCAGAACAAAGAGACAGTCATCCCAACAGATTGAGTTGGATTTGAATGCAAAACCAAAAGGTGATGACCAAATGTGCAAACTGTTAATGACTTGGCATGGAAGCATGTTGAAATCATATTAATGGTTTCACTTTTAAAAATTCTAATATTGCTGAAGAGATTGATTCAGATCACATCTCTATTCTGATCAGACCAATGACATTCACTTTTTCCTTCATGCAATAACCAGAATGGAATTCCTCCCAAATCATTGCATTATCTTCAGTGGATTTTAAAAAAAAATTCATTCATAGGATGAGGGGCATCACTGGGTAAGCCAGCTTTTATTGCCTACCCTAATTACCCAGAGGACAGTAAAGAGCCGCATTGCTGTGGGTGTAGCGTCATACGTAGGCCAGACCATGTAATGTTAACAGTTTCCTTACCTAAAGGACATTAGTGAACCAGATGGTTTTTTTCCAACAATTGACAATAGATTCACAATCATCACGAGACCCGTAATTGCAGATTTTTATTGAATTCAAATCTTGCTATCTTCCATGACAGGATTCAGACCGGAGCCCACAAATCATTACCTGGGTTACTGGAATAGCAGTCCAGCACCTCTCCTATAATGCACTTAAACATAGCTCCTACCACTGTTGCAGCAATAGTATCAGATACTATGAGGATATATTACTTAGGCAGGAGTCCTCCAGCAAAACAAAAAGTGGGCCACTGGCTTTTGTTACACACACACACACACACACACACACACACACACACACACACACACACACACAAACTGAATAAAAAAGATCATAGATTAGATTAGACTTACAGTGTGGAAACAGGCCCTTCGGCCCAACAAGTCCACACCGACCCGCCGAAGCGAAACCCACCCATACCCCTACATTACCCTTACCTAACACTACGGGCAATTTAGCATGGCCAATTCACCTGACCCGCACATCTTTGGACTGTGGGAGGAAACCGGAGCACCCGGAGGAAACCCACGCAGACACGGGGAGAACGTGCAAACTCCACACAGTCAGTCGCCTGAGTCGGGAATTGAACCCGGGTCTTCAGGCGCTGTGAGGCAGCAGTGCTAACCACTGTGCCACCGTGCCGCCCACTAAAGTAAAAATTTAAAAAAACAAGTTAAATCTGCTCCTGAACTTTAAGCTTTAAAATGTTCTATTACTTACCTGCTTTGGAACATACTGTGAGTGTTGGCCATTTGAGAGATACATGTCAGCAGTTATTTGAGGAATAGAAGACAAGTAAAATCTGGGAATTCTGCTTTCTTTGTTGTTTTTGCACTGTCCGCTCTCAACAATTTTCCTTATTTCCTTTGATTCAGTCATGTTTATTCTTCACTTTGATGTAATGCTGTTCTACTCCTCTATTCTTTCTTCCATTCACTCTTGACATTGCTCAGGTAAATGGAAAGCTCATTCAGTATAATCAGGACGCATGGGTAAATGGGGTAAGTCATAAGCATTCAGGTCTGAGCCAGTCATAAACCATTTCATTGCCCGTTTGAGAAGATAAACTGGCTATTTTAGCCTTAGGGAGTGAAAGTCATGCTTCTATTTCTCCGAGTGCATCAAACACCTTGTAAGTAATGGCCTAATGTGTCGGCTAATTATGTGCTCTGTACATAAAGTGTACCTTACTCACTGTATGAATGTAATGCTTACAGATATTAATGACACTTTAGTGCAAGGTAACTGATCACTGCTGTATTAATGTAATAGTATTTCTACATTAAGTCATTATAAGAACCAAAAACTATTGAGCAGTAACAGATTGTATCTTGTGCGGGAGTTAGGCTACAATAACTTCTGATGTTGCTATGGATTTTTAAAAGTTATTAAGCTATATAAATCAAGAAATATTTCAAAATATTGTTCAAACGATGAAAAGGCATCATTGATACACTATCATGCTTAGTGTCAAGGAGCACTTGCATATTCACCTCTTAACATTAGGGAGTACTTAGCTATTCACCTCTGAATAGCTCCTTTAATGCAAGGTTGTCAAAGATCTAGTTAGTGATTAAAGGTGATTATGAAAATCTAAAGTGTAATTAACTGTGACAAATAATTCACTAGCGGTCTGGTGGTAATTGATGGCATATCATCAATGTCTGTATGGAGTAAATGCCACATATAGTTCTTCAGAGTGAATTATACATTCCAGCTACATTGCAGCTAAAGCAGAAGGTGTAAACGTCCAAGATTGTTGCATGTGAGAGCTGATCAAGGTTGTCTGTAATGATTCCCTTAACTTCAGTTGGGAGCTAGGTTGGAACATTTGGACAAAACTAAATAAGGTATCTGACTACTATCCTGCAGCCAGATAGAGAAGCAGAGGGGTTAAGGAGAGCAGACCGCTTGCGCAGCTCCTGTATTGGAGAACAGGGAGGGAGATAACATTGGATGGGAGAAAATATGGTCAAATATTCACCGATAGTTGCATCGCTACAATACTGGATTTCAGTTACGTGGTCCTGACTTCAAGCCCCAACCTAAATCGCCAGTCAAACTGTATGTTCTTTGGATTCGTTTAGTCTTTACAGGGCACCATCAGTCATACATAAGTACAATAGTGGACCATCATGAAGTATACATAAGTCCACCAGTGAACCACCACAACTTGTTCAGAACTGTCAGCACACCAACATCAATCATTTACAACTCCATTTGAAAGCAAACAGACATCATACATAAACTCTACCACTGCAACACAATACACTGTATGCTTTCAATTAATTTGCTAGTATAAGACCCCTCCCCATTGCAGCATCAGAAATGGAAACAAAATTATGCCTTTCATATATTAAACTGTGGCGACAACCAGCAAGTCCAGGTATCACCTGACAGCAGATATCAGAATGTGAAGAGGATTGTCTAAAACTAAAGTGATCCAAGTTTAGATCCAAACTACAAATCCAATTTTTCACTCATCCCTCTAATTCAATGATTTTATTTGCTATTCAGCTCTAAACAAGACTGATTAAAATAGATAAAGGGGCAGTTGATGGCAGCACGTGTACCTGAAGGGAATTGTTACAAAATACAAATATGAGGCCGATGTGGGAGGTACATGAAAGTTTACTTACAATAAGCAATATTTAGTTTGGCTTGCCTTGTACCCCTGCTGGCCTCAGAATGACTCCAGTCTTCATGCACTGATGCCCAAGCACAGTTCCTAAATATTTTGTACGGATTTCATAATAGAGGACATTAAAACATATAAGTTTTACTGGGCCACATTAGGCTTCTGCAGTATTCAAAATGATATTTGTCCAGATAAATACCAACTGCCAAAACAAAGCAAGTCACTGTTAAGCGACCCCAGTGAATGCTTTTGGATGAATTTGACCAATTATTCAGTCCAAAAGGACCAGGAAGAATCAGTGAGATGGTAGACTTTGGCCACTTAATAGTTAAAAGAGCAAGCCAATTGTTGCTTATTGACTTCACTAACCACAGCAAGCAGGAAAACAATGACAAATCAGTGGTTTTCATGCACCAGAGTGTAAAACATATTTTATGCAGCTTGATGAATCAGCTAGCAGTACTTTGGTTTAACTTTGTATGTGCCATGTCAAATGAGAAAGTATCTATTCAATAGCCCGTCATAGGCAGAAATGTTTCATTGTTGTCACAGGGAAGAAGTAAATCATAAAAATGGGAGACAAGAAGAATAAATAATTTTATTTTCAAGCTTAAAGTGATCTGGGAAGATGCAGGACAGAACATTTTAACAATTTTATGGCACCATTAAATTTTACAACAAGCTACTGTGAAGAAAACCTAAAACAGATTATACTTATTCAGGTATGTCACGTATGTACATTATGATTCTATCTGAGTATTTATGAGTAGGGAGAGAGAAAAAGACAAAGAGAGAGCAGAGAATGAGAGAGGGAAACAAACAAGGAGAGAAATGAAATGAAACAAAATTTTAAGATGCATTTGATTCTCATTTTTGTTCCATCCCTTCCTTTTGTTTCCAGGTCACTCACCACCGCAAGCATCCCCCCCCCCTCCCCGCCACAAGACACCAACCCTTCTCTGCCACTACCCTCCAAACAGGAAGATTACTAACAATGGCATTGATTCACAGCCCAGACCTTCTAACTGAATGAAATAAAAGTGGCAGGTTTGCTCCATGCCAACTTGGAGGGCATTGTTGCACCTTGGGCAGTGATTACATGGTGCGATTGATACAAATAAAAGTGCCCGCTTCATTCTGGGCAATAAATGAGAAAAGAGATGCAGTAACAATTTGAAAGGAGGTAGAAGAAAAGAAGAGGCAAATTGACATGTCTGGAACAACCGAAAACCCAGACAGCTAATAATTCTGCCTTTGTAAAGGGGAAATTACTGTTATGCAGTGTTTACACAGTACAAATTGTGAAAATTATGTTGTCATATTGACATGTGTAGCAGAAGGACAATTTTAAAATTACATTGTTCGACACCTTTAATGACTTGTAACGCTAGAGGTGTGGCTACCCCTATTAAATGTGTGCAGAATCAATCCAAGGCATAATTGGTGTTGTTAGAGAAAATTATAATACAACTGTTATGCTGCAATCCAATGTCCTACGTAAACTGCTATTATTTTTGAAGGTTTGGAAAAAAAGACTTCTGTTTCACTCCTATGATTTGGTTTCTCAACTCAATCTACCCCCATCCTCAAAACCACTCCATTTCAATAGATCAGCAGTGTGTGCCTTCGATCCAGTTCCTGCTATGGTCACACAGTTTGTAATTTAAGGTGTTTTTCTACACCTAGGTAAATATAGCTAAGGCGAATTGTCCTCAAAATGTGGAAATGGAACTCTCCCAGTTTTTTTTTATCTGCTCCTCAGTAATGCAGTGCTGGTTTGAATTAACATCTCTGCTGAACTGTCTTCTGAGATTAGATGAGGTTGTTTACTGGAATAAATTCCTGGTCATGTGTGAGAGGCTTTCTTTTTTCCCTCGTTGCTCATTTCGAGTCGAGGAAGAAAATGTTAATGTGCGTTCCTTTGCACCGACGTGGATCCAGGCAGCTGCTGCCATCAGAGCCTGTAAACTACAGCAGGTCGAGAGGGCTGTAGCAGAGGGAAAGGTTAATAGCAATGCACGAGCCTGATAAACATGCAAAATGCGATGCAGCCTCGGCATTCAGTGATGGGTTCGAACTGGGTGTTGACATGAGATATAGAAGTGCTCATTGAAAATAATTCTGACTGATGGCTGCACAGGCCAGAAAGTGGGGATGAGCTTGAACGGCTGAGCACTTGATGAAGAGGCAAAGGTTACTCAGTGTCTCTGGTTAAGGAAAACAAGGGATTTCATAGCAATAAAACATAGGGCAGGGAAAGGAATGAAGACCGATAAATACAGAACATTGTCATTTTCTGTTTTATTTGCTGAAAGATTCTAGACCCCAGATATGCTGGGACCTGCTGAATATTCCTCCCCCACCTTTGAGCTTGAATAATGTTTGTACCGCAAAGTGTTGGCAGAGCAAGCACAGAGTGGGTGACGGAACCAAGGGTATCTCCTTAACCAGTGAAAGTTAAAGGGTGAGAAAGAAACAGAGAAATGACAGAGAAGGAAACAGGCCAAATTACAATCAGATCGGAAACAAAAAGAAATAAGGAGAGGGAGAGAAAGGTTGAATTATGAGCAAGTTTAAAAAAAGAAAGAACATTTCAGGGAAGAAAATTCTCAAAGAGTAATTTATTACATGTAGGAATGAGACTTTGTGGTTTAAATTATCCCATTTCTGGGGTTGAACAGGTTGCTTGGCATTTCAGGAATATAAATCTCATCATTATAAAAAGGGTTCTTATGCTATTAAGTACCAGCCTTAAGTTTCTATAACGCATTTTATTGTAACAACCCAAAGCAGTAATTTCAAGAGAGGTTGATGGCCAGTTGCCATTTTTGTGACTTAAATATCCAATTCACAACACATGGACAAATCCTTTCTGCACCACAAATGACTGGGTCCATCTCACACTAATAATGGTGTGTACATTAATCTTACTATTATTCTGCCAGAAAATTCTGATCATCTGGTTATTTAAACTACAGACTTTGAAAGATATTTGCATTCTTATCTGTGGAAATGACCAATGCAGCTTAATAGATTTGAGTATTTTCATGCGATGGTATCAATCTGTCAATATGATAGGTGCTTATTTCTTAGTAATCCATCAGAACAGCATGATGTGCCACCGAGGTTTCCCATACACTACACCAAGTACAGGGAGTGGAGGAAAACTTCCTTTTTCTGTTGTGATCTCCCACCTTGGAGGCAGTAACACACAGGAGAGAGTCCTTTGGAAATGATGTGCAGTTGTCACTTTCTCCTCCTCCATCTGTAGAATAGGAGAAAGAGATGGTACATTTTCTCGTGACCTCAACCTGGTAGAAGCTAGCCCCTGTGGCTGCATCCTAAATAGAGGAATAAGAAATGCTTTGAAATTAATGAGGCAGTGGCAGAAATCTTGTTTCCAAATCACCAACTTCTGTTGGGTTCAGAATTCTTCATGTCCATCTGATCTTGGCTTCTTTGCACCTCATAGATCTCAGCCGAACTTATAAGCAGTACATTATCAATGCAAGCCCAGGTCGCAGTAGTTCCAGCATTAGTTGTCAATCTGAAATATGTAAAATGAAACCAGAGAGAATTCAAGGGACATAAGTTGCTAAAGCATGAGCTTTCCTTGGACAATTCATTTATTGATGTACAATTGGCAAAAATTGGAACTGTTGGCAAAAATGCTCTCACATGGTTTATGCATTGTTGAAGTGGTGAGGAAATTCACCCATTGTAGCTGAATGTGAGGATTGCATCCATATTTTCCAATACATTTTATCAAGTGTAGCGTTAAGGACATGTAGTAAAATTGAAGTTAATTGGAATCAGTTTGGATATCTTTTCACTGGTTTGAGATACACAAAGGAAATTTGAACGGCCACTCATCTCCGAACCAGGACCTCACTGCTTGAATTCCTATGTCCTATGCTCAACAACATTCAACTGTTCCATCCATGACTATCTCTCCAGCATAAGATTAGAAGTGTAATTTTTTTTGCGAATGATTGCAGTGTTCAGTACAATTCAAAAGTCTGCTGTTACCGTGGTAATCTGTGTTCAATTGAACACTATTTAGGATTGTCCTGATAAACGGCAAATAACATTGTGCCTCAACATGGACCAGTAAGTGGCCATCTCAAACAAGACAGAATTCGACCTTCTCCCCTTGACATTAAATGCTACTATCAATGCCAAATTCCCCACCATCAGCATCCTAGGGTTATCATTGAGTGGAATGCAACAAGGTCAGCCATTTAAATAATGTAGCTGTATGAGCAGGTCAAAGGCTAGGAATAACTCAACTGCTGACTTCCAAACCACTGTCTACCACCTGAAAGCACATGTCAGAAATGTGTTGAGGTACTCTCCATTTACCTCGAAGAGTATAACTGTAATAATGCAGGATTCTTACCATTAGCCAAGCCAAAGTCAGCTCGATTAATAAAGATCAAAAATTAATAAAAAGAGTTAAAATAAATTATGAAAGAAAAAGTAGCACAAAATATCAAAAAGGATAGCAAAAGCTTCTATAGATATATAAAAGAGAAGAGAGTCGTTCAAGGTGAATGTGGTCCCTTGAAAGATGAAACTGGAGAGTTAATAGTGGGGAACATTGAGATGGCAGAGATGCTGAATCAATACTTTGCCTCAGTTTTCACGGTGGAGAACAATAGTACCATTCCTTTTGGAACGGGCAAGTCGGAAGCAATAGATAAAGTAGAAGTTAGAACAATCAACATTGATAGGGAAAAGGCACTAAGCAAACTATTAAGATTGAGGACAGACAAGCCCCTCGAGCCTGATGGCCTACATCCTAGAGTATTAAAGGAAGTGGCAGCTGTGATAGTAATCCATTGGTTACAATATTCCAAAATTACCTGGACATGGGTAAGGTTCCAATGGATTGGAAAATGGTTTATGTAACACCCTTATTCAAAAAGGGAGGCAGCAAAATGTGGGAAATTATAGACCGGTTAGTTTAGCATCTGTTGTTGGGAAAGGATTAGAACTGAAAATGTGTTGCTGGTTAAAGCGCAGCAGGTCAGGCAGCATCCAAGGAGCAGGGGATTCGACGTTTCAGGCCAAAGCCCTTCATCAGGCTTTTATTGTTAAAGGAATAGTTAAAGGAAGTTTTGTTGCAATATGCGAGGCATTGGTGAGACTGCACCTGGAGTATTGTGCACAGTTTTGATCTCCTTATGTGAGGAAAGATGTAATGGCATTGGAGGTAGTTCAGAGAAGATCCACTAGGTTGATCCCAGAGATTAAGGGTTTGTCGTATGAAGAGACATTGAACAGTTTAGGTGAATACTCTCTGAAATTTAGAAGAATGAGGGGAGATCAAATTGAGGTATTCAAGATGATAAAAGGTGTGGATAAAATAGATGTGGAGCAGATGCTTCCCCTTGTGGGGCATTCTAGGATGAGAGATTATAATCTTAGGATAACAACTTTAAAACAGAGTCGAGGAGAAACTACTTCTCCCAAAGGGTTGTGAGTCTATGGAATCTCTACCCCGAAGGGCAGTAGATGCTGGGGCAGTGAGTAAATTTAAGGAGGAGTTAGACAGATTTTTAATTGAAAATGGGTTGAAAGGTTATGGGGGGAAGGCCGGAAAATGGGGGTGAGGAGCATATCAGCCAAGGTCGAATGGTGGAGCAGGCTCAATGGGACGAATGAATTAATTTTGCTCCTTTATCTTATGAACTTGATTAGCATTTCAATCATCACCTTAAGTATACATTTACCTCACCACTAGTGCACATTGGATGCAGTGCAGGCATTTACAAGATGCACTTACTACAGCTTCCCCAACAGAAACTCCCGAAAGGCACACTCTCTATAGCCAAGAAAAGGAAGGACATGGATGAATGGGAATGCCAATTTCCCTCCAAGAAACACAACTTCCAGACTTTGAATTACATCATTGTTCCTTCACTGCTGCTGGTCCAAGACCTGGAACTGCCTTCCTTAACTACATTATGACTGTCCCTACACTACAAGGACTGCAGCAGTTAATGAGGTGGCTCACTACCGACATCTCAAGGACAATAGGAATGAGCAACAATTATTGGCCTTTCCAGCAATGTCACATCCCATGAATTAACAAAAAAAATTTACATTGCCCTCAGCAGTGTGACCTTGAAGAGGTGATATATAATTACACTATGTAAAATTACCTTAACAGGGACAGAATGAAAACAATAGTCAATCCAGTTTCTGGACAGAGGATGCTTTCTCAGCTGTGTGGGAACAAAGTGAGCATTATCGCAAATTTCCTAAGATTCAAGTTGAAATATCTTTGTAATATCTTTTACATATTTTATGTTTAAAGTATATTTTTGGAAAGCAAAATTCTTGCCAGCATTGATGGAGATCTCTTGCAGGTAAATGTTGATGGATTGCTGGATGGCAAGATATTCAATGGGTTTGTGCTTGGCAGGCAATTGGCCCTCTATCTTACGTTGTCAGGCACAGACATGATGCCTTTTGACGTAAAGCTAGACACTGGCTCAATGTTGAAACTGGTGGTTCTGGGGAAATACTGGATTCCACAATGGGACTGCTTTTGACTCCTTTAACTACTGCAAGGTAACCTGTTGAATCCATCTACTTTCCACCGTCTGCCATGGCACCCCATATGGAACCTTGATGAGGAAGTACTACCTTCAGGTATCCATTGGATCAAAATGTGGGAAACATGGGAGGTCATTAACACTTTCCTCATCCCAACCTCATGTGTCATATGACAGCCTCTCAACTAATGCAACGAGAGTAAGTTCAGAATAAGCCAGGGTCTCTGCTATTGTGCCTCTGGGGTTATGGTATGAGCAAAATATACATTTGGAGAGAGACAAGCAATGCTGCTCATACATAACGTTTTCCCCTCTACCTCAATGAACTAATTATGTTAAAATTACCTTAGCAAACCGGGACATTATCACTTGCCAATGGAAATATGTCCCAGCAACATAATTAAAATTGGAAAAATTTTGGAACTTGTAATTTTGCTTGAAGTTATGAAATGGAGAAAGCTACAAAGAGGAATAATAAGACGAAGGAATACAAAAGTTAAACTTTGTCTTCACAATCAAAATTCTACATTCTAATATTCACAGTGTCTACTTTCATTGTAAAATGTTTAAAGGCACGTTAGTTATCAGCATCTTTAAAGCAACGAAGGTAACTTTGAACTTGTATCAGACATTGCTTAGATCTCAGCTGGAGTTCTGTGTACAGTACTGGGTACTACATTATAGGAAGGATGTGAACATATTCTGGAGAAATCAGAAGTAATTTCTAACAATGATTCCAGAGTTGATAAATTTCAGTTATGAGGGTAGATTGAAGAAGTTGGGGCTGATCTCATTGGAAAGAAGAAGACTGAGAGGAGAATTGATAGAGGTATCCAAAATCATGAGGGTACAGGATGGAGTAGACAGGAAGAAACTGTTCCCATTAGTAAAGAGAACAGAGACAGCAGAACATAGATTGAAAGTGATTTGCAAAATAAGTGAGGGGGATATGAGAAAAACTTTCTCACTGGGTGAATAGTTAGGGTATGGAATGCACTGCCTGGAAGTGTGATAAAGATATGCTCAGGTGAGGCATCCAAGAGGGCATTAGATGATTATTTGAATAATACTATGTGTAAAGGTATGGGGATAAAGCAGGAGATTAGCACCAGATAATGATGCTTATTTGATGAGCCAGTGTAGGCTTGATGGGCCAAATACCTCCTGCTATACTGTAAAACTTATGTGATTCCATGAAATTTACTTTGCTCAATGTTTTCCATATTTTCCAGTTGACTTAAGTATGTGTATGTGTTTGTAATTATTTTTAATCAACTTGTTCAGACAAAGTAGGGACACTACCATCATTAGACAAGGCCCTTAAAGTTGTGACTGTAAACTAAAGCCTGGGACATGATGATAAATATGGGTTTGACTCCTGACTTCAATCATACTTAGGTTAGGGGTGGAGGACTGGTGACACTGAGTGCGTGTTTGACCCCTCCCAGCAGGGACTGAGGGAGGGTGCATCATTCTGTACCTTCTAATGTTGCTGCGACCAGCTTTAATGATGGGAGCATTAACTGTCCACTGCAAATCAGGCATCTTAGCTAGAATGCAGTGTATGGTATGGGAAGGCAAATTAAACCAAATATCAATACAAATACAACAAAATGTATCATGCAATGTAATGTGCATGGTTAAATTAGAATAGATCAACAAGAAAATGTGTTCCTTTCAATAGCCTCATCTCGGCTGTTAGAGCCTCCCTCTATTGGTTATGTTAGGAATGACAGCTTTTACAGAGTTCTCTTGATTGTATCGTGGTTTTTAAAATGAGCAACAAAAAAATGGAGCGCTTCAACTCCCTCAGTGAATTCTGAACAAACTGTGGAGGATATTTGGATAACATGAAGTTGAACGAGTATCTGATGAGCTGGTTTCATCTCACTGCTGATTCATTAATAAGGTTTATTTATTCGTTTTATTTATCCAGCTGGGAAGGATAAAATCAATAATTTCTCTTGTTCATTTCCACTGAAATTTAATGCCAGAACTACATTGAGGAGGCACCTTCATTTAAGACAGAAGTTTAGAAATACAGGCCTCATTTAAGAAAAAGTCATTGCACAGATTACAAATTATTAATGAAGAATATGAATCATTGACTAGGAATTTTCTCCAAGCTGATATTACATAGAATAGAAATAGGCCATTTGGCCCAACTAAACTATGTTGCTGTTTATACTCTACCTGAATCTCCTCTCCTTCCCATTACCTTTCATCCCATGGACTGGTGCAGTAACTTAAGTATGGCCTACGGCCATACTAGTCTGAAAGCGCCCGATCTCGTCTTATAGCAGAACTGTATCATTCACTTTGCTTCAACTGGAAGTAGACCAATCTGGAAGTACATTTGCTCACTGGAAAGGTTCATTTTCAGTTCAGCGAGCAAATTTATAACCAGAACCTCAAACTGAGCTACAAGTCTTCTCAAACCTGATTTCCATTGTGTGGGCTTTGCCCATTTCTGCTTGAAAGTTAAAAAAAATCACACAACACCAGGTTATAGTCCAGCAGGTTTATTTGGAAGCACTAGCTTTTGGAGCACTGCTCCTTCATCAGGTGGTTGTGAAGATCATAAGGTACAGAATTTATAGCAAATGTTTACACTGTGATATAACTGAAATTATATTTTGAAAAAGACCTGGATTGTTTGTTAAGTCTCTCATCTTTTAGAATGAACAAGTTGGTTTCAGTTCTTTCATATGTAAATTGCAAAACTTTTATAAAGTTACATTCTCAAGTGAACTTTAACAAATAGGTGTCATGACAGCCCAGATAATGCATTGGAGGTGTGAGGTGCCCTGTGTGAAACTGTCTGTGCCACAATGGTCAGACTGATTCTATCTAAAAAACAGATTTACAGTACCTTATATGGATTCATGCAGTTTTTGAGCAAAATAAAATGTAATTCTGCAAGTACAAATTCACCCCCCAAACCTATACCTGTCTGTGTGTGAGTGTGGAAGTGTAACTGTGAGTGTATGAGAGAGAGCTTGTTTATGAGAGAGGGTCTGCGTGAGTGTATGGGTCTGTACAGTGTGTGTGCGCAGGAGTGTCTGTGTGTGTTTGGTGTTCTGACCTTGCCTAAGTGAAATTGTACTTGCCATATCGGTTTTGAAACTTTTATACAGTGGATGCAATTAACAAAAACAGCAGAAAGAACATTTCAAAAATCTTAAAGTAATTATGTATATATTGACTGAAGTTAATGTCAGCACAGTTGTATTTTCCCATTAGAGAGAGGCAACTGGCAGTAGTTTATCCTGAGGGTTACCACTTCTCAGACAAGGGATGAGGTTGGCAAAGTGCATGATAACCTCAACCACTGTGAGAATTGCACTTACGCTACTGTTATTTTTCAACTTTACAAACCAGCCATTCAACTATAATCGACCAGACCAAACCCCTTCAAAATGTATTAAGAAAATAGCCTCGAGCCCAACTTTTTTTTTATATTAAAGGCAAGTGTAAGGTGTTGTGCTGCAGATACAATGTGATTGGTCAAACTACCAGGCTTGATGCAAAACATACTTTATTCTTACACTACAGTTAAAACACAAACAAAAGAAAAAACAATTGGAATAACTTAACTCTGCTGGTAAACTTAACAGGATAATAGATTATTTAACTACTAAACAGTAAATGTTTCAAAACGTAATATCCATAAAGACACGTTTGGCAAAAGCAAATTTAGTAAAATAGGTTGCCTCACATGCAATTGTAGGAGGAAGAGAAACCCAGTTTTTAGCTGTAACAGAGAGAGAAATAAGAACTTCCACGTCCAGCTTTAAGACAGCAGCAGCTACTGAAAGTTGAATTAAAATCCTAGTTCTGTGGGAGTTTGACCCCATCCCTTCATGCTACTTCAATTGTTCCAATTTTTAAAACAAAACCCAAGGCCTCACAAGCTGTTTACTTTATTGGTTGGAAGCAGACTGCTTTCTACCTTCTCTACCTCTCTTCATGAAAAGAAATCAGAACAAAGTACACCTCTTAAAGCCGTAGTATCGTTATATTCCCCTCCTCCTTAAAAACGATGAACCATCAATATATAAAGATGGCTTCATTTTAAAAAACTTTTAGTCTTACAGTATTAGTATATTATAATTCATATACATTACATTGA
This sequence comes from Hemiscyllium ocellatum, assembly GCF_020745735.1. Classification (NCBI taxonomy): domain Eukaryota; kingdom Metazoa; phylum Chordata; class Chondrichthyes; order Orectolobiformes; family Hemiscylliidae; genus Hemiscyllium; species Hemiscyllium ocellatum. The sequence continues at coordinate 23,708,273 of NC_083431.1, forward strand.
CTCTGAGCATGCAAACATTCATTACTACAGTCCATTTCAATCAGTTTCTTCCTGTCACCGAATGCCTCTGAGTTTACTGATCAATGGCACAACAATACACCCGGGATTGCATTCTCTCGTTCTGTCACATGTATAATTTTAAAATTGAATGGCTGCAATAATAATCACCATCTATACACTCTGGTGTTTTTATCCTTAATTTTTTCCAAAAACTTTAAGGGGTTATGATCAGCGTATATAATTGTCTCAGACACATTATTGACCACATAAATGTTGAAAAGTTGCAATGCCAGCACCAAACACAAGGTCCCCTTCTCAAGTGTGGAATATTTCTGTTGATGAATATTCAACTTTTTGGAAAAATAGCCGTTTGGTCTTTGTATCTTCTCATCATCGTCTTGCAAGAGTACAGACCAACACTCACCCACATCGATAGTCATCCCAAATGGCTTTGCATTGTGATGATGCTACTCCTTTAACAAGGCTATGGCGTCCTTGACTTTGTTTTTCAGGAGGTCGTAAAAGACACAGACTTGGAAGGGTTTTAGGGTCAGTCTGATTACAGCCATCAGATACTGCCTCAGGGTAAAGGCTTTTAAGTTAAAAAAAACACTTGTACAATGCAACGGGTGTGGCCAGTTCTCTCAGCACAGTTTTTCTTTGGTCTGGCTATACACTGAAAGCGGTTAGGCAGTTGAAAAAGCTACTGGGCCCCAAAGAACCAGGCTGATCCTCCTCTCACTCTGACTTCTCTTCTGTAAGACCCTGATTTTACCTTTTGGATAACTTGGGTCCTAGAGGAACGCTGTCTCGTTTTTACTACGTCAGTTGTATATGTTAGAAATGACAAATAAAAGCTGCTCTTTAGTCTTGACTTTTGTGCCAAGGAGTATTGATGGGGATCATCGATGTATAGGGAACAGCATTATTTTGTCGATATAATTTGTAGTGTTTTTGGATAGATTAGGTTATTCTGTATTCTGTTCTCTTTGGTTTGTGTTTAATTCGGTTATCTTGTAAACAAATTCTGTTTCGTTTAAAACTAAGTGGTTTGACCAGTTGCATCCCTCCTGGGATATCCGCATTACACCTGCTTAAAACAACTAGCAAAATTAGAGTCTAGGCCACTTTCTTGAATGAAATGTTTTGATGGAGCCTGATCCATAACAGCATAGTTGCTAAGACAGAAGTTGTAGCTAACACAACTTTCAGGTTTTCAAATGCATTCTGACACTTCTCCTTCCACTTGAATGTTTTACACTTCTTTGATATGTCAGTCAGTGAAATGGCCACATTGGTAAGATTTGGTACAAGGTTCCAAGAAAACCCACTCAAACCCAAGAATTGAAGTACTTCCCTCTTTGTCAAAGGAAACTTCCCACTAACTTTTACTTTCACATCTGACAAGGCTATCCGTCCAAGTCCAACAACATGGCCCAGGGACATGACTCGGGCTTTTGGGAACTCACTCTCAGTGAGTTTTATCACCAAGCTTGCTTCCTGAAGTTAATCAAACAATTTCAATAGAGACTCTAAATGTTCCTTCCAAGTGTGACTAAAAATCACCAGGTCATTGATGTATACCACACAGTTGGGTAACCTTGAAATAACCTTATTAGTTACCCTTTGAAATGTGGCTAGTGCATTCTTCATACCAAATGGTATGACTTTAAACTGGCAATGTCCATTCGGTGTCACAAAAGCTGAAATTTCCTTTGCTGTCTCAGATAAAGGTACCTACCAGTATCCAGGTGAAAGTGAGGACTGCAGATGCTGGAGATTAGAGTCGAGAGTGTGGTGCTGGAAAAGCACAGTAGGTCAGGCAGCATCTGCAGAGCAGGAAAATCAATGTTTCGGGCCAAATCCTTTCTTCAGGAATGATTCCAGATGAAGGGCTTTTGCCCAAAATGTCGATTTTCCTGCTCCCTGGCTGTTACTTGACCTGCTGTGCTTTTCCAGCACCACAGTCTCGACACCTACCAGTATCCACTGAGTAAGTCCAACCTAGAAACATAAATTGATTATCCCACCTTCTTAATACAGTCATCCAAATGTGGAATAGTCAGATTTTGTAACTGCATTGATTTTGCGATAGTCCGCACATAATCATTGGGTACCATCTGGTTTTGGCGCCATTGCTATGGGTGAGCTCTATTTTCTGCAATTCACTTTGATTATGTCATCTCTGTGAAAGCTTTTAATCTCTTCTTGAAACTTTAGAGGATTAAGTCAAGAAGAATGTTGCTTAATTGGAACAGCATTCCCAATATCTACATTATGCGGCATGAGATTACTTCCCAACTATTTCTACATACCTCCACATGTGACTCTAATAACTCTTTCAGGTCATCCGATTTTTCTCTGAAAGATAACTTAATAATTTACTACAATTTCTGAGAACTTCCTCATTGTCCATTTTAATTTAAGGAATGTCCATATCAGAATCCTCCGAACTTGATTCTTCACTCTGCGTTGTAACCAGTAACACATTCTCCTTTTGCTTTCCTTGCCTGTCAAAATACCTTTTGAACATATTCACATGACACACTCTGTGAGTTTTATTCCTTCCTTCCTGGTGTTCTTATCAAATAATTCACATGAATTTACTTTTGATTTGATAAGGCCTACTACACCTTGCCTTTAAAGGTTCACTTACTATTGTGAATAACGCTAATAACTTATCTACACTGGCAAAATTACAGATCTTTGATTTCTTGAGTGCTTCCTGTTTCATCACATGATGTGCTACTTTTAAATACTGTGTAGCCAGCTTACCTGCTCTATTTAATCGTTTCCTAAAATTTGACATGCAGTCCAAATATGTGGTCTCTGAAATCTGATTCAATAATTTCTTCTAAATTAATTTCAGTGGTCCTTTCACCTCATGTTCAAAATCTAATTCAAATTAACTGAATTTAGTTGATGTATTAGTTGCACCCCTAATTGCAAAAAGTACAAATGGAATTCCTTTATCCCAATTGTCTGGATATTCTTGTCGATAAGCCATCAACATGGCCTTTAAAGTTTGATGCCTCCATTCTAATGCTTCCTGCAATGCTGGATGGTACTCAGTGGATTTGAATTGTTTGTTCCTAAACTATCCATAACTTCTTTGAATAACTTTGATGTAAAATTTGGCCCTTTATCTGATTGAACTTCTGTGGGTTGTCTGTATCTGGTAAAGTATTTGAGTAATTCTTCTACAATCCTTTTAGTTGTGATACTCCATAATGGAATGGCCTCTGGAAATCTAGTAGATACATCCATTATGGTCAACAAATACTGATTTCCACATTTTGATTTTGGTAGGGGTCCTTTGCAATTAATTAAGACTCTTGTAAAAAGGTTCCTCACTTGCAAGAAGTGAATTTTTGAACTCCTGCAAAATAATCATCTCTTGAAGAGCATTATATGTTTGATCTAATTTCAATGTCTTTATTCACCTATCAAAGGAAAGGCTGGTGGTTCTATCAATGTCCAAGGTTTCGGGTTAACTGATATGTGTGAATGTCTAGCAAAATACCACATCTTTATGTAGTTCAGGCCCACAAAAATGTTTTTGTATTTTAGCTTCAGTTTTCCTTACTCCCGACATGATTTCTTATTGGTATTTCATGTGGTTTGTTTATGATGAGATTGTTCTCCATCACTGTCCTCATCACTACTCCTACATTTCTTCTCTACTTGCACCATTTTCCGGGTACTCCAGTTTCCTCCCACAGTCCAAAGATGTGCAGGTTAGGTGAGTTAGCCATGCTAAATTGCCCATTGTGTTTAGGGATTTGTAAGTTAGGTGCATTAGTCAGGGGATAAATGTAGAGGAATGGGTTTAGGCGGGATACTCTTCGGAAGGTCAGTGTGAACTTGTTGGGCCGAAGGGCCTGTTTCCACACTATAGGGATTCTATAATTCTATGATTTTAAGTTGACTTTGAGTTTTGAGTTCCAATCTATGAAGTTCAAAAGCTCTCTCTTTCTCCTTTTCTTCTGTGAGGACCTTCCTTTCTTTCTTTTATCCTCTGCTTGAGTTATTCTCTCTTTATGCCTTTCTTCTGCTTTCAGTTGTAATTTAAACTGTTTCATTTCCTTTTCGTGTCCAAGCTCTCTCATTTGCAATTAAATTTTAGCTATTTTCAAAAATTCCACTGGCATTTATGGCAATCGTAAACATTGAGCTATTGCTGCAATTACCTCCCTTTTCACACAGACAATGGCAAACCCAATTCCATGTTGTCTGCCAATTCCACAAGCTTTGCCTTGCTTACTCCCTGTAAAATTCCCAAAATGATTTCTTCACCCTCAGGAAATTCTTTGTCACTGAAAGAGCCATTACCACCTAAGACACAGTCTGTTTTAACCAATCAAATATAACCCTGAAAAGAGAACACCAACACTCACCACTCCTTGAGTCCAAAAATCCTAAACCCAACCTGGAATTAACGATTTTGATCCCGACATGAGTTCCTAGTTTGTTATGGACCAGACTAAACCACCTCAAAATGTATTAAGAAAATAGCCTAGACCCAACTTTTTCTTATCTTTCAAGGCAAATGTAAGGTGCTGTGTTCCCTATCAATGTAGTTAGTCAAACTACTAGCCTTGATGTATAACACACTTTAGTCTTACACTACAGTTAAAATACAATCACAAGAAAGAAGAATTGGAATGATGTAACTGTATTGGAAATTTTAACAGAATAATAGATTATTTACCTACTGAACAGTATCTGTTTCAAAAAGTAACATCTCATGAACACACCCCTGGCAAAGGCAAATTCAGTAAAATAGATTGTCTCACGTGTAATTCTTGCAGCAAGAAGAGATCACAAGAGATCAACAGAAAAAGGAATAAGAGCTTCCACAGCCAACTTCAAGACTCCAGAAGTGACTGAAAGTTAAACTGAAATCCTGGTTCAGTGGGAGTTTGACCCTACCCCTTCATGCTTCTTCTACTGTTCCAACCTAAGAAAAAACCCAAGGCCTCACAAGTTGTTTATGTTACTAGCCTGGAACAAACCATTCTCCACCTCTGTCTCAACTTCTTTTTATAAAAGAAACAGGACAAAATACATCGTATCTAAAGCCATACTATCATCACACAACCAACTGAGTTAATTGCTTTGAATACCCATTGAGACATTTGCTAATTTCCAGCTCCAATACTGATACCTAATTAGCTGTTTGAACCTTTCTGAGGATAACACTATCTCTGGCACAGAATACGTCTTCAGAATTTCACTAAAATCATTGGGATGAAAGGTCCACTTCCTTTCAAGTACACTCCAGCTATAAAATAAGCAGAATTTCAGGAAATAGACTGGGACATAGCTGAGATAGGAACAGGAGTAGGCCATTCAGTCCATCGTCAATACAATCATTGACCATGACTGATCGAACTCTTCAATGCTTTTTGCCCACATTATCTCCATAACACTTTTGGCACTGGTAATCAGGAGTATATCAATCTCTACTTTAAACATGCTCAAAGATCGAACTTTTGGGATATTCCAAAGATTCATCATGGTCTGAATAAAAAAGATTTCTCCTCATCTTGTTCAAATGGCATTGTCTTATTTTTAAACACTGTCCTCTGGTTCTAAATGGCAATCGTATGCCTCAAACAGGGGAAACATCTTTCCTACACCTCCCCTGTGTATCCCTTTAAGTACTTTGTTGGTTTCAATGAGATCACCTCTCATTCTACAAAATTGTAGAGAATAGAGACACAGTTTGCCCAATCCCTCTTCATAGGACAATCCCACCATCCCACAAACAAATCTGGTGAACACACTCTCTAAGGCAATGATACCCTTCCTGAAGACAGGATACCAAAACAGCACCTGGTACTCCAAGTGCAGTTGATTCAAGGACTCCAGATGGAGACAGGACCTTCCTGAACAGCTCTTAATGTTGTGTGCTAACTGTGCCACACCAAATGTGCTCATCACTTCAGTGAGTCTGTCCCAGGAAGGGGACCTCCAAACAGGGACAGTTCTTTGATTCTGCACTAGCAGAAGACTGGTATGCAAGCATGTAATGAAGGTAAATGCACTGCAGGGCTAATTATCTAGCCAAAGTGAGGCTCACCAAGCATGGATAATAATTTGCCAATGAAGATATCTTTGCTTATTTTGTACCCCACCTCTCCCCACCCAACTTAGAAAGCAGGATGATGAACTATGTAGAGTTGTTTCTTAATGTATCCTTCCATTCCATACCCTGATACTTAGCACATTTTATGCCACTTTTCTTGTCTTTCCCTCTCTGGTAATTGCTGAAGGAGTGTCCCTGGTAATTAACTGAAAGTGTTCATAAGATCTCCTACGCCCTGACCCTGCAAACTGGCAGCATGTGGCTCAGTGGTTAGCCTTGCTGCTTCACAGCTCCAGGACCCTGGGTTCAATCCTAGCCTCACATGACTATCTATGTGGAGTTGCATGTTCTCCCCATGTCTTCATGGGTTTCCTCCAAGTGCTCCGGTTTCATCTTGCAATTCAAAGATGTGCAGGTTGGGTAGATTGGCCACGTTAAATTGTTCATAGTGTCCATTGGTTCGGTGGGTCAGTCATGGGGAATGCAGGATTATGGGAATAGTTGGGGGAATTGGGTCTCGGTGGGATAATCTTCAAAGGGTGAAGGGCTTGATGGGCCAAATGACCTCTTTCCACACCATAAGGATTCTATTCTATGATTCTAACACCCGCAGTCTCAACACTGGATGTCACTGACAGAATAAGTGAAATGCTACTCGGTTTCGATGATTTCCTTTTATAGTCAATTCTGACTTCAACTTGCAAAGATCAACCCTGAAACAAAATTAAAGAATGAAAGCATCAAAGGATGTGGGTCTGTCTTTCGATATCCCCCCAAATCCTTTGTTATAAACTGGAGAGAAATCTTTCACCCGAATTGCCACCAAAATTAAAGAGGGAGCCGCAAGAGAAAACATTTGCTCAGAGGCCATCACTAATAGTGACTTTAGATTGAAATTGGAACAACATGAGAGTGACAGATACAAAGGACAGCTCATGGATGTGTCTCAGTACTTTGATAGGCTAAGACACAGGAACATGTGATCATCACTGGCCAACATGGAAACAGACTGTATCAGGTGACTATCGGTTATGTTTAGATAACATTCACAGAAACGTAGAGCCTTACAACCCAGGAGGAGAACATACAGTCCACTCTGCCTGTGAAAGAATGATTTCATTAGTCCTGTTCCCCTGTCCTTTCCCTACAATCCCTTGGCAATTCCCTTTTTGAATATATCCAATTTGCTTTTCGAAATTTCTGCTGTTAAATTATTTTATTGTCCTTCACAAGATGTGGCTGGGCCAACATTTTGGGTTGGGATATCTGGTCGGCATGGACAGGTTGGACTGTAGGGTCTGCTTCCATGCTGTACATCTCTATGACTCTATTTACTAATTGTCTGTCACTGGTCACCTTTGAGAAGGCGATGGTAAGTGAGCTGCCTTCTTGAACTGCTGTGGTCCATGTGGAGTAGGAACAGAAGCAGTGCCATTCATGACAGACAGAGCGCTGGGTTTTTGACCCAGCCACAGTGAAAGCCCCATATGTTTGGAAGTCAGGGTGGTATGAAAATTGGAGGGAAACTTACAGGTGATGGTGTTCCCATGTGTCCACTGCCAGTGTCCTTTTAGATCTGCTGCCATCACCCTTTCAGGCAGACTCTAGGTTCTTAATAAACTTGGGGAAATCCCCCAAACTTAAAATATAAAATATGGACTCAAATGTCAGACTATTGAACTGGCGCCAATTTCTCATAATTTGACAAACTGGCTGTATTTAATGTAACTCACAGGCTGTCAGATTCCATGTGCCACCTCTATATAATGACCATGCAGTAAATGATCATATGCTTGAAAATAAAAATGACAAAAAACTTAATATAAAAGATGTCCTCTGCTGTGTTATGGCTCAACTATAAAATATTAATAGTTTGAAGACATAAATATCCTGCCATCAGGAGGTATAGCTAAATGTCTTCTATCATTGAAGCATTATGTTTGCAATTCTGATTTTAATCCTTAAAGTTTTAAATTTTGCGAACATAAAACAATATTAGTTCAGAATTTAAGTGCAATGAGTAATTTTTCTGTCGACATTGCATTCCACCAGGTACTTCATGCCTGGGTCATTAATGATTCTGTGTCTTGGCCAGAAAAATACTGCTGCTGTACAATTCTTTGCAATGGCCACACATTTACATTGTCTAACATGAACAGTGTCAAGTGTAAAGTCTTGTTACACAGTATAGATTGGGATGGACAGCTACTAAAGTGAAAGGTGGCTGTTTGCCCAAAGGCACTTTGCCCAAAGTGCACCAAAGACTCATATTGCCAAAACGGATGGTTTGCCGCACTCTTCGGTCTCCACTTACACCATTGCCATCTCAAATTAAACATTCAGTTCAAAGCACTGGTTTATAATGATCATCGTTCATGGTTTGCATTTGTTCTAGCAGATAGTGATCTCTAACATTTGTAGAGACATCTGCAGTGCATTCTATTGAGAATGTGGAGGCTGGTTGTCAACCCTTTTACTGTTTCACCATGAGGACAAAAATGAAGAAGTTAAACAGAATTGCTACATGTTTATTTTGCCTCACAAGCAATGATACTGAAATATACGGGTGAATGTGATTGGTGCGTATTACCGAACGGAATGTGCCTGAGGGAGTAGGTAATGTGTACCCATGAGCAGCACTTCCATGTGAGTTACTTACCTTGGAGACATTATTATTTGGCCAGCTGGACCTATTATAGGTCTGCGGGTGGACTGACAAGTAAGGAGGATGATTTGTATCAATATAGTTATGGAGATTTGCAGCAACGTCTGCACCCATGCTGATGCATTTTACAGCTGCCCATACAATTGTGCTGTGGTGCTTTCAGTAGCAGTTGGAAAATACCGTTTCCTCTGCCACATGCTTCAAAGTAGCTTTTTTTTTGCATTCAAAAAAAATTGATTGGAGATTGACAACATCTCCTACATATCAGTACAAATACATTAGGCTTATCCATTTTGGCGTGCAAATCAACGCAGTTAGTGGATGCAGATCTTCACTGAATATTCAAACGTTGACCACCCGCAGCTCTGTGTACAGGGGAGAGATCATAAGACTATAAGACATAGGAGCAGAAGTTAGCCCATTCAGCCCATCCAATCTGCTCCACCATTCAATCATGACTGATAAGTTTCTCAACCCCATTCTCTCCCTTTTTCTGTGTAACCCTTGATCCACTTGATACTAAAGAACCTATCTATCTCAGTCTTAAATGTACTCAATGACCTGGCCTCCACAGTCTTCTGTGACAATGAATTCCTTAGATTCACCACCCTCTGGCGGAAGAAGATTCTCCTAATCTCTGTTCAAAAAGGTCTTGCCTTTACTCAGGTCCTAGTCTCTCCTACATCTTCCCAACATCTACTCTGTCCAGGCCACTCAGTATTCTGTATGTTTCAATTAGATCCTGTCTCATTCTTCTAAACTCAATCGAGTATAGACCCAGAGCCCTCAAACGTTTCTCATATGTTAAGCTTTTCATTCTTGGGACAATTCTCATGAAGCTCCTCTGAACATGCTCCAGGGCCAGTACATCCTGAGATATTGGACACAAAACTGCACCACAATACTCCAAATATGGATTGACCAGAAGGTCAGTGCTTATCATTACTAACCTACATATACTCTGGTCCTCTAACTTTCTGTTCGAGAAGTCATTGTTTTAGGATAAGGGTTGGCAGATATAAACAGAGATGAGGAGTAATTACTTCTGTCAATTTCATAAATCTGTGGCATTCATTCTCCCAGTGGATGTTGGGACAATGAGTAAATTTAAGGAGAAAATAGACAGGATTTTTGACAAATCTGTTAGAATTCTTTGAGGAGGTAACAATGAAGTTAAACAAAGTAGAGCCAGTGGATGTGATTATTTGGATTTCCAGATGACCTTTGACATAGAGGAGGCTGTGAAATAAGACAACAGCCCATGGTGCTAGGGGCAAGATATGGGCATGGTTAGAGGATTGGCTGACTGGCAGACGATAGACAATGAGGGTAAAGGGGTCTTTTTCAGGATGGCAGATGGTGACTAGTGGAGTTCTGCAGGGGTCAAAGTTTGGACTGCAACTATTCACATTATTCTTAAATGATCTGGACAACGGCATGTTGCAAAGTTTGCAGATGGTATGAAGATAGGTGGAAGGGCACTGCGTAGCATTGAGGAAACCAGGAGGCTGCAGAAGAATTTGGACAGGCTAGGAGAGTAGGCAAAGAAGTGACAGATGGAATATAATGTGGGAAAGTGTGACACTGTGCTCATTGGTAGGAATACCAAAAATACATAGACTATTTTCTAGATGGGGAAAGGCTTCAGAAATCTGAGCACAACGGGATTCTCTTAAGGTTAACATGCAGGTTTAGTTGGCAGTTCAGAGGGCAAATACAATGTTGGTACTCATTTCAAGAGAGCTAGAACACAAGAGCAGTGATGTAGTGCTGAGGCTCTATAAGTCTTTGGTCAGGCTGCATTTAGAATATTGTGAGCAGTTTTGGGCCCATATGTAAGGAAGGATGTGTTGGTGTTGGAGGGGGTCCAGAGGAGATTTACAAGAATGATCCCAGTGATGTAGGGAATCTGTGGAACTTAATGCTGCAGAGGGCTGTGGAGGCCAAGTCATTGAGTGTATTTCAGACAGAGATAGATAGGTTTGTGATTAGTAAGGGGATCGAGGGTTACAGGGAGAAGACAGGAGAAAAGTATCATCCAGGATTGAATAGTGGAGCAGACTCAATGGGCTGAAAGGTCTAATTCTGTTCCTATATCCCTATGGTTTTAACCAGTTACTGGTGGAAGGGTTATGAAGTAAGGACAGGAATGTGGTATTGAGACTGGAGATCAACCATGATTGTATCAAATGATGGATCAGGCTTAGGGGCCTGACTTGCCTCCTAATTCTTATGTTCTGTGTACTACCAATGTTCCAAGTTCACTCTTTCAACATCTACATTGTGCTGCCTGCTTTTGTGTGCCCTATTGTTATGCTTTTATAGGTATCATATACCCTCTACCTGTGAAATCTGTCAAAATATGTTTCTTTTCTCTCCTTTTCATCCATTAAAAAATCTATCAAGAGGGGGTGCAGTGTTCACAGGGTTAGAATCATTCCTATTACAGTGACTGTCAACATGACACAGTTCAAATGAAAGTTCACAGGCCTAAAATGCGAACTGTTTTTGTCTCTCTACAGCTGACACCCAGCTTGGAAGTAGAATCATCTAACCCAGAATGATTTCAGGTCAGAAAGAGGCCATTTGGCCCCTCACATCCAAGCCAGCTCTCTACAAGAGCTACTCAGCTCATCTCTCTTCCCTTGCCTTTGCCACATAGCCCAAAAACATTTTCTCTTCAGGTCCTTATCCAATTCTTATTTGAAAGTCATGATTGAATTACACCCAGATGGTGTGGTCAGATCAAATTGTCCAGCATTTTCCATACATATTTCAGTCTTTCAGCATCTGAATTTGTTTTCCATTAGTGAATCAGATCAGTACCTATGACAATCTGTAACAATCCCATGGTCACCATCACTGAGATTAGCTTTCAGTTCTACATTTTTAAAAAATCTTGATTGAATTTAAATTTCACCAGTGGTGTTGGTAGAATTTGAACTCATCTCCCTGGAGTATCAGCCTGCATTGTCTAGTCACAAACCCATCAATATTGCCACTCAACAACCATTGCACCCGAATCTCCTACTCTCTGAGACCATGAAAGAAATGCCTCAGCTAAATGAGGGCGAGATGTCTGCTCCTACTGCCTCATTCTCCATTTAACGTCAATGTCTCTTCCCTGAGAAACCCACCAGAAATACAATAACAAAGCAAGGCAGGGGAGAATTTACACACATGGATATCCAGCAGATTTGAATTGAAAAGAGGCAGATTAACGGGAGATCAAGACTGCAAAAGAGTACACAAAATGCCCCTTCAGGGATAGAACAACAGCTGAGAAGCCCAATGTTATAAAACATTATTGCTGCTATTGATATCTGAGCTTCTAGCCACAAACGTCTGTCCAGGGCCAGACATTTGCCAGAGTGCCTCAGGCTCATGAGAATAGTTCCATCTTGAAAATACAGTAAAAATCAAATCAAGCTAGGTGGCGACCACGATGTCGGACATGTGCCCAAAAGAGAAATGAGGATGGAAAACAAATGTGACTCTGGACGGCACCTTCTCTTCTGCTCTTATCATCAAATGCTAAATATCAAATTGGAGTCCTCAAAATAGTCACCTATTTAACAGTTAGGATTTACAGTAACAAGTCCTGGACAATGTAAAACATTGATCATTCACTGCCTTATTCCTTTTTACCATTTAAAGCCTTAAATGTGCAATTCATTAATCACAAAGTAATAATGAGAATTTTAATAGAGTCACCAAGCAGTTAAAATGGAGGAGTCCTAGTTATTGCTCTGTTCCTGACAATCCCTGCCTTTTTTTTAATACCATTTATATTCTGACTTGAGACTCAGACTGGAAGCTCCTGCATGAATACGAAACCAATAGTGCTTACATGCAGCCCATACTCCTTCATATACAACTCCCTTCACCCTCATTATTAATCCAGTGATGGTTAACTGGTGTCTGAGTATAAAAGACTGAGGCAAGACAGTAGTAGGGACCAATCATCCTTCTGAGTGTATTTTGAACAAACGTTCCATTTCAGTGCCATTGAGTCAGAATTCTCCTCCTGGCCCCTACTAGAAAAGCTTCCACTGCCTCACACAATTCCTCCTATCTTTACCCTTTCTTGCCATTGGGTTCTCCCAATACCACCTCCCCACTACTTCCCTGCGTGTCATTGACTGGTCAGGAGCCACTTGGCTTTTTTCTATAGGCCTACACAATTCCTGAAATCCACTCCCAACTCAAGGCAACCTCAATTGATCATCCTTGTGCCTGTTCTCTCAGTGGACTGAACTCCTCACTCACACCAAAATGTCTTCGGTTGGAACCCGAGCAAGAATATTGTTCTTTCTGAGATGGATTAAGTCTAAGCAAATCTTAGCAATTAAGGGAAAGCAGATGGAGTGTTTGATGCATGGGTCAGAACTTAATGCCCTCTCTGAGGCTAGGTTGGCAGTGGCAGAGTATTAAATCGGTTGGAAGGATGGTGGGTGGGGACATCATTACTTTGTCCTGCCCCTGCCCAAATTCATTACAAGGTGGGGAAGCTCCTGGACAGCCTTCTTTCCTGCTGCTAAATGAAGGCACATATGTGGGAAATCAATGACCACTCCAAGATCTCATCACCAATCAGCAGGTGGTGGAATTCTGAAGAGGAAAAGGGGGTTTCTTGTTGTTGGGCCACTCAGTATCTGATTGAGGGAGTGGGTATTCTGAAAGGCAAGGAGTTGCTGTGGGCCATAACCATGCCTTGCTATTGACACTCCTCCCTATGACCCCTCATCCCACCATCACTCAACTAGAAGGTTATAAGGAGAGGCAGGATAGGCTGGAATGTTTTTCACTGGAGCTTAGGAGGCTGAGGTGTGACCTTATCAAGGTTTATAAAATGATGAAGGGAATAGATAAAGTGAATAGTCAAGATGTTCTCCACAGGATGGGGGAGTTCAAAATTAGAGAGCATAGATTTAAGTTCAGAGAAAAAAGATTTAAAAGGGAACTGTGAGGCAACATTTTCACACAGAGGGTGGTGCTTGTATGGAACAAGTTGCCAGTGGAAGTGATAAAGGCAGGTATAATTACAACACTTAATAGCTGTTTGGACAGGTGCAGGGATATCAGGCAAACACAGGCAAATTGAACTACTTCAGTTTAGGAAACCTGGTCAGCATGGGTGAGTTGGGCCGAAAGGCCTGTTTCCATATTGTATGACTCTATGACTCTAACTGTGGCTTGAGGCCAACAGCTATCCAAGGTAAGGATGGGTGCATTACCAACAGCAGCCTGCTTCTCCTGTGGCACTGAAGATTCATGCCTCGCTGGATGTAAGTTTGCTCGCTGAACTGGAAAGTTCATTTTGAGATGTTTCATCACCATACGAGGTAACCTCATCAGTGAGCCTCTAATGAAGCACTGGTGTTAGTGATCTGCTTTCTATTTATGTGTTTAGGTTTCCTTGGGTTGGTGATGTCATGTCCTGTCCTTCCAGTTCAGCAAGCAAACTTACATCCAGAATTTCAACCTGAGCTACAAATCTTTTCAAAACTCCCTAATGCCTCGTTGCCTGTCTTTGTTTGGGTTTTGGAGAAGTGTGGGCTGATGAAGGAAGTGAGATTTCTCCCTCTCAGGTCCTCACTCTGGAGAAAGCTCACTACTGCCCTCTTAAGTTACTAATTGGCACTTAGTTTGGTGGGCCTTCATAAAATGAAGCAGGAGCTGCATGACTCTCAGCGGCTCTTCAACCAGTGGGCAACAAACCCATTACATTTGTTTTCATTGTTGGACACTGTGACAATGGGTAGAATGTAACAGTGATTACTGGATTTCCACCATGAGGAAGGAAGTTTGGGCCATGGAGATGACAATTTATTTTTTGCTTTGGAAGGCTGCCACTCCAAAGGCAGGGCTACTGAGTTCAGAACTGGGCTGCTGAGAAAGGACTTGTCTTCATTTTAATAAAGGAGCTTAGGCCCTGTAACCCTAACTCCTTCACCTACCATGCTTCCCCAACTCCACCTGCTATATCCCTAAGACATCTCATTCACACTCTCTCAGTATCCAAACTGGATAGACAGAAAAAGAATGCAGGTGAAGAAAAGTAAACTTCTAAAAATCTGAAAAACTCCCTGCCAATTTAGTACCATAAGACCATAAGACATAGGAGTGGAAGTAAGGCCATTCGGTCAATCGAGTCCACTCCGCCATTCAATCATGGCTGATGGGCATTTCAACTCCACTTACCCGCATTCTCCCCGTAACCATTAATTCCTTGTGACATCAAGAATTTATCAATCTCTGCCTTGAAGACATTTAGCATCCCAGCCTCCACTGCACTCTGCAGCAATGAATTCCACAGGCCCACCACTCTCTGGCTGAAGAAATGTCTCCGCATTTCTGTTCTGAATTTACACCCTCTAATTCTCAGGCTGTGTCCACGGATGCTAGTCTCCTCGCCAAACGGAAAAAATTTCCTAGCATCTACCCTTTCCAAGCCATGTATTATCTTGTAAGTTTTTATTAGATCTCCCCTTAATCTTCTAAACTCCAATGAATACAATCCCAGGATCCTCAGCCGTTCCTCGAATGTTAGACCAACCATTCCAGGGATCGTCCTTGTGAATCTCCGCTGGACACGCTCCAGTGCCAGTATGTCCTTCCTGAGGTGTGGGGACCAAAACTGGACACATTACTCCAAATGGGGCCTAACCAGAGCTTTATACAGTCTCAGTAGCACAACGGTGTTTTTTATATTCCAACCCTCTTGAGATAAATGACAACATTGCATTTGCTTTCTTAATCACGGACTCAAACTGCATGTTTACCTTTAGAGAATCCTTGACTAGCACTCCCAGATCCCTTTGTACTTTGGCTTTATGAATTTTCTCACCGTTTAGAAAGTAGTCCATGCTTGTATTCTTTTTTCCAAAGTGCAAGACCTTGCATTTGCACACATTGAATTCCATCAGCCTTTCCTGGACCACTCTCTCAAACTGTCTAGATCCTTCTGCAGCCTCCCCACTTCCTCAGTACTACCTGCCTGTCCACCTAACTTTGTATCATCGGCAAACTTCGCTAGAATGCCCCCAGTCCCTTCATCCAGATCATTAATATATAACGTGAACAGCTGCGGCCCCAACACTGAACCCTGTGGGACACCGCTTGTCACCGGCTGCCATTCCGAAAAAGAACCTTTTATCCCAACTCTCTGCCTTCTGTCAGACAGCCAATCCTCAATCCATACCAGTAGCTCACCTCGAACACCATGGGCCCTCACCTTGCTCAGCAGCCTCCGTGTGACACCTTATCAAAGGCCTTTTGGAAGTCTAGATAGATCACATCCACTGGGTTTCCCTGGTCTAACCTACTTGTCACCTCTTCAAAGAATTCCAACAGGTTTGTCAGGCATGACCTCCCCTTACTAAATCCATGTTGACTTGTTCTAATCTGACTCTGCTCTTCCAAGAATTTAGAAACCTCATCCTTAATGATGGATTCTAGAAATTTACCAACAACTGAGGTTAGGCTAATTGGCCTATAATTTTCCATCTTTTGTCTAGATCCTTTCTTGAACAAGAGGGTTAAAACAGCGATCTTCCATCATCCAGGACTTTCCCTGACTCCAGTGACTTTTGAAAGATCTCAACCAACGCCTCCGCTATTTCCTCAGCCACCTCCCTCAGAACTCTAGGATGTATCCCATCGGGGCCAGGAGATTTATCAATTTTAAGACCTTTTATCTTTTCTAGCACTTTCTCTTTTGTAATGGCAACCATACTCAACTCAGCCTCTGACTCCCTTTAATTGTTGGGATATTACTCATGTCTTCCACTGTGAAGACTGACGCAAAGTACTTGTTAAGTTCTCCTGCTATTTCCTTATCTCCCATCACTAGGCTTCCTGCATCAGTTTGAAGTGGCCCAATGTCTACTTTTGCCTGTCATTTGTTTCTTATGTATTGAAAGAAACTTTTACTATCATTTCTAATATTACTGGCTAGCCTACCTTCATATTTGACCCTCTCCTTCCTTCTTTCTCTCTTTGTTATCCTCTGTTTGCTTTTGTAGCCTTCTCAATCTTCTGATTTCCCGCTACTCTTGGCCACTTTATAAGATCTCTCTTTTTCTTTAATAGATTTCCTGACTTCCTTTGTCAGCCATGGCTGTCTAATCCCTCCCCGGATAATCTTTCTTTTCTTGGGGATGAACCTCTGTACAGTGTCCTCAATTATACCCACAAACTCCTGCTATTTTTGCTCTATTGTCTTCCCCGCTAGGCTCTGCTTCCAGTCTATTTTCGTCAGTACATCTGTTATAAAAACATTTATTCAGTAACCCTATCAAAGCCAGTTAACCCTTAATATACTCTTTGAAGTCACAAATACAATTCCTCGATTCAAGAAGGAACCACGCTGGAAAGCAGGAATCCACAGGCCAATTAGCTTGATGTATGTAATGGGGAAAACGTTAGAATTAATCATTAAGGAAGTTATAGTTTGGCTCTTACGAAAACTCCAGGCAATTAAGAAGACTCAGCGTAATTTTGTGAAAAGGGAATTAACTTCCTACATAGTATTACATCCTACGTAACAGATTAGTGCACAACATTGGAGCTCCCAATGTAGGGGTAACATATTTGCATGGATAAATGATTGGCTGGCTTGTAGAAAGCAGTAAGAGTGGATTTTTTTTTCCGATTAGTAGGATGTAATGAATGGTGCTGGGGCCTCGGCTTTTTATAAAACATATCAATTACTTAGATGGGGGGAGGGAGTAAAGGCATGGTAGTTAAATTTGCAGATGATGCAATGATGGGTAGAAAGATTTGTTGTGAAGAGGACATAAGGAGTTTGCAGATGAATATCGAGAGATCATATGCGTGGTCAAAAATGTGGCAGATCCAATGTATTGTGGGAAGATGTGAAGTAGTTACTTTGGAGGCAGAGGAATTGAATATTTGTAAGGGAGGGCCAGATAGATTCTTGTTAGGTAAAGGAGTCAAAGGTTATTTCAGGTAGATGAGAATGTGGAATGAGAAAGCCAAATAGATCAGCAATAATGTTCCTGAATGACAGAGCAGGCTTAAGGGGGCAAATGGCCTACTTCTGTTAAAAATTCATATGCTCAAAAAGGGAAATCGAAACATCTTTCCAAAAATCTAGTACGTTTGTCAACATTTAACTGAAATTTACTGTTTAGATTTTAAATTTCACTCAGGCAGAAACATGGATATACAAACTCTCCAGTAGACAGCATCTAACATTAGCAGTTAAGCCTGTTTCCTTAATTAATTTTCGGTACTGGAGCTCAGTAACTCAAGAGCATATGAATACAGGCATCTCAGTGTGACTCAGTACTGACTATGACTTTGAACAGAGTGCAAGTGTTTGGTGATTAAGGGAATTAGGGAAAAACGGTGTTGATTTGCTTTTTCTAACCTTTCATTGTCCGAATTGGGTATGATTATAGAGGTTTATAAAATCATGAGGAGCATGGATATGGTGAATAGTCAAAGTCCTTTCCCCAGGTCAGGGGAGTCCAAAATTAGAGGGCTGAAATTTATGGAGAGAGGGGAAAGATTTAAAAGAGACCTAAGGGGCAACCTTTTCACACAGAGGGTGGTGCGTATATGGAATGTGCTACTGGGTAAGTGGTAGAGGCTGGTTCTATTACAACATTTAAAAAGCATCTGGATGGGTACATGTATTGGAAGAGTTTAGAGGGATATAGGTCAAATGTTGGCAAATGGGACTGGATTAGGTTAAGATATCTGGTTGACATGGACAAGTTGGACCAAAGGGTCTTTTTCCATTCTATACAGCTCTATGACTCTATGATATTATGATAGTTAATTATAACACCTTAAAGATGATAGGACAGGCAATGTGTTATGCCTGCAGCAGAGAGTAGCTGTTGGATGCTAGTGTGATTCAGGGCAAACACATCTGAAATGTTTGTGGCCCAAGAAGCTTCAGCTCAGAGTCACTGAGCTGGACAACAGGATGCAGACACTTTGACACCTCAAGGAAGGTGAAGGTTACCTTTATAGTTTGTAGTAGAAGGTGGCCATACTCCTTAGGGTAGTCGCTTATGATTTGATCAGTGGACTTAGAAGGTGAGGGTAGGGACTACAGGATTGATGAGCTAAGTGAGCATGGCACTGCGGTACAGAAAGCCATTTAAGGGGGAGAAGCAGAAAGGAATGTAGCCGTTGTCTGGAATAGTAGAGTGATGGGCATTGACATTGTTCTGTGCAGCCTGAATCCAGTGGTGCCTGGTACCAGGAGTCAGGACATCTGTGCAGTGCTTAGAGGGACTTGCAGTGAAAGAGGAAGGATCCTCTCATTGTCCATTTTAGTACCAGTGCTGTGATAGGAGGAAAGAGGTTCTGCAAAGTCTGTATGAGGAGCCAGAAACAAAATTGAGAAGCAGAACCTCAAGCTGATAATCTCTGGAGTATACCTGAGATCTATAAATTGGCAAAGTGCAATTGAGTTAAATATTAAATATGTGACTGTAGAATAAAATGGATTCCAGTTTTTGTGCCACTGGCACCTGTTCCTGGGATCTGTATCACACCTGAATTGCACTAGCTGTAGTGTTCTTGTGATCCACATAACTAGGGAAGTAGAGAGCATTTTATACTGGAGAAAGGGTTCAAATTTGGGGAAGTCTTGTAATTCAAGGAATAATGACAAGAGAACAAAATATTAATATGGGAAATGATAAAGGGACTGTGACAACACATTTGTGTATCCAAGGATAAAAAATACATGTCACTAGATAAAGCTAAGGATTACAAAATGGTAAAAGGCCAAAATGGAAAAGTCTGTATCTGAATGTACTTAACATGCAATACAAAACCAATAAACTGCAAGTGTAAATAGAATTAAGTAAGTATGGTCTGACAGCCATTACATGGCTGCAGGTTTGGTATAGATTGCAATCTGAATGCAGAAGGATACATGATATTTAGGTAGAACAGGAAGCCAGGAAAAGATGAGGATGGCACTGGTCATTGTTGTCACCATCAGCAATCACTCACCAATGAGTAT
The DNA here is from genome assembly GCF_020745735.1 of Hemiscyllium ocellatum. Classification (NCBI taxonomy): domain Eukaryota; kingdom Metazoa; phylum Chordata; class Chondrichthyes; order Orectolobiformes; family Hemiscylliidae; genus Hemiscyllium; species Hemiscyllium ocellatum. The sequence goes on from NC_083431.1 coordinate 23,728,043, forward strand.
GATTGCCCATTTAGGAAATTCCATGTCACTGGTCATCAGTTCTCTTCAGTTCTCAGAGCAGGAGAGGTGGAATTCGTCCTTGACCTCAAGACTGCTGGTATTCCTTTCTCCGATTCTTTTTCTGTATTCTGACTTTCCGATAGCTGATCTCAAAGAATTGTGTCCCTTCATTCAGGACCTTCCTCCAAGTAGGTTTCTTCTGAGTGACGGTCTCCCATGCATTGGCATCAATGTTGCATTTCTTGGGTGACGCCTTCAGCAAAGGCTTTGAAACACTTTCTTCGTCCTCTTGATCAAGAGTCTTCCTTCAGCACAACAGAAAGTTCAAGCAATTAGGATGTAAAAGTGGCTTGCATAGGGGTTAAAAATGATAAAGGCAAGAAGTTACCTCCAGGAGTGGTGTGACATTTTAGTCTTTTTTTATAAATAGGTGAAACTGAATTAACCCAGTCTAAAATGTGGATCTAAAACAAAGCAGAAAATGCAAGTGAAACTCAGCAGCATCTGTGCGAAGAAAGAAAAATTAATATTTCAAGTCTTGTGATTCTTCATTGGAACTGATAGCAGCTATGAGAAATGAATCTAAAATGGGTTATACTGACCTTAGTTAGTAATACCAAGAACATTCTGAGCGTGCTCTCACTGATCAGGACCCTCGCTTCACCAATCAAATGCTTTTGGTTCAACTTATTGCTATTGGAACCTAATCCAGAGCACCGGTCTGTGGAATGCCCTGAAGATTCAGTAATAATGGTACCTAAAAATGTTTCAAGTCTTAATTTCATACCCAATTTATGTACGAAAGAAAAATATATCTTCGTTCTATCAGTAGTTATAGACAGAGAGAGACATGTTAATATAGCCTACATCGTACACTTAAACATATCTGCTGTATAATACAATGTAGCACATCATATTAATATGGGAATTGTACTTAATTTGTTTCTTTTTATTGAAGATACATCTCTCAGGAAATGAAAATATTCATGACATTTGTTTATCTCCTGCCTGCATCCCTCAACTGATCTTTCCTTGTTTTAGATCATTACGATACCACATATTTTCGAAGGATGTGGCTTTATGATCATGCTTTGAAATCTGGAATTGTGCTTTTCCAAAAATGGCTTTAAAAATATGGTGGTCTGACATTGGCATTGGCAAATCAGGGGGCGTTAATTCAAATTCTAAGCTCGGCAGTTACTAAAACCTAAGTCTTCTACTTTTTACCAGCTCTCAACGATGCTATTAGCAAGCACTCAATTATCACACGTTTCATTTTATTTTAAAGTGCGATATTTTGATTTTATCTTTGCAATAGTCACACCAGCCTTATTGAAGCACATGTATACAGTATGCACAAGGGCCCTTTATGATCCAAGGCTTTTTGAATATAAGTGCTTAAACAGATTCTAATTTCACATAAATCTGGCCACAGTTAATCATGTCTGCATTCCTAATACATTTTATGAGGTCAAAACTTGTGGACCAAGTTATTCCATGCAGCTGAGACCTGGCACAATATTGATTGCTAGTCTGCTGATGCTGCCTGCAGATGAGCATCGTTATCAGTTCCCCCATTACCCCTGCAGCATTAAAAAAAATTATATTCCTCTAATTTCAGACCTCCTCCCCAAGGCATTTTTGAAGAACAAAGGTTGATATATAACATCCTTGCTGTCGCCTGTGTTGGCTATTATCTATCACAAAAAAAATGAAATAAATTAAAACGAGGAAATGTTTTACCTCAGGTTTATTTTTTTTTGTACATGATGCAGCTTGTGATCTAATGCTAATCTACAAAAGCAACACAGATACAATGAATCTTTAACAGTGCACAAGATTCCTGACTTGAGATTGTGTGGATATATGCAATGAAACACAGAAAACGACCACAGGAGAGAGAGAGAGAGAGAGAAAAACCCCTTTGACCTGGAGTTCCTTTGCAGAAATCGTCTCCTTTCCGGAGGATTGAGTGATCTGACATTGAACAAAAAATATGCCTCACTGGTATCTGTGTTCTCTTTTGTACTTCTCTTCCACTAACCATGCTCCCACCTATGAAAAATCAGCAAATAAAAAGTTACATTAACCCCACCCTGACCTTTACGACATAATACACTGCGCCTGATGGCTGCCTTTGGAGCTTCATTGAAAAGCTGTCAGTCTTCGCAATCCAAAGTATAGCCTAGGGAGCATTTACTGGATAATTAATATATTAAATGCATGAAAAATAGTTACACAGGCACATCGTCAGCTTTTCAAGGGGGTAAAGAAGGATATGGCCTGTGAACCATCAATATACAAGCATCCCTGAATGGCAGTCATAAAGCTGCACATAATTTTATAGCTTCATTCACTGTGGCATGTTGTAGAGGAAAGCCATATTTTCTCATAGAAATCACTTTCGGATCCTTGTGAAAACTAAAGAGCTGGTGTCAGTCACAAAACTTGATAAGCTGTACTTGTAGGAAAAGGATGAAAAGGGTCATTATTTTGTCCTTTTCCTAACCTGAAGGTTTCTTTTAGGGAGAAAAATGGGATATGGTTATGAAACCTAGGCACAGTCAGTGTTTGCTTTGACGGTTTTCATAAAATCATTTTCGCCTGGTTTTGTCTTGTTTCTTTCTTTTATTTTTTTTAAAAAGGGTAAGTTCACCAGGCAGAAATAATTGAACTAGATTTCAATGAATGGAATTTCAATGCTCAACTTTGTTTCTGACTTTTCTCATATCCAGAGCGAAACGCAAAACGTCTTTAAAACAATGGCTTACGATAGTCTGCAATGAGCTTTTCTCTGTGAAAGCTCTGGTTCAAACTCAAAGTTCAATGCTTTTCCTCCTTTACTGTGCTTCATAATTACTCCACACTGCCTGATATTTTCATGGCACATTAACTGTGTCACATGATCCTCTCTGTGTACGCCTATCTGTTACCCAAAAGACCCCCTTAGACCTTGACATTATTAATAGTCCTATTCATTAAATATTACTCTTGTAGAATGGAAAGCATAATATTGGCCTGAAGATAGGAGTGGAGAGAGAGAACAAGTAAAATTAATTTTCTGAAGCAAAGTCTATGATTTTTGAAATGACATTCTATACTGTTAACATTTTTAATGTGACATAATGGCATTTGCCACAATTTGCAATAAAAATAGCAGTAGAGGCCAGTTATGGTATTCAGCACTGCTTAAATAGTGCAATGATATGATACATTATCAATGTCATTATCAGTGATGCTATTTATTTGTATTTAATTCTGAATGAGTAAAATTGTGTAATCCAGCATCAATGATCATATGAAACAATATAAATTTTCTCATATGGCAGTGGGTAAAAATCCATTTGAAACACTGGAACATTATTAGACCATCTTCCATACCAAACTACACAACACTTTTTATGTAATCAAATAGCATAAATATGGTAAGCCCTTTGAGATCCTCCTCTAATGTACTGTGCAACATTTAATTATATCTCATTGCAGAAAATAACTTTAAATTATTTAATATAGAAACAAAATCACATTCAATGATCTTGAATTCAAACAAAAAATGAGCAACTTCCATATTTGCAACATTAAAAAGGAAGATCCCCCTGTGCATTAAGCATTATAAAATGTTGCGCACATTTAGAAAGCATGATTTTAATGCACATGATGTATGGAAGAAAGTTAATTTCCAAGTTCCTTTGCTGCATAGCTGGCTCAGAATTCTACAAACTTTAGCTGATCTTTTACCCTTTATTAGATTACCTTCCACTAAATCTATCCACAATGGTGAAACATGTCATTCCTGCAAAAAAATACAACTCATAAGGTCAAGGGAGCAAGCACCCAAATTTAGACTGAGAAGATTTCCCACTTTTAAAGATAGATGAGGCAGATGACACACAACCCTTATGTCTGTTTTTGCAGCTAGTGTTTCCTGAAACTGATCACTCGCCTGAAACCAGAGGCTGTAGCTTTTTGAGAAGTGCACTTCTACAAACATGGATGACCATGAGACTCTTCCACCCTTTCTGCCTTCCATTGGAATGTCTAACAGATTGGCAATCAACCAGTTTGGTGCGACATTTTCCATCGCTATCAACTCCTGGAAAGAAACCCCAACTGAAGCTTCTGGCTCGTAGGTAGGGATGCTATCCCTAGAACCACAAGACCTTCTCATCCCCAAAACTGTGGTTGTGGAAAAGATACAGAATAGAGGTTTAGGTCGTATTAGTTTCCCAGAAAAATGTCAGCCCATGATGTTTCCTTACTCCAGTATAGTCTTCAAACAATATAGGCCAGCCCTACTCTAAAGCTCATCCAATCTATGAGGTGTGTTTAAATTGTTCCTATAGAAGCAATTCCCTATTGTGTGGAAACAGGCCATTTGGCCCAACAAGTCCACACCGAACTTCCAAAGAGTAACCCACCCAGACCCATTTCCCTGCATTTACCCCTGACTAATGCACCTAACACTATGAGCAATTTAGCATGGCCAATTCGGTTGACCTGCACAACTTTGGACTGTGGGAGGAAACCGGAGCATCCAGAGGAAACCCATGCAGACACGGGAAGAAAGTGCAAACTCCACACAGACAGTCACCCGGAGCCGGAATTGAACTGGATCCCTGATGCTGCGAGTCAGCAGAGCTAACCACTGAGCCACCATGCAACCCTTGTCTTCAAGCAAGTTTCAGTTTCAACACAGTTGAAATTAAAGTAACCCGAAATAGTGATTAGAACAAAGTCAGCCAGGTGGACACCATAGAATATGAGTTCCTGATTGGCCAAGGTTAGCAGCCCCAATCGGGGAGCTCTGGCTGATAGATATAAATAGGAAAGTCGGGTTCTGCTAATTCTTGGAGCTGGCTCTGAGCTAGCTGGGTCAGGGTTGTGTACTATGCATGTGTAAATAAAGGGTGACATGGTGACAGGATGCCGGCTGTTATGGAGTTATTTCACCTGACATCCTATGCGTTCTTTTGAAAGCAGCGTACAGATGTACACTGCTATTGTAACTAATGAATATACATGTAACACAACTTAAACTGCCCACATTTAATGAATTAAGTTGGGTATATCGAACAGAACAATTTCCTGTAGAATTAGTGTCAAATTGTATGGTACATTATTTCATGTACACTGGTTGTTTTGGGGGTAGAAGTAAATGCTCTGCAAAACATTTATACCTTGTGAAGGTGCGATGACCATTACGCTTAATCCCTTCTAAATGGTTCCAGGACGAAATATGAGCTATCCAATAAGAAACTGGGCAAATCACATTAGCTCAAATAGGCCTCTTTTATAAGTGGGGATCATCTACAGTTACTTCTGAAAAATATCTGTCAATTCATTCCATCCCCTATTAAAGTGAGAAAGAAAAATGCAATCTATTGAGAAAAAATTAGAAAAGTAAGGGAGATGGGAACAAGGAATTGTCAAATACAATAAAGACAACACAAGTAGCAAGAGGAAACAAATGGTTGATTGGTTAAGACAAAAGATTTTTGATTTTACGCCGCATCACAAAAAAAGGGGACAGCATGTGGAGAAAGTAGAAATGTTGTGAAACAAGGGAATAAAACAGAATGGTAATGAATATTAACTCAGAAGGTATAGCTGAGATTAGGCATTCCCTGCATTGATCAACGATTTATCAAATTTCAATAAACCCACCATCTAAAATGCTGACATGGAGCAACAGAAACTGTAATTACAAATTAAATACAGCAAAAAAAAAGAGTGATAACATTTTGAAACAACAAATTGTTCCAGTTGGTGGTAAAGATTTGTGAAACTTAGCATTATTGAATATGCATTTAATCAGACCATTTGGTATTATAGAGTCTATGTACCGTGACTCCCTCCTAAGTCACTGAGTGAACAGTCATAGTCCATTAGCCTAAAGTAATATGTATGAGGAGCCACTGTTCCTTAGGGTGCAGTAACCATTTCTGCTCCCCAGTTGTCCCCATTAAATCATTAAACCTCAGGACAATCCTCCTTTACAAACCATCACCAAACCCTCCAAAACAGAACTTTAAAACATGTTAAAGACCATTTTATACAACCACCTTAATGACCCTTGCTATCCTAGAATTCAAGTTGGTATGTTACTTGAAAATCAAGTTATTTAACTGTAACCATGGAGAACATAATCAGTAGGGATTCATGTTGATGAAGAGTTGATACTTGTCATTTTTTCATCCCTGTTCAACATGTTATTCCAGTATTCTTTCATTCTTTGACTCTTTCATGAAGTGGCTTGTCTAAATGTAAATTAATCCAAATGCTACATTACTTTGTAACTGTATAAAATCAGGGATTACATTTAGCCTTTGACCATGTAAAATCTATAATATGTCAACGCAGATTGTGAAGCTTTTTTTTTCAGAAAAGCATTAGCTTGGCTCATTTAGCTGTCTTGTAGCCTAGAGTCAGACATTCTACTTGTATTTTAGTTGACTCATAGGATGTGGGTGCCACTGGCTGGCCAGCATTTTATTGTCTGTCCCTAGTTGCCACTTAGGGTGGTGAGCTGCCTTCTTGAACCATTGTTGTCCACGTTCTGTGCCTCCCATAATGCCCTTAGGGAGGGAATTCCAGGATTTTGACTCAGTGACAGTGAAGGAACGGCCATACGTTTCGAACCCATTATGGAGGGGAACTTGCAGGTGAAGGTGTCCACATGTATCTTCTGCCCTTGTCCTTCTAGATGGAAGTGGTTGTAGGTTTGGAAAGTACTGTCAAAGGGGCTTGGTAAATTTCTGCATCTTGTTAATAGTACACACTACTGCCAATTTGTGTCAGTTGTGGAGAGAGTGAACGCTTATGAATGTGTTATCAATCAAGTGGACTGCTCTGTCCTGGATGGTGTCAGGTTTCTCGAGTATTGTTGGAGCTGCACTAACAAGGCAAGTGGAAGGTATTGCCTCACACTCCTGACTTATGCCTTGGCCCCAGACGAAAACAATGCAGTTCACTGTTACTGCTCCTGGCCCATACGCTTAATTGCTGCTTCCTCCACGTTCTGAGTTGCCATCCTTCTCACCCCTCTCCCCACCCCCTTATCACTGCTCCCTTGACTGGATTCCCACAGCCCACCTACCCTTCTGGTTGTCTTCCCCCTTCCTCAAGAATGTAAGAGCCACAGCATTGTCAGCAGAGGCCTGATCTTGATCAGGTTTGATAGATGAATAGCTGGCTCATCTCTGCGGATCAATGGAAATTAAAACCAATTTAAGAGGTGCCTCAGGTCTCATGATTCACGACCAGGAATTGATCCTTCAAACCTATTTGTCTGGACAGGCTTTGGGGAGTCAGGAAGTGAGTTACTCGCTACAGTATTCTAAACCTCGGACCTGCTCCTGCAGCCATTGTGTTTATGTGGTGAGTTCAGTTGAGTTCCTGGTCAATGGTAACCCTCAGGATGTTGGTAATCAGGGATTCAATGATGGTATTGCCTTTGAATGTCAAGGGTCAGTGTTTGGATTGTCTTTTATTAGAGATGGTCATTGTCTGGCATTTTTCTGGCAGAAATGTTACTTGCCACCTGTCAGCCCAAGCATGGAAATTGTCCAGGTCTTGTTGCATTTGAACATGGACTGCTTCGTATCTGAGGAGTCACAAATGTGGCTGAACATTGTGCAATGACTGGTGAATTTCAAATGTTGACCATATGGTGGACGGAAGGTCATTGATGAAGCAGCTGAAGATGGTTGGGTCCAGGGCACTACCCTGAGGAACCTCTGCAGAGAAGTCCTGGAGATGAGATGACTGGCCACAAACAACTACAATCACCTTCCTGTGTGTCAGGTATGACTCCAAACAGCAGGGAGTTTGCCCCCGATACCCATCGATTCGGATTTGTTAGGGATCCTTGATGCAACAGTGACAGTAGACTGAGAAGGATGAGAATTGGCTGGTTGTATTTGTCCTGCTTTTTGTGTTCAGGACATATCCAAGCAATTTTCCAAATTGTCAGGTAGATGCCAGTTTTGAAACTGTATTGGAGGAGCTTGACTAGGGGATTGGCAAATTCTGGAGCACGAGTCTTCAATACAACTGCCAGAATGTTGTCAGGGATCATAACCTTTACAGAATCTAGTGCTTCCGACTGTTTTTGACATCACTTCGCTGGCATCTGTGAATTGAATTAGTTGAAGACTAATCTGTGATGCTAGGGAAGACTAGAGGAGGCCAAGGTAGATCAACTACTCTTGTCGAAGATTGTTGCAATCACTTCTTACTTTTTCTGCTGATGTGCTGGGCTTTCCATCATTAAGGATAGGGATATGTGTGGAGCTTCATCCTCCTCCAGTAACTGTCCTTCTCCAGGAACTGAGCTTGTGAACTAATCCCTCACTTCAGTGCAGTATTAAAGGTGTGCTTCCTGAAAGAGGTGCTGACTTAAACACTCCCTCAAGGAGCACCTTTCTTGTTGACTGAATGGCCTTCCAAGCCTTCAGCATGGCAGACAAGATGTATCCACATTGGGAGCTGGAAGTGCACTGTCTGCCATTATGCTGACCATTGGGCATGCAGTTCCCAGACCCAAAAGGCGAAACTCCCTTTGCAAGTCTCGTATTATTCATAACAGTGCAAAATCTGCATTAAAGAGTCTTAAAGCTGATTTGAGATTCCAATTGCACTGATGGCAGTGTAGCACCGTTGAGCCGACATGATTCCTCATGTATGGTCCTTACAAGAGAATATGTCAGGTAAACTGCAATGGAGAGGGCAAGCTTTAAATGAAATATATAACGTAAATGCTCCTCTTGGCCCCAGACTCAATCAATGCAGTTCACCATTACTGCTACTAGATCACATGCTTAAATGCCGCTTCCTCCATGTTCTGAGTTGCCATTCTTCATACCTCCCCCTTATCACTGCTCCCTCTTGACAGCCCACCCACCCTTTTGGTTGTCCTCCCCCTTCCTCATGAATGTGGGAGCCACAGCATTGTTAGCAGAGGCCTGATCTTGGATAAAGTTTGACAAATGAATCGCTGGCTCATCTCTCCAGCTCACTGGAAATTAAAACCAATTTCAGAGATGCCTCGGGGATTGATCCTTCAGACCTATTTGTCTGGAAAAGGCTTAAGTCTTTATAAGCTCTTCAAAACTGTATCTCACAGCATCTTGCTCCACAATAGTGTGCATTTAAATAGTGTAGTAAAATTGTCGAGTCGTAAAACTTCAAAATGTTTCCGAAAAGTGCAGTCAAATAAAATTGAGCATCAAGTCACCTGAGATATTTAGACAAGTGACCAAAAGGTTAGTCAAAATAATAGATATTAATGAACACCTGAAAGGTTGGGAGTGAAATGGAAAGGTGGAGAGCCTCATTGAGAGAATCCCAGAGTTTAAGATTTAGGCAACTGAAGACCAATTCCCCTACAAGGAACAAGGTGTCAATTGTCAGGACTCAGTAATCATGAAGGGTTGAAGGGCAGGAACCTATAGTAAAGAGTAGAAGCTTTACCCAAGTCAAAAGTTAATCGGTTTTATTGGTTAGAGAAAATCTTCTGGAAATACCAAAGTTAAAATATGGGTAGCTGGTGTGGGGTTTGACCAGCGCACTGGAACATGAGCTGATCAGCTGAAGCAAGGTGTACCTCAGTAAGAAAGGGAGAATGGTTAACGCAGCAGAGAGAAACAATAAAAGGAGGAATACAATGCTTTAAGCTTAATAGATCAACTAGACTGAACTAGTCCACTAGTGCTGATTGGAACTATCAGCTGGGAGTTGGACCTCATGGTAGAATGACACTGGTCCAACTTGTTAAACTCTTGGAGGATTATAGCAGCATTTTAGTGCTATTTGTAACACATAAGCAAATTAAATTCTGCAGTGTTGAGACCTAAATTGGCGGCTAGCCCATAATTTTATTTCCTTACAACGCTGAATAATGGCTGCAGCTATTAATGCCATAAAATGGAGTCGAAAATGTATATTCCAGCCAGTCAAATGAGCCAGTAGGTCATCCTTTTGGGTCAGGGAGCCACTTGTCATTGAAACTTGCTTGTCTCAGCAGGCTATATTGCATATCTCTCCACTAGGTTATCATGACAGCACAGCAGTGCAAGGATGAAGGAAAATGGACCTTTCCTAGCCTCACTCGACTGCAACCCGGTCATCAATCCATACAGAACGGTTGCAAAGCAATCCGTTACGATCTTCATTTATATAATGCCGTTTGCACCCTCAAGACATCTTAACCCACTTCACAGCAAAGATAAAAGATTCAAACATTGTTTCTTTTGCAAGAGACCAGAACAGTCAATTCATAACAGGACAAATTCCAGCAAAGATCAAAGAGATAAAATGACAAATTGTTTTTGATTGTGGTTTGAGTGATACATTTTGGGAAAGGCTTCAGGAGAACTCTCTGCTTTGGCTCAAATAGCACCTGGGGGAATTTCTTCTCTATCTAGCTCAGGCTTCAATTTAGAATTTAATCTAAAAGATAGTTTGACAAACAATGCTGCCTGTCCTAAATACAACCCAGTGATATGTACTAGACCAGACCCCCTCAAAACATAATAAGAAGGTAACCTAGACCCTAACATTTTCTTGTTTTAAAGATAAAGGTGAAGTGCTGTGTTCCAGATACAATTCGAGTGGTGAAACTACTCAGCATTAAGTAAAATACAATTTATTCAAAGATTATAATTAAAATACAACAATAAAAAGCGGAACTTTGAAAAACTCAACTCTAATGGAAAACTTAAAAGAATAATAGATTATTTTACTATTAAACGGTAATTGTTCCAATATAGTTACATTCCATAAATATACCCTTGACAAAAGGCAAATTCGGAAAACAGAATTATGTTACATATAGCTCCAGCAGCACAGGAGGAAAAATATGCAAAGAAGACTCAGGGAGAGAGAGAATAGCAAGCGGGAGAGATTCACTGCCTTCCAACCCTACTGAGACCCCAGCAACAACTGCTGCTGTAAAACGTAAAAATCCTGGTTCGATGAGCGCTCGCCTTCACCCACTCAGGCTGCTTCTATTGTTCAAACTGACAAAACAAACACCCAAGACTTCACAAGTTGGCTTGGGTGTTAATATTCTCGTAGACCGCTCAACTCCTGTTCCCCCAATCTCTCTATAAAAGAAACCAGGGCAAAACACACCTCTTAAAGCCACAGCATCATCACAGCAGAAATGTCAGCCAATTGTTATGAATTCAAATCTTGGACTGGTGTGTTAATATGACTACAAGATATACAGATTGCTATTATTGGGAATTGCTGTTCCAGGATTGTGAGGCATGGATTGGCAAATTACAGGTATTAGTCACAGATAGTTCACTTCTCAATAAGTCATATCTGTACTTACATATTAACTCCAATGGACAGAAGTGAGTTATTCTCTCATTTGATGGCAGAAGGCACAGATGGAAAGTGAACAATTTTCACACTTTGTCATGAAAGGGCATTGCTAAAAATGCTAACATACTCACAAAGGTTTCCTACTAATATTGAAATGATTCTGGCAGACCGTTCCCATTTTTGAGAGACTACTCACCCAAAGGAAGATATATGGATGTACCTGTGATCATGATCACAAAATAATTGCTATTCATCCAGCAAAACTAACCTTTAAAAGATTCAGGCTCAGTTAAACAAAAAGATAAATTGTCTAATAACAGTTTTGGGGTTCAAGCAACTCTCCTATAGCCCTGCATTGATTGGTAAGCAATTGATATGGTCAGCTTTCCTCAAATATGTTCAAACCGATCAGTCTTGTAATCTTTGTAAATGGATTTTCCACTGTCCTGGGAGCAGGGAAAGTGCTGCACTCTTAAGCCATTTGGTTATTTTGGGCTACGCCAAATTATAACAGATCTGAAGAAGAGTCACTCGATGTAAAATGCCACTTCCGTTTTCTCTCCACAGATACTTAAAGACTTACAGTTATACAGTCATAGAGATATGCAGCACAGAAACAGACCCTTCAGTTCAACTCATCCACGCCAACCAGATATCCTAACCAAACCTAGTCCCCTTTGCCAGTATTTGGCCCATATCCCTCTAAATCCTTTCTATTTATATACATCCAGATGCCTTTTAAATGTTCCAATTGCACCAGCCTCCACCACTTCCTCTGGCAGCCCATTCCCCACATGCACCACCCTTTGCATGAAAACATTGTCCCTAAGGTCCCAAGTTATATCTTTCCCCTCTCATCCTAAACCTATCCCCTCTAGTTCTGGACTCCTCCATCCCAAGGAAAAGACTTTGTCTATTTACCCTATCCATGCCCCCCATTATTTTATAAACCTCTATAAGGTGACACCTCAGCCTCCGACACTCCATGGAAAATAGCCCCAGCCTATTTAGCGCCTTCTTATAAATCAAGCCCTTCAACCCTGGTAACATCCTTGTAAATCATTTCTGAACCCTTTCAAGTTTCACAACATCCTTCCTAAAGCAGGGAGAGCAAAATTGTATGCAGTATTCCAATAATGGCCTAGCCAATGTCATGTACAGCCACAATATGACCTCTCAACTCCTATACCCAATGCACTGACCAATAAAGGCAAGTTTACCAAACGCTACTTTCACTATCTACCAGCAATTCCAATTTCAATGAACTATGAATTTGTACTTCAAGGTCTCTTATTTCAGTAACACTCCCCAGGACCTTACCATTAAGTGCAAAATGCACACCTCACATTTATCTAAATTAAACTCCATCTGCCATTCCTTGGCCCATTGGCCCATCTGATCAAGATCCTGTTGTACTCTGAAGTAACCTTTTTGCTGTCCACTACACCTCCAATTTTGGTGTCATCTGTAAACTTACTAACCATACGTCCTACGTTCATATCCAAATCATTTATATAAATGATGAATAGCAGTGGACCCAGCACCGATCTTTGTGGCACTCCACTGATCACAAGCCTCCAGTTTGAAAAGCAACTCTCCACCACCACCCCTCTGTCTCTTATTTTCGAGCTAGTTCTATATCCAAATGGCTAGTTCTTCATCTGTTCCATGTGATCTAACCTTGCTAACGATCTACCATGAAGAACCCTGTTAAATGCCTGACTGAAGTCCATGGATAGATCACGTCCACCATTCTGCCCTCACCCAATCCTCTTTGTTCCTTCTTTAAAAAACTCAATCAAGTTCATCAGACACAATTTCCCACCTGTGGTTATTGATAATACAAATATCTCAGCAAGGGACCGAGCAATCACTCCCCTAGCTTCCCACAGAATCCTAGGGTACACCTGATCAGGTCCTAGGTACAGCTTTATGCGCTTTAAGACATCCAGCTCCTCCTACTCTGTAATATGGTCATTTTTTTCAAGATGTCGCTATTTATTTCCCCAGCTTCTCTGTCTAACATATCTTTCTTGCTAAATCTCTTCAATAATTTCTTTCTCTGTTATGACAGTGTTCGTTATAGCATGTTGAGGTTGAATACCCCATTTGTAATCTTGCATTCTTTTTTTCATGGTTTGTCTATATGTTTTGTTTAAGTCATAGATAAAGTAGCATTACAGCTATTCATAATTCTGTTTATAAAGGTTATGTTTTGTCTTAACAACTGCTCAGGTATATCAGTATGAGGTCATTGCTTAACCTAGATTAATTATTCTCTGTCTTTAAGTTTCCAAACTACCCTCTTCTGTCCCTTTTCATTCATTTTACATGCTAGGACGTTTTGACAATTTAAATAGTATTTGACGTACACTTTCCTTAGTATACAGAGGCTTTGTTTCAAATCAATAAAACAGGCAAACAGTGTCATATGAGGAAACCCATTGGCATCATGTTATAGAGAATGTCAGATCCTCAATGTGGTGTGAGAAATGTGAAACTGCAGAAAAAGAAAGCAACTGTTGAAAGAAAGCAAAAATGAAAACCAGATCCTAATAATACAGTTCACTGATTTTTAGCATTGTTTGGCTTTGTATTCTGCTGTACCAGTATTTTTTCAGCAGATCTCACATGATGAAGGTCAGCTACCAGGTCTGTTTTGGGCCCATGCTGCACTGACCAGAATTAACCCATGCAGAATTAATCCCCAGCACAAAATACATCTAGAGAGCCTAGCCTACTCATCAGTTTGCCCTGCTCTCTCCTTGGTTCTTTGTGCCACATGACATTGTATGAACAGACCGCCTTAGTAACAGAAAAAGATTTGTACTTGAGCCTTACAAATGTAAGCTGTTCTTTTTTTTTCCATGGAAGGCACACGATTAGAATTTCAAAGTTGTTTAAAAGGGTTTAAATCGCACCCACAGTATGCAAGTCACGACAGCATTGAGATAGCAACCTTTTTTTTTGCCATATATGAAATAATGTATGGGAGTCTTGGTGTCAAAGAGTGCTCTTTAGGCCCTTGTGAATACTATGGTAATTGTAAATGTGATAATCAATAAGAATTCAAGGCTGCACAAAAGAGTATCGTGCAATAGAATGGGTTAATGAGGAAGGCATGGAAAGTAGTGGGTCAGTGATTAAAAGGCAGCATATGGAGACAGACCTCCAGTCCTTGATGACGATTATAACAGCCAGAGCTCTGAAAATCCTGATGAAGTGAAGATAGTGCTATGGCTTGGGCAATGCCTCTGGGCTGAGTACCAGCACTTGGGCGAAGACACAACAGATGCATTCTTTAGGCAGGTACTTGGTGCATGCTGTTGACTGCCCTGAGCAAATCTTTAACCCGGCATCTCAGGGAGAGCATGACTGTGCATCTCATTGCTGCTGAGCCAATGTGTCACACCTGGGGATCAGAAGCTTTTTCTCTGAGTCCAGAGGCAACCCAGTTTAGCATTCCCCTCACTGCCTGCTTAGTCAAGCCGCCCTCCAATCTCCCAAGGGGCTGCTGAGAACAGACAGGTGGCAGGTGACACAGATCCAGCAGAATTATAAGCCTTACTTTCCATCAGTTCTCTTTGTCTAACTGTACAAGCAGAAACAAAGGAAAGAGACCAACTGTTTTGGCCTGATACAGCTGAGATCCAAGCGATTTTCTGTCAAATAATAAGCTATCCTATTGCTGATTCAGTACATTGCTGTGGAGCGTGTAGCTGATTTCCTCCAATTTGTTATATACTTACAAGGGGAGACAGTTAAGAAGGCCTTGTATAAATTACGTCGGAGCACTAAACATTGAGTTAAAATAATACTGCTTTCCATCTGCAGGAATAAGACTGTTCGGTCAGCTTAAAGCAGCTCAGGGTCTGATTTTTCCGGAAGTTTTTCTTTTCATGCAAGTCTCCCGCGACGTGATGCAGAAAATAGTCAATTATTTCCACATTGTTGATATTTTCAGCTGAGACGCTCTGGATTTACAAAACTTAAGAGCAATCTATGAACATGGCTCCAGCCAATCAGGAAATGGGTGGTAATGTATGCTAAATGCAGATAACAAATGTTAATGCATGCTAATGAACCTCACTGTCCTGTTTTCAACACATTGCAGCCTGATTGCAAACAAGACCTGTAGACAAAATGTCATGAGGAAAGGAGGATAAAATATGCAACCAAAACTCTCGACATTCAGAGAAAATTGTCAGTCCACGCAGGTCAAGGTGCAAAACAATTGAACAATGGAGTCAGCAGTAATGCAAATGCACTCCTCAGTGTCATTATATGACATTTAACACCAATTGTTAAACTAGAGGGCATAGGTTTAAGGCGAGAGGGGAAAGATTTAAAAGAGACTGAGGGGCAACATTTTCACACAGAGGGTAGTGCGTGTGTAGAATGAGCTACCAGAGGAAGTGATTGAGGCTGGTATAATTACAGCATTTAAAAGGCATCTGAATGGGTATATGAATAGGATGGGTTTAGAGGGATATGGGCCAAGTGCTGGCAAATGGGACTGGATTAGGTGAGGATATCTGGTTGGCATGGACAAGTTGGACCGAGGGGTCTGTTTCCGTGCTGTACATCTCTGTGACTCTACGACTATGACTCCAGAAGGGCAACATCTTATTCCAATGTGTTCATCTTTGTTTCACACCGATGGATGTTGGGGGAAGATTTAACCCTCCTTCAATCACCCTGCAGTTGAAACCATATGAGGGGCTCAGTCACTCCTAACGAAGACAGGGATTCATCCATTGATGTCCCTCTATGGTCAGGAGTAAGTGAGGACTGCAGATGCTGGAGATCAGAGCCACAATGTGTGGTGCAGGGAAAACACAGGCAGGCAGCATCTGAGTTGTGCTTTTCAAGCACCACACTTTTCGATTCTAATCTCCAGCATCCGCAGTTCCCGCTTTCCCTCAGCCGCTGTAAACCTTACTGTGAAGCCTCTTTGAAGGATGTCCACCTAGAAGAAGTTCTCCTCCTCCCTTCACAAGGACCTCAGTGAGTTTTTTTCTCTCACTCTCTCACTGCACCCCCCCAGGTCATCTCTGCCCTGAAGCTCTTCAACCACGTCCTGAAGCACACCCACTACTACAACCACATCTCCTTCCTCAGCACCTGCCTATGCAACTGACTTATCCCACATGGACTCCAGACCATCACAGTTTGGACTTGACCAGGGTAAATCCATACATTCTTGATGAAACGCTAATGACCGAAATGTCAATTCTCCTGACTCTCAGATGGTGTCTGACCTGCTGTGTTTTTCCAGCGCCTCACTTTTCGTTTCTCCATGGTCAGGTATTGTAGGCAGCAAGGACCTGTGCCCTTAGCTGGAGGGGTCCTTCTTGAAATTCCAAGCATTGAAACCAATGTAATCCAGAATTAAGAGTCTAACGATGACCACAAGTCCAATATCCATTGTCAGAAAAACCTATCTGGTTCACTGATTGTCCTTTAGGTAAGGATACATCCATCCTTAGGTCTACATGTGATTCCAGACCCACAACAATGTGGTTGACTCTTAATTACCCAAGTAAGGATGGGCAATAAATGCTGGCCTAGCCCGCAACGCCCTCATCCCATAAATGAATAAAAGAAAATATTAGCCTGAAGCTGAGTGAAGGAGCAGTGATGGCTATCCCACAACTGTTCAGTAGTTGGATCCAGGACTGACAGAGACCAAGAACAAAAATAAAGATTTTGAGAGTTTGTTTCCAGCAGGGGTTCCTCCTTCACGCTCCTTCGGTGAAACCATGAACCATATTCCCCGTTTGGGCTGTGATCATTGCCAAAGCTTCCTCCTGATCACGTAGAGAAATGTGTCAGCTGATCCCTGCAGGTGTCCCTCTGCAGTTGGTTTTAACCAGAGAGCTATTTCCACCAACTTTTGAGCCCTTTTTTATTCAGGAAGTGATAGCTAAACAAAAACTGGGCTCTCTCATTCTCCCATCTGCCAGACAGATTACTGATGAAGGGCTTATGCCTGAAATGTTGATTCTCCTGTTCCTTCGATACTGCCTGACCGGCTGTACTTTTCTAACGCCACACTCTCGAATCGGATCTCCAGCATCTCCAGTCCTCACTTTCTCCTAGAAACTGGATACCAACAAGTTAAAGGCTTGAGTTCCAAACTGCTAGAGTGACGTTTTAGACGAAAGGCATCCTCTTAAAAATCCAAAGGAGCAGATTACTTCTTTCTTCTGGACTGGAGAGAGGCAGAACATGACAGAACCCTTTTACTGAATTGCACTTTTGCCATTGTGGGATGCTGCCTATATTGGAGCAATTGATGATTAATGGTTAAATAATACATTATTAAGTACTTCAATAGAATGAAAGGTATGTCAATTCTCATTTTTTGTATTTTAACTGTGTTGTGGAGTTTGTACATTCTCCCCGTGTCTGCTTGGGTTTCCCCTAGTGCTCTGGATTCCTTCCACAATCCAAAGATGTGCAGGTTAGGTGAATTGGCCATGCTAAATTGTCCATAGTGTTCAGGGATGTGTGGGTTAGGTGCTTTAATCAGAGGAAATGTAGCCAAATGGGTCTGGGTGGGTTACTCTTCGGAGGTTCGGTGTGGATTTATTGGGCTGAAGGGCCTATTTCCACACTGTAGGGATTCTATGATTCTAATTCCAGATGGAAAGTTCAGGGCGGATACCTGGTAACTCCAATTTGCCACTTACTCCTCCAGCCCTCCATCTTGGATACCAAGCACCAACATCTCAGAGCACCCATCCCATGTCAGTAGACATTAGCATCTGTCATGTGCCATCCTCACTGCATAACCATGGCTTCTCTCCCATCCACATAAAATGCAGCTTTGCATTTCAGTGCTGTAATTTGGAGCACATTGGCACCTTTCACTGCAATGCCACTCCCAGGAGGGTGCAAGACCAGGCACCTGTCTCATAGAGTGAGCCCAGCTGCAGCTCAGGGATCTTCACTTGTTCTCTTCCCACTCACTCACTAGGATGCTCACAGTTTGCACTTTACCTTCTCAGCTAGGACTAACAGGCTCATGGTACTTCTAGCATACCTTGATTTTAAGTCGAGACACAATGACAGGAAGTTTGTCATGGTTATCAGTAATGATCGGTCAAGGGAGTGGACATGTTGCTAAATGTCATGCTACATCAAAAATTTGCAGCCTATTCTAGCAGCATACCAAACGCACTGCCTATGCTTCAGGTAAATAGCCATGTCTAGGGGAGTAGTCTTCAGGCACATCACACCCTTCAGGTAAGGGGTCCTGGCACAGCACATCAAGGGTATTACCCATTATTAGTCTGGGACTTGGCAAGGTCAGTTAGCCACTTGGGGTTGTCACTGTAAAAATCATATCCTCAATGGGGGGAGGGAGGGGAGGCGCGGTGAAAAGTTGAGTGCTCCTCGACTAATCTTCACTCATTCTCCCCTGTTGAGGGCTGTTTTCTCATGAATTGAGACAGAGGGAGGAATTGAGTGGCATGAAAGTGACTGGCGCAACTTTGAGTTCTGGTGTAGGTGGGGAAAGATGGTGAGGTATCCCAAGTGAGTGAGTGAGTTGGAAGTGCAGAGGCCATGCAGCGTACATAGTACAGGGGGGTCGGGTGGGAAACAGTGAGTGAGGGATGATGTTCTATGTGACTGTGTGAGTAGTACAATATGAGTCTTGGTGAGACATGGGTAGTGTAGCAGAGATAGAGTGAGTGTGAGCTAGCAGAGAATGGCACTGCCGCATTTAGCCAGGTGGAGTGGTGAAGGTCATTGACCATCTAGTGGCAATGCTGTGTGTTCCTCCAGATGATTGACACTGTACTGACTCATGTTGGCCATGTATGTGGTTCTGATGTCTGAAGTCCTGGGGGAAGAAGGCAACCCTCCATTGTACAACTGCCACCTACACCAGGACCTCCAGGTCCATGTTGGCAATGCAGGGCACCAATTTCCCCTGATCCACCATATCCAGGGCAAGTGCCACAAACCAGAAGGACTGGTTTGGCAGCTGTGGACTGCCAACATTTGAACGGTACTATAAACATGGTGCTAGCGCCAGGAATTCTGGAACATCCCAGCTATACTTCTGTCCAAGGTGAATGGGAGAATCGGTCTAAAATCGCACAAGTTGACACCATAGGGCATGGTAGATAGTTAATGAGGCAAGTTAAGAATGATAGTATGAGGAAAAAATTCTAGACATCACTGAAAGAAACCCTCCATGAAATTCAATAAAAATGACACTTAGCTGAGTTAGCTAAGATTCTCCCCCATACCTCAAAGGATATCTTTACCAGGTTACAAAAGAAGGAAATTACCCTGTTGTGTTAAATATGTAAATGGGGGTATGCTGCAAAAACATATTTAGGTTGAATCTACCATGAGTCAAGAGATAGATACAGGGAAGAAGTTGATGATAAATGAAAGAGCTTGTTCCTCTTTAACAACTACCTGCATTTATCTATATCTTAACTCAATTAAAACATCTGAAGACTTTTCATCAAGAATTATTAAGCAACATTTGGTACAAGGTGTAATAATTCGATGCAATTTGGGAATGCACGAGAGGCAAGAAATGGAGGCATGAAAGTTCTCAAGGTGGGAAGGGTGGAAGGAGCCATTTTAGCTGTCAGGAAGGGGCTACCTGGGAGTGGGGGGGTGGAGGGGAGTGAATATCTAAGAAATTTAAGAAGCTTTCTTTACACTCAGTGAGACACAGCCTTTTAATCTCACCCTCAAGGTCTTTGGTATCTACCTCCAATCACATGAGACTGGTACGCAAATGAGAACCAGCGGACATGATCTTTTTGGATTTACAAAGGATTTGAGAAGGTAAGTGCCCATGCTGTTAGGGATAAGGTACAGGCATGGATAGAGGATTCGCAGAAGGCAGAGAGTGGGGATGGTAGCCAGTGACTACCAGGGGAGTTCCTCAGGGGTCAGTGTTGGGAACACAACTATTCAGATTATGCATTAATGATCTAGACGAAAGAACTAAGAGCTTTGTTATATCTTCAGATGATACAAAGATAGGTGGAAGGACAGATGGTGTTCAGGAAGTGGAACGCTGCCGAAAGACTTTGACGTGTTAGGAAAGTGGGCAAAGGCGTAGCGGATGAGAAAATGTGAGGTTATGCACTTTGATAGGAAGAGCAGAGAAGTAGACTATTTTCTAGATGGGGAAATGTTTTGGAAATCTGAAACACAAAGGGACTTAAGAGTCCTGCTTCGGGATTCTCTTAAGGTTAACATACAAGTTCAGTTGGCAGTTAAGAAAACAAATGCAATGTTGGCATTCATTTCAAAAATGAAGAAGGGCTTATGCCCGAAACATCGATTCTCCTGCTCCTTGGATGCTGCCTGACCTGCTGCGCTTTTCCAGCAACACATTTTTCAGCATTCATTTCAAAAAGGCTTGAATGCAGGAGCAAAACTGTAGTGTTGAGCCTGCAGAAAGGTCTGATTAGAAATATTGTGAGCAGTTTTGGGCCCATATCTAAGGAAGGATGTATGGGCATTGGAGGGGGTCCAGAGGAGATTGACAAGAATGATTCCAGGGATAAAGGAATGGTTGAGGATGTTGGGTGTGTACTTAATGGAGTTTAGAAGGTTGGGGATTGGGGGGGGGGGGGTACTGATTGAAATTTATTAAGAGTCCTGGACAAAGTAAACATGGAGAAGATGTTTCCACTAGTAGGAGAGACTAGGACCCAAGGGCACAGCTTCAGGGTGAAGAGACAACCCTTTAGAACTAAGATGAGGAGAAATTTCTTCAACCAATGGGTGGTGAATGTTTGGAGGCCAAGTCATTGAGTATCTTCAGAGACAGATAGGTAGGGTCTTGATTAGTAAGGGGATCAAAGATTACAGGAGAATGGAGTTGAGAAACATATCAGCCATGATTGAATGGCAGAGTAGACTCAATGTCGAGAGTGTGGTGCTAGAAAAGCACAGCAGGTCAGGCAACATCTGAGGAGCAGAAGAATCGACATATCCAGCATAAGCCCTTCATCGGGAATTAGGCCATTCAGTCCATTGAATCTACTCTGAAAAGAAGTCGAGGGCGTGGTGCTGGGAAAGCACAGCAGGTCAGGCAACACCTGAGGAGTAGGAGAATTGATGTTTTGGATATAAGCCCTTCATCAGGAATGAGGCTTTTGGGCAGGGGCTGAGATATAAATGGTTGCACCCGGTGTGGTCTCCTCTACATCACTGAGAGAAACTTCAATTGCACCTGCCATAGCAAGCTACAAATCAGAGATTCTCACTTCATGACAGTTCCTGACCAGAAAACTGACTCTGCAAACTCCGGTTAGCTACAATGAGATAAGTGACTGATCATCAAGTCCCCTCCATTTCATAAAGGGCAACATGAATTCACAACCACATTGGCTCAGTGATATGCTATCCATCTGTTTGATTATAGTGGCCAGCATTTCCTCAGGTCCACCTCATATAAGGTGATTGTTCCTCTTCAGAACCTTCCCAGCACCTCCTGGTCATTGCTTCAAGTAGATAACACTGAGGTCTGAGTGAGCTTATTACTGAGAGGAGTCATGGAACAATCTGTAGCACAAAGAAAAGAACACACGATAAGTTAAGTGCACAGTTACATGTGTATTTCCTCCTCAGACAGCAAGTGGCACACTTTACAGTGCAATAGTCAACACTTTGCACCTTTTGAAAAGTATGCACCATTGAAGATCGGTAATTATAATGATACAAGCCCCAAGTGTTTCAATGGCCTTGAGCTTGTGATTCAAGGTTTCCAACTGAAAGATTTCAATGATAACATCTTGCAGGATGGTGAAAGATTTAGCCTTCTGATTCATTCCAACCTCCACACTCTTGAGACTTCCATTACAAACTAAAAAGTATCGTGTGAGCAAATTGCATGTTGTACATTTTCTGCAGCAACATCAGTTTATGACCACGTAAATTACATACCTGAATGTAAAGTACCTTGACTACAGTAGGGTAAGAGAGTAATTAACTACAATCCACAAAGTGAACATTGATATTTCTTTCTAGGGTGTAGGTTTCCTTGCTGAGCTGTAGGTTTGATATCCAGACGTTTCATTACCTGACTAGGTAACGCCATCAGTGGCGACCTCCAAGTGAAGTGAAGCTGTTGTCTCCTGCTTTTTATTTATATCTTTCTCCTGGATGATCTTTCTCATGTCTCCAGCAAAGACATGCCAGAGAATACCTAGAGGCCTGGCACTCCGATCACAACACCATAAACAAACACACAGATCTGGATACCATCTATCAACCCCTCAGAAATTGAACAGGAAATGACATCACCACAAACCCCAGGAACCCCATCCAGGAGAAAGATATAAATAGAAAGCAGGAGACAACAGCTTCGCTTCACTTGGTGGTCGCCACCGATGATGTTACCTAGCCAGGTAATGAAACATCTGGATATCAAACCTACAGCTCAACGAGCAAACCTACACCCTAAACCTCAACCTGAGCTATAAACCTTCACAAACCTTGCATATTTCTTTCTGTAAGAGAGAAACAGTGATTATATATTTTGAGGGGCATTACTCCAAGCAAGGGGCAAGACAAGGAAGTATGCCTCCTGCTTACAGTAAGCATGTGACAATATGACAAACACCTCAGGGTTTGGAAATTCATTGCCTTGGTTCCTTTCAAACTGATCCCTCTAGACTCTTGCCCTGAACAAAAGCACGAGTGCATCCTTAGTCAAGGGAGAGCTGGGTGGCAAAGACCAGTGTTATGGACCAGACCAGACCCCCTCAAAAATATTTTAAGGAGGCAGCCTCGCCTCTTAACTCTTTTCTTATTTTAAAGGCAAATGTAACAGGCTATGTTCCAAATGAAAGTTGACTGATCCAACTACTCAACGTTAAGCAAAACATAATTTATTTGAACACTGTAGTTAAAATATAACAAAAGTAAGAAAACCTTAGAAAATCGTTATTGGAAAAGTTGACCAAATAATAGAGACAGTAACTGTTACTAATTAACAGTTCCAATATAGTAACATCCCATAAATATATCCTTTGACAAAAAGGTAAATTCGGAAAATAGATTTTGTCACTCATGCAAACTAGCAGCCTAGGAAGAGAACCCCCACCTCTTGGCTGTAATCAAGAGAAGGAAAAATAACTTCCATTTCCACAACTAATGCTTAAAACTAAAAAACTAGAAATCCTGGTCTGTCAGAGCTGGTTACACTCAGCCAGGCTGCTTCTATTGTTCCTACTTTTTTAAAAAATAGGCCTCACAAGCTGTTTACTCTATGTGTGTCCACTAGCCAGCTCATCATCTCTGTCTTAAAACCTCTCTTTAAAAATACCAGGACAAAATAACCTCTTAGATCCACAACAATGTTAAACTAGTGACAATATGACGACGTGATTCATCACAGGTATCAATGTGGAGAGACTGGGAAAGTACTCAAGTAAAGCTGATGCAGTGGCCCCTGTTCTCCCCAAACCTGATTATGCCAGGTAAAATTCGACAGCTTTCATGGCATGACAATGACCACAGTACATTTCCTCAATCTTTCTCTCACAGTTCTTTCCAAACCTCACAATGTACAAACCCATGTTGGCAACTTTCCACATTTATTTTGTTTACCTTTTGGCATTAATGGCTTATTTTTCCACTCACACAGAGAGCATTTTGTGGCCCTATGGCATTGAATATAAACTGTAGAAGATGGTCAGTAAATTTTGGCTCATGTCTTTTGTAATTGCTTTTCCTGACATAAAATATATCGGCTTTGTTGATGGTGTTCTGTAGATCAGAGGCATTTGAGATTATCTGTGATGTTTTTGTTGTGGACCGTGTTTAGTGTGTTCAACAAACACAGACTTGGAGCAGAGAAAAGCTATGAATTGCACAAGCAAATAAGGGAAAATTGTACACGCTGACAGTGACCGGGATTTCTGAACAAAATATTCTGGCATAAATACTTCAAACGTTATACATTTTTAGGTCGACATATAAAGCCCTTGGTGTATAACGCTTTACACTGGATAGACTGGCCCACACATTCTCAGTGTGTGGTAATGACCCATTTCAAATAAGTATAATAGAATTCCTAGTTCACTTTATTAATGCATTTACTTTAAATTCAATTAACTTTAACAATGTCATATAAAGTAATGAGAGAAGGAAAAATCATTTGTTTCTTGGCGAACATCAGTGTGAAGTATGGAATACTTTCTCTTCTAGATTCCCAATGGTCTACCTATGGCCAGCCTGGTTCAGGAACTATGTGCTGGGAAGGTGACTATTTCTAGCCTGTCCCCCCAGTGGAATCATGCCCCGTCATACGTAATCAGGATTTAGACTGTTCCTCTTCATTTTAAGCAGGAGTTGGATTACACTTATAAATGAATACAGGTCAGAGCCTCCTGAGGTCAATAATGACAAGATTTACAAGGAATAGCTAAGACTGAATTGGAGGTGAGAAGGAGATTTCAGAAAATCTTTATGTTCACACACAGGTACTAAATTTTTGCATATCAAGAAAATCAAACATTGGATCTGATATTCCCTGCAGTTACAAAAGTCAAAGGCATTTCTTTCTTATGCAGGACACTACATACATTTCCAGCAATGACAGGGTCTAATAACTGAGCAGATGCCCATTGTACTTTGGCAGAAAGACCTTAGACAGTGGTCTTTTCTCAGTGCACCTTAGCAGCAGCTGTCCTAAGCTTTAGCTTGTCCCTCAGCACGTAGTACTGGACTTTGGAATGTGTCAGTCTGCAACGTTTGGTAGAAGTCAACTCTTTACACAGAAAAATCAACAAAATCAAAATGCATCTTTTACCGAGTTGACAATCCTCCAGATGCAGTCAATGTTTGCCTCAGTGTGTGTTTCAGGGAGCAGACCATAGAGCACCAGAGTCCTGTGTCATGGAGCTGCCTGGAACGAAGCTTGACAAAAACCACTGCATCTCTCTCCAATCTTTCTTTGCATAGACATAATCGCTCCACCACTCACCGGGGTCCACATCCCACAGCCTTGCAGGAGCATTAAATGGATACACCTCTTTAGTCATAGTGGTCTCGAAACATTAACTTTGTTTTTCTCCCCACAGAAGCTATCAGACCTGCTGAGCTTTGCAGCATTTTTTTATTGTTATTTTCCAGCATCTACAATATTTTGCTTTTATTTCAGTTAGACAGACTGTTTAGCATGGATAAGGATGAGGTGATGCCTATACAGTCAGCAGATAAATAACATATTCTTTAGAATACTATCACTCCCTTGAATGTACATTGACGGCCTGTCACGAGGATTAGGTTATTACTGACTTGAACATTTTCCAAGACAGGAAGGCATCACCAATCGTGAAAAGGTAAGTGTTTCATTAAATTAAATTCTAATACATCAGAGAAGCTGATCTCCTAATGTGTAGTTGGTTCTGTCAAGCAATCTATCAGAAATTTACTAGGTTACCTAGAATTGGCTGAAAATGTGTTGCTGGAAAAGCGCAGCAGGTCAGGCAGCATCCAAGGGGAGGAGAATCGACATTTCGGTCATGAGCCCTTCTTCAGGAATGAGGAAAGTGTGCCAAGCAGGCTAAGATAAAAGGTATGGAGGAGGGGCTTAGGGGAGGCCCGTTGGAAATGCGATAGGTAGAAGGAGGCGAGGGTGAGGGTGATAAGGTGAGGGTGATAGGCCGGAGTAGGGGTGGGGGTGGGGGCAGAGAGGTCAGGAAGAAAATTGCAGGTTAGGAGGGTGGTGCTGAGTTCGAGGGTTGGGACTGAGACAAGGTAGGGGGGAGGGGAAATGAGGAAACTGGAGAAATCTGAGTTCATCCCTTGTGGTTGGAGGGTTCCCAGGCGGAAGATGAGGCACTCTTCCTCCAGCCGTCGTGTTGCTATGGTCTGGCGATGGAGGAGTCCAAGGACCTGCATGTCCTTGGTGGAGTGGGAGGGGGAGTTGAAGTGTTGAGCCACGGGGTGGTTGGGTTGGTTGGTCCAGGTGCCCCAGAGGTGTTCTCTGAAACCATCCGCAAGTAGGCGGCCTGTCTCCCCAATATAGAGGAGGCCACATCGGGTGCAGCGGATGCAGTAAATGATGTGTGTGGAGGTGCCGGTGAATTTGTGGTCGATATGGAAGGATCCCTTGGGGCCTTTGAGGGAAGTAAGGGGGGAGGTATGGGCGCAAGTTTTGCATTTCTTGCGATTGCAGGGGAAGGTGCCGGGAGTGGAGATTGGGTTGGTGGGGGGTGTGGACCTGACGAGGGAGTCACAGAGGGAGTGGTCTTTTAGGAATGCTGATAGAGGAGGGGAGGGAAATATATCCCTGGTGGTGGGGTCTGTTTGGAGTTGGCGGAAATGACGACGGATGATACAATGTATATGGAGGTTGATGGGGTGGTAGGTGAGGCCCAGTGGGGTTCTGTCCTTGTGGTGATTGGAGGGGCGGGGCTCAAGGGCGGAGGAGCGGGTACTGGAGGAGATGCGTGGAGAACATTATTGACCACATCTGGGGGGATATTGCGGTCTTTGAAGAAGCAGGCCGTCTGGGTTGTTTGGTATTGGAACTGGTCCTCCTGGGAGCAGATGCGGTGGAGACGAAGGAATCGGGAATATGGGATGGCGTTTATACAGTGGGCAGGGTGGGAGGAGGTGTAGTCTAGGTAGCTGTGGGAGTCAGTGGGTTTATAGTAAATGTCCGTGTTGATTCGGTCACCCGAGATAGAAATGGAGAGGTCTAGGAAGGGGAGGGAGGAGTCTGAGACAGTCCAGGTAAATTTGAGGTCGGGATGGAAGGTGTTAGTAAAGTGGATGAACTGTTCAACCTCCTCGTGGGCGCATGAGGCAGCGCTGATACAGTCATCGATGTAGCGGAGGAAAAGGTGGGGGGTGGTGCCAGTGTAGCTGCGGAAGATGGACTGTTCCACATGTCCTACGAAGAGGCAGGCATAGCTGGGACCCATGCGGGTGCCCATGGCTACTCCTTTGGTTTGGAGGAAGTGGGAGGATTGGAAAGAGAAGTTGTTCAGAGTGAGGACCAGTTCAGTCAGTTGAAGGAGGGTGTCAGTGGAAGGGTACTGGTTGGTACGGCGGGAAAGGAAGAAGCAGAGGGCTTTGAGTCCTTCATGATGGGAGATGGAGGTGTACAGGGAATTGATGTCTATGGTGAAGATAAGACGTTGGGCACCGAGGAAGCGAAAATCATGGAGAAGGTGGAGGGCGTGGGTGGTGTCCTAAACGTAGGTGGGGAGTTCTTGGACTAAGGGGGACAGGACCGTGTCGAGGTATGCAGAGATGACCTAGAATTGGCAATGAGATTTTTTTTCTTGTTTGTTGACTTTCAGGAAACAGCATGAATTGGAATCAGCAGAATTGTGTGATGGGTTACATTAATTGCCAGAGAGTGTAGGCCTCATATTTTCTTTCCCTTTCACATGTTTTGAGAGCAAACATTTTCCTTCTCACATTCTTTATGAAGGCTTTGGAAAGAGTCTTTCATTGAGATAGACTTTAAAAGATGACCCAAACATTCTGTCCTTTTAGTGCTTGTGCAACACAAGACTGGCAAACTCTCCCTGGCAGCTCCAAAGGCGAGCCCATTCCTAGTTTGAGACAGGGGTTGCCTGGATAAATCTCAATAACTACAATCAATTGAGCATAGGAAACCTTGCAATCCCAGAGCATGTTCCATAACCACAGGCCATCTCATATTGTATTGCAGATAGTAAGTACAACCACTGTTTGCAGGTAAGCCTTGTAGCCAATTTTCACAGAGGAAAGTTCGACCGACAGGATGGAGGGAGAAATACTTTGCTGAATTTTTCCTTTCATAGTGTTGGCTAAGCCATACCATGAGCTGAAAATGTGTTGCTGGAAAAGCGCAGCAGGTCAGGCAGCATCCAAGGAGCAGGAGAATTGACGTTTCGGGCATGAGCCCTTCTTCAGGGATGAGGAAAGTGTGACAAGCAGGCCGAGCCTGCTTGGCACACTTTCCTCAATCCTGAAGAAGGGCCAATGCCCAAAACGTCGATTCTCCTGCTCCTTGGATGCTGCCTGACCTGCTGCGCTTTTCCAGCAACACATTTTCAGCTCTGATCTCCAGTATCTGCAGTCCTCACTTTCTCCTAAGTCATACCATGAATCAAGATACTAAGACTCATCTCACCATGAAACATCTTACAGAAGCAGGTGTCTAAGTTAAGGTTCATGGGATTTGGGCAATGTATCAGCATAGATTTGTTAATTGACCGAAAATAGGGTCGGAATAAGCAAGTTTATTTTTGAGAGTGTGGGATATAATTACTGGAGTGTGGCAAACATCAAGGTTTGGATCTCAACTCTTTACAGTCTATGTCAATGATCCAGAGGGAGGGGATTGAGTGTAATAAATCCAAGTTCGCTGATGAAACAAAGGTAGGTGGTAATGTAAGCTGTGAGGAGAACACAGGTCGCACAGAGCTAGTCAAGTGACTGAGCAAGAAGGTGGGAGATGGAATATAATGTGTGCAGTTGTGAAATTCTCCACTTTGATAAACACAATGCATGGTTATAGAGCATTTGGGCATATGTCCTCTGGAGCTCATAAGAGTGAGAAATGATCGAATCAAAATGTATGAAATTCTGAGAGACTTAGCAGTAGATGTTGAGAGGATGTTTCCCCAAATCCATAGCTAGGAGTGATAATCTCAAGATATGGGTTGGGCTTATAGGACCAAAATGAAAGGAAATATCTTCAATTTACAGGGTGTTGAGTATTCCAAAGGTTCAATCTCAGAGAGTTTCTTCATTTCTGGTACTCAAGACAGTGATTGAACATTTTAAGGGTATTAAGGAAGTCAAGTGATATGGGGTTAGGGTAGGAAAGTGGCCTGACATAGAACTTAGAAGCATACAGTACAGAAGAAGCTCTTCAGTCCATCGGTTCTGTACTGTCGCAGCTACACTTAATCTACAGTTGTACCATTTTCCAGTACTGGGCCCATAGCCTTGAATGTCATACCATTTTGAATGCTCATCCAATTACTTTTTAAAGATTGTGAGGTTGCCTACTACAACTACCCTCCCAAGCAATTCAGAACCCACTACCCCAGCCCCACCATCGACCTCTGTTTAAAAACAGCACCCCACACCCACACCCACCACCCAGTTATTGACAGTTCAACTAAGGGAAACCAACAATTTCCTATCCACCCTGTCATGATACTCATAATCTTATACACCTCTACCAAACTCCCCCTCAACCTTCTCTGCTCTGAAGAAAATGACCCAAGCTTATCCAGTCTCTCTTCATCACTATAGTGCTCCATCCCAGGCAACATCCTGATGAATTGTCTCTGCATTGCCTCTAGTGTAATCCTTTCTATATTGTGGTGCCAATACTATACACAGTATTCCAGCTGTGGCCCAACCCAAGTCCTACATAGTTCTAACATAACCTCCCTGCTCTTCAGGCTCAATCTAATCGAATGGCAGTGAAGATGCAATAGGTAATCTGGCCTATTCTTGTACTTGTTTCTCAAGTTTCTCCAGACTTTGGGATAATTGTAACTGCACCTGAATGAGAGGTCGATAGTGATTTGGAAGATTAAGGAATGAACGTTCCGAGCATGAGGAGCATCAACTAACAGATAATATCATGAAATAGGGAACAGGATCAAAACTATCTCTATATTTTACAGTTTTGACTATGCTGATTCTTCATTAATATTCACATCAAATGACATTAAAAAATAAACTTTAGATTTTTAAAATGAATTGGCCCCTGAACACTTCACTCACTTATGTTCAATCCACTGCCATCTCTGTCTTCCTCTATAAAATTTAAAGAAACATTTCATAGACGTGGTGGGGGACAGATTTTGAGAAGAGATTGTGAGGAGCAAAAATAAATCCAGATCACAAGGCACAAAGGAACAGATTGTGATAGCTGCAGTATAAAAGGCAACAGCAGTAACAACAGTGGAGTGAAAGTGCCTGGAATATTCTACATTCAGCAGCCTGTCACACTGCCACACACTGTGACACAACATTCTATCTGGCAAACTCCCAAACATTGCATTTTAAAACTTTCAACCGAAAA
Source organism: Hemiscyllium ocellatum (assembly GCF_020745735.1). Lineage (NCBI taxonomy): Eukaryota > Metazoa > Chordata > Chondrichthyes > Orectolobiformes > Hemiscylliidae > Hemiscyllium > Hemiscyllium ocellatum. The sequence continues at coordinate 23,758,419 of NC_083431.1, forward strand.
CTCATTATGAAAAGTTTATGTCATTCCACCCCCTCAGCTTATTCTCCTACTGAATGCACAACTCTACTTGTGCTGAGTTTTCACTTATTCCTTATAAAGAGAAGTATCAGTAAGGGTGATTTCCTGCACATCCAGTTCATTGTTCTCTGGAAACCTGTGGTCATACCACTGGACCTCTCATTGGAGTAACACGGAGTAGGTGATGTCCTGGAGGTGTTATTGGTGGGCTAGTAATCCGGAGAAATGACATTGATTCTCCTGCACCTTGGATGCTGCCTGACCTGCTGCGCCTTTCCAGCAACACATTCTCAGCTCTGATCTCCAGCATCTGCAGTCCTCACTTTCTCCTAGCAATCCAGAGACCCAGTTAATGCCCTGGACCCCATCACAGAACATGGTGGAATTTGAATTCAATAACATGATAAAAATCTTCAGAGTCTAACAAAGACCATGAATCTATTGTCAATTGTGGGAAAAACTTATCTTGTTCACTAATGTCCTTTAAGAAAGGAATCTGTCATCCTCATCTGGTCAGGTGTACATGTGACTCCAGATCCACAGCAACATGGTTGACTCTTAAACTGCCATGTGGGCAATTAGGGATGAACAATAAATACTGGCCTTGCTAGTGTTGCCTCATCCTGTAACTGAATCTAATCACCTTCTACTCAATCCTGAAGTTTATTGCCAATATTGTGTTGTGTTGAGAAGACTATTCCCGTAGCCAGCACCTCTGTATAAAGAGATGCACCCGATACCATCACTTAACATTCCTTTTATTAAACATTACATGTCCTGTTCTTCAATGGTATTTCACTTAAATCAGTGACTTGAGTGGTTTACTTTTCTACATAATATTTTATAAATCTCCAGTGGAATTCTATTCATTTTCCTTCTTTCAAAGCTCAATAGTCTTGAATTTTTCTTTCTGATCTTGGCACCACTAACATGGCAAGACTCGAGAAAGAAAGTCTGCAGAGACCCAGAATGCCTTAGAGCCGATGGCGTAATGACTCATTGAGGTAACATGATAAAACGACAGTTAATTTGCTTGTAGAAAGGTCCCACACGTAGCAATGAGGAAAAGAACAAAAAAAATTCCTGTTTGTGATGTTAGATAAATATCAACCAAGACATTTGGAAGATATGCCAAATTTCTTAGAAAGGTGAAAGTCTACCTGAGGGGACAGTCGGTGCCTCGGTTTGTCATCTAATCTGAAAGAGAGAGCAGCTCTGGTAGTTCAGTGTTTCATCAGAACTGTGCAGTATCTGGAAAGGTACACAGCTTTCTGAGCCAAAGCTGCTACAATTGAGTTAGTGCTGACATTGCAATTCAAGCCCCTCTCCAACATGTGATCCAGATCATTATGTCACACTGAGGGTTAGTCTCAGCAGGAACATCTACTGCGGGGGTCATGTTAATGTAACCACTTTTCTGGAATTGTTAAAAGAAATGAATCTGTTTAATTAAAAGGCTAAGGTATAATGACTTTAATACAGCATTCTTATTCAAGAAATGAAGTTGAAATACATGCTTCAGCAATTTAATCATTTGCAAGAAGTTCATAAACACATTGTAAACACCAGAAAAACCTTAATGGTATGACAAGTGGCAGGCACCTGTATGAATTGCAGGCAGTAAAACTGTTGAGCATCATGAATTCAACTCAAAAAACTATAGAAAGAAGTAATAAGATTCATGAGGGCATGATTTGTCTTTGTGACATAACAATGGTCTTTACAAAAAATAAGAAGTCTGTTTTGCTGCAATACAGAAACAAGGACAAATTTCTTAAAGCGAGAATGGATGGGATACACACAGAGGAGAGCAGCCATTTCTTGGCTGCACATACTGTCAAGGTCTAAAAACACAAAGATGAGACAATGATGCATTAATCTACGAAGGAATGAGGGCTGTGAAAACTCTTCTTGAAATACTTGGTTGATGATCCACTTTACCTCTAGTTGAATTTAAATATTGTGTTCAAATCTAAGTAGAATTGTTATATTCCAACAATCTCTAGATAAATTGCTAACACTCCTTGATAATTTACTTCTACTAAATTACTTATAGTAAATAAGTAAATTAACTATCTTGAATGACCCTAAATCCTATCAAATTCTGATTATTACTATAAGGTAATCCAGAATTGATTCTTAAATAAACATTTGTAAGCATCTCACATTCAATTTCTCTGACACTCCCAAACAGGTAACCATATTCTAGAATTCCTCCATTAGGATTCGCTGATATCGATTAACTCAGCTGAGTCATTTCTGTGCAATACACCTGTACACATATTCTATCTAAAGAAATTGTCATACTCTGAAACTCCAAAGAGGGAGGAAGATCATTTCATCATTGGACCAGTTCTAGTCACCATGTTATAGGAAGGATAATTAAACTGGAGATAGTTCAGAAGAGAATTATCAGGATATTGCCAGGGTTTGAATTATAGGGAGAGGTTCAGCCATTCCTGAAGAAGGCTTATGCCCAAAACGTCGAATCGCCTGTTCCTTGGATGCTGCCTGACCTGCTGCGCTTTTCCAGCAACATATTTTCAGCTCTGATCTCCAGCATCTGCAGACCTCACTTTCTTCTCAGTAGTACAGTATATAGTGAATATTACATTTCTTTGTCTTTGATGCTGCCTTGAAATATTCTAAATGTTTTAAATCATTTTTCTCAGGCTTTTAAGGAATGACGTCGCTTTTCACAATTTTTCATTTTCTGTGCAACTTGGTATTTCTCTGCCTCTCCGTGCCAATGAGTAGGATATAAGTTCTCAAATAGATTTTTATTGTCACCAGAGATCAGGTACCTCTCAGCAGGAAGTGATGTAACTCATCTTCCTTCTTTGTATTTCATACTTGCTAAGAATTAGCAGAAGTCCTGGGAGCAGCTTGTTTGACTCTTTCTTGAAAAGGTTGTCTTTCCAATCTACGGGCCATAGTCTTCTCTTTGAACAATTTTCCACATTTTTAATAAGCATGTGTTTGCAGTTATTATTTAGACTGCTTTAAAAAAACAGAAAGAATACTGTTAAACTTTTTTTTTTATGAGCTCAGAACCTTGAATTTTGAATCCAAGCTAAATCTGGCTAAACTCTTATAACCCTCAGGAGATGTTCCGAGAAAGTTGGAAGGTCAGATGGTACATAGGAGAAAGTGAGGACTGCAGATGCTGGAGATCAGAATCGAAAAGTGTGGCGCTGGAAAAGCATAGCAGGTCAGGCAGCATCCGAGGAGCAGGAGAATTGTCGTTAAAGGCATAAGTCCTTCATCAGGGTAGGGAGTCGGAAGGGGGATGAGAGATAAATAGGAGGGTGGGTGTAGGGGGAAGGTAGCTGGGAAGGTGATAGGTGGATGCAGGTGGGGGCTGGTGGTGATAGTTCGGAGGTGAGGGTGGAGTAGATAGGTGGGAAGGAAGATGGACAGGAAGGGACCGTTCAAGAGGGTGGTGCGGAGTTGGAGGGTTGGAGCTGTGATGAGGTGGGAGGAGGGGAGATAAGGCAACTGGTGAAATCGATGTTGTAGTTGGTGGGTGTCAAGGTGGAAGATGAGGCGTTCTTCCTCCAGTTGGATTTGGCGGTACAGGACGCCCAGGACTTGCATGTCCCTGGTGGAGTGGGGGGGGGGAGTTGAAGTGTTTGGCCACAGGACGGTGGGGTTGTTTGGTGCGTGTGTCCCAGAGATGGTGCATAGCAATGGGAAAGACTAAAAGCAAAGTAGGTAGGAATTAGGAAACTATACCTCGAGTAAACTACAGACTGTAAAGAGTTAACTCTGTTAGTGTTGGCTCCTGTCAGAAACTGAGACCTAATGTTACCTCGTCATCCATGTATCCAGAATTTTTTTTTCTTTTATGAGTGTCTCAGTTCTAATAAGCAATTTCTATTCAGACGACTGTTTTAAAGAGAAAACCTCCTGATGTTTTTGACAGTGTTCAAGCATCGCTTACTGTTTTTTTTTCTCAACTCCTTCCTATCCATTAAAACTGCTGGCACATCTATTCATAATCATCTTTCCATTTCCTGATAAGCATTCTAAAATCACAGAAACATATCCAAGTCCTGACATCAAAGACTTGACTGCTCCTCTGAAATAGCCAGTGAAAACAATGCAGCTATCCCTCTAGAATTGGCCTCTGCTCCCTAATTATTTATAACTTTTTTTTGCCTTTCCGACTCAGTATAGGAGTCCAAACTCAATCTCAACTCCCTTGCCTACTCATGCATTCTGACGCTTGCACCCACATTTAAAAGTCCCGGAATTTGCAATTAAAATCGACCACCAGTAGGGTGACTTTGAGCAAGTTTCTGCATGTCAGCCCATCCACCCCAGCAGACATATCACCTCCCACAGACTTAGACTATGCTGGATACTATTTTCAGCAGGTGTGGAGGCAGCCCACTGTATAATGGGAACAACAGTAAAACCTAAGGTTTTGGTTGGAATGGGTCAGGGACAAGGAATGTTTTCAGCAGAGCGAAAGGTCTCTAGGAATCACAGTAAAGGTTGACCTAAATAGTTTCATGCATGGAAACCCACATTACAAAACACTGGCATGTTTCAGGCTTTGGGGACGCACTGAAATGTAAATTCATGGATGTCCTTTATGCAAGTGTATGTTTCAATAACACATTTGGAGAAATCCTTCATTAATGTTTCAAAACTGTAGTGAGGCATTCTCTGAACATCTCAAAAACTTAACAGTTGTTGAGCTATCACAGAGGTACATAAATAGTTTCTATTTGTATTTACAACTGAACAAAGAGCACAGCAAGGATATTTTCATTTTCCCTATAATGTTATGAAGTGTTAACTATGAGCAGTCATGCACATTTCTCCTAATTGATAATCTTAATTTACAAAGGAAGTAATTTGTAAAAACCTTTTTATGTACTTTCAAATTTGCTTAACCCATCAAAGGATGTAGGAGGAGATGTGAGTAAAAGTGAATAAATCATCATTAAGAATATTCATTTTCCTATCCACAGGATATTGCACAGTTGAACCATTTTGATGCCGTATCAATAATCTTCAAACTTTGGCACGCACAAATGTTTGCCTGTGATGCCATCAGTTTCTCATTATCTTCATTTCAGTCTGTTACGTCGGAAATAAAATTGCATCCTCTTTTTGTTGTTTGTACCAGTGTTGCTCTGCCAAATATTAAAGACAGCATTTTCAAAATGCTTGATTAATTGTCAATTTTCATTCTCCACTGCTGCATTATTGCATAGACTCCAGGCTGAACTGGTGTTGTCCCTTTAAGAAAGTCACATGATATCCCAACATGTAATTTTCTGGAATACAGATACCCACCTTATCAGTAACACTCAGTGTAAGGGAGTCAGTATGGATTGTTCTGTTCGTCAGTCAGCCCAATGTGCAGCAACATCGGTAAGTACAGAACCCATACTATCCATACATGTGGCAGCCATGTTCCTGCCATGCAAATAGTTAATGTGTTCAAGACATCTAACTCGACAAGAAACCAACCTTGATCGGTTATGTAATATGAGGTAACATATAGGGCAACACTCAGAACACTGCATTCAGTTGGTTTTGCTATAATGTGGTAGTTCCGTTCTCATGCAATCTTGTGGCATCGGAATCACATCAGAACCAACACATGCTTTGAAAGTTTGCACTTTTAAAACAGTGTCACCTATTCATCAATCACTTTACAGTGAATTTACATTAACAAAATGCGCATTATAGCAGAACAATCTCTACTGGCAGTAGTGTCTCATGCAAGAAACCATGTCAAGGTGGCACAATATGACGGCAGAAATTAGAGATTAAAAGCTGATGGTTACAGCTAGTCAAAGGCAGCAATTTATACTACAGGCTGAAAAGATGTATTGCCACAGAGTCCACATTCTCTACCTTAGCTCAGAGCTGAAGTTACAGCTACAACCAAGATAAAGTACTACAAATAAGAATTAAGTTCTGCAACCAGGATTAAAGTGCTGAAAAAATATGTATGGAAGCTCAGCAAGTACAAAAAAAAATTTGTAGTCTCTCTCTCTCTCTCTCTCTCTCTCGTTAACAAAAGGGAAGCTAACAGCTGATAAAATTCAAAGGTACTGACAGAAAGCTCCAAACTGTAAAAACACTCCTAAAACAAAATACAGAAAACAAACACTATCTCTATCTCAAAAAGGCTCTTCATATGTTCAGTCATCAGTTAATTCTTCCATCTTGTCTTTGGAAATGGCACAAAAATAATAAAAGACACATCTGATGTCATCATACATTTTTTCCTTGAATCCATGAATGCCAGGGCTCAGGACAGAACTTCTAAGCTCCTTGCTGCTCCTTGCCCAGGCCCCAAACTCTGATTGGAGCACAGTGGCCCTGTGCCCAACACTTGCTCAGTTGACCTGTCTCAGACTCGCACCCAAATCTGACCATATTGGACCCTCTTTCTGAACCAAGCACAGCGGAGCCTGAGAAGCCCTGATATAGCCACCCTCATCTTTCAGGGCCCTGGTCAATGGTGCCAGCCTGCAACTTTTGAGCAGCACTAGAGCCAACAAACAAAAACAAAAGAAAGAAAAAAAACACATTAAAAATGAAAGGATAAGAATTTGTTTTGCAAACCTAAGAACAAAGAAAACACACAAGTATGACTGGCAATCCATTGAATGCTGTCAGAACATTAATTATTTAAAGAAATTCTTGACCATTATTTCTCAGTCCAAAAAATAGCTAATAAAGAAAGATATCCTCAGTGAGACAGAGCCCAGTACATCAGCGAAAAAGAAAACGTAAAAGTATTTGCAAACATCTTTAGCCTAATCCCAGTAGATGACCCATATTTGCCTCTTCTAAATGCCCCCAGTATAAAGGCAATTTGAATCACTTGGTGTGAAACAAGAAAGGACAGAAGGTGCTTTTTATTGCAAAGGTGATGGGTCATGACAACATTCTGGCAACAGTACTAAAGGTACTAAAGTACTCAAGAACATGCTGCACCTCTGGCCAAGCTGTTCCAGTACAGCCACAACACTGGCTTTAGTCGATTTTAGTGGAAAGTCGCCCAGGTATGTCCCAAAAAAAGGATGACAAATCCAACCCAGCCAATTATACCCCTTCAGTCTCCTTTCAGCCATCAGAAAAGTGATAGTAGGTTCATCAATAGTGTTCCTGATGAAGGGCTCTGGCCCGAAACGTCGAATTTCCTGTTCCTTGGATGCTGCCTAACCTGCTGTGCTTTAACCAGCAACACATTTTCAGCTCATCAACAGTGTTATCAAATAGCATTTGCTTAGAAGTAACAAGCTCACTGGTGCTCATTCTAGAGCCACTGAGATCCTGGCCTCATTGCAGTCTTGGTCCAATCATGGAGAAGTGAGCTGAGATCCAGAAGAGAGATGTAAGTGACTGTTCTTGAAATCAAGGTCACATTTGACCAAGGCATTAGGACCCCAGAGAAACTAGAGCCAATGGGAGTCTGGGCGAGTACTTTTGGTGTTGCAGTTGTGCTTGGCATATAAGAAGATAGTTGTGGTTGTCGGAGTTTGGTCAGTCAGCTCCAGGACATCACTGTAGGAGTTTCTCGGAGAGGTGTCTGAGGTGTAGCCATCTTCAGCTGCCTTTATCAATGACCTGTCTTCAATCATAAGGTCAGAAGTGGGGATGTTTGCTAATGATTGCATAATGCTCAATACCATTTACCCTACCTCCAATGCTGAAGCAGTCCATGTCCAAAGGCAAAAAGACCTGCTTGTTGCAATTGCCCCTCCTTAGCTTCTCACTTGGTAGATAATAGCAAAGGGTATTCCTTCCAAATGGCCAGAATATATAAAGCTGTATAGAAAGGTGCAGGTTTGAGGCTTGGAATCCGAAGCAAGTAACTCACTTGCTGATTTCTCAAAGTTTGTCCTCTGTATACAAGGCACAAGTAAAGAGAGTGATGGAATACTGACCACATACCTCAATGATTGCAGCTCCAACAACACTCTGGAAGCCTGACATTATTCAGGACAAAGCTACTCATTTGATTTTATCATATCCTTAAGTGTTCACTCCTACCTCCACTGATCCTCCATGGCAGCAGTGGGAACCATCTGTTGATTCACTACAGAAAGTCATCGAGCCTCCTTAGACAGCAGTTCCAAACTCATGCCGACAAGGACAAGGTCAGCAGATACAATGTGATGCTATCACTTGCATGTTTCACTCCCGAGTCACCTGTGATCTGACTTATATTGATATTCTTTCACTTTGCTGACTCAATACCCTGGACCCTCCTGCCTCACAGCACAGTGGGGGTTATTCACCAATTGCCCCTCTATTCTAGCAGATAGTCAAAGTCAGATTGGAGCCCATAGCCCATCAACCAAAGTTTTGCATGCTCCCCATCATTGACTCTAAAAATCAAACAACTGGTCTCTTGGAACAAACAAGGAGTCCAACTTGAGGATGTGAATGGTGTGATCTGTAATATTGCGATCTTGGCGGTCTCATAGCTTGTCGTACATGTGCACATGTATTCCATATCAGAGTCATGGAACATGTTATCAGCAGCTTAATAGCCTGGCTTTACATGTTATGATGGATCAAATATAGGTAGCCTAGGGCCTGCCACAAAATTGAGGGACTGTGACTGATAACAGACACTCAACAGCATGAGTTACTCACTGTATGTGGTCACATATTAGTTAAGGAGTGAATTTCCTTTATAAGAACATACAAATCACCAACAGGAATAGGCCAATTAGCCCACAGGGCATTCAATAAGATCATGATTGATCTGATTATAATCTCAGATCCACATTCCTGTCTATCTCTGACAACTTTTCAAACTCTTGCTTAACAAGAACATATATTTCCAGATATTTAAGGAATTTGCTTCCACCCTTTTCTTTCAGGAAGATAGTTACAAAAACTCATGGCCCTCTGTGAGAAGCAAGTTTTGCCTAAGCTCTGTTTAAATTAGTGTTCCCAGATTTTTAGACAGTGAATATGGTTAAGTTCATAATTTGGGCACAGAGGACAATGCATGTGTGGTCAATGATAGCCTGCACTATTGGGAAGCCTGCAACCTGTACACACCCTCGTGCTTACTCCCCCTGCTTGTGTCAGGCTATAGTAAGAAACTAGGAAAAAGTGAGGACTGCAGATGCTAGAGATCAGGGTTGAGAGTGTGGTGCTGGAAAAGCACAGCAGGTCAGGCAGCATCCGAGGAGCAGGAAAATCGACATTTCAGGCAAGGGCCCTTCATGGATGCTGGCTGACCTGCTGTGCTTTTCTAGCACCCCACTCTCGACTCTGATTTCTTTGTAATATGGAGTTTTATGTCAGAATCGACTACAAACTGATATATGTTGGATTTTTATCTTATCCTCAGTAGCATGGAAGGAATCAGATGCATAAAAGTTAATACTTGATAGTCAACAGGCAACATGGTCCTTACCTTGCTTTGAGGATGCAGCTTGGATTGCAACAATTGACAAATTTCAGTCTTGAGCTCAGTTGTAGAGTAAAGATGTCTCATACATTGGCCCTTGTTAGGTTTGAGGTAACTTCTCATGACTCTTGGTGGATATGGCTTCTCATTGAAAGCATTTTTCCCTCCTCCACCTCTCTCTTCTTGCAGCTTGTTCTTCCCTTCCAATCTCCCTGTCAAATTAAATTCCCAGGGGAAGTTGCCAGAGCTGTTCACATTTTGTTACAGCACAAGATATCAAATCATCACAAGAAGTATTTCAGCCAAAGCAGTTACAAACTGCTCAAACATTAGCCAAGTATAGGCAAGACCCAAAAATACAGTAATTTGCATCATCAGTCAGGTGACATAATTTAGCCACTGGCCTGTGAATGATTCACAATTTCTCTGACTGGTGGAGGGGCAGCACTACGGTGGGGGTGGGGAGGTCTTCGCTCTGATTAATGACATTTTAAACTGTACAAGGTTAGGACAAGGTGTTGCCTAGATTGTACAGTAGGACATGGAAGTGCTGACATTAAATCAGCATTACACTTTGACCTTGTTGTGACCTACCAATTTGCATATTCATTTGCTAAGCCCTTTAGCAAGATGGCCCCTTGTGCACTTCATGTCAGAAGTCTGTGCGAGGATATGTTAGACTCCAATTTCAAGCATTAGAAGACCTAAAGTATTGGTATTATAATACTCAAGTTGGCCCTTATTCTGTTTATTAAGCAGCTGTTGCAGCGTACAAATTGATGAATAGTGTCAAGATTAACTGTTACTCAACATGTGAAATCTCTTTGATGAATTTAAAGTTTGACATTTGTGAACATGTCTTGCCAACTTTGCCGGTCATTAATTCAGATATGTCTGCCTTTGTAATAGAAATGGTCAGTGCGAACTTGTGTATAATACCATTCCACCACACAGTGGCCAAGAAATTTCTGGATTTTCTCCATCCTGTACTATGATTCCTAAATCATCAACTTAGGAACAGCAAATACTTCTCTCTTCATTCCTGAGATTTGTTATAACCAAGTTTGAATTTTAAAAGAGATGGTATAAAGAGTCATTATACAGCAAGCAAACAGATCCTTTGTCCGAACTTGTCCATGCCACCTAAGTTACCCAAACTAATCTAGTCCCACCAACCCGTGTTTGGTCCATAGCCCTCCAAATATTTCTTGTTCATCTTCTTAACTAAATGTCTTTAATGTTGTAACTGTACCTGCATCTACCACGTTCTCTGACAGTTCCTTCTACATGCACACCACCCTCTGTGTGAAAAATTTGCCCCATGATCACCTTTAAATCTTTCTCCTCTCACCTTAAAAATATGTGCCATAGTTTTGAACTCACCTATCCTAGGAAAAGGTCATTTGCAATTCACCTTATCAATGCCCCTCATGATTTTATAAACCTCTATGAGGTCATCAGTCAGCCTCCTACGATTCAGTGAAAAGAGTCCTAGCCTATCCTCATAACCCAAACCCTCCAGACCTATGCACATCCTGTCAAATCTTTTCTGAACTCTGCCTGATTTAATACTGTTCCTCTAGCAGGGTGACCAGAATTGTACACAGTAGTCCAAAAATGGCCTCACCAGTGTTCTGTACAATCTCAAATTGACATTTCAACTCTTATACTCACTCAATGGACTGAGAAATGAACGCAAGCATATTAAATGCCTTCTTAAACATCCTATCTACCTGTGATGCAGCATTCAAAGAATTATGCACTTGAACTCTTAGGTCTCTCTGTTCAACAACATTACCCAGGGCCCTATATGTACATTATATGTAACATTACCCAGGGCCCTAACTGTATAAATCCTGCCCTAGTTTTACCAAAATGCCATATCTTGCATTTATCCAAATTGAACTCCATCTGCCAGTCATCAGCCCATTGGCCCAATTAATCAAGATCCCTTTGAAATCTTAGATAACTTCTTCACTGCCCTCTATACCGCCAATTTTGGTGTCATCTGCAAGCTTACTAACCGCGTCACCTAAATTCTCATCTAAACTGTTTATGTAAATAACAAAGAAAAGTGGACCCAACGCTGACCTCTGCGGAACACCACTGGTCACAGGCCTCCAGTCCAAAAACCATACCTCCACCGCCACCTTCTGGATCTTATCGTCAAGCAAATTTTGTATCCAATTGGCAAGCTCTCCTTGTACCCCATGTGATTAAATTTACTACTAGTCTACCAAATGGAATTTTTTCAAAGGCTTTACTGATGTCCACGTAAACAATGTCTACCACTCTGCCTTCATCAATTGTTTTGTTTACGTCCTCAAAAAACTCAATCAAGTTTGTGAGACATGATTTCCCATGTAAAAGCCATTGCTAACTATCCCAAATCAATTTTTGCCTCTGCAAATGTATGTAAATCCTACCTTTCAGAAACCCCTCCAACAACTTACCCACCACTGATGTCAAGCTTACAGGTCTATAGTTCCTAGACTTTTCCTTAAGGCCTTTCTTAAAAAAAGGCACAATGTTAGCTATCCTCCTGTCCTCCAGCACTTCTCCCATGGCTGTAAATGATAACAGTATCTCTGCTGGGTGCCCCACAATTTGTTCCCTAACATCCTACAATGTTCTATGATACATTTTATCAGGTTCTCAAGATTTATCCACCCTTTTTTGAAGTTAAAAATCACACAACTCCAGGTTATAGTCCAACAGGTTTAATTGGAAGTATTAGCTTTCGGAGTGCTGCTCCTTCATCAGGTGGTTGTGGAGTTCTTTAAGATCTTCTTTTAAGATCTCCAGCACTTCCTCTTCTGTAATGTCGACGTTTCTCAATATTTATTTCCCCAAATACCCTTGCCTTCATTTCTTTCTCAACAGTAAAAACTGACACGAAATATTCATTTAGTATCTCTCTTATTTCTTGTGGTTCCATAGATAGAAGACCTCATTGATCTTTAAGGGGACTTATTCTCTCCCTAGTTGTTTTTTCATTTTTCATGGACTTGTAGAATCTCTTTGGGTTATCTTATCTGCCAAGGCTACCTCATATCCACGCTTTACTCTCAAGATTTCTCTCTTGAGAATGGCCTTACACCCTTTATACTCTTCAAGAAATTCAATTGATCCTAACTGTCTATATCTCTTTCTTATTCTTGACCAGAGCCCCAATATCTTTATTTATCCATTGTTCTCTACTTTTACCAGCCTTACCCTTCATTCTAACATAAATATGATGTGTCTAAACTCTCATTATCATACTTTTGAAAGCCTACCACTTTTCAGTAGTCCCTTTACCTGCAAACAGTCTACTCCAATCTACTCTTGAAAGTTCCTGTCTGGTACCATCAAAATTTGCCTTACTCAAATAAAGAAGTTTAACTTTTATACAAGCCTATCCTTTTCCATAGATATTTTAAAACTAATAGAATTATGATCACTGGTCCCAAAGTTTTCCCCCTCACAAGCACTTCATTCACTTGCCCTGCCTTATTTCCCAAGAAAAGGTCAAATTTTGCTCCTTGTCTTGTAGGTACATTTACATGTTGTTTAAGAAAACTTTCTTGAACACGCTTAACAAATTCATCATCATCAAAGCCTCTAACATTTTGGCAGTCTCAATGCATATTTGGAAAGTTAAAATCCCCATTATTCCAGCTCTATTATTCTTACATATGTTTGAGATCTCTAAATATTTGCTTCTCGGTTTCCCTCTAACTGTTCAGGCAGCCTGTGGTACAATCCCACCAAGATGAGCATTCCCTTATTATTTCTGAGTTCCACACGTACAGCTTTCACTGGACAATCCCTCAGAAATATCCTCTCTAATTATAGCAGTAATGCTTTCCCTAATCAAAAGCACCACTCTCCCACCTCTCTTGCCTCCCTTTCTACCCTTCATGTAGCATCTAAATCCCACAATATTCAGCTGCCAGTCCTGTCCCTCCCTCAGCTATGTTTCTGTAATAGCTATAATGTTCCAACGCCATGTTCCTATACATGTCCTGAGTCCATCTCCCTTACCTGTAAGGCCATTGCATTGAAATAAATGCAGTTTAATTCATCAGAGAACCTCATTGTCTGACTTTCTTTTGCCTGCCTTTTCTAATTAACTTATTTTCAATTTCAGAACCATCCTCATCTGTCTTTCTATTCTCACTACTACTTAGGATTTCCCTACACACCCCTCCCTACCAGTTTAAAGGCTCCCAAATAGCACCAGCAAATCTCCCCACCAGGATATTGGTCCCTTTCCAGTTCAGGTAAAACCTGACCCTTTTGAATAGATTTTTTGTACCCCAGAAGTGATCCCAATGATAGCAAAATCAGCATCCTTGCCCACTGCACCATTTCCTCAGGCCATTAACTTATCTGCCCTATCTTCTTATTTCTACTCTCACCAGCATATGAATTTTAATTCAGGATGTACTTGACTAGATAAAGCTACATGAAGAAACAAGTGAGCCAGAACACTTGAGATAACAAAAATAAGGAGCTAGTTTTACCTTAAAGATCCATTAGAAGACCAATAAGTATATAATCCTTTGCCAACTCTGAAATTTCCATAAAGTTGTGTATGAGGCAAGCTCGTCATTTTTCTTTTTTCTCAATCATTTTTTGAATTACAATACCATCTTTTTCCAGAATGGTCACTATACTAACTGGAGTTCCGTCAGATTAAAATTCTCTTACTCTGTGACGTATTTCCAAGTGTCTCAGAGATGGGGGTCAAAAGTGGAGACTTGCAGAGTGAGTGTGGCCATGTTACATTCTGTAGACATTCATCTTCTGATCTTTCTGTTGCAATCTGCAGCCACAATTATACAAATGGAAAAGCTTCTATTCCTTCCTCCTCAGTGGGATTTTGACCATAAGAAAGAAGATAATAAGAAATTGCTGTTAGTGGAGCTTTGATCTCCCAGTGGAAAAACCATCAAAAGACCATAATACTGAAGAGGGTCCTCAGCAGTCTCTAAGAGTAACGAGATTCTAACAATTTCTGCAATTGAGATCTCTGTTAGTTTATTGTCATTATATCCTTCAGAGAGCCTAAACAATGGTTGATGTAAAATTCTACAGTGGAACTGGTCCTGCATAGAGTTGTAGAGTCATGTAGCGCAAAGGAGATCCCTTGGCCCATTGAATTTAGGCCAATCTATCGATATAAATCCCACCTTCCTGTACTTGTCCCATAGTCTGAAATGTTTTGACATTTCACGTGCTCATTTATGTAGCTTTTAAAGGCTGTGCAGTTTCTTGCCTCTGCTGAACTCCCAGGCAATGCATTCCACATTCCCGCCATCCTCAGGATGTAAAAACATTTCCTCAAATCCCTTCCTGCTTTTCACCTTAAAATTTTGCCCCTTTATTACTGACTCTGTTATTAAGGGGAACAGTTGCTTCCTATCCACCCTGTCCATGCCCATCATAATCTTATACACATCAAGGCCCCCCTCAGCCTTCTCTGTTGTAAAGACAACAATTGCATTCCAAACATTTCGACATCTACGCTTCACAAATTTTGAAATTTTCATGGATTTTAAAATTTGTTTTTAGTTAAATGTACTATTATTTTAAATGCATTACTAAAAGATTTAGTATTAAGATGGGCATTTCATTTTGGCTGCCTGTTCTGAACTCTCTTCTCCCACTTCACTGAAAAATTACATTCTGTTATAACTCCCAGAGTGTAATTTGCACACATATTTTGACACAACAAGACCACAGGAAGGGAAATGGTATAGATTTGTCTATTTTCAGTCTCAGAGGAAGAGAAAATAAGATAGAAAGCTGACTAATGAATTATGGTCAAATATACTTGTCTCATTAGTATATAACAGTCACATTAGGGATGTAGGCATTAGCCCTGTCCTGTGGTAACACTTTTGCTTCTCACTCAGAAAGCTATGAATTCAAGTTTGACTTCAGTGACATTAATACATAATCTAAGTTGCTTTTCTGTGGGAATACTGCACAATTGATGGTACTGTCTTTCCAATGAGATATTAAACTAACCACATGCTCAAGTAGGGGTAAAGGATTCTGAGGCAGTGCTCAAAGAATTCTCCAAATGAATTGGCTTCCATATATTCCTCAACCAATATATTATTTAGTCTTTATTTCATTGTTGGTTGTTGGGATTGATTGTATGTAAATTGGCTAAGATGATTCCCACATTGCAACAATTAAAAACAAGTTATGCAAATATGAAGTTTGACTAAATGGGTATGTTTAGATTGTCTTTTACTTTAAGATAAAACAGAGCACCATGGAAATGGCTGCAGAAAGGTGTGATAAAAAGATGTTTTTCATTTTGCCCAGCAACATGGCAGGTGACAGTTACCATGGATACAGGAGGTCAGATTAAAATGCAAAGAAACCCATGTGCCATTTTTTTCACAAATGAACAGAAAGAGAAGGCTAATTGTTTTGTCTTGTATAGACTTTGGGTCACACAAGGTAGGCTGTTTGAAAAGCCCTAGTCATGGAGGGAAAGAGAGACAGACAGACAGACAGACAGACAGAGAGTTAAAGAGAGAGACAGAGAGAGAATAAGACTGAATAGAGGCTACCATATGCTGCAAGCAGGAAAAGGCAGTTCTGTCTGTTACTTGCAAAAGAGGTGTGACTCATTTGTTTCTTCATATAACTGTTCATGGCCAAGCACAAATAGAATACTTGGGGAAGCCTATAAATGGATCAAAGAGAAAGAACTCACAACAATTTAAGCAAATGGGGAGATTTGCCCTGGCAAGGCCAGGAGATAAAACCAGTAGAACTACTGAAAGACTGTTTCTTAGAGGATTGAGAACAAACAAATTCAATGGTCATTGGATGTCACACCTCAGTGAAACATGGAGATGTGAACTTACCAAAAGCAAAGAGTGACTATGGATTGTTTCCTCCAAAGACAGTAATTCTATGGAAAGCATGCCGTAATATATAAGTGGTATGATGATGTTGGTCAAATTAAGATATCAATGAGAATTTGTTACAGTAAAAGTCTGAAAACTTGGCAGCTTAATGTGCAATTCCTTTCTGTTATTCACCTGGAAATAAAATACAAACTTTTAAAAGTCTGTACAGGAATCAGAAAAAAATTAGTTGTAAAGCACATGAAACTGTGAAAGATGTTACATAAATGTAACCCTTCCTTTCTAACACATTAGTATATAGTACAATAATGTACAATATATATTACAATAATACATTGAGTAATTTGCTGATTGAGCACATCAGGCTGGGATCAATGTAAGATTCATTAAAAATAGAGGCTTAATTTCACATTAGACATGTACAGTTTCTTAAATAAGTACAGTCATTTTAATTCCTGATGGAAAATAATCAAAGAAATATATTAGCCTATAAAATCTTTTACCTAAGTATGTAATTATTTTTGAAATCACCTGATCCATCCAAGTCAGCTTTCCTTCATCCTGTAGTGTGTTTTGGGATCAGATTCATGACTCTCCTAACACTGTCATCAACAATTAACTGTTCCTTCACAAGATGATTTATTCTGCTAATATGGATCAACACTATAGCTATGATCAATTAACAATGATTATCATCTGATCAAAGAATAGGTTAGTGTATCGATTGGAAGCTATATTTGCCTATTGATGCTGTCATATCTTGTAATCAGGTTGGTGTTCAACAGAAAACTGAAACCAATGATTTACTTTGTGTCTTGATCAATGTTGTGAGGATTTGGTTAATCACGTTGTCAAGTTATCTACCATCACCCTGGGTGGTTTGGGGCATGCCACCGAGGTGCAAGCAAATGGACGTTGAATCACTGAAGTGAAAAGGAAATTAGTATTTGTGGGAAAATAGAAGGTGGTTGGATTTTATATGGTAAAAATTATGAAATACACACAACCACATAACAATCATGTTATTATGTGAATAATCTCATGGCATAATTACACAATGTTAATTGGTTGAAACCAATGGGCTCAATGAAATTGGGGCCTAATGTATATAATGTACTGCCAATTCAACCAAGCCCATTTGAAACACTAAAACATGACACACTAAGTCAATGATCACTCACTCTCATTTCGATCAAATAACCATTCACTGTCATTTCAGTCATGCCTAAAGTATGGATGAGTCAATACAACATCACTGCTCAAACCTACTGTATATTTTAAAGTATCGCTTTCTCATGTGCAGAAGAAACAGTTGCCTACGGCCCTTCAGGCTGTAGATGTAAATACAGCAAAAATGTGATATGAGGTGGTTATTTAAGTTTTGCTCTTCCTCAATGTGAGTCTCAACATAAAAGCGACTCACATTTACATACTATAAAACATTGTTTCATAAAATGTGCAGTAGAATGGATATATAAAAGATCTTTTGGTCCCAATAAATTGGCAATGGTTCTTGTAACACAAGAATGGCTAAACTACAAACAAATACTTGATAATTCTGCAAGTTACTTTTCTGCATTAAACTCCTATTCCTCTCCTTCACCCCCTGTTCCAGATACTATGGAGCAGGCTATAGCTTCTAAACAATCACTTGCTGACTTATGTAGACTCAGCAAACAAGGCACGGACAGATTGTCTTTCTTCTTTTGTTTTTGCCAATGTCCTCTTCTTCTACCTTGCCCCAAGAACAGACAACAGATGTCAGGTTCAAGATGGGAGTAAGACCCAGGAGTCAAGCAGACAGATTGACACAGCAGGCCCAGGCATATCTTACTTTCAGTCGCCAATGCACACAGTTTGTTCTGTCTGTTGCATTTAATATTTTGATGCTGGGCTTTCACTTGCAAAATGCTTATATTTATAAAGATTAAACAAATAAAAAAAGGAAAAAACTGAACTACATAGCATGGTGAAGATATTCAAATGTCGAGAAGATGGAATACAAAGCTTGAGATGCACACTAGGTCCTAGTGCATATTTGAGTATTTTTAGAGCAGAATAAGTTTTGTGCCAGGCATAGGATTCAACAGACTGCTAGCATAAGCCCAAATGCAGCAGTCTGTCTGCTCTTTAAGTGAAAGGAATTACGCTTCTGCCAAGATACATATTGGTTCCTCGCGCTACTGGAACACTATTCTTTTCCAGCTATGACAAGACTTGTACCACTTGTCACCTCTGAATAATTTACCCTTCACTGCTCCATTCCAATAAATCTATTAAAAATGGAAAGCACATTTATTATTGTTAAATGCACAAAAAATCAATAGCAGAAACTAAACACTAGAAGGAAGGGTAGGATGTTAAATAAATGCGAGATTTTATAACAGGCTTTCAACATTGTTGGGTTGTAAGTAAATGATGGTATCTATGCACATTAAATAAAAGTATTATATTAATTTTTTGCACTTAGAATGTTATTATCTAGCTTCCCATTTCTGTTGAGACTATAAAGCATATTAGCACAGGCTTCTACTCTTTTAAAACTACAATGAAGAAAAGATTTACAGGAATGATTTCATAAGGTTTTCGTTAATACCGAAGACAGGTTCCACCATGCACAGGCTTTAAGCCTGTTGTTTGAAGTAGAAGTGCGTTCTGTTTCAGTGGGGCATAACAATGACATACTCCTCCTCGTAACCATTTGAAAAAAGAGCCTAACCTAGGAACAGCATTGGGAAATCACTGCTGCTTTGAATTGCAAAGTTAAAGGCAAGTGCTGGCTAGAAGACCACGTCAGGAATTGTGGCTCTGATCCCTTAAAGGAACATGTGTTACTTTCTATTCGACTTGTCATTTGATGACTACTTACATCAACATTTTTTGTTTCCTGTCTGGACTCCAGTATCCATTCCTGATTCCCCAATGCTACATAAGGGGGAAATGTCACAACACAAACATGGGCATTTTGCTGAATATGCCGATATACTCAGTTGCTCCAGAGATTTCAGTAGAAAAGACAATTGGGCCAAATTAACCATAATTCCTTTAGTAATTATCATTCAAGATGAATTTTCATGCCACTGTCACTAATATGTGCAATCTACCAATATCCTTATGTAAAACCATTCACCTGCAGTTTCCAAGAGGCTGGCTTTGACAGTATGATTGCTTATAAGCTTTATGTTGATGTACTTCTGCACCAGCTATAAAGTGTGTGTTGCAGCAGTACAGACATGCAGATGCATTTGTTAAGCAGATAATCAATGGCCTGAGCAATGTGCTTGTTATCAAGTAAGAAGATAGCATCAAATGAAAGTGAACTACTGTTGGCAATTCTTTTATGTCCAAAGTAGGAACTAACATCCAGATTCCTTAAAATATCTTTACTGCTGTCATGTTCCATGGACATACAATGCTGTATGTCATCTCCAGCAAGCGTCACGGAAATGTTCTACTCTTTATGCCAGTAGCCAACAGTGATTAAAAAAAGGTTGTATTTATATAGCAGCTTTAACATCCTGAGGATGTCATAAAATATTTCATAGCCAATGAAGGATTTAATTTATGTAGTACCTTTCTTGACCTCAAGGTGACCAAAGCACCATACAGTCAATGCTGTAACTTTGAAGTACAGTTGCTGTTGTAATGCAAGAATCACAACAGCTAGTTTGAAGCAGCAAACTGCCAGAGGACGAAATACGGGCCTGAACGATGAGGAAAACTTCAATTCTTCAAGATAATGACATAGCACTATTCTACAGTGAAAACAAATGCTGGAGGTATTCGGCAAGTCTGATGGAGAGAGAGGGAGAAAAGCTGACATTCTCAGTTTAAACGACTCTTCTTCAGATCTTCAGTGGATCGCTTTGTCCATTTGTGTAAATAGGGTCTTGGATCTGAAAAAGGGAAACTCTCACAGAATATAACTCCTTATTCTTGAAATCTAGAGTCTGTTGTAACACAGACAAACACAGCAGCTACCTTCCACACACCACGGTCCTATAAATGATTAGTCATTTGTTCACTGGTTGTTTGGCTGGACCTGGGGTCTTTCTGGTTGTCCTTGAGTTTTAGAACTATGACTTTCAGTGTTTCCAAACATAATTTTTCCAGCAGAAGATTTATAGGGAAAAGGGAGACAGAAACAGGTGATGCAGCTAACTTGAAGTCTCCTTGCTTCTCTCTCATTTGCTCCCCTCACAGGGTCTCTGTTAAACTGCAACGTGACTGTGCAATACATAGGGCCCTAGGCTTGTCACAATCTGTCTCTGGGCAAAATTGCCTTGAACATTTGGGCAGAACGTCCTCAGAAGTAACTTTGTTTCATATAAATCATCTGTTTTTCCATCATTTGCTTGTATTTTCCCCTTTCTAAAATAATGACCGTCTTTCTTATTTTCAGTCCATAGTCCAGAAAAATATAAAAGATATGGCCTCTTACAATATGTTTGACATGCCTCCTGTACTCCGTCTAAGCTGCACACAAAGGTCAGAGCAGCAGCATGAAAAATTAGAGGGGACGTAGCATGCACCAGATACATTTATATGTCGTTGAACATCCTGGTTCACCCCTGGGCCCTACGTGTTGCACGGTCAGTACCCATGTGTTATAAAAGAATTGGGTATGGATTCAAACTGTTTTTGCAAAAGAAGCAAATGCGAGATGAGAAAAAAAAGACAGTGAGTTGTCAGAATCTTGGCTGCACTACCTGGAAGTAATGTAGAAACAGGTTCAATTGAGCCATGTGAGAGGGCATTAGATGATTATTTAAATAGATACAATGTGGAGGGTTATGGGGAAACAGGCAGAAGGTTGGCATTAAACCTGAATGCTCATAGTACCCATGCAGACACAATGGGCTGAATAGCCTCCTTCTACACTGTAGTAATTCTAAGGTCTGTGCCTCTGGTGTCATGTGCACATCATACCTTGGAGTAATGCTTTTGATAGTATTGCCTTTGAAAACCATATATTGCGAATGACCAAGTTCATAGCTGCAGAGCCAAAATTAAGCATTGTTCTCATCCACTGCGTTAATACTGTCAAGCCACCCCTGGATAATACTTTGCAACACTTGTACTTGCTCATCCTCTGCAGTTGCCTATTGCAACTGTTCACACTGGCTCTGATCCAGGTGTAACACATCAATTTTGTGAATATCTACAATTTGAATTGACTCGGTTGCATTATGCAGGGTCCATTCCACTACAGCAGGTGCAGTTTGTATTTTATAAATTGTGACCTTACTGAGATCTGTGTACACTGGATGTCCCTCCCCTGCTACACCTACCAGGTATAAGGTATTGGGTAACCAGGACAAACTTGCACATTGGCACTTCAATGTGATTGTGCCAGTGCATAGAATTGGTGATCTGTTAGATGCCATCAGATGGTCTTGCTTAGGTTGTATCATTGGGTTCCACTTATTGAAGTGCCTCTTTCAAATACATAGTTGTAACGTGCTGGCACTAGCTCCCAAGTCAATTTTAGCTTTTATTCTGTGTTCATTTGCCTTTTCAAGACATATTATGTTTGTAAAAACTGCTGATTCTGTTACAGCATTGACATGGTATATAAAGTTAACAATGTGAAAAACTTGCTCATCTTCTGACATTTGCCTTTTGCTTATTAGATTCTGAGACTCATTGATGTGTTTGCATTTGTGCATCTTCGTAACACTTCCCTTGCTGCCAGTGTTGTGGTGTTATGCTATCGTACTGGTCATCTGTGGTTTATTCTCAGGTTTGGATCAGATTGCCCAATGCCACTTGATGCCAAAGGCTTTATATGCATCAAGAAAAGCTAGACAGCTTTTGGATAGGTGTGAGTGATAAAATGCATCTGTTACAGATTTTCTGCAATGTGATGACCGTAGCGATAATATTAGCTGCACCTAAAGTATATAATTGTTGTCTGCTTGTTACCGTGGCTTCATACTTCCATCCATCATCAAGAAATATATCAACAATATGGCTCTTTCTCTTCTTCAGAAGGTCCTTCCTGAAGACTTAGATTGGCATGATGTTGATCACTAACTCTGACAGCTCCTCTTTGGAAAAGTCCCGTTCATGCATAGCATCTTCTGACAAACTGCTTGATAGACTCTTGGGGTTATTGTTTGTGTAGTGTGCGTTGGAATCTGTTCATCCTAAAGTTATTCTTACCTTGAGCTGTGTTCGATAATTTTCCAGCTCATTTCTGGATCTTTCTGATTGCACACGGAGAGTCCGGATGTATTAATTGTGGGAAGTCTTTCCTTGTCAATGGAAAGAATAATTCTCAGCGCTCCCTTCTTAAGGATAACTATTGCTGAATCTGTAAAATACAACAGTATACATTGCTTGTGTATATTTAATTCATAAAGCTATCATTGGCTGTCCAATCCATAATTAGTTATTTGCCTAACATTTCTCTTAAGAAGTGTTTTGTTTGAAGTGAAGTGCAGTGTTTCTTTCTTTCTTTACTGATTTTGCTCTCCCTTTCATATGTCGGTTTCTCTGGATTTTTGTTGTTATTGAATCTATTCTGGCCTTGGTTCCTTAAAGAGCTTTGTTTTCAGAATTACAAACTCAAGAGTTTTTTTAAGATATTGCAGGCTTGTACTTGAAGGTTTCACTCTGTAAGTGGTCATGATTTGGACTCCATAACCATCTGATGAAGGAGCATCGCTCCGAAAGCTAGTGTACTTCCAATTAAACCTGTTGGGCTATAATCTGATGTTGTGAGATTTTTAACTCCGTACGTGGTGTTCTCATCAAATTGAAAATGAGGAAATCACACAGACCTTGTTCTACTTTGACACCCATTTTGGGGAAAATGGCAAACCCATCCAAGGTCTGGACAGAGGTAAGCCTTGTGAGGATGGAAATCCACTTTTGCATTTTTTTTATTTCAGGAGAGCTTTCTAATTGTCCCATTAGGAGTAGTTAGCTGTTGTTTACTTTTTAAAAAATGGAACTAGGCTTTTTTTCTCATTGTCTTAATGATAGAGTGATTACTGTGTATCCTTCAGTTTTGCTTGCATTTCAGCCCTTTCATTTTTAAGTAAGACATTGTTAGAAATTTTTTCTAACTTATAAGAACTTAGATTTTAGATTAGATTAGATTCCCTACAGTCTAATCTAATTTGGGCGGCAAGGTGGCTCAGTGGTTAGAACTGCTGCCTCACGGGCCCAGGTTCAATTCCTGCCTTGGGTAACTGTCTGTGTGCAGTTTACACATTCTTTCTGTGTCTGTGTGGGTTTCCACCCACAGCCCAAAGATGTGCAGGTCAATTGAATTGGCCATGCTAAACTGCCCATTGTGTTGGTGCATTAGTCAGGGGGAAATACAGGGTAGGGAAATGGGTGTGGGTGGATTACTCTTTGGAGGATCGGTATGGACTTGTTGAGCTGAAGGGCCTGTTTCCATACTGTAGGGAATCTAATCCTTTAATCAGGTGGAAATGAACGCTGTCTCCTTAGTCATCAATGTTTATCCACTGATCCGTACAGCTGTTTATATTTATAAAAGCTGATACTGCTGACCGTTCAAATTCTTTGATGACCAATACAGATCTTCAGTTAGGTTTCCAAATATCTAACGTGGAGATCTTAGTTTTTTTTTTCTTTAGGTACACCATTGATACCAATGGTTTTGACCTTAGCAGGATATCTTTATCTGATGCAGCAATAATGATGTTATCCATTGTAATATAGAGTCATACAGCACAGAAACAGACCCTTCAGTCAAACTTGTCCATGCCAACCAAATTTCCTAATCATCTTGAATGGAGATGACTGAACTGTTTTTCCAATTCTGCCCTCTACTTACAATGCCATGTTTTGTTCCCTGTCTGTGACTATTTTTGTGTGTGTTTAAGTATGAGTTTATAAGAAGTTTGAGTTTTAACTAGTAGAGCTTTATGCTGATGGTTCAAAATTGATTACCTGTAACTGGGATCTAATTACTTGCAATAAATAGTACTTCTTGTTAAGTATGGAAACCTGGTACGTATTTTCCATCAACCTGGGTCTGAAGATCAGGTCAATTGGGGATTTCTGTAATTTTACTTTTGTGATGGCTCTGGGAATAGCAGTGTTTGATTTCCGGTTCATTACCATAGTAAGGGGTTACAATGTAAAACATAATCACCATTGCCTCCCCTCTTTAGTTCAGCTCTTTTGTGCAAGTATGGACCATAGCTATAAAGGGGGTCAAGAGCTGAGAGGCTCTGGTGGTATTCAAACTGAACATCAGTGAGCAAGATATTGCTGAGTCAGTGCTATTTGATAGCACTATCAGTGGTATCTGTTATCACTTTTACAATAATGATTGATGGAACAGTAATTGGCCAGTTGGGTTTGTCTTGCTTTATGTAAATAACATAAGTAGGCACTTTTCCACATTGCTGTGTAGATGCCAGACTTGTAACAATACTGGAAGAGCTTAGCTAGGGGTGTGGCTTGTTGTCTAATTTAGGTCTTCAGTACTCTTGTCAGAATGTTGTCAGGGCCAACAGTCTAGGCAGTATCCAGTCCTTTCAGCCTTTTCTTGATATCATTTGGAATGAAGACTGGCATCAATGCTATTGGGGACCTCAGCAATTCTGGCTGAGCATTGTTGTAAATGCTTCACACACACCTTTTGCTCTGCTATAATAGGCTCCCCTTCATTAAAAATGAGAGTATTTGTGGAACCTCTTCCTCCAGCGAGCTATTAAATTGTCCAACAACATTCATAAACAAATGTGGCAGGACTTCAGAGCTAAAATCTAATCCATTGGATGTGGGATCACTTAGCCTCGACTATTGCACACTGACTCTTCAGTTTGGCATGGAAGATGTCTTCTGTAGCAACCTTACCAGGTTGATACCTTATTTTCAAATGTTCCTGGAGCTGCTGTGGGCATGCCCTCCTATGTTCTTCATTGAAGCAGGCTTGATGGTAATGGTAAAGAGGGAAATAGATTGGGTCAGGAGGTGTATGCATACAATTCTGCTGCAGCCGCAGAGTGCTTAGTGGATGCCTGTCTTGAATTTTTTTTAATCTGGTCAAAGGCTATCCCAATCAATACAGCATAGTGCCACATAATGTGATGGAGAATTTCCTCAGTGTGAAGTTGGGACTTTGTCTCCACATGGACAGAGCAGTGCTCCCTTCTACCGCTAGTTATTATGGATAGATGCATCTGTGGCAGGCAGGTTGATGAGGACAAACTCAAATATGTTTTTATTCCCTCTTTTTGGTTCAATTACCATCTGCTACAGGTCCAGGCTAGCAACTGTGTCCTTTAGGACCTGACCAGTTTGATGACTAGTGGCACTGCTGAGCTACTTTTGGATTTGGATATTGAAGTCCTCACCCAGATACATCCTGTGATCTTGATGCTTGCAACAGTCAATGCTTCTTCCATGCAGTGGTCCATATGGTGAAAAACTGATCCATCATCGGGTTGGGAAGGTGGTGGGTAGTAATCTGCAGGAGGTTTTCTTGGCCAGGTTTGACCTGACGCCATGAGACCTCACAAGGTCCAGAGTCAATGTTGAGGGCTCCCAGGGAAACTCCATCCCAATTGTACAGCACAGTGCTGCTGAGACAAGTCAAACCCCAGGGCTGATGATGGTGTTTGCTGGGTCATATGCCTTTTTACCCACTTTCCAGAGAAGAACATGACAGGAATAGGCCACTTGGTCCCTCAAACTTGTTCTGTCATTCAATAAGATCATGGCTGATCTGACCATGGACATGGCTCCTCTTTCCTGCCTGCTTCCCATCATATTCTTGGCTTTGGTGTGCTGAAAAATAAATTTACAGTATCTGCTGACATAAAGAAAACATTAACTTATTTGAAGAAGGATCTCACTATGGCTTCATCTTGCCACAAGGCTGCAAAAAAAAAGCAAATGTCATTGCATCAATTCCTGTGATTACATATACGGTGTTCAATGAGCATAGTTAAAAATCACACAACACCAGGTTATACTTCAACAGATTTATTTGCAAGTACCAAGTACCGGTCGCTACCTGATGAAGGAGCAGCACTGTGAAAGCTTGGACTGTTAAATAAACCTGTTGGACTGTAACTTGGTGTTGTGTGATTTTAACTTTGTCTACCCCAATTCAACACCAGCTCCTCCACATCAATGAGCATATCATAGTCAGATTTAACCCCCTATATAATACTACCCAGAATATTTCACTTACTGTAAGTCAACCTCACCTTTTCCAGCCAACTTCAGTAACTAGTGCACATTTACCTCCAAGGTCTCTCTATTCCTACACACCCTTTATTTCACATTGCCTCTCCTTGCTCTTCTTATCAAAACACAGGACATCTGACATCTCTGCATTAAGTTTCATCTACCACCTGTTCCAACAGTCCACAATGCTTCCAACATTTGTGTCATTTGCAAATTTTGAAATCGAGCTATCCCTACCCACAATCATTAATAAAGATCAAGGAAAGCAATAATCCCAGTATTGAGCTGTGGGGAGCCTTTGAGAGTATTTAAAAGACAAACGTGCAAGTGGGAATGGGCCTGCTTGGATGTCTCTTTCAAAAAGTCAACACAGGTGGGGAGGGCTGAATGGCCTCTTTGTCCATGATAAGGTCCTTTGACTCTAAGACGAATAGCAGGGACACTGGAAGTATGTTTAAGCTGAAGAGATTTTAAGAAGTCTTTGAAGACACAGAAAGATGCAACAAAAAAAGGATTCAAAAGAGAATTTTAGTGCCAAGGGGTTAATAATTAAATCCATGGCCTCTGATTATAGAATACAGGGGCCATCAAACAAGTAGCCTGGGAGCCATGGGGGCAAGCAGGAACATGTGTCTGGAGAGGGGCTCTCCAGTATGGTGAAGAAATCCGATGGAGGATTTAAATCATAGATACAAATCACAGTGTCAAATCCTTTTTCGAATATTGTGAGTGGGCTACACAAATCCTCCCCATGAGTGTAATATAGCCGTGTCTCATTAACATCCAGTGAATGTTCTGCTTAAATCTCAAACAAGTTCATGTTTCATTTCAGTGAAAAGCTATTTATTTCTTAAAAAGCCATTAACCAGTTTCACAGCAGGGAGTAGCACATGTGATGTTTGGATACACTAAATATGAAGATGCTAAAACTGTCCTCATTGTTGTAGAACTCATACATTACACATTACACCAAACAATAGGAGGTACTGAAGGATAAACTAGACTAAAATGAAGTGATAATTTCTCTTTGTCCAGAGTGTACAAAGCAATAAATGGCTCCCCTGCTGATTAAATGTAGAGTGTTTAATCAAAGTGCAGGAGCCAGTTATTGCTCAGGGCACTGTGGACACATGCAAGTTATTACGATAATAGGATCCTTTAGTAAGTTTTTTACCGTTAAGTAGGAGCTCTCTTACGTGAAGAATGGCCATTTGGGTGACAGGAGTTAGCATCATTGGAAATGCATCTTGGCTGAGTTACTGTCTACTGAGGAGGGTCTAGGAAAATTGGAGATGGGAATGGAGTTGACACATAGTATTTCACATAATGGTGTAAATAACACATTGCATAGATGTAGATGTAGTTTTTGCAAGTCAATCTATCTTTTTAAGGAAGGAAACTTGAATTTGCAAGGTGCCTTTCGCACCCTCAGAACATAGAAGGATTTTGGATAATCCAAGATGGAGGATGGGAAACATTTCTGGCTATAAGAGCTGCTCCTTTTTTTGAGGTATTTTAGGTGTTGGAGGTGATTGCCTCCAATTCCAGGAGCAGCAATTACTGTTTTATATCCTGTTGCATTGTTTTGGAACTTTGGGAAAAAAAAAGTCAAAACAACAGCATTTAAAAGGGAGAAGAGCAGACAAAGGAAGCACATGGTGAGGACAGTGCAGGAGAGAGAGAGAGAGAAAGAGAGAGAGAGAGAGAGAGAGAGAAAACAGGTACCGCCATTGCTGTTTGGATTTGTGTATTGCTGGATATCGGAGTGCATCTGGGAAAATTAACAAACAGTGAAATTCACAACTAATCTTGGAGGAACTGTTGGGCGAAGTTCACAGCACAGAATCAGATAAATTAATTGTTGTTTTAAGTCTGTCCAAGAGAAAGGCTGCAGTAATGTGTATAGTGGATTCTTTCTTGATTATATGTTTTTGGAGATGAGGCTCTTGATTAAACTTAAAATATAAGCCATAGCTATTAATTTAACCTGAGGCAGTGTTTGTAGAGGAATAAGACGGTGTTATTTTCTGGGTCTGTAGGTTCTGAAGGAGCAAAAATGGCCTTTGCAGTGATATGTACTTCTTGTCAGATGTGGGAGTTTAAAGAGAGTTTAAGGGTTACTGCGGATTATATCTGCCATAAGTGCTGTTGGATGCAAATCTTATCAGATCGAGTAGATCGGTTGGAGAGACAGATAGAAGCGATGAGGAATTTGCAACAGCAACAGTATGTGATTAATGGCAGTTATAGGAAGGGGGGGGAAGTCTCAGATGCAGTCACATAGATGGGTTAACTCCAGGAAGGGTGAGAGAAGTCGGCACCTAGGGCAGGAGTCTTCTGTGGATATACCCATTTCAAACAGGTATGCTGTTTTGGAAAATGTAGGGGGTGATGGATTCTCAGGGGAACGTAGCACGAACAGCCAAGTTTCTGGTATTAAGACTGGCTCTAATGTAACGAGGGGTACGTTGACTTCCAAGAGATCAATTGTGTTAAGGGATTCTGTAGTCCGAGGTACAGACAGACGTTTCTGTGGCCAGCAGACAAAAAGCAGAATGGTGTGTTGTTTCCCTGGTGCCAGGATCAAGAATGTCTCAGAGAGGGTGCAGAATGTTCTCACAGGGGAGAGGGGCCACCAAGACGTCATTGTCCACATTGGAACCAATGCTTAGGAAGGGAAAAGGTTGAGATACTGAAGGGAGATTACAGAGAGTTAGGCACAAATTTAAAAAGGAGGTCCTCAAGGGTTACTCCCAGTGCTACGAGATAGTGAGGGCAGGAATAGGAGGATAGAGCAGATGAATGCATGGCTGAGGAGCTGGTGTATGGGAGAAGGATTAACATTTTTGGATAAATGGAATGTCTTTTGGGGTAGAAGTGACATGTACAAGAAGGATGGATTGCACCTAAATTGGAAGGGACTAATATACTGGCAGGGAGATTTGCTAGAGCTGCTTGGGAGGAATTAAATCAGTAAGGTGGGGGTGGGGGGTGGGTGGTGGGGTGGTGGGACCCAGGGAGATAGTGAGGAAAGAGATCGATCTGAGACGGGTACAGCTCAGAACAGTCAGAGCAGGGACAAGGTAGGACTAATAAATTAAACTGCATTTATTTCAATGCAAGGGGCCTAACAGGGAAGGCAGATGAACTCAGGGCATGGTTAAGAACATGGGACTGGGATACCATAGTAATTACAGAAACATGGCTCAGGAATGGGCAAAACTAGCAGCTTAATGTTCCAGGATACAAATGCTGCAGGACGTTTAGAAAAGGAGGCAAAAGAGGAGGGGGAGTGGCATTTTTGATAAGGGATAGCATTACAGCCGTGCTGAGGGAAGATATTCCCAAAAATACATCAAGGGAAGTTATTTGGGTGGAACTGAGAAATAAGAAAGGGTTGATCACCTTATTGGGATTGTATTATAGACCCCCCCAGTAGTCACAGGGAAATTGAGAAACAAACTTGTAAGGAGATCGCAGCTATCTGTAAGAATAATAGGGTAGTTATGGTAGGGGATTTTAACTTTCCAAACATAGACTGGGACTGGCATAGTGTTAAAGGTTTAGATGGAGAGGAATTTCTTAAGTGTGCACAAGACAATTTTCTGATTCAGTATGTGGATGTACCTACCAGAGAAGTTGCAAAACTTGACCTACTCTTGGGAATTAAGGCAGGGCAGGTGACTGAGGTGTCAGTGGGCGAGCACTTTGGGGCCAGCGATCATAATTCTATTTGTTTCAAAACAGTGATGGAAAAGGATAGACCAGATCAAAAAGTTGAAGTTCTAAGTTGGAGAAAGGCCAATTTTGATGGTATTAGGCAAGAACTTTCAAAAGCTGATTGGAGACAGATGTTCGCAGGTAAAGGGATGGCTAGAAAATGGGAAGCCTTCAGAAATGACATCACAAGAATCCAGAGAAAGTATATTCTTGTCAGGGTGAAAGGAAAGGCTGGTAGGTATAGGGAATGCTGGATGACTAAAGAAATTGAGGGTTTGGTTAAGAAAAAGAAGGAAGCATATGTCAGGTATAGACAGGATAGATCGAGGGAATCCTTAGAAGAGTATAAAGGAAATAGGAGTATACTTAAGAGGGAAATCAGGAGAGAAAAATGGGGACATGAGATAGCTTTGACAAATAGAATTAAGGAAAATCCAAAGGGTTTTTATCAATATATTATGGACAAAAGGATAACTAGGGAGAGAATAGGGCCCTCAAAGATCAGTAAGGCAGCCTTTGTGTGGAGCCACAGAAAATGGGAGAGATACTAAATGAATATTTTGCATCAGTATTTATTGTGGAAAAGGATATGAAAGATATAGACTGTAGGGAAATAGATGGTGACATCTTGCAAAATGTCCAGATTACAGAGGAGGAAGTGCTGGATGTTTTGAAATGGTTAAAGGTGGATAAATTCCCAGGACCTGATCAGGTGTACCCGAGAACTCTGTGGGAAGCTAGAGAAGTGATTGCTGGGCCTCTTGCTGAGATATTTGTATCATTGATAGTCACAGGTGAGGTGCCGGAAAACTGGAGGTTGGCAAGCATGGTGCCACTGTTTAGGAAGGGCGGTAAAGACAAGCCAGGGAACTATAGACCGGTGAGTCTGACCTTGATGGTGGGCAAGTTGTTGGAGAGAATCCTGAGGGACAGGATATACATGTATTTGGAAAGGCAAGGACTGATTCGGGATAGTCAACATGGCTTTGTACATGGGAAATCATGTCTCACAAATTGATTGAGTTTTTTTAAGAAGTAACAAAGAAGATTGATGAGAGCAGAGCAGTAGATGTGATCTATATGGACTTCAGTAAGGCGTTCGATGGGAGACTGATTAGCAAGGTTAGATCTCATGGAATACAGGGAGAACTAGCCATTTGGATACAGAACTGGCTCAAAGGTAGAAGACAGAGGGTGGTGGTGGAGGATTGCTTTTCAGACTGGAGGCCTGTGACCAGTGGAGTGCCACAAGGATCGGTGCTGGGCCCTCTACTTTTTGTCATTTACATAAATGATTTGGATGCGAGCATAAGAGGTACAGTTAATAAGTTTGCAGATGACACCAAAATTGGAGGTGTAGTGGACAGCGAAGAGGGTTACCTCAGATTACAACAGGATCCGGACTAGATGGGCCAATGGGCTGAGAAGTGGCAGATGGAGTTTAATTCAGATAAATGCGAGGTGCTGCATTTTGGGAAAGGAATACTTAGCAGGACTTATACACTTAATGGTAAAGTCCGAGGGAGTGTTGCTGAACAAAGAGACCTTGGAATGCAGGTTCATAGCTCCTTCAAAGTGGAGTCGCAGGTAGATAGGATAGTGAAGAAGGCGTTTGGTATGCTTTCCTTTATTGGTCAGAGTATTGAGCACAGGAGTTGGGAGGTAATGTTACGGCTGTACAGGACATTGGTTAGGCCACTGTTGAAATACTGTGTGCAATTGTGGTCTCCTTCCTATCGGAAATATGTTGTGAAACTTGAAAGGTTTCAGAAAAGATTTACAAGGATGTTGCCAGGGTTGGAGGATCTGAGCTACAGAGAGAGGCTGAACAAGCTGGGGCTGTTTTCCCTGGAGCGTCGGAGGCTTAGGGGTGACCTTATAGAGGTTTACAAAATTATGAGGGGCATGGATAGGATAAATAGACAAAGTCTTTTCCCTGGGGTCGGGGAGTCCAGAACTAGAGGGTATAGGTTTAGGGTGAGAGGGGAAAGATATAAAAGAGACCTAAGGGGCAACTTTTTCACGCAGAGGGTAGTACATGTATGGAATGAGCTGCCAGAGGATGTGGTGGAGGCTGGTACAATTGCAACATTTAAGAGGCATTTGGATGGGTATATGAATAGGAAGGGTTTGGAGGGATATGGACTGGGTGCTGGCAGGTGGGACTAGATTGGGTTGGGATATCTGGTTGGCATGGACGGGTTGGACCGAAGGGTCTGTTTCCATGCTGTATATCTCTATGACTCTATGACTCTATCTCAAAGTCTTCACATTGTCACTTATGAAGGATAAATACAATTGGTTTGAGTACAAATTTGCAACCATTTCTACATGGCAAGGTCCCACAATCCATGCAAACACACAGATAATCTAAAAGGGAAATACTCTAACTAAAAGGAAGTACTGGAAATATTCAGCAACTCAGACTGCATATTTTGGGCCCGTATCTTCCACAGGCCTCGATAATTGTTTTTGAAGCATAGATGAAAGTTACACCTGGGAACCTGTAAAATCCCCATTACACCAATCTTTGAAGGAATTGCCTGGGAAATTGAAAATTCCACTGGAAAGCTGAAGATTCTGCTGGGCAATTCTCCTACACCTTAAGATATTGGCAGCATGGAGGGGAATGCAACATAGAGGGGGAGCACGGGGGCACCATAGAGAACGTAAAGGGACATGAGGGATAATGAGGACCTTACATTTTGATTACAACTAAACCGATGTCCCTGTAAAAAGTCTGATCTTTCAACGTACTGGCCTTTTCATTCACCACCACCCTTTCACTCTCAAAACCAGCTCCATCCTGCCTCTAGCTTCCTGCAATGAAAATACAATGGCCAGGACCTCCTAAAGGAGATAGGTCTGCTGAATTAGGAACTTGCCTGACTCCCAAAATTGATTACTTTCATGTAATTCTGGCCTGCTAACCCTGTTTCTCTCTCCACAGGTCCATCTCAGACCTGCTATTTCCAGCATTTTTGGTGCTAAGTAGGGACATTGCACCATTATTGTATGTTGAGTGAGGAATTTTGGCCAAGACATCAGGAGAGCACTTTGTACTTTGGCAAACAGTACTGTGAGATTATGTACTTGACACAATTGATACCTTGGGCTGCTTTCATGATGTAAAACCGAAGTTGCTTTTGGACAGCTCTCTCATTAGAAAGAGATAATCAATGGTGGTTTACCACACCTCAAGAGAAGTGGTGAGGTTGAGAACCTGGGGCTTTCATGAAGACCTCACATATTGGTGCAGTGGAATATCAGCCAAGATTAAGTGCTCATGTTTTGGAGTGAGATAGATACAAATAACATTCTGACTTGGATAACATTAAAAAGGTGGTAGAAGTAGATTCAGGAGTAACTTACAAAAGAAATTGGATAAATATATTAATGGAAATAATATACGGCACAATACAGATGTGGGATTACTTGGATTGCTCTACCAAAGAGGTAGTATAGACATGATGTGCCAAATGTCCTCCTTCTCAGGTGTATATGACCCTATGATGCAAAATTAAAATTGACATTTTAAGTCACTAATGTTTAAATTTAATTCATCACAAAATTTTGTGTAAATTAAAAAATTATGGCAAACATCAATGAATGTGACCAGAAACTAATACAGCCATTACTGGAACTCAGTACTTGTTACAAATGCCAATGATGTTTTTTAATACAAGTAGTGACTGTGTTATCAAAATGGCAACACATGTCAATGCTGAGGTGGTGTTACATGAGCATGGTAGGTGGTACCTTCACAAATCAATTGGTGTCGATTTTCTAAAGGTAGAGTCAACATAATCTTACCACACCACAGCTCTCTAATTAGAAAGACCTTCGCCCTGAAATGTAATGACAATTCGGCAAAGACAAGTTTAATGACACAATATCACCTGGTTGGAGGTCACTGATTTCATCTCCCTCCAGCTTTTCTTTTATAAAGTGCACTGAAATAATTTATAATTTGTCTAAGATATGGTTATAGAAGACCTATTCTTTTTTATGCCTAGTAATGATTGAAATACTGCTTAATGGTTGTTGCTTTGCACAGAACACTATAACCACAAGTGGAAATTACTTCAAATGAGGAACAAATATCAGATGAAATGCACATATAATTTGTAAGAGGACATCAGTCCCAGATTTATCAAATTGTTGAAGGTCTGCTGCTCTCTAGAGAGCTAAGCTGGCAATTTAAAGGAAGAGTTTAACTTTCTGATATTTGAAATGGAGCTGGTATGCCCATTGACCATCACCATGTCATTTAGCTCAGTTGGCTGGATGGTTGGTTTACAATGTAGGCTGATACCAACAGCATGAATTCATTTCCTGCACTGGGTGGGGTTCTTTTTCGATCGCTCCCCTTAACTGATGCCTGGTGAGCCCCAGGTTAAATCAGCAGAGGTCATCTCTCTTTCTAATTAAAGAGCAGCACTGTGGTCTGGTAAGACTTTATTGACTCTACTTTTAGAAAATCGACACCAATTGATTTGTTTTAGTGACATGCACCACGTCAGACATGTTTCTCAAAGGCTTGCATATTTCCTGTCTCTTTGTTTCACGGAGCAAGCAAACAATGTGCCACAGTGGCATGGAGATTCTGCTCTGTATTATATCAGGATAGTAGCATGCTTCATGTCCATCAAAGGGTACCACTAAGATCCCTCAGTTTTAGAAAGTTGTTACAGTATCCTCTTCTTCTGCAGATCTTTGACGAATGGTCAATTCCATTACGTGGATAACAGATGAAAGCTCTGATATTGGACAGGCAGGAGTAGATCCATCATACTCAATAATACTCAGCAACCAAAGTGACTGGTTGATTGGATGTCTTCATCCTGTTCTACTGCCAGTTAGCATGGGGCAAATCCACCATAGGAATCAGGAGATACCTTTGCAACTAATTCTTACTATACTTGACGTGGGAGAAAGTAAAATGGACATTATGGTGATTCAAAGACAGTTTTTGGACAGGGAACCTTGCCTACTGACCTCGAGGGGAAAGAAACTGTGGCCAGCATATGCACACAGAATGTACAGTCAATATCATGGCTTCTTGCTGGTAAAAGGTAAACTGACCATAGTCCCATTCAAAAGAGACAATTAGTGATGGATTAATCTGAGGAAGATCACACAACAAGCAAGGGGAGAGATAAGAAAGAGAATCCTTCATGGTAACATCAGCTGGTACAGGAATTGAACCCATACTATTGGTTTCAGCTGTCCAGCCAATTGAGCTAACTGTTTTTGTTGGTAGAGCTGACTTGGAAAATTAACCCCGCAGCAAATAAAATTGAAAAAAAAGTTCAAACGCACTTTCAAAACTTTCTTTATAGATATAGTGAAAAATATATCTCAATGAAGTACTGCAGTGTTATCACCAGTGTAGCATAATATCCATCCTCACAGGAACCACATGAAGCAAATGTTTTTGCAATCTGAAAGAAATATTACACAGAGGACGCTGGATGAGTAGCTGTGATCTAGATGGAGCTCAGAGAACCTAGGATAGAGCCAGAATAAAAAAGAAGACATTTACAGCATGCCTTTCAACATCTGTTACTGGAAAGATGGATTAATATTTCCGATATAAACTGGACAAATGGATGTCACTACATTGACTTCACATTCCAATGTTGCGAAAATTAAAGGAGCTCTTTACAACATGTTAGCTGTGTGGCAGATCAAACTTTAAACAGTGGAAAAGTTCAAAGTGGAATCCATATATTTCATAATGAATACTGGCAACCGTTATGTATCTTTGCTTTGTTTATATCGAGAACTTTACAGTTTCAGAAATCGCTGAGGATTAATTTGCAGAATGATCAATCATTACTGTTTACCACGCCATTATTTCAATTTCCAACCCTCTTTCAACAGCATAGCTTTTGATTCACTATAAGACAGTCACAAAAAACCTGTGGATGCATTTTTCATTGTGCTTCCAGCTGGTACAGGTTTTCTGTTTCATTCTTATTGCTCATGCATTCTAATGGGTAATCTATGATCTCAAAAATGGGACAGTTTGTCCATATATCTTTTACATCGGTAACTTCTTATTGCTTATGAATCTATGTGATCAGAGGCCATTTACGAGGTTCAGGTATTTTCCCTCTTTTTGAATATGTTTCACATTAGTAATAGCAAGAGCATCAAATGATTAGTTGATCTCATGTGGCATCACACACAGAGATTGAAATCCAAATGTAGTTTTAGAAGATGTGAGATTAGTGGTTAGGGGTTCAAAGGTGCAAATCAATCCTCTTTCTAAATTCCTACTTCCAAATTTATAATGGAAACCACCTATGTAAACCTGTCACTTTGTAATTCCACTTTCTCATCTATGGTAGCACTGCAGTACCTGATAGTGATAGTAGAAGAATATAGCAACTTTGCATAGACATTCATTTGAAATAAAAGAATTCATAATGTATGTACTTCATTCTAATGTATTAATAGTCAATCTTGTGGGGAAGGAGAGAAGTTGGGAAGTGACGTGTGAAGGTTATAAATGTGAGGTGGGGGAACAGAGGAGAAACTATGGAATAAAGCCTGGCTGTAGAGGAAGGATGATTGGATTAAATAGTGCAGAATAGAAAAGGATGGTGTAATGGGGAAAATCACCAGTCTCAGAGTCAGAGTTGGGGTTCAATGACAGAGTTTATTACACAAGGAAATATCGGAGCTCTAGGGAGAGAAAGACACCAACGGCACAATGGTCAGCTGCAATTCTTCCCGCGACCCAGAGCACATGTCAAGATACTTTTATACATCTTGTGATATAATAGTCAGTGATGAGATTATTGCCTTTGTAACATGGTTTGTTTCTGGAAATCATTGCGGAATCGTTGATTGTTTCAATACAGCCATTGTCAGTTCCAGCTTAGCCTTTCTTAATTTCAGTGCGGTTTGTTGTTAGTTTCAGTGCAGACATTGTCAGTTTCAATGTCTGCGCGGAAGTTCATTGCTGTAGTAATGGGCGCTAATCGCTCTTCCTAAGAAGGGCAGTTACTGCAGCCCTGGCTATTATCTGTATTGAGTCCATACCAATCTGTTAGCATTTCTATCAAAGGTGTTGGCTGGACCCAGACACTTTGGCAGGCAGTTTATGCTACTTATGTGTATTCTCTCCCCGACCTGACTTAAACTAATCAACCAGGTTGTGAGAGCATTGTGCTGGCATTCTGGTGGCCCCAGGCAGTATCTGTATTTGCTCTGCTATCTCTCTCCATATTGTGGTCGGGTGGCCATCTTTTATGTGTCAAGTGGCCAACTGATGGCTCAGCAGCTATCTTGTGTGTCCATGTGCCTACTATCACCCTGCCCTGTGCCATCTCCCACTTCACTCCCCCCCCCCCCCCCTTTGTGATCAAGGAGGTGACTTCGGAGACCTCCCACAGACCATCCAATTCACATGTAGAGACAGGTCATCTCGAGGAGCACCTCCTCCTGAGGGGTATCATGGAATACCAATTTCATTGGCTGCTCTTCTGTGGTGATTCTCGCTGCTGGTACAGTTCTCGTCAGTAGCTCCTTACAGCAGAGCTTTAAGCACCAGAGGCCCAGATGGAATACCAGCATGAGTGCAATGAAGAGAACTATCCCGTGTGCCAAATAGGGTCCCCAAGATTTGCCCAGCAATCAATTTAGTCAGCTGTCTGTAATTATGGCTCCCTGTTGAAAACGGTCTAGCTGGTCTCGGATTTTTTTGATGGTTTCTGTAACTTTATAAGAGGAATCAATGACATGGGTAATACAATTGTCACCAATAATTGTACAAACTCCCCCTTGCTGTGCTAATTGATAATCCACCGCATAACATGTCTGTTGTGTGTAGAGTCTGAGTTCAGCCAGCACTATGTTAATTGCTTCCAGAGCTTTCGAGGTACTATTGCCTAGGATAGTTAGACTACATACAAGATAATTTCAGTTTTTAGAGCTGACCAAAGATGGAGGTCCCAGGAATCCAAATCCCAGTGATGACCCCAAAGTGGTGGGGACCTGCCAGTCATCACAGAACTCCTGACTGATGGAGCGGGTCACTATCCTTCTCTGATGATGTCCCCTGCTGGGAGACAGTACAGTAAGGGGTGCAATTGTCCCTACTGAGAACAGATTTGGGGATGTCTGTTGTGTAAGTCCCCTGAAATAGAAAAACAAATCTCTTTGCTGCTTGGTTACATACATTGTCCTGTCCTTCCATTTGTCTGTCCACCCATGTCGCCCTCAATCCCCCTTGCTGGTACTGAACAAGTATAGCCATGTGGCAGAGCTGACATGGGTGCCTTTGCACTGACCACATATGAATTGTCTGCCCGCAGTCACATGCCTGCTCGCTGCAGGTGCACGTAAGCTGTCCCCTGATGACTGTACAGCGCTGATAAGTGCACTGAGTCTGGACGCATGAGTCATTTTTGGAAACCAGGGCATAAACGTATCTGTGTGGCATAAACCCCCATCCCTGCCCTGTGAAACAGAGTGGGTAATTACTGGGTTTTAAACGGGTCTTCCCTTCCCTAGGCTGGGGGGCCCGGCCCCATGGGCTGGTGGTCCTGGTCAGCTACACACATTTATCCTGGAGTCCCCACTTGTATTTCTCTCTCTGTCCCTTAAATGGCGATCCCGAGGTGTCTACTGTAAACAGGTCATAAGGGGTGCACACTGGGGTGGCCACAAATAGGGATTCCACTGATCGTGCCAGTGGGTAACAGACAGTTCCGTTCCCATGCAAACTTAGGTGGGTTTGTTGTGGTTCTGTTCGCCGAGCTGGAAGTTTTTGCTGCAAACATTTCATTCCCTGGCTAGGGAACATCATCAGTGCTATTGGAGCCTCCTGTGAAGCGCTGCTTTGATGTTTCTTCCAGTATTTATAGTGGTAAGTTATCTTCAAATCCTGACATGCTCCTGATAGTTGTGACACTTAAACACAGTGAAATACATACTGATCTATACATTTTAGATTAGATTAGATTACTTACAGTGTGGAAACAGACCCTTCGGCCCAACAAGTCCACACCGACCCTCTGAAGAGCAACCCATCCAGACCCATTCCCCTGCATTTACCTCTTCACCTAACACTTCGGGCAATTTAGCATAGCCAATTCACCTAACCTGTACATTTTTGGACATTTTGGAAACCGGAGCACCCGGAGGAAACACGCACAGACACGAGGAGAATGTGCAAACTCCACACAGACAGTTGCCTGAGGCGGGAATTGAACCCGGGTCTCTGGCGCTGGGAGGCAGCAGTGCTAACCACTGTGCCATAAAATAAAGTTATCAGTCAAAATCTTTGCTTTCGTCAGGTGTTGCAGTCGTACTTTTGTGTGGTTTGTTCTGATGGTTTTCGGTACTCCCCCTAGCATGACTGTCTTGTTTGCCACTCCTGTCTGCACCTGGGGAATGGTCAATGAATTAGTTTGGTCACAGGGGTCTTTAAACAGTTTTAGTTGGGTCCAATGCTTCCATGTGCCTTTTCCTTTACAGGCACAGGTGTCCCCACTTACTACCACGTCGTATGGCCCATTCCATTCTGGGGCAAAGCATGGTTTGTATGGCAATGTTTGCACTAGGATGCAGCTTCCTTCTGCTGGGACCTCAGGGAAGATTCCAAGTTCCCCTGCCTTGTCCTTTTTGACCTATTTATCAATTACAGATTTCTGCATCCCTTTCAATTGGATGCTTAATTCGATGACATATTGCCAAATTTTGTCTTTTAGTGGACCCACAGCAGTGTCACTTGTGATTATTGTCTCTCACAATTGCATTGCTCGCCCGGTCATTAATTCATGTGGTGGTAGCCCAGTTGCCTGATTCGTTTTGGATTTTAATCTCATTTGTATGGCTGGCAGCATTTCAGCCCATGTTCTGCCTGAGGTTTGCATAGCTTTAGTGAAAGCATTTTTAAGCATTCTATTCATTCTCTCTACCATCCCCGAGCTCTGAGAGTGATAGGGAATGTGAAATTTTTGTCTAATGCCGAATAATTGGCAGATGGTTTTCATGACCTTGCCTGTAAATTGTGTACCTTGGTCAGAGTTGATCTGAAGAGGTACCCCCATCTAGGGATTACATCCTGAGCAAATATTCTGGCTACAGTGGTCGCAGTGCAGCTTTTGGTTGGGAATGCCTCTACCCACTGGGTGAATTGTCCTATGATGACCAGACAGTATGTTTTCCCACAGGAAGGTGGTCGTGACCCTGTAAAATCCACCTGAAGGTGATCCCAGGGTCCCCTAAGTCTGGGTTAGTGTCCCATCTTAGCTTTTATGGGTCTCCCTGGGTTATGATGTGCACAAATTATGCAACTGGGCAATACTTGGCCACGTCTCTTCCCATTCTCTTCCACCACCATTCTCTCCCTAGGCTTCTATCATGGCCTCTCTATCTGGATAGAAGAGCCCGTGGTGCAGTTCAAGCAATGTGTTCTGTATACACACTAGTGATACCACCTTATCTGCGTGCCCCCAGATACCATCCTCCCATTTGAATGCCCCCTGCCCTTTCCATTGCTTTCTCTCTTCCTGCAGGATGTCCTCCTGCAGCTGCTGAATTTCAACAGCGTCTTTCGCTAATTCAATAGTGGCTACTGCAGTCTCGTTAATGGCTTCTTGCTCGAGGGCTTTCTGAGCTGCTCGGTCTGCTGCCTGGTTTCCTTTGACAATTTAGCCAATTTGGGCTCTCGTTGATTGGCTCCTTTTGATGGGCTTTTATTTTTATTACTGCAGACTTTTTTGGCTGTTCACTGGCACGGAATAGTGGCTGAACTCTTAACTGGTGTCTGATAGGGGATCCCCCACGGTGGTGAACCCTCTTCTACCCCATGCCACCATATAGTCTTGGAATACACCGAAGGCACATTGACTGTCGGTATATATATTCACGGTTTTTCCTTTTGCTAGTTCCAGTGCTTTGGTGAGAGCTACCCGTTCTGCTGCCTGTGCGGACTGACTTCCATCAATCCTCCCGGGCATAACTGTTTCTAACTTATCATTTACCACAGCCCATCCTATTTGGGGCAACCCTGCTATGTATTTTCGTGACCCGTCCATGAAGAGGGTCCCCTTGACTGTGTCTATGGGGGTATCTTTTACTCACACCCTATCCTCATACCCATCTATATCCCCACAGCTATGTGGTTCCCCTGCGTCTAGAATTCCCTCAGCTGTGTTTTCTCCCTTATCCCTAACTATTATCATGGATTGACTTGATGGTAAAAGAACTACCTCCCACTTTGCCCTTATCATATTGGAGACAGCCGTCTTTTTCCCTGTGTTTAGCATCTCTACTGGGGTGTGTTTAGTGTGGAGGATGACATTCCCTGTCATTACTATGGACTCACTAACCCTAACAGCCCAAGCAGCACAGTCTGAGCAGCACACCTGGGCAACCCGACGACTACTGACCCTTCTGTAATTGGGTAGTAGCCTACAGGCCTTCTCCTGCTACCATGGTCTTGGATGACCACTGTGGTATAAAATCCTCCTGCATTATTACAGTGCACGTGAAAATCCTTGCTGGGATCTGGCAGCCCTAGCTCAGGGGCTAATTGACTCGAGTTTTAAGCTGACTGTATGCCTCCTCCTGTTCTGGCCCCCAGGTTACAGGTTCCAAGGCGGGCTTGCCTCCCTTAATTAGTGAGGAGAAAGTGAGAACTGCAGATGCTGGAGATCAGAGCTGAAAATGTGTTGCTGGAAAAGCGCAGCAAGTCAGGCAGCATCCAAGGAACAGGAGATTCGACGTTTCAGGAATGCCGATTCCTGAAGAAGGGCTTATACCCGAAACGTCGAATCTCCTGTTCCTTGTTTGCTGCCTGACCTACTGTGCTTTTCCAGCAACACATTTTCAGCTCCCTTAATTAGTCTCTGGATTGGTTCAGCCAATTTTGCGAACTCGGGTATAAAGCTCAGACTGTAGTTGAATAGCCCCAAGACCTTGCTGACTCCTCTGACAGTGGCGGGTCATGGCATCTGTTGGATTGCCTTCTTGTGGTCACTGGGCATTCTTTGAGGCCCTGGGATATAAGGTGTCCCCGGATAAGACCTGTGTTTTGCTAATCTGTGCCTTTGTTGGGCTGACTTTTAACCCTGCAGTTGCCAATTCCTGCAATACTAGAAATAAAGCTTCCCTGGTGTCCTGACCTGATTCTGAGGCAATCTACATATTGGAAGGCAGTGCTACCTTCTGGTAACTACTCTCTTCAGAATGCCACTTCAGATTGTCAGAATATGAAAAATAGTGGGGCTGTTGTAGAACCCTTGGGGCAGGTGAGTCCACGTGTACTGCCTGCACCTTACTGTAAAAGCATATTTGTTCAGGGACTCAGGGTGTAACAGGATAAATCAGAAACTGTTGGCTTTATCTAAAA
This sequence comes from Hemiscyllium ocellatum, assembly GCF_020745735.1. NCBI lineage: Eukaryota > Metazoa > Chordata > Chondrichthyes > Orectolobiformes > Hemiscylliidae > Hemiscyllium > Hemiscyllium ocellatum. The sequence goes on from NC_083431.1 coordinate 23,800,996, forward strand.
TAGTAAAAATCTTCTGCTCAGGGAACAAGCTGTTTAAAATGGTGGAGGAGTCTGCTACAATGGGGTGCAATTTACGGGTGAAGATTAGAGTGGTGCTAAAAAAACACAGCAGGTCAGGCAGCATCGAGTACAGGTAAATCAATGTTTCAGGCAAAAGCCCTTCATCAGGAAACCTGATAAAGGGCTTTTGCCTGAAATATCAATTTTCCTGCTCCTCGAATGCTGCCTGACCTGCTGTGCTTTTCCAACAGCACTCTAATCTTGACTCTGATCTCCAGCATCTGCAGTACCCACTTCTACCCTGCAATTTGTGCTGACCTTATTTAGTCCTGTATAATAGATGGTGAGCCTGTAGCTCCCATCAGGCTTTATTACTGGCCATGTCGGGGAATTAGTTGCACTTGTGGTTGCTTTCACGATTCCCTGACTCACTAGTCCTTGCACTATCTCCACAACTGCATTTACTGCTTCGGGTTTTATTGGGTATTGCCAGTGGGGTTTATGCGCTGGTCCAAGAATCCTTATCGGATCTATGCTAACTAAACCTGTATCTAACTTTGTTTCAGCCCATGTTCCGGGTACGGAGGCACAGGTGGCTTTGAAACCCTCTTTTTCGAGTTTCCAGGCAATATTGGTGACTGTCGCCACTTTAATAGTTTCAAGGTGACTTGTAAGTTTCACAATCTCAGTCTTCTGACCAAATCAATTTCCCTTTTGCACGATCAATTAGAACATTATATTCTTCCATGAGATCGTTGCCCATTATGGTGCCCTTGTTATTTTGGAATACCTAGAATCTCATGGGGATATATATATATATATTTTGTTTATTTCTACGAGGGTAGTTTCGCTTAGCTAAGCTGGTGTTTTATCCCCTCCTACCCCAGTTAAGTGAATCATTTTATTTGTGTGGGGTAAGGGTAAGTTTGTGATAGATAGGGCCGCTCCTGTGTCTATTAGCATTTCACATTTCCTCCCTTCTATTACTGCGGATACATAAATTCTCCCCTCTTCCTTACACTCATGAATGAGGGCAGTTGATTGTCAGCTCTGCTGACCTCGGGACTGCTGCAGTTCCAGGGTGTTCCGGGTGGTGTTTGGGGGTGCCCCATGCTTCTCCCAGCACACTGCTTCTATGTGTTCTGTTCTTTTGCAGTGGCTGCATTGTTCCCTGGTCTCTCTCTTGCTCGCGGGACCCTACATTCTCTATCAAAGTGTTCCGGCCGGCCACAGTTGTGGCTGGATAATTTTATTCTACTCTCGCCTCCATTCCGGTTGGCTGCTTTGTCAGATTTTACTTTTATTGCAGGAGTTTCTACATTCTGCGTCCCGCTAGCCCACTCAACTAGATCATCATAATCCTGGGCATTATTACTCCCATTTTCAGTGTGGCTTTGTGGGCACTATACCGCCCATCTTTAAAAGCTTGGATGTCTGCCCGGTCCCCCGATCTGGGTTTGCTTGCCCTGAGCATTCCTGATAGGCCCTAAATAACCATTCCCCATATTCAGAGGCTCCCTCCCCTTTAAGTTGCTTAGTGGTCATGATCTTGCTCCAGTTTGTGGGAGCTTTTCCTTCACCCTCTGGATTTCTTCTTTAAAATCGGTGAAGGGGGCTTGCTGGGCATCTATCTCAGCTATAAGGGCAGCGGCATGTGTCCACCGAGCTCCACTAAAGTCTCGGGTTCTGTGGCATCGGGTCCACCAACTATCTGCCTCTACTTGTCCGCTGGGCAAGCTGCCCAGACCAGTTGGTGTATGTCCCTCAGAGGTTGTTGGTGCCCTACCCATGCAGTATCCAGCTCTTCCCAGAACCTAGTATTTGTGCTCCAGGGCTGTAACTTGCCCAGGGAGACCATCATTTGCTACCTCTCCCCTAAGGTGAAGGGTTTATAATTCGCTTTGGATTGTGATTCTGTTCCTCCTCTGGCAACGGGTGCTAAGTTATACAATTGCATTGTTCGTCCAACAGAGGGAGCAGTTGGTACCTGTTGGACGGTTTCGTAGGAGGTGAGGGAGTCAATGTCTCTCTCCTCTTCTATTCTTTCTAATGTGAATTCTCGATCCTTTATCCTGTCCTCCAGCTCTTTAACTTGTTCCTGGTCCTTTCTCCACCTACTCATGGAGGCATTTACTTGTTCAATTAGACCTGCTAATTGGTGTACTAATATTACCCCTATCTTTTTAGTCTTATTCTGTTTCAGCTTATCTATCCATTCTCTCTGTCGTGCTAATGTCTGGGATGAGTCCCAACCACTTTTCTTCATTTGCTCTGTCAGCCCTTGTCTGTCTGCCTTGTATTTCTCAATAAGGGAACCTGCAGGGTCCCCTTTAAAACTTTGATCTGCCATTTAGCAGATTGCATACCCTCTGATACCGCCAACAGTAAAGTGTTCCGAACCAGTGGGGACTCCTCTAACCCCTGGCCAATAATACTGTCCCAGCACCATCTGTACGGTTGTAGCAGCCTCCTAGCAAAGTGTGCTCTCTACTGGTGGGACTTCTCTACCCTCCCAGCCACTGCTACTATTGGTACCTAGCAGTCAGCTGGGAATGCTGGCTCAGTGTGGTGTGCTGTCTACCAGAGGGATTCCTCTACCCTTCTGGCCATGTCTACTGACCCAATACCCCCAGAAACCTACCTCTAGCCCAGTGTGCTCTCTACCGTTGGGACTCTTTACCCTCCCGGCCACTACCACTATTCAAGCTCTGTCGTTCTACAATGGACTGACAGGAAAGCACGGTTACTCACAGTGTCCACACATTCCCCGATCTGCCTTTTGGTCAGTGATCAGCTCCTCTTCCTTACCACATTGGAAATTACAAATACAAAACAGCACCCAACTTTTAACTTAAACTTTACCTGGACTCTGCGTTTTTTGCCCTGATAGAATCCTATGTTATCTTGTGCTTCACAGCTCCTAGTGCTCTCAACGCCGTAATTCCCACTTCAATCCCAGCCTTCGTATGGGGGGGGGGGGGGCTACTCCTCTTAACAACTGGTTTAGGGCAGGGCTTTTGAGACAGGGACCACTTTGTCCTCTGGCTGTTTCAGCACAAGCAGCAGGTTCTTACAGCAGTTAAAACAGTTGAACACCTATTCTCCACAGACATGCATTACACAGAATTTTTAACTCAGTACTGTAGCAAGTTAGACAATACAATTGGTATACCTTTTAAACTGTGTCTTTGGCCCATTCTGACTCTTCCCGTTTGCAGATACAAATTGGTCCTTACCGGTCCCCCGATTGTGGCCTTCGACCAGGGCACCAGTAATAAGATACCCTGCTCACAGCGCCAATTGTTATGGGGAAAATCACCTGTGTTGGAGTTAGAGTCGGGGTTCAATGACAGAGTTTATTGGTCAAGGAAATACCGGAGCTCTGGGGAGAGAAAGTCACCAACAGCACAGTGGTCAGCTGCGAGTCTTCTCTCAACCCGGAACACATGTCAAGATACTTTTATACATCTTGTGATACAACAGATCAGTAGTGAGGCTATTGTTTCTGTAACATAATATGTTTGTGGTAATCATTGCAGAATCATTGATAGATTTGATTCAGTCATTGTCAGTTCCAGTGCAGCCTTTGTTAATTTCAACATGGTTGTTTTTAGTTTTAGTGCAGACATTGTCAGTTTCAATGTCTGCACAGAAGTCCATTGCTCTAGTAATGGGCGCTAATCGCTTTTCCTGAGAAGGACAATTACTGCAGCCCTGGCTATTAGCACTCTGTATTGAGTCTGTATCAAGTTGTTAGCCTAAAAGATGTTGGCTGGACCCAGACACTTCAGCGAACAGTGTACACTATTCATGTGCATTCTCTCCCCCATCTGCCTTAAACTGATCAACTAGGTTGTGAGTGCATTATGCTGGCATTCTGAAGGCCCAGCAGTGTCTGTATTTGCTCTGCTGTCTCTCTCCATATTGTGATCCGGCAGCCATCTTATGTGTCAAGTGGCCAATGATGATTCAGCGGCCATCTTGTGTATCCGTGTGCCTAGTGTCACCCTGCCGCATGCCATCTCCCACTTCAATGGAAAAGATGAGAAGGATAGGAAATGTTGTAGTTCATGATATCATGGCTATTGTTTTGTCAAGTGGTATCAGCAAATTTATCATGTTCACAACCTAGCTTCTGTGTCTCATAATATAAATTCTTATCATTAATTCATTATATACATCCAGTATCATTCACTACAGACATCCTGAAACTTGCCGCTAAAAATTAAAGTTTTGTTTCAGTCTTATGCAAACTTTCTTATTTGACCAAGTTTGTGACAAACCTTTCCCCCAATATTTGGCTTTTTTTCTCCAGTGCTATGCTCTGCATTGTTTAATTCAGTCAGGGCACTTAACATGTGTCTTTTAAATTATCCCATCAGACAAAAACCTTACAGTTATTATCAGAATGTACCACTGGGGTTTAACATTAGCTAAATAGGATCATCCATACTAATTATGGTAAGAACCTAATTAGAATAACCTTTCCTAATTGAGTTTCCTTTTTTTGGAATGTAGGTTGCTAAGGTGACAAAACTCAGCAAGGAAATAAGAAAAATAAGATTTGTTAATAAAGGAAAACCCTCCAGATTTAACTATAAGGGAAATGAAAGCCTCAAATGCTGCAAATCTGACGAGATTTAACTGCAACCATCATAATTGTGAAAAAGCACTTACAAATTATTTATCGTAACAGTATCTACAGTACTAATGGAACAATTCTTTTCTACACTCATCAATAGAAAATACCTTTTAACTTGATTCGCCCATAATTTCTAATGATAAGATCAGCAAGAAAGGAAACCATTGAATGTTCCTTCAGTCAAAATGTCTAAACAAGACTCCTAACCTGAATAATACTGGTCTTCCCCACAAGCACAATAATGTCTCCAAATGGTCCATAAGCTAAGAGTTTGTGTGTGCACATAGCCCTCTTTTAATTTGAGTAATTCAATTTTAAAACAAAAATCAGCGTGGCTTCAGTCTTAAATAAGATGAAGATCAGCTTCTTATAAAACTATTGCTGTAGTTATTCAAGTAAAAGTAAGGAAGTACTCAGCTAAAATACTTATGCAACAATTAAAAGTACGTAAGGATGAATGATGCTAATAAAAATAAAGAGAAGTTCAGTCTCCAAAATGGTTGTCGGCCTGTTGGTTCATGAAGTTTCTCACGAAAGTTTGAAACCTTTCAAAGGGTTGAAACTTGAAGGCAGATCCAATTGTTCCGATGGCTTCTATAGCTGGACAGCTCTGATGGGTTCAACAGGTTTTGGGAGAGAGTGAAAAGATTTATCTTTCCTCACTAGTTTTTTGGTTATGATTTTGACAGAGTCACTGAATTCTTTTGGCAGGCCAACAGCTGGTTATTGCCTTCCTTGGCCAGGACCCCTCTCTGATGATATTTCTCATGGGGTCACTACACATAATGACTGTTCTCAGCCTGTCTTTATCAGATTCAAAACTCAGAATGTCTGCAAAGAAACTCCAATGACTTGTTGATCCAAAAGAAAGGCAAAGAAATCAATCATGCTAGAATCTCTTTGACTCATTGCCATTATCATACAAGCTATGGCTTTTAACAGCTTAGAAGATTCAATGGACATCCCTGGAGGAATTTGTGATATAATGAAATTTACGTAAATCATGATGATGTGATTGATCATTTGACGAGCATAACTAAGTGAAAAGAAAGAAGTTTCGATTGAGCATGTGAAGGTGAAGATCTTAAACACTACTTAAGAGAGCTGTAAGTGATAACCTACTGTGTATAGACATAAAAAATGAAGTGCGACTATATATGAGGTTTGAAGAACATGATTATGGAGCAAGCAGCCTCAAGAACAATGCCATAGGGTGTGATATACCAGACTAGAATCTCAATGTATAGACAGCAGCATCGGCTTCAAACGCAAGATAAAACATTATGATATCCAGGAGATAAGTGGAAGAAAGACATTCAGATAGGTTTTCTGCCACAATACTAGAGACCCTCATAGGACTCACCACAATTTACACACAAATGACACAGCAACTTCAGTTAATAAGCATATGCACAATTAAATTCAAACATGCAAAAGTTGATGTCTGAAGTTACTGCACTCTCATCAGCTTTGCAGGAAGGGCTCCAATTGTTTGGCACTGAAATATATTGAACAGGATAAAGTTGCTGCATTTACACAAAAGGTACAAAATAACTTTGACACAGGATATTAAGACCTACCATTTCAGCCTAATTACCCTTTTAATGACACCACCAGTTTAAATTGTCAAGGCATGGTGGCTCAGTGGTTAGCACTGCTGCCTCACAGTGCCAGGTACCCGAATCCAATTCCACCCTTGGGCAACTTTAAGTGTGAGTTTACACACTCTCCCTGCATCCGGGTGCTCCAGTTTCCTCCCACAATCCAAAGACATGCAGGTTAGGTGGATTGGCCATACTAAATTGCCCATAGTGTCCAGGGATGTGCTAACTAGGTGGAGTAGCCATGGGAAATGGACAGGGATAAGGTGGGTCTGGGTAAAATACTCTTCAGAAGGATGGTCAAAGTTAAAAATCACATGATACCGGCTTATAGTCCAATAGGCTTATTTGAAGCTTTCGGAGCGGTGCTCCTTCGTCTGATAGTTAGTGGAGTGGGATCATAGGATTCTGCATGCAATGATCCTACTCCACTACCTGACAAATGAGCAGCACTCCGAAAGCTTCAAATTAACCTATTGGACTATAACCTGGTTTTGTGTGATTTTTAACTTTGACTATCCCAATCCAACACCAGCAGCTCCACAGCACAGAAGGATGGTGTGGACTCGATGGGCTGATGACCTGCTTTCACACTGTATGGATTCTATGATCACCCTTGCAAATGGCTGGTATTCAATCTCTCTAACATGGGAAATTAACTATTATAATTGTGGAGTTTCATTTAGTCAGGTATGAGTTGTTGAAGACTTTAGTAACGAGGAATTTTAAACAACTTTTAGAAACCTTTTCTTCCTATCCTTTATCTTTACTCTTACTGTGATCTTTATTTCCTTCTTTTTTTTTATTTATTTTGTCCTTGATTTGTTGTTGGCTTTATCTACTCCAATTCATACTTCCTTCTCAGGCTTATGCTCTTTAATTTCAAATCTCCAAAACTGGCAACACTTAGGCTGCCTGTTCACCAAGACCCCCAACGATATCAAATCTCTCATTAGTAACAGGAACCTTTGTCACTGGGGTTCCTGGATCTCAGGGGGGACCTTTAATTGTTGCACTTCCCCCAAGAGGAGGAAAGTTACAGTCCTGAATATTGCCAATCATTGACCAGAGCTCTCTGTAAACAGCAGTGTCGCTGGGAGCAGAAGCTGCTGTCAGCAATTGCTTGGGCCTCCATCTCTCATTCCCAGAGAAGGATAACTGAAACAGAGTGGTGGGGCAGAGTTATGTGACTCTCACCCAGCACGTGCCTTCCTGTTTCCTGGTCCTGTGATCGGACACAGAGTGCCTTACATGAGATTCCCAAACCATCACTCCTCTTTGCTAGGCCGCAAGCCTGTTTACCCAATTAAGGGCCAATCCAATGCTCTGGACAGGAAGGTTGCCCACAACCCATGCTGCCTCTTCTCCAAATTTAATCAGAAGGTGGAGGGATCTCCACACACCCTCTTCTCACCTCCAAACTCACCTGGGGAGCAGCATTAAAATCTGCCGATAGGTGCAGGTTCCAGTCCTGTTTCCCTTGCTGCAGTATAATCAACTTGCATTTTCTACCTCCTTCACATAATGATTTAAAAAGCGAAACATACAAATTCAAGCCCATCTAAAGGGAGAGAGCTAGGTATCTTGTTCCAGCAAGATCTGGCCTCAAGCGTTCAACGTTATCTGCCACATCATACTAAATTCTCGTCATGTACCTGAATGTTTTGTGAACAATGGACCAGTCAGATTGTTTTTGGATTTCCATTTGGGATTTCCACAATCACTTGAGAGGACAATTAATACCATTAATACCAGTCACTTTCATAACAGACTTAACTTGTATTGGTTTATTCACAGATAAACTCATTGACAACAGCTAACAACTGAAGTCGGCGGCTTTGAACCATTTAATTAAAGTCTTAAACAGACAAAACAGTTGAGTTCCTTTGAATGGCTCTCTTTGCAGATCTTTCAAATGATAGGCAGGTGTTTCTTGTAAAAAGGATTAACTTCGCACAAGCAGTGTGGACAATCTACTGGAGTTGTCTCAGTGCACGAAGAAAAAGTGAAAAAATAACAGCCATTTGGTAAATTGTAAAAGTGCTGCTGCATTGTGCACCCAGAAACACCAAGCTTTTGCCTGGTGGATCCCTTTTCTCTGAGCGTACTTGATTAACTCAGTCCAGACTTGGTATGATGTGACTCATCTCAGTAAAAGAAGTGCTATAAATTTAAACTTGGGCCGCAGTCTCAGAGGAAAAGTACGTTATTTAAATCTATTATGCATCAAAGTCCAGCCATGATTTTCCCTATTGGTTTGTCTCTAATGAATGAAGAATCTCCTTGCCTAACAAGCCTTCAAGTAGGGTAGCACATCAGGTAATGTTGAATTAGTCTTTAATAAGGCATAGGATATACTGTCACCCTCTGTTTTGAACTAATCAAAGAAGTTCACTTCTGAGTCAGAATGAATTTGTGCCGGAAATGCAAATCAGGATTAGTTCCAAAGCAACAGCTTATACATTGAAGCAAAACAGGGAAATGGTCCTCCCTAGCACTGTCAATGAATAGCCTCAAGTGCCAAACTATTAGCAGAAGCAAATACTGGGTGGATTCATTGTTTCATGTCATTTATTGAAATGGAAAAACACAGTTCTGACATTTCATTTGACAAAATGTTCTAAAAAGACCAAAAAGATGTCGTTTAGTGATTCTGGCACATAACGCAGACCTTACTGTTTCCTCATCCCGTTCCATACTCCTGATGAGAAAGACTGAAAATTCATTGGTTTGTAAAGCACTTTAGGACACCCGGAGGATGGGAAAGGCACTACATAGATGCAAGTTCTTTCTTTCTAGTTCATTCAAGAGTCTAGAAAAATGAACCTGCTCCCAAAAGGGAGCATTAGTAGTTATCTCGATGATAACCTTTGTGGGAAAAGTCATTTGCGATAAGGCTTGTGAACAAGCTGCTTGTTGTTGTCACTGGCATTTTTCGAGTCCTACTTGGAACATCAATTTTATGGAGACTTGGAGCATCCATCAGCAAGAGTGAAACGCCCTGAAATCTGACAGGAGATTGGTGAGAAAGGAACAATCAGTCCTGCCAACTGAGCAATCTCCCTGTGTATAGGACTATTAAATAGGACAGATTGCACATCCGTGATAAAGCATCAGCAAAACAAAGTTAACCCTTCAAATCCTGGAGTAGGCACATTCCCTTTGTAAATCATTTTTATTTTCAAGTGAAGTAGCACACACAGAACGCATTTTTGATTTGCCTGGAAGCAGAACACTACAGAAGTCTCCCTTCCAGCGAAAGCAACATATATAGATGTTTTTGATCACATTTGACCTTCAAAGCAGAATTTCTATAGATTACAAATGAGTTTGCAGTTTATTAACAAAGACAAGTTAAGAAATATGTTAAGATCTAACACTTAGAGTATTTTCTCCCAATCTCATTTTTAGTGACACAAATGTGGAAGTTATTCAAATGAAAGCAAATCAGCCAGTTCAGCAAAATAGTACAGGATGTAGCAAACAATGCACGGTGGGCAAAAGAATACTAGTAAACTAACAGGTGGCAATTGTTATAACCATATGATAAGTCACTGACACTCTTGTAAACCACATTGGGGATCAGAGACTTTGAATAGCTAATTGAGTTGAACGACTAGGATCTCTGAAATTGCAACTGTGAAATTCAACACACAGACCAATATGATGGGGTGGGCTAGGAGTGCCCTAGTTTGCCGGAGTATTGGACGTGGCTTTGAGTCACGCAATTCCCTTCCTTGCCTCGCTCAATCGTCTAATATGGGACACATCCAGAACTGTGCCTTTTCCTAAAGGAAATTTTTTTAAAAATTAGGTCATGAGTCATATTAGGAAACCTGAAGAAACAAGCTGAAGCAAGTTTAATGTTTCACTATAATTGGTAGCAATCTTCACAGTTTTGATTGGCCAACTGGAATTACGTTTATAACAGAATTAAACTGGGATATCAGTTTTCCAAAAACTATCAGCAGGCCCAATACTTATAATTGAAGCCGAAATTGCCCTCGAACTAACCCCATGTTCATCTCCCTCAGTGACCAAGACGCAATTTCCAGTGCACTACTGCATTGTCAGAGCAGGCACCTTTCAGATGAGTCATTAAACTCAGACCCTGAGTGTTTTCCCAGGGGACTGTATGGATCTTCGAGGCTTGTACTTGATGTAAAAGATCTCTGGCAAACTTTTTTCTTTCTAGATGAAGGATATGAGAGTGGCCAGTCATCTCAAAATGGCTATATCACCTCAGATTCATCATCTTGGTTGAAGAATGCATGCTGGTTATTTTCAGGAACACTACGATCATCACCATATTCAAGAAAGGAGACAAGTTCAACTGCAGTTTTTTTTATTAGTTCATAGGATTAGGGCATCCCAAGCTAGGCCAACATTTATGGAGGGCACTTGAGTCAACTACATTGCTGTGTTTTTGGAGTCACGCACACCATACTGAATAAGGATGGCAGTTTCCTTCCCTAAAGGACATTTGTGAATGAGGTAGGTTTTTCTGACAATTGACAATGTCTGCGTAGTCAGCATTAGACTCTTAAATCCATGGTGGGATTTGAACATGGGTCAGAACTTTACTTGGGTCTCTGAGTTAAAACCACAAAGCAATCAATCAGGTTATCTGTTACAGGGATGATCAGTGCAAGAAGCCCCCTCAACTGCCTTCTCCCAGTGACCAAGAGCTCCTCCTAAAGTTGCAGCGTGGTTTTCAACTGCCGAGAGGCAACACAGAAATGATTTTCACTGTGTGGGACAAATTCAGGAGAAATGCAAGGTACAAACTGAGGTACATGATCCTTCCCAACATCACAAAAGCCTTCTGTCAACTATTTAGATTCATGGATTATTCTTCTCAAATTTGACTTCCCTCAAAATTTTGTCACAATCCTCTGCCCACTCCATGATGATATGCAAACAATGATTCTCGCAAAGAGAAGAACTCCTATCTTAGTGAGAGCTAGAGTCAAACAAAGTTGTGTCATCATACCAAAGCTTCTCTGTTTTTCTTACTGACACACTGCACTGGAAGACCAGCAATGTTCCCACATGTAGAGATAATGTATGGAAAAGAACTGTTAAATCTACACCGCCTTCCATCCAAATGCAAAGCCATTTCAATCTTAGTCACTAAGTTTCAGAATAAAGGGGACTTACATGAGTGTACGCATTTACTCTGAAATTTAGCACTTCGTCAACTCCTGCTCTGAAGCATTGGAGAAAATGGGCCTTTTACTAAACATCTGAAAAGTGAATGTCCTCCTCTAACCAAATCCCACAGGAAGACACCTCTACCCATGAGCCAGGATTGACAGTAAGTCTCTGAAAAGTTTAGCCCATTTTCTATATATTGTGCGCCTCCTCATGTTGAAGGCAGACATAAACAATGAAATTTATTATCGTCTTCAATGTCCCAGCTCAGCTATCAGCCTGTCCAGGAGAAGATTATTTAAGCAGGAGCATATGAGTAAGGGCACAGATTATTGGATTGCAGGGACCCCATGTTCCTATGTCCTTGCGACGTTTAGATAATCTACAGCAACCACCAAAAAGCACTGGAGAAATACCATCAGTGGTGCCTCCAAATCTGACGGCACAAAAAGTAATAGAACAGCAATGCCCTGTCACAAGCCACCTTGTCCAGCATTGAAGCACTAATTGCTCAAAACCATCTCCACTGGATAGGATATGTAATTAATATTGTAAAGATCACATCCTTTTATTTTTCTTTATTTTGGATTGTGGATCAAATGGGAAATAACTGATTTAAACCAAGGACTGTTGCAGAGTTGCTGCGTCTTTGTAAATAAGTTACTGGAACTCATTTTGAGTTATGTTTACACTGTTGCAGTATAAGTAGGGAAATATCTAAGACTCAATGACACCATGGGTGTGTATTCAGCGTGAGCTTTGCCCAGCGACAGCTTTGTGATTGATTTGTGCAATTGGGACGAGTTGTGAAGGTTAGAAGTCATCAGTACAACAACAGTGCTCTGATTGGTTGCTGGGTATCTAAACATCTTGTGTGTTTACAATACGGGGAGAAAAGCAGAAAGACAAAGTCTCTCTCCCTCTCTGTCTGTCTCTGTCTCTGTCTCTGTCTCTCTCTCTCTCTGCAGTGAAATAACCAAAGCCTAGAAGATAACTAGACAGTGTCTCCATCAATTGCTGTAAACTGTGCTTCTAGTCAGTGACTGAAAGATTGAAAGATTGGAGAATATTAGTATTGGGAATCAAAGGGGAAATCTCATCAAATCCTTGAATTGGTGCCATTGAACTGTGTTTCCTCAGTATCTTCTCCTTCATCCATAACTTCCATATCTTTTTTTTATCTCTGTTTCTTTGTATATGTGTAATTTGGAGTTTACATTGGATTTAAAGTATCAAGTAGCAGAGTGATGTTGGCAATTTTTGTTTGCCTGTGGATAGAATTTATTTATTTGTAATAAATAGTAGTTTCTTGCTAAATACTGAAACCTTGTCATTGTTTTCAGCTATCCTGAGTCTATCAGACAGGTAAATTGGAGGCTTTGAATTAATTTAATTGAATCTTTCACTTTTGTGCGCAGCCCAGGAGTAATGGTGCTTGCATATCAGTGAACTTTCCAAGTAGGTCATGACTATATGCCTGACAACAGACTCCCAAAGGAACTGCTTTATTCTGATTTTGGTCACAGGAGGACAATCCCAAGAGGAATGTCCTCAAAGCATCCCTGAAGAGGTTGCCCTCATCCACCATGGGGGACATTGGCTTCTGACTTACCAACAGAGAGAAAGGCTCATTCAAGAAGGCAAAATAAAGGATTTCATTGAGGTGTCAAAGGAATTTCACAAACCTCCAAACAAACTATACCTCCAACCCTTCAAGTGTTAACTGGCCTCCATCTGGCAAAGTCTGCAGATTTCACTTTCGGCTGTAATCTGGACATGATGATGGATCATAATCCCAAGAGACTCATGGTCATACTACACTTTTAATTACAATATGCAATGTTTAGAAGGGCACATACAGCCAAAATATGACTATGCATATACATTCAGTGGGTATCTGGCAAATCCCAGAGAGGTCGCATGGAATGTCACATCTGAAAAGCTGTTTCAAGCAGTCATCCTTCAAAAGGAGAAATACAACTCAAAGCAAACTGCAGTGTGATTTCCTGTGGCTCCAGAGATAATGTGAGGCTGCTTACACTACTCAGCAGAAAGTCATCATCTATCGATCATGCATCAAACTGCAGAAACGGCAGCCGTTTACCCTTCCAGGAATATACAAACAAAAAGGCTCAGAAAAATCAAATACAATGCCTGTTCTCTATGCTTTCATGGGCTGGTGTGCTACTGTGGGCTAGTGTGTTGTAAAGTACACAGCTGGAAGGCAGTCATTTGACACCCCTGCATTGCAGGTGAAAACAGACTTCATCTTATTCTGAGTGCTAGAAGCCAGGCAAGCCAGTAAAATCATGGTCACTAACAAAAACCTATAAACTTACTAGCAAAGCCAAGAATATCAAAATAAATTGTTTTACTACCAATTTCAGCTGGGACCGTCCAATGGTCATAACATTCCATCTGCTAGTCTTCATAGAATCTAAAAACTGAATCACATATATTGTTACCTGTTATCTTTTTACTCAATTCACATTTCCAATCTGTATGTATTCTATTTATTTCTGTTGTCTCATGTTTAGTAGCTAATAAATTCACCCTTTATTTAGTAACAGAAGCCTGATTGAGATCCTTTTAAAAATAAGTACATTCGGATTGTCAAAAAATACCCGAGAGGGAAAGGCATCTTTTTAAATTAAACTTGTCATGACCAACTGAAAGAGAGTTTGCATTAAAAGGGGGTTCAAGTGAACCCACCCTCACCCAGATATCCCATCTACAACTACAATGAATTGGGAACCCTTACCTGGAAACCACTTGTAACGTTCTCAGGAGTTCAGAACTGGGGTTGGAAGGGACCCTCATTCTAAGGCTGCCCCAAACAATAAGAGAAGATTCCATGGTACTGTTTTGAAGATGTGAACTTGTCCTTAGCTCATTACTCATCCTTCAGCCAGCATTAACAACTTTTTTTTTCTGGACATTATTACACTACTGTTTGTAGGACCTTGCTCTATGTTAATTGACTGCCACATTTCATACATAGTGACTGTATAGTCAGTTCTGCTACAATACATGATTTTTCAATACAAATTCACTCTAACATGATTGAAGAAGTTAGACCATTATTTGTTGAAGACAAACTTTCCTTACCTGTATTACCTATAACGCAATTCCAACCCTATTAGTTAAATGGTGCTGCTATTACACAATTTTCTCATAACGCGAGATTGCATGAGAACGGAACTATCGCATTATATCAGAACCAACAGTATGTCAAGTGTTTCATTATTTTCAAACTATCAAGGAAAAATGTGAATCATTCCTCTCCTTGCAAGGACCAACAAACATTCCCATCTACACTTGAAAAATGCGATTTTAAGTGAAACAGCTTTGAGTGAATATGAGTGCCCCATTAACACCAATGTAAAGATATAGCCAGGTTTTGATTGGACTTAAGTTTCCAAAAACAAATTAAAGCATTATCACTTGTTAACTGAAATTGCTAAAGTCTAATGTTGGTAAATTACATAATTTTTAAAAATAAAACAAAACTTTCGAACTTACTTCCAGCTCATTGTCCCTTTGGTTTGCCATACATCCTGCCACCTGACCCTCCTAACTCCAAATCCTCTCACTTGCTCTGAATGGGGTCTCTTGGAGATTAATGGCAAATGGCAGGAAGGACAATTTTGACTTGTAGCCGGTAAATAGTAAGCTGCAGAGTGTGGAAAGGGTTGGTTCGCAGTGATCAGCAGGTTCAGGGAACAGGAAAGGAGGGACAGGGGGGAGTAGAAGGATGTTGGGAGTAACTGGAAATGTTGGCAAGAGGATGGGTCAGGTAGAGGGTAGAAGGCAGAGAGTTGATGAGATGGAAGGTAAACAGCAGGATAAGCCGCTCTGACATGCCACAGGTTGGGTCACACGAATCTGTGATTAGAGAAAGAGAGAGAGGAAGAGGGAATTCCTGAAATTAAAATTAAAATTAAAATCAGATAGACTGTCAATTGTGGGGAAATGTTCAGGAATGCACAAAAGGAGAACAAATATCTTGCAACTGGTGATGGCTATAGAAATAAGGAGATCATAGAAAATTTTGAACACAAGGATGAAACTTATAAATTTCAACTGTTGCTGGGTTAGGTACAAATATGGGTCAGCAAGGACAGAGGTGATTGGTGAACAGATATGCTGCATGTTTGGATGTGGGATAGGAAATTTTAGATGGACTGAAATTTACGCAGGGTGGCAAGTGAAGGGCTGACTGAGAGAGCATTGGAATAGTTGAGCCTGGAGGTATCAAAGATAAGAAGGGTATCACTAGCTGATGGACTGAGGAAGAGGAGAAGACAGGTGATGTTACAGGGGTGACCTTGGTGATGGAAAGGAATTGTTTTGAAGTCCAGCTCGAATAACAAGCCAAGTTGCAAACAATCAGGCTCAGCATCAGACAGTGGCCAGTTATAGAGACACCTGCAATAATAACAAGCAACAGAATTCTCCCAGAACCCCACAAAGTAGAAACCATGCAAAATCATTGTATGTGGGCAGCAGCCTTTCTATCTCACGTGTACTGAAGATGTGTTGCTGGAAAAGTGCAGCAGGTCAGGCAGCATCCAAGGAACAGGAGATTCGACATTTCGGGCATAAGCCCTTCTTCAGGAATTCCTGAAGAAAGGGCTTATGCCCGAAACGTCGAATCTCCTGTTCCTTGGATGCTGCCTGACCTGCTGCGCCTTTCCAGCAACCCATTTTCAGCTCTGATCTACAGCATCTGCAGACCTCACTTTCTCCTATCTCACTTGTACAGAAACCTTCAAACCACATTCCAAGTGTTTTCACAATTTTGACAACGCCTTCACAGGATGCATCCATGCAACTACTGCGAGTGCTGTCTGGCAAAACAACATGGCTTTTTCACACGATATATGTATGGATTCTTCTAACTGCTTTCTTAAAAAGAGGTTGTGTCACTACAAGGTCTTTTCAAGAAACTGCAAGCCAATAGTGTGCATCAATCAGAATCTACAGTCATTAGCAGAGAGTGTTTCTGAAGTCTCGCCATTTCAACATTGTACATTAATTCAGCTCCCTTAGTCTGCCAATAATTTAGCTGCCACCAAGCCCCCACTCCTTGCTAATCCCCCAGCTTCTCAACTTGTTCTAAGAAGATGCCATCAACATTCAGTGTTGAAGCAAAAGCATTCAAACGTACAAAGTATGTGAAATTGACAGAGGAACAGAACATTAATTGAAATTAAGAATCTTAGTTATAACCTGGGAGGTGTTCTTCCTTCTCTAGTAAGTAGTCCAGCTTGAGACTTTTTGTCTCAAAATTGTGAATCGCATGTGTGAAGTGTTTAACTGTCCTTTTGCTAAATGAACTACACTTTGGGAAATTCTGTCGGGCTCTTTATATTTAAGACATAAACCAATTTGTTCTATTAATTGACATGGTCTGGTTTCAACTGACCATGTAATCTTTCTAGCTTTCAGACAAAGGGAGGCATGGTGGCTCAGTGATTGGTGCTGCTACCTCACAGCACCAGGGACTTGGGTTCAATTCCACCCTTGGGTGACTGTCTGTGTGGAGTTTGCACATTCTCTCTGTGTCAATGTGGGTTTCCTCCAGGTGTTCTGGTTTGTTCCTACAGTCCAAAGATATGCAGTTCAGGTGAATTGGTCAGGGGAAATGCAGGATTAGAGGATCTGGGTGGGATGCTCTTTGAGGGTTGATGTGGACTTGATGGGCCAAATGGCCTGTTTACACACTGTAGGACTTCTATGAAATATTTATTCTTCTGAAATTCCTTTCTCTCGGCTAACTAAAACAACCTTGTCTCAACATGTTAGACATAGTTAACTCATAATAACAGGCTCTCATTGGAACTTTGAAGGCCACTATTCACTGAAGAGAAGTATTATTTAGTTCCTCCTTTCAAATATGAATTATGGAGGCAGTTCTTTACCACATAATCATCAACTAGGAAAGACAGAAACTGACCAAATGTATTGTACCTGCATCAGACACAAGAGTTGAACTTAATCTGTCCAAGTTGAACATCAATCGGAGTGGTGGCAAGGAGGGGGAAGGTCACAGATATATAAGGTTCTGGTTCTAATGCAAGGTACACGGCTCCCTTCAAATCTATTCATTTTTCAAAGGAGTTCAGCACGTTATGTATTCCGCATATTAATCATTTTACAATTAGTGTCAGCTAAACACTCATGAAAGAAAGCCGAACTCTGTAAATGACTGAAGGAACACCAGTTAGCAAGTGCACATTCATTTAATATATTTTGCCCATCTGGTTTGCTACACAGCTATCATTGGAAGTGTCTTAAAAAATGGCAACATCTAAATACTGTGTGCAGCTTCACGGAAATCTTGTGATAGAGTGTTGTAAAGTATTTCCTGCTTGATTACATGTTTAATTTACTTCACATCTCAAAATTGTCCAGTATGACAGAGCCAATTTGTTTTGAACCTACACAAGTGTCACTAAAAATCTGGGCTGCCACAATCTTTGTGGAGCTAATGGAATCTCAATGAATTCAGCAGCAGGCATAGTACTCTATTGCTGCCATATCCATTTCAATGGTGTCCATTTTACCGGTGAGTGTTTCAGATGCAACTATTATCATCATTTCAGTTCTTTAAAGCAGCTGTTTTAGATGGAAAGCAAATTATAATTATCTGTTTCTTTACCTTTGGTGACATCAAGATCAGACTGCCTGAAATTATAGTATTTTAAACGTGTTCTGTACAGAGATTTGCTCAATCAGTGAATAAGGTTTTATAATCACCAAGGGGGTTAGAGGAAAACATCCTCATCACCTCCATCTTTTGTATAAATTACATTTTAAATACTGAATTTAAAATGAAGTATTTTAAACCAGACTCTACAAACCTAGCAGGTTCCAGGAATGATCTATCTTTATCAAGGAGCACTGTAATTGGCCTTTAGCTAGAGAGATGAACAGAAAAATCATGATTGTCCTCTTGATTGCTGTTCAGAGATAGAACCCCCATATCTATCCTCCCCCTCCCATGCGCACAGCAACTGTGGGTGGATGGCTGTTTGACAATACAGTCTGACTTGTGTGGTTGACAAGCCTTAGGCTCTATATCCACCTTTACTTTCCTATAACTTAATCCAGTTCAAACTCTGGAACTGGCCTCTTTTGTAACCACCTCCTTTTGCTCCAGTGAGGCTTTCAAGTTACCTAGATCCCACACTCTCCTGATCCTCTCAGCTCCACAGTTGTGTGTGATATTTCACTGAACAAACTATACAAATGGGAGATGCTGCTGTGTTATCTGTTTATGAAGAATAGTTATTCGCACCAGGGACCATGAGTCAAATCTTCAACAAATGATTGGAGAAAAAATGTTGAGAAGAGTCATTCTCAGAGGTCGAAGTCTGCCCACATTCACAGAAAGACCTTTAAGGATTCAAAGCAAAAATGTTTTCCAGATCAAGTTGCTCTGCTAATGGCAAAGTTAAAATAACCTCCTTCAATTTTTAAAGAAAGCACTCAATGATCGATATAGATGGTAAGGTCTTTGTGAGTGTTTTGTCAGCAGTCCACCTCTATCTCACTTAATTTATTCTCATATGAGTGAGTAGTGACAGGTGGTACTGACATAAGGAACATCTGAACCCAAACCAGTCGGATGCACAGACATGCATACATTCCTACCTGGGCCCTGAGAAAACAGTCAGGAGTGGGAGTGTGAAATCAACTAGGAGAAAGGGAAGACTGCAGAAGCTGCAGATCAGAATCAAGAGTGTGGCACTGGAAAAGCTCAGCAGGTCAGGCAGCGTCCGAGGAACAGGAGGATTGACGCTTCCGGCATAAGCCTTTCATCAGGAAACAGTGGGCCGTTTACCTTTGTCGGTTATATGTACAGCCTTATTACTATCCTGAGAAGGGAGGTCAGTAAAAATTAGAAATTGAACCTGGAAGCTGAGTAATCTAAACATGGACTTCTCAAATCTTAAATCTAATGTTGACTTTGCTTTTTGTGCACTTTCTTTGCTGCAGTAACTTTGTATTCCTCATGCTGTTCTATCACCCAATGATCTTTGTATGGTATGATCTGCCTGTACTGCTTGCAAAATAAAAAAAATCACTGAACCTAGGTACATGTGACAGTAATAAGTCAAATCAAAATATTTTAAGATTTTTCTAAAGTATCTGCTATCTTATTATTTTTATTATTTCCACCTTTTGAATAATAAACTTCTCTTACGTTGTTAAATAAACATGCTTAGTGACCACATGCGACTATGTTTCAGTACATATTCATCATGTTAACAGCAAGAAAAATCTATCAAGCCAGATTTTATTCTGGGATCGGACTTGTCCATTAATGCTATCAGCTGGGATCATAATTTACCAGAAAGGGAACGAGCACAACAATGTATCAGAAGCACTCAGAAACATCCAGAACACCACTGAATGGTTCCTACAGTACTCTGTAGTACTGAAAAGTTCTTTAACTGGGATTAATTCACAATTTGGAATTGTGTACAAATAACAAGATAACTTAAAACCAAATTGGTCAACTTTGTGTTGATCAAGATATCGCAGTTCATAATGCTTGCTGTCATGCTGCACATTGTATTTGCTGTGGGTCAAAACAAGATTCATAATGGCGCAGATGCTGCTGCAGAATAACTTAAGGAAGATTTTCAGAGAACAGGGAGAGGGAACTTGCACTCCATCATTCTGAATTAGAACAGAATGCACATGAAAGGACAATGTGCTCTCGCATTTTCTTCAGAAACTTCATAGGATTTGGGAAATCAATGAATTAAAAACCAATAGATGCATTGGCTCTGAAAGGTTCTATTCTGATCAGACAGTACACAATTAGTCCAATCTTTATGTCCTAATGAATCAAGATTGTTGTAGATGGCTTCACTTAATTTTTCTTTTGAAAAATTAGATGTTAATGTATTTTATTATTTCATAATCGCATTCCCATGGTGTTTTAAACAAAGTAACACCCGGGAAAAAAATTACTCTATGTGTGCCAAAATCTGAATAAATCTTCCCATCATCTGATTCTGTCTATGACCGTTTTGAACGGAGCTAGCATTGTCGCATGGAGCTTGGACAGCAAAATGTTCATGTTGTTTCCCCGTCCACCCCTTCTGTATAGAGCACTTCTCAAAAACATATGCAAACACTTCAAAAGCTAGAGAGAAAATGCTTTGCACAAACCCAGCACTTTTGGTATAAAGGGTGAAGAATTGCCTCACTTAAAGATGAATATGCCACAGGGGTAATTTTAACAGGAACTGCGGGTCTGTTGTGACATCTTCACCAATAATCGTTAGTCTGATAAAGGGTCTTATGCTAATACAAGGGGATCTGTATAGATCACACACAAGCTGTTTGCCTGCCTGCTCTCTTGAGTAGGTAATGGTGCATGGCGTATATCTCCAAAGCCAAGTGTCATTCAGATCAAGCAATGCTAGATCATAAAATGCAAACTCATACCTCTGTTAACAAAGACAGATGTGCCTGCAGTCCACACCGTTCTACCAAAGACACAAGTTTATATTCTTTTTATTAGGTCTTAATATTAAAAAAGAAATAAAGTCTTCCACTTACATAGTGCTTTCTGAAACCGCAGAACATTCCAAAGTACTTAACTGATGAAGTACTTTTGAAGGATTGTCATTGCTACAAGAAATGCAGCAGCCAATATGTACACAGCAATATCTCACAATATTTCTTGTAGGATAAGTACTGACCAGGTCACTGGAAATAATTCTCCTGCAAAATTGTGCTATGACACCTTTTCATTTCACTTTAGACTCAAAGTACGGCCTCAGTTCCCGTTTCATCTGAAAAGGCATCTGGTTTCTTCAAATGTACAGCACTGCCTCCATAACATATTGGAATGTTAGCCTGGACTTTTGGAGTGCTACAGAGGTGAACGTTCTGTCGATTGAAGCATAGCTGACATTTGAAATAATATATAACGTACTGCCCATAGTACTAACATAATTAATTTACTTCCAAAAGAGAGCTGTATTATAATAGCACCTTGCATCGGGTGATCCAAGCATTTCACTATCAATAGATTGCTTGTGACGTATGGTGTCATGCCCAATGGGGTCAGTTGGCTGGATGGCTGAATTGTGATGCAGAATGATGCCAACAATGTCGATTCAATTTCTGCACTCTGAGATTACCATGAAAAATTCTCTTTCTCACCCTCTCCTGAGGTGTAGTGACCCTAGCTGTCTCTCTCTAATGAGAGAGCAACCTTATGGTCAGGGAGGAATATAGCAATTTTACCTTTGCATCTCAGTATAGACATGACAGTACTACATATTTTAAAACTGCATTCTTTTAAAAAATGAATACCAAAGGTTCTAAGATGCTGGCAACATCTCAAATACGCTTGGCAGTATTCAGCTCCAGATAGTCCTGAAACTCAAACCAACATCTAATTAAACAGGGACAGTTACAGCCTTTCACAAAATTCATCCACCCTTTTATTAAGAATGAACCATCAATAAACAGGAAGCAATGATATACCAGGCAATGTCTTTCTGCTTTGTCATTGACAATGGAGACATCAAACCTCAGTGAATGTTTCATAAATAGGAAATGGATTTCATCAACTTCTTTGTTGCAGTGTGATAATTCCTCACCATAAACACAAAGACTGTCCCAAACCCTCAGGTTGAGAAAGGCCATAATCCTGAATGCTTATTGGCCCAACACACGTTTGTATACAGAAAAAAATGTTTGAACTTCCAGCAGGTCACATGGGTAAAGCACTCAGGTTTGTTATAAACTAAACTGCAGCAGTTCAAGAGGACAGCTCACCACCATCTTCGTAAGGTCAATGAGAAATGGGAATAAGTGGTTACACAGCCAGCAAAGCTCACATCCATTGAATGAATATTAATTGAACAAAAGTGGCCAACTAAACCGCCATATCTGAATCCCTCCTCTCCTCTCACCTTCCATAATGATCAAAAACCAAGTCCCATTTTTTTTAAGTTATGTGATATTTTTGTGGAGTTTTATGATTGATTCCCCCTCGTGGCTCACACTGACTTTTCACACACTACCTTCCGCTCCTCGCCTCATCAATTGCACAACTATCTCTTGAGCATCCTTCTTGTGCAATCATGGAGCAGGGGAGGCCAAATTACCATCACTGCCAGGACCTTCCAGAATACATGATGCTGCCAAGATATTTAAAGCCTAGTTACACACCACTTTAGATGCTGCAAGCCAGGAATTACCACACACGCTGTCCACTCAGGAAAGTGAAATGTCCCTGGCTGGGAAGCTGGCTTCCTGCTGTAGGGAGCTGGAGGTCCTGGTGGGTGATAGAGTCGAGAGGAAAGTCCTCCTCTAACTGGTGGGTCACAACCAGCAAACACATCCTGCCCGGACACAGATAGTGGTCTGTGTCAGTGTTGTCCAAGGTCAGATAGCATGCACAGCAGTGCAAGACAAAGGACAATTACCTTATAAACTTCACAAAGGTAAGTCCCGCCATTTTCTTTTTGTTATGTCACATTTGCTGTAAATTTGCCACTGCAAACAAAACTCATCAATGCAATTCGACTATTGACCTCACTATTGTGTGCAGCATCTCCATTCAATGTCTCTCACCCACCTCAGTCTCGAACAACTGTCCCTTCCTGCATTCTGGCTAAAACCTGAGACAATTCCCTGAGGCTGGCAGCCTCCAAGTGAGTATGAAGTGAGTGATCACTAAGAAATGAAGCTAAGAACCATAAGATGCATGCTGTGTCGATGAATGAAATGGCTGTGGGCTCTTGTCGCAAAGTAACCCGGCAGGAGCAAGCAAGTCAGAGGTGTCCCTGAGCTCCAGAGTGAAATCCTGAAGAGCTCACATGGATTCTGTAGTGGTCCCAGATCAGCCATGATACTGTGGTAAGGTTAGTGGTTTGCCAATGTCGACATTGGTGGATGAAAGGTAAAACGAGGATGTGATCCAGGGAACATTCAAGGACATTTTGGTGAAGGGACATTAAAATGGAAGCCTAGGGAAGCAGCAGCAAGCTGCATCTGCCAGGAAACTGCTCTGATTTACGAGTTGCAAATTGTCACCATCTAATTTCTCGGGGGGGGGAGAAATGCAAGCAGCATCGTAATGAGGCGAGTTAGGGTACGAATGAAGCAGAAGTGCATGGACTGGAGACAATCAGCTCTGGTCAGCAAGATTCTGATCTTGCCGTTGAAACCTTTTGGGGAAAAGCAGAACATTTTCCTTGATATCGCGATTCATTATTTTCATTCTTACTGTATTTTTTCACATTTCTCGACATTACCCATGTCACTCAAGGTATGGGAAAATTCTGCCCTAAAGTCCAGGAGACCAGAACAATTTTATTTAAATTTTAAGGAACACTGCCTTTTCAAGATGCCATCAAAAATGTTAGTTTGACTGTGATATTCTCATCTTATTCTCAATATGTTCCCTCTATGTGTGTCCCTGGTGGGACTGAGAATTCTTTTAATTTCAACGCTCATTCCGATGCTTATTCTGATGAATTCTTAGTTTAGTGTAATAGAGCAATGGCCTTAAAATGCTCCAGATGCAATGTGCAGCCACTGATCCTGAATTCCCAGCAGAAACTCAGCAGCACAACAGCGCACCAAATGCAAGTATTTAAACCAATATTTGAATAATCCTGCAGTGATGCTAATTTTCCTTTATTGTGGCAGTCAGCATTGCCCTAAAAAATCACTGTCAATTGCCGGCGAAAACCAAATACTCTTGTCCCAACATTAAATCATTCATTTATCACATTCAAAGAAATTCATTTTCAAATCTACATCAATAGCAATTTCAGCCAGTTTTCTCCAAGTGGCCCCCAAAACTTCTGAGGCATGCACATTGCAGTGTAATTAAGTGCTAAAAAGCCAAATGCACTTAAGATAAAATTCCTTAATCACTCTGCATTGATGGCCATTACACACGCATTATGGCAGTCACAGTTGCTTCTGTTTGTTGTCTGTAAGCTATCAACAAGGGAGACAAGGCAGATTTGATAACAAACATAAAAATAATGGCAGGTAATAAATCACTGAACTCAAGGAATAGGTTAGCTGAGAGTTAATCAATACTAGTTCCACCTTAGCTATTGTAAAAACTGAACACCATTTATTATTGTGGTGTAGTGTAAAAGTTGGGCACTGGTACCTTTCAAACTGTAAAATTTCTACACAAAAAAAAAGATTTTTGAAAGGAAGTTGAACCTTCCATGTCTGTAGCTGACCTGTGGAGATCAGTGGATGTCACCATTTTGTGTTAATGATTTAGGCCCATTATTGGAGTAGCACAGATCTTAATAAAATCATGAAAGTAAAGAGCTATCAAAGAGAAATTCATTTTCTGGAAAAAGCCATTGCTGTAAAATAATCCTGTTAAAGGACAGGCGGGAAAGTCTTAAATATCAATTCTGCAAGTCTTATTGAAAGAAAGAATAAGATTAGACATTAATATTTTGCCCAGCTGAGAGGCCAGATATTTATTGCATTCCACAGAGGACAATATAAAGTAGCAGATTTACAATGTGACGGGTATATCTTTATCTAACGGGCACCATATTCTCTCGTTCTACCAGAGGAGATTGTAAGCACTAAGAACATCATTGCTTAGTGGAGATAACAAATGTATTAATCTCCTAAATTGTCCTTTCTGGTTTGGCTGCAAAGTCTAAGCACTACTTAGCAGCATTTCGATTTATTACTCTGATATAAGTGGCTAAGTTTAGGGCGCTAATATTCAGGCATTGAAACATCTGTATGGAGAAGTTCTTTAGAGTCATAATAATCTCTCCTAGTGCCAGTCTACCATAGTCAAGTTTGAATGGGGATTCACAGTGCTATGATCAAAATATCCCTGTACAGACGACAGGGGCTGCACCTGCTTATGGTGTCTGTCTCCTTCTGCCATTCACATTGCAAGTTAAATAACATTGCAGCCCGTCATATTTTAATATGCCAAAAGTGAAGTATGAAATCCATTGTACTGAGTTTCTTTGACTTTTAATTCCACTGACAAGATAGATCAGATTCTGAGCAATTTTATTGCGCTTGTCAACATTGTAATTCAGATGAGCCTTACTAAATGTTTAAGGCTGGGCTGTATAATAAATATTAGCATTATAACTTATTTTTGTGTAGCCCCATTCGACACATGACCACAATACTTCATTATAATACCTCTCCACTGCATTTGCCTCGCACCATTCTTAGCTTTCCAATTGTAGCCAGGAAATCACCAGAAACCACTCCTCTTCCTGCTCACTCACCATTGTCTCTGGTGCCCCATAGGAATCTGACCTTGACCTTCTCTTGATTCGCAACCATAGGCCATTCTTTGATAACACCATCTGAAAACTATCTCACCATAACCTCTTAAACCGCCATTATCTTGAAACAGTCAGACTGCTTGGTGAATGACCAGTATTAGATGAGCAGAAATTTCCCATCAGTTTGTGGAGGACAAAAACTATGGTTTCCTGATAGCAACTCTGCTCCCTTGCTACCCATGCCAGCTCTCTTCCAGGTAACTGTCTGAAGTTGTGACAGAATGCTTGCTGTCTTGGTTTTATATTTGATTCTGTGATAAGCACCTGACAACATATTTGCCTATCATTAAGTTTGCCCATTTCTACCTCAGTAACATCATAAAACTTTGAACTAGCCTTGGCTCAAATGTTGAAACCCACACTTGTGCCACTGTTACCACTAGACCTGACTATTCAAACATGGTCCAGGCCAGCGTCCCTAATAGTGCTCTCCAAATAACTTGGTGTTACTCACACCACATTCTGCTGACCCAGTCCCCTATGGTCACTGACGTACAGTAGCTCCCAATTAAGCTAAACACTAATGTGAAACTTAGGAAGCAAATTCTGGAGCTTAGCTTAAAATCTTAAAGACATGAGTGCCAATTAACATGTTTTGGTCTTGATCTAAATCCTTCCATGTCATTGCCCCTGTATATCTTTGTGGGTGGCACGGTGGCACAGTGGTCAGCACTGCTGCCTCAGCACCAGAGACCTGGGTTCAATTCCCACCTCAGGCAACTGTCTGTGTGGAGTTTGCACATTCGCCCCTTGTCTGTTTGGGTTTCGTCCGGGTGCTCCAGTTTCCTCCCACAGTCCAAAAATGTGCAGGTTAGATGAATTGCCCATGCTAAATTGCCTGTAGCATTAGGTGAATGGGGTAAATGTAGGGGAATGGGTCTGGGTGGGTTGCGCTTCGGTGGGTCGGTGTGGAATTGTTGGGCCGAAGGGCCTGTTTCCACACTGTAAGTAATCTAATCTAATCTCTGTACTCTGCTCCAGCCTCACAACTTCCCTGAGGTCTCAATGTTCCATCAATACCGGCCTCTTGAATGTTTCTAATTGGCACTCATGTCTTTAAGGTTTTAAACTAAGTTCTAGAATTTGCTTCCTAAGTTTCTCTGCTCTTGCCTCCCTTTTCTCCTTTAAGGGATTCCTTAAAAAGATAATCCTCTGACCAAAGTTTTGAACAGTGAATTGGATTTTACAAGGAATAGCAATCTCATTACAGTTCTGTTTTTTTTTGAAGAGAGTTTTAAGAAAGAGGTGTCTATTGAATGCCCATAAAGTAAACAGCTTGTGAGGCCTTGGGATGTTTTATAATTTGGAACAGTAGAAGCAGTAAGCAAAAATACAGACACCACTCTGACAGCTCCCTCGTAATGCAAAACAATCAGGGGATTAAATAGCAAACCACCCACCCACCCAGCAATCAGACTTCAAAAGTGCCGCATCACAGAAAAGCACTTTGCCAGCTCCTATGAAAGGGTAAGTCTGTAAGATAAGTGCAAGGTTACAATATCAATAAGGTAGGGTGCCAAGTGGTCAGGGTTAGGATGCCAGATGGTTATGATGTCAAGTAGGTAGGATGTCATAATGCAAAGTGGCAAGGGTGTCAGTTAAGTGATAGAATATTAGGGTGGTTCAGGGTGAATGCAAGAGATCAGGAGGGTTTGTGGTCTGGAAAGGTGCATTTTATTGGGTCGTGAGGGACCAGGTGGAGGTCAGGTCTAGAGATTGGTGAGGGAGTTGGGAATGAAGAGAGAGAGCATTGGTCTGGTGGGCACTGGCGGGGAGATTAGTTTGGATAAAGGTATGTCTGATCCAGTGGTAGGAGTGGGGTATGTTCAAGACCCAGGGTGCTGGGGATGTTGGGGTCCGGTGGTTGCAATGTTGGTTTCTGGGAGAGGGGAGTGATTTTAGATCAGACTGTGGGGATGCCTGGAGTATGGGAAGGTTTAATTGAGGATGGGTATGGTAAGTTAAGGGTTAGTTGAATAGTTACTCAGGGGTTGGGCTAGATGTTTAATCATCACACTTTTTCTGAGTAACTAATCATTTAACTGCAGCACGACATTCCAGATTTTCTAATGTAAATGGTTACTTCCTGAGTAGTCTAGGCACAGGGGAATTATCCAATGAAATCTTCAATTTATGGACAATTGCTTTGGAGTCTTCCACAAATGGGATTTTGCAGGGTGCCCACATATAACTCCCATCTATGCTAAGCATAGCCACTGGAAAATCTGGGCTATTATTTCTGCTTTCTGAATGCAAGTGAATTTGTTTTTATAGTACCTGTGACAAAATGCTGACACTTATGTAGATAGGCATACCTGATTTAGATACAGTTTCATATAGCTGCAGCAATTAAATATATCCCTTTTTTTCCTGTGGCAGTGATAACAAATAGCCATTCCTGGCTAAATGTTACAGTAAAGTCAATGACAACCAATTGCCTGAAATGGATTCCCTTGATATGTCTCTGTCCATGGGTCTTTGC
This sequence comes from Hemiscyllium ocellatum, assembly GCF_020745735.1. NCBI lineage: Eukaryota > Metazoa > Chordata > Chondrichthyes > Orectolobiformes > Hemiscylliidae > Hemiscyllium > Hemiscyllium ocellatum. Next base: position 23,829,220 of record NC_083431.1, read on the forward strand.
AGTGTGGTGGTGATGTCCCTAACTCTGGACCAGGAGACCTGGGTTCAAGTTCCACCTGCCCCAAGAATGCATAATTACATCTCTGAACGTGTTGATTTAAAAAGAAATGTTTGTTTTGAAAGTCGGTAAAGGTAAGTTATTTAGTGGTTAGAATACATCAATATCTGTGGACTGATAGACTCCAGAATTGAACTGTTGAGGAAAGGTTTTGGCAGACAATAGTAACATTTGACATCAACTCCTTGATGGAAGTTGCTGTACTCTCAAATTTGATTGTGGTCTTCAAAGAAATTCCTGCAATATTTTAAAATTCCTATGCATAAACCATATGCTTCAGATTTATTATCTATATTGAAAGTTTATGTACATAATAGAGTTGAAAGTCTGAGCATCTATCCATTAAAAGTCCTATCACTTTTCATTTTGTGTGCAACAAAGGTTGTTAAAACATACATTTTAACTCCTTGAGAACTGATTTTTATTTTATTGTTTTTCAAGTATCATACCTTAAGTACATTCCTGTATCTTATCGCTTCTAAGTATTATTCAATCAGTAAATAAAATTGACTGCTAATTTTAGCCTTTATAGAGAGGTTTAATGTCATAGTGCTTTCAAACATGTCAGGGAAGTGTGGTGAACATCCTCAGAAACCTCATATTAAAGAAGCTGTCTCGCACATAGCACTACTGGGACATCTTTATACCAAGGAAAATATGACTGTTTCTGCACACAATATTAAACTTTTCACCCTGGTCCAAGATTTTAGCAAATATTTTGCTTCTTTTTGGTCCGCTATACTTTATAAGGAGAGAGAAACAGTGAAAGGTCTGAAGAAATGTCACTAGACTCAAAACATTAACTCAGCTTTCCCTCCACAGATGCAATCCAGAGCTGCTGACTTTCTCTACAATTTCTGTTTTTGTTTTCAGATCTTCAGCTTCTGCAGATCTTGTATTTTAGAGTCCTTCTCTTACTTGGTCCCTCTTACTTGCATCAAGCTTCTCTATAAATACATTAATAACTCTGCCTCACTATCTTAGCATTTGGAATTAATTTTTTAACAATCATCGTGGTAGCTGTAAGAAGTGACCATGTTTTGTTTCTTTAAAAAGTACTTTACCTGAAAATGCCAACAGATGTGTTTATACATCTGGAGAAACTGTATTATGCAGTCAGTGATAGTATATGTTTTGATATAGATTGCATTGGCTGACTTGTTAATTAGCCTGTGTAATCCAGAATCCCTTAATTTGTTTGAAGTTCACATCCATTTGTTCATAAGCATGAAATTCTGCACGAAGTCATTCAGTGATGTGTCTATAGTTCATGCCACTGGCTGATATGCTATAAGCTTTATTCCCATTGCCTAGGTTAACAAGCTGATCCCTTAATGCACAATACAGACCTACAAGCTTAACCTTATCCCCTCCCTTAAGACTTTCACTGGCTTGCTAATACTACTTTGAGCCACGCTGGTCATTGTACTGTATGAATCCTTTCAAATTCACACAATTTCCTGCACAGCAGTGTATATAATAATGCTGGGAGCCAATATGTTTCTATAATTGGACCTGTTGTGGGGCAGAGTCCAAAGCAATTAATCCAACCTCTTTTCTTGTTTGCAGTCAGATAGAGCTGACAAAATACAGAGTAATTGGAAATGAACAGCCTATTTCTACCTTAAATTAATATTTTCCTCTTCTGATTTAATTTTGCCTGGCAACAGTGACACGACCAGACAATGTCAAGTGTTTGGTAATCTGGTACAGTTCCTTAAAGAGATGAGGTTTTCTTTTACAAACATCCAATTTTACTTTCCAATATTTTGAGAGTCTTGACTGCAATTTTGAAATAAGGAAGCCATTTTAAATTTCCATGGAACTTATTTTCCAAATTTCTTGAGCTTTTATATGTTGGTTATCCAAGTAATATTCTTGACATATAACATTATGAATCAAATTATACATGCTTTATTTTAACAAAATGTTAAAATTGTAAATTGACCAGCAATCTGCTATTTTAAGCTGGACCAAGCTAAAGAACTCCCTCTTATTGTAAACTGACAGAATAGAAACATCTCTCACCAGCAAGCTAGATAAAAGATGAAAACAAAATCATGTTTCAATAGTATTTAAACATGAAGATAGGAATTAGGAGGAGGAGTACGGCATTTGGCCTTTAAAATCTATTTTTCCATTCAAATGTCTGATCCATTTGAGTTTCAAATTCCGCATGACCACTTACCCAATAATCTTTCATCCTTTGTTGAGCCAGGATCCTTTTACCTGTAGCTTAAAAATATTCAGTGACTTCACTTCTATCACCTTCTGAGGCAGAGGTTGTGTAAACCTCTGAGAGAAAACATTTCTCCTCATCTCATTCCTAAACCCCTCATTTTAACAACAGGGCTTTCTAATTCTAGACTCACCCACAAGAGGAAATATCCTTTCCACTTCCATCTTGTCAAAGCCATTCAGGGTCTTATACACCTCAGTCACTCTTCTGAATTTCAGTGAAAACAAGCCAGTCTGCCCAGCCTTTTCTCATAAGACATCTGAGCATCTCAATGCCACACTCAGCTAAAAGTTGTCTTAATGTTGTGGGCAGTTATTATCACATAAGAAGGAGGTGCAGAAATTGGCCATATAGCTCCTCAAGTCCGAACCGCGATTCAGTGAGACCAATGTTAATCTCCTGACTTAATTTCACTTTCACTTGTAATAAAAGCCAACAGACCATTTGATTTAATGCTGTACCTGCACATGTCAGAGGTCACCCAAGTTCTTCTGAACATGAACATGAAGCTTACAAGAATAGCTCTAGTAAATGCATGTGCATATTGCCAGATCCATTTTCCTGGTGGATGTGATATATGATATATACAAAGTTCAACATAAGAACCTAAGAAATAGGAGGAGTAGGCCATTCAGTCCATTAAGCCAACCACACCACTATATAAAACCTTGGATGGCCTGCTTAAAGTTTTAATCTCCTATTTTATGTCAGCTCCTCACAACCCTCAACTCTGTAATTTTTCAAAAGTATATCTACATCCTCTATAATGCTTTCAGTCATCTACCCTCCACTACTTTGAGAGAAAAAAATTCTTCTATCTCGGTTTAAGTGAGTGTCCATTATTCTGTAGCTATCTCCCCTAATTCTAGATTTTCCTACTAGTGGAAGCATCTTCTCAACACCTTCCCTCTCCAATCCCCTCAAAATCTTCTGTTGCAATAAGATCAACCTTCGTTCTTCTAAACTCTAATGGATAAAAGTCTAATCCATTCTTGCTCAATCACAGGAAGCAGCCCAGTGAACCTCTTTTGAACTGCCTCCAATGTCAGTATATCCTTTCTTAAGATGGGGTCCAAAACTGTACACAGTAGTGTAGATGCAGTCTCACCAATACATTGTACAGTTGTGACACAACTTCCTTATTTGTAAGAGTCAATAATGGCCAAAATTCCATTTACCTTCTTAATTCCTTAATGCACTAAATTTCTTTTGCACTGCATACTCAATTTTTGTGGTTTATACACAAGCGTATTCAGAAACCTTTGTGCTGCACTGCACATTTTGGAGTTTCTCTCCACTTAAATAATAGCCTGTCGTTTGATTCTGCCTAGCGATGTATATGACTGCACACATTCCTACATTAAACGCTATCTACCAAGTGTTTGCCCACTTGCTCAAACTATCTATATCCCCTTGCAGATTTCTCATGTCCTTAAAGATCTTTCTCTGTTTAGAAGTTTCATGGTTCTTAAAATATTTCGCTTTTCTATTTTTACTCCCAATGTGAATAATCTCAATACTCTACATGTTAGATTGCATCTAATTTATCACTGAATCAGGAACAAGACAAAATGTTGAGGGTCTGGTGTCAGACTGGGGTGGACAAAGTCAGAAATCACACGACACCAGCTTATAGTCCAACAGGTTTGTTTGAAATCACAAGCTTTTGGAGCACTGCTCCTTCGTCAGGTGAAGTGAAAGAATTGAAGGGGGTCAAGGAGCTGCGCTCCGAAAGCCTGTGATTTCAAATAAACCTGGAGGAACAAGACAAGTCAAAATGACCCTGAAAAGTCCTTTTCAATACCATCTGAAGTGTCAAAATTAGAAGAGTTGCCGTACAAAACTAGTCAAACAGCAAGCTGACATGTGATCCTCACAAATTATGTTTATAAACAAAAGAAAGAATTGTATTTATGTAGCACCTTTCACATCTTCAGGCAGTTCTAAATCCCTTTACAGCCAGTGAAGATTTTTTCCACTGTAGTCACTGTTGTAATAGAATAGCCAATTTATACATAGCAAACTCCTAAAAACAGCAATGAAATGATTTAATAATCAGATCATCTGTTTTTAAGTGATACTGAATGAGGGAGAAGTATTTCCCATGGTACAAGTATAATTCCCTGGCTCTTCCTCAAAACAGTATCACAAGATCTTCTTTGTGATTTGTAAGCGAACTTTCATGTGTATTCAATAACATTCCTTCATATGTCCAAGCCAAACCAGCAGGACAGGCCAGCAGCAGGGAGAATATGTTGTACAGTCAGGTCAGAGTAGCCCCGTGAGCCTCAATATTGACTCAGAACCCCCTAACATTTGAATAATACTTAGTCAAGCCATTGCACCATCCATTTTTCCTCAGCTGATGTACCTATACACTTGCATGTTTAACACAACTTAGAGGAAATATTGAGAGGATCAGAATTTCACAGAGTTTATCATCAAGGGCGGTCGTTGTATTGACTGGGCTGTGAATGACAAAGTTTCCAAATGGGGCTTCCAGCAAATGGTGAATTCATGTGAAAATGTAATCTATTGAATCTGATCCTCAGTAATTACTTGTCATTTATGCATTTGTCTATGGACACAAATAACATTAATGACAACCGCACACTCCTACCTTCACTCCAAGCACTGCTTTTCATACAACTATGTGGCCGTAGTACTAGAGTAGGCAAGACAGGTTAAAAAGAAATCCAGCAAGCTAAAACTGAGCATCTAAGCAGTGATAGCCTACTCAATGCAATCATAAAAAAGTGTAGCTTTGACTTTTTTAAAAGCCATGCAGCTAAGAAATTTATAATATGCAAGAATTAGTTCAAAAACTGAGTTGGAAGATGAGAGACTGAATGAAGAAAGGTGATTGCAAAGTACTAGTCAATCACAAAGCAACAGTCTACAAGATAGTAAGGAAGTAATTATTATAATTTAAACCTTTTCTTGCTATAGGAAAGACATTGTTAAACTTGGAAGGGTTCAGAAAAGATTTACAAGGATGTCGCCAGGGTTGGAAGGTTTAAGCTATAGAGAGAGGCTGAATAGGCTCTGGTTATTTCCTCTGTAGCATCAGAGGCTGAGGGGTGACCTTATAGAGGTTTTTAAAATTATGAGGGAACATGGATAGGGTGAATAGTCAAGGTCTTTTCCCTGGTGTGGGGGAGTCCAAAATTAGAGGGTATAGGTTTAAGGTGACAGGGGAAAGATTTAAATGGGACTTAAGGGGCAAATCTTTCACACAGAGGGTGATGTATGTATGGAATGTACTTTCAGAGGAAGTGGTGGAGACTGGTACAACTACAGCACTTGAAAGGCATCTGGATGGGCATATGAAAAGGAAGGGTTTAGAGTGATATGTGTCAGATATTGGCAAATGGGACTGGATTAATTGAGAATACTGGTTGGCATGGACAATTAGACTGAAGTGTCTGTTTTCATATTGCACATCTCTATGATTCCTTTGTTTAGAATTGTCTTACTTATCAAGAATAAACAATGTACTTCTTTCATTGCAGAATCTAATGTATAGTCCTAGAAATATTGCCAAGTATTCATCTGGAATAGACAGGCAGAAGGCTGGAAGAACACTGCCAGCCCAAGCAGCTTCAGGAGGTGGAGATGTTGACATTTCGGGTGCAACTCTTCTTCAGGACTGGGGGTGGGTGTAGGGGGAGGTGCAGATAAAGTGGGTGGCAGGGGCAGTTTGGTGATATGGGGATAGGTGAAGACAGGTAGGGGGTAGGACCTGGTTGGTCAATGGGAAGAATGAATCCAGTTGGTGGCAGAGAGGAGTGGATGGGAGGGGGACAGATTGGGAAGGGAGGTTATTTCAAATTGGAGAATTTAATGTTGTGTCCTCCAGGCTGTAGGCTGCCCAGGAGGAATATGAGGTGTTGTTCCTCCAATTTCCGGTGTGCTTCATTGTGATTTTGAGCTACTGGGAAAGACCAAGTGTGCACAGCAGAAGATGTGAGCAGCTTTGGTTTGAATGTCAGAGCAAGGATACATTGGATAGAATTGGAATTTAGAAGGCTTTAGATTTTGGCACAGGACTATTACCAGCCTTTTCTTGGTAAACCAGTTATTGAGAAATGATTAGAAATTGGGAAAACTTAAAAGGTACTTCACACGTTCTACCTGTTATCTTTCTTGCGTTCTTTTGCTGTTTCCAAGTTATGGTGACGCATCACCATGTTCTCAAAGACAGTTAAGGATGGATAAAAATCCTGGCCGAGACACTACCATCCACATCCTGTGAGAGGATCGCAAATGTTCTGATTTTAAAAGGAATTCACTTTTACTCTGGATTCAACCTCCAACACAGCTAACTTAGCACCATGATCCCACTGTCTTCTCAGCAATATAGTAGCAATCTCAATAAACCAAACGCTTTCAAGATATGAGTACAGTGTGTTTTAACAGATGTCAGTACATTCTCAGCAAGACACAGATTCATTACCATAATGGTGTTCTCATTAGTAGAGGCTACAATACTACAGAAGGTACACGTATAAGTTTCATGGTTTCATATTATGAAAGTTTGCATAGATATATTGTTAAACCATGAAAAGTGCTTGTCAATACCCATTGTCAATTACATGCCCCAACACTTTCAGTCCGTAAGCCATTGCTGGTCAGTAACATTACAACCAAAAATTAGAAAGGCAGACAAAACGAACAGGATGGATTTCACTGTCACAAGTGTCACCTTCTGGAATAGATTACTTTATTGACTAGTGAACTATGACAAATCCAATCTGTTGTGTTCATCATTTTTGCATTTTAGTACTGCTAGCAACAGGTCAAAAATTGAAAGTTTGGATAAATAAACTTTGGTGCCAGTCTTTTGATTGGAATTTTATTTTTGATTACCTTCAGTAACATATAGACTGTAGACTATTGGTAAATCCAAGGAAACTACTGGCTCCCTGAGCAGGTTTACTGGGGTCTGACAGCAGGATGAATGGGATGTATTGAGACACCTAGGAGTGTGGAAACTACATTCAACTCATCCAAAGAATGTAGAATGGATGAAAATGTAGCTGCTTTAATCTTATTTAATTTTCATAACTTTACGAACAATGTAGCCAATTTAGTCAAAAATAATAAACAACATTGAAGACACACCAAACAGCTGAGGTAGTCAACTTTCCTCCTGTTCTGATGAATTATCACTGACCTTAAATGTGACTTCAGTTACTCTTTCCACAGATGCTGCCTGACCTGAGTGTTTCCAATATTTTCTTACCATTGTTTTCATGGGTAGATTGATAATCCAGTACAAATTGAAGGCAGCAATCTGGTTATAATAAAATGGAGACATTACAAACAGAAAGCAACAACAAACTGCATTAATGTAGTGTCTTTACTCGTTAGTGGCAATGATTTAAAGTGGGAAAATCCCAGAGGTCACAAATGGTCAAGGGTAGAGATTTCAGAAGACAGAGAGATGGCAGAAATTGGGAGGGTTTGGATTTTGGAAATATTATATACAAGAAAGAATGAGAATTTAAAGAGTGCAGCATTGGTGACCTGGGAGCCAGCATAGATCAGAAAGCACAGTGATCGTAAGTGAACAGAACTTGGTGTAATTCAATATACACGTAGCAGAACATCATCCTCAAGGTTTAAGACATGATATGAATCTTTTGATTTGAGTACTCCTTTATTGTTATTTCCTACTATCAGATATTCAGAATAACATCAGTCTAATAAACTGTAACAAACAGGCTGATATCTTCAGATTAATAATATTCCTTGCTCATATCAATTTGATAGGCAGTTCTTCAATTCATAGAATCATAGAATCCCTACAGTGCCGAAGCAGGCCATTCGGCCCATCAAATTCACACTGACCCGCTAATCCCATCCCATCCCAGACCCACTCTTCCTACCTTATCCCAATTCTAAAATGTTCAGGGTTAGAAAACAATACAAATTAACTCTAAGGCATTACCTTCAGATGTTTATGGATTGTTTCACAAACATTTAAGCATTTTCACACATTGATATGCATAACTATTTCTGATTAAGGGCTTTTGCCCGAAACGTCGATTTTCCTGCTCCTCGGATGCTGCCTGACCTGCTGTGCTTTTCCAGCACCACTCTAATCTAGACTCTGTCATCTCTCTGTCTTCTGAAATCTCTACCCTTGACCATTTGTGACCTCTGGGACTTTCCCACTTTAAATCATTGCCATTAACAAGTAAAGACACTACATTAATGCAGTTTGTTGTTGCTTTCTGTTTGTAATGTTTCCTTTTTATTATAACCAGATTGCCGCCTTCAATTTGTACTGGATTATCAATCTATCCATAAAAACAATGGTAAGAAAATATTGGAAACATTCAGGTCAGGCAGCATCTGCAGTCCTAGTTTTTACCTGCACATATGAGTGGCCTATTGACATTTTGTTTTTTTTTCAAAAAGCAAGTTAGATCTCCCAAAACAATTCTATAATGGTACAGGTAAGCAATCACAGTGAGTTTGCATTTGTTATTGCTATATTTTAAGCAAGCTTGCCAAATATTTCTAATTCAGTTTGTACAAATGTAAGTGTCTTTGATAATTGATTGAAGTTTTTAGAAATTAAGCAGTCATTTATTCAATTCCACAAAGATTCATGGAAATGTCATGGCTGAACCAAACTGCTATAGATAAATAGATAAACTGCTATAGATAAACCCAGAAGTAGCAGATTAAGAGATATTATTGAAGTATCTTAATCAAATAAAATTAATATATTGTTTAATATTAAAAATGCATTAAGCTTGCTTTCATTCAGTTTCTCTCTCATTTGACCTAGTGGAAACACACTCACTTCTTGAGCTTTAAGTTAGGGGTTCCAACACCACTAAGGGCTTGAGCATATAATCCAGGCTTTGGCAATCCAATGCAGTAATGTCATCATGCAGTCCCTCAGCTGAGATATTAAATGAAGCTGACGTCTGCTATTCAGGTGGACTTAAACAAATACTGATCGCAACATGCAAACAAACCTCCACATTGGTCTATGTAACAGCACTTTGAAATGTAATTCATTGGTTGCAAAATCCAATGGGACTTTCTTTGAGCTTGTTTTCTGTTTTGATTCCATAGTGAAAGTTGAATTGGAGTTGGTCACAGCCTTTGTGTCTTCCAACACAAAGTGCTTGGCAAGGTTCCCAAGCAGCAGCAAGCACACTGAGGTTTGGACCTTCTGACAGCTAGTGCTTGAGGGTTTGTTACAATGGGCACATCACTCATGGTGTATTCCAATGTCAGTCACAACAGCATTGATGATGTTCGGAGCCATGGAGGAGATGCCAGTATCAGAATGTATTATATCAGGACTTTAGGACCTTGGAGTAAATTTCTAATGGTGTCATGAAGTTGCACATCACTGAGTATAAATACCACAGCATATACAGCATTTGAACATTCTAGATGGATCACTCTGGATGAACACTACACCAGACTTTCTGGAAGAAACGCAGGCAGAACATGGGCATAAACACATGACAAAGATAAATTAATAACTATATATTGTAACTATAAGTCAGTCTGATGTATCTATGATTATTGTGTAACACAGTATTCAGAATTAATACGATGTATCCTCTTTTATTAAGCAGCATCACACCACACAATAAAAGAGGATGAACCTGTTTGTCATTTAGTATTTGTTAGTCACATTTTCCTTGAACTTCTCCACTTCTTTTCACTGTAACTTTATTCACTATTTTCTTGCTGTCCTTTTTGGGGGATGGATTCTCCTCTTCGGACATAGTCACATTCACTTTCAGACAAAACAAAATTCAGAATTTGAGAAATAAGAACACTCTGCCTCTCCTGAAGGAGCTTACTGTCTACGGTCCTGTTCAGATGATCATTTGCAATGTGTAAGCTTGGCTGATAAGTGTAATTAGCATCACAGTAAGTGCAATTTTGTTCTTAGCCACTGGTGAATTTTTGGACCATTTGACAAAGGGCAATTTCTAATTGCAAATTCAAGTTCAATTTTACCACTGGTATTAACTTTGCTGTTCTTAAACTAAATTGTTGCATAATACCCGGCATTCAATTAACAGATGGTCATCTATCTAAAATTTTGTTAACTTTTCAACATATTAAATTTTGGATAAAAAGAGTGAGTCATGAAGACAATTACACTGAAGTATCGTTCAATATTTTCTGATAGAGAGCCAGAAACGTACATCTACATCCTAATCTGCAAAACTCTCTCACCAAACAGTAATTAAGTATTGAAAGGCTTCATTGTAACAATTCGAATTTGTGACCTTAGAGGAACAGGTCAGCCGAACCATAGCCCTTGAACAGTAACAGTAGGATCTGGGGGGGCCCACAGCACTAGTTTCAGCAGATTAAGCTGAATGGGCAAGGAGGCACCTGCTCCGCAGATCCCCTGGTGTCCATCAGAGGCTCCAAGCTGAGGTCATCCCTATCATTAACTTTCCCCAGGGGCCTCTTGAACACAGCCCCCTACCTCTCTGAGTGAGATGCTGGCCCCAGACGAACTTGGACTCCTCAGAAAGTTGGGACTACCAGCAGCATCCATCACTTTTGCCTGGTGTACCTGGAACTATAGAGCACTTTTAGATAGATTTCCTTCAGAGAAAGGAAACAAAATCTTACTTTCAAACACATTTTCCATTTGGCGGGGACCGGGACTGAAATGCCTCACAAAATCCAACCCTTGGTTTGGTGACAGACATTTCACTTTGGTCACAACTGGCAAGCAGATGAAATTGTGCTTCAAATTCTTCTGATTTTCAGAAGTGAAATTGTGGTTCAAGTTGCTGCGCAACCTTATTTGCATAATTACAAATGTCAAATCTTCAATGCACCAACACAATGGGTCACCATCGAAGAATGTAATTGTTATTTTTTCTCCTCTTGCAGTAATAAGATTCATCGATACATTATTAGTATGGTAATCTGGTATGGCTTTATTAATGTAACTGCAAGTAAGATAATGACAGTAAATAAGCATTTTAAATTAGATTTCCCATCAGTGAATAAACTGGTTGTAAATAACTGATTTTAACGAGTTTCATTGGTGTTCAATAGCTTGCTTCTAAGTATTCATTTTCCAACATTTTAAAACCTTTAGAAAGGTATTTGCCTTGTGCAGAAAAACACAGGTTAAGATCCCCCCTCAAGGTCCATGAACATTTGCAATTAGCTGCAACTTGTGTCCGTTAATTCAGCTAGGAGTGCGCAATGTTCCTTAGAAACTTGATTTGCACTGCAAGTTACCTGCACTTGAAATTCCTGCTTTCCTGCATCAAGCTATCTGCTTTTAGGCAGGTTTTGCAAAGCAGAAACTCTGCTTTTTGGAGTTGCATGGTGGCAAAATCCTCACAGAATGTTGTTCCAATCATGATTAAAATAACAAATGCCACAGGTAATAATTATCATTCCAACATCCTTCAAGCAAAACTTGGCCTTTTCCATTTAAATCCTGAGTGAATGGTCAGCTAGTTGATCCACAGGACTACATTTCACAGAATCTCAGGGTCTCCATAACCCTGTGGGGTAAAGCTTATGGATGGGGCTGGAGGGAACAGGGGATAACAGATTGTCTTTAATTTCAACATCTGCTCCTCAGCAACTTAAAGCTAGGACTAGCATCATTTGCTTGAAAGTGAGGCGTCCATCCCTTTCTCAGGAGAAAGTCCCATCATAGACAGCAGCTTCCCAAGCAGATACCAAGCAGGTCTGGAGTCTCAACCAGACACCTGGAATCAGCTGCCAATACTCAGAATATAGCAGCCCTACAATGCTAAGGAGTGCTGGTATATCCAGACCCGGACTCACGGCAATGGCACTGGGAGGGTTCAGAGGGTGGGGTGGAGATTGGGATGGTCCAAGGAGCCAGGGGAAGTGTTAAAGGGGGAAATGACTTTGAAGGAGAGGGAGTGTCCTGATGGGCCTAGGGGACATATGAAGGAGGCCCCACCTAATATCAGTCCATGGCAGCTACAGATGCTGGGCATGCTGTACGGCATTAGTCTCCTAGCACCTCAGATAAAAAATACAATGGCAGCAGTGCACTGGGCCTTTGGGTCACCACTCATTGATAGCAAGAGGCCAATGAGTAAGTTATCCAATGTTTGCCCTTCCCCCACCTGTTAAAATTCAGGCATGTCTGTTGACAAAAGGAAGTGGGGGCAACAGAAACCAATTGTTGGACCTTCTGGACTCACCCCAACTCTGCCTTCATACAGACTAATCCATCAACTCATTTCTTGACCCATAGGTTCTGTCCAACCTGTTGAGCATTTCCAGCACTTAGTATCAGGTTTCCAACATCTACAATAGTTTAATATGATATTAGCATTGTATTTACATTCTATTCTCCTGATTATACATTTCCCTCTTCTGATTTTAGTTTCCTTCATTTCACTGCCACTTGTACATTATTTTTGGCTTCATCACCCCACTACTGTTTTATCCTCAACTCAGCTGAAAATGTGTTGCTGGTTAAAGCACAGCAGGTTAGGCGGCATCCAAGGAATAGGAAATTCAACGTTTCGGGCATAAGCCCTTCATCAGGAAAGCCCTTCATTATCCTCAACTCAACGTTGTGGGATTATCTAAGGTATTGCAATAGAAGCATGATCTGTGAAATGACCTCATGGTTTTGACTTAAACACAATGGCCCACTCCATCTGGAAAGAACAAATTCTTATAAGATTCTTCTTCAGATAAAAAACTGGAACCCCCGAGAGTTCTAGCTGCCTACCTTGCAATGTGCAACATTAGCATTGTAACCTTCTCGAACTGTAGTTTACAATAGCTCAATGTCTGGTTATATGTCAAAACCTGCATTATTTCCTTACTTGTGAGTGTCATGAAGGTATGTATTAAAAAAAGTATATAAACCTGCCATATTACACTGTCCCTCAAATGAAATTTGACTTCCTGACATTAATGCTGTTCATCCATCCTATGAGAAACATCACACACAAGGTTGGGCTCACTCTCAGAGTGAGAAGCCGAAGATATTCGCCAATTAACTGCACTGAATAGATAGCATTTTTTTTAAAAAATGTGAAATACTTGAATATAGTGCAGATAGACAAGCACTTGCTTTCTATGCTCACTGTCAGTGTTTCATACAAGATGAACTCAGAGGTTCTAAACCAACAGAACACAAAACTTCTCATTTTGGCACAAACTAGAATTGCACTTACTGTTTCCTCAATATTAAATTATATAACATCAAGTGGGATAAAACAATATTCACAGCAGCTGACTGAGGAGAGCTGTTCTGGGGCTGAGGACTGTTGGGGCAGATGAGGAGTTTTTTTTGCCAAACTAAGAGCATTTGATACTGACAGCAGGAGGCAAAAGAAAACATCATTGCAGCAGCGATATTCTGAAACTCAATAAGGCATAATAGTTCAACAAGTAACTATGTTTGTTTAACAGAGTCATACAGCACAGAAACAGACCCTTCAGTCCAAATCATCCATGCTGACCAAGTTTCCAAAACTAAACTAGTTGCATTTGCCTACATTTGGTCTTTTCCCTCTTAAACCTTTCCTATTCGTGTCCAGGCAGTTCTTCTATAATGCAATGCTTGTGTTCTTATGCAACCCTACGTTACAGAAAAATCATGCTTTGGAAACAGCACTTAAAGTATTGGTGATGCAACTGCATTACAGCCAACACACATTTTAAATGTTCGCACTTCACAAAGAGCATCCCCAATTGTAAATCACGTTATAGGAAATTATGGCCTTCCCTGAGTGAGATCTTGACATGGAACCATGTATGCAAATGGCCCAGATCCTTCCCCTGCAAGTTCAAACTCAAGGTCAGCCCTGATTCTAAAACATCGAGCCTTTTGTGCTCTGAGGAGTTTAGCGACTGTATCCAGAAAAGCTTGAGGGATACAAAATCTACCAGCTTGAGAAACAAAAAAGTTGAAAGTTTAAGTTCTTTGCACACAACCCAGTCCTTCAAGATGGTTAGTTAAAACTCTATGAAAGAGAACTTCTTTCAAGCTGGCCTTTGAGGCTTTAGGAAACTTGACTATGCAGTTATAAGCTATGATTTTATTTGCTTGTATAGAAACACATTGAATGGAGTATTCCATTTTTGCCCATATTATAATTCCTTTACTAGGAGCTCTAAGAATACTCCTTGCAGTCTGTGCTCTCGGGACTACATACAGTTTCCTGTATTGAAGGAGTTATTGCATCTTTCTAAGGACTTCATAGAACTGACTGTAGATTTACTCAGTTTCACATAAACCCCTTGAATTTTTAATGAAACAGTTCTGCTTTGTAAGTGAACCCCTTACACTCGGATTATACATTTCTTAACAGTTCTAAAGGATCTCCCTTGCTTAGAATCAATTGTTTTACACATCTATCTTCAAACAAGACTTCTGCAAAACCTGAAACCAAAATTGTTCTTAAAAATGAGTGTTTAACCGAAGCCAAAGCAAATCCTCCACATCCTTCCATCCAAAACCTAATGCATAACTGTTTACTCTGTTCACTCATAAAACTCACCCAAAGTTTCCATTAACCTCCAAGAACTCTCTGTCATGCTGTTTTTTTAAAATAATCAGCATGGCTAGAAATACTTACAAGTTAATCATTAAACCTCTTCACTCACAAAAAAACCCCACATGCCACAAGTTCAATATCCAAACTCTAAAACAAATGATATTAGAATTGACAAAACTCAATCACTTTATGTCACAATCTCCTCCACAACTTGCTTTATTACTGATCTTTTTATTGACTGAAAACTTGTTTTCTATGTAGTTCTTTAATATAGATCATAAGTAGCTGAGGCTCCAACGCTAATCCTTCTGGCACTCCACAATTACAGTTTGCCAATCTGAAATTAATCTGTTTTTCCAGACTCTCAGCTCCTTGTCAGTTATCTAATAATTTATCCTCTTTTATAAAGCACCCCCAATGCCATGAGCTCCTGGCTAATGCTGTTATGTTCTCATTTTGCCAACGTTTGTGCGGTATCTTCTCAAACATCTTTTGCAAATCCAATCATACTAGGTCTACTGGTTCTCTTCAATCCAAATTACCTGTCACATTCTCAAAGTACACTAATAAATTTGTCAAACATGATTTTACTTTCACAAAACATGCTAACTCTACTTTAAACTACTTCCTCAATAATAGATTCTAGCAATAACAGATGTTAGGCCAACTTGCCCACGGGTCTAAAATAGTCTGTTCACTGGTTGGTTTCAACACATATTGCTCCTTGATATTGCTTTGAGTACACTCTCTGAACTCATCCTCCTTGATCCAACTCGGTTTGTCTAATCAACATGTTTCTCTCCTTTCTTGGATAGTCACATTATGTCTGCAGTTTTCCAATTCGCCAGGATCTTTTCAG
This sequence comes from Hemiscyllium ocellatum, assembly GCF_020745735.1. Classification (NCBI taxonomy): domain Eukaryota; kingdom Metazoa; phylum Chordata; class Chondrichthyes; order Orectolobiformes; family Hemiscylliidae; genus Hemiscyllium; species Hemiscyllium ocellatum. Next base: position 23,844,896 of record NC_083431.1, read on the forward strand.
GGACTAAGAAATGTTCAGAATATTACATTCTTCCTTTAAAATGCAAGGAGGTAGGGCATCAGATCCAGGAGGCTTGCCAGCTTATGATGTTATTAGTTTTCCTTGTTCCTTTCCTCCCAGGATCAGTATTGTTTTATTTCCTCCATTCGTCCCTCTGTTTTGCCTCCTCATTTTCTTTTAGCCTTGGAATGCTTCTACTGTTTTCTACTTTGAAGACAGATACAAACAATTTGTTCAAAGTCTGTGCCATTTTCTTATTTCCCATCATTAATTCCTTTACCTCATGCTCTAAGAGACCAGTGTTCACTTTAGCTACTCCTTTCCTTTTTACATAGTTGGGAAAACACTTATAATAAATTCTTAATTTTTTGCTAGCTTCTGCTCATACTTCAATTTTTCTCGCTTATTATTCTTTTAATTGTCCTTTGCTGGTTTCTAAACCTTTCCCAATTTTCTGGCCCAACACTATATTTTGTCATACTGCCCATTTTCTTACTTTCATTTATTTACCATCTTTCACTTTTTTTACTTAGTCATGAATAAAGCACCCTACTCATCAAATTTTTCCTTCTCAATAGAACTTTTTTGTGTCTATGCTATTAAGTGTCTCCTTAAATATCTACCACTGCTTCTCTTTCATTGTACCTTCCCATTACACTTTATTCAATTTTGGCTTTAGACCCTTGTAATTGTCTTTATTTAAGATTGGGACTCTATTCTCAGATCCACATTTCTTAACCTCAATGGGAAAAGCTGTCATGATATGATCACCCTTACCAAAAAGATCCTAAACCACAAGGTAAACAATTAACATTACCTCATTACACATTACCAATAAAATATTTTCGTTGGTTGGTTTCAGCACATATTGCTTCTTGATATTGCTTTGAATACACTCTCTGAACTCATCCTCCATGAACCAACTCAATTTGTCTAATCAACATGAATGCTAAAATCACTCATGATTCTTACGGTTCCTTTCTTACTTGCACATTTTATTTCTTGATTTATGTTCCTTTCCAGAGTGTAGCTACTTTCAAAAGGGCTGTAAGCTCTTTCCGCCAGTGATGTCTTTGTTATTTCTTATCTCCATCCAAACTGTGTTGACAACGTGATCTTCTGAAGAAAGATCATTTCTCATTACAGTGCTGACTTCATCCCTTGTTCCATGACCTACTCCACCTCCTTTTCCTTTCTTCCTAGTGTTAAGACCAGAAGGTAAAACACAACTGATACAGGTCACACACTGTACATAAGAGACTCAGATTCAGGAATGGAATCGGAGAGGGGAGCACCACCCAGCTCAGATACATTGCAATGACTTTCTCGAATATATTGCTGCTGTACTGATGTATCAAATAAAGCTGGTTTTCAAAGTGAAGGAGAAATGTCAATTGAAGCAATTTAGCCATGTGAGCCCCTGATATAAATTGATCAAATTCTCATTTTGTTGTTTGTAGTTATTTTTATAATGTGATAAACACATGAACATCAATGCTTGCAGGTAACATTAGTTTGATCATTCTCAAGTATATGGCAATTGCTGCTGTTTATGTTTTTACTGTTAATAATTCTGTTATGAGTTAATTTTGTGTATGTGTTTTCTGATGAAAAAATACTAAATGGTACTGTAAATTCATTACTCAATAGGTAAAAGACTGTTGAACCTGATCAAGGTTGTACTGTCCATTGCCTATTGCTGATGACAACTAAATAAAAGAACCTTAATCATTTGCCCCAAGAGACGAATAATGCAGGAAAATGGCCTTCAGAGAATGAAATATGAAAAACTTCCAGGAAACAAATAATTCTAATTGAAACTGAAGGCTGAAATCTATCTTTGAACAGATCCAAGCAACACATATGAAATATGTGATCTTGTCTTTTCCTATGGGGCTCATCTCCTCATATAAGTAGTCGAATGATTTTGTAAAGAATGTCTATCATATGGAATCAGGCACAGAAACAGGCCATTTGGCCGATTGTGTCTACACTGGTTCTATGACAGGGCTCTGCAATTACTCTCACTTCCTTGCACTTTGCCCAAAAGCCTGCAAAACTATATGTCACAAGAAGGGCTGGAAGGTTGACACAGCATCACAACGTTGGATAAACGCATGTCACGGCAAGTAACCACAAGGTCCAGTCTTATATCTCACTCTCGGTCAATTATTCAAAATATGGGAACAGATCAATATGTTTGAAACAGAACTTACAGAATGCAGATCATATTTTTCACATCTAACTTTGGTTGATTGAAGGATAGAAAAGAAAGCAGAGAAATTTTATCTCTGATGTATTAGTAAAGTCAAGTAAAGAACTGGAAGTCCAAACACTGATGTTACTTTCTAACACTCCTCAGTAAAGTACATATGGTGTGTATGTGTGTGTGTGAGTGTGTGTAGCTGCAGTGGAAACCTTTGGTAACAGCAGCCCACGGGCAAAATACTATATTCTTACTCAGCCCTTGCTGAAGGTGGCACAGAGGTGCCAGGTGAAAGGTCAATCAAAAACTTCAGAATAAATAACTGAGCGGGTGCAAGGAGGACAGGGGCAGACAGCAAGCAATTCTGTTATGGCTGTAACCTTTCCTTAGGTGACAGAGAGAAGAGAAAAAAAACTGCTATGGCCAGCATAAAAAGCCCAAATGAAGCAGTGGTTTGGCAGCTGCTGTATAAACGGTGGCTTCTACTTTGATCTACAGTTAAAACAAATCAATAGCAGTGTAATAATACTCAGCATGCTCCGTAATTTTTATATCATTAGTTTTCATTTTCTGCTCCCCATGCATCAAACTTACAACGGCCTCATAAAGTTTATTTAGTATTCTATGAATTCCTAATCAGTTCATTTCATAATGATTCAGAGCAACGCTGAGTTTGTGTCAGAAATCAATAAAACCAACACAGTTTTCCTGATGGCGGTTCAGAGGGATCTATTGTAAGAGAATTATGATTTATGGCTGGGCTGTTCGCTGAGCCACATAACCCGTCAGCCTGACTCACAAGCTGAGATGTTCGCCAATAATGATTTATGCTTACCCTTGTGAGCACTGCTACACGGCACATATGCTGGGTGTTAGCGGAATCATCTCTCATTGGGGTGATATTGCTGAGCCCGCTGCCATTGCTGCATGATGAATTCAGAGCAAATCGCTCTGCAGATGAGCGGGAGGATGGTTCAATTTTCAACTGTGCAGGTGCCATTTGTCTTTACCAATCCTGTCAAAGACTTTTTAGTCACAAGAAGCCTGTGTGCAAAAGAAAAAGAAAAGCAGCCCGATTTTTAAAACCACCAGATGCAAAGAGTAAGCGCATTTTGCTTTCCTTCCAACCATGCAAAGCAAACAGAAACTTGTGTCATGCAAAAGTCACCTCTGGGCCCACTATTAAGGAGTGTTTCTCTTCCAGAGCTGCAACAATGGATTGTACCAGGCGCACATAGGGAGCCACACTGAGTTTCCACAGTGCCACTGGTGTTTGTTGCAAAAGAATTACCACAGATTTTGCCAGTAAACTCTTTGACAATCTAATCCAATCTACCTTTCACTTTGAAGAATATTTATGAAATATAAGGCACTTTCGGGTCTCAGTGTTTGGAATTTTTCATCTTAGTGCCCTGGTTTTTAATATATTACACCACGAAATGGTCAGCACCAACTGGTAAACCTGCTTCAGGTTTCCAAGCTTCCAGTTAAATAACACTAGGATTTTAAGGCATGTTTTCAATATCTCAATGCAAGGGTTAAGTGCCATACATATTCAGCCAGGAAAATGATAAGCAAAACAGCATTGCTGATTAAATATATATTTATATACAATATATATGGGGCAGTTTACACTGGGAGGATTGATGTATCATCACTTGTTTGGGGGTTCTGTGGCATTCATTAAGTGCGTCTACAAAGGGAGGGTTAAACAGTGCGGCCTCTTTCTGTGATTCAGCCATATATCACAGAGTGCTCCGGGTTAAACACAAAGAATACCACAACAGATGGATGAAAGGGAGCTGCAGTTCCTTCACCCTGAGTACTTAACCCAGGAAAATTAGTTTCAGTGTTTGTGTCATTTTAAAAAATGAATGTGCAGCTCTGTAATGTGGAAGCAGAAATTTTTCTAAGCCAGTACTGTATGAAATTGGCAAATTTGGCAGCCGTTATTTCATTATGAGACCCAAAAAAAAGCAGAAAAAAATCAATGAAGCTTATAAATAATATTAACGTATGATCATCCTCAAGCATGATCTAACAATCTACTGACTACGTTTAAAATTACTAAATTACTGCTAAGGCATTTCTGCTTAATAAACCTGTAAGGTCCATTGTGTTTTTAATATATCAGGAATAATTGCTATCGAACACTATGGCAGTGGTGTTCCCCCAGGAAATAAACTCACATATTCAGTGTAAAACTCTTCGTATGAGCCAGGGTGGGAAAGATGTGCGGACACCTAATTTCCACCTTCTGATCTGCTCCATCTGGTGAAAACGATTGCCCAGCAGTCCAAAACAAAATCGAAATTGCACCATCTGAACAAGCCTCAACCATAAAACCTCAGTGGTGACAGGTCCCAGCATGCTGGAGGTGCTACAAGCAACCAAGTGAAAATGTAGTTGGGTGTAAGTGAAGGCTAAAAGACTGACTTATTATTTTTGTCCCCTGTAATGTTGAAAATTTGTGTTTTCTTATATTATTGATAGATATAATGTAAAAGAGGGTGAGTAAAATCCTTTAAATGGCCCAGAGCTATGAAAATTTATGCTACACCATTCTCATCTGGATTTGTTTGTTTCAGGGAACCCAGATACAGGAAAAAGTTTCAAGGGCACTCCTTCGAAAATGGAACACACAAAGCTTAAAATTACAGCTTTATAGCAATAATCAGCATACAGAATATTGCAATGAATTTTAATGTTGCTGCTCTGCATGTGCAGACCTTTTAGAATTCAATACCAGATCGTGCTTAGGTTAAAACAATAAAACAAAAGTAGGAAACTCATTACTGTCCACATTAGGTGCTGGCATACTTAATCCTCAATACATTACATTCAGCAGGTGACTGCCTCTAACTTGAAGTATATGGGAGTCTGATGGTTATATTAGTGGACAAGCAATCTAGAGGTCACAAGCTGAAATCCTGCTGTGTAAAATCAAACTTGATGAATTTACTAATTTAGGAATGGACTGAAACCAAACAATGACCATCAAAACCACTGTTCCATTGTAAATCCAACTGGTTCCTCAGTATCCTTTGGGAGTAGAATCTACCATCACTAAGCAGCTTAACCCTATAAGTGACTCATAACGTAGGGGGATGTTTTCACCTTCTACCCAGCTGGATATTGCAGTGGCAGACGTAGCCCTGGGTGACACTGTGTCATAGTGTCACAGTGGTTAACACTGTTACCTCACAGTTCCATGGACCAGGTTCGATTCCAGTCTTGGGCGATTGTCTGTGTGGACTTTGAACATTCTCCCCATGTCTGTGTGGGCTTCTGTTAGGTGGGCTGTCTTCCTCTCACAGCTCAAAGGTGCATAGCTTAAGTGGATTGGCCATGCTAAATTGTGCTGTAGTGTTCAGGATTGTATAGGCTAGGTGGATTAACTATGATAAATGCAGGGCCATGGGGTGGGTCTGAGAAGGATGCTCTGCAGATGGTTGGTGCAGATTTGATGGGCCAAATGGCCTTTATCTGCACTTTAGGGATTCTATGATTCTCAAAGAGGATAGTATCAATGAGCACATGGAGGCATTGTGAAGACAGAGTTGGATGACGGCCCAGAGAGTCAGCTACAGTTCCCTGCTCATACATTTCCTTCAGGTTTGGAAACGTTGTGTGTTCAATTCCCACTCCAGAAACATAATGAAGTCTCACTCTGCAGGGGTGTACACTGGCAGAGGTGCCATCTTTTCAATGAGCCATGCTACCAATGCCAAGTGTGCCCTCTTGGGTGAATACTGTAAAGTTTTCCAGGCATGCTTTTATATCTCAGCTGATGTAATCAAAAATTGGATTGTCCAGTCATGACTATTTACTACTTATGGAGCTTTTCTGTATACAAATTTCTTGTTGTGTTTCTTACACTACATCAAAATGACACTTTGAAATGACTTAATTGATGATGAAACATTTACAGATATACAAGAATCATGAGAGGTGATATCCTATTGCAAGTTTCTTCTTTGTGTGGCCTCATAGGAGCCCAATTTATATTGTACTTTTACTTTCTCATGGGATGTGTGTCATTAGCAAGACATGCATTTGTTATTATTAATAATAATCATTAATCCATAATCACTCGAGAAAGCAGTGGGGAGCCACCTTGAACTATTGTAGTCTGCGTAACCTTGTTATTCCTAAGAGCTGAACTAATCAGACAGGTACCTGACCATCCAAGAAAGCAGTGACACATGACTTGCCACTGGAGCAGATGGTACCTATCATGAAGTGCAGTGCCAACCTCAACGCCAAAATCCAAGAAGAATTTGAAACATTGTTGGACTATCTAAATGGGTGATAGCATTCATTCCCTTTGCCAGAAAACCTTTCAAACCAGCCGTAACATTTGAATTGAATGCTCTGACTGTTGCACTTCAGATCTTGGGGGAACCTTTGTAGAGAACAATGGAGGGAATTTTTGGTCAATATTTCACATGCCCTAACTAATCTGGCTACTTACTGTGAGAATTCAGATCCAAAACCCAAAAAAGTGATGTAGCTAGCATCTGTCTCCAAATAGTGTCCTTTTGCCTACTGAAAGCATTTTTTAAAATATCCCTCCACGGCACATGTGCTTCAATGTCAAGGACATTATTAATTCCCACCTCTCATTCTTGTTGAGAAGTTAGTGATGGTAAGTTAGTGATAGTGTCAACTGAGTTGCTTGCTATTTCTGAGGACAGTTAAGAATCAAAATTTGGAGTCAGTTCTAAGATGGAATCTTGCATTTTCATCAGATGTTCTCACTGTTGTGCTGGAAAGGTGGTGAAACCCCCATTCTGGCTTTTCCACACAGGGCTGAACATATCAAGGCAGCGTGATGGCACTGCTGCCTCACAGAGCCAGGGAGCTGAGTTTGATTCCAGACTTTGGTCTGTGTGGAGTTTATATTTTCTCCATGTGTGTCCTCCAGCTGCTCCAGTTTCCTCCCACAGTCCAAAGTTTAGACTAGATTCCCTACAGTATGGAAACAGGCCCTTTGGCCCAACAGGTCCACACTTACCCTCTGAAGACTAACCCACCCAGATCCATTCCCCTACCCTATATTTATCCCTGACTAATGCACCTAACACTATGGGCAATTTAGCCTGGCCAATTCACCTAACCTGCACATCTTTGGATTGTGAGAGGAAACCAGAGCACCCAGAGGAAACCCACGCAGACATGGGGAGGATGTGCAAACTCCACACAGGCCTGAGGTGGGAAATGAATCCGGGTCCTTGGCACTGTGAGGTAATAGTGCTAACCACTGAGCCACCATGCTGCTATTAGATGTACATGTAAGGTGGATCCGTCATGGGAAATGTAGGGATATGATAGGGAGTAGGTCTGGGTGGGATGCTCTTTGAAGGGTTAGTTTGGACTCAATGGACTGAATGGCCTGCTTCTACACTGTGCTGATTCTATGATTCTACAACATTTCTTCAGTCAGGCAATTTGGAAGGCAGAAGTGGGTGCCTCTCTGAAATCAAGCCCAGAAGTGACAGGGCTTCCAGAACGCAATGGTTGGTGCTGGAATGACAATTTTGCAAGGACCAAGATGTCAGCCATGTGTTTTTTGTGGGAGATCTGGGTTTGGACGTCAAGGGGAGTTGGGGACAGGGAGATCAGAAACAAGGGCAGCGAGGTATCTCTCAGCAGTCAAAGCTTTCCTTTGGTTCAGTCCCACAACCGTGAACAATTTGATGCAATCAGGGGACTTGACTGGCAGCCTGCCCGTAATGGTTTACCAGGCAAGTGGACCAACTCTTTCAAATTCCACCTGAATCTGAGATAGTTACAGCACCAAGGGAAGAAGCCCCAAACTAGTCAACTCATAAGCATTAATTGATCACTTAAGGGTCTCAATTAGCAGCAGGTGGGAAGTTTAAGCTGGAGCTTTCCCATCCAGAACATAATTCAGGAGGAGCAGGAAGACAGCAAGTCTCTGGAGAAACAATATTCCACCTAATTTCCACTTCCAAATCAGCCTGTTCTGGGACCAAAAGATTTTGCCTGTAGATTTGGAAAAGACAACAGATTTCCTTCCCTAAAGGACATCAGTTAACTAATTGGGTTTAAAGTTAATTTCTCAGCTACCATGCTGGGTATTGAACTCATTTCTCTGAATTATTAGGACTGTTGGATTACTAATCCAGTCAAATAATTGCTACACTACCAGTCCCAGTAATTTTCCAGTACAGCTCTCTCAGATGGTTGCTAATGTAGATGCTAGGAGGAGCAGGCTGTCTACACACCTGCAATGGAGATACAGCTCACTGAGGAGATACTATGGAACTTAAGGTCTTGCAATAAGGGCCACTTTAGTCAAAAGAGGCCAATCAACACTGGCACGCCTGCCACTCAGATATCAACTCAGTAGTGCCAGTATTGGTTTAAGAATAGCACAGGGAGGCAACAGGAGTAGGCATCTTGATCATGAGCAGCATCTGATCTTAACATATGTGTGTACAGTAAAATCTACTATCATACAAGGTCAAAGTCTAGTCCATTGTATCTGTAATCTTTGACAACTGATAATCAAACCAGGGAGCATCTATTGGTGGTGCAAAAAGGAAGTTACACATGTCAAATCTCAACATAACAGTCACAAATAACTTGTTATTATTGACTGTACAAGAAACTGGGTAAGTTAATATACTCTGTCTTACCATTTCATTAATGGATAAAGACCTGTTTGTCAGACAGGAGGCAGAGAGTTGGAATAAATGGGTCCTTTTCAGAATGGCAGGCAGTGACGAATGGGGTACCACAGAGTTCAGTGCTGGGACCGCAGCTGTTCACGATATACATTAACGATTTGGACAAAAGAATTCGATGCAATATCTCCAAATTTGCAGATGACGCTTAGCTGGGTGTCTGTGTGCTTTGTGAGGAGGAAGCTAAGAGCTGTAGAGTGACTTGGACAGATTGGCTGCATGAACAAATACTGAGCAAATGCAAATTAATGAGGATAAATGTGAGGTTATCCATTTTGGTGGCAAGAAACAGGAAGGCAGCTTATTATCGAAATGGCGGCGGTTTAGGAGAAGGTGACATGCAATGAGACCTGGGTGTCATGGTGGAACAGTCACTGAAGGTTTGCGTGAAGGTGCAGCAGGCAGTGGTGAAAGTTCATGGCATACTGGCCTTCATAGAGAGAGGAGTTGAGTAACAGAGTAGGATGTCTTGCTGCAGTTATGCAGGGCCTTGGTGCAGCCGTACCATGTGTATTGTGTGCAATTTCATAGTTTGAGGATAAACATGCTTGCTATTGAGGGAATCCAGACTGATTCCAAGGATGGCAGGACTGATATATGAAGAAATGTTGGATCAACTGGGCTTAATCTCACTGAATTTCAGAAAATAGAGGGGGGAGTTTCATAGAAACATATAAAATCCTTTTGGAACTGGACAGGCTAGATGTGGGAAGAATGTTCCTGATGTTGGGGAGGTCCAGAACTAGGGGTCACAGCCTAAGAATAAGGGGTAAGGCATTCAGGACTGAGATGAGGAAGAATTTCTTCACTCAGGAAGTTCTGAACCTGTGGAATTTTCTCCCAAAGGAAGCTGTTGGACCCATTTATTAGATATATTCAGGAGGGAACTGGACATGGCCCTTGTGGCTAAAGGGATCGAGGGATATGGAGAGAAAGCAGGAGTGGGATACTGGAATTGCAGGAACAGCCATGATCATATTGAACGGTGGTGTTGGATCAAAAGGGCCAAATGGCCTACTCCTGCGCCTATGTTTATTTGCTTGTTTATTAATGTTAAACAGTTTTTTCGAACACCTAAAATTAGGAAGATCATGGAAGATAATGCAATACATTATTTGTGGGCGGCACGGTGGCACAGTGGTTAGCACTGCTGTCTCACAGCGCCTGAGACCCGGGTTCAATTCCTGACTCAGGCGACTGACTGTGTGGAGTTTGCACGTTCTCCCCGTGTCTGCGTGGGTTTCCTCCGTATGCTCCGGTTTCCTCCCACAGTCCAAAGATGTGCGGGTCAGGTGAATTGGCCATGCTAAATTGCCTGTAGTGTTAGGTAATGGGGTAAATGTATGGGTGGGTTGCGCTTCGGCGGGTCGGTGTGGACTTGTTGGACCGAAGGGCCTGTTTCCACACTGTAAGTAATCTAATCTAATCTAATCTAACAACTACCAGTTAAAGTTAATTGATAAGAGTCGGTGTTAATTCCCTGGCTACAAATTCCTCTGGAAAATATTGAGAGCATTTACACCCAAGAGATAATCTGAAACATGACAACCAAAAATACCTCAAGTTTAAAAGAGAAAAGAAGCCCAAAAGTGCAGTAGAACAAATTCAGAAATTCTAATTTAAGATACCCAGGAGTGATCACAAAGATATGAATGGAGGGATAGAATTAGCTTATTTTGGCTGTTGAAGAAGAAGCTAAAAATTGTATATTCCGGTGACAGATGCTGAAACTTGAGAAAAGCACCATGGGTTCCAATTGAAGTAGCAGAAAGAATAATGAGAACAAGAAAAATTGAGCCAGACCTTACACGTGATTGAACTGGTGGACAAAGTGCCTCAACCACAAATGTAGTAAGTTAGAGTATGGTGCACAACACTCTGTAACCTTTAGGGAATAATTTCATTGAACCTAATTTGATCTCAGAACATACATTTTTTTTCTTGACAGAAAAATCACAGCCTGGCAGATGACACGAGAAAAGTTTCTTCAAAATCGTTTGGCCATAGTTGACAAGTTACTGTAACTAAAGCAAAGAATAATTGGTCTAAAAGACAATGATCAACATTTAATGGTAACATGTGCAGTTGCTTTTCTTGAGACGATCAAGTGATCATGAAAGCCATTGATGGAAAGTACAGGTTAAGAAATGGAAAAAAAACCTAGCTGTCTGTGGTTTAATAACTGAAGCACACGGCCAATTTTCTTCAGGAGCTGCAAAAAGGCTGCACTGTACTTGCAGATAATTAATTACACAATTTGTGATAAAATCCATTCTTTGGCATCCACTTGTGCCATGAGCTAGAGCCCAATTACATTCAAAGTCCAAGATGATCAGTGCTAAAACATTTGCTGGTCACAAGAACAGGATTCTTTTCAAGAATATTGATGGGTTACCCAAATCACTTCAAGGGCCAATATGTTTTAGTTGGTTAGGTAGAAGTAGTCAAAACAGTATTTCCCTACATTTAGGCAATTGGTCAGTCAGGGATTTAAAAGCAGCAGAACAGGCCATAGTTTGCTTTTGTTAATCATATGCATGCAACCATGACTTGAGAGAAGTCTGGAAGAGCTGAGAATATGATGGATGATTACTGGCTTATTGAGGAAAGTTAGGGCTCAAGAGAAAGAGTAGGAGCTAGTGACAGCTCGGTGCTACTACTATTGGGGATGTAGGATGTCCACAAGCAGTATTTGCTTGGTGCAGCTGAGAAAGTCTGGATTTCAGAGAAATCCAGGGCAGTGACAGTTTAGTGAAGCTAGCTGTATGTAAAAAAACTGGAATTGTGCCATGAATAGGTATCGAAATGTAGCCTCAAGAATACCAGGGAGTTTAGTCTCAGGAAAAGAGATTAAATCTGTTTAAGAACCTTGTTCTGACTACCACTGCATTTTCCTTGTCTCCTAAAAATGTTTCTGTGCTCACTGTGCTGTAGCAGAGACCCACCATTGTTACCCTATAGTGTGTAGCTTCCTTCAAGCCAGAAGTGATCTACTGTGGATTAGGATTAGACCTTTCAGGGTGAAGTAGGAAAGTTTAGTTAAGTAAATGGCACAATGCCTATTGCATTAATGCAAATACTTACAGGTTGCATGAGTGTGATGTACATTACTGCAGAGACTGTTAGGAAAGCACTAACTCCAGGTATGTATTTTACAAGCTTCGTCTTTACTCTGACCATGTCTCTACATCATGACAGGAGGTGGCATTTACAGCACTCAATCAAACTGAACTCTTTACATATACCACAACATGGTTCACGTGATCTTTGGTTGGCCTCAGAGTAATACTACAATTTTTGGCCTTATCAGCCTTTGTTTACCTAGGTTAATATCTCAATGAAGAACACTTTCAGAAAAGAGGCTTATAGTATTGTTGGTCTTGCCTTTATATGGTACTTTATGCAGACCCATGAAGTATGTGAAAACCTCTGTTACAGCTGTGAAGGATGAGAAAATCCCCAAGTACAATAGTGAAGTGCAGGAGCACTGCCAAAAGTAGAGAACAAAAACCTTTAAAGTAGATAAGTTAACCTAATCACATTAGGGAGCTACAATATTAGAAATAGCACTGCCAGGAAGATTTAATTTCAGAAATCGACTAAATAGAACATAGAATTGGATATTCTGGAGAGTAAAATGTTCAGGTGTAGATGGATTGCAAGACAGAGGATGAACTAGTAACCACACATATGTACATAATTGTACATAACCATCCAATTATGTTACTGCTCATGAAGTAATAGATGAAACATCAGACAACTTTGAAGTCATTGAAAATTATTGTAATGTCAAATAATAACTAATGAAATTTTGGAAAGGGCAATATTTAACAAAAGAGATCCAGGTATATCTACAGACAATTTTATTAATATTCACTACAGAAACATGAAGTCAGAAGACATTGTTGTGGGCATCACTGACGAGTTGTGACAGTCCAAAGAAGAACCTGTCTACAGAGAAAGCCATTCAGATAGTGAGTGAAGCAGAGGTCCAGAAGCAACATAGATCATTCCTAGAAGGTAATTAAATTTGGCACAAGGCATCTACAAAACTTATCCAATTGTTCAGGAACAAAATCATAATTAAAAAAAAGCCAAAACAGACACCAGTCTCTAAAAATCCTTGCAAATACTACAAGGCTAAGAAATCTTACAGATGTAAACAGTGCCCAGCTTTTAAAGTTGAATGCTTTTATTTTAAATAAGTAGATCACTTTAAGAAAATGTACTGAAGCAGGGCACTGCCAAAGAAAACTAATGCAAAATGAGGTAGAAGATAAACCCATACTTTTGGTGAAAATATCAGAAATCCAGATCAAACATTTTGGTATGCAAATAGTTGCGGCAGCTTATAAAGTTCAAATTGCACATAGAACTACGTATCACAGCATTGTCAGAGAGAGAGAGAGCCTTGGTCGACAAAACACTGACTATAGCCAATAGAGGTCTTGCCACATGATTAGATTATATTCCCTACAGTGTGGAAACAGGCCCTTCAGCCCAACAAGTCCACACTGACCCTCCGAAGAGTAATCCACCCAGACCCATTTCCCTCTGACTAATGCACCTAACACTACGGGCAATTTAGAATGGCCAATTCACCTGACCTGCACATCTTTGGACCGTGGGGGGAAGCTGGAGCACCTGGAGGAAACCCACGCATACACAGCCTGAGAGAATGTACAAACTCCACACAGACAGTCGCCCAAGGTTGGAATCGAACCCGGGTCCCTGGCACTATGACATAGCAGTGCTAACCACTAAGCCATGATGCCGCCCCTAATGGTGTGGAGGAATTGTTTTATAAGTTACATGCATGCTATAGCTGAAAATGTGTTGCTGGTTAAAGTACAGCAGGTTAGGCAGCATCCAAGGAACAGGAAATTCGACGTTTCGGGCCAGAGCCCTTCATCAGGAAGGGCTCCTGATGAAGATCCTGATTCCTGATGAAGGGTTCTGGCCCGAAACATCGAATTTCCTGTTCCTTGGATGCTGCCTAACCTGCTGTGCTTTAACCAGCAACACATTTTCAGCTCTGATCTCCAGAATCTGCAGACCTCACTTTTTACTACATGCATGCTATAAACAACACTCCAACTCAGATGACACTAAATGCTAGAAAACATTTAGGTATCCAGAACCAAAAGTTATCTCTTCTGATTCCAAGAACATGCATTGACCTCCACTGCTTTCAAAGGGTGAAACAGATTGAACAAAATGTGGTCAAGAAATAGTCAGTAATCTGTTTTGCTGGGTTCCATACCTTCTTGGTAGAACCTAAATAAAATGTTGAATATCCTGAGGTTAATGATATAGGAATAAGACATTTGTGTCAAAGAGATGAAATGAGGTAAATATAGTGGTTTTGCTGAAATATATTTCACTGATATAAATGCTGAATCAAGCCAGATTACCACACAGTGCTGTGAATAACAACCCGCCCCAAATTCAAGTCTGTCATGAGGTCAAGCAAAGTATTCAATCTTCCCACCTTCCAAAAAGAATTCCCAATTATGTTAAATGTTAGCACATCTGCAAGAATGAACCTCTAATTGAGAGAGTGAACAAGTTGGTTTCACTGATAATTTAATCGCTAAAAGAGAAAGAAAAATCCCAAAATTCTTTAAAAATTGTAGTAAGACTATAACTACATCACGTATCTACCGATGGAATAAGAATCAAATTCCACTGACAAAAACTGAAGATGTAATTCATTGAACTGCACAGAAGACTCCACTAAGAGACAAACGACATACAATGATCCAGGATACTCCAAAGAATAAAATTGTCTGCAATAACAGGGACCACAGTAACAGCTAGAATTAATACAGTTAGATTCAGGATAGAAGTTGGGAAGTTATGGTGACATTGGTGAGGCTGCACTTGGAGTATTGTGTTCAGTTTTGGTTACCTTGCTATAGGAAGGATGTTATTAAACTAGAAAGAGTGCCGAAGAAATTTACAAGGATGTTGCCAGGACTCAATGGTCTGAGTTATAGAGAGAGGTTGGACAAGCTAGGAGATACTTTTTTAGAGTGTGGGAGACTGAGGGGGGATCTTGGAAAAATGATCATAAGATCATGAAAGGCATGGATAAGGTAAATGTACTCAGTTTTTTTCGCAGGCTTGGGGAATCGAGGATGAGAAGGCATCAGTTTAAGGTTGGAGGGGAGAGAATAGAAGGGAACCTGAGGGACAATGGTTTTACATTGGTGGTACACATGATGGTTGTACACATATGGAATGAGCTGCCAGCAGAAGTAGTTGAGATAGGTACACTAACAACATTTCAAAGGCATTTAGACAAAGACATGAAAAGATTTAGATGGATATGGACCAAGTGCAGGGAAAAGGGGTTAGCATGGAGGGACATTTTAGTCGGCATGGATCAGCTTAGGCCAAAGGGTCTGTCTCCGTGCTGTAGGACGCTATTACTCTATGAACATATGTTCATCACAAGATCTCCATAGAAGAAGTACAAATGTTAAAGACCCTCCAGTTCAAGAAAAAAACAACAAACTTCAAACCAACAGGAAGACAGTTCAACTCAACCACTTTCTAGCCAACAAACTACCAGTCTTCCAAGTCAGAACAGATCACGTTCAAAGAGAATAGGACACCCTCCAGATTATCTGTTATACTAAGGTATGTCAGTATACGATTTGAGGGAAACTGATTTGGAGGGATGACATGTGGAGGTGTACTATTAGATCTGAAATATTGAGAGAGTGCAGTTAGTTCCATCCACTGCGATGACATCATGGGGACCTGATCAGAGTAATGAAGGGGCTTGGGGGAGACTGACCTGGGCCTAATGTGCAACTACCAGACTCTGTAATAATGTAGGTTACATTCATATAATCTTTAAATAATTGCATTAATCCAAGAAACTTCATATTGTGATCTAACAAGAAACATTAGCAAGACATATCTAGTTAGATCAGAAAGTTGGATTTCAAATCCACACTAAATCTCTTTGGGCTTGAAGGGACCCACACACAACAATGTATAATCATATTAAAAAAAACTAATTCCTGAAATAAGCCAAAGAGAATCCTCTATTTATTCCTTGAATGTAACTAGATGCCTGAGCAAATAAAAAAACACTCTCTCTGGAACATCAGGAGCCTTGAGAGTGAGAAACAAAGATGGAACCAAAGGAAAATGGAACAGCAAAGAATAAAGAAAACAAAAAAAAAACTACCAGTAATCCACTCTGACCTTATCTCACACCCTAATCCTTTGTATACTCTTGGCTTATAGGTGTTGGTGGTAAAGTCATCATTTAATGTCCATATCTAATTATGCTGGAGAAGATTGTGGTTAGCTATTTTATTCACTTTCTTCAATTTCTGAAGTCAATTTGATAAAGGTAAAGTTGCTATTGTCTGCTTTCCCATGAGAGAGAGAGAGAGAGAGACAACTGGTGGTGGTTTAACCTGATCATCATCATGTCTCTGGTGAGCTGGTGTAGGCATTGAACTTACGCTGTTTGTGTCATGCTGCATCACAAACCAGCCATCTAGACAATTGAGCCACCCAAAAACCACAATCCACAATGCTGTCAGAGAGGGGGTTATAGGGTTTTGAAGGAATAATGAAAGAACAGTGATATATTTTCAACTTAGGATTTTGAGTAACCTGGAAATTAACTTGCTGGTAACAGTGTTTTTACATGCCAACTGCCTTATACTTCTAGGTGGTAGAGATTGGTGTCAATGGTGCCTTGGAAATTTGGTATAGAGCATTTTGTACATGATACACTGCCTGTTGATGGTGGGTTGGGTACATCTTTGTCTAAGATGATGTTAAACCTCTTGAATGTTGTTAGAACTGCTCTTACAGGCTTATGAACAGTATTCCATCACACTCCTGTTTTGTGCTTTGTAAATAGTGGAGGCTTTGGGCATCAGAATGTGAATTATTCATCACAGTATCTCAACCTCTGACGTGCTGTTGCAGCCACAACATTGATATGGGTAGTCCAATAAGTTTCTGATCAATATCACTCCAGGATGTTGGTAGTGGAATTCTACATTGGTAATGTCCAGGAAAGACAGTTGGATTCTATCTTGTAGGAAATGCTTATTGCCTGATACTTGTATAATAAGAATGTTGCTCCTTCTCATAGACGCTTCCCAGGAGAAACTCTGGATAGTCAATTGGTGTGGGAACACTGGATCATTTTTACTCCTTCTTGGTCCATCAATATTGAGACCAACTGCAAGAATCTAAAGGCTGTCCTGGGCAACCCAGCCCTGACCCACAATTTAACTGCAATCAGTTAGGCATGCCAGACTGAGTACAGTACCATGCAATGGATGTGCACTCTGTCAATGGGAAGCAAGAAAGTCTGCTGCATATTCGTGCAGCAGAAAAGGTTCATAAAAATGGAGAGTAATAGTGACATGATGACATTTAGGTGACAGTGGCAAGACACCATCTTAAGGAAAGATGTATTTTGTGTAGCAAATGTTGCTTCCAATAGCACAATCTGATAACAACGTTTAATGTCAATTCTTGAATGGATAAACACAAATTTTAATACGTTTCCACTCACTCCACAATACAGAGCTTGAGTCCTGCTGTTGAAGCTGTCATCTTGCACTGATTAAGAAGTTCCGGCAGTCTAGTATCTGTCCAGATGAGTGCAAGATGTTCCACATCTGAGATTGCTCTCTAGTACTTGAGCCTGAAGTCTAGTCTCATGTCTAAGCTTTGAACGTTTTGGTTGTGGGAGACACCGCAGCCAAGTTAATCCAACATCGACACAAGTCCACTAGCAACAAATGTAACTGCAAAGCAATCAGAGCCAGAACCCTGGGTGCTGTGGCTTTCCTTACCTCAGCAGCCCTCCTCCCCAGTTCCCCATTTGGGATCAGCCAAATTAAGAGAACACTGGAAAGAAACCAGGTACTTTCCAGATCTCCGTGGACTAGAGTTAATGATGTGATGTATAGACCATCAGAAGATTCTTAATGAACACTCTCATGACTTTTGTAATGCATGGAAATTTATTAAGAATGTGCTACAGGATTTGACTTTGCTTTTGTGATGTCATATATACACACTTGAACTCCATGGAGATTTCTCCATACAGAATAAATAAAATTATTTTGGAGATAGTCTTCTGAGGCCAGCAACTCTAAATAAAACCTACTCTGTTGTTTTTATTTATAAGCAAGACTTGAGGCCAGCGCAGCATCAATCATCTTTCAATGCTCTACCAGAATAAAATAGATTCTCATATAGGGTGATGCATCAATCTAATATTTCCTGCCATTAATTATTCTTTGGAAGGCAGTCTACTTCCTTTCATGTTACTCTATTTCCTAATTCTGGTAAACATTTTGTAAAAAGCATATGCAATTATTAATCATTGTTCTGTGGTTTACATTCACCACTATTTTCTCCTCTAAAATTAATGTTGGATGCAAGGAAAACATAAAACACAATACAAGTCATATCTCTTTCAACAACATAATGCCCTGAACGTGAGAAGCACTCTTAGGTGTTTGGCAGGAGCACAGTAGGTCAATGGTGACTACCCCACCCCCAGCATTAATTCCCTGTGAGTTGCTATTGACCAGAAACATAAATAGACCAGCCACATAAATATTGTGTACAAGATCAGGTCAGGTCAGAGGCTGGGAATTCTTTGATAAGTACAGGCCTGACTCCCCTAAGATTTCCACCATCTACAAGGCAAATGTCAAGAGTGTGATGGAATACTCTCCATATACCTGGATGATTTGCAGATCTAAGGAACACTCAGGGAGTTCAATAACGTTCAATACAAAGCAGTCCATTTGATTACTATTCAATCTATAATTCTATAAATGTGCATCCCTCCAACACAACAGAGCCATTCCTGCAGGATGTATAATCCACAAAACACACATACAGCATAGAACACAGAACATTACAGCACAATACAGGCCCTTCAGCCCTTGATATTGCACCAACTTGTGGAACCAATCTGAAGCCTATCTATCCTACACTATTCCATTTTCATCCATTTGTTTATCCAATGACCATTTAAATGCCCTAAAAGTTGGCGCATCTACTACTGTTGCAGGCAGGATGTTTCATGCCATTACTAATCTCTGAGTAAAGAAACTACCTCTGACATCTGTCCTATATCTATCACCCCTCAATGTAAATCTATGTCCCCTCATGCTAGCCATCACCAACTGAGGAAAACGCCTCTCACTGTCCACCCTACCTAAACCTCTGATTATCTTATATGTCTCAAATAAGTCACCTCTTAACATTCTTTTCTCTAACAAAAACAGCCTCAAATCCCTCAGCATTTCCTCATAAGTCTTTCCCTCCCTATCAGGCAACATCCTTGTAAATCTCCTCTGAACCCTTTCCAAAGCTTCCATATCCTTCCTATAATGTGGTGACCAGAATATTTCAAGTGCAGCTGCACCAGTGTGTTGTGCAGCTGCAACATGTCTATAATGATCCCAGCTGATGTTATTACTGCACAAGTCAGATTCCAGATTGAAGGATGGCTTGTTTTAAATTATTTTGTCTTTAATGAGGAGGTCTTTAGCCAAACAGAAGCATGCAGTGCTGCAAATTTGGTTTTAACAATAAAACAGAAGTTTATTATGCAAAAGAAATTGAGATAAAGTAAAATAAAACAAACTACTTATACATAGAGTTTATGGATTTTGAAACACATAGCAAAATATAATCCAATTAGCCCTAACAGAACCACAATGCCAGGGAGAGAATTCCTTTCTCTGGGACATCTATAGGAGTAACTGTTTTTCACATCCAGTTTTAACCAAGACATCTGCAAAGCCAAACAGAAAATAAAAAGTTTTCCAAACTGTGGGCGTTCCACTACACTGTACTCCATTTTTCTACTGTCATTCTCGTTTAAAATTATGGGTTTCCTTACCTTCTCTAGTCTGTAACAGATTATGAATTTCAGGGCCTGGACTAATAATGCAGATAAAATTCATTCAAATCCAGCCATGGCATTTTGAGGAACATGAATTACATTTTTTAAACAAATCCAGAAATAAAGGACACAATAAGTAAAAATGACTATATCATTCACTACTAATTTTTAGGAAGGAAACCAGCCATCCATATCCTGTCTGGGCAATATATGACTAATTCCACCATAACATGGAACATCATTGCTTCACAGCATCAGGGACCCAGATTCGTTCCCAGTCTTGGATTAGATTAGATTGGATTCCTTACAATATGGAAACAGGCCCTTAAGCCCAACAAGTCCATACCGACCCTCTGAAGTGTAACCCACTCAGACCCATTCCCCTAACCTACCCTATATTTATCCTTGACTAATGCACCTAACACTATGGGCAATTTAGCATGGCCAATTCACCTGACCTGCACATCTTTGGAATGTGGGAGGAAACCCATGCAGATATGGGGAGAATGTGCAAACTCCATACAGTTGCCCAAGTTGGGAATTGAATCCAGGTCCCTGGCGCTGTGAGGCAGCAGTGCTAACTACTGAGCCACCATTTTTAGAAACAACAAGATAACTGTATCCTTGAAGTTTGCATATTCTCCCAGTGTCAGTGTGCATTTCCCCCAGCTACTCCAGTTTCCTTCCACAGTCCAATGCTGTGCAGGTTAGGTGGAATGCTCATGCTAAATGGCTCTGTAGTGTTCAGGGATGTACAGTCTAGGTGTGGTAAATGTAGGGTTACAGGGATAGTGTGGGAAGCTCTTTGGAGGGTTGATATAGGCTCAATGGGCTGAATGGCCTTTGTCTGCAATGTAGGGATTCTAACTCCTGTCTGCTCAATTAAATATTCATGCCAGTAAGTCAATCAGGGGCAATAAATACTGGCCATACCAGTGATGTGTGCATTCAGAGAATAAATTAGAACATTTAGAAATCTCTTTTATAGTAACTTCATTTTGTATGTAAAGTCTTGCTAATTTTGTTTTAAAACAGCATAAATATTTAATTATCAGCTTTAATTGGTTTGTACTTCTATTTTAGCACATTCCTGCGCATCCAATGTTAACCACCTTTATATCTAATTGCTCTATTAATATAGCTAGCACATTAATATAATCAGTTGAGAATCACAAGCTCACACTAAGTATGTTCCACATTTATAGTCATGTTATATAAAATGGCAACCTACTGAGGCATTTAAACTGTAGTATATTCACAATTAGCTCATTTATGGGCTTTAGGGTAAAACAGAGACCAGGCTGAAGTTCAAGGATGAAATATGTGTATGAATCAGTAAAGCTATGCAAAGCTGAATTTGGATCACCTTTGGGGTTGAAACAGCAGGGAATTGCTTTTCCTTTTAATAGGATATCTCAACCTTGAACTCCCTTTGTTGTTCTGTGAGCATGGATAAATTGATCAATAGTAAATCAAAAACCACTAAATGTGTACAAGTTGAGTGAAATGCTACAAATCTGATCAGATTGTTGTTTATTTCCTGTTACATATATCGTTATTCATTCTCTTTCAGACCTCAGGAGCCGATTTTCGTTCTGGTAAAAGATGGCTTTTTTCTTCCAAATTGAAAAGTTCAGACTTCCAACTGCAAATTTCATTTCCTTGCTGAGTAACCACGAGGAGCAGCTTGTGTCTCACTTCCTTTTGTACGATACATACCAATTTCTCAAGCGTAGGACGAGATTAATATCTGAAAGATGGTGATCTATTAGAAACTCGGAGGCAGGGAGACGGTAGATTTAGTGCCTGTTCTGGATGAGTATTTGTGTGAGCGCATGTGTGCTCATAACAGTTAGGTGCCTGTCAAAAAGTCAAAATGCAAACTGAAATAAGATTTACCAGGCAGAATCCCAGGCCACAGTTGGGATAATGCTGATATTTGGTTGCTTACATGAAAATAAGATGCATTTTGTGCTTATGCCAAGGAAAGCAGGTGGCAGTTTGCACTGCAATTGTCCATGTGGGGAATTTGTGCTTTCCCCAGTGGGCACTGGGGGATGACAGACATTGAAGGGAGATTGGCATCCAGTCATTTCCAGCAGGAAGAACTCATTGGGTTCACACTGTCCACTTCTTCACACAGAGGGAGCGAGGGCAGAACATGAAAATCATCAGCAGAGCCAGCCCAGGAATAGCTGGGCATCAGCCAGCATCAGGAACAGCAGTTAACAGCTTCTCCTCTCAGTATATTGGAGTGCGATCAAAACAAAGCAGGGCAACGCGTCAAAA
Source organism: Hemiscyllium ocellatum (assembly GCF_020745735.1). Classification (NCBI taxonomy): domain Eukaryota; kingdom Metazoa; phylum Chordata; class Chondrichthyes; order Orectolobiformes; family Hemiscylliidae; genus Hemiscyllium; species Hemiscyllium ocellatum. The sequence goes on from NC_083431.1 coordinate 23,867,022, forward strand.
AATATCAAGTCCTGATATCACAAGTCCTGATTTTAAATGCTCCCCAGCCATGCTTAAGAGTGAGTGTTGAAATCCTGCTCACCCCATTCACATTGTGTGCGCCATTTAAAACAGGTCAGGTCAGGTCAGGTCTCTTGTGGTGCAGTGGTAGTGTCCTTACATCTGGACCAGGAGGCCAGGTTAAAGTCTCACCTGCTTCAGGTGTCCAATAAGATCTCTAAAAAGGTCCTTTAGAAATGGTTTTTAAAGCAGGTCAAGCTTGGGTATCCACACAGGGTCTCAAGTTGAGGCCCTCCTCATAGATATTTAATAATCAGTGGTCTGGTGGAACGTTTCAGGACCCAGTGGCATTTTAGAAGCAAGCAGACAGTCCAGCATTCTGTGCTGGGTTTGTCAGTACCGTTGGATGTGAAGGAGATAGACACCCAGGGAAAGGGGTGTTATTTTAGTTTTGAAAGATGTCCTCAGGTCATGGAAAGCAGTTGCGCACACAATGAAACCCGCATGCCCCTTCCCGCCCCCCCCCCCTCCCACCCCCACCCTGGACTGCAACTAACACTCCCATTTCCCCTTGCCCCCCCCCACCACCTTGACACACTTATTTGGTTACCAAGTACTATCCTGGCAGATCCCCTCCACTGCAACTTCCTGGCACTCTCATCTAATTCCCATTGTCTGCCCCATCTCACTGACATCAAGCAAGTGTTGGAGCCTGGGGTATATAACTGAGACACAGGGGTTAAATTGGATGGGGCTTTACAACCCTGAGTCAACCACTTACCCCCAAATCAGTCCCCACACACACACTACTGCCCCTTTGCTAAAATCACAGGTCTGTCCCATCTACTTTGCACTTAAAGACACCCTTTTAAATGGGTCAACAGATCCTTTTTAGTATGTTTAGCAAAATTGAACTGATCACAATAGGGTGGGATGTTGGCTCTTGCATTGGGATTGAATCCCCAGTATTAAAATTTCCTCTTCCCTCAATATGCAGTTAGTCGTTCAGCACTTGTTGCTGTGGGTCAAACAAAATACACAGAAACCCTTTTATTTTAGAAAGTGGGTCACTTTTGGAAATGTAGATTAGCAACAACAAAATCCGTATAATGCCTGAAAGCAATTGATGAATCATGGTTATAATTATCTCTTACATTTTTAATATATATGAACAGGGATATGTAAATGCTACAGTGCAGAAACAGTATATAAATTATACAGTGAAAGAAATTAAGAGAACGGGTACAATAGGAATCATAGTTGATAATGTATGAATTATATAATTGTACCATGTGGATTTTTCCCTTCAATGCAAGCTACTAATCTTATCATGTTCATGGCTACTGTTTTGCTTCAGTGTCTGCATCTTTTAACAAATATACTTAACAAATTTACACTTCAGTAATTAGTTTAGAGTTTAGTGTTACTAATAAATTTTAATCTTTATATATACCGCAGAAACATTTCTTGACTGTTTAGTTATTTAGTCAGCTATTAATTCATTTTAATATTTATATTGAAACAGAAAATAATAATCTTATTCGTAGTCTCATTCCCTCATAAAACCATTTCCAGAAATTCACACATCCTTAAAAAGTCAACCATCTTTTAAGTAATATTTATTTTACCATTTAATTACAGGGAAAAATATACCATGAATTTAGTTTCTTCACAGTATTTATTTTAGAGTTTTAATTAAATTGACCAAAAGTCTGGGCAGCATTTTGCTGACAAATCACACTGTCGTGGACTATTCTGCAACTTAAATTACTGATCTATACCTAACATTCAGCAATTTTAATGCATGCGTTCAATGCATATCAGAGTATAAAATAGTCCAAGCATACAGGATAAGTGACATGTTTGAAAGTGGAGGGGATGCCAATGTGATGGCCAAAGCTAATATTCACAATATTGCACTGCCATCTTTTGTTGACCAAAGCAGACCAAATGCAGTGAAGTGACTAATCAAGCCATGGCTTCTTCAACTGTGTGAACCTTTGACTGTACCCTGACCAATATCACATTGCACTTGAAACCTCAGTACTTCAAATGAAAAACTCTGCAAAAGTCTTTAAGTTAAAAATTCTCCAATCAGTAAAATATGAAATATTGGCATTACAAGTCAAAAACTAATTTTATTTTTAGCTGTTTTAGTAAATCTACATAAAACACGTGCTTTTGAACATATGTTCTTTAGATAATATAGATATTTCCCGTACAGAATAAACGTATTGTTTATCGAATATGCAGCATCTTCACAATATCATTTCTGGTTAATTTTTTGTGCATTGCTTGTATGAACAGAGCCTAAGATGAAACATTAAGGAAAAAGGCCACATTTACAGCCATTTCTCTAAGGAGTGTCTACATTTCATTTCTTCATAAATGAATTGCCTAACATGAAGAAATTCATGATATGAAGTACTATACATTTATGCCATGTCCACTTCCATTTTTATTGATCAGCACTGGAAGAGTCTTTTCTGTGTGATTCTGCCTGACCTCTATTACAAAGGGTTCAGTACTTGGTTTGCTGCAGGACTAATTGACTCTGAAATCCCAGGTATATCTAGATCCAAGTTTATCAATGATTTGGAGATGCTGGTGTTGGACTGGGGTGTACAAAATTAAAAATCACACAACACCAGGTTATAGTCTAACAGGTTTAATTGGAAGCACACTAGCTTTCGGCGCTCTGGAAGCTAGTGCTTCCAATTAAACCTGTTGGACTATAACCTGGTGTTGTGTGATTTTTAACCATGTTTATCAAGAATGTTTGAACCAGTCCTTGCACAAATTTTTAGCTCAGTCTGACAGATTTGCCTTAAGGCCTTTGAACCTGACGCCAGATCGAAACCATTCAGGCCCAAGACAATTTTCAATCTTTAAGACTTAGATTTTTTGCCGCACAAAGCGTTCTTGATTGAATGCAAGGGGAAAGTGAGGATTGCAGATGCTGGAGATTAGAGTCGAGAGTATGAAGCGGGAAAAGCACAGCAGGTCAGGAAACATCCGCTGGAGATCATTGTCGAGAGCCCTGATGAAGGACTTCTGTCCGAAACATTGATTCTCCTGCTCCTCAGATGCTGCCTGACTTGCTGTTTTTCCAGAACCACACTCTTGATTGAATGCAAACCTAGATCAATCAAAGTAGGCAAATATAGGTTGCTTCAATCATTCATCATGTTGATCCACCCATTCTTATATAATACCGGAATGTGGAATTTATGTGCAGAGTTCTGGAGAATTTTTCCTTGAATAAAGCAGGCTCATGATTAAATAAATCTATTAATAAGCCGGTCACCTGATGGCCCAGGTGAGTAGAGATCCAGCAAAATACTAAAATACACGGTAGAGTATGGTGAAATATTTTGTAAATGAAGATAGAATCTGTCCAAATCCAAGTCAAGTGACTTAATACTGAATCTGTCCAGAGACAAGCCCCTGTGATTTGATTTCCATTGGGACCTGGACACAGACTAAAACCTACTGAAAGTAAAATTTGAGTCTTAAACCTGAATATAAAGGAGAAGGCAGCCTCCCTTTCTACTGCACAGGGTCAGTCAGGCTGAGATTTGAAGGAAGACATTCAATCAGTGCCACTATACCAAGCCGTTTAGGATCTGTCTTTAGTCTAACCACCAAATAAACGGTAGGTGAGGATGGAACCCTTGTTGAAAGAGCACAGGATGAACAGAGAGTATCTTGGAAAGGGACACCCATTCAATTTTGCTCAAAGGCTTGGTTGAAGGAGACCTTGTGTATAAGGACAGTGAAAGTGTCCTACAGATGAAGCAGAGAGGAGATCCTGTTAAAGTTGGGAGGAACTTTGATTTTAGTTACAAGTCTACAGATGGAATCAACCAAGCCCCTCAACAATGTGGTCGCTGGCGAGTCATTGAGAAAATTAGATTCTTAACATAGAGAGATAAAAGTCCAATTCTCCAACCATATTTTGAAGATTGAGATGAGACTCTTGCTTTTGAACGGCGAGAAATCTATTTGTTAGGACCATCTAATTTTGCCTCATTGATATGCAGTTTCCCATTCTCCAGATAGAAACTAGACGGTGACAATTCCCACTAACAATTCCTCACTTGCATTCTCAGCAGTCACTAATTTTGTACCTACTTCAATGCTCACAGCATCTACCTGTCACCTCATTGTTTTGTGGTTTTCAGCCTCAGCCAACCTTCAAAGGCACACAGGACCTATATATAATTCACTCATAGCACACGGACATCACTAGTTGGCCAGCATTTATTGCCTGTCCCAAGCTGCCCTTGAACAGAGTGGCTGCTGTTTCACAGGGCCCAGAGTTGTGAGTCACCCACATTGCAGTCACATGTAGACCAGACCAGGTGAGGATGGCAGATCTCCTTCCCTGAAGGACCTTAGTGAGCCAGATAGGGTTTTTCCAACCATGGTTCATGGCCATCAGTAGATTCTTAATTCCAGATATTTTCTGATTGAAATCAAATATTTGCTGTGTTGGGATTTGAACTCAAGTCACCAATACATTAGCTGAGTTTCTGGATTAATAGTCGCGTGATAATATCACTAGGACTACACCTTCCCATCTTGCCTTGCTCTTTAACCTCTGTCTTGCGTTGCTGTTTAGCACAAACACAAAGCCAGGTGGTTTATCATGGTTTATGGCAGTGTTCAGATAAGAGATGGACATGTTGCTATATGTCACCAAGCTCTGTCAATCTTACACCGACACCGTGTACTGCCACGTATATGATTCAACTAAATGGCCAAGCGGGTAACGAGGGAAAGGGCTGGCCCACTCAAAGACAAAGGAGGAATGATATATGTGGAGTCAGAGAAAATGGGAAAGATTCTTAATGAGTACTTTGCATTAGTATTCACCGAGGAGAGGGACATAGCAGATGTTGAGGTTAGGGGTAGATCTTTGATTAGTCCAGGTCAAGTCAGCATAAGGAGAGAGGATGTGTTGTGTATTCTAAAAGGCATTAAGGTGGACAAGTGCCTAGGACCAGATGAGATCTATCCCAGGTTACTGAGGGAAGTGAGAGAGGAAATAGCTGGGACTTTAACAGATATCTTTGCAGCATCCTTGAAAATGGGGCAAGTCCCAGAGGACTGGAGAATTGCTAATGTTGTCCCCTTGTTTAAGAAGGGTAGTGGGATAATACAGGTAATTACAGATCTGTGAACCTGATGTCAGTGATAGGGAAGTTACTGGAGAAGATCCTATGGAATAGAATATACACCCATTTGGAAGAAAATGGGCTTATCAATGATAGGCAACATGGTTTTGTGCAGGGAAGGTCATGTCTTACAAATCTAATAGAATTCTTTGAAGAGGTGACAAAGTTGATTGATGAGGGAAGAGATGTATATATCATATATCTAGACTTTAGTAAGGTGTTTGATAAGGCTCCCCATGGTAGGCTGATGAAGAAGGTGAAGTTGCATTGACTCCAGGGTGTTCTAGCCAGATGGATGGAGAACTGGTTGGGCAACAGGAGTCAGAGAGCAATAGGGGAAGGGAGCTTCTCAAAATGGAGACCTGTGACCAGTGGTATCCTACAGGGATCTATGATGGGACCACTGTTGTTTGTGATCTACATAAATGATTTGGAGGATGGTGTAGATTGCCTCATTAGCAAGTTTGCAGATGATACTAAGATTGGTGGAGTAGCAGACAGTGAAGCGACTATCAGAGACTACAGCAGAATATAGATACATTGGAGAGTTGGGCAGAGAACTGGCAGATTGAGTTCAATCCAGACAAATGGGAGGTGATGCATTTTGGAAGATGCAGTTCCACAGCTAATTATACAGTAAATGGAAAAGTCCTGGGGAAAACTGATATACAGAGAGATCTGGGTATTCAGATCCATTGTTCCCTGAAGGTGGCAACGCAGATCAATAGAGTGGTCAAGAAAGCATGCTTTCTTTCATCAGATGGGGTATTGAGTACAAGAGTTGGCAGGTGATGTTACAATTATATAAGACTTCAGTTTGACCACGTTTGGAATACTGCATACAGTTCTGGTTGCCACATTACCTAAAGGATGTGGAAGTTTTGGAGAAAGTGCAGAGAAGATTCCCAGGATGTTGCCTGGTATGGAAGGTGCTAGCTATGAGGGAGGTTGAGTAGATTACGATTATTTTCATTGAAAAAAAGGCAGTTGAGGGGGGACCTGATTGACGCCTACAAAATCAGGAGACGTGTAGACAGAGTGGATAGCAAAAAACGTTTTCCCAGAGTGGAGGACTCAATTACTAGGGGTCATGAGTTCAAAGTGAGAAGGGAAAAGTTTAGGGGAGATATATGTGGAAAGTTCTTCATGCAGAGGGTGGTGGGTGCATGGAATGCATTGCCAGCAGAGGTGTTGGGGCGGGAACGATAGCATCATTTAAGATGTACTTAGGCAGATACATGAATGGGCAAGGAGTAAAGGGATACAGATCCTTAAAAATTAAATGGCAGATTTAGATAGAGGATATGGAATGGTGCAGGCTTGGAGGGCCGAAGGATCTGTGCCTGTGCTGTAATGTTATTTGTTCTTCTATCTCAAAGTCTAAGCTAATTAGTCCTGCATCAGGTCAAGGGAGACAGCCTTCAGTCAGGTGCTCCTGGCACAGTAAGAGAATGGCAGCACCTATGATCAGTCCAGGGGGTTGGGCAGGGTCACGTGGTTGTTGGGGATGGTGAGAGTCAGAGCTCTTTGTCATAAATGTTTGGAGTGAGGGCGACACTCAGCCCTTTAGATCCAATGCAACCAGTCTGGGGAGTCACAGTAAGTCAAGCGTGGAGCTGCACACACATCAGGCAGGACTTTGATCATTCATCCTGAGGACTTTCCATCCAAGGCAGTCAATGGGTCTGGCCGTGGTCAGTCCTGGGGGAGGTTTGTCCACTAAAAGGCAAAGCAGGGCTACCTTGCTGTGGTAAGGAAACCAGGGAAGTCAACTGGGGGGAATGAAGGCAACATTCTGGAGTGCAGAGGGTTTAACAATTTTGAATGGAGATCAATTCAACACACATGGTGGGGAACTGGTGGGAATTAATGTGTCCAGCATGATAATTCAATATACCTGGGGTTTAGGGGCAAAACTGGTGAGGTGAACAATAATATCAATGGGATGAGTAAGAATATGAGGACAGTCAAAGCTGATAGAAGGTGGGCAACCAAGAATGGAATGTGAAAATTTGGGAAGTCACCTGGGCTGAGAGACTGAACATGTGACTCACTCTGTGAAGCCCAAACGCTGTTTCCTTCCAACTTCATCCAAACTAAACCTGAGCAATGGAAAATGGCTGCCATCACATGTGAAGTGGGTGGGGCAAGTGTTTCATTTGGTGGGGGATGACAATCCATTTTCACACCATGTCAGACCCATTGAAGGGCAATAGTGTTAAACAGACTAGAGTGTAGGAGAAAAACGCTTGTGATCAGAAATTGCTGTATATGAAGCTTACACATTGACTTTCTGTATGGAATCCAGATCCCAGCCCTAAGCAGACTTGGCCACATTGATTCAACAATAATGCATAATCCGACTCATGGCTGTCATGTAAAGCAATGTCTTGTGGCGTGGAAAGATTTAGCCTCATTACCAAAGTGGCAATCACACTCCAAGATCCCACAGTCTGCACATAGTTCAGGAGCCCCTCACGTCACATCTTGGGACCATAAGGTCCTTTCCTTCCTTTCGCTCTGATTATGTCTTGGTGCAATCCCAGGCTCTGCAGATGGGGTGCTGGGACTCTGCTCTTTGGCCTTGGTGTTTTGTTTAGGCAACTACAGGGTGTTTGCAGCTGGAGGGCCCAGACATGCTGAGTGTATCCTGCCCAGGGCAAGCAGACTTGGCAATTCATCCTCTGAGAGATTACTGGCTTCTTGCTCAGTGGTGGAGGAAGAGATGTCTTGAAAGCAGAAATGTCCACTGTACCTACAGGAGGCAAAAGAAAGAATGAGTCATAAATTAGGTCAAAGTTTTTGCACATGAAGTTTCCAGTCACAGTGGCAGTAAAGAGGGAGAAGCACAACAATGGACAATGGTCCTGACTTGGTTGCTGGGATATGTAGGTTTTGGCATCACCACATGAATGATTGTGGTCCTCATCAGCTTACACATTGCATGAATGGCAGAAGCTCTACTCGTATAATTAACACGTGCAGTGTTTTTCATTGAATGAATGAGTGCAGCTTGATACATTAAATAAACTGCACTCACTCATTCAATGACAAAGACTGCATGTGTTAATTCAATGAGTATAGCTCCTCTCATGTATGCAATACGTCTATCCTAACGCCTTCATTCAATGAATCAAATTGCATTAATTCAATCATTGATACATTCTTCAATCATTGATTCAATGAATGATACATTATTGATTGATATAAAGAAATAAACTTAACTCATTTATTTAGTGAATCCAATTGGTTAGTTAAATGCATGGATTGTGGGGGTTGAGTAAATGAATGTCAGGCACCCCACCAGCCATCTTCACACACTCTGGCTTGATGTGTGATGTTTTCTCCTAGAATGAGACAAAGGAGAGGATGGATTGGGGAGGAACATGACTGGAACAACTTTTAGTGCTGGTGCACGTGAGTGAATTGTGGCAACATGCTCCAAGAAAGTGAGTTAGCAGCGTAGAGGACATGCAGGTTGGGTGACAGAGTGAGGGAAGACAGTTCTTGGAATAGTGAGACTGGGAGATATGAGCCTTGGTAGGTGATGGAGACAGTAGCAGAAATAGAGTAAGGTGGCAGAGAGAAAATAGTAGCACTTACCCTGAAGGAGTGGAGAAGGTCATTGACCAGCGTTGCTGGGCATCCTTCCAGAATGTTGAATCCGCACTGACCCTGGTGGGCCAGGCTGGAGCTTGGTGGCATGGTCTATTCCATTGGTTCTACACCAACCCATCCATCAGAATCTCCAGGAGCTTGTTGGCAAAGTGGGGTACCAACTTGCCTCAATCCACCATCTCCAGAAGGAATCATGCAGGGCAGCTTCATATTGACAGCACTTGACTCGGTGCACAACTGTGTTTAATAAACTGTGAATCAGCATCAGTATTCCCAGGAGGTTTTGACAGGGGAGAGTACCTCCATCTCTGCTGAGAGGAAAATGGGATAGTGGGACTCCATAGAAATGTGATGCATTACTAATGAGGTAAGTTTCAGAAAATAGCATCAGTCTCACTAGGGCTCACGGAGATAAACCTTCCATGAAGCTCACCCAGATTGATAGTTTGTTGACTTCTGGTAAAATTCAGCCTGATATCTCTGTTAAGAATGCAGTGTAATATATATAAACATGGTGTGGCCTTCCAGCTGTCTTCAGAAATTACTCAGGTTATGATTACCGTAGATTAGTGTACTGATTGCCTGTATTTCATCAAAGTTAATTTTAGAGTTTATTTTTCATCATAAGTCTTAAAATGTGAAATCTTGTGTAATCTTTGGAGTCACTCACCTAGTAAATTCATATTTCTGTTTAAATGTAGTTGGTATCTACACAAGTTGGAACAATCGAGTTTGTTGACCTCAGCTGGGCCAGAGTTTAGGGCAGTATAAATCTGCCAGTTCCCTCTCGATCTCAGGAGGCAGTGGTGAATCATCAGTCAGTGTTTGAACTCCTATTCACTATCCACTTACCGTTGCTGCAAAATGTGCAGATTTGAATGCCAAGTGAGGACAAGGCTTGACTGTGATGTCCTCAGGAGCTGACTAACCTGTAGACATTCATCATCCAGATACAAACATGAAGATTGGTCTTTGTGAGACATACTAGAGCTTCCCAAAGTGGGACACCCCAATGTGGCCACAGGCTAAGATTTTGAGGTCACTGGCTCCAAGGTAGCCGTGGTGAATCTGCTTTGATGGTTCTTCCTCCTAGCGCAGCCTCCCTACAAACTGCTCTCTGAGAGATTATGACAATGTTCAACCCTCAAAATAAGACCCCAGGACCATAGGAAATATGAACATGAGTAAGTCGCTTTTCTCCTCGAGCCTGCTCCACCGTTCAATAGAATCCTGGTTGCTCCAACATTCCTCACCTACACTTTCCTGCCTTTTTGCTGTTACCCTTGATCACCCTACTGATCGAGAGTCTACCAATCTCAGTCTTCAATATTCAGAAGGACTCTGCAGCAAGGAGTTCCAAAGACTCTCAGCCCTCAGAAAAGAAATTCCTCCTCATCTCAGTCTTAAATTGGCACCCCTTCATTCTGAGACTGCCCTGTGGTTCTATACTCTCCTGTAGGGAAATGTCCTCTCAGCACTTACCCTGTCAAGCCACTTAACAATCTTATATGTTTCAATGAGATCACCTCTCATTCTTCTAAACTCTAGTGAGTACAGTCCCAGCTTCTTTCACTTTTGCTAATAAGACAATCCCTCCATAGCAAAGATTATCCTAGTGAACCTTCACCGAACTGCCTTCAATGGAATAGTATCTTTCCTCAATTAAGGGAACCAAAAATGCTTACTGTACTCCAGATGGGGTCTCTTGTACAACTGAAAAAAGACTTTCTTACTTTTCTCCTCCAACCCTCTTGAAATAAGGGCTAATATTCCATTAGGGGAAAGTGAGGACTGCAGATGCTGGAGATCAGACTTGAAGAGTGTGGCGCTGGAAAAGCACAGCAGGTCAGGCAGCATCCGAGGAGCAGGAGAGTCGATGTGTCGGGCATAAGCCCTTCATCAGGAATGAAGCCTGAAGGGCTTATGCCTGAAACGTTGATTCTCCAATATTCCATTCGCCATCCTGATTCTCTGCTGCACATGTGCACTAGCTTTTTGTATTTCATACACAAATTTCATACACAAGTCCCTTCGTGTGGCAGCTTCCTGAAGCTTTCATCCATTTAAATAATATTCTGTTGTTTTGTTCTCCCTTTCAAAGTGAACAACTTCACAATTTCCCACACTACTCTATTGACCAACTTCTTGCCTATTTACTAAACTATCAATATCTGTCTCTAAACTGTTTGGATCCCATTCGCAACCTGCCTTTCCATCTATTTTTGTGTGGTCTGCAAGTTTTGCCACAGAGCATTCACTTCTTTCTTTCGAGTTATTAGTTTATATTGTAAACACTCGGAGCCCCAGCACTGATCCCTGTGGAACCCCACTGGTCAGGGGTCACCAACACATAAATGAACCTTTGATCCCCACTTATTATTTCCTGCCCATGAACCAAATCTCTATCCGTGCCAATAATAGGATGTATGATACCGTGGGCTCTCACCTTGTGTCTTAACCTTTTGTGAGATCCCTTGCCAAATATCTTCTGGAAGTCCAGTTACTGCATGTCTACTGGTTCCCCTCTGGCTGAAATTTGAAAACTCTAGTCAAAGCACAGCAGGTCAGGCAGCATCCAAGGAACAGGTAATTCGACATTTCGGGCCAGAGCCCTTCCTGATGAAGGGCTCTGGCCCGAAACGTCGAATTTCCTGTTCCTTGGATGCTGCCTGACCTGCTGTGCTTTAACCAGCAACACATTTTCAGCTCTGATCTCCAGCATCTGCAGACCTCACTTTTAACTCTAGTCAAACACAATTTCCCTTTCATGATGCTATGTTGACTGAACTTGTTTAGATTATGACTTTCCAAATGTTCTGCTATTAGTTTCTTACTCATTGATTCCAATACTTTTCCAACAATAGATTTCAGGCTAATCAGTCTATAGCTATCTGCTTTTTGTCTCCCTCCCTTCCTAAATAGAGGTGTTACATTAGCAGTTTTCCAATCCTAGTGTACTTCTCCAACAACTTTTGGAAAATCAGAATCAATGCATCCACTATCTCTGGGTCTCTGTGGGAAAAGACTTGGGAAGTATCATATTAGAGGATTGATGGCATCAAACAAAGTCTCCACAAAGCAGAGCTTTAGCAGAAGAAGAGGAGAAAAAAGTTCTCAGAAAAAGTCAGTGTGCCAGGGATTTTGTTCACATGTAAACCATGAATCACATGTCAGTTGAACCACTTAGAAAATGGGAGACCCCCTTTTTCCAAATCTCACAATTAACAACACAGTGATAGTCATAACCTTATCGACATTCATGACATAAAGAAAGGTCGGGTTACACTCACCTTCCTTCCTGGATGAACCTTTGACTGACTCCACTCCTGTAAACTGTTGGCATTTCTCTTCTTTTGCGACTGGTGACTGGGGACTGTGATAGAACACACAGTCCTCCAATTATTACTTGTTAATGTTTACAGTGGATTGCAGTTTTGTTTGGCTCCCAGAGCAAACATTTGCTGTACCCAGTGGGTGGTATCTTGGTTGTAACCAGCAGAGAGCTTCCTCTGTCAAACCTCCTCATTTGTTCCACTGTGCTGTTTCAGATTGTGTTTTCAAAACAGTAATGAAGGGTTTTGTTTCACTGCATCCACGGGAGAATTAAGTAATATGCTGTGGGCAGTGTAGGAAGGGTGGTAGTGGGTGGTTAGTAGGGCTGCCTTCTGGGCCCAAATGACAACACACAAGCAGTTAAAGCTTACATTTGCCCTTAACTAACTTGTAGCAAAGACTGTGGTACCACACACTCACAACCTTTCTCACAATGTAATGAATGTGAACCATAACATTTTAATGACACCACAACTTGGACAATACAGAAATAAAATTACAGCAGCAACAATACAAATTCAAGTCATTGGATATGCATATCTAATACCGTATAGATATCAGAAACAAATCCTTGCCAAATCCCAATTTATTCTGCAAATTGTGAGCATTGCTCATCTTACATACTCAAAACTTCAGACTGCCTACAGCATCTATGTTACATGGAAAGACATGAGGGTGGGACACTTATTATGATCCTTCAAATAATTATTGCAAAACCTCAATGAAAACTAAAACGTAAGAGGAGAGGGAAAGCGATTTAACAATGTCCCTGCCAAGCACCAGGGAATAATAGATAGAGGGAAAAAATAGACTCGATCCCTGTGGTAAAATGATTGAGTCTGTAAATTACAAAACTATTAAACAGAATATAGATCCCAATTAAAAGATGATTTGACACTGGAATTCGATGGCTGAATTTTGATTAAATTGTGTTCCATTAGAAGCCCAGGGATATGACTTTCTGCTGTCAGTTCTGAAGTGAAAATGTAGCTTTTTTTAAATTTTGGGCAAAACAAGGTTAATTACTCTGAATGATACAGCTGGAGGCTGAGGACAAATAGAAAGAAAAAGCCATACTTTTCCTCTGGAGTTTTATTAAAACAGGATAACAGAATATACCTCCCTCTGGACATACTTAAACAACAGGGTCATCTAAATATAGATATTCCAATGACAATGAAAATAAAATGGGTTCAGAAATGTAAGAGTTAAATCTTGCTCATCATTCATGTGACTGGGCTACAAACCTTGACATCTGCAATACACGAGAATCCAAACATATTACTGATGGTTTGTCTTGCCCATATTAATGCTTGCATCTGAAGCAATGACACTGACTCTTCTTTAACTTAATCCACATTGATGAAACTGTCAATTATGCATTCAACGATGATTATCATTGCCACCTTTCGATCATTCTTACTTGATTTGCATTGAAGCACTGACCACTTCCAGCTTAAAACTTCCATTTGTTATTGTAAATGTTGTCCTTGTAAAATCTGACATTTTCATTACGTATTTCTGTCCTTTCTCAGATAGTTTTATGATTATTTTACCTAACACCGAGAGCTCTTCTGTGTTTGAATTTTCTAAGCGAAATGATAGTTCTTCTGACAGACCCATTAGAGAAAGACCATTCGTATTTAGAAGAAAAACGTTCCCCTTTTCAAAATATAAGGAGTAATCTTTCTGTCTTGATGCAAGAAAAAGGGATGTGATTTTAAATTTGCATACCTGCTGGATGAGCAAATGGACATTGTGCCCACTTGAAGGGGTGAACAACATCTATGGGAAGGTCTCAATTACATCCAAAGAATCGCAGCATGCAACCTACTTCCTTGAGGCAGCTTGCTGATCAGAAGGGTGAGAAAGCAGGCAATGTGCAGGAGTAATACGACTATTTTAAACTAAATTCAACTAATTATTTTTAAATAAATAAATAATTATAGAGTGTTACTTTAGACAGTGGTGGGAAAAGTGAGCAAACCAGTTGTTACATTCTATCTGATCCCTATTATCCCTGCTCCGCCCAGATTGGGAAGGCCTTTACCCGGGGTAAAACTACCCAAGTTCCAGCTGCCTTCTGACCACGCGGAATCCTAGGAGTAGCAGGACTGAGACTCTTCCTTCAATATTTGGCCTCCTGATCAATTGGCTCCAAAATTGCAACTATCATAGACCTCAATCCAACCAAGGCAGTCAATACAAAATGAATTGTAGTGCTTTTTCAGTCGTACTCTGCTGCTGAAAGAGATGCCCAACTTTCAAGGCACTCTAATACTATCCTTCCCAGAGGGGGGAAAAAAAGCAGTAAAAATAGCAAGACTGGGAAATGAACATATTGGATGTACTGGAACTCCATTCTGTTGTATATAGAAATGTGTCAGTCCAGTATATGCCATTTACAAATTTACTAGGTTTTCCTTCTGGGTTCGATATAGTGGACATCCTCTGGTTGGCAGAGATTTTCCTGAGTGCCTGCCCTCTACAAATAATCAGCTCCGCCCCAATCCAAGGTCATTGCAGAGTCAATGCAAATTTCCTTTCCATCATGGAAATCAATTATCAGTAAAAGACAGTTAAAGATACGAAGGAAATGACATTTTGACAATTATGTTAGCATTTTCCTGATTCTCCAGTTAGAGAGTCATAGAGTCATAGAGATGTACAGCATGAAAACAGACCCTTTGGTCTAACCCGTCCATTCCGAACAGATATCCCAACCCCGATCTAGTCCCACCTGCCAGCACCCAGCCCATATCCCTCCAAACCCTTCCTATTCATATACCCATCCAAATGCCTCTTAAATGTTGCAATTGTACCAGCCTCCACCACATTCTCTGGCAGCTCATTCCATACACGTACCACCCTCTGTGTGAAAACGTTGCCCCTTATGTCTCTTTTACATCTTTGCCCTCTTACCCTTAACCTATGCCCTCTAGTCTGGACTCCCCGACCCCAGGGAAAAGACTTTGCCTATTTACTCTATTCATGCTCCTCATAATTTTATACACCTCTATAAGGTTAACCTCTCAGCCCCAGCATGTTCAGCCTCTCCCTATAGCTCAAATCCTCCAACCCTAGTAAAAAGGGCAGGACAGTAGCTCAGTGATTAGCACTGCTGCCTTACAGTAGCAGGGTCCCAGATTCGATTCCAGCCTCAGGCGACTGTCTGTGTGAAGTTTGCACATTCTCCCCGTGTCTACGTGGGTTTCCTCCATTGCTTCGGTTTCCTCCCATAGTCCAAAGATGTGCAAGTCAGGTGAATTGGCCATGTTAAATTGCACATAGGTGCATTAGTCGGAGGGGAACTGGGTCTGAGTGGGTTACTCTTCGGAGGATCGGTGTGGACTGGTTGGGCCGAAGGGCCTGTTTCCACATTATAGGGAATCTAAAATTTTTTAAATATCTGTTCTGAACCCTTTCAAGTTTCAAAACATCCTTCCGCTAAGCAGGAGACCAGAATTGTACGCAATATTCCAACAGTGACCTAACCAATGCCCTGTACAGCTGCAACATGACCTCCCAACACGTGTACTCAATACTCTGACCAATAAAAGAAAGCATACCAAACGCCTTCTTCACTATCCTATCTCCCTGCAACTCCACTTTCAAAGAGCTATGAACCTGCATTCCAAGATTTCTTTGTTCAGCAACACTCCCTCTGACCTTACCACTAAGTGTATAAGTTCTGCTAAGATTTGCTTTCCCAAAATACAGCTCCTTGCATTTATCTGAATTAAACTCCATCTGCCACTTCTCTGCCCATTGGCCCATCTGGTCAAGATCCTGTTGTAATCTGAGGTAACCCTCTTCACTGTCCACTACAGCTCCAATTTTGGTGTCATCTGCAAACTTACTAACTGTACTTCTTATGCTCGCATCCGAATCATTTATGTAAATGACAAAAAGTAGAGGACCTAGCACCGATCCTTGTGGCACTCCACTGGTCACAGGCCTCCAGTCTGTAAAACATCCCTCCACCACCACCCTCTGTCTTCTACCTTTAAACCAGTTCTGTATTCAAATGGTACGTTCTTCTTGTATTCCGTGCTAATCAGCCTCCCACAGGAAACCTTGTTGAACGCCTTATTGAAGTCCATATAGATCACATCTACCACTCTGCCCTCATCAATCCTCTTTGGTTACTTCTTCAAAAAACTCAATCAAGTTTGTGAGACATGATTTCCCAAGCACAAAGCCATGTTGACTATCCCTAATCAATCTGTGCCTTTCCAAATACATATACATCCTGTCCCTCAGGATTCCCTCCAACAACTTGCCCACCACTGACATCAGGCTCGCTGGTCTATAGTTCCCTGGCTTTTCCTTACCACCCTTCTTAAACAGTGGCACCATGTTAGCCAACCTCCAGTCTTCCAGCACTTCACCTGTGACTATCGATGATACAAATATCTCAGCAAGAGGCCCAGCAATCACTTCTCTAGCTTCCCACAGAGTTCTAGGGTACACCTGATCAGGTCCTGGGGATTTATCCACTTTTATTCATTTCAAGACATCCAGAACTTCCTCCTCTGTAATCTGGACATGTTGCAAGATGTCGCCATCTATTTCCCTGCAGTCTATATCTTCCATATCCTTTTCCACAGTAAATACTGATGCAAAAATATTCATTTAGTATCTTCCCCATTTTCTGCTGCTCTACACAAAGGATGCCTTGCTGATCTTTGAGGGGCCTATTCTCTCCCAAGTTACCATTTTGCCCTTAATGTATTTGCAAAAATTCTTTGGATTCTCCTTAATTCAATTTGCCAAAGCTATCTCATGTCCCCGTTTTTCCCTACTGATTTCGCTCTTACGTATACTCCTACTTCCTTTATACTCTTCTAAGGATTCAATCGATCTATCCTGACTATACCTTACATATGCTTCTTTCTTTTTCTTAACCAAACCCTCAATTTCTTTAGTCATCCAGCATTCCCTATATCTACCAGCCTTTCCTTTCACCCTAACAGGAATATACTTTCTCTGGATTCTCATTATCTCATTTCTGAAGGCTTCCCAATTTCCAGCCGTCCCTTTACCTGCGAACATCTGCCTCCAATCAAGAAATTCCAAGGGAAAGGACAGGCCCTGATTTGCCGTTACCCCCATCCAAAGGAAGCAAAGGGTTTCTGAGAAAGAACTTATCATTCTAACATTGAGAATATTACAATTCATAAATGTTTATTCTGAAGCTCAGTACAGAAGTCACTCTGAACGCCCAGACGTCTCATTTTACAGATTCTTCCAAAATTAGCCTTTCATCTAAATGGTCCTTAAGATTGTGACATCAAGCAGCTCTCGCAAAGCAGGAGTTGAAGGGCATTGGGGAAAACTCTCTGGTAGTTGGAGGCATACATGACACAGAGGAAGATGGTTGCAGTGGTTGGAGGTCAGTCATCTCAGCTAGAGGACATCTCTGCAGGAATTCCTCAGGGTAGTGACCTAGACCCACCATCTTCAGCTTCCTCCCCAATTCTTAGTACCATACACGACTCCTCAGATATTAAATCAGTCCATGCCCAAACACAACAAGATCGAGACAATATCCAGCTTGGCTTGACATGGTAAGTGACATTCACGTCACACAAGTGCCACTCAAAGGTCATTGCAAAGAAGAGAGATTCCAACCATTGCTCTTTGACATTCTATAGTTACACCATCACTGAATGTCCCACTATCAACATCCTGCAGAATGCCACTGAACAGACCCTGAACTGGACGAGTCATATAAGCACTGGGGCCACAACAACAGGTCAGAGACTAGGAATACTGCAGTGAGAAACTCACCTCCTGACTCCCCAAAGCCTGTCCATCATCTACAAGGCAATGGTAAGGAGTGTGATGGAAGATTCCCCATTGGCCTGGGTGAGTGCAGCTTCAACAACGCAAAAGCAGCTTGACACCATTCAGGACAAAGCAGCTCATTTGATTGATACGACATCCACAAGCATTCACCCTCTCCCCCATCAATGCTCAATGGTAAGAGTGTGTGATGATGCTGCTCCTTTATTAGGGCTATTTTGCCTTTTTTTTAAAGAGGGGTTGAAAAGGCAGAGGTTCCCATATGCTTGGATATATCTACTTTAAAAAAAACTTAAAAGCCTTTTCAATACTTGTACAATGAAAGGGGAGTGATCAGTTCTCCCAGTTCAGGGTTTTTTCTGGTTTGGTTTGGCTTTAGCAAGCAGTCTGTTTGGTTTTGGTTAGGTCAGGTTTTGGCTAAGGACACAAAGAACCAGTTCCATGCTGATCCTCTCTCTCTCTCTCTCTTTCTCTCTCTCTGATATCTCTCTCCTGTAAGAACCTGTGTTCGAATTTACCTTTTTGCCAAAGGGGAGTGTTGTGGAATGTTGCAGGAAATTGGAACAACTCTTTGTCAAGTTGCATTTTTGGGTCAGTTGGATTTTCAAATTGTTATGTTACTCTATATTCAGTTTTCTTTCGTTTATGTGTAAATAAATTGTTGTATTTAAAACTGAGCGTTTTGACAACTGCATCACTCCTGGAATACTCACTTTACACCTGTTTAAAAAAAAAACTAGAAAAGTTAGGGTCTGTGCTACCTTCTTGGAAGGTTTTGAGGGAGTCTGGTCTGGTCCATAACAAGTGTGTGCTATATACAAAATGCATGGCAGAAATTCACCATGGTTTCTTCGACAGTACCTTCCAAAGCTATGATGACTGTCATCTAGAAGGACAAGGGCAGCAGATACCTGGGTGCAAGTTCTCCTCCAAGCCACTCACCATTCTGATTTGGAAATGTATCATTGTCCCTTCAGTGTTACTAGGTTAAAATAGTGGAATTCTCTCCCTAAATGCATCATGGGTCTAACTGCACCAAATGGACTTTCTGGTTCAAGAAGGGCTTTTGCCTGAAACGTCGATTTTCCTGCTCCTCGAATGCTGCCTGACTTGCTGTGTTTTTCTAGCACCACGCTAATCTAGACTCTGATCTCCAGCATCTGCAGTCCTCACTTTCGCCTGTCTGATTCAAGAAGGCAGCTCACCATCACCTTCTCGAGGAATGGACAAGAAAAGCTGCCCTTGGCAGCAATGCTGTATGCCTCGAGTGATTCAAAGAAAATTCACAACCGATTCCTAAAATAAAAGCCCCTCAACCTGCTTCCTTTAAGGTGGCCCCAAAAACATTGTACAAATGCTCAAAATATAAAACTAGGTGTGACCTCAGAACCGATGCTTTGATATTTCTTGGTATTTCCAAAACTTAACTAATATTCAAACAAGGGAAGTGAAGTGTTTACCTAGCTCTCTGAGATTTAAAATATTTGGTCAAAGTTTGAGATGAAGACCAGGGATCTTGAGGTGTTTCTGATCTGTTTGCTTTATATGGAGAAAAATTATTGACAATAAGTTAATTAGAACAATTTGGACATGTCAGTCTAGTATCAGAGAGTAAAGGTTCCCGTCATAAGATACCACATACCAAACTGCCAATCAGAAACAAATACAAGTTAATATCTAGAAGCAAATTACTGCAGTTGCTGGAATTGGTACTGAAAACAACAAATGCTGGAGATCACAGCAGGTCAGACAGCATCCATGGAGAGAGAGAGCAAGCTAATATTTCGAGTTAATATTTGTTGCTTTGCATCAGGAGATGTAGAGGCTGAAGACGCGATGCAATAAAAAAATCCAACCCTCTCTTCATATGATGAGGACAAAAGCTGACAAAGAGCTTGGTGCTGTTGTGTCTGTGATGAAGAGCCAACTTTGATGAGTTCTCTGAAAACAGGTCAGTCATGATGCCTACAATGGACTCACTTGAAATGTCAACTTGTGCTACATATCCAGTTTGAAAACCTGACTTAAAGTAAGTGTGTCAATGCATTGAAGTAAATCACCCAAATCCCAAAGGGAAATAGGACGTGCGACTCTTAAGTTAAGTAAGTAAGAGTATTAGCAATGTATTCCAGTGTGGAGATGTCATTAAGATCACTACATTTAACATTTGAATTTGGGAGGCACACCAACATTTCAAAAAACAGGACAGGGCACTTCCAATGTAGAAATCATGGAATTAAGAGAGGTAGAAATCAGTGTCAGAACTGTTTGCAGTCACACAGCAATGATTAGAACTCTGTAGATGACTCTGAAACAAGAAAACAGTTAAAAAAAACAGAACAAGTATAGAAAGGTACAGCAAAAAAGAACAGCAAGGTCACATGACTGAAGTTCATAAGCAAATGATGCAATGCATCCAATCATACTGAGGGGAGTTGGAATGGAAGGGGCAGAGGTTCAGAGTGTAATCCATATAATTTTCCTTGGTTTTGGGGTGATGTGCCAGACAACGGGAAAATTGCAAAAGTTAAATCTTTGTTCAAAAAAGGGCATAAATCTAAGCCCAGCCATGTCGGCTCAGTCAGTTGTTGGGAAATGATAATCAAAACAAATTGAGTAGTCACGAGGAAAATTAATTAAGGATGGCGGGTGACATTGAGGGAAATTTGCAGGTGGTGGTGTTCTCATGTGCTGTCTAAAGTTTGGAAGATACTGTTAAAGGTACCTGACAGAGTTGGTACTTGCATTTTGAAGGTGATACACTGTTGCCACTGTGTACCCATGGTGAAGGGCGTAGATGTTTAAGTTATGAATGAGGTGCCAATCAAGCTGGCATTGAGCTTCTTAAGTCTTGTTGGAACTACATCCATCCAGCTCCAGGAAATGCACACAGTGAATAGCCAAGGTCTTTTCCTCAGAGTAGGGGAGTCCAAAACTAGCGAACACAGGTTTAAGATGAAAGGGAAAAGATTTAAAAGGGACCCGATTTGCAAAAGTTTCACACAGAGGATGGTACATACACGAAAGGAACTGCCTGAGGAAGTGGTAGAGGGTGGTACAACATTTAAATTACAACAATTACAAAATTTAAAAAGACGTTTGGACAACTATATTATTAAGAAAGATTTAGAGGGATATGGGCCAAGTGCATGCAAATGGGACTAGTTCAGTTTAGGAAACTTGGTTGGCATGGATGCGTTGGACCAAAGGGTGTGTTTCCATGCTTATGACCCTCTGACTCTATATGCCAGCATTGATTTGCTCAGGGAAAACTGTATTTAATTAACTTGCTGAAATTTTTTGATGAGTTAACACGAGTTAATGAGAGTAATGTTGTTATTTGGTATACGTGGACTTCCAAAAAGCATTTGATGAAATGCCTCACAATAGGCTTGTGAGCAAAGTCAAATCTCATAGAAGAAAAAAGCAACATTGGTACAAAATTGCCAATTGACAGGAAATAGAGGAGGGGTTATGGCCTTTATTTTTGGACTGGATTAAAGTTTGTAATGGAGCTCCTCAGAGATCAGTACTGGGATCCTTACTCTTCCTGATATATGTTAGTGATCAAAATCTTAGTGTATAGGACACGATTTCAAAATTTGCAGATGATACAAAAGTTGAAGCCATAAAAAGGATAGTGCAGAAATTGCAAAGGACAAGGATAGTTGGTAGAATAAGCAGAAACAACAAGGAGATAAAATTTAATTCAGTGAAACATGAAGTGATTCATGTTGTTTGAAAGAACATGGACAAAGAACATAAAGAATACAATTCTAAAGGGGATGTAGGGGCAGAGGAGCAAGATGTTTTTGTGCATAAGTCTTTAACGTTGGCAGGACATGTTCAGAAAGCACGTAATAAAATATGCAGCATCCTAGATTATTCAAACAAAGATGTTTTCTTGAACTTGTACAGAACAGTGGTTTAGCCTCAAATGAAATATTGCATTCAGATCTGAGTGCTGCACTTTAGGAAGGAAGTGAAAGCATGGAGAGAGGGCAAAAAAGATTCACAAGAATGCTTTCAGTGATGAATGGTCCCAGGGACATCAATTACATGGACAGAATGCAAAGTTTCCTTAGAGATGTTTGAAACGAGATTTCAAAAGAGATTCAAAAGTGTGAGGGGCCTGGACAGGTTGATAAAGTAATAAATGTTCCCGACGGCAGAAGGATGGAGAATAGAGGGTACAAATTTAACGCAAAAGAAACGCCATTGCAAGGAAAAACTTTTTCACACATTGAGGAGTTAGAATTTGCACTTTAATTCCTTTGAGTATGCTGGAGGAAGATCCAATTGAGGCATTCAAGAGGGAGTTGCAATGTTGTCTGAAAAGGAAGAATGTGCTGAGCAATGTAGGGATAAGCCAGGGTTATGACACTGGGTAAATTGGTCCTATCTAGCAAAGACAAAAAAAAGGCTAAGTAGCCTCCAAGTGCATCATAACAATTTCATAATTGTTCAAATCAACTTAGTTCAATGCAAAACAAGGCTAAAGTAAGGTACATGAAGGATAAACCACTGGGATCAAACATTCTTGTCTTTGTTGCATTCTTTACATTTTTAAAACAAATGTTAGAAAATCTACTTGCCTTTATCAATTGCACTATTACTATCATTCCAGCAGCAAGATTCTAGAGTAATAATCTGTCACAAAGTGGTTAGAGCTGCCTCAAATCATTATTCACAAGATCAGCTAAGGCTAACACACACTATCAATTTGATTTCCCTGCTGGTGAGTACATCACATTATGACTCTATTATGATAGGGTGGTACAGATAATGAGCATGGACTTGGCTTGTCAAAGGCTTATAGGACTTGGATAATACACATAAGAATGTGTTGCCTTTAATGAACATAGGAAGATACTATGATCCCTGAGCTGAAAATACAACAGCTGTCCAACATTTTAATGAACAAAGACACAGCTTAGCATGGTCTGAGCAGTATAGGCCAAAACGTCCCATGTATAATTCCTCCTACGTATAGTTAGCTGTTAATCCAGCACATTCAGTGCCCCCCAAAAAAGGAAAGGCAAAAAGGTGAGTGGTGTATAACAGTGACATCTTCCATTTATTTAGCATAATTTATACTGAATAAACATCTTAAAGTTTTTAATAGGACCACTATCAACTAAAATTTCATACTAAGCCACATAAGTAGATATTAGGGGGGGACATCATAAGTTGGCCAATGAGGGTTGTTTAATGAGTGTCTTAAAGGAGTACGAGCATTAAAGGGGCAGGGAGATCTAGGGAGGGAATTGCAAAGCTGAAAATGTGTTGCTGGAAAAGCGCAGCAGGTCAGACAGCATCCAAGGAACAGGAGAATCGACGTTTCGGGCATGAGCCCTTCTTCAGGAGAAGCCCTTCTTCCTTGAAGAAGCTCTCTTCCATCTCCAGCATCTGCAGTCCTCACTTTCTCCTAGGGAATTGCAGAGCCTAGTATCCAGACAGCTAAAGGCACATCTACTGATTCTGGGGTTAAGGAAATTGAGAATGTAGGTTTCTGGGAAGGTGGTAGGGATGGAAGAGGAGATGATAGCAGAATAAGTGAAAGGAAGTCAGCCCAAACAAGCTTTCCAACCAACCACTTTTTAAAAGTTTTCTTGTCAGACACCAAAAGCCTGAAATACTTTTGAATGAAAGCAGTTAAAAGTGAAGTGAAATAACCAGGATGCTAAGCTCCTGTGAAATTTTACCCTGACCTCCAATATAACCATGCTTTCGTTTAAAATGATTATCTGTTTTTGTAAGTGACCTTTAGTTCATTGATGGAGTCAGATTCTCCAGTGGATTTCAGTGAAGCCACATATTCTATAATCTCATTAGTGGGTTCCTAACTATTAGCACTTGGTTCTTGTGGAGAACAACAAGCATTCTCCTGTTATGCGTTAACAGGAATCTTCGGGCCCTTTTAATCTAGCATTACAACCTACATTATTCATTCCTGATCACTTTCATTCCACAGT
This sequence comes from Hemiscyllium ocellatum, assembly GCF_020745735.1. Classification (NCBI taxonomy): domain Eukaryota; kingdom Metazoa; phylum Chordata; class Chondrichthyes; order Orectolobiformes; family Hemiscylliidae; genus Hemiscyllium; species Hemiscyllium ocellatum. Next base: position 23,890,936 of record NC_083431.1, read on the forward strand.
TGACACCCACTTGGTCCCAACAGTTCAGGGACCATCATGTTTGAAAGAGTATCTGATTAGCCTTGTCTATACTTATCCTTATAAACCTCAATCCCAGATATTTGTTCAGCTCTGTTATAGCGGAGTTAATAGATTCAGCATTAGCAGGTTTTGCTGGAATCTATCCCACATATCTCCAACTAATAAATTCTAACATCCAGTCTTGCTTGAGGCTTGTTAATTTTAAACTCGTGACATGTAGTTCTGCAGCCATATTCAAACTAGATAAGCTCCATACATCTGTATTATCCATGCCTGGTCATAGAGCACATATTGCAATATGTTGCCTGCTTTTATTTATTTTGACATTTTGTGAGAAAAAGATGCTCAGATTAAATATATGAATAGCTAAACTAACAGCAAGCAAAGGGAAACACTTTGTGGCCTACAGTGACCATACAATCTCATGTAGAAGACAGAATTGCTACCATACTCATTTAATATGCACCACAGTAATAACTTTAGAGAGAAGACTGGGCCAGTGCTAATAAGGTTCATTTCATGTGAAAGTATAGGAGACTGGTAAGCTGTGATTGCAACTACCTTTATCATACTATAATATACTGTACAGCAGTTCTAACAATATCAGAACAATTTAATCGCCTCAAACATGGATTGACTAGCAACGTGCACTGATTGATGGTCTGTCGCAGAAAATTATTAACCTTGATTATTCCCACTAAATGACTTACAGAAATTATAAAATACACCAAAACACAATTTGCACAATTATAATCCTGGTAAAATATTTGGGTTTACTTTTATGATTAAGAAAAAAGTTTTTATTGCTTATAATCTACATTGTTATAAAAGATTTATATTCCTTACTATGATTTATCTATTAATATTTTGTTCCACTGGGGAAGAGAATAATTAGTGTTTTATTTTAATTATTAGTTTATCTGACATAGTCTTACACATGGGAAATCAAAACCAAAAATAGTATTGAGGTGAAGCAAGGTTACAAGATGAGAAATAATTGAACTAGGACATGCAGATATAATTTAGTCTCTATTTTAAAGTCATACTTGCATTCCTTCTTTTTATATTTTTGTTATAAATTTCTACATCTCAATTTATAATGGGAACTGTCTGTATTTAACTAACCTGTCGGTAGATGCTTTCATATAGCCACATTGGTAGGAGGGAGTAATGACAATAAGCTTACATTGATCATCTTCATCAGGAATGTGATCCTAAGCAGTTATAATTACAATGAGTTGGCAGGAAATGCACAAAGAGATAAGATTGTATCCTTATGATTAATCAATCACCCTCTAGGTTATGATTTGGAGATGCCAGTGTTGGATTGGGGTGTACAAAGTTAAAAATCACACAACACCAGGTTATAGTCCAACAGGTTTAATTGGAAGCACCTTCATCAGGTGATGAAGGAGTGTCGCTCCGAAAGCTAGCATGCTTCCAATTAAACCTGTTAGACTATAACCTGGTGTTGTGTGATTTTTAACCCTCCAGGTTATTTCTCACAGTAAGCTGGACAATTTGACCATTCTCTTACCAGCTGCTCCTATCTTTCTGTTATTGATTCTGTATCTCTCATTTTGTTTTTATTTAACTTTTTTGTGGTTCTCTCCCCTTAAGTACTGTTCTCTTCTCTACGCCTCCTGCTTTTCTTTGTCTTTTTCACTTGCAGTGCGGAGTGGGGATATGTATTGCACTTTATGATAAGGCAAGGAGCCACTAGATTACAACAGCGTGGAAACAGGCCCTTTCAGCCCAGCAAGTCCACAATGACCCTCCGAAGAGCAACCCACCCAGACCCATTCCCCTACATTTACCCCTTCACCTAACACTACAGGCAATGTAGCATGGCTAATTCACCTAACCTGCACATTTTTGGACTATGGGTGGAAACCCACGCAGACACGGGGAGAATGTGCAAACTCCTCAGGCAATTGTCTGTGTGGAGTTTGCACATTCTAATGCATTTGCTACTGCATTTTGTGGAATCTGTAGAAAATATGATTCTCAGAATAGTCCTTCCCAACTCTTTCCTAATTTTCTCAGACTATTCTTCCTGTTTGAATTATCCACGAAAACTTGGATCCCATCCTGTCCAGTGTGCCACTGTCTTTCTCCCCACCTTACCTATCAGTCTAATTCCTTCTGCTCTTGTTCATGTTCCAAAATTGGAATCAAGATGTCAGAGTCCCTCAATCTTAAACTGTTCCCATTTTCCTTCTTCTAAGCTTTGTTTTTATAAGTTATTTTTTCTCAAGGGTGTTTTGTTCACTGTCTAAACTCAGAGTAAAATCAAATTAGAATGAGGAATTAAATCACTGGCCTTTTTCACAATTTAGGCTGGAACTAATGTGCCTCCTTAGAGACATTTTTGATGGTGGTTGAGGGTGGCACACATAATAGTCAGGTGGTTAGCCCACCAACTTCTTGCCCACTCCTAAGCTGCCCCCTCAAGGCATTAATTAGGCTGCCATCAAAAGTGAAACCACCTGCCAGATTTAAATAAATATTAAAGTCACCTGACCTTGTTAAGAGTCTACACTCCCTTCATTACAATCCCCGTCCTTTTCCTCCAAGTAAAATACAGCCCCTTGCTTTTTACACTTCATTACATTTAAGTGGCTAAAAAGTATATTTAGAGATTCTGAAGTTGCATGAGGTGTTACATAGATATAGGCTGTGCCTTATTTTCTTGTTGAAGGATGTTAGAAATTACAAACCTGTTTCATTAATGTAAGTGGTTAATATTGCCATGTTTTACTGATCAATATGAAATGAATGAGATAATAATGTTGGCTTCAACATTCAACTTATAAACAAACTCTTTAAAATAGGCATTGTTGCCAAGTCCAACATTTATTGCCCATCCCAAGATGCCTTGAGAGTGTGGTAGTGTGCTTTCTTTGCAGTTTGATACAACCAAATGGATGGTTAGGCTGATTTAAAGAGAATTAATAGTCATAGGATTTGGTCACATTTTCATAAACCTGATGAATTTTTAAAACAATGTCTCAAATTCTTGGTCACGGCTCTCAGGACAACTCCATACAACCCAGCCACAATATGTGCTGCAAGACATGTCAGAGTGTGGACACAGATACCACCATTATGTGTGGGGACACCTCCCTTGTGCATGGCAGGTGCTCATGTGACTCAGTCAACGTTGTCTATTTTATAAGTTGCAGGCAAGGATGCCCGGAGGCTTGGTACATTGGGGAAACCGAGCAAAGGCTACGACAACGGATGAATGGGCACCGCACAACAATCAACAGACAGGAGGGTTCCCTCCCAATTAGGGAACACTTCAGTGGTCCAGGACATTCAGCTTCGGACCTTCGGGTGACCATTCTCCAAGGTAGACTTCAGGACAGGCAGCAGAGGAAAGTGGCCAGGCAGAGGCTGATAGCTAAGTTCGGTACCCATAGGGAGGGCCTCAACTGGGATCTTGGGTTCATGTCACATTACAGGTGACCACCTTTGCACTACACACACACACACACACACACACAGATACTCCTACACACAAACATACACTCTCACGCACACACAGGCACTCCTATACACACATACACAGGGACACACATACACACAGACGTGCACACAGACACCCACACACACACACACCATTACAGACACACATACTCCCACACTCACACATGCAGCCCCTCACAGACATCAGACATTCTGCACTCACTACACACATATATACAATTTCTCACACTCACAACCCCCAACCCAGTCACACACAGACAGACAAAGACCCACATGCAAGGTTACATTGTACTTTGCTCAAAAACTGCATGCATTCATGTAGAACTCTGAGCTCAAAAACTGCATGAATTTATGTAAAACTCTGTTATCTCACTTTTTAGATTAGAATCAATCTAAACATCATGGCGTAGACAGAGAACACAGGCGGCCAACACATTCAACATATTGTCTAGCTTTCACCCATTGTTAACAGCTAACCCGAGAATGCAACTTTTTAATAAAAAAGGTTTTGTGATTTACACATGAAAGAAGTGAAACTATCACTGTATTCTAACAGATGAAAGGCTTAATAGACAATCAATTTTTCAATGTATAATTTCAGTTACATCACACTGAAAATTTCTGCTATAAATTCTGTGTTAGGATTGAGCCCTCCACTACCACCTGATGAAGGAGCGTTGCTCCGAAAGCTAGTGTGTTTCCAATTAAACCTGTTTGATTATAACCTGGGGTTGTGTGATTTTTAACTTTCCATTGGTCTTCTTAATTTTTTTTACACATTGTGTCATGACCATGGGTCAAACCCCTTAAATGCGGTGAACATTTTTTAACATGTAATGCCAAAACCCATTTTTTAAAGGAGGGCTGTGGATGTAAATTAAGTAGCTATCTGGAGAAAGAGAGAGACTGACCAAATATCACACCTAGAGCTGCAAAGGGAACTTCAAAGACCAGCACTTCAAAGGGAGAAAGAGGCAAATCAAATCAGACTGGACTGTGGTCTCTTGACTACAAAGATAACAAGTTGCTGATGATAACCTGCTCAACAGCAATCCTATTCCCATGGATTAGGTTCCAAAATTGTAGATACATTGTGTGTTTTCTCTTTGAAGAATATATATGTACAGATGTTAAAAAATCCAGCTTCAAACTTACTGGAGTGAGCTAGTGGAATTGAATACCCTCATACACAAAATCCCAGGGTCGAGTGTTAGCATGCTACGGTGGTCACAGTTGAAGATCTCTCAATTACCCCTGTATTGTAGGTAAAGATTGTCTCTCACTCAAAGTGCCAGAAGTCAACTAATTAGCATCCAGACAAAATGAAGGCCCTCTCTCATTTCGCATAATTCACCAATATTTTCATCTACTGTTCTTACAGTTCCATCTTACTTCATGTCATCAGCAAATTTGGATATGTGACTTTTTTATTCCAACAACTAAATTATTAATAAATATGCTGAATCATTGAGGCTTCAAAACAAATGTTTGTGAGATACCACTAGTCACATCCTGCCAATGGGAGTGCCTACACATTATCCCTCTGTGTCACCTTCAGATCAGCCAATTTCCTAACTAGGTCAATAGCTTGGCCTTAATTCCACAAGCTTCTTCTTTAGCTAACACTCTTGCTCAATGAACTTCACCAATTGCCATTTGATAGTCCATATAAATAATTTAAATAGACATTCCCCTGTCTTACCACACCAGCCACCTCCTCAATAAAATGCAACAATGTCCTGGGGGATTGACGCATCCTGGCAGACACTCAGACTGCACAATCAAAATTCACTTATTGGAATCATTTGCCTTGCCAAAAATATCAGCTCCAAATTCAGGCTGTTGGAAAAGCTGAGAGCTCCAAGCAATGGAGTTCAAAAGGTAAAAAGAACAATTCAATTGAATAATTTGTATTGCTGTAAAATATAAGGTGAAGAATTTTCTGTTCCCTTGAGCAGTGTGGTCAATGTCAAGCAAGTTAGAAAAATGCAGCAAAATCAGATCCTTTATGCTAGGAAAACAATTGCTGAATTTCCCCTTATGTTTTAAACAGCAGGTTCAGAATCTCACAAATGAGCAAAGACTACCTCATTTCCTTGTACTGCATTTCATTATTAGCTAAACTCACCTCTTTTCCACATTGTTCCCAATTCTCCTGTCCTTCCCTGAGAAACTAGATGGTGCCAATTCTCGCAATGAATGCCAGAGTTGTAACCTGCTGGCAGAATCTCACAGTTTGCTTCTCTGGACTGCAATCCAATTCTGTCTTCACCACAATGCCCCCTTCAGTTAATTGATACTGTCCTTTTAGAAGGATCATAGAATCCCTATAGTACAGATAGAGGCTATTTGACTCATCAACTCTGCACTGAACATCTGAAGAGCATCCCACCCAGACCTATCCCATCCGCATTGCCCAGCATTTACCATGGCTAACACTCCTAGAGCACACATCCCGAACACCACTGGGCAGCTTAGCATCGCCACCAAACTTGCACGTCTTTGGACTGTAGGAGGAGACCGGAGCATTCAGCAGAAACCCACAGAGGCACAGGGAGAATGTGCAAACTTCACTTGCACAGTCACGCCCAGACTGGAATTGAACCCAGGTCCCTGGTGCCGTGAGGCAGAATTGCTAACTACTGCGCCACTATGCCACCCTTTGTCTGTGCAAGTTGGTAACAGAAAACCACCAGCCCCATCACATCACCATGCATGCTTTCAGACCAACTCAACATTGAAATACATTGGTATTTCAAGACTTCCCTTTGGATTTCAGAGACACTTATGGCTTGCATGCTCCTGCCTGATCACTTTGTGCACATAGACACACCAATGTCTTATATGACTCTTAGCTTCATCTCTCAGCACAAAGATGCACACTCATTTTTCACTTACTTGGAGGCTGCCAGCCTTGTTGTTTAGCATTGTTTTTTAACACAGAGGCAGAGAAACAGCTTGCCATTACTCTGAATACTGAACAGTCAAGGAGGGGTAAAGTTGCTGCACAGAACTGTGCCATGTCAATGCCACATTTATAGTACTGCCAGTAGCTTACATAGCCAACGTACTGCATGTGGTCCAACCAAACAGCCATGTGCAAGTCAAAAGGGGGAACTATAGTCAGTTGAGGGTACCAACACGATCAGTTAAGGGAATTGTCTAATTCCAACTCTTATGATTGGCTACAGTCAATCCTGCAGATCAAGTGCAACCCATCAAGGGATTAGAGGTATGCCAGTCAGAAGGCTGTGGAGACATTCCAGAGGGTGGGTGAATTTTTCCTGCAATGAAGCAAAAGGAGGAGCTGAGTATGGTGATAGTGGATAAAAGAACACTCCGTAGTGATGCATGACACAGAGAGCTGATGAGGTGTCCCCAGTGAGTAAGAGGTGTAGAGAGAAGAAAGAATTTATCATTTGGGAGAATGAGGTGGGTGAGAGCCATTGAGTGGACAAGATGCATACAATGATGAGAGTTGTAGTACATGAGTTTTGGACAGAGGTGCGTGCTGGAGTAGAGTTAAAGTGACTAGTGGCCCTGTGAGCATGAGGTAGCAGAGACAAGATGGCGGCACCTAGTCTCACAGAGCACAGGAGATTATTAACCTTCCCCCTGCCCTGCTCTGTATTGTATTTAACCCCTGACATTGCATTGACCTTGGCTATTATCTCATCCCAGACTGGCTAAGAGTGGTGTGCGATCTCCTTTTGTCAGGAAAAAGCATTGTCCTCCTACCCACAGTATGGTCCAAGCCCATGTCAGTGAACCAAGGAGCTAAATTACCTTTCTATGGGGATGACACTGCAACACCACAGTTTGAAGGCCAGCTCCTGGCTTGTAGCATTCAGATGCTGTGGAACTGGAGTTTAAATAGAGCTTCAGTGGCTTGAATGTCACAAAATCCTGGCAGTAGCAAGCACTTCCACTTCCACTGATAGACAATTCCACAAGATAGGCACAAAAGAGGCTGAATGTGTAATTAATAAGCTCAAGAGTGATGTACTATGTAAGAAAAGGCAACATGGGCCATGATGGACTGGTCCTCAAGAGTCTCATTTTATTTTTAAATTCACCAAAGTTCTCTCTTTTTTTTGTGAATTTAATGTTTATATGTAGCTGAGAATTGTAATGAATATATAGTGGTTTTTTTAATACCAGATTACCTGTAATCAGGTTCTTGTGCTATAGGACATAACAAAAGTATTGCCCGAACAGGCAAAGATATCCTACTGGGGCTAAAACCCAGGCTCCTGCTTGAATGGGATACTCTACAATGTAGTAAAATGTGGATTCACTGCCACTGTCCTCTTTGCTTGTTCTGAGGTAGGTTTACAGGTGGATGGAGCACAGCATGATCTCAAGACCGACAACATGAAGGGAAAGGAAGAGCAGCCACTGAATTCACCGTGACCTGTTGTTCGCAAGTGCCACTAGGGGAACCAGTAACATTAGAGTCATACAACACTGAAAGAAGTCCTTTGGGCCATTATGATATATTCTAGGAATACAACCTCTCCTCCCTTTTTGGAGGATACACGCATTATGCGGAGATGAAAAGGAAAAACAATATGATGGCTTAAAACAAAAGATTAAAATTTTCATATTTAAAAATTCAAAACAATTCCAGCAAGATACAGAAATAAACCCAAAATATGAAATATTCAGGGGACAGAGCATACTAATGGACTCATTTCAATGACTATTTAAATTCTGTGAGTTGTGAGGCTGTTTATGTTCACTAAGTTATCTGTACAATGTAGCAAACATGAATTAATACAATGTAATATCCTATTCCAAACTTCTAATCCAAATCAATAGTTACGATTCCACACTGGAAAGTACACAACCTTGTTACGAGGAAAGCTAAACTAAACTAGAACAGTTACCATGGTTACAGAGCAACCAACATAGGTAGAGGATCATAGAGAGCAGATCATGTCAGCGGGGAAAATGTTAGGTGAAGAGGGAAGGGAATCTGTTTTGTTTTTACAAGAAAGGAATAGAAAACAGAATATCTATTTTAAACAGAATAACTTCCTTTACAAGGATAAATATTTCACACTCCAATATTATCTATTAAATGGATAACTTATAAAAGCCGTTTTACATTTAGATGACCTTAATGGCATTGCCACTCACAGATCTTTGTCAATTGTCAGCTAAATTCTGTATTCTACAGCTTTTGCTACACATTTTCAGAATCTCTATGTTTGAAGAGCATCAGTAAGAGCTGTTATTAACCATGCACAGAAAATATTGACAATATTCAGCAAATCAATTCACATCAGAGAAAGAATAACCAGCTAATGCTTCAGGTACAGTCATTATTACACTGTTTTTCATACAATCGCTGATATCAATTCGATATTAAATATTTTAAAGACCTTTTCTCCCTCAGATGCTGACTGAGCTATTGTGTAACTACAACACTAACAGCGTTTTGTTTAAACTTTCCATTTCCAGCATCTACAATTTCTTTCTTTAATTAAGAAAATATGTTTAAGCCAATGAACAAAGTAGTCATGTCTTGGATAAGAGTTAAACAATTAGCATTTTATAAAGCCTTTCACTTATATGAGCATAAGGCACGTGGTCGATTTTTGACATTTTCCTTCTGTGTTTTCATCACACTAGCACATTAGATACTTCATATTCACTGCATAATCGAACCAGTTAATATAGTCCTGGAGTTAGAAAGGCAGCCAAATTAGCACTTAGAAGGATGTTCAGCATTGATTAGGTAAACAGGTGGGAAGACAGAAGAATTGCAATAAGAGTCCATTTGTTTTTACCCTTTATGCACTGAAGACTGCTGCAATAAATTGCTGATTGGCAAGATTTGCTCTAAGTTAAAAAAAAATGGCAAATTAGCAAAATTAAGCAAATAAGATGCTTAAGATGTGGAGCTTCTCTTTTAGACAAATCCCCTATTTGATGTTTATAGTGTAAAGTCAAACACAAGGACTTTCTCACTGACTCAGTAATAGAATAGTCTGCAGTGAAAATAAAGCCAAAGGTTAGGTCGTGTAAACGATGCCGAAGATAACTTATGGAAGTTTTAAATTAAAAATGTGTGAAATGCATGAGTAAACACTGGAGATAAATCATTCTAATTCCAGATGAAAAATGCTCTAAATCTAGCTGGTCCCACTAAGCTTGAAGCATAACATCAGGTATAATGTTCTTCCAGCCCTTTATTTGTGGATTCCCATTTCTAATAATGGTTAATACCCTCTCCTATCTTGCGTTGTAGATAGCAGATTTAAACCTATTTGATTTGAGGGAAATAATAAACAGAAGTTATTGTTAATCTAATGATAAAAATTAATGTATTGTTTAAATAGTGCATGCCATAAATATATTTTAATCTTTACCCTGCTGAACAAATACTTGGTTAATGAAATAAAAGTGACTGACACTTTAAGAGGCTACAAAAGAATGGATGCTAGTTAAAATCTATCTTTAAGCTGGAGATCAAATTCACCAAGATCTTGGAGAAAAGAATTCTATAAATGTTGCGTAACAATAGAATTTGGGGATGCTCTTGTCATAAAGCTGGGATGGCTGACTTTAATGTAGGATATCTGCACCACATTAAATTTACCGTATATACATAAACTGAGATAATGTATATAGTAACATATTCTTTTATCCCTAACATCTCCAAACATGAGGTTTTCACTTCAATTTACATTCATCCTAATTCCCATGCTTTAAGCACATCACTAATACCTGATGGTGAATGAATCTACATATGTATCAGAAAAGTACTGGAAATACAAGATTTGAGTTTGATACACCTCCACTACAGGAAAATTACTACTTTACTTTGGGGAATGGGGAGTGGTTTAATGTTGCCAGTTATTTTCCATGTTTGCTGTCCAACTGAAATTGGAGCATTAAATTAAACGACTGAAGCGATAACGTAAGACAGCATTGTGAAGAAAATAACATCACTACTAGAAGTGTTGTTTCCCCAGCTCTCCTCAGATAGCCATATCATTTGTTTCTTTATTTGACCATTACTTATCCTTGCGGTTTTGTATCATGAAACTTTTTGTCACTTGCCCTTCATCCCATTGAATAGCTATCCTTTTGTTCTTTCAACCCACCTTTCCCCCTCCTTCATCTCCTTTTGCTTGCTCAAAACAATGTCATTTCTCAGTTCTAATCAAAGATCGCAGACCTGAAGTTTTCATGTGGTTCCTCTCTCTCACAGATGCTGCCAGACTCGCTACCGTTTCCAGCATTTCCTGTTATTATTTCAAATTTCCAACAACTATAGTGTTTTGCTTTTGGAATTGGTGAGACCTATTAGGAAGCTCATTGAAAAGAGTCAACGGCACTTACTACCTTTTCTACGTACTACTCGCATTCTAAAGAAGAGAGGGATTCAATTGCAAGGCTTGTGTTAATGTTTAATCTGAACTTGCTTAAAAAAAGGGACAATGTATTTTTTTCGCTCCTTCCCATTTGGGTTACATTTTCATTTCATCAGAAATGTTTGTTTGAAATGTATTTCTATGTTGATGGATAAACCAATCACTTAAACATTTAACTGTGAGTAACTTTGCAGCATCAGACACAGATCTACAAGATTATTACTCATTCCATGGTTTTCCTATCAAAGGTGGTATTTGCGTAAGAACGTTGTAGGACTGCACAAGATATTAATCGGCACCAGATAACATGAGTCCACAGTTAAACCTAAAGGTACACTTGAATAGAGGTGTGAAACCTAAGAGGTAAAAGGGATATTAAGAATATATATCATGCAAAGACTGTTCAGCATTTGTGATGTCTATACTGATAGCTCACTATGTGTGAGATTTATCCAAGGTACAGTCAGATGATGTACTGAGGGAAAGGACGTTCATCTTTATTTAAGTTGGATCAGCAAAGGTTAGCCAAATAGGTTCCCTTAGGTGAAAGTGAGGACTGCAGATGCTTTCTGAGAGAGTGTGGCCCTCACCTGAGACAGGGCTGACTGTAGTGATATAAGGTGGCGGCGCATGGCTGCGAGTGTGGAGCAGACGATCCAGAAAGAGAACAGTTTCTGGCGGTTTTGAATTTATAGTTGGTATTGTTTGTCGGGTTCAGATCCAAGTTGTGTTGGTCTGAATGTAGTTTCTGAGAGAGTGTGACCTTCAGCTGAGGGATTTCTGAGAGCATATGGCCCTCAGCTAAGGCATTTCTAAGAGAGTGTGTTCCTCAGCTGAGGCATTCAGACCAACACAATTTGAATCCGAACAGGACTACCAGTACCGATTCAAAACCTCCAGAAACTGTTTTCCTTCCGGATCTTCCGCTCCACACCCACAGCCATGCGCCGCCACCTTATCTCTCTCCAGTCAGCCCTGCCTCAGCTGAGGGCCACACTCTCTCAGACAAATAGTTTCCCTTGTCTGTATTTATCATCTGACAGTTAGGCACATTTCAATACTTGTGAGTGAGGATAGCAGTTGCAACAAATGAAGAAATGGCATTTGCTTTGGATAAATGTTGAGGGAGGTGGGGGTGGGGGGAGCATGGGAGAAGCAAGCTTTATGTATCATGCTCTGTTTGGTTTCTGCCACCTAATGGTTGATCAGAGGATGAGGAGAGAATCCAGCCTTCTCAGCAAAATGTTGAAGGGCACAAAGCAGTCGAAACAGAAGCAGGAAAATAAATCTTTTAGCAACTAAGATGAAAGCCCACAAAGAGAAAGCCAGAGTGATAAGCAAGAGTAAACAATATTTGAAAAGGGATATTTGTTAGATGAGATCAAAGGGTTTCACAATATTTTCAACTTCCACCCCGCGTTGCTGTGTCAAATAGGTTGTCACCTCATTGTGAGGTGAGGGCATGAGGCAACATTAATACTCAATTGTAGGGTTATTGCTGTGTTGCCAGTGGGTCCCCTTGAAGGCAGATTGGAAGTGGGAGAGGGAAATGGAAATCAATTGTCGAATTCTCAGTGCCTGTTGGTGCGTAACCCCTAAAAGTGAAGCTCACTAAGAACAAAGGGGGTTAAATATAGGCAGCCCATTCACTTTCTCTACTCAGCAAGCACATCATTTATTGACTCCAAAAAAAAAGGAAAGGAAGAAACTTCTTGAAAAAGTAATAGACATGTTCATACAAATGTAAAGGATTTACATACATGAATGCTGGTTTCAAAACTAAAGACTAAACATTGGATCTGAAGTAGGCCATGCAAAACTTCAAGACAATTTCACTATTCAATGAGATCAATACCCCAACTCCATCCACTTGTCCTCATATACGTGACTAACAAAAATCCATTGATCTCAAGTTTGAAATTATAATTATACTAGCATTAGTGCTTTTTTGGATATCACCATCAACTCAAAAAAGATCAGTTTCAAAAACGTTTTGAATGCTTTCATAGTTTGGTATTGCATATCCTTTAATTTCAAAATTCAAAATTGTTAGAAATTATATTAACCATTGTGGAGTCCCAAGCATTGATTCAGCCTGCTAATTATGTGTCTGTTTATCCAACTTTGATTTTCCATGGTTTGTCAAAATATAATTGCATACTACAGGTAAAAGAGAGTTTATCTCCTGATTCAAATCAGCAAATTAAAAAGAGTTTATATTATGAAAGGTTTTTATTGCAAAAATAGATTTGAAAATACTGCAGAGAAAATAGAGAACAGAACTTGGCGGGAGAGAAAATGAACTGGGTAGCTATCTGTGACCCCTAACTGATAGGGGTTATGGGACACAGTGTTTCCGCTGAGTACTTCTTGAAACCAAGCCTTCCCAGCAGCTGACAAAAGGCCTGTCTGCTCAGTTACATGATCTAAATTCTAATCAAACATCATTTAAACCGTGTTTTATTTCAGCCTCTGGAGAGACGGTCCCTCCTGACTCTTCACCATGGCAACGGGTGTCTCATTTCAGAAGTGTCATGCCACATTATCATCTCTCCAGCTCACACACTTTCCCTGACAAGTTCTCTCTGCCCCTTGCGACAAACGCGCTGGCTTATGTTGTTTATTTTTGGTGTCAGGCCGGCCCATATATTGAAAGGCAAGCTCCGCTCTTGAATAACAACCATTGCACACCATTTGGTGATAACAGATAATTTGGAAAGATATTTGCTTACAAGTGTATAAGCACCTTCCTATATATTATGCAGACTCCCGTGTGCAATCTGCACAGGCAGTACACGTCCAAAGATTGCAAACATTCATTTCCCTCTCACATCGGAAACAGTTATTTTCTACAACAGAATGAACATGCATTAACCTATTCCAAAATAGTCACCTGTTTTGCTTTATAAAACAAAACGTCGAATGCAAAAGGGGAATGAAACAATGTGTTGTACTACACTGAACCCTCATCTGCCTTTACTCCCACCCAAAGCACCACAGGCAAGAGTCATAAACCTATATTCTGATGTCTACTGGATTGAATAGAGTGTAATGTTCTGATGCTTTCATGTTCTACTGTATCAATCTCTAATTTAACAACTTAGTCCTCCAAGTTGCCTCAACTATCAACATTATGGCACTGCCTCATGTAACATTACATTAAACAGATCAAGACCAATCTCTATTCACTGCCGAGGATACTGACACCAGCCAAAATAGGAGTTAAGGTGCCCCCTTTTCTGCTGGGCTAGAAAGATGGGAGTCAATAAGGGGGGAGCAGTGGCCTAGGCTTTCAGGCATTCCTGTGATCTTACCATTTGCCAGAGATTACATTTGTGTTGTGTGTTTGTGTTGATTGTGAAGCCCTTCACAGTTCACTAGCTTGCCAATGCTTTCCATCTGGGCTCAGAAATGAAGATTGGGCACTTGCATGTACAATACTAATGTCAGTATCTTACTCCAGGATGAGTCAGTATCACTGTGGGAAAGATGTAAAATTTGAAGTTAGCCACATTGCAAGACAGGAGCAGATATTCCCCTATTTGCACATAATAAAGAAAATGTTTGGATGATTGCCAAGTGTAAAAAGAACGTATTTGCTTTTCCCACCCCTACTTCCTCCGTAAAGTTAAGGACCGCAGAAAAAAAAGAGAGTTGGAAAACTAATGAAGTTCAGATTACAAACATGAAGAAAAAGTTGTTTCTTTTCTGCTCAAACAAATTCCGAGAAAGACAAAACAACTACCAATTTCCACCAAAGTAAACATAAAGCAATTAAAATTTTCTAGCAGCTGAAACACCTCAGGTGAAGCTCATGCTGATGGGTCCCAGTGTTGTGTAGCAGATCAAGGTTTGTGAAATGTATCATGGCAATTGTTCAGAAGAGATTCTTTAAGGAAGAGAACACCCCAACTTGGGATTGGGGGCAGGCAGAAAAACGTAGCAGACTCACCAACGGTCCTGAGGTAAGTACAACTCATCCTTCTGTGAAATGAAAGAAGGGGTTAGGAGAACGAGGTGACCTGGATCTGCCAAGTGAGAGTGTCCAATAATATGAGGCAAATGACATGATGCAAGATACCATTTGTTAGGGTACAATTTTAACAGGAAAGTCTGGTGAGTGAAAAAGCTTGTAAAATCTTCATTTCATGTGCAAATTGGAACAAAATTGTACCTGAGGAAAAAAATTCTGAACATCACATTAAAATGACACAATGATATATTTCAATGCAATTTAACATCACAGTGCTGTCAATTTATCAGCAATTTTCTATATTAGAAGTGTCAAAGTTCCTCCATTTGCTAATTTCAATGGAAACAATGCGAATTAAACATTGCTAAATGGGGCAGGAAGTGATTTTGCCATATTTGGTGGTACTTTGACTTCTCTTTCAAATAGAGCTCAACGAATGTTCTCAAAAGTTTTGATCAAAGCCTTTCATTTATTGAGATCGTTAATGATGAAATTAGGCAGCATTCAGCAACTGCACAATCAAATCCAGAACATCCCTGTTTTACTCCAGGTCACATCGGGCAGAATACACAACTGATGGAGTAATTCCAATCGTCCCACAGCTGGACCCACCAAACTTTGCTGTTTGTTCCAGTTTGCACATGCTATATAGTAATAAAAGAATGATTATTGTGGGGAACAGTGATGGTGTATCTTTTTTTGTTATTGCAACAGAAATCCAATTCTCAAAAATCACCTATTTCAAGAATGTGAGTTCTCACATTTTCATTAACAGTTCATTAATCGTGCCAACAAAATCAATCAGGCTGTTTGTTTCCTTGAAAGCCACTTGAACACTACTTTTTCATCAATATTCAGCCACACATTATATGAACAACACTCTAATGTTAGTTTGTTCATATACTGTTCATGCCTGTTTATTACAGGCCATTATTATACAGTGTTCAGCAGTTATCTGAAAGGAGACCACATTTTTGAAATTAAAATACATCTTTTTTTAATGGGCACATATTGAGTTATACAGAGAGATGCTAAGTTATCCTGTATTCATTTGTATGAAGACTAATTTACAATGGGGGTAACCTGGTATCAGTATGAAGCCCATCTGTTGCATCTCAATGGATGCAAAATTTTCAGTAAAACAATTAACTCCAAACTGTATATTAAGATAGATTGTGAGAAGTTACAACTTAGCCTGCTTAGTATTAATTCTTCAATGTCCTCACCTTCGAATCCCCAATATCTGGGTTAAATTTCTTATGATTTAAAGTGGTCATTAAATAATTTGAGACATTAGTTTTGGTGAATTGTTAATCTTATTTATGATTTGAGTTTATGTTAGTACTTCCATCATTTATTCTGCCTTCTGGGATGGCAGATTGCCAAAGTAGAAAGCAACTGTTGTCTAAACAAATTACAGCACTGGATCTGGCTACTTAGCCACTGCCATCTTATATTCTTGTCATGAACATTTATCTTTGAGTTGTGGGTCATGTGCTAAATCTACTGTTCTCAATTACAGAAGGTTGTGGGTTCAAGTCCCAATCGCGAGACTTGAGCATAAAACCTAGGCTGACACTCTAATAACAACAACCACTTGTATTTGTATAGCTCCTTTAACACAATAAACCATTCCAAGGCACTTCACAAGAGCATATTCAAATGAAAAAAATGACACTGAGCCACATAAGGACATATTACAGCAAATGAACAGAAGCCTGGTAAAAATAATAGGTTTATTCTTAAAGAATGAAAATGATCTAGAGAGACAGTAAAGTTTAGAAAGGGAATCCCAGAGCTTGGGACCTGGGGTGGTGAAGGGAAAGCCTTCATCTGTGGAATAATTAAAACCAGATTGTTTAAGATACCAGAATTAGAGTAGTCAAGTTAAACTTTTATGTGCTGGAGGAGATTAAAGATAGAGAGACATCTTAATGAACTGAGAGACATTGTTGATTAGCAACACGTCTGTGATTGGCAAATGGCAATTGGTGCATGTTAAGGCACAGGCAGCAGAGTTTGGGTGACCACATGTTATGGAAGCTTGAAGGTGCATTAGGCTGGTCACCTGGAGGCAACATGATTGAGGTTTTCATTTACAGAAGATATGAGAAGGGTGCAGACATGATTGACATTATGGAGATGGAATTAGGTGATTTTAGCAACAGTGTGGATAAGTGGTTGATAGTTATTTCAGGGTCAAAGATTACAAAAAGTTTACAGCAATTCAGTGGAGATTCAGGCAGTGCAACACTGGGATGGAGTTGATGGTAAGGGAGCACAGTTTGTGTTGAGATTTATGACAAGAGGTCCATCCTATCTTCCCAATTTTTAATTGGAAGAAATGTCTGCTCATCCATTGGTGGGGGTTGGAAAAGCAACCTGAAAATATAGAGACAGATAGGGATTCAGAGAGTTGGTGGTGAGGAAAATCTGGATATAGTCAGTGTACATTGATAGGTTTTTGGCTGATATTAGCAAAAAAAAAGATTAGAAATGAGAGATCTAAGAAGAGGGTCCAGATTTAACCGTGTGGGAATGATAAGAGAAGCCACAGTTAGTGATTCTCTGGCTATAACTTATATTAATAAGTACAGAACCAGGCAAATGCAGTCCCACTCCACTGGCAGCATTGGAGAAACTTATTATTTGTTATTAACTCTGTGGGGAAAAAAGACTTTGCAAGCAAGTTTAGAAGGATAAGGTTGGATAGTTGCCTTTGTCAGAGTCAAATAGGATATCATGAATGCTCCAGTGCTCTACTGAAGGAGTGCTGTACAGTTGGTGGTCCAGATGAGGTGTTAAAGAGTCCTGCTCTTCCCTCTGAAGGTGCAAATGTTCCAGATATCATTTCAAATGAGAGTGTGGAACTCTGTGTAATATCCTACCTAATAATTAACTCCCAAGCATCATTAAAGACAAATTGTCTTACCGTTCTCACATGGTGTCTTGTGCAACCATGCTGTGATGGCTATAAAAATGCAAGTCTTTCTTTCCTTTCTAGGATCAGATTTTGCAATGACAATAGAACTATCAGTGTTCATCATCATTACTAGTAAAATTGGACATCAACCTCCAGTGTTTGTACATGCTCAGTTAAATGTGGAAATAGCAAAGTTATTGTCCATGATTCACCATTCCTCCATTTGCTGCACTGTCAAGGTTCTCACAGCTGGAACTCAATTAGAAATGACTGAATTGACATGTACTTCCAGTTTTTATGCTCCATTCTCACTTTAAAACTGAAAGGTTAAGCATTGTTGAATCAACTGCTTGATTTGTAATTATTGCATAAAATTTAATGATGCACTAAGCAGCAAATATTGACAAATCCTCAACCTGAAGAAGCTAACTTTGTATATATAGTTAGTCAATTTCTCTATTTCATGAAAAAGAATTCATAGACTGATTTTAAAAAAAAACATTTGTAATTTGTCAGTTTATACCCTTAATCCTAATTTTTATTTCACATTCCACAAAATCATAAAAAGTAAATGGCAACATCTACTTGTTACTTCTTAGTTTGCTGTCTGTGAGATTTGTTAATTGTGATTGGCTGCTGAACCTGTTTGATGATACCACTGTTGCTGAATACCAGAAATCCCCCAATAGTTGTCACCAGAATTAAATTAATGTTGGAAAAGGTAAAATCTTTTTGCTGGGTTCTGGACAGGTAAAAGATTTGTGTCAGTTTGATAAGTTTCAATGTCATGACCTGTGTAGTCCCAATAAGTTCATAAGATAAGATATGAGCAGAATTAGGCCATTCAGCCCAGCAAGATATGCTCTTCGCCCCCATTTTCCTGCCTTCTCCTCAATCCCTTCAACCCATTACCAACTAAAAATTCTTAAATTTACTCACTGTCCCAGCATTCACTGCCCTTTGGGGTAGCAAATTCCACAGATTCACAACCCTTTGGGAGAAATAGTTTCTTCTCAACTCGGTTTTAAATTTGCTACCCCTTATCCTCAGACTATGATCTCTCGTCGTAGAATGCCCCACAAGAGGAAGCATCTGCTCCAAGTCTACCTTATCCACAGCTTTTATCATCCTGAATATGTCAATTTGATCTCACCTCATTCTTCTAAATTCCAGCAAGTATAGACCTAAATGACAAACCCTTCATCTCTGGGGTCAATCTAGTGAACTTCCTCTGAACTGCCTCTAATGCCACTACATCTTTGCTCTTCTTGATTCTCGTGTGATTCATGCGATTGGGATTGGGTAAGGATCTTCTATAATCCCCCTCTTTTTTCCAAAGTTCAAACCAATTAAGGTATTCTAACCAGACAATCCGTAAATGAGATTGAGTTTCTGTACTCAGCTTTATGTTGTGCTTTTGTTGTTAAAAGAAAAGTTGAAAACTTGTTAACATTTATAAGTAAAGTTCCACATTATGAAGAATAAAAGTGATGTTATACGGCTTTCACAGCACATATTTCCAGATAACACCACAATGACAAAATACAAAATCAGGCAAGTATCAATGTCAATGACTTCTCCTTATGGAGCAGGGAATCAATAAATTATTCAGCATTGAATGGGTTTGGCAGGGACTTTTCTTTTCACTTTTAACCTCCCTTTTGCCCAACCCACTTGTTATCATGACAGAACCATTAGCGCAGTGAACATCTACGGAGAGAGTGCCTCGTTTTTTTATGTTCATTTAGCTTTGAGAATTATTTGAGCTTTTTGGTGAGGCATGAAAACGTGGACTGTAGTTGTGCCACAGTCGATAGTCTCTGATCAGTATCTATGGAGAACAATGCATTGTCAGCAAACTGGAATTCAATTGCTGAGTCAGGGTCACACTCAGGTCAATGACAAACAAGATATGTACACACAAGGATGTTCTATAGCTTGACCTGGAAACATAACTTTCAGTTTTATGAAGTTGCAGGACAATTAACCTTGAATTGAACCATTTTTAACACCAAGTCTTATATTTTCTTTGTATAAGAGCATCTTGGATGGCAGTGGAATGAACTTTGTTTTTTATTATGTTAACCAGTTCTTCTTAATCAAGCTTAATCTTAATCAGTGATGTTACTGCACGCCTCTGGAGCAGGAGGGACTTGAACCCAGGCCTCTTTGTTCCGGGGGGTCACAAGAAGGCCTCAACTTTCTTTATTCTAATCTTCTTATCTTCCTACCTAACCTGCAGCATTTGTTGACAGATTGAGAGCAAAATGGTGTCTTTCTCTATATGGAAATCATATCTCCATTGTCAGCATGGATGGGTGGGTGGAATGTGGAATTGATAACTGGCTATTAAATGTGTCTCTCCATCAGTATGGGTACAGGCCCTCATCAACTCAACCAATTGCGACTTTGACAGTAGGTCTACAACCCTACCATACAGTAGCATTAATTGGCTTTCAGCTGCAATATCTTTATGGCGCACAGATTTCCTTTCAAATAATATTTGTTTCTTTTTCTAGTGTGTGCACTCTGGATGTACCACCACGCAAAATAATTTATTTTTGTCGTGCTCCCTCTCACACCTGTCCAATCCTCTCAAATAAGCATCATATTACTGCACTGAGAGATAAAAGGTTTGCTCCCTCCATGGAACTCAGTTTCCGGCTGTATGGATTGTTGAAACTCGTGCAAGACTTTGAAGGTTAAAAAGCAGAGAACTACATGGGCAGCAGAAGGCTAAAATTTACAGCAGCCTCCCTGCAAAGTCACAGTTCAGCTGTTCTTGAGGAGCAGGTACTCATGGGAGCAGGCCTGTCCCTTTCAAACCACATGATTGATGAAGCCTTCGCTCTCACCAACTGTAAATATACAACAAGCCTTGTCAGAACAGGTTTGCGACATCATTCACTGACAGATCTTATTTCTCTCCCTCCTCATTGCAAGAAGCATTTGTCTAAACCCCCTTTTTGTGGTGCGCAGAAGAATATTTAGGCTCAAGGTGAGTAATTTTGGGTCTCAGCCAAGATTGTATACCTGAATTTGTTGAAACGTTAATCTTTGCTGTGTCGAACCAGTTTCCGAAGAGAAGGGAAGGGAAGGGAAGTGGAGAGGAAGGAAAGTATCTTTGTGCAAAATTTACAGTGGTGAGATTTACAACTGATCTTGTATCAGCCCTGATCCTTCCAGGGTAAGAAGGATTCAGATCAGCAAGCGAGACATACTTCTTTTTAAAAAAGACAAGGTGATGTTCTTGTGAACAGTTAAAGCAGGAAAGTTGCCAGCCACCATCGAAACATTTAACAATGAATCACAGAAGTTTATACCATCTGTCTGTCTCTGTGGCCATGGTATAACACCTGCAGAATATCATCACAAAGACCATTTCTTCACAATCCCAATGCCGCACAATGTAAGTTACATAAAGTGCTTAGGCTTTCATGCAAACTGAAGCAATGTCAGCCACCCTTTGTAACTTGATCACCTCTCTTTCTGAAACAGTCTCATCCATGACTGAATAACATCCATTATAAACCCTGGCTTATTTTCTTCACATAGTTTTTGTGGGAGTCAGAATTTAAATCTTTTTGAAGGGAAAATGTAATGTAAAATAGAAAAAGGAAAAGGACTTTGGTTTATGTATAACACGTATATTTAATTTATGTCTCCAAGAAATTATTTCTCATGCAGATGCCCGTCCCACAAAAGCTCAGTGCATCGCCTCCCTGCTGGACCTGAGCTTCCTTATTCACTACTTCCTCTTGAGCCCAGGGAACAACTTTAGCAATTGTTACAATTCCTTGCGCATCACCAGACAGCAATACCTTGTTCTCTCATTTCTTTTCCTCAGTCACAATATAACCCACCCATAGACAATACAAGCTTATTCTCAGACTAGGCAATGGCCGAGTGGTGTTATCGCTGCACTGTTATTCCAGACACTCAGATATTAATCTGGGAAGTCAGATTTGAATCCAGCCACAGTAGATGGTGGAATTTGAATTAATTGAAAGTCTGGAATTGAGCGATGAATGATGACCACAAAATCATCACCAATTGTTGGAAAAATCCATCGGGTTCATGAATGCCCTTTCGGGAAGGAACTGCCATCATTACCTAGTTTGGCCTACATGTGACTCCTGACTCACAGCAATGCCAACTCTCAGCTGCCCTCTGGGCAATTAGGGATGGGCAATAAATGCTGGCCTAAGCCAGCAAAACCCTCATCCCATGAATGAGTTTTTAAAAAAGACAGATGTTCTGGTTAGTACTGAAAGCAAAGTACTACAGACGCTAGAAATCTAAAATAAAAACAAAATACGCTGGACAACTCTACAGGTCTGGAAACAGAGATAATGTTTCAAGTCCCAGTGTGAACTCCTTGTTGTCCTTCGTATTGTTCATTTCTGTCACTTTGAATGTTCAATATTCATCAGTCAACTAACACTAGGAAAACATGAGGGTCAAATCTTTTTGTGCAGAGGATGGTTTTCATGTGGAATGAACTTCCTAAGTGGTGGATGTGGGTACACTTACAACAATTAAACCACATTTGGATGGGCACATGAATAGGAAAGATTTGGAGAGATATGGGTCAGGAGCAGGCAAGTGGGACAAGTTTAGTTTGGGATTAAATTCAGCATGAACAGACTAGACCGAAGGGCCTGTCTCTGTGTTATATGATGATAGTGGCATTGCTGTTTGTGGATGATTGTTGAGCACCTGTTGACTTGTCTCATTCTTCATGTTACAACAAGTACTATAACTCAAAAAAAGTTCTTTCAGCAGCATAAACACTTTTGGACATCCCTTTGTCACGAAAAACATTATAAAAGTGCAAGCCTTTCTCCATTTCCTCTATTTACACATTGAATGATCCACTTCTGATGATGCAGTTCTTAAAAGATCATTGAAGTTTTTATGTAATGCAAGCCAATGTCATGGGGATCCCTTAATGTCAAGCAATGCATCGAATATTAACAATCCAATGTGTAGTCAATTATACCAATCAATAAATATTCATATATTTAATCTAAAATATTGATTTTGCAATGTACTGTATAATGATGATATTTGTTATTTTTTTCTTGCTTTTCAAAATATTGTGGTGCTTTAAAGGCTCGTAAATTATTTTGCCAGCCCATCACTTTTCCTGGTGAAAGGTGCTGGCTTTTATCAGAATCAAGAACTTGTGTTAACATGTGATTCTCAAGTATTTTCATTCTGTCTCAATCACTGCCATCTGCCTGATGCCCACTAGCACGTTTACAGGGTCAATCAATTTGTGAATGAATGTGAGGTAACACTGGGACTTTCACAAGCACAGCGAGAAGCTCCCTTATGTATCTGCCCACTCACTGTCCCTTTTCAATTCTGTCTGCACAGGTTCAGGCCTTGTGCTCTGATGATGCAGCAGTGACAGAAGCTTCACGGTTGCCTGCTTGAGAATCTCCTCGTGGCTAATTCCAAATAATCTTGGTACAAGTCTGGGAACAATTCACGTTAGACCAGAGGGCAGTTAATAAAACAGAATGGATGTTCAAAATGTAAAAATGAACACCGTGATCTATCTGCACATGCATTGTTCCACCTGTGAACTTATTCCAACAGGATGTTAAATTTTAAATTTTAAGATCTGGGAGAACACAGCAACAATTATAATCAATCTGTAAATTTCCTTGCTGGTTTCAATAAAAAGGCTGATGAATTGTCAGACAACATTACACTGTACTTGTATAGAGGCCAGATCACTGAAAATTAACCAAAAGCAATAATTTGCAAGGAAATTTGCAGACTGTTATTGTGTTTTCCCTCATCTCATATATAACTACATGTAAGAAATTGCTGTGGTCTGGTTACTTGTTTCTTCTTTGGAATGAATTTGACACAGCAGACCCAGTTGTTGTTTACCATATTCAGTCAGTTGCAAATCTGTCACCTTTCCCGTGCACGGATTATAAAGTTCTACCTTTCAGTGGTGTTGCCCACAACACAACTGTTAATTTTTCTTTTCCAAAAAAAAATTGCCACATGAAAGAAGAAAAGGAATTTCAATATTTCTGGAATGACTGTCAAAACATCTAAACGTCAGCTGCTGCTATGAAGACCAATGCTTTTGCCACTTATCATACTCCAATGAATCTATGACTTAGTGAGCTTAAAAAGACATTGAAATGGCTGAAAAAAAGTGTTGCAGTTTTACATCTACAGAGCTGTAATTTGTTTTGACCTCCTTGCAGCCAACACATTAACCTGACAGAAAAGTTTTCATTAATTTGGAGTCACTTTGTCAGGAGAGCCAGTGAGTTGGGAAGGGGGACAGTGTCAGATTATGAGATGGTACTTGTCCTGTCTGGATTGCTTGAGAGATTAGTGATGAAGAAAGCATCAATCATTGTAACTACGATTGTAAGAACTAGATACTGTGAAAGTCTAATGTAAAAGTTAAAATAAACAATACAAAAGCAGGACAGATATATGGTTTCATTTAAAATAGGGAATATTTTATGTTGATTTAATGGTACCAGTGCAAATTAAGTACACATGATTGGTAATATTTTACAAAGCTCTCTATACTTCTGTTTAATCCCAATGCTTAATGATACACTATATGAAATTAATGTTGTCTGAATATCCAATCACTTAGTAATTTTAACAATCCTCTGGGCTGCATTTTCTCAATTGGGCAGTAACATTCTGAAACCATTATTATGATACTCGAGTGGGCCTGGAAATATCAAGATAAATAGTGTATATCTATAGAAGGCAATAGGATATAAAATTTATTTCCACAAGTGAGCTAGGAGCTAATAACTCAAGTTGAAATATATTGTCTCCCTTGTGAATGGAAACAGAAATGCTGGAAATAGGCAGTAGGCCAATCAGCACCTGAACGTGAAAGATTGGTTAATGTTTTCAGTTAGTCCTTTCATCTGTCATCTGAAGGCTGATAGATGACTTAATGTGGAATGTACTGAGCTGTGCAGGACAAAGCTATACAGACACAGAGGAATGTGTGTGTTGAGGTTTATGAATAGAAAAGTCTTTGGTTGTACCCACACTTCAGCATGGAAGGAAAGCCTGTAGCCCTGCCTGAAACATTGTTACCCTAGCTCTGAGCAGTTATTTTCCCTTAAATGAATTAATTTAATGGGGAGGTGACAGCCAAAGGGTATTATCACTGGACTGTTAAACTAGAGATCCAGGGAATGTTCTGGGGACCTGGGTTCAAATTCTAATATGGTGCAGATTTGAATTCAATAACAACATGGAATTAAGATTCTAATGGTGTCCATGAATCCATTGTCAATTCTTGGAAAATCCCATCTGGTTCACTCACATCCTTTAGGAAAGGAAACTGTTATCCATACCTGGCCTGATGTACATGTGACTCCAGACCCACAGCAATGTGGTTGACACTTAACCGCCCTCTGGGCAATTAGCAATTGGTAATAAATGCTGCTGTCACCAGTGATGCCTTCATCCTGAGAGTGAATTTTAAAAATTGTCAGTTTCATGGTCCAATCTTTGGAATCCGTCAGGAAACTGGCATGTGCCAGTATTTTTTGACCCATCCACTACTGTTCCTGGCCTCAGTGAAGCCCAAACATAGGGCCACCAATTGGATTCTTCAGTTATACTCAGTTAGTGAATCTCAGTCAGGCAGAATAGGATTACACAGTTTGTGGTCTCTAGCTGCTTGCGGTGGGGTTTCTGGGAGTGATGGATAAGACCAAGCTTCATGTTGATTGTCATTACAACCATTCCCCAGGGAAGTGTCCCCCAACTTTAAATCTATCAATTTCTGACTTGAATGCAATAACATTACTGACTAATTTCATCATCTGGGATGGGAAATTCTAAAGGTACACCACTCTGCGTGAACAAGTTCCTTCTCGTCTCAGGCCTAAGTCCTTATTGAGACTAGATCCCTTGATCATATGTGCCACATGGACTAGGGGGTGGGTCTAAGTCAGGAGAGAATCAAACTTGATCAACACGGTCAAGTTAATGATCAGCACTCTCACTCTTACAGTGAAAATGCACTTCAACAGGTAGCGGAGGGCATGGATATTCATGGATCAAATGCCTTGAGAACAGGAAATAAAGTGGAAGGGGAATGGAGATGGGGGAGAATAAAAATGGTATTTAAAAAGTTGGCCCGATCCACAGTATCAAGAAGTGTTTTGTAAGAAGCTGACTACTTGACTCTGCCTATCCCACTGCGGTTTTAATTCTGATTTCCAGAAGTTGAAGGGTTTTAAACTCCTCTCTGAGGGATTTTTAATTGACTATTTCTCTTCATTTTGTTGACAGCATTACTCTCATTGTTTTGTTTATGAGAGGAACCCAGGAACCACAGTACCTGGGTACTGCATTCCTAATGTCCTTGCACTCATCAGCATGCCAGGTTATGAGAAACATTGGGCCCCTTGTCTGGGGAATTAGGGAGGAGCTAAACATCAGATCCCTAGAGAAGAACAGAGGATAAGGCATTGGGCTGCCGATGGCAAACTGAGTTTTAAAATATGTATCAATCTGAGCAAACATCGTGGAAGTCAAATGCAATATTTTCAAAACAGTTGAACGTGGATAACCAAGCCTAAATAGCTTCTTTCTCTGTTCATTGCTTGAAACAATGTACAATGTAGCTCAGAGAGAGGTTCAACATTTACCAATGTTACCAAAATAAAAACAAAGTATACCCTAATACTTTAGAAGAAATAAACAAAGCTGCAAAATGAAACAAAAGAGAATTGAATTCAATTACAGTGTGCAAGATTGTGCTAAATCAAAAATAATTATATTGCAAAAATTTTTTTTGCATTTTTTTTCTCTTTGAACAATCACTGGTATTCCCAGTCAAGGACTATTCATTTGATTATGTTATGGACTAGGTTAAACCCCCTCAAAATATATTAAGAGAATAGTTTGATCCTAACATTTTCTTGTTTTCAAGGTAAGCTGAAGGCATCACATCCCAAATGCAACTTTGCCAGTCAAACTACTCGACTTTAAGAAAAACACACTTTATGTTTATACAACAATTAAAATACAGACAAAATAGAAAGAAAAGAATTGGCTTAACTGTAACTGTATTGAAAGCTTAAAATAATATATTTATATTAATCACTATGAATTAACTGCTCCAATGTAGTAACATCCCATAAACACACCCTTGGCAAAGGCAAATTCAGTAAAATAATTTATCTTATGTTTAATGCTAGCAGCAGGAAGAGAACCCAGCTTTTAGTTGTAAAGGAGAGAGGATAAGAGCTTCCACATCCAGCTTCAAGACCCCAGCAACGCTGAAAGTTAAAACTAAAAATCCTAGTTCTATGGGAGCTTAGCACCACCCATTCAGGCTGCTTCTATTGTTCCAACTTTTAAAAAAAACTTAGACCTCACAAGCTGTTTACTTTATTTGCTTTGAACAGACCATTCAATACCTCTGTCTCAAATTTTCTCCATTAAAAGAAAGGACCAAAAAACACCTCTTAAAGCCATAATATTGTTAAAATTAAAATGGCCTTGGTGGCTGCTTGCTCATTCTCTCAGAGCTCTCTCACTTTGAGCCTACCTGGACGCTTGTACCATTTAACTTTTTTTTGTTGTTGAAATATAGGGAACAAACATTTGAAAATTGTCTCCTCGTGTCAGAATTCAAGTTTAGATTAGAGAGTTGGATATTGTAACCAATTGATTTCTCCTGGCAGCTCACCAATTTGTGTAATGTGCAAATGTGCTATACTGTTAAAACAAATACATTTACTGTTCACTATGATGTATTACAGAGAGGAACTTGATGTGGATGTGACAATAATTGTAAAGTAATGTTTGAACCAAAGTATGGTTTTGCTTAAGCTCTTGCAGCCTAACCTATTTACATATTAGCAAACATTTATTAATGAGAGCATTTTCAGGAAAGATGCACTGATGGATTCCAAGACTGAAATTTTCGATCTTTACAATTTTCTCAATTGGGTGTGTAAATAAAGGCTATTTATTTAATGAACTAATCATGTGCTTTTTTTTAAACAAACCACAAATTGCCATCATTTAATCAGCGCTATAGTTACATTCATAAATCTTACAAGAATTATTGATAAAGTACATAATCTTCTCACCACAGAGCAATCGTTTCTTCTGCAGAAAAACAAACAAATTACTTAAAGAGTAATCTTCAGATGTTCGTGATAAGCAAGTAGACCCACTTTTATAGCACCTTGGGAGGCTCGCAGAATATAATAAATAAACATTAAGACCTTTCCAGATTATTGCCAATAAAAAAAATTATCGATACACAGCTCCTCATAATAGGAACTGTGGTTTTGAATGGGGAATCAAGAGAGTATTGATGGTTTGAAGAAGTTACACAAAAGACAAAACTTTTATTTGCTGCTCACTTGTCATGGGTCTGTAATGAATTCTCTATGAATGCATGTTTACGAACTATTGCTTTGGGTACAACTTTAACCAATTGTTGCCTTGCTTCTCTTAAATGATTTAAGAGAGAGGAAATTTTGTGGCAGCAAGTTAAACTACAAATCATCAGAGAACCCAAAACTGAGTGGAGATGAAGCTCAACACTGTGCTATTGTGCAAAACAGGTTGCACATTGACAGTCCATTCAACCGATTTTTATTTTCATTGACTTCTATTGCAGTGGCATTGTACAATACTTTACATTAGTTGCATTGTCCTTTTCTTTAAAAGCAAAATGATCATTCAACATTCAAACTGACAAAAGGCAATGCTGAAAGCATGACTGCATTGATTGTGAGAATGTCACTGCATTACACGTACATGATGTGACTTTAACAGAAGTAACATGACACAGGGTTCTGCTGGCATCCTCCGATTACATTACATAGACAGGCCTTCCACTTTAAACAAAAGATACTGAACAAACGCCATATACACTGATCATTGCACCACTTTAACATTTCAACTTATAAGGTTGACCCTAACTTATTGATGACCATCTCTCAGAGGTGATATGCATCATGAAATTACAAGCCAATAGGTGACCTGAATCTCCATTCTCTCCTATCAGCAGAAGCATCACCTGCTTAAAATAAGTTGATTAATAGCTTGGCAAAATTGTGAAGGAAGAAATTTCACTCAAGTGTTTATATGTTATTTCAAAAGTATGATGCCTTGTTTATCCCATATTTAAATATTCCTATATTTTTATCCCATGTGAAAAGCAACACTATAATAGGCTGTTCATATTTGAGGGCTGGAAGAAAAAGAAATGTTTTCACAACAGTAGCATCAAAATCCACTAACTATCCACCTGTCAATAGAATTTGAATTTGAAATTAATTTTCCCATTCAATGTTTACTGTTCTGTATGTAATTGTTCACCTAATATTCAGCAAGAATGGAAAACACATGTGAAGTGATGATATATGAAAAATGTCCTATTATTTGTGAGTTATCTGGTCAATCCATTCATAGATATAAATCAAATCCCATACCCCAGCCACCGCCTCCCCCAAATCCCGTGCACATTGTCAACTGTTTTACTTCTCTAATGGTAGTCACACAGTGTTAAGGACTATTTTGTGCTGTACGAAACAAAATGAACCATACTGTTCAGTTATACATCTTTGGCAATCTTTCAAACTGTTCTGACATAAAGACAATGTACGAATTTTCTCAACAAGGAAGCAAGAATACTTTCCTACAGCTGTCCATCGCTCAGGCCACATGTGTACATCAATTATAGTAATGCAAGTGCAGGAAAGGTCACAAGGAAAACATTCTGCAGATGGGATAAAAGTATTTTCAAACAAAAAGCACTTGGCTGAGCTTGAATTATAGATAAAAGAAAAAGAACTTTGTTTAATGGGCTGGAAAAGTAAAGTTTCAACTGAAGTACAAATCACCGGTGAGTAATATAGCAGACATATTTCTTGACCTCTGAAATAAATAGTAAGGTATCAGTGAAAAGATTACTTTATGAAGCCATATTATAAATATCATGATGCAACTGTACAGTTAGGTGTAAGATCTCACATTTTGTATACACACACACACACACACACACACACACACACACACAAAATGACTGCCCAGTGCCTACAGAAAGAATCTTTCTTCCACATCAGGTATCTTGTACTGAGTACGTAGCAGGCTAGAGGTCAAGGCAGTTGTTTTTGCCTTGGGTTCTGTTCAGTGATGGAGAGGTCCTGGAGGTAATCATTTCATATGATCCCTTAGTAACCTTGATCCCTTTGGAGACTGCTGCTGTAATATATTTCATCACAAATATATTAGTGAACTTGACTAATATTAATCTAGCCTGTAGAGAAACAAACTGGACAACATATGAATATAGTGCCGACTGTGACTTATTTAATAGTCTCCTCCAAGTCAGAAAGTTGTGGGCTCAAGTTCATTGCAAGAATTGGAAAAATAATTTCACCTGACACTTCAGTGCATTACTGAAAAAAGTGCCATATGGTCAGAGATGCCAAATCTTTCAGATCAGATGTTAAACCAAAAATTTGTCAGCCCTCTCAGGCTAGCTGAAAAGAATGTTTTGGTATTATTTGAGGAGCAAGGAACCCTTCCCAGCATCCTGACCAAGATTTGTCTCACAGCTTCATCATTAGAAAAAGACCAGATGACAGAAAACTTGGAAGTATTGTGAACTGTGAGGAAGATTGTATTGATTTCAGGAGAACAATGACAAGCTGATGGAATGGACAGACACATGCCGAGTCCTGTGATGTGATACACCTTGGTAGGAAGAATGATGAAAGGCAATATAAGCTGAAAACATCCAAACAGTATGCAGCAGAGAACCTGTGGGATCTATGCACACATTCTGTTGAAGGTGGCAGTGCAAATTGAGGAAGTGATTAAAAAAGGCATATAGAATCTTGGGCTATAGAGATTAAGGCAAACAGAAAGTACTAATGAATCTTTATTAAAGAAAAACTGGGTCAGACTCAATTGGAGAACTGTGTCCAATCCAGGGCACTTCATTTTAGGAAGAATTCAACAGTTTTTATTGAAGATGCAGAAAAGATTTACAAGAATCGTTTCAGGGATGATTGACTTAAGTTATGTGGATAGATTAGAGCAAAGAAGAGACTTGACAAAATATTAAACATCTTAAAATTTGCTAAAAAGAGATGAGCTTCTTAAGTTTTTCATCTTGCACTCATCAGAACTAGGACACAAGAATCAGACTGGCGAAAGAGACAGCATTTTACATAGCATGAGAAGAGGATGCTGCTTG
The DNA here is from genome assembly GCF_020745735.1 of Hemiscyllium ocellatum. Lineage (NCBI taxonomy): Eukaryota > Metazoa > Chordata > Chondrichthyes > Orectolobiformes > Hemiscylliidae > Hemiscyllium > Hemiscyllium ocellatum. The sequence goes on from NC_083431.1 coordinate 23,921,982, forward strand.
GTTGGGTCATGATTGGCATGGAGATGTAGCAGGAACAGTTAATTGCCAATCTTAATTCGCAAACCAAGGAGGTAGATTCTTATTGGTCAGGGCATTGCATTTTTTGGCTGTCTTCGTTACCATTGTTTTTTGAAAAATATGCAATGCATGTAGAAATTCCTTTGCCGATATAAAACAAGGCACTGAGTATTTATATATGTAGCTTCCACCATTTGCTAATGCATAACACAGCAAACCCAGCTGATTATCTTTAATTGGTTTCTGGTGTAACTCTTAGCACAATCTGGATTATTTCCATCATAGGATCACATCTAATGGTGGATATACTTTTCTGAGGCCTGCAAGCTCAGGTATGTTGAGCATGAGAGCCATGGTGCCGGCAGTGAATTGTCAATGGAACTGTCAATGCAGTCCTCCATTCTTTGGGATGTATGACTCATATACCTAGCATCACATCAGAACTGAAACTCATATAACAAACTACACATTTATAAGGTGGGGAAGTATCTTCTTGGCTGGATGTTGATAGACTCCCTCAGAAATGCATTCATGTATGCCCCATTAACTCAATGCTGCCATGCATGGTCTTGCTGGCCAGGTTGGTGATCAGGCTCTTCACTGGACATTGGCACTCCTGCAGACAGCACCAGTGGAGCTCCGATCCATCAATGTTCATGAGGGAGAATTATAGAAGGAAAGTGCTCTCCATATTGACCAGGTCATCATTCCATTCTAATATTACGCAATTCCATCATTTTGTTTATCAGGAAATGGTACAAAAACCACAAAATATGGCATGCATGACATCATCATGGCCTGTCTTTTGGTGTAAATGCCACAGGTCTTCTTTTCAAGCAACAATAAAAACATTAGGAAATAGAAGCCAACAAAAACAGCATTACATTGCTTCACTTTCAGATGTGATGCGAGATGTGTGATTTATGTTTTTATGCAGACAACTTGTTCTAGCATTTGGATTTTAAACTAGAGGCGTGTGAACTTTGCTCTGTATATATGAATGAGTTTTATACTTACCTTGTCAATATTGGTGGAGCCATGATGTTAAACCAAAATATTTCAGAGAGCAGGTGAATGGAGTTCTCCTGGAGTGAAGGTGTGTGTTTTTGTTGTGTACAGGAGTTTGACAATTGCATAAAGCAAGAATTGAAAAGGCATTAACTTGTTTTTGGTTTAGAAGAACCAAGATTGAGTTTTCTTAGTGCGATGATGCTGTCACTTTAAAAAGGTTACTTTGTCCTGGGCTTTGAAGAGAGTTTGTAAAGATAGAGGCACTGAAGAGTCTAAGGAACTTGAAAGCTAAAGCTGTTTAACAACAGGGTTTTCTAGGGGGTTTTTTAGCTGTTGCAATCACAATTTGTGTGCGTACCAGAAGGGTTAGAAGCTTCAGTAAATGATTCCTAACTGACTTTCTCTGAAATCTCTCTCTGGATGTTGTTCCCTCCCACCTGTAAGAATATGTGTTTGAATTTAACTTTGTGCCAAAGGGTGTATTTTTGGGATGTTACTGTGTTGGAACAGTTAATTAGTAAAGTTGCTGTATCGGGTCAGTTAAGTTTTCCAATAGTTAAATTATTCTAAACACCACATTCTTTTGTTCGTGTTTCAACTGTAGTGTTTAAATAAATTCTGTTTTGCTTAAATCCGAGTGGTTTGACTAGTTGCACCACACCTGGAATAGCCACTTCACATTTACCTTTAAAATATCAAAAAATTAGGATTGAGGCTACCTTCTTAAAATATTTAAAGGGGTCTGGCTTGTTCCATAACATTAGTGAAAAACTCATACATTGGAAAGTTTCTATTGGCAATTCACAGAGGACCTAGTTGGGTTCAGAAATAAGAGCAGATTCTCCTGGAAGAAGGAGTTAGTTTAGAACAGTTAGAAAATAGGTTACCTTAGAGAAAAGATTTCAGCTTGAAAATCCCAGTGTTTGGGTAAGAAACTTGAAAGGATGATTTGACATCAATTATGTGAATAATCAAGGAAAAGGCTACCATTCTATCAGGAATTGAAAGAAACACTTAAGTGAAAACTAGAGATGTGATAAAGAAGAGAACTTAAGTATTGTAAAATGTGATAAGTTTGGGATAGATGAGATTTTGTTCCACTGTGTGTTTTGAAATCTTTCAAGCTGTGTTGTGTGTATAAAGTTTGGTTTATTCTACATCATCTTCATTTATTTTGCATAATAAACTTCTGTTTTATTGTTAAAACTGGACCTGCAGCATGTGCGCTTATGTTTCAATGATGGACCTCCGCATTAAATTAAGAAAAGAAAAATGCGGTCTATCAAGCCAGATTTCAGTTTGGGATCTGACTTGTCCAGTAGTAACATCAACTAGGATCATAACATACAGCATAGAACTATAAAAGAAAAATGGACATCAAACACCCAAGCAAGGTGTCAATTGATTGCCAGAGTTACAGTTATTTAAACAAAGAATAACATGGGAAAATGTGAACTTATGCACATGATCAATCTGACACACCACATGGATGCCATCAGAAGCCTGTTATCTCGAACCAATTGATACACCCCAAATAGACAAGACACTATATGCCAAAATTGACATACTCAAGAAATTGGAACCACGTGGTGCAGTCCAGACATAATAAGCCAACCTCTTACAATGGACCTGATATTCTATGCAATGACATTATCCATCCTCCATGTCAATACGGCTCATTGAAATGGACACCTGTAACTTTTTACATTGTTGGAACAGCCAGTCCAGCTATTATTGGTCTGTCAGTATACACGGATCTGCATACTGTTACGTTCCACAATGTCATAAACCCATCGATACAACACAAGTAATTCCGACTGCAATGTCGATTCTATCCATGACTTGACTAACCATTACCCAAATTGGTTTGATGCTATTGACAAACTTTAAAGTCAATGCAGTATTACGTCTGAAGGATAATGCCTAAACCAGCACTAACTGTCCTCATGTGTAGCATTCATGTTTAAGAGAAACCCAAACTAGAAATAGATTCATTAGCACAAAATAGATTCATGAGCACCATATAAACTGCTGCACTCCATTATGTGTATTTCAAGGAAAGGTGGCACTCACTATCCATGTATGTTTTGATCGAGACTAAGTCAATACTGCACTAAATAAAATGCTCACACCAGGTCAATATCCTGGAAAGGATTTAGTTCAAAGTTTTCAAATGTTAAGCACTTTTCCAAACTCAATATTGAAAAGAATATTGGTCCATACACCATTCCCCAGAGATACAGGAAATGACAAATTTTTTTAGTGGATAATGCTTTCTCTGAATATTATTTGGCTCATCCGTTAGGGTATAATACTTCAACACATGAATCATACCATTAGGAAGCTACCAAGTTATCTCTGTATGGTAAATGACATTAGAGTCCTTGGAAGAACAAAACATGAGCATACCAAACACCTCCATCAGCTCATGAAAGCAGCAAGGAAACATGCCGTCATTTACAACAATAAGAAATGCCAAATCAATATGAGCCAAATCAATTTCTTTAGATCACATTATATTGAAACACTTCTTACCAAAATAGAAGCCAGTCAGAAGATATCTACACTACAAAGCAAAGATGACTTACAAGTCAATATTTTATCCCCATATATTCCAAATTTTGTGACTGACGTTTCTCTCCTTTGAGATAGTCTCCATTACAATACACCAGGTATATGGCAGGATGACCATAAGCATATTTTTCCATCTCTCTAAATGCTACACCATCCAGCAAGTGTGTACTCCAACATCACGATCTCTTCCAACTCACCACATTGGACAAAGATGCAACCCTGGAAGGCCTTTGGGCACGTCCAGTCCAGTGTGACAAGTCCAATGTGATTTGTTCTTAGATCCTAATGATAGCTCCAGAAAACTACTCCAAAACTGAAAAAGAAACACTGGCACTGGTTTTCAGAGCAAAATAGTTTCAAACATGTATTCAAGCATTTCTTAGCAAGCAATTTATTGAACATACCAACCACAATCTATTGGAAATTCTATGTTGAAAGTCACTCACAAGTGCACCCCCATAACCCCAATGATTAGTTATGAAGATCCAGGGATATAATTTAGGAGTAAATGAGAAACCAAGTTCCCAAATTATTATTTCTGATTCTCTTCACCAATTTCCAAATTCAACTAAGAACAAAGATATTCCTTTCAATCAAAAAGTGACTATGAATCTGAGTTAAAACATGGATCTTGTGTTCTGGTCACATCTGAGCTGAGTATATTCAGCAATCTACATTGAATATTGACCATCTATAACAACCACTCAAAAAGATCAGCTTTAAAAAAAAGAGATTGGTATATGGGTCCATCTATTGGCCAAGTATCAATAAAGACATCAATCAATCGACCTAGAGATGTTAGGCATGTCAGCTCCATTCAACCTCGACAATTCCAGGGAATCTCTCGTTCTACAGTACATGTCTTCAAAGTAAAGGTGTAAGATTGAGATTGATCTAATCCATGTCTGGAGACACAATTACATTCTAGTGACTGTTTATTTCATAAAGTTCCCTTTTGTACAACAAATCAAAAACACCACTCATGCTGACCCACTATCCACCATGTTCTGCACTCCTCAACAGTCTACCATCCACTTGTACATCTTTGCAAGACATGTGCAGGAAACCAGGTGTCCAACATATTCCTGCTCCTCCTCACTAACTTCAGTCTAACAGAATCACAGAAGGCACTGTCCAAACTGTAAATCCCATAGCAGCTAAACATAACGTGACTTGCTACAATTTTTGGATAACTTTGTAACACTTACTAACTACTGTTCAAGGTAATGCTTTACTCTCACCAACAATTTGTGTTTTGGATCCACACATTTCATTCCTCCCAGACTCACACCACCCAACCATGTGCACACCAACCCAACTATATTGTATTGTTGGAAGGAAGGGAGACCGTGATACAAGAGCATTATCACTGAGTATGCAGACAGCTATCCTAACTTGAGCCAGAGCAATGTTATGGAGTTCAGGATTATTATATGCGTTACTGGTTCATGGAAGGATACTACAACATTGCTTCTAGCTGAGGTCATATCATGCCAAAATGAGCAATGGTGAAGTCCTGCAAAGAAACAGGCAAAATGTCCGAATTGCATATGATCAATCACCTGTCATGAAGGATAACAAATCAGATACGGAGAATATTATGTTAGTGCCAGATAACAACCACACATCCACAACAAATGACATCCATCCATCTGTGACAACAGACAGTAGACTGCAGAGTGAAATGACACAGCCAAATCATGATAACTGCATAAGAACAGAATGTAGCCATGTCATGTGTCCACCAAGGCATTATCTTATTGCATTGAGATAATATATCTGCATGCATCCTTTGTATATGCTTATCAGAAAAGGGTTACCATTCTTTTTAAGCAAAAATACACCAACAGGGTATGTGGGTAGGTTGAATGTTATATTATTGCATTAATTACAAAGAGGCAGTGTACCTTTAAGGGGGACTGAAATGGCATTACAACATGTGGCATTGCAGTGTAAAGATATCTACCTCAGCTTCAGTAGCCAATGCCACTCATTGCAGTATTAGTAATAAAGCAGTAGCTTACTCACAGTTACTGCATCTTTGTTCTACATAGTCAATAAGTGCAGAACCAGACAACATTCAAGTCTCCAATCTTATAGTGGTTAGTGTTGTTAATAAATGTCAAGACATTGGTCTCACAAAGAATGCAATCTTCATGGTATATGTTGCAAGGGCTAACAGAGAGGAAACACACAGACCCGATCACACTGGCAGTGCTATTTTACCCAGTAAGCCACATCTGTACTTCTTAATTTTAACCCCACGCTTGCTGCTTGGGTTAAGTATGAGGACAATATTTCAGTTTTTGTTATGCAACATTTTACCCACTCTGGAATGAGGAAGTGGGTTACTTAAACAGTTCTGTCACTGCACACTTCAGTTAGGTTTCTTGAGGGAACAGACTTGTTACTTATCCGGTCAGTTGCGTCCATGACAATTAGTGGCTGCACACTGACCGTTGCACATAGTGGACAGAATTCCGCTCAGTTCTAATACTTATTAAACAATATGATATAGTCTGTGCAAAAATTGGTAAGAAGTCAAATGGAAGATCGTTAATGCTGGGAAACTAAATATTTTTGATTATGTTAAACTCATGACTGTGTTGAAATCTCCTGGACACTGCTCAACCTGAAACTCAAAAACAAATGCCCTGTTAGGTTTTATGCTGTTTCATTAGTCTTGTCTCGGTATCAATAAAAGATTACAAATAGTTAGATGGTATGGACTCAGACCTTAAAATAACTAACAAACATTAGTCAAATAGAGTCATAGAGATGTACAGCATAGGAATAGACCCTTTGCTCCAACTCATCCATGCTGACCAGATATCCTAATCTAATCTAGACTCATTTGCCAGCATTTGGCCTATATCCTTCTAGACCCTTCTTATTCACATACCCATCCAGATGCCTTTTAAATGCTGTAATTGTACCAGCCTCCACCACTTCCTCTGGCAACTCATTCCATACATTCACCACCCTCTGAATAAAAAAGTTGCCCCTTAGGACCTTTTTATATCTTTCCTCTCTCACCTTAAAATTATGCCCTCTAGTTCTGAACTCCCCCATCCCAGGGAAAAGACCTTGTCTATTTATCCTATTCAAGCCTCTCATGATTTTATAAACCTCTATAAGATCACCCCTTTGCCTGTGACGCTGCAGATAACAGCGGGCAGTATGGTGGCTCAGTGGTTAGCACTGCTGCCTCACAGCGCCAGAGACCCGGGTTCAATTCCCACCTCAGGCAACTGTCTGTGTGGAGTTTGCACATTTTCCCCATGTCTGCATGGGTTTCCTCCGGGTGCTCCAGTTTCCTCCCACAGTCCAAAAATGTGCAGGTTAGGTGAATTGGCCATGCTAAATTGCCTGTAGTGGTAGGTGAAGGGGTAAATGTAGGGGAATGGATCATGGGTGGGTTGCTCTTCGGAGGGTCGGTGTGGATTTGTTGGGCCGAAGGGCCTGTTTCCACACTGTAAGTAATCTAATGGCCAATTAAACAAGAAAAACAGTCCCAGCCTATTCAGCTTCTCTGTATAGCTCAAACCTGGCAACATTCTTACAAATATTCTCTGAATCCTTTCAATTTTTCACAACATCCTTCCTATAGGAGGGAGACAAAATTTGCATACAATATTCCAAAAGTGACCTAACCAATGTCCTGTACAGCCACAACATGGCCTCCCTTCTCCTATACTCAATGCTCCGACTAATAAAGACAAACATACCAAAGTCCTCCTTCATTATTCTATCTACCTGTGACTCCACTTTCAAGGAACTATGAACCTACACTCCAAGATCTCTTTGTTCTTGCTGCAATTAATTTCTAACACTGTATCTTCTTCATCACAAAGACTGCTTACCTTAAACCCCACAGTATTACAAGTCTCCACCCCGTTTCACCCTTTGAATTCTCTCATCCATGACAGTATCAGCTCCAACATTTCCAAAAGCTCTCCCAGCCAACTCTCTTTTCTCCATGCTCTGTAAACGTCAGTCCATCGGAAATGTTGTGGCTTTTATTCTATCCACTAATTGTCCCCCCTCTCCTTGTCACCCAAGTTAGTTCACAGTCGACCAATACCTCAAAATTCTCATTGTGTTTAAATCCCTCTGTGCTCTTACATCTTATCATCTCTATTGCCTCTTCCATCTTCATACTCTAAAATCTGAATTCCTTTAACTCTGGCCTCTTGTGCACAAACATTCACTTTTCCTTCAACTACAATCTTGATCGCTCTCTCATAGGTCTCCTTTTTTTTTAAAATGCATTGAAAACACATCTCTTTGTCTCTTTAATCATCCTCTCCAATATTCCTGATAGCTATGCAGCCATTATTCCCCCTATGCCTTTGTGAAGCACCTTGGGCCATTTTTTCAATGTTAAAATCTCTGCATAATTCCAAAATCATTGTATTATATTAAATCTAATGTATTTTTTAATATTTGTATCTGTACAAGACAATTCGTGCTTAAACAGTATTTGTAAAAAGTGGTTGAATATTTATATTAAAATTGCTGCTACTTACTTTTAACAAAGCTATTAATATTTGATTGCAATAATGTTTCAGTTAATGTCTGACTGTAATTATGGTTGAGTTAACGTTTGTTTTTATAGTGTGTTTTTTCAATAAAATTGCAATTACATTTTTTAATGTAACATTAAGTCTGGAGCACTGAGTAATGTGCCAGAGAAACTAGATAGGCCTGCCACAGAATGGATAGACTCACTGAATAATGCTCCTGCTGTAAATTTTAGTCAGGTTTTGTAATAGACTTGTATGTGTGGGCTACGATGGTAAAATGTTTCATTTCTCTATTGTTAAAAAACAGAGCAACTAGAGTAAGATATGCAGAGGGATTGAAATTCTGAAGATTCCACTTGATTAAACTTAAGGAATCAGAACATTTGCATAGAAATTTAGAATTGGAGGTTAGATAAATAGGTTCAAGGCCTTGAGGAGTATTTCCATTTTTTGGGAGGCTGACTGTCAGGTCTCAGTTGAGGAAATGATTGGGAGAGGAGGTTGGAGCACTGAGAATGGAGCTGCAAGCTGTGGGTACCAGGTAGATGTCAGTCAAAAGGTGTGTTGCTGGAAAAGCACAGCCAGTCAGGCAGCATCCAAGGAGCAGGAGAGTCGATGTTTTGGGCATAAACTCTTCAGTGCTGCTTAAATAAATCCAGAGCAGCCCAGTCTTGGGCAGTGGGGTCCTGACAAGCCAAGAGCAAAGTGCAAGGTCAGAGAGGAACTCAGATTATTAACATCACATCCTGAGGAGAAGGTTCAAACTGTAATTTTACTGAATGAGGTTAACATGAAAACCCGTTGGAATCAATAAAGACCTAATTAGAATACCCATTTTGCTGTACTATATGGCTCTGAGGCTGTACTAGACCTTGATAAAGCATTGAAAGTGTGATCACAATGGTAGAAGGCCAGGTCCCAGAATCATGTGTTCATCAGAAATAGTTGTGAAAAATGTCCCTCACTATCCTGGTGCTGCAAGAGAGATATCTTATTGCTGATCTGCTTTCAAAAGGATTGACAAATAACTCCTTTTCTGATCTTCTGTTACAAAGAAAAATGAAAAATATTTTCTGTTTCAAATGGAAATACAGTGGAAATCTACAATAACATAGTTCATTTCTGCTCCCATGTCAATGTAATGAGAATTTGCTAACAGTAGAGGAGTCTAACAGCCCCCAAAAGAAGGAAATCTGTGTTCAAATCTTTCTTTTATGAATTGACAATAGGAGTTTTCCTATAGTCCAGCTATAGTGTGATGTTTGGACCCCAACTGTTATAAGGGACTTCCACCAGATTCTCCAGCTGTCTGAAAACTGGTGAATCAATGCTAGTTAGTGAGTATCATTAATAAGAATCATCTGTTTAGATAAGATTCAAAGGGTTGAAACTGCCCAAACACACTCTACCTTTAAAACCAACATAGACAAGAGACTTTCACCTACAGTTTGGGTTGGATATTTGGCTGGACTCATGAGGCAAATGGACATTTACTCAACCCAGTTTATTGTCTAATGCCCTACAACACATGTCTGATCTAAATTATCTCCTTGTATACACAATCTAAACAGGGAAAAAGCCATTTGCTCCTTATCCTGAGGTACTCAGGGTAAACAACACCAGAATTATTCTGATTATTCTATTATGAACTATGGTTCCCAGCTTAACGAGGTAGACAGAATTACCTTTCATTTTGCATCAAATGGATTTTTGGGAAAATTCAATAAAGATAGTCTTCGAAAAAAGATTTCTTTGATTGCACTGAATGAACATTTACTGAAATATAGGCTATTACCATCCTGGAGACATTTTGTTCAAACCTATATGTAGATTTATGCCAATGAAAGGGTTCATTTACATTCTAAAGCATGGCCCATCTAAGAATGATAAAGGCGTAGACAATGCCATTGATGTACACCTGCATGCAAACTGGTTTTCCTGCTGAGAACCCATTACTTGTGGTGCATTTGATAACACACAGTGTTTCTGTAGCATATTAAACAGATTAATGCAACAAACCTCTGGGGAGTTTCCCGTCAGATCGCTGAAACAAAAAATAGCGACTTAATGCCAGTGGAGCACTTTTAACAGCGTAAAAAATACCAATCTGAAGAACAACATGATCTTATTTGCTATGCAATTTGTTTTGTGTGTAGTCAACAAGGAAGCACTGAATTTACATTAACCGTTACCTTGCTGAAAGTGATTAGGGTTTTTCAAAACTAAATAAATTAAAGAACAATGTAAATGGGTGAGATTTAGATACACTTCTACAAATTTGAATTGAAGGGGATCTTGATCTTGCTGAATCCACTCAAAACAGAATAATTTGACCTGCAAGTATTTAATTTAAATGAACAGTCAGCGGTCTATAATACACCACGAATATGACCAACAACAGCAACATATACAACCTAGTGCTGACATGATAAAGTGATGTAAATGCATCAAGCAGAGCTGAAGTAGCCTTCATTCAGAGAACCCATCCCCCTGCCAGTTCTATCAATGTTTTAAGACTGACAATCATGCTTTGTTTGACATTTGATTGTATGATGAAGTAGTTACAATACATATGATCTACTTTGATCACTCACAAAAAAACAGAATCTAAAACCACACCTACCTACACAATCCTCGTAATAAACAGAAACAAAATTCCATTTCCTTTTCTAAAGCCACTCTTAAAAGATAGGTTTGCGTCTGTAATTCTACGTATACCAGCATCTGTGCTGAAGTGAGTTAAATTATCACCAACAATTACAATCCTAACAATGTCACAATTGCCAACAGTGAGATTTTATGAGAAAACCAATAAGGCAGAACATACTGAAATGGATAACACACATTTCTTCATTGTGTTTGAGTTAGAAAGCAGATGCGGAGAAGTGAGTTACAATACTTCAATAACAACCGAAGAGGCAAAATCAAAATAAGAGATTTGATAGGTCTGTAATGATTTTCTGCCCTTCTGTAAAGTCTTTGGCAGAGAGATTGAAAGGAATCATGATTAATGCAAAAGACTTCAACTTTAGCTTTATTATGTGGGTCTCAAGGTGGCAGCCCTGCCCACAACCTTCTCAGCATAATCAGGCACAGGCAATAAATGCCAGCCTTACTCATGACATCCACATCAAAAATAAAAGATGTCTTTAAAGATTAATTTTCCAATGCGGGGTGAAAGTAGAAAAAAAATCATTAAGTAATTGATGGGTAAATCTTGTACATCAGAGTACTTACAAATGAGTGTTTAAATAATCTGGGCTACTACCCATCAATAATAGCACCTCTCTCTCTCTCTGACTTTCTCTGTTTTTTTTAGATTCGGTTAGATTCCCTACAGTGTGGAAACAGGCCCTTCGGCCCAACCAGTCCACACCGACCTTCCGAAAAGCAATCTACCCAGACCCATTTCCCTCTGACTAATGCACCTAACACTATGGGCAATTTAGCATGGCTAATTCACCTGACCTGCACATCTTTGTGATTGTGGGAGGAAACTGGAGCACCCAGAGGAAATCCACGCAGACACGGGGAGAATGTGAAAACTCCACACAGTCGCCCGAGGTTGAAATCGAACCTTGGATAACATACATCTAAATTGCTTTGGATCGCAGGCAGGTTAACTTTAACCTAACTAATTTATGTTACAGTTTCAAACAAATCTTCAATTGCACTTGATCTGTACACATCCCAAAACAAATTTAACATCCTAATGTGCAGCATGATGCAAACATGCTGATGGCAATAGCCTGGTGTATGCAAACCAGCACAGATCCACCTGCCAGATTATGAGGAACAGGGTGCTATTATTCCCTTGTTATACTGCCATTACCGTTTCGACTTACGTTAGATGCTGCTGCCAAAGAGGCAATTAAATAGTGTTATTTCATTCCCTATTACATCCAAAAGGCTACTGCATGCTGTGTCCTGAATCATATAAAGATACTGTCGGAGCAGGGATATTCGCTGTTTCAGAGGAAGCAGTCCAGTGCCTACCTGGCTTCAAATGGAATCTACTTTTCAGAAGGTGCAATTGGGTTTAGTGAAAAACAGTGCTGATTCCATTCTTGTTATGATATCAGACAAGTAACTGGTTTCTAATGCAGTGCATTGCTTCTGCTACATAGGGGTTTGCACATCACTATTTAATGTATGATTGTAAAAATAAGACTCAAGAAAGATCCATGTGATTCATTGAACACATTCCACTCCTAAGCAAACTAATTTAGGCAAACATCCAGCTGCATACTGAAATTCCATAATACATTTGATTCCATTATTTGATCAATCCAAACATCTGGAACTCTCTGGTAAATGCTTTGTCCTCAAAGCAATAGTACATCTTTATTCATAAAATGTTTGTCATGTCTTCTATTAGCCTCATATTAAATTAATATTCTGCGTACACTTCTCTATCGCATTTATTATTTTATATACATTACTGAGGTGTCCCTTTAAGCAATTCATCTCAGTTCAGTTAGTGGCAATCCCAGCTCCAAGACAGAAGGTTGCAGATTGAGCCAATTGCCAGCACTTAAAAGCATATAGAAAGATGAAAAGAAGCGCTGGAAATATTCAGCAAATCAGGCAACATCTGTGGACAGGAACAAAATTGACATTTCAGATTGCAATGAATTTTTAAACAGACCGGAAACATCAATTCCATTTCACTCCTAGGTGTTACCAGACCTGCTGAGTATTTCCAGCATTCTTCCAGTCTCATGTCAGATTTCCAGCATCCTTAGCATTTTGGATTTGGGGCACAATTTGAGGTATTCAAGAGGGCATTGGTCAAGTATTTGGAAAATGATCAAGAGCATGGGGTAAAGCAAATGATTGCTGATGGGTAATGAAACTCACTTGACGAGCCAGTGCAGGTTTGATGGGTGAAATGGCCTCCTCTGTGATGCTGCAATATAGCCTTGCCAGATATTTCAGAACTCAGAGAGTGCTACGTTGTTTGAAGTCCTTTCTTTCTGTTTGAGATCTTTAAACAAGACCCAGCCTTTCTGTTCAACTGGACAGAAGATAGATTTATTTGAAGAGTCAAGGAGTATCTCTAGTCTCTTTGTCAACATTCCTCCCTGTTCAAACACCACCAATATCTAGTTCACTTGTCATTTCTTCACTTGCTAGTTGTGGGAATTTGCTGTTTGAAAATTAGGTGATCTATTTGCCTAAGAAGAATAGTGATTTTACTTCAAAACTAATTGGCTGCACTATATTTTGGAATGGACATCAAACAGATTGCAACACAAATGTTTTATTTAGAAGAGTTTAAGCCACTCTAACCTTTCCTCATGGTGAGTCTCATTAACATACGAAGAAAGTTAAAAATCACACAACACCAGGTTATAGTGCAACAGGTTCATCTAGAGGATTTTTAAGTTTGTCCACCCCAGTCCAACACCGGCTCCTCTAAATCATAATATGTGGAGTCATTTTTATTCTTCACCTCTGCATCTTTTCTTGAGTGGATCTCAGCGGAGGTGGAACTGCTGAATCAAATTCCAACCCTTTTGCCCTTATACAGGAGTGGTTTTAATGCCAAACTTCCAGTATAAACAAATTTAATGCGTTACAGGGACTTCCTCTTCTTACTGGATGTGTGCTGCCAAAGAGTGTATATCCTCAATCAACTGTTGGGATTATCCTAGTTCGAAGCTTTCCAAAATAAACAGAGGTTTATTTTGCTGGCAATATCCGTCATTATATCATATTTGATGTGTATAATTTCCATTGTTACTGCTTTATAAATTTAAGTTAAATTAAAGTTGAATCATTTCCATTCTTTATAAAATACACCAAGTCAAATTTATAACAATTGACTCAGGAATTTTCTACGTTCATCCACAACTTCAAAAGGCCTTAGATATTGTAAATTCACAGATACATACCAAATGTAGAAGATCAATACAGCACATTCAACACACCAATAGCAATATCTAATGGCTCTTATTGAGCAAACACACTGCCTGCTATTATCGGAGCCTACACAGACCAGATTTGATCTAACATTTTGCATTGATCTGGTCTGACTCGGTCTGCAATAAAACAAAAGCAAATCACGATAGCTGCTGGAGATCTGAAATAAAACTAAAGTGCTGGACAAACTCAGCAGGTCTGGCAACATCTGTACAGAGATAGAATTAATGTCATAAGTCTGATATAACTCCTCTTTGGAAGTAGGTTAGACATTTAAAGTACAGGTCACTAAACAGTATCATTGCAGCACAAAGGCTGTCAAAGCTCAGAATACAGTGAATTGAATGGCCTCCTCCGGGAAGGATCACATTGCTTCCTTGACTATCAGGCTCAGCATTTACTCTGGATTCAGACTGCATTGACATTATAGCTGTATCACTGTTGTGAAGTAAAAGTCACAATGAATTATCTCTACTGTTGTACTCTAAATGCCACGTTATGGACTCAAGGTATCAGCACACAGACTTTTATCACCACTAGACAAATTCCAAATGTCCAACCTGAACTAAGTGATTTTCAGAACAAATACGTTGAGCATTTTAATAGACTAGCAGTAAGTCTGAAGTGGGGACATGCCATTTTAAAGATTGTGTCCTGTGATTCCCACCAAAGATCACACTGGAAACTGGCTGGGATTCCAAATGATGCTGACCCTCTGGCCTTCCCCAGATGGCAGGCTTCTGGTGCAGGCACAGCATGACTGGAGGTCAGGTGTCTAGCAAGAGGAAAGCAGCTTGGCTGGCAGAATATTTACTTTGATTTGCACTCCAGCACTTATACCAGCTCCTTGCAGAAAGTTGTCATTGGTACATGCTTCTGAGGAGATCTGGAGCCCTTTTTCAACCTGGAGCTTATGATACAGAGCGTGAATTGGACTGAAAGAGAAAAATTGGGGCAAAATATAACCATTTACAAAACACATCACAATATAAGCAAAAAAAAATTAAGTTGTTCATGCATTAAGAAAATGTGTGATAAAAACATAACTACATAAAGAATTTGGGCATATATAATTCAATCAATTCTTCAAGCCTGTTCTACATTCGATAAGATCATGGTCTCTACTTTAACTCCCATCTTTCCAGCAACATTCTTCACCTACCTGAGCACATAATGGGGGTGGCAGTGGTCTGGTACTAAACATTATTACCCTGATAATCTGCAGTTCCAGGCTCATATTCTGGTTCAAAACCCATCACAGAAGGTTCAAGTAATTCCAAAATTAAAAACTAGTCTAAAAGCAACCATTGCTAGATTCTTATGGGAGTCCGGGCCGCATGGGCTATGGCAAGATTTGTGACAGAGTTGTACAAAATTTTTGATGTTAGGAGCAGCTGTTATGCTTTTCACATGCAGCATCAGAGGATTATCTTGTCTTCAGCATCAGTTTTGTTCCACTCATTTCAGGGCAAATGTTGCCTTCTATGACGTCCCAGTATATTCTGAACCTTAAAGTAATTTGTTTACTTTAAAACAGACTATGTTGGATGCAAAAAGATGATCTCCTGTGGTGCATTGACTTCTTTTGTAAATTGAAACCACACCACTGATGCAGGAGGGAATAAAAGGAACCTCCCAAAAATCAAACTTTCAAGGTATGCAATCTACAATAAATGATATTTTAATTGACCAAATTATCCAATTTATTTGGGAAAAGATTTTGAACTTGTAGAAGTCAAATATTGAGGAAGCTATTTTGGTGTCTCTTTTAAAATATTAAGAAGCTGTTGTATAGGAGGAGTAACATTAGAAAGGCATCCAACTATCTGCCAAGATTATAAACAGCATAAACTTGAAAATGAGAAATCCCAAGGATTGCCTGAACCTGTTCCAACTTTGAGTTCATCTACCTCCAAGATATTGGTCTCAAGAACTCTTGCAACTTACTGAGAATCCGCATTTTTACAAGATCTTCACTTTAACTAAAGCATCATCTCATCTAAGAAACTACAGGTCTTCCCTGAAAGAAACTGAGCTAATCATAAGTTTTAACTGAATTGTTTAACATTATCTGTAAATAATCTTTGTGCATGTAAGACAGGTGAGAAAGACGTTGCATTTAAGTATCCAGGGTAAGTGAGTAATAATAAATGACACTTTTTATGTTTTTCTGCTAGAAATGTTTAAGAGGAACAATCACTCAGAGGTTAAAAAAAGCCATCTCTTGCATACTAATATATTGATCAGTGGCATTAAGAAAGAACACAAATATTATTCATGACACTTCCTTAGATCAGGAGGCCAAACTGCTTAAAGAATTCCAAGTGTGATCTCACCAAGGTCCAATACAATTGTGAAAAGTCTTCAAAACAAACTACAATTTTTTTTTATAAGGGTTAACATATCATTTGCTTTCCTAGAAATCATAACTTTCTATGTGTACAGGGATACCCAGAAAAGAAGTTATCACAGTTCCCAGATATTTTGCAAATTTGAGTGCACATGTAGTCACATCAAGAGAATCTCAGCTCCCAACTTATTCTGGGTTAGCTGATCTTTGTTGGGGTTATCAGTAACAATATTACCTCATTACAGTAAGAGTCATGAAATCATCCAGCACAAAAGCAGACAGTTTGGTTGAAACAGTCCATACTGATCATAATCCCAACTTAACCAGTCTTACCTGCCTGTGTTGGCCCATTTCCCTCCAAAACTTTCCTATTCATGAACATACCCAAATATCTTTAAAAAGTTGTAACTGTACCTACATCCACCACTTCCTTTGGACATTTGTTTCACACATGAACTATGCTGTTGAAAAAAGTTGCCCCTTGAGTCTTTTTTAAATTGCTCTCCTCTCACCTAAAAAAATATGCCCCTTAGTCTTGAAATCCTCCACCTTGGGAAAAAGACACTTGCCATTCACCTGCCTATCTGTAGCCCTCATGATTTAAAAAACTTCTGTAAGGTCACCCTTCAACCTCTTATACTTCAGCGAAAAATGCCCCAACCTATCCAGCCTCCTCTTGTAACTCAAACCTTCCATTTCCAGCAACATCTTGGTAAATCTTTTCTGAACCCTCTCCAGCTTGATAATATCTTTCCTGTAACAGAACTGGACACAGTATTCCAGAAAAAGCCTTCTCAACGTCCTGTACATTCTCAACATGACTTCCCAACTCCTACGTTCGGTAAATCCAATAATCTCAGTGGGAAGTCTGTGTTGTGCAACATCAGTCAAGGTTAAGAATCTGTTTGACTGTGCTGTCCTCAAGGTAGAAAGAGCTGACTGACATGCACTGCCTGGGCTGAGATGTGAGGAATGACCACTTAGCTGCAGAACTGTCAACACATTGAGTCAGAAGGGGAAGATATAAAGTTGACTAAGCAGGTAAAATCAAGCTGAAGAATATATTTGTCATGACTATCTATATCTGGATAGGAGAAGGAGATTCCACTATACTGAACTTGGATAACAGCTATTGCATTTCAGAAGGATGAGATCTTTAAACTAATTGAAGGTGGGAAGTAGTTTTACCTCTCCTTTCAGCCAACATTGTTAAGGAAGTCTATTAGGAGAATACCCTTCAAGTATACTTCTAAGGCTTCAACTCCAGCTCCAGTATATGGATGGTACATTTGTGGTGAACTATGCTGTACAGTTAAACTTTAAGAGCAGATTAGGTAGTTTCAAGAATTTTCCAAGTATCATAAAAAGAACAACTAGCTCCTATTCACCAACTATGCTTAATAGAAAGAAACTGGTCTCTTTGAAATTGATGTCAAGAGACACCATTTTTTGGACATAACATCTACTGACTGCTCCAATTATATTAATGTTAAAATCCAATTTTTTGCATATATTGGAATTGATACAAATATATTCGTAGATGCGCTTAAAATAACGAACATTATTTACTTTTCTGAATCAATCCTCACCAGACATAGTGCTAAGACTGTGAAGATAAATTCTCAGATATTCCCTACAGAAAATTAAACCCAGTTGGTACAGTCAACATAATTAGTAATCAACTTTGCATTTTCGTAGTGCCTTACCAAGTCTCTCAGGATGTCCCAAGGCCTTTCACACACATTGAGTTACTTTGAAACCCAGTTACTTGGGCTGGTTAGGCGTATGTAGAAGTCATTGTGCACATAGTAAGATAATGAGTAACGAGTCATGTAACAATGAAAACAAACAGCAATGAATTCAGTTCACAAAATTTTACTGGGATCACTTAATAAGCATGAGTTTGTAAGTAAGTGTATCCATCTACGTGGATAGCCTGAAGCAAAATCATGATCCTAATCCAATACTCTTGGACTGACTCTAGATAGGACCTTGTCCTTTAGAAAGAAAACAGTAGCAAAGACCAAAACCAGAAGCAATCTATTAACCAAATATGCTGGATCTACTTGGGAAATGATGTTCACAATACTCCATACCTCAGCACTTTTGCTATCATACACTGCAGCAGATTAATGTGTACGTGTTTGGTAATGGTCATAATATGATCAATTAAATCATCATTAAGAGATCCGGTAAACACCCCTCCTCTGGTGTTTAATCCTCAAACATCACTATCCCGCACATCTGCTGACTGACAAAAACTACAAACTTGTTGGAACCATTTGTGCTGCGCCTCACTCACCAACTCCATGATGACCTGTTCAACACTCGTACATTCTGCTTGGCAGCCCAGGTGAAGCAAGCTTCCAGTGCCAACCTTCCTTCTACCAGCAAATATCCTTTGGATCAAGTAATGGGAAACATAGGAAGTCATTAACAGATCTTGTCACAAATGCCATTGTCAAATGGCAACCTTTAACCACCCAATACTTGTTCTTGTTAAGTAGATTCAGGATGAGCCATAATCTTTTGTAGCCAACCTCCATCAATAGAGCCTTCATACAAAGCCTTTGAACAGTTATGGAAAGACACAAACAAAGCTGCAAATAACTGAGCAAGATCACCTCTATAAATTAAGTAACAGACTAAGTGCCCTAAAACTTGCCAAATGAGCAGGATATTACTCTCTTCAGTCACTAAATAAAGAAAAATAGGACAAAACTGGTGATATTTGTTTGACAACATAAAGCTAATAAGTGGTGCTCAATTTTCTATTGATAGTGAACCTCCAGGGAGTGAGGGCGTGAAGCTCCGAAGTGTAGATTGACATTTAGTTACTCCGTAAATCATGCTTTGCTCAATGAGTATGATGAGTGGTATCGAGTTGTGCTCAAAAAAAGTATTGAAAAGCCTATAAAATATATAAAGTACAGGTTTAATGGCATGATCGAAAATAGTTAGCTTTCATTTCTCCATCCATAAATAATGGACTTTAAGCAAATTTGTTCAAGCAGCAAGTGTCCCAGTCGCACCCACAATGCACAAATCATTAGACAAACCCTCTGTGGCCTTATTAGTATTTGGGCTGATAATGACAGTGGGCTGGATTTTCAATAACTTCCGACTTTAGTTCGACTTGTCCATCTTGTTTCGTTTAGATGTTTTTGTGTGGCACGCTACCGAAAATGCAAATGGATAACGATACAGCAGAGGAAACAAAACACTTGGGATTTAGTGAACAGAGCAAGTCACTGCTTATTGCCTTAACCAGTCAGCTCGAATGATTAGAAAATTAAAAGCGCAAGAACTGAGAAGGAAGTGTAGAGTGGATGAATTCAATGTCACATATATTCAGAAAGAGAAATAAACCAAATAAAAGACAAAAAAACTTTTTACAAAGCATTTGAATTTTAAATTTAACATTTTTAAAATCTCCAGCACCAATTAGTCCTCAGTGGCCTAATGGATAGGACACAGGCCTCTGAAGCCAGGGGTAGTGTGTTCAAGTCAAATTTTGCCTATCAGGTTTTTACGGCCTTCTTGTGGTGCAGTGGTATTGTCCCTACCCCTGGACCAAGAGGCACTGGTTCAAGTCCCACCCAGCTCCAAAGGTGTATAATAACACTTCTGAACAGGCAGATTAGAAAAGTGGTTAAAAAATTAAAACCGTAAGGAAAGAAGTACACATTTATACTAATTACCTCTACGTGCATGAGTGGACTATTCGGCTATAATTAATACTCATCACATCATTAAAAGGGCATTTAAATTGGAAATGGGCAAGACTTAACTGGTTGTGGCAAGTTACTTTGTAGCTATTGCCTAAATAGAGTAACTTCATACAGCCAATACACTCAATGATTGGCGATTGAACCAGCCATTTTCACAAAAGCCAACAACAGCAGCTCGGAGGGCAATTTTCGCAAGTTTCAGTTTAAACACACGTCTGCCTGTTGCCTGAAGTGACTATTCCACTTGTGCATAAATGAAAGCAAACCCATCAGCCGCACCATTATTGTGACAGGAAAATCTGGCCCAATAATTTATAACAATCTTTCCAACATTAGAGACTTTATATCTTCATATCATACTTATTGGTTTCTTGATATTGTTACAAAAGCGAAAACACAAATCTGTTGTTCCACAAGGCCGGACAGCACTTTACATGGCATGGAAAATGGAACATTTCTTATTCTATTTGTATACAACAAAAGAAAATTGAAATTGTGTTTATTTTCTTGTTTAAATTTATTTCCACATTTTTACATCATTATTTCACCAGCAGTTTCTTTGACACTCGCAAAAGAGAATGTACTTTTCATTTATATAGTGAGAAGTTCTTTCAAATAAAGAGTGACTCAAGAATGACATCAATGGAGATTTTCTTCACAATAAAACGTTCCACATTTTGTTAATGGCAAGAGCAAGTATAGTTATACACACCTGAAAGGGCTTACCTTCAATGGAACACTTCCAAAGTAAACCTAGATTCCTCTTAAAAAAAAATTTGAAGTATAGGAAAAGCAGTTCCCATTGATAAAATGTTTGATTTTGCCAAAAAAAAAATCATCAACGGAACATGAAAAATATAAGATTTCCTCCACCCAAAGAAAAATTCAGGCCAGCAGGTGACAATTTAGAAAAATTAATCTGAACACATGCCCATATTAAGTACAAAGCAATTTACAATTAATGCAGTAAAATTCTACAAGAATCTACTAGAGGCTACAACAGGGCAATTAACCCACTAATATGTTTTATGTCTCAACTTTTTTCCCTAGCCTGAGGTCATTTGAAACGCATAGGATTACAGGATATTAGAGAAGCTAGTATGAAAAATAGCTCAATGTAATGAGCCATCCAGTGATTTCAGCTATCGAAGATGACTTGCAGTTGAAAACCACAATGTACCAAGTCCTGTCATTTAACGATGCTGGTGTAGATATTGTAGAGGGGATGTCACAGAGTACGAAAACTGTAAGACATCTCTTTTCTTCCCCCCTTAAATAAATCTGTTGGGTTTACTTCGATTTGCATTTTATCCAACTTAAGTGACTTTGTTGACTCTATGGGTATCCATTACAGCAAGTGGATCTGTCCTTTCCGATTTCGTTTTGGAGAGGAAAGTAATTTAGGGGAGTGAGGAAGGTGCCCAGCCTTCACTGACCTTTTCTCCATTAATTTCAATCCTCTGTTTTGCACAGAGAAAATGACAATCACACTAGGCAGAACTGACAAACTCATACATGTTAGGGGAATGTGAGAGATAACCAGAGAAGGGGAAGTGGTACATTTGCAAGAATCTCTCTCTCTGCTCCTCTTCAGCCTCATTGTGCAGCCTAAAGGTACAAACCTACCAGCAAAATTATGCTGCTCAAAGTGCACATTATCATTTGAAAAGGTTCTATTGCTCACAGTTTCATTCAGTGATGAAAATTAAATTGTCTGATGTGCACACACTGGCAGATTTACCTTTGCAGATTTCACCTGCAATCAGTGAAGAGGGTCATGCCACAACATGTCATCCCACAGTTTCATCACATAAGCTCCAATTTACAGCAAGCAGTATTATGCATTTCAAAGGAACCCAGAATACGGCTTCTGTTACAGATGATATCACAGATGCAATGGCTGAAGATTAGTTCAGCTGCAAAAAAATGACAGATTCTCTTGTTTTATTTTTCTGTATTAAATATTATTTTCCATTTAATTCTTGCTTTTACATGGAAAAATCATATAATATGATACAACTTAAAGCTGCATGGTGAAAAGCAGAAAGCACAAATGTCACTCCTTTCTTTATATTATGAATTGAGATGTGCACATGCTGTCGCTATTGTTTTATCTCACAAATGTAACATACGCACAGAATTTGATCACTTCCAATGTCCTTGCATAACTCCTCTCAGCTACATCCTATGTTATTAATACATTGTTTGGAAATGCAATCATGTGCATTTAACCATTCCTCATTAATAGATCCTTGGGTTAGTCGCTAGACTGAATAAAATTAATGTTAAAGGAATCATGTGGCAAATGGCCAGTTCTATTCTTTGACAAGTCCCCTTTAGTGAGCTGTGCTTAACTACAACCAACATTACAGGATAATAATACAAAAGCTTATTGCCCCATGATGGCACATAGAAAAGATTATTGATTGCTGATATTCTCATTATGTTTCCTGACCCTTGACTATGGACAGGTAAATCACTGTAACCCTAGGGCACAATAAAACAAACAGCGGACAGAAACTAAGGCAATTGCATTGTATATTTTGATCTTGGGTTACAAAGTGACCTCTTGTCTGTAATAATCCCTAAAACAGAAAACACCTATTGATCACCTCTGTAACCCTTATGGTGATATTTTAGTACTTTTTATTAAACTATGAGCAAAATTACATTTTGCTTTATTATACTGTGGCATAAAGTAATTGTATTGAACTCCATGCCATAATTCACAATTAGTATGTATATATACAGCAGATCAATTGGTGTTACATTGAAGTCCACATGTGTTTATGATCATAGAGAAGCTTTTTGTAACAGTCTGCTCAAAGTGGATGCTTTATCACTGCAGGGGTAGACACATAGGTAACCAATACAAGGTACTTCTTGCACATCAGACATGCTTCAGAAACACTGCCACACAATATCAATCGAGGTAACCCTTAATTGTTGTGGTGCTTTCAGCCATGAGCTCTAACCCGACTCAAAAATTTGAGTGTTTTGGGTTTTCCCAGCAGACAGTGGAGAACAATATTTAGACTGACAATGTAAACCAACAACAAACACATGCACTTATACAGTGCTTTTAACATAATAAAGTGTCACAAGGCATTTCCCAGGAATATTACCAAAATTTGACAAGCCACATGAAAAATTAAGCAATATGACTAAAATGTTTTCAGATAGACATTCCAATATGAGAATGTTAAAGGCGGAAAGGGACGTAGAGGTGTAATAGAGTGAAAGGGGGAGAATTTCAGAGCAGAGATCCTTGGCAGACATGGATTCAATTGTTAATGATGGACCAATTAAAGTTGAGATGTACTAGAAGCCAAAAATGACTGAGTGTGCATAGTTTGAAGTATTACAGAGCTAGACGATACTCCAGAGATAGATTAGTATCTTCCCTATAGCACTAAGGAAGTGTTCCATTATCAAAAAGGTGCCATTTTTTTTTATTACTAATGGGTTAAGATCGGATGGCTTCAGTGTGGGTAGGGGCTGCCGTCAAGGATGTCCTCTCTCACCATTGTTGTTTACACTGATAATTGAACCATTAGCAGAAGCCATCCGGACTGATCCTAATATAATGGCCCCGAGGATTGGTACAGGTAAACACAAAATTACCCTCTATGCAGATGACGTTCTCTTATTCCTCAGTAATCCTTTAATGTCAGTGCCTCGTCTAATTCAAGTTATTAATACATTTAGTGCATTCTCAGGTTATAAAATTAATTTTTCAAAATCGGAAGCCATGCCAATGGGTGGTCTGGCTATGATACCCCACTTAATGGACGGATCCCCTTTTCCCTTCCGTTGGTCCCTGGAGGGCTTCTTATATTTAGGTATTTTTATCACGCCAGTATTTGATCAGCTGTATAGGGCTAATTTTGTACAATTAATGGAAAGGATAAGGCAGGACCTCCAGCGATGGAGAGACCTTCCGATTTCCTGGCTAGGGAGAATAGCATTAATTAAAATGAATGTTCTGCCCCGTCTCTTATATCCTATGAGAATGCTCCCGCTGATGCTGCCAAGGCTAGCCCTATGTAAATTATATGGCTGGTTGGGCTCCTTTATTTGGAACCATAGACGGCCCCTTATTAAGCTGAAGAAGCTACAGCTTCCACAGGCAAGGGGAGGACTGGACTTCCCAGACTTTAGGAAATATCAGTTAAGCTCCCTACTAAGTTACATAGCTGATTGGGTTTCATCTGATCCACAATCAATTTGGCTGGATATCGAAGCCTCCCAAGTAAAATACCCACTTATTAACCTTTTATTTTCAGATAAGAGGAAAATCATTACAGACCACTGTAAAAATCCCATAATATTAAACACAATTAAGGCCTGGAATATAATGCGGCAAAATGAGGGTAACTCACATAAAACATCCCCCCATGCACCAATAGTAGGCGCATGGGGATTCCAACCGGGGATTACAGATGCCACCTTTAAACTCTGGAGATCCAGGGGCATCTTATGCTTAGGGGACCTATTTAAAGATGGGATCCTGATGTCCTTTGAGCAGCTGCGTCTGAAATTCGGAATACCTAATGGGGATCTCTTTCGATACTTCCAAGTTCGAGATTATATACAAAGGAAGACTACATTAATAGATAGTCTTTATAAATCAGACAGAGAACGTAATTTCTTACGACCAGCGGGGGCATCCTCCGTTAGTACTATATACCATTTGCTACATGATGGAGTCTCAGGAGACATGGATGACCTGCTTAAAACATGGGAGCAGGACTTGGGGCTAGAAATCTCTGAGGATATGTGGAATGACATTTGGGAAAATGCTAGAAGAATTGCTATCTGTAACAGAACTCAGGCTATCCAACTAAAGATACTTCATAGGGCCCATATAGCTCCGGCTCGACTGGCAAAATTTAAGGCAGGAGCATCTCCAATGTGTCCTAAATGCAAAATAGAGGTGGGTACTCTTGCACATTGTCTGTGGACTTGTCAGAAAATCCGCAGATACTGGACTAAAGTGGCAAATACCCTGACAGAAATTTTAGGAACGGAAATTAGGGTGGACCCTGTATCTCTCCTTTTGGGCTTTTCGAACCTCTCATCTCTGGATATGCATGGGAAGAGACTATTTTCTATTCTCTCTTTCTGTGCAAGGAAAAATATTTTGGTGAACTGGGTGGCTGAGGGCCCCCCTGGACTTTCAAATTGGCACAGATTAATTATGGAATATATCCCCCTTGACTTCCTCACAAATATGGTGCACCGAAAGACTGAATTATTTTATAAAATATGGCAGCCCTTTTTGAATTATATAAATGCAGATATTTCGGCTATCCTAACAAGGGGTTTTATTTAGTGAAGATTTCAGACCGGGCTGCTCCGGGGCCCCTTGGGAGAGGAATCCTGCGCGAATACGGGTTTTATTATATTTGATGTTTATACATTCCGAGCATGTAAGAGACTTAGGTATACACTCTGGTTAGTTATAGGTTAGATTAGTAGAAAGTTGAGTTTTTTTTTCTTTCTTTTTTCGTTTCTTTTCTTGTTTTCTTTCTTTCTCTTTTCTTTGTTAAATTATGACTATTGTATATATGATTTAATTGTACATCAATGTTTGTATTTGAGAGTTTTGTTTATTTTTGTAAATTTGCAAAAATGTTAAATTTCAATAAAAATATCTACAAAAAAAAAAGGTGCCATTTTTTGAAGGAGGAGATGTTAAAATAAGACTCCATCAGCTCTGAAGCTGTTCAATATTATAAAATCATTGCCACACCAGGCGAGATAATTCCATCATGAAACAGGTGCATCGTATTTCAGAACAATAAGTATCAATGCATGAAAAAGTATTTTGATTCAACAAACTACAGGCAAATAGACCAAATGTCAATTAAAAACCTACTTTACATTAAATCCAAAATACGCTTAACATTAATACTTTGTAAAACAATACGGTATGTTCTATATTTTTCAGATTTTGTTACATATCTGCATTATGGACTAATTTAACAGAGATTAAGCCAAAAAGGGAATTGCACTATTTTTCCCATCCTGCTTTCCTACAAATCCACAAGGGAACTGTTTGGGCTGAAGAATGTATAATGCATGGAATACATTGAGACATGTTTCCTTGCTGTACTACTCCCCTCATACCAACCCATTTTCGCCACCTCGCTCTCTTGCCGCTGGCTTCCTTAATCTCTGTTACCCACACTTTTTCCTAAATTGTCTTTGCCAGCTCTTTCCCTGACCCAGTCAAACACCTACACACACACACCACCTCACATGCCAGTCCTTCTTTACTTGTTGGGATTATAGATCAATCCATTACAGCCAGTCAACCCTTCCATTCTGGGCATTTCAACAACATTTGGCTCGTCCCACTTTTCGTAATCATTGTAACTTATTTCCTTCAAGTGTTTAATAATTAATACACACCTTGTCCTTTTGCAGAAGACACTTTTGGTTATTTTCAGCCCAAGATTCACCACCTTTTCATCTTCAATTTCTATTCTACTCTCCCAAACCCATCCTTCTCCAACTCTTTTACTCCATGACTTTAACAGGCACATCCCAGCTAATTCATTTGCCAAAAATACAAATTAAGAAATGACCACTGATACATTCAAAGTAACTCGCTTTTTGAAGTATTACGTTTCATACAACTCAGACTGCCTAGAGACAGAATCAGACAAAAAAAAGCGACCAAGTAAAATAAAATGAGATTTTTTTTCAAAAAGCGTTCGAATGTAGATATTTTCCAGCCAGTACGTTGCATAATCCGATGTGTAAAGAATCTTGTTAAACTGAATTGATCATTTAAATTTTTTTTGCATCTTAATGCAATTCCGTCAGTCGTTGTCTGCAAAAATTACAATTCATATAAGCGATGTTGAGGAAATTTTCAAGGGATTTGCAGTAATTATATGACAAAATGCTTGCAAATCTCACTCATTCCTGAATAGAAACACAGGGGTCAAAGATTGAACACTTTCTGCTGGGTAATTTGTAAATGTCAATCACAAGGAGGCCACTGGAGGCGTCAGTGGAGGGAATGAAGTCAGAGGAACTGAGCTGCAACCGTGAGATCCACTGCTAGTGACCCCTTAAAAATTTGAGCGTTTTTTTTGCCTTAAAAAATCAGCTTGCAAGATTTGGAATTGGGTGGTTTGAAGAGAAAGGAAGCGGGCTACCCCAGGATTTTTTTAAGCTTTTGGTTGGGGGCTGGATATATGACTGGTGTCTAATTGTCTATTGATAGCCAACAGGAGTCTGCAATGATCTGCCGGCTCGTTTCTGGTGATGGGAACCCTTCGTTTCTTCAAATCTCTGTAGCCCCTCTCTTGTTTGGGTGTCTGAGCGCTCACGTCAGCCAAGTGCAACCCGCCGCCTTCAGAGCGGACAGTTTATTTCCTGAGGAGGGGTTGGAGATGCTGGGTGTTAGTCAAGGCAGGTGACCGGCCAGTCCTTTTTAACAAACACAGCACCTTTCAGGCAGTTCAGTGACACCTCCTCCACCTAGAGAACAGGCGATTGATAAAAAGCTGCTGGGTTGCAGCCAAGCAGCATCATGGGTGCAGTGGAAAATTACGTTAAGGTGAACGCAGCCTTTTCTGCTCATACAGCAATGTGGGGCTAGGTGGCAGTAACAGTCAGCTACTGTCTCCATCTCCCCTTCGCTGTGCATTAGACAACTAGAGAGTTAATTTCAACTGGCCTCTATCAACTGAAATTGACAGGATAAATAAGGAATCGTTGTTTACTTGCTGGTTAGGCTGTCTTATTTGGCCTAAATGTAGGGTTAAAAAGTAGCTATTAGGTCAGACATAAATTACCCGGCACTGACAACGGGGAAATTCATTGCAAATTAATGTGATTCAAGGACAGAAATTAGCAAGCACCTGGAAATGTTAACTCGGGTGCTTCCTTATTCTTTAAAAAAAAGTGTTATTTATCCTTTCTTAAACACGCTGTCAGATCTTATTAGGACAGATCTCTGCCACACGTTTTCTGAGTTAATGTATATTCAGTTGCCAAACCAAACACACAAAAAGGGCACTGGTTAATCACGCACCCCTAGTTCGAAATGTTAGGGACCTTTGCGGTACAGGGAAATGAAAATCTGATTGCTCCCTGCCTGAATTTTTTAAAGAGATTCATCACGAGAAGAAATATTATATTTCAGCAGCGGACAGCAGTTTTGGTGGATTCATAAGGGTATGGCGGTCAGTGCTGGTCCTTAAATATACAATATAAAGAAAGTAATCAAACCTATTCATTGTCCGGAAAGCCAGTGTCTGGAATAGTTACACGTGAGCTCCATCTCGTGGTTTTGCTAAAATATAGCATAACTTGTTCAGCCCTCGCTGTGAAAATCAAGCTTTAAGACTGTGAAGCAGTATGCTAATTTGATAGCTAAAGAAAATTAAAATACATTTAGGGTGTTAATAAATGGGGTATTTAAACAAAAGTGCATAATATACTGCACATTAATCAATTTATGTTGAAAGTGTAATTAAGGCACCACTCCACCTTCTGGGGAGAGCTTTGCTTAAGAGCAGAGAGGAAACCGTGTATATTAACACAAATTATATTATTTGGCTAAAGCTAATAATTCAAACACTCGAGGTCAGCGAGACCGCAACACTGGAGAGCGGCTTTGGTGTCTGGCCAGGGTTGCCATGGCAATTGAGCAGTGTTCATTCTCCAGATGGTGACAGGTTTGTTCCCCAGCACAAGTTCAAATCATTCCTTTAGAAAATGGCATTAGAACTGACATGTGCACTTCTTCCCTGCCAGAATGCAGGGGTGTCGAAAGATTTGCGGAGAAACCGCAGAAATTCCTGATCTGGGGTGAAAAATTATCCATTTTTCCACCATCTCCACTCTAAAGCAACACCGCCTGCCATGCCCTCGTGAAACAAAAGCTGACTCGTTTGTCAGCTGAGGATGCCACAACTTATCCAAGTGTTAAGCTGAAGCAAGCCCAAAGAGAAATGGAAATACATAGGAATTCTCTCAGCATCCGTAACATAGGGAAAAGGCAAAACACATCCTTCTACTGAGAATGGAAGATAAATCTTTAAATGGGATAGCATAAAAGAAAATGGAGTTGAAAGTGTGTTGGGATTTGAATAACTAATAGGAGGATTCAAGACAAAGGGATGGACTCCTGTAAATAATGGTCTGACATTAATAACTGATGATGCAAAAGAAGTTGAACACAGCAAAAAAAACCTTCAGTTCAAGTCAGATCTGTGGGGAAAACATATACTGAGGATGGATTTGCATCCCAAATATCCTGGGGTGAACGTGGTCTACCAGCAGCCAATATTTCACCTTACCCCAATCTTCCTGCTGCTAACAGTTTTGGAGACTAACTTCCTAGTCTTACTATTATTTTTATCTGATGTGAAATTTGAAAATTCTTGACCAATTTTCAAGTCAATGGAAAATAGAAACTGGTACAGTATTTTAAGGATTTCTGATTCATTCAGACTTTGTTTCACTCTCTGGTCAGTGTGGGACCTGCAGTTCTCTCCATTGGACGGTATGCGTTTCTTGCCATCTGTCTCTACCAAAGAAATTGAAACAGGACCAGGGTGGGGGCTGGCCATTTCAATGAAGTGGTGAAAGTGTTCCAAAATAATAGGAATGGTGTGAAAATAGTTAAATAGTTGATTGAAATAGGTGTGAGGAAGATGGAAATTAAGATTTGGTATTACTCTGGATGTAGGTTTGCTTGCTGAGCTACAAGGTTCACTTTCAGATGTTTCATCATCATACTAGGTAACATATCAGTGAGCCTCTGAATGAAGTACTGGTGGTATGGCCTGCTTTTTATTTATGTGTTTAGGTTTCCTTGGGTTGGTGATGTCATTTCCTGTTCTTTTTCTCGTGTGGTAGTAAATGCGATCCAATTCAATGTGTTTGATGGTAGAGTCCCAGTTGGAATGTCTTGCTTCTAGGAATTCTTGTGCATGTCTCTGTTTGGCTTGTCCTAGGATGGATGTGTTGTGCCAGTCGAAATGGTGTCCTTCCTCATCTGTTTGTAAACATACTAGTGAGAGTGGGACATGTCTTTTTGTGGCAACTTGATGTTCATGTATCCTGGTGGCTTGTTTTCTGTCTGTTTGTCCAATGTAGTGTTTGTTACAGTTCTTGCAAGGTATTTTGTAAATGACATTTGTTTTGCTTGTCTGTATAGGGTCCTTCAAGTTCCTTAGCTGCTGTTTTAATGTTTTGGTGGGTTTGTGGGCTACCATGATGCCAAGAGGTCTGAGTGGTCTGGCAGTCATTTCCGAGATGTCTTTGATGTAGGGGAGAGTGGCTAGGGTTTCTGGATGTGTTTTGTCTGCTTTGTTTGGGTTTGTTGCTGAGAAAACAGCAGACTGTGTTCGTTGGGTAACCGTTCTTTTTGAATACACTGTATAGATGATTTTCCTCTGCTCTTCGTAGTTCCTCTGTGCTGCAGTGTGTGGTGACTCTTTGAAATAATGTTCTAATACAGCGTCATTTGTGCATGTTGGTATTGCTGCTAGAGAATGCCCATGCTAATGATACCTAGGTCCATAACAATCCCATTTTAAGCATGGAGAACCTGTGAAATTCAATTTTTGAGAAGATCCAATTTTTTAAAAAATGCTTCCTGTTGGCTAAATTTGCCAAAATGAAGTCCAGGGTTACTACTGAGCTGCTCCACCATTCAATAAGATTATGGCTGATCTGACTTTCACCTCAGCCCTACATTCATTAATTCCCTGATAATCTTCAGTCCCCTTGGTCATCAAGAACCTAGCTACCTCTGCCTCAAAAATACTTGAAGATTCTGCATTCACTGCCTTTGTGTTAGGGAATTTCAAGGACTCTCAATCCTCTAAGAGAATTTTTCTTTTCATCATCTCTGTCTTAAACTATTTTTAAACTATGACCCCCTAGTTTTAAATTCTCCCATAACAGGAAATATCAGCTCAGTATCCACCAGGTCAAGTCATCTCAGGATCTTATATGCTTCAATTAACTCACCTCTGACTGCTCTAAGCTGAAGAGGATACAGGTTTAGCATGTCTGGTCTTTCCTTTATAAGGCAATCTGCTCATTCCAGATCTTGATCAGCAAGCCTTCTCTGAACTGCTTGCAAATTATTAACATCCTTCTACTATGCACATTGACCAGCATTGTGCATAGTATTCCTAATGCTGTTTTACCAATGCCCTGTATAAATGAAACATACCCTCCCTACTCTTGCATTCAATTCCCCCCACAAAACATAGCATTGTTAGCTTTCCTAATTACTTGTTTTGCCTGCATATTAACCTCTTATGTTTCAAAAATGAGGACACACCAGATCTCTGCATCTCAGAACTCTAAAACCTTTCACCATTTAGATCATAAACCATTTTATTCTTTCTGTAAAAATGGACAGTTTCCCATTTTTCCACATTATACTCCAATTGCCAGCTGTTTGCACACTTAACCCATCGATATCCCTTTGTAGGCTCCTTGTGTTCTCTTCATAACTCACTTTCCTAACAATCTTTGTGTTATCAGCAAACTTAGCTACCATACTTTCAGTCGCTTCATCCAGATCATTGATATAAATTGTAAAGTATTAAGGCCAGGCACTGACCCTTGTGGTGCATCACTCATCCTGCCAGTCTGGGAAAAAAACAATTTATTCCTATTTTCTGCTTCCTGTTAACAAGCTAATCTGTCTATGCCGATATGTTATCTCCAACACCACAATAGTCTTCACTGTGGCCCTTATCAAATGTCTTCTGAAAATCTAAGTGCAGTACATCCACTGGTTCCCCTTTTACCCATAATACACTTTACATCTTCTGAGAACTGCAATAAATTAGTTAAATAAGATTTCCTTTTGACAAGATCATGTTTGCTGTGCCTGATTACCTTGAACTTATTTCAAGTGCCCTTAATGTCTTTAATAATAGTTTCTAACATTTTCCCTATGGTGGATGTTAAGCTAACTGGCCTGTAGTTTACTGCTTTCTGCCTCCCCACATCCTCTTAATTAAAGGGGTTACATTAGCTATTTTCCAATCTAAAGGAATCCTCTTAAAGGGAATGAGTTTTGGAAAATTAAAACCAATGCATCAACTATGCCACTTGCTACTTTTTTTAAGACCCTAGGATGAAATCCACAAGGACCTGGGACTTGTCAGCTCACAGTTCCAACAATTTACACTGTACTGCTTCCCTGGTAATTGTTATTTTCTTGAGTTTCTCCCTGCAAATTCCTGATTTACAGCTATTTCTGGGATGTCATCTCCATCCTCTATCCTCCATTAAATAATGTTCTATAGGACCAACATTTAATTTGTTAATTTTTCTTTTTTAAACAAAGAAACTTTTCCAACACATTTTTATATTTCTTTCAGCTTTCTTTGGTATCATAATTTTTCCATCTTGATTAATCTTTGAGGAATCTTTTGCTGTTTTAAAACTCTGTTTAGTTTTCTGACCTACTACCTATCTTGACACAATTAATGTTTTATCTTTGAATTTGATACTATCTTTGCCTTTTTTGCTTAGCCACGGAGGCAGCTCCATTAGAATTTTGCTTATTTGTTAGAATATTCCATTTTCTGGAATAAAACTCTCCTTAAATGTTTGCCACAGCACATCTATTGATCTATCCCTTAAGGTAAATTGTCAGTTCACATTGGCTTTCACGTCCTCATAATTATCCTTGTTTAAATTCAAAATAGTAAGCCTGGACCCACAGTTCTCTCCCTTAAACTGTTTGTAAAATGTAATCACATTATGTTCCGATGAAAAGTCAACATCAACAAGTTTAATCAATCTCCTCTCTTCCCAATATGTTAACAGACCCACCATTGCATTTTAAGCTTTTATTGTCAATAAGAACTTTAGAAACTTCAGAATGTTTCAAACAGAGAATTCAGGAATCAGATGAGATAACACTTAAGATTACATTCTACATGGTTAGAAGTAAGAGGCCTAAATGAGAATGAAAGGGGTATATGAACAGGTAATGTAAAGGTGCTTGGCAAATTGATCACCCATCCTGCATTTGATCTATCAAAATTCAAGATATTGGCTTGGGATGGGATGAACTTGTTTCAGCTCTGGTTACACACGAAAGAAGCAGCCGGAAATGGAAAACAAATAACCTGATAGTGATGGCCTTGTCAAATAAAAGAGAAGAGAGGGGAAAGAGGCATCTGTGTGTGTATGGTGCTGGAAGTGGCAGAAATTGCCACATTTTATTGTGAAGTGAGGAGACAATGAACTTTTTTTTATTATTCACTCACGGGATGGGGTTGTTGCTGGCTGGGCCAGCATTGATTGCTCATCCCTAATTGCCTTTGAGAAGTTACTGCCACCTTCTTGAACAACTGCAGTTCATTATATGGGTAGGTTGCTGTTAGGGAAGGAATGTCTGGATTTTAACCCAATATTGCTGGAAGAACAGCAATGTAATTCTCGGTCGGGATGGCAAGTGGTTCTGGGGAACTTGTAGGTGTTGCTGCTCCTATGTATTTGCTGCCCTTGTCCTCAAAAGTGATAGAGTTTGGAATGTGTTGTTGAAGGACAATGCTGGTGGAAGAAGGGAATATTGCCAAGACCAGAAGCACGAGACCAGCTAAGGATCCTGTGGACTATAGTTGAGAGGAAACACTGCCTAAGACTGATATAAGAGAAGCTAATTTAGCAATAACTACTCATATTGAAAGAGCTACAAGTCATTAAATGCGGTCCAATATCTGTGAAGAATATGTTAAAAATATATTAACATGACTCAACTTGCGTTTCATTTAATCATAAACTCAATGAATGAGGGAATGTGTTGACAGCATAATCTAGAAGACCGATGTAAAATCCAGATACAGGGCACAATGATGAGACTAATTTCTAGCTCAACACAGCCTTGTATTTCTTACTCCGTATCTGTCCAAACTATGTAAACCAAAACATTGAACATACAACAACAAACTTCATTTTGGATTCCTTTTGTGTTTCAATGAGGGTTGACAGCTCTGGCTAAACACTTCTGTAATTACAGAGATTTTTATTGATATTTTATATCGAGTCTCTATATAGCTCCCAAACAGATCCCTTTTTCCATAATATATACTGCTTACTCAGTTCTGAGATATAGAAATGTGCACCTTTATCTCCTTCCAAGCAAGAGTTATTTCAAACCTCACCCCATCGCATTTATCAGTTACATGTTTACTCTCACCAGAAAATCTTTTATCTAAGAAGTCATTCAGTTCCAGTTCCACTAATAAGGCACCTAACACTATCCATGTCCTCACACTAACCCGTCCTCTCCATCACATTCTTACTTCCCCATCACTTCTCCTCTTTTCTCCCACTTACCTTCTCTCTTCCTCCTCTTCTGTCCTTTCTTAGTTCCCTCTTTTACTATTCCTTCTCCTTCCTCTCTATTTACCTGGCACCACTGTCCCCACCACTGCTCCTCCTCACTTCCCTATATTTCTGCTGTCTTCCTGCCTCGCACCTCATTCCTACTCCACACTGACTCTTCTCTCCTTCCCCCACCTCCCCTATTCTTATCCAGTTGCTCTTTGACCCACTTGTCCACGACTCATCCTGTGCACTGCCTTAAAAAATGTAAAGTTCCCCCAGGTATTTCACCAACCAGTATTAAACCAAGTGCTACAATCAAAATAACTCTGACTTTAGTCTGTAAAGAGTAGCACACTTCCTGCATAAATAAAAAAAATGTTTTTCACCGATTTATGTAAAGACCTATCATTTGTCTTGAGGAACGTTTGAAAATTTCTGATTCTTTGAACTGCCGAGTTGGCATTCTCATTGTTTGGGGAGGGATTTATTAATGTTCTTGAAGATTAACTATCCTAATGCTCTTTGTCCTTAAAGCAGCTGTTCAAACCAGTCTGAGGAAAAGGCTAAATGACAACTTATCGCTACCAACCTTGCGGATGGCCAGGAAACCTAAGCAATTTCCAGGCAAACAAATCAAGATTTGTTGCAGTTTTGGGACCATAATCAATATGTATGCAAACAGCAGTGATTCACTGCAGGCTTCTTTTATAGTTCTCAGTTTAACTTCTGTGTGTGTGTGCTCCTAGTGCATTGCATCCAGTATCTAATATAATGCAGTTGATCAGTAATACTTTCTGAGGTAACGTAAGAGTATGCTTGATGCTTAAGGGAAAGCAATAGTTGCTATGCTCATGGAACTCCATAAATATGAGTTGTTCACCTCTATGGAATTCAACGTGAACAAATGCGAGGTCATGCACTTTGGAAAAAAGAATAAAAGCATAGACTACTTTCTAAATGTGGAGTTGAAATGCCAATCAGCCATGATTGAATGGCGGAGTGGACTCAATGGGCCAAATGGCCTTACTTCCACTCCTATGTCTTATGGTCTTAAATGGTGAGAAACTTCGTAAAGCCAAAGTACAACGGGATCTGGGAGTGCTAGTCGAGGATTCTCTAAAGGTGAACATGCAGGTTGAGTCTGTGATTAAGAAAGCGGATGCAATGTTGTCACTTATCTCAAGAGGGTTGGAATATAAAAGCACCGTTGTGCTACTGAGACTTTATAAAGCTCTGGTTAGGCCCCATTTGGAGTACTGTGTCCAGTTTTGGTCCCCACACCTCAGGAAGGACATACTGGCACTGGAACGTGTCCAGCGGAGATTCACACGGATGATCCCTGGAATGGTTGGTCTAACATACGAGGAACAGCTGAGGATCCTGGGATTGTATTCATTGGAGTTTAGAAGATTAAGGGGAGACTTAATAGAAACTTTCAACATAATATTTGGCATGGAAAGGGTGGACGCTAGGAAATTTTTTCCGTTAGTCGAGACTAGGACCCATGGACACAGCCTTAAAATTAGAGGGGGTCAATTCAGAACAGAAATGCGGAGACATTTCTTCAGCCAGAGAGTGGTGGGCCTGTGGAATTCATTGCCGCAGAGTGCAGTGGAGGCCGGGACGCTAAATGTCTTCAAGGCAAAGATTGATAGATTCTTGATGTCTCGAGGAATTAAGGGTTACGGGGAGAATGCAGGTAAGTGAAGTTGAAATTCCCATCAGCCATGATTGAATGGCGGAGTGGACTTGATGGGCCGAATGGCCTTACTTCCACTCCTATGTCTTATGGTCTTATGTGTGGGCTGCTGCTTGCCCAATCACGTAAATGTAATTAATAAGATCTCAATGACTGCAATAATAAGCTGTGAAAATTAGTAATGGAGTCAGGCAGATCCTGATTTGTGTTAAGTTAGCCAACTACAATCTGGTGGATGGTAAGGTGGTACAAGTGTTCTCGGTGTCCCTCTTGTACAAAAACACAATAGTACAGATGGTAGAAATCTGGAGATATTCAGCAAGTCAGGAAACAAATTAGGGGAGGCATGATGGCTCAGTGATTAGCCTCACAGCACCAGGGAGCCAAGTTTGATTCCAGCCTCGGGCAACTGCCTGTGTGGAGTTTGTACATTCTCCCAGTGTCTGTGTGAGTTTCCTTCCATAATCCAAAAATATGCAGGTTAGGTGGATTGACAGTGGGAAATGTAAAGTTACAGGGATAGGGTAAAGGGGTGAGTCTGGGTATGCTCTTTGGAGAATCGGTGTGGACTTGTTGGGCCGAATGGCCTGTTTCCACACTGTAGGGATTCTATGAGCTATGAATCTGTGGAGAAAAACAGAGTCAAGATTTTAGAATCAGGCCTTTTATAACCCTGGAAGGAAAGTGCTGGGAAATGGATGTTAAGGTTCAGCTGGCATGCTCTTTCATATGGAATGGTCTATCAGTTCTCCCTGCCCTGACTCACTGAGTCCAGTTCAAAGGATGGCCACTGGGATGAGGTACAATGGCGTGACTGACACCCGTGCTGCCCTACTCAAACAGTAGCCAGTCATGAGAGGGAGAAAAATTGGCAAAAAAAAACCTTTTTGAAGGATTTGAGGAAGTATTTAGGACTGCTTGTTTATGACATTTTCCTTTTTGATTTTACATTTCTGCTCAGGTCATATGAAGCTCTGTTGCAGATTGTGGAGACTCAACTACAATTTTATTAATAATGTAGTAAATTAGCTCTTGTTCTTTGTTTCACTGTTATTGGCTTCTAAATATGATAACCCACATTTCTGGATCTGCAGTCCATATTTCATAATGTCCCCAGAAAGTGGATAGATTGACACAGAAATAACTATTCTCTTCTCATATCGGTCCTTTAACATAGAGTAATATGTTTCTATCAGTATTCTTGCCAAAATTCCTTTCTCAATCAATAGCACCAAATAAACAGATTAACAAGTAATTCTCTCATCATAGTTTGGGAATGATGCTGACATAGAATATTTTCATGTTTGCAGTGTACTTCTGCTGTAATTAATTACATAAATGAGATACTTCAATATATAAAGATATTACGATGGTGAAAGTGTTAATATTGCAGATCATAGCAGCAAAATCACAAACACAAACAAAAAGAGTGAGACATACTCAGCATATCAGTTTGGATGAAACTTCATCAGCCTGTAACATGGGGCTGGATTTACCTCTTCAAGGTAGGTAATGGAAAGTCAGGAAGTTTCTGAGCACGGCCTGCCCCTTACAGAGAGAGGGCCTGCAAGAGCAGGATTTTAGTTCCAGAGATGGGAGGCCATTGGAATTGGGCCCACTCTCCTCTGGAAAGTGTTTGGAGGATGGCACAGGTAATGGGTGCCAAGGGAGGCTGATTAAAAGGTTTAGTGCTCTAGTACATAGCCTCAGTCACAAAAAACCAATGAAACAAAAATAACCCTCCAGCCTTCACTGACTGATACCTCACAGGCCCCATCTATTTCAACTCCCAACTAAGTTGTCCACTCACTTTCTATGGTTACTTATACTCTTCATGGTACTCCCATGCCCATTTACACAATATACTTTCTGTAATTCATTAAAAATGAATTTTACTACAACCGTATAAGTACCAATTATCCAGAGTATTTAAACCTCCTCACTTGTACAGATAAACATTGTAAATTGACAGGATCACAGAGAAAGATGTTAATCAAATAATATTATTCCTGGGGGCACAGCTGTTTCAACAGAGTAATGGATATCTTGGGCAGAGAGCAATATTCAATAATCATTCTTTACAGCCTATGTGTTCCCAGATATGATTAACATCAGAAGTGAAGTTTCTGATCCCTAAAACTTCATGTACTTTTCTCCTTTAGAACAAGAATACAAACTCTCACCAGTATCTTCCTTGCTGAGTAACACAAAACAGTCCGACTTCCCCACAGCTGTAGCTTTTTTGTCTTGCTCTGTGTCTCTGTGAGACACTGTGAAAACCTTATAAAACTGGCACCCAACATGTCAATGAGTTTCTGTTTGAGTTTCTCTTCCTGTGGTGACTAAATCATATGGAGGTGTTTCTGAGTGAAAGTGTCTGGAATTCTGTTTTTCTTTAAATTAAAGATACATTTCAAAATATAATTGTCTTTTAAAATTGAGTATTCATGACTATATTGTAACTTTTTATTGCTATCTGTGGAATACAATGGGTGCTAGCTGCTTTCCCTGAAGATATATTCATGGCCCAAGGATTAATTTCTAGTAAATCAGGGACCACTTAGTTGGGAAAGCAATGATACTGAACTCAATCACAGACATAACCACAAAATCAAACCCAAACACGGAGATTTCTCTTTTTAGAATCATTACTTGTGCCTTCAGCGACACCTTAGGAGCATCTGGTACCTTCGGAATATTATTTGGTGAGATTGGGAATTTTGGGTCCACAACTCAAGTCGTTGGAAATCTCTCTTGCTCAAAAGACAATGGAAGCAGAGCCTTGGAATATCTTTAACACAGGAGTAGATAAGTTCTTGATAAGAAAGGGGATGAAAGATTATCAGGATTAGGTAGGATATGGAATAATCAGATCAACTGTGATCTTATTGAATGATGAAACAAGTTTAAGGGGCCATGCTCAAATGTCAGTTTAGTGTCTTGCCCCTCATGCAATCTCTAAGGCCTGATATTCATCCCATGCTCTTTCATGGCTTTGCTAAATTTATGGGGGTTATATTTGATGAAAGTAATCATGTGGTATAAAACTTCCAGAGGCAATGGTTTTACTCATTTTTACTTAAATTGGCTGTTTTAATGAAAAATTGCCATGACAGCAGATGCTGAATTGTGATAACAGGACAAGTAAAACAATCATAATTCATGATATAGTTATAGGCAAGTATGAAAACAAAAACAAAATATAAAATAATGAAAGGAATTATGATCATTTCTGCATACAGCTAATTATAATACAATGTAATGATCATAGAAATATTCAAGGCCTGCAAAGATACCTTGATTTCAAGAACAAGTAGCTATTCTGGAGAAGTGACTAATTTGGTAATGTCAAACATCTGACGACTTTCAAAATTTACCCTAAATTTTACATCAGTGTACAATTAAGATGATTGGCAGATGAGTACCTCACGTCAACTCAAGACAAACTGTTCATTGTTTGCTAACTATTCCAAAACAGAAAAGATTATATTATTTAGGCATTTGACAACATACATTAATTATAGCCAGCTCCACTTTTTGAATGCTTTAGATCACTGTGGCTTTAAGGTCCATTCCGTAGTTGGGCTGCACCCAGACAATCCAAACCAGCTGGGTCTTCCAGAGCACCAAGTGAAAGCTAGCCAACTCATTGATAGGACAAAGAGAAAATATTCTTCAGAATAGCCTGTTTCCTGCCTCCAGAGCAGCAATGGCAGAAGTAGTCAATACTATTAATCTGATAAATATGTATCTGGCAAAGAAAAAAGCAGAGGCTCCTCTGTCTTTCACAACAGTTTATTTGCAAGACCCAGTACAGCATTTGCAGGCTACTGCCTACTTTCACATACCAGTCACTCCCAGTGGGAAATCTGCTCTTATCACTTTTTTTTGTAGTCTGCCTATTTGGACAGATCTCTAGGACTTTGAACTTGAACCTAAATTGGGACTTGAACCTAAATTTTCTGACTCAGAGATAGGGACAATACTGGGGTGCCACAAGAAACCTGGAGGGTTGGCATCATTTGGCCAGCAATTGAAACTGGGCCTTTCACACGGCAAGTAAGATTTTCCCACTGAACCACCAACACAACTATTATATGTGACCTGATATTTTCCAAGTTAGTATCAGTTATATTTAATTGTAACTAGATCAGGCACATGTACACATTTATGTAACTTGACATTTGTAACATTAGCAGGCATTGCTAGCTGAAGACAGAGCTGTTTTACCTTGTAGGATTTTTTTTAAAAAAGCAAACGAAGACTGTTAAACTGATCAATCAGGATATGGTGCATTGGTATATCAGGCAGAAATTCCAATAAACCAAAGATATATCCTGAATCCACAGGAAGAGTAAGAAATTTTCCAAAACAAATACACAATTTTGAATGGTTAAGTAGCAGGAATTTACTTTTTTTACAGTCACAATAACCAATAAAGAAAAAAAAACACAAATTCAAAATAAACTTCTCCTCAGCAGAAGACACCAACAGCAGTAAATAAGGTAGACTGACTGGGTGGTTCCAGGCTGTTCAGGAGTGCCTCTCCTCTTCTCTATAGAGAAAAGTGAAGAATCTTTGACTCACACGGATCCAGCTCCCTCAGAGGCAGTTCTCAGGGTAAACAGAACCTCTGACACTCCTGTTTATCCTTTTTTTCTTCTTTCCTTTTACCCCCACACTACCACCTAACTGTGGTCGTAGCAGGGATTTATTGAATTAATGATCCTTCTATTGAATCCATACTAAATGGCATTTGTTAAGAGTCAATTACAGTCAATTTACCTTTTGCAAATTAACATGTTTCCATGACATTCAATGATATCAATAGATAAGCAATATCAAAACTGATAGAGGGACAATTAACGTCTTATTTATTATTCTTACTCATGTTTAAAAATCTGTTCAAAATTGTAGGTGACTAATAATTTTATTGGCCTACTGAGGCAATGTGGAAGTCTATATTAACAAGACTTTGCAGAACAGTGCTCGAGCTGGCTTAAAAAGCTCACTAAATGTCCTTGTCATCTCCAGAAAGTGTCAGTGATGGTATCCAGTCAGTGTTGAATTAGCCAATCTCAAAATAGGGCAACAAATTTCCACCAGTTTATAATTTCCACCTCAGTAGGGGGAGAGGGGGTAAACACATTATGGCTGGCAGTCCTGTTCCGGTTGTGGTCCAGTCTCTCTGGTTGGCAAGTGCTTCTCCTTATAGACATCTGATTCTGTTTGAAAGCAGGGGCCTTTATACAGCAGGATGGGGCAGATGGGTCAAGATCTGCATTAATCTATGCACAACTGAGGTACTGGACAAAGGGCAGAGTGGTAGACCCTGGGAGCCAACCCGCTGTTCTTACTTCTGACACCAACACCCATTTCCCATGACACTCTCTCCCCATTATCTTCTGCTTTGCTTTCCAGTGGGTGATCCATCATCTAGGGATTCCAAGAGGTGTTATACCAACACAGCTGAGGCCTCTTTTCTGGTGCTGCCAGGTCTCTGATTGGCCAGAACTCATAGCAATCAGGACCTTCTTGGCTCTTGTCCAAATGCCAGTAAAATAAAACCCACCAGCAACTAATCAGTTGCCGGAAGATCTGGTTGGCTTTTCTATCCTTGGCAGAGCATGTGTTCCCTTCCTCCAATCCTTCTGTTTTCAGGTTTAGTCCAAAATGGGAAGATAATGCTCATAGAATAAAAATCTGCATCCTCAGGAGTAAAGAGCTGGGAAGAATCCTGGATTTACGTTGAATACTAATTAAGCAATGTGTATTAATCCACCAGCTGTGTATAGCATTAATGATAGCACATCTAGATAACATCAGACACAACGTTATAGATGCAAAATAATTTTACCACAAGAAGGAAAGATAGGCATTTCATCCCGGGTTTGAAAAGTTACAAAACCCAGAAGACCTATGGCTTCATTCAGCACACTTACTGACCGCATCCTAAATAAACTTTGAGATGTTATGAAGCAAACTGTCACATTAGCGTCAGAATAATACACTTTAAATTGTGCAGTATTAAATTCCTGTCCTTACAAAGTACAGTCAACTTTCCTGATAAAATGTATCATTCAGCTCACTGTGAGGAACACCACAGGAGGTTAACTAGTAAATGACAAGTGGCAGCTCATTATTTTACCATGGTATCTCATTAGACAGAAAGCAGCATAAAAATAAAGGAGTTTGGGACGACAAGTTGGAAGGCTCTCAAACTAAAATATCTCAATCAGATTATTCACCACATGACATGCCATTTGTGAAAGCTAAATGTGCCATTTTGTGTACAGTAGAGAGACAGCATCTTATTTGGTACAGTAAGTCATTTTGAAAAATTTGAATGCAAACAATAACTCTCACACCTGTGACAATTACCTGCTTAACACTTAATTTGAAGAACCAGCCACCTTCCTTGATTATCTATCACTCTGTCGATTAGCAAAACAGAAAAATGAATCTCAAGAATGAATTTGAAGTTTGTCAGTCAGACCAACGGATAGTGGTATGTCCTTAAAATGAAATGGATTTTTTTAATGTGGAAAGAACATACTGGTGGACTTTCCCAGGTTACAAGCAGTTCGCGCAAGGGACAACAGAGAGCTAACTAAATCTATTGGTCCTAACAGCTGCCCCTGAAGAATTCACTGTTCCTCTCTGATCATCACTGTTGAATTTTAGTTTCTTTCACTGGTCACTGAGATTGAATCTTTTATACAGAGTAGCTTGTAAAAGTGAAAGGGATGTCGGGGGGGGGATTAATTATTGATCTGAGATCCATTGCAAACAACAACTTTGTAGTCAGAACACTCTAAACTGTAATACTTTGGCTCAGGCCATGATTTACACCACAAGTCACTTGATTTTTAAGCAGTGGAGCTCACAATCGAGGCAGTTGCCCTCCCCATGCATTCCCCACTCCCAACCCAAACACACACACATACATACAAAATAATCTTTTATTTTCAAGCATTTTGCGGAATTCAGTCTGATATTCATACCCAGTTGGAAATTACTGTGCAAGGCCCCTGAGCACATGACCTGGAGTACTAATCACAGTAGTGGAAGGAAGATAAAAAGAAAGATTTTTGGTCACAGTACACTGCTTTTCAAATCAGCAGAGAAGTCCAAGAATGAATAATGAATAATCCAGCAGAATGCAGTCATTTCTGAACTGAAACAGCGGCAATACAAGGTGGGGGGGAGGTGGGTGGGGAAAGCCAAAATCAGTCTACTATTTAAACACAGTGACTTAAAATACAATAGAATGTATTATCAAGCAATATTATACCCCATGCAAATGCTTACTCACATTTTAAACCCTATGCTGCGGTATATATCCTTATAATAATTCTGTTATAAGGACTAGTTTGTTGTGTGTATTACAATAAACTATAAAATTCCACTGATGTTGCCTGCAGGATTCTAACAGGATTCCAATGCATGGCACTAGTTTCTGTAACTGTCTATAAAATGCATTCATCCAACTTTTAATGGTTCATATTCACACTCGGGATCTACACAAACCAATTCATCATCACTGTAATTCAAGTGACTCTTTGACTTTATATTTCTGAACTCTCATATTTTCTGATGGGTAACATCTATGCGCACTCTAACTTCATTTTGAACACCATAAACAATTTTCATATTCAGCAATTTAAATCTTTTCACTCTGAAGCATTTTTTGGATTTCAATGGGTCACAGTTTTCTAACCAAGCACAAATAAGGTAACGATATTGTGATTGTAGCTTCCATTTCCTTAATTAAAACTTCCACTTCTTAAATGCATAAAATAAAAACTAACTTTACTTATATTGCAAGAAACAAAGACATTATAGCCAGATCATTAAAGAAACACATTTACCATTAAGTCTATAGCAGCATTATGAAGACATATCTTGCACACACACATCCACACAAGCACTTTAAAAACAACAATATACTGACCTTCACACTATTAATGTATCAATTTTAGTTGCCAGGATTCTGCCTTCATTTAAGCTAGAACAAGGCTGTTCTCAATTCTCCTGTACCTGGCTCAGAAAGATTTGGCAGTCTATATAACAGCAGTCAACATATGAAAACAAATTATTTCCTCTAAACCCTTTCCATTGATCAATTACAAACCTCAACAAATGAGGATAAGGCCTGCTTAATGCTATTTTTGTTTTTTGTTTTGGTCAAACCCTCCCAAAAAAATCAACACCATCACTGCTTGCAGATACAAGTTAAACTAAGGGAAATATAAAGCCAGCTCCTACCTGTTTCTCTGATGGAAACCACATTTTCTTTGTACTTTGTACTGTACCCCTCTATGTTA
Source organism: Hemiscyllium ocellatum (assembly GCF_020745735.1). Classification (NCBI taxonomy): domain Eukaryota; kingdom Metazoa; phylum Chordata; class Chondrichthyes; order Orectolobiformes; family Hemiscylliidae; genus Hemiscyllium; species Hemiscyllium ocellatum. Next base: position 23,966,480 of record NC_083431.1, read on the forward strand.
AAAATAATTCTGCACCTTATTGTCTCTTACTGTGGTTTAATCTAGGTATAGCGGTATCACAAGTCATTTTCAAAGAAGCAGATGGGGTGGGGGAGAATCAAGGAGAAAAAAGAATCAAGGAGACAAAAAGTGTATTAGAAGCAAAATTGGAGAGAAATCAATGCCGTGTAATTAGATTTGATTTTTTTTTCCTTCACATTTCATTTGGCTGCAGGTTATATATAGAATATCCATACAATGGAGTGTGAGATTGGATTCACTGAGCAGCAGCTTGGTTATGAGACTGTGGGCACCTAACCATGACAATTCCATCATTTCTGTCATTAGGCACAACAAAAGGCAAACTGGCATGGTATAGCAGAGAGAAAAGTTTATTATTTCTGTCGTATTGGACTTCTAATGTGTACTGAGGTGGTTGGCAAAGCAGCTGCAGGAAACACCTTGAATGAGCGTAATATCCTTTTCCCAAAAGTGTAAAGCTTACTCAGCCTCTACTTCAGTTTGTGAGCTGTCAGCCGGAACCAGCAAAATCACCTGGGAGGTAACTTATACAGCCCTCCCCATAAGGATTGGTGAAAGGTTCATTTTATAGGAGCTGCAAATGTGATCATTTAGTCAACAGGTAACAGCATCTTTCAGTTATACCTTTTCCAATTTGTTTGACATGAATACTATCATAAACTTGCAAACTAAGGATAGAGTCCTGCAGATAGAAACGATGTGCTCAAGTTGGAGTGGCTATATCTTCACTATACCAAACTTAAAATTAATGAGACAGCACTCAAATACCATGTAGCCCCTCTACATCAGGTGAGGTCTGCAACAATTGACTCAGAGAGGGATTGAAGTGGCTTTAAAAGTCCAAATGCAGCCAAGAATCAAAGGTAGCTCCAACAGGACTGGTGATACAATATTTGAAGAATACACAGTAGTGGTAGTTGATGAATATCTAGTCGTTCAACCTCTGGAGATTCAATTCACTTCAAGCAGGTCGAGCCGACTCTAACCAGCATTTGATAAGGTTCCCCATGGTAGGCTCATTCATAAAGTCAGGAAGAATGGGATACAGGGAGATTTGGCTATCTGGATTCAGAATTGGTTGGCTGACAGAAGGCAGAGAGTATTTGTAGATGGAAAGTATTTTGCCTAGAGGTCAGTGTTGAGTGGTGTCCCGCAGGGTTCTGTTCTTGGACTTCTGCTCTTAGTAGTTTTTATAAATGACTTGGATGAGGAGATTAAGGAATGGGTTAGTAAGTTTGCAGATGACACAAAGGTTGGAGGTGTCATTGATAGTACTGAGGGCTATTGCAAGCTGCAGCGTGACATAGACAGGATGCAGAGCTGGACTGAGAAATGGCAGATGGAGGTCAACATGGATAAATGCGAAGTGATGGATTTTGGAAGGTCAAACCTGAATGCTGAATATAGGAATTACAACAGGATTCTTGGCAGTGTGGAGGAACAGAGGATCTTGTTGTTCAAGTACATAGATCCCTCGAAGTTGCCACCCAAGTTGACAGGGTTATTAAGAAAGCATATGGTGTTTTGGCTTTCATTAATAGGGGGATCGAGTTTGAAAGCTGCGAGGTTTTGCTACAGCTCTACAAGTCCCTGGTGAGACCACACTTGGAATATTGTGTCCAGTTCCGGTCAGCCTACTATAGGAAAGATACAGAGCCTTTGGAGAGGGTGCAAAGAAAGTTTGCCAGGATGCTGCCTGGACTGGAGGGCTTGTCTTATGAAGAGAGGTTGACTAAGCTTAGATTTTTCTGTCTGGAGAGAAGGAGGAAGAGAGGTGACCTGATCGAGGTATACAAGGTAATGAGAGGTGTGGATAGTCAATAACCAGAGACATTTCCTCAGGGCAGGATTGACTGGTATGAGGGGTCATAAGTTTTAAGGTATTAGGAGCAAGGTATAGAGGAGACATCAGAAGTAGGTTCTTTAGGCAGAGAGTTGTGATTGCATGAAATGCGTTGCCAGCGGTGGCGGTGGAAGCAGAGTCATTAGGGATATTTAAGCGTCTGCTGAATATGTACATGGACAGCAGTGAATTGAGGGGTGCGTAGGTAAGGTTATTTTATCTTACATTAGGATTAAACCTTGGCACAACGTCGTAGGCCAAAGAGCCTGTTCTGTGCTGTATCTTTCTATGTTCTATGTTCTAACATCATGAGCAATTTTATTATTTGAGGATTTTTTCATCATTCAACTTCTACTCTATATAACTTAACATTTAATGCAGTGTTATCCTTTACGCAGTGGGACATTCCAAAACCTTCAAATTTTATTAACGTTCCTCCTTTACCTTCTCACTCTCAAGATCAAGTCCGCCTGTGGCAGCACACTTCAATGCTTGTAAGTAGGGTCTTGCACAAGACATCATTCTTCCAGTATCAGCTCTGACAGCAGGTACTTGCAGTGTATGGGGCCAGATTTTGTCCTCACCTACTCTCCAGAATATATGTTTTGTATCAGCAGTCTCTTACAGCATATAGGAATACCTATCCCAGTTGACTTCATGACAACAATTACCACAGCAGATGTTGACTAATGCAGAATACATAGTATGTGCATCCTTACGAGGAACAATTCCATTGGTATAAAATTCAACATCAATAGGGGTGCAAAACCAACAGAAACAGATCAACTAGCTATTATAAATCCACTTGGAGTCAATAAAGGTAGAAAATCTGGCAATGCCTGTATAACAGAGAGCCAAAGTGGAACCAAGAATTTGTAGTTGCAGCATAGTTTGATTCACTGTCTGTCCATACCTTGGTATTCTTTAAATGAATTATGTTTTAAACACTGCCTATTAAATTGAAATGGCTTCAAAGGTCATTCATGTCATTTGCCCGTTTGTCATCACAGAATATCTCTACCATTTTGGTTTCACACGATCACAGCACTTCAGAAACCATCCACTGTGTAAACTATTCGAGGCATTCTAGTGTCTAAAGGTACAATATGAATGGAGATTTACTGCAAATGTGACTCTAAGGTCATTCAAAATCACTGTAACTTTAAGCTGAAATGAAGGCTTTGCGACTTCCAAAGAAGTAGAGTTAATTTTGAGTCATTGGCTCTGAAGCAAAAGACACATTGTATAAAACAAAAATATGATTCATGTGGCCATTATGGGGCAGCATGGTGGCTCAGTGGTTAGCACTGCTGTCTCATGGTGTCAGAGACCCAGGTTCGACTCTGCCCCTAGGTGACTGTCTGTGTGAGTTTGCACGTTCTTCCCATTGCTGCATGGGTTTCTTTCATGTGCTCTGGTTTCCTGCCACAGTCCCAAGATTTGCAGGCTTAGTGGATTGACCATGTTAAATTGACAATAGTGTCTTGGAATGTGCAGGCTAGGTGGATTAGGGAAATTCAGGGTTACAGATATGGGTAAGGGGTGAGTCTGCATGGAATGTCCTTTGGAAGGTTGGTGTCAACTTAATGGCCTGTTTACACACTGTAGGGATTCTATGGTTCTGAATGTTTACCCTGCCCACAAGCTAATTTATTTTAAAAAGACCATAATAAATCTCCATTTTGCTCTGATGAAATGGTGGAGAGATTAATTGAAAACTCTCCCACTGATGTTGAAATAAAGATCAAACCATCTCAACTACCACTGGTTCGCTTTCTGCCTGGAACAATCGAATCCTTTACCATCCAACAGCAGAAAGACGTGAGGAAGGGAATTCCAGAAGCATTTTATGAAAGAAGAGAGTTTAGTGTCAATGGGGGATGGGAGATCAGGGCAGAGGAAGCTCAAAATTGCCTTAATTGTAGGTAGTTGACTTGTAAATGTAAGCAGAGACTCTATTAATTTCCATATAAATCTCTTCCAACAGCCAACCAGCCTTTTCTGATTATATTTATTACAGTTCTCCAATACTTATCCCCCTGTGAATTTAGTTCTTAACTAAAGGTGTTCAGGTGAATCCTGCTTGGCTTGTCCAGGTTACAAGCACAAATCTATTGCTTCAAGTGCTTAAGCTGCCTATTTGTAATTCACTCACCAGCATAAAGTCAGTGTCCTCACAACAAACATGAACTATGCAGCACTGCTCCAGGCATGCAGCTGGAATTTCAAGGCCCTTCCCAAACCTAATTAATAATTATTGAACATACTAACAACAATCAACACTAATTAAATATAGAGTGGTTGATGACTGCGGTGCTATCAAGATTGCAAGACAAGATGTGTGGCTTCTGTTTTCTATAATTAGTTAACAAAAGGCCTCGGGGCAAGTTTGAATCAAACCCAACAATATCTGAATATGCCATTTAAATGTTCTCTTCCACTGCTCAGATTAATAAAGCACTTGCATGATTTTATAAAGTATAACTTTTGTCCCCTACAGCTTTTAACAGTAGGGAAGTCAATCCAACAGGACAAATATTGTGTTAGCTCTGATTAATGAGATGCTCTGGTTAAACAAACAAGCTACTTTAATACTGAACAGTGAATTTATTTTTAAATGGTGCAATATTATGGTATGTCTCTCTTAAATTGCAAAATTCTAATATTTTCATAATCCTACATCTTGTTCAGCTTGGCAAAGGTATCACTTCAGTCACACAGTCACTTCCACATTGATGCAGAGCAGCTTTGGGTGTACGCCAATGTAAGAGGGATATTATAGGTTCGGAGTTGGCCAGCCATCTGATTCCCGTGCTCAAAGAAATGAGAGATGTGATATTATCTCCAACAGGTAGTTTCAGAACAAGTGAGAGTTCACAGAATGCAGAACAGCTGCATTTTAAAAGCATCTAGTCAATACCTGGGGAATTTTACACATTTTTGACATTTTTATTGCTTAAGCAAAGTGAACACTCTCCCAATATTTTAATAAATCAACCTGCAGAAAGCAGATATTTATATGGCACAGAACGTCACACTAAAAATCATTGAAATAAAATATTCTGCACACTGCCAAGTCACATATATCACAATGAGATTTATTCAAGGTTTTGTTATTCTTCTGGTTTAAAGGTATTTATTAATATGAAATTAATATATGTATTTAGAAAATATATATACATATATATAAACATAAATATATATACTGGGGAGGCGATGAGCAAGTGTATTGTCGCCTGCACTAGAGATCCAGATAATGTTCTGGGGACCTGAGTTTGAATCCTGCCACAACAGATGGTGGAATTTGAATTCAATGAATATCTGGAATTAAGAATTTATGAATTGATTGTTGGAAAACCCCATTTGGGTCACTAATGTCCTTTTAGGGAAGGAAAATGTCAGCCTTACCTTCCCTGGTCTACATGTGACTCCAGACCCACAGCAATGTGGTTGATTCTTAACTGCCCTCTGGGCAATTAGGGATGGGTAATAAATGCTGGCCCAGCCAGCAAGGCCCTTATTCTGTGAATGAATAAAGAGAAAATAGATAACCTACAGAGAACATTAATCAAGCTACTGATCTGAACTACATTAATAAATCAAGACAAAATATCTCCATATCGGCATCACTTAGAATTTATTATGCTTAGAGACAGCAAAGGGTTAATCTCTTTGCATCAAAAAATAATGATACAATTCGTCATCAATCTCTAACACCTGGTGCAAATATTTCTTAATAGACGGTGTGTTTTTTTATTATTTAATAATAAAGAACTATTATTCTTCATGATGTATAAGTTTACACTAGCAAAAACCATCCTTCTGTATTACCTACAGCTTCTGCATTAAGAATGTTTGGGGAACATGTGTTTGGGCATGAATTGTAAATATAATGGTAATATAATTTCTATTACCTGACCATTGAGGAATCTCAGTTGTGCCATTTTTGAAAACATTCCTGACATCATTACCTAAGTTAAATATTCTCATCTGAGGTCTTGTGTCAATTTGGCCATGTCGCATGTCTGGACCAGAGGGCCTGGGCGCAAATCCCACCTGCACAGGGGTGAATCATAACATGTCCAACTACAATGTTGTGCATGGATCTTCCAAGATTTCATGAAAGTTATCTTAGGAATGCCATTAATACAGCCAGGGTAAAATGACAACAGATATTTTAACCTTCCCAAATATGTACTAGGATTTTCACACACACAAGCTTGTGAGAGATGTACAGCAGGACTGCTATTGGTCAGTAGGGTGAAATTATAAGTGGGCAGGCACATGATATTATATAAGACTGGTTTGCAGGTATCATCCCACACTGAGCTAATTTGCAAAAGGCCAAGAGTGGAGTAGAACAGCTATCTATTTGCAAGTGATGAGTAGCTGATTTATCTCAATATCAGGTCAGTGGTTAGCACTGCTGCCTCACAGCACCAGGGTCCCAGGTTCGATTCCAGCCTCGGGTGACTGTCTATGTGGAGTTTGTACATTCTTCCTGTGTCTTCGTGGGTTTCCTCCCACTGTCCAAAGATGTGCAGGTCAGGTGAGTTGGCCATTCTAAATTGTCCATAGTGTTAGATGCATTAGTCAGACGGAAATGGGTCTGGGTGGATTACGTTTCGGGAGGTCGCTGTGGACTGGTTGGGCCGAAGGGCCTATTTCCACACTGTAGGAAATCTAATCAGTTCAGGGTTTTGGATTATTTGGCTTGGGGACTCTCCTTGGTCCCAGTTTCCAGTGGCATGCCTGTAGAGGAAGAAACAGAGTTAACCTTTTGAGTCCTATGATCCGCAGATGCTGCCAGACCTGCTAAGTTTCTGGGGTTTTTTTTGTCAGATTTTGTTTGTTTGAAACCTCCAGTATCTGCAATTCTTTAATCTATTCTAGTCTTTTATGAACAGAAAATTTGGTGAGGATAGCAGTTTGCAGAACTCTTAACCAAGAGTTCTCTGAGATGGGTTTAGGGGGTGGAAGAGATGGGAGGTCTTGTTTGAAGGAGAAGATAAAGAGTATACAAAAACAACACCCATTCTGTTAAAGGAAAGTCAAGCAGTTTGAAAGTACCAGAAATGCAGAAATAATTATCAATAAGGAACTTGCTCTCCTTCCCACAATCTGCTGTCTTGTTCAGATACAGGAAAACACCAAATATTCAACTGTAGATGCCATGATAACTACTAGATTTGACTTCAAGTTCTAACCTCTTAATTTCAGTAATAATACAATGGGCCCAAACAATATCATGTTGAGAGTAATTGATCTTTTGACATATCTGTACTCATTTTATTCTTGACATTTTTTATTTTTTAGTTAATAACTTTATCTCTCTATTATTTATGAACCTTCAGTAATACCTTTCTTTTTATTCAGTCATGGGATGTAGGCATCATTGGCTAAGCCAGCATTTAGTGCCCATCCCTAATTGCTCAGAGGGCATTTAAGAGTCAACCACATTGCTGTAGGTCTGGAGTCACCTGAAGGCCAGACCAGGCAATATGGCAGATTTCCTTCCCGAAAGGACATTAGTGAATTAGGTGGGTTTTCCTGACAACCAACAGTGGTTAAAGTGAGGACTGCAGATGCTGGAGATCAGAGCTGAAAATGTGTTGCTAGAAAAGCGCAGCAGGTCAGGCAGCATCCAAAGAGCAGGAGAATCGACGTTTCGGGCATGAGCCCTTCTTCAGGAAGGGCTGAAGAAGGGCTCATGCCCGAAACATCGATTCTCCTACTCTTTGGATGCTGCCTGACCTGCTGCGCTTTTCCAGCAACACATTTTCAACCAACAATGGTTTAATGGTTACCATTAGATTCCTAACTGTAGATTATTTTATTGAATTCAAATTCCACCATCTGCCATAGCAGAATTTGAACTCAGGTCCCCAGAACACCAGCTGAGTCTCTGGATGAATAGTCTGTGGATAATACCACCTGGTTATTGCTTGTGCTAAATTAACCTGTAACATTTAAGCAAAAGCTTGACTGCTGTTCTACTTCAACTTTAAACATTACAATTTTTAAAAAATGGATGAAATGAGGTTTCTGAATCCAGTTGTGGACACAGCTGGCTTTCATGATGGGCTGCAAAGTCGAGGCCGAGTAAGTTTCCTGACACAGTGTCAGGTCAGAGATTTGACTAAAATTCAAAATCCTGTCCTAATCCTGATTGAACAGTATCTCAAAAATCTTTGTATGGCCTCTAAGTTTCCTTCTGACCATCTGAAACATCCTATCCCAGACTTTGGATTTCAGTTTTGTTATAAAATTAAATGTAAGTGGCTCTTTAATATTTATAGGACATAAAAACAAGTTTGAAAGTGCAATTGGGGTGTGCTGTGTTTTGGGGAGATAAAATCTGGCTTAGTGCTACAAAGTCAATGATTGTAGTTCTGCTTAGAAATCGAATTTCTCTGTGCAACAAGAATGTAAAATGCTTTGGTATTGTCTTGGCTTAATCTAAGCTGTTGTCAATGTGGATGCTTGGTAACAACTTGGAACTCTCTTCTTTAAGCAGCAATTGTTTCTAGATCAATTATTAATTTTAAAACTGAGCTTGGTAGATTTTTGTTAACAGAGGTATTAAGATATACGGGGCAAAGGGAAATATATGGAGGTAGGCTACAGAGATTCTGTGCATTGACTGGTGGAACATTCTAGAGGTTAAAGGCTACTTCTGTTTCAAACTTTCTATCAGAAGGGATTTTAACATTTCACACTACTGATTGGAATTTATAATGTATATTAATCTTCATCTCTAGAAACAGTCAATTTAAGTTGCAAAATGAGAGGTGTATCCGAATAAGTGATTGCCTTGACTAGATTTCCTCAATGACTGGCTTTGTTCTAGTTATGCTGTATCAAGTTTTCTTTGACATTTTCTGTAATCTGAATGGAAAAATTGAATTGGATTAAAAGTGACAGATTTTAGTGAATAATCTCCATTGTTGCCAATATTTCTGAGAATTCAAAATATCCATAATTTAATATATGTATAATGATGATGCATACATACATCTCATTTTACCTTTATTACTTTGACTCTAGATCATTGCTGATTCCATACCTCATCCTCTCCATCTTTAGTAGCCAGTATTTCATTCGCTGTATACCTCTGTTCTCTGGAGCTCTGCTGGAACCACTTCTCTCTGATCCATTTCTTTGCTCCTTCAAAAGTCTCTTGTAAATCAATCTTTTCAACTTTCCAATCAAGCGTCCCCCTTAACCCTTCTCAGCATTGTTGCAAGGTCCCTAATGCATACTTCTCCACAAGGGTGCTATAAAAATGCAAGTTGTTGGATAAGACAAAGGAACAGACTTTTAAAATATTTGCAATGTGCATTTTAATACAACAGTGAGATGTAACAGATTTGCATTTATGATGTATTTTCCATCTTAAAAAATGCAAGGGAAACCCCATAATGGTACTTTCAAACCTCAATGGGAGCCTCTTTGCAAATTTATTGCAGCTCGGCGCCTTGTGACACTTTTAAGATAGAGATTTTTTTCCCCCAGCAAATCACAATGATGTGACAAAGTGAATTAGGTCAGTTTTTCTGGCATCATAAAGTTGGATGTGTAAATGAAGAGAGGAGCTGAATAGATTTTGAATATTCCCAACTCATGATGTTCTCTATCTGTATCAGACATCTTTCTTGCAGTCCTATATTATTTACATGCTCCTTGCCATTTTTAGTGAGTCTGGGGACTTCACCCACTGTCTCCTCAGACTGACATCTGTTGATATGTGACAGCAGTAAAAACTGACAGAAAGCAGCATTACAAGCACTGTATTGCTGAATAATCTTTATTAGAGAGCACTTTCTAATGACATTCAGGTTTCATTGCCTTTTGGTGACTGTATTATCTGCCCAATTACTCAACTGTTCTGCTTACTCTGACAAATCCTCTCTCTGTGAAGTTTATAATGCAGTTTTTATTTCCCTCCTCTTGGGATATTTTGGCTACTGGCTTGTATGCAGTTTAGCCACACAACCATTAAAAATGAGTATTCTTTCAGCTTCTGCAAAGTATTTACATCCTGTTTCCAATAGAAGGCTCAAAAGATTATAATTTCACAAAACTACAAGCAAAAGTGTAAAATAATTTAAGCATCAAGTATTTTCCAATCTCCTAATGATTCTGTTGTTATCAAGTACAACGCAAACATGAGGTCCAAAGTTTGATTCCCAGTCTAGGCTTGACTTCCGTCACAAGAGTATTAGGAAGTCCACAAGTTGGTGTTACTTATCATCGTCTGGCCACAGACAGGAGGGAGATGAATCCCTTACTGGCTGCTGCCCAGAAATCCCTGTGTAAACTGTCTGTGTGTGAATATGAGGTGAGAATATTCATTATCTATATCTAACACAAGAAGAACACTTGTGAAATGATCTGACATAAGAATCTGCACTTTCAGGATTGAAGAAGAGGGGAAAATTCTACATCTTGAAATATGATCTTGTTAACCCTTGGAGAGAAGTTAAATCACAATATGCTTGGGCACATTATCAGCAGTGTTGAAGTTTGATTTAAAGATGAAAAAAAAAGCCAATGTAGCATCTCCTACCATTATAATGTGCACCAGTATATGTCAATTGCATATCATCTTAAGGTTATCAGATATGTAAATGAACCATTTAGACCAGAGGAGAACAAATGGAGTGTTTCAAAGATTTGTTGAAGGCTTCTCTCAAGAAATGCAGCATGAATGTCAATGCACGAGACAGCCTCATTCAGAAAAAAAATGACTTGGAGGAATGTTCTGTATGAAAGGGTACCAATTCTTCAAGAACACCTGCCAGCAGCAGGAACTACAGAAAAGGAACTGGAGAAAGGAACGCCAGTGAGCTCAGGTCCAAGGACCAAGTCCACCTCCTGGAAGCACCTGCCAGATTTGTTCTGGGAGATATGGGATTGGGCTCATCGGTCACACAAGGACCCACAGAACCCAGACCTGTGACCTTCTCACTAGGTGGACAATAATACTCATTAGCAAGTCATTGCTGCCATTGACATCAATGCCTACAGTTTGATACATTATAACTTTTGTTGGTCTTCATTGTTCCACAGATTACCCAACTGGATAGTCATCTCCCCCAGGGTGCCACTAACGTCAGCCATTTTGGAAAGACTTATTCAGATGTGATGTAAACTGAAAATGAGTGCAAAACCTGGTTCAAAAACCATGGAGTGCAGAACAAAAGATGCCTGAATGAGAAAACGCTAAATTCTATATGAAACATACTTGAATCTCTTAAAAAGATCATTACAGCACGTGCTGTGTAAAGTATGAGAAGGTTTTCCAGATTATGGGTTAGCAAGGACAGAAAACAATGGATTAATTATGCTTGAATTGTTGCTCCTCTTGTAGTATGATTCAGTCTACAGGTGACAGGGGCTTAATAAAGACAGTGTTAGGAAATAATTTGTCCACAGGAAGTTTAATTCTGATGGACAGCTGCTCCTAGCTGAATCCCATACATAGTGAGTTGCTGTCTGTTCTCATCATTGGTTCCTGATAGAAAATCCAATCTGTCAATAGTCTGATGAATCATTGTGATGTACTACTGAAGCCCTCCCTGAGCATTGCTGTTTCAGCTCCCATCCTAATCAATGCTTCGATCAATAGGTAGCAGTTGCTATTGATGATCCTGTCGGACACCTAATTTCTTTCAGATCCAAGTCAGGCCACATGGATAGTGTCACTTGTTGACTAGCCCTAAACCCACACTTCACTGTTCAATTTTTAAAACAAACAGAGAAACGTAGGCATCACTGGGAGTCACAGAAATCAACTGATGACATCTGTTAGTTTATAAAGATACACTCAACCAAAATTCCCATAAACATGTACCAATATATATACTTTTCAAAGCTTTAAATGTTAACCCAAAATCCTGCACTGAGTTTTTAATTTACACCATCTCTTTTTAACATTTTAAATGTCAAATTCTCACAGAGATAATGTATAAACTATTGTGTTTGCAAAAAGTTACCATGTTTGGAATGTATAACTTTACATTCACTGAGAAATAGATTTCATGTTACCATCCAAAAGAAAATTATTAATGTCTCAGCTCAGTGCTTTACAAAAATCCACAGCTTTCACTTCATCAAACTTCTTTTTTAAAGTTGGATTTAAAATGATCTGAATGAATAAAATCCCACGTTTCCCTCATTTGAAATGATTTGCTTTTTCTCAGGGGGAATATAGTTTTTGTTCCAAAGTTCCTCCTCCTGCTCCCCAGCTCATGAATTGTTGACCTGAAATGAACTGTCTTAACAGAAGTGAGCACAGCGCCCTCCGTTGCACCAGTTTTACTGTTTATCAATCCAAAGAAAACCGAGTGAATGTGTTTAAAGGTGAGGAAGTTGATTGCTGCAGAAATATTGCAGCAATAAACACAATATTCCAATTATAAGTAGTAATAAGCCTGTCTTCCCCGGCCAAAGGAGTTATTGTACAATTCAATTTGTAAGTGATGACAAGAACTGATTCTCTTTACCTGCACTGTGAGATGGATTTGAATAAATTGTATTTTCTCCTCTTTCTTTCCTAAGATGTAACACCCATATAGGTCCAGGCAGCCCATAAACCATACAATGTAGGAGCAGAAATGAGCCATTGGACTGTAGAGTCTACTTCACCATTCAATGAGATCATGGCTGATCTGATCATTCTCACCTCCACTTTTCTGCCTTATCCCCATAACTCTTGATACCCTCAATGGTTAAAATCTGTCTGTTTCAGTCTTCAATATACAGAAATGACTGGGCCTTGACACAGTGGTAATGAATTCCTCATTGCTGTCTGAGAGAAGAAATTCCTTCATATCTCTGTCTTAAGTTAATCACCCTTTACCTAGCTCATACGCTTTGGTCCTGGACTCTCCAACAAGGGTGAGTTTTACCCTGTCAAGCCCAATACAAATATATAAGAAACATAACCCAGGTTCCTCTATGTAAATCTAGGAATACTGAGGACAACGTTGTGCTAGTTTATATCAAATAATTCACCACATGCCAAGCACATGACTTCCAGCCAAAGATAAAGCAAGGTCACCATTCCAAGCTTTTCCATTGCTTTAAGCGCAATTCAGTGGAGCAATTTTCCAATACATAATCAAAGCATTCATTTATTGTCTGGATGAGGCCAATCTGAGAAGTAGGACAGAGTTTTTCCACTTTCATTTGAAGTATTCCATCAAGCGAGATTCATGGCATGCAGATTGCCATGGTTCAGAGTGACTATTCACTGTCACCTCATTGGTTATACAACTGGCTCTTGGGCATGTTTCTCAGATAATTACGCAGCTGGAGAGATGGAAATGCTGGCTACTGGTGGAACCTTCCGGTACTCATGCTGTTGGAGCTATATTTAAAGCTGAGTTGCACATCACTTCAAATGTTGCAAGCTAGTACTGACCTCTCACATGGTCAAGCTTGATTCTCTACACTCAGGACATGGCCCAGAGAAAAGGGAAGTTCATTCACTACTTTTTGGACTGGGATCTGCAGCGTGTTGGTGGATGGACAAGAAGGCATTTTTTTCCCAGGTGACCACCACAGAAGGTTGCACCACCCGACCAAGCCAGCATGGACCGAGTTAGTGCAGTGGCTTGAATGAAGCAACACACCCAGCAGTGCAGGAAGAAGGCAAAGGATCTTCTATACTCTACAAGTGTCAGTGCCATCATCTTCCCACGTCTCATATTCACAAAGCCAACATTCTTACTCTGTCACTGCACATACATCTCATCAAGACTCATGGACTACAACTCTCTTAGTATTGCCTGTGTCATGTCCACTTAACCACTATTACCCACCTCAATCTCTTAACCTATTAAAACTATCATTTGTCTGCATTTCCTACCCACTTACTCAGGAGATAGCACCATCTCTTTCTGCTGCTGCATCATCACTGACTGCACTTCCATTTTACTTAAACCCTCCCTTTGTGTCATCTCTGGAATAAATGACCCACTGCTTGGCCCAATGCCATTCAAGACCAATGGTGGAGTGGTAGAAATCAGGCTCCTCGCAAGGAGAAAATATTCATATTGGCTGGAGATGAGCACGACCACTTATGTGGGAATGAAGAAACCATAATTGCCAATCAATACACTGGCATAAAAAATTCAAAAGCAGAAGTCACTTGACACCACCCAACAAGTTTATTTAAAATCACAAGCTTTCGGAAGGTTCCACCAGTAGCCAGTCTTTCCATCTTGGCTGAAAATGTGTTGCTGGTTAAAGCACAGCAGGTTAGGCAGCATCCAAGGAACAGGAAATTCGACGTTTCGGGCCAGAGCCCTTCATCAGGAATTTCCATCTTCCCAGCTGTGTAATTATCTGAGAAACATACCCATGAGCCAGTCGCATAACCAATGAGGTGACAGTGAATAGTCACTCTGAACCATGGCAGTCTGTGTGCCTGATGTATGGTAGTGTGGTCGTAGTTCCTGAACTATGAAAGCAACTACCCCAACACACACAAACAAAGTTGCATCAAGACATTACTTAAAAGGGCCACAACACACTGCAGCACACCAGAACTACAAAAAGAGGAAGAAGAACACCTATACAAGGTATTCACCAAAAACGGATACCCGCGCAATTTCATCAACAGATGCCTAAGGGAAAGACAACGAAATGAGGACATGCCACAACCCAAAGGACTAGCCACACTACCATACATCAGGAGCATTTCTGAACTGACAGCAAGACTGCTGCGACCACTAGGACTCATAACAGCACACAAACCAACAGCCACTCTCAGACAACAACTCGCCAGGACAAAGGACCCGATACCCAGCATGAGCAAAAGCAGTGTAGTGTACAAAATCCCATGCAAGGACTGCACAAAACACTACATAGGACAAACAGGAAGACAGCTAACGACCCGCATCCATGAACACCAACTAGCCACGAAACGACACGACCAGCTATCCTTAGTAGCCACACACGCAGATGACAAACAACATGAATTTGATTGGGACAACACCACTATCATAGGGCAAGCCAAATGGAGAACAGCCAGGGAATTCCTAGAGGCATGGCACTCATCCACAAATTCTATCAACAGACACATTGACCTAGTCCCTATATACCGGCCACTGCAGCGGACAGCAACTGACAACCGGAAGCAGCAGATTCAAACCACTATAAATGCCGGAGGAATCAGCACACAAGCACTTCACAGGAGGCTCCCAAGCACTGAGGATGTCACCCAGAAAGGGGACAAAACATTTGCAACAAAAACTCCCAGCTCGGCGAACCAAACCACAACAGTATCTGAAATAATCTATCTGAAATCCCTGAACTGATTGTACTTAATTTTCAGGATTAACCAATGGCCCAAATCCCAGACAGTGAGGACAGAGATCCACAGACTCTGGTAGGGCCAAAAGGCTGACTGACTGTGGCCAAACCTATAGACAGATGAACCTTTAACTGACAGTTGCATCACAGTCCTACTGATTAAGAATAAAGATTGCTCATCATTGGCTTTCAGACATGGCCATTCAGTTGAAACACAGGCAATGAGTTTGCTGTGTAACCTCATGCCACATTCTGTAGGCGTGACATGTCCAAACCATTGGCTGTTCAGTGCATCCCAACACAACAAGCTGTCAGCTTCTGCCTGTACCACAAAGGCTGGCAAAGTGGAATTGAGCATAATTAATGCTCACTCACATGATGGAATATAAACCCTTATCTGACTAGAAGTGTAAGGCACATGGAATAAACTATTTCCAACAATTTAACACATGTAGATTATGCTTTTAAACTACAGAGAACCCTTCACTACTCACAAATTGCCAGTAACACCACAAAAACCAAGGGAGTAATTTTCAACCTAAGATTCATATTGCAGGACACCAGTCCATTATAGAAAATGTCCAAGTTTCCGATTCAATGGTGCAATTTGATGAAAAGCAGTAGGAGTTCTAATAGTGTCATTCACCCCTCAGTCAACATTATTGAACAAAAAAGATTAACTGGTTATTTATTTCTGTATGGAAATGTACTACTACATCTGTACTTTTTTCAATTTGTGTTTGGGATGTGGGCATTACAGGCTAGGCCAACAATTATTGCCCACCCCTAATCATGCAGAGGGAAGTTAATGTCAATGAAATTGCTGCATCTGAAGTCACATGTAGGCCTGACAAGGGAAGGACAACAGATTTCCTTAGCTGAATAGCATTAGTGAACCAGATGGATTTTATGACAATTGACAATAGTTACATGGTTGACATTATTTTTACTATCAAATTTGATTGAATTCAAATTTTACCACTTTCCACGGTAGAATTCAAACCCATATTCCCAGAACATTAGCCCGCTGTTCTGGATTACTAGTCCAGTGACATTACTACTATGCCACTGTGTTCACCCAATACACCAAATGTAGCTACATTTCAAAGTTCTTCCTTGGCAGCCAAGTGCTTTGGGTCCCCCATGAAAGTTACTATATTATCGGATTCAGGACTTATAGCATTATCACTGCAAAGTAGAGCATGTTTCATAAAATTACATAGAAAGTATGGAATGAAACAGGCTAGAAGTGTTGTAGGATCAGAAGCATAGCATCTATGGGTAGAGCTGAAGAACTACAAAGGAGAAAAGACCCTGATGGGAGTTGTGTGCAGACTTCCAGATTGTTCGGCAAAAATAAATCGGGAGATTGGAAAGGCATGTAAGAAAGGCACTGTTACAATAATCATGGCATGGGGCAGGAGGGAGCTTCAACATACAGGAGGATTGGGAAAATCATGTTCATATTGAATCTCAAGTAAAGGAATTTATGGAATATCTATGAGATGGGCTTTTTTTAGACAGCTTATGGTAGAACCCACCAGGGAACAGGCAACTCTGGATTTGGTGATGTGTAATGAGACAGACTTGATGAGAGAGTTTAAGGTGAAGTAACCCCTAGGGGGCAGTAACCATAATATGATAGAATTCACTCTGCAGTTTGAGAATTTGGAATCAGATGCATCAGTATTACAGTTGAGTAAAAGTAAGAACAAAGACATGAGGGAGGAGCTGGCCAGAGCTGATTGGAAGGGGAGCATAGCAGGAAACACAGCAGAGCACCAATGGCAGGAATTTCTGGGAGTAATTCAGGAGGTACAGAAGAAGTTCATCCCAAGGAAGAAGAAACATTCTAAGCAGTGGACGAGACAACCATGGCTGACCAGAGAAGTTAGAGACAGCATAAAAGCAAAAGAAAAAGCATGCAATATGGTGAAGATTAGTAGAAAGCCAAAGGAAATTTGAGTCCTTTAAGAATCAGCTGTGGACAACCAAATAAGAAGATGAAGTATGAGAGGAAGCTAGCTAGTTATATAAAAGTAGATTGCTAGAGGTTTTTTTTAGATATACAAAAGGTAAGAGAGAGGCAAGAGTGATATTGAACTACTGAAAAATGAGTCTGGAACAGTAGTATTGAGGAACAAAGAAATAGTGGAGGAACTGAATACCTACTCTGCATCAGTCTTACTAGTGGAAAACACCATCAGCAAACCAGAACTTCAAGAGAATCAGGGGGCAGAGGAAAGTGTACTGGCCATCACTAAGGAGAAGGTGCTGCAGAAGCTGAAAGGTTTGATGGTAGATAAATCGCCTGCACCAGACAGACTAATCCCCAGGGTTTTGAAGTTAGCTGAGGAAAATGTGTAGGCATTGATGGTGATCTTTCATGTGTCACTGGAGTCAGGTAGAGTCCAGAGGACTGGAAAATAACTAATGTAAAAGCCTTGTTTAAGAAGGGAGCGAGGCAGAGATGAAAAATTATAGTCTAGTTAGCTTGACCTTGATTGTTGGTAAGATTTTAAAAGTCCATTATTAAGGATGAGATGGCCTAATTCTGCTCCCTTATCCTATAGTTTTATTTGACCAATGTTGTACAGTTCCAGGTTATATGCTTCATGTGAATATCCTCCTAGGCTTTTTCATGCATTCTTGTCAGCATAAACCTTTATTCCTTTTTTCTGCATGCGTTTATTAAGATCCCTCAAATGCTTTGATGACAGCCATCTCCTTTTCATAAGGGGTTCTGCAATTTAATCGCTCTCTAGATTTTTTTTAGCTTTTGTTTTTACTCATTTATGGGCTGTGGTAATGTTGGCTGTGCCATTATTTAATTCCTAATCTCTCATTGCCTGGAGGACAGCTAAAGGTCCACCACATTGTTGTAGTGGCTCTGGAGTTACATGAAAACCAATCCAGATGTGAAAGTAGATTTCCTTCCCTGAAGGCCATTTATCAACCAAATAAATCTTTATAACAATAGAATGGTTATTATGGTCACCATGAGACTAGCTCTTAACTCCAGAATTTTATTCAAGTTCAAATTTCACCATCTGTCATGGTGGGAGCCCATGGATTCTAGATTATTAGGCCAATAACATCACCACTATGCCACTGCTTCCTCCAATCAAGATGAAGACATTGCTGAATTCACTGATTCATTAGCCAATACTTTATAACGGGTAAAAAATGAGGTCTGCAGATGCTGGCAATCACAGCTGAAAATGTGTTGCTGGTTAAAGCACAGCAGGTTAGGCAGCATCCAAGGAATAGGAAATTCGACGTTTCGGGCATAAGCCCTTCATCATACTTTATAACCCCAGGATCAAGTCTCATCTGCAAGTGAAAGTATTTTCTGCAATTCTACTGAAACAAACCCATCCATACTCTCAAATATCTTTATCAGATCACAACTCAATGTTCTCTTTTCTCGAAAATAAAGAGTCCCAGCCTGTTCAATCTTTCCTGATGGATATAACCTCTCAGTTTTGTTAACATCCTTGTAAATCTCTTTTTCACCAACTGCCGCGTCTCTACATCCTCTTATAAGATGGAGATGAAAACTGTACACAGCTCCAAGAACCTGGAATTGTAACATCAATACACCTCAAGAGAGTTAGACTGAAATATACTGTTACAAGGTGGGTGAGAAGTACAGAATATAAATGGAGTATTTTCAGATTACGTTATTCAGAATGCAAAGTAAGCCTAGAACATTAAGCATTGCAGCTCAGAAGGAAAGAAAATGTTGACAAGTAATCCAATTTGGAAGATAAGGGAGAACAATAACTTAGCTAACTTTTCAGGTAATGTGAAAACAGAGATGAATATAGAACAAGGTTTTGGAGATTAAGCAACTATTCAGGTGAAATAAAATGGAAAACAAGATTAAGATTGCAGTATATGTGAAAGGTTTCTCTAAATATATTTGTCAGGAAAACAATAGGGTCTAAGTTTGGCAGAGCAGGAAGTGATCAAAGGTTGGCAGATGTCCTAATTTTTTTTATATAGTCATTGTCCATGGCTAATATTCTAAATGGCTTATTTTCATAATCAGTGTGCACAGAAGAAAGTATTTACACTGTAGAGATAATTAACTGAAGCTGGGATAAGGTGTGATGAGCAGATGATAGCTTCCACTAGTTCATAACTAGAAATACACTGGATATGTTTACAAATCTAAAAGGGAACTGTATTTCTGGACAGTGTGCACCTCACAAGCACTGCTATCTGTATGAACCAGTGGAAGCTAACATCTGCTCATCTCACCTTATCCCAACTTCAGTGTTGGACTATAACCTAGTGTTGTGTGATTTTAACTTTGTCCACCCCAGTCCAACTCTACATCATAAATGTCTCCTAAATATTGCTATTGTATCTGTTTCTATCACTTTTCCTGGCAACACGTTCCAGGCACTTACCACTCTCTGTATAACAAAACCTGCCTTGTGCATGACCTTTAAAATGTCTCCTCTCACCTTAAACCAGTGCCTCCTAGTATCTGACATTTCCACCCTGGGAAAATGATGCTGACTCTCCATGCTGTCCATCCTTTCACAATTTTCTAAACCAAGTTTGTCCAACCTCGTTATTGCAATTACAATCCTGTCAATACCCTGGTAAACCTCTTCTGCATGCTCTCCAACTGCACCCTTGCCACAATACTCCAAATGTGGCCAAACTAAAGGAATATGACTTATCAACTTTTATAATCAATGCTCCTACCGATGAAAGCAAGCATGCCGTATGCCTTCTTTACCATCTTATCTATATGTTGCCACTTTTAGGGAGCTATGGATTTGTACCCCAAGTTCCTAAGGGTCCTGCCATTTACTGTATACTCTTCTCTTGCATTTGACCTTCCAAAATGCAACAGCTCACACTTTTCTGGATTAAACTCTGTAATCATTTTCCTGCCCAACTTTCCAACTGATCTATAATCTGCTGTATCCTTTGGCAACCTTCCTGACTATCTACAACTCCACCAATTTTCATGTCATCTGCAAATTTACGAATCAGAATACCTGTATTTAATCCAAGTCATTTCTATATACTACAAATAACGGAGCCTGATCCTTGCAGAACATCATTGGTCACAGGCCTCCAGTCAGAAAAACACCCCTCGACAACTAATCTCTGTCTTCTATGTCAAAGCCAATTTTATACCCAAATTACCAACTCATGGTGGATCCCATGTGATGTAATCTGCTGGATCCATGAGGGACATGCTTTAGTGAAGCCCATGGAGACAACATCTAATGCCATACCCTCATCAATCAGCTTTGTCACTTCAAGATGCTCAAATTTTAGAGACCAGACCTACCCCGCACAAAGCCATGCTGACTATCTTCAATTAGTCTATTCATTTCCAAATGCAAGTAAATCCTGTCCTTAAGAAGCTTCTCTAATAATTTCCCTATGACTGATGCAAGGTTGACTCGCCTAAAATTTCCTGGTTTATCCCTGTTGCCCCTTTTAAAGAAACACCATTGGCTGTTCTCCAGTCTTCTGGGACCTTACCTGTGCCTAAACTAAGATCTCTGACAAGAGCCTGGCAGTCCCCTCCCTTAACTCTCTCAGTATTCTGGGATGGATCCCATCAGGCCCTGGGAACTTCTCCATTTTACTGCTTTTCAAGACAACTAACCTCCTCCTTCTTAATATTGATTTGCCCCAAAATATCAACACAATTCCTAATCTTACCAACATCCACGCCCTTCTCCTTGGTGAATACAGATGCAAAGTAATCATTAAGACATCATGTATTTCCTCTGGCTCCATGCATAAATTCCCATTTTTGTCCTTGAGTGAACCTTCCCTTTCACTGGTTACCCTCTTGCTCCTAATATAGGTATAAGATATCTTAGGATTCACCTTAATCCCACTTGCTGAGAACATTTCATGGCTCCTTTTAGCTTTCCTAATTTCTTATTTAAATTCTTTCTTGAGGATTGTATTCCTCAAAGGTCTTGTCTGATTTCAGTTTCCTAAGCCACACTTCTGTTTATTTTATTTTTCTTTTTGACTGCACTTACAATAGGGTTGTACTCTTACAAGGTTCCTGAATCCTAGCTGTCATCCTGACAGAAACATGCTGGATCTGAACTCTGATCAATTGGCCTTTCAGAGACTCCACATGTCAAATATGGGTTTCCCTTTAAACAGCCACCCCAATCTCATTTCTCCAGATCCTATGTAACATTGTTATAATTAAACTTTCCATGATTTAGCATTTTCACCTGAGGACCAGTCTTGTCCTTAGCCATAAATATCCAAAACCTACGGAATGATATTCACTGTTCCCAAAATGTTCTCCCAGCTGCTAACAGTCAAATCCAGGTTAATAAAGATGAAAACATTCAGTCCCACAGCACATTTCAGTCAAGTTGTAACTGGCGTTTAAATCCCTAACATTGTGCATACTTCAAAGGTAAAAACAAAGATGCATCTGCACTTGGGACATAACACATAGTGGGGTGTTGGCTGTTAGGCTGGGGGTCGTCAGCTCCTCATTGTCTTTGTAATCATCAGCGATCACAGTCCAGTCTGTTTTGACTTGCTCTTTCCTCCCCTTTCTAGGGCTGTTTGACTGAAGGTCCCTTCACATTCATAGGTGTGACATTTTGTTGTTCTCTCTCAATGGACTCAATTCTCTCAATTTCTGATTCTAACAGCTTTCTTATAAAAATACATTTTGATGTTACAAGGTAAAAATGTCCATAGTACATCAAGGTTCTGATAAGCTATGGTCATGACATGCCTCAACAGGCATTTCTAAGCAGCAATTCAGTCCTCACTTCATTCACTGCCAACCAGTTCGACCCAAAAAAACTCATACGGTCATGACCTCACCTGCTCAACTCTGGACAGTGATGAATAGCTGTCAATTTTAAGAGAAGACCATTTGGCCCTTCCAGAACATGCTGGCTCTACACAAGAGCAATTTGGATAGTCTCACTCCTCGCCCTTTTCTGCCGTCCTATCAATTCTTTCTCCTCCATCACATTCTCAGGCAGTTAGAATCGATGCTGTAAATATTTGCAGCATACAAAAGATTTTCCTCTTTTAACCTTTGCTGCTTTTAACAATCATTTTAAGTTTGGACCCTTTAATTATTGACTGTTCCACCAATGTCAATAATTTTTTTCTATCTACTCTGTCTAGAAATTTCATGGTTTTGAACATCTCAACAAATCTCCTGTCAACATTTTCTGTCTTCTCCCATGTACTATTGTAACTAAAGTTCCTCCCTGCAGGAGCCTGTTTTTTAAATCTTTTCTGTGCCTTTCTAAAGCCATTCTAAAGTGCAGAGCCGAGAATTGGACATAGCACTCCCAGTTCATGCTGACTTGTATAATTCTACACTTATTTATTTGTTGAAGGGATATGGGCGTTGCTGACAAAGTCAGAAGTTATTGCCTGTTATCCCTTATTACTACTGAGAAGGTTCTGGTGAACTGCCTGATTCGAAAGCAGATTGAACCTATTAGACAGGCTACAACATTGAAGCACTATATTCCCATATATTGAGATTCCACATTGACTACAGAGACTCACTGTACATCGAATGTGTCTCTATATTTACTTTTCACTATTTTTCCTGATACATATGGAAAGCACTTCCAATGCACCAAAGTAAATTGTTAATGATGACTTGTTCTGACACAACATGTTTAGTTCTGAGACTGCCACACAGCAATGCAAATTTATATTAACATGCAGTGCAACACCGAAGTGCAACATATGGAGAAAATAGGCAGTCTGCTTTTTTTGGAACATAAGGACAGCATTATCCAGTCGAATAAATTAGAAGATACACACATTACAAACACCAAGCTGCATTGTCTGTCAACATGTTCACAGTTTTACCCAAGCTAATTACCACCTCTGCTGCATCTTCAGACTGTAAATGAGACCTTATGTTTACTCTAAGGCGCCTTTGCATTTGACAGAATTTTTGATCACATTGTGGGAAAAGCACTTTGATGTGTCACTCGTCCTTTTTTATACACTGTGTTGTAGTTGGGAGATGGGGTGGCAATACTCCATTACAATGTTGCTGGGCTTCACGATTTCAAGACCATGCATCCAAGCTCAGGGCACCAACCTCTCAGATTGACTTTAATTGAACCGGTGTGCTTGACCAAAGGACACACGTATGGAGCCACATTTTCATGACACCGTGATGACATTGCTGCCCGATGGAAGACAGCAAATGGCAGAAGAATCGCACTGCTGCACTCTGGTGCAGAAACACCTCATAATTAATAACAGGGAAGGAGGGTTCATTTTTACGTCCCCATTCAATTTTCTCACCTGTTCTAAAGGTACTGACTTGAATTGTAACTTGGTGACCATTCTTTTTGAATGAGAATACTAACTACCTCCAAGCTTGTTACCAAGTTGCCAAATTAGAATCAGGAATAACCACTCAACACCTTGAGTTTGCTCCGCAATTCAATAACATCATGCCTGATCTGATTTCTTGACATTCCTGTGTAACCTGGTAAACCTTTCACCCCTCACCCCCACCACCTCCCTTGCTTATTAAGAATCCAGATAACCCTGCCTTCAAAATATTCAAGGACTCTGCTACCACTTTTTGAGGAAATGCATTCCAAAGACTCTCAGCCTTCTGTTGGATAAAGAGGTCTCCTTATGTCTGTTTTAAATCGGCGACCCCTTATTTTGAAATAGTACATTCTTGTTCTAGATTCTTACTAAGACCAATTGTTACACCCCAAAAGCTGCCTAGCCTGAGAATACAAAGCACAAAGCAAGGATCCAATTGTGACCGTCTGATCTGTATGGTCTCATGCTACATTAAGCCATCAGGAGATTCCAATTAGAAACCACTTTTGCTACTTACCCAATGATCAAATAAAACAATGGTACAGCACGATTTTCAGATCAGTCCTCACATGAATTGCAATGTAAAATGAAAACTGTCAACCAGCAGTTGAGTAAATACTAGATTTAAATATAGCCTTCTTATAGTTCCTTCTTGCTAATTACAAGTTGAAGCCGATCGCGTAAATATAAAGTACTTGAAATTTTCCATTGATCACCATATCAATATAAAAATGTTAGCAAAGACATTTTTTTTAACTTGTCCTAATATAAATTTGAGGGTTGATCTTCCAGTTCTTGTTTTCCTACAAATGAATTTCATTTCACTGCTCAGTCCCTACACCTTTATATTTTACTTTATGTAATTATCCAGTATCATTTCAAATGCTTCAATCGATGCAACACCAATCATCACTTGTGAGAAAGCATTCCACATTCCAATAAATCTTTGTGAAAAGTTTCTTCAAATCTCTCCACTTATGTATCTGGTGTTTATCCTGAGATTGTCATTTCTTGTCCTCAATTACCTAACAGTCAAAATAATTTGTCCATTTTATCTATTTCCATTATTTTGAACAGCACTAGCAAATCTCCTCTCAACCTCCACAGTCTGAAAGGACATGGAATGGATTGTTGTTGCTTTAACACCCATCCTACATATACAGATGATACAGATCAAACACTCCTATTCAATGGTTGCGAAGCAGAATAATGCCCAACATTTCTTTCTTTTCTTGGGCCTGTTTCTTTTCAGATTCAGGCAGGTATAAAAAGAATTGATTCAAATAAAATATTTCACATCCTAACAATGGATCAGATGTTGGCAAACAATTGATGCAGTTTTGGTGGAATGTCACATTGCAATGTCACAAGATCTTTGGCAAACGATACTAGATCAGGTTGGGCCAAAGGGTCTGTCTCCATGCTTTATTTGTGATGTCCTCTCAGAGCAAATAATGACTAATCCTGTCTAGTCCTTTTGATAAGAAATTTGTTTCAAACATATTTGATAAGTGTATTGGCAAATTAAAGTTTCATCAAACAATCTTCCCAATATTTCCCATTTTGCTTCAACAATGCTGTTTAGTACAAAGGCGACCAATCAGCTGGGATATACTCTTTCCAATGTTACCCTTTAACTTGTTTATTCTTAATAATGTTCAATTATTCTGAGCTATTTGCACTCGATCAAAAATAAATTTTTAAGACTTTTGTTAAAAGATCAGTGTTGTCAATCCTGACATTTGTGTCAACAGAATTATACGGATAGTAGCAGACATTTATCGAAAGCCAAATTATAGGCGAGAGCATTAATACTGCGCAGATGATCAAAATGCAAGGGGAATTTCGAAAAATAAAAGATGTGTGTTTTCTTAAACGTGCCATATGTTATATTTCACAAAAGAGCTTTATCCATATTCATCAATTAGTGATGAGACACAGGTTATATCAAATCGCTATTAGTTGCTTTGACTTCTGCATTGACCTTGTCAGCACTACAGCTGGTACAGAGTTTAATGATAGTTTTCATAATTACAACAAAGAAATATTCTGCTAATTAACAGAAGCCCATAGCGTACCCTCCACAGGGAAAATGTTAAACTCTTCTGCCCTTTTTTTACTAGAAAGTGAGAGAGGAGAGTACAACAATATTTAACATGTTGTAGCCTATTTGTAAACACCATTAATCACAGCTTAGCAGATGGTAATGTTAATTGCACCTGTGGAACTAACAAGACCCAAGGTTGATTACATTTACAAAGTGCTATTATCACCACATTACAACCGGAGAATTGCAAACTTTACCCAGTGGTGTCGTTTATTCAGGTAAGAGACAGATTGTAATGAATGAACAGCTATTGTTTACATCGCAGTTTGCTTTCTCTCTCTCTCTCTGTTTGTCAGGCTCAAATATAAACTCAACTCGTTACTGTTGGACTTGGTTGCAATCAAGGCCACCTTTTCCTGCCCAAAGCTATTTTAGTTTTAAATGCATTAAGTCTCTCAAATCCAATAAAGGACTGTACCAGCGGTGGCACCGCATTTACAACTTTAATTAATAGCTCAAGAGGTAGCTGGCTCGATCAATAAAGAGGAGAACCAAAAATAATGGTTTTCCCAGGGAAGCGGACAATGGTCCAGAGAAATTAGTGCTTTGAAAACAAAAGTGATTAAAGGACAGGCAAAAAGAAACAGTCCAAATAATTCACAAGAAGTCGACGAAACAAGTATGTGAATAACCTGCACAGCATCTCATTAATTCAATAGACTGAAAGGATTTTCAGATCAGACGTTATAAAGGAAATTGGCAAAGTATTTATATTGGGAGTTTTCTTGCTGTTGCAATGTTTGCTTGTCTGTTCCGATATGGTGCATCTATTTGAAATAATGTTCTTTTTAGATTCATAGAGACCCACTCTGTTTCCCATATTTTCACTATGCCCACACACAGTTTTGCTTTACCTCAATAAAATAAACAACCAGCCTGTACTATCACCATCCTATTTACACCTAATGAATAGGCTTCAGAGGAAGAGGCGATGGAAAACTATATCACCACGATGCAGTTTGCTTCTGTTAAGGATTACAGCATTTACACTTCTTTCAAAAATAATTATTTTTTGGATTTCCAGCATCTGTGGCATTTTGCTTTTGGAAAAAGGTGGCTGTTGGCAAATCAAGCCATGGGGCTAACACCCAATTATCCACTACAAGCAAGTGAAGTGCTTTTTTTGCTCCCAGTGGTATATAAGCACCTTGCCCTGGAAGGGACCAGCAGAAGAACGTAATTGCAAAGTGCTCCAAAACAGCTGTATGTTGCTTTAAGGCACTTTTATGTTGAAAAGATGTCATCAGAAGAAGCAGTGCTCTCACACTGAGGGCACTCGATCCTTAGCTCTGTATCTTATGATAGCTTCTGAGACCTTTTTGTTTCCCCAGCTTTGTGGGTGGCACTGGGAGGTGCAGTAAACCATAGCCTCTTTTATTTCCCCTTTGACCTACAGTAAGGACTTACAAAGAGCAGTGTAACAATATTCAGATAATCAGAATCTGTAATAGCTGTTAAGGGATAAGCATTGGTCAGGTCACTGTGAGAACAATTCCGCTGTTCTTCGAAAAAGTGCAGTGGGAATCTCTACTGATCACTTGGGAAGGCAGAAAGGTTTAAAGTTTCGGGTGAAAGGCAGCACCTCGGATATTTCTGCACACTATTGGTATATTCTGAAGTGCCAGCCTAAAAATCATGTCTTTAGAGTGAGATTTCTATCCTCAGCCTTTTGACTCAAACTTCAAATCCACAGTTTTTTTAACTCAGCGCTGAGAGGGCAACCACTGAGTCAAGATTGTCAGAGACAGACGGGCAGAGAGAGCTGTCTCCAGTAATTTCAAGGTTTTAGTAAGAATTCTCATGAAATGAGATCTTCAGCCCATATATTAGATATAAGCATTAGGGAATGATAACCTGGAGCACTTACCTAACATAAGTTCATCATTAAAGGGAAACTGTCCTAATCAAAATACAATTTGGACAATCCTTTGTTTAAGGAGGAAGAAGATCCTGCCTTTTTTCAAGACAGTCATGTTCCACAGAACGGTGAGGTGCCCCAATGCAGTAAAAATCACTATTGTGCGATTATAAGTGAATGTTAAAAACAACTAGTCAGTTACTTCTTCACACTGACAGTGGCCCAAAGACAAGCTTCTCAAGAAGAGAGTAGAACAAAAGAAAGCTATTGATTAAGTTATTTTAACACATGATGAATTGAACTTATCTTTTCAAGAACAGTGGAAAAACCATTTCAGCCTGCAACTTTGAGTTGCTATGAATTTTTGAGCTCCCAGCCTTGCCATTATATCACATAACAATTTCACTTGGAATTAGGTACTGAAAATGTGAACGTCTTGAAGGAGATACTCTGGCTGTACCTTAAATGATTTGGTCATTTTTGCGCTAGTAAGTCACAAAGTAGTGAGTAATTCCAATGTATAAGACTGCCAGTGTTCTGGAAAAGCAATTGTCTAAAGTAACTTGCTGCCACTGAATCAACCAGGGATACACAAAGCCTGTTATTATACCATACCACGTTGCATCAATATAATGTGATTTTGTCTGCATTGATCCAAACTATGCAGGTACAATGCAATGTTAAGCCATTTGAATTAAATTTAGGCAAGCAATTTGTTTTGGAGCTTCATAAGTTTAATTTCCTGGACACAGCATCTTACCTAATATTACAACTCAGGTCTGTCAATTACAAGTTAACTTGAACAGATACAACACTTTTCAAATGGAAAGAGTAGTGAAGTCATATTTAACTGTTTAAAATATAAGTAGCTTGAGCCACTGGTTCTGTTTTCACTTGCAGTAAAGAATGCAACTAAGATGTGGGCATTTACTGTGATTTGTAATTTGAGTATGCAACATTGGAGGTGTATTTTACCTTGAGACAGCATTTACAACTCTGTTCAGTTTTGGTTAATGTGTCAAAGATATGATGTGGAATGACAAGAGTGAGTATATTTGCTGTGAGAGGTTGGGGCTGGGGTTTGGGCGGGCTGGAGGTGGGAACTCAAGGCAGATTCGTGTAATCAGAGGCCAGATTTAGAAATAAAGATTGTCTACCTTGGAAAGGTAGAGAAGAAGGAGGATGCAGATCAATAAGATGCTTGACAAAAGTCTTGTGAGATTTATATGAAGCATTTGGATACTGAAAAGTTACATGTACAGAATTCTTATAGGAGTGGAGAGTATCTCATATAAATAGACATTTTCTTTGTCTGAAAAGGGTAGAATTGGAGAGAAAGGGTCTAGTCAGTGGTAATGGAACAGAAAGCCATGGTGTGATTTAAAAATTAGTTTGATTTCCTGTCCATTTGTTTGAGAAGCATGATAAAGAAACTGATGGGATGTTTGGTAGGTGAATTGCATGAATGGTTTTCCCCTGCCCAAGACATTGCTACGTTCCAGCGTATGTATGTTTTAACCATTAACACCACAAAATATAATGGGTAAGTAGAAACTTAGAAATAAATACAATCATTTACAAAGCAAATAATGGCAGAACATGAAAAGAAAAAGCAAACTATATTACACATAATGGTGTGCTGCTTCATTGATTACACATTTCCTTCATTTCAATATGTCTAGAAATGTACTTTTTGCTGCATCACTAACAACACCGGCTCTTCCAAACCAGCATATTATAATATTAATAGACATCACTTTAAATTAAATCCAAAATTGTGGTAAATTATAAGCACTATATGAGTATTTTTTGGTAACATTCGTATCAATCATCTGTGGAAGGCCAAGAAATATATTGATGCAATGATGTACATAGTCTTTCATATCAACTCTGGGAAAAACATTGACATCCACATTTGCCTTCATATCAGTATAATATGTACAGCACAGTGGAAGGTTCCAGATACAGGAGAAGAAAATAGTTCTTGTTTTAAATTCAACATGGGAATCACTAGCTAGGCATTTATTGCCTTACTCTAATTGCCCCTGAGAAGGTCTTGGGGAGCAGCCATCTTGAACTCCAGTCAGTCTAGGTCTAGGTATATCCAAAGTGCTGTAAGAGAGGGAGTTCCAAGATTTTGATCTAGCAACTGTGAAGGAAAAGTGATATTGTTTCAAGCCATGATGGTGTGTGAGTTAGAGGGGAATTGCATGTGACTGTGTTCTCATATTTACTGTCCTAGTCAGTTTAGGTGGTAGATGTCACAGGTTTTGAAAGAGCAGTCTGGGGGATTTGATGAATTGTTGCAACAAATAGTGTAAGTGATTCATACTATTGTCACTGTGCGTCACTAGTGAAGGGAGTAAATGTTGAATGTGTTAAATGGGGTGCCAATCTACTGGGCTGTATTGTTCTGGATGCTGTTGAGCTTCTTGTGGTGTTTGAGTTGCATTCATCCAGACAAGTGGTGAGTGTTCCATTACATTCCCAACTTGTACCTTTTATAGATGGTGGACCCACTTTGAGGAGTCAGGAGGAGAGTAATTTTCTACAGAATTCCTGGCCTCTGACCTGCTCTTGTAGCCAAATATTGATATGCCTGATTCAGTTCAGTTTCTGGTCCATCGAAAACCACCTGCCCCAACCCAGAATATTGATAGTCAGGGATTCAGCAATGGTAATGCAACTGAATAGGAAGGCATGCTGATTAGGTTGTATCTAGTTAGAGATAAACATTCCTGGCATTTGCACTTCCCAAAAATTATTTGCCACTTATCAACCCAAACTTGAATATTCTACATGCTGCGTTCATACTTAGACTGCTTCAGTATGAGGGGTTGTAAATGGTGTTGAGCATTATGCAGTCATCTGCGAACATCCTCGTTTCAAGATGAAGGGAAGGTCATTGATGGAGAAGCTGGAAGATGGTTGGGCCTAGAACACTACCCTATGGAACTCCTGCAATGATGTCGATGGACTGAGATGATTGACCTGCAACAACCATCTTCTTATGTGCCAGATTCCCATTGACTCCAGTTTTGTTAGGGTTCTTTGATGTCATGTTTATCAAACGCTTCCCTGATGTCAAGGGTAGACACACTCTTCCCCCTCTGGATTTCAATTCTTTTGTCCATATTTGAATCAAAGCTGTAATAAGGTAAGGAGGTAAGTGGACATGGTGGAACCGAAACTGAGCTGGTTATTTTGGGTACAAACCATTTGATAACATTATTGAAGATATCTTCCATGACTTTGCAAATAACTGAAAGTAGATTGATGGGGCAGTAGTTGGCCAGGTCAGATCTATCTTGCTTTTTACAGTCAGAACATACCTGGCAAATTTCCACATTGTCGAGAGATGCCAGTTTTTAATACTGGGATAGCTAGCTAGGGGCTCAGCTACTGCTAGAGCACTCATCTTCAATATTATTACTAGAATGTTGTCAGACTCCATAGACTTTGCACTATCCAATTCTTTCAGCTGTTTCTTAATATCATGTAAAGTGAACTGAATTGGCTAAATATTGATATCTTTGATGCTAGAACCTGAGAAGAAGGCCAAGGTGGATAGTCTACTTGACATTTAGCTGAGGATACCAACAAATACTTCAGCCTTGCCTTTTGCACTGCTGTGCTGAATGACTGAAAACCATTGGGCCAGACCTGTGATGGATCTGTCTCAATGGAGGGTACTGGACATAGCCATAAGGGCGATGGCAGTATCTGGGATATTGTCTATAAGGGATGTTACCATAAGCATGATTATCAGGCTGTTGTTTGATGAGACTGTGTGTGACAGACTAACCCAATTGACTGGTCCCAAAGCAGCAGCTGTATCATAAAATTAATCTCCATATATAAGGATAAGAAGGTGGCGCAGTGGCTCAGTGGTTAGCACTGCTGCCTCACAGCACGAGGGATTCGGGTGCAAGTCTATCCTCAGATGAACTCTGTATATTCTCCCTGCGCCTATGTGGGTTTCCTCTGGGTGCTCCAGTTTCATCCCAAAGTTCAAAGATGTGTCGCTTAGAAGGATTCACCATGCTAAATTGTCTAAAGTATCCAGGGATGTGTAGAATAAGTGGATTAGCGTGGGAAATGCAGGGTTACAGGGATAAGGGGATGGGTCTGGGTAGGATATTCTTCTGATGGTCGGTGTGGACTGGATGGGTTGAATGCTTCCAGACTGTGAGCATTCTATGATTCTAAAGGAGGGGGATGGTAATCAGCCCAGATTCCTCCTCCTGAACACAACTATGTCTGCGGGAAGATGGGCATATTAGTGCACCAGATAAGGATCTGCTTCGGCTGTGACATCTCTCAATAATAATTAAAAACCAGTTGTCAAGGCTCATGTGTGCACACATATACACAAACACAAACACACAGACAAACATATATACACATACACACACACACACATACTAACATATACACACCAGTCACTGGTACTTGTGAAAATGTTCTCGAGTGTACATCTCCAAGGAATCCCATTTTGCATAGCAGTGAGTGTGCTGTCAAAATAGTAATAATGAAATTCAACTTTGTTTTGATAATAACAACTTACATTGAAATTTCACCTTTCATCTAATAAAACATCCTAAAGCCCCTCATAAAAGTTATCGAATATGTGACACTACACCACGCAAGGAAATATTACAGTGGGTGACAGAAAGTTTGGTTAAAGTGCTATGTCTAAAATAGGAGAGCGAGGTGGAAATGTTTGATGGGGAAATTCCCATGCTTGGGGGAGTTGAAAGTACCACTGGCGGGGCCATAAAAATCCGTGAGGCAAGGTATCAGAATTGACGGACTGAAGGAGGTTATGGAAATAGGGTGGTGGGAATCGCTGCAGGGATGTGGAAACCAGGGTAAAACTGTTATAATTGAAGAGTTGTGCACCAGGAGCTCAGGTAGATCCACAAACACAAGGGGGTTCGTTGAATTGAACCTCAGTGCGATTTAGACCATGGGTAGTTGAATTACACATTAGCTCATTACCAGGAGTTGGAAAAATAGGAAGTTAACTAGGAAAACATTGGAACAGTCAAGTAAAGAGCTTCTATTCTATTCTAATGAAGGCATGATAAGGAATTCAGCAGTTTTTAGGATCACAGGAAGTAGGTAAGTGGAGGTACCTTTATAACTAAGAAAGAATAACCCATATAGGCACCAGTGAAGATGACTTATTGTCATCATTTTCTGCGCAAGGATCATATGCAAGTAAATGAAAGTTTCTTGAATTCAGTATTTTGATTGGAATCGTTAATGTGTTTTAATTTTTGAACATACCCATTATTGCCAGCAATACCTGCCAGAGTAAATCATCCCACTCTCATTTACACTGTCATTGTACATGGAGACAAGACAAAATCATCCCCTCAGGAAACAAAAATACTTCCTCCATTCCCTTTTAGGCAGCAGCATCGCTTTGAAAATCTTGTGCTAAGATTAATGTTTTGAAAGCCAACCAGTCTGCTGCTAATCAACCATTCTCAGTGGCAGATTAAATGATATTGCAGCAGAAATATTTCTGAGGGTGATGGCTTGAAGTAATGCATCAAGCCAGTGAAAATATGATTTGTTATGAGAAAATTATAATTAAGTGTATAAGTATAATCTTGCTTTGAAATGGTTTTGTTTTTATTACTCTTGTAAATCTGTCCAGGATCAGTATCTTCACTGTGGGAGAGAAACTGCAGAAAGAAGGGGGAACCAGAAAGATAAGAATTATCTGCATGAGTAATCTAATTTGCAGTGACTCTGTATTTCTCAACCTTTAGATCAGTATTAGATGGTTTGTACAAATGAATCTTGTAGCACAAGCAGAATCAGTTTCATTATTTAACTTATTTTGTGCTTATTGAGTTGAGGAGAAATAGAACATTTTTTCATCCAGTGTCATCATCAAATACTTCCCTGTCAGGTGCTGGGATGCAGGATTGAGCTTCCTGTACACTGCCCTAACAACGGATTGCATCTTTCTCTCAGTATCTGCACGTGGGGAAATTGTAATGTATGTACATTGTGAATTAAAAGCATTTGAAATGTATTTGGACACCTCAAAGGCGTGTTGGAAGAATATCTATCAAAGTTTCTCAACATTCCAGTTTGAAAAGTTATACTCTCAGACTGTGCATTGCACACAGAATGCATGTTAAAATGTTAAGACTATTATAATCATAATGAGTGGAACATACTTTATTCGGACAAACCAAATTCTCTTGCATATTCCACAATATTCAAGTTAATGTTTTGTAATGTATCTTGACAAATTTTATCAATGTGTAATTTTTGGCAAAAAATTGCCTACAATACAGGATTCTCAGTGCAACAGCTGACCCGAGTGAAAGATTCCACACATATGTTCCTGCCATTGTCCTCATACTCTCAATTCATGTACCACTCCCACCCACATACACTGTCATACACACCTCCAGTCCAGTCCAAATGGAATTTGCACTTTCCACATTAGGCTCAGCAGTGTGACAGCAAGCCCCTAGGAGACACGCTCATTATTATCATCACTGTATCCTAACATGTGGATAAAGCTATAAAGGTCATATACACTGTCTTAACTTGGGTCACTTGAAGCCTGAGATGCTAATGGAAACATTGCTCTTTGAATTGGAAAGCTTAATGTGAACCCAGAAAGTGATGTGCCTCTTTGTGTAATATACATATACATTAGTCATCTAATTTCTTGTTTTGAGGGATAACATAAGCATTACCTCCTCATATAATGATACCCTGATGGAGCCAAAACCTACTTAAGGCTATTTCCATATTTTGATTATTTAACAAATGTATTACAGCATCAACTGTCACATGGCTGTCAAAGTCTTGCTCTGGCTTCAGGGTAACAGAGTTGCTTGTGCAATGTGACTATACAAACCCCTGGTTCGCAGTTCAAAACTTCACTTGTGACAAGTTCATTCTTTGCAGGTGGGATAGGATAGAAACATTCTTGCCTCCAAATCAATAGGTAGGGTTTTCTTCCAAATATGAGGTCTGATTCCTAATTCCCTGAGGGAATGGTTCATGGCTGGGATTTGCACAGTGGTCCATTCCTGCTCCCTACCTCAACCCCACATCCAACTTAATTGACTCTTCACCGAATTAAAGATGATGTGCAGGTTCTTGAAGCTGGAGGACCAGAGGGAGCAGCAGGCTACAATGTAGGGTTAAGTGAGAGAGAAGACACTTCAAGATGGAGGTGGCCTCTGTCCAAGCTCTTATTCTTTAAGTTTGTAATAGGAGGTGTTGTAGAGCAGCATGTCTGAGTCAGAAACCGTGTTCAAGTCACAGCCCCAGACCTGATGGCCAGGAAAGGTCTGTTCATATCATAGCCGAACTTGCAACCAGCAAATCCTGTCAACATATGCTAAGAAAAGGAGTTAAAAATGGGAGAGATTCCTGGTCAACTAAACAATGGAAAAAAAATCATAGCCTCTACCATCATTAGCTGCAGATGACAACTTGCATGTAAAAGTCAGTGTTGCCACAGCAACTTGATCCTTTTGGGAGGATGTGTGTCATGGTCAATCTGATTGATGCCAACAGCACAGGCTTTCGTCCATGTTCCAGTTGGGGTGGATTCAGCAGCTGCCTCCCTCCCTTACGAGTCGTGGAGGTCGTGTGATATGGGTCGGAACTGCCTTTAAGCAGAGAACCAAAGAAGACAGAGCGTTTGAAAAAACAAATTTAACAGCCGATTCACTACCTGATGGCAGGCTTCTGTGCCCACGCAGGCAGACAGGACTTGGGGCCGGTGTGGAACACTGCCAGACATTCACCTCTGCAACTGGTCTCTGAAAGCCTCCTTTAATTGGCCTCAGTTAGGCTTTTAATCAGCCTGACTGACACGTGTATGTGGATAACCCTGCATGTCTCAATCTCACTGCAGCAAACATGGATCTCAGCCAGGATGGAGCCAAGGAAGCAACATTCCAGCTAGCCAAGGTTTGGTTTCAAGCCCACCTACCCCAGCTCCAGTAATAGTTAAAAATCCAGCCATGCGGATTTAAATCCCCATTTCAGTACATGAACAAATGATGTAGTCTGACACTTCAGAATCTGAGGCAGTGTTGCATCTCAGTGGTTAGCACTGCTGCCTCACAGTACCAGGGACCCGGATTCGATTCCCACCTTGGGCGACTGTGTGTGTGGAGTTTGCACATTCTCCCTGTGTCTGTGTGGGTTTCCTCCCACAATCCAAAGATATGCAGGTCAGGTGAATTGGCCATGGTAAATTTTCCATAGTGTTAGGTGTGTTAATCAGGGATAAATGTAGGGGAAATGGGTCTGGGTGGGTTACTCTTTGGAGGGCAGGTATGGACTTGTTGGACCTACTTCCAAACTTGAGGGAATTTAATTTAATCTGAAGATAATGTTAAACCAATGTAAACATTCTATTACTTTAATGCCTCATTCAAAAAGATTGTTTAGGTACGTTTAATTCACATCTGTTGAAATAACTCCAACGAGGCTGGTATTCTGTCACCTACTCACCCTTTAGTTACATGTTCATAGGACTTGATACAGGTCCGGCTCCCTCAGAGCCAGCTCTCAGAGTGAACAGAATCTCTGATACTTCTGTTTCTATCTGTCAGTCAGGACTCCCTGATTAGACCAGGTTAACAGCCTCAGTCAGGAAACTCATATTCTATGAGGTCCACCTGGGTGACCCCTTGTTACATTCAGTACGTGTTTTGAACAAGAGCAGGAGTTCTCTGCAGGACATGGCCAATTTTTAATCCCAAGACAAAACAGCACTGAAGGAAACATTTAGCAATTAATAGTAACCAATGATTCATAAAGAGGTTCAACTCACCACCATCCTGATCATCTCAGGTGAGAAAATTGGCTGGACTGGGAAACCAGAGTAATCTACCTGCCATCATTTCACAGACATCATTTGCCCCATTCTAGAAGCATTTGGAGGCTTGGATGGAGACCAAGGGGGTGATCTCTGAAAGCCAACCATTTCCCTTGCCTCCAACTTTCCATAACACTTAACCCTACAAAGAAAGAAGTAGCACTTGCCTCCTTGTTGCTAGATTCTCTGAAGAGTAGGCCTAAACCAACCAAAAGCTACTGGCCCCCAATTAGCTGGCAGCTTCTGGTGACAAATGATTCCAATTTTAGGGTCTGCAATATGCTGAGAAACTTGCCTAAGTTCTGCCTGTCAGGTTTGCACAAGTAGTTTGATGCATAAGAGACTGGTGGTGAAGATATGTAACTGAACACACCCACCCTACCCTCACAAATAGTTGCTGAACCAAAATCTTGTGCCCTTTCAACCCTTTTCTCTCTCCACAGATGCTTCCTGACTTCCAGTGTGGCCTGTTTATATTTCAGAATTCCAGCGTTTGCAATCATGCTTTTGAACACGCCCTTAATTGTTCTGCTAACTATTGCTTGAGATTTAGTAAACTAGCTAATGATTATGACATTAGTAAAGGTACTGCACTCTCATGAGAGAGAGGGGGAGACGACTGGAGGTGGTTTATCCTGACAGTCACAACAGCAAGAGGCTGAGGAGATTGCTTCATCTCAGCTGGTACAGGCACTAAAACCATGCTTTTGGCATCACTTTGCATTGCAAACCAACCATCCAGCTACTGAACTAAGTGACCACCACAGCATTATTAATAATGTAATACCTAATTACCATGTATGAAGAGGATCCAGGCATCTTGCATTTCTGAGACAGTAAATAATCAGAATTGCAACCAGCCTTGAAAGCTGAACACATGAGATATAAAGACCTTCCCAGCGTGTGACACTCGAAGATATTTAAGATCATTTGTTCCAGAAGGACCATCATTGATTGAAATAAATGAAGTTACAATGGATTTGCATTCACCTGCTAAAAGCAGACTGAAAATGCGAACTGTCAGTGTATTCACTCAGTACAACGATAGCATGACTTTGTGTTCATTGGATAATCAATCTATGGATTGAATGTTGTCTTTGTTTGTATTAAAGTTTAGTTATACAGGGCTCTGCAGAGCAATGAAAAATGCAATTTCAAAAACTCTCTGTATATAGACACTGGTCACAAGGGTGTCATAGGGTATGAGAGGTTAGCAGTTATGGACTAACAATTCCAAGGTCATGAGCTAAAAACCCATTTTGGTAAATTCCAAAATGGAAATCAATAAATCTGGTAATTTGTGGGTTTGCTTTAGATAAATGGCTATTGTCATTAAAAAAACTGATTCACTATTGTCCTTCAGTGCTGTATGCACACACCCTTACGCAGTGTGGCTTGCAAACAATTTTCGGACAGCAAAGAATGGACAAAAAAAAATGTTGTCAGCCGTACCCACATATATCAGGAACAAATTTAAATAAAATTTCAGGAAGCAGGTTCAATTTAATTTTCACAGGTGCAGCATGTGGCCTATGTGTGACAAGAAGAAGAGTGATAATGTTTTGTGGACATTAATGAGGAAACTTACAGTTACACAACAGAAATGTTACACGCTTAGCAAACCTAGCCGATTTCCCAAGCTACTGAATCATATGCTGCTTCAATCCCACTTTATCCTTTCAAAGTGAGTAGACTCTTTTACAGACACTAAGACGGACTGTAGTAACAAAAAAAAACAACCCTTGTTGCTTTACAGGCATGACAATCACATTAATGAGCACGATCTGGAAGAGCAAACATTGTAACCCAGAATTTTTAAACAGTCAGAATCCTTCCTTCACTGCTCAGTTGCAACTAAATTTAATATCAGCCTCAGCCAATCTGATTTTTATTACTGAATTACCATAGTCTTCAAGCACATCCACATATAAATATGACAAAACAACATTTCACTTAGTATCTTTTCGTGCTTGGATCTTTCTTTATTTCTCTCCTTTTCCTGCTCTATTTAGGTGCAGCCTTACTAATGCACTGGTTTAGCCAACCGATTATTAGAAACTGTGTCTGCTAGTATGAGACAATTAAGCGAATGGAAAGGACAAAAATTCCATGTGAATTACTGGTGTATTTTTGATTCTACTAAACGTCTTTTAGAGTGGCAGTGCAGTGATGGGTTGAATGGTCTCCTGTATATAATCATTCCAGCATTCAGTGATTCTATGTTCTGTCTCAAGTTTTGAAACGCAATTGCCATACAGCTCGAGTTTTAGGCCACTATTCTCATTGTGGTAGGAGTTGTCGGGTCAGACATAAATATTTCAGACATTAAAAGTTTTAGCTAACATTTCCATTTCCAAAAGGTTACATTCTATTGCACACACGGTGGCACAGTGGTTAGCACTGCTGCCTCACAGCGCCTGAAGACCCGGGTTCAATTCCCGACTCAGGCGACTGACTGTGTGGAGTTTGCACGTTCTCCCCGTGTCTGCGTGGGTTTCCTCCGGGTGCTCCGGTTTCCTCCCACAGTCCAAAGATGTGTGGGTCAGGTGAATTGGCCATGCTAAATTGCCCGTAGTGTTAGGTAAGGGGTAATGTAGGGGTATGGGTGGGTTTCGCTTCGGCGGGTCGGTGTGGACTTGTTGGGCCGAAGGGCCTGTTTCCACACTGTAAGTCTAATCTAAACAACACAAAAATAGGTGGAACAGCAGAATGCGAGAGAGAAGCAGTATACAGAGAGATAATGATAGATTACTTAGTAGGCAATAAATTGGCAAATAATGTGAAAAACTGTGAAGTTGTTCATATAGGATGGGAGAACAAAAGGACAGATAATTATTTAAATGGAGATAAACAGCAGAAAGCTGCAATACAAACAGAATTGTGGTTACTCATGCATGAAACATAGAAAGCCACTACTCAGGTATACCAGGGAATCAGGAAGGCAAAAAGAATGTTAGCCCTTATTTCAAGAAGGTTGCAGTATAACAGTGGGGATCTTACTGCAATTGTCCAAAGTGCTAGTGAGACCACATCTATGTACATCACTGTGTATTGTGAGCAGTTTTGGTCCCCTTATTTAAGGAAAGATATTTCATTGGGGGCAGTTCACTGGGATGATCCTTACAACGGAAAGATTGTCTTATGAACAAAGCCTAAGCAGGTTGGGACTCGTCTCACCAGAATTTAGACAAATGCGAGATGATCTTATTGAAACATAGGAGTCAGGGCCAGAGGGCACAGTCTCTGAATAAAGTGGTGCTAATTTAAGACGGAGATGAAGAGGAATTTCTTCTGTAAGACGGTCAATGAGTCTTTGGAATTCCTTGCCACAGAGAACTGTGAGCACAGAATCTTTGTGTATATTTAAGGCTGAGATAGATAAATTTGTGATCAGTAGAGGAATCAAGCGTTAAGGGAAATGCAGGAAAGAAGATATGGAGGAATATCAGATCAGCCATGATCTTATTGGATGGAAGAGCAGGCTTGATGTGCTGAATGTTCCTACTTCCAGAGTCATAGTCATACAGCACAGAAACAGACCCCTCGACCCAACCAGTCCATGCCAACTATAATCCCAAACTAAACTAGTCCCACTTGCATACTCCTGGGCTATATCCCTCCAAACCTTTCCTATTCATGT
The DNA here is from genome assembly GCF_020745735.1 of Hemiscyllium ocellatum. Taxonomy (NCBI): domain Eukaryota; kingdom Metazoa; phylum Chordata; class Chondrichthyes; order Orectolobiformes; family Hemiscylliidae; genus Hemiscyllium; species Hemiscyllium ocellatum. Next base: position 24,006,499 of record NC_083431.1, read on the forward strand.
ACTTATCGAAAAGTCTGTTAAATGTTGCAATTATACTTGGATCCTCAGGAGGTTCATTCCACACGGGTACCACCCTCTGTATTAAAAAAATTGCCCCCATGTCTTTTTTAAATCTCTCTCCTCTTACCTTAAAAATGTGCCCCCTAGTCTTGAAATCTCTTATAGTCTTATTAAATAAATTAACGAGTTGACATTTCCTTCATAGCCCAGCAGGTAAAGATGCAGCCCAATGCAGCAGGATCCCATACTCGATTCCTATTCTGACCTGAAGCAGTTAATCTCTGCCAGTTCCGCAATTACAAAGGGTAAAAAAAAAATCAGTGATATGCACCACTACAACACAATATGAAGATACAATTGTGTTTAATTTTTCTTTCCCCAGTCAATCAGAATACAACAAATGACAATATTTGCTTCTTGCAGCTTGTGATGATGCTACTCCTTTAGCAAGGTTATGCTGTCTTTGGTTTTTTTCAGAGAGGTCGTAAAAGACACAGACTCCAAAAAGTCTATGTTGAAGTGTTTTAGGGACAGTTTCTTGACAACTAACCATTACTACCTCAGGGAAAAGGCTTTCAAATATGATAAAAGTTTGTACAATGAAAGGGAATGCTCTGTTTCCCAGCTCGGCTTTTCACTGGCTTGATTTGGTTTTGGCAGTCTAGCGTCTCTCTGGAAGCAGATAGGCAGTTTTGAAGCTGCTGGATCCAAAGAAGCTGGTTCATGCTGGTGCTCTCTTTCTGACTTCTCTTCTGTAAGACCCTACTATAATGTCCCAAAATCAGACCTCAGTTAAGCTTAGTTTATCCCCATGATGGATGATATAGAAGCATTTAGGGTAGAGAACTTATATTAAAATCAAATCTAAAAGTCCATAACTGTTACTGGATCTCTTTACTTTAGAAAACTCTAGGGAGGCTTGGCAGAATTATTTAAAATAATAAAGGAATTAAAGATTATGCACACATTAACAAATTATTTCTCATAGGCTTCTGCAGGGCCCTTGCTTGTAGTGGGATGCCTCAATGTATTAGATAGGGTAGGACACTGTTCAGAGGGTCAGTTTGGACTTGGTGGGCTAAATGGCCTGTTTCCACACTGTAGAGATTCTGTGATTCACTTTATGCAGATGCTGCCAATTTGGAAATATTTTAGCTCAAAGATATATTTGTGTAGGTTTTCCAAGGAACAGAGTAGGCTGAGGAAAGATTAAATCATTCAGAGGGAAAAGGGGTTTGGGTGGGTTACTCTTCAGAGGGTCGGTGTGGACCTTTTGGACCGAAGGGCCTGTTTCCACACTGTAGGGAAACTAATCTAATCTAAATCTAACCTAAACTAGGGAAAATGAGAGAATATGGATACAAGCTTTGTTAGCTTAGAATTGGTTAGATGCCTGAATGATTGTTGCCCTTTGGAATAGGTAATTACCTTACCCAGTAGTTGCAAATTAGGTGGACAGAATCCTGGATGTTATCAATGTTGTACTTAAATGTTATGTGGAATGTACCTCATGGTCATCATTAGGCTACAGTTTCTTTAAATATGACTTCCCCCTTTCCCACATGGTTACACAACATTTTGGAGGGCTGGAGGGCTGCAGCGCTGCAAGCTTTGTCAATTTGTTGTAACAAGGCTGAATGGGAAAGGAGTCATGCATCAACTAATCTTTCTCAGTTTGTCACTTTGCATACCTGTACATTTGAACCTGTGCCAGTGGAACTGAACAGAGGCAAAGAAATATCATCTTCAGTGGATAGGCAAAAATTGGCAAGACAAGACAGTAAAAAGTACATATAATCTAGCCAAAATAGAATTATTTTCTTAACCTATTTCATAGGTTATTTAACCTTGCCCAAGTATAGAAAATACACTTACATCTGTGCACAATATGTAAAATAACCATTATTCCATGCAGGTTTCCTGCAGTGAAACAACGAACACCATAGCAATATTTAAGTTCTAACAATATGCAAATTGCTGCTGACATGCCTTTGGAATGATCCAGACTGTTACTGAAAATGTAACTTAAGAAGTATTCTGAAGTTATCAAATATTAAATATACAAAGTATGTTGACAGGTTTGTCTAACGGGAAGGTAGTCAAACATGATGGGAAAAGGAATAAAAGAGTACGTTGATGGAGTTTGATGGAGTACAGCGAAATGAGGCTTGTGTGGGGCTCAAATCCATTGAGCTGAATGGCCATTTCTGTGCCATAGATTTTATTATAATGCATACATTCCTTTTAAGAAATAGGTTCCACGTTCATTGCGATCTTTGCAAGTTCCAGATTATTAGCATTATTCCCACAGTTAATGCCCAACTGATTGCAATATACAATATCACACAAAGGAATTTGCAGGTAAATTCCCCACAGAGTAGGGAAGATAGAAGTCAAAACTTAAACCAAGCAGATGGTCACAATTATACAAATAATCATTTACATTCAAACACCATTTCGACAAAGGTCAGTCTATAAAGCAGCATTATTTATTCTGTAACTGTTGGGTTCACATGATAAGAGTGAACTACAAATTACACAGCACCAATGTTCACAGCACTTCAATTTGTCCAGTCAGGAAGCTATATTACAGACAGCCACCAAACTATTTCCAGATTTAAAGCAAGTGTACAACAGTGTAGGGAGACCAGCATAAGGAGACATGCCTTTGTCATGTTTTCATTCTCTTGCTGGCTATACCATGTAAGAGAATTCCTGAAAGAAAAAATTAAGGAAAATCAAGTCAGGACAACAAAACATAACTGGGAGAACAAGAACCCAATTACCTTTATTGAAAAATACTGAGTTTCAAAGTGGTGTCAAATTGGATTGGATCTAGTGAATCAGTGACCTAGAGGCCCACTTGTACAACCATTGAGATAGCTGCTAGCTCTAATCCTGAGCATGAGGTTACACAAGCAAGCTATACATCTCTACTTACACTAACCTGTTCTATATCATTCATAAATACTAGCTGTGGCAATTTTTGTGAACAGAAGTTGTTAATTAATTTCCACCACTCAAACTACAAAAGTCCATACATAAAATATTTAATTCCAGGAATGCTGCAAATAAATTGTAATGCCTACATTAACATAGGACGTAAGTTACTAGGCAAACATTCACGTTAATTAACTAATGTGTGTGTCTCTGATATAAAATGCACATCGGCAAAAAGTGTTTCGTATCAACTCTGAATTGAACTGCAATTTACACCTTTCACAATGTACATTTGGCAACGTTCAGAATCCTCCCAAAAATTATTCAATGCAAAGGTTATGCTCAAAGGCTTTCTATTTATTCTTTATAATATTTGGTCCTTATTGTGCACAATTATTGTTTCTGATTAGGAAAAAAACATCAACTGTCTAAACTGGTGTGGAATTCTTTCGCTAACAATTACCTGCAGCGACAGACACATTCAAAGATTCAATCCCAGGTTGCAAGCCTCTTCCTGCTGGTATCGTCAGCATCGCATGACACAAGCTGCTTACATCATCAGAAAGGCCAAAACCTTCATTTCCTGTAGTTCAGGAGATAAAAACGGTTTCCATGTGTAAAATTAACTGCAACAAACTCAATGTTAAACGCAAAGCAAAAGCTAGTGATTTGGACATGTAAAAACAATGTGGTTGCTTACTGCTCCTGCCTTTCTGAAATCATTGTCTGCAATGTGTAAAGCAGTTTGCAAATCCCAATCATATTGAAAACTGAATTTAATCTGGTCAACACTGACGTCCAGTGACAAAAGCACTCTGTGCTTTGACATGCACTCTGTTCTCTTGCAGCTCATTTCAAAATGTTAAGTGAGTGTAGGCAAGAGTGTGTGTACAATTTTGAAGGCTTCAACAAGGGCCAGTAAATGGCTTTGACATTTTAACTGTAGTTTTGCTGCAACCAGTGTTACATCCATGCATTTGGATATCAAATTGGAACCCAAATCACAACCTAAAATGCTGCTTTTTGGTTGATGTGCAATTATCATAATGTTGGCTCAAACATTCTAGGGAGTATTGTGCTCAGACAGCTGAAGAGCAGAACAATTTGCGCACATCAAACAACTCAGGTCAGGAATACCACAGCCAGCTGCAGAGTAAGGCTCCCTTTACTCATCTCCATTTGTTTATACATCAGAAGCAAATTGCTGCAGTCAGCTCCGATCTTTTCCCTGTAATATTTCATATCAGCACAAGGACAAACATAAAAGAAATCCAAAATTATTTACATTTCCACATTGCTTTCCATATCCGCAATAATTCAAAACACCTCATAAGTCACTTAATTACATTTGTAATATACTAACAGTTGTAATGCAGACAACAGCAGCAGTTACACTGTAAACTAAGATCCCAGAAAAGTTGGAGAAAAAGATCCAGGTACTCTTTCCTGGTGGTGTTGGTTAAAGTATAGAAATTGGCCAAGCCATATGGAGAACTCCCCTGCTTTTCCCCGAATAGTATAATGGGATCTTATAAGTTTACCTGACGAAGCAAATAATTACTTGGTTTAACATCTAATCCAAAATACAGCAGCTCTAAGTATTTAACACTCCTTCAATCCTGTCAGCCTAGATTTTGTGCTCAAGTGGTTTGAGGAAAACAATTATATCAAAGTACATACAGCTGTGACAAGTCAGTTTCATAAAACTGTACATCGAATCAGTGTACACAGAAAGCAAATGGGAACATGAGACTTAGGTATAGGAGTAATCCACTTGACTCCACCAGCCTGCACCACCCTTCACAAGATCATGGGTTTCTGACTATTGTATTAACTCCACTTCCCTGCGTGTCCGCCACATCCTTTGTCACTCACAAATGGCATTTTTTTGTAGTTGCATCACTTTTAAAAAGACATAAATTGTTCATAAAAATTGAACAAAGAAATATTTTATGTACACATTTTCACACAGAGTAATCCTCCGCAGTAGGTATCATTTCATCAGGTTTGAATGTAAAGTCTAAACATTCAATTTATTGCCATACAATTTTAACTACAATTTCTGTCCAACACTTGCAAATTAAGCAGCCATTTTACGCTACCCAGAACCAGGATAGTCCGTTGCCTCCACTGGAATTCTGTACAAGGAATGACTGGTGCAAAGGTAGCCTCTGTAGACTTTCCAATGGTTCCCACTATTTGCCAGCCTTGGGCTGCTTTTGCCTGTGTATAAGTTAAAGAAGACAACAGTGCTATTGTAAAATTATTTAGAAACACTCTGAAGGTAACGTCATAATGTTCAAAGTGTAGATTTCTGTTACCGTTAGTACTCGAGGTAAACAAGAAGTGCAATATATCGTCATAACTTCAAGAACTCCAGCACTAGCTTTGCTCACAGTTGGTGTTAGAGAACAACTGGAAGATAACACAAAGTAAACATTAGCAAAATAAGCAAAAAATATGCAAAGTTTCTCTGGACAATGAATCTCCATTTTGTACATTTTTTCATTTACCAGATATATGATTCACACTTAAAATATACAGCTATTGTCAGCTGTGGTGCTACTGGTTGTACTCTTACCGCTGATTCAGAAGGTTGTGAATTCAAGTCCCACTCCAGGACTGGAGTACAAAAATCAAAACTGATATATCAGTCTAGTACTGGGCTGGGCATTTGAGATAGGAATGAGGAGAAATTTCTTCTCTGAGAGTAGTGACTTTGTAGAATTCTTTACTGCAGAGGGCTAACGAGACTGGATCATTAAGTAGATCAATGCTGGGCCACACAGCTTCTCAAACAGTAAGGGAATCAAGGGTTATAGGGAAAAGGCAGGGAAATGGAGTTGAAGATTTTCAAATCAGCCACGATCTCTTTGAATGGCACAGCAGACTCAATGGGCTGAATGGCCTAGATCTGCTCCTACATCCTATTGTCTTACAGTCTACAGTTCAGATGAGACATTAAATTCATGCCAAATTCTGAAGGGCAAATAAGATTTCATGGCACTATTTTTGAAAAAAGTGTGGTTATCCAAGTAATTCTGGTAATTTTTATCCTCCCACTGACATCAAAGCAATAGGTTTAGTCATGAACAACATGCTGTTTGTCGGAGAGCTTGCTGTGCGCAAATTGGCTGCTGCATTTCCTTTGCTACAGCAGTGACTACGTTTCTAAACTATTTCATTATCCATAAAATGCTTGGGGATTTCCTGTGGTCATGAAGGGCTCTATCTAAAAAAACCTTTCTTTTCTTTTGATTTGCAAGAGTTGATAGCCCTGTGTATAGTCTGCACAATATCTTGCCTGAACTCAATGAATAATGTTCATATAAGCTCAACACCTTCTTGAATGCTGTGTTAAAGGTGACATTAAGAAACGGTGTTGTTCACAACTTCAGAATACCAAAAAAAATGTGCTTCAGAGCTAATGATTTGCTTTTTGAAAAGCAGCATGAGAGCAGGAGAGTGTCCATTAATTATGCTTGAGCTGGGGGATGGGGCAGCATCTTTGAGGCTGAGCTGATGGGCAGAGGCTGGGGGCTCTCTAACTGAGTCTCAGTCTGATAACTACCTCACTTTGAGGAGGGGAGGGGGGGGCGATACGAGTTAAAGCATGACATCACAGATAACAACTACGTTATTGATGCGTGAATATGTTGCATATGTAAGGCTCAACAATAATTTGGCTAATACTGCTAAAGCCCTAAAATTACTAATGTCTGTTGGGAGTAAGGAGTTTTTGAAGTTGTCTAGTGGGTTTAACGACCTTGCAGCTTGTCTGAATGAGCAAATGGATGATGGCACGGGAAGCCTTTCTAGCAGGGGTAGTCAGAAAGGAGTGTAGTGGTAGTAGGCAACAGCATAGTTATGGAGAAAGGTTATGTTTCCTGTAGCTGTAAGTGAGAGTCCAGGCAGTTGTGTTCCCTGCTCACTGTCAGGGTTTGGGATATCTGATTGGGACTGGACACTGATGCCGATGGCATAATTGGAGGAAAGAGATTCTGCTGAGGTAGGTATAATAAATAGTATTATTTATATCATAAATGTATAGTAAATACACAATAATGTGTGTTTGAGCTTTATCTATTACTATCACAAAGACTGGGACCCAAATATTCAACGGCACATGACATGTAGAAATGACAGGAAGCTATGTAAATGTGAAGGGATCTGTTCATTACAGATGCCATTGGAACATTTGAGAGAGATTACCTTGTTTGAACAGATCAGGATGTAAAGTCAGTTTGCGTAAAGGTGAGAAATAATAACTTTAAGAAATCACTCTTGAACGAATGGTACATGCCTCCATCCTGCCCACCCATCGCCCTATGGGACAGGACATAGGAAGAAATATTAGGGGATTGTGAGAAAGGTATAGCACCAATTATGGGAAATTTTAATTCACATCTAGATGGGTTAAACAAATTGCCATTAGCAGCCTGAATGTCATGCACAGTGCTTTTGGGACAGTTTCTGACAGCAACATGTTTTAGAGCCAACTAGAGATCAGTAACCAGACCCAGATTAGATCCAAGATTAGTTACTTATACAGGGGAATTGAGGAAATGAAGACAAAAGTGTCTAAAGTAAATGGAAACTAAATTAAGTTATAGGCCAGAAGAGATATAGTGTCAAAAAAAAAAGTGGCCCTGGAAAAAGCACAGCAGGTCAGGCAGCATCCGAGGAGCAGGAGTGTTGATGTTTTGGGCATAAGCCCTTCATCAGGAAAAAGATTTAGTGGTGGACACTCAATAAGCTATTTCAGAATATGGAGAAAATATACAGTTTTTCAAAAAAAAAGGATTCTAAAGGAAGAGTGCACTAGCTTTGGTGAACTAAGGAAGTTAAAGGTAATAACAAATTGAAAATAAATTCTGCAGAGGTGTGGCAGTTCAGAATATTGAACAGAACACAGCAGACAAAGCATGACTATAAGCTTAATAAGGAAAGAGAAATTAGAGCATAGAAGGAAACTAGCTACAAATATAACAATGGGTAGTCAGAGATTCGAGAGGCGAAATAGGAAGGAACGTGAGAACTGGTCCTCTCAAGAACAATGGAAAATATAGAACGAGCAGTTGAACTGAACCTTTACCTTCTGCCTGTCTTCACTGTGGACCATATGAATGACATTCCAAAAATGATTGTGACTCAAAATGTAAAAGGGAATGAGGAACTTAAACAATTACAATTAGTAGAGAAAGGGTGCTGAAAAAATTCTTACAGCTAAAATCTGACATGTGCCCTGGCCCTGATAGATTTCATCTTAGGGTTTTATCAGACAAGGCTGCTGAGGTAGTAGATGCGTTAGTTTTAATTTTTCTGAATTCTAGAAAATGTCCCGTCAGATTGGAAAAGAGCAAATGTGACTCAACTGTTCAAGAAAGAAGGGTGACAGAAATCAAGAAACTGTAGGCTCGCTAACTTAACATCTGACAGAGAAAATGTTGGAATCGGTTAAAAAAAGGTGATAGCAGCATACTTAGAAAATCTTAATGCAGTCAGGTAGAGTTAACACAATGCTGTGAAAGGGAAATCCCGCTTCACTAATTCTTTTTGAGTTTTTTGAGAAAGCTACAAGCAATACAGATAAAAGTGAATCAACTGTGCTTAGCTTTCTATGAAGTATGTGACAAGGTGCAACATCAAAGGTTCCTACACAAACTAAGCGCTCATTGTGTATGGAGTAAAGTATTGGCAAGAATAGAGGAATGCTTGGCTAATAGAAAGCAGCGTATGGGCAAAAATGGGTCATTTTCAAGTTGGCAAGATGCAACGAATGGAATGCCACAATGATCATTGCTGGGGTCTCAACTATTTACAGTCTTTATCAAAGATTAGATTTAAATTAGATTAGATTAGACTTACAGTGTGGAAACAGGCCCTTCGGCCCAACAAGTCCACACCGACCCGCCGAAGCGAAACCCACCCATACCCCTACCTTTACTCCTTACCTAACACTATGGGCAATTTAGCATGGCCAATTCACCTGACCCGCACATCTTTGGACTGTGGGAGGAAACCGGAGCACCCGGAGGAAACCCACGCAGACACGGGGAGAACGTGCAAACTCCACACAGTCTGTCGCCTGAGTCGGGATATGAACCCGGGTCTCAGGCACTGTGAGGCAGCAGTGCTAACCACTGTGCCACCGTGCCGCCCACAACAGGCACTTCGGCCCAACAAGTCCACACCGACCCGCCACCCACACCCCTAACCTAACACTACAGGCATCTTTGGACTGTGGGAGGAAACCCACGCAGACACGGGGAGAACGTGCAAACTCCACACAGTCTGTCGCCTGAGTCAGGATATGAACCCGGGTCTCAGGCACTGTGAGGCAGCAGTGCTAACCACTGTGCCACCGTGCCGCCCACAACAGGCACTTCGGCCCAACAAGTCCACACCGACCCGCCACCCACACCCCTAACCTAACACTACAGGCATCTTTGGACTGTGGGAGGAAACCCACGCAGACACGGGGAGAACGTGCAAACTCCACACACTCTGTCGTCTGAGTCGGGAATTGAACCCGGCTCTCAAGTGCTGTGAGGTAGCAGTGCTAACCACTGTGCCACCGTGCCGCTATTCTTAAGAGTTGGATGAAGGGAGCAAATGTACAATAACTAAACTTGCTAATGACATAAACAAGGATAGGAGAGAGAGTTGGGACGAGTACATTGCTAAGGGATATAGTTAGTGACTAAGCAAAACTCTGAAGGTGGTTTATAATGTGGGAAAAGGTCCATTCTGTCAGGAAATTTAGAAGCAACAAATTATATACATAGAGAGATTGCAGTACTCTGAGGTACAAAGAACTGTGTGTGTCTAGGTAAATTAATCATAACAAAGTTGCTATGCAAGTGATCCAGAAAGCAAATGGCACATTGTTATTTATTGCAAGGGGAAAGTAATCTCAAAGTTTTACTACAGTTGTCTATGGCATTGGTGAGACATCGGCAATATTTGCAGAGTTTTGATTTCCTTATTTATGGAGGTCAGTAAATGCATTAAAAGCAGTTCAGAGAAGCTTCATCCAGCTAGTTCACTGATTCTTGAAATTGGAAGCAGAGGTGTGGTTGGGTTGCCTTATGAGGGAAGGACCCTACCACTGACACCCTCCTTCGACTGACTGAACTGGTCCACACCCTGAATAACTTCTCTTTTCAATCCTCCCACTTCCTCCAAACTAAAGGAGTTGCCATGGGCACCCGCATGGGCCCCAGCTATGCCTGCCTCTTCGTAGGATATGTGGAACAGTCCATCTTCCGCAACTACACTGGCACCACCCCCCACCTTTTCCTCCGCTACATCGATGACTGTATCGGCGCTGCCTCGTGCTCCCACGAGGAGGTTGAACAGTTCATCAACTTTACTAACACCTTCCATCCCGACCTGAAATTCACCTGGACTGTCTCAGACTCCTCCCTCCCCTTCCTAGACCTTTCCATCTCTATCTCGGGCGACCGACTCAACACAGATATCGACTATAAACCGACTGACTCCCACAGCTACCTGGACTACACCTCCTCCCACCCTGCCCCCTGCAAAAACTCCATCCCATATTCCCAATTCCTTCGTCTCCGCCGCATCTGCTCCCAGGAGGACCAGTTCCAACACCACACAGCCCAGATGGCCTCCTTCTTCAAGGACCGCAGATTCCCCCCAGACGTGATCGATGATGCCCTCCACCGCATCTCCTCCACTTCCCGCTCCTCCGCCCGCCACCAAGACAGAACCCCACTGGTTCTCACCTACCACCCCACCAACCTCCGCATACAACGTATCATCCGCCATCATTTCCGCCACCTCCAAACGGACCCCACCACCAAGGATATATTTCCCTCCCCTCCCCTATCAGCGTTCCGCAAGGACCACTCCCTTTGTGACTCCCTCCCACACCCCCCACCAACCAACCTCCACCCCCGGTACCTTCCCCTGCAACCGCAGGAAATGTAAAACTTGCGCCCACACCTCCACACTCACTTCCCTCCAAGGCCCCAAGGGATCCTTCCATATCCGCCACAAGTTCACCTGTACCTCCACACACATCATCTATTGCATCCGCTGCACCCGATGTGGCCTCCTCTATATTGGGGAGACAGGCCGCTTACTTGCGGAACGCTTCAGAGAACACCTCTGGGCCGCCCGGACCAACCAACCCAACCACCCCGTGGCTCAACACTTTAACTCTCCCTCCCACTCCACCGAGGACATGCAGGTCCTTGGATTCCTCCACCGGCAGAACATAACAACACGACGACTGGAGGAGGAGCGCCTCATCTTCCGCCTGGGAACCCTCCAACCACAAGGTATGAATTCAGATTTCTCCAGTTTCCTCATTTCCCCTCCCCCCACCTTGTCTCAGTCGGTTCCCTCAACTCAGCACCGCCCTCCTAACCTGCAATCTCCTTACTGACCTCTCCGCCCCCACCCCACTCCGGCCTATCACCCTCACCTTGACCTCCTTCTACCTATCCCACCTCCATCGCCCCTCCCCCAAGTCCCTCCTCCCTACCTTTTATCTTAGCCTGCTTGGCTACTCTCTCTCATTCCTGATGAAGGGCTTATGCTCGAAACGTCGAATTCCCTATTCCTGAGATGCTGCCTAACCTGCTGTGCTTTAACCAGCAACACATTTTCAAGCTGTGCCTGCATCCATTACAGTTTTGAAGATCAAGTGGTGATCTTATCGAAACACACAGGATCGGGTAGGGACTTGACAGGGTCAATGCAGAAAAGATGCTTCCCATTGTGAGAAAGATAAGAAATAAAAGACATACTTTAAAAGCAAATGGTCTACCATTTCAGGTATAGTTAAGGGAGATTTCTTTCTCTGAGGGATGTGACTGTTTGGAATTCTCTTCCCCAGAGAGCGCTGGATGCAATGCGACTTAATACCTTTAAGGCAGAGGTGAACAGGTTCTTCCTGAACATGGGAGTCAAAGGTTATTGGCTTTAGGCAGGAATGTTGATTTGAATTCACAATCAGACCAGCCTTCAACTGACTGAATGTTGGAGCAAGCAAGAGAGGCTGAATGGCTTACCTCTGTTTCTAATTCGTGCTCGTGTATACTGAAGTTGGTATGTGTGCACAGCAAGATCCCACAAACCACATTGAGATGGATGAAATTATGAGTTAATCTGTTTTCATGACAACAGTTGTGGGACATTATATTATTTGGAAATCTGGGAGATTTGGAAAAGCAAGGACTAATTAGGGATACTCAACATGGCTTTACACATGGGAAACTGTGTCTCACTAACTTGGTTGAATTTTTTGAAGAAGTGACAAAGATTATCGATGAAGGCAGTGCAGTCAACATTGTCTATACATTCTTCAGCAAAGTGTCTGTCAAGGTTCCACACAGTAGACTGGTTAGTAATGATAGATCACATGGGATCTGGGGGACCTAGCTAGTTGGATATAAAATTGGCTTGAAGGTAAGAAACAGAGAGTAGTGATAGAGGATTGCTTTTCTGACTAGAGGCTTGTGACTAGCAGCGTGCTGTACAGATCATTCTGGGTCCACTGCTTTTCATTATTTATATAAATGATTTGGATGTGAATGCAGGAGATATGGTTAGTAAGTTTGCAGATGACACCAAAATAGCTGGTATAGTGGACAGTGAAGAACATTAAGTCAAAGTACAATGAGACCTTGACCAGATGGGCCAGTAGATCGAAGAATGGAAGTTCGAGTTTAATTTTGATCAATGTGAGGAGATGCGTTTTGGCAAGGCAAACCAGGGCAGGACTTATACAGTTAATGGTCGGGCCCTGGGCAGTGTTGCTGAACAAAAAGACCTAGGGATGCAGGTGCATAGTTCCCTGAAAGTGGAGTCATAGGTAGACAGGATAGTGAAGAAAGTGTTTGGCACACTTGCCTTCATTGGTTAGAACACTGAGTATAGGAGTTGGGATGTCATGTTACAGCTGTACAGGACATTGGTAAGGCCACTTTTGGAATTCTGCATACAATTCTGGTCACCCTTCTATAGGAAAAATGTTGTTAAGCTTGAGAGGGTGCTGAAAACATTTACAAGGATATTGCCAGGACCGAAGGATTTGAATTATTGGGAGAGGCTCAATTGGCTGGGGCTTTTTTTCCCTGGAGAGTCAGAGATGTGACCACAGAGCTTTATAAAATCATGAGGTGCATGGGTAGGGTGACTAGCCAAGGTCTTTTTCCTATGGTGGGGGAGTCCAATACTAGAGGGCATAGGTTTGAGGTGAGAGGGGGAAGATTTAAAAAGGACCAGAAGGGTAACTGTTTCATGTTGAGACGGGTACAATTACAACATTTAAAAGGCACCTGGATGGGTATACGAACAGGAAGGGTTTACAGGGAATGCTGGCCAAATGCTGGCAAATGGGATAAGGTCTGGTCAGCACGGACGAGTTGGACCGAAGGGTCTCTTTGCGTACTGTGTGATTCTATTCCTTAAAAGGCTGTATGACATTTTCCATATCTGTGATGCCTCAGTTTTACACTTCATCGCAGATATAACATTTCTGATACTGTGGTATTCCCTCCATATTACACTCAAGTGGTTTTCCAGATGACATGGTTAAGTCCTGCAATGGGACTTGAGTCTACATCTTTCAAATCTAGAGGCAAGAGTATTTTCAGTGAGAATAGTTGCCACTTTGTTAGCAGTAAATGGATCAATACAACATGTTCAAAATTACCAGCCAAACACTTCAGGGGAACAGATTTTATTCAGTTTATGGCCATAAATCCGTCTCCTGTTGAGACCAGTCCTGGTCATATCACAATGCAAATTATATTATAACAATGCAACATACCAAAATAAATATGTTTTAGAATGAGTATAATAATTTCCTGAAAATATTTTCAATTAATGACTTCTATAATACCAATAACACGTGGACATGGTTTAAATAAAACGGTATCAGTTGCTGACATCACTGTGATTCATCGCAGGTCAATCATTTCAAAATATCTCCACCAATTTAATTTTTTTCACTAACACTCACTCAACACAAAAAAATGACATTCATGCAGATGGATACCAGACCAGCCCTGAGAACTCAAATTCAAAAACAATTTTGCTCCTAATTCATTTGTAGATTTTCAATGACAAAGAAAATTGTTTACCTGACCTCACTGTTACAAAGTATACATGGACACCCCCAAAATGGGACAATGCCACCTTGACAACAAGTCTTCCCAGTTATAGTCCATTGTTATTACAAATTTATATCCGTAAAGGAATTGGTGGAACAAAACGCCAGTGCGGCCACACTTGGAATATTGTGTACAGTTCTGGTCTCCATATTTCGGGAAGGATGTGGAAGCATTGGAAAAGGTGCAGAGGAGATTTACTAGGATGTTGCCTGGTCTGAAGGGAAGGTCTTACGAGGAAAGGCTGAGAAACTGGGTCTGTTCTCATTGGAAATAAGAACACTCAGAGGGGATTTGATAGAGACATACAAGATGATCAGTGGATTAGATAGGGTGGACAGCAAAAGTCTTTTTCCTAGGATGACGACGTCAGCTTGTACGAGGGAGCGTAACTACAAATTGAGGGGTGATAGATTTAAGACAGATGTCAGAGGCAGGTTATCTACGCAGAGAGTGGTAAGGGCATGGAATGTGCTACCTGCTAATGTGGTCAACTCAGCCATATTAGGGAGATGTAAACAATCCTTAGATAAGCACATGGATGATAATGGGATAGTGTAGGGGGACGAGCTGAGAATAGTTCACAGGTCGGTACAACATCGAGGGCCGAAGGGCCTGTTCTGCACTGTATTGTTCTGTTTTATGATCTATATTCCTTAAATAACTTTTGAACCAGTCTAGTCGGCAAAGGAGGTTGGAGAAGAAGCCTTTTTTACTTAATAAACAGGGTTTGAGTGCCACCTGCTGGACAATTTTTGTGAAAGCAGACACAGCATTTACAACATATACATCAAAAACTAATGAGATGCTTATTGGTATAATTTATAAAAGATCTAAACATCTGTTTTCTTTCAAAAAGCTATTCTTGTGATAAAAGTACTATAGATACTCTGAGTAAATAACTAATTTAAAATACCCTATCCCAAGATTACTCTTGATTTAACATTTATTCACAACAGTTGAATGAATCGCAGAGATGTCAAAACCGAAGGATCCATTTAAAAGATCATCATTCCTCCTGGCACTAAAGCTTTATGCTTCCATCTTCGGTCGCCCAATTAAACAAGAATTTGATTTATTAATGCTTGGTATCATTTATTTTGTGACAATCTTTAAATGCCAATTACATTTCACAGATTGTGTTAAACAGCGATTTAAAACGTAATACACCCAAGGCTAATCAATGGTTAACTTCAAATACAAGGGCTCATAGTTACCTGTTGTGCTGACTTACAAGAACAAGATCCACTCCAAGAAAGTAAGCTGAACGAAGCACAGCTCCCAAGTTCATGGGATCCTGGATTCCTTCCAATGCCAGCCACAAAATCGGTTTGTCACTGTGTTCAAACTCAGAACCATCATTATCTGTTGAAGAGCATTGATCATATTTCACATAGTCCAGAGGTGTCACCTCAAGACAAATACCTTGGTGAACATGGTTCTCACATAACCTGTCAAGAACCTTTCTCATCACCTGATGTACTGGCACTCCGATTTCCCTTACTCGCTGATAGATTTGCTGCATTTCAGCTCGCTGACTTCGATTTTCTTTCACAAACAGTCTGAAAATCTTTCTACGCAATTGGGCAAGGGCCAAGTTACAAGGTGCAATGCCAAACAATATCTCTGAATTTGGCTCTCTTTCAATGAATGGAGAAATCTTTGACATTTTTCTTTTTGTAAAATCATCATTTCTAAGGTTGAGAAATTCCAAGTTGCGGACATGACTAGGTTTCAAGTTCAATTGTGTACGTATGACTTTAGAAGGGTTTTGAGGTGGCAAAATAAAACTAGCATTATTTCGTTTTCTTGAAGTTCCAGTGGAAAGATTCATTGCTGGTCTTTTTATCATTTTCAATGTAGCAGACCTGTGGAAGTTCTTTGGGAACTCAGTTAATCTCTCTGCATTACCTTTAACATCCAAGTCTGCCTTATTGAAGTCGTGTTCATGACTCTTACTTGACTTTAATGCCTTCTCAGATTTAACTGTGGGCTTCTGTTTGACTGATGTACTGTCGTTGGTTATTTCCCTTTTGCAGCTACGACGACGAACAAACCGTAACCATGAAAACTGCCTGAGACTCCTCCTCAGGCGCCTGGCAGCTTCGTTTGACATAACAGATAACATTGCTGCCTGTTTTAAAAACTCCACCTGTCAAAAGCAAATTGTTTCTGTCAAGCCACTATATATACAGATACTCTTTGCTGAAAGAACAGTGACAGCCCAGTAAGTAAATGCATCACTAAATGTAGTACCCAAATCATATTATCTAGAAGGCCCAAGGTTTGATTTCTTGTCTGTGCAGACAATTCATTTCAACCAGTAATTTGGATGTAGCAAGCTGACTCATGCTATTAGCTGGGAAGGGTAAAGTGGCTAGTTACCATTCCAATGACAATTTAGTGCTTGGTGCTACCCAAAGTACACAGAGAGAGAATTTTAGGTGGGAATGAAGTCTTGCTTTGCATACAATGCCTAAAAAAGTAAAATACCCTCAAAATAGTTACTAGTCTGCCACATAAAGTAGCAACCAAGAAAGCAATTGGTACTCAGGGATTGCCCTCCAATGTCAATCAGGGCAGATTAACATTGCAACAGAGTTGTTTTTCTCAGGGGGAAGCAGAGAAAGAAAGAAGAGAGTTTAGATTCCAAATAAGAATGACAATATACCATAAGAAAATACAAAACAGGACCAAGAGCAACCATCAGCCACTTGAGTCTGTCCTGCCATTCAATAAAATCACTGTTGATCTTCTATCACAATGCTACTTTCCCACCTGATCCACATATCCATCTGTTCGCTTGTATCCAAAAATCTATTGCTTTCAACAATAAATATACTCAATAAGTGAGCATTCATAGACCATTGGGATAGGACATTTCGAAAATTCACAACCATCTGAGTAAATAATGGCTAACCCTAAATAGGAAACTCTTTATTCTGAAACTATGCACTCTGTTTCCAGACACTTTAACATCAAAAACAGCTCTCGATTCTTTGTATATTTGACTGAGGTCACCTCACAATCTTCCAAACTGAGAATGTTGGCTCATTCATCATACCAAAGTCAATAATCTCACATTGCCCACATTCATCTCCACTTACTACCTCTTGCCCATACACAATATCTGTCCATAAGCCCTTTCAAACACTTTGTGTAGGACTGTCATTCCCAAGGCTGGTCAAGTAGGGCAATTTTCCTGACAGATCTGATTTTAAGTCTAGGGATTGAGGGGTAGTGCAAGAATGCAACAGATTTAAGCCCCCTGACCCAGGTGGTCACAAAGACAACTAAGTCTGAAAGTGTGTTTCTCTTAAATATTAAGTCCTTTAGCTCTCATTAATCCCTCCACCCATTTCCCATCCTAACCTGATAATCTGTCAATTTAATATTCTAACCAACACCAGGCCATTTTGCACCCCATTCTATTTCAGATAATGATTGCTTTCCACAATATAGGATCAATAATGGAAGAATGATACCTTCAAGAGTACGGTCAACAAACAGCTAGAACAACTTGTTTTTCCAACTCTCATTGATACAGGCAGCATTTGTTTTTATTTAGATGCCAAGGCTTTTTAAAAATTAATTTAATTAGTATTTTGGTTACTGACATGGGCAGACTGTTTTTATTTTATATTTTAAAAGGGCTGAGAATTCAAACAACTGATTGGTGGCTCAAGAACAGATGCAGTTAAAATGAGACAAACTCTAAGGAGGTTTTGCTGTCAACTGCAAAATGGGTTGGCAGAGGCAGTGGTGACAGTGGCTGGTGATGATCCTGAAATTTGACAAAAGTTTCCTTGACAATGGAGGAGATTAGATTAGATTAGACTTACAGTGTGGAAACAGGCCCTTCGGCCCAACAAGTCCACACCGACCCGCCGAAGCGAAACCCACCCAGACCCCTACATTACCCCTTACCTAACACTACGGGCAATTTAGCATGGCCAATTCACCTGATGTGCAGATCTGGGGCCATGCACATCAGAAATGGAACAGTCTGGCTTAGCCCAAAAAGGCTCAAAGAATGATTGAATTAGCATTGACAGAATGTCATTCAGGAAAAGAGGGAAGTTTAAAACAATGGTTTTGATTTTTTTCAGGTGTTGGAGAAAATTCTGGCCTATTCAAGTCTTGGCAGTGGATAACCAGTCTGAAAACAAAGAGGGAGTGGAGGGGGTTTGCACTTGGTGGAGGTTAGGTAGAATTTTTTTTAGATTAGATTACTTACAGTGTGGAAACAGGCCCTTCGGCCTAACAAGTCCACATCGACCCGCCAAAGCGCAACCCACCCATACCCCTACATTTACCCCTTACCTAACACTACAGGCAATTTAGCATGGCCAATTCACCTGACCCACACATCTTTGGACTGTGGGAGGAAACCGGAGCACCCGGCGGAAACCCACGCAGACACGGGGAGAATGTGCAAACTCCACACAGTCAGTCACCTGAGTCGGGAATTGAACCCGGGTCTCTGGCGCTGTGAGGCAGCAGTGCTAACCACTGTGCCACCGTGCCGCCCCTAATTGTGTGTCACCAGTATATAGTTGTAAATTAACCTGATGTATTTGCATAATGTAGGAATGTAGAGGAGGAAAAGGGAGAGCTAGATTCATGGCAAACTCCAGAGAAAGTGTGGGTGTGGGAAAAGGAGCTAACACAGGAAATTCTCCACATATAATTAGATGGCCAAAACGGTAAAGAAAGGAAAGGCAGTGGAACTGAGCTGTCCAATAGATGATGCACTGTGCTCTCAACCATTTCAAAGGCTGAACAGAGGTGAAGAAGAATAGGAGGAGACAGTGCACGTAGCACAGTAACAACCAGATGATAACTTTTGATTTTGTTCGGGGTCATTTTAGTGCTGTAAAGAAAGGCAGGTGCAGGTTTGGGAGGTGCTAAAAACTGCATCCTTAAGTCATAATGATCTACAGCTCAGAAAAAGGCCCTTTAATCCTTTGTGTCCGTGCCAGTCAAAAACAACTACCGAACAATTCTATCCCATTTTCCAGCACTCGACCCAAAGCCTTGTATGCTTTGGCATCACAAACGCACATCTAAGTACTTATTAAACATTGACGGTTTTGCCTCTATCATACTTACAGGCTGTAAATTCCAGATTCCCACCACCCACTAGGTGAAAAAAAATTCCTCACATCTCCTCTAAACCTTTTAAGACGATAACAAACAGGAACAGAAGTTAGGCCATTCAGCCCATCGAGTCTGCTCCACTATTCAATCATGGTTGATATGTTTCTCAACCCCACACTCCTACTTTCTCCCTTGATTCCCTTACCTTTAAACTACACCCTGGTTAATGACTCCTCCACCAAAGAGAAAAGTTTCTTTCTGTATATCCTATCTAAATCCTTCAAAATTTTACACATTTCAATGATATCCTCCTCAATCACCTCTGCAAAGAAACCAACCCCAGTCTGTCCAATCTCTTCATAACTGAAACTCTCCAGCCCAACATTTTGTTAAATCTCCTTTAGTCCAGTGCCTTCCTCTCCTCACGTTCCTCCAATAATGTTCATTCCAGAACTGCACATAACACTCTAGCTCTAGTTTTCTAGAATTCCAGCATAACCTCCCAGCTCTTAAACTCTTATGCCTTGGCTAATAAAGGCAAGTATACTAACTGCCTTCTTAACCACTTTATCCACCTATCTTAACACATTAAAGGGACCGGTGTATACACACAAACCCCAAAGTCACTTAATCATTGGTACTTCCTAGAGTTCAAACATTCATTGTGTATCCCTTTGCTTTGGTTGTTCTGTCCAAGTGCATTACCTCACATTTACCCCGTTTTCCACTGATTAGCCTATATTTTCCTATAACCTCATTATTAAGCAACCCACCAGTTTTTGCATCATCTGCAAAATTACTGATCTCGAAAGAAACAGGAGATTGGAGAAGTTGGGAAATGGGATACTTTACATATCATCTTGTTTACACATGACATGAAGACAGCATCTGCCAACTGCAGAAAACCCAAAGAACCAGGGCAACACTGGTTTTTCGTGAGGCATCCCGATAACTTTGTCAAAATAGATCACATGTCCTGGCTTTCCGCCTTTTTCTCAATATAAACTGGGCATGGGAGACAGAAATCTATGTCAAACTCTGTCCTTCTTCCCATAACCACTGATCACATTGTGTGTGGCAGACCTTTATCAACCTCCTGAGCTTTTCAAGAGGAGCCACCGCAAGTTTTTCGTTGCCCACAGTTTGATTGTGGACGATGCCTCTTAAAACATTCACTGTAATAGGAGTGCCAACTTTTGCTGGGTAAATCCTAGCGATGTCAACACATGGCTTTCCACTGCCTGTCCCACAGACTCCTGCTATTACTCAAACAACATGTTGATCGTTAAAAATCACACAACATCAGGTTACAGTCCAACAGGTTTATTTGGAAGCACTAGTTTTCGGAGTGCTGCTCCTTCACCGGATGTTCGGCACCTGATAAAGGAGCGTCGCTCCGAAAACTAGTGCTTCCAAATAAACCTGTTGGACTATAACCTGGTGTTGTGTGATGTTTAAGCTTTGTGCACCCTAGTCCAAGACTGGCATCTCCAAATCATAACACGTTAATCAACCCAGACTCTGACCTTGGAGATATTTTCTCATGAACCCAGGAACAGGTGGGGCTTGAACCTAGGATTCCTGGCTCAGAGGCAGGTACACTACCACTGCGCTGCAACATCCCTCAATGTTGACTATTGAAAATCTGGTTAATTATCCAGAACAGGACAGCAAGGTAACGGTGTTCGTAGGCGATAAAGACATTAATTAATTAATAAATTATACATCCGGTGAAGTCAGCAGCTGCAGTAAAATGCAAAGGCCTGAACTTACTATTTAAATGTTTGTGGGGGTTAGGGAACACTTTAGTTCCGCCACCCAGTCCACGAGGATTGATCAAGCTGCTCCTCCGGCCGTTGGCCGACTCCCGCTCTCTCGGAGAAACCGCCCGCCCTCCAGCGCCATAACTTAGAGCCAGCTCCGGGGATGCACACGGCCCTCACTCTCTGCAGCCACGTGACATTCTCCACCATTACTCCCCTCGGCCCTAGTTACCTAGCAACCATCCCGGACCGCGACCGGAACCGGAAATTCCGCTACTGACACCGCGCAACCCGGAAATCACCTTCTTAACACCCTGCTACTCTCAGCGCCTTCCATGTGGCTGGAATGTTCCCCACTCCACTTCGGTTCGGTTCAGATGTTGAGCTGGGCCCATCGCTGAAGATTTGAAATTTTCTACACTTTTTTTGGTTTGTACAAAATTAAAAATCACAACAGCAGGTTATAGTCCAACAAGTTTAATTGGAAGCACTAGCTTTCGGAGTGCCGCTCCTTCATCAGGTGGTTGTGGAGGACACAATTCTAAGACTCAGAATTTATAGCAGAAGTTTAGTGTAATGTAACTGAAATTATACATTGAAATTATACCTTGATTGTCTGTTGAATCTTTCATCTGTTCAAATACCATGATACTTTCACTTCTTAGCTAACACCACTTGTTAGTTTACCCGAGGAAAAAAAAACTTTTTTAAAAAAAAGTTTTGTGATTTACACATGAAAGTGAAACTATCATGGTATTCCAACGGATGAAAAACGTAACAAACAAGGTATTTTTCAATGTATAATTTCAGTTACATCACACTGTAAACTTTTGCTATAAAGTCTGTCTTACAATTGTGTCCTCCCACAACCACCTGATGAAGAAGCAGCACTCCAAATGCTAGTGTTTCCAATTAACCTGGTATTGTATGTGATTTTTAACTTTGTACACCCCAATCCAACACCAGCATCTCCAAATCTTTTGATTTGATATTTTCCTCATTGAAGGTACTGAAATGTTGGCCCTGCATATACGTCCCTACAGTGACACATCCCACTTAGCTATATCCAGTTTAAGCACTGCACCAAACCAAAAGGTAGATTTTTTTTAAAAATCGACCTGTTCAGACATCCTCTGACAACTGGGACCCAAGTGCCCCTCAGAAAAGGATTCAGTGCTTTCCCCACAGTTTGTATCCAGGCATTATGGATTATAATGGTACTCCCTTTTCAACCCATTAGAATCAAAAGACATACAGCACGGAGAAAGGCCCTTCGGCCCAACCAGTCCATGCCGAACATGATCCCAAACTAAACCAATCCCACCTGCCTGCTCCTGGCACTACCTATCCAAAATGTCTTTTAAACATTGCAATTGTACCCACACCCACTGTTTTCTCAGGATGTTCATTCCGCACAAATCATCCTGTGTTAAAAAAAAGCCTCATGTCTTTAAATCTCTCGCCTCACCTTAGAAATCTGACCCTTAAGTCTTGAAATTCCCCGTCCTACGAAAAAGACAACTACCATTAACTACCTACACCTCATGACAAGGTTTGAGAAGATTCGTAGCTCAGGTTGGAGGTTCAGGTTGAGGTTTGCTCGCTGAGCTAGAAGGTTCATTTCCAGACGTTTCATCACCCTACTAGGTAACATCTTCAGTGGGCCTCCAGGCAAAGCTTTGCCCAGGGGCCACTGATGATGTCTGCTGAAAATGTGTTGCTGGTCAAAGCACAGCAGGCCAGGCAGCATCTCAGGAATAGAGAATTCGACGTTTCGAGCATAAGCCCTTCATTCCTGATGAAGGGCTTATGCTCGAAACGTCGAATTCTCTATTCCTGAGATGCTGCCTGGCCTGCTGTGCTTTGACCAGCAACACATTTTCAGCTGTGATCTCCAGCATCTGCAGACCTCATTTTTTACCCACTGATGCTGTTACTAGTAAGGTGACGAAACGTCTGGAAATGAACCTTGGCAGCTCAGTGAGCAAATCTGCTTCCAATATCTACATCTCATTTTATAAATTATCAGATCATCTCTCAACCTCCTATTCTCCAATGAAAAACATCTCAGGCGAAAGTAAGGACAGCAGATGCTGGACATCAGAGTCAAAATTAGAGTGGGTCTGGAAAAGCATAGCAGGTCAGGCAGCATTCAAGGAGCAGGAAAATCGACATTTCAGGCAAAAACCCTTCATCAGGAACAAAGCTGAGCGCCTCCAGGGTGCAGAGAAATGGGAGGTGGGTGGGGCTGGGGAAAGGTAGCTAAGAGTACAATAGGTGGGATGGAGGTGGGGATGAAGGTGATAGGTTGGAGAGGAGGGTGGAGCGGATAGGTGGGAAGGAAGATTGGCCGGTAGGACAAGTCACGAGGATGGTGCTGAGCTGGCAGGTTGGAACTGGGGTAAGGTTGGGGAGGGGGAGGGGGAGGGGGGAGTTGAAATGAGGAAACTGGTGAAGTCCACATTGATGCCCTGGGGTTGAAGTGTTCCAAGGTGGAAGATGAGGCGTTCTTCTTCCAGGCATCAGGCAGTGAGAGTGTGGTGGTGGAGGAGGCCCAGGACCTGCATGTTCTCAGCAGAGTGGGAGGGGGAGTTGAAATGTTCGGTGGGGTTAATTGGTGCGGGTGTCCTGCAAGATACAATAAATTACATTTGTGAATGTGCAGGTGAAACTTTGTGGATGTGGAAGGCTCCTTTGGGGCCTTGGATGGAGGTGGGGGGGGGGGGGGGGGGGGCGGTGAGAGGTGTTGCAATTCCTGCAGTGGCAGGGGAAGGTGGGTTGTTGGGGGTCATGGATCTGACCAGGTAGTCACAGAGGGAACGGTCTTTGCTGAAAGCGGATAGGGGTGGGAAGAGAAATATCTCTCTGGTGGTGGGGTCCGTTTGTAGGTGACAAAATTGTCAGTGGATGATGCGGTTTATGCCAAGGTTGGTGGGGTGAAAGATGAGGACCAAGGGGTTCTGTTCTTGTTGCCGTTGGAGAGGTGGGGTTTGAGGGCAGAGGTGGGGTTTGAGGGCAGAGGTATGGGATGTGGATGAGATGCATTGGAGGGCATCGTCAACCATGTGGGAGGGGAAATTACAGTCTTTAAATAAGGAGGCCATCTGGTGTGTTCTCTGGTGGAACTGGTCCTCCTGGGAGCAGATACGACAGAGGCAGAGGAATTGGGAATACGGGATAGAATTTTTGCAGGAGGTAGAGTGGGAAGAGGTGTAATCCAGGTAGCTGTGGGAGTCAGTGGGTTTGTAAAAAACAGTCGTCAGTGTTGAGTCAGTCGTCAATGATGGAGAGGTCCAGGAAGGTGAGGCAGGTGTCAGAGATGGTCCAGGTGAAGTTAAGGTTGGGGTGGAATGTGTTGAAGTTGATGAACTGCTCAACCACCTTGCAGGAGCACAAAGTGGCATTGATGCAGTCATTAGTGTAGTGAGGAAGCGTGTGTGTGGGGGGGGGGGGAAGAGGAAAGAGGTGCTGGTGTAACTACGCAAGACTGACTGTTCTACATAGCCAAAGAGACAGGCACAGCTGGGGCCCATGGCTACCACGTTCGTCTGGATGAAGTGGGAGGATTCGAAAGGAGAAATTGTTGAGGGTGAGGACCAATTCAGCCAAACAAATGAGTGTCAGTGGAAGGGTACTGGTGGGAATGTTCGGGAGAGGAAGAAACTGAGGACTTGGAGGCCCTGCTCATGGCGGAGGGAGGTGTAGGGGGATTGATTGTCCAGGGTGAAGATGAGGTGTTGGAGGTCAGGGAAACTGAAGTCTTGTAATTGGAAGGGCGGTGTCTCGAACATATGTGGGGAGTTCCTGGACTAGGGGGGGAATAGGACAGTATCGAGGTAGGTGGAGATGAGTTTGGTGGTGCAGGAGCATGCTGAGACAATGGGTCAGCTGGGGTGGTCAGGCTTGTGGATCTTGGGAAGGAGGTAGAATGGGTGGTGCGGGGTTCCCGGACTACGAGGTTGGAAGATCTCCTGAGGTAATGAGGTTGTGTATGGTCTGGGAGCTGATGGTTTGGTGATGGGGAGTGGGAGGAGGAGGTGTCTTCGAGTTGGCACCTGACTTCAGCAGTGTAGAGGTAAGTGTGCTAAACTACCACTGCACCCCTTTTATCCACTGGTTTGATGGTGAGGTTAGGGCCTATCCAGCCTTTAAAACTCAAACCTTCCATACCCAGCAACATCTTGGTAAATCTGTTCTGAACCTTCTCCAGCATGACAATATCCTTCCTATTAACTGGATAGCCAGAACCAGACAGTAATCCAAAGGAGGCCTTGCCAATGTCTTGCACAACCTAAACATAATTTCCTTACTCCTATACTCAAAAGGACTAAGCAACAAAGGCAAGTGTGCCAAACACCTTTTCAACCAGCCTGTCTATGAGACAAACTTTAAAGAATTATATACCTGAACCCTTAGGTCCCTATGTTAGATTAGATAGCTTTATTCGATTCCCTACAATGTGGAAACAGGCCTTTTGGCCCATCTAGTCCACACCAACCCTCCGATTAGTAACCCACCCAGACCCATTTCTCTCTGACTAATGCACTTTGGGCAATTTAGCATTGCCAATTCACCTGACCTGCACATTTTTGGACTGTAGGAGGAATCCCACGCAGACATGGGAAGCATGTGCAAACTCCACACACAGTCACCCAAGGTTGGAATCGAACCTGGGACCCTGGTGCTGTGAGGCTAACCACTGCCCCACCATGCCGCCCCAACAGTGTTCTATACCACTACCCAAAAGGAGAAAGTGAGGACTGCAGATGCTGGAGATCAGTCAAAACATGTGGCATTAGAAAAGCACAGCCTGTTAGGCAGTGTCCGAGGAGCAGGAGAGTCAATGTTTCTAGCATAAGCTCTTCATCTCCTGCTCCTTGGATGCTGCCTGACCAGCTGTGCTTTTCCAGCACCACACTTTGGGTAGTGCTAAGCCCCACCCTTGTTCGTTATACCAAAATGCAATACCTTGAACTCCATTTGCCATTTTCTAGCCCTGTGACCACTTGATCAAGATCCCTTTGTAAATCTTAGAAAACCCCTTCACTGTCTACAGTGACAATTTGTGTCCTCCATAAACTTAACCACGCTTTCAATATTCATCCAAAATCATTTATATAAATGACAAACAAGAGGTCCCAGAACTGATCCCTGTGCAACAGTGTTGGTCACAAGCTTCCAGTCTGAAAAGCAACCCCTCACCATTACTCGTCTCCTGCCATTAAACCAATTACATAGCCAATTGGCAAGCTCACCCCAAATCCCATGTGTCCTAACTTTTCTAGCTAGTCTACCATGCAGAATCTTGTCAAAGGCTCTACTAAAATCCAAATAAATGTCTCCTGCTCGGCCAATTTTTGGTAACTTCCTCACAAAAGTTAAGTTTGAGAGACACTATTTTCCTTGCACAAAACCATACTGACTATCTTAATCATTTTTTGCCTCTCAATGTCCATAAATCCTATCTTTTTATAATCACCTCCAACAATTTACCCACAACCAAAGAAAGTCTGACAAGTCTATAATTCCCCGGTTTCTCCTTACAACCCTTCTTAAAGAAAAGGTACATTAGCCACCCTCCAGCCATCAGGCACCGCACAATTATAGATGATGCAAATATTTCTGCAAGGAGCTCTCGTAATTTCCTCTCTCTCTTCCCACAACTGGGATACGTTGGATAAATCTCTGCGACTTGATCTATCTTTATATCATCTAAGACCTTCCAAATTTCCTCTTCTCTAATGTGAGCTGTTTTTTATCTGCTTTCTCTAGACTCTACTTCTTCATTAACACCATCAAGGTTCCCATTTTCTTTATGCCAAATAGGATGCTGCATATTATGCATTACCCGCTCACTCAGAGGAATGTTTCTGGTGATTAATAACCTAGAATGGTAGACCAACAGTGAGCTAGCTCTGGTCCATTTGATCAATTATTGATCTGGATGTTTAGAGCTGCTAAGCTCGACTCTCAACCACCAAGACTCCCAAAGTGAGCCTGAGTTTAATTGTACACTAGACACCTAATCTATAGACAGACAATAGGTACAGGAGTAGGCCATTCATGATCATGGCTGATCATCCTCAATCATATCCGGTTCCTGTCTTATCCCCATAATCCTTGATTCCACTATCCTTAAGAGCTCTATCCAATTCTTTCAAGAAAGAGTCCAGAGATTTGGCCTCCACAGCCTTCTGGGACAGAGCATTCCACACACACACCACTCTGGGTGAAGAAGTTTCTCCTCAACTCTGTTCTAAACGGTCTACCCTTATTTTTAAACTGTGTCCTCTGATTCAGGATTCACCCATCAGCAGAAACATGCTTCCTGCCTCCAGAGTGTCCAATCCTTTAATAATCTTGTACATCTCAATCAGATCCCCCCTCAGCCTTCTAAACTCAAGCGTATACAAGCCCAGTTCCTCCAATCTTCCAGCATAAGATAGTCCCGCCATTCCAGAAATTGACCTCGTGAATCTATGCTGCACTCCCTCAATAGGCAGAATGTCCTTCCTCAAATTTGGAGACCAAGACTGCACACGATATTCCAGGTGCGGTCTCACCAGGGCCCCATACAGCTGCAGAAGAACGTCTTTGCTTCTATACTCAATTCCTCTTGTTATGAAGGCCAGCATGCTATTAGCTTTCTTCACTGCCTGCTGTACCTGCATGCTTGCTTTCATTGTCTGATGTACAAGAACTGAAAATGTGTTGCTGGAAAAGCGCAGGTCAGGCAGCATCCAAGGAACAGGAGATTCGATGTTTCGGGCATAAGCCCTTTTCCAGCAACACATTTTCAGCTCTGATCTCCAGCACCTGCAGACCTCACTTTCTCCTGATGTACAAGAACATCAGATCTCGTTGTACTGCCCCATTTAGGTAGTAATCTGCCTTCCTGTTCTTGCCACCAAAGTGGATAACCACACATTTATCTGCCATGCATCTGTCCACTCACCCAGCATGTCCAAGTCACCCTGTAATCTCCTAACATCCTCCTCACATTTCACCCTGCCACCCAGCTTTGTATCATCAGCAAATTTGCTAATATTACTTTTAATACCATCTATATCATTAGTGTACATTGTAAAAAGCTGCAGCCCCAGCACTGATCCCGGTGGCATCCCACTGGTCACCGCCTGCCATTCCGAAAGGCATTATCACTACTTTGTTTCCTGTCAGCCAACCAATTTTCAATGCAAGTCAGTATTTTGCCCTAACGTTGCTCACTAACCTCCTATGTGGGACTTTATCAAAAGTCTTTCTGAAAGTCCAGGTACACTACATCCACTGGATCTCCCTTGTCCATCCTGAGTTACATCAAAAAATTCCAGAAGATTAGTCAAGCAGGATTTCCCTTCATAAATCCATGCTGACTCTGACCTATCCTGTTACTGCTATGCGGTAGAACATTAAAAGCTTGTGACTACAGCCAGATTTCTTATGCCAAACATTCTTCAGCTAAGTGAGCTGAATCTAAAATGCTACCAGAGGCACATCTATAGTGAAACAGTCTGCCAAGGTAATGACAAGTAGGCTAGTTAGCTTCCCTGGAAACTACCACGAACTCAGTCCAAAAGTCTTTTACTTGAAAATTACAGGAGTACAATGGCAGAAAATCTCAGCAATTAAGGGGAAACTGTAGAATTTGTATGACCCAAAATTTAAACTAGCATTAGGACTTTATAGCCACTGAAACTGCTATTCAGCAGGAACACATGAATTAATATGCAATTCTTTTGGCTGTCCAAATACCATCCACTAATCTATTATATTTCCTCCCTAAACCTTGCCAACTTTTCCCCTAAAAGGTGCTCTTCAAAATTCAATTGTAATCTTTAAATTACAGCATTAACACCAGAATACAGGCGCTAGTTCGGTTAAGACAGAAACAGAGAGGCCAGAAAATAGGAGGAAAGAAAGTGTTTATCTTCAAAGCTACAGCAGCACAAGCGAAAGGTTCCACAGCAGACAAACAAAGCAGTAGTATATCAGCAGATATAGGATCAACACATGCAACAGTACATAAATTCTTAATACTAGTAATGTTAAAATAAGCCGTCTATATGAGTTAATAAGATTGCTCCAAATGACCAAGGAAAAACTCAATGTACACTGCCAAAAGAACTTTTAAAAATTTTATTGAAATATTTTACAGTTCTTTGTGAAGCCAGTTTAGATGATGCCAATCTGAAAAACAAAACAAAAAAATCAGTGAGCAGGAGCTTATCTAAGCTAAGAGTATACAGTATAACATTCTATAATAGCCATAGAAGACAAACATAACCTTTCCAGTACTGGGAAAGTGCATATACCAAATCTCTTGCACATATTGTTAGTTACCATACCAAAACATTGCACTTTTGTATACACAGTACAATCACACAACAACTTTTTATCATGTACATAAAACTAGTAGGGGCATTTTCAATTAGTTGAGTAAACAGTGGCATCACCTCAGCTCTAAGTGTCATCTGATCATAAGCTACCATGGGAAGAACACAAACAAACAGAGGGGTCAGATGACATTCTGCAGAATCTCTCTGAACAGAAGCTGCTGCTGACAGACAGGAATAAAGTTTGCTTGTTCCGTGTCTGAATTTCCACCGGGTGCTTCGGTTCGCTCACACAGTCCAAAGATGTGCAGGTTAGTTGGATTGACTGCAGTAAATACAAAGTTACAGGGAGAGGGTGGAGGGCCATGACTGGGTCTGATCCTCCTCAGAAAAAAGGTGCAGACCTGATGGGCCAAATGACTTCTCTGCATTCTATGCAGGAAAACAGCAAAACAGAGAGAGACCTTTACCTTATTAGCAACATCCAATGCATCGTAGTCTGGGGCCAGTCGCACATATGCTTTCTTTTCACCATCAGGCCTGGCGAGAGACCAATCATTACAAACCAGAGACAAAAACAACAGATAAATACATAACCAAACTTTATCATTGTGCATCAGTGGTTCCTTTGAATCAAATTCTTCACATTGATCAGGTGAAACAGTTTCCATCATTTTGCACAAGGAATTCTACACAACTTTATGGTTCTAACAAATAATAAGTAAGGTTTGGATAAAGACTCAAGGTTACACAGTATATTTCAGTCTTTCAGATCACCAATTCTAGCCTCTTTATTTTGCAAACATCTGCAAAAATCATCCTGTCTCTTCAATTCAGAGCCCCAGGTTAAAGTTTCTGCAAAGCATATGCTTCCAGTTAAGAGTTTCAACTTCCTGCTTGGAGACCTGTAATATGCCCATGTCATTACTGAGAATGAGAGCAGAGTTCGTCCATATTTATGACTCAGCCAATATAACTAAAATATAAACCCTACAGATGACAATTTTTCAGAAATAATAAAACTGAATAATTTCTCTTTTACAACACCTCTTGTTAATAGATTAGATTTTTCTAAATAAGCTAGAAATCGACAACAAGGCATTTCAATATGTAGTTTATAATATAAACTCAAATTAAAAACTATATATCACTATGATTGTGCTCCAATTGATATTCCACACTAGCATTTAGAGTATGAAGACTCAGTGCATTTTTATTGAGTGAGAATATTTCACCAAAATTAGCCAACGAACAAGCTTGATAACCTATCGGACATCTAGAGATTTCATCAACTCGGTAGCAAATTCACAAATCATGTGGCATAGGAGAAGTCCATACCAGAGATCATCAGAAGCAATCTTTATGATGATCATAGCTGCCATAACTTTACCATGGGTTATTATAAAATAAGCCTTTGCTATTTGAGACCATGCAGAGTTTAAACTAGGTGGTATGGTTCCTAGAGAGTTTACTGTTACTTGTACTATACAAGTTTTACTAAGCAAAAGTTGTCAGTATTTCCAATTGTTAAAATGAACTCTCCAAATTTGGCACCACAAAAAAAGTTTACATAAAAATTTACCATCTCCACAGCACAGTAAGAATGGAATTTACATCTATAAATATCAAGATCCAGATTAAACCTGATCTTAATCTGCACAAAGCATTTTTTAAAAAAAACTCTTCACATAACCTTAGGCAGTGACTCCAATCTTTACTACTTTTTGGGTTACAATCTCTAAAATGGCTATATAAACTTCCTAACAATCAAGATCCACTTAAACCACTTCAGAGAACTTGTAATATCAGTCCTGATGGTCAACCAGTGACTCATCTCACCAAAAGGTGAATGCACAACCAGATATTTTACTGTAAACTAATAGGATACCCAATACAAATGAGGCATTTTAGGATACTGACTGTAGCATTATCACCACACTGATGGATGCTAAACATTACAGCCGAACCTATTCTCTGAAATGGTGCAGATGAAAGTAAAGTCCAGTGAATAAAGCTTAAAAATAACCAGCCAATTTTACTAAAATCCTAGTGATAATGCTGCAAAACAAAAGATCAGACAAGCCCTGAATGAAGCTAGAGAACATTTAACAGAAAATCTACAAAATGCAGTGAGTATACTAAAGCATCCGTTAACCTAGTTAATTCAGGAATCCAATTTAAAGCAAACTTCCAAATTCAAGACACTGGTCCTCTGAATGTATCTCCAGTTTGAATATATTCTATTTTGAAAAGAACATCAATACTTAAATTTTCAGCATTCACATTTAATATTCTATTGCTCACCTGATAAGAGTGTTGACTT
Source organism: Hemiscyllium ocellatum (assembly GCF_020745735.1). Lineage (NCBI taxonomy): Eukaryota > Metazoa > Chordata > Chondrichthyes > Orectolobiformes > Hemiscylliidae > Hemiscyllium > Hemiscyllium ocellatum. The sequence continues at coordinate 24,038,108 of NC_083431.1, forward strand.
TAGCTACATCAATATCATATAATTTCTTGACAGCCTGTTTGATCTGGTGTTTGTTGGCCTTGATGTCAACAATGAAAACCAAAGTATTGTTGTCCTCTATTTTCTTCATAGCGGACTCAGTTGTCAGAGGGAACTTAACAATAGCATAATGGTCCAATCTAAAGATAGTATGCAGAAAAATTTGATTTGTTAAACTCTGGATCATGTAAAGCTATATAAAAGCTCTATTAGAAAACCGGAACGCAACATTTCAAAAGGTATTGCAAAGCATCAACCTAAAACTACACTGCCTGTTATCCGCAGAGTAAAAGGTGCATCAGTATAAAAGTGTGATAATCATACTCTCTCATGCTTTGATCGCTAAAAGACATCATTTGCACCAGATATGCTCCCGTAAATTCTTATCACAGATGAACAAACAAATATCCGAGCTCAAGCTATTGTTTTTCCTTCCAGTCAAAAAACAATTTACATGTAATATGCAGATAGAAATGGAAAGGTATAAAAGCAAAGTATCTAAATGTGGAAACACCTTCCTATTCCAAAACCTAAAGCGGAAGACTCGTCCAAGTGGATAAATCGGGTTTAACTATATTCTACTGCTCTGAATACTAAGTATCCACAAAGAACTCTTGACTCAGCATCCGAATTGGATTAGGGAACCTTAACTGGACCAACAAAATTGATTGATATCGGTAGATCGTAGATCAGTGAAAACCTCCACTGCAAGCACACAGTGAAAATTGAATTCTACTCAACATTTGGCTGCGAGGACCTCATACTTTGACAAGCAGCTTACTGCTTGGCTACTCTGGATTCCAATTGGACAGTACAGGCCAAATTGCACTCGGATTGGTAAAAAAAGTGTAAGTTCATTAATATGAAATGTTAACCTAATGTTTTCAGCATCAATAAAAGCAAGTGAGATGTTTCCTCTCCCCTCTAGAGAATGAGGATTTCCAATACAAGGCCGCACTACTATTAAGTGAAATAAAGTTTAATGAAAAGAAAATGAATGATTTGAAGACTTACTTGTTCCTCCTGGGTGCACTCTTTCTGGGATACTTGGGTTGCCTTCTCAGTCGGAGTGTCTTTGGTCTCCTGAAGGTAGGTGTTGTCCTAATTTTCTTCTGCCTGTGACTATGAACTCCCTTCAAAATGGCCTTCTTTGCTTTCAAGGCCTTGGATTTAGCCTCCGTTTTGGCAGGGACAGCTAAAGATGATAAGCAGTCTTTATTACTTGCAATAAGAACAAATATTCATTTCTAATAACTGTTACACATGACTTAAAATATCTTAGCAAATTTAGAACACTGTACACCACGAAATACGACTGGGTTAACATGGAGTATGCAAAATTATTACAGAGCTCAACACCTCAATCACGGAACAGTTTCTTGGGATGAGGAGCATACCATTTAAGCAGAGGTTAGGAAGATTCACTCAGTGAGCTGAATCTTTTGAATTCCTCATCCCAGAGGACAATGGAGACAAGTATTTTGAAGATAGATCACTGGATTTCTAGATAGTTGTTATTAAGCCACATGTAAGACAAAGCTAAAGTCATCATTGGCCTATAGGGCCATACGGCTGCTCTCTCATTAGAGACAACTGGCTGTGGTTTAATCCAGAGGTCACCACACCTCAGGCAAAGCAAAAGGTTGAGAAGGAGTGTCCTTCATGGTAACCTCTACCAGGGCTGTAATCGAACCCAAACTGTTGGCATCACTCTACACTGCAGCCAACCGAGCTAACCATCCCAGCTAAAGGATAGGTGGACCATGATAGGAAGAGGCTGAGAAGAGTCCTTCATGATAACATCAGGTGGTGCAGGCTTTGGAACCGGACTGCTGTTAAAACTATATAACAAACCAGCAATTGAACCAACTAAGCTCACCAAACCCCAATGAAACAAACAAACAGAATTGGGAAAAAGCGTTTTTGAGATAGAAAATCTGATATGATCTTGGAGAACAAAAAGGTCCATCTCAGGTTGTCATTAACTTTTGTAAATTTTACACCAAGGTAAAAATGACCAGACTGAACACAGAACATTACAGCACAGAATAGGCCCTTCGGCCCACAATGTTGTGCCGAACATTTATCCTGGATTAAGCACCTATTCATGTACCTATCCAATTTCCGCTTAAAGGCGAATTGTGCTTTCCATTTACTATTAGATCAACATTGCAATGAATTAATGTAGAGATTTAGATTCCCTAAACAGGCCCTTCAACCCAACTAGTACACACTGACCCACCAAAGAGTAACCCACCCAGAACTCCTATTTGCCCCTGACTAATGCACCTGACTCTATGGGCAACTTGAGCATGACCAATTCACCTGACCTGCACATCTTTGGACAGTGGGAGAAAACTGGAGCACCCAGAGGAAACCCACACAGACACAAGGAAAATGTGCAAACTCCACACAGACAGTCGCCTGAGACTGGAATCGAACCCGGGTCCCTGACGCTGTGAGGCAGCAGCGCCAACCACTGAGCCGCTGTACCACCCTAAAATTTGACTTGAACCCACAATCCCTGGCTTAGGAGGCCAGTGCCTTATCCACTAGGCTCAGGACACTCACAGATCCAGTTTTATCAATTATTACATTTATGGCTCACCAACTAGAAGCATCTGAACTGCAGAGTAGTAGTAATCGACACAGAAACATTGGCATCTGGCTGTAAGAACACAGGAAGCCAGCACCAGGAGGTGGAAAAGTCGATGTTCCGACCTGACTGACTTTGCTGTGTGTTCTTCCAGCTGGCCTAACATCCGCAAGGGTTTTGTTTTGTCTCCATCGGACAATGCGGGCCAAAATAAAGCTATATTCTAATCAGAGTTTTCAAACTGTTAGATTAATTACCACACTCGGGATCAATCTGGACCAGCCGAGACAGAGCCCTTGGACAGTCTAGGCCGGAATCCCCGTGACATTTCCCCTCTATTCAGGGCAGGTCAATCTACCACGGCCCTCGCTCGATGCCCTCAGACTCCCCCCCTCCTCCCCCCTCGCCAGCCTGAAACCCCGGGGCCTCAGGCCCTGCAGCAACCACGTTGGCGGGCGGCCCATGGGCAAACATCTCCGCGATTTAGAATTAACACGGAGTTAATCGGCGGCCCGTGAGGAAAACGCGAGTCTATCTTCCCCCCCCAAAGGCTGTTTGCCGAGGCTTGAAGGGACCCACTCCAGCGCCAGGCCCCTGAACCCCTCACCTTCCTTCTTCACCTTCGGAGCCATCTTAGAAAAAGAGGCTGCGCACGGGGTCGCCCGGGCTAAAGAGCAGGGAGTGCGGACATATCTCGCGAGAGTTTCTCCTCTGCCCTCGGAGAGTGACCCGCCGCGCAAAGCCCTATGGGAATTGTAGTCCAGTCTCGAGGTGTGTATAGTCTTTTACAGAAATTGATTTAGATTAGATTCCCTACAGTGGGGAAACAGGCCCTTCGGCCCAACAAGTCCACACCAACCCTCCGAAGCGTAACCCACCCAGACCCATTTCCCTCTAACTAATGCACCTAACACTCCAGGCAACTTAGCATGGCCAATTCACCCAACCTACTGTAGGAGGAAACTGGAGCACTCGGAGGAAACCCACACAGACACGGGGAGAATGTGCAAATTCCACTCACACAGTTGCCCAAGGTGGGAATTGAACCAGGGATCCTGGTGTTGTGAGGCAGCAGTGCTAACTGCTGAGCCACCATGCCATCCCTGGAAAATCTCAGCAGGTCTGGCAGTATCTGTAAAGAATTCAGAGTTAATATTTCGGGTTCGGTGACCCTTCTTCAGAACTCTTTTCTGGCTTGCTGATTGACTGGATCACTACTCCACTGATAGATGTTTTTTATGTGTAATATCTTGTATTATGATTTTTCATTATTGTGTTAGGATTAATCTCTGGAGCATTGAGACGTGACCCTGGGCCTTCTTGCTCAGAGAAGGTAACACTACCACTGCTCCAAAGAGCCCCTCTACAGCTCCAGTTACATTGCAATCTCTTCATATGCTCCAAAATATTTATCAAACACATCCTAAAGATTCTGTCATAAACAGATTCATCAATGTATCTATTGGCACAGACTTGCAGAAGTATGCACTGCTTTATTCTATGATGTTAATAATTCAGTTAATGTATTAAAAATCTGACATCTGCATCAACTGATGGCAATTGTTTCAATTATCATGAAAACTGACTAATTAATCTTTTCGTTTTGTAATTAAGGACTCCCATAGAGGAAATATTGCAGGAGTAAAGATGTCTTGCTGAAGTTGTACCCAGGATTGGTGAGAACACACAGAGAGCGCATTGTGTGCAGTTTTGGTCATGCAGGCTAAAGCAGGGTATGTTTGTCACGGAGGGAGTGCAATAAACACTCACTAAACTGATTCTTAAAATGGTAGGATTTTCCTAAGAGGAGCATCTATTCCTTCGAGTTTAGAAGACAATAGAGCTGATATATATCAATGGAACATACAATATTCAAATAGGCCTTGACAGGGTGGTTACAGGAAGGATATATCACTTTGCTGAAGGCTCTAGGCATGATTTCAGAAAAAAAGGAATAGCCTAATTAAGACGAAGATGATGAGTAATTTATTTACTCAGTGAGTGGTGAATCTTTGGAACTCCACTCCAGAGAGCTTTGAAGGCTCATATTACGTGCAAGACACATGTTCAAATATTTCTAGATATTAAAGATGCAAAGGAATATGGGAATAGTGTGGGAAAATGGCATTGAGGTATAAGGTCAGATATGATCCTACTGAATGGCCGAGAAGGATCAAGAGGTTGAATGACCTCCTCCTGCTCCTATCTCCTATGTATATTTTACTACTCATTCAGGGGATGATGGTGTCACTGGCTAAACGAGCATTTATTACCCATCCCTAACTGCCCAGAGGTCAGTTAAGAGTCAACCACATTGTTGTGGGTCTAGAGTCACATGTAGGCCAGACTGGTTAGGGATGGCAGTTTCCCACCCTGAACAACATTAGTGAACCTATTCTATGTCACCCTATTCAGCAAGAGGGCTTAACAGGCATAGGCTATTTTATTCAAATTTGTAATTGGAATATAAACATTACAATATGTTTGACTTTAAATTGGAATAACTTTCAACTGTGTGCTGTGGTCGATCTAACTCTTCCCTTTCAACACCCGAAGATGTTATTAATTCACGTTGTGCAATGTCATAAGAGATTGAATGCAGATTATGTATTAAGAGATTTGCATCCAATTGTACTTGTGTAATTTTTATAGTGGCAGTCTTTGATCATGAATGTGGATACATATATCACTATATTAAAAAATTCACATAGGAGTTGAACTGCTCTCAAGTTTAAAAAATGCTGCCTGTGAGACAATGATAAAATAGTGAGACTAATCCAGAAATGACAAACACAATACAACTATAACCCAAAATAATACAGTAAATCACCCTTCACAAGCATATCTACACCATAAGCAGTTTTTTGCCTTGGAAGAAATTAGCTCCTTATTGTTCTGATACATCCAGTTATGTTGAAAAATGTTTCAGAGAACTATATGTATTCCTTTTCTATATCATAAGGACTAGAAAAGCTTGTCAATTTGCTCTGTTGTTCATTTATTCATTCTATGGAAACAAAGTTAAGTTGTATATAATTTGAAGCTTTTTCAGTAGAGAATTAATCATGGATGATGCATTCCAATAAGCTACTGTATAGTGGAATGTGTTCTTTTCTCAATTTCTACACCTAGCTATTATTTACTTAGAAATTAGGCTCATAAAGACATTTTCAAGAGAATAGTGAGCATGAGGCTACCTCCAGGAGTGCTTTGTTTTTGTTTTGTTCTGTGCCTTGGTTAATATACAGATAGTTCATTTACATTGTTGGCTCGATTGTAATTAAATTCAATGGGGATGTCTTTAGATTTTCATTATTGGGTTGCAAACTATGTTGAGCTGCCTAGAATGCTTGACTTAACAGGATTCCATAGTAACATCATGTTGTATGAGTACATTTTGGCACTGGTGGGCTCAAAATATGATTTCCTTTAATATCAAGTCAAACAATGGAAATATCACCAAAAAGAGTCACTTTCCAATACAACGTCATTGTTTACTGTGATATATATTTACTTATTGGTTCATGAAATGTAGGCTAGACCCACATTTATTGCCCATTGCTACTTGTTCTTTAGCTGCCTTCTTGAACCGTTGCAGTCCATATGGAGGAGGTACACCCAATATGCTGTTAGTGAGGGAGTTCTAGGATTTTGACCAAATGACAGCAAAGGAGCAGTGACATATTTCCAAGTCAGGATGATGCGTTGCTTGGAACTTGCAGATGGTGGTGTTTCTATTCATCTGCTACCCTTGTGTTTCTAAGTGGTAGAGATTGCAGGCTTTTGACATTTCTGTCAAAGGAATTTTCGTGTATTGCTGCAGTGCTTATCCTCCATATGGTACACACTGCACTGTGCCAAGGTACATCAGTGGTGGAGGAAGTGAATGTTTTAAGGTGCGCGATAGTATGTCAATCATGTGGACTGCTTTGTTCTGGATGGTGAGCTGAAAATGTGTTGCTGGAAAAGCACAGCAGGTCAGGCAGCATCCAAGGAGCAGGAGAATCGACATTTCGGGCATGAGCCCTTCTTCAGGATCCTCTCCTGCACCTTGGATATTGCCTGACTGCTGCGCTTTTCCAGCAGCACATTTTCAACTCTGATCTCTGCAGTCCTCACTTTCTTCTTGTTCTGGATGGTGTCAAACTTCTTGAATGTTTCTGGAACTGTTCTGGTCCAGGCAAGTTAAATGTACTCTATTAGATATGGACATGAATCTGGAGGTGAGTGAGTTATTAACCGCAAAATTCCAAACCTTTGACCTGCTTTTATAGCCACATGTCTCTTTGAACTTTATTTATTAAGAAACATCTTCAATGGAAGAGCTGACTTTATAACCAAAGGATTTCCTCTGGATCTCCAACTTTTGTATTCACTGTTTTAACTGTCTGGCATGAACTGAAAACACAACCTAGTTTCCCGAGTAGGCATTCACCAAAGATGCTTGGTGAGCATCCAATGGCATGTCCACATCATGAGAAAGCCTGTTATTTACCCAGCTTTAAAATCCCAACATTTTGCGACAGTAATTGTGCAAAACCAAAGGAGATGGCTGAGCAGTGAAGGGAATAGAGATGTTTCAAATATTTGGAGATTGAAAGCTCAATAATGCTCAGCACAGAAGTCAAAGACTACAAAAGAAGGTAAATAGCAGCTTAAGGAAGTGGTCACAGCATGATCCTCTCTATCAAGAAAGGAATGTCAGGGTCATTCTTTTTTAATTTCAAAAATATACTTTATTCATAAACATATTTTGATATCTATATAATTGGTGATGCCATTCATATGTATACATTGCATTTCTTTACATATAGAGATCGGACTTAATTGTTTGTATATACAAGTCTGTATGTTAACCATGCAGATGTTTAGCTGAGGTATCAGCGGAACCCGATTATTGAGTGGGCCCCTGTTCTTCTTAAGCAGGCAGACCATAAACGGTGGTCTTTCTCCACCGTGCCTTGGCAGCAGCTCCCCCAAGCTTCAGCGCGTCCCTCAACATGTAGTCCTGGACCTTGGAATGTGCCAGTCTGCAACACTCAGTCGGGGTCAACTCCTTCAACTGGAAGACCAACAGGTTTCAGGTAGACCAAAGAGCGTCTTTTACTGAATTGATGATCCTCCAGGCACAGTTGATGTTCGTCTTGGTGTGCGTCCCGGGGAACAGACTGTAGAGCATGGAGTCCTGTGTCAAGAGCTGCTCAGGACGAACCTCGACAAACACCTCTGCATTCCTCTCCAGACTTCCTTTGCATAGGCACATTCCAGAAGGAGGTGTGTGACAGTCTCGTTCCCTCCACAGCTGCTTCGAGGGCAGCATGCAGTGGGGCAGAGAGTCCGGGCGTGCATGAAGGATCTCACCGGCAGAGCTCTTCTCACCACCAGCCAAGCCATGTCTTGGTGCTAGTTTGAAAGTTCTGGCGATGAGGCATTCTTCCAAATGACTTTGACAGTCTGCCCAGGGAACTGCTCAACAGGATCCGCCCTCTCCTTTTCCCGAAGAGTCTCAAGGACACTACGTGCTGACCACTTCCTGATGGACTTGTGATCAAAGGTTTGTTTTCTTCATAAACTTCTCCACAAAGGACAGGTGATACGGAACAGAGCAACTACTTGGATCGTTTCACGGCAGCAAGGCCAGGCCCATCCTTCGCAAACCGGGGACAGGTAGAACCTCAGTACGTAGTGACACTTGGTGTTTGCGTACCGAGGATCCACGCACAGCTTGATGCAGCCACACACAAAGATGGCCATCAGGGTGAGGGTGGCATTAGGTGTGTTTTTTTCCCTGTTGCCCAGATCTTTATTCGGACCCGGTCCATCTTTGATCTCCACATAAAGTGGAAAATGATCCAGGTGACTACGGCAGCACAGGTTCTGGGAATAGGCCAGACCTGTGCCACATATAACAACTGATGACCAGGTTTTTACCTGCGATGGAGAGTGACCGTTGCTCCTATCTGCCCAGTTTCTGCCTCACTTTACTGATATGCTCTTCCCAAGACTCGGCGCACGTCCCAGCCCCTCCGAACCAAATACCCAGCACCTTCAGCTGGTCTGTCCTGACAGTGAAGGGGATAGAGGATTGGTCGGCCCAGTTCCCGAAGAGCATGGCCTCGCTCTTGCCTCGGTTTACTTTAGCCCCCGAGGCTCGTTTGAACTGGTCACAGGTGCACACGAGTCTGTGCACAGACAGCGGATCCGAGCAGAAAACGGCGATGCCATCCATGTACAGGGAGGCCTTAACCTGTAGGCCTCCGCTGCCATGAATAGTCACCCCTCTCAGACTCACGTCCTTCCTGATGGACTCGGCAAATGGCTCTATGCAACACACAAACAAGGCAGGAGAGAGAGGCCAGGAGAGATCTGACTGGGAAGCTTTCTGATTCCCATCCATTGATTGAGTCTGCACTGACAATGTTGGTGTGGAGCAGTCAGATCCAATTGCAGATTCCCTCCCCGAAGCCCATTTTGGAGAGAACATCTCTCATATACATATGTGATGTCCTGTCAAAGACTTTCTCCTAGTCCAGGCTGATGAGGCAGGTGTCCACCCCCCTGTCCTACACATAGGCAATCATATCCCTGAGGAGTGTGAGACTCTCAGCGATCCTCCTGCCCGGTACAGCACAGATTTGTTCTGGGTGAATCACCGATCCCAGAGCAGACCTGACCTGGTTGACGATGACCTTTGACAAGATTTTGTAGTCTATGTTTAATAGTGAGAGTGGTCTCCAATTTCTGATTTCCTCCCTTTCCCCCTTCAGCTAGTAGATTAGGGTAATGATGTCTTTCCTCATAGATTCGCTCATGGTACTTGCCAGAAACCTACTGACATACACCTCCAGCAGGTCCTGACCAATCAAGTCCCACACAGCAGAATAGAGCTCGACTGGTAAGCCATCACTTCCAGGAGTTTTATTCTTTTCGAAGGACTCGAGGGCCTTGTTCAGCTCATTCAGAGATAGTGGCTGGTCCAGCCTCTCGCGTGTTCTGTCGTCTAAGACCTCCATGATAGAGGACAGGAACGACTGAGAAACCGCGCTGTCAGTTGGCTTCGAGTCATACAGACTGGCATAGAAGGATTTGCTGATCCTCATGATGTCAGCCTGAGATGAAGTTACCGAGCTATCTTCTTCCTTCAGGCTGCTGAGCACCTTCCAGAAGAAGAAACATCAGGGTCATTTTGGCTACTTTCCTGAGGCCAAGTACCACTTTCCCAGGCAGTGCTAGGCAAGGGCAACAAGTGTGATGGACCAAGAGAAATCCATTAGGAATGTGGTTACTGCACTCACTCCCTCCCCAATATAAATTACATGCAATGTATTGGGTGAGAAAATCGAGATTTGTGTCTACAAGAACTTCCTGGGGTGTTTTTCCTTTGTTGTAAATATCCATCTGTTTTAAATATTCAACCAACTTTATATCAGTTAGATTATTGTACTGTTATCAGTGTCTTGTCTATATTATTACTGTTGTGCTACTTTATCTCTGTATCACTCTGTGGGAGTAGCTTCTCGCTTGTAGGAGAAATCAGAGTATTTTTCCACTTTCTGAATTAATACAAGAACGTGATGGACACATAATGTATTTTCTAAATAAGAAATTTACCTTAATAATTTATTCTCAAACATTTTGGGAAGTAAAGATTTGACCCTGCATATGGAAACTACAATATCTCCGTGAATATCAGCTTTTAGGACAATGTGGAACATCTGGAATAAACATCCTGGAGAAATATTGGGCTTGAAATGTTAACCCTGATTCTCTCTCCCCAGATGCTGCTTGGCCTACTGAGTTTCTCCACCACTTACTGTCTTTATTTCAGATCTCCAGCTTCTGCAGTGTTTGCTTCTACTATATTAGAATATTAATATTATTGGAGTGATTAACTGATAGATAAAATGAAAATAAATGGAGACCAGCTTGATTGTGAAACCAAAGAGGGTATATTGTAAATGATTTGATTAACACAAGATTAAATGCCCTCAAATAATCATTAAACAGAAAAACCCATTCCCAACTCATGAAAGTCCAGTAGGTGGCACTCATGTGATAACATTGTAAAGATAAATTTATCAATTACATCATCTAAATGCAAAAACAGTCACGAGAAACAGATAATACTTGACATTTAAATAGGCAATGTTTTATTAATTCAATTCTTCTACTGCTGATTGTTAAGAGATCAAATAAACTTAAATCATGACATGATAAACAGATCAATTTAATAATAACTTGACATTGTAGAAGAGATAGACACAGTCATTGACTACAGGCACTGTTTAGTGTGCTGAGATTTTGGCAATGTACATTCACATTAAAAAGAAAGTGTGTTTATATTTAAGGTAATGTTGTCATAGTCCTACTAGACCATAGGGCTGATCTTATTAGAGAGAGATGACAGGTGACGGTTTAACCTAAGGGTCACTACTCCTCAGGTGAGGAGAGAAATTAAGAAGGACAGTCCATCCTAGTAACGGCTGCCCGTTCAGAAATTGAACCCACACTGTTGGTGTCATTTGGCATTGCAAAACAGCTGTCCAACCAACTGAGCTAACCAACTCCTGCTAGATTAAAGGATAAAAACAAAAAAAACTGCAGATGCTGGAATCCAAAGTAGACAAACAGGAGGCTGGAAGAACACAGCAAATCAGGCAGCATCAGGAGGTGGAGAAGTCAACATTTCAGGTATAGCCGTTCTTCAGGCATAGATGTGGGGGTAGTGGGAGGTACAGATAAAGAGGGGGGAATTGGTGTTCGGAGAGTAGGAGAATGATGGACACAGGTAGTGGGTATGACCTGGTTGGTTGATGGGAGGGATGAATCCAGTTGGTAACTGGAAGGAAGAGTCAGTAGGTGGAATGGAAAGAAGGAGGAGGGGCTGGAAAGGGAGCCAGGGGATGGATGGGAAGTTTATTTGAAATTTGAGAATTCAGTGTGAAGTCCTTCGGGCTGTAGACTGTTCAGGCAGAAGGTAAGGTGTTGTTCCTTCAATTTGCAGTCTGATTCACTGTGGTAATGAAAGAGGCCAAGGATGGACATGTCAGAGAGGGTGTAGGCGGGGAATTGGAATGGGCTGTGTTGGAGAGGGTGTGGAATAGGTCAATCATAATGCAGGCAAAGACATTTAAGGACCTCTTTCTTAACGCCCAGCAAAGACACTTTCTAGTGACAAAAAATACTCTAGGGGAAGGATAAACCATCTGTGGCTAACAAAGAAAATTAAAGTTAGTACCAAATTAAAAGAAAATGTATACAGTTCTTGAAGATTTTTGATGGGTCAGTAAATTGGGTAAATATAAATCAAGCAAGCATGGAAATAAGGAGGGAGAAATTAGAATATGAGAGAAAGCTAGCTACAACTATAAAGACTGATAGAGTGAAGCAATCTCACAGCAATCTCATAAGCTCTGCAATTCTGCTGTGAATGGTAACAGACAATAAAACAATTCACTGGAGGAGGAGTTCCTACAAATATTCCAATCCTCAATGATGGGACATTACAATACATAAATGCAAAAGACGAGGCTGAAGCATTTGAAACGATTTTCAGCTCACAGTATAAAATGGATGATCCACTGCAGCTTCTTCTCGAAATCCACAGCATCACAGATGCCAGTATCATTCAATTAGATTAACTTCCCTTGATATCAAGAAACAGCTGAAGGTACTGGACACTGCAAGTGCCATGAGCCCTGACAACATTCCAGCAATATTACCGATGACATGTCTTCCAGAACAGGCTGTGCCCTTAACCAAGCTCACTTACAACACTGGCATCTTTCTGATAATGTAGAAAATTGCCCAGGAATGTCTGTTCATGAAAGCACTATCAGTCTACTCTCAATTATCAGAAAGTAATGAAAGAAGTTGTCTTAAACATTATCAGTGCGGTTTGCTCACTGATGCTCGGTTTGGGTTCTGACAGAGCCCCTAAGCTCCTGACCTCACAGCACACAAGTGCAAAACAAAACCCATCTCAAACAAGAGGGAATCTGACCAACTTCATTGTGGCATCACCATCACTGAATTCTCCAATGTCAACATCCAGGGGGTTACTATTGACCAGAAACTGAAAGGAACCAGCTATATGGATAAAGTGGCCACAGGAGCAGGTCAGAGACTAGGAATTTTGTGACAAGTAAATCACAAAAGTTTGAAAACATGTACTAACAGATTCAAGAACAGCTCCTTGCTCTCTAATATCTTGTTTATAATCACCTCTCATATATTAGAGTTGATCATTCCCTGCACCTTCTCTATCACTGTAACACTATATTCTATATTCTGTTCTATTACCCTGATGTCCTTAGGTAAGGTATAGTTTGTCTGGACTGCAAACAATGCCTTTCACTGCATCTCAGCACATGTGACAATAATAAATCAAATCAATACAAAACAAATCTCCTAACTCCCCAAAGTCACCATTTAAAAGCACAAGTTAGGAGCATAATTGAAAACTCTCTAATTATTTGGATAAGTGCAGCTCCAACAACACTTGAGAGTACAATACCAACCAGGATAAAGCAATTCACTGCTTTGGCACCCAACCCTCATTCTTCAAAATTTATTCCCTCACCCCTGATGCACAATGCAGCAGTTTGTACCATCTACAAGATGCATTGTAATGACTCACTAAGATTCCTTTGACAGTACTTTCAAATCTGCATCTTTACCACCTGGAAAGCTCAGGGCAGCTGATGTCTGAAAGCACCACCATCAGCTACTTCTCCTTCTACAGCATGAAATCTTGATGTGGAACTATTTTGTGATTCATTCCCTGATACTGAGTCCAAATTTTGGAACTTCCTTTCAGTAGCATTGAGATAGATGTGTAGTCACTCACAAATAAGGTAAGCAAAGAGCACTTAGATTAACATAGATATTATGGGTGAAAAATACAGGCTGGAAATAAAAAATTCTGAAGACCAGAAGTCCAGATGCGCAAGAGGGAGTTAAATTTCTTTTCACAATTCTTTTGATTTTAGCAACGATGTCATACTTCTGTCTCTAAAGCAGTGGTCAGTTTTCAATTTGATAGTTGATCAGGTGGACTTAGGTCTTTTGTATCAGAATTATTTCTATTAAGTTTCTTGTTTTCTTTTGTCTTTCTACTCAGACAGAGAAAAGGGAGAAAGATGTTTTCTGCTTGCTGGTTCTGTATGGTGCAGGCTCCACTGCTCCCACTGGTCTATTGATACTGCCCTCACAGTATCCAGTTCCTTAAGCTGTTTCTTGATATCAGAAACATTTACAATTCAAACAACCTGAGGGCTGTCGCTAGGCAGTTTTTCCTCTCCAGGCAAAATTTCCTGGTGTCACTCTGACTTGATAATATTATGATCTTGCTGCTCCAAAAGCAACTTTGTTTTGTACAGTTAAAAAACACATGACCTGATTTTCATACAAGTTGCACATCTAACTTGCTATTTCAGCATTATAACAACGTTCCATTTCAATTTCAGTCTATAGTTCAAAAAGGAAAAAAATATGGTTCCTTACATCTTTTATTTATAATGATTTCTTTAGCGAAGACAAATGCAAGATATCAGTTTCATTCATTTACCACTTCCTTATTTTCCATTATTAATTCCAAAAACTACCACCCTAGAGGACCAAAACATACTTTAATAATAACTTCTCTTTTTAAGCACTTTTAGAAACTCTTATTTTTTTATATTCATGCAGCACTATTGGGTAGGCCAGTGTTTATTGCTAATCCCTAACATCCCTTGAGAAGTTGGTAGTGAGCTCCTTCTAAAAATGCTGCTGTCCATGGAGGGTCAGTGCACACTCCAGTGCTGCTGAAAGGAAATTCCAGAATTTGAACCCAGCAGCAGTGAAGGAATGGCAGATTAGTTCCACATCAAGATTGTACGCTGTAGGAGGGAAATTAGCAGGTGGTGGTGCTTTCACATCCTTTATTGCCCTTAGCCTTCGAGATGGGAAGGATGCAGGTTTGAAGGTACTGCCAAAGGACTCTTGGTGAGATGTTACTGTCCTTGCAGTATCCAGTTCCTTTAGGTGTTTCTTACTATCATAAAAAGTTAATCTAATTGACCGGCATCTGTGATAATGCTGATCCATAGAGGATGCTGCAGTGGAACAGCTATTTTATACTTCGAGCTGAAGATTGGTTCAAATATTTCATCGTTGTCTTTTGCATTGATGTGTTCTGATGCTCCATCATTGAGGATTGGGACATTTGTCGAACCTTCTCCTCCCATGAATTATTTTATTATTTGCTACCATTCACGGCAGGACTACAGAACTTCGATCTGATCTGTTGGTTGTGAGATTGCTTCGCTCTGTTTATGTTTATAGCTATAGCTAGCTTCCTCTCATACTCATTCTCTCCCTCCTTATTTCTGTATTAACCATTCGTTGTTTTAATATTCTGTCCAATCTTCTAACCTGTCCAAAATCTTCAAGAATTGTATGCAGTTTCTTTTAACTTGTTACGAGCTTTAATTTTCTTTGTAACCTCTAGATGGTTTGTCTTTTCCCTGGAGTACTTTTTGTCAGTAGAAAGTGTTAAAAAAGAGCTCGTTAAAGTCTTCGTCTGTATCCCTTCTGATCTATCCTTTAATCTAGATGGAGTTGGTTAGTTCAGTTGATTGAACAGCTGTTTTGCAATGCAGAATGATACCAACAGTGTGAATTCAATTACTGAAAGGGAAGTAGTTAGCTGGATGGACTGTCCAGCTCTCACCACCTGAGGAGTGGTCATCCTTAGGTTACCTTACCACCAGTTGTTTCTTTCTAATAAGAGAGCAGCCCTATGGTTTGGCAGGACAATGCCAACTTTACCTTTAATATAAACTCACTTCCTTTTTAATGTATGCCGCCAAAATCTAAGCAGACCTAACAGTATCTGCGGTAAAAAAACTGTGTTTATCTTACACTTACACCAAACACCACCAACTTCATCAGCAGGGACAATGTCGTCAAGCTAGTGGACCTATGCCTTACCACCCACTTCACCTTCAGCAACAAAACCTACAGGCAAACCAACAGAATGTCCATGGGATCTCTGATATCAGGGTTCTTAGCAAAGGCAGTAATGCAGAGACTCGAACAAACAGCTCTGCCAACCATCCAACCCAGACTTTGGGTCCGCTAAGTGGATGACACCTAGACATCACTAAACAAAATAAATTACAGGCAACCTTCAAGGTCATTAATAATACTCTTACAGGCATAAAATTCACTAAAGAGGAGGAAAACAATAACAAACTGCCATTCCTAGATGTCGCAGTAGAGTGAACAGCCAATGGGGACCTTCAAACTAGCATCTACAGGAAAACAACACATACTGAACTACAGAAGCAATCATCCCAACATTCACAAACAAAGCCGCATTAGAACATTATTTCAACGAGCCACCACACATTGCAGCACAGTGGTACTACGAAGAGCAGAGGGAAATCACCTATACGGTGTATTCAAAAAGAACGATTACCCAATGAACACAGTCCGCAGATTTTGCAGCAACAAACCCAAACAAGCAGACAAAATGCATCCAGAAATCCTAGCCATTCTCCCCTACATCAAAGACATCTTGGAAATGACTGACATGCTACTCAGACCTTTTGGCATCATGGTAGCCCACAAACCCACCAACACACTAAAACAGCAGCTAATGAACTTGAAATACCCTGCAGACAACAAGCAAAACTAATGTCATTTACAAAATACCTTGCAAGAATTGTAACAAACACTACATTGGACAAACAGGTAGAAAACTCGTCACCAGGATACATCAACATCAACTAGCCACAAAAAGGTATGACTCAATCTCACTAGTATCCTTACATACAGATAAGGAAGGACACCATTTTGACTAGAACAACACATTCATCCTAGGACAAGCCAAACAGAGACATACACACGAATTCCTAGAAACATAGCGTCCCAACTGGAACTCTATAAACAAACACATTGACTTGGATCCCATTTACCAATCCCTGAGAAAAAGAACAGGAAATGATATCACAACAGGAAATGATACCACCAAAGGAAATGACGTCACCAACCCAAGGAAACCTAAACACATAAATAAACAGCGGGCCATACCACCAGTGCTTCACCGAAGGCTTACTAATGATGTTACCTAGTATGGAGACGAAACATCTGAAAACAAACCTTCCAGCTCAGCCAGAAAACTTACACTCAGAACCTCAACCTGAGCTACAAATCTTCTCAGAACTCACTAACTATGTCTATCTATTCGATAATGTCAAGTTATTATTTAATTGATCGGTTTGTCATGTTATGATTAATTGTACAAAACAAAGTTGCTTTTGGAGCAGTGAAATTATAAAATTATCAAGTCAGTGTGACACCAGAAGATTTTGAGTTAAGGAAAACTGCCTGGTGACAGCCCTGTTTCAACTGTAGGTTGCTGCAGACCTGTGGGAGCAGTGGAACCAGCAAGCAGGAAACATCTTTCTCCCTTATCTCTGTCTGAGCAGAAAGATTAAAAAAACAAGAAATTTAACAGAAGAAAATTCAAATACATGAAAAGATCTAAGTCCACCTGATAATGATCAAACTGAAAATCAACCATTGTTTTAGAGACAAGAGCATGTCATCATTGCTAAAATCAAAAGAATTGTGAAAAGCAATTTAACTCCCTCTTGTGATCTGGACTTTTGGTCTTCATAATATATTTTTCCAGCCTAGAGTTTTGACCTATATGTCTATGTTAATCTGACTGTTCTTTGCTTGTTTTTTTTCGTGAATGATTACACATATAAGGATGTTGCCAGGTTTGGGGGATTTGAGCTATAGGGAAAGGTTGAATAGGCTAGGGCTGTTTTCCCAGGAGCATCAGAGGCTGCGGAGTGACCTTATAGAGGTTCATAAAATCATAAGGGGCACGGACAGAGTTAAGAGACAAGGTTTTCTTCTCTGGGGTCAGGGAGTCCAGAACTAGAAGGCATAGGCTTAGGGTGAGAAGGGAAAGATATAAAAGAGACCTAAGAGGCACGTTTTTCACACAGAGGATAGTAGGTGTATGAGCTGCCAGAGAAAGTGGTGGAGGCTGGTACAATTACAACATTTAGAAGACATCTGGATGGGTATATGAGTAGGAAGGGTTTGGAGGAATATAGGCCGGGTGCTGGCAGTTGGGACTAGATTGGGTTGGGATATCTGGTTGGCATGGACAAGTTGGATCGAAGGATCTGTTTCTGTGCTATACATCTCTATGACTCTATGACTCGCTTTGGGGGTTTAAAAGGGTATGGCCTAAGTGAGTAATTGATATCTGATCCTTTCTTTTTCCATGCCAATTGTTAAATATTAAGTATGTTTAGAAATAGAGATATTTTCCTTTTAATGATGACCTGGTCAGCATATATTTTGTCCTGAATACCAGTCTGTCAGGTAAATTGATCATCTTGGTGGTTTATTTGGGTATCTACACATTTGTGATGGCTTATGGAAAAGTAGGTCTTGATTATCTGTGCACTCTTTCCAGTTAAGTAATATGAATCGAATGAACTAATTACAGGGACCAGGGAAACAGTACTGGGGAAGTTATAGAGTCATAGAGATGACAGCATGGAAACAGAACCTTAGGTCCAATTCATTCATGCTGACCAGATATCCTAACCTAATCTAGTCCCATTTACCAGCACTTGCCCCATATCCCTCTAAACCTTTCCTATTCATATACCCATTCAGATCCCTTTTAAATGTTGCCATTGTATCAGCCCCCACCACTGCCTCTGGCAGCTCATTCCATACATGTGTGTGTTTTCTGTGTGAAAAAGTTGCCCATTAGTTCTCTTTTATATCTTTCCCGTCTCACCCTAAACCTATGTCCTCTAGTTTTGGACTCCCCCACCCCAGGGGAGTCTATTTACCCTATGCATGCCCCTCATGATTTTATAAACCTCTATAATGACCCCCCTCAGCCTCCCATGCTCCAGGGAAAACAGACCCAGCCTACTCAGCCTCTCCTTATATCTCTTATTTTCCAACTCTGGCAACATCCTTGTAAATCTTCTCTGAACCCTTTCAAGTTTCACAACATCCTTCTGACTGGAAAGAGACTAGAATTGCACACAATATTCCAAAAATGGCCAAACAAATGTCCTGTACAGCAACAACATGACCTCTCAACTCCTGTACTCAATACTCTGACCAATAAAGGGAAGCATACCAACTGCCTTCTTCACTATCCTATCTACCTACGACTCTACTTTCAAGGAGCTATGAACCTGCACTTCATGTCTCTTTGTATAGCAACACTCCCCAGAACCTTACCATTAAGTGTATAAGTCCAGCTATGATTTCCCTTTCCAAAATGCAGTACCTCACATTTATCTAAATTAAACTCCATCTGCCTCTTCTCAGCCCATTGGCCCATCTGATCAAGATCCTGTTGTAATCTGTGGTAACCTTCTTTGCTGTCCACTACACCTCTAATTTTTGCGCAAATTTACTAACTATACCTCTTAAGCTCATATCCAAATAATTTATATAAAATATGAAAAGTAGAGGACCCAGCACCGATCCTTGTGGCACTCCACTGGTCACAGGCCTCCAGTATGAAAAACAAACTCCATCAACCTCTGTGTTCTATCTTTGAGCCAGTTCTGTATCCA
The DNA here is from genome assembly GCF_020745735.1 of Hemiscyllium ocellatum. Taxonomy (NCBI): domain Eukaryota; kingdom Metazoa; phylum Chordata; class Chondrichthyes; order Orectolobiformes; family Hemiscylliidae; genus Hemiscyllium; species Hemiscyllium ocellatum. The sequence goes on from NC_083431.1 coordinate 24,057,341, forward strand.
AATGGCTAGTTCTCCCTGTATTCCATGAGATCTAACCTTGCTAATCAGTCTCCCATGAGGAATCTTGTTGAACGCCTTATTGAAGTTCATATCAATCATGTCTATTGCTCTGCCCTCATCAATCCTCTTTGATACTTCTTCAAAAAACTCAATCAAATTTGTGAGACATGATTTCCCATGCACAAAGCCATGCTGACTATCCCTAATCAGTCCTTGTCTTTCCAAATATGTGTAAATTTTGTCCTTCAGGATTCTCTCCAACAACTGGACCACCACCAACATCAGGCTCACTGGTCTATAATTGCCTGGCTTTTCCTTACTACCTTTCTTAAATAGTGGCACCATGTTAATCAACCTCCAGTCTACTAGCAGCTCACCTGTGACTAACGATGATACAAATATCTCAGCAAGAGGCCCAGCAATCACTTCTCTAGCTTCCCACAGAGTTCTAGGGTACACCTGATCAGGTTCTGGGGATTTATCCACTTTTATGCATTTCAAGACATCTAGCACCTCCTCCTCTGTAATATGGACATTTTTCAAGATGTCACCATCTAGTTCCCTGCATTCTATATCTTCCATGTCCTTCTTCACAGTAATACTTGTTTAGTATCTCCCCCATCTCCTGCAGCTCCGCACATAGGCTGGCTGCTGATCTTTGAGCGGTCCTAGTTACCCTTTTGTCCTTAATGTATTTATAAAATTCCTTTGGATTCTCCTTAACTGTATTTGCCAAATCTATCTCCTGTCCCCTTCTTGCCCTCCTGATTTCCCTCTTAAGTATCCTCCTACTGCCTTTATACTCTTCTAAGGATTCACTCGATCTCTCCTGTCTATACCTGACATATGCGTCCTTCTTTTTTTGAACCAAAACCTCAATTTCTCTAGTCATCCAGCATTTTCTATCCCTACCAGCCTTTCCTTTCACCCTAACAGGAATACACTGTCTTTGAAATTCTTGTGATCTCATTTTTGAAGGCTTCCCATTTTCCAGTTATTTCTTTACCCGCGAACATCTGCGCCCAATCAGCTTTTGAAAGTTCTTGCCTCGTACTGTCAAAATTAGCCTTCCTCCAATTTAGAACTTCAACTTTTATATCCAGTCTATCCTTTCCATCACTACTTTAAAACTAATAGAATTATAGTCGCTGGCCCCAAAGTGCTCCCCTACTGACACCTCAGTCACCTGCCCTGCCTTATCTCCCAAGAGTAGGACAAGTTTTGCACTTTCTCTAGTTGGAACATGCACATAATGAATCACAACATTTTCTTGTACACGCTTAACAAACATGTCTCCATCTAAACACTAAACACTATGGCAGTCCCAGTCTATGTCTGAAAAGTTAAAATCCCCTAACATGACCACCCTGTTATTCTTATAGGTAACTGAAATCTCCTTACAAATTTATTTCTCAATTTCCCGCTGACTATTAGGGGGTGTATAATATAATCCCAGTAAGGTGATCATCCCTTTCTTGTTTCTCAGTTCCACCCAAATAACTTCCCTGGAAGCATGTCTGGGAATATCCTCCCTCAGCACAACTGTAATGCTATCCCTTATCAAAAATGCTATTCCGCCTCCTCTCCTGCTGTCCTTTCTGTCTTTCCTGTAGAATTTGTGTCCTGGAACATTAAGATGCCAGGTCTGTCCATCCCTGAGCCATGTTTCTACTTTGACATCCCAGTCCCATGTTCCTAATCATGCCCTGAGTTCATCTGCCTTCCCTGTTCGGCCTCTTGCATTGAAGTAAATGCACTTTAATCTATCAGTCCAACCTTGTTCTCTGCTTTGTCCCTACCTGCCTGACTGTTTGACTAACTCCTTTTCCCAACTGTACCAGTCTCAGATTGCTGTCTTTCATCACTATTCCACCGAGTCCCAGCCCGCCACCTTACTGGTTTAAATCCTCCCGAGTAGCTCTAGCAACTCTTCCTGCCAGTATATTAGTCCCCTTCCAAATCAGGTGCAATCTACCCTTCTTGTACTGGACACTTCTACCCCAGAAGAGATTCCAATGATCCAAAAATGTGAATCCTTTTCCCTTGCACCAGCTCCTCAGCTGCTCTATCCTCCTATTCCTACCCTTATTAGCTCATCGCACTGGGAATAATCGAGATATTACTATCCTCAAGGGTCTATGTTTGCAAACCAATTGGAGAGCAATAATATTTGTCAACCAAAGTTTGTGACACATGATGGGTGAATTTTAGTTCATTTCACCTGACAAAAACTAGATGGAAAGGAAATTAAAATTTATGCAGAACATTTACTATGCTGTTTCACCTCTTGGCTATTTTAACACACAGTACACTTTAGCAATTAAGACATATACTCAACGTCTGCAATTTTGATAGGAGCCCAAGGTCATTTCAATGGTCTATTGAGCACAGTGTCCACCACATATCCCTCTGGTCAGTAGAAGCATGTAGAGCAGAAGCAGACTCTCTATTTGGAAAGTATGAAGCATACCTTAATGGAATCAAGCCCTCACAAAGAAAATGTGGACTTTTATCAACCTGGAACATCTACTTCCAGACAAAATAACGCCTTCTAACCTCTCCGCCTGTAATGAATTACAGTACCCGAGTGCCAGCTGATTAGCTTCTGGGCCACTCAATGTTTGAAAACGGCATTTGGATAACCAAGACAGGCTCACCACATGTATATTAATGAGACTATGCCATTAAAATGTACTGACCTGTTAAGTATCTCCTGGGTGCCTGAGCTCTCTGCCATCTGCTACTAGAGATATTGGAATCAATGCCTTCTGGCCTTTGCGACTCCTACATGGAATTTAGAATGTCTTCTTCTGTTTTTTTGTATGAATATTTACAGTAACAATTATATACTACATAGAACTATGGCACAGAAACAGGGCTGTGACAGACCTTTTGCCCCTTGAACCACCTTCCTTCATTTTAATCTATTATTAACTCTTTTCTCCATAATAGAGTGGGTTCTTTCTTGATTATATGTTTTACTGAAATATGTCTCTTGATTAAACTTATAAATATAAGCCATAAGTATTAAGTTAGCCTGGAGCAGTATTTCGCAGAGGAATAAGATGGGGCTAATTTCTGGGTCTGCAGATTGCAAGAAGCAAAAATGGCCATTAGTAGAGTGATATGCTCTTCTTGTTGGATGTGGGAGTTTAGGGAAAGTTTACGTGTCACTGAGGATTATATCTGCAATAAATGCCATGGTTGTGAATCCTATCAGATCGAATGGAATGGTTGGAGCGACAGTGAGAGGCAATGAGAAATTTACAAAAGCAAGGGGGTGTGATGGATGGCAGTTATAGGAAAGTTGCAAATACTGTCGCACAAATGAGTTAGCTCTAGGAAGCATAAGAGAGGTAGGCAGGTAGTGCAGGCTTCCTGTTCCTTGGATGCTGCCTGACCTGCTGTGCTTTAACCAGCAACACATTTTCAGCTCTGATCTCCAGCATCTGCAGACCTCACTTTTTATCCCCATTTCAAACAAGTATGTTGTTTGGAAAATGTAGAGGGTGATGGATTCTCAGGGGAATGTAGCACGAACAGCCAAGTTTCGCGTATTGAGACTGACTCTAATGCAATGAGGGGTACGTCGGGTTCCAAGATATTGACTGTGATAGGGGACTCTCTAGTCCAAGGCACAGACACATGTTTCTGTGGCCAGCAGTGAAAAATCAGAATGGTGTGTTGCCTCCCTGGTGCCAGGGTCAAGCATGTCTCGGAGAGGGTGCGGAATGTTCTCAAGGTATGAGAGGGGCCAGCAGGAGGTCATAGGAAGGGAAAAGGTTGAGATTCTGAAGGGAGAATATAGAGAGTTAGGCAGGAATTTAAAAAGGAGGTCCTTGAGAGTAGTACGATCTGGATTACTCCCGGTGCTACGAGCTAGTGAGGGTAGGAAAGGAGGCTAGAGCAGATGAAGACATGGCTGAGGAGCTGGTGTATAGGTGAAGGATTCATATTTTTGAATCTTTAGAATCTCTTCTGGAGTCGAAGTGACCTGTACAAGAACGATGGATTGCACCAGAATTGGAAGGGGACTAATATACTGGTGGGGGATTTGTTAAAACTGCTCGGGAGGATTTAAACTGGTAAGGTGGTGGGGTGGGGAGGGGCATTGGGTAGGTGGTGGGACTCAGGGAGATAGTGAGGAAAGAGATCAACTGGTACAGTTGAGAAAAGAGGCGAGTTAAGCAGTCAGGGCAGGCAGGGACAAAGCAGAGAACAAGGTCGGATTGATAAATTAAACTGCATTTATTTCAATGTAAAGAGCCTAACAGGGAAGGCAGATGAACTCAGAGCATGGTTAGGAACATGGGACTGGAAAATCATAGTAATTTCAGAATCATGGCTAAGGGATGGACAGGATTGGCAGCTTAATGTTTCTGGACACAAATGTTACAGGAAGGACAGAAAGGGAGGCAAGGGAGGAGGGAGACTGGCGTTTTTGGTAAACGATAGCATTACAGCTATATTGAGGGCGGATATTCCCGGAAATACATCCAGGGAAGTTATTTGGGTGGAACTGAGAAGTAAGAAAGGGATGATCACCTTCTTGGAATTGTATTATACACTCCCTAATAGTTCGAGGGAAATTGAGAAACAAATTTGTAAGGCGATCTCAGTTAACTGTAAGAATAATAGGATAGCTATGGTAGGGGATTTTAACTTTCGAAACGTAAACTGGGTCTGCCATAGTGTTAAGGGTTTAGATGGAGGGGAATTTGTTAAATGTGTACAAGAAAATTTTGTGATTCAATGTGTGGATATACTGACTAGGAAAGGTGTAAAACTTGACCTACTCTTGGGAAATAAGGCAGGGCAGGTGACTGAGTTGTCAATGGAGGAGCTCTTTGGGGCCAGTGACCATAATGCTGTTAGTTTTAAAATAGTAATGGAAAAAGATAGACCAGATCTAAAAGTTGAAGTTCTAACTTGGAGGAATGCCAATTTTGACGGTATCAGGCAAGAACTTTCAAAACCTGATTGGGGGAAGATGTTCACAGGTAAAAAGACGGCTGGAAAATGGGAAGCCTTCAGAAATGAGATAACAAGAGTGCAGAAACAGTATATTACTTTAGGCTGAAAGGAAATGCTGGTAGGTGTAGGAAACGCTGGATGACTAAAGAAATTGAGGTTTTGGTTAAAACAAAAAGGAAGCATATGTCAGGTATAGATAGGATAGATTAAGTGAATCCTTAGAAGTTGTACTAGGAATATAATTAAGAAGGAAATCAGGAGGGCAAAAAGGGGACAGGAGATAGATTTGACAAATAGAGTTGAGAATCCAAATGTTTTTTACAAATACATTTAGGACAAAAAGGTAACTAGGGAGAGAATAGGGCCCCTCAAAGATCAGCAAGCCAGCCTTTGTGTGGAGCCACAGGAGATACTAAATGAGTATTTTACATCAGTATTTACTGTGGAAAACGACATGGAGGATATAGAATGTAGGGAAATAGATGGTGACATCTTGTAAAATGTTCATATTCCAGAGGAAGAAGTCTTGAAACGCTTAAAAGTGGATAAATCCCTAGGACCTGATCAGGTGTGACCTAGAACTCTGTGGGAAGCTAGAGAAGTGATTGTTGGGTGTCTTGCTCAGATATTTGTATCATCGATAGTCACAGGCGAGCTGCCAGAAGACTGGAGATTGGCTAACATGGTACCACTACTTAAGAAAGGTAGTAAAGAAAAGCCAGGCAATTATAGACCAGTGAGCCTGATGTTGATGGTGGGCCAGTTATTGGAAATAATCCTGAGGGACAAGATTCACATGTATTTGGAAAGGCAAGAACTAATTAGGGATAGTCAGCATGGCTTTGTGCATGGGAAATCATGTCTCTCAAACTTAATTGAGTTTTTTGAAGAAGTATCAAAGTGGACTGATGAGGGAAGAGCAGCAAACATGATCTATATGGACTTCAGTAAGCCATTCGACAAGGTTCCCCATGGGATACTGGTTAGCAAGGTTAGATCTCATGGAATACAGGGAGAACTAGCCATTTGGATATGGAACTGGCTTAATGGTAGAAGACGGAGGGTGGTGGTGGAGGGTTGTTTTTCAGACTGGAGGCCTGTGACCAGTGGAGTGCCACAGGGATCAGTGCTGGGTCCTCGACTTTTTGTCATTTATATAAATAATTTGGATGTGAGCATAGGAGGGATGGTTAGCAAGTATGCAGATGACACCAAAATTGGAGGTGTAGTGGACAGCTATGAAGGTTACCTCAGATTACAACGGAATCTTGATCAGATGGGCCAATGGGCTGAGGAGTGCCAGATGAAGTTTAATTTAGATAAGTGTGAGGTGCTACATTTTGGAAAGCAAATCCATGCAGGAGTTATACACTTAATGGTAACGTCCTCGGGAGTGTTGTTGAACAAAGAGACCTTGGAGTGCATTTTCACAGCTCCTTGAAAGTAGTGTTGCAAATAGATAGAATAGTGAAGAAGGCAGTTGGTATGCTTTCCTTTATTGGTCAGTGTATCAAGTATCGAAGTTGGGAGGTCATGTTGCAGCTGTACAGGACATTGGTTAGACCACTTTTGGAATATTGCATGCAATTCTTCTCTCCTTCCAATCAGAAGGATTGAAAGGGTTCAGGAAAGATTTACAAAGATGTTGCCAGTGTTGAAGGATTTGAGCGATAGGGAGAAGTTTGAATAGGCTAGGGCTGTTTTCCCTGGAGCATCGGAGGCTGAGGGTTACCTTACAGAGATTTATAAATCATGAGTAGCATGGATAATGTAAATAGACAAGGTCTTTTTCCCTGGGGTGGGGGAGTCCAGAACTAGAGGACAGAGGTTTAGGGTGAGAAGGGACTAAAATTTAAAAGGGACCTAAGGTGCAAGCTTTTCACGCAGAGGGTGGTACGTATGTGGGATGTGCTGCCTGAGGAAGTGGTGGAGGCGAGTATAATTGCAACATTTAAAAGGGCATCTGGATGGGTATCTGAATAGGAAGGGTTTGGAGGGATATGGGCTGTGTGCTGGCAGGTGGGACTAGATTGGATTGGGATATCTGGTTGGCATGGACGAATTGGACCGAAGTGTCTGTTTCCATGCTGTACATCTCTATGACTGTATGACTGTATATATTTCGCTAGCTTTCCTTTAAATATATCTATTTGCTTCAACTCCACTACCTTCTCCATTAGATTCCAGCATGTAGCCCTTTTGGAGATATCAGTTGTTCTGTGCATAAAAAACCCCTAATTTTCTTGTGATTCTAGTCTGTAACATGCTCCCAGGTATTCATTCGTCTGGATATAAAGCCTCCAAACCCCACCCTTAAAATATTCATTCACGAATAGGTTCCTATTATATTCTAGGTAAAAACAATGACTGCAAATGCTGGAAACCAGATTCTGGATTAGTGGTGCTGGAAGAGCACAGCAGTTCAGGCAGCATCCAAAGTGCAGCGAAATCGACGTTTCGGGCAAAAGCCCTTCATCAGGAATAAAGGCAGTGAGCCTGGAGCGTGGAGAGATAAGCTACAACAGGGTGGGGGTGGGGAGAAAGTAGCATAGAGTACAATGGGTGAGTGGGGGAGGGGATGAAGGTGATAGGTCAGGGAGGAGAGGGAGGAGTGGATAGGTGGAAAAGGAGCTAGGCAGGTAGGACAAGTCCGGACAAACTGAGCTGGAAGTTTGGAACTAGGGTGAGGTGGGGGAAGGGGAAATGAGGAAACTGTTGAAGTCCACATTGATGCTCTGGGGTTGAAGTGTTCCGAGGCGGAAGATGAGGTGTTCTTCCTCCAGGCGTCTGGTGGTGAGGGAGCGGCGGTGAAGGAGGCCCAGGACCTCCATGTCCTCGGCAGAGTGGGAGGGGGAGTTGAAATGTTGGGCCATGGGTCAGTGTGGTTGATTGGTGCGGGTGTCCCGGAGATGTTCCCTAAAGTGCTCTGCTAGGAGGCGCCCAGTCTCCCCAACGTACAGGAGACTGCGTCGGGAGCAACGAATACAATAAATGATATTAGTGGATGTGCAGGTAAAACTTTGATGGATGTGGAAGGCTCCTTTAGGGCCTTGGATAGAGGTGAGGGAGGAGGTGTGGGCACAGGGTTTACAGTTCCTGCGGTGGCAGGGGAAAGTGCCAGGATGGGAGGGTGGGTCGTATGGGGGCGTGGACCTGACCAGGTAGTCACGGAGGGAATGGTCTTTGTGGAATGCGGAAAGGGGTGGGGAGGGAAATATAATCCCTGGTAATGGGGTCTTTTTGGAGGTGGTGGAAATGTCAGCGGATGATTTGGTTTATGCGAAGGTTTGTAGGGTGGAAGGTGAGCACCAGGGGCGTTCTGTCCTTGTTACGGTTGGAGGAGTGGGGTCTGAGGGCGGAGTTGCGGGATGTGGACTAGCCCATCCTCTGTGTGATAGGTTTGCAGAAGCTTTCCTACTGTATTTCCTTCAAAATAAAAGCATTACACAAAGCATATTTTTCACATTGTTAGTAAGCGACCCTACATATTTCAGTCACAGTGACTTTCTGTGCAGAGCTGCCCCTGCACACCCCAGAAATAAGACCCAAAAACTAAAATGCAGCTTGCAGTATTCTTATTTCAGAAAATTCACAAGCTTTTTTTTAAACCGACAGTTCAGTATCAGTTCTCCAGCGCCCTCCTTTTTAATACTGCAGTGATTTCTTCCTTTCCCGAAAGCCAGACATTATTAGCAATATTTGCAAACCGCTCAGATTGCAAAGCTCAACACCCGTCACTTGTGACATTGAATCGTTTGCGACAAAAGTTCGGTGGACACGACAAATGGGAATGATAACCGATTGCATACACTCTAATCAAAAACAATTGGTGGACTTTCTATGGGAAAGGGTGATATTAAAAAAAAGCCTGGCCTTTTTTTTGTTTACCTGTCCTAACATCATTTCAATAGCAAATCAGGTTTGGTTTGATCATGCTCCCAGAAAACGTCTTAAGGCTTTTTCTTAACTGAAGGCGCTATATAAACGCAAGGTGAGGTTGTCGATGCCGAATAGCATATGAAATAAGCAATGCTTGTAGTCTTGAGCTATTACTGCATACTCAGTTTCTCTTAAGGTTTGCTACAGTTCTTCCAGCAGCTGTGCAGAAGGCTGGGGATTTGTCTCCCCCTCTCTCCTGGGCTGAAACTCTCAGTCCTGGTTGTGATTCCTGTGAGGAACAGCAGCAGCAGGGAGTTCTGGAAGCGGCAATGGAAAACAGCTGGCGACTCTAGCAGGGCGCCTTGCGGGCACTCGGGAATTTTGGGGCAAGTCAGTCAGAGTGAGCCATCCCTCTTTCTTTTTCAGGAGAAAAAAAATCTGGCCACGTTGATTCTCGGCGAGAGAGCGACTTCCCGAGATTGTAATTAACATCTCCAAGGAAAGCAAAAAAAAACCCCTGAGGCATCGGCATTAATAAGGTGAGAGAAATGTGGGAGAAAACTTTCGTCCACATTGTGTGTGTGTGCGGTTTGGTCTGTGGCATGCAGAGGGTGAAATTATTCCAGGATTAGTTCCCACCTCCTTCACTGACATCCTTTCGAACTGAGGACGGTAAGATTTTCTGATTGTCTTAAGAAACTAACCTTTCGGGTATAGTTTGTATTTATTCATGTAGTGTTTACAGCCACCGCTTTGTAGCGGGAGTTAACACATCGCTTTAATTGTATCGAGTTTACAGACTGACGTGAAGTTGAAACATAATCAGACAGCACCCAGAGTTACTATAACTGGCCTGAAACATTGATACTTTGTGACAAACCGATGATAATCGGAAACGGGGTTATCGTAAACTGTGACCATTTGTTTCCCCTGGATGCAGTTTACTAACCCAGCCGAGCTAATACAACTTTGGAATAATCGTCCATTGTAATATTTGCTTTGGCTCCCTTCCAATCTTGAGGAAGTCATGTTCTATTGTTTCCGGAGGGGAGTGGGGGGAGCGATAATATGAGTTAGGGATCCCGGCCAGAAATCTGGAAATGGTTGACTGACAATATTTGGGAGAACAAAACAAAGGAGGCGAGGAAAATCTTTATTTTTGAGGGGAAACGGCGAGGAAATGCAAGGGGGGGGGAATAATAAGCAAAACTTTATAAACCTCAAAAAAACTTCCCCCTCTTTTTGATAGCAGATCATGTCCCTTAATTTCTGGCCGTTTCACTGCATTTTTTCCCCCACCAGGATAATGGATTTGGGATAGCAGAGGGGCACCAGTCTCCCAGAATCTAATGAAAACTTGTGGATAAACTGCTTATAGTCTAGCTGCAACTTGGACTCAATGCACAGTATTAGGCATCTGTGTTGATTTGTAGTCTCCTACTAGCGGTTTGGGGTGGTTCTGCAAACCAGGAATGGGAGGTGGGTTGTTGGCAATGCAGACTGTACACCACCCACACTCCACAAGTCCGAGCAGTTTGACGATCAAAGATCCAACAATTTATTCTGACTACTGTTATTTCTTCTTTGCAGTTTGTCTTATTTTTAAAAAAATAATGCCTGGCCTACATACAAATTTTTATTCTGGTGGGTGAGGAATGGCACATGGAGAATTTAAGTCTCTGAAACCCTGTGGAATATTTGTTTTTTTGATACAGATATCGGATCCTCTACCACTAACCTAAATCCAGGGAGCAGTTGATGGTGCCAAGTTTTGTGTGACCCCTAGTGCCAAAACAAAGCACTGGCACACTTCTCGCTAATTCTTTTGATAGGGTAGTCCATTAGATCAGGCATAGGATCACAGGATTATTTTCTGTTTCTGTTTTGGTCACAGTGCCTTCGTAGTGTGCCATCCATATTCCACCAAAAAGTCTTAGTGGATGAAAAGGCAATGGGACCAGCTCAATTGTCCTTGCAGTGTTGATTGAGGGATGGATATTATGCAGGACACCAGGGAGAATTCCTCAACTCTTTTTGGGAATAGTGCAGTCCATCTGGATCTGGGAAGAGAGCCAGCTAACAGTAAGGTGAATGCCTTTTCAGAATTCCTTGTGAACCAGACTGGTTGGTCAAGTTCCCAATGTTGCCTTCCCCTGACCCCCACCCATCCACCCACCCAACCACATATACTGTGGACCTGATTAATCAGATGTTAAGTAGTTATGTTTTCATGGAGGAGTGATTTATTTCTGAACTTTCAGGTCTACATCATCTAAGATCCATTTCTCTTCTAGAAGCTCATTTTCTATTCCCCCCACCCCCTGAGGTGGTTAATCATTAAATTGATCCTAATGCCAAAACCTGTACTCAGCCTATTTGCCTAATTAATAGGTAAATGGTAACACAGAACATGTTAGTATCAGCTATTTAAGATGTAAGGAAATTAATGGAATATTGATTCAATATTAATTTGTGACTGTCAAGACTCTATATAGAACAGTATGAGCACTTTTTCAAAAAAAGAGATGGGGAGTCCTCCCTGGGGTCCTGGACAATATCTATCCCTCAATCAATATGATAAAAAAATACTGAGCTGGTTCCAGTGCTTTTTCATTCACCAAAAATCATGTTGATATATGGACATCAAACTATAGCATACACCAATGACTTTAATGAAATAAAATCCAAAGAACATGAATTGCTGATTCATTAACACTCTATACATATAATCCCATGAAGTGAAAATCAATTGAGATCAAAGGCGACAGGGGAGTGAATAAACATTTGAGAGTACATTGACAAGAATGTAAGAATTAGAAACAAAAGTATACCATTTGGCTACTTAAACCTGCTTTTTCATTGAACAAAATAATGGCTGATCTGATTGCAGACTCAATCTACGTTCAACCTGAGCCCCATTAATCTTTAACTCCCTTTAATAGCCTATAAATCTCTGTCTTTAAAAATATTAAATGACCCTGCTTCCAATACTATCTGGGGAAGAAAATTCCATTGGCTTGTGATCCTTTGAGAGAAAATATTTCTGAAGTGGAGTAGAGCAGGGGGAAAGCTGGGAAGTGGAAACAGAGTTTGAACTGATGGAGAGGATGTGAGGTCAGAAACACAGCTGGTGGGTTGGACAGGATTCCATGCTTATGAGCAGACTTGTTCAACTGAAAGGGCGGGAGCCAAAACTTGGTGCAGAGTTTTAAAGATATTGACCTTGGTCTTTGAGGGTTATTTAGTTTACTTGAGATTGCAAAGTGCATCAGAAGAGAAAAGCTAATAAGCAATATTGTGAAATAGAATTAGAATAAGGTTTAATGTCATGTATATACAAGTTACAAAAGAACAGGAGTACAGTGAAAAGCGTACAATGTCCCAACACACAGCTCCATCTTAGGTACAAAGTACCTAGGTACAAAAAACAGAGAAAATAAAGAAAAAATATTACACTACATTACAGATATGCATAGTATAAGTTAGGGAAATAAGAAAAATCTAAAACAAAGGACATTACTGTCTTCCTATAATGGCTTCCATGTGGTCTGACTGGGCTCCCGCAGTTCCCACCTAGGAGTCATCTTCATTCTGGGCCTACTGGCCTCTGTCCCCATTCTGCTCTGGGCCTCAAGCCACTGTCTCTGCTCTGCTACAAGCCTCAGATCACCGTCGCTGCTCCCCTCCGAGTCACCATCCCTACTCCGAGCCGCAGGCCACTGACCCCACTCCACTCCGGGCCTCTGTCCCAGCTCTGCTCCGGGTCACAGGCCGCTGTCCCCACTCCGGGCCGCTGTCCCCACTCCGGGCCGCGGGTCGCTGTCCCCACTCCGGGCCACGGGCCGCTGTCCCCACTCTGCTCCTGCTGCAGGCCGCTGTCCCCACTCCGGGCCACGGGCCGCTGTCCCCACTCCGGGCCACGGGCCGCTGTCCCCACTCTGGTCCTGCTGCAGGCCGCTGTCCCCACTCCGGGCCACGGGCCGCTGTCCCCACTCCGGGCCGCTGTCCCCACTCCGGGCTGCTGTCCCCACTCCGGGCCGCTGTCCCCACTCCGGGCCGCAGGCCGCTGTCCCCACTCCGGGCCACGGGCCGCTGTCCCCACTCCGGGCCATGGGCCGCTGTCCCCACTCTGCTCCGGCTGCAGGCCGCTGTCCCCACTTCGCTCCGGGCCACAGGCCGCTGTCCCCACTCTGCTCCGGCTGCAGGCCGCTGTCCCCACTTCGCTCCGGGCCACAGGCCGCTGTCCCCACTCTGCTCCGGCTGCAGGCCGCTGTCCCCACTCCGCTCCGGGTCGTTGTCCCCACTCCGCTCCGGCTGTTGGCCGCTGTCCCCACTCCGCTCCGGGCCGCAGGCCGCTGTCCCCAGTCCACTCTGGGCCGCTGTCCCCACTCCAGGCCGCTGTCCCCAGTCCACTCTGGGCCACTGTCCCCACTCCAGGCCGCAAGCCGCTGTCCCCACTCCCCTCCGGGCCACAGGCCGCTGTCCCCACTCCGCTCCGGGCCATAGGCCGCTGTCCCCAGTCCACTCTGGGCCGCTATCCCCACTCCAGGCCGCTGTCCTCACTCCGCTCCGGGCCGCTGTTCCCACTCCAGACTGCTGACCCCCATCCCTGCCATGACAATTGAGATGTAAAAAAACACAATAGCGAGGAAGGAAAGTAAAATGGAATGAACGGAGTAGATGAGCTCTGGCTGGAGAGTCCTGTTCGCTGCCGCCTTGGAATTAGCGTGCTGATCCATCAAAATGTAACAGGTTGCTGATTATTTTTCTATTCCTAAAATCTCTCTGTTCTGGAAATAAATAAAAATCAAATGAAGTGGTTTCTGAATCTGCACATAACTATGGTTGATTTTCACCTTCATTGCACTGATGGGGCTAATGGATGCTCTTTATGGAACACGCATGATTTTCATTTCAATGAGATACTGTCTCATAAAGGTGCAGTGATGTGCTTAACCAATGTATGATCCAAGCATTGAGATGGAAATTGGTTACACTATCAAACAGACATGGGATCAGGTGAAAGCCATTCAGACTTCCAGTCTATTCAAATAGATCATGGCTGGTGTGTACCATTATTCTGGATACGTTTCTGTGCTCCATGATCTCTCCAAAAAAACTCTGGCAACTTCAGCCTCAATCTCCAAATGATCTGGAATTCAGTCTTATGGGGAAACAAGTTCCAGATTTCCATCCTTGTGTGTGAATAAATGCCTCCTGATTTTTCTTTGTCCTAAATTGTCCTAAGTTATAATTTTAATCTTATGCTCTTCTGTTGGGAATCTGTTATCGGATGAAATAGGTTCTATAAGACCCTAAGGCATAGAAGCAGAAATCAGGCCATTCAGCCCATCAGGTCACGTCTGCTCTGCCATTCAAGTATGGCTGATAAGTTTTTCACCCCATTCTCCTGCTTTCTCTCCATAACCCTTGACTCTCTTGATACTCAAGAACCTATCTATCTCAGTCTTAAATATACTCAAGTGTCTGCATGTATCATAGTAAATCCCGTTAAATGCCTCTAATAGTTCAACTGCAACCTTCCAAATATGGAAATATAGCCAAAAATAGAAATTGCTGGAGAAACTCAACAATTCTGGTGGCACCTGTGGAAATAAAGCGTTAATAATGTGACTGAATAGCTGCATTTCACAGTTGGTAAGTGCTCTATGGGTGAGTATACAGTTGTGAATTGGAATTCTCCCACAGATTTCTCTCTCTAAGGATTCTGCCAGACCTGTTGAGTTTCTTGAGTAATTTCTGTTCTTGTTTCAGATTTTCAATGTTCTGCATTTCTTGTTTTATAATGGGAGTACAACCCCAGCTTATGTAATCCCTCCTTATAACTTAGTGTGTTAAAATCCAGGACTGTCCTGTTAAAATATTTCCCTAACCTTACCGCTCCCATCCAACACTTAAATTAAATTGTTCCCCTCTGTTCTGCCATGGTGTTTAGATAAAAGCTGTCTTGTCAAATTGTAGCTTTTCAAGGGAGAATTCCAACTCAGAACTGCATCCTCATCATTGATGCTTCACTTCTTTACAATAATCTCATGCACTGTGACCAGAGTGAACGGACAATGACCTACTGAGTTTCGCCAGCAGTTTCTGTTTTGTTTCAGATCTCCAGCATCTGCAGTTCTTTGTTTTGTTATGTTAATCTCCTCCATCTTGTCTTTGTAACTTATCTATATGAAAGAAGATTAGTTTTGGATATTGACCAAACAACGAAAACTTTAGCAGAAGTATATTATATAAATCAGTGTTGCTCATGAGCTTGTTTTGATAACATTTTTTTCTGTTGTATTTCCTCTGTACAGGGCAGTAGCCAAACATGAGTGTACTACCACCTGTCAGAAGAGATCGAATCATACCGGATCTCCCTTCGGTAAAGTAGACTTCTTGTTCTCGTTTGAACCATCACTTACATGGTTCTAGCACGGCATAAAACTGTATATTACAGAACACAATAAAACACAAATTTCAGTATAAAATCTAACCTTAGTAAACATGCAGGAATATAGGAATTGATAATATAAGGATCATAGCCAGTTTTCAAATAATCCAATTGTAAAATGAAATAGACTGCTGAAATGTAAGTTTTTATATGACAGCATGTGTCAGATTCATACAGCATTAGCGGATGTTGTTTGTCAGTCTCCCAGTTCAAGCAGTGAAAGTGAGAGCTTAATGATGTAAAATAACATTGTAATAGTGCTGATAGTTATCTGAGGTTTGACAGCAAAGACTGGAAATTATAAGTCTTGGACTATCTCTGAGTGATGATGCCACAGTAGCTATATTGAAGGAGATGATAGTATAGTGGTAAAGTTAGTGGGTTGATCTTCTGGAGCCATAGTCGAAAGATCTGTTCAAATCCCACTACAGCAGAAATTTTAATTCAATCAAATCTGGAATAAAAAACTAGCCTAATGGTTTCCACGAAAATATCACCGTCGATTGTTTAAAAACTCATTCAGTGTCCTGAAGCCCTTTGGGGAAGTGTAGTGATTGGAACCAGGGCCAGGTAGATCTCATTGACTATGAAATCCTTGATTGGGGTTGTTAACCTTGGGTAATGGCTGACAGATATAGTTACTCAGAGGATCTCCTCAGTCCAGGGACTGGCTTTGAGCTGGCTAGTCAGAGCCCATGTATGGTGCACATGTTAATAAAGAGTGATTTGGTGACAGAATACTGGCCTTTGTGCAGTCATTTCAGGAATGAAATCTGCTATCATTACTTGATTCGGCCTCCATGTGTCTCCAGATGTACAACAATGTAATTGATTTTTAACTGCCCTCTGGGTAATTAGGATTAGGCATTAAATGCCAGCAACACCCACATCCCATGAATGCATTTTTTTTGTAAAAGCTGAATTTTACTCATACCGTCAACCATAGGGCTTAACAATAATTTGTACACAAACTCAGCATCTGATTTAATAACACTTAGCAAAATGTTTAATATTTCAATATGCCCAATGGTGATATGGTTTACAGACTGTGTTTTTTTTTTCTATATGAAATGAGGCTTCAGGGCAGTGGTGCTGCCACAGTATTGCTCTAAGAATTTCCAATCATTAGCAAATCATTAGTGCTTGTGGATTGTAAAAAGATACTTTTTGCAAGAATTAAGTAGATTTGATCATCTTGCAGCTGCCAGTGCACCATATAATAATGGAATTCCTGTAAGTAAGACACACATTGCAGAGTTCTCTGCTTATCCAAATCCCAGCATTCAGAATAATGCTTTGTTTTTGTTTTTGTTCCAATTTCAGATAATTTGCTTTATACATTTAGTTATAGGGAACTCATTGGCACATCTGTAAATGGCTTTCCTGGGGAAACCAAAGTGGCTTCCTGTTTAAATTAATTAAATGCAGCAAACAATCACTAAACATAATATTGATACAGGTTTGACTGAAATATCTGAATTATACATGTTATTCCAGAGAAGAAAAACACAGGGTATTCGACAATAGCAAAGCAATTGGCTCTCAATATTTGAAATAAATCCCCCTATTGTACAGTTAAAGCAGCCTTTATAACTTTTTTAACAAAGCAAACTAATTCAAAATACTCTGGTCATGGTTTTCTGATCATAACTCCAATAGGAATCCATCACAAATAAAACTGGTCATGATAGAAAATTTTGGCCCTTATTTTGATCACAGTATAATAATCACCATCTTCTCATCTTCACCATCTGGAGGAAACATAATGAAGTATATTTGAAGCACAGAGCAACAAAGTGAATATGTGCTGAATGTAAGGACATGGTTGATCCTGATAGCTTGCAGCAATATTTGCTATCCACGCTGATATAAATATCTGACTGAAGGACTGGTGGGTTGTAAAACTGGTCTAGCATGAGGCTGTACTTTCAGGTGAGGAAGGGAGGAAATAGAAGAGAAATTGAAAAATAAATAAAGGCAGCAGACCTGCATGAACCAGGTCAAGCTATGACTAAGTACATACAGTTTGTGTTTGCTGAGCTTCATTATGTGTCTCTACTAGTGTAATTTTAAGTTGTTACAGGTATGATTTTACAATCATGAGATTTATGTGATAGTCTTGAAATTATGGTGTCAATAAGATGCTGTGGTTTAAAATAATTGTTTGCTCCTCTACCTCAGGAGTTTCGCCAAGCATTCTTACAATCGGGGTCCCTCACTTTAATTTCAAGTTCCTTCTTATTCATACAGACAAATAGCAATGTGAAATACGAACAAAAAACATAAAATGCTGCACATCTCAGTACTATGGATGATACAATTTTTATTCCACCTAAATTGGGGCCCTACATGTTTGTGCATGTATTGGTTGGAAATGATCTCCAACATTATTTACATCAGTCTCAGTTTTAGGAAATTGCTCTTCAAAAATTACCCTAAGCTCTTATTCTTCAAAAAGATTTGAAACATCAAAAAACCCTTTACCACTCCTTTGGTCCCAGTCTAGACTTGTCTTTCAACAATGTTTTTCTCACTTACTACTTTCACTCTATTTGCAGGCAAAACTTTAATTGTTAAGTTACAGCCAAGATTATTTCTTACTGTGTGGTCTTGCTTATTCATTTCCTAAAGTCTGCAGGCCAGAATCAGCAAACTCCGAATGTTTAAGTATTCAACTAACGCACACATAATACAATATGAATATATCAGTCTAAAACTCCATGTTGGCGTCCTGTTCAGAGTTTAACACAAACTACTGAAGTTTTTGGGGAGAAATCATGCCCACCTTAAATAATATTGAATTGCATGTCAAAGATTGTACATTTCCCCACCTACACAGCTGGCTGATTGACAGAGCACTGGATTGCTGAGCAGCATTCAAATGAATTAAAACAATATATTTAACCTGAGGCAGTTTCTCAGGAGAGTGGAACCCAGTAGTTATTCTTGACAAAGTTATTGTAAAGTCTTTATCATTTTGTTTTTCTGTATTTTTGATTCTGGACTGAAATGGAAGAGGGACTATTTCAAAACTCAAAGATTGTGGAAGAGACGTCGGCATTTTAAAAAAAAACGTTAGGATAGTGAAGAAGGCATTTGGTATGCTTTCTTTTATTGGTCAGAGTACAGAGTATAGAGTATAGGGTCGTGTTGCAGCAGTACAGGACGTTGGCGAGGCTACTTTTGCAATAATGTGTGCAATTCTGGTCTCTTTCCTATTGGAAGGAAGTTGTGAAACTTGAAAGCGTTCAGAAAAGATTTACAAGGATGTTGCTAGGGTTGGAGAATTTGAGCTGCAAGGAAAGGTTGAATACGCTGGGGCTGTTTTCCCTGGAGTGTCGGAGGCTGAGGGGTGACCTTATAGAAGTTCATGAGGGGCATGGATAGGACAAATAGGCAAAGTCTTTTCCATGGGATGGGGGAGTCCAGAACCAGAGGGCATAGGTTTAGAGTGAGAGGGGAAAGATATAAAAGAGACCTAATGGGCAACTTTTTCACACAGAAAACACACATGTGTTTGGAATGAGCTGCCAGAGGAAGTGGTGGAGGCTGGTACAATTGCAACATTTAAAAGGCATTTGGATGGGTATATGAATAGGGAGGGGATGGAGAGATATAGGCTAGGTGCTGGCAAGTCAGACTACATTTGGTTGGGATATCTGGTCGGCATAGACAAGTTGGACTGAAGGGTCTGTTTCTGTGCTGTACATCTCTATGACTCTATAATTGACCAAAACTCATGTTAAATGGGGTTTATACTGCTGTTTTGCTCAACCATTGGAAGAAGCTGATTGCCAATGAGTTGGCACCAGGGGGTATGTACAAAGTGAGATTCTGCTGGCAACAAGTAGCTGATTGGTTTTGGGAAGTTGTTTCCAACTGTGGATGACAACGACCATCTATCTACTATTAGATTGGCTCCAAAGTAGCTGATAAGCCGGCA
Organism: Hemiscyllium ocellatum; assembly: GCF_020745735.1. Taxonomy (NCBI): domain Eukaryota; kingdom Metazoa; phylum Chordata; class Chondrichthyes; order Orectolobiformes; family Hemiscylliidae; genus Hemiscyllium; species Hemiscyllium ocellatum. The sequence goes on from NC_083431.1 coordinate 24,076,594, forward strand.
AATGAAGGACATGGGCAGATTCTTTCAAACCTCTTCTGAAGTACTGAATCCAGTTCTGGTCTCCCTATTATAGGAAGGATATTATTAAGCTGGAGAGGGTTCAGGAGAGATTTGCCAGGATGTTGTTGGGAATGGAGGGTTTCAGTTATATGGAGAGGATAAATTGGCTGGGTTTTTTTTCACTGGAACGTAAGTTTATAGAGTTTTATAAAATCATGAGGGCTATAGATAAGGTGAATGGCAGGTGTCTTTTCCCAGAGTGGGGGAATTCAAGATGAGGGGGTATAATCCCAAGGTGAGAGGAGAAAGATTTAAAAAAGACATGATGGACAATTATTTTTTTACACAGTGGTTTGTGTGTGGAATGACCTTCCAGAGGCAGTGGTGGATGTGGGTGCAATTACTACATTTAGATAAGTATATAAATAAGAAGTGTTTGGAGGGATATGGGCCAAGCACAAGCAGGTGGGACTAGTTTAGTTTGGGATAATGGTCTGCATGGACTGATTGGACTGAAGGGTCTATTTCTGTGCTGTATGACTCTTTGACTCTATGGTGTCTTTTTCCATCAGTAGTAAAAAAATGCCTAAAGCCAGTTTATTTTTCCTCACCAGTTACTGTACGCTAGTCCTTTTAATCAAGAGGGTGAGTAAGTGGAATTGGAGCCACAAAAAGATCAGCCATGATCTTATTGATGACAGAGCAGGCTTAAAGGGCCAGATGGCCTACTCCTGCTCCTGGTTCTTTTATTCTTATGAAATAGCTAAGAGACTTTGCAATTTGTGAACCAACCACTCTGTGCCTTCTGCAAGAAAGCGAACAGTATCTGGAGATAAGACGTTGAAGAATACCAAGCTCTGGCAAGCAAAAAAAAATCAGTTCAATGTGTGGACATAGACCATTGAACCGCCTTCCCAGTATCTCCCTTCACTTATAATGCTGATGTATATTTTTCTGCCTCTCTCTGTATGTGTGTGTGCATGTGTGTAGAGGGAGTTTTATAAAGGATTAGAGTTTTAGCTAACAGAACAATGTATCAATATGTAATAGGGTCTACCTGTAGCTAGAATCAGTTTATTTCTAATATGTAGTCATTCTTGGTCCATGCCATCTGTTAGCCTAGGTCTAAAAAGACAGGTAATTTTTGTCTATTTTGATGAAATCTTTAACTTTTGTGATGACTCCCAGAATAACAGGGCCTGATTTCCAGAGTACTTCTCCAGTGAGAGGTTACACCATGAAAAATAGAGGTTTTCAGAAAAACGAAATTTGTGATTTTATGCCAAAACCATGGAGGTTACCATTTTAAGCAGTGAGGTAAAGGATTCCTTTCATGGGCTAAGGACACTGTCCTCACTCGTCATGGGAGATCATTTCAGGCAAAGTCAGTTGTATTTGCTGAACGGAATCAGGCCAGAGAAAAGTCCGTGGACTTCTTTAAAGAAAGCTGCAGTATAATTTCATGTCAAGAGCTTATCCCTGGCTGAATGTCCCTCAGAGATCCTATGTACAAGCAAATCTTAAGCCCTTCATACAAGCTCACCCTATGCAGGGCTGCAGTTAACCGAACATATAGATGGCCAGACTGTAACAATTTAGATGGCAATTTATTTGACTTAAGTTTTAATCATGTTATCCTTATAAGACAACTTCACAAGATTTTCTAGTGGAATGGGCAGATATATGTGCTGTCTAAACTGGCAAAATATGAAGATCACTTCACTGCATTGGACCTAAGACAGAACATGATAACATACAGGAAATGAGAGCACAGTGAAGAATGATGTGGAGGCAAGAGTGAATTTGAGGTTTCAAAGATTTTGTTCATTTGAGGAGATAGCCATAATTGCTATTGTGTGGGGCAGCTTTGAAGGAGAAGGCTGAATGGCCTAGTCCTGCTCATGTTGGTTGTGTTTTTATTTGAGGGTATAGTGATAATGCGGAGAGATGGAAGTAAATTAGGAGATTGGGCCATGACCCTATTGAATGTGGAGTAGACTTCAAAGGTCAAATGACTTTCTCCTGCTCCTATTTCTTATGTTCTTAAGGGATATAGAACCAGAGACCTACTGCAAGGCTAATATAAATCTAGTCTTGTTGTGGTTTGACCCGTACTCACTCACTGACCAAAACAAAAGATCAGCTTCAAAATGTTACTCACTGTATTTTGCAGTGAAGCGGATGTTTGAGGATTTTTTTTCAGAAAACATTTCAATGTGTTCTTCCTTTATTTTTGTTGAGCTTGAAGAGCAGTAGAAAGTACCACTTCAGCAATCCTTATCACTCACATCATGACCTCCATTCTCCATGTTGGTTTAAAATGTCTGCCCTGATCAAATTGACATAACATTTGAGGCAGAGATTCACAGATGTTAATGTTAACCTGAGTGCTACCTGAAAACAGATCATTAGGCTGACAATTTGTGAAGAAATCATGCAGTCAACACATGTGCAATCACATAGTTGTAACATGTTTGGGGCAAGACAATATACATAATGAGCCAGCACTGTGTGAAGGTACCATAGTAAGACATTTTGACACTACTCACATATTATACTGAGTAGGGTAATAAGTTGAATGTGTTGTACTTAAACTTCCAGCACAGTGTTTACCTTTATTTATGTATGATCACAATGCAGCAAAGAATTAAATTTGTTGATGGTTGAGGAAATGTAGCGGTCAGTCTTATAGTTTGGGGCTTGGGACCATTTGTGCACACTTGGACAGGACAATTCATAAAAGAAGCAACTAATCACTTAACAAGATGTAGCCTGCATTTTAACCTAATGTACCAGTTGATGTAGTGTTTCAGGAGCTATCTCGTTTACTGTATGTTGTACTTCTCATGAACACTGGGCAACTCAAAGTAGATTATGGCTGCTGAAGTGTGTTTGAAGTATGTTGACTGTTGCAATATAGGATCCGTAGCAGCCAATTTGCACAGAGCAAACTCCCATAAGCAGCAATGACCATATAATCACTTTTTTGTTATATTGATTGAGGCCAAATGTTGGCCAAAACAAAAGAGTTCAACCACCTGCTCTCCTTTCAAAATAGCTTCATAGACTCTCTACCCGAGCAGCCAAATGTTTAATATCTCATCTAAAAGACAGCATCTCTAACTGTGCAGTTCTCCCTCAGTATTGCACTGCGGTGTCACGTATCAACTATTATTATTTGACTCAAGACCTGAAGTGGGACTTGAAATTAGAACCTTGTGACTCAGTGGTATGAGTGACTGGGTCAGCAGGAGCAAAAAGACCGACTACAAAATGGGAAAGCGAGGAAACTTCTGAACTGTTTCCCAATTTTGCCCTTTCTTTCTTGAGGAGGCTAATGCAGATTAACATTTAGTGCGTGTCCATACTACCTTTCTGTGCAGGAGACTGTGGATTTTGTGTACTGGGCTGCCAGTGTTTGTTCAACTGGATAAACCATCATGACCACAACCTTCTGCTGTCCTCACATAAGATCCATTGACATATGCAGACTGGCACAGGAAACTAGACAGAGATTGACAGCAGCGACTGCACTGCTTGATCGTAGAATCCCTACAGTGTGGAAGTAGGCCACCTCTCCGAAGAGCATCCCACCCAGGCTCACTCCCCTACCCTATGTCTGTAACCCTGCATTTCCCATGGCTAATCCACCTAGCCAGCACATCCCTGGACACTGTGGGAAATTCAGCATGGCCAATCCATTTAACTGAACATCTTTGGACTATGGGAGGAAACTGAATCCCCTGGAGCTAACCCTTGCAGACATGGTGAAAATGTGCTAACCACTGAGCTATCCCACTGCCTTGCTTGTGTTCCCTTTTTAGCCAAGTGGCATTGAACTGTTGCTCTCTCTAGTCAGACGAATTCAGCACATGCTTATCATTGAATTTAATTAAAATCTATCTTCAAATTTTAATTCAGTATATTATTGCAACGTGAGTTGACACCTATTTTTTTTCCAGTGTTTCACAAAAGAAGCTGCTCTCCATACCAAGGCCACATTTAATCCCAGAGTGAGACGTGCCTGTCAGGATGACCGGACAGGAACAGTTGGGTAAGCCTTTTCTGAGATGTTCATTAAGAATACTAAGTTTACTTCACTAAAGGAGGTAAATTTCATAATATTTTTGTGGTGCACAACAACTTTAAGTGAAAACCTACATCAGTTATAATTGGAGACTGTGTAAGAGAGTGCCAATCTAAAGTTTACCAGTTCTGAATAGTTACAATGCCCATTCCTGTATGAAAATCTTTTCAAACGTTTCACAGAATTTACTAAGTTTACCATAACAAGTACAAAAGAAAATGATACTTAATAAAAGCAGTTGGTTTTCACTCTGTCCGCTTCAGGATGCCAGAGCACAGCACTTATTGACTGGGCACACGTCTCTTGTTCTGGTCAGTTGAAGTTCTGCTTCACTCTTCAGTCTTCCTCCTTGTTCTTCGAGCCACTGAAACCCAGACTTTATTATGGGCACCTGCTCTGAGACATCCTGAGCTCTAATTGACCTATCCACGTGTGACAGTTTGTGGTCAATCATGGTTTGGCTAGTGTCTGTCTAATTCCTGAGTGGTTTCTTTAACAGTAAAATATTAGTAATATCCTACTTATTCTTCATTCATTCTTTGATATGCAAAGAATTCGTAGGATTATTTTATGATACCTTGTCCCTCTCAGCTTACTACCTTCATTTTCCTTTGGTAAGGATCTGATGAAATAATTTACATACTGCTTAGTATGTAACTATCATTCCAAATGTCCAAACTGATATATCTAAAAGGATCAAACTATTGACAAGAGAACCTAACTTATATACACATAGGCCTGTTATATATTTTAAGCCATATCAATATATGCCTATATCCTTGAGCCAAAGCCTTTTACCTGAAAGCAGTTCTTACATGTGTTAGCCCAAGTTTACATCAGCATGAGTCATAAAACCATAAGTTGAAAGGTGTGGCACTGGAAAAGCACGGCAGGTCAGGCAGCATCCAAGGAACAGGAGAGTCGACGTTTCGGGTATAAGCCCTTCATCATTCCTGCTGAAGGGCCTATGCCCACAACGTCGACTCTCTTGCTCCTTGGATACTGCCTGACCTGCTGTACTTTTCCAGCGCCACACTTTTCGATTCTGATATCTAGCATCTGCAGTCCTCACTTTCTCCATTAAACCATAAACCAATGATGTTACTTATGACCTAAGCCAAACTGCTCTCTCCCTTATCAAAAATGTTTACAACTAACCACATTCAAATAAAATATAATTTACTTCTTCATTTGCTTAATCAAATCAAAAGTATTAATTATTCAAAAATATTACAATCCTACACAGTTTGTGAGCATTAGAATGGAACCTAATTACCACTCTGAGGTGAAACTAAATCTGGTTGACATTAAAACTTGAACTGGTAATCATTTGGACAATTACAGAACATCAGTGGTATTTCCTGTCTTTTCAAAGGTCCAGAGCATTCCATAGTCTTAAGTGCTGTTCTGCTGTCAAGGTGATTCTGTCTTTCTCTGATTGAATTATCCCAATTACGTTAAATAGTCACTTTATTCAGAGTTTCACTTTATTTTTAAGTGTAATCAAACTTAAAAAGCAAAAGGCATTTAGCCTGGATTTTCTAAACCCTGAGGATCTAGACTTCTGACACAGCAGTCTTTGGTTCATGGACAATTTTGGCCCACTTTCAAAGCTGCCCTCATTTCTTTAGAAAGTTTTACACTCGTGACACAAATATTTGACTTTGATACTTGAAGCGTGAATTTCTGGAAGTTCTTCATCACTTACATGAAGAGATTTCTCACAGAGCCTTCCACAGGAGTCCACTGACCTTAAAAAGGGTGATACACTTGCAGCAGCCTTGACAAGGTTAGAACAGGGCTTTTGCTGTTCAAGGACAGGAAGACCTGTCTTTGAGCAGTGTGTTATGAAGTCAAAAGCACATATGTTCACTTTAAAATAGAAAGAGTTTTCTGAATTTTGAAATAAACTTAAAGCGCAGGCTCAGCTGCCCAAGTGGAAAGGCTGGGAGATGAATTGTTCCAAAAAAAATACGTGTAACAATTGGCTGTTAAATGGATACCTCAGTTTTGGTTGTTGTTTTGAGAACAATTCAAATTTAACCAATTTGTTTAAATTATTATATTAGATTCTCTACAGTATTGAAACAGGCCCTTTGGCCCAACAAGTTTACACCGACCCTCCGAAGAGTAGCCCAATTAGATCCATTTCCCTACCTTATATTTACCACTGACTAATGCACCTGATACAATATGCAATTTAGCATGGCCAATTCACCTAACCTGCACATGTTTGGATTGTGGGAGGAAACCAGAGCACCCGATGGAAACCCACGCAGACATGGGGAGGATGTGCAAACTTCACACAGACAGTCGCCTGAGGTGGAACTCGAACCCAGGTCCCTGGTGCTGTGAGGCAGCAGTGCTAACCACTGAGCCACCGTGCTGTCCCCGGGAAATTATGCCCAGGATACCAGAAGCCAACAAAATTTGAATGTTATTGTTTTGACGACTGGAAACCAATCAATTTATAAGAATTTAATGAAGCATTGAAGGTATACAAACCCGATATTTTGAAAATTAGACGGAAAGCAACTGCCATCGATCAGAAGGGAAGAGCGGATAGAAAACACTCTCTATCAAAAGTACCTTTCACGTGAAATTTTTTTTTACTATGAAATAACATGAACCAGGGAAATCAGCAGCTGGAAAAGTGAAAACACTGAAGACAGAAACTATGTGGTCTTGAGATTAAGTTAATGTTCAATAAGTTTGCTATTGGAGTAGCATATTATTTTAGAGTTGGGGTCAGATGGGGGAGCTTGGATTTTTGAATAGTTCTGTTTAATGTTCACTGATAGAGAAAATTGTTGTTTTTCTTTAAGTAATGCAATTTAGGAGTTCTCTGTCACTCACTAACATTTTGACAGATTATGAGGCGAGACAAGCTTTTCTGGGAGTTTGGTTTTAATTAACAGAGGGGTTCGACCTTCACGTTGAAAAAGATGTTAGCCAATGTGATTGGTAGCAGCTTAATCTCAGCAATGCTAGAATATAGTAGAGGCTCTTGCTAGGACAACAAGCGGGTCCCAAGGAGAAGATCATGGTTGTAGAATATAGAGGTGAATAGGAGTTTTTGATCAGGGAGGAATTGGGGACTCCAGTGAAGGAGAGAAGGTGCTGGGATGTTCAAGATACCAGTTCATGAGTTACCGGCCTCTCACCATCACATCTAATTTATTTAAGTCTCGCTCAGAAATACTCTAAGCATTGTAAAGCTGGTAAAACACAAGGAACACATAATATAAGGCCTGTCCACACATTCCCTGCTTCTCAGATGTCACAGTGTGTTGCCAGAACCTCCAACATTGCCACATTCCTCTTCAGTTTGGGGGTAAGGCTGGTGTGGAGGAGGGAGAGTGGTGCCACATTGTAATGGGGAAAGGGGTGTACCCCTTTTTTTAGGCCTCTTGCCCTGAGTCAGGATATTATTCCGAGCTGTGCAAAACGATCTGATTTCATTTACAATGATCCTTCAGCAGTTGGAGCGACAGCTATCAGCATCAACGTTATCAGGTAAATGCTGGGTAGACTTTTTTAAAAGTTTAATTTGCTGCCAGGTGCTCACGTGAGAAGATCAAAAGATAAAAAGCTGCATTTCCAAATGGCTGCAGAGTCAGCCACAGGCTCCGAATAGTATATTTTGAACAGCTTCAAACATGCAGTCTAGACTTGCCAAATAGGTATTGTTTTAGCCTCCTCAGTCTCCCACCATTTTTTTTAATCCATTGGCAAGGGTTTTGAATTTGGGCCAAAAATCAATAGCTTTTGGCAATGAGTAATGGCTAAATTGGGTTGGAGGTGGTTTGAAGGCAGTGACAATACATGAGTTGTTCTCTCAGTAATGGGCAGAGACTATAAATAGCTTTATTCACTGGGCCTTGTGAACTTGTGAGCAAATGACAGTGTTAAAGTTTTCTTTTCTGAAATAGGAAGTTTTCTTTCTGTATCTTCAGAAGCACTTTCTTACAAAAATCTTGGCTGTTTTCCACACTTTGAGGCATGATAAGCAGCAGCAAAATTGAATAAAAAGAGTTCTGACTGATGACTGAAATTACACTGTTCTCGCTAGATAACTGGGTTATAATTTGATTTCCTTCAGCAGTGGCTTTTACCTTGTAACCTTAAATGATCACATGTCTATTGCAGTGAGCTAACTAAAGAGGAATGCGGCAACGTTGGAGGTCCTGGCAACAGGCTGTGACATCCGAGAAGCAGGGAATGTGTGGACAGGCCTTTTATTATGTGTTCCTTGCGTTTTACCAGTTCTACAATGCTTAGATGTCTGTCTCAGCAAGACTTAAATAAATTAGATGTGATGGTGAGAGATGAGGAACTCTTCAGGGCATCTCAACATTGGTGACAATAGCCGCCAGTAAACAGTATTTTGAGGCTGAGATTTCTGAACACTTTCCGAAGCTAGCAAAAGTGTGGTGGGAGGGACAGAAATGAGACCAAGAACTGGGTAATTCAGAATCCACTGTGTGCTGGAAGTTTCTACCAAGCTGTTGCAAGACCACACATAAGGGGCATGGACTCCTCACAATCTCGGTGAGAGTTTTAGTTGGCAGTTCTTCGGAGGGTGGGACAGCCTTTGGGAAGTGGTTACACTGCCTGATTTCTGAGCCAAACTTTACAGAAGAACACAGCCGGTATTCAGTTTGTCTGCTTTTGGTTATGTAACTCTTAAGTATGAAAAACTGCAGCGAACTAATTCATGCAGAAGATAATGTGGATTCATGAATCTGTAATCAGTGCCAGGGTTCCTCCTCCTGTAAATAATGGTGGTGGTGGAGAGGTGGGGGGGGGGGGGGGGGGGGAGAGGAAGCGGAATACACCTGTGTATTCGTCCCTTAAATAGGTTTCAAATCTATATGTAGAAAAAAAGCTTATTGTGCCTTTCCTAAGACAGGAATGATATTTAAAGATAAACTCAATTCAAGATAAACAGTAAATACAAAAAAAAGTAAAAATGCTGTCTGCTTAAAATATGTGATGAGGAGAACCCTTTGCATAGAGAATCCTTGCTAGATTCTTGCTATTTCAGTTTGTTTTCCCCCCAGAGGGACAGGAGGCCATTGGCACATCTCTCCCAATACCTACCAGTCCCTCTCTGTGAAGTGTTCTGGAATCCTTTGTTCCCTTAAAACCACCGCAGGAGCAAGCCCGGTAACAAACTTGTAGCATCTTGTCAGAGACCATTGTTTTGTTAGAATAAACCGACACAAGCAGCTGTTTCATAATTGATTAGTTGTGTTTCTAAAGGAGAGTGGAAAGGCCTTGATGAAACAGAACCTGAAGGCCAATTTCATGTTTACATGCGCCTGCACACCAGTGATGGGGGATGGGTGCTAACATTCTAACAATCATTCAGGAATCTATCCACTGAGGTGTTGAGCTTGGTTAAACTGAGAATAGTTGAGTAGCAGTGTGCCATTTGTTTATGGTGAGCATCATTCGCATGGTGAGAACAGTTCAGGGGGCCAGCCCACATGTGAACATTCGCTAACATAACTCACCTCTGTTTTGGACCTTTGTACCCCACTGCTGCTCCTACTATGTTATTGATGGCTGGAGGATTAGCCATTACTTACTGCTGGAAGGAAGTTTTCACCAACATAACAATTCTCTCACAAAATTATATACCAGCTAGAATTACTTTCATTTGCAAGTAGGATTGGTGCCAAGTAGAAGGAAAGATGGCAGTGAAGGGAAGAGGGAAGCAGAAACAGAGAAAGGCAATGCGATGAGCAAATGGGAGAGAAAGAGGACAATGACGGAGATAGGCAAGGAAGAGAGTGGGCAATAAAGGAGAGAGGGAAGGGAGAGAGAAGATAATGAAGGACTGAGAATGTGAGAACGAAGTGGGCAAGAGGAAAAGAAAGGGGGGGGGCAGTGAAATGGTAAATGAAAAGGAAAGAGAGGATTAAGAGAATGGGAAAAGAAGAGAGGATAATGAGACAGAAAGTAAAAGAGATAATGAAGGACACAAGATGACAGAGAAATGGACAGGTGAAAATTGCTGGCAGTAAAAAGAGGAGGGAAGAAATGGGAGATAAGGAGAGTATGAAGTGAAGGGATTACCTGCCTTCAAGAGTTGCTTCCAAGGGTATGATAACAGCAATGCTTCATAAACATCTGTGACCTTTCCCACTACTGTATACCCTTTCATGTTAGTTTGTCTGGCTATGTGGGTTGCAAAACACAACAGTGTTTGAATTTCTGTGTATCTATATGTTAATCATATCAGAAAGTTCAGGGGTTCAATTTTCTGTTTAATGTGCCTGAGAAATCCTTAGTTGTCCACTATAAATATACAGGAAGTAACTGCAAATGTACATTGAAACATACAAGATTCTGAGGAAACTTGACAAGGGTAAATGTTGAGAGGATATTTCTGCTAATAGGGGAATCTCAAATCAGGGAACACTCATTTCGAACAGATTCAAAGGAATTTCTTCTTGCAGAAATGTCTGGAATTCTCTACCCCAGAGAGTAGTGAAGTTGTGAATCAAGTTCAAGTCTAGACCACAAGATATGGCTGCACCAGGACAAACTCGAACCCGCCAATCAGTCGGCCCTCAATCATCAGCAAAGTGAAGGAAGGTGCCATCGGCAGTGGTATCAATCAGCACTTACTCATGATTACCCTGCTCATTGACTCTCAGGTTGGGTTCTGCCAGGGTCACTCAGCTCCTCACCTCATTACAGTCTTGGTCCAAATGTGGACTTCACAGCCAAATTGCAGAGGTGAGATGAAAGTGACTACTCTTGACATCAAGGTAGCATTTGACCAAGTGTGCCATCAAGAACCCTTAGCAAACCTGGAGTCAATGGGAATCGGGGAGAAAATTCCCCACAAATTGGAGTTAAACCTAACACAAAGAAAGATGGTCTGTGGTTGTTGGATGTGAATCATATCTGTCCCAGAACATCACTGTCAGAGTTCCTCAGGGTAGTGTCCAAGTCCAGACCATTTTCAGCTGCTTCATCAATGACCATTCCTTCATCATCAGATCAGAGTGGGGATGTTCACAGATGATTGCATCCCTCAAGATACTGAAGAAGTGTCTGACCATAGACAACAAGAACTGAACAGCATTTAGGATTTCACTCCTTGCGAGTACCAATCAATTACATCTCTAAGCAGGGAGAATCCATCTATCTGTCCTTGATGTTCAATAGCATCACCATCATGGAATATCATACTATTAACATCTTGGAGACTTACCATTGATTAAAAATTGAATTAGGCGAGCCAAATAAATACTGTCGCTACAAGAGGAGGTCAGAAGTTGAGAATTCTGCACCAAGCAACTTACCTCCTGACACCTAAAACCCTGTCGACTAAGTCAGGTGTGTGTCGGAATACTCTTCACCTGCCAAGATGAATTCAACTCAAATAACACTCAAGATGTTTAACATCTTCCAGGACACAATAGCACTTTTAATTGGCACCACATCGACCACCTTCAATGTTCATTCTCTCCACCACTAGGTGTATAGTTGCGACTTTGTGTAACATCTGCAATTTGCATTGCAACTCAGCAAAGCTCCTTTGAGAGTACCTTCAAAACCTGTGACTTTACCACACAGAAAGACAAGAGGAGCAGATGCATTGGAACACCACTACCTGCAAGTTCTCTGTTTCTCTATTTCTAAATAATGCTTCTTTGACCAAGCTTTGAATCATTTACCCTCAACCTTCCTTCTATAGATCGATGGATAATTATGCTTTATAAGACTGTGAAGTGCCTTTGTTACATTAAAGGGATAGGAGAAATGTAAGTCGCTGTTAGAAATTGACACAAATCTCTTTACACATATATAAGACAAATCTCGATTAGTTAACACTGTGTGAGCTGTATCAATTAACACATTCATGCCTTAGCCTGTTAGTCACAACACATTTACACAACAGTGTTTGAATTTCAGTGAAGGTTTATAATCTATGTGTTAATCATATCATTATGGATCTAATTACAGTTAGTAATTACTGTATTAGGGAATAAAAATTGTTATTATTTTACAAAGCACAAAAATAGTGTGCTATATGCAAAGAAAGTTTTAATAACTTTGTACTTGTAGTTGTTGAATTTTATAGACTGTGTCTGTTTGCTCAACATTAAGGATCTTCCATTATGTTGTTGGAAATTTGAATAATGTTTGGTTGCTAAGATAGCTCTGTGCACACACATTACTATTGATAGCAAACTGTAATGTGCTACAATTAGGTGTAGCTAGGTAACTAGCCATATTAATATAAGTTTGGGAGTTGCTGACACATTGAGCAAAGGTTGAAATGAAGAGGCAAAAGCATGTTGCTTTTCAAAAATAAACCAAAGTAAGGGATTTGTGTTAAGGACCTTACTGGTGGTATTGATTTTTAAAAAAATTTAAAATATACTTTATTCATAAAAAAAGCTTTATGTGAGATACATATATATATATATATATACACACACACACACACACACAGTCACAAATGTAGTTCAGTTCTGTACCATAGTGTATCAAGGAAACAAACAAACACTGGAGTTTGACTCTATCCAAAAAAAAGACCTCTCTTACACATACATCACTATATTTACATACATTGGGGCAACAGGAGCGTATGATAACTGAAGAGACCCCCATTTACCTTCAGTAGGAAGACCTTAGAGATCTTTCCTCACTGTGCCAGACTTTAGTGTGTCCCTTAGCACGTAGTCCTGGACCTTGGAACACTCAGATGAGGTCAACTCCTTATTCTGCAAGACCAAAGAGCGACTTTCACCAAATTGATGGTCCTCCAGATGCAGTTGATATTTGTCTCAGTGTGCATCCTGGGGAACAAACCGTAGAGCATTGAGTCCCGCATCACAGAGCTATTCAGGACATACCTCGAAAAAGACCACTGCATCTTTCTTCCTGACCTGTGGGTCTCACGCAACTAATTATACACTGAAAGCAAACGTGCTGGATATTGCTGATGATGACAAAAATATACTTCTGGGTTACAACTGGTTGTTGGAGACCAGTCTATAAGATTTTTCTGCAGCTACCATAGCTGTCATGCAATAGAAAGATGGTTTTAGGCTTTGAATCAGAAAGCAATGAAACGAGGATTCCTGTGGTCACTCTTGTCTCATGCAAATTAATTTGCATAGTTTTTACCTGTTCAGCCTTTCTGTGTCTCACAGCAAACTTTCATGATTTGTCAGAACATCCTCACGATGACACCACACCAGTTACTCTATCCAATTCTTATTTTAAGTTGTCAAGGAAATTTTATGAAGTCTGTACCCTTTTCTGCTTTTCCCACTCTTGCTTAGAAAAACATTGTTTCCAACCAGTTTGATGAACACTGGGTTAGTGAAACATCAGGCAATGGTTATTACTCGTGGACTCCCGCTCTTGGCAACACACATGGAGCCAGCATTAAATGCTTCCAGATCAAATCCAAAACCTTCCAAATGCAGAGCGAAATTCCTTCAATTCTGTCGCAGCTCCAGAAAAGTCTCATTTATCACAAGTGTGAATTTTTCTATTTCCCAAACCATCTATTCTTATGAGCCTTCCAGATGAGGTAATTTAACACGGTGGAATTTGGTATTAAACTATATTTTTGTTGAACTGTTTGTGGCTAGTTGCTAACAATGATTCACCACATATTTATGCAATTTGCAATAGATGTTGAGAGCTGTTTACAACTCTGTGGAAAATTCTAGCAAACTGGTCAAAGATACCTGAAATTGCAGAGACAGGCAATCAAGTGCTTGTTTTTAGTTGACATTTATCTTGCAAGGTCCAAGATATTTTTATTGTTTATTAATTAGAATATTGATGCTGTCTGTGCACTAACTCAGGAGCCGATGCTGTTGTAAATGAATAGAGTCATAGAGATGTACAGCATGGAAACAAACCCTTCGGTCCAACCTGTCCATGCCGACCAGATATCCCAATCCAATGTAGTCCCACCTGCCAGCACCTGGCCCATATCCTCCAAACCCTTCCTATTCATTTACCCATCCAAATGCCTCTTAAATGTTGTAATTGTACCAGCCTCCACCACATCCTCTGGCAGTGCATTCCATACATGTACCTCTGTGTGAAAAAGTTGCCCCTTAGGTTTCTTTTATATCTTTCCCCTCTCACCCTAAACCTATGCCCCCTAGTTCTGGACTCCCTGACCCCAGGGAAAAGACTTTGTTTATTTATCCTATCCATGCTCCTCATAATTTTGTAAACCTCTATAAGGTCACCCCTCAGCCTCCGATGCTCCAGGGAAAACAGTCCCAGCCTGTTCAGCCTTTCTCGATTGCTCAAATCCTCCAACCCTGGCAACATCTTTGTAAATCTTTTCTGAACCCTTTCAAGTTTCACAACATCTTTCTGATAGGAAGGAGACCAGAATTGCACCAATATTCCAACAGTGGCCTAACCAATGTCCTGTACAGCCGCAGCGTGACCGCCCAACTCCTGTACTCAATACTCTGACCAATAAAGGAAAGCATACCAAACGCCTTCTTCACTATCCTATCTACCTGTGACTCCACTTTCAAGGAGCCATGAACCTGCACTCCAAGGTCTCTTTGTTCAGCAATACTCCCTAGGACCTTACCATTAAATGTATAAGTCCTGGTAAGATTTGCTTTCCCAAAATGCAGCACCTTGCATTTATCTGAATTAAACTCCATCTGCCACTTCTCAGCCCGTTGGCCCATCTGGTCCAGATCCTGTTGTAATCTGAGATAACCCTTTTCGCTGTCGACTACACCTCCAATTTTGGTGTCATCTGTAAACTTACTAACTATACCTCTTATGCTCACATCCAAATCATTTATGTAAATGACAAAAAGTAGAGTTGGTTATTATGATTTATATAGTCAGATCATGATGGATACAGATGGAGACTGGTCTTAATGTTTTTTTTAATAAATATTTTTATTGAGAAAAAAGATTTTTGAGATTTAGTACAAAATTAGTACAAAATAGTATATTCCACTTTACAATATAATAACAACACTAATATAAATTTTTTAAAAAATCTAACTACTAATCTATTCTATAGACTACCAAACCACAAAGTAAAACATAAAAAAGAAAACTCTGTATATAAAAAAAACCACAATGTCGTACATTACTAACAATAATCAAAAAAGAGAAAATAAATAAATAGATAGATAAATAAATAAATACGCATTCAAAGTGAAGTCATATCAAGTTATAACAAAACCTGTATTTATATGGGATTCTTCCTCCCGGGGATGCATTTTTATTTACAGAGGTACTCCCTCCATATCATACACCTGGCTTCCAAAACACTTTTTTCAGTCTGATCCTATGTATATGAGCACAGGTATTTTCCTAATCAACGTGTTCAGTAATGTTACTGCATACACTACAGCAAGTGGAACTTGTACCTGGCCCAGAGGTAGGGTATATGAGCATAGGTAGGGACCCTGTAAATGCCCATCCCCAGAATACCATTAAACACTCAATAATAAGCAGTTATTTGATGGGGCCCTGTTGTGGCATAGTGGTTGTGTCCTGAACTGTGGACCAGAAGGCCTGGGTTTAAGTAACACCTGCTCCAGGGTTGTGTGATGACACCTTTGAACAGATTTGTTAAAAAAATTGAAGCAATGTGGATCACTGGGACACCTTCTGGGGAAGTGGAGACCTGTACAAGGAGGACGGGTTGCGAGAGCTCTTCAGGAGGTTTAAACTAGTTTGGCAGAGGGGATGGGAACCAGAGCTAGGGATCAGAGAATGGAGTAGTTGGTGAACAGGCAGATACAGCATGCAGAGAGTCTATGAGGAAGGATAGACAGTTGATAGGACAAAGTTGCAGTAAATATGATGGGTTGAAGTGTGTCCATTTTAGCGAAAGAAGTGTCAGGAATAAGGGTGATGAACTTAGGGCATGGATCAGTACTTGGCGCTATGATGTTGTGGCCATTACGGGGCTTGAATATTACAGGGGCTGGAATGGTTGTTGGATGTTCTGTGGTTCAAATGTTTCAAAAGGAATAGAGAGAGAGGTAAAAGAGGTGGGGGAGTGGCATTGTAAATCAGGGGTACTTTCACACTGCAGAAAGGTAGGTCGTCAAGAAGGGTTTGTCTACTGAGTCAGTGTGGGTGGAAGTCAGAAAGAGGAAAGGAGCAGTCACTTTATTGGGAGTTTTCTAAAGACCCTCTAATAGCAATGGAGATTCTGAAGAGCAGATTGGGAAGCAGATTTTGGAAAGGTGCAGAAGTAACAGGGTTGTTGTCATGGGTGACTTCAATTTCCCTAACATTGATTGGAACCACCTCAGTGCAATAGTTTGGATAGAGCAGATTTTGTCAGGTGTCTCCAGGAAGGATTCCTAACTCAATTTGTAGATGGGCCAATTAGAGGGGAGGCCATATTGGATTTGGTGCTTGGCAACGAGCCAGGTCAGTTGTCAGATCTGTTGATGAAGAGCATTTCAGTGTTAGTGATTACAACTTCCTGGCCTTTACTATAATCATGGAGAGGGATAGGAGCAGATGGTATGGGAAAGTATTTAATTAGAGGGGGGGATTACAATTTTATTAGGCAGGAATTGTGCAGCACAAAATGGGAACAGATATTGTCAGGGAAATGAATGATAGAAATGTGGAGGTTGTTTAGGGAGCTCTTGCTATGAATGCTGGGTTGGTTTGTCCCACTGAGGCAGGAAGAGGAGAGTAGGGTGAAGGAACCTTGGATGACATGAGATGTGGAACATCTGGTCCACAGGAAAAAGGAAGCTTATTGAAGGTTGAGGAGGCAAGGATCGGATAGGGCTCTAGTGGGTTACAAGGTAGTCAGAAATAAACTGAAAAATGGACTTAGAAGAGCTAGAAGGGGGCATCATAAAGCTTTAGTGGGTAGGATTAAGGAAACCCCCAAGACATTCTACACTTGTGTGAGGAACAAGAGGATGGCCAGAGTGAGGGTAGGGCTGATCAGGGATAATGGAGGGAACTTGTACCTGGAGTCGGAAAAGGTGGGGAGGTCCTTAATGAAAACTTTGCTTCACTATTAGTACTGAGAGGGACCCTGATGTTTGTGAGGACAGTGTAAAACAGGCGAACAGAGACATAGAGTCATAGAGATGCACAACACAGAAACAGACCCTTCGGTCCAACTCGTCCATGTCGACCAGATATCCCAACCCAATCTAGTCCCACCTGCCAGCACCTGACCCATTTCCTCCAAACCCTTTCTATTAATATACCCATCCAGATGCTTTTTAAATGTTGCAATTGTACTAACCTCACCACTTCTTCAGGCAGCTCATTCCATACATGTACCACCCTCTGAGTGAAAACGTTGCCCTTTAGTTCTCTTTTATATCTTTCCGCTCTCACCCTAAACCTATGCCCTCTACTTCTGGACTCCCCGACCCCTAGGCAAAAAACCTTGTCTCTTTACCATATCCATGCCCCTCATGATTTTATGAACCTCTATAAGGTCACTCCTCAGTCTCCGTAGCTCCAGGGAAAACAGCCCTAGCCTATTCAACCTCTCCTTATAGCTCAAACCCTCCAACCCTGGTACCATCCTGTAAATCTTTTCTGAACCCTTTCAATTTTCACAGCATCTTTCTGATAGGAAGACAAGAACTGCACGCAATATTGCAACAATATGTGCGAACAGGTTGATATTAAGAAAGAGGATTTGTTGGAGATCTTGAAACACATGAGGATAGATAAGGCACCTGGGCCAGACAGAATACACCCAAGGTTACTACAGGAAGTGAGGGAAGAGATTGCTGCGCTTTTGACGGTAATCCTTGCGTCCTCAATATCCACTGGAGTACCAGATGGTTGGAAGGTGGCAAATGTTCAAGAAAGGGAATAGGGATAACCCTGGGAATTACAGTCTAGTCAGTCTTAAATTAGTGGGGTGGGCAAATTATTGGAAAGGATTCTGAGAGACAGGATTTATTATTATTTGGAAAAGCATCATTTTATTAGAGATAGTCATCATTGCTTTGTGAGGGCAGGTCATGCCTCACAAAGGTTATTGAAGTCTTTGAGGATATGACAAAACATATTGATACAGGTAGAGCAGTGGATGTGGTGTATGTGGATTTAAACAAGCGTTTGATAAGGTTGCCCATGATAGGCTTATTCAGAAAGTAAGGAGGCATGGGATACAGGGAAATTTGATTGTCTGGATACAGAGAAGATAGATGGAAATTATTTAGTCTGGTAGTAGATGGAAATTATTTAGTCTGGAGTTCAGTGTCAAGTAGTGGTCCGCAGCAGTCTGTTCTGAGACTTCTGCTCTTAGTGATTTTCTTAAATGACTCGGATGAGGAAGTGAAAGAGTGGATTAGTAAGTTTGCTGATGACATGAAGGTTGGTGGAGTTGTGGATAGTGTGCAGGGCTGTTGTAGGTTGCAATGGGACATTGACAGGATGCAGAGCTGAGCTGAGAAGTGGCAGATGGAGTCCAACCTGGAAAAGTATGAAATTATTCATTTTGGAAGGTGGAATCTGAATGCATATTACCGGGTGAAACACAAGATTCTTGGCAGTGTGGAGGAACAGAGGGATCTTGGTGCCCACATCCATGGATCCCTCAGAGTTGCCAACAAAGTTGATAGGGTTGTTAAGAAGGTGTATGGTTTGTTGGCTTTCATCCACAGGGGACTGAGTTTAAGAATGGTGAGGTTATGCTGCAGCTCTATAAATCTCTGGTTAGATCTCACTTGGAATAATGTATTCAGTTCTGGTTGCCTAATTATAGGAAGAATGTGAAAGCTTGAGAGAGGGTGCAGAGGAGATTTACCAGGATGCTGCCTGGACTGGAGGGCATGTCTTATGAAGGAAGTTTGAGGGAGCTCAGGCTTTTCTCATTGGAGCGAAGGATGAGAGGTGACTTGACAGAGGTATACAAGATGATGATGAGAGGCATAGATAGAGTGGATAGCCAGAGATTTTTTTTCCAGGGCGGAAATAGCTATCATGAGGGGGCATAATTTGAAGGTGTTTGGAGGAAGGTTTAGGAGAGATGTCAGAGATAGGTCCTTTACACAAAGAGGGGTGGATGCATGGAATGCACTGCCAGCAGTGGTCAGATACATTACGGACATTTAAGTGACTCTTGGGAAGGCACATGGATGGCAGCAATATGAAGGGTATGAGGGTTAGTTTGATCTTAGAGTAGGAAAAAAGGTCAGCACAATATCGAGGGTCAAAGGGCCTGTGCTGTGCTGTACTGTTCTATGTTCAATTGTTCGAAGGTGCAATGGTAGTATCCCTACTTCTGAACTGCGAGTACTGGGTTCAATTCCCATCTGCTCCAGAGGTGTATAATGACATCCCTGAAAACGTCAATTAGAAAAATATCATAAAGCAGACTGAGGGCGCTGCACTGTTGCAGTGATAGTGTCCCTATTGCTGGGCTAATAACTTTCCTGTTTCAAGTCCCACCTGCTCCAGAGGTGTGTAAAAATGTCACTGAACAGATTGATTAGAAAATAAATAAACAATTATTTGTTGAGGGTCTTGTAATACACTCCAACAGAGGTGTGTATTAACACCACTGAATAGGTTGATTAAAAAAAATCTAAGTAATTATTTGAGGGGAGGTGGTGGCATAGTTGTATTGTCACTGTGCTAGTGATCCAAATCTGCAGGCAGATGTTGTGGGGGGGAGGTGGGGTGGAGGTTTCAGTTCAGAGTACCACTGCAGCAGATGATGGAAAATGGTGTTCTGGAATTAAAAGCTAATGGTAATCATTGTCAATTGTTGCACAATCTGACTTATTGGTTTTTGTTACATGTGACAGTAATGTGGTTGACCCTTAACAATTAGGAATGGGTTAGCCAATGACTGAATGAAACAGAAATAAGCAATTTATTGTAAGGCCTCTATCACTGAGCCAAGAGGCCTAATTGTTCTAGAGGTGAGTCATTGCATGTCTGAACAAGTTGGTTAGAAAAAATCTAAACAATTATCTTTGGGTTGGGGATAAGATCTTGCCCAACTATAAGTGAATGAATATCGTATTGGTGATGATTGAAGTATAAAACAGAAGTAGATGTTTGTAACTTATTAAACCTTTTACTCCCTTTACACTGGCCTTTTTGGGGGTTTTGTGGTCTATTGTATGCAAAGGTCTAATGAGAAAAATCTTGTACAGTAAACAAAATGTAATTCGTTCCATCTCTGTAATTGTTTACAGGTTGTAAGAATAGGCTGTGCATCATTATAGTGACTTTGGGAGACCTAGGCTTAGATCTGTCTCCCCCAAGATCCTACATTTAGATTAGACTTACAGTGTGGAAACAGGCCCTTCGGCCCAACAAGTCCACACCGACCCGCCGAAGCGCAACCCACCCATACCCCTACATTTACCCCTTACCTAACACTACGGGCAATTTAGCATGGCCAATTCACCTGACCCGCACATCTTTGGACTGTGGGAGGAAACCGGAGCACCCGGAGGAAACCCACGCAGACACGGGGAGAACGTGCAAACTCCACACAGTCTGTCGCCTGAGTCAGGAATTGAACCCAGGTCTCAGGCGCTGTGAGGCAGCAGTGCTAACCACTGTGCCACCGTGCCGCCCGGTTAATTTGTGCCCCTCAATCCCCCCTTCCCCCAATCCTAATGTTACCACTGTAGCTGATGGTGGTTATTGCATTTACTTAAATACTATTGCTTTCAGATCCATCCAGACCCACATATACATAACATTTGTTTTTCTGGTAACCATTATTGTTACAAATTTGTCTGTGTAATTACATCTACCGCAACCCCATTCCCCCTAAGTCTTTGCCTTTACAAATTCAGATGGTCTGAAGGTTTCTGCTTGGAATGAATAATGTGTGAAGCATCTGCAGAAATCAACATTTCCTTAATCTTCTGAATTCTCTTGATGAGAAACCCAACACTATCTTTGTGCCTTCTTGAGGAATTCTCTCAAATGGTCTGTCATGGCTGCTCATGTAATTTTGAACTCACACAACTCAAAGGTCACGAAGCAGGGATTCTTTATTCCATTTTCATCAGGACATTAGAAGCATGAAGGGAAATTTAAAGTTTAAGCAAGGAAGACACAGTATGTACTTGGAATTAGGTTTGTGGTTTATATCTGGTTGAGGATATCTTTTGTTCCATCCTTCCAACAAAGACATCCTTTCCTCCAGAGAGATCCATTTGACTGTTCTAACTGCTGGACTTGACATCCTCCCTCAATGTTGCTACCTACAGCTGGAAACCTGATACAATTGGCCCAGTTGCCTGCTCAGTGCCTTCCTTTACCATCAGCATCTGCTGCTGGAGGTTCTGCTACATGAGGCCAGGCAAATATTTCACCAATTGAATCACCGTACCGAAGAATCTCAGAAGATCCTAGATTAACATTGGAGCAGAGAAATCCATGATGGCTCTAAGCATCTGCATTGTTGATAATGTGTCCAGAAATCAAATGAGTTTGTTAGAAAATGCATATTTATCATGAAGCCTCTTCTTGTAAGCACAACATAGCTTTTTTTTAAAAGAAGTTCCCTCCCTTCTAAAATGAATACTGTACTGTTTAAGGTTTCCTTTCATACCAGAGATTTTTAACTATGACTCACATAATCTCTGATATTGGTTTATCCTCTGGCTGAACGTGGACCAGGACTGCTCTCATGGGTCACTACCTCACAATGCAGCCTGTATCTCTGCCTTGGAGCTGCAGACTTCATCTTTCCAGTGGTGTCTTAATAGGTCTGAAATACTTCCTGTGTTATGCTTTGAAGAATTCTTGAGGGTTGAGTGTTGACTCAAGATTTTTTCCGGTTCACTGACCTCAGCAATCAGTAGCATCTGTTTTCTCTGAGGCCTTCTGAGTTATCAGTATGTATGCCTTGTTGGGCCTGGTTCTGCTCAGTCCCACCACTGATCCCACTACTGCCAGCATATGCTGCCACCTGTATCGTTGAAGTGAGTGGGTTCTTCAGGGCCTTATGTTGTCTAAAGTGTGTCAGGTTGGCAACTTCTCGTCTAATAAGAAGAACCTTGTAGAGAAAACCAAGGTGTAATTTATTGTATCTCTATAGCTATTTTTAGATTAAAAAGAAAATGCTCTGTAATACAACAAAGATGATAGGGTGGACCTAATACTTGAAATACACTCTTCACCACATTTTATGAATGTGGTGAAGAGTTTATTTCAAGAATTAGCAACCTTCCAAAAAGAGCGAGGGAAAATATTGTATTTGGCCAATATAAAATAGATGAAAAAATGTCTTTTTCCATCACTTTCAAGAGATATATAAAATCAATCCATTTTAATTTTAGGTTGAAGATTTCCAAGATTATTGTGGTTGGAGACTTGTCAGTTGGAAAAACATGTTTAATCAATCGGTAAGTACAATCCTAAATGGACTTAAGCCAAGTTACATTAAATGAAATAGAGCCATTGAGATGTACAGCATGGAAACAGACCTGTTGGTCCAACTCGTCAATGCTGACCAGATACCCTAAATTAATGTAGTCCCATTTGCTAGTACTTGGCCCATATCCCTCCAACCCTTTCTACTCATGTACCCTTCCAGATGTCTTTTAAATGTTGTAATTGTACCAGCCTCCTCCACTTCCTCTGGCAGGTCATTCCATACATGCACCATCCTCTTCATGAAAAGGTTGCCCCTTAGGTCCCTTTTAAATCTTTCTCCTCTCACCTATGCCCTCTAGTTTTGGATTCTGTTACCCTGGGGAGAAAGACCTTGGCTATTCCCCTCATGATTTTATAAACCTCTACAAGGTCACCCCTCAGCCACCAATGCTCCAGGAAAAACAGCCTCAGCCTATTCAGCCTCTCCCTACAGCTCAAACCCTCCAACCCTGGCAACATCTTTGTAAATCTTTTCTTAACCCTTTCACAACATCTTTACTATAGCAGGGAGACCAGAATTGAAAATGGTACTTCAAAAGTGGCCTAACCAATGTCCTGTACAGCCGCAACATGACCTCTCAACGCTCGTATTCAGTGCACTGATCAATAAAGGAAAGCATACCAAACTCTGCCTTCACTATCTTGTCTCAGATCTGAGAAAGAGGGAGATACCTTGCAGCATTTTTCAGCTTTTATAAACAGCTGTCTGAGATTTCATATATTTCATAACTTTCTATATCTCTATTTGCCATTCAGATTTTGCAAGGACACATTTGACAAGAATTACAAAGCGACTATTGGGGTGGATTTTGAGATGGAGCGGTTTGAAGTGTTGGGAGTTCCCTTCAGTTTACAGCTGTACGTATGAAGGTGGAGAAATCAACTGCCAACATTTATCTGATTTGATTGTTGGGAAGTATTTGATTTGCTCTCACAATTCGTGGATTTTGAAATGTTTACAAATGTCAGGTGAACAGAGTTGGAATGGTGAAATAAGGGAGATTGTGACAGATGAAACTTAATGTAGGGCAGGGGAGAGGTAATAAAAACAAACTTATCCATTTTAAAGAGGTTGTAAGAACTAGGCACAAGGGAGTGAACTTACACAAATCTTTGAAGGTTGTTGTGGTTCTGTTCGCCGAGCTGGAAGTTTTTGCTGCAAACGTTTCGTTCCCTGGCTAGGGAACATCATCAGTGCTATTGGAGCCTCCTGTGAAGCGCTGCTTTGATGTTTCTTCCGGTATTTATAATGGTTTGTTAGAACAAACCACTATAAATACCGGAAGAAACATCAAAGCAGCGCTTCACAGGAGGCTCCAATAGCACTGATGATGTTCCCTAGCCAGGGAACGAAACGTTTGCAGCAAAAACTTCCAGCTCGGCGAACAGAACCACAACAACGGACACCCGAGCTACAAATCTTCAACCAGACTTTAAATCTTTGAAGGTGACAGGAGAAATTGATAAGACGTTAAGAGGCATTGGGAATTGTTGTCTTTCTGAACAAAGGTACAATACAAAAGCAAGGAAGCTACAGAGAACCTTTAGATGTTACTGATTAAACAATAGTTGGAGTACAGTATCCAAATTTGGGCATCATACTTTAGGAAGAATATTAGTGAGTTGAAGAGGATGCAGAATGGATTTACTAGAATGGCGTCAGAGCTGAGAGACTTCAGTTTTGTGATGAAGCTGTGAAAACTAGAGCAGAGCCTGTTAGAAGAACATTTAATAAAGGTGTCCAAAGTTCTGATGGGCTCTGATAGAGTACACAGCGAGAAACTATTTCTGCTGGGGCTAATGGTCAGTAACTAGATTTCAGGTAAGCACCAAGAAAATCAGCAGGGAGATTGGGAAGCATTTGTTCACGCAGCTGAAAGTTATGATCTCTAACACATTACACTTGGAAGGGTAGTGGAAGGGGATCCAATAGCAACTTTCAGATGGGGATTCATGTTCCTGTTGATCAGGAACTGGGGTCACAGATCATGATACAGGATAGGCCATTGAGATGAGGAGAAATTGCGAAGAACAATTGAAAAGGAAATCCTTGCAGGCCTTTGGGAAAGGAGCAACAAATTAGGCTAATTGGACAGCTCTTCCAAAGAGTAGGTACTGGGCCGAATGACTTTGTTCATGAATTTATGGTGTGGATTTATGTTTTTCAGCAGGTTGAGGATGGAGGAACAGAAAGTGAGTGTTCTGTGTGATCTTGCCTTCTCAGTTAGGCCAATCAGCCATTGAATGGCTGATGGCAGTTGCCCAGCAGGGAGGTAACCAGTTAGTGATCTGAGGAACGGGATTCTACATGCAATTGGGAGTCTAAGCTTGGAGGTCATACAGCAGAGGGATTTTACTGTGATCAGGAAATTGATTATGGCCAACCCCGTTCCCCCCCAATCTCACAATCACTTATTTTGTTTCTCATGGTAGGCTCAAAAAAGCTAATGAATGAAGTGTAAAAACAGAGGCCTCCACCAGCAGAGAACCTACTGCTAAATTCAAGGTGATGCCATTGACAGAACATTGTTCTTTCTCTTAGTGTTGCCTCGCCAATACTACTATAAACTACTCCCAATTCTATTCCCATTCAATAGCCTAGAAATAGCCTGGCATGGCGGCTCAGTGGTTAGCACTGCTGCCTCACAGCACCAGGACCCCAGGTTTGATTCCACCCTCAGGTGACTGTTTGGAGTCTGCACACTCACCAGTATGTGCATTGATTTCTTCTGTGTGGTCTGATTTGCTCCCCCAGTCCAAAGATATGCAGGTTAGGTGGATTGGCCATGCGAAAGTTTTCAGTGACTTACAGACCAGGTGGATTAGCCATGGGAAGTGCAGGGTAAGAGATATAAGGTAGATGGATGGGATGCTCTTCAGAAGGTTGGTGTGGGCTCGATGGGCCGAATGCCCTGTTTCCACACTGTATGCTATGAAATACAGCAGGCAAAGAAATACTGGTAGATATTTTCACATGACTGGCTCTTTAGCAGCATTATTTACTTTCCATAATATCTGAGGGTGGCACAATGCCAAACCAATATCTTCAGGCCAAATTGACCTCATTTTACCCGGAATGATAGCAGTAATGTCCATGCCCAGGAAACATGCATTCCGTTTTACAAAACCTTGAATGCTCCATTAGTGCATTCTTGGAGTGCGGATGGATTCAGCTGCTCTGTTTCTGAGTTTTCTTAACGTTAGATCAATTGGAGTGCAGTGTCATGCAAATACACTCCATGTCCAGACAGAAGGCACTTACAGCTAAATCTGTGATGAGCAAGCAATGAGCTGAGGGGAAGGTTGCGGATCACACTGTATCCACCCTGTATTCAGAAAAGCAGGGAGCTAAAATGTTTTTTTTTCATTTGTAATGTCATACTTCCCCCTGAATCTGCCAGGAGCAAATAGTGTTCATGTAGATTCAGTAGATCAGTGAAGAGAGTAATAAGTACAAGCCTTTGAAGTAGATTGTATAATTGGTTGTCCAAATATTGCCACATCACTATCTCACTTCGACCTACAGTAGCTCGGTGGCTGAGCCATGTTTTGTAGAAAGTCGCTGGCCTGCAACTTTAACTCTGCTTTCTCTCCACAGATAATATCAAACCTGCTGAGTTTCTCCGAAATTTCTGTTTTTGTTTCTGATTTCTAGTGCCCGCACTTCTTTGGGTTTTTTTTTGGTTAGATGATCAGAATTCCCAATTCTGATTGGTACACAGTGACCCAAAGGAGTATTCATGAATCTATGTCAGTAACCCCTGACTAGCACTGTGATCCTGATTCAGATTCAAGTCAATACACTGTGACCTTGGAGAAAAAAAGAATACAGTGACCTCTAATATTCAGCCACTATATTCAGTAATTCCCTGAGTGATAGTCAGTTATTGATAGTTGGCACCTGGTAACAACAGATCAGTTTTCAGTGATTGTCTCTAACAATCCTGCTGGAAATGTTTAGGAAGTCAAGATTAGGAACAATAGTGATACATCTGAGATTGGTATTCTGCCTGAACTACAGATGTGTAAAGGCCACTTGAGTGATGAACTGGAGTTTGCTGGCATCTTTTTTGAGTGGAACAGAACTTTAGCACAACCAAAAAAAAACTTTTAAGTGAAATTGTGGAGTAAATGAATATGTCTAAATTGCAATATCACATGCGAATGTACTTTAAGTTTCAATACCTGATATTAAATAAATGTTCAATCATTCAGTCCAAGATGTGGCAAAAAATTGGCAGTGTTTCCGGAATCCTGTTGTTTTGTAGGTTCATTTTTCAGATCTGCGTTTTAATACTCCCTAGATTCCTGCCATTTCAACAAGTCATGAGGTAGAGTCAAACCAGCCCAAAGAAGTGGATTTGGAGGGAGAGGGCAAGAAGAAGTGTGAGAAGCTGCATTTTGAGATGGCAGTGAATGGATTCTGACTTCTCATTCTTAAAGTAGCAGTGGTTCCCTGCCCAATAGCCATCTCCAAGTAAAAATAGAAGTAAAGTTGCTACAGTCCTAATGGACCATGGGGCTGCTGTCTCACGAGAGAGAGTGAAACAATTAGGCGGTGGTTTAAACTAAGGGTCACCACACCGCAGGTGAGGGGAAGGTTGAAAAGGAGAATCTTTCATGGTAACCTCAGCTAGTGCAGTAATTCAACCCACTCTATTGGCATAATTCTTCATTGCAAACCCACTGACTAGCCAACTAAGCAAACCAAACCCCAATCTCCAAATGATTAGACATTTAGGTGCTATTTGGAACAGTCAAGCAGAGTGCCAGGTGCTCTACAAACACAATACACATTCTGTACACAACAGTGTGGTGCTGGAAAAGCACAGCAGGTCAGGCAGCATCCGAGGAGCAGGAGAATCGACATTTCGGGCATAGGCCCTTCTTCCGGAAACGTCGATTCTCCTGCTCCTTGGATGCTGCCTGACCTGCTATGCTTTTCCAGCACCCCCCACTCCACTCTGATCTCCAGCATCTGCAATCCTCACTGTCTTCTAATCATCTGAACACTACAACAACAGGTCCTATAACAAGCCTCCCATTTAGGAGGTGGAAGCACTGTAAAAATTCAGGTTATGAAGGAGCCAGAAAAGGTCCCATCTCTTGGAAATATTCAAAGGGGAGAGGACTCGGCCCATGGTATTTGCTAGCTCCAATCTGTACAATGAAGTGGAGCTATGATGAGTGTTTTGAGTGTGCTGATCCGATGTGGACACCAAGAGTAACTGAAAAGAGAGAGACTCTGTTTGGATGGGGAAGGGAGATCATGTTACTGGTGAAACTTGAAAGACTTCCAAAGAGGGGCGTGAAAGATGAGAGAAATCCTTGATATGGAAGAGAGCGAGAGATATTGTTTTGAGAGACTCTGTGCCCAGAGGGAGAAGCATAATTTTAAGAAAATGCTTATTCTCTCAAATCTGCTCCAAGGACCTGACACAGATATATGAGCACCTGTGTTGAGTGCTATGGGGTGTGACTGTGTAAAAGGGGCTGGATTATATGGGATGCTGTGTTCATTATCCTCCCTGCTGCTAAGTGATTGAGGGAGCAGGGGAGGTTGCACTCCCAAGCCTGATAGTAGTCCTTCAGCAGTGTCAGCCTGGAAGTGATGTTAATTACTTTAAGGCGATCCTTCCACCCCTTTGTGAGAAGGAAGGCCCCACCTTCGAGAGCTGCTGAACAATCAGTGCCTACCCAGCAGTGCCCCAACCAGGAGCAGTGGCTATGACAGGAACTGCAGGCAGTTGTGGGGGAATGATTTTTAACAAGGTACCTCCGATGAACCCAGAAGAGGTATCCCATCTATCCCCACGAGCTTGTCTGACACCAACCCATGTAGCTAAAATGGCTGGCCTTCCCACATGGCCCAGCATCCGTACTGTTATGGTTAGACCACGGAAGGCGGAATGAAGACCTTAAGTGGCCATGAACTAGCCCAGTGGGCCCAAGGTAATGCAAGTCACCTGACATCTCCCCAGGGCCACCCTTGAAATTTGAGATAGATTGGAGGCCATGTGGGTTGGTGGTGGAAAGGGCAGCAGCTGGATTTTACATGCCCCACCCTCATTCATATCTGCTGGCACAGGAGTGTGTGAAATGGTGTCAGGGGATCATCCAGCATGCAGTAAAACCAGAGGAGAAGCTCTGAAGCATCTACAGCCACTCAGTAGGCCGAAGATATGCCCTTGGTATAACACTGTATATCAACATCACAATACTGAGTCCTGTGTACCTTCTTCCTTAGTTGTACAGACTGTACAATTGCTCTTCATCTTGTCTATGTAAGACTTATTCCAAATGTGACCTCACTCATGTCATAGAGTCTTAGAGTCGTAGAGATGTACAGAATGGAAACAGACTCTTCAGTCCAACCCATCCATGCCGACCAGATATCCCAACCCAATCTAGTCCCACTTGCCAGCACCTAGCCCATATCCCTCCAAACCCTTCCTATTCATATACCCATCCAAATGCCTCTTAAAAGTTGCAATTGTACTATCCTCCACCACTTCCAGGTAAACTTGGATACAAGTGAATTGTACATTATAAATATATAATAATGCTGAAGTATGTTCTAAATTATGGACATGTTTTCTAATAGATGGGACACAGCAGGACAAGAAAGATTCAAGTGTATTGCATCCACGTACTACAGAGGTGCACAAGGTACAAGTCTAATTTTTCAACAGTATAGTTTTTTTTAACTATATGGTAACAAAGATGTTTTATCAGATTGGCTGAGTCATGTAGGCCAAAAATGTTGAAATTCTTTCTACACTCCCGACCAACCCGTTGATGGGAGCATATAAACAGCAGTGAGGGACTGCTGCTTTGATGAGCTGCTGTCTTCAAATGAAATATTAGCTTCAACCTGAGTGAAACAAACTGAAGAGGAGCAGCAAGTT
The DNA here is from genome assembly GCF_020745735.1 of Hemiscyllium ocellatum. Classification (NCBI taxonomy): domain Eukaryota; kingdom Metazoa; phylum Chordata; class Chondrichthyes; order Orectolobiformes; family Hemiscylliidae; genus Hemiscyllium; species Hemiscyllium ocellatum. Next base: position 24,105,982 of record NC_083431.1, read on the forward strand.
CTCCTCCTTGCTTGAAACCAGTTATCTTGCCATGAAGGCCTTAATTTGTTGTTTGTTTGATATTGCAGAACAACTTCAGGTCTGCCTGTTTGATTAGATTAGGTTAGATTCCCTACAGTGTGGAAACAGGCCTTTCGGCCCAACCAGTCCACACCAACCTTCCAAAGAGTAACCCACCCAGACCCATTTCCCTCTGACTAATGTACCTAACACTATGGGCAATTTAACATGGCCTATTTACCTGACCTGCACATCTTTGGACTTTGGGAGGAAACCAGAGCACTCGGAGGAAACTCATGCAGACATGGGGAGAATGTGCAAACTCCACACAGACAGTCTCCCAAGGCTGGAATCAAACCTGGAACCCTGGCGCAGTGAGGCAGCTGTGCTAACCACTGTGACATCGTGCCACCCCAAGAGTCACTGCTCTTGTAAATACTTAATAATCTGAGGCACGTTGAGACATTTCAACATGTCTAGAGGCTATATAAACACAAAAACTTTCATTATTGTAAAGAATCTAACTTTGTTTTCACATTGAACTGTTTGAGGCAAGAAACCTGAGAATTCTGCACGTCTCAGAATTCCAGGCTTACTGAATGGGAAGCAATCCCTCCCCCCATTACACACTGCAACACATTCTCATTGTTAGCCTTCTCTTCCCTACCCAGGGTGAAGTAAAGTACTCCCCCACAAATAACATATCCTTAAAATGTTGAGTCACAGAGTCATCTAGCATGGAAACAGATCCTTTGGTTCAACCAGTCCATACCAATCACCTGTCTGCTCCTGGTCTATATCCCTCCAAATCTTTCCTATTCATGTACTTATCTATCTTTTCAATGTTGTGCCCACATCCACCACTTTCCAAGCAAGTTCATTCCACACCTGAACCACCCGCTGTTTAAAAACATTTGCTCCTCATGTTTTTTTAAAATCTCTTTCCTCTCACTTAAAACTGTGCCCCCGGTCTTGAAATCCTACATCCTAGGGAAAAGACGCCTACCATTAACCCTGTCTATATCCCTCACGGTTGTATGAACCTTCATAAGATCATCTGACTGCCTCCTACACTTATGCAGCCCTTCTTTATAGCTCAAACCTTCCATACCTGGCAACACCCTGGTAAATGTCTTCTGAACCCACTCTAGCTTTATAATATACATCCTGTAACAAGGCATTTTCTGGGCAATCTGTCAGCTGGCAAGTTGTGATGTATAACTGGAATTTGGAAACTCTGAGATATTCTTCCTGATGCTCTGAAGAGACACTGATCCCTCTACATGGCCTTATCACTCTCAAGAGGTAAGTACAGGCCAACCCAGTGAGGATTCACAAGCTAACATAGTCCCCTATATTCACATCTCACAGTGATATTACGACTAGGTGACTCTCAACCACAACAACTCACATTTATATAGTGCCTAGCAAAAAACAAAATCCGTAAGTGCTTCACTGGAGTATTTAGCTGAAAATGTGTTGCTGGTCAAAGCACAGCAGGCCAGGCAGCATCTCAGGAATAGGGAATTCGACGTTTCGAGCATCATTCCTGATGAAGGGCTTATGCTCGAAACGTCGAATTCCCTATTCCTGAGATGCTGCCTGGCCTGCTGTGCTTTGACCAGCAACACATTTTCAGCTGTGATCTCCAGCATCTGCAGACCTCATTTTTTACACTGGAGTATTTATCAAAGAAAATGCAACATCAAAACATCATGAGATATTAGGGCCGCTGGCAAAAGCATTGGTCAAAGCAGTAGATTTTAAGGAATGCCTTTAAAGATGAAGGGAATAGAAAAGAATTCCTCACCTTGGGGGCTTGTTAGCTAAAGGCCTGGTCACCAGTGGTGGAGCAATTTAAAACCAGGGAGCATAGAACTGGAGGAATGCAGGTACCTGGGAGGATGGTGAGGCAAGAGGAGGTTACAGAAATAGGGAGGCTGAAGCCGTGGAGGGATTTGAAAGCAAGGATGAGAATCTTAAAACAAGGGCATTGTTCATCTCGGAAACAGGAGAGCGAGCACTGAGGGAGATTGGATTTCTTTCCACATGGACTGAGCCCTTGATATTCTCTGATCTAATTTGACCAGTATCAATGGTCCTGAGCCCTTCTCAAAAGCTGTACTGCTAACGTGCCTGATATCAGCAACCCCCTTGTACCAAACTATAAAAATTGTTCTAAGCTCCTGCATTAAAGTGCTTTGAGACCTCTGTTGGTAACGAACGTGCTGTAATATCGGTGCAAAGCGTGGTGCAGTACAACTGTAGTGATTGCACGAATTATTTGCCTGAATTCTTCATGAAAACAAGACATACAGCACCATCCTGTGGTCAGGAACAGATTTACAGTCATGTGTCAAGTATCAAGCTCAAGTGATTGTGATGCCAGAGGATCATTTTGGGGCGAGTTAAATGCCATACCACATGGACACCCTGCTGCTGAGTTTGAAGGTGAGAAGACATGTACAATGGAATATGTGGCTAACCCACCACCTTCCTGCCAAGCCTGGAGCTATTTCTCATATTATAGCGGGCGAGTAAAGCTTCAGCCAGCCTGTCTGTCCCTAGACCAGTGGAGACCTGTGAGTTCCCAGTTAAAGGCTATGTCAGGGTCTCTCTGTCACCATAATACGGTGGGCAGGGGAAGGTGGAAGGTAGGTAGACATCTCTTCACTTCAGTGTGAAAGGTGTTAAGGAAGTGGGTACCTCCATGAAGTGTCCCCTCACACTTTGGGTGCAAATTCCTTCCCACCAAAAGCAACCCCTCCATGTTATCACCGCAGTGCAGCCTTTTCCACCAGGGTGAGACGTCATAGTGGTGACCTTAACGCTACCTCTAGTAAAACTCCGTCCTCTACGTCAGGAGATAAGTTGATGCTGCTCTTGCTGATGGGTTGAGGTTACAAAGTTTCAGTTGCTGTCTGTCCATTAGAGCAGTGAAGTGGTAAGTGGATTAAGTTAAAACTTTTCCAGTTGTTATCTGGGCTTAAGCTGGGACTGAGGTTAGGGATTTTCTGTTTGTACATATATGCATGTATTCTCTAGTAATAAAGCAGCACATAATTGTTCTGTTGTACATCACATCACTTCCAGAAGGAGGGGCAAGGGTCTATTGCAATTTGAAAGTTCCCAGTTGTTTGTTCTATAATTAGAAAGTACCATGCAGGGACTCTCCAGATGTGACAAAGAAGCATCATCATTGGAGGTTTGTCTCTACTGAAAATAATAAGTGGGAACCTGACAGATCTCCAGCTGGAAGAACTAGAGAAATAAGCCTGAACTAATTTTCTCCGGTAGTGGTGGGGATGTTCACTTGAAGTAATGAAGAGAAAAACAGGAGTTGTGTACAATGTCAGGGCAATTCACTGTGAACCTAATATCAGGAACGGTATTATAACAGCAGGGCAATCCATTGTGGCACAGTGTTTGGTTGGCACAGTGGCTTAATGGTTAGCACTGCTACCTCATAGCTCCAGGGACTCTAGTTCGATTCCAGCCTTGGACAACTGTCTGTGTGGTGTTTACAAATTCTCCCGTCGTCTGTATGGGTTTTCTCTGGGTGCTCCGGTTTCCTTCCACAATCCAAAGATGTGTAGGTTCAGTGGAATGGCCATGGGAAATTGCCCCATAGTATCTGGGGATGTGTAAGTTATGTGGGTTAGCTATAGTAAGAACCCCATGTGGGTCTGGGTGGAATACTCTTCAGGGGATTGATGCAGACTCAATGGGCCGAACTGGGATTTTCTTTTTCTCGGAGCCTAATTCTCGCCATACTGTGGAAGACTGGTGATATCTCTAAAACCCAATTCTAGAATATTGTTTTAACAAGAACTTACCTCATCACAGGTCAGTTTTACTAATCAGTGAATCAGTGGGTGACGTGAGAAAGCCTTATGCTTAAAACAGAAATTAAAATATTTACAAATTAGTAAGATAACTTTTTTCAAACCTCATCTGGGGCTTTGAATGATTTTCTTTGATATTTTGTTGACCATACTTCGCTAATTTTACATAAAAATAATAATTGAATGCAATCTCTTTTTCAGCAATAATAATTGTGTTTGATGTCAATGACATAGCATCATTGGATCATGTAAAGTAAGTAACAAAATGAAGTCTATGCTTTATCTTTGAATTCACAGAGATATCTTCAAACACTCCATGCTTATCTTCCAAAAAAATCTATTATCTTTTCTTTCATACCTGGATTTGTGATGATCACGGCTCAGTCTGGTGTGCTTACTTAATGGTGTCAAGGAAGACATTGTGGGTTTCTCATCCTATACCAGACTAGCAGGCTGGTACAATGCACCAGAAGCTCAGGTCTCCTCCAGAAGAAGGGAGGAAAGTATTAACTGTATTAGATATCAACCCTCTTTAAAATTTGCTAGTCCTTTGGACCATCCTGGACTTGCACAAGCTCTTCCATTATTGCATGTCCTGATTTTTCAACCGAATAGGAGTTTCTCCTCAAAGAAAAGGGACAATGATAATTACTAAAGTGGGGAAAAGAAGGAAAGAGTAAATAAGTCATCTTCACATAATTAATAAGGGATTATGCACACAATAATCAAGTCCTCTCCTGCTCTCAACTTTGTTTCAAAGGTGACAGCTGTACTAAAGGTATTTGAGCCGTCAGGACTTTATTTTTATGCAGCTGATTACTAGATTTATCCATTTTTGGGCTCATGAAAGGGAACAGCTTGGCTCCGATGGACGGTAGGTTAAACCAAGGGAAGATTCTGTCTCACAAGCCATACCTCGAGCATAAATCTGCTGTTTATTTGTTCACAAGTCAAGACTTGTACTGCAAATTGCAGTGTAGGTAATTTACAAACCTGGTTTTCTTCCACCCAGAACATGTCTTATTCTTTCATGAGGTTTGGGACTGTGTGGCTAATCCAAAATATGTTGCCCACCCCTGATGTCCTAGAGAAGGTGGTGGTGAGCCACCTCCTGAAACTGTTTCAGTTCATGTGATACAGGGACACCCACAGTCCTGTCAGCACCTGTCCTGGCAACAAGGTAGGGGGTGGCGATATAGTTCCAAGTCAGATGTGTGGTTTGCAGGGAATGGTGTTCTCACGGTACGTGCGACTCTGTACCTGCTGCCCTGTCCTTCCAGGTGGAAGAGCTCACAGGTTTGCAAGGTGCATTGGTGAAAGGCTACATGTATCATGTATATTCAGTTCAGTAAATGGCAAAGAACTGTTGTCTTGATTTAAACTAATCTCTAGGCTTCTCTTACATTGTGAATGAGGGCATTAAAAATGCAGATAGGAGCAAAAAGCACTGAGCACTACACCATACTTTTTTTTCACTCACGCTTGGGGTGTGAGCACTACTGGCAATGTCCGTATTTATAGTACACTTCTAATTACCCTTGAACCGAGTGGCTTACTAGGCCCTTTTAGAGGGCATCAGACAGTCTGCTGCATTGGGTCTGGAGTCACATTTGGTGGACTGAGCAAACAGAGCAGATTTCCTCCCTGAAGGGCATTAGTGAACTTAGACATCAGTGGATTTTTGCAATTGTTCAGTAATTTCATAGGCATTATTAATAATATTTAATCCAGTTTTTTTATCAATTGCATTTAACTTTCTTCAACAGCCTTGTTAGGATTTGAATTCTAAACTTTCACCTACAAATCAAGTAACATTGCTGCTATGCTACTGATCCCAGCTCTGATGCCGAGCAGCCATTTGTGGACATATACATATGTTGGATAAGTGCATCCACAAAGTGTATCTGGACATTATGCTGAGGCTGTCTTGAAGACAGATGTCCAGTGTTCTCCTTATGGCAGTAGGTGGGCGTGCGATTTTTATTTTGTGTTTAGGCCTGTGCAAATGCAAGTGAAGCATAACCATGCCCAAGTGGAAGAGGAGACCCTAGGGTTTAGCTACATGCACCTCCATCTGCAACGTGCAATACTGATGGTAACCACCAACACTTGTACTTAAGTGACCCTTAGATAAGGGTGTTGTCTGTAATCTGATGTGCATCGCCATGAGTGATCCAGTCTCCTGGAGATGTACCCTCAGCAATATTTGTACTGAGTACAGGTACTGTAGGTTGACTGTTGGATTCCAAATCCCTAGTTTTGAATCTTAAGCTACTGGGAGTGGAACAATTTAACTGTGTGGCAATAGACCTGTAACTGTCGCATTCAACGTCACATCTTTTCATTTCATAATCATTCTCTGCTCCTTGATACTTCTTGAAATATTTAAATTGTTTTTGGCAGAATTTTGTTTAACATAGAAAAACACATAGAAATAAGTGATATAACATGATAACCAAATATTTTAGTGTATCAAATTAGCTTTTAGAATAAAAGGTCAAAATCAGCGATGGAGTGTGGTCATTTGCAGCTCTAACGTTGACACTCTTATCCTTATAACAATTGCTATCATGTTTTTTTTTCAGACAATGGTTAAGAGATGCTCTTAAAGAAAATGACCCTACATCTGTCCTATTGTTCTTAGTTGGGACAAAGAAAGACCTTAGCGTAAGTAGAAAATATCTCTATTTAATTATTTATTTCCTATACTGCAAACCTTAAATTAGATTAGATTCCCTACAGTGTGAAAACAGGCCCTTTGGCCCAACAAGTTCATACCGACCCTCTGAAGAGTTACCCACCCAGAACCCATTTCCCTAATGCGCCTAACACTATGGGCAATTTAGCATGGCCAATCCACATGACCTGCATGTCTTTGGACTGTGGGAGGAAACTGGAGCACACAGAGGAAACCCATGCAGACTCCACACAGACAGTCACCTGAGGCTGGAATCGAACCTGGCTCCCTGGTGCTGTGAGGCTGCAGTGCTAACCACTCAGCCACTGTGCCAGCCTATGAGGCACTCAGATCTTGTATGCTCTTAGAATGCAGGAACAGGAATGAGTCTTTCAGCTCCTTCCAGAGGAAGTGGTGGATGCAGGTAAGGCAACAATGTTTAAAAGACATTTGGATTAGTACATGAATAAGAAATGTTTGCAGGGATATGGGCCAAGCACAAGCAGGTGGGACTAGTTTAGTTTGGACTGAAGGGTGTGATTGTGTTCTGTATGACTCTATCACTCCTGTCTATCATTCTGAACATGGTTAAAAATTACACAACACCTTCAAAGGAGCAGCACTCTGAAAGCTAGTGCTTCCAAATAAACCTGTTGGGCTATAACCTGGTGTAGTGTGATTTTTAACTCTGTCTACCCCAGTCCAACACCAGCACCTCCGCATCATTCTGAACACGGCACTTCTGGGCCTCAACTTCATTTAACAACCTCTCAGCCACATTCTTTAATATCCGAACAGGACAACTGTTGGATGGCACGATGACTCAAGTGGTTAGCACTGCTGCCTCACAGCACCAGGAACCAGGGTTCAATTCCAGCATCGGGTGACTGTTTATGTGGAGTTTGCCTGCTCTCCCTGTGTCAGCGTGGGTTTCCTCTGGGTCCAAAGATGTGCAGGTGAGGTGAATTGGCCATGCTAAATTGCCCACAGTGTTTAGGGATGAGTAGGTAAGGTGCATTAGTTCGGCGTAAATGTTAGGAAATGGGTCGAGGTGGACTAGTCTCTGGAGGGTCGGTGTGGACTTGTTGGGCCAAATGGCTTGTCCCCACACTGTAGGGAATCTAATCAGATCAACTAACTACCAGTTAAAGCAAAGTATGGCGAATGCTGGAAATCTGAAACAAAAAATGCAAAGTCTGGTAGCAACTGTGCAGAAAGAAATAAGTTAATGTTTTAAGTTGAATTGATTCTGCTTTGGAGCCGAAAGAAATTCTGAAGCTGTCATATTCAATTCAAAGTTAAAAATCACGCAGCACCAGGTTATAGTCCAATAGGTTTAATTGGAAGCACACTAGCTTTCGGAGCGAAGCTCCTTCATCAGGTGATAGTGGAGGGCTCGATCGTAACACAGAATTTATAGCAAAAATTTGCAGTGTGATGTAACTGAAATTATACATTGAAAAATTGATTTTCTGTTAAGCCTTCCATCTGTTAGAATACAGTGATAGTTTCACTTCTTTCATGTGTAAATCACAAAACCTTTTTTTAAGATTTGGAGATGCCAGTGTTGGACTGGGGTGTACTTTTTTTTAAAGTTGCATTCTCAGGTTAGCTGTTAACAATGGTGATAGCTAGACAATATGTTGAAGGTGTTAGTCCCCTGCGTTCTCTGTCTATGACATGATGTTTAGATTGATTCTAATCTAAAAAGTGACTTAACAGAGTTTTACATAAATTCATGCAGTTTTTGAGCTCAGAGTTCTACATGAATGTATGCAGTTTTTAAGCAAAGTGCAACGTAACTCTGCAAGTACAAATTCACCCCACAGAATATATGTGTGCATGTGGGTCTTTGTGTGTGTGTGTGTGTGTGTGTGTGTGTGTGTGTCTGGGGTGGGGGTTGTGAGTGTGAGAATGTGTGTGTGTGTGTGTGTATGTGTAGTGAGTGCAGAGTGTCTTAAGTCTGTGAGGGGGTGCATGTGGGAGTGTGTGTGTGTCTATAAGGGTGTGTGTGGGTGTCTGCGCGTCTATATGTACCTGTGTTTGTGTGTATGTGAGAGGGTGTGTGTGTGTAGGAATATGTGTGTGTGTGTGTGTGTGTGTGTGTGTGTGTGTGTAGTGCAATGGTGATCACCTGTAATGTGACATGAACCCAAGGTCCTGGTTGAGGCCCTCCCTATGGGTACTGAACTTAGCTATCAGCCTCTGCTCGGCCATTTTCCACATATTCAACTCAAAATATTGACCCTGCTCGAAACGTCGAATTCTCTATTCCTGAGATGCTGCCTGGCCTGCTGTGCTTTGACCAGCAACACATTTGCACCTGTTTCTCTGCCCATCTTTGCCTGACCTACTGAGGTTTTCCAGTACTTTCTGTTTTTAACTTCAAATGTCTATCAATCTCAGCATTGCAAACTGAAACGAAGAGAATTGCACATTTCCACTGCTCAATGGTGTGGCTCTGTTACCTTCTTTTGTCTTAAAAAAAGGTTTCTTCCAGTTTTGGAAGTGCAGTTATTTCCACTACCTTACTTTTATGATTACTGGCCATCTTATCCTGCCTTACTTATTCATTGTAATGTATAGGGTTTGACTTCAGGAGTGTATTACGTGTGGAGGAGCAGGATTACTCTGTTCGACCTCAGGAGGAAATGTGGAAATCCCCTGCCCCAGGAACACCTCCTTCCACACTACCTACATACACACACAAGCACACAAACTGGATTTTCTCCATGGTTAGTTATCTGAATTTGGGAAGCATTCCTGTGGTTCTTTAGAAGTTATATCTGTATGAATTTCACAGCTGTGCAAACTGCTTGGCATAGACTTTCCGGCCAATCGATTGGGAAGTCGGGAAGGGGTATGTAGGCCTATGCCTAGGATTGTCCAAAGCCTCCCAATTGTTCTGACTACTCAATGTGCCATATTCCACCCTGAGAGATAAAATTGACCCCCTTTAATGCTGCAAATGTGTTGCTGGTCAAAGCACAGCAGGCCAGGCAGCATCTCAGGAATAGAGAATTCGACGTTTCGAGCATAAGCCCTTCCTGATGAAGGGCTTATGCTCGAAACGTCGAATTCTCTATTCCTGAGATGCTGCCTGGCCTGCTGTGCTTTGACCAGCAACACATTTGCAGCTGTGATCTCCAGCATCTGCAGACCTCATTTTTTACCCCTTTAATGCTGACTACACTCGCCAGAAATCCTGCAGTGGAATGAATTTAAACATATTTTGCTCAAACTGCTTAAACAATATGTCATTCCTTGTTCTTTACAGTCAGCTGCCCAGTATAATTTGATAGAGAAAGATGCCATCAAAATTGCCAAGGAAATAAAAGCTGAATATTGGGCAGTGTCCTCTCTCACAGGTGAGTATAAAGTGAATTTAGCTTCGCCTCATGTTGAGAAAAGCATAGACCCGTTGTATATAATTTCAGATATTATTAATCTAAAGTATTAGTTAATTACTGAGTGAAGCGATTGCACAGCTCAAGCTTGGACCATTCTCTGTTTTTCAACAAGCTGGGGTCATTTTAACTTCTGTGGTATTGTGAGCGGGTGGTAACGGTACACACAATCACCTTCAGTGTCTCTGTTCGCCTTTCAAGACTGCGTCCTTACTTTCACATTGTTTAAAAATGCGATTGTGGCTATTTTAAGACTGACCAAATCTCTTGAATTGACTAGATGTTTTGTCTGGGGCACTAAAGCTGATGGAGTTGAGACCTGCACAGTTTTACATTCTAACATTTTAATGTTATAGGGTTACTATTGCAAGATGCAATGAGATCAAGTGATGACTAAAATTGAGGGAAAGTCATTCCAAATATCTTGTATGTACACTTGGCAGATGTGCTAGTGTTTGCATGTGCACTTCTGTGCAACATTTGTGTTTGGGCAAAAACATCTTTTGTCTAGAAACAGTGCATATTAGTGACAAATTTGAAATGCCCTGGTCTTTTGCCTCAGTCCCTCACATCTCTTAATGTTCCCTCCCTCCTCCTCTTCCATCATCTGTGACAGGACCTTCATGTAATGATTCCTGCACCTGGGATATTTATCCATCCTTTCCCTAGATCTCTCCTGGGCTTTAAATGCCTATGCAGAACAATAGTATTGAACAGGTCATTTTGTTATAACACATGTTCCATTAGCACAAATTTGCTTTAACATGATTGATGAATTGTGGACACTGTTTCTAAAGCGTAGACTTTTAAAATGTGTGTTGGCTGTAATGCAATAATAACATTGTCAACACTTTAAGCGCTTTTTCTAAAACACCATTTTTCTATAATGTGGGGTTGCACAAGAACACAACCATCACATTATAGAATATCTACCTGTTTTATGTATCCTGACCTTTTGTTCAGTGGACAAATTGCACCTGCACCCCACACTCACCACATCACCTTACAGGTCGTTTGGCATTTTCTTACGGTTAACGTGTTTGCTGAGAATTTGCTGAATCGACCTTCCCCAGTTGGCCATTGCAACTTCTGTGGAAGTTCAACTTCTGTGGAAACTGTGGATGAACCATTTAAATGAGCTTTCCACCGGTTACAGTGTTCTGTCAGGAGAAGCCACTGAGCAATTTACTGGTGATTATGTGCATTCTTATTGGAGGGGCCTAACCCAAGTTACTGGCTGAACAATGCCAACAGGTGGTGCTCTTGAACCAATGTTCAACGCTACTTAATTCTAGTCAGATGCCAAAATTCCAATAGACTCAATCTCTGAAATAGATCATACCAAAAAGCTGAAAGCAAGCAGTTTATTTTATCAGAACATATATTATTAGCCTGCCAAAACTGAATGAGATAAATGTAATATTTATGGATTTCCTCACAAAGTGCAGCCAATTGATTCAACAATCTGTGACTAATTTGTGGGTTTTACAAAATTAAAATTGTGTATCCTTTTTATTTCCATGTTACTCACTCTAACAAAGTTAATATTTAAAATGTAACCAATGAACGGGAGTATATTTTGATATGCACTTTAGACGCAATGTATTATGGTTAAGACGTTGAGTCATTTAGTTAAGTTGGACAGATGGCTGGTTTGCGATGCAGAGTGATGCTGACAACATGGGTTCCATTCCCGCACCAGCTGAGATTTACTGTGAAGGTGCCACCTTCTCAACCTCGCCCCTTGCCTGAGGCCTGGTGACCCTCAAGTTCAACTCACCATTGGCTATTTCTCTCTAATGAGGGAGTGAGACTTTGGTTCCATTCTATTGGTGACAGTTATATTACTCGGGTATTTTCATTTTCTGTCATCTGCACAGGCTTCCTGGATTATGCATTGTTCCTTTACCAGGCAGTTTCCAAAGAAACTATAAGTATATGTATTAAATGTACTGTGAGAAACTAGGGGAATTTGGTCTTCTCCTTCTCTCCTGGTTTAAGGGTCAAGTAGTTAAACTTCTTTATTTGGCAGTTCTCCACTGTGCTTGCATATGTGCACCACTATATCATTGTGTTGACATGCTGCTATGTCTTTGCATTGCTGTGTTTGGAAGCAAGTCATGATTCTGTACAACACACTGTACCAGTAAAATGTATCATAGCACTTCAACTGAATGCTAATATGTTGCTCTTCATTAACATTAGGAGAGAATGTAAATGAGTTCTTCTTCAGGGTTGCATCATTGACCTTTGAAGCTAATGTACTGGCTGAGCTAGAAAAGACTGGCCCCAGGAAAATCGGGGATGTTGTTCGTAAGTATAACTGTTAATAAAGTACAATATCTTTCCCACTCTGTAGTAACTATTCAGCTTGTCAAAGTTGTAATGGCAACAGTAGTGATAAACCATCCCACTGGGGATATAGAAAAGTGGTTTGAAATATACATTTTAAAAGATGAGATTTCTTCCGAAACAGTGAGATGTCAAACTTTCCAAAATCAAATAAAGTCAGTTGTCAGGTTCATGAAAAATACACAGGCAGGAGGCTGGAAGAACACACCAAGCCAGGCAGCATCAGGAGGTGGAGAAGTCAAATTTCGGTGTAACCCTTCTTCAGTCAATTTCATGGGGGCTTTATGCACCTCCAAACAGATCCTGATGCTTAACAACAGGCCCCTGAACTACCCTGTCAACTGAAAAAGTGTATTAGCTACTGACAGTAGAAAAAACGAAAACATAGAGAAAACTATTTAAAATATCTGTCAAGATGGGTGTGGAAGTATTTCCCAACATGCTTCAGTGAGGAGTCATTCCCAGCTTCCTAGCCTGACACTTCACTGCTGTGACAAAAATGATAAATGATGCACTATCATCTTCCATTGTCTGGTTTTAACACTGGACTTTCAAAATGGTTTCGGAAGGGAAAGAATCACTGCCTTAAACATGACCACAATAAACACTTGAGCCAAGCTTTATGAAACTGTCAGTAAACAAGAACCAGTCAGAAGTGAAATTAATATTTTTATCAAAAGAGGCTGATACCAGGCAGGCTTGAAGAAAGTTGTATTTCCTGTTTGATTTACACCTTTATTATAAGTGTCACATACTGGTGATGAAAGACCATTGCTTACAAATGTACAGCTTGAAGACAATGAACCCAGATTTGGGATTACATTGATAAGATATATCTCAGGGATTTATTTTCAGCAGAGCAGAGGAGATGAATTTGTACCAGAACTGGAGAACTCTCTCTCTCTCTGTCCCTCTCTCTGTCTCTCTTTCTTTCTTTCATTTCTTACTTTCTCTCTCATCTCTCTCAGGAAGGACAAAACTCAGTAAATTGGAGAAATATTTACAGCTGATCCAACACAACACTGATCAACTGTGGTCTCAGGTTAAAGCTCACACCTGCAGGACACTCCAGGAATACTAAAATATTGCATTTTATAAAAATTATCCTTTTCAATAGAAACTGTTCCTGTTTTATCTCTGTGTGTATGTGTGTGTGTGTGTGTAGGGGGGAGGGGTGTGGTGGGGTGGAGGTTGGGGGGGGGTAGTCTGTCTCACCAGACTTCGAAAGTAATGCATCTGCTCCTCCCATCTTTGATTCTCTTCCTTTCAAGCTTGACATTTGTAGTCCCCTTTAAATTGAAGGCTGTTCAGTTTCTTGGGTTCCATTTATGGAGAATGTCTTTGTTAAGTGGGTGATTGCTTCTCTGCAGTTACTTGAGTGTCCGAAACAGGCAGCTCCTTCCTTGCAGTATCTTGATTCATTGGACATTAGTTGTCTCTTCTCAACAGTAGCTTTTATGAAGTTATAATACACCAAATCTTTGATCAGCCAATTCTTATTCCCAATCTGCCTGTAGATTTGTGCTGAAGCATGTAAACTTTTACTTTGAATTGTTGATTGGTTTTCACTGCCTCAGTCTTCAGCAGTAGTTGCAGTATTTGTGCAACCAAACATGTTCCCTTCCTCAAGTCTACTGTTTGAGGTTTGCTTCTTGGATGATCTCTGTCACTGTATTAATGACTCTTACCAGAATAATAAGGAAGTCATACATTCTGCTTGAACTTGCCCCTGGTATTAGGGGCAAAATACTGACTTGGATTGAAAATTGATTGGCTGACAGGCAACAAAGAGTAGTGATAAATGGCTCCCTTTCGGAATGGCAGGCAGTGACCAGTGGGATACCACAGGGATCAGTGCTGGGACCGCAGCTTTTTACAATGTACATTAATGATATAGATGAAGGTATGAAAAGTAATATTAGCAAATTTGCTGATGACACAAAGCTGGGTGGCAGGGTGAAATGTGAGGAGGATGTTAGGAGAATACAGGGTGACCTGGACAGGCTAGGTGAGTGGACGGATGCATGGCAGATGCAGTTTAATGTGGATAAATGTGTGGTTATCCACTTTGGTGGCAAGAACAGGAAGGCAGATTACTACTTAAATGGAGTCAAGTTAGGTAAAGGGGCAGTACAATGAGATCTAGGTGTTCTTGTACTTCAGTCAATGAAAGGAGCATGCAGGTACAGCAGGCAGTGAAGAAAGCTAATAGCAAGCTGGCCTTCATAACAAGAGGAATTGAGTATAGAAGCAAAGAGGTTCTTCTGCAGCTGTACAGGGCCCTGGTGAGACCGCACTTGGAATATTGTGTGCAGTTCTGGTCTCCAAATTTGAGGGAAAACATTCTGGCTATTGAGGGAGTGCAGCGTAAGTTAACGAGGTCAATTCCCGGAATGGCGGGACTATCTTATGCTGAAAGATTAGAGCGACTGGGCTTGCATATCCTTGAGTTTAGAAGGCTGAGAGGGGATCTGATTGAGACGTATAAGATTATTAAAGGATTGGACACTCTGGAGGTAGGAAGCATGTTTCCGCTGATGGGTGAGTCCCGGACCAGAGGACATAGTTTAAAAATATGGGGTAGGCCACTTAGAAAAGAGGTGGGGAGAAACTTCGTCACCCAGAAGGCTGTGGAGGCCTAGTCTCTGGATACTTTCAAGAAAGAGTTGGATAGAGCTCTTAAGGATAGTGGAATCAAGGGTTATGGGGATAAGGCGGGAACAGCTTACTGATTGTGGATGATCAGCCATGATCATAATGAATGGTGGTGCTGGCTCGAAGGGCAGAATGGCCTACTCCTGCACCTATTGTCTCCAGAGTCACTTCAGCATCTAATGTCAGATTGGAATCTGTCACAACTACTTGTTCACCAAGTTGTGTCACACTCCAAGTTACATCCATTTCATCTTCATCAGTTGGCACTAGAAGTGTATGCTGTTGATTGGGTAACTTTGTTGCTCTTTTCATTGGGGCCCTATGTATGAAGATTACAAGTGACATCCCAGCTGAAGCAAACCAGGACACCAAGAAGATAGCAACCAAAATGCCAGGGTAAATGTGCTGCCAACTAACTTAATAACATTTCCATGCCTAGTGACGTTGCTTAAAATAGACCTCGGTGTCATTAGTTGAGTAGGAAAAATTGAATCAAGGTACAGGAGAGGATAGGTTTTAAAGTTGTGCATGTTTGTTCTGAATTTATTTTTGTTATGAAGTATCATCAGCTAGAATGTACAGTCTTGTCTGTCTACCTTTTTAACAATACTTTCTTTCTCCACAGGTATCAACAACAATGACACAAACCTCTTTAAAAATGCAAAGAAATCCAAGCCTAATTGCTGTCAATGACAGAGAGCACACTGCCAGTCTAACAGGTTACCTGTATGTTGCACTGTATTCATTTTTAACCAAAGTTTTCTCACGCCAACAAAATGTCACCAGCCACTTCCCAATTGCCTTTATAATGCAAATCAATGTTAGGAGATGAAAGAATAATGCCATTCAGGAGAAATGTCCAGCAAGGAACCCTGTCCATTTGAAAATATTGCTGTCAAGCCTTTGCCACATATGTCAATCCTGCAACATGTCATAATCATCAGTGGAAATAAAAAGTAACACTCCCATGAACTGCAGCTCACTTGAATGGTCAGTTGCATTGAACTCTGTTATAACCAGGAAGAAAACCATTGTTGGAGATTTTGTGCCTTGCACTGCTGACTTAGACCTAAAAATATCACTTCTCCAGGACAAACATAAAAAGCAAAGGTCTGGGATGGAAAACACAACAAGGTACCCACTAAACTTCCTCTTGGGGAGTTTTCCTCGTTTTATATACAGTGCAAAACAAGAGGTGGAAAACTAGGCTTTGAGTGTCACAGATTCTTAAATGAGCTCATTCAATTGACATCCATTTACAACATTAGAGAGAAATTGGATTATCTCCCTTACATGTTGATTTTCCTGCATTTGTCTCAACTGAGTAATCCGTAGCCCCAAGTTCAGGACCTGGGAAAATACTGTTTTTGACAGTATGCAAAGACTCCACAAGGTTACACAAAGCAACACATATCACCAGTACTGTATACCCAATTGTACAGCTGAACCAAAGCTTTGTCATGTTTGTATGTACTCAGTGCTAATTGAAGAACTGCAGAGATGGAGTGTTCAAGTATTAAGAAGAGACATTGTTTGCATGTATTTCAACACCAGGATCATTAATCCTGCCAGCAATGCAAGTTTACATACAAATGTAATTATTGTGTCTATAATTTTGAAATGACTCAGCTGCATCATTATCAACATAAAATGCAAGGTATTTCCTTCCTCTGTCCTAAGTTCTATCCTTTTATGACACCTGACTTGCAGATTCAGTCCAAGTTTTAAATTATAAAGGGAACCAGATAGTGACACCGCTGTTTGCTGGTTTCCAGTGGACAAAAGGAATAGTTAACCTGTGCCAGCAACCAGAGGACACTTAGTTACACAGGTAGAGACCAACATTATGGGTCACTGCCCCTTGACAAAGCCCCAGGAATTTTTGGACTCTTCCAAAGCAGGCCCAGATGCAAAGGCATTCTGACCCTTCCAACATATTTTCTTGCTCCCGTTAGAACCAGATATCCATCAGAGATGTCCTGATGAAAAAGTCCTTAAGACTTTGCGAGCAGTTGCCTTTCAATTGCAAAATCAGAGAAGATGGGTGTAACCTTTAGACAAGACCCAATCCTTCTCGGGGAAATCTAGTCAGGTAGCAGTGGGAGCTTTTTGGTTAATCTTTTCAGGCTCTGTAGCAGAGTGAGCTGATGTGACCAATTGGTTCACTTGACTTGTCCTATCAAGTAATGATGTTCTGAAACATAAACCAATGCACTTCACTAGATACCCTGCTGTGTTCATCCACCACCCAGGCAGAGGTTCCTAGAAACTTGCTGCTAATACAGCAATAAGCCATTGATCTCCTCAAACCAGTAAGTCACTCACTTAGATCAAGGCTCATCCGTGGCTTCATTGCCAACCAATGCTCTTTCACCTTTAACACTGTCACCTAACCAAACCAAAATTCTGTTGACCAGATATAGGAAAATTTACAGCAACGATTGAAGCCATTTAGTGTATTGTGTCTGTGCCAGCTCAGGAATGACTATTCAAACTCTCCAACTCAGTTCTTATCATGCTGCCAATTACTTATCAAACTTTTTACTAAGGGATATTCATCCTTCACATTCACTCTGTCCAGTCCCTCATAATTTTGTACATCTCAATTAAATCTCCCACCAGCCTCCTCTGTTCCACAGAAAAGAACTCTAGCCTATCCATTTTTTCCGAATAGCTAAAATTCCTTATTCCTGACAACAGGCTGATCATTCACCCCTGTCCCTTTCAGTGTGATCCTGTTTAATACAATAAACAGAACTCTGTGTCGTACTCAGTGTTCCCCAATTAATTTTGTATACTCTCAAGAAGCTTGCTACCATCCAGGAAAAAGCAGCTTGCCTGTTTGGCATTCCATCTACCACCTTATATACTCAGTCCTACCACTCTGATGTGCATTAGCTATGGTGTGTACTGTCCAGTTGATGGATGACAGCAATCCTTCAAGGCTCATTTGACAGCAACTTCCAAACGTGTAACCTCTGCCATCTACAAGGACAAGCTGATACACGTGAACACCATCAACTAGAAGCTCCCTACCAACCATACACCATCCTGATTTAGAAGTACAACAGCGATCCTTCACACTTTCTGGACCAACATCCTGGTACCCTCTCCCTGACAGCATTGCAAGTGAGTGTACCTCCACCACTTGGACTGAAGAGGTTCAAGAAAGTGCATCACTGCCATCTTCTCAAGGGGACCGGGGATGGACAATAACTGCTATCTTGCCAGTGATGCTTGATACTGCACTTAAAGAGTAAAGTGCTGACATAAACCAACCTCCCTTCTTTCACCTCATCTTCAAAAATGGAAAGTGGTATTTCAGCAAACAACTTGGTAACTTCTAAGGTTCTGAGTTTGACTAAATTTTAAACTTCTCCGTGCAATGTTGCAGCCTGACAATAGAAACTGTAGAGGTTACAATTTTTTTGAAGAGGATAAACAGAATAATTCATATTTATAAAAGGGATAAGTGCAATTGGTTGAGAATACTCCAATACAGTATTATTCTTTCTGTACAGGTCGTTTAAAGATAATCCAGTTTGACATGGCCTTATGATTTAATATACTAGTTCTGCAGCTTGCCAAATTATTTATCCCAAATTTGAGGACCAGAATTTAATGGAAGCTGCAGTGAGCCCAACCACAGGTAGAGAGCTGGTGATAATCTCCCTGTAACCATTTCAGGGACCCCCTCATCTCTGTCAGACTCGATTTAATATGAGTCAGGCATTTAACTAGTTGGTGATGGAGGCTTTGGAGTCTTTGGAGGTAATTTCCCATTTCTAATAGCTGCTTGCAATTAGAGGCCATCAGCTCTCTATTCCTGGCAATGCCAGTGGGAGTGTGGGACACTGCCAGTACTACAGTAGGACCCAAGAATAGCATCTTTTTGGAGCCCTGGAGGAAGGGTAAGTGAGGTGAGATAACTGGGATCAGTCAAAGAGGCCCTGATGAGGAGAAAGTTGTGAATCAGTGGGGTGCCACTTTAAAGGGTAGAAAGGGGACAGACATTGACAGACTGCTACTAGTGCGGCTTTCTGTCAGGTAAGTGAGAGCAAAATTCTCCGAACCAAGTTTTTTGAGGAGCTGCTCCTAGGTCTTTTCAAGGACACAGGATTGCTGATTCGTAGTGAAGATAAGGAACCTGGGTGTGTCATTTTACAGACTCCGATGGCAGAGTCTCACAACACCACAGCACACACCAAAAACCTGAACCCCATTCCTTTGCTGGTTGTGAACAAACATTTCCCTGCGGACAGGGACTAACTGAGCTTCCCTATTGTCAGCATCACTATCATTCTATGTACTGGTGGCAATGCAACATTGTTCAATGGTTTGCTTGTACATCAGGTTAACAATTTTGTTCCATTATACATTCTACATCCTTACTTCTTTGATTTGCAATGTAAGTTGAAACCCAAATAATCAAGAGAACCACAATTCACAAAGACTGTCACTTTTATTTCACTTTTTTTTTGAGATTATTGAGGCATATTTCTGCCTTTTTGGTTGTGAGTTATTTTGCAATACCCTGGTACCATAAAAGGTGCTATGTAGATGCCAGCATTTTATTTCTTTGTTTGTATTTTAACCCCTTTGCTATGTGACTGCTGCAATGATCTTTTCCCAAACAGCCAAGTTTTTGTGGCCTCCTAGCCAGTATTCCTTACTCATCCAAGTTAGTGGTCATGTTTGTCTGGATGATAGATACTTAAAAAGCCCTTTGTGAGATCTTAAATTCATTTGAATTTTTTGAAGTGAGAATAAGAAAGGGCTCTTCTATCTGACTTCTAGACAAACAGAGCAAGCTTTCTTGGATGATATATTGTGAAAATGTTAAAAGAAATTTAGTGGCGCTCAAACTTGCTTGATTTATAATAAAAGTTTATTCAAAATACATTTTAAATTAAATTCTGAAGAAAATACATCATGTATTTATACTTACCAACGAACTAACAAGACATTCTTATGATTGAATCAGTAGAACTCAAAACTTTTTACTTGTTGGATAGGGACAGATTTTAACTTTGGGGGTGAAGTGAGGATGAGGTTGGAAAACAGTTACCTTCCTGCAATCCTGTCTAACAAACCCTACTCGATTTTCCTTCTCATTGACTTCCTTGGATGAGAAAGACAATTAGATGAGTTGTATGATGGACAGTTTATCCCAACCTCCCCCACCTGCCCCTGCCAACAGTTAATATTTACAGTATAGCGGGTCATTCCTTGAAGCGGTCTCAACAACCTTTCTTTATAACATGCACATTTGCAAGGTCATTATAGGGTAAATTCTCCCTCCAGATTACATATAAATTTAG
The DNA here is from genome assembly GCF_020745735.1 of Hemiscyllium ocellatum. Classification (NCBI taxonomy): domain Eukaryota; kingdom Metazoa; phylum Chordata; class Chondrichthyes; order Orectolobiformes; family Hemiscylliidae; genus Hemiscyllium; species Hemiscyllium ocellatum. The sequence continues at coordinate 24,126,239 of NC_083431.1, forward strand.
AGATTGAACATTTGGACAAACCTATTTTTTAATTTACATTTTTAAATCCAGTGATCAGTTGATTGCTCATTTCAGAAGATTAATGTATGGGAATGATAAGTGGCAAAGATATTGATAAGTCAGTTAACTAATTTTCAAAGTGCCACTGATAGAGAAATTTTGAAGTCATGTTATCTGACATCTGTAATGAATCCATTCAAAATGAGTTAAGGGCAATGGAGTTTCTTGCAAATTTATTGTATTCATCACTGAAATGCATCTTAGTGCAGTTTGTATTTGTTTGCTGTTGTGAGAGGAGTCAGCACTTGGGAATTGAATCCAACCATATGAAAACCCAAAGTTATTAACCCACTGTTGAGGTAAAGAGAGTGAAGGGGACAGTGATTATTTCTATGATGATCTTACACAGTAGTATGTGCAAGCCTTTTGACAGGAACACAATTGTTTTCTTAATCTTTGAGGTCACCAAGGTTGATGAATCTTTTCCTCTGTGTCTCCACTCATTTTGGTGATTATAATATTTCAGAAGTTGCAACTTTATGTTCAGATTTTTTTTTCCACTTTACAGTAGACTGGTACATGTTGCTCCAATAAAAATGTATTCACTGTTTCAGCAGTGAATCTACTTTCCAGCCTGAGGGCTGTATGACATGAGAACTTTGTAATAAGTTTAGAGGCAAATCTTGTAAAATGAGAAAAACATATGAGCTCCATTTCTGATCGGAGTGTGCTAAACATTATCCAGCAGCTGCAGGGTTAAGACCATAAGAAATAGGAACAGGAGCAGGCTGGTCGGTCCCTTGGAACTGCAACAACATTCAATAGGATCATCACTGATCTGACTTTCCTGACATCCATTTCCCTGCCCTATCCCCATAACCCTTGATTTCCAAAATGATTAAGAATCTATCTCAGCCTTAAACATACACAAGGACTCTACCCCCACAGCTCTCCACAGCAAGGAGTTTCAAAGAACCACCAGTCCTCTGAGAGAAGAAATTCCTCTTCATCTCAAGTCTTAAATTGGGGCCCCTTTACTCTGAGACTATGCCCCTCTGGTCATAGACTCTCACATGGGGAAACAACCCTTCAGCATTTACCCTGTCAAGTTGCTTAAATATGATATCACCGCCCATTCTTCTAAACTCCAGTGAGTATAGTGTCAACCTGTTTAACCTTTACTCATAAAGTAATTCCTCCTTATCAGGGATCATCTTAGTGAACATTCTCTGAGCTGCCTGCAATGAAATAATGTGCTTACCTAAGTAATGGTTCCAAAACTGCTCACAGTATGCCAAAACATCACATTGTACAATAAGACTTTTCCTACTGTTGTACTCCAGTCCCCTTGAAATACAGGCCATTAACCTTCCCGATTCGCTGCTGCACCTGTGTGAGACTTCAATTGTAAAGAGCAGTGCGGGATCTCAAATACTATCTTCATAAAACATTTCTTGCCTTGTTGGATGGAAGTACGGCTGGAGACTAATACAAAATGAAAAGAGACTCACTGTCTAGAGGGAGGGATTTTTAAAAAATGAATTAGTCGCTCTGGGTTGTTTTCCAGTGCTGCTGTGACACTGATTTATGCTGGTTTTCCTTCAGGGAATGTCACAAAATATAGACACATAGCACTGTTGTGGTTCTGTTCACCGAGCTCGGAATTTGTGTTGCAGACATTTCGTTCCCTGTCTAGGTGACATCCTCAGTGCTAGGGAGCCTCCTGTGAAGCGCTTCTGTGATCTTTCCTCCGGCATTTGTAGTGGTTTGAATCTGCCGCTTCCAGTTGTCAGTTCCAGCTGTCCGTTGCAGTGGCCGGTATATTGGGTCCAGATCGATGTGGTTATTGATTGAATCTGTGGATGAATGCCATGCCTCTAGGAATTCCCTGGCTGTTCTCTGTTTGGCTTGTCCTATAATAGTAGTGTTGTCCCAGTCTAATTCATGTTGCTTGTCATCTGCGTGTGTGGCTACTAAGGATAGCTGGTCGTGTCGTTTCGTGGATAATTTCGTTTCATTGGAGAAAAGAAGGTTTAGGGGAGATTTGATAGAGGTGTACAAGATGATTAGGGGTTTAGATAGGGTAGACACTGAGAACCTTTTTCTGTTAATGGAGTCAGCTGTTACTAGGGGACACAGCTTTAAATTAAGGGGTGGTAGGTATAGGACAGATGTTAGGGGTAGATTCTTTACTCAGCGGGTTGTGAGTTCATGGAATGCCCTGCCAGTAGCAGTGGTGAACTCTCCCTCTTTATGGTCATTTAAGCGGGCATTGGATAAGCATATGGAGGTTATTGGGCTAGTGTAGGTTAGGTAGACTTTGGTCGGCGCAACATCAAGGGCCGAAGGGCCTGTACTGCGCTGTATTTTTCTATGTTCTATGTTCTATGATAGTTGGAGATGAGTTTTCTAGATTTTGGAGAGAGCAATATATCTGCATTGAGGTGCTGGTCTCAATTATTATACATGACTAAAATGTAATGGTACTTATTACTTGAATATGCAACAAAACCTCTTGTTATCTAAGAACAGTGCTTCTCTTGTGGAAACTCAATGATAGCTTATCCTCTAGCATGAATTGCTAAATGAACCCAAGACAAAGAAAAGGGAGGGTTTTTGGCAGAGAATAACTTCAACCAACCCTTTCCTGGTACAACAAACTGGTAGAGATGGCAAATACCACAAGGCACCAGCAATTGTCATCTGGAAAATAGATCCTTTGGCACGCCTCATGATTGTATTTTATATCCTGAAACAGTTTGTGATTATTCAAATAGTGTATGATACCAATAAGCAGGATGCATTTTTCCTGGTAGAAGTAACAGAACCATAAGATGATTTCTGGTAAGCATGTTATCATGGTTAATGGCAATAAAACTAATTTTAACTTGAACATGGGAATAGATGTATCCATTCTTTCATATACATACATATAGTTAAAGGCTGTATTTCTCCAACTGAGGGTGCAGGAGGTATTAAGGTATTATGCCACATGCATATTACACTTCATTATAATTGAGGCGAATTCACTGATAAACTGCCTCTTCTACTCAGCGTTGTTGTTTATTAAACAGTGATATTTGTGTAGCTTTGGATATTCTTTATTCAGCAGTTGAAGAAATTTTAGTTAATGTATTATGTTGTGAATCAGTCTTCATTGAAGAAACTCCATCCCTGTGACCACAAGATGACATTGTGGGGATATCATTTTTAATTGAGAAGCTGGATGAAGCAGAAGAGAAGCACACCAATGATGAAGGGAATCACTCTCTCAGGAAAGAGTGGAAGAGAATTAAAAATGGCACTGTTGATTTATTGGAGGATGAGATCCTGAATTTTGCTTTTCTCCTTGAAAACAGTGTAGACAATGTGAACGTCCTGGTGTCTCTGCTGATCGGTATATTGTAGAAAAAGTCCTGAGCACTGCAGGAAGATTATTTCAGCAAATTCAAGTTCTGACAAAAAAAGACTGGTAGAAGCACATTTGATTGGAACATGTTTGAGGAAGATTAACGAAACACTGGCACTACACGGGAGTTTCTGAGTTTCATGGTGGAAAATGCTGCAAGACAAGAAATTGACGCAATGGCAGGAATTAAGGGAAAGAAAGAGTACAGTATCGTCTCAGACATGAAAATTTGACAAGTGTCTTCCATCTGCCAAATGTAGAATTCCAAAGTGCCGTTGCTGTTCTACATGTTGCAACACACTGTCTGAACACTCTCGGAAACAGAAGACAGACGCTGCTGTAAATAACTCACCCACACCATTGTGTGGCTTAGTTCACCTCACAGCTTAGCTCGACAAATCAAAGACATCTGTAACTCAAATGTTTGGAACTAAACTGGATAGTTTTCAGGCAATTGCGGTGGATCTGTATATGAAGAAGAAGTAAATGATTTCTATGGAATTAAGTGCACTCTGTTTCATAACATGATAAAGACCAGCCAGTTCTACAGCACTATCAAACAGAGAGAAATGGTGCAATGGGAGAAAATGAATGTGACCATAGTGGAGGAAAAAAAAACGAAACAACTGTGGAAGCTGATAATCTGAAATGAAAACAAAACTGGCTGGAGAAACTCAGCAGGTCTGGAAGCATCTGTGGAGAGGAAGCACAGTTAACATTTTGGGTCCAGTGACCCTTCTTCAAGGTTATGAAGTAGGGTCGCAGAATCCAAAATGTTAGCTTTGCTTCCTTTCCACAGATGCTTCCAGACCTGTTGAGATTCTCTAGCAATTTCTGTTCTTGTTTGCAACACAGTAAAGGAATATGCAAATGCTATAACACATCTGAAGAGGTTAAAAATGTGTTGAATATGTTTGTCATAAGGCAAATATCTGGAACTAGATATCTATCCTGTTGCCAGTGTAGCTGTTATACAGGGAATGTCCTATGGTAATGTAACTTTCAATCAGAATACTATGGAGGAGATGCCTATAGAGCTGCCAATCTTAATGTAAGTGTCCAAGAGAGTCTGATGTCTTCAATTATTCTATTGCTGATAATGGTGAAATCCTACCTCAGGAGTTCCTGGGATATCATTGTTTGCAGAGGAGAAGCTTCAAGCTGAAGCAAATGTGGAAGGAGATATGTTACCGAACACAAAAACAAATTCTTACAGTGAGAGTAGTTGGGAGTGTATAATTTCTTTGTCTTTGTTCTGCTTTTTGTGCCCACGGTAGCATGCTGGCTCAATGGTTAGCATTGCTGCCTCACAGTGCCAGGGATCTGCATTTGATTCCAGCCTCAGGTGATTGTGTGGAGTTTGCACGTTCTCCCTGTGTCTGCGTGGGTTTTCTCCCACAGCCCAATGATGTGCAGGCCAGGTGAATTGGCCATGCTAAATTGCCCATAGTGTTAGGTGCATTAGTTAGGGGAATGGGTCTGGATGGGTTACTCTTTGGAAGGTCAGTGTGGACTGAAGGCCTATTCCCATACTGAAGGGAATGTAATCTATTTTTCATCTATTCAATTCAGTCCTGCATAAGTAGTGGAATAATTCTTTCATCATCATTGCAGCAGTGTGAGTGTTAACCAGTAGAGTTACATAAAGGAGTTGGAAGTGCTTTTTTCAAATCAGTGCTTTAACTTTTCCCCAATGTGTAAAGGAAAAGAAGGATATGTAAAAGAAGAGACTGAAAATATCAATCTGTTGACTTCGTCTTTGTGAGATTTTGATGGTTCTGGTGCTGAAGATTTGTCTTTTGAATCTGTCAATGTGCTTGAGTTCCAAAGAGAAAATAATGCAATATATGCATCCGTCATTTCCTCAAAATGAAATGAGAACACTTGGAGAATGTTTCCTTTGATGAAAAAGACTGATAGGGCAGTAGGACTAAGATGAAAATTTAAATATTTTATAGAACAAAATGAAAGTCTTGAGGGAGGTGTAGTTTATAGGATTAATAAATAAATGTTAACAGCTAGACTGCATGAGCAGTTAACATCAGATTATTTTAGATCACACGAAACTGGAACAAAAGTGTGGAATGTTCTGGTGGTGCCCGGTTTAAGCCTCTCTTGTCTTTCTTGTTAAGAGTTAATTCAGGTAAATGGCTGTAGAATCTCTTCTGGTCAGAACATCCAGATACAACCTTGATATTGCAACATCCAGCAGTGTTTTCACTGGTCTCACAGTGGAGTCTGCCAATCTCCATTGAAGTTGCCTTTAACTCTTGTGTTTCTACTTAAGGTACCAGTCCACCATACTTACTTGCAATGGAATTAAGTTCCCAATTGACTCCTGTTCTCTCTAAGAAATTGCATTTCTCAGCATTATTTCTGATGTGCACAAATCAATTTAAAAAATGAAACTTTAGGAGACAACTGATGTTTCACTCAGATTTATTTTGCATATCTGGAACCTTTGTCTTAAAGGCTTTGAAGGACTCCAGGTATTTATTATTGAACTGTGGCTGCAAGTGATCAGGGACACAGGTTGAACATTTATATTTCTCTTTAATTTGTTTGCCTCCTTTGCTGTCCTCGATGCAGATTGCTGCAATGCCTATAAAGAGAACAAAGAACTTTACAGAAAAGGAAGGGTGACAAAAAGAGGTTATAGTTTCACCTAATCCTCCTCAGTCAAACCTTTGTCTCCTACCCAAACATGATTTTGATAAGCTTACTGCTATTTGTCCAGACTGAAGCTGAACATTATGAATCCCAGCTCCTGGTAATATTTCTATACATCGGATCATATTGATTACCCAAGCTGGCCAACTGACAGCATTCACGGTCACCTGTGAACCTGCCAAGCTCATGGTTTGGAACTTTGAGCTTGATGTAGATGGATATCCTCATTCCACCATCAGGTATGAAGTCTTTGAATGAACTTAATCCCTAATAAATCTCATAAGTTTGCATTCCCTTAAAGAAATGTTCTGCCATTTGCATTGGATCCAGTTAATAGTGAGATCCTGTAAGCATTCATGATCAGATTTAGTTCAACAATTTGTTTGAAGAGCAAGGGAGAACAGTTCTTATTTTGATGATTTAATAATGTCTGCAAGATTGGGGGCACCCTACCACAAAATCCATGCACCCATATACTCCTTCCCAACTGGCCTCCCTTATCCATACCCCCTACCGTGCTGGATTTCCCAGCTGTGCCCTCCCAAATCCCTGGATTTGCCTGAAGGCCAGGAGATTTCTTCACTTCTTCCTTGTGTCTGTTTGTAGGCCCAGCTGTGGCTACTATGGTCCTCTTCCAATCAGATCAAGTGGCAGTTCTCAAGAGTGGAAATTGAGGGAAGATGCCTTCATTTGCACTGATGAGGACCACTCCAAACCTTTGTGAGGAGTTTACTAAATTTTAATTTGCACTAGGTGGATTATCTTCCCCGAGTAAAATCCACTTGATCAAAATGGACACCAGGATTCTGGAAGATTGACAACTGGGATCTGATAGATCTTTGTAGTCTTTGTTTATCTTAATGTTTAGGAGTCAGGAAGGGATAATAAAGTAAGAAAAAATGAAGCAAAGGAAATAGCATAAGAGTAGGAAAGAAATAATTGTGTGAAGAAATCTGTTTAATCTTGCAGACATTATGGGTGAAACATGGTGGATCGGGGCTATCTTTATTTACAAATACACACTTTATTTACAAATGCACCCCTCACAATCCCCATTACTGGCCTTCAAATGCACCATGGAGTGCAGTAAAATTCATTCCCCTAGGGTCCATGCTTCCTACTGTTGCAGATATGAGGAAATGTTTGATTGTGTTCAAGTTCCCACCATTGATCCTACATAATCTTGGAAACTACAAGATTATGGGAGCATTGGGAAAATCGCTTTGTTTCTTTAATATATAGTATGTTGGCAAAGGAATGACATCATATGTCACATTCCCTATTAACTAAAGTACAGAATCAGACTTATCTTCTATAAAAAGCTACTGAAATGGATTTGAAGGTGAAGATGATGATTACAAGCATCCGGAATGAAAATAAAATTAATCAGATGTTGCCATAGATTGAATGTTGTTGGGTGGCTGAAAGAATCATTCCGTCTGCTTAACAACATTAGAGCAAAATTGGATATCTTCATCGCACTCAAGAAGGGGAAGCTTCATATCCCCTTTTGAACAAGGTTGAGCATGCCCTCTCCTCCCTAAGAGTGATGCTCTTCATCTGATTATAATATCAGAATGGGGCAAACAGAATTTTAAAAATTTGCTTTTGTACTCCTGATAGAGTCATAGAGATGTACAGCATGGAAACAGACCCTTCGGTCCAACCTGTCCAGGCCGACCAGATATCCCAACCCAATCTAGTCCAACTTGCCAGCACCTGGCCCATATCCCTCCAAACCCTTCCTGTTCATATACCCATCCAAATGCCTCTTAAATGTTGCAATTGTACCAGCCTCCACCACAACCTCTGGCAGCTCATTCCATACACGTACCACCCTCTGCGTGAAAAAGTTGCTTCTTAGGTCTCTATTATATCTTTTCCCTCTCACCCTAAACCTATGCCCTCTGGTTCTGGACTCCCTGACCCGAGGGAAAAGACTTTGTCTATTTATCCTATCTATGCCCTTCATAATTTTGTAAACCTCTGTAAGGTCACCCCTCAGCCTCTGATGCTCCAGCGAAAACAGCCCCAGCCTGTTCAGCCTCTCCCTGTTGCTCAGATCCTCCAACCCTGGCAACATCCTTGTAAATCTTTTCTGAACCCTTTCAAGTTTCACAACATTTTTCCGATAGGAAGGAGAACTGAATTGCATGCACTCCAAGGTCTCTGTTCAGCAGCACTGCCTAGGACCTTACCATTAAGTGTGTAAGTCCTGCTAAGATTTGCTTTCCCAAAATGCAGCACCTCACATTTATCTGAATTAAACTCCATCTGCCACATCTCAGCCCATTGGCCCATCTGGTCCAGATCCTGTTGTAATTTGAGGTAACCCTCTTCGCTATCGACTACACCTCCAATTTTGGTGCCATCTGCAAACTTAACTAACTGTACCTCTTATGCTCGCATCCAAATCATTTATGTAAATGACAAAAAGTAGAGGGCCCAACACCCAGGCCTCCAGTCTGAAAAACAACCCTCCACCATCACCTTCTGTCTTCTACTTTTGAGCCAGTTCTGTATCCAACTGGCTAGTTCTCCCTGTATTCCATGAGATCTAACCTTGCTAATCAGTCTCCCATGGGGAACTTTGTCGAACGCCTTACCCAAGTACATATAGATCACATCTACCGCTCTGACCTCATCAATCTTCTTTGTTAATTCATCAAAAAGCTTAATCAAGTTTGTGAGACATGATTTCCCACGCACAAAGCCATGTTGACTATCCCGCATCAGTCCTTGCCTTTTCAAATACATGTATATCCTGTCCCTCAGGATTCCCTCCAACAACTTGCCAACCACCGAGATCAGGCTCACCAGTCTATAGTTCCCTGGCTTGTCTTTACTGCCCTTCTTAAACAATGGCACCACGTTTGCCAACCTCCAGTCTTCGGGCACCTCACCTGTGACTATCGATGATACAAATATCTCAGCTAGAGGCCCAGCAATCACTTCTCTAGCTTCCCACAGAGTTCTCGGGTACACCTGATCCTGGAGAGTTTTCCATGTTTAACCGTTTCAAGACATCCAGCACTTCCTCCTCTATAATCTGGACATTTCGCAATATGTCACCATCTATTTCCCTACAGTCTATATCTTCCATATCCTTTTCCACAGTAAATACTGATGCAAAGTACTCATTTAGCATCTCCCCCATTTTCTGTGGCTCCACACAAAGGCCACCTTGCTGATCTTTGAGGGGCCCTATTCTCTCCCTAGTTACTCTTTTGTCCTTAATATATTTGTAAAAACCTTTGGATTCTCCTTAATTGTATTTTCCAATGCTATCTCATGTCCCTGTTTTGCCCTCCTGATTTCCCTCTTAAGTACACTCCTACTTCCTTTATACTCTTCTAAGGATTCACTCGATCTATCCTGTCTATACCTGACATATGCTTCCTTCTTTTTCTTAACCAAACCCTCAATTTCTTTAGTCATCCAGCATTCGCTATACCTACCAGCCTTTCCTTTCACCCTGACAATAATATACTTTCTCTGGATTCTTGTTATCTCATTTCTGAAGGCTTCCCATTTTCCAGCTGTCCCTTTACCTACAAACATCTGCCTCCAATCAGCTTTCGAAAGTTCTTGCCTAATACTGTCAAAATTGGCCTTTCTCCAATTTAGTACTTCAACTTTTAGATCTGGTCTATCCTTTTCCATCACTGTTTTAAAACGAATAGAATCATGGTTGCTGCCCCCAAAGTGCTCCCCCACTGACACCTCAGTCACCTGGCCTGCCTTATTTCCCAAGAGTAGGTCAAGTTTTGCACCTTCTCTAGTGGGTACATCCACATATTGAATCAGAAAATTGTCTTGTACACACTTAAAAAATTCCTCTCCATCTAAACCTTTAACATTATGGCAGTCCCAGTCAATGCTTGGAAAGTTAAAATCCCCTCCACACAACTACCCTAATATTCTTACAGATAGCTGAGATCTCCTTCCAAGTTTGTTTCTCAATTTCTCTCTGACTATTGGGTGGTCTATAATACAATCCCAATAAGGTGATCATCCCTCTCTTATTTCTCAGTTCTATCCAAATAACTTCCCTGGATGTATTTCTGGGAATATCCTCCCTCAGCATAGCTGTAATGCTATTCCTTATCAAAAACGCCACTCCTTCTCCTCTCTTGCCTTCCTTTCTATCCTTCCTGTAGCATTTGTATCCTGGAACATCGCCAATTTGCATGAATTTCTTTCCCATACCTGCTATAGTTCCACCTTGTTCCTCAATGAGTGCAATTGCAGCTTCCATCGTGCCTCCAGTCTCAATCCACTGGTCCACCAATAGGATTCTTAAATCTGAAATCAGAATTTTTAAAGCATCCTTTTTTACTTCTGGTAAGGTCTGTATTTTTGCCCCCGTCCCTCCTTTGTGAGTAAGTACTTACCGTTTGCTTGATAATTTTTCACAATGAGCCAGTGGAGGTTTATAACCCACAAATTTCATTCTACCTTTCTGTAGCACACCTTTTTGATTTAAGTCATCCATCAATGAAAGGAAAAGAACAAAACAGAAGTGTCATGAGGCACACAGTGACAAAGAGACACGCCTTGGTTAACAAGCTATTCTTATTCGGGACAAGATGTACTATTCTCCAGTTAAACAGAGGATTGTAAGGATAGGCTACACTTTTAGGAAAAGTTGATTGATGATATTTTCCTTGAACATAACTAGTTTTTTAAATCAACCATTGGTCAAAATATCATTGTGGCAGGAACAACAGTGTCAATTCAAACCTCATAATGTCAGGCGAAGAGGAGGGGTAAACATCCAACATTTCATAATCATGGAGCACCCGCAGAAAAAAAATTACTTAAACTTGCCAACTTCCAATTTTGCTCATGTTACTCTCACACGAAGTGTTCATATCTGAATATATTACCTCGACAGAAGTGACCAGGATTTTATGTTTTGTTTCAGGTTTTCAGGATCTGCAATATTTTATTCAAATTGGTCATTTGTATAGATCTTGCTATGTGCCATTTATACTTACACTATGTATGAGCACTTATATTAACATTTACAATAACAATAACAATGGCTGCACTCGAAGGTTTTTCATTTTTGTATTATTCTAAACATTGATGTGTAGATGCAATTTCTCCCTAATATGCTGTGCACAACATCTTGAGGTGGTTTGTCCTTTCGACTTCCCTTCCACACAGTAGAGTTGATCTTCTCCAGTCTTCACTGGACTAACCTTTTTAATTTGACAACATTGTGGCTTTTCTCTGCACCCTCTTCAATTCATGAACAGCCTGCTGTACATTTTATATTGAGGCAGATTATTCTTCAAAGTTTCCGTTTTAAATACAAACCAGCCGACTGAATTGAATGATTTCTGATTTGTATTACGGATTTTGCTTAAATTAACAGTAATTGGTTTACTGGCAGCCGTAGTAACCAGTTTCAAATAGTCACTAATAAAGTTCATTGTTGGCCAGAGCTGTGAATTAATATGAGTCAAAATATATAATGTACAATTTGGTGATAGTTGAACATTGCTTCTGCCTGGCACAAATACAGCGCAGTACAGGCCCTTCGGCCCTCGATGTTGCGCCGACCGAAGCCTACCTAACCTACACTAGCCCAATAACCTCCATATGCTTATCCAATGCCCGCTTAAATGACCATAAAGAGGGAGAGTTCACCACTGCTACTGGCAGGGCATTCCATGAACTCACAACCCGCTGAGTAAAGAATCTACCCCTAACATCTGTCCTATACCTACCACCCCTTAATTTAAAACTGTGTCCCCTAGTAACAGCTGACTCCGTTAGCGGAAAAAGTTTCTCACTGTCAACCCTATCTAAACCCCTAATCATCTTGTACACCTCTATCAAATCTCCCCTAATCCTTTTCTCCAATGAGAACAGCCCCAAGTGCCTCAACCTTTCCTCATACGATCTTCCTACCATGCCAGGCAACATCCTGGTAAACCTCCTCTGCACTCGTTCCGATGCCTCCACATCCTTCCTATAGTATGGCGACCAAAACTGTACACAATACTCCAGATGAGGCCACACCAGAGTCTTATACAACTGCAACATGACCTCAGGACTCCGGAACTCAATTCCTCTACCAATAAAGCCCAGTACACCATATGCTTTCTTCACAGCACTATTTACCTGGGTGGCAACTTTCAGAGATCTGTGTACATGGACACCAAGATCCCTCTGCTCATCCACACTACCAAGTAGCCTACCATTAGCCCAGTAATCTATCTTCTTGTTACTACTACCAAAGTGAATGACTTCACACTTAGCTACATTGAACTCCATTTGCCAACTTTCTGCCCAGCTCTGCAACTTATCTATATCCTGCTGTAACCTGCCACATCCTTCTTCGCTGTCCACAACTCCACCGACTTTCGTGTCATCCGCAAACTTGCTCACCCAGCCTTCAAGCCCCTCCTCTAGGTCATTTATAAAAAATGACAAACTGCAATGGTCACAAAGCAGATCCTTGTGGAACACTGCTAGTAACTGCACTCCAAGATGAACCTATACCATCAACTACTACCCTCTGTCTCCTTCCAGCCAACCAATTCCTAATCCAAACCTCTAATGCACCCTCAATGCCATACCTCCGTAGTTTTTGCATTAGCCTGCCATGGGGTACCTTATCGAACGCCTTGATAAAATCCATATACACCACATCTACTGCTTTACCCTCGTCCACTTCCTTGGTCACCTTCTCAAAGAACTCAATAAGATTTGTGAGGCACGACCTGCCCTTCACAAAACCATGCTGACTATCCTTGATCACATTATTCCTATCCAGATGTTCATAAATCTTATCCCTTACAATTCTCTCTAAGACTTTGCCCACAACAGAAGTGAGACTCACTGGCCTATAGTTACTCGGGCTATCCCTACTTCCCTTCTTGAACAAGGGGACCACATTCGCTATCCTCCAGTCTTCTGGCACTATTCCCGTAGACAACGACACAATAAAAATCAAGGCCAATGGCTCCGCTATCTCCTCCCCAGCTTCCCAGAGGATCCTAGGATAAATGCCATCAGGCCCAGGGGACTTATCTATTTTCATCCTTTCCAGTATTCCCCAGACCTCTTCCCTACATACCTCAAGGCCATCTATTCTAATCACTTGTGACTCAATATTCACATCAGCAACAATGTCCTGTTCCTGAGTGAATACTGACAAAAAGTATTGATTTAGTGTCTCTCGAATCTCCTCTGCCTCCACACACAACTTCCCACTACTATCCTTGACTGGACCGATACCTACCCTAGTCATCCTTTTATTCCTGACATACCTATAGAAAGCCTTTGGGTTTTCCCTAATCCTACCAACTAAGGACTTTTCATGTCCCCTTCTCGCTGCTCTTAGCTCTCTCTTTAGATCCTTCCTGGCTACCTTATAACTCTCAATCGCCCCAACTGAACCTTCATGCCTCATCTTTACATAGGCTGCCCTCTTCCCTTTCACAAGGGATTCCAATTCCTTATTAAACCACGGCTCCCTCACAAGACCCTTTCCTCCCTGCCTGACTGGTACATACTTATCAAGGACACTCATTAGCTATTCCTTGAACAATCTCCACATATCGTTTGTGTTCTTCCCTTGAAGCCTATTTTTCCAATCCACGCATCCTAAGTCATGCCTCACCGCATCATAATTTCCCTGCCCCCAGCTATAACTCTTGCCCTGTAGTGCACACTTATCCCTCTCCATCACTAGAGTAAAAGTCACCGAGCTGTGGTCACTGTCCCCGAAGTGCTCACCTACCTCCAAGTTTAACACCTGGCCTGGTTCATTACCTAGAACCAAATCCAGTATAGCCTCACCTCTTGTTGGCCTGTCTACATATTGTGTCAGGAAACCCTCCTGCACACATTGGACCAACACCGACCCATCTAACGAACTCGAGCTATAGCTTTCCCAGTCAATATCTGGGAAGTTAAAGTCCCCCATAACAACCACCCTGCTACTTTCACTCTTCTCCTGAATCATCCTCGCAGTACTGTCCTCTACTTCTCTCGGACCATTAGGAGGCCTGTAGAAAACTCCTAACAGGGTGACCTCACCTTTCCTATTTCTAACCTCAGCCCAAACTACCTCAGATGGCAAGTCTTCTTCCATCGTCCTTTCCACCACTGTAATACTATCCTTGACAAGCAATGCCACACCTCCCCCTCTTTTACCCCCATCTCTGACCCTACTAAAATATTTAAACCCTGGAACCTGCAACAGCCATTCCTGTCCCTGTTCTACCCACGTCTCTGTAATGGCCACAACATCGAAGTCCCAGGTACCAACCTACGCTGCAAGTTCACCTACCTTATTTCTTATACTTCTGGCATTGAAGTATACACACTTCAAGTCACCTTCCTGTTTACAGGCACCCTCCTTTGAGATCGATGCCATGTTCCTAACCTCCCTGCACTCAAGGTCCTGTACCCTAAAGCTACAGTCCAGGTTCCCATGTCCCTACAGAGTTAGTTTAAACCCTCCCAAAGAGCACTAGCAAACCTCCCCCCAAGGATACTGGTGCCCCTCAGGTTCAGGTGTAGACCATTCTGTTTATAGAGGTCCCATCTTCCCCAGAAAGAACCCCAGTTGTCCAGAAACCGGAATCCCTCCCTCCTGCACCATCCCTGTAGCCATGCATTTAACTGTTCTCTCTCCCTATTCCTCGACTCTCTATCACGTGGCACGGGTAACAAACCAGAGACAACAACTCTGTTCGTTCTAGCTCTGAGCTTCCAACCTAGCTCCCTGAAAGCCTGCCTAACATCCTCACCCCTCTTCCTACCTATGTCGTTGGTGCCAACGTGGACCACGATCTGGGGCTGCTCCCCCTCCCCCTTAAGGACCCGGAAAACACGATCAGAGACATCACGTACCCTTGCACCTGGGAGGCAACATACCAGTCGTGAGTCTCTGTCACCCCCGTAAAACTGCCTATCTGTGCCCCTTACTATTGAGTCCCCAATAACTATCGCTCTACCTTTCTCCACACTTCCCTTCTGAGCAACGGGGACAGGCTCCGTGCCAGAGGCCTGAACCTCGTTGCTTACCCCTGGTAAGTCATCCCCCCCACAAGTATCCAAAACAGTATACTTGTTCTTGAGGGGAATGACCGCAGGGGGTCCCTGCACTGGCTGCTTCCTCCCACTCCCCCTCACTGTCACCCATCTCTCTATAACTTTTGGAGTAACTACTTCCCTAAAGCTCTGATCTATGACCACCTCTGCCTCCCGAATGATCCGCAGTTCATCCAACTCCAGCTCCAGTTCCCTAACACGGTCTTGAAGGAGCTGGAGATGGGTGCACTTCTTGCAAGTGTAATCAGCAGGGACGCTAATGGCTTCCCTCACCTCATACATGTTGCAAGAGGAACATTGCACTGCCTTCGCTGCCATCCCTCTAAAAGGTAAACTTTAAAAACTAGATCTAAAGAAACAAACAAGCAAAATGCAGCACTTACCTGCTTACCACAACGGGTCTTATTATTAGGTTAGAGGAGGAGGGCGGGTGGGAGGCTCTACCCCTGTAGTGCCTCGGGTTCCTCGCCTGTGCGCTTTTATAAGAAAAAAATACCCTTCCCAGGTAAGCTAGCGCGACACCAGCTTCCGGGTACGCTAGGCGCTTAAAAAAAACTTTAAATTTTAGCCGTTAAAAAACACTAACTGGACTATACCGCGACTTAAAAAAAACACCACCAGACAGCTGTTACCTACTCCGCCGAGAGAGTTGATCTAAGAAATAACAAAGAGAGGTTTAAACCACATTACCTATTTCCTATATTATATCTTTATATATTTCCTGTGTTATATCTTGATTATATCTTTACAATGGGAGAAATGGCTCTGTCGTAGTTAGTTGGCTGGAACAATAGGGTACTGAATGGCCTAATAACCCCATAAAAATGAGGATCTCATGATGCCAATGTGGGAATTTGAATTATGTTTAAACATCTGGTGATAAAACTCAACTGGTGTGTTAATGCCCTTTAGAGAGGAAAATCTGGTGTTACTAGTGCAACTGACTCCTATATTAATCAAATACCACACACTGATGTGGTTGACTTTTAACTGTGTTCTGAAATGACCTACAAGCCATTTAGTTCAAAGCAACTAGAGATGAGCAGCAAATTCCAGTCTTGTCAGCAACACCCAAGAATGAAAATTAAATTATGTACCTTCAAATACCAACCTTTTTTAACCACATCAGTGCGCATCTCCATCACTTTCTCTCGACCTGTGTAGTCAGAGTAATTTTTTCTCTTGGTTTCGACACAACTGTGACCTTCTTTCCGGATGGTTAAAAACCCTTTTCCAAGACGGTGAGCTATAGCTGCTCCTAAAATCACAAAATAGCAGGTTTGAATCTCAGTGGTGCTTTTGGTAAAATCTTAACTTAATTATTCTGCTCTAACTCTTCCTCTGTTGAAAGCATGAACTCCCAGGTAGTCACATTCCAAACAGCTGGCGACTTTCCATCTGAAGCTGAGAATAATTCCTTGCGACAAGTCAATATTTGCCCTCGCTCCTGTCAGCCTCTAGCATAACCCTTATTTTTGATTTCTCAAGTTACAGAATGGCTAAGATCAGTTTAGTCGTAGCGAGCAAAGAATCAATAAATCTATGAGATGATTGGCATGGGAGGATGCTGGAGAGGAAAATAAGCTAAGGAAAGGACAAATGCCTGACCATTTTGCGTTGTCAACATAACTCCATATGTCAATATAGAATAGCTGTACATTCAATTAACAGTCCCCTGTGACCAAACAAATAAGCTAGCACAGTAAATCATATTGCAATTACAATCATTGTTGAAATTTAAGTGCTGCAGATTCTATTCTACATGGTCCTGCAGATTTTAGCTTTGGTTGTTCCACAGTTTCCCAAAATATGAATTTTATTTGAACCGGTGTTCTTCTCCAAATTCAAATGTAGCCCCAGGAGTCCAGAATATGTTGCACGATTACTGGCAATCAGCCAGAAATGAGTAGTATGTTCTTTCGTGTTCAGCTTACTGGAGGTTTAGGCCTTTTCAGAAACTCAGAGACAAGTAGATCCAATAATGATGGATAGTCTTTGTTTCTGGTGTAGAAGGTCTACCATTTCAAGGGGTGGAAATTGGGAGGGAGGTCATGTTTCATGCTTGCTCATTTCATAGAGGAACTGATCATTTAATTCATCAGTTGCCTCCATTTATACCTAATATAATTAATCTCGGTATGAGAAATGCAAATTGAGCAGATTAAGCCTGGAGCAGGAAGTCTGAACACTGTGGATTCATTTGGATAACCAGAGAAAGAGCCCTCCTATTTGGAAAGATAACTTTCCCTTTTTAAAAATTCTCACATAGTGTGATAATGGATGCACTAATGATTGATGTAGTGTCACTGACAAAATGGGCAAACATTTACTCTTTCTGTTTAGATCATTTTCCTTTTTAGCGTTTTGCTATGCCAATCATTTTGAACATGATCTCAGGACATCTTTGGAGGAGGTCATGCATTTTTTGGAAAGATAAAATGCCCTTCAGGTGCGGTAAATATTGTTGTTTTAAGCATGAATGTACACAAATGTACATTAAGAAATTGGAACTGTGAAGCTTATTGGAACTTATGAAAACAGCTGTCAAAAGTATCAATATGAACTATCAAAGGGTATTGTCAAGATGTTGAGGCATTCCAAACCCCTGCCCTTGACAATGTGGAAATAAAACTGCCTGAAATGCTAAAAAAAATCATGCTTGTTATTTCATCCTGTCATAAGTCCAGACCTAGAGTGCAAAGAGTCATAGAGTCATAGAGATGTACAGCATGGAAACAGACCCTTCAGTGCAACTCGTCCATGCTGACCAGATATCCCAACCCAATCTAGTCCCACCTGCCAACACCCTGCCCATATCCCTCCAAACCCTTCCTATTTATATACCCATCCAAATGCCTCTTAAATGTTGAAATTGTACCAGCCTCCACCACTTCCTCTGGCAGCCCAGTCCATACACATACCACCCTCTGTGTGAAAAAGTTGCCCTTAGTTCTTTTTTATATTTTTCCCCTCTCACCCTAAACCTATGCCCTCTAGTTCTGGACTCCCCAAACCCAGGGAAAAGACTTTGTCTATTTATCCTATCCATGCCCCTCATAATTTTGTTAACCTCTATTAGGTCACCCCTCAGCCTCCGATGCTCCAGGGGAAACAGCCCCAGCCTGTTCAGTCTCTCCCTAGAGCTCAATTCCTCAAACCCTGTAAACATCTTTGTAAATCTTTTCTGAACCCTTTCAAGTTTCACAACATCTTTCCGACAGGAAGGAGACTAGAATTGTATGCAATATTCCAACAGTGGCCGAACCAATGTCCTATATAGCCGCAACATGACCTCCCAACTCCTGTACTTAATACTCTGACCAATAAAGGAAAGCATACCAAACGCCTTCTTCACTATCCGATCTATCTGCGACTCCACTTTCAAGGAGCTATGTACCTGCACTCCAAGGTCTCTTTGTTCAGCAACACTCCCTAGGTCCTTACCATTAAGTGTATAAGTCCTGCTAAGATTTGCTTTCCCAAAATGCAGCACCTCACACTTATCTGAATTAAATTCCATCTGTCACTTCTCAGCCCATTGGTCTATCTGGTCCAGATCCTGTTGTAATCTGAGGTAACTTTCTTCGCTGTCCACTATACCGCCAATTTTAGTGTCATCTGCAAACTTACTAACTGTACCTCTTATGCTTGCATCCAATTAATTTATGTAAATGACAAAAAGTAGAGGGCTCAGCACCAATCCTTATGGAACTCCACTGGTCACAGGCTTCCAGTCTGAAAAACAATCCTCCACCACCACCCTCTGTCTTCTACCTTTGAGCCAGTTCTGTATCCAAATGGCTAGTTCTCCCTGTATTCCATGAGATCTAACCTTACTAATCAGTCTCCCATGAGGAACCTTGTCGAACGCCTTACTGAAGTCCATATAGATCACCTCTACCGCTCTGCCGTCATCAATCCTCTTTGTTACTTCTTCAAAAGACTCAATCAAGTTTGTGAGACATAATTTCCCATGCACAAAGCCATATTGACTGTCCCTAATCAGTCCTTGCCTTTCGAAATATATGTACATCTTGTTCCTCAGGATTCCCTCCAAAAACTTGCCCACCAAGGTTTAGGGTGAGTGGGGAAAGATATAAAAGAGACCTAAGGGGCAACCTTTTGATGCAGAGAGTGGTGCGTGCATGGAATGAGTTGCTAGAGGAAGTGATGGAGGCTGGTACAATTGCAACATTTAAAGGCATCTGGATGGGTATATGAATAGGAAGAGTTTAGAGAGATATGGGCCATGTGCTGGCAAATGAAACTGGATTAGGTTCGGATATCTGGTCGGCATGGATGAGTTGAACTGATGGGTCTGTTTCCGTGCAGTACATCTCTATGACTCTATGACTCTATGTACTAACTCTGCAAATCCGTGCTATGGTTTCCCTTTTGCACCAAAGAATAAAATAGTTGATACTGTTGTGTTGATTTCACAGGACTCTACTCCAGGTTGGAGCATTGACTGACAAGAGCATCAGCCTGATAATTCGAAAGCTACATCTTACATCTTTTTTCTTGTGTTGCAAACTTTCATATTAGGAATAAAGTCTTAGCAACTAACCCTTTCACAATTCGGACAAGGTAGAGCGTAAACTGCTGGATTAGTTTCAGCAGGTCAGGGACAAATTTTCATTAAGGCAGATGCTGTTCCCAGATTGGACTTCAGATCGTACCCCCTGAAGAAGTTTGACAACTGTATGTTTGAATTATAGCTGTCTTCTTACAATTAAATGACTTACAAGAACTTGAAATTAATTATTAATGAAAATTGAATTATTCGATGGCAACAGGAAAAACCTGATGCTCTTTCGGAATTCGATTAGCCTGCGATGGTGGTGAGATTACTGGAGTCCAATACATGCCTAAACTTTAAGCACACACTGCGTACAATGAACAGGTCATTGGATTGAATGGGTGGTCCTCACAGGCAACACTCCTGTAACAGATCTGTATCTGTTAGTAGCAGTCAAGCTTTAGCATTTAATTGACACATGACTCCAATATGCTTAAATAAACTGCACGGTGGCCTCAATGGTCAGCACTGCTGCCTCACAGCACCGGTGTCCCAGGTTCGATTCCAGCCTCGGGCGACTGTCTGTGTGGAGTTTGCACATTCTCCCCGTGTCTGCGTGGGTTCCCTCCCACAGTCCAAAGATGTGCAGGTTAGGTGGATTGACCATGCTAAATTGCCCATAGTGTTAGGGGCATTAGTCAGAGGGAAATGGATTTGGGTGGGTTACTCTTCAGAGGGACTGGTTGGGTTGAAGGGCCTTTTCCACACAGAAGGTAATTTAAACTTAAAATAAAAACCAAAAGAACTGCAGATACTGTAAATCAGAAACAAAACCGAAGTTACTGAAAAAGCTCAGCAGGTCTGGCAGCACCAGTGAAGAGAAATCAGAGTTAATGTTTGGGGTCCAGTGACGCGTTTTCAGAACTTAAATAGATTTTGTGATAATGTGTTCAATTTGGAAGAAACAGGAAATTTGAAAAACTAAGCTCTTGCTCAAAGACTAAATCCTCAAAGAATTTTAATATGTTTCCATAAACCAAATGCCACAACTTTGTTATAACAGCATGATACAAATCTTTAATCCAACTTCTTTCAAAGAAGGGATTAAGCTGCAGGAACGAGGACAAACCTTATTCAAAGAAATCATTAACTTATCCTTTCAGAAATGCTCAATGTACGAAGGCATGGCTTTTACTTTAACCTCATGATGGGTTATGGTAACATGGAGCATTAAGGTTTCTAATGAAGGCAATGGGTGGTGCATCTGTTTGTAATTTCTGACCGCCAGTTAATGAATTGAACATAATAACAGATATAGAAATCCTTGGATAATTGAGGATTAAGTAAAATGCACACTACCATGTAGGAAAAAAAAGCTCCAAGCAAGGTTTTGCATTAGGCGTGTTGCGTTAGAGCAGGTTCCAACTTTTCTGCCTGTCTATCTTTCTCTCTTGTTTAAGATCATCATTAAAGCGTACATCATCAACTAAGCTGTTTGGGGTGGATTTTATTTTGGGGGATTGGGGTGGAGGAGCAGGGGACTAACTATTAGATTTTAAAAAGACTATATTGTCACCTTAACAGTAGAGAGTGGGGCTTACATCTCTCAGTGGAAAGAGGCACCACCTTCAAGAGCCACCAGCCAACCTGATTGGCCAGCCGCTCTTGCTGTCTGAGTACCAGAGCTCAGTATCCTCTTGGTGTCTCCATGAAGATTGGTGCAATCAGACAGCTGCATCCTGGGCTTTTTGGACAGAGAGGGATCAGGCAACCTAGGGGAACAGGAAAGGGGAGCTACAGGTTATGGTGGTGGTTGGCAGATGAGACTTGAAGGACTGTGGATGGGGTAGTCAAAAAAAAAGTACTATCTTAGGGGAGGTAACCCATAACAGGGCCTCCCCTGTAAGATTATACCCCACTTCTTTACTGCCTAAGAACAATGGTCTGTCTCTTGTCACCTGCTTTCCACTTCCGGCACATTATGGCTACGAAGGTGAGTTGAAACCATTAATTGCTACTTAATTAGGCTGTTAAGAGCTTCACCAGGCCTAAGGCCAGGGAGGCTAATCCCTCCCATCAAAAAAAAATCAGTGTGTAGGCTGTAAAACCCAATCCCTCATGTGGATAGGTGTTAAATTTTGTTTCATAGCACTATTGCTCAGTACCTCAGGGCATTTTCCTTTGGTAAAGTTACTGGATAAATGCAAGTTGTTACTTACTGAAAGCCATCAAACAATTGCACTGCAGAGATTATGGCAACATAGTAGTTGTGATACAGAAATAGCCTGATTAACCAATGGCACATGATGACATTCACTTCAAGAGATCTGCAGGTTTAAGGCTAACACCATGAAAAGTTGTCATTAAAGAGGAAATTAAAGAGGAAAATGCTGGAAACACTCAGCAAATAGAGGTGGACACAGTAAACATTTCAGGTAAAAACAAGGACTGAGATGCTGGAATCCAGAGTCTAGATTAGAGTGGTGCTAGAAAAGCACAGCAGGTCAGGCAGCATGCGAGGAGCAGGAAAATCGATGTTTTGGGCAAAAGCCCGTTATCAGGAATCAGTAAACATTTCAAGTTGACTACTTTTCATTAGAACCACATGTTCAGATTGTTCTAAACCATATTCTGATTGATCTACATCTCCTGGAGGAAGGGATGCTGCATCCTTCCTGGTTCTGAAAGACATATACATGGCTCCAATTACAATCAGTGCCGTTAAGACCAGAAGATGTAAGTGCAGAAGTGGGTCATTCAACTATTGCGTCAAAAGTGTGGTGCTGGGAAAACACAATAGGTCAGGCAGCATCCAAGGACAAGGAGTGTCGACGTTTCAAGCATAAGCGCTTCGTCTGCTTTGCCTTTCAATGAGATCATGACTGATTTGATCATCTTCAACTCCACTTGCCTGATCTTTCACCTTAGCCCTTGATTCACTTACTGATTAAGTATCTGTAAAGTGAATCCAGACGATAACCCAACCTCTACAGTTATTGGTCAGAAAGTATTCCATAGATTCACTACCCTCCAAGAGAAGAAATTACTCCTTAACTCCATCTTAATTGTGCGAATCTTTATCCTAAGATTATGCCATCTGGTCCAGAATTTCCTGGAAGGGAAAAGAACCTTTCCACATCTACCATGTCAAGTCCCTTAAGAAACTTGCATGGTTCAATAAAAACATAAGAAAGATGAGGAGGATATGCCACTGGCCCCATGTGGTCACGCAATACAGTCATGGCTGATCTCATCTCAGCCTCAACTCCACTTTCCTGCCCAGTCCCAAACCCTTTAAATCCACTGCCGATCAAAACTCTGTCTACTTCTGCCCTTAATTTTTACAGTATCCACTGCACTCTGTGGGCATGAATTCCACCTCGGTTTTCACCTTTGTTTTAAATCTGCCATCCCTTTGCAAAAGATCTGTGAATGTTTGTTCTAGATCGCCCTGTAAATGGTTCAAGATGGCGCAGACACCGGGCAATTTCTTGCGTTCTCCCCCCAGCAGAACTAATTCTAACATTTCTTATAATGATTCTACGCATTTAAACTTAAAATCTAAATCTGTAAAGATTCCTGTATGCTTCACTCTGCCCAAGTTTTTTTCCACCTGTGATCTGCATGCCCTTCCTTACCATGATCTGCCTGTACTACTTGCAAACAAAGCTTTTCACTGTACTTAGGTACATGTGACAATAAATCAAATCAATCAATGGAAACATGAATGTTTTGAGGCATAGAGATGTACAGCACAGAAACAGACCCTTCGGACCAATTCTTCCATGCTGACCAGATATCCTAAACTAATTTAGTCCCATTTGCCAGCATTTAGCTCACAAAATTTAACACCTATTCATAAGCTCTTCCTGTTTATTTACCCATCCAGATGCCTTTTAAATGTTATGATTGTACGAGCCTCCACCACTTCCTCTGGTAGTTCATTTCATGCACGTATCACGCTCTACGTGACCCTTAGGTCCCTTTAAATTCTTTCCTCTCTCACTCTAAACCTATGCCCTCTAGTTCTGGACTCCCTCACCCCAGGGAAAAGACCTTGTGTATTTATCCCATCCATTTCCCTCATGACTTTATTAACCTCTATAAAGTTATCCCTCAGTCTCTGACACTCTAGGAAAATAGCCCCAGTCTATTCAGCCTCTCCCTAAAGCTCAAACCCTCCAGCCTTGGCAACATCCTTGCAAATCTTTTCTGAACCCTTTCAAGTTTCTCTATGTCTGTTCTGTCAATCCCCTTTAGCACCATATTCTCAATTAGATCTCCTCTCTTCAACCTCAGGTCACCTCTCATTCTATTATATTCCAAGAGCACAGGCCCAAACCACTCAACCTTTCCTCATAAGACAGTCCCTCCTAGCAAATCTTCTCTGAGCTGGCTCCAATGCCAGTAAAACTTTCATGAGATAAGGGGCCCAAATCTGTTCACAGAATTCCAGCTGTGGTCAGACTGGCCTTAGTGCCCTCGGCACAAAATGAATGAACAGTATGCAACTTTCACTTGTTCCTCCAAGTAACCTTACTGTCTTTCTAAGTGTATGGTCCACTATTGAATAAAGCTTATTCTAAACTAAAAAAATCACACACCACCCGGTATTAGTCCAATGGGTTTATTTGGAAGCACCAGTTTTCAGAGCGTCGCTCCTTCATCAGCGTGATGCGAAAGCTGATGCCTCCAAATAAATCTGTTGGACTATAATCTGGTGTTGTGTGAATTTTAACTTTGTCTACTCCAGTCCAACACCGGCACCTCCAAATCATATTCTAAGCTAATTGGTCCAAACATTCTGTCACTCGGTACTAAGGCTGTCTCTCACAATGCGAGATTAGCCTTTAAGCTGACAATCGCTGGAACTCCCAATTGAGTTTACCTTTGAAGTTGTGAGCAAACTCTAAAACCCAGTGTGATGATTTATTACTGAATGAAGTAAGCATTGTTGAATGCTACAATACTTCAAGGTCAATTATACCCTAGGAATTTCACCTTGTTTCAACCTACAATAATTGGTATAACTAAGCGGAATAATGTATTTAGATCAGAGTGGTGTTGGAAAAGCACAGCAGGTCAGGCAGCATCCAAGGAGCAGAAAAATCGACGTTTCGGGCAAAAGCCCTTCATCAGGAATCAGGAAGCGGAATAATGTGTCAACCAAATAGCATGGTGACAAAATGCTGAATTTAACATTACATCAAAGTTAAATGAACCCTCATCCTTGCCCAAAAACTGTTCTCCTGGTAATTAAACTGTTAAGATTTCTGCATTACATAATTACCTAGAATAAAGCCCATGGCATCAATCCCAGCTATGATGTCTATGGTGTCATTCTGGAAAGGCTGGACCAAGTCTTCTACGCAGTCTTTAAAGGCCTTAAAAATAAATTTAAAACTTATTAAAAAATCTTAATGGATAAAAGCAATATTGCCTCAAAACTGATCTCAATGTGAAAGATTTTATTCATCTAAACTTGACTTCTCATATTCTTCAGTGGTGTAGATAGGACAACAGGAGCAATGATGGGGCATTTCACCAATTGACACTCTTCATCCACTGAATGGGATCATGGCTAATCTGGATATTGAAAGGAAACCAGAGTCTAACTGGTGATCACAAGTTTGGCATTTCCATGAAAGCTCCAACTGACCCATTCTCAATTCAACAGAAGAATTGTAATCTGGAAAATGACAGCATTGTTCCTTCTTTTCTGTCAAAGTCTCAGCCGAGGTTGGGGAGAAATCTTGTAGAACTTTAATGTTCACTGGACATCAGAATGTAAAGTTTCTTAATGGCATTGTGTCTGTCAACAGTAACTCATTTACCTGAAATATATCAGATGCTAAAATAGCTTTGTCTGAAATATTTATCCTCGAATATCTCCTCACTGGGGAGAAAGGAAAACAAAATATAATAATATCCTATTGTGAGCCTTAAAGTGACTCATTCAGAGTGAGTTGATGAAGCTTAGAAGCAATCTACCGCCTTGGCTGCAATTATAATTAAGCTGAGGAGCTGAAGAGAAATGGGGAGGAAATGGAAAGGTTTCATAACCTGACAGAATACATTTTCAGATGGTTCAGAAGCCAGTGTGTCTGTGTGTAAATGTAAATGGTATGAGGCCACCTGGGATGGTTCCTCATACCGAAGTTGGTTTTCCACCAGTTAATTATTCTCTTATTTGGCCAGTTATTTGTCTTTTGTCTATAATCAATCTACACCTTAAAGTATAATGATTATTGTCTCTTACATGTGTTGGCAGAAGTGGATACAGCAGATGCTGATTAGAAGCAAGGTAAGAGTGGTGCTGAAAAAGCACAGCAGGCCAGGCAGCATCCGAGAAGCAGGGAAATCGATGTTTCTGGCAAAAACCCTCCATCAGGAATGAGGCTAGGAGCCTCGGTGGTGGAGAGATAAATGGGAGGGGGCTGGGGCTGGGAAGAAGGTGCATTTGTTGCCCTACTGACATGTGATCCATTTGGCCTAGCTTGTTTCCAAGTACCAGGTCCAAGAGTGCCTCCTTTCATTGGACAGGAAGCTAGCTTATGGATGATTTGGTCTGATTGAGAAGACATTGCTGCTTCCTCTTCCTGCTCAGACTTCTGATCAAAATCTGAGGTGACTCAGGCCAACCCTGGACAAGAATCTTCCTCTGTGCTTAGTATGCAGGTCTCAACCTAAGCATTTTAAACAAGCAGTAACATGCCTTCAAACACTAATCATTTTAGAAATCAAAATAATAGTGTCCTAAAAATAGGTGAAACATTGAAAGATATGTCGTTTTCTTTAGGTATTTGATTGTGGTGGTCTATTTGTTCTAGGAATGTGTAAAATGACCACTGAGTTCTGGTTAAATTGCCCGAATTCTGTAAATTTAATTGATTGCATATTATTGTGTCTTCTACCTGTTGGTTACAGTAGAGTCTGGATGGATCAAGCCAGGCATAGTGTGAGCCCTTTACATTGGGTGCCATGAGAGCTAAATACCAACTTTTCTCACACTCTGTGGGGATATTCAGTACATCCATGCTAGAGAAAGAAAAGACAATTGATCAAACATTGAGATACATAGAAATTGCAGCATACAAACAGCTCAATCTATTCAACTTGTCTATTCCAGTGTTATGCTCCACTTGAACATCTTCCCGCCTTCCTTCATCGTACCCAACAGATATATCCTTTCATTCTTACAAAATAAATGTAATTTTGGTTTTTGGACGTTCTTACAGTCTCAACATAAGGAATCTGAGTATTCTCTTCATTGCTTGAAAACAACAGGTTTCCATTCTTACTGTCTGAACTCTGTCATAATTGTGGTAGGCCCATGAATACCTGACTCTTCCTGCTTTCTGTCACAAACTGCTGCTCCCTGTCAAATACTAGCAAGATCATTAATTTTGCACGTCTGTTATATGAAAACTATCTCTGTCATTATAATATTAATCACTTGTAAAACCAAAACCAAATGTTGAGTGAAATATTGGATTCTTACTTGGGTGAAGATCAATGGCATCTGATCGGCTCCAGGACCGTGGCACTACTTTAGTAATGCCTGTGTCAAATGTTGTAACCTAATCTAGGGTCAGCTGCAAAAATAGTTTAGCTCCACCTAGGAAGCCTTAAATAGGCTTCAAGGCTGGTCAAGACTGTCTTGCCTAATAGTGTAACATACACCAATTTTAAAAAGACTAATGCACTGCTTCTTAACCTTTGGCGTATCAGAGGTTACATTTTTCAGTTCTTCAAAAACTATTTTGCATTTTCAGGATTTCAAACAAATACAGCTCTCATTCATGTTTCAAGACCCACAAGAATGACTTGTGTTAGTCAACATGATGTGTGTGTGTGTGTGTGTGTGTGTGTGTGTGTGTGTGTGTGTGTGTGTGTGTGTGTGTGATATTAGTGTGGCTGGTGTATTTACATGGCTGCCAGCATGTGGTATTACCCTGATTACCATTATTGGTATTAAGGGTGCTTACTCTTCTGCCATGAGGGCACAGAGTTTGAAGGAGTTCGTGAACATCAAATGTCCTTTGTCAATACTGCCTCCAAGGCTATGTAGTGATTACTGGGAGAGGATGCACTGTTCTTAATTAACAAGAAGGTTTATTACAACAACTACATGCCAGTTAGGCATATCACTAAAATCTTAGAGAGCTGATGCAGATATGTCTACTCCCTCTGAAAGCAAGATTAGAATTTATTGCCTCCACTCAGATGTGTGTCACATCAGTAGAATGATTGCAGCCAACGTAACATGAAGCCCTTCAGAACCAATACCTTACACTGCATCATGTGCAGAATCTTCCTGTCACAGGTATGGTGTGAATCACAGCTAGTGAGATGACTAAATCAGGCAAAGATGTAAAAATCAGATTCTCAACAATATTCAGCCTATGCAAGTGTCTGTATAAGAGGAAAGAGGAATTAGCTTAGAGGAGATGGATAGAAGCTTGTTGAAAGAAGGAAGCATTAGCATTGATGGTAATGGGAGATGAGCACAGCACAGTGGGGTTTACTTGGTTTCTTGCCCTTTGCAGTCTCCCTATTACCTCATGAGCTTTCTTAACAACCCTGTCCACTTGGGTAGCTATTTTAAGGGATCTATGTACCTGCATCCCAAGATCCCTCTGTTCCTCCACACTGCCAAGAATCCTATCCTTAATCCTGCACTCAGCTTTCAAATTTGACTTTCAAAATGCATCATCTCGCATTTATCCAGGTTGAACTCCATCTGCCACCTCTCAGCCCACCTCTGCATCCTGTCAATGTCCTGCTGCAGCCTGCAACAGCCCTCTTTACTGTTAACAACACCTCCAACCTTTGTGTCATCTGCAAACTTGCTGACCCATCCTTCAATCCCCTCAACCAAGTCATTAATAAAAATTACAAACAATAGAGGCCCAAGGACAGAGCCCTGTGGAACACCACTCACCACAGACTTCTGGGCAGAATATTTTCCTTCTACTACCACTCGCTGTCTTCTGTTGGCCAGCCAATTCTGTATCCAGACAGCTATGTTCCCCTGAATCCCATTCATCATGACCTTCTGAATGAGCCTACCATGGGGAACCTTATCAAATGCCTTGCTGAAGTCCACATACACCACATCCACAACTCCACCCTCATCAACTTTTCTAGTCATATCCTCAAAGAACTCGATAAGGTTTGTGAGGCATGACCTGCCCGTCACAAAGCCGTGTTGACTACATTTAATCAAGCCATGCTCTTCCAGATGGTCATAAATCCTATCCCTCAGAATCCTTTCTAACACCTTGCAGATGACAGACGTGAGACTTACTAGTCTGTAATTGCCAGGGATTTCCCTGTTTCCTTTCTTGAAGAGAGGAATTACATTTGTCTCTCTCCAGTCCTCAGGTACAACTCCAGTGGAGAGCGAGGATGAAAAGATCTTTGCAAGTGGTGAAGCAATTGCATTTCTCATTTCCCAAAACAGCCGAGGACAAATCTGATCCGGGCCTGGCAACTTGTCAATCTTAATGTTTGACAAAACTTTCAGCACATCAGCTTCCTCTATCTCTATCCATTTCAACATGCACACATGCTCTTCAAAGGTTTCATTCACTACAAAGTTTGTTTCTTTCGTAAAGACAGAAGCAAAAAACTCATTTAGGACTTCCCCTACCTCCTCAGACTCCACACACAAATTACCTCTCTGATTAGTAGTGCTACACCCCCTCCTCTTTTCCCCCCTCCCTATTCTTTTTAAATGCTCTAAACCCTGGAACATCCAGCAACCATTCCTGCCCCTGAGAAACCCATGTCTCTGTTATGGTCCCAACATCATAGCACCAGGTACTGATCCATGCTCTAAGTTTGTCACTTTTATTCCTGATCCTCCTTGCGTGAAAGCAAACACACTTTAACTGATCCCTTGGTTCCTTGCCAGGAAAATCCTTTCCACTAGCTGGTCTACCTCTTGCTATTGCCTCATCTGCACCAACTCTCACCTCTGGTATACAGCTCAGGTTCCCACCCCCCCGCCATACTAGTTTAAACCCTCTCGAACTACTCGAGCAAACCTTCCACCCAGGACATAGGTCCCCTTCCAGTTCAGAAGCAACCCGTCCTTCTTGTACAGGTCCCACCTTCCCCAGAAGGCATCCCAATTATCTACATATCTGAAGCTCTCCCTCCTACACCAGCATGTTGTACTGAAAATTGTGATCCATCAGCGAGATGTTAATGCAGTGCCAGAGTTAGACGATGCTGGCCCTTTAAGTGTGAGGAAGCAGACAAATGGTGGTGACATTTATCCTTGTGAGAGGATGGAGATCATAAACCTTCTTTTTGCATTGCTGGCAGTCCTTTTCACATGGGAGACAGCATTAACCAATGCTACTATCTCTGTCCAGGCTAGAAGAGTCTGATGGTATGGCCTCTTCCTACGGTTAGTAATGTAGAGGACTGACCTTTTCTTCATCACTCGATCCACCAGAAATTCAAGACCCTCCGCCAGGAAGTGGGCAGTGAGTTTGGCTTTCTTCTGCACTATGCCCTAGCAGCTTGGGCCAAGCACCATAGGGCGCAGGGTCATTCCTGGCTTGCAATACCTGAAATGGTGCAGGAACATCTATGTCGAGTAATGTGCCCAACGTCTCGCTTGCATGAATACTATGACGATAAGCTGAAGATTTCATGAGATAATCCCCTGAACCATATTGTGAATGACACTGGACAACACCTTTGAACACTGGACTAGAAAGTCCCTGGACAACACCTTTGAACAGCTAATGGGAAAATTCCGGCTGTGCTTGCATTTCCAGTGGTGGAACTTGGAGATTTCCCCCTGTTACACCATGGAATCTGGAGGCAGTTCAGTATATTCATTCCTTTAGTGAACTTTCCACTTAGATTCATAGAGTTATATAGCATGGAAACAGACCCTTCAGTCCAACCAGTCCACACTAGTTGCACCTGCCTGTGCTTGGCACATATCCCTCCAAATCTTTCCAGTTCATGAACTTATCCAAATACCTTTTGAACATTGTATCTGAACCTGATCCACCATTTTCTCTGGCAGTTCATTCCATACACAAACCACTCTCTGTGTAAAAAAATTGCTCCTCATGTCCTTTTTAAATCTTTCTCCTCTCACCTTAAAAATATGACCCCTAGTTTTGAACTCTCCCAGCCCAGGGAAAAGAATCCTGTAAATCACCTTATCCATATTTTTCTGCCTGTTATTCATACTGTATCCAGATGAAAGGAAAGGATTTTAGAATTTGCCTCCAAAGAGGCATAAAATTTTCTGTACCCGAGTTTAGCTTGGGCTGGATTGTTTTTTTTAGATGATTTGGATTTTTGTTTGCTAGAGAACATAAAACTACAGTGGGTGGCACAGTGGCACAGTGGTTAGCACTGCTACCTCACAGCGCCAGAGACACGGGTTCAATTCTCGCCTCTGTGGACTGTGTGGAGTTTGCACGTTCTCCCTGTGTCTGCGTGGGTTTCCAGCATCTGTGTCCAAAGATGTGTGGGTCAGGTGAAGTGGCCATGCTAAATTGCCCATAGTGTTAGGTAAGGGGCAAATGTAGGGGTATGGGTAGGTTGGTGTGGACTTGTTGGGCCGAAGGGCCTGTTTCCACACTGTAAGTAATCTAATCTAAAGGTCAAGGTTTCTAACAACAATTTTGCAATATGGTTCAGACAAAAGAAAACTTAGTATGTTTTAATGGGTGGGTAATCAGCACTTTACAGAAATTGGATAACAATTTCATTGCAGCATTACCTACAGGACACGCAGAGCTTGTGTGAACTAGAGTAAACAACACGATTTTTCAAATCATTGGGTGTATAACTGGATGCGTTGAAAGTATGAGACTGTGCCTTGTATATAAAATAAATTTTCAGCTCCAGCAAGGGTAGTGACAGCAGTTAAAACTTATCATACATTTAAATTTACATTGCAATGGAATTGCAATGGAGTTCTTACTATTCCCTACCAACTCAAATAGACACTTTTAACAAAAGTAACAGTCTTGCTCAACTAAAACAACTTGAAAGCACAATGGTCAAATGTCTGGAAAAAAGTTAAAGAAACCATTTCTTCTTAATTTAAAACTGCAGAACTTAATTTTGAAAAGCAACAAAAACAACACAGCCTCCCCCCCCCCATATAAAATTAAACAATGCTGGAAATGTTCCGCCAACAGTGATCTATTTTATCTGATTCTGTATTGCTGTATAATACCATTCTCAAATGAACAAAGAAATGAAAATTTCTTTACCTCTTTGACTGTTGATTATTCTTCAACTAATATTTGTTCACTTTGTGAAATCTTTCCCAAAGCAAAAAGAAGTAGCAATTACTTGAAACTTCTTTTCTCAGAGTTTTCCAGTTCTCTTTTACTGGACTGCATTCATCTCCCCCTTATGTACAATTAACTTGCGAAATAGTGCCATGGGATCAAAGTACTCTGATAACTAAACTGCTCCGAGTTAATTTTGAAGATTTCAAACTCTCTAGATCAATTAATTTTAAACTCAGTGTCACAGATCATTGGATCATTTGAGAGACTGGGGAAATACTTTGTGAAAAAGTTGAATCGAAGTTGCTTTTGTCTACCTGTGATTCTACTAGATTGGGATTTTAAACAAAGCCTCCCTGATTCTAATACTAACTCAGTCCATTTCTTGCAATTTTAAGCTATACGCTTTAAGATTTCTCCCATACAGTGATCTGCATCGCACTGCAGGACATCGATTTCCTACATGTAAGGAGTTACTCATTTAAAGGTGAGCCACAATGGAGATTCATTAAAGGTAGAAGTAAAGTTGTTACCAAAGGGCAGCTCTCTCATTCTGGTGATGAGTGGTTGAAGTTTAACCTGAGGGTCACCATGCCCCAGACAGGGGGAGAGATTGAGAAGGATAACCCTTTATGTCAACCTCAGCTGGCAGCACTCTGGCAGCACTCTGCATTACAATCCAGCCTTTGGATCAGTGGTGCTGGAAGAGCACAGCAGTTCAGGCAGCATCCGAGGAGCAGCAAAATCGACATTTCAGGCAAAAGCCCTTCATCAGGAATAAAGTCAGAGAGCCTGAAGCGTGGAGAGATAAGCTAGAGGAGGGTGGGGGTGGGGAGAAAGTAGCATAGAGTACAATAGGTGAGTGGGGGAGGGGATGAAGGTGATAGGTCAGGGAGGAGGGTGGAGTGGATAGGTGAAAAAGAAGATAGGCAGGTAGGACAAGTCATGGGGATAGTGCTGAGCTGGAAGTTTGGAACTAGGGTGAGGTGGGGGAAGGGGAAATGAGGAAACTGTTGAAGTCCACATTGATGCCCTGGGGTTGAAGTGTTCCGAGGCGGAAGATGAGGCATTCTTCCTCCAGGCGTCTGGTGGTGAGGGAGCGGCGGTGAAGGAGGCCCAGGACCTCCATGTCCTCGGCAGAGTGGGAGGGGGAGTTGAAATGTTCGGCCACGGGGCGGTGTGGTTGATTGGTACGGGTGTCCCAGAGATGTTCCCTATAGCGCTCTGTTAGGAGGCATCCAGTCTCCCCAATGTAGAGGAGACCGCATCGGGAGCAACGGATACAATAAATGATATTAGTGGATGTGCAGGTAAAACTTTGATGGATGTGGAAGGCTCCTTTGGGGCCTTGGATAGAGGTGAGGGAGGAGGTGTGGGCGCAGGTTTTGCAATTCCTGCGGTGGCAGGGGAAGGTGCCAGGACGGGAGGGTGGGATGTAGTGGGGCGTGGACCTGACCAGGTAGTCACAGAGGGAACGGTCTTTGCGAAAGGCGGAAAGGGGTGGGGATGGAAATATATCCCTGGTGGTGGGGTCTTTTTGGAGGTGGCGGAAATGTCAGCGGATGATTTGGTTTATACGAAGGTTGGTAGGGTGGAAGGTGAGCACCAGGGGCGTTCTGTCCTTGTTATGGTTGGAGGGGTGGGGTCTGACAGCGGAGGTGCGGGATGTGGACGAGATGTGTTGGAGGGCATCTTTAACCACCTGGGAAGGGAAATTGCGGTCTCTAAAGAAGGAGGCCATCTGGTGTGTTCTGTGGTGGAACTGATCCTCCTGGGAGCAGATATGGCAGAGGCAGAGGAATTGGGAATACGGGATGCATTTTTGCAAAAGGTAGGGTGGGAAGAGGTGTAATCCAGGTAGTTGTGGGAGTCGGCGGGTTTGTAAAAAATGTCAGTGTCAAATCGGTCATCATTAATGGAGATGGAGAGGTCCAGGAAGGGGAGGGAGGTGTCAGAGATGGTCCAGGTAAATTTAAGGTCAGGGTGAAATGTGTTGGTGAAGTTGATGAATTGCTCAACCTCCTCGTGGGAGCAGGAGGTGGCACCAATGCAGTCATCAATGTAGCGGAGGAAGAGGTGGGGAGTGGTGCCGGTGTAATTATGGAAGATCGACTGTTCTATGTAGCCAACAAAGAGACAGGCATAGCTGGGGCCCATACGTGTGCCCATGGCTACCCCTTTGGTATGGAGGAAGTGGGAGGATTTGAAGGAGAAATTGTTAAGGGTGAGGACCAGTTCGGCCAAACGAATGAGAGTGTCGGTGGCAGGGTACTGTTGGGGACGTCTGGGGAGGAAAGTACGGAGGGCTTGGAGGCCCTGGTCATGGCGGATGGAGGTGTAGAGGGATTGGATATCCATGGTGAAGATGAGGCATTGGGGGTCGGGGAAACGGAAGTCTTGGAGGATGTGGAGGGCGTGGATGGTGTCTCGAACGTATGTGGGGAGTTCCTGGACTAGGGGGGATAGGACAGTGTCGGGGTAGGTAGAGATGAGTTCGGTGGGGCAGGAGCATGCTGAGACAATGGGTCGGCCAGGGTGGTCAGGCTTGTGGATCTTGGGGAGAGGTAGAACCGGGCAGTGTGGGGTTCCCAGACTATGAGGTTGGAAGCTGTGGGTGGGAGATCTCCTGAGGTGATGAGGTTCTGTATGGTCTGGGAGATGATGGTTTTGTGATGGGGGATGGGTGGGAAGAGATGTCCTCGAGTTGGCGTTAGGCTTCAGCGGTGTACAGGTCAGTGCGCCAGACTACCACTGTGCCCCCTTTATCTGCTGGCTTGATGGTGAGGTTGAGATTGGAGCAGAGGGATTGGAGGGCTGCGCATTGTGAGGGTGAGAGGTTGGAGTGGGGGAGGAGGGTAGACAGGTAGAGGCGGTTAATGTCCCGGCGACAGTTGGAAATGAAGAGGTCGAGGGCAGGTAATAGACCAGGGCGGGGTGTCCGGGTGGATGCAGTGTGTTGGAGGTGGGCAAAGGGGTCCTCGGAAGGTGGGCGGGAATCCTGATTGTGAAGGTAAGTTCGGAGACGTGGAAGAAGTGTTCGATGTCACTGCGTGTATTAAATTCATTGATGCGTGGATGGAGGGGGATGAAGGTGAGTCCTTTGCTGAGGACTGATCGTTCTCCCTCAGTGAGGGGAAGGTCTGGAGGGATGGTGAAAACTCGGCAGGGCTGGGAGCTGGGATCTGGTGTGGGTGTGGAGCTGGGAGTGAGGCGGATCCAGTAACTGGAGTGGGTGTGACGGTGGAGGGAATAGGGGTGGAGTCATGAGTAGGGATGGTGCTCCCCTCAGCGTTCTGGGGGCCAGGAATGGCCCACGCCCTCCTACAACCCACCCTCCCTCCTGGCACCTTCCCCTGCCACCACAGGAACTGTAAAACCTGTGCCCACACCTCCTCCCTCACCTCCATCCAAGGCCCTAAAGGAGACTTCCACATCCATCAAAGTTTTACCTGCACATCCACCAATATCATTTATTGTATCCGTTGCTCCCGATGCGGCCTCCTCTACATTGGGGAGACTGGACGCCTCCTAGCAGAGCACTATAGGGTACATTTCCGGGACACCCGCACCAATCATTCACACTGCCCTGTGGCCCAACATTTCAAATTCCCCTCCCACTCTGCCGAGGACATGGAGGTCCTGGGCCTTCTTCACCGCCGCTCCCTCACCACCAGACGCCTGGAGGAAGAACGCCTCATCTTCCGCCTCGGAACACTTCAACTCCAGGGCATCAATGTGGACTTCAACAGTTTCCTCATTTCCCCTTCCCCCACCTCACCCTAGTTCCAAACTTCCAGCTCAGCACTGTCCCCATGACTTGTCCGGACTTGTCCTACCTGCCTATCTTCTTTTCCACCTATCCACTCCACCCTCTCCTCCCTGACCTGGGAGGCACGGTGGCACAGTGGTTAGCACTGCTGTCTCACAGCACCAGAGACCCGGGTTCAATTCCCGACTCAGGCGACTGACTGTGTGGAGTTTGCATGTTCTCCCCGTGTCTGCGTGGGTTTCCTCCGGGTGCTCCGGTTTCCTCCCACTGTCCAAAGATGTGCGGGTCAGGTGAATTGGCCATGCTAAATTGCCCGTAGTGTTAGGTAAGGGGTAAATGTAGGGGTATGGGTGAGTTGCGCTTCGGCGGGTCGGTGTGGACTTGTTGGGCCGAAGGGCCTGTTTCCACACTGTAAGTCTAATCTAAAAAAAATCTAAGACCTATCACCTTCATCCCCTCCCCCACTCACCTATTGTACTCTATGCTACTTTCTCCCCACCCCCACCCTCCTCTAGCTTATCTTTCCACGCTGCAGGCTCTCTGCCTTTATTCCTGATGAAGGGCTTTTGCCCGAAACGTCGATTTTACTGCTCCTCGGATTCTGCCTGAACTGCTGTGCTCTTCCAGCATCACTAATCCAAAATCCGGTTTCCACCATCTGCAGTCATTGTTTTTACCCATCACAAACCAGCCATTCAGCTGCCACCCATAGTGTCTGTTACATTGTTAGAACTGTAGTACTACCCAATTAAAAAGCATTCAAACTATCCTACAGTTCCTTCTTTATAACCAGACCTCCCCTTACTCTAAGAGGCGACATCATACAACTGCCACTTATAACTGCACTCCGGGAACAACAATTTATTATAAGTGTGTATTTTATAAATGCTTCCAATCCAACCCAGTTTCATGATGAATCGTCATTTATGATTATATAGAAATCTGAATGACACTGTTGGGAAATACAGTGACTCCAAAAAACCAATCTGCGTCAAGACAAGAGAATCCCGAATGAATTCTAGGGCCCTTGGACTTGACAAATAAATTTAGCAGAAGGAAGTCTTAGTTTGTAACAGCCCAGTAATATTCAATAAAAATAAACATATAAAACTGAAAACATCAGATAGTAGTTTACTGGTTACGACGGATATTAATTCCTGTGCTAACCTTGGACATGGTGCAGGTGACTCAGCTTAGAGCTTGCTGCCTCTTCTTTCCTATATCTTGCAGTCACGTTGTTTCTTCCCCTCAGTATATTGCTGTGACCTCTTTAACATTGGTGTAAGGCAGTCTGCTGTGGTGTTTTTCATCTCCAGCATGAAAGTGGCCTCTTCACTCTGCCCTTTTATCCTGTTGCGAATGTGGGGATTGCTACATACCCACTGATAGCTTCTGGAGTGCAATGACAGCTCTGGGATAATCCACATCTGCTTCTCTCTGTCCACAATGACTACGGTTCACATTCCAGTTGCAAAACAGGCTTAGAATTGCCCCTGGCTCTTTCCATTTCTGGCATTTTTCTACACAAACAGGTAGTTTTGGTGCACTGTACACCTTTGGAATGTGACTCTATTTCTTTAGGTAACACACCCTCCTGCTTCACTGGCGTTTTTTGCATAAATAATCTGATCAAGTTTAAACTAACTTTTTGTGTCCTTGCTTCAGTGATCCAAAAGAGAAATAAAATTCATATTGTTTCACGCTAACACAACATCAGTGAAGACCTTTTAGAACAGAGATAATGAGAAAGTTCTTCAGCCGGAGTGGTGAATCTATGAAATTCATTGCTACAGAATGTTGTGGAGGCCAGTTCATTGAGTATATTTAAGACAGAGATAGATAGGTTCTTGAGTATCAAGGGGATCAGGGATTATAGGGAAAAAGTGGGAGAATGGGGTTGAGAAACTTATCAGCCATAATTGAATGGCAGACTCAATGGGCTGATTGGCCTAATTTCTGCTCCAATGTCTTAAAGAATTTCTAGCAAATTTTCTGAAAAAGTACATAAATGAATGTAAACTAGGTCAAGCTAAGGCTTTGCCCTTACAATTGCTTGGAGTTCATTGTATTGACTTGTATAATTTGAAATGCATATAATTAGTTTCCTCGTTCTCTCTATGTCCCTGTGAGTTTTACCATGTGCTCCAGTCCAATGATGTGTAGGCGGGGTGGATTAGCCATAGTAAATGCAGGGTTACAGGGATTATGTGGGGGAGGGGATGGGGGTCAGTCTGGGTGGAATACTGTTCGGTGGCTGGGTGAAAATGTGATTGGCTAATTGGCCTCTATCTGCCCCATAAGAATTCTCTGATTCTGTGATTCCATAAGGTCTTTGTGAGCTTGAAGGTCCATATTAACAGGCATTGGGCTCCATTCACCCCAAGATTTCACATGATAGGAACTTCTGTATCCTAACTTTCCAACAAATCCATTGTTAGACAAGTTACAGTAGTTGCAAAGATAAAATATTAACATGATTAAATTCTAGAAGGTTAATTCTTTACACTGACTCACAGTTGGAGGAAGTACACTTGCTCAAGACAAAGGCTCCCAAGTTCCTGCTCGCTAATGTCCTACACGGGCAAGTGGTAAACACAGAGCTTGGGAGATCAGAAGAAGTGAAACAGTATGGAGCTGGACGAGGCCCATAAGCTGAAAGTTAGCACCGTCATTTCTTACGAATGTCTTCCACACTTTTCCACTCACTAGTTTTAACATTGGCATATACAGTTCATTGTCACTGTTTGAAGGGTTCCCAAGTTGTCAATGTTGTAACATATGTTACTTTAAAGGCTTGCTACATGGGCCAGTAATATAGAATGGAGAATCACATTCCAGCACCTGCATTCACTGCATTGCTTACAAGCATGAATAATAGCCCACAGAGAGCTGCAAGAACTGAAACCAGGTAAGTCATTGTGTACGTACAAGGAGGTGTCAGTAAAGCCTGCAGTTCAGGAGGGTCAGCCTGTCGGCTGAAAGACCTAGGCTCACCGAGCTATAGAATTATTGGAGTTAGGTTGATCTTTCTCCTGATATTGTGTACTTGTTATCTAAGAATTGCTCATCATGGCTCGTACCATAATATGACAGTGGGGCAATGTGATTAACTTTTTCACGCAGAGGGTAATGTGTGTATGGAATGAGCTGCCAGAGAAAGTGATGGAGGCTGGTACTACTACAACAGTTAAAAGACATCTGGATGGGTAGCTAAATAGGAAAGGTTTAGAGGGATATGGACCACCAAATGCTGGAAATGAGACTAGATTAATTTTAGATATCTGGTCGGCATTGACGTGTTGGACCAAAGGATCTGTTTCTGTGCTGTATATGTTTATGACTCCGTGACTCTACCTTATCCTGTATAGTGATTGAATTTACACTATCTATGTTATTTTGTACTACATTCTAGCAGCCTAGCCAACTGGTGTGCTATCTTAAATTGTTAAATTCTGCTTTTAAAAAGAAGAAAGCTTATTGGTTGAATTGGTTGCATGATGTTTTCAACAACCTGACAGAGGGCACAAGTGGGGTGATCGCTGTCTATCAATATTTTTTATCCAGCCTATGACAATTCTGTTCCCTGAGTAATCACTAAAAAAATTATCAATGTGCAGGGTCTCTTCAAGAAACATTAACAGCATTGGATTACGGATTAGTGATGCTGGAAGAGCACAGCAGTTCAGGCAGCATCCAAGGAGCAGTAAAATCGACGTTTCGGGCAAAAGCCCTTCATCAGGAACTGCCTGAACTGCTGTGCTCTTCCAGCACCACTAATCCAGAATCTGCTTTCCAGCATCTGCAGTCATTGTTTTTACCTAGCAATGGATTACTCATTGTTCCAAAATATGAGCTGTCTATGAGCAGCACCTCATCTATAAAAATTAAATGAAATCTGACTGACCATCAGAGTGACTCATGGCCTCTTTAATGTCATTAGCTGATTTGTCTGACATATAATCCTGAGACATGGTCCAAACTAATCAGTTAGCATTTGCAGTTTACACATGCTACCATTAGATGGCACTCCAATTAAAAGTTGTTCTATACAAACTAGCCATTTAGTTGAAATAAATTTCAGTCAATAGGACATAAAACTTTACAGCACAGTACAGGCCCTGCGGACCTCGACGTTGTGCTGCCCTGTGAAACATATCTGAAGCCCATCTAACCTACACCATTCCATTCTCATCCATATGCCTATCCAATGACCGTTTAAATGCCTGTAAAGTTGGCAAGTCCACAACTGTTGCAAGCAGCGTGTTCCATGCCCCTACTACTTTCTGAGTAAAGAAACTTTCTCTGACATCTGTCCTATATCTATCACCCCTCAATTTGAAACTATGACCTCTTGTGCGAGTCATCATCATCGTTGGAAAAAGGCTCTCACTGTCCATCTGATCTAACCCTCTTATTGTCTTGTATGCCTCAACTAAATAACCTTGCAACCTTCTTCTCTCTAACAAAAACAGCCTCAAGTCCCTCAACCTTTCCTCATA
This sequence comes from Hemiscyllium ocellatum, assembly GCF_020745735.1. Classification (NCBI taxonomy): domain Eukaryota; kingdom Metazoa; phylum Chordata; class Chondrichthyes; order Orectolobiformes; family Hemiscylliidae; genus Hemiscyllium; species Hemiscyllium ocellatum. Next base: position 24,166,464 of record NC_083431.1, read on the forward strand.
AAACTTTCCCTCCATACCAGGCAACTTCCTAGCAAATCTCCTCTGAACCCTTTCCAAAGCTTCCACATTTTTTCTATAACGTAGTGAGCAGAACGGCATGCAATACGCCAAGTGCGGCCGCGCCAGAGTTTTGTACAGCTGCAGCACGACCTTATGGCTCCAAAACTTGATCCCTTTACTGATAAAAGCTAACACACCGTATGCCTTCTTAACAGCCCTATCAACCTGGGTGACAACTTTGAGGGATCTAGGTAGGTGAACACAGAGATCTCTCTGTTCATCTACACTACCAAGAATCTTACCATCCTCCTAGTACTCTGCATTCCTGTTACTCCTTCCAAAGTGAATCACCTCACACTTTTCTGCATTAAACTCCTTTTTCCGCCTCTCAGCCCAGCTCTGCAGTTTATCTATGTCCCTCTGTAACCTACAACATCCTTCGGCACTATCCACAACTGGACCAACCTTCGTGCCATCCACAAATTTGCTAACCCATCCTTCTGTGCCATCATCCAGGTCGTTTATAAAAATTACAAATGGCAGTGGACCCAAAACAGATCCTTGCGGTACACCACTAGTAACTGAACTCCAGATGAACATTTCCCATCAACCACCACCCTCTGTCTTCTTTCAGCTAGCCAATTTCTGATCCAAATCGCTAAATCGCCCTCAATCCCATGCCTCCATATTTTGTACAGTAGCCTACCATGGAGGACCTTATCAAATGCCTTACTGAAATCCATGTACACCATATCAATGACTTTATCCTCATTCACCTGTTTGGTTACCTTCTCAAAGAACTCAATATGGTTTGTGAGACATGACCTACCCTTCACAAAACCATGCTGACTATCCTTAAACAACTTTTTCCTATCGCGATGACTATAAATCCTATCTCTTATAATCCTTTCCAACAGTTTATCCACAACCAAAATACAGTTCCCTGGTCTATATTACCAGGGTTGTCTCTATTCCCCTTATTGAACAAGGGAACAACATTTGCTATCATCCAGTCTTCTGGTTCTATTCCTTAGACAATGACAACATAAAGATCAAAACCAAAGGCTCGGCTATCTCCTCCCTGGCTTCCCAGAGAATCCAAGGATAAGTCCCATCCAGCCCAGGGAACTTACCTATTTTCGTACTTTCCAGCATTTCTAACACCTCCTCCTTGTGAACCTCCAATCCATCTAGTCTCATAGCCTGTATCTCAGCATTCTCCTCGACAATGTTGTCTTTTTCCAATGTGAATACTGATGAAAAATATACTCTTACTACGTCCCCCACCTCATCTGATTCCACACACAACTTCCCACTACTGTCCTTGATTGGCCCTAATCTTATTCTAATCATTCCTTTATCCCTTATATACCTATTGGAAGCATTAGAGTTTTCCTGATCCTATCCGCCAACAACTTCTCACATCTCCTCCTCGCTCATTGTAGCTCTCTCTTTAGGTGTTTCCTGGCTATTTTGTAACTCTCAATTGCCCTAACTGAGCTGTTACATCTCATCCTAACATAAGCTTTCTTCTCCCTTTTGACATGAGATTCAACTTCATTAGTAAGTCATGGCTCCTGTGCTCGACAGCTTCCTCCCTGTCTGACAGGTACATACGTATCAAGGACACTCAGTATCTGTTCCTTGAATAACTCCGCATTTCTAATGTGCCCACCCCCTGCAGTTTCCTTCCCCATCCTATGCATCCTAAGTCTTGACTAATTGCATCATAATTGCCTCTTCTCCAGCTGTAGCACTTGCCCTATGGTCTATACTTTTCCAGCGCTAAAGTAAACATAACTGAATTGTGGTCACTATCACCTAAGTGCTCACCTACCTCCAAATCTAACACATGGCTTGTTTCATTACCCAGTACCAAATCTAATGTGGCCTCTCCCTCGTTGGACTATCTACATAATGTGTCAGAAAACCCACCTGCACACAATAGACAAAACTGACCCTCTAAAGTACTTGAATTATTGTATTCCCAGTCAATATTTGGGAAGTTGAAAGTCCCCCATACCAACTACGCTGTCTCTCTCACTTTACAATCATCTTTACTATTCTCTCCTTTAAATCTCTGGACTATATTCAGAGGCCTACAGAAAACTCCCAACAGGGTGACCTCTCCTTTCCTGTTTCTAATCTCAGCCCATACTGTCTCAATTGACAAGTTCTCAAACGTCCTTTCTGCAACTGTAATACAGTCCTTGACTAATGCCACACACCCCCACCTCTTTTACCATCTTCTCTGTTCTTACTGAAACATCTAAACCCCAGAACTTGCAACAACCACTCCTGTCCCTGCTCTACACATGTCTCTGAAATGGCCACAGCACTGAAATCCCAGGTACTGACTCATGCTGCAAGTTCACCCACCTTATTCTAGATGCTCCTGGTGTTGAAATAGACACACTTCAAACCAACGTTTTGCTTGTTGGTGCCAACTTGCGACCCTAAAAGCTTATTTCGGACGTCCCTGCTCTCAACCTCCTCTATACTGTAACTACAATTCAGGGTCCCATCCCTATGCTGAATTAGTTTAAACCCACCCGAAGAACATTAGCAAATCCCACCCCCTCCACGGATATTGGTACCCCTCTCGTTCAGGTGAAGACCATCCTGTTTGTACAGGTCCCACCTTCCCCAGAAAAAGCCCCAATTATCGAGGAATCCAAAACCCTCCCTCCTGCACCATCCCTGTAGCCATGTGCTCAACTCCTCTCTCTCCCTGTTGCTCACCTTGCTAGCATGTGGCACGGGCAACAAACCAGAGATAATGACCAGGTTGTCCTAGATCTAAGCTTCCTCCCTAGCTCCCTGAATTTCTGCCTTAAATTCCCATCTCTCTTCCTACCTATTTCATTGGTGCCTATGCGGATCACGACTTGGGGTTACTCCCCCTCCCCTGCAAAAATCCCAAAAGCACGATCAGAGACATCACGAACCCTGGCACCTGGGAGGCAACACATCAACCACTCTCTCATTCCCACAGAACTTCCTGTCTGTCCCCCTAACTATGGAATCTCCAATGACTAATGCTCTGCTCCTCGTCCCCCTTTCATTCTGAGCAACAGAGACAGACTCTTTGCCAGAGAATTGTGCCCCATTGTATACCTCTGATACGTCGCCCCAAACAGTATCTGAAACGGTATACTTGTTGTTGAGGGGAGCAGCCACCCTTGAAGGCAAACCATTTACCTTCATCTTGTACCTGAGGTGTGATTATCTCCCTGTAACTCCTCTCAATAACTCCCCTCCGTCTGCTGAATGATCTGAAGTTCATGCAATTTATGGTATAAGGGCAGATTTTGCACTTGATCATGAGAATTGTTTTGACAAAGCACAAAGAGGAATATGAGGGAGAAATGATTGAATGCCCAATCGAAATTTGCCTGATTTCCTGTCCATATGTCAGGCTTCATTCTGTGCTTGCAACCTATTTCTCCAATTACATCTGTTCAGCATGTATAGTCCTCAACTGGGTTGGCTTTCTCATTATTTAGCTGGAAGAGGTTACCAATGTGCCAGGACTGAATACCATCAAGAACTGGCAACAAAATAAAGTTGGGCTGCTTCTGTACTTGGAGAAACTGAGCTCTCATCTGGAAACAATGTCATGTTGGTGAGAAAGAGCTGGGGGACAAGGTATGAGCCTCAGGGGAAATCTAAGTTGTCGGTGAAGTGGAAAGAAAGGTCAGTGCCTTAGAGGTTTCTCGTTGTGATTGTGGAGGATGATGAGACAATGCCGATTGACCCACAGTCCAGTCATAGGCTGATTTGTTATAGCAGGATTGATATTGTAAAATGTAGGTAACTGGGAGAAGAAGCAGGAAGCAGAAGAGGAAAATATTGGAATGATTTATTTATTGTCAGGAGGAGCAGAGGGGGAAATACAACTTCTTCAATTAGACTGTTATGTTCCAGTCCAGGTAAACCTTCTATGTACCTAATACAGTTCTCGCCTAGTGCCAGCAAGCTGCACTGGAAAGTGGGTTCAGAGATGCACAAAGCCATCGATATGTTATCGAGACCTGGCTCATGTAGTGGACCTACCGTCCTACTAAAGCTCACAAATGATCAGTCCCCTGAAGGCATTTTTCTGGTCAGTCTTCTGGAAGTTAAAGCCTATCTTTGTTTTGCATATTACAACATATTATAATTTGAACACAGAGTCATAGAGTCATAGAGATGTACAGTATGGAACAGACCCTTCGGTCCAACTCATCCATGCCGACCAGATATCCCAACCCAATCTAATCCCACCTGCCAGCACCCGGCCCATATCCCTCCAACCCTTCCTATTTATATACCCATCCAAATGCCTCTTAAATGTTGCAATAGTACCAGCCTCCACCACATCCTCTAGCAGCTCATTCCTTACACGTACCACTCTCTGTGTAAAAAAGTTGCCGCTTAGGTCTCTTTTATATCTTTCCCCTCTCACCCTAAAACTATGCCCTCTAGTTCTGGACTCCCCGACTCCAGGGAAAAGACTTTGCCTATTTACCCTATCCATGCCCCTCATAATTTTGTAAACCTCTATAAGGTCACCCCTCAGCCTCTGAAGCTCCAGGGAAAACAGCCCCAGCCTGTTCAGCCTCTCCCTGTAGGTCGGAGCCTCCAGCCCTGGCAACATCCTTGTAAATCTTTTCTGAACCCTTTCAAGTTTCACAACATCTTTCCAATAGGAAGGAGACCAGAATTGCATGCAATATTCCAACAGTGGCCTAACCAATGTCCTGTACAGCCACAACATGACCTCCCAACTCCTGTACTCAATAGTCTGACAAATAAAGGAAAGCATACCAAACACCTTCTTGACAATCCTATCTAACTGTGACTCCACTTTCAAGGAGTTATGAACCTGCACTCCAAGGTCTCTTTGTTCAGCAACACTCCCTAGGGCCTTACCACTAAGTGTATAAGTCCTCCTAAGATTTGCTTTCCCAAAATGCAGCACCATGCATTTATCTGAATTAATCTCCATCTGCCACTTCTCAGCCCATTGGCTCATCTGGTCCAGATCCTGTTGTAATCTGAGGTAACCCTCTTCGCTGTCGACTACACCTCCAATTTTGGTGTCATCTGCAAACTTACTAACTGTACCTCTTATGCTTGCATCCAAATCATTTATGTAAATGACAAAAAGTAGAGGGCCCAGCACCGATCCTTGTGACACTCCACTGGTCACAGACCTCCAGTCTGAAAAACAACCCTCCACCACCACCCTCTTCTACCTTTGAGCCAGTTCTGTATCCAAATGGCTAGTTCTCCCTGTATTACGTGAGGTCTAACCTTGCTAATCAGTCTCCCATGGGGAACCTTGTTGAATGCCTTACTGAAGTCCATATAGATCACATCTACTGCTCTGACCTCATCAATCTTCTTTGTTACTTCTTCAAAAAACTTAATCAAGTTTGTAAGACATGATTTCCCATGCACAAAGCCATGTTGACTATCCCGAATCAGTCCTTGCCTTTCCAAATACATGTACATCCTGTCCCTCAGGATTCTCTCCAACAACTTGCCCACCACTGAGGTCAGGCTCACCGGTCTATAGTTCCCTGGCTTGTCTTTACCGCCCTTCTTAAACAATGGCACCACGTTTGCCAACCTCCAGTTTTCCGACACCTCACCTGTGACGATTGATGATATAAATATCTTAGCAAGAGACCCAGCAATCACTTCCCTAGCTTCCCACAGAGTTCTTGGGTACACCTGGTCAGATCCTGGGAATTTATCCACCTTTAACCGTTTCAAGACATCCAGCACTTCCTCATCTGTAATCTGGACATTTTGCAAGATGTCACCATCTATTTCCCTACAGTCTATATCTTCCATATCCTTTTCCACAGTAAATACTGATGCAAAATATTCATTTAGTTTCTCCCCCATTTTCTGTGGCTCCACACAAAGGCCACCTTGCTGATCTTTGAGGGGCCCTATTCTCTCCCTAGTTACCCTTTTGTCCTTAATATAGTTGTAAGAACCCTTTGGATTCACCTTAATTCTATTTGCCAAAGCTATCTCATGTCCCCTTTTTGCCCTCCTGATTTCCCTCTTAAGTATACTCCTACTTTCTTTATACTCTTCTAAGTATTCCCTCGATTTATCCTGTATATACCCCTGTCATATGCTTCCTTCTTTTTCTTAACAAAATCTTCAATGTCTTTAGTCATCCAGCATTCCCTATACCTACCAGCCTTCCCTTTCACCCTGACAGGAATATACTTTCTCTGGATTCTTGTTACCTCATTTCTGAAGGCTTCCCATTTCCCAGCCATCCCTTTACCTGCGAATATCTGCCTCCAATCAGCTTTTGAAAATTCTTGCCTGATACCATCAAAATTGGCCTTTCTCCAATTTAGAACTTCAACTTTTACATCTGGTCTATCCTTTTCCATTAGTATTTTAAAACGAATAGAATTATGGTCGCTGGCCCCAAAGTGCTCCCCTACTGACACCTCAGTCACCTGGCCTGCCTTATTTCCCAAGAGTAGGTCATGTTTTGCACCTTCTCTAGTAGGTGCATCCACATACTGAATCAGAAAATTGTCTTGTACACACTTAAGAAATTCCTCTCCATCTAAACCGTTAACACTATGGCAGTTCCAGTCAAGGCTTGGAAAGTTAAAATCCCCTACCATAACTACCCTATTATTCTTACAAATAGCTGAGTTCTCCTTACAAGTTTGTTTCTCAATTTCTCCCTGACTATTGGGGGGTCTATAATACAATCCCAATAAGGTGATCATCCCTTTCCTATTTCTCAGTTCCACTCAAATAACTTCCCTGGATGTATTTCTGGGAATATCCCCCCTCAGCACAGCTGTAAGGCTATCCCTTATCAAAAATGCCACTCCCACCTCCTCGCTTGCCTCCCTTTCTATCCTTCCTGTAGCATTTGTATCCTGGAACATTAAGATGCCAATCCTGCCCATCCCAGAGCCATGTTTCTATAATTGCTATGATATCCCAGTCCCATGTTCCTAACCATGCCCTGAGTTCATCTGCCTTCCCTTTTAGGCCCCTTGCATTGAAATAAATGAAGTTTAATTTATTAGTCCTACCTTGTCCCTGCCTGCCCTGACTGTTTGACTCACTTCTGTTCTCAGCTGTGTACCCGTCTCAGATCAGTCTCTTTCCTCACTATCTCCATGGGTCCCACCCAACACCCCCCCCCCACCTTACTAGTTTTAATCCTCCCAATCAGTTCTATCAAATTTCCCTGCCATATATTAGTCCCCTTCCAATTTAGGTGCAATCCATCCTTCTTGTACAGGTCATGTCTACCCCCAAAGAGATTCCAATGATCCCAAAATGTGAATCTTGCTCCCATACACCAGCTCCTCAGCCATGCACTCATCTGCTCTATCCTTCTATTCCTGCCCTCACAAGCTCGTAGCACTTGGAGTAATCCAGATATTACTACCCTTGAGGACCTCCTTTTTAAATTTCTGCCTAACTCTCTGTAATCTCCTTTCAGAGTCTCAACCTTTTCCCTTCCAAAGTCATTGGTTTTAATGTGGACAATGACCTCCTGCTGGCCCCTGTCCCCTGTGAGAACATTCTGCACCCTCTCTGAGACATCCTTGTTCCTGGCACCAGTGAAACAAGAGCTGAAAATGTGTTGCTGGTTAAAGCGCAGCAGGTCAGGCAGCATCCAAGGAACAGGAAATTCGACGTTTCGGGCATAAGCCCTACCAGGGAAACAACACACCATTCTACTTTTTCTCTGCTGGCCACAGAAACGTCTGTCTGTACCTCTGACTACAGAATCCCCTAACACAATTGATCTCTTGGACCCCTCATTGCAATAGAGCCAGTCTCAATAACATGATCGAAACCATGTGTTACTCTTTTCTGCACATTTTCTGGACCCTAATTCCAAAGTGGTAGCATTCTTGCCTCTGAGTAAACAGGCTGCTGGTTAAAGTCCCTCTCTACTCTGATATTGAGAAATTGTTGCTCTTTCAATACAGCTGTTTTTCATATGAGACATTGAATCGCGGCTCCAGCTGCTCTCCCATTTGGTTAGAAAAGATCCCACTCCACTGACTAAAGGAGAGCAGGGATGCCCTACTGGTGTCATAACCAGCAGTTAATCCTCACCTAACACTTACAATAGATAATCTGATTATTCACTTCATTGCTGATGTAGCAAAGTTCTTTGCCAAATGGGCTGCCACGTTTTCTACATTACAACAGGGATTAAACTTCAAACATTGTTGACTTTAAAAGAACTTAACACATCCCGAAGACAGCGTTTTCTTTCTGAAATGATTACTTTGTTAAGTAATGGTAGCTGTTAAAGCTTGAGATGGTGTCCTGTCATTAGAAGCATGTGCTCCATGTTATATATAATTTTGTTTTGCAACTTATTGTATCTCATGCCTGCAAACTTTCTGCCTCCCTCGAGTGTGCCCCTCAAATCATGTTATCAAAGGGAATCGTTAATACAGTTTCATTCACTGTTAATCGCAGGAGCACTGTGCAAGCTGAAAACAGAAATGCTACTCGTTCAATGCGTAGCCTTGACTGATTTCTAACAGGCAATGGGGATTAAAGTAAGGCATGAAAGGAATTTTGGTAAATCGGATCATTCCTTGAGAGTTGAGTTTTTGTCTAATTAACTGGCTGGTTAGGCTGTCTAACAACTCCTGCATTTGTAGGGCATAGAATACCAGTACTCTGATCATTTTCAATCAGATTAAATCACAGAATGCGTTTTATGTATCATTATGGCACCAAACCAAAGCAGTAATATTCTGTGTTGGACAGAGGACTAAGTGTTCTTTCTATAAAAGCCATGTCTTCAACTGTTGCTACCCCATTAGTGTAAATGCCCAGGAATGCTCATTGTATCATAACGGAAAATTACAGCCATTCATTTAAATGAGAGTCTAGTCAAATAATTTTTAAAACTCTGCAATCTGAAGGAGTTTATGCTAATAAAGATTTTTTGTAAAAAAAATACATTGAACATCGCGGAATGATGCAACTGAAATAAAGATATATTTGCTCCTTGCATTCTTCAGACACATACAGGTACAAAAGTATTAATTTATCATTTCTTTGGTGGATTTGCTACCTGTTATTATTTTCTACACTTCATAAATTCTGCTGGTGTTGGCTCTGGTACATCAATATCAGTATTCAACATTTAATTCGTAATGTTGGTTCTGTCCTTTCTTCCTCCCTTGATTCGAAAGGACATGCTTAAAGATTTGTTTTGGGGCTATGACAGGACTCCTATTGTGCTTTTGTTTTGCCATGTTTCTCAGTTTGCTCTTTCTCCTCTGAGGTCAAGTGCCATTCCACTTTCCCTGAACCTTCACTTCCATATAAACCCATAGTCATGGCCACCCCCTCAATCGAGCCATCTTCTATGGCCTCTCTGATCCCATGCTTTTCAATTATAGAGAAGGCAAACTCTGACCAGCCCTTATCATAACCATTTTCCGAACCTTTTCAGTTTCACATTCCTCGCTGAAAAAGCTTCCCCTCAACAACTCACTTATACTTACATTTTAGAATGATTCTTAACCCTGTCCTGGCCACCACACTTCTGTTGTTGATGTTCACCTCAATCACGCCTACATATCTTCTTTGATGCTCTTGTTCTCAGGTAAAACCTTTACCTTCACCCATCGTGATTAGTTTTTCTTATATGGTTCAGGTCTTATTATGGACGTTTCCAAACGATAGAGACTTAAGCCAGTCCAGCATATTTGTCATAGCCAATTATCAACAGATTGGGTTAGGCAGCATCAGTCAGGTCTTGTTGCCCACCATCAATATGAGTGCGAACTCTAGGATCAGTTTGGGGAAGCAAAGATAACCATCAGTTACTTCTCTCCAGTCCTTACACTCCACTTTCTTGCCCCATTCCATTCATTTTCAGTATCATATGTGAGGAGCTCACTAATTGTCACTGAAACTGAAGCCATCCATTTGCTGTGCACACTAATCCAAATTTTCCACAAGATTCCTCCCTGCTCAAGCCCTGAACCTATATCTCTTTCTTGGTTCTTTCATTTCTCAATTACACTTCTATCTCCAAATGCACTAGTTCATTTAACCTGTTCAATTGAAACCATCTCCTAATATCAACTCTGTTTCAAAAACTGTTAAATATCCATTTTCACCACCTGGTCTCACTCGGACCTAACATTATGGACAGCTCCCTCTCCTTAGGTGCTGGTTCTCTGCCATTTTAAAACCACAGTCAGTAATCTCTTCTTCAAATACATCAAACCCCAGATTTCTCTGTCCTTGGAAACTCCTTTCCATCTCCAACTTCCCTCTCCTTTCCAAAGTATTGAACATGTTGTAGTCTTTCAAACTCATTTCTATCTTTCTTGAGGCTCATTGACTGAACCCTTCTGATCAGGTCTCTGCAATACTACAGCATTAAAATGACTCGAATCAGAATCACAAATAGCTTTCACTATTGCTCGGGTGATGTTGTACTATCCTTCCATATTCCCCAGAATCTCTTCTCCATTATTCATTCAGTGGTTTTGCCTTTGCATGGTTCCACTCTCAACTATCTACCCTTATTTTACTTATCACTCTCAATGAATATGTTGAGAATTTTAGCCTGATTGTAGAAACTAGTATAAGTTGCAAATCAAGGTAATATCATCTTCTGGTGGTCAGTCCCTCAATGCAAGGAGGATGGCTCAGTGGTTAGCACTGCTGCCTCACAGTGCCTGGGACCCAGGTTCAATCCCAGCCTTGGGCAACTGTGTGGAGTTTGCACATTCTCCCTGTGTCTGCGTGGATTGCCTCTGGGTGGTCTGGTTTCCTCCCACAGTCCAAAGACGTGCAGGTCAGGTGAATTGACCATGCTAGATTGCCCATAGTGTTAGGTGCATCAGTCAGAGGGAATGGGTCTGGATGGGTTACTCTTTGGAGGGTTGGTGTGGACTTGTTGGGGCCAAAGGGCCTGTTTCCACACTGTAGGGAATCTAATAAAAACAGATGTCCCATCCTGTGCAAGGGATTTTTTTAACATGGGGAAGTGTTGCACTGCTGTGCCGTGCTGACACAGAGGCTTCTCTGTTTTTATCTGCTTCCACTAGCATTTAGGAAGAATTTCCAGGTTGATTATCACCCTGTTGAGGCACGTCATGAACACAACCTCCATGGTGCTGGAGTGGAAATGAACCTATATTGGAATATGAACTTTGAGTGGAATTTGAGCTACTGGCTCTGAGACAGAGATGCTGTTAATTGTGCACCAGAACCTCAGATCGTTATGCATTGCGAAGAATTAAGGATAAATAATTCAAGAATGAATATCGGATTTACAGGAACCTTCTCTAGATGTTTGGCTCTGCTGTCTCTCAGTGGCTTTCGTGTTTGTGTCTTCATGCAAAACTAATTCAGGCATATTTTGTTTTGCAATACAGTAAATACCAGCTCCATTCAATGGTATCAATGGTTAGTACTGATCAATAGTGTTTATCCACCTCTTGTTAATTTTTCCATTCTTCTCACCAGAAAGCATTGACATCTTATTGAGATACAGTTCCATTGACTTTCAAATTTGTGTCACTCATAACATAGCCATGACAGTCAGTGCTGGCAGGTTTGCATTGCCAAGTCTAATTTTGTTCTCAGCTGACACTGTTATGTGCACACATCTAGCAATGATCATGGGTAGAGGCAGGGAGAGGAAGCCATCCTTAACTTGGTGGTGCTGACAACAGTGTCTTTCCCAAGCTACCAAGATCAGTTAAATCAGCAAAGATCAAGGATTGATTTGGGTACTTTACTGGCCTGTGTATCTTAGTTACTCAAAACTCATGGAAAATGGACCTAGGAATGGAGGTGTCCCATTCAACTGATGGATGATTCTTCATTGTCTTCATGACAGATCTATATCCTACTTCCATCCACTCATCTTGGCTCCATATTCTTTCATAGCTTTTCAGTAATTCTTCAAAATTATTAATTAAGCTCGCCTTTACAGTTTTTTTTTGTCAGAGCTTCAGCCTCCATGTGAAGGAATGTTTCCTAATTTTTGTCCTGAATGGCTTATGGGTTCATAAATGAACCCATCAAATGTTTATTTAATTTATTCATTTATGGGACATGGGCATCGCTGGCAGCAATTATTCTCCATCCCTAGCTTCCGTTGAGAATGTGGTGATGAGTTACCTTTTCAGATGCTGCAATCTATTTGATGTAGTGCTGTTAGAGATGGAGTTCCAAAAATGTTGACTCAGTGTCACTGAAGGAAAGGTGATATATTTCAAATCAGGATGGTGAGTGGCTTGGAGGGGAGCTGCAAGTGGCGATGTTCCGATCTATCTGATTTTCTTGTCCTTTGGATGGTCATGGACATGGGCTTGGAATGTGCAATCTAAGGAGCTTTGATAAGTTGCTGCAATGTGTCTTGTTGATGGTGCACACTGAAATCTATATGTGTACTCCATCTGTGTCGGTGATAGAAGGAGTGCATATCTGTGGATGTAGTGCAAATCAAGCAGGCTGCTTTATCTTGGATGGTGTCGTGTCTTCAGTGTTGTTGGACTCATCCAAGCATTCAATCGCACTCCTGACTTGTGCCTGGTAGATAGTGGGCCAGCTTGGGGAATTGCAAGGGAATTACTCACTGCAGGATTCCAAAGATAAAAATCACACAACACCAGGTTATAGTCCAACAGGTTTAATTGGAAGCACACTAGCTTTTGGAGCGACACTCCTTCATCAGGTGATAGTGGAGGGCTCAGTTGTAACACAGAATTTATAGCAAAAATTTACAGTGTGAAGTAACTGAAATTATACAATGAAAAATTGATTGTCTGTTAGGTCTTTCATCTGTTAGAATACAGTGATAGTTTCACTTCTTTCATGTGTAAATCACAAAACCTTTTTTTAAAAAAGTTGCATTCTTGGTTTAGCTGTTAACAATGATGATAGCTAGACAATATGTTGAAGGTGTTAGCCCCCATGTTCTCTGTCTACGCCATGATGTTTAGATTGATTCTAATCAAAAAAGTGAAATAATGGAGTTTTACATAAATTCATGTAGTTTTTGTGCTCAGAGTTCTCCATGAATGTATGCAGTCTTGCTATATTTTTGCTAAATTTTTGCTATAAATTCTGTGTGTTAGGATTGAGTCCTCCACTATTACCTGATGAAGGAGTGTCACTCTGAAAACTAGTGTGCTTCCAATTAAACCTGTTGGACTATAACCTGGTGTTGTGTGACTTAACTTTGTACGCCCCAGTCCAACACCGGCATCTCCAAATCAGGATTTCAAGGCTCTGACCTACTGTTGTAGTCACTGTATTTATGTGGCTAGTCCAGATTACTGTCTGCTCAATGACAATTCCCAGGATGTTAACATTGAGGGCTACAGAGATAGCATTTGGATATGATCTGGGTAGTATAAGGAGTTATGAATGGGAATGAACATTGTGTAATCAGCAGTAAACATTAGAATTTATGATATAAGAAAGATCATTGATGAAGCAACTGAAGATTTTTAGGCCAAGGACTCTACCCTGAGGAACATTATGGAGATGATCTGGAGCTTAGTTGATTGACCTCAACAACTACAACCATCTTCCTTTGTGTTAGGTATGACTCCATGCAGGGGCAAATTCCCCCCCAATTTCCATTGACTCCAGTTTTTTTTAATGTGTCTTGATGCCACATTTGGTCAAATATGGACTTGATGTTAAGGACAAGCACTCTCACCTTCCCTCTGGAGTTAATGTTTTTAAAAAGTAATTGCAAAGTATGATAAAAAAAGAAGAATAGAATAGAGCTGTAACAATAAAAGAAAACTCGGAGGAAAACAGGAATTTTCTCAAGGTTTCCTTTGATTTCCTGCAGTAAATGGAGGCAACAAGGCCAGGATAAAATGGAAGTGGCAATTAACTAGAATATTCCACTAAACTGGTGCCAGTAGATTTGGGACTGCATATAGAAAAATCCATACGAGAGTTGGTAAACTCAAGCCCTGATAAATACTGGGGATGCCCTGATGATATGTTATAATAGCTTTGTAAGCTGCTTGGGCACATTTCAACTTGGCATGTTGAGATAAAACTGGCAATGTAGAGTGAATGCCTGTCAAAGAAACCAGTCAATTCAATGAAAATGAAGGTCAGGTAGTTTTTCCAATGGGAAATCCACAACACTAGGAATAAACTCAATTAGGAAATTGAAAAACTACTTCAGTGTGTATTTACCTGTGGATATATTAACCTGATTCAACCATTCCACACAATGATATCACTGGATGTACTGCACCACAGTGTGATATTAAGTCATTGATCACATCTTTCGTCTTCTTCATGGCAGTGTCAGTGGTCCACAGAACGTTAATTTCCACACTTAGCACATAAGGTTCCAGATATCTTTGGGATTTTATCATTGCTTTGGGAAATATGTTCTACAAATCTGTTTATTTTGAACAAAGAGTCAGATTTTCTTAATGACAGCCATCCACAGAAATATTGGAAGAAATTTTATAAATCATATTTTATACATAATTTTCTGTTAGAAATTCATCTGAGTTTAAAATTTGACATAGTCATGGCATACTTTCTCTAATCTATTCATGTCTTCAGTTTTGTTGTGGAAGTGGATGAGATAGGCTTCATCAGTTGAGGTAACTGGGCTGTTTCTCTCTTCCAATGGCTGCTCTGGAATGGTCTCATAAGCTGGAATCTGCAAATGAAAAGGCTCAGTTTTAGAAGTGCAAGTTGCAAATAGGTTATAAATTACTAATTTATTTTGATCAACATCAAGATTTTTTTTATCTCTGAATGTTACAAAAAATTTAAACAGTCAACTTTAAAAAGTGCTCTGTGATTCGCTGCTAAAATCAATAATGAAAGTATGTTTCTGCATTAATTTTAATCTGATATACATGGTGTGACAATGGATACTTAGGTCACTAATTTCTGATAAAATTGGTTTGCATGTTACAACACATTCAATAAACTCAGGAAAATGGATAATATTATAGAAAGTAATTGATATCCTTTGTTCTTTCCATTCAAGTGTAAATAATTAATATATTTAAGCATTTGTAAAAAGTGTTCAGTCCTCCTTTTTAAGAATCTGATTTTAAATAACTGCTTCTTTTTAAAGCAAAGACAATGTTAAATCAGTTAATAGTTTAATTGTTGTACTTTAGTAATTTTCTTCATAAATTAAATATACTTTAATATGAGGATAGCATTTTAAAAGCATATGATAATACCTCAGACATGACCAGCAAAATTAGTGGAATCTAGCAACATCAGCTGAAGGCTGATCAGTTTTGTAGGTAGAACCAGATCCTAGAAAATGAGAATGTTACTCTTCAAAATTCCCTGATCTTTTGCATTAACATTACTGATTTGTGTTCCTATTGTGTTCACGAGAGTAAATGCTAGCCTCAAACTTCAGGATTGCACATGTTTAGCCAATGTTCCTTCCTCCTCTCCAGAAGATACTGGAGCCTTTCAGAGGAATATTTTCAGTGAAACCAATGGTCCATTTTACATAGATTTCCAGTCCTCATGTATGAGCCAAGTAGTGAGTGTTAGGAAGTACACAGAGAATCACCAGCACATTCCATTATTTCACTCATTCACCATTTCCAGCAGGAACTGCTAAGTAATAAATGGAACCAGAATTCTAGCTGATTTACTCTCTCTTTGTTCATTTGCTGCCTTGATTCTGGCCTGTATAATTCAATTTTTAAGCCTGTTGATTTCCATTTGTCAATACTGTTCATTTGTCCTCAGCAATGCTACTGTTGAGACGATCAGTTGTCTATTCTAGCATCAATCAGAGATACCAGAAAAAATGAAATGTGTACAGATAATATCACATTACTTTATATATCAATACTTTTTTGAAAGGATTAGATCAGCTGTGACAACGGCCTCATTTAACTTCCTTTGTATTTTGCTTAGGAAATGTCAGAGACTGAAACACAGATAGTATTACCTGTCTTGATGTTTAATATATTAGCTGTTCAAGTCTGATAATTCATTCCATGAATTAGAAATTATTTGGAAAAACAAACAATTTGGTGCCACTATTTACCTTATTTTAAAAGATCTATTTATGAATGATGGGGAATAAGGAATTGAAGGCAGTGATGATAAAAGATGTATCTCCTTCCATTACACTAACAGATGTCTTCTTTAATTTTCACAAATCACAAATGAAGACTTAAACTCATAGATATAGGCTGAGGCCTCAGAACCTTGGCTCTATAATTTGTTTGAACAATGAGGAAGATTGTTCTGCAAGATTATCACTAATACAAAGTGACAACATTGCATTATATATCAACTGGAGCCAATATGATCATTACTTGAGATTTCCACAGAATCACATAATGGTTACAGCACAGAATGTGGCCATTGGGCCCACTGTGTCTGTGCTGTCCCTCTGAAGAAGCAATTCACTTAGTGTCATTTTCCTACCTTTTCCATGTAGCCCTGCACATTCCTTAATTGCTTCGAGTCTCACCTTTACATTTCAGTCTTTAAACTTGCTGATTTTCTATTTCCATCTTGAATGAATTTGCTTCCAGGCAGTGTATTCTAGATCCTAACCTGGACAGACAGCAGTCTAGTGGTAATGTCACTAGTAATCTAGTCACTTTGTTTGAATCTCACCCATAGCAGATGGTGAAATTTGAATTCAATTTCAAGAATTTGGAATTTAAAGAATGGTAATCTAATGGTGACCATTTAATGATTATTTACTGGTTCATTTCTGTCCTTTAGTGAAGGAAACCTGCTATTCATACTTCGACTCCAGACCTGCAGCAATGTGATTACCTCTTCTGGGAAATTAGTGTTGGGCAATAAATGCTGACCTAGCCAACAATGCCCACATCCCATGAACGAGTTGTTTTAAAAAATCCTGCAAAATATTTTTTCTCATGCCACCTCTTTTGCCAACTATTTTGCCAATGTGATTACCTTTGAAAAATGTGGTGCTGGAAAAACACAACAGGCCAGGCAGCATCCGAGGAGCTAGAGAATCGACGTTTTGGGCATAAGCCCTTCTTCAGGAATGAGGCTGCAGTGCCAAGCGGGCTGAGATAAAGGGTAAGGAGGAGGGAATTTGGGGGAGGGGCGCTGGGAAAACGATAGGTGGAAGGAGGTGAGGGTGAGGGTGATAGGCCAGAGAGGGGGTGGGGGCGGAGAGGTTGGGAAGAAGATTGCAGGTCAAGAGGGCAGTGCTGCATCCGGGGGTTGGGACTGAGATAAGGTGGCGGGAGGGGAAATGAGGAGGCTGGAGAAATCTACATTCATCCCGTGTGGTTGGAGGGTTCCTCGGCGGAAGATGAGGTGCTCTTCCTCCAGGCATCGTGTGGTCAGGGTCTGGTGATGGAGGAGGCCAAGGACCTGCATGTCCTTGGCAGAGTGGGAGGGAGAGTTAAAGTGTTCAGCCACGGGACGGTTGGGTTGGCTGGTGCGGGTGTGCCAGAGGTGTTCCCTGAAACGTTCCGCAAGTAGGCAGCCTGTCTCCCCCTGCAATGGATATGGAAGGATCCATTGGGGCCTTGAGGGGAGGTGTGGGTGCAAGTTTTGCATTTCTTGCGGTTGCAGGGGAAGGTACCAGGAGTGGAGGTTGGGTTGGTGGGGGGAATGTACCTGACGAGGGAGTCGTGGAGGGAGTGGTCTCTCCGGAACGCTGATAGGGGTGGGGAGGGAAAGATATCCCTGGTGGTGGAGTCTGTTTGGAGGTGGCGGAAATGACGGAGGATGATACAATGTATCTGGAGGTTGGTGGCGTGGAAGGTGAGGACCAGTGGGGTTCTGTCCTGGTGGCGATTGGAGGGGCAGGGTTCAAGGGCGGAGGTGCGGGAAGTGGAGGACGTGGTTGACGATGCTTTCCACCTCCTTCCAAGGCCCCAATGGATCCTTCCATATCCATTGCAAATTCACCTGCACCTCCATACACATCATTTACTGTATCCATTGCACCCGATGTGGTCTCCTCTACATTAGGGAAACAGGCCACCTACTTGCGGAATGTTTCAGGGAACACCTCTGGGACACCCAGACCAACCAACCCAACCGCCCCGTGGCTGAACACTTTAACTCCCCCTCCCACTCCACCAAGGACATGCAGGTCCTTGGCCTCCTTCATCGCCAGACCCTGACCACACGACGCCTGGAGGAAGAGCGCCCCATCTTCCGCCTAGGAACCCTCCAACCACAAGGGATGAATGTAGATTTCTCCAGCTTCCTCATTTTCCCTCTCCCCACCTTATCTCAGTCCCAACCCCCGGATTCAGCACTGCCCTCTTGACCTGCAATCTTCTTCCCAACCTCTCCGCCCCCACCCCCTCTCCGGCCTATCACCCTCACCCTCACCTCCTTCCACCTATCTATTCCCAGTTCCCCTCCCCCAAATTCCCCCCCCCCCCAACCCTTTATCTCAGCCCGCTTGGCACACCAGCCTCATTCCTGAAGAAGGGCTTATGCTGAAACGTCGATTCTTCTGCTCCTTGGATGCTGCCTGGCCTGCTGTGTTTTTCCAGCACCACATTTTTCAACTTTGGTCTCGAGCATCTGCAGTCCTCACTTTCTCCCAGTGTGATTATTTTGCCAATCCTCTTAAATCACATTTGACCTATTCTGTGCAGACCTCTCCTGATGTTGAAAATCTTAAGGCATCCAAAGCATTATATTCTCGTATTTTAAACAGAACAGTATCAAGGGCTTTCCTTCGGAGAGAGGATTTCATTCATGAAATAGGGAGATTTGCGAGGGGTATTGCAGTGACACCGCGGTAGTCACTTGCAGGAAGAAGGTTGTGTAGTTTCAGCCGTGTTTCCACGGACACAATTGAAATCATACGTCTCACATTCAAAAGGGCTTCAGCTTTGAGAAGGAGATGTAATGGTTATCAGAATTCTAGCACCTGAATATGTGTATCTCCAATATTTGCCATTGTATTTCCATTTTCGAAGATCTTTGGAGATTTCTGCTCTCGCCTGTTAAATGACACCGTAAATCTTTCTTATTTTGGATATAATTCACAGACGTTTCCGGATTTTGGTTCTGATTTCAGGGTATCCTGCTGTTCCAATATGTAACACACCACATCACACCTCTTTGCAAAGGCACTGTATTCAAACCCAGGCACGCTGACACTCACTGCTGATGACCGCCTCTTCAATCGGGGAGCATCCCGGATCTTTATTAGCTTCTTATCTCGATTCGAGGAGGACCGGTCAGCGCGGTATAAAACTCGCCCTACCGTCAGGCCGGGAGCACGTCCCAACAACTCACTGGAGGTGAAGGAGTTGGCCGTCTTCAGTAAGTGCTGCATGAGGCTTCTTTGCTGCAACTTGCCCCGCCTGGAAAAGTGAGCACTTTGTCCCCCTGATGTAACAATTGCAAGCTCTGTGACCCTGTGTTCGAACATTTCCTGTTACACTACCGTCGCCCCCAACGACTGCACAATGTCAAATCGCTTGATAACTTTACCAACACTCAATACTGAATAATAGCCTATCAACTCCAATGCACATGACTCAAGCCAGGCCAAAGATACCTATCTTTTTAATCCAACTGTCTTTCTACACAGAGACTCTTTTAAGTTTGCTGTCAATAGGCAGGAACAAATGCATTATTTTAATTATTGCGTTAATAATTAATATGAGATCATCGCTATGTTCAATATACAAATAGGAAACAATAAGATTAAGTTACGAAAGAGCTATAATAATTTAACCACGAATCAAAAATAAAGCAAACTTAATAAAAGCGTTAGAGATTATTGCAGGGCTCTCAAAGAATCGATGCCCATTCCTTAACCTTGATTTTGCACCTTTATGTGCCGTATTTCCCTCACTGCCAAGAGGTAGAAACAAGATAATATTTTTTTCATTCGCATCACTGTCACTATGTTACTTCGGGTTGGAGAGGAGTCAGAGGGTGCTGGCAAGGTCAGTGGTGAACCAGATGGCGAGGTCAGTTTTATAGTTACCAGGATTAAGAGCAAGTTTTAATCTATTTATATTTGCCATTATAAAATGCATGTTAGTCCAGCTGTGTTAATCCAACATGAGAAATAATAGTACGCCAAGGGCTAGAGAGAGTTTCTTAAAACTTTACAAAAGCCGAGTTCCCTCAACCAGTCTTCCCTCAATTGTCTTCACTGTTAAAAAAAATCACACAACATTAGGTAATAGTCCAACAGGTTTATTTGGAAGCACTAGCTTTCGGAGCACTGCTCCTTCATCAGGTGGTCGTGGAGAATAAGATTGTAAGACACAGAATTTATAACAAAGTTTGCAGTGTGATGTAACTGAAATTATATTGAAAAAGACCTGGATTGTTTGCTAAGTCTCTCATCTTCTGGAATGACCACATTGGTTTCAGTTCTTTCATATGCAAATTGCAAAACCTTTTTTAGAAGTTACATTCACAAGCGAATTTTAACAATTGGTGTCATGTTGGCCCAGATAATGTATTGAAGGTGTTAGCTTCCCTGTGTGTGGCTGTCTGTGCCACAATGGTCAGACTGGTTCTAATCTAAAAAACGGATACACAGAATCTGACATGGATTCATGCAGTTCTTGAGCAAAGTAAAATGTAATTCTGCAAATACAAATTCACCCCAAAAACCTGTATGTGTATGTGTGCAAATGTGTGTGTGTGTGTGTGTGTTGGGGGGATGGGGGAGGGGGATTCAGGAGTGTCTGTGAGAGAGTGTGTTTATGTGCATGAGTGTAAAGGGCTGTAGCCTGTGAGAGGGTGTGTATGGGAGTGTATGTGTAAACGTATGAGAGAGGGTCTGCATATGTGTGTGTGTGTGTGTGTCTCTGTGTGTCTGTCTGTCTGTACGTATAGTGCAAT
This sequence comes from Hemiscyllium ocellatum, assembly GCF_020745735.1. Classification (NCBI taxonomy): domain Eukaryota; kingdom Metazoa; phylum Chordata; class Chondrichthyes; order Orectolobiformes; family Hemiscylliidae; genus Hemiscyllium; species Hemiscyllium ocellatum. The sequence goes on from NC_083431.1 coordinate 24,187,320, forward strand.
GGGGTCAGCTGTAGTATGTCCTGAACCCAAGGTCCTGATTCAGGCCATCCCCATGGATTCCGACCTTGGCTACCAGCCTCTGCTCGCCCACTTTTTGTTGTTGCCTGTCCCGAAATCCTCCTTTCAGATCATTGTCTTCACTGTAGTTGTTATTGCAGTCTGCAATATGGGGCATACTTTACAGTGGGGCTGAGAAGCATTTCAGAGCAAGTTAAAGTCATTCAATTTTACATAAGACTCAGAACAAGTAATGATAGCTGATTTCCTTCCCTAAACAACATTAATGAAGCAGATGGAGTTTTAGAACAATTGATGAAAATTGACATAGTCACTCTTCCTAACTTTAGATTTTTATATTAAATAATTTAAACTCCATTCACTGCCATGGCAAGATTTGAACCAATAGAGTATTAACCTGGGTCTCTGGATCAGTGGTCTAATAATGTTACCCTCTGCTACCATCTCCCTTAACATATGAGTTAATGTGTTGAGGTTAATATGTTACATATACTATACTATAGGCTGAATCTTGCAAGGTATATCAATCACTCTTTGATTTGGAAGCTGTCCATTTTCCCTTCCCTTTCCCAGTGGTTCTGAATTTCTGGCTTGGACTTCTGGATGGGGCCTCTCAGGAAACACAGAACACTCTTGTTCTGGGAGAATTCCAAAATAGCACAGAATCAGCACTTAAAAACAGCCACAGTTCCATTTTAATGGCAGCTATATATTCTAGCCAGGTTCCAAAGGTACTGATGAAGGGCTTTTGCCCGAAACGTCAAATTTCCTGCTCCTTGGATGCTGCCTGACCTGCTGCGCTTTAGCCAGCAACACATTTTCAGCTCCAAAGGTACTTTGACAAGATACAGCAAGAATGTAAATGTGATAGGCAAGTGGGTGATGGGGTAGTGTGACAAATCGGTAACTGAGGAGGCGGGCCAGTGAAGATAGAAGATGGCAGGTGAGTGGTCGGTGAAGCAGAAGGAGTTAGGTCAGGGGTCTTGGATTGGGGGGTCAGGTTGGTGGGTGTCAGCAGGGAGATTGGGTTGGAGAGATGTCAGAGGGTGTTGGAAAGGTCAGTGGTAAGTCAAATGGGGGAGATCAGTTTTGTAGTTACCTAGGAGTAAGAGCAAGTTTTATTTTATTTAACTTCTCTGGTTAACTATCCAGGTAAGTGAAACATCTGAAACCTCTGACCCTAACGTAAAGTTGGAAACTTTTTCAAAGGGTTCTAAATGCTTGGTAATTGCCATTAGAAAAGCTTAAACTTCAATTCCTGCACAGTCAGTGTTCTGGCACTTCTGAATGGTCCTGTAGTGCATCTCTCAGAGTATGTTGCTGCAATGACTAACTTCCAATAGGAGGATATAAGCCAGTATATATTCCCTCTACCAACATTTACTAACACTTGTTATTTTGAAACTGCTCACATACTGACTCAGCTTCCTGATTGTTTGAGACAAGTTTCTTTCCCAATGTCCCTATGATATCTTTTACTGTCAATGTCAATCCTCCACTTTTTCCATTCTACTTGTCTTTTCAAATTATTGTGAACCTGGGAATATTTATTTCCAAAACTTGGTCACCTTGTAATCATCACTGGAATTTTGTGGGTGTCTTGGCACTGGACTGGAAGATGGGAGAGCTGGCAAATGATTGCAATTGATATTGTGAGAGCTGTTTAATGTCATCAACCTCTGACATGGCCTGACAGTGGGTAAGCTGGCAGAGTGGTGTGGGCAGTTGAGCCACTCGTGATTATTTAAAGGCCACTTTTCAAGTTCACAGATACGTTACCCGAGGTGCAATGGGCATTAAATCAGCATCCACCCAGTGGGTGCCAGGCAGGTGAGGGCTCTCCTTTACATTGCCCATGATGGACATCCTGATATTAATAGCCATCCCATCAGCACCAGCAATACTCCCTGAGCACTGCAATCTAGTACCCATCCTCTCCGACCTGCTGACTTACCCCACCCAAATGAACTCCTAGTGAAGGCAATTGGTCATTAAGATAACCCTCCCTGCAGATGGTACCTTAGCAGTAGCCATCAGTAGTGAGTGAGGCTAGCATTTGGAGGATGGGAGTTGCCTCTTTCAATGGATGGCAGGCTCAGCAGTGGCTTCTTAATATGCTGCTGCTGGAAATCTGATGGCTTAAGTCCCATTGCCAGCAATATACCGTCTTGGGTTCTGCTACCAGCCAAAGTGGTGTCATTCCTACTTTTGAGTCAAGCAATGGATATTCTGCTTTCTCAAAAAAAACCCACAGGGCTCCCTGATGGTAATTACATGTATCTCCATTGTGCCTTTAATTTGTCTATCTCTTTACAAACACTTTGTGAAATCCAATAAAGAGCTTTCTAATGTTATTTTTCGCACTGATCCAACTCCCTGATTCGATTATGATCTTTAAACCTTCCCTTCCAATCCCACACTGCCTGTCTTGACCCAAATCACATCCTCACTGCCTCACCTTCTCCCTTTAGATTTCCAAAAAACTGACCTGGTATTCTACTCTTGCTTTTTTCCATGTTCTGACCCACTGCTACAATATTTGACCTGAAGTGTCTTCTGTTCTAAGGAAAGGTTACTCGACTCGAAACATTAACTCTGTTTTTTTTTTCTTTTGGCATGATGCTGCCAGATCCTGTTGAGTTTCTCTGGCTGTGTCTATTTTTGATTCAGATTTCCAGCAGCAACAGTTATTTCTTTGATTGCCCAGTGCTGGTGAATATCCACCTGCCCCTGTGAATGGGTTTTTTTGTTTGGTCTGATTGGCTTCTCTAATGGACCTACAAATGTACTGAGTCAAGAACCAATGCAGACTGTCAATACTCTAATGTCCTATTGCCAGAAATGATGTGGAAGTGCTGGTGTTGGAATGCAGTGGACAAAGTCAGAAGTCAGACAACACCAGGTTATAGTCCAACAGGTTTATTCTGAAAGTTTGTGATTTCAAATCAACCTGCTGGAGAGTTTTGAGAAGATTTGTAGCTCAGGTTGAAGTTCGGGATGTAGGTTTGCTCGCTGAGCTGGAAGGTTCATTTTCAGATGTTTCATCACCATAATAGATAGCATCTTCAGTGAGGCTCTGGATGAAGCATTGGTGGTGTAGCCCGCTTTCTATTTATATGTTTGGATTTCTGTGGGTTAATGATGTCAGTTCATGTGGTGATGTCATTTCCTATGGTAAAGCCATTTCCTGTTTTCTCAGGGGGTGGCAAATGAGATCCAAGTCAATGTGTTTGTTGATAGAGTTCTGGTTGGAATGCCATGCTTCTAGGAATTACCTCCTCCTGAGAAAAAGAACAGGAAATGGCATCACCATAGGAAATAATGTCAACACAGGAAATGACACCACCAACCCAAGGAAACCCAAACATATAAATAGAAATTGGGCTACACCACCAGTGCTTCATCTGGAGGCTCACTGAAGATGTTACCTCGTATGGTGACAAAACATCTGAAAATGAACTCTCCAGCTCAGCATGCACAAACCTAGATCCAGAACCTGTTGGACTATAACCTGGTGTCATGTGATTCTGACTTTGGCTATTGTCAGAAAGTCAGGGCAATCCCTGAGCAGTTGGGATTTCTCAGAGACTGAGAGTGGTCCCTGGGTCCTTCACATGGAATGCAAACTCCGTTGTGTCGCCGCATCCACAGGCGCCTTTAGAGCAGCCCACTATCTGAACCATGTCTTCAGCAATTCTCCTCTCTGCAGTAAATCACGTTCCTTTCTGAAGCCCACTCTTTCCCTGCAATAACCTCTAGTAACCCTTCGCTTTGCTGCCACTCCCATTGTACGAGCAGTGAATAGAGTCTGGAGCTCAGTGACCGCGAGTTACCCTGCACTCTCTAAAGAAGTTCCACGATAATCCCACTCGACCCGTTTCTGCATATTTTGTAAACAGACGGACATTGTAGTCAATCGCTCCTTTCCCTTTGCCACCGTTTAGCCTACAATACAACTCAAATGAAACTTTTGAAACAAGGAAAGACTTTTAACAGGTGCATTTAACATCTGCAAAACGAGAACCTTTTACCTGAAATATATCCAACATAAGGAGAAATCAGTGTGTGGGCACTCTTTACCGTGTGCAGAATCTACAACGGGGGTCGTTCATATTGAGAACAAAAGTTCAGGGAACGGCTGGTCTTTCAGAACAAAAGCGAGTTTCGGGTTAGCAGGCGATATAAAAGAACCACTTTAATTAAGGAGCGATATCTGGATCTGAATTGGGAATGGATACATTACTACCCTTGTCACCGTTTAGCTTTCAAGTGAAGATGAAAAGCTAACCAATTCGGAGCAGTTACATTGTCACATTGTGCAGCTTTCAAACCCTCAATCTATTCCAGTCGGCGGCTGTAATTAGCATACTCTCTCTCAGGGGGATCCCGCAGTTTGATCCCGAATTAGGTCAGGTTCTTCCCTTCCCCAGTGGATATTGTTGTAAACTCCCTGACGGAGGGTACAAGATCGCCTGTTCCCTCGTACGATTTGACATCAGTTGTGCTGCTCCTTTCATCACTGTGGGACATTCAAGTTTACCGACCCTTCCTATAGGCTGTGAAGCAGAATAAAGGGAACCGGGGAAGTCAGTCGAATGGCTGAGCACATTTCTCAGACCCCATTACTGAAGGAGAACTTTGTTTGCACTTTTCAGAGGGCGTTTGGCATCCACTCCATTTGTTAAATGAATGGAAATACTGACGGGGGTGGTGGGAGGAAGGAGGTACTTTTGCAATTATGCATTGAACGGATTAAATGTCCGAAAATTAGAAAGCTAAAACTTTTGTGCAGTATTTTGAAATCTTACAAATGACTTAACAGGCAAACGAATTTGCTTTGTGCACAGACTCTCGTTTCAGATATTTTCTAGCCAGCCCATTCCGAGATATCTAATACATTTGTTCAGGGATGTAATTACACACCTCTGGAGCAAGTAGGAGTGAACTCAAACCCTCTGGCTCACATACGACACAAGAGCCCTTACATTCTATTTTCACAAGACGGTGCCTAATTATGATCGATAATGGGGATTCCTGATGAAGGGCTTATGCCCGAAACGTCGAATTTCCTGTTCCTTGGATGCTGCCTGACCTGCTGCGCTTTAACCAGCAACACATTTTCAGCTCTGATCGATAATGACAGTCTAAGTGAAGCGACCGAACGACCAAGTGTTTCAACGCTCATGAAGCATCCTTCTACTCATCGAGTAACGGAGCGGTTCTGAAAATAGCTTTGTGCCACATAATTGAGGGGTCCCCGTTAGAGCTGCTAATTTCGGCTGAAAAATCTCACTTTCAGCGCCGATTCACTGTGGAGCCCTGCGTCAGAGTTCTCGATTCTCGAAAGATTTGTATTTACAACATAGCTTTCCTTCCCTGATCACGCGCTTTGCAATGCTCACTTAGCGGGTCTTCACCCTTGGAAAATGAACCAGCCACACAAAAAATGATGGTGTCAGTGACTGTCTGTTTCAGCGATGTCACTAGAATGTAGCTCATCTTTCAAATGCCACAATAGATCTCTCAAGCGGAAACTTTATATATCAGAAGAGCAGGAAAAGACCTGGGATTTTTTTCTCTCTCGATGCAAGTTTTGCATTCAGCTCATTGGGACATTGCTCAGTGGGACCGGTATATTACAGCCTGCCTGCAGTCAGTGTTATAGTAACCGGTTTCAGACCAATTGAAATAGGATAAATGCACAAGAAGGTCTTATACTCACAGGAACATACACATGAGGAGAAAACGTTCCCTGAAATCTATTCCGCCATTCAATAAGATCATGACTAATCTCATCACACCACATCCCCATCAACCCCATTATATTTCACCACCTTTCTATCAATAATCTGTACATTTTGTGTTAGCTATTTGGATACCGAACTGGCTTGAAGGTAGAAGGGTAGTGGTGGATAGGTGCCTTTTAGACTGGAGGCCTGTGACCAGCAGTGTGCCACAAGGATTGGTACTGGGTCCACTGCTTTTCCTCATTTATATAAATGATTTGGATGTGAACACTGGAGGTGTAGTTAGTAAGTTTGCAGATGAAACAAAATTGGCGTTATAGTGGACAAAGAAGGTTACCTCAGAATACAACAGGATCTTAAACCAAAAGAGAAAATGCTGGTAAATCTCAGCAGGTCTGACAGCATCTGTAAGGAGAGAAAAGAGCTGATGTTTTGAGTCTAACTAACCCCTTGTCAAAGCCTTTTTACAACAGGATCTTGATAAGATGGGCCAATGGGCAGAGGCGTGACAGTTGGAATTTAATTTAGATAAATGCAAGGTGCTGCATTTTGGAAAGGCAAATCAGAGCAGGACTGACACACTTAATGTCTGGATTAGAGTGATGCTGGAAAAGCACAGCAGGTCAGGCAGCATCGGAAGAGTAGGAAAATCGACGTTTCCGGCAAAAGCCCTTCATCAGTCTCTGCAATTGATCAGCGTGTTCTGCTGTTAACTGAAAGGTTAGTGGTTTGAAACCACCCAGACACTGAGTGCTGTCTGTTCTCACTCCAACCGCCAGCCCCGATGAAGGGCTTTTGCCTGAAACATCGATTTGTGAGATCCTTTATGCACGCCCGGACTCTCAGCCGCACTGCACGCTGCCCTCGAAGCGGCTGCAGAGGGGAACGAAACTGTCACACACCTCCTTCTGGAATGTGCCTATGCAGAAGAAGTCTGGAGAGGAATGCAGTGGTGTTTGTCGAGGTTCGTCCTAAGTAGCGCCATGATGTGGGACTCCGTGCTGTATGCACACCGAGATGAACATCAACTGTGCCTGGATGATCATCAACTCGGTGAAAGGCACTCTCTGGGTGGTCGGAAACCTGTTGATCTTTCAGCTGAAGGAGTTGACCCTGACTGAGTGTTGCAGACTGGCACATTCCAAGGTCCAGGACCACGTGTTGAGGGACGCGTTGAAGCTTGGGGCAGCTGCCGCCAAGGCGCGGTGGGGAAAGACCACCGTGTAACAGCTGCCTGCCTAAGCTCAAGGGGTCTGACGCAGTGAGGGGGCTCCGCTGACACTCCTGCTAAATATGTGGATTGTAATTGTAGAGACCGGTATATATGAATGAGTACTCTGTCTCTGTATGCCAAGGAATGGAATGTTTACGTATGTATGGCATGACCAATTGTACAGATCATCAAAATATTTTATGAATAAAGTACATTTTTAAAATTAAAAAAAATCTATTTTCCTACTCTTCGGGTGCTGCCTGACCTAGTGTGCTTTGATTTCCAGCATCTGCAGACCTCGCTTTTGCCTTATACACTTAATGGTAAGGTCCTGGGGAGAGTTGCTGAACAAAGAGACTTTGGAGTGCAGGTTCGTGGTTCCTTGAAAGTGGAATCACAGGTAGATAGGATGGACCAGTTGGTCGTAAGGTCTATGTGCTGTATATCTCAATGACTCTATGGCTCCCTCATCTACTTAATAAGTTCCCAAATTTGGACCAGACAGTAAGGGGCAGAATTTGAGGGAGATCACAATCTCCGCTGGGGGCAGGAAAAGTCAGGATTAATGCCTGTGGAATGTTGGAAGAATGCTGGCGGTGTTTGCTTTTCACACGGTCTTTTTGGCTATAATGCACGCTCGAGAACATGTAAATAGTCCACAAGCACGCCCAGTCTTCCAACATCTCCACGCATTTTACCCACACAGGCAACAATGAGCGAACTTATAATGCACTCCGGAGATGGGGCTCTAAGATGGGGCTCACACGCTATTTGCTGAACTTATTGTTGATCTAAACTGCAGCATTATTGTAGGACCACAAATGTACTTGACAAAGGAAATCACTGGCTTCGTTCGGCATCGGAATCTTGCACGTATACTGCATAACGTAAAACATTCGTGCCCGTGATTTGGGACCAGCGGTGAGCACGGACTGAATTAACTAAAACAAAGAACTGCGGATGCAGGAAATCTGCAGTAAACGAAAATAAAACATAAAAATTGCTGGAGAAAGTTGGCAGGTCTGGCAGCAACTATGGAGAGAGAAATTAAGTTAACATTTCGAGTCCAGTGACCATTCTTCAGAACAGACGAAGGGTCACTGAACTCGGAACATTAACTCTTGTTTCTCTCTGCCCAGATGCTACCAGATCTCCTGAGTTTCTCCAGCACTTTCTGTTTCTGTATCAGGGAAGGAATGTTTTTTGTGACATGGAGAGGGAAGGTGGTTGTGAAGTGGGTGCCGTGGATTTGAAGAAAGTCTTGCATTTTAATTAACCCATTGGCAAAATGTAGGGGAATTTTAAAATATATACATTTGAATGGGAAGACGATACTTCGATGTGCTTTTTTTTAAAAATAGGAGAAGTGCTGTGCTGAAGTACTTTTGAAAAAAAACTTATGGGATTTGGACTCAAGGACGGAAATGTGAAGTAACTGGGTGTGGTGGGGCTCACTAATTCATTGAGCTTCGAGGGAATTTCGATGTGTACTGTGTTAACTGCGGATAAGAAACTTTCTGTTCACCGAAGAGCAAACCCGTTAAATTGCCAAGTGCGAAACTCTTGTCCAAACTACTGTACTAAAAATTGCAGAGCTTTCTAGAAGCGGCATGTCCCGCAGAGTCTGCATTGTGTTAAATTTTTGTTTACTCTCAATCCAAAGTCCAGCCTTTTCCCAGGTTCAGGTGACTGGATGGTCATGTCCAGCGGCTTCAACTTCGAAAGGGAGGTGTTCGAGCTGGGCACAGCAGCAGCTCCTCTCGTAGCCCAGGGGAAGAGAAGTAAAAGCAAGGAATGGTTGAGAGTGAAGGGAGGAGGAGGGTGTGTATGTGTGTGTTTGAGCAAACCCCGGAGGAGGTTGAAGCTGATGGGTCCTCAAACATCACCCGATCTCTGATCGCCAAGGAGATCAGTGCGTGCTCCCTCCTCCCATCTCAGACTTTATAAAGGGAGAGGGGTTCTGCGAGGTAACTGGCGGTCAGAAGGCGGGGTGGGGGGCAGGAGCTGAGCTGGTGCAGCTCCAGCTGCTGAAGGGTCCCCGGGAGCACAGGCGCAGACAGAGGCGGGGGAGAGCCGAGGGGAGCGCTGTCAGTTCCCCGGGTGGTGCTGAAAGGGAACGCCAGCCCTCCAGCCATGGGGGCGCTGTCGCTGGCTCTGCTCCTGCTCTCCTTGGCCGCGCTCTCGCGCCAGCGCGAGCCGAGCGCCGCAGCCTCTTACCTGAGCGACGGCCGTTACTGCGCGGAGGCGCGCGGCGCGGGTTACGCGCGGATCTCCGACGGGACGTTGCTGCTGCGGCTGCAGGAGGAGGAGGAGCGGGAGGCCGGCCGTCCCCCCGGCTGCTCCGTCAGCGCCGAGCCGCGGGCCGTCAGCTCCTTCATGCGCGAGTGTGAGCTCCGCGCCGCCCCCCTGCCGCCCGGCACCGAGCTGAGAGACACCTGGAGCCGCCAGAGGAGCCGGTGCCAGGCGGGCCCCGAACACACCCCCCTCCGCAGGAGCAAGAGGGGCTTCACCTACCCGGGGACCCTGTGGTGCGGAGCCGGCAACAACGCCGACAGCTACGATCACCTGGGTAACTGGAGCCCGCGGCTGGCGCTGGATTAGGGGATGGGGGTAATAATAAAAAAAGGGTCCATCGCCCCCTCCCGGTCCCGATTACAGGGAGAAACAGAAAGCAATTGGCGCCGATGATCAGTGAGCTAGTACGGGCACGAAGGGCTGAGTGGCCCCCCATCCTCATCCCCATCCTTACTCCCCCTCCTCTTTCTCCTCCTCTCTCCCCCCGTTATCCCTCCTCATCCTCCCCATCCCCACTCCTCTCTCTCTCTCTCTCTCTCCCCCCCCCCCCCCCCCGTTATCCCTCCTCCTTGCCCTCCCCTCTATCTGTACACTGTTGTAATTGTATTTGATTATTTTTTCTTGTTTCCCCCCCAATTCCCAAATCCAGGTGAGTTCGCAGAGACGGATAAATGCTGCCGGGAGCATGACCACTGCGAACATGTCATCCACCCTTTTGCCTATTCCTACGGCCACAGGAACTTAAGGCTGTACACCCTCAGCCACTGTGACTGCGACACCGAGTAGGTGACACCTGTCTGGGGCCCCTGCTGAGTCTGTTCACTCAGGAATTGGAAGTGTGTGTGGTTTGGGATAAGTGTTTGGACAGGGGAAGTAAGTAGATATGCCAGGAAGTGCTCCCTCTTGACCAGAAGTTTTGGCAAATAACAGGAAAGCCAGGGACTCCAGAATATTGGATGTTTTCTGCATTGAAATGCTACATTTAGTTGCTGTAAATCTTAGGATTTGGAGAATACTGAAAATACTAGTTTCAGGAACAATTTAAAAGGGCTAATGTAAGCAGAAATTAAAATGTAAAGATGAAGTGACATCTTTTTTCTACACTCACTCTTTCCCTTGCACTCTCCTTGTTCCTCCTCACAGGTTAAAGAGGTGTTTAAGAAAAGTTAACGACACATCCTCCATGGTTGTGGGACAGGCATTCTTCAATGTGTTAGAGGTCCCCTGCTTTGACCTAGCCTTTAAGGAGCAGTGTGTTGAACGATATTGGTACGGCTGGTAAGTTTGCTTTTAACAATCACAATGTTGTAAACCAAGCAACAAACAGACTGAGCAGTGGAAACAGCAGACACTCAGCTCTTTCCATTTTATGATTTATCACAACCTCTACAGTTTCACCATCATGGGCTATCAATTCAAATAATGTATGTATTAATGAGCCATATGCAAATTTATCACACACAACCCTTGATTTTCCAAGTACCTTTATTTTATAAAGAGTAATGGACCGAGTTAAGATTTCCACTGCACCACACTTGTTTTGGGATCATAATCCTCTACTTTCTAAATAATCTGATGGGTTAATGCAGGTATTATTTTTCCTTTCACCAATGTAAATCTGTTTGTTTGTTTTAAATTACAAATAGACATGAAGGTATAAGTGTAATCTTAGCCTTGGTCCTCATGGACAAGCAGCCCCTGGGTGGCATTATCCAAAAGCACAGCGTTCATTTTTATATGTATGCTAACAAAAGCCAGCTGTCCCTCACCATTACCTCTCCTGAATCCTCCACTTGCCAAGTTATTAGACTGCTCAGTGCTGGCTGAGTGACAGTTTCCTCCAAATGTCCTCCTTTTAGTCTCTACTTCTAATTCCATTCCCTAGCTACTAATCCCGTTCTTCTCCCTGGTAACTGTGAAACTAAACCAAACACTTTACAACCTTCGTGTGATAACTGCTAAATGAGCATCTGATAATCACGAAGACCATTTCTAATGAAAATCTTTCTTTCCATCCCTGTAACATTGTCAGATTTTGCTCATATCTGAGCTCATGTGAAACTTTTATTTATGCATCTATAGTCTTCAGACTTGAAAACTCCAATGCAATTCTGGCCTGTCTCCACATTGTACCCATAAACTTGACCACATCCAAACCTCTGCTACTTGTGTCCTAACTCTCACAAAATCCTTTTGCTTATTATGCTTGTGATGACTGAGACACATTAAATAAAGGTATTACTTGACCAGTAATCAAAGTAAAATCTCATCTTTGTTTTCAAATCACTCCACAGCCTTGTCCTCTTTACACACCTCTTGTTTACAATCTGCTGCAATATCTATGATCATTTAATTTTGGTCTTGTGCATCCATTGATGGCACTGATCCCTAAACTCAAACTTCTGCCCACACCTCTCTACTTATTTACTGTACATTCATCCTTTAGCATACTCTTTAAACTAAACACTAAGCTTTTTGCCTTCTTACCTATAATTCCTGTAGTGGCTGAGTCTCCTATGAACTGAAACAGTTTCAGATGTCTTATATTTGTATAGCACTTCTAACATAAATTGTTGTTATTATTGTGCATACTCTTTCTTGTGCTTCATAACTAGACAATGACTTCTATGGTTATATACCAAACCCAACCCAATTACACAGAATTAGGCTTTGAGCATTTTGAAAATGACATTTTGTAGATAGTTAATGCTTTCATATTTTCAGTGCCCATTTTAAATAGTTAATTCACATTTAAACAAACTTGTAGTGGTTATTTTTGAAAAGAAACTAGTGTAGAACTTTTATTTCTAAATTCCCTTTCTGTTGACCAAACCATAACCACAACTGGTTCATTCAGTTCATGTCAGTTAATATGGTACTACATTATTTCAGGAATCAGTTAAAGTATCAATCCAGATTTGTGGCTGTAAGGGAAAGATTACACTTATTTTATAGTCCAGAAAATTTTCTTTAGCCAACAGTTTTCATGTGTCTGTGGTTTGGACACTGGTAAAACTATAAACTGTGGGACAATAGTGTGGAATCCTTCAGGGTTTAAGAGGTTTCAATTATTTCTGTTCATATCTAAAAGGTGTAAGAAGTATGATCATGTTCTGATCGCTGTACCCAGGGAGTCTGGGCTTTATGATTATGGAGGAGAATTGATTGATCTTACAGAGACGCAGAATCCAGCTTCAGACAGCTCAACATCATTTTCATCGATAAGCAACATCCAATCTTTTACAGCAGCTCCAGAAACCTCTAAACCAGGAGCTACATGGCAACAGTCAACACTTGGCCAAACGTTTCATGCGGCGGAAGATGTCCTCAAAGTCATGGTTTCTGTCACTCCAAGTTCTGCCCCTAGTACTGTACCTAGCCCTGTGAGCAACACTGAGAACAAGACCCATGTTACACTGGACAAAGCCAAGAAAAAGAAAGGAAGGAAAAGCAATAAGAGAAGAAAGGGGAAAGGGAGGAAGAAAAATCACAAAGCGAAACTCTATTCCAAAACCACTGAGGCAACTAATGTATTGCCAATTCTTGAAAAGAAAGTTCCGAACAAGGAGAACTATTTCACTGAGATAGAGAAGATTAGAAATAATGAATTTAACCATCTTTTTGACAATTCTCTGGATTTAGGGATAAAGGAAAATGCGTTTAATGATGTTATGAATGATGAATCTTACAGAGTGGACAGCTTCACACAGGTGTATCAGATGCCTTCTGTGGCTGCAACCAAACCTATTCGTAGATTTCAAAGTTATGGAGATGAAAGTTTTATACCTCTTGCATTTACACAAGTTCCTAATTCTGAATTCTATAGTGAGGGTGTGACTGTCAAATTACCGCTTAAGTTACAGGATGCACATCAGCTCCATAGAGAAGAAGCATTTACACAACCACCTACAAAACCCAGTCATGATTCCCACTTCAACAAACAAATTTCTGTTTTAACAGTGCTTATGCCTGGACAACATAGAGCCGAGGTGTCTACTCCACTAACTGTTCAGGAAAAGCTTAAAGTGGCTACAAACGTTAAGCTGAAAGCAAACCAATCAGCTCCTCCCTCAGAAAGAAAAAACAAAAAGCCACGACGTAAAAGGAAGGGCCGAAGGAGGAAGCATAAAAAATCTAAGGAAAGCAAGCTGATTTTACCAACAGCTTCTAGCAAGACTAGTCATGATATACTCATTAACTAGGAATGCATATTAAAGTGTGTCATGCATATAGCTGTCAAATGACAATTCATAAAAACTTTGTGACCACAGAAAATGTCTGACTATACAATGTAATTGTGAGAAAGTTAGCTTCCTGAAATAGACTCAGTGTATATATTGAAGTTTCTTATTGTTCAGAATTGGTTCATCTGTTGGACCATGATTTGTATCAATGGACCCAAATACACCATAGAAAAAAAACCTTTTATAGTTTAATAAATCTAATATCTTTCAGACATAATTAATTCAGTATGTTTTCTCTACTCAATGCAGGTTTGAATGTATTCAACTATTGAATCCTATTCAGCTGGGTTCAACTCGCCTCTTCAAATAATTTCAACAAATTACAGAATTGTACTGTAATGGTGAAATGACTCATTTACAAATGAATGATAGTGATTTACTTGAAATGTCAATATGTGGTGAATTGACCCAATTGAGAATTGTAACTTCCGGTCAAGTTCAGATATAAAACCTAGTATTGGTGATTGTCTCTTGCAGTGCACATTTTGTCTTTCAATTTATGAAAACTGTTTACAATTTTCTAGTTTCTGAGGTCAACTATCAAAGGGAAAGATCCCTTTATGATTTAGTGATGTTTAATATTTTTATTCATTATCTTTATGAGCAGTGTAGACTAGGAACTACAAGTGATTCTATACTTTAATATGTTCAGAAGTATTCAGAATTGTGGCTAAACTTTTACTAAATTTATAAATATAACAATATGATATATAATTCTTTGAATTTTTATGCCATACCATTTTCAATGATATGACTGCTACCTTGAGTGTCATTGGGATAAGGAGGAAAATGTTAGGAGGGGGATCTCATTTTAGACTGTCTAAAAATTGATGAGTGAAGCATGGATGTGAACGTTAGGTGTATTTTAGTTGAGATGTTTAACCATGGTTCTATCTGCTGTCTGAGGTGGGAATAAAATAGTGTGTGGAACTATTTTTAAGGGATATTAAGCCCTGCGTCCTGGCCAAATATCTATCCCTCAAGCAACATCACAAAAACAGTTGTACAGCAAAGAAACAGACCCTACACTCTAACCTGTCTACACGTAAGACAAGTTTTCCCAAACTTTAGTCTCATTTGCCTGCATTTGGTCCATATTCCTCTCATCATTTTCTGCTCATATACCCATCCAGATGCCTTTTAAATGTTGAAATTGTACTAGCCTCTACCACTTCCTCTGGCAGCTCATTTCATGCATGCAATATCCTCTCTGTAAAAAAAAGTTTCCCTTTAGGTCCCTTTTAACTCTTTCCTCTCTTACCTTAATCCTATGCCCTTTTTATTTGTGCGCTCCTCTGCCCTTGGTAAAAGACCTTGGCTATTTACCTTATCTACACCCTCATGATTTTATAAACCTATTTAAGGTCAACCCTCAGCCTCCAACATTCCAAGAGAAAAAATGTTTCAGCCTATCCAGCCTCACCCTTTAGTTCAAACCCTCCAACCCCAGCAAGATTTTGCTTTCTTTCTCCTTGCTGATAATAGGTGCTTGCTGTGTGGCTGATGTGTTTACTGCACTACAACAGCAACTCTGAAGTGCCTTTGAGTTGTTCGGAGGTCATGAAAGATGCTTTATAAATGCAATTCTACATTTTTCTTTAAGAGGAGAAAAGGAGATTCTAATAAAAAAATGGACCAAAATGCGTTAACACTTCGACAAAGAATGGTCAATAGGCCTTTACGACTGTCTCATTATTCTTCTGCAATGGAAGCATAACATTTCAAATGTCACATTTAGCTATCTTGTCGGCACATCTAGCCCTGCTGTGATAGGTACAAATAACACCCGGCAGTCAGACACAAAAGAGTAAGCCTTCCTTTTACTCTGATCAAACCCAGAAATTTTGACTTAACTGTTTAATTGTGTATGCACTGTCCTCTGCTTCATCACACGTTAGAGTTTACTCAAAATTAAAGCCACCTAACTTTCATCTGCATGCTGCTAAACACTAGTTAAGACCTTGGATAAAACAGAATAATTGTGAAAGGGTACAAACATGAATTCAGAATATTTTAAGAGAATGTGCCAAAGTATTATGTAAGAGAAATGAAATCCTCTTATGGTTTTCACAAGTTTCCACAATTAAGTACTAAAAAATGGTTTAATAACATTAACAGTAAAATGGCTAAATATTGAACATTCTCGGTCAAAATAGTATCACTTTCTCAGGCTATTTTCCAGAAACAGTGTGCCCTCTAATATTGAATGGTTTAGTGCCTGCAGTAATGACATTTGGATATGTGCTGTACTTCTTTGAAGACCTGAACAACCTATCAACTTGATCTGGAATTGAGCATTAAGTTAGTTTAGCCCAAAACAGTAATAATTAAAAGTAAAGTTGTCTGAAGAAAAACTATTTTAAACCACTTGCCGTGTTCCGATGAGTAGATAAATGCTGAAAAACTGTCACTGAGTTTTTGAACAGAAGACTGTGTAAAATGGTTCTTTATGTGCTGGATTTTGCAGTTAGACCCCAGTAGCTTGATATGGTTTGACAAAAAAGAATAATCTTAATTCCAACCTTTGAGTATTTATTCTCATGACAGTATTATAACAGACTTTCATAGTTCTGTTAAGTGGGAAACAAGTTCCGAATTGTTACCTTGAAGTAAAAGTAAGGTTTTTTCAAGATTCATAAATCTTTTAAAATCAATTTATTCCAAAAGATAAAAGGAACAAAGGATTAAAATTATTACAAAAAACATACCAACACTGTTGGAATGTTAGCAGTTTACATGTCCTTACTGAACAAATATTTTTAATTGATCGCTAAATATATTCCAAGAAACATTTTTTAAAATACTCTTTTTTAAAAAGTCTGCTCCATAGAAAATCAAGACACTGACCATGTGCTGCTGTGAGAAAGACAGCAATGCATGGTTCATTAGTAATAGGAAGTGAGATTCATTCAAGCCCAATGTTTTTGAATATCAACAACAAAATAATTAGGCTCCTGTTTAACAAAATCTGCCTCAGGTCTTTTATTTTCTCCTGTGCTTGCTTGTCTGCAGACTATACCCAATAAGAGGTTCAAAAGCAGTGAATATCATACAACGATATAGGAGACCATTCTGCCCCTCAACCCTCCTCCACCACTCAAAATCATTCCTGCCATCCCCAATAACTTTTCACCCTCATGCTAATCAATAAGCTATCTAATGCTGTCTTAAAAATATTCAGGCTCTGCTTCCACCACATTTTGAGGAAGATAGTTCCAAATAAAAAAAAACTCATCTGTCTTAAATGGATAACTCCTTGTCTTTAAGTAGTTATAGATTCCTCAACAAGAGACATCTTTTCCACATTCACTCTGTGAAAATACCTCTGGATCTTAATCGTCTCTCTAATGTGGTTGCGTTCAGAACTATGGGAATTTGCTAATATTTGATGATGATGATACCGGTCAGTGACTGCAACAACACACTATCTCTCTTCCATCTATTCATGTGCATCCACAAGACCATAAATTTTGTCTTGCGTATTGATTCTTAACTCTTCCCCAGCCATGGACTGAATTAGAATGTTTGGGAACAATTTTAACTTGTTAAAATCATCCCTCTTAAGGGCAATATTACAGCTTATTGAGGCCTACAAACAGATAGACACACTCGCTGTTTCAAGCATGGTTCTTTAGCAGAGTCATAGATTCATACCGCATAGAAACAGACCCTGTGAGCCAACCTGCCGACCATCATCCTAAAATAAACTAGTCTCAACTGCCTGCAGTTGGCTCATATCTCTCTAAACATTTCTTATTCATATACTTAGCAAAATGTCTTTTAAATGTTACAATTATGCCTGTATCCACCACTTCCTTGAAATTCATTCCAAACACTTAACTATTCTCAAAAAAAGTTACCCCTCATGAATTCTTTAAATCTTTCTCCTCTCACCTTAAAAATGTCTCCTAATCTTGAAATCCCCCTCTCAAAACTGCAAATTCCTACTGAAAGCCTGCAGCTTTCTACAAAACCCAAGATTAAATTGCTCCATCTACTTCAGAAGGATAGCCTGTAAATCAATGTAATCAACTGACTTGGACATCATAATTCTGGGACAATGCAGGCTTTCAATCGAAAAATCTTTCCTCGTCATCATTGCAGAACTGCCAATTAAATTCATTTGCTAATACTATTGAGCATTCACTTGCTTTTGGATGTTCTAATGGGATGGTTTGGAATCTCTCACTTTTCATGTATATTTCTCCTGAGAAGGGAAGTTAATATATTTGTTGACCTTGGTTGCCCAATACAGACAATATATGCGCTTAAGCAGCTTCAAATTTAACATTGTCTAGCTTAACTAACAGTGTCTATCTGATAGTGTACTCTTGTAGTGAAACTGGAAGCTCTTTTGGGTGTTTTAAAATGCATAAAGGTGGATAAATCTCTAGGACCTGATAAGGTATACCCTAGAACTCTGTGGGAAGCAAGGGAAGTGATTGCTTGGCCCCTTGCAGAGATATTTGGGTCATCGATAGCCACAGGTGAGGTGCCAGAAGACTGGAAGTTGGCTAACGTGGTGCCACTATTTAAGAAAGGTGGTAAGGAAAAGAAAAAAAAAACTATAGACTGGTGAGCTTATTAGCGGTGATTGGCAAGCTATTGAGGAATCCTGAGGGACAGGATGTACATGTATTTGGTAAGGTGAGTGATTAGGGATAGTCAACATGGCTTTGTGCGTGGGAACTCATGTCTCACTAACTTGATTGAGTTTTTTGAAGTAACAGAGGTTGATGAGGGCAGAAAGGTGGACGTGATCTATATGGACTTCAGTAAAGCGTTCAGCAAGGTTCCTCATGGTAGACTGGTTAGCAAGATCAAATCACACAATATAGGACAAACTAGCCCTTTGAAAACAACTGGCTCGAAGGTAGAAGACAGAGGGTGGTGGTGGAGGATTGCTTTTCAGACTGGAGGCCTGTGACCTCATTTTTATAAATGATTTGGATGTGAACATAGGAGGTATGGTTAGTAAGTTTGCAGCTGACATCAAAATTGGAGGTGTAGTGGACAGTGAAGGAAGTTACCTCAGAGTACAATGGGATCTTGATCAGATGGGCCAGTGGGCTGAAGAGTGGCAGATGGAGTTTTAATTTAGATAAATGTGAGGTGCTGCATTTTGGAAAGGCAAATCAGAGCAAGACTTATACATTTAATGTTGTAGTTATGATCTGGGGAATGTTGCTGAACAAAGAGATCTTGGAGTGCAGGTTCATAGTTCGTTGAAATTGGAGTCTCAGATAGATAGGCTGGTATTTAGTATGCTTTCCTTTATTGGACAGAGCATTGAGCATAGGAGTTGGGAGGTCATGTTGCGGATGTACAGGAGAATTTTAGGATATTGTGAAACTTGAAAGGGTTCAGAAAAGATTCACAAGGATGTTGTCAGGGCTGGAGGGTTTGAGCTGTAGGGAGAGTCTGAATAGGCTGGGGTTGTTTTTCGTGGAGCATTGGAGGCTGATACAGAGGTTTATAAAATCATTAGGGGCATGGTTAGAGTAAATAGACAAGGTCTATTCTCAGGGTTGGGAGAGTCCAGAACTAGAGGGCATAAGCTTTGGGTGAGAGGGGAAAGATTTAAAAGGGACCTAAGGGGCAAGCTTTTATGTAAAGGGTGGTATGTATATGGAATGAGCTACCAGAGGAAGTGGTGGAGGCTGGTACAGTTACAAATTTAAAAGACATCTGGATGGGTAGATTAATAGGAAGTGTTAATAGGGATACGGGCCAAATGTTGGCAAATGGGACTAGATTAATTTAGGATTGATCGGCATAGATGAGTTGGACGAAAAGGTCTGTTTCTGTGCTGTACATCTCTGACTCATAAGTAGTACGGCCAGGAAACAGCCCCGTTGCACATATTCACAGGATGTATAAAATGCTGGAGTAAGAGGTTACTTGTAACCACCTTAATGCAGCATCAAGATAATGTTTTCATTTTTGCAACTGGCAGAAGTCCATTAAGTTGGCCTCCAGTATTTTAGTACATGGAATAACAACGAAATGCAAAAATTGACTGTAGAGCAGCAATCGCAGGAGTTTCTGGGTGTAATTGAGGACACAGCACAGAGGTTCATCCCAAAGAAAAGAAAGATTCTTGGAGGAGTGTGAAATGTTTGAGACAACCATAGCTGACAAAGGATCACAGAAACAGAGAGAGCCTATAAAGTGGCCAAGAGCACTGGGAAATTAGAAGATTGTGAAGACTATAAAAACAAACAGAGGATAACAAAGAGAGAAATAAGGAATAAGAGAATCAAATATGAAGCTAAGCCAGCCAGTGATATTAGAAATGATAGTAAAAGTTTCTTTCAATACATAAGAAACAAACGAGAAGCAAAACGAGAGATTGGGTTGCTCCAAATTGATGCAAGGTGACTAGTGATGGGAGATAAGGAAATAGCTGAAGAACTTAAGTACTTTGTGTCAGTCTTTACAGTGGAGACAGGAGTAATATCCCAACAATTAAGGAGAATCAAGGGGCAGAGTTGAGTATGGTGGCCATTACAAAGGAGAAAGTACTTGAAAAGCTAGAAGGTCTAAAAATTGATAAATATCCTGGCCCTGATGGGCTACATCCTAGAGTTCTGAGGGAGGCGGCTGAAGAAATAATGGAGGCATTAGTTGTAATTTTTCAATCATCACTGGAGTCAGGGAAAGTCCCAGATGATTGGAAAATCGCTGTTGTAACCCTCTTGTTTAAGAAAGGATCAAGACAAAAGATGGACAATTATAGGCTGATTAGCCTAACTTCTGTTATTGGAAAAATTTTAGAATCCATCGTTAAGGATGAGATTTCTAAATTCATGCAAGTGCACTGTCGAATTAGAAAAAGTCTGCATGGATTTAGTAAGGGGAGGTCGTGCCTGACAAACCTGTTAGAATTATTTGAAGAGGTAACAAGTAGGTTAGACCAGGGAACCCCACTAGATATTATCTACCTAGACTTCCAAAAAGCCTTTGATAAGGTGCCTCATGAGAGGTAGCTGAGTAAGGTGAAAGCACATGGTGTTCGAGGTGACCTGCTGGCATGGATTGAGGATTGGCTGTCTGATAGAAGGCAGAGAATTGGGATAAAAGGTTCTTTTTCAGAATGGCAGCTGGTGACAAGTAGTGTCCCGTAGGGTTCAATGTTGGGGCCGCAGCTGTTCACTTTGTATATAAATGATCTGGATGAAGAGACCAGGGGCATTCTGGTGAAGTTTGCCGATGATACGAAGTTAGGTGGACAGTCAGGTAGTTCGGAGGAGGTGGGGAGCTACAGAAAGATTTAGACAGTTTAGGAGAATGGTCCGAGAAATGGCTGATGAAATTCAATGTGAGCAAATGTGAGGTCTTGCACTTTGGATAAAAGAACACAGGCATGGACTATTTTCTAACTGGTGAGAAAATTCATAAAGCCAAACTACAAAGGGATCGGGAGTGCTAGTACAGGATTCTCTAAAGGTTGACTTGGAGGTTGAGTCCATGGTTAAGAAAGCAAATGTAATGTTGTCATTTATCTCAAGAGAGTTGGAATGTAAAAGCAGTGATGTGCTACTGAGACTTTATACAGCTCTGGTTAGGCACCATTTAGAATACTATGTCCAATTTTGGGCCCCACAACCCAAGAAGGACATACTAGCACTGGAGTGTGTCCAGTAGAGATTCACAGAGATGATCCCTGGAATGGTAGGCCTAACATATGATGAATGGCTGAGGATCCTGGGATTGTATTCATTAGAGTTTACAAGGTTGAGGGGAGATCTAATAGAAACTTACAAGATTATGCATGGCTTTGAAAGCGTGGATGCTGGGAACTTGTTTCTGTTGGGCGGAGACTAGGACCCGCAGACACAGCCTTAGAATTAGAGGGGGTCAATTTAGAATGGAAAGGAGGAGACATTTCTTCAGCCTGAGTGGTGGAGCTATGGAATTCCCTGCCACGAAGCTCAATGGAGGCATGGGCGTTAAATGTCTTCAAGGCAGTGCTTGATAAATGCTTATTCTTGCAAGGAATTAAGGGATACAAGGAGGATGCAGGTAAGTGGTGTTGAAATGTCCAGCCATGATTGAATGGCAGAGTGGACTTGGTGGGCCTAATGGCCTTACTTCCACTCCTATGTCTTATAATCTGATTGTTAATACAAAGCATAGCATGTTGACAATGTCAGAAGGACAAATACATATTTAGCAATGAAAATGCATGCTAACAAACTAAATTCAGGTTGCTTTTACAAATTTAAATGTGTGTATCACTTTAAAGGTTAGATGTAAACATTATTACAGTTGATTCGTTTCAATTGTACAACCATCAAATTGTTTCTCCCACCCTTCGGTTCTGATATTATCTTGAAATAAGTAAAACATTTCATGAGATGTAAAGTAACAAATAGTAGTAATTGCAACATTTAAAATAAACTGTTATAGTTACCCAATACTAAAACAATGTTTAGGAAAATATTAAACTCAAACTGAATAAGATTCAGAGTGGATGCTGGGAACAGGATCCAGAGTAATTGCATGGATTAGATGTATGTAACAGGAAGCATCAAGATTTTCTCATACTCTTACTTGAGAGTTGTTAAGATTCAGTATATTTTCATTAGTTGTTTATGCTAGCATTAAAATATTCAGCTATGCATTCTCACAGAAACTGGCAATATAAAACATTTGTGGTAGATCAGAAACAGCTGATTTATTTTGTTGCAACATTAAAATAATTCTGTGGAAGGATTCTTCTGTGAGAAGTAGTATAAACTATGAATAAGTACCCATCAAATTAATCAATAAATTCAAATCTACAAGAGCAAGTTGCATACTTTTAACATATTTGACATTCTATTTTGACATCTACATTGCAAAGTATTAATCTACAATTACAAGTTAAATGTAACAGAAAGATGTGAATAATAAACTTACCCCTTTCCAACAAAAGGAAGCTTTCATTTGCATCACTTTCTAAGAACTGTTCCTCCAGTAGACTGCGGTCAATTAATATAGCGTCCAGTGAAATGAGAAATGGGCTTTTCCTCATATTTTTATGGATTACAGGATAGTAAAAAAGTGTTGTGTGCAATCCTTCAATTTTTCACTACAATATAACTGCTGTCTTTTTTTAATAGTCAAATCTGACATGCTTAAAATCCAAAATTGACATTTTACTGCAGATAAAATTAAAATGATTCGAGAGAGAGGTGGTGTGAATTGTTATGAATTTTACTTAAAATGAGGCCTGGGCATCAAAATAGCTCTGCTCTCTCATCTGGAAAAGTGGACTATGTACATTGCTAATGTCTTGCTTAAAACGACATGTATGTATGTATGTAATTTTTAATTGATAGGTTGCCCACATCACCTATTGCATGACAATTTCCACAAGTAGCACTCTTGTCGAAGACAGAAGTTCCACTCAAGACACAATCCACATTTTCTTATTGAGATTAAAGTGACAATGCTGAGGAAACATTGCACAGTTGGAAATGCTGCCTTTCTGTGGAGTTATTAAACAAACAAGCCACCTGCCCTCTCCTGTTGACATAACAGATCCCATGGCACTGTTTAGTAGTTTTCGTTGGAGTTCTAATCACTATATTAATTTAAGACTGCCAAAGCATTTTGACATTTTTTTAAAAAAAGGAATCCAATCATCCCTTGGTGACTGCAAATCTCAGTAGTTTGCAATTACTTTTTCAAAGTGTTAATGGCAACCTAACAAAAACTGATTCAAGACAGAAGAACTGAGAATTGTTACAAATTTTACTTAAATGAGGCCAGGGCATCAAAATAGTAGTGCTCTTTCCTCATCTGGAAAAATGGACTAGTCTGTACATTGCTAGTCTCTTGCGTAAAGTGACATATATGCAATTATCAATTGATAGCTTCAGCCTCACATTCATAATTAATTCCTTACATTTTCCACTATGCAAGATGGGTGGTGAAAACAATACTGTCTGTTGATCTACTTTTGTCGGACAGTTTTTTGGGTAACTGTGTTCAGTTACTACTGAGGTGGTTTATACCCTACATTTTGTAGTGATTGAGAAATCAGCCTAAACAAGTTTTGCATCCATATCTTCTCAGTGTCTGTTTCTCAAAACTCATCCCTCTTTGGAATCTGATAAAAACAAAATACCTGTTCATAGCAAGCTAATGTTTCTGCACAACTTGCTCAAATGATTTAGAGTGCAGATTGTTCTCATATTAACTCAAGTAATTCTGCTGGACTCACCATTCAACAAGCACATTATAATTAGGTTCAACCCTGTCCTTCCATGTCCTACTATTTCATTTCAAATAGTAATTAAAACTGATCAGATCTGGTTCTCCACTCCACCCTTCCTCCGGCACTCAGGCAAACTCTAATACTTAATCACCAAACACTGTAGGTTTAAACCTAGTGCTTTCTTGCGTAGTGTTACTAACTTGACATTTAATAAAATCCAAAGTGCTTCTTAAGCATGTGTGTTAATCAATTTATTGTATAGATGTTGTGCAGCAAAATACACCTTTAAACCATATTTGAATGGAAATTACTAGTAATTGTGCATAATTAGTACAAAGTACTATATTTATCCAGTGACCAAGATCACTCAGGTTGATGTCTATAAGACCATAAGACAAAGCAGAAGTTAGGCCATTCAGCCCATTGAGTTTGTTCTGCCATTCATTCATGGCTGATAGGTTCTGGATTGTCAAGGGTTACTGGGAGAATGGTGATGAGAAACCTATCTATCTCAGTCTTAAATACATTCAGTGACCTGGCCTCCACAGCCTTCTGTGGCAGTGAATTCCATAGATCAGGTTGCTATTCCTTGGGAGTGAGAAATCAGAGTAACTTGTTAACATTTAATTAACCTCCCAAGAACTAATTCTGGAACTAGGATGGGATTGGATTAAACTGGGATTCTCAAAGGATATTAACAGGAAAATAACAGGCAAGCATGAGAAGACTAATGTATAATAGGCACTGAGATGACATATTGCATACGCACCTGTGCAGTGTACCTCAGTTAGACATGGACATTATAAATTTGGGCAAATCTGAAAAGAACAGATTAAAAAAGAGATAATATCAATTATATAGAGTCATAGAGACATACAGCATGGAAACAGGCCCTTCAGTCCAACTTGTCTGTGCCGACCAGATATCCTAAATTAATCTAGTCCCATTTGCCAGCATTTGACCCATAGCCCTCCAAACCCCTCCTATTCATATACCCATCTAGATGCCTTTTAAATGGTGTGTGATTTTTATCTTTTTCCACCCCAGTCCAACACCATCTTCTCCAGGTCATCTCTCCTGCCCTCCCTTCCCTACTTAATTAACAAATCTCTTTGCTTTCCATTGACATGATCCAAGCACATCCTGAATTTGCCCCCAATTTCATAAAACTTACTGCTTTATCTCAATTGATCATTAATACAAATTCCCAAACAAGCAAACCAGAAAAGATGAAGTGACAGTTTTTTTAAATAAAATGAAGAGAATGGAATTAAATGAAGCACACTGCAATTTAATCTTGTGCTAAGTTTCTGTAACAGGGCATTTAACAGTGTATGTTAGTAAGTTTTGTCCTTGCAATTTACAACTTTTATTCCCATAGAATTGACAATGTCACAGCATGGAAATCTGGACATCTGAGACCTGTGGGAATAAAGGCAAGCAACATCCTTAACTTAATTATAGGGTTGTGAAATTAACAGTTCAGGGATTGAAAGGCAATGAAAATTACACAGGTTCAAATTCAACAACATATCTGGTACAGAGAACGAAATAAAGGGAAGCAAAATGTTTGAGACAGAAAAATAAATAGGAAAGCTAAACAATGCTTAATAATTTGAAGATTTCAATAAAATAAAAAAGAATTGAGTGTCTACATATTGGTAATAGTTAATTTTCATGAGAAATATTGATTGATAATAATTAACACAAAATTGTTAAAATATTTAAACTGAAATGAACAAGACTAACTTTGTAATGAGTTGTATTTGCATATGTGAGAGTACAGTAAGTTCACATTATTCCATCTTAAATTAGCCAGACTGAGATCCTGTTCTCAAAATGCCAAAAGCACAGCTGCTCAAATCATAACTTTTGGTTATTTAAACTTAACCAGAAATCTGCACCTAGCTATACCATTTGTACATAATTAAAGCCATTAATAAATGGGACAAAGGACATATGTGCATGTGTGTCAGAGAGAAGGTGGGGAGAGAGAGAGGGAGAGAGAGAGGAAATGTGGGAAGATGATTAGTAAAAGCATGTATTTTTCTTTTGGGCATACAAGTTTGGAGAAAAGAAATACTGATTCTCTTGAATGACGTTCTGAACTAATGAAAACATTCACTTTAAGCCACTTAAAATTTAAAATGATAACGATTTGTACTTGGAAACAGAGAGAGCTTGGAACATACATTTTGAAATATTAAACTGATTCATTTACACTGGCAAATATTTAATTACACTGGCTAAAATCAACTTACTTCTATAGGAATTCAGTCATTAAAATATTGAAACAGGAATTTCTTGGTGTATTTGCTTTATTCATGGAAAGATACAGACATCAAGAATGGAAAGCATGATAATATGGTTTAAATTTTCCCATGTTGCAAATACAACTTAACACTCATTTATGAAACCATAAAACTTTAAATTATTGAAATAGAGTGCAAGGAGAACCCCATTATTATCTATATATTTTCCACCAGAAGTAAATCAGTGGGAAAAGGCATTCTCACCAAAAAAGAACTAAAGTAAATTTAAAATACTAGCAGTTATATATAGGTTTAAATATTTTTTCAGTGTAAAATGGAACAGAATAACATTATATTTCAAAGCATAATACAGTTCCCAGTGTGCATAAAACTGCCTTCAGTGCACAGCCCAAGCTCACTCACATTCATCCTAATTACAACTCGTAATTCAGCTGCTTTTGCAGGTCAGTTAACTGTGCCATAGCAATTTACTGAAATTGCATATAGCTACATTTGTACCGACTTGTTGCAACTACAAAATGCACATTTCATTAAGGTTCACAGTACTTTTATTCAGAACACGAGTTTAATATACTTCAGCTAACTAGGTAAAGATTGTATTGAAAATATCTAGTCTCCTCTTCAAAGCAATACCTTCCAAGATATTGTGGAAAATTATTTTGCAATGAAACAATGATTAAATACAAAAAGCTCTCATGGACTTTTCTGTTCTGAAGTCACTTATCTCAAAATGTTATCGGTTTTTCTCTCTTCATAGATATTGCCATATGTGCTGAGTATTTCCAACATTTTTACTTCAGATTTCCAGCATCCACACTATTTTTTCTTTTAATATATTCTTTCCACCTGATCTAAATTATTCCCTTTTCAAACCAATTCAAACACGTCACTGCGTTTAGATGAGGAATGAACTGGGTTTCAAAAAAGCATTTGCAAGTTCATTCATTTCAGTGTTTGTGCTACTATAAACTAAACAAGTTGTGTTTAGTTATTTTGGTACATAGGTCAAATACTTCCCCATCTGACTTGCTTCATTATTTAGTACAAAAGCTAAGGTGAAACCATACATTTGGACAAAGCACTACATTTTAAATCTTTTGAAGCTTATTGCAATGGCTTAGCACTTATTATTCAGGTATGGCAAAGTCTCAGAAAAGGTGTCAAATTTTAAAAATGAATTACAGACATTGAAGAGGATGATAACAATTCCCATTAAATGCTTTTTCATAAGACACAAAGAAATTTAATACAAACTGGCTACAATCTCAATTAGGATAAATAGCTCAGATAATATAATACTGTGAGTACTCAAAAATCTATTTCATGACAGCCTTCAATTATTTCTGAGCCATGTTTCTGAAAGGATTTTAAGTTGACAAATTTGATAGAAAGGAGTAATTTAAACGTAGATTGGGTGCTATTTTGCCTCAACAATGAAAAATATAGACCACAAAGGTGGAGTTGTACAGATAAGATAAAACGAAGGCATTAAGGTGACTTTACAGATATCAAAAATGGTACATCTATTCATTGCATCATTCCCTCCGAGTGGAATGTGTGGGGCAGTTTTCTGTGACAAGCAGAAGTCACAGGATAAACTATTGAAGGACTAATGTGCAATGTGATTTGGACCACAGCAGTACACCTCTCATTTCAGTACCTGCTGTAGTGAAACAGCATACCCTGTGTATACAGTATGACTATAACCAACTGCTGCAGATCAAATGACATTGCACAATGGCACCCAGCCCAGATGACATGGTACAAAGGTCAACCTAACTTCCATCTGTTAGTACATCATTTGCTGCTGCAAAGAAAAACTGAAAATGGAATAAATCTGCTATCATATATACAATAAATATATACACACATATTAACAAACCATTGGAATTCAGATATTGGTAATTTGATTAAACTTCACACTCAGATTATCTAAATCTCTCATAAGTATCCCTTTATGCTGTCATTCACATACTGAATTACCTTGAAACACAGATGAAGGAGTAAAGCTATTTATGTTTGAATCATTTCACGCTTCAAGTGCCTATTAGGCAACTGAGATATAGCGTTCTGATATAAGTTGAAAAATAACCAGAGTATCAGAAAATGTCTTCAAAACTAAATGCTCTTTTATTTAAAGGGAAAAAAAATCTTATTAAATCAAGTACAATTTAAACTATCTTCTCCCACCAGAACATGCTGGGAATTGGTTTGTTATTTTAAGTTTCACCACAAGCATAATAAAACAAAATCATTTTGCATATGCCCATTTATGTACACCATAATAGTATCTGAAACATTTGTATATGTCAAGCAGGTGATAACCAGTATGCTTGAAAGAGTTATCCATTACTTAACGGTTACAAATGTTCTGAAATTTGAGCGCTCTGTAGAAATTAAAATTAAGCTGACTGTAAACTGGCATTTTTTTTGCACATGTACAAATCCCAGCAGAGTAGATATGCACTCACTGGTTCAGCCATTTGGAATAGTACATAAGCCTACTGGCCTATTCAATCCGGTATTCCAGTGATTTTCCTTAGGTTTCTGAAAGCATCATACTTCCAGTTGTATGGACAATACTGAGTGTCACAGAGATCCTGAAAATAGCCAATGTGTAGCTGAGAAAAGTTGGGTTTGGTTCAGGGAAACACTGAAAATAGCAGACCAGTAAAGTGGGATTAATGTTCAAACGCTGTTCATTTTGTCCTCTACCGATCCATTTCATCTAGCAATGGTGTGGCATCACCTGCGATGGACATCGGGGTGCCTTCAATCATGGGACTAGGTGAAGGCCGAGGTGTCATCTTTGCTTTCTGTTTTCGCCTTTCCTGTTCTTTCTCTTGTAGCCACTGTTCTGCTATCTTACCCCAGTCTACTGCAGTATGAGCAGTTGAAGTCCTAGGTTAAAGAATGATAAAGTGTTAGTGTCTTTGAATTCATGTTTTCATCATGCTAAGTTTTGTCTTAAGTTGCACACCATCCAAAAATGCATGCATTTCAATCTAAATTCCAGACTAATATCTGACATTAGGACATTGCTACGAGTAGACTGCAGATTATCCAGACATTATTCGTTCTCTACCTGAAATTTAGCTTAAAGAATTAACTCCCGTATTTAGGTTACAACATGAATGATTTAATGTTTTATTTTCTATTTTTAAATGCAAGGCAATCCCAGTCTTTGAATTTCAATAGTGGAGACTATGGGGCACATTCTTTTCTAGGTACCTTGAACATATAGTTTGGGATGTCAGCACTGCAGATTGGGAGTCCAGGTGATACCTTTCCAACGTCATTACAAACAGGTTTTGCTGTATACACCCAGTACACTAGCTGGGATGTTGGCAAGCAAAATTTCAACTTTACACCTTTCAACCTTCAAGTTATATAAATACAGAAACATTCCAAAGCTCAAGGCCAATCAGAGCATCCGGCACATTTTAACTTTTTAGATTAACCAATTAGACCACACAATGTGCGTTGTGGATATTTTGAATTAACCTGTTCAGATGTGTTATAGCATACTTCTGGAGCAGGTGGAGCTTGAACCCAGACCTACAGGACCAGAGTTAGGGACATTACCACTGCACCACAAGATACTTCCCCATATCACTGTACCCTTGCCTTCAAACATCCATTTGCCTCAGTGTTTAAATGGCCCAACAATCAATTAAGCACAGCCCTTTTGTAGTAATTTCCAGGTTTTCACCACCCTATTTTTTCTAAAGGAAATGCTTCCAAATTTTGCTCCCCTATGACCTAATTTTAATTTTGGGATTACATATACCTGTTCTCGATTCTCCTTCTAGAGAAAATAATGCTTTCTCATCAATTCTTTCAAATCCTTCTAACATTGTGGACAACTTGATCAGATCACTCCTTAATCTATTATAATCAAAGGGATACAAATTCTTCAAATCTCAGTAATATTTTGGTGATTCTGCATTTCATTCCTTCAATGCCTAATATATTACTTGTAGTGCAGACCTAAATTAAACAGAACTTTAAATGGAGTCTGACAAAAGCTTTATAAAACTGAACTACAGCTGCTTCCTCTTTACATCTTCGTCCCCATAAAAAGAATAACAACATTCCCTGAGCCCTTTTGAATCAGTCAACTTGATATTGATGGTTAGTTTTTAAATTTTTTTACTCAACAGTTCTCATTTTCAAAATATGCTCTGATTTAACTTTCTTGGTTCTAAAATGATTATCTCTCTCTTGTCTACATCGAATTTAATGCCATGATTTTTCCCTCACTAAACCATTCCCTGTCCATAAGATGTTCATTTGGCCCAGACAATCTGTTCCACCATTCAATGAGATCATAGCTGAGCTGATAATTCTAAACTCCACTTTCCTGCCTTATCCCAGTAACCCTCCATTTACTTAATGTTTAAACATACGTTTATCTCAACCTTGAATATACTTAATGACCTAGCATCAACAGTCCTCTTGTGGTAAGGAATTCTTACTACCTGAGAAACAAGTCCTCCTCCTTGCTATCCCACTGCAACTCCCTGCTCACTGAACTTATTGTTCCTCTTAACTTTGTGCCAATTGAATTGAAAGATGAGAGATTTATATACGTTAATATCATTTTTGAACTTTGGACTTCGAAAAAAATAGTAGCATATGGATGTTGGCTATTTTAATGAAGGGCTTTTATTGGGACAAACACAAATAGATCAGATATTCCTTCTCGAATAATGATCTAATCCAGTGTCCTAGGAGCAGGCAACCCCACGGGTAATAATGGAATTCTGTTTCTATTATCGTTATTTTCAACAAGTAAACAGCAAAAGCCATTACATTGTTTTCAGATCAGAATAATCAAGGATTGATTTAGATTAGAAAATTGCAGTGATTAAAAGGTTGTCGGGGAGTTCAGAGGAAACCTGATTAGGATCAGAAGCAAACATAAGTTTTCTCCTAGAGATAAAACTTTTTTTCCAGGGCACTTAAGTGAATAAGTTATTCAATTTTAATTTGTATAACTTCCAAATCAGAAGTGTTCATGTAAGATGACTTTACAGTTAATTCTCCTGGGGAGAATCCATTAACTAGAACTTAGATTTGATATGGGCTGGGGGGGGTAATTTTTCAATTTAATTTCCTGAAAAATGATGGTATTAGTAATTAGTAATCGTATTTTTGCTTTGTTGTATAGTTTAAGCTTTCTTGAAACAAACAAACAAAGTCTCTGTACCTGAATGGCTGTTTCTTTTTCTTTTCACCTTTTGGGTAATACATTTCTATTCTGTTAATGAAACTATGTAGCCTCGTGTGACTAAGTTTAAATAACTGACCATTCGGTTAACTGAAATAGAAAAATTTGATCTATCCATTCAGATTTCATTCTGGAATGTGACTTGTGCAGTCGTACCATTGGCTGGGATCTTAACACAATCAATACTGCAAAAGTACTCACTTTGGCTGCGACCTTTGTCGTGTTGTAGATGGCGGTATGACAGAAGCTTGAGGTGTAGCATTACCATGGTACTGAGGTGTTGTCATTGGTTGACTGGGTGTTGTGTATGAATAGCTTGGAGTCATCAATGGTGTTGCTACTGGCTGCTGTGCAGGAGTTGCAAAAACCTGGTAAAAGGATCAGATCTAAGTCAGATTCAATTAAGACAGAAAATAGGCAGCTAAGCTAGAGAAGATTATAAGGGTTACATTTTGCTGTATCTTAACCATGAAAAGTTGTGCCCCAACACTACTAGAATTTAGCAAAAAAAAAGCTGATCAACTCACAAGCTTTTGAAGATATAAATGCCCCTTGAAGTGAAAAGTTAAATTGCAGAAAATATTAACAATAACTCAAGAATTTAACATAACTTGCAGTTTGAATTGCTAATATATTGTTTCGTACTTTGCCATAATGCAATTCAGTGAAAAAGTCAAAACAAAAAACAGAATGGGGATTGGTTTGAGGAGATCTGCTACTTGAAAGTAATGCTACAGTTGGATGTAGCTCATTGTTGGCTGAGTTAATATTTGCTGGCAAGCAACCAGTGGAAATTCTGCTCAGCAAGCTTAACAGTTGACCAAGTTCAGTTCACCCTACTCCTGTAAAAACTTGAATTTGTTCGAGACCATGTCATCTCTGGAGGTGATACATTGCCTAACCGTTCCCAGAGCTGGCAAAGTTGGAGGGGTCTTCAATGACCTTCAATTTCTTTTCTCGACAGTATGGAGCAGCCCAGACCATGCAAGATCTCTGAAATGTTGTGTTGGTACATGGATGAACATGTGGACTGACTGAAAATGAGACATCATCATCTTCCACATGTTAAGTAGCGTGGGTGTGTTTGTTACAGAAAAGGCCAAACAGAGTGCCTTGGATTTCAAAACTGCAGCGCAAAAACACTAAACATTGTCTGACTGCATTGATTACACAGTAGATTGTAACCCACTATCTGAAGACAGCACACCAAGCAGTAGAGAATACTCGAGTATTTCCAGCGCCAATTGCTGACATTTTTTAGTATCTTTTACCAAGTCAAGGCATTGTAAGGTGTGAACAGAGTTGAATAAAGACATTTTCCCCATATTTACTGTTTTATTGTGTTTTCATCTGGCAGTTTCTTTTGACAATGTGTCTGTAAGCAAATCAGGTTACAAAGGGTTCACTTTGGCCATTGTGGAGCTATCTACAAAATGAATTTGAGAGTGGATCCCCTGGGACTGGACTCATTGGGACTTTATGGAGTAGAAATAGAGCAAATGAGGAGGTATCTTCAAAATCGCAATGACTATTTGAAGCATTGATACAATTAATTATTTTAGCTGTCACAAGATGTCAGGTGCAAGGGAAGAAATTACTCTTTTGCACAGTTGACAGCTTGGCTGATAATTAGTCAGAGTTAGTACCGATGCACACTAGGTTAAGTGAAGAGGAAGGATTTCCATTTGTATGCTTGGTATTTTGGATAATGGATAGGTCCAGGAAATCCCAAATACAATTTGCCTACATGAGAGCAACAATTAAGTCTTGGGCAACTTAGAAATTATCAACATGGTAGTATTTAAAAAGGTGAAAATAGAAATCTTAAGGCAGAAACATACATGATAGGCACTGCTTCCTCCATAGCCATACTGACTGGATCCCCACTGTGCTGGAGTAGCATTTGGGTTCTGACCCTGTCCAGTAACAGCTGCTATGGCATTGAACATTTGTGTTGTCATGTTCTGTGGGAGAGCATTAACTGCTCGTGTAATATCTAGTAGAGAAGGGAAATAATTGGTTAGTTAGTTACTGTGGACATCAGTTACGTATTCATTTAAATTCCATTTCCTTAGCACATCTGAAACAAAGTTTATTACATTTACACTGAAAGCACAAACTAAGACAGATTCAGTATGCAACAAGGATCTTAATATTAAACTACTAGATATGCAGTGTACAAACATTACAACAACATGAATAAAAGCACAACATAGAACCACTTTCTTTTTAGAGATTTAATGTCAAAATAAATCCAACACCAACATGACAATTGCTCTCATTACCCCCAAATCTAAAAGCTTTCTTTGGATCAAAATTCAGGACCACTAGATTACGAATCCTCAAAATATCCAATCCACTTCCAACTCATTCTGTCCACCAGGAAGTTACTTTATTAGCTATTAAAAAGATCTGGTGTAATGGTGTTGTGACTCAATATTATGTGAAGCGTGGAAGGGACAACATTCAATTTAATTTTCATCACTGGTTTTCTAAAACCACATGAGAGAAAACACTAAAACACTAAACAATATTTATTGTTTGTTATGGATCTTCCAGCAACTGAATAACCTCACTGAAATATTAACTAGCTGACAGAAGGTGGTGAAAGATAGTGACAGCAACAATGTTAAGGGCATCAAAAACCAGATTTGGAACTGTATAAGTTGCGCTAAACATAAGAAAAAACTGCTTTGGGAGACAAAATTACTTACTTCCTTGCCATTCAGCTTTATTAAACACAAATAAAGCTATAGAAGTACAGCAACGCATTTTACAAGCAGGAACATTATGAAATGACAGTTTGAACACAAGAGAAGAAAGTAATTCCATACACATACCTGCCAAATTAAGATTAGCTGGTGTTGCATCCATAGAGGCAGGTGTTCTGCTGGATCTGCTTGTACTTGAAGGTGTAATACCTGGGAACAGATAATCATGTTCATTTCAGTATTCATAGTTCATGACTAAAATTCTTGTTTATACAGTTGCCACAAAAATCATAAATGTCAATGTATACCTTGTGGTGAAAATATATTCCATCCAAGCTTTTAACAATCTGAATCCATTCTATTTAAAGGTCAAATGTATCTATTTTTCTTACTACTTAATTTCAGCCCATTTGGAAGTGCACAGACTCTATGCATTGGTTAAATTCAACGGCCTCTGTAGTCTTACCTGGAACAGGATCCTGGAAGTGATCCTTAAACCATCTAAACAGTCCATTCACAGTTGGGAAAATTTGCCCCCTGTAGCGGTATCCTTCTGGTGTTACTGTAACATACTCCACCCTACAAACAATATAACATTTAGAGTGCAAACAGAAACACTGTATATGGAATTACTTTGCTGAACTGTTTAAAAAAAAAGTCCTATAATCTTCCTAGTGTTAAACCTATTGAAATGCAGGCTCCCTTCAGTAATATCTCTTCTCTACAAACGTACTGTATTCATACATTAGATTTCCTTTCTTTCCAGAAAGGAATGCAAATAGATTTCTCATACCCTAATACCACAGAACAAAGATACCCGTCTTAGAAATTTTAGTTGCAGCTTGCAGTCCAATTTCTGAAAGCTATCAAATTTACATCTTTGGCTTGTGCTGTAATATAACAACTTGAAAAGTAAGCATTCCAGAAAACTTTCCTATTCTAAAACAGACCATTGACATCACATCATAAATTAAAGCATCCACATTTGGATAGCACAGTGTCTCAGTGGTTAGTGCTACTGCCTCTCAGCACCAGGGACCTGGGTTTGATTCCAGCCTTGGGTGACTGACTATGTGGAGTTTGCATGTTCTCCCCAGCATGGGGTTTCTGCTAGATGATCCACCTTCTTTCCAGATGAGCAGTTTAGGTGAATTAGCCATGGTAAAAACAGGGTTATCAGAATTAGGTAGGGGCTGTCTGGGTGTGATATTCTTCAGAAGGCTGGTGCAGACCTATGGGCTAAATGGCTTCTTTCTACACCATAGGGATTCCACGATTCAAATCAGTTGAAACTGGCTCATTCTTATCACCTAACAGGATCACAGTTCAATATACAGTTACTTTCACTTAATAACTGCATATTGGACTTGTACTTGTAAAAGGAAATGCAACAATGTGAAATTAGTTGAAATTCACATACTTTTCCAGCTCCAGACATACTGTTAGCTACTCTGCACATTCATTGGCATGACACTACTGGCAATCCTCATTTTCTGCAATGTAGTGCATGAATATTACAATTATATCCATAATAACAACAACTTCATAAGCCCAGGAGAGGGGAGACCTTTCAGTAATAATTACACTAGCTAATTAAGAATATTAAATGCTTATCACTGAAATTACAGAACACCACTTTGGAGGTACCAACCTTGGTTTAGCACGAGGTTGGTAGCCTAACAAAAATTTTCCTGGCAATTCCTTTGATGCTGAAATAAAATAGGGAATAAAAGACGGCTTTTCTCTTTTGGATTTTGACAGCAGTTCCTCCATTTTCTAGAAAGGAAAATAAATTAATGCCATATTTAATACAGTCTTGGTAACAACAAAACATTAAGATTAACTGTGGAAATAACTGTTCAAAAAAAGTAGGTCTTTTGGCACAAATTAATTTTATATTTCAAAAGGATATGAGGAGTTTATGCAATGAAATGTTCCACACTACAAAAACAATAAACATGACTTTCTTACTACAGAAACCAAATGACCTACTGTGTTTAGTGTTTTTAATTTGCTTTATTTTCGTAAATAACACTTTTTAGACAACTGTTTACTATTAGAACCACTGATCTATTAAATAATTGCGGTAGAACTGCAAATAACCGTTCTATTAAGAAGGGACCCTGTCTTGATGGCTAATTAAAATAAAAGTGGGCTGACATATTCTGATTGATTAAATACTGGCAGCTTGATTCCCGCTAGTTCCTAATTTGACTTCAGCTGAAAATACTGCTCAGCTCAGTTGCTTTCAGAAATAACTCTCATTTCCAAACATTTAACATGGCAAACAACATTTTTCCTAAGTCACAACGTGTTCAAAATCCAGGCAAATGTACAATTTGAATTTGAATAACTGTCTTAGTTGAATTCAAGGTCCCTCCTATTTAATCACCAGTTTTGCTAAAGCACCTTTATAACAAAAGTAATGCATTAAAACAGTTGCTTGATTTTAATCTATCATAACTTTTACGGCGGCACGGTGGCACAGTGGTTAGCACTGCTGCCTCACAGCGCCAGGGACCTGGGTTCAATTCCTGCCTCAGGTGACTGACTGTGTGGAGTTTGCACGTTCTCCCCGTGTCTGCGTGGGTTTCCTCCGGGTGCTCCGGTTTCCTCCCACAGTCCAAAGATGTGCGGGTCAGGTGAATTGGCCATGCTAAATTGCCCGTAGTGTTAGGTAAGGGGTATATGTAGGGGTATGGGTGGGTTGCGCTTCGGCGGGTCGGTGTGGACTTGTTGGGCCAAAGGGCCTGTTTCCACACTGTAAGTAATCTAATCTAACTGGAACAAATGTTGGTCGAACAGAAAAGAAAAACCATGTCACAGTGTAACTTGGAATGCTCTGCTAATCAGGCTGCTTGCAAGTACTGTCCAGAATCCTGTGCTTATCCAGTGCTCTGAGATGAAGAGCAATCTGTGTCTCCTTACACAGAAGATTAGTATACAGATAGCACAACTAATTAGGGAAGCTATTTATTGGAGAGGGGATTGAATCTAAAAGTAGGAGGTTATGTTTCAATTATACAGTATATTAGTGAGATCACACCTACAGTACTG
The DNA here is from genome assembly GCF_020745735.1 of Hemiscyllium ocellatum. NCBI lineage: Eukaryota > Metazoa > Chordata > Chondrichthyes > Orectolobiformes > Hemiscylliidae > Hemiscyllium > Hemiscyllium ocellatum. Next base: position 24,224,318 of record NC_083431.1, read on the forward strand.
TGCAGAAAATTGGTCACTTTATTTAAGAAAGAGTGTAAATGCATTGGAGGCAGTTCAGAGAAGGTTTACTGAACTAATGCCCAGAATGGGTGGGTTGTCCTAGGAGGAAATTTTGGATTGGGTAGGCTTGTATCTGGAGTTTAGAAAAATAAGATGCAACTTAATTGAAAGATATAAAATCCTGAAGGGTTTTAACAGGGGTGGGGGATAGATGTGGAGATGATGCTTCCTCTTATGGGAGAATCTAGAACGCAGAGGCAATGCTTAAAAATTAGGAGTTGTGCATCAAAACAAAGATTAGGCAACTTTTTCTCTGTCAGAGGATAAGTCTTTGGAATTCTCCTTTCGAAAGATGGTAGAATCTGAATCTTTGAATTTTTTTTAAAAGAACTCCGTGGAATGTCAAATTCGCTAACTAAGTAGAACACGAGTGCAGATTATACTAGTCATATTACTAAATGAAAACAGTATTTGTTCCAACACATATGAGTAGAGGGTACAACGTTACAAGCTACATTCATATGGTGAAGAGATTGTGACAGCTCAAAGCTTTTCAAACATTAAACATAACAAAATGACGACCTATGGCTGAGAGCAAATAGTAACATGCTATACCACTGGGGAGGAACTCTGACAATATTTCTGTTTGGGACTTACAAAGATTTAAACACAAGTTCCTTGTTTTTATGAATCTGCTTAAAAGTCTCATCAACTCATCCTGACATCTTAAAAAATCTTTATGTATAAACCCCAAGATCTCTTTTTTCTGACCTCCCTTACAATTGTATTATTTAGCTTATGGTGCACTTCTTTATTTTTTCATCCAAAGTGCACCATCTGCTTTCCTGTTCGTCTTTATCTCCAAAGGACTGAAACACAATTTAGGGTGGCACAGTATTTAGCACGACTGCCTCACAGTGTTAGGGACCCAGGCTAGATTCCCACCTCGGGCGACTGTCTGTGCGGAGTTTGCACATTCTCCCTGTGCCCGCGTGGGTTTCCTCTGGATGCTCCGACGTCTCCCAGAATCTAAAGGTGTGCAGGTCAGGTGAATTTGCCATGCTAAATTGCCCATAGTGTCAGGTGCATTAGTCAAAGGTAAATATAGGGTAAAGGGAAGGGGTCTGGGTGGGTTGGTGTGGACTTGTTGGGCCAAAGGGCCTGTTTCATAGAGTATTGCAGATGATCTAATCATTCAGTTTGGGACATGGCACTTCAAAAAAGGTAAACTCCTTGGAGGGCTACAACTTCACCAGAATGATATCAAAATACAAAGCGTTAAATTATGATGACAGAATGCATAAACGTGCCAGATATTCCTTCAAATTTTGATGATTGATGAATAATAAAATGGAGGTGTTCAAATTATTAAAAAAGGTTTCAACAGAGTAGCAAAGAGAAACTACTTTCACTGGTGGAGAATCCAGAACAAGGAGGTGTAATCTTACAATTATAACCATGCCATTCAGAACTGAGAACAGTAAAATCTGGAACTGTTTTGAACAAAAGGTTGTAGATGCTGGTTAGTGAAAGTTTTGAAAGCTGATCTTCACAATTTAATTCACAAAGGTATCGGGAAAGGGATCAAAACTGAATGAAACAATAGACTTGAGGAACTGATTGGTCTATTTGTGCGCCTCGAAGCAATCATTTTTGCATGGATTCTGTGAAACTTCATTTAGCAACTGCAAGAATCATGATGTCCTACTTCTCATCTAATGTATTATGTTCAGTTACAAATAAATTAATGGCACTTGCACAATGGGACACAGTACACAATTTCTCTTGTATGTAATTTTCCCTCTCATTTTCCATTTTGTGATTTCAGGATACAATGCTAGTTAGAGATTTCAGGTTAACTTGATAGTTTCTCTGGATAAGCAATATTATTGCTCCAATAAATGATCTGCGTGTCTTAAACTGAAAATATGACTCAACTGTCCTGGATTTGCTTCTACGAAATAACATAGCATATTAAAACAGTTTCTCTTTGCAACCTGCAATGGATAGGTGTGTCTTTTGTACAGATCTCTTCATTTTTTTTGATGTCAGATCAAGTCAATACTACAGTAGTAAGGGTTCACTGAATCTGTAAACAGAATTACTTCAAACTGAGATAATACATACCTAGCAACAGATATGCTGAGAATAAAATGGTTTAAATTAGGACAACTTATATCCATGCTATAAAACAAAATGAAGGAAAGGCAATACTATCACGGTCCAGTGGATCATTTCCCCAGACCAAATAACACCTTTACCTTTTGTCACAATGCCTAAAGAAAAACATTTGTTTTTGTCAGTCTCCTATTCATTTGCCTCCCATTTAGTCAAACCTGCCTATCCTCAGTTCCCAGAGGAAAGTCTACAGGTTAACTTGACAATAATCCCAAGTACAAGTGAATAGCCTATCAAGACAAGAATGAGTGGTGATGGTTGTTAGTATGATTAAAAAAAATCTTTCATTGCTGATGTTTTAATAGATTGCGTGCCAAATGTTACAGGTTTAACCCTTTTAATGCAATCTTAAGTTAAAATCATGTTTTAAATTAACTCACATTAAGTTATTCCCAGAGGAATTGGTTAAAAATACATGCACCACTCAGAATATTACAATTCCTAGAAAGAGATGACTGTGCACATGGAGTGTATTTTCAAGGATTTAACCCCAACAACATCCTTCATCCCCACCCAACTGATGGCAGGTACAAATCATGTTTTTAGAACACACTTGCTTCCAATAATTCATGTCCTGCTTACAGACTTTTAATAAAATGGGTTCAGTGAAGATTAAAGTTAATGTGAAAAAAAATTAAGACAGTCTTGCCCATTTCCATGTTAATAAACTCATTCGGATTGCTCCTTGTGTGGAGCAAGCCAGGTTCACATGTTGTGTAAATACCTTGCGGTCTCCGCCACTGCAATCCTGGTAATATTTGTGATACAGCAGGTCACGAGCAAATGATGCCATCGGTTGCACATAGCGAGCAGTGATTTCGTCAAGATCTTCAAATTCCTGGATAATGAAATTGAAGATTAAAACTGTAAGTGCCTTACAATACAAAGTTCATTTTTTTTTAAAAAAAGGAGGATATATATTTGCTAGAAAGAATAAACATTTGCATGACTATTTAAAAGGAAGACCTCAACTTGCATCCAAAAGGTTCATGCACTGCATTGCTTTTGCATACATTATGTAAAACATATCAACAAAAAAAAATCTGTCGAAAGTGAATAAAAAGATACATCATTTCACATTACAGATTTACTCTAAATGTGAAGTCAACAGTCACCAATATCAAACATGTATTTGAAATTATAAATAAAGGCACTTCAGTGCAGAAAACAAAAATCTGAAAAATCCAGTCTCTTCGAGAACACTGCAATGCTTATTTCCAGGAAGCTGAATTTCCATAAATTTCATAGCTACAGATTCAACAAACTTCATAAAATCTGTATTTACAATGAAATATTTAGGTGTTTTCTTCTCTTACCTCATTGTTGATCAAAAGAGACTGTCCCAAGCTAAAGGCATTCTCTTTGCCTTCTTCTCTTACGTCTATATGTTGATAGATCCCATCAGTTACTTTCCAGGTTACAGTAAGGTGGTTTGCTCCTTTGCTGCTAGGTCTGATGATAACATCTCCTTGGTCCATGGTTTCCATCATCTTCTCAGCCTGCTTGAAGTTGATATTGTGGAACGAGGGGTGCACTATTACTCGTTTGATATATGCTGTTGGAAAGTAAAGAGTGAACAATAATTAATACAATCATTCTTTTTTTCAAAAAGCAAGAATTTCTGTTTACGCATACTACCAACAACTTAGACCTGCAATTTCACAAGTTTGCAAAACTTGAATGCTGTGGTAAAAAATGGAGGTGAAAAATATCTTTCAAGTCAAAGACTTTTTTTCCTGAAGCTTTTATACACTTAGATGACGGAGACTTGGCTACAGACTTAAGACTTAATTCAAATAAGGGATTAACTTAAAACTGAGGTCAACATAATGAAAACCTCAATATCAAAATAAATCAAATTTTGAACTGCCGAGTGACTTACTCGTGCGCTGCTGTTTTTTCTTGGCATCGTCGTCTACCTTTTGGTCTGCAGCCTCAGAATCAAAGTCATAATATGTGTCCTTGGGCAACTTCCATTCATTGTTCTTGTCCATGAGATCAGATGTTCGACAGGTAAGATCAACACTAAATTTTTCAATATCTATCTTCATTATTCTGCAGTGCACAGTCATACCAATCTACAAGAAAGTCGAAATGAACAATTACACATCCAATCAGATATCACCAAACCTGAGAAATAATTCAAGAGAAAAAAATCCCCACCTTGACCCTTTCTTCGGGATGCTTCACATTTTTGTCACTAAGGAATTTTGTCGGAATGAAACCTGTAACGTTGTTGTCTAGCCTTGTTTTCACACCTATAGCCTGGCCAGGGCAGGCACCGCTGTCAAAATGATTCCAAACCTGTGGGGAATAAAAATCAATCTTTTAAGAACAACTTAAATTACTTTAATGATTTTGAGTTTTTTCTGCTGAAAGGAAAGTGATGATGAAGACAGTAACATTTACACTCCACACAGCCTTTTGCATTGATAGACATTCTTTCAAGATAAAAGCCACATATTTAAAAAAAAATCTTCTTTTTACCTTTATGTCATTCACAGGTCTTCAGATAGAGAACACACAAGGCAGGCAGGAAAATTTGAACCTCCAAGTGGGAGGTTCAAGTGGGAGGTTAAAACTGTTAAAAATCAAAATCCTGACCCAAGGTTGTGACCGGAGTGAACTGAATCATTTTATTACGCTCAAGTATCTGGAATGAGTTTTTCAGCCCATACCAGTTCAGTTTTCAACCCCTCAGACATTGAAGCACTCTGTATTGATATGCAGCAAGATCTGGACAATATTCAGATTTGGCTTGATACATAAGCAGATGGCAGTTGAATTACACAAATGCTGGGCAAAGACCATCTCCAACAAGAGAGAATTTAAGCACACCCGTTTGACATTACCATCACTGAATTCCTCATTATCAACATCCTGTGTTAACATTGACCAGAAATTGGACTGGATGAGATATAAACGTTGTGACTACAGGAGCAGACCACAGCCTGGAAATTTGGGGTAACGTGCCTTCTTACTCACCAAAGTCTATCCAATCTTCTATGAGGCACAAGCCAGAAGTGTGATGAAATAGTTTCCTGTTCCTGAATTAGTGTGATTCAATGACAATGACATTCAGGATGACACAATACAAAGCTGCCCAGTAAATGAGCATTCAGTTGACTAACTTAAACATTCACTCCTTCCACCATGGGCACACAGCTATAGTAGTATGTACAATATATAGGAAACAAAGTTTGTGCGAAGATTTGTAGCTCGGGTGCTTGTTGTAGTGGTTCTGTTTGCCGAGCTGGAAGTTTTAGTTGCAAACGTTTCGTCCCCGGGCTAGGGGACATCATCAGTGCCGTGCAGCCTCCTGCGAAGCGCTTCTTTGATGTTTCTTCCAAGGATAGACCACTATAAATACCGGAAGAAACATCAAAGAAGCGCTTCGCAGGAGGCTCCACAGCACTGATGATGTCTCCTAGCCAGGGGACGAAACGTTTGCAACTAAAACTTCCAGTTCGGCGAACAGAACCACTACGATATAGGAAACACTGCAGCAACTGGCCAAGTCTACTTTAATAGCACATTTCAAACTCAGGACTTGTTAACACTTCTAAGGACCACCATTTACAAGGTTCCTTTTAAGCCACAAACCATCATGACCATTATTTCTATTCCTTCACTGCCACTGGATCATAATCTTGAAATTCCCTTCCTAACAGCACTGTGGTACCAGCACTAGATGGACTGCATGGTTCAAGAAAGTGGCTCACAACCAACTTCTCAAGGATTGGTAACAAATGTTGGCTCAGTCAGCAATCCCCATATTCCATAAATTTAAAAAAATTCAAAAGCTGTTATGACTGACACAATGTTTTAAGAAAAGTACTTTAGAAAAACAAAACACATCTAAACAATTTCAAACTTAATTCAACTGATAAATGCTAAAATGTAAATGATGAATTATGAGATTTAAAAAATTATAGGTCCAAATTTTAAAATGGTGCCATACCTCACTAAGTTCTGGGAAGTTGTCTTGTTGGCAGAAAGGACACTGCCAGAGTCCAGTTTCATCATTCCTGATAGCTTGATCATAACTTTCACCCTGAGGCCTCCTGTGAGCAATCCCTGTCACAACACATGTGATCAACTTACCTAAACAGAAGGAAGAGAGTTAGAGTAAGAGTAATTTCAACAAACCCGTAGAAGTAAAAAGGTTTTAAAATCCTTTCCTAATTACTTAGAGATTAGTGAAAGAGAAGTCTTACCAATGTAAAATGTCTCTGGAGTTTCTTTTGTTAACATGTTGAAAATTTCTTCTGAGTTTGCTGCACGACATGGAACTCTTAAATCCTTGTACCTGCAACTCAGCTCAGCTCGAATATCATATAATGTGATACCTTTGTTACCATATCCCTGTTAATGATAAATTTAAGTGCAAAATAGACACGTAAAATTATTTGTTCTGTACTTAATTAGTAGTTGCAGGAAGCAATGCTTACTAACATTCACGAAAAACAAAATTTCTGCTAAATATTAAACATTTGGGGAAATCAGGGACTACGTCCTAGGCCTAATGCAGACATAGAATTTTCCACAGCATACCTTTTAGATGCATTTTTATATTTCTACCATTTCTACTGAGGTCTAGATATTAAAATTCAATTCTCAAATGCTAAATAGCACTTAAAAAACTGAACAGTAAATTTCTATGAAAATATCTCAAATCAAATGATATTTTGGGGATAAAGGGAGTTAAAGCAGCAAAACATAAATAACTCAAATAATTTTACGTAATCTGGGCAGCCTACTATTCAAATGGACAGGGTTAGTTGGCACACACTGAATATCCTTTGATCTGCTGATCTTACTTCAGATGATATTTGTGAACACCAAGTATATATTTTGCAAATACTGACAAGAATATATTGAGTAGGCATACATAAGCTGGTCCTCAGACAATTAATCAATTGGGTTAGGTTGGAAGGCTGGTCGTGCCTTTCAAATTGCACCACATCAAGTTATCATTGTCAGGGTGCAAAGGTAAATATCACCCTCAAGTCTAACAATGCCAAAGCTTTTGAAGGTTTATTATACATTGTATCATTTATTAATGGAAATTGTTCTACACAGCAACATTCATTCATATAAAATATTCAAAATATACATTCTCTACCAATTCTAGACGTGCAAACAAATATTGAAACATAGCATGCTTATCAGTACACTGGTCACAGATGCAAGTGCACCAAAGATGAAAATGCTCTGTTGTTTTGAATTATATCTGACAAATAATTCTGAATTAAATATTCAATGAAAAGTCATTTATGAAAATACCAACCTGCCTCTCCAGTTCTTCTGCAAATGCGTCAAGGTCAAGATCCTTCAGTCGCTCAGGATTTTCCAAAATTTCTTCCAGTGCTCCAGCTGGGTTGGCGTCCTCTGCTGACTCATCATATTCAAGTGCATCCACAGCCATCTTTCTGGCCCATTCATACGTTTCAGGGTGAACTCTTGAGCCATCGAGGACCTCAATGTAGGAATCAGTACTGCAGATTTTATACAAGGCAGATTATAGGTAAACGTCGCAATGAAAGTACAAGACAAATGCGCACCACATAAGTGAGCAATATGGCATAGGAACTTTAGTGCAGATATAATGTCAGGTATGTCAGACTGCATGCCACAGTACACTCCTATACCTTCAACACTGGCAGAGTACTGACAATGCTCAATCGGCCTATGCTTGCACAAACCAAAGTATGGTGTCCGAAATTAGATGTGATTCCACAATAGGCCAGAACGTGCTAAACAATCCCAAGTGCGTTAATAATTGAACGAACCAATTTAAGATTAGTCAGGCTTGCTGTATATCTTTCAGACAGTTGGGAGAACAAAGAAAATTTACAGCCCAGGAACAGGCCCTTCAGCCCTCCAAGCCTGAAGGAGCTATTTTCTGCCAGGAAAATGTACATACCCACACATTGCACATTTCTCAATTAAACAAAAACATGGGAGACAACAGCTCTGTGACACATTCTATGTGCCAACATTTCAACTACAGTGTACATATCTGCAAGTTTTTTTTCCGTGTAGAATGAATTCTTGCTCCTTTGAAATTTGGCATTATTGCATTTGGCCTGCTATGTGCAAGTTGAAAAGCCTCGATCACTTATCTTTTTTCAGCAATGCAAACTATCATGCCAGAATTCACATTTCCAAAGAATAAGTCTCAAAGGAAAGTTTTTCTCAAGCTTTAGATATTTGATGTATTATCCATCCCAATTCGTTAATCCGGAATAAATCATAAAGTAAAGTCAGTTCTGCTATAACGTGTGTTTCATCAATACAAATTGGCTATAACACGATTGAAGAATTTAGACCATTATTTGTAAAACGCAAACGTTCCTTACTTGCATTGGCTATAACCTCAATTCCAGCCCCATAAGTTGAAATGGTGCAGCTATTATGCGATTTTCATATAATGGAACTATCGCATTATATCAGAACCAATATAGTATATTTTACAAAGCACAGCCTATATCCAGAAAAGCCTTTTTGAGTTCATTCTGACAGACATTATGGCAATGGTAGACACTAAGAGCAGTTAGGTAGCTGGAGACCTCTGGCTCACTGCACTGTTACAGACCTGGAAAGGTGTAGTTGGCAAATCACAGAGTAAACAATACAACACAAAAATTCAGAACAAAATTGTATCCTACATCAAAACTGACCTGTCCCCTAATGATGCAGTATCTATTTTAATAAAGCCTGCGCAATTGATGAAGACCTTTGGGCCCATATGGCACATCGTAACTAGCTGGGTCCTGTTTTCCAGGCGAGTGTTATTTTGTTTGAGGATCTGCATAAGAAAATGACGTTAAATTAAGGTACATACAGAAATCCAAAGTATAATTCTGCTGCTTACAGAACTGTAGTCCCACTCTTTCAAAATCAATGCAATTGTACAACAGGTGAATTGATCTTTGATAGACAGAGCATGCAAAACGGTACCATTGTATTTATTGTTTAGTGCCTTTTAAAAAAACGTTTTCATTGAATATGGGCACTTTAAATATTTTCCGTTTATCTTCCTTTCCCTTCAATCCCCTCTTCATCCACCTCACCCTGTCCTCAATATAAACATTTTAACCATCTGGCTTTACAATATGGAACCAGCTACATCCTTTTGCTGTTAGCAGTGAGTACTACCATGATCGTTAAATATATTGTCAATTGAAATAGAGGCCTTAATCAGCAGCCTTCAGTTTACTTCCTTACCTTCTGTAGGTGCGATCCTTTGCGAGGTCCCAGCCCACAGACATACTGAACCAATGCCTGAGTATGTGGATGAGTTATTGCTCGGTTTACATCAACACCTACTTCATTCACTCTATTTATGAACTCACAGTAAAGTGCATTCAATAATTCTTCCTTTACAACTTGTTCCTGAGGGTAGAAAAAAATTAAAAAGCAAGCATGTTAAAACTCCGTCAATGTAGTCACATTAGAGTAAACTAAGGGTGGCATCCACATAAATATTTCTTTGACCGTGATTAAACTTCAGAAATCACCTAATAGAATTTATGGCATTTTTTTCACTCCTCCAGAGTCTTCTGTTTTGCCTCCTTCTGCTAGCAGAGTATATAACCGATATCCTTCAATCTGACAGGTTTTAAATTATTGCATATTATCCAACTTCTTAAACCTATTGCAAATAGGATATAAGGCAGCAAGGTAGATTACCTGCAATGGATGGAACTTGAGGCAAACAATGTCTTCATCTGAGCTGCAAACTTGAGCAAATTCTACAAGTGGATCCTGTACCCGACGAGCCAATGATACCGCTTGACGTAGCAATGGTGGATAATCCCTAAAGTCATTCTGGTGCACAATAGAACCAAGTTAAACAAAGTTTATATTCCTGTTAAAAATGCAAATTTGTCTACTTTGTCTCCAGCTCTTCAATCTTGTGAAAATACATTTCAGAGCACTCGCTCAGCCCTCTGACAACGTATTTCTTCAGTATGTTGCTGGGAGGTCCACAGGAGCAAAGCATAACAAATATTATTCAGATTCCTTTCTCTCAAGGGACGGCTGGTCTTTTCTTTCCAGAAACATCACTGCTATGGAAATCAGGGGCGCAACCATAAAATTGAAAGGAATAACAAGGGCAACAAACTGCCCTCAAACAAAGTACCACAAATTGGAGTCATGATTAATGCAATTTTGTTATGAAGTATAATAGATTGATGTTGAGGATACTTGTATATTATGTAAGTACAAAATGCTTTCAGTACTTGTGCAAAACATACAGCTGTGTATTTAGTGTAATTTTCTTGAAATATTGTAGCCTGCATTTGTTGATAGTTCACAAACTTCAACAGTGATAATGCAGTCTTACCAAAATCGCATGGCAGCACACACTACAGAAATTTAAAACATACAATGTTTGGAATAAGATTCAAAAATTTCAATGCAAGTTATGCAACTTGTGATTTGCTTTATTTCAACTGGAATCCTTCAAATTCTGTAACTGTCATACGAAGTGTATATGACTGAAAAAGTATCAACTGATTGGCCTATCAGCAGCACTCTGATTTAGAAGACTCAAAGTTAAAATTTTCTCCTTCACTAAACATGCAGCAGCTGAAGATTGAACAACTTTGCTAACTGAACCAAACCTAGGTCTTGTGACTGTTTACTTTCCGGTAGCTATGAGACTAAGGACCAAAGATGTCAGATACTTGGCTGTCTATTGACAAATCATTTTGCTTTTTTATTGGGTCTGAAATATACAACATAGGAGCAGCTCTCCGATTATTGCCGGCAACAAAGGCAGGAAAGAGGCAAGAGAAGGAATTGATGACTTTCTAAGATTGCTCGAGAGCCTACATGAGGGTTGGCCAGTCGCACCAAATGAATGATACAGAAGTTGGTAAATAAAGTTGCATTCCAACAGGTTTATTCAGTGTAACTGTGAAGCACATGTTGTCATAATTCTTACCTCTGACTTTTTACTATTCATGTACAAAAGAGCTAGCTCGTTGTCCACCAGCTGTACTCCGATGGGTGACATTTGATGCTCCTGTTCTAATTCATGTACTATTCGTTTTATGTCCTCTACAACCATAAGTGCATCCCTACCAAGAAAAGCACATATATACACACATTAAACATCCAGCATATGGTAGACATGTCCTGCTCAAAACATTACGTCTGGAAATTTATTATAAATAGTAGTCATACAGGTACATCTATTGCAAAAAAATGGCCACTGGAACTATCACCAAACTGTAGCCAATATTCCTTAGATTGCATAACCATTGATGGCCAGAAAGAACTATTCATAATTCTGCCTCTTACGAAGGGAAGAAATGATTTTCCCAATCAACATATGGCTGAGCAGCAGAAGCACAACTGTAGCACCCACTGCCTCAAATTAATTAAGAATATTTTCAGTGATGTACTGTAGATACAAGGGTTTTAATACACAAACAAAATATCAGAACTAAGTTGTGTCTTAGTAAACATCCTTGCAGTTACGATAAAAAATGTTCTCTAGTTCAATAAAAGGTGTCAACTCTGATGACTTAACGAAAACAGTTATCACAAGATTAGTGTTAGAAAGACTGCAAGCCCATTATAACTATAAGGTGTTGATTAAGAGGTTTAAATTCATCAATAACTAAACAAGATTGTTTGCAATTCAAAACACTGTCTGACCAATACATCATGACTTGACCAACTTTATTTTGCTGCGACTATGAATTCCATACAATAGCCACATGACAGATGCTTCTAAATCCTGAAATTACGAATGTTTATTCACTTCCTTCACCATCTTACTAAATGCCATGTTGTGTGTCAGGTGAAACTAGGCCTTTGACTGGAAGCAGAAGCCAGCTTTAAAATCAAATCAATAAATAAGAAATGGCTTAAAGTAGATTGAATCATATTTTAAACATGACCATCCTGATGATACACCAGCAACTTGATAATTATAAACAAATGTATTGGTTCCTTACCTATTTTCTCCACCTACGGCCACAACATGGGGCTTCTTATTTAGAAGAAACTTTTTCAAAGTTTCAATATCATGTGCCTGTGGAGAGCAAGATGTAGAATTGAGTTACTGCAATTCAATTTACTTTACTTTATGTCTACTACTTTATACTTGCATTTATGCTATTAGCTTGACAATAATGGGAGCAAAAATATTTAAAGTTGATCTGCAGTCTGGTAAATGCCGAATTTGGAAAGCAAAGGCAAAATATAAAAAGTGCTGAAAAGGCAAAGGTCAGGCTGTTAAGGAAGGACAAATTTATGATAATATTTCCAATGTGTAACCTTTTTTAGAGGGGAGAAAAAATATTTTTCTGCTACAGTTCTGATAAGAGGTAGATGGACAAACTGTAACCAGTCTTTTCCGTTTACTAGTCTGCGCACTTCCAACATTATCCATTCTTATTTTTTGTTTATGGAATTTCATTTTTATTAGTAACATAAAATTCCAAAAAGCTTGACACTATGTGCATAGTCAATAAACAGAGCAATAATAGTTCATGATAATTTGGGCAAAAGAAATTAGATTCACCACCTTAACCGTTTATTCCCCCAATACCAACACATAGTGGCAGCACCATGTATGTATATAAGATGCACTGCAACAACTTGCTAACGTCTATTCATAGCTCCTTTCAAGCCCTTGACCTCTGCCACCTAGTTCCCAACATGTATGTGAACATAACCATCGATAAGTTCCCTAAGTTGCACACCACTTTGAATTGAAATGGCCTGCATATTGGATCAAAATTATGAAATCGCTTTCTAACAGGGCTGTGGATGCAGAGATAGATTGCTGTGGTTCAACAAGTTGGCTGACCGTCACCTTCTCATGTACAACTGGAATAGAAATAAGTAAATACTGGCCTTGCTAGGAATGGCCACATCTCAAAATAATTCTAATAATTGGAAACAGTACAGTCTGCTGAATCCTTGCCTGTGATGCCAACATCCAATGAACGAAAAAAATATATGCAACTACTAAAATGGCATAGTCTGTTCTTGTTTTACAAAAAAAGTACACATGCATTTTATTGAGCATGATCAAAACTGGTTTATCTTTTAATCAATGTAGTTCAGCAAGATCTTAAAGCAGAAGAACATCAATTCATCTAGCCCATCTATCTGTTGTACATTGCCCCAATGTCTGAGTGGGTTTCCTCCCACAATGCAGAGATCTGCAGGTTAGGTGAATTGGCCATGCTAAACTGCCTATCACGTTCAGGGGTGTGGAGATTAGGTCAGGGTAAACGTAGAGAAACGGGTCTGGATGGATTACTCTTCTGACGGTCGGTGCGGACTTGTTGGGTCAAATGGCCTGTTTCCACACTGCATGGATTCTATGATTAAACTCTTGCAATTCATTTCAAGTAGACCTAAATTCATTGTGTCCATGGCTTCAGTGACCCCAAATCATTACCACTCTCAAGATCCCATGCCATTATTTAGTACATATTTCACATCAACCTTGCCTCAGCCCAATCGCATTTCCTTTGATCCAATGTATGAAGTTGAACCTGTCCATCTTCTGTCCACTGATCAAACTGGCCAAGGCCTTTGTAAGCTGATATGCATTTTTATTCATCATTTGCTAATAGTATCAAAGGGTTGTAACAGCATGAAAACAGATCCTTTGGTCCATCTCGTCCATGCTGACCAGATAGCCTAACTTAATCTCATCCCGTTTGCTAGCAATCAGCCTATATCTCTCTAAACTCTTCTTATTCACCCACCCATCCAGATACTTTTAAATGTTGTAATTTTGTCAGTAGTGCCCACAGTCTTTGAAAGGGACAAGCTACAAGTAAAAGCTTAGCCCTTCTGCAAACTGGAACTGGATCTTGCACAAGAATGAGGCTTGGAAGGCCATAGACAAGACACCAAGACACTAAACTGCGCTTTAATGTTCCCAACCTGTAGTTGCAAATTTGGATATAATTCCTTTCTCTAAATCATGCAGGAAAATTACAATCAATGCTGCTCTAACAATAGCATGCCACTTTTTCAGTCGGTGTCAACATACATGAAGAACTGACAAGGAAGTATTCCAAAAGTGAACTTCTTACCTTTTTCTCTCTCTCTTCCTCTCGCCATGCATTCCTTCGCTTCAAAAAATAAGGCAGACGAAGGAAATCTGTCACTTCACCCTCTCCATTAACAAGAGAACAGAAAACTGGGGTATCCCTAGCAAAAGAAGGAACATTACATAAAATGATAATAAGCAATATTCTTAAAGCAGCTTCCTTTGCTCCATTACGCCTGCAACTTGTTAAACTGAGGATTCATTGTAGTACCAAGAAGCACAGGAATTTCAGGTTATACATGGTTTTAACAGTATTCTCACAAATAAACAGCCTATTCTGAACTCATAAATAGATAAAACTCATGAATTAAAAACTATATTTTTGAATATAAATCAGTTTGAGCACATTACGATACACCTTTGGGGCAGGTGGGATTTGAACCCAGAATCTCTGACCCACTACAACTCCACCACAAAGACTTTAAATTATTAAAATATTTTTTTAAAAACCCAATCTCTTCAGGCACGTTGTGGCACACCTCAAGGACAGATGGGACTTGAACTCAAAGCTCTAGCCTGAGTTGGGACACTACTGTTATTTGGTAAAAGTTCTGACCAAATAAGTATTCAAACTGTTCATGTGGGGTGACAGGGTGGGGTGGGTTGGGAGACTGATCATAATGCGAATGATGCTCGCTGTTTAAGGAAAGGAATTCGGGGGGTGGGGGTGGTGGTGTGGTGGTGGAGAGGCCAAAGGGAGTCTGGAACATTTGTAATTTAATCTTTCACCATTCAGCCTTCATGAGCTGTAAGCACATGACAGCTTTGATTAAACAGATTGATGGATAAAGTAATATGGCCGCTCTGCATGCACGGATTTGTCTGTCAAGTTACCCAGCTGTGGGAGTAACTGCTTTCTCCATCAGATGTGCTGACCCTCTCCAGCTGTCAGTGACATCTCACGGTCAGCATTGACGGGGATCCCGATCTCTGGACCCATTGGATCATGCACAGATACGGGCCTGCAGCTGCACCTGTTGCACCCCATGCCTCCCTCTGACCCCTGGTCATTCTCCCTCAATTTGGGTATTAGACTAGACATTTTCCAGCAGCGTTACTTCCTTCGGTCACTCCTCTGACGTTGGATCATGACAGAGCACATGTGTGCTCAAGGTGGACATTCACAAAAAATAGCTGCGTCTCTAGATTTTAGAGATAAATGTTAAAACATCAATTAGGTAGCACAGCAACAAAATATTACGTATTTGACTGGCCATTTCTTCACTGAAGCTGACAAGTAAAGCAGCATGTGAGCAGCTATGGTTTGGATGATGCAAAGTTTCTCAACTCAAATTACTTTTAAAAAGCAATAGTTATTCAAACAGATGTGCTACTCCTTAGCATAGTATATGCAAATAATAATGATGAGATATATTTTATATTTCACAGAAACCCTTCTCTCAAAATGCAAGTTTACTCAGCATTATAACAGTTTTATGAATCAATAAACATAACCAAATCTTTTAGCAGCCTCCATTCCTTACCAAAAAACAATTAATTTGAAGGATACAAATGTAGCAGATTCTATTTAAAAATGTTTCACTTATGTTGGTAACTGTGCTGCATTTACGAATACGCGCGCGTGTGTGTGTGTGTGTGTGTATATATATATATAAAAATATCAGACTGAAATTGTGATGATGCTGCTCCTTTAACAAGGTTATGTTGCCCTTAGTTTTTTTTCCTCCCAAGAGGTTGTAAAGACACAAGTTCTGACAAGTCTGGGCTTGGATGAGTTTGAGGGCCAATTTGACTTAAGATAACAGATACTGCCTCAGGAGAAAGGCTTTCAAGATTAAAAAAACACTTCTACAATGAAAGGGGTGTGGCCAATTCTCTCAGCTCAGTTTTTCACGGGTTTGATTTGGTTTTGGCTATTCACTGAAAGCAGTCAGGCAGTTGAGAAGCTGCTGGACCTAAGAGAAGCAGGTGATTCCTGATGAAGGGCTTTGGCCCGAAACGTCGATTTCGCTGCACTTTGGATGCTGCCTGAACTGCTGTGCTCTTCCAGCACCACTGATCCAGAATCTGGTTTCCAGCATCTGCAGTCATTGTTTTTACCAGGTCCACGCTAACCCTCCCTCCCTCTGTCTCTCTCTCCTGTAACACCCTGTGTTTGATTTTATCTTTTGTGCCAAGGGGTGTTTATGGGGATTGTTGCAAGTATTGAGAACAGCATCATTAAGTTGGGATAATCAGTTGGGTTTTCAGGTAGGTTAAGTTATTCTGTATTCCGTTCTTTTTATTTGTCTTTCATTCGGTAATCTTGTAAATAAATTGTTTTGTTTAAAACTAGGTGGTTTGACCAACTGCATCCCTCCTGGAATATCCGCATTACACCTGCTTAAAACAACTAGCAAAGTAAGGGTCTGAACTACTTTCTTGAAATGTTTGGAGAGGATCTGACCTGGTCCATAAGAAAATATTGAATAATATTACAGGAATTAGCAGTAAAATGTGAACTAAATGTGGAATTGGGTTGAATCACAAGGTTGTATCACAAGAACATTAGTTCACTCGATTCTTGTAAGCACCACATTCATTAAACTGGGTTACACCTTTGTTCAAAAGTTTACCATGTCTAACTCCAAGTGCTCTTCCATAAAAACACAAATGGTGCTTTCCATGAATCTCTCAGCATAAATAAATACTCACTTTAACAAGTTATATAGAAAATACATGTTTCCTTGCACACATACCTTTCTCCTGAAAATGCCAAACCAAGCACTCGAACTCCTTTACCCTGATTTTCTTCCATGAAGTCATCATCATCTTCTTCATTCTGCTGGTCAGGTCGATATGGTGCAACTTTCAACCAGTTGTAAAGTTTACGGCTACAACACTATTAAAACGATAACAGCAAGTTAGTATTAAAAGTAATGTTTATACAAAGACGACAAAAATACACTCAGGTCTTCACAATACTATAAGTTGGTTAACTAATTAAACCTAGTTGACATTCAAACGATAATATTTTTTCATGAAAGATTCTCTTTTGGAAATGCTGTGTGCGTGCATTTTTATAAATATAAATGCAGCATCTAGTAAAATATCTGCATCAAATCATTCATTTTCCACTTCACTCCTTTTTATGCTTCTGGTGAAACTGAACATTTATTCATAATGTATACTGTAATGTGGATAGCTCTGAGGTGCATTTAAAGATCTGGTGATTGTGGTCAAGCTCGTAGAATCATTGACTTAATCAGCCTGATTTAAATTCAAATTTGGAACCGTTTTGGATTTTTGATTCATTCAGATCCTTTATCCTAAACCACATGTGGGTTTAAAGCTTCATCTGTGTTTAACCACTCTGATGCTCATTTAATATCCCATCAGATTGACATACAGTTATAACGTCACATTCTAATTCACAGAGTTTATTTTTGTCACGGTACTACTGAAGGTAGTATCAAATCAACCCTCAAATTAATAGTACTCTAAGTGCAGGACATTGACAAAAGTTGACAAATGAGGTATTTCGCTACTTTGAAAACACACCATGTCAGCAGCAATGAATACCAAGATAGATTTAAAGCCAGGCATTTTAGAGTTTTAGTAGTGTAGACGATTTAGTGGAAACAGAAGCCATTACATATCTTAATTACAGACAATGATCCTATCCTGAAAGGGTCATTGCCAAGAACTGAAACTATAATTTTTCTCACATACCTTGCAAAGATAGTCCCTTGCCTCAATTAGCAACTTATTTTTCAGTTCCTTACCCATCTGTGGGTACAGGAACTGGTTTAGTGCACGTTCAATTGCCATGCTGCGCTGTCTGTTCCACTCTTGAACTTGATGGCTGAATTCATCACGGTAATAAAATTGCTTGATTTCATCAAAATAAGTCTGGTCATTCCCATAACTAAAAAATGAGAGATATAACACAAACTCATTATTGGATAAGATATCCCTGTATACTAAAAATGCACAGAACACTTTTTCTAATTAAGCTTCAACAATAATGGTAAACTGGAGCAGATTAATACTCATACATTCATACTCATTTTATTTTGGAAGATAAACAGAGACCCACAGAATGTTCCCAGAATGGTTTACTAAAACCTTCAAATTTACCAAAACTCCAGATAGGAACTAATTTTTATATTGATCCATTCAGTGGACATGAACACACAGGCAAGGCAAGCATTTGTTGTCTATCACAAATACTCTCCAGAATATGGTAACGAGAGACCTTTTTAACTGTAGTTAGGTTGACATGTAACTTGGAGGGTAACCCACAGGTGATGGCATTCTTATATTTTATGTCCTTGTCCTTCCTGATCGTAAAGGTGATGGATTTTTGAAAGTCCTGAAGAACGTTTGTGAATTGCTGCTGTGCATGGATGGTTCATAATGCTACTACTGTATTCTTGTGGTAGATGGAATATTTAAAATGGTAGATGGATTGCAATCAAGCAGAATATCACTGAAACTGCACTCTTGAGCACTTGTTTTTTCCATCATACTCTTGACTAATGCCTTATATGTGGTAGACAGGCTTTGGGGAATCAGAAGATAAGCTTTGTAGTGCAGAATTCCCAGCCATAACAAACAATAAAACTGGTATGTAATCGACATAGTCAGGTTTCTCAGGTACCTTGCCAAAATGGATTTAATTCATCCTGGCATCATCCCATTACCTTTCAGGTTTCATCACTACCTAATCCACTCTGCAATTGCACCGAGAATAAAACTTAATGAAATTATACACGTTATAACACTTCCGTCTTCACTGCAGTGTTCCATTGCCTACAATAAGTATTCTTTTGGGTAACATTTCAACACAACTGTGCAAAAAGAAATTAAGCAGCATTTCCCTTAAACACCTATTCAATCATTAACTTAAATTGTTTACCTTCAATTTTTATTACATTAACAATTTTTCTCCTCCCCATTTATTCTGTTCCCATCAGCCTTTTGACCAGGTTGATCAGTGGAAGTTTTGACCATCAGATTCTGTGAACTCCTGTCTGACAGGCTGAAGACAAATACTATTTAAATAGTACAGAACCAAGTTGAGACCCTAAAGATGATTTTGGTCATCCATTTCTGTAACCCTGTTGATTATTTTATGCCACAGAATTTTGAGGAAGGGGAGAAAGAGGAGAAAACTCTGTTATCCACAAGAATATCCATCACAAAATGATATCATCGGTCAATCCTTTAGTTGCAGGTGGACAACTCAGTCAAAAGTAAGTGCAGAGTATATTCATCAGCAGCAGTAAGCTTCAGAAATATTTTATGTAACAAATACCTACGTATTTATAAATATTATTCTAACTGCTTCATATCATATACCATGTGAACTTTAAATTTGCTGTTGTGATAACTCACCCCTCAACTCCTTTCATATCAATACAGATATCAATTGTTAGTAAGCCATCATCTTCAGCAAGGCACATTTTGAGGAACTGATCATCTCTCAATTCCTTGACTGGCTTGTTCTTTACATATTTGAATGAATAGGCAAAGTGGGCTTCATCAATATCCTGCAATGACAAAACAATATCGTAAATTTCATTTACAGAATTTCTGCTGTAGATACATTTAGTGGGAATATAAAAAGGAGAAAATTGTTTTCTTAGTCTTCATCCTATTTGCCTAATTTATTTGAAATAGTAATCTCTACTCTACTGGATTCTGTCATATTACTGTTCCAAATTTCCAAAGGAATAACATTTTTACTGTCCCCCTTGTTAAGATTCTAGCCAATGGTAATACTGAACAAGTCAGACCTCAAAGTAAAACCTGGCTTGGTCAACTCTCGCATTCTTTTTTAAAGGAAGGTCAATCACTGAAGACATTTGCAGGAGTCTGGCAGTGTAACTTTAAGAAAAATGTGAACAATATTAAACTAGACAAAATAGGTCGAAATAATTCAATACAGACATCACAGAAGGATTCAAATTCACATTATTTCCTTTATGCCAGCAATATCCTGACAAACACCAAAGCTTTCAGTCAAGGATTATCACTATTTCCACGCCAAGGTTTCTTGTTCAAGCTAGCACGGTGGCTATTTTATTTTCTTCCGTCTAATTTCTGGGCTTTCACTTTGCTGCTCTCTCTTCTGGAGACACTTAAGCAAACCGCAGACTAAACTCACTGCTACTTCATAGCAAACAGAGATTTCCTTATACTCAGTTTTCAGTCGTCTTCTTCCGACACACACCCTCTGACAGAGTCTAAGGCTGAAGAAGACAATGTTAAAACTGTAGTTAGGGGAATAGGTGCTGTTCACTGCAGCTGAGAATGATGGTCTTGAAGGGGTGTTAGTTGCCCAATGCCAAAAATAAGGACATCACCTCAGAATCAGAGAGGATGTTGGAGAAATTATATAATTTATGAGTCAACTACATGTGGTGAAGAGGTTAATTTATTTTGGACTTCCAACAGAGATTCCAAATTAGATTTAATGCATTGCTTTAACTCTTGAAATAAACTAGTTGTTCTTGCTTATACTTCAGGTTAATGCTGCTTCAGTGCATGATAACCTGATATAATTGCTTCAAGGCCTCTGGTGTATGTCAGCCATGAGTTAACCCAATTATGTTGGCAAAGTCACAATAAAAATTTGCTAATTGCATTAGCTTCCTCAATTTGACATGCTAGAAATGAGAACCAAAGAAAACCACTGTTTTTCCCCCTTTCTCGACTTCTAAGATATACATGCATGTTGAGGTTTCACATGTTACCTTTTTGCCTTTTTTTGTGGGATTAATATTAATCTTGGCTCTCTCTTGGAAGGTCTGTCTTACAACTTGCTTGACCAATGGTTCTCGGGCAATCTGCATGGCCACCATGTATCGAGAACCTTCCAGTACAGCCTCAGGTGTTGGAAATTGACTGAAAGATGCATAAAGATTATCAGATTGATGCAGGTGGCTAACTTCATTTTTGTATAAGTTTAAATGTTCAGGGTTTCATTTTGGTGCAAACATTAATTTTTTCTCATGCAGGTTTTGAAATAGTATGTTAAACTCAAAAAGGCAGCTGACATAGATTTAAGTGTTAAACATAATGCAAGTCCAATAAGTGTTGTGAGGTCAACTACATTCTAAAAGTTGTATGCGTTGTCAGTTTTATTTCTAACCTGCAGACATAATCTTTTGCGAGTTCCAGTGGTTCAGCGGGAAACTGTTCAGTTTCATGTCGCTGGTAACTGTCTCTCAGGTTCTCACCAAACTGTTCAGGGGTCAGACCAAATTTCTTTGCAAGACCATCTAGAAAAAATGTGGTTAATGTCAGTAAATGCATTTATTATTCTTGCGCTCTATGTTTTTTGCCATAATCATTTGTCTCGTGATATAATTTAGCGTAATTGATTTTATGAGGTTTCAAAGGAGTGAGATCAAATGCTGTCTTTCGGCAATTAGAAACCAGTAACAATTGGGCCAAGATTTGTAGATGCAATTCACTCTCCACTTGAATGTCACACCATTCTATCCTGATTAAGTATGCTTCTATCACATGTCTAGTTTGATAACAAAGATGTTTATAGGGTACCTTTTAGCATTTTATTACATTAAAGACATATTGATGCAGTAATATCGAACAAATCAGACTCTAAGGTATTAGGGCGCATGGCAAGAGATTTGGTCAAACAGTGAGCTTTGAGGGGCATCACAAAGGATGAAAGAGACGTAAAGAGTTGGTAAGATTTAAGAATGTAATTCCGTCATTACATCTGACAGTATGGCCTCCAATAGTGAAGCAATTAAAACTGGAGATGCGCAAGAGGTCAATCATGGGCAGAGCAGATAACTAAGTATTGTAGTGCAGGTTACAGAAATAGAGTGGCAAAGACCACAAAGGAATGTGTAGATAAGACAAGAATTTTTTAAAACATCAAGCATTGGTTTCAAGTAAAGTAATTAGTTGTACATGAACAGCAGAATTTTTGATGATATTAACTTTATGGAAGGTGGAAGATGTGTGTTTGGCCAGGGGTGCGTTCAAATTGTCATTTGAAGGTAACAAATTCATAAACGAAAAATTCAGCAGGGGTCAAAGTAGGAGCAGAGTCAGGCAATGTTACAAATGAGGTCATAAGCATTCTTGGTGCAAAACTTGTTTTAGGATCAAATATAACACCTCTGTTTCAACATGTCTACAGCCTCAGATTACTGATATGAAGAGGAATGTAGTCTGTGGCGGAGAATGAAGACATAATATTGCTTCCATATTTATTTGGAGGTTGTTTCTTTCTGGATCATTTTGCTCAGTGGCAACGTGGATTTGAGAAATATAGTGAAAGATGGTTTGGGCCATTAGAGGATACAGTGTAGGACCTAAAGAAAAACTACTGTAAACAACTCTGGCGAGGTGAAAAGGTAACCAGGATGTGCCTGACATCCAGCTTGACAATGGTGGAGAAGCACTGGAGTAGGATTGGTGGTCAAATGTATTAAAGGCTGCAAACACACCAAAAAGGACAAAGGAATAGTTTACTATTGATCATAGAGAGGTGCCATTATTGTTAATGTTTCATTCTGCAACTATACCCTGACATACTGATGAAAGAAGTTACAAAGGCAGTGACCAGGGGACTTTTGTAGTTACATTGACAGCTTCTATTATGAAAGTGGGTAGAGGAAATGGGTGAAGGTGCAGTCAGTAAATGTTTGAAAAGGCAGAATTTAACCACGCAGATGCAGTCAGTAAATGTTTGAAAAGGCAGAATTTAACCACGTGGGTTTACTTTAAATATCTAACAACTTTGTTTTCTCCGAATTTTTCACTCGTGTCTGCAATTTTATTAATACCTACTGCTATTCAAATTTACAACTACAGTGAACTTTGGTGCAATGCATCCAAAGGTGGGATGGCAAGAAAAAAAGGTACTGACTTTGTACTGTGGATTTATAGCAACTCATAAGCCAATGTAAAGTTCTCTATTCTGCAACCAACTTAACTTCTAACAGTGGACTGCTGACAGAACAAAGAATGTAGAACAATTTATTATCACATTTAACCCCCATCTATAAATTATATTTAAAATTTAAAACATCCACAATTAACTTTTGCACAAATCAAGCTTCATGAACGTAGATCATATATATTTCACTGATATAAAGGGATGGACAAATATCAAGCAAAAGCCTCAACAATGCTGGCAGTGCCAATGCAGGACCAGCCAGAACATAAACTACCTAGAGACACAGGCAATGTTCTGGCCATCTGGGTTTGAATCAGACCATGGCAGATGGTGGAACTTGAATTCAATAAAGATCAAGGATCAAAGATCAAATGATGACCATTAAACTGCTGCCACTTGGAGTCATAGAGATGTACAGCATGGAAACAGACCCATCGGTCCAACTTGCCCATGCCAACCAGATATCCCAATCCAATCTAATCCCACCCGGCCCATATCCCTCCAAACCTTTCCTATTCACGTACCCATCCAGATGCCTTTTAAATGTTGCAATTGTACCAGCCTCCACCACTTCCTCTGGCAGCTCATTCCATACATGCACTACCCGCTGCGTGAAAAAGTTGCACCTTAGGTCCCTCATATCTTTCCCCTCTCACCCTAAACCTATGCTCTCTAGTTCTGGACTCTGCCACCCCAGGGAAAAGACTTTGTCTATTTCTCCTATCCATCCCCCTCATGATTTTATAAACCTCTATAAGGCAACCCCTCAGTCCCCCCCGATGCTCCAGGGAAAACAGCTCCAGCCTATTCAACCTTTCCCTATCACTCAGATCCTCCAACCCTGGCAACATCCTTGTAAATCTTTTCTGAACCTTTTCAAGTTTCATAACATCTTTCTGATAGGAAGGAGACCAGAATTGCATGCAATATTCCAACAGTGGCCTAACCAATGTTCTGTGCAGCGCAACATGACCTCCCAACTCCTGTACTTAATACTCTGATGAAGGGCTTTTGCCCGAAACGTCGAATTCCCTGTTCTTTGGATGCTGCCTGATCTGCTGTGCTTTAACCAGCAACACATTTTCAGTTCTGATCTCCAGCATCTGCAGACCTCACTTTTAACTACTTAATACTCTGACCAATAAAGGAAAGCATACCAAAAGGAACTATGAACCTGCATTCCAAGGTCTCTTTGTTCAGCAACACTCCCTAGGACCTTACCATTAAGTGTATAAGCCCTGCTAAGATATGCTTTCCCAAAATGTAGCACCTTGCGTTTACCGGAATTAAACTCCACCTGCCACTTTTCAGCCCATTGGTCCATCTGATCAAGATCCCATTGTAATCTGAGGTAATCTTCTTTGCTGTCTACATCTTCAATTTTAGTGTCATCTTCAAACTTACTAACTATATGCCTTACGCACACATCCAAATCATTTATATAAATGATGAAAAGTAGTGGACCCAGCACCAACCCTTGTGGCACTCCACTGGTCACAGGCCTCCAGTCTGAAAAACAACTCTCAACCACCACCCTCGGTCTTATACCTTTGTTGGAAAAACCCAGCTGGTACACTAATGTGACTCCAGATCCACAGCAATGTAACTGACCCTTAACTACCCTCTGGATAATCAGAGGTAGGTAATAAATGGTAGCTTAGCCTAGTGATGCACACATTCTGTAACTGAGTTAAAAAAAAATCAGAGAATCGCTACAGAGTGGAAACAAGCCCTTCGGCCCAACAAGTCCACACCGACCCTCGGAACAGAAACCCACTCAGACACATTCCTCTACTACTCTGCACTTACCCCAGACTAATGCACTAACCTGCACATCCCTGAACACTATGGGCAATTTAGCATGGCCAAATCACCTAACCTGCACATCTTTGGATGATGGAGATCTAAAATAAAAGCAGAATGTGGAGAAACTCAGCAATTCTGGGAGCATCTGTGGAGAGAGAATAAAGTTAAAATTGAGTCCGATGACTCTTCTTGAGAACTGTTCCAAAAGACAATTTTCATTTTGACGTCATAGCCAGTTTTTCTCTTTTCCATTAACATGTCCCTACCCCACAAAGGGAAAAATTGTTCTCCACTTTGCCTTATAGTCTGAAGTCACTTAGGTTTGATTAAAACTAAGTTAGTTGTGTGGAATATTGAGGTAATAATTTAATGTACACAATAAGATTACATTTAAAAGCTGTCTTATTTTCTAACCAAAAGTTGCCCACAGACAGTGGGGAAAGTTAAAAATGTAGTTTGGTTTGTTATTAAAAGCAATCCTTGGCCTAAAATTAGGTTTTGTTACAGACACGAAGCAAACACATTCCAATTCTTTACCTAGACCAGCTGTCTGGCAGATGGTATACATGTCTCTGCGAGAAGCCTGCTTAAGTTCTGGCCCATGATGTTCGTCATCTTCAACCTCTTCATCCCTCTCTCCTGAAAACAGTATGATAAATTGATAGTGAAGACAATTAATCAAGTGCAAAAATATGACAACTTTCATAAATACTCAAGTGACTGTAAACAGAATAAAAAGATAGCAGCACATCATCATTGATACATGGTACATATCCCTACACCTTGACTACTTTTTACCATTGGACTTAACCAATTGGGACTTCATAGAAAATTCATACCAGCTAATATAGTTTTCTATGGTTTATCGAAAACCCATATTTCTGTCACTGCATCCAATTTCATCTTAGAAAAGCAGTAACATAACATTTAAGATAATCAATTTGTTCTGGTACAGAAAGTAAGGTTTTTAGGGTTGAGAATGTTATACAACAGTTGAAATATATAAGCAAGGAATAAGCAAACAATCTAATAATATGAAACAAAAATTGCTGGAAAAGCTCAGCAGGCCTGGCAACATCTGTGGAGAGAAGAGCTAACGTTTCAGGTTGAGTGGCCCTTTTCTCAATTATACGGAATCATGAATCTAAGTGCTCATTCAGGAATACAACAGGAAATAGGATTTTTAAAATAAACTAACAAAACAAGCATACAAAAACAAAGAACTTAGTCAACTGCGAAGAAGGCTGAGAGAAAACCGAGCCAATAGAATTGTGTACCCATTCATCCACGATCATCTTCTGCAGAAAATGCCAGAGGCTTGCATGTCAGAGATGGGCTCCTGAGTCTCCCTAAGCAATGTTTAACAATGTTGACTGCCACCATCAAGATGATGATGAACCATCTGCATACAAGGCAGAAGGATATCACCAATCACAAATTACTTCTATCACAGTTTTGTTCCCTTTATGTTTTCATAAGACAGTGAAAGCCAGTGTGTTACTATGCAAGATCACAAATAGGAGTGTGTCAAGGAAAACTTCCAGGGAAATGGAAAATTATTACTAAGTTCCTTGAAACTTAGAACATATTTAATCTCAAATGCCTGTCTAAATTCATATTGGGGAAGTGGAAAGTAGTCTAATCTGCCATATTAGAATGCGGTACTGTACTTTGGAATTTCACTTTATTCTTACACTATCATTAGTATCCCAGAGTAGAAAGGATGACAACACTAATGCAAATCACTTATCCCTGGTAGAAATATTTAGCTCTAGCCTTGACCTCAACTGACTAAGATCTCCTTAAAGATTTTAATACTCAATTATTGTTAAACTAAGGTAATACTTTACATAGCAACAGGAGGCCATTCAGTCCATCAAGCTTGCCCACCACCCATTCTAGGGTTAATTATCTCAATGCCACGTTGCCACACTATCACAATGCTCCTTGACGTCATTACTCTGTAGAAGACTACTGATTTCTGCCTTGAATCTGCTCAATGATTGAGCCTCACAGGGATACAGAATTCCAATGGTTCACCATTCTGAGTGAAGAAGGCCTGTCCCTTACCTGAGATTATCTTCTCTGGTTCAAGAGTCACCAGGTAGGGGAGTGTTCTATTTCTAACCACCTTGTCACGTACTAAGAATTTTGCACATTTCAATGAGATCAGCTCTTCACAACTCTGGAGAATACTGACCCAGTATTCTCAATCTCCTAAAGCAAACTTGCAATCCCAAGAATTGATTTGCTGAATCTCTTTTGCACTCCCACCATACTAAGTATCTCATTCCATCAATACGGAGACCAAAATTGTACACTTACCCGAGCTGAAATCTCACCAAGGTTCTATACAAGTGCAGCAAGACATTATTACTTCTGTACTCAAAATCCTCTTGACATGAATGCCAATATACCATTTGTCTTTTCATTTGCTTGCTTGCTGGACCTGCATGCTAGCTTTAGTGAACAACTTCTCACTTATTCACAGGATATTCGATTTGCCAAGTCCTAGACCATTCACTGACCTCGGTCAAGACTTTTTGAACTTTTCTGCACTGTCTTCAAATGGTACTTTCTCGTCCATTTTGTGCAAGTATTTCAATTAGTCCACATATCAATTTATTTACATAGATTGTGAGCAATTGCGAATCTACCACAGATCCTGATGGTACTCTATTTGTAACAGCCAACAACCTGAGTGTGATCTGTTTATTCTTACTCGGTTTTCTGCCTATTCATCAATTCTCAAGCCAAAGGAGAGTATTCCCTGCAATCCCATGCACTTGGATTTTATTTACTAACCTGTATGGGACCTCATCAAAAGTCTTCTCAAAGTTCAAACACACCACACCACTGGTTCCTTTTTGGCAATGCTAAAATTAGCATCTTGAATAAACCTCCAACAAATTACCCAAATATGATTTCCCTTTCACAGATCCATGATGACAATGCTCAATGCTGCCATTTTTGTTCTAAATGTTCCATTATTATATCCTTTAAAATAGATTCTAATGTTTTCCCTGCTATGGACATCAAGCTAACTCTGCCTCTTCCACTCTTCTCAAATATTGGGATTACATTTGCTGTATTTGAGTAAGAATGCACCTTCCCACAATCTTTAGAATTGCCAAAGGTAGCACCAATGCACCCATTATCCTCATACTTACATCCTTCAACACTCTGGGATAAATCTAGTCCTGAAATATAATTTTGTGTAGGTCTGTAAGTAGGAAAATCCACATCAAATGCTGTTCCACGTGGCAAAGCTTCAAGAAAATGATTTAATCTTCTATAACAAGGAAGTTTTCTGTCAAAGTGGTGATATACTAACCTTCCTCTTCATCTTCTCCACCCTGCTGGTTTTTTTTGTATTTCTTTTTCCTTGGCTTTGATGCATTTTGCATTTTTGGAATATCACGACCATAATACAGTAGGAAATGATTATAGACATCTCGCAACTCATCAGTCGACTGTACATCTTTCAATCTACACAGGTGAAAAGAAGCATATCATACAAAAGCACAAAGCAACTTTGCTTTGTTTCTAGCCCCATCTACTCCAGAAGTATGAATAGTATTTCTGAACAGAGTCGATTGGAAAATTTTATACGGATAAGGTTCTTGTGGAGCAGTGGTAGCATCACTACCTTTGAGCCAGAATGCCAGGGTTCAACTTGCTCCAGAGGTGTGTAAGAACATTTGTGAACAGGTTGAATGGAAAATATCTGTAATTTTAATATTTGAAGCAGGCCATTCAGGAGGCAAATCATTAATCACTTGGATAAAGAGTCACAGAATTCTAGAACAAAGTCCTGAAAGCTGTAATGGACCCGGCATTCCATGCAATTCACTGCATGTCAGGCTGTGGATTACAATGTGTGCCTCATCATTCTGTGACGCATAATATATTTCATAGAATTGGTCTTCAGTCATTCAATTCTATGATTTCAAAATATATGTTGTTTTGCAAAGATCACAACCACCTTAATTAACAATCCAATGCTTTAATGATTAAATGAGGAAATAGATAAATAGATCATTCAGCAGAGAAGAGAGCCTTCAGCCCACTGAGTCTGCGCCACCAAAGATTCTGTATTTAACTTTTCAGAAAAAAAATTTAGAACCTAAAATTCCATTTCATAACATCTCAAAGTTACCTTTCAATGTCTGCTGTGTCAAGTGCCCTAACTCCATCAGCCAGGGGTTTGTCTGGATCAGCAGAGATTTGCTCATACTGGTATGCTTGCATCTTCTGGAACAGTCGCGTAAGGTTTTCCTTTCGAGTTCTCAGCTGTGTCCACTGTGATAGGGAATTGCAAACTGTGACTCAGCAGAACTGTACATTATTTGTCAGTGATAAAATTCCAACAGACCCAAAAAATCGGAGTATGACAGACAGCCAGATGCCAATTTTTGCCAATTGAAAGTTCTAAACCAAAAATTTACACCGCAGTTGAATCAACTACATACTGGTGATTTCTTGTCATGGAATCTGCAGTTTCACACGAGTACAAATTATACAAATTATTGTGCCACTGTGAACATACATTAAGAGTAGCTTTCAGCAGGTCAACAGCGTTGGAAATTGGGGTCCAGCTCATTAGAAATATAGTAACATAGAAAAATAAAGAGCAAAAGTAGGCCAGCGGCCCTTTGAGCCTGCTCCACCATTTCATGTGGTTGTGGCTGATCATCCAATTCAGTCTCCCTTTCCTGCTTTCTTCCCATATCCTTAGAGTTCTTAGGACAAACAGAATCAGCCTAATACCTTCTTGAAAACATTCAATATTTGTCCTCAAATGCTTTTTAACCACAAAGAATTCCATAGGATCACCCCTGTCCAAGTGAAGAAATTTCTCACCTCAGCCCTGAATAGCTACCCTGTACCCTTAGACCCCCTGGTTCTAGACTCCCTGGTCAGTAAGAACATCCTACAGGAACAAACATTCCTGTAGTTCAAGATTCTCTCTCCTGCCTTTCCTTCAATAACAGTATTATATTGTTGACTTCCAAACCCTTCAAGAAATAGATGTTGATTCCTCTTAATTAAACTAATAGGAATTTATTCTATTTCAAACACCAGCTCTTCCTACCTTTTCATCCCATTGCCAGACCTTCCACAAGTCATTGATGTTAAGTTCTGGCTCTACATACTCCTTTCTGTAGAATGCAATGAAAGGCACCTATTAAAGGAAAGATATGTTAATAAAGAAGACAAAGAAAATGTACTTGGAGTCATAGAGATGTACAGCATGGAAACAGACCCTTCGGTCCAACCCGTCGATGCTGACCAGATACCCCAACCCAATCTAATCCCAGCACCTGGCCCATATCCCTCCAAACCCTTCCTGTTCATATACCCATCCAAATGCCTCTTAAATGCTGCAATTGTACCAGCCTCCACCACATCTTCTGGCAGCTCCTTCCATACACGTACCACCCTCTGCGTGGAAAAAGTTGCCCCTTAGGTCTCTTTTATATCTTTCCCCTCTCACCCTAAACCTATGCCCCCTAGTTCTGGACTCCCCAACCCCAGGGAAAAGACTTTGTCTATTTATCCTATCCATGCCCCTCATAATTTTGTAAACCTCTATAAGGTCACCCCTCAGCCTCCGATGCTCCAGGGAAAACAGCCCCAGCCTGTTCAGCCTTGTAGCTCAGATCCTCCAACCCTGGCAACATCCTTGTAAATCTTTTCTGAACACTTTCAAGTTTCACAACATCTTTCCGATAGGAAGGAGACCAGAACTGCACGCAATATTCCAACAGTGGCCTAACCAATGTCCTGTACAGCCGCAACATGACTTCACAAATCCTGTACTCAATACTCTAACCAATAAAGGAAAGCATACCAAACGCCGCCTTCACTATCCTATCTACCTGTGACTCCACTTTCAAGGAGCTATGAACCTGCACTCCAAGGTCTCTTTGTTCAGCAACACTCCCTCGGACCTTGCCATTAAGTGTATAAGTCCTGCTAAGATTTGCTTTCCCACATTTATCTGAATTAAACTCCATCTGCCACTTCTCAGCCCATTGGCCCATCTGGTCAAGATCCTGTTGTAATCTGAGGTAACCCACTTTGCTGTCCACTACACCTCCAATTTTGGTGTCATCTGCAAACTTACTAACTGGACCTCTTCTGCTCGCATCCAAATCATTTACGTAAATGACAAAAAGTAGAGGGCCCAGCACCGATCCTTGTGGCACTCCACTGGTCACAGGCCTCCAGTCTGAAAAATAACCCTCCACCACCACCCTCTGTCTTCTACCTTTGAGCCAGTTCTGTATCCAAATGGCTAATTCTTCCTGTATTCCATGAGATCTAACCTTGCTAATTAACTTCTTTCATCGGCTGTTTTAAGAAACAGGTTGAACAAATAATAACTAGTATTACATCAATACTTTTCATCCCAAGGATTTCAGCAACCTTCTTCAATGCGGCGATATTTAAGAATTCAATTCATATTAGTTATCTTCTATGCTAGTCTTCATAATGACAAACTTTTACTTAAATATGTAAGAACTATCTTCAACTATCGTGCACTTTTTACAGTGGCAAAATTCTCCGACATGTTTCACATCAGCAGAAGACCAGTCAGTTTAACTTCAAAAGTGGGAATGCTTCTAAAAATAATTATTTAGCATAGAATTAGTAGCCACATGGATTGATTAAAAAGGGCCAGCATGGGTTTCAAAGGGGAAACAGTGCTCAACTAACTTGGGAGTTTTTTGAAAAAGTAATAACAGACAGGGCTGATGAGGGTAATGATATTAATGTGGTGCATATGGACTTCCAAAAAGGTGTTCGATAATGCCACACAATCGACCTGAGAGAAATGAAATTGCTCATGGAACAAAAGGGACAGTAGTAATAAGACTGTATGTAACATGTGATGAAGAGCAACAGTCAATGGCTAGTTATTGGGTTGGAGGAAGGTTTGTAGTGGAGCTCCCCAGAGATCTGTATTGGGACAACTGATTTTCCTGGCATTTATCAATGACTTGGTTTGCAGAGGCCAATTCCAAATTTTGCAGCTGATGTCAAAGTTAGAAGCAGCCTGGAACCCTAAAAGGACACCGACAGGTTGGTGGAGTCGGCAGATAGGGAGCAGATGAAGTTCAATGCCGATAACTGTGAAGTGATACATTTTGGACAGACAATACAAAATAAGGTGTACAACTCTCACAGGGGTGCGAGAGCAGAGACATTTGGGTGCATATGAGCATAGATCACTGAATGTGACAGGACAGGTGGAGAGAAAGCAGTTAAGAAAGTGCGCACCATCCTTGTCTTTATTAACAGAGGCTAGGTACAAAAGCAAGGAGGTATAAGATATCTGTTTGTCCCCAACTAAAGTACTGCCTTATAGTTTTGGGCGACAGCCTGTAGAAAGACGTAAATGTATTGGAGAGAAGACAAAAGAGACATTTATAAGAATGGTGCCAGAGATGAGAAACTTTGATTATTATGAGGATCGATTGGAGAGTTTTGGACTATCCTCCTTGGACAGAAGGATAGAAAGCGATCTGGTGGAAACTTTCCAGGTTGCTTGGGATTTGGATAGAGTAGATAGAGAGAAATTTGTTCCTACTCATTAAAAGGTTGATGCATGAGGGGGCACAGATTTAAGATGATGTGCAAAAGATGAATGGGATGTGAGAAAAAACACTTTCACACAACGCGTGGTTTGGCTCCGGAGTGCACTGCCTGAAAATATGGTGGAGGTAAGTTCAACTGATGCATTCAAGAGGGCAATGGATAATTACTTATGTAGAAATAATATGCAAAGGGTATGGAGAAAAAGCAGGAGAATACAGCTAAATTATAATGCTAATTTTTAGAGCTAGTGCAGACATGATAGGCCAAATCGCTGCATCTGTGCTGTAACACTTCCGCAATTCTGTGATCAAATGGAATTGGACACAGAGACAGACAAGGAGATATCATTACATATAACCAAAGTCTTGGTCAAAGAGACAATTTTAAATGGCAAATGGGGAGTGGTTTAGGATGGGAATGTCACTGCTTTGACAGCTGTGATAGTGTGGTTAAAGTCAGTTAAAATTTGCAGGTGTGGGAAGGAAACACAAATGATTGTGAGAGAAGAAATCTGATTGATGGGTGAAATGCAGAAAAGATTGACAACACATTTAAAGTCCTGAGAAGAAAGGAAGATTGGAGATGGCAGCCATTTGAAAGGATAGAGGATGAGTTTCTTGAGGACAAATGGAAGGTCAGAAGGCGATGGGAGGCCAGCATCTGAACTGAAAATGAGTCAGAAAGAGAATTTAAATGGTTAGCAGTCTGGTGGGAACAGGACCATCACATGATAGGGACTTCACAGGCAAAATGAATTTGGAGAGTGAGGAGTGAAAGAAGAAAATTTAGACGAAATTGTGAGATGAGGACCATGATAGTGTCAACTGTAGAAATTTGGATTAGCAAACTAGGGAAAAGCAAACAGCAGAAGCTGAAGAAATGGAACTTGATCTTTGTGGCAACAAAAATCAGTGAACTCTTCACTTGTTATTGATGGAGAGGGTGAAGGAGGCATGTGAAGGTGATTACAGAAACATGCAGTTGAGGAGAGAAGCTGGAATGTTAACCAGTGCATTCCAAATTGACCATTGAATAGCAAACAAATATGGATAGTAGGAGGTACGGAAGTACATAGCCTGACTAGATCTGATGACGAGCAATTAACGGTTACCACAGATGTGCTGGCCTGCATCCAAAGAAGAGGACATGAGAATCTTAGCTGGAGGTTTCCCAGAGTGAGTGATGGAGTAATGGTTTTCATGGAAAAATTGAGTTGCAAGGTGGTGGACAGGATATGATTGGACAGATTAGTAGCGGCAGAAATGCCATGACAAATGAAAGGCCAAAGACCAGACAATTGGTAATGAGTAAGTGCAGCGCCAATGTAGATATCAAAACATAGATGCACATTTCTTTGTAATCTTCTATAATGATATTATCTTAACGTTCACATAATTGTCCCTGTTACTGTAACAGGGATGCCTCTGCTGACGGCTCAAAGTTGATCACCACAGGAACATTTTTAGAAGTTGTATCCCCACCCTGGGAGTGTCATGTTAGGATGCGAAAGTCAACAGTTCCTATCCCCATTTACAGGGCCCCACTGTTTACTCCAAACTCCTGACGTGCTCTCCATTACCTTGTTTTGGAGCTCAAATTTGCAAAATCCATCTTTATGTTTCCAACACATTAGAATTGTGAAATGTCAATATTGTTCTATAATTTGCTTTGTATTTGTAAAATGGAACCATGAAATGTTTATTGCTTTAACTCAAATAATGCCATTAAAACTAGCAGCAAAATGGAAGTACCTCAAAATGCTGGTTCCTCATAAAATTCAGTGCTTCTTTTATCTTCTGGATTGTGGCAGGGCCTTTGCGGCTGAAGTTGCTGACACCCTGGCTTCGTTCGAGGTACTCTGAGCTTTCCTATGATAATATAAAGATGTTCTGTTGTCAAGAGCTCCCTAAAACAAATGGCCATTTCACAAACTTCTCTGCAGAAGTGAAGCAAATTGCATATTGTTTCAAATGCAACACCGTCTGGAAATTGCTTAAAACATTGTTATACTAAGTTATACACAGCAAGAAATGAATTCAAGTTATTAGAGTTCAGTCACTGAAGGGGTTAGAGAGAGTGAGATACCATAAAGAGTTGATTACTCTCAGCACTTTTTTCAGCAAGATCACTGAATCATCATACCTGGAGTGACTCTCTGAAAGAGCTATCCAATTCGTCCCTGTCAGCTGCACTTACCCAGCAATCATGCACATCTTTTCTTTTTCATCTTCACCCACTTAACAGTCAAGAATAATACAGCCTGGAAACAGACCCTTCGGTTCAACTCATACGCACTGACCAGACATCATTGTCCCATTTGCCAGCATTTAGCCTGTAACCCACTAAACCCTCCCTTTTCATATCACCATCCAGTTGCCTTTCAAATGTTGTAATTGTATCAGCCTCCACCACTATCTCTGGCAGCTCCTTCTGTTTGATAAAGTTACCTCTCTGATTCTTTTTAAATCTTTCCTCTCTCACCTTAGACCTATGTCCTCTAGCTTTGGACTCTCCACCCTTGGCTTTTCACCCTATCCGTACATCTCACGATTTTATAAATCTCTATAAGGTGACCCCTGAGCCTCTGACACTCACGGGAAAATAGCCTCAGCCTATTCAGCCTTTTCCTCTAGCTCAAAACTGCCAGTCTTGGCAACATCCTTGTAAATCTTTTCTGAAAATTCTCAAGTTTAACAACAACTTTCCAAAGAAGGGCAACCAAAATTGTATGCAGTATTCCAAAAGTGGCCTCAGCAATGTCGTGCACAGCAGCAGCATGACATTCCAACTCCTATACTCAATGTTCTGCCTGACCAATGAAGGCAAGCATGCCAAATATCTTCACCACCTTGTCCACCTGCAACTCTACTTTCAAGGAACTATGCACCTGCACCCTTACAGTTATCAATCTGTCAAAACCACCAGCCTTTCAGTTCCTAGCTTTCAATTTGTAGCGTCATGGGTGCCTGTCACATTTGTGAACAGGGTTCTGAAACGTCCAAAAGCATTACCTAATTCAGTTTATGTCAGACAGCGTATGACTGCAAGCCCCTGGAGTGTAAATGGAAGATTGTTTATTTATAGTTGGGTTTATGACACAGAGCAAACGTTGAAAGGAGTTATCTTGTTTTGGTTTAAAAATAACAAGTCAGAACATATGGCACTGGAAAAGCACAGCAGGTCAGTCAGCATCCGAGAAGCAGGAGAGTCGACTTTTCGGGCATAAAGCCCTTAATCAGGAATGTCATTCCAGCGCCACACTTTTTTCGACTCTGATCTCCAGCATTTGCAGTCCTCACTTTCTCATCTGAAATTAACAAGGATTGCTAGCTTAGAGAAGCCAGAGATTGAACATTTTTAGGATTATTTTTGAGGAGACCTGGGATCAGAAGCAAAATCAGAGCTTCTCTCCTGGAGGCTCAGTTCACTTGGCGTAAAATTTTAGCTTGTGAAATTTCCAGAAGCTGTGTGTTTGGTAAGAAATCAGTTGACTATTAAAAAGACCGAGAAAGTCTAGGCTTTCAGTTTTGTGACAGTTCATAAGATTGTGCAATTCATAGTCAGAATGTAGGAGCAGTCAAGTGAAATCTAAAGATGTGATCTGAAAGGATAGCCAGAGG
This sequence comes from Hemiscyllium ocellatum, assembly GCF_020745735.1. Classification (NCBI taxonomy): domain Eukaryota; kingdom Metazoa; phylum Chordata; class Chondrichthyes; order Orectolobiformes; family Hemiscylliidae; genus Hemiscyllium; species Hemiscyllium ocellatum. The sequence goes on from NC_083431.1 coordinate 24,260,508, forward strand.
AAGAGGTAGAGTCTGGTAGATTTACAGCATTTAAGAGGCATCTTGTTGGTTTATGAATAAGAAGGGTTGAGAGGGATATGGGCCAAGTGCTGGCAATTGGGACTAGATTAGATTAGGATATCTGGTCGGCATGGCCAAAGCGCCCGTTTTCGGGCTGTACGTCTCTATGACTCTGGACTGGGTTTGCTATAAAGTGATAAAGTTGAGTCATAAGCAAAACCTTGATTTGCTATTTGTTTTAAAATTTTCTTCAAACTGTGTTTTATATTGAGATGGTTTGGCTTGTCTTCCTGCAACACATTATCGATGAGGATGAGCACCTCACCAAGACATTCCACATGCCTCCACTTCTCGCCTTTAAACTGCTAAACCATAAACAGACCATTGCTTGCAGCAAACTGCCCAGCCTTCAGGATAACATCGACCACAACACCATATAACCATGTCATGGCAACCACCGCAAAACTTGTCAGAGTGTCAACATGGATACCACCCACCATGTACGTGGCAGGTACTCATGTGACTCAGCCAACGTTGTCTTATCACATGCAGGCAAGGATACCCACAGGCATGGTACATTGGCGAGACCAAGCAGATGCTAAGACAACAGATGAATGAAAACCGTGCAACTATCACCAGCCAGGGATGTTCCCTCCTAGTTGAGGAACACTTCAGCGGTTTGGGACCTTCGGGTGACCTTTCTCCAAGGTGGACTTCAGACTGCGCAACAATGCAGAGTGACCGAGCAGAGGCTGATAGCCAAGTTCAATAACCATGAGGATGGCCTCAACCAGAACCCTGGGTTCATGTCACACTACAGATGACCCCACTACACTATACGCACACACAAACACACTTAACACACACACCCTTATAATACTCTCAGACTCATGCAGACCCACACGTTCTCTCAAAGACATACAACCCCCCCACACACACACCCTCTCACAGGTTTATACTCTGTCACACTCATGCACGCACTCTACCAAGCATGCATACACACAATCTATGGGGTGAATTTGCATTTGCAGAACTGTATTTGCAAATACATTCTATTTTGTTCAAAATACACACAATCTGCAGACCGTCAATCAATGTGACATTTTATAAATTCCTACTTTGGAATATAGACAGACTCCAACCTCACACCTTTAATGCATTGTGAGAGTGGAGATGTCACTCTTAAAACAAAACCTCAAATTATCTCGGGAATGTGACTTGAAAGAAATTCTGGGATTTACATATTAATGAACTGAGACCTGCAATACATTCTAAAAGATGAAAGACTTAACAGCAATCTAGGTTTGTTCAATATATGGTATCAGTTACACAACATTATGATCTTGTGATATAAATTCTATGTCTTATGATCCTGCCCCCAGCTACCTGATGAAGGAGTAGTGCTCAGAAAGCTAGTACTTCCAAATAAACCTGTTGGACTATAACCTGGTGTTGTGCCGACCAGATCAACATCCCAGTCCAACACCAGTACCCCCTCATGTTTTATGATTGCTTTCCTATTGTGTAATAAACTTCTGTTTTATTCCTGGAAATCCTTTTTTACATTGAATGACCACTTTAAATAAAAAAAACTATCCAGTCTCATTTCATTCTGGGATCTGACATGTCCATTAATAACATAAGGTGGGATCACAACAGTTTTGATACCAGCACCACAGGCCATATATTGGGGGATCATTTCAATTAAGCGCATTTAAGACTAATTTATGGAAGTGAAGCATAAGCATCCCACTGCAGGCCCAGGATTGTGAATTACCACTGTAAAGTCAGAAACCTGAAAAATGTGTCTTGCACTTTCTCTTTGTGTTCTCTGGTATTCTTTAGTTTGTTCCACTGAAATACTAGTAATTAGCTTTTTATTTAACTTGTAGAATCAGAGATGTACAGCACGGAAACAGACCCTTCGGACCAACTCGTCCATGCCGACAAGATATCCAAACAGAATCTACTTCCATTTGTCAGCATTTGGCCCATATCCCTCTAAACCCTCCCTATTCATATACCCATTCAGAAGCCTTTTAAATGCTGTAATTGTACCAGTCGCCACCACTTCCTCTGGCAGCTCAGTTCATATATGCACTGCCCTCTGCATGAAAACATTGCCCCTTATGTCCTTTTCATGTCTTTCCCCTCTCACCCTGAACTTATGTCCTCTAATTTTGGACTCCCCCACCCAAGAGAAAATACCTTGTCTGTTTAACCTATCCATACCCTTCATGATTTTTATAAACCCCTCTAAGGTTACCCCTCAGACTCCGACTCTCTCGGGAAAATAATCGCAGCCTAATAAGCCTATCCCTATAGCTCAAATCCTCCAACCCTGGCAACATCTTTGTAAATCTTTTCTGAACCCTTTCAAGTTTCACAACATCCTTTTAATAGGAAGGAGACCAGAATTGCACACAATATTCCAAAAGTGGCCCAACATGACCTCCCAACTCCTATACTCAATGCTCTGACCAATAAAGGAAAGCATACCAAATGTCTTCTTTACTATCCTATCTACCTGCAACTCTACTTTCAAGGAGCTATGAACTTGCATTCCAAGATCTCTTTGTTCAGCAATACTGTCTACAACCTTACCATTAGATATATAGGTCATGCTCTGATTTGCATTTCCAAAATGCAGCACCTCACATTTATCTAAATTAAACTACATCTGCCACTCCTCAGCCCAGTAATCAGATGGGCCAAGATCCCATTGTACTCTCTGAGGTAACCTTCTTCGTTGTCCATTACACCTCCAATTTTGGTGTCATCTGCAAACTTACTAAGTATACCTCCCATGTTCACTTCCAAATCACTGACATAAATGACAAAAAATCAGTGGACCCAACACTGATCCTTGTAGGACACTACTGGTCACAGGCCTCCAGTCTGGAAAGCAACTCTCCACCACCACCACCCTGTCTTCTACCTTTGAGCCAGTTCTGTATCTAAATGGCTAGTCCACCCTGTATTCCATGAGATCTAACCTTGCTAACCAGTTTACCATGAGGAACCTTGTCAAAAGCCTTACTGAAGTCCAGAGAGATCAGTTCACCACTCTGCTCTCATCAATCCTCTTGGTTACTTCTTCAAAATACTCAGTCAAGTTCATGAGACATGCTTTCCCACATACAATGCCCTGTATTTTGAACAGAGGTTGACAATCCTACAACCATCCAAATTCTGTTATCCAAACAACGACCTTAACAATAACACACATACCAAAAAGCGTGCTAAATTCTCTCACTGTGTATGAACTATCACTTTCTAGACACACTGTGACAGATTTAAAACAGTAAAAAAAGAAAATCCCTTAATTACTTGGGAAGTAGATCTGGAGTCTAACCTGCAAAGAAATGGTTGGCGTTGAGAATCCATTTCTATAAATCCAGTCAGCCTCTTCCTCTAGCTCCTCATCTTCAGCAGGTTTAACTGGAATGCCACGAAGCTATAGAAAGAATTTAATAAAGTCAATTTAACCATTGCTGTCCTTGAATGCACTAAAACTTTACAACCTTCTATTAATGATGAGGGTTAAATAAATCAATTTTCATGGATCAAATCTTGTGGACATGTCAGCAATGATGGGTTTAATTTGAAACTATGATACAGATTGATAGGCAGATAAGAAGCGCTGCTGAAACAACTTTGTTAGAGTTAAGCTGCTAGATTTACCCTTAATTTCTCTCATTTGCAAACACTTTTTGTCAGTGCCAACATGGACAGGCATGTCTGCAACAGTTAGATTTGAGCAAACAAGCTCAAGTAAGTTACTACATTGCTTTTCATCATCTATATAAATGATATGGACGTGAACATAGGAGGCATAGTTACTAAGTTTGCGGATGACACCAAAATCGGAGGCGTAGTGGGCAGCGAAGGTTACCTCAGAGCACAATAGGATCTTGATCAGATGGGCCAATGGGCTGAGGGGTGGCAGATGGACTTCAATTTAGATAAATACGAGGTACTGCATTTCGGAAAGGCAAATCAGAACAAGATTTATACACTTAATGGCAAGGTCCTGGGTAGTGTTGCTGAAGTAGGAGACCTAGGCGTGCAGGTTCAAAGTTCCTTGAAAGTGGAGTTTCAGGTAGACAGGATAATGAAGGTGGCACTTGGTACGCTTTCTTTTATTGGGCAGAGTATTAAGTATAGGAGTTGGGACATCATGTTGTAGCTCTACAGGACATTGCTTAGGCCACTTGGAATATTGTGCGCAATCTGGTTTTCTCCCTATTGGAAGGATGTTGTGAAACTTGAAAGGGTTCAGAAAATATTTAAAGGATGTTGCTAGGGTTGGAGAGTTAGTGCTAGAGGGATAGGCTGATTAGGCTGGGGCTGTCTTCCCTGGAGCATTGGAGGCTGAGAAGTCACCTTACAGAAGTTTATAAAATTATGAGGGGCATGGATAGGGTAAATAGACAAGATCTTTTCTCTGGGGTCGGGGAGTCCAGAACTAGAGGGCATAGGTTTAGAGTGAGAGGGGAAAATTTAAAAGGGGCCTATGGGGCAACCTTTCCATGTAGTATGGAATGAGGTGTCAGAGGAAGTGGTGGAGGCTGGTACAATTAGAACAGTTAAAAGACATCAGGATGCGTATATAAATAGGAAAGGTTTAAGACTGATATGGACCAAGCCCTGGCAAATGGGACTCAACTAGGTCAGGATATCTGATCAGAGTCGATGAGTTGGACCGAAGGGTCTGTTTCTGTGCTGGACATCTCTATGACTCTACATTTGATTAGGTTTCTCACCACATGATCCAAGCTAGACTTGACAGCCATAACTTTCTGGGGTCAGCCAACAGTGGTGCTTCTAAGCCACTCTTGCTGGCAGTTACAGAAGATCACACGTTATTATTCTGTACACTTGCTTCCCATACTACAATGAGAACACAGAGGAATGCTGATTTATCAGCTGAGCAGGACTTTAGATGGTTAGCTTTGACCTTTCTTCTTCTGAAGCTCCAAGCTGTGGGGTCAGTAAGTTTACCCAGAATCACACTCATTCAAAAAGATATTTCACTGCATCCACACATTTGGCGAATCAATCCCAGTGGTGGGAATAGAAACACCCAAGAATCCGGATTGTATGCTGATGAGATACTATCCCAAGCTTGAATGCATCAGATTGTGTTTGATGTCTCTTAAAGGAACTTAGTAAGATTAACTGGGTGGAGATTGCGGAAATTTTATTAGGCAACTGGATGAAATATCAGCAGTTATTGACTGGAAAAAAACTGGTAGCAAATACATTGTCAAGTTTCGATGGTGGAACATTTGCGTCAGATTCCTAACCACAAGAACTAAGGAACTGAAAACAACTGCATGTTGAGAATTACAGGCATTCACTTACTTAAATTCAATGTTTTATCTGGAAACAGAAACCAAGAAGAAACAAAAATGACTGAACAGTAGCATGAAAAGCTTAAATTTATTTTTTAGTCATTGATATGATACTTAATAGGCCGTGGATTTATGAATTTATAGGGATGCTGAAATAGAAACATGGCAGATGTGTTATCCAAGACAACAAGTAATTTGATAAAACTGGAATATGGAACCTAATGGGTGATTAATAACTTCAAAAGGATTAAAGTCTTATGATGCACATGGTTTAGAATCCGGATAGAACAGAGTTATAGCACTTGACTTGCCACTGTTGTAACAGAGGAAAATAAATATGCTTGAACTGGACAAGCAGGTTTATAGTGCAATAAAGTAATTTAAACAGCTATTTTATATAAATCTAAACCAAAAGCTTAATTTTTAAATGCTTGAATCCTCTTTCGCTTTTATATAAATGAACGATAATGATATATTTGAGGGAACATCCAAATATGGAGGGCATAAAATTGAATGAAGAGTATTGGACTATGTGTTCACAATGTAAAATGTTAAGCACTGGTACGTGATACTACGTGGCTCAGCTGTTTTAGAAGAAATCAACCAAAATAACAGATGTAAGCTGGAAAACAAAGTTTTTTTTTCCTTAATCTCTAATACAATTTTGAAATAAAGCTAAGTTGAAGCATATGGTCCCTTTCCTTCAAAATGATACACTCACCTGGAATCTTTCTGGCATGTCTGTAACTCTGATCTCATTGTCCTGGTCCGTGAGGTGACTGCTCTCCAGTTCACTAGGCTCATAAATCTCAAAGATACTACGGCGGCTGACACGTTTTTTGGTGGTTTTTTTTGGACGAACTCTTGTTTCACCTTCTCCCAATTCTTCATCTTCAAACTCATATTCATCCTCAAGTTCCTCATCATATTCATTGTATTTTTCAAACTCGTCATAATCAAAATCTACTCCAAAGATCTCCTGAGCTTCTTGAAGAGCACTGCAATGAAAAGTAAAAGCTGCTGTATATAGAAAGGATTCCACTGGGTAAACCAATCCAACTTTCACTAAGATTGGAATTCAAGACCAAAATTACAAAATGCCATGCAATTAGGCTCAAAGATGACGCAGAGATTACATGCTAACACATCCCATGTTCTTATGCATACTTTTTATGAGCAGATTATGTGGGTTTTTAAAAATATTTAAACTCAAACTGCACCAAGCATTTGAAAGTATACATTTGCTTACGATATTTCTCTAAGAGTTGTATACAGTGGAGCTGGAGGATTATAATTCAGCAAATATTTTTATGTGCTTTTTTTTATCAGAGTTGGTTATTTGGTGTTATTATACCACAGAATGCTGTGTGGTTTGTAAAGCATGATCTGTATAGGACATTACTTACGCATCTGTGTAACCTGGGAACTTCCTCTTCCATTTTGGTTTTTTGATTGGTTGTCCATCATCATCAACAATGAAGTCATCAATATCTATATTGAATGCAAAATCAATTTGAAATATTGCAATTCCTGTTCCTCCAGAGTTGCATGCCACATTTGGCTTCAGAAAAGTAACACTTTTTTAACATGGTTCAGACTGTGGGCCCAGCTTTATGCCACACCACAAATAGTTGAAAACCTAAAATGCTTACAAGGTTTAAAGATGATGGCGACGTTATATGCTAAGAGCAACTAATTAGTAATTAAGAAAAGTAAAATAGTAAATGTTATAGATCAGAACAGAACAGAAATGGTAGGAAATATAGGGAATAGGAGTTAAGGAGGGGTTGGGGTACTGCAGTGGGGAAACTATTACAGCAAAATAAAACCTCAGAAATTTTCTTGTCTTTGGAAACACAAAAGTGCATAAAAATTATAGGACAGGTACTGGCAACTTGACACCAACTGATCAGTGTCTGTGTTTATACTTTAAATGAAGCTCCACCTTACTTAATTTCAGTCTCTTGATACATCCTCTCATGTTTACACAGCACAAGCTTTAAACACATCTAAGTCAGCATCTAGTGATGGAGACAGGAAATAATCCTAACTTCAAAGAGCTATCACTTATCGACCGTGTTAACTATTGGTAAATAGGTCCCTCTTATTATCCAATAAGTATTAACATACTGCCTAGTAGACTTAGCCTTGAATTAAATTATCATCCTAAAGGTAATGCTTCTAACGTGGCATCATTTAATACAGCAATGGAGACGTCAGCCTAGGTTGTACGCTCAAGTTTCTGGAGTGACTGGAATAGACAGCCATTGGAAGTGAAAAATGCTAAGCCATTTTTACACTTTGGAGCTAAGTGTCTAAGATTGAACAAATAAGTTTGTTTCTCAGCCAAATGGAATAGGGATGTTAAATTTATCCAAAACTCCAAATGAACTGAATGTCTTTTTCTCAATAAATGAGATGTAACATCAAATTTGTGCATAAAAACATAACAGTTTGCACAATTTTTGAGACAAACATTAAAAACATAACTTTGCTTTTTGAGAGCTTCATGTTTGACACAATAAAATTACTTGTTTATTTCTTAATGCAGACAGGCAGGCATCCATTCTTAAAACCTTCATGCAGTCATTATTGTACTGCAGGCCAACATACCTGACTCCTCCTCCTCTTCCTCCTCCTCTTCCTCTGGGGCTACCACCGGTGCTTCAACCTGTTCTCCCTCTTCACCTTCAAATTCTGGAAAAAGTTCATCAGCGATAGCCTCTTTCTCATGCCCTTTCTTTGCAGTATCTTCTTCTTCATCATCTTCATCATCAGATACTTTTTTCACACGTCGGAATTTTTTCTACGAAGTCATAAATATTATTAACTTTTCAAACTGAATATCAGAACATTTTAATATTTTAGAATGAACAGAAGCAGGTTCAAAGCGAGTATTTATTATACCACCTAATAACAAATTAGGTCAATTTTGTTTGGATTAAATAGCCAATGTAACTACACATGACATTGTTGCAAAGATTATCACAATTTATAGAAAATTATAACAAAAGCTTACTGTGTATAGTAATAAATCAGATTCTGAAAGAGGTGTTGCACTGGGTTAGCCTTTAAGTCAGCCATTTGCTATGGAATATTCAAACTTGCCAAATTGAAATCTGCAGGGCAAACTTTTCACACTGCTCAACCATGGTTCCCATTAGCTTACATTTTAAACTAAAGTGAGAAAAATTCTGTCTTAGTTTGCACATAAATTCTTCTTGTACTCCGGGTATTCAATCAAACAAAAAGCTTTGTATCAGGGCGGTTAATTTGGTGCAAAACCATTTAGTTTGGTTCAACCATATTCAAGAACCATGTTTTTCATCTCCTCAGCCAGGTAGCAATATTGATGGTGCAACTGGATATACTTCAGAGGAGGCTCGCAAGAATGATTCCCAGCTAAAAATCTTTACTTTCACAGGATTTAAATGAAGGGTAATTTCAATACGTTTAGCATTGGTATGACTGAATAATTATAATATATATTTTGCAAACAAAGCAAATCTAACTTAAAGTGAACACAAAATTTTAGTCATGATTGGAGATGCCGGTGTTGGACTGGGGAGTATACAGTTAAAAATCACACAACACCAGGTTTAGTCCAACAGGTTTAATTGGAAGCACACTAGTTTTCGGAGCATCGTTCCTTCATCAGGTGGAGGGCTCGATCGTAACACAGAATTTATAGCAAAAATTTGCAGTGTGATGTAACTGAAATTATACATTGAAAAATTGATTGTCTGTTAAACCTTTCATCTATTAGAATACATAGAAAAATACAGCGCAGTACAGGCCCTTCGGCTCTCGATGTTGCGCCGACCAAAGCCTACATAACCTACACTAGCCCAATAACCTCCATATGTTTATCCAAGGCCCGCTTAAATGACCATAAAGAGGGAGAGTCCACCACTGCTACTGGCAGGGCATTCCATGAACTCTCAACCCGCTGAGTAAAGAATCTACCCCAAACATCTGTCCTATACCTACCACCCCTTAATTTAAAGCTGTGTCCCCTAGTAACAGTTGACTCCATTAGCGGAAAAAGGTTCTCACTGTCAACCCTATCTAAATCCCTAATCATCTTGTACACCTCTATGAAATCTCCCCTAAACCTTCTTTTCTCCAGTGAGAACAGCCCCAAGTGCCTCAGCTCTTTCTCATATGATCTTCCTACCATGCCAGGCAACATCCTGGTAAACCTCCTCTGTACTCGTTCCAATGCCTCCACGTCCTTCCTATAGTATGGCGACCAAAACTGCACACAATACTCCAGATGAGGCCGCACCAGTGTCTTATACAACTGCAACATGACCTCAGGACTCCGGAACTCAATTCCTAGATTAGATTCTAGATTACTTAGTGTGGAAACTGGCCCTTCGGCCCAACAAGTCCACACCGACCCGCCAAAGCGCAACCCACCCATACCCCTACATTTACCCCTTACCTAACACTACAGGCAATTTAGCATGGCCAATTCACCTGACCCGCACATCTTTGGACTGTGGGAGGAAACCCACGCAGACACGGGGAGAACGTGCAAACTCCACACAGTCAGTCGCCTGAGTCGGGAATTGAACCCGGGTCTCAGGCGCTGTGAGACAGCAGTGCTAACCACTGTGCCACCGTGCCGCCCACAATAAAGCCCAGTACACCATATGCCTTCTTCACAGCACTATTTATCTGGGTGGCAACTTTCAGAGATCTGTGTACATGGACACCAAGATCCCTCTGCTCATCCACACTACCAAGTAGCCTACCATTAGCCCAGTAATCCATCTTCTTGTTACTCCTACCAAAGTGAATGACTTCACACTTAGCTACATTGAACTCCATTTGCCACCTTTCTGCCCAGCTCTGCAACTTATCTATATCCCGCTGTAACCTGCCACATCCTTCTTCGCTGTCCACAACTCCACCGACTTTCGTGTCATCCGTAAACTTGCTCACCCAGCCTTCAAGCCCCTCCTCTAGGTCATTTATAAAAATGACAAACAGCAATGGTCCCAAAACAGATCCTTGTGGAACACCGCTAGTAACTGCACTCCAAGATGAACCTATACCATCAACTATTACCCTCTGTCTCCTTCCAGCCAGCCAATTCCTAATCCAAACCTCCAACTCACTCTCAATGCCATACCTCCCTGCCATGGGGTACCTTATCGAACGCCTTGCTAAAATCCATATACACCACATCTACTGCTTTAAGCTCGTCCACTTCCTTGGTCACCTTCTCAAAGAACTCAATAAGGTTTGTGAGACACGACCTGCCCTTCACAAAACCATGCTGACTATCCTTGATCACATTATTCCTATCCAGATGTTCATAAATCCTATCCCTTACAATTCTCTCTAAGACTTTGCCCACAACAGAAGTGAGACTCACTGGCCTATAGTTACTCGGGCTATTCCTACTCCCCTTCTTGAATGAGGGGACCACATTCGCTATCCTCCAGTCTTCTGGCACTATTCCCGTAGACAATGATGACATAAAAATCAAGGCCAATGGCTCCGCTATCTCCTCCCTAGCTTCCCAGAGGATCCTAGGATAAATGCCATCAGGCCCAGGGGACTTATCTATTTTCATCCTTTCCAGTATTCCCCAGACCTCTTCCCTACATACCTCAAGGCCATCCATTCTAATCACTTGTGACTCAATATTCACATCAGCAACAGTGTCCTGTTCCTGAGTGAATACTGACGAAAAGTATTGACTTAGTGTCTCTCCAATCTCCTCCGCCTCCACGCACAATTTCCCATTACTATCCTTGACTGGACCGATACCTACCCTAGTCAGCCTTTTATTCCTGACATACCTATAGAAAGCCTTTGGGTTTTCCCTAATCCTACCAACTAAGGACTTTTCATGTCCCCTTCTCGCTGCTCTTAGTTCTCTCTTTAGATCCTTCCTGGCTACCTTATAACTCTCAATCGCCCCAACTGAACCTTCACGCCTCATCTTTACATAGGCCGCCCTCTTCCCTTTCACAAGGGATTCCAATTCCTTATTAAACCACGGCTCCCTCACAAGACCCTTTCCTCCCTGCCTGACTGGTACATACTTATCAAGGACACCCAATAGCTGTTCCTTTAACAATCTCCACATATCATTTGTGTTCTTCCCTTGAAGCCTATTTTTCCAATCCACGCATCCTAAGTCATGCCTCACCGCATCATAATTTCCCTGTCCCCAGCTATAACTCTTGCCCTGCAGTGCACACTTATCCCTCTCCATCACTAGAGTAAAAGTCACCGAGTTGTGGTCACTGTCCCCGAAGTGCTCACCTACCTCCAAGTCTAACACCTGGCCTGGTTCATTACCTAGAACCAAATCCAGTATAGCCTCACCTCTTGTTGGCCTGTCTACATATTGTGTCAGGAAACCCTCCTGCACACATTGGACAAACACCGCCCCATCTAACGAACTCGAGCTATAGCTTTCCCAGTCAATATCTGGGAAGTTAAAGTCCCCCATAACAACCACCCTGCTACTTTCACTCATCTCCTGAATCATCCTCGCAATACTGTCCTCTACTTCTCTCGGACTATTAGGAGGCCTGTAGAAAACTCCTAACAGGGTGACCTCACCTTTCCTATTTCTAACCCCAGCCCAAACTACCTCAGATGGCAAGTCTTCCTCCATCGTCCTTTCCACCACTGTAATACTATCCTTGACAAGCAATGCCACACCCCCCCTTTTACCCCCATCTCTGACCCTACTAAAACATTTAAACCCTGGAACCTGCAACAGCCATTCCTGTCCCTGTTCTACCCACGTCTCTGTAATGGCCACAACATCGAAGTCCCAGGTACCAACCCACGCTGCAAGTTCACCTACCTTATTTCTTATACTTCTGGCATTGAAGTATACACACTTCAAGCCACCTTCCTGTTTACAGGCACCCTCCTTCGAGATCGATGCCTTGTTCCTAACCTCCCTACACTCAAGGTCCTGTACCCTAAAGCTACAGTCCAGGTTCCCATGCCCCGGCAGAGTTAGTTTAAACCCTCCCAAAGAGCACTAGCAAACCTCCCCCTAAGGATACTGGTGCCCCTCAGGTTCAGGTGTAGACCATCCTGTTTGTAGAGGTCCCACCTTCCCCAGAAAGAACCCCAGTTGTCCAGAAACCCTCCCTCCTGCACCATCCCTGTAGCCATGCATTTAACTGTTCTCTCTCCCTATTCCTCGACTCTCTATCACGTGGCACGGGTAACAAACCAGAGACAACAACTCTGTTCGTTCTAGCTCTGAGCTTCCAACCTAGCTCCCTGAAAGCCTGCCTAACATCCTCACCCCTCTTCCTACCTACGTTGTTGGTGCCAATGTGGACCACGATCTGGGGCTGCTCCCCCTCCCCCTTAAGGACCCGGAAGACAGTTTAAAAAGGGTTTTGTGATTTACACATGAAAGAAATGAAACCATCACTGTATTCTAACAGATGAAAGGTTTAACAGACAATCAATTTTTCAATGTATAATTTCAGTTACATCACACTGCAAATTTTTGCTATAAATTCTGTGTTACAATTGAGCCTTCCACAATCACCTGAAGGAGTGTCGCTCTGAAAGCTAGTGTGCTTCCAATTAAACCTGTTGGACTATAACCTGGTGTTGTGTGATTTTTAATAAAGTTTTAGAAAATTGTACCAGAAATTGCGTGACTGCCCTTATTAATTCACTGTCAGCTAAGCCAGTGAGACAGACTGGTGTGTAATCTTGGCAATCACATAGAAAGACATTTAGAATTTGATTAACTGTAAGGCAATCAAGAAAATGGTATCGTACCAATAGAAGGTGCGAGAATTTAAAGTCTCTGAGGAAAAACAGGAGACTAGAAGGATTCACAAGGAAATACAGCATAATTATCTTTGCTTTGTGGAACAATAATTCAAAATTAACAGAGTAGCTATCTGAAGTTTTATCTGTATATACACAATGCACAATTTTAATAAAATTTCAAAAAAGTAGTATGAGAAATATCATCAGAAAAGACAGAACGCTCAACCAGAGAGAGCACAAAGAGAAATTCAACACAGCTAAGAAACTAATGCACGAAATCAGATCACCAAGAGCTTCAACATGCAGTGCAGTAAAGGCAAAATAAAAGAGGCTTCACTTGCTCCCAGAATCTGTTCCATTCAGTTCAGTTACTTTCGGAAAAAAACTCCAAATGGTCAACTACAAAGCCATCACAAATGCTGGATTCTAACTTCCAAGTCCTTCACCTCAGAATGAGAAATATTCGGGCAGTTAACAGGATAACGATAAAAGACTGTTCTTATTTTCACCCTTGAAACTACCTTTTATCCATACCCACTGCTAGTTTTCATATCTGTATTTAAGCTAGTAACTATTACAGTTTACTTAATCTTGTACAACAGTTGTCTCATAAACCAACCTTTAACTTGTTTAACACTAAATGTGGAGTTATCCAGCTTCTTACAATTCATCTGGTGAAATGGTTATTGGTTAGTTAGCTTTGGGATTTTATCTCTATGATGAAGGAGGCTAATGGAGGCTATGGGTTTTGGAGGTGCAGTTGAAAGTATCTTTGATTGCCATTGTGCATTTGTGACGGAGGGAGTGAATGATTAAGAAATAATCAGAATATTGTGGGTATGTGCCACAAAGCCTCCAACTTGCAGTTATATCCTGCATTTATGCAGCTGGTTCATTAAACTCTTGGTCAATGATGACTCCTCATAGGATAATAATGGTGAGGGGTTTATGGTAATGTTGTTCAATGTCAAAGGAAAGTGTGCAGACCTTTTTTTTGAGATAGTAATTTTGTGGTACATGCACAGACCAAATGTTACTAGTCACTGAACATCCCAAACCAGTAAGCTGTCCAGGTCCAGTCGGAAGTGGGCACAGACTTTATTGGAGAAGTTCTGAACAGTAATCGCCACCAGCATTCCCACTTCAGATATTATGTTTCAGGAAAGGTCATTACTGAAGCAGCTGAAAATTGCTGGTTCAAAAACATTGTCCTGGCAAACTCTGTCAATGATAACCTAGAGCTCAGATGGTTGATCCCAAAAGTCCCAAACATTTTTTGCTTTGGCTGGATATGATTCTAGCCAGTGAACAACTACCGCACAACTTTTAGTCATCAACTTTACTGGCACTCCTTGATATCACACTCAGTCAAATACCATGTTGATATCAAGGGCAGGCAAAGTCTTGAAAAAACTAACTAAAGGTGAGTGAACAGGTGATTGGGAGAAAGTACCACTTATTTGCAGTGCTGACATCTTCCATCACTTTGCTGACAAACGAGCAGACTTGACAGGACATGACTAGGTTTATCGCATTTTAAGTGGACAAGCTAATTTACACAGCATTCTACTTAGTCAGGGTTGGATGCTAGAGCTTTGCCTTTTCTAGAATAGCTTGAGCAGATGTCCAGCCTAGATGATCTCAGCACTATAGGCCAATGCTGTTAGGACCTTTGTGGTGTTGCGTATTTTGGTATTGTGGAGTAAGTTAAGTTGGCTGAAGATTGGCTCCTGCAATAGCTTGGACATCAAGAGGAATGCGCCCTCAGAACTTTACCTCCACAAGGACCATGTTATGGTTTCTACTACTAGGTGCATTTGCGACAGATTATGGAGGACAAGCTCAAACAACATTTTCCCCTATTATTGAGTAACTCACCAATCTGGTGTTTATGTCTTACCAGATCTGTCCAGTTTAGTCATAATCAGGACTTGAAGATATTCCTGTTAATTGACATTTGAATCTCTCATTGGGATTAGGTGCTGAAATTATGTTATTTCTAAAGGGGTTTTTACCCTCAGTATGGAGGAGTACATACGTCTCAGTTATGAAAGGTAGGTGGTGGTAATCAGCTTTTTGTTTTGACTTGACATCATAGTGATGAATTAATGTCGAGGAATCAGAGGATAACTTCTTTTCAACTGGATGCCACTGCCTCCCCATTTCTGGTAGGTCTGACTTGCTAGCAGGACAGGATAGGTCCAGAGATAATAATCGTAGTGTCCAGAATCAGACTATGGAATAATGTGGGGCAGCTTTTCCAGTTGTGGCACGAGTTTACAAATATTACTGAGGACAACTTTGCAAAGCATGTGGATTATCATGTCCTCAATAGAGCTCAATGGTCTCTATTGTATTCTCATTCTTTTAGCTTTTCATTGCAGTTTTGTACACCTAACTGACTTCTCTGGCAATTTCAGTGAAGCATATTGATGGTGCAACATAATTACATACAGGTTAGACTGGCAAGGACAGCAGACTTCCTTTACTAAAAAGACAATAGTGAATCAGAAGGGTTTTAAAAAACCCACCATTCCATGGTCACCATTACGATTCTAGCTTTTTATTGCTGATTTTAGTATATTTGGAAGATTTAAAATTCCCCAAATATTCTGGAAGGAATTGATCCTCTCTCTCTCCAAATCATTTGCCCAGATCTCTAGATTGCTATTTCAGAAACAGAAACACTGTTCTACATTATAGGATTATGAGCAAGGTTATAACCCACAAAAGATGTACCACTTCTCTACATCAAATTCCATTTGACACGTGCCTGTTCATTTCACTAGCCTATGTCCTCTTGATACCAGCCTTGGCAACTTTAATTTTCACTCATCTGCCGACTGAAATTATACCCTGTACATCCAAGGTCATCCATATCAAAAAATGCTATGGTTATTATAACAATCTTGTGAAACAGAACTCTATTCCTCTGTTCAGAATTGATAAATAAACCATTCACCATTATTGTCTGCTTCTGTCCTGCAGTCAATATTTTTATATCAATGCTACCACGTTAATCCCATTTATTACAATTTTGAGACCTTTTCTAAAACCTTTCAAAAACTCATGTACAAGTTAACTCTCTCGTTCAAAGAACTGAGTAACACACGTCAATGCAATCTTCTTGACTAGCTCTCAACCACTGGGGACTGAAGAGATATTTTTAAATATGAATTCTAAAATATCACACTGCAATTAGAGACAGCTTTGCTCTTCTTCACTATCTTTTAATTTCATATCCTGACTCAGAGTACATGCACACAGATAGATAAAGGATATCTAATTCTCAAGAAGCTCAAGAAATCACAATTATAAATCAAGTATGGTATACTAGATGGTTTCTTTCCTGCCTGTTTTCACATGCTAACAATCATACATTTAATGTAAATCTGTCGTTTGAAATGTTTTTATTTTATTTCAATATTTTTACTAGCATAAAATTCCAAAGTACAGGTTATTTTGTCAGAGGACAGAACCAGGCCATTCAGCTCCAAGTCCAAATACACAAGGACAATGACCATTTTCTCCCTTAATTCCATTTTAGCGTGAGAAATACAGTGGGATGGTTAAGCATGATATTTTGACTAACAGTTATGCAAAAGCTAATAAATATTTGCAAACAAGTCCATATGGAAAGCTCAAAATAGAATCAGTTCGGACTGAACAAGAGAACAGATAATTATAAAAAGTCTGAAAACAGACTGATGTAGAGAAAAGAATGTAAAACTGAGGCTTTGAGAGTTTGATGACCAAATTAGAAATAAATTGATCACAAACTGAGTTACTGAATTCATTTAAAGATTTACTGAAATCTCCTACTTCTACAGAGTCTAAAATGACAGACTGTAATTAGAGACAGCTCTGTTCACAAGATTTAATTTTATTCTTGCAAAACCTGACTCATTTCTTTTACAGCATTTAACAAATAAAAGCCTTGCCATTTAATCTATACAGTAAAAACAAAATGCCAAACAGGCTTAACTTCTTTTAAAATTGAGTTCTTTTTCTACTTCTTTTTCTAATAATATCATAGCAATTAGAGAGACGTGGCTCAGGGATAGACAGCTCTGGCAGCTTAATGTTCCAGGATACAAATTCTACAGGTAGGATAGAAAGGGCAGCAAGAGATGAGGGGGGGAAAGAGGCATTTTTGATAAGGGATAGCATTACTGCTGTACTTAGGGAGGATACTTCTGGGAATGGATCAAGGAAAGTTATTTGGGTGGAACTGAGAAAGAGAAAATGGATGATCATGTTATTGGGATTATATTATAGACTCCCCAGTAGTCAGCAGGAATTGATAAGCAAATTTATAAGGAGATTGCAGTTATCGATAAGAATAATAGGGTGGATTTGATAGGAGATTTTAACTTTCCAAACATAGACAGGAACTGCCACTGTGTTAAAGATTGAGATGGAGGGAAATTTGATGTGTGTACAAGAAAGTTTTGAGATTCAGTGTGTGGATGACCTACTAGAGAAGCTGCAAAACTGGACTTACTTTTGGGAAATAAGGCAGGGCAGGTGACTGAGTGGGGGAGCACTTTGGGGCCAGCGACCATAATTCCATTCATTTTAATATCGTGATGGAAAAGCATAGACTGCTCTAAAAGTTGGATTCTAAATTGGAGGAAGGCCAATTTTGATGGTATTAGGCAAGAACTTTCAAAAGTTGATTAGGGGCTGTTGTTCGTATGCAAAGGGACAACTGGAAAATGAGAACCCTTCAAAAATGAGATAATGAGATTCCAGAGACAGTATATTCCAGTTAGGCTGAAAGGAAAGGCTGATAGGTATAGAGAATGCTGGATGACTAGAGAAATTGAGGTTTTGGTTAAGAAAAAGGAAGCATATGTTAGGTATCAACAAGATGGATCGAGTGAACCCTTCGAAGAGTTAAAGACAGTAAGAGTATACTTAAGAGGGAGAACAGGAGGGCAAAAAAGGAACATGAGATATCTTTGGCAAATTGGGTAAAGGAGAATCCATAAGGATTTTATAAATAAATTAAGGACTGTAAAAAGGTAACTAGGGAGAGAATAGCACTCCTCAAAGATCATCAAGGCAGCCTAAGTGTGGAGCTGCAGGAGATGGAGAGACACTAAATGAGTATTGTGCATCAGTGTTTACTGTATAAAAGGACATGGAAGATATAGAATGTAGGGAAACAGATGGTGACATCTTGAAAAATGTTCATATTCTGCACCACCACCTCTGTAATGTGTTAAAACGTATAAGAGTGGATAAATCCCCAGGACCTGATCAGGTCGTAGAGATGAAAATGTGTTGCTGGTTAAAGCACAGCAGGTCAAGCAGCATCCAAGGAACAGGAAATTCGACGTTTCAGGCCCGAGCCCTTCATCAGGATGAAGGGCTCTGGCCCGAAACATCGAATTTCCTGTTCCTTGGATGCTGCTTGACCTGCTGTGCTTTAACCAGCTACACATTTTCAGCTCTGATCTCCAGCATCTGCAGACCTCACTTTTTACAGGTTGTAGAGATGTACAGCCCGAAAACAGACCCTTTAGTCAGACGTGACCATGTCGACCAGATATCCCAACGCAATCTAGTTCCACCTGCCATGAGGGGCATGGATAGGATAAATAGACAACGTCTTTTCCCTGGAGTGGGGAGTCCAAAACTAGAGGGCATAAGTTTAGGGTATGAGGGGAAAGATTTAAAAGGGACCTAGGGGGCAACATTTTCACACAGAAGGTGGTGCACGTATGGAATGAGCTACCAGAGGAAGTGGTGGAGGCTGGTACAATTACAACATTTAAAAGGCATCTGGACGAGTATATGAATAGGATGGGTTGAGAAGGCTATGGTCCAAGTATGGCAAATGGGACTAGATTAGATTAGAATATCTGGTCAGCATGGATTAGTTGGACCAAAGGGTCTTTTTCTATGCTGTACATCTCTATGACTAATTGTTACACTTTAATATCACCAACATATGTAGAGGAAGATTTTCACCTAAGTTAATTGTTTGGCTTTGGCTCAAAGCTCTTCAATCATCTCTAGTTGTACCCCATATGAACGGTGAATGACCTGGTAACCACCAATAACGCAACAACCCTGATGCTACTTGGTTAAAAACACAATTATGTAATTAAACTAAGACAGACAAAAACCTGAAGCAACGACATACACATCATACAAAAGAAACTCAAAAACATTACTTTTTTAAAAAAATCTTATGAACATTTGTAATATTTAAATTACTTACAACGTCACTATGTTAGAGCTGCTTTCTACTTTGGATAGATCAAAAATTTACTAATTTTTAATTCTTAAACTCCAAATCACCAAACAGTTTCAGTTAAACCAAAAGAATTAGCTTTACCCTTTTGACTTTGACACCCAAGTTTTCCTCAATTAGGTCAAAATCATCATCTTCCAGCCTGTCATCATAAGCTGCACATAGTAAGAAAACAATTATTTACATCATATCATGGACATAGAAACAGGACATTCTAGTGACTATGATTCATTAAGATTTTATTAAAATCTTGTTGATCCAACAGAACATTCACAAATATAAATTTAAATTGGTTGACATCATTCCAGCCTCTTCCACAGTACATTATACATCCAAATGCCTAGAATATTGACTCTCTTGTCCTTTCATCAAGAGTCATATCAACAAGAATTTCTCAATGATAGGACATTATCTGCAAATATTTTCCAAAGGAGAATTTTCTTTTTAAAAATAATTAAAATACTCCAAAATATGGTGTAAATTCAGTGAGTCAAGCATATATGCTGCAAGTACTAACACGAAACAGAAGTATCAATGTCTTAGCCTTGTGGGCTCTGAATATCTACTGTAGAAAAATAAAGTGATTTAAACACTGACTTTTACGCTTTCTTTTCTTTGTGATAGAGTCTGAACCTCCAGAACCTTCACTGGCTCCATCGTCATCATCATCATCCTCCTCCTCCTCCTCTTCCTCCTCATCATCGTCATCATCGTTAATGAAGTCCTTTAAATTTCCCTGCTCATCCTGGTCATCCGCATTTTCATCCTCCTCCTCTTCTTCCTCTGTCAGTATGAACACAAAAATAAAGTTTAGATATTCAGTTCCTCACACACCTAAAATGCATTATGTTATAGAGGTGTATAAAATCATGAGGGGCATTGATAGGGCAAATAGAAAAAGGTCGCGAGTATGGTGCTGGAAAAGCACAGCTGGTCAGGCAGCATCCACATTGATCTCATCCCACTCCAAGGAAATGCAGGTCCCAGGCCTCCTCCATTGCCAAACCCTTACCATCCATCACCTGGAGGAAGAACGCCTCATCTACTGCCTTGAGACCCTCCGACCACATGGAATCTATATGGATTTCACCAGTTTCCTCATTTTCCCTCCCCTCACCTTATCCCAGATCCAACCTTCATCTACCTATCACACCCTCAACTACCTACCCCCCAGCCCCAACCCCATTCCATTTATCTCTCAGCTCCCTTGGCCTACAAGCCTCATTCCTGATGAAGGGATTATGCCTGAAACGTCGATTCTCCTGTTTCTCAGATGACGCCTGACCGGCTGTGCTTTCTCAGCACTACACCTTACTCTGATCAGAACCATCTATAATCCCCACTTTCTCCTAAATATAAAAGGTCTTTTCCCCAAAGTGGGGGATTCCAGAACCTATAGGGCGTAGGTTGAAGGTGAGAGGGAAAAGAGTTAAAAGGGACCTAAGGGGGCAACCTTTTCATGCAGAGGGTGGTGCGTGCATGGAATAAGCTGCCAGAGAAAGCATGGGAGACTGGTACAATTGCATTTAAAAGGCATCTTGATGGGTACATGAATAAGAAGGGTTTAGAGGGATACTGGGACAAGTGCTGGCAAATGGGGCCAGATTAAGGGAGGATATCTGGTCGGCATGGACAAGTTTGGACGAGTTGGACCAAAGGGTCTGTTTCCATGCTGTTCATCTCTATGACTCACCAACCTAACCATCATAGATTCACCTATCAAAGACAGAATTGATCAGAATGACTACCCCAGTATACTTGCAATGCTGAATTTCAATCTTTGCACTGAGAATGCCCTTCACCATATTGTGACACAACACTACACTAAATGGGATAAATCCAGTGCAGTTCTAGCAGCATAGGCAAGCATATCCCTCAATGTTTCATTAGCATTTAGACAGGGTACCAACCATGGCTCAATGAGGAAAAGCATACTTGGAACAACACCAGGCATACCTTAAAATGCAGCCTCACAAGAAGTTATAACATGGGACCAGGTTCATGGTAAACACTGGAAGCAGCATGCAAGAGAGAGAGCTAAGCAATACTGCAACTAAAAGATCAGATCAACACTCTGCAGTCCTGCAACATCAAGCCATGACCAATAGACAATTAAACAGCAAAAATAGTAAGAAACATCACTGCTCTCAATGATGGAAAAATTGTCCACATTATCATGATAATGACGAATATGTAGTATTCGCAACCATTTTCATCTAGTCAAGAGGATGATTTATTTGGATCTCCAGCATTACTGAAGCAGATCTCCAGTCTAACTCAATTCACCAATGAGATTCAAGAAACAGCTTAGCAAAGTAGTTGCACCAAAGGCTATGAGCCCTTGACAATATCTAGCATATTGTAAAGACTTGGGCTCCAGAACCAATTGCAAAACTAACCCAAATTGTTCCAGTGCAGCTATGACACCAACATACGTCCAATGTGCCTTGATAGGTTTTGCAGGATAAATCTAATCAACTGCTGTCCTACTTGTTTATACTGAACTAAGTGATGAACAATAGGTTATCAACAGTGCCATCAAGCAGCATTGGTCTCCCACTTGCAAGTAACCTACTCACTGATATGGTGTTTGGATTCTTTCAGCTCAATTTTGCATCATCATCCTCATTTCAACTTTGGTCCAATTATGGGCATAAGAGCTGAATTCAAGACAAAGTGAGAATGATTTCACTTGACATCCAGGTAGCATTTATAATCAGGGAGCTTTACTACAGTTGATGTCAATAGCAATTGTGGGGAAAGCATCTCCAGCGGGTCAACACAATGAAAGGAGGACGTGGTTGCTGAAAGCCAATAATTTCCACAGATGTTCCTCAGACACTTGAGGGCCGACCATCTTCAGCTGCTTCATCAAATGACTTCCCCTCCATCACAAGTCAGCAGTATCCACTCTTGATCAGTGTACCATACTGTACACCTCAAGCACAAAGTAATTCCTGCGCACACACAGCTTCACAACTGAGGAGATCAAATGAGGTCATCTGCTGTACCTCTTTTGATGACTGAACAATCTTAATCAGAAAGTCTTCACAAGCACCTCAGTTGAAGTTGTTCCTGGTCAGTAACATGGGTTGGGATGATCTATGTTGACAACAGGTTTGCAGAGCTTGCATCAAGGCAGATGTTTCGTGGTAGCGACCTTTTGCCTACAGCTGGTGTGACTTACATTAATTGTCAGCTAAGTGTGTTTGTCAAGGGTTTTCATGGATCTTAACAGGATTCTTAAACTAGAGCCTTGGGGGCTTATTGGATTTTTAATACACTAAATAATATCACATCACACATTAAATTCACTTCAAAGTGTATACGGTGTTCTTTCAATGCAGCTGGATCAGAATTCCTGAACTTTGTCCTTAAAAGAACTTCATCAATACTTAAACCATGAAGACTATACCAGCTCAGAATCAGTTCATTGGCACTTTCTCAAGAACAACAAATTTTGCATTCAACATGAGTTTGAAAGATTGGAAGGTAATAGAATTAAGGGACTGATAATAATTAAGCAATTTAACAAAGCAGATATTTTCCACTGATGGGCAACTAAAACCATAGGGCATAATCGCGAAACTGAAGTGGAGCTATTTGGGGGTGAAACTGCAAAGAACCTTTTCCACAGAATGCTGAGGAAATCTAGACTATGTTGCCTTAATAGACTATGAAGTCCAGAAAAATAGAAGGTGCGCTCATGAAGGGATCAATAAAAGATCATCTTGCCAGTGACAGACATGTCACAATCAAATTCTATAAGACAGGTCAGTGGGAACATTCTTCTTTCTTTGATATGGTTTTGAATAATCCATGATAAGCACAAATAATCAATACTGTACCACTGATGGAGTCTATAGTGTCAGGGTGACTGCCTTTTAGAGTAGATGACAAAACTAAGAACTGAGTACATATGGGTATAAAAAGCTTCCATGGCACTTACAAAATGGAGGAACAGGACAATTCTTCTGTTTCCTGGCCAACGGATACTGTTCAGTTTGGAGCAATTAGCAGGCACTTGGACTTGAAAACACTCTCACAGATTTAACAAAATATAAAGTTTAAAGTAAAACATTTGAATTCTGATGAGTTTACAAGGGTGAAAGGTAATACAATCAAGGCATTTATAACAACCTAGGAATTTGCAGAAGCAGACACAGAGAAACTATTTCCTTCCATGAGGCAAAAGAGCATAATTTTAAAATTCGAGTATCTTTTTGATATCGAAGTTGGAAACCTGGACCACAACTCCCCAAAAAGCTGTGGATGCATCTTTGGAACGCATTAGGAGTATGAAACAAAATGGATCAATTGAGTTGAAGGATATATCTGCATTACCTCACCGAAATGGTGGAACAGACTCAAAGGGGTGAAACTGTCAACTCTTCTGCTGCTCTCCCTCGATTTCAACAGAATTTGCTTTACTAAAAAGAACTAATTTAATTTTTCTTTGTTGCCAAAGCAATGCTCAAGAACTTTAGAAAAACAGGCCGTGAAAATTTTGAACCACTATAATTCTGCACCCTGACATGATATGGCATTATCCAAAGCTGATACACACGTATCACAAACAAAGAATAAAAATTACTCAGATAAAACATATCTGTGGTTTCAAAAATTGCACTGCAGAACTGCTGCTTTTCAATGCCCAGTCACACGGTATTATGACAAACTCAAGTTAAGTAGAAACCCAGATTTAAAATAGTGATGGAAAAGGATAGACCAGATCTAAAAGTTGAAGTTCTAAATTGGAGAAAGGCCAATTTTGACAGCATTAGGCAAGAACTTTCAAAAGCTGATTGGGGGCAGATGTTCACAGGTAAAGGGATGGCTGGAAAATGGGAAGCCTTCAGAAATGAGATAACGAGAATCCAGAGAAAGTATATTCCTGTTAGGATGAAAGGAAAGGCTGGTAGGTGTAGGGAATGCTGGATGATGAAAGAAATTTAAGGTTTGGTAAAGAAAAAGAAGGAAGCATATGTCAGGTATATACAGGATAAATCGAGTGAATCTTTAGAAGAATATAAAGGCAGTAGGAGTATACTTAAGAGGAAAATCAGGAGGGCAAAAAGGGGAAATGAGACAGCTTTGGCAAATAGATTTAAGGAGAATCCAAAGGGTTTTTACAAATATGTTAAGGTCAAAAGGATAACTAGGGAGAAAATAGGGCCCCTCAAAGATCAGCAAGGCTGCCTTTGTGTGGAGCCGCAGAAAATGGGGGAGATACTAAATGAGTATATTGCATCAGTGTTTACTGTGGAAAAGGATATGGAAGATATAGAATGTAGCGAAATAGATGGTGACACCTTGCAAAATGTCCAAATTGCAGAGGAGGAAGTACTGGATGCCTTGAAACACAAAGATGCATAAATTCCCCAGACCTGATCATGTGTACCCAAGAACTCTGTGGGAAGCTAGAGAAGTGATTGCTGGGCCTCTTGCTGAGATATTTGTATCATCGATAGCCGGGGGACTATAGACCGGTAAGCCTGACATTGGTGGTGGGCAAGTTGTTGGAGGGAATCCTGAGGGACAGGATGTACTTGTATTTGGAAAGGCAAGGACTGACTAGGGATAGTCAACGCGGCTTTGTGCGTGGGAAATCACGTCTCACAAACTTGATTTGAGTTTTTTGAAGAAGTAACAAAGAGGATTGATGAGGGCAGAGCGGTAGATGTGATCTATATGGATTTCAGTAAGGTGTTCGACAAGGTTCCCCACGAGAGATTGACTAGCAAGGTTAGATCTCACGGAATACAGGGAGAACTAGCCATTTGGATACAGAACTGGCTCAAAAGTAGAAGACACAGGGTGGTGGTGAAAGATAGGTTTTCAGACTGGAGGCCTGTGACTAGTGGAGTGCCACAGGATCGGTGCTGGGTCCTCTACTTTTTGTCATTTACATGAATAATTTGGATGCGAGCATAAGAGGCACAGTTAGTAAGTTTGCTGATGATATCAAGATTGGAGATGTAGTGGACCACAAAGAGGATTACCTCAGATTACAACAGGATCTTGACCAGCTGGGGCAATGGGTTGAGAAATGGCAGATGGAGTTTAATTCAGATAAACGCGAGCTGCTGCATTTTGGGAAAACAAATGTTAGCAGGACTTATACACTTAATGGTAAGGTCCTAGGGAGTGTTGCTGAACAAAGAGACCTTGGAGTGCAGGTTCATAGCTCCTTGAAAGTGGAGTTGCAGGTAGATAGGATAGTGAAGAATGCATTTGGTATGCTTTTTTATTGGTCAGAGTATTGAGTACGGGAGTTGGGAGGTCATGTTGCGGCTGTATAAGACATTGGTTAGGTCACTGTTGGAATACTGTGTGCAATTCTGGTCTCCTTCCTATCAGAAAGATGCTGTGAAACTTGAAAGGATTCAGACCAGATTTACAAGGATGTTGCCAGCATTGGAGGATTTGAGCTATTGGGAGAGGCTGGACAGGCTGGGGTTGTTTTCCCTGGAGCGTTGGAGGCTGAGAGGTGACCATATAGAGGTTTACAAAATTATGAGGGGCATGGATATGGTAAAGGGCCAAAGTATTTTCCCTGGGTTTGGGGAGTCCAGAACTAGAGGGATAGATTTAGGGTGAGAGGGGAAAGATATGAGAGAGACCTAAGGGGTAACTTTTTCACGGAGGGTGGTACGTGTATGGAATGAGCTGCCAGAGATGTGGTGGAGGCCGGTACAATTGCAACATTTAAGAACATTTGGATGGGTATATGAATAGGAGGGATTTGGAGAGATATGGGCCTGTGCTGGCAGTTGGGACTAGATTGGGTAGGGATATCTGGTCGGCATGGACGGGTTGGACTGAAGGGTCTGTTTCCATGCTGTACATCTCTATGACTCGATGCTGTAAATCAGAAACAAAAACAGAAATGCCCCACCTCAGTTCTGAGCTTTTCCAGGAATTTCTGCTTTTGTTTCTGCATTTAAATAGCTTCAATTCGATTTGTCCTACAGCAAGCAACATATTTGGCGATTCTATTCCATATTTAGATACCTTTTAGACAGATTAAAAACGTTTAGCACTACTGCTACTAACATTCACAAATTTACTTTCAGTACTACTTACAACATATTAGCTTAGAACCGATAGAGTACAGGCACCCCTAGGTTGCAAACAGATTCCGTTCTGGGTTGTATTTGCAAGTTAACTTAGACAATGCAGGAAAGTTATAAAATTGCCATTCATAAGTACAGGAAATGTTCATAACTCAGGATTTAAAATTACAGCCTTGTATGAGTTCATGCTTAGACGTACGAGCGTTTGTAAGTCAGCTGTTCGTAAATTGGGGACCCTTGTACTATAATTTCTTGGGTCAAATGACGGCATAAGCTGTACAATGAATTTTAGTCAGTTATTTCAGGAGTGCGACTTTTAATTGCAATATTAAAGCATGGCCACAAGCTCTATCCACCTATTTAGTGGGCACAGCCAAATTCATAACATTATATAAAGTTCAGCAATCATGTCACCTACTACTAAAAATAAATTTGAATTACTCATTTGCTGTTTGTCGATCATTATTTACAAATTGATTGACATTTATCTAGACAACACTAGCATTTCAAAAATTACTAGTTTACTCAAACTTTGAGATAGTCTAATGGCACATTGTCTCATGTAAATATTTGTCTGTTGGATGACATTAATAATGATCTGAACATCCACTGTACATTAACCAAACATCAAATCTTCTTTACACAGAAAATAACCAAAATTAGACATACACCTGGCCCTCACATTATAACTTCTAGGATTGTTTTCTATTGCAAAACATCAACCAAACATATAACATTCATGCATATGTTGCAACATTGTTGCACATACCATCATCATCATCCATGAATTTTTTAGATTTCTTCTGTACTACAGTTCCTTCTTCATTGTACTCTTCCTCAGATTCCTCAGCTTCACTTTCAACAAAATCAGACATGATCACAGGCCCTACACAAGAGGAAGAAGAAATTTAAATCTACAAGACAGCTAAAAGAACACAACATGAAACAAAAAAGCCTTGATAATGTGGTTTGTCCAGATGAGAAACGAATGCTCATTTAAAACAGATGACAAATATTAAATTATAAATAATTTTATTAATATGCCAAAAGTTGAATGTTCCGTGTAAAATTTATTAAGCTTACATTTTATAACGTTAAAAAGAAAAGAGCGTGGAACTGTAGTGTCATGTACAAGGATGCACCTTTTCGAAATTTTAAAATAGTGTGTCAGTAAGGTAACCTTCATAAGCATTAGCTCAACTCGGAGCCCACAGACGACAGAAGACCGTTTGAGCCATCGTGCCTGCAGCAGCTCGTTAAACGAGCATCATTATCGAGTGCCAATCTCCTGCCTTCACCCCCAAGACTTGGACATCGCTTCTGTCCAAATAACCGTCCAGCCTTGGGCCGTACTTGTGATAAATCTGTAGGAGGAGGCGAATTAGAGGAGATTGGGTTAGAGGTGGTTTAAGATGGTTTTGCTTGTTGCGGGCTAGGAGAGGGTGGGGTGTTTGGGGAGAAGGGGGTAAAGTGAATGGCTCTCGGGGCTGGCAGGGTTTGCGGCCTAGTGCGGGGCCTCCAGCACAAACCGACAAGAGCAGGTCAGCGCTCGGGCATAAACAACACTAAATCTTCCAAAAATAACTACGGCACAAAGATGGGAATCAGCACCTCGCCGACCAGCAGGAAGGTGACGACGGACGGGCAAAATACACGCACAAGAAAAGGCCAGAAACCGTCTGAAAACCCCGAGAGGAACGAGAATCCCAAACTGGCGGAGCGGAGCACTGCACGGAAATGCTTTAAAAATGGCCGCCCGTGTGCATCGACAAACCGCCCGCCCGGCTCCTTCATCCCACCGCCTCCGGTTCCGGAAGCAGGGAAGGGGGAATAGGGAGTGGAGAGCACGTCCCACTCTTACTTCAGGATTTGGAGGTGCTGGTGTTGGACTGGGACATACAAAGTTAGAAATGACACGGCACCATTGGACTGTAACCTGGTGTCGTGTGAGTGTTAACTCTCACTCCAAGTGTCGTGCCCTGCAGCCAAATTTACAGAATGCACTAAAGTAAGTGGGCAGGCAGTTTGTGAGAAGGATGCAAACAGTTCGCGGAGAGATGTTGATAACTAAGTGGGCAAAAAGTTGGCAAATGGAATATCATCTGGGAAAATGCAAAGGTGCTCATTTTGGAGGGGAGAATAGAATATTATTTTAATGGAAAAAAACTGCAGAAAGCTGCAACACAAAGGGACTTTGGGGCACTTGTGTACAAAACACAGAAAGCTGGCACAAAGATGCAGCAGAGAATCAGGTAAACCAAAGGAATGTTGGCTCTTATTTCAAGAATTTTGGATATAAGAGTAGGGACTGTCTTATTGCAACTGAAACAATGTGCTGGAAAGACCCCACTGAGAGCCGTTTTGGTTCCCTAATTTAAGGAAAGAGAATATTTCATTGGAGTCAGTTCTGAGAAGGTTCACTAGGATGATATCTACTTTGGATAGTTTATCTCATGAGCAAAAATTAAACAGATTGGGTCTCTACTCACTGGAATTAAGAAGAATGACAGGTGATTTTTATTGAAACCTGCAGGATTCTTAAAGGGTTTGACAAAGTAAATGTTTAGAGGATACTTCCCCGTATGGAAGAGTCTAGGACAAGAGGGCACAGACTCGGAATAAAGGGTTCCAATTTAAGACTGAGATTTTCTTCTCTGAAGTTTGTGAGTCTTTGGAACACTTTGCCACAGAGAGCTGTGGGGACAGAGTTTTTTTATATACTTAAGGTTGAGATAGATCACTTATAGAGTCATAGAGATGTACAGCATGGAAACAGACCCTTCGGTCCAACCCGTCCATGCCGACCAGATATCTCAACCCAATTTAGTCCCACCTGCCAGCACCCAGCCCATATCCCTCCAAACCTTTCCTATTCATATAGCCATCCAAATGCCTCTTAAATGTTGCAATTGTACCAGCCTCTACCACTTCCTCTGGCAGCTCATTCCATACATGTACCACCCTCTGCGTGAAAAAGTTGCCTCTTAGGTCTCTCTTATATCTTTCCCCTCTCACCCTAAACTTATGCCCTCTAGTTTTGGACTCCCTGACCCCAGGGAAAAGACTTTGTCTGTTTACCCTATCCATGCCCCTCATAATTTTGTAAACCTCTATAAGGTCACCCCTCAGCCTCCAAAGCTCCAGGGAAAACCGCTCCCAATAGCTAAAATCCTCCAATGCTGGCAACATCCATGTAAATCTTTTCTGAACCCTTTCAAGTTTCACAACATCTTTCTGATAGGAAGAAGACCAGAATTGCACGCATTGTTCCAACAATTCTTGATCAGTAGGGATT
This sequence comes from Hemiscyllium ocellatum, assembly GCF_020745735.1. Taxonomy (NCBI): domain Eukaryota; kingdom Metazoa; phylum Chordata; class Chondrichthyes; order Orectolobiformes; family Hemiscylliidae; genus Hemiscyllium; species Hemiscyllium ocellatum. The sequence continues at coordinate 24,290,280 of NC_083431.1, forward strand.
AAGGGTTACAAGGAAAGGGCAGGAAATTGGGCTCGATGAATATCATATCAGCCATGATCATACTGACTGTTGGAGCAAATGTGAGGGACTGAATGGCCTACTCCTATTTCTATTTCTTATGATCTTATTCTTGGTCCTCACTCTACACATGCTGCAAGACCAGCTGAGCTCCTCTAATACTTTCTAATTTAAAGCAAAAATAGCCCATTCAGGCCCATCGAGTCTATTCCACCATTCAGCCCATTGTGTCTACTCCACCATTTAATGAGACCATGGTCAATCAGGTAATCCTCAACTCCTCTTTTCTTTCTTGTTCTTTGATTCCCTTATTGATTTAAAAACTGTCTCAGCCTTGAGTAAAGAATTCCACAGGTCCGCTACTCTATGAAAGATTAAATTCCTGTTCATCGCTGTCCAAACTGGTCAACTTCTCACTGAGTGATTACGTTCTGGTCCTAGACTCTCCAACAATGAAAAACAACTTCACTTAAGAAACTTATATATTTTCAAAGTCACCTCTCATTCTCTGAAATGACTATTTCTATCTTGCTCGTTATACTTCCTTGTTCAGTAGAGCAGGTCTCTTCTGTAAACAAACACAGTTCCACAGTTGTTCACTTGAGTGTGTATAGGATATTTTGTTTATGTTGATAACTTTAACCACTTTTAAGCCAAAACCAGTAAAACTAGTGAATGACACACACTGATTTGATCTGTTTTGTATACTTCAAAATGGAATTTCAGTATGATCAGTATGTTCATTTTCAGGTATCACTAATTTTTAAACTGATCTTTCCCTTTGGTTGGAACATAATTTCACATAATTATGGAACTGTTAGAGCACAAATGGAAGCCATTTATCCATTGTGCCTGCACCACCTGTCTGCAGACAAATCATTTCATGTCATTCTCCCCATAACCCACATTTATCTTTTTGAGGTAATAGTCTAATTTCTGCTACCAGGCAGCGCATTCCAGTTCTTAGTGTAAAAAATGAGGTCTGCAGATGCTGGAGATCACAGCTGAAAATGTGTTGCTGGTCAAAGCACAGCAGGTTAGGCAGCATCTCAGGAATAGAGAATTCGACGTTTCGAGCATAAGCCCTTCATCAGGAATCAGCATTCCAGTTCTTAGCCTGTCATTGCATATAGAAGATTTTCTACTTGCCAATCTGCTTCTTTTACAAATTACCTCATGATACTTTGACAAGTGGGAACATTTCTCTATATCCGTCTGTCCAAAATGCTCATGATTTTGTATATCTCAATCAAATGTCCTCACAGCTGGAATGATACTCCACCACTGAAGTTAAACTGACTGACCTGAAGTTGCTGACCTTAAACTGACTTGGTTGTTGTGTGAGCATGCAATGGTTTCTATTTTCTAGCCAAATCTAAGGAAGACTGAAAAATTGTGGGCTGTGCTTTTACAATTTGCATGTTCACTTGCCTCAATATCCTTTGATGTTAAGTATGTAAGTTAGCTCGCTGAGCTCGATGGTTTGTTTTCAAACGTTTCATCAAAATACTAGGTAACATCATCAGTGAGAGTTTCTGATGAAGTGCTGGTGGTATGTCCTGCCTCTCTATTTATAGGTCTTGGTTTCTTCAGGTGGGTGATGTCATTTCCGGTCCCCTTTTCAAGGGAAGGTAGATTGATTTTGACCCAATGTGTTTTTTAAGGAGTTTTGGTTAGAATACCATGCCTCAAATAATTATCATGCATGTCTTTGTTTCACCTGTCCTAGGATGTGTATGCTGTCCCAGTCAAAGTGGTGACCTTTTTTGTCTGTATGTATAGAAATGAGTGATAGTGGTTCGTGTCTTTTGGTGGCCAGTTGGTCTTCGTGTATCCAGGTGTTTCCTGCTAGTTTGTCTGATATAGTGTTTTTTCCAGTTCTTGCATGGTATCTTGTAAATGATGTTAGTTTGCTGGTGGCATCTATTGGATCCTTTAGGTTCATTAGTTGCTGTTTAAGTGTGTTGGTAGGTTTGTGGGCTACCATGATGCCAAGGGGTCTGAGTAGTCTGGAAGTCATTTCTGCTATGTCTTTGATGTAAGATAATGTGGCTTTGGTTTTTAGTACCCTATTTGGGTTTGTTTCTGAGGAATAGGGTACCCGTTTTTCATGAAAACATTGTATAGATATTTTCTTCTGCTTTTTGTAGTACTTGGGTGCTGCAGTGTGATGTAGCTCATTGAAATAATGTCTTGATTTATGCTCTGTTTGTGGGTGTTGCGATGATTGCTTCTGAAGTTGAGTATTTGTCCCGTGTGTGTTTTTCTGTAGATGCTGATTTGAAGCTCTCTACTGTCACATTTAGGAATGGGAGTCTGTTGTCGTTCTCCTCCTCTTTTTTTGTGAATTTTATGCCTGTCAGGATATTGTTGATGGTGTTGTATGTTTCCTCTAATTTGTTCTGTTTTGTGATGACAAAGGTGTCATCTATGTAGCGGATCCAAAGTTTGGGTTGGATAGATGGGAGGGCAGCTTGTTCAAGTCTCTGCATTATTATTGCTTCCACTATGACCCCTGATATTGGTGATCCCTTCTACCTTCCTTTGAGAAAAAAAATCGGAAATGACATCACCCACCTTAAGAAACCAAGATCTATAAAAAGAGAGGTGGGACATAACACCAGCGCTTCACCAGAGACTCTCACTAATGATGTTACCTAGCATGGTGATGAAATGTCTAAAAACAAACCTTAAAGCTCAGCGAGCTAACTTACATACTTATCATCAGCCTGAGCTACAAATCTTCTCAAACATCCTTTGACGTATTGTCAGAAAAATAAATCAGCAGTGAATCAAACAAAGAAACATGTTTTGTCTTTAGGATATCAGTGTCACTATTTGTTGCCTGTCCTTAACTGTATTTGAGAAGGAGGATACAGCATGCGGTCTAAGATCAAAAATATATTTTTACGATTTAAGGTGCTGATTGGAAGCAAATACTCATATAAATAATATTACAATTGACAAATAATATTGCAGTTCTTTCGATAATGAACAGAATACGCACACAATACAAAATATATTTTCAACACATCAAAGCAAAAGCATAATTTATGAGAAAATGAAAGATACAATCAAAATTCTGTAATGTTGAAATTATCCAAAATCTTATGTTAAACATTTAATACATACAGTTTTAATTACAGTAATGTTTGTGATTCATTGAGTTCAACCACATGTAATGGAAAAGTGATTTTAATTTCATGGTTAGTAGAGAAAAATTCAATTATCGTTTAATGTTTACAGACAAAAAAAGACTTAAAAAAAAACAACTGAAACAATTTTTGCACCTTGTTACTAGGCTGTTTTTTTGCGGTTTGGTTATTTATAAGTGACTGCAAGCTAGTAAACAGCTGAACACTACATGTCAGTATCCAGCTGTTCTTTAACAGCTGGCTCCTTGCAAGCATTCGATCCTCCCCCAGCCGGTGGAGATGCTTGAGTTGGTCCTCCAACCCTGTCGTTGGCGCGAATGAGCTGGACCTCCCAGTCAGCTGGTGCCGCTGATGAGCTCACCCTCCCAGGAGCGCAGGCGGGGCTGATCCTCCCATCTGTCGGCGGCGCTGTCTTCGGAGTGCGGTGTTTGACGGGTTGGATTCTCTTGCCGCCCGTTTTCTGGGCTGACGTTGAGCTGTGGGTCAGTTGGAGCTGGATGAAAGGGAAGATGAGCCTGGGAGGGAGGGTGGTTCTGTTGTTTTGGCGACTTTATGTTTTTTCCTGTTTCTGGGTGTGCGGCCTCCTGGGGACATCTGACTTGAACTATGTCACTTGTGGCTCCGTTATAAAATTATTAAACACCCGACACAATGTGAGGCTGCACTCGCACGACGTGAAGTATGGCTCAGGTAAGGGGGAGGGATCTGTGGGGGGGGTAATGGGGGAATGGGGTAAGAAGGGGGTGTAGGGGTCAGGATGTAGTGGTGGGGCATGTGGGTCTGGAGCAGGAAAGTGGGGTAGGCGTCTGGAGGGGGAAATGGGATAGGAGTCAGGATGGGAGAAGGGGGTAGGGGTAGGAATTGGGGGAGGAAGGAAAGGTGGCGGGATGGGGGAAGGGGTCTGGAGGGGAACGGGTTGGGGGTTGGGGATGGGGAAGGGGTGTAGAGGGGTAAGGGGATGTTAGGGGTCCAGAAGTGGGATGGGGAAAAGTGTCTGCAGGAGGAATGGGGGTTAGGGATCGGGATGGAGAAGGCAGGATAGGCGTTGGGATGGTGAAGGGATGTGGAAGGTGGAATAGGGGGTCAGGATGGTGATCTGGTGGGGTGGGTGTGGTGGGCTGGAGGGGCAATAGAGTCTGGAAGGAATGGGAGGAGGGAAGGATCTGGAGGGAGAAGGGGGAAGGGATCTGGAGTGGTACGGGGGAAGGTGCTGGAAAAGAGCTGTGAAGAGGGAGGGGATGAAAGGGATGAGGGTGGGAGCATGACCAGGAGGAAGTATATTTGATCTACCTTTAGGATCTCTTAAATATCTCCATTCAGAGGATACGATAGGTTATTCAGCCCATTGAGTGTTGGCTGAATAGATTATCATTCTGTTCTTCAGTTCTGAGGAGCAGTCACCGGACCCTAAATGTTAACTTTGATTTCTTTTCACAGATGCTGAGCTTTTTCAGCAAATTCTGTTTTTCTTTCTGATTTACAGCATTTGTAGTTCTTTAGGTTTTAAATTGATTATCATTACAGTTCGAAGGCAGCTTCATCCATTGCTTATCAGTGAAGTTGCTTGTGTGCACCTTGCACCACCTAGAGGTACCTGTGTGCTCTGACACAGCTATTTGTTCAAGAGTCTTTTGCTACTTTTGATTTTGGATTTCAAGTGCTATTTCAGATTTCGAACCCCATATTAGTTTTGCTTCCTGAAGAAATTCCGAAACCAATATTAAAGTAATTTCTATGAAGTATTTTGTTTCAGGAAGTGGTCAGCAGTCTGTGACTGGAGTGACTGAAGCAGATGACAGTAATAGTTATTGGAGGATACGTGGAAAAAGTGACACTGTGTGCCAACGTGGAAATCCGATAAAATGTGGTGAATCTATTCGTTTGACCCATATAAACACAGGCCGTAATTTGCACAGCCATTACTTTACATCTCCATTATCAGGAAACCAGGTGAGCTGAACAAATTTTTAATCAACGTGATTTTTTTTAATGCCATCTGTGCCTTCTGTATTTAACTTTAAAAGCCCCTAAATTGACAATGTACTTTCTGTGATTCTAATTAAGGAACCTGTAGCTGAAACTTTTATTCAGAAACACAATTAGCGTCAGCAACAGCCCTGCCAAAGCCATCTAAAATTACTTTATGGATTTATTTTTGCAGTGTTTCAAAATAACTGCATATTTTCATGTTTCTGTAACCATAATTGCTTACTTGCATTGGCTACACAGACAGCTAATCATCTATCCTTTAATGACTCAAGAATGTTTTTTAAGATTAGGAAGTGCATGTTTCTGTTCCTTACCTGTTTGGATAGAGGTTGAACTGTAAAGCTTGATAGCAAGCAAAATACATGGCATTTAAACTTGCTGCCAGTTATAGTGTTGTTAGTTTTCAGCAGCATAAACTTTTGATGTGCAGGTTGATACAATCCAGTTGGCTGAGTCCACCTCTATTTTTACTCCTAACAATTCTTTTGGCTTCCCTATAACCTAATTCTGAACTCTGTCTCTCACGTCTTCCCTCATTGTCTCACTAAGTTTACATTTTCTATAATATTAGCTTTTGCCTCCCTTTATCCTATTCCTACTAAACAATTGACATGCCCTCCTGGTCCTCATTCTAAATGACATTGTTAAACTTTCCCTCTCATCAAATGCTGTCATTGTGCTTTTATGTTCATTGTCAGCAAAATTCTTTTAAAAGGAAACTACCCATGCAAATTACCCCAAACCATCTTCAAATCCCTTTTATCTCAAAAGTTGTTGCTTCCAAAAATCCAGACCCATGCGATACAAATACTATTCTGAACTTATCCCATTTTGTGTGATGCTAGTGCCACATACCATGTTGGGTGGTATAAGAGAGGTCTTGTTGTGTCAGAAATGTCCGATCATTTCTCTTATCAATATGGTTATGTATCTTAGATGCATAAATTGCAGCTGGGCTGAGGAGGTTTTTCCTTTTGTCTTTGGAGTCTTGTGCTCATTACAAGTCCAGTCTGGTATTTATATTCTTTGAAATGACCCTTAATGATGAACCTTTTAGTTTCGGGTGCATATGCCACCATTGGTACTGCTTACAGGTGGTTTTCAACATGACAATGCATTGATTCTTCAGTTAATGGAAAGCAGTGTGAGGTTTTCTAGCCCACTTGGCATGCTGCCATGTGGTTCAGAGTCCATGTTCAGGACTCCTCAGCTTATTTCCCCCTAAATGTTTACTACTGTGATGCCACATTTGATAGGTCTGTCCTGTGAGTGGCATAGGACATAGATGAGGGAGAGGGTGGGTAGTGATTGAGAAGTCTGGGAACATTGGGTGACAAGTGTGTTTAAATGAGAATGTCTATGGCAACTTGTTGCTTGAATACTGTGTAGGTCAGCTGTCCCAATTTTAGCAGGTCTCCAAATGTTAGAGAGGAGGACTGTAGGCTTGACCAGGTTGGGTACACTTTTGGCATCTCTGGTGATCACGTTGATGCCAGGTTGGTCTGTCCAATTTTATTGTGTTTAGTGCTATTTACTGATATTTATACAACTGATTCTTGTTATGGACCGGGCCAGAGCCCTCAAAACATTTCAGGAAGACACCCCAGACCCCAACTTCACTAGTTGTTTTAAGCAGGTGTAATGTGGAAGTTCCAGGAGAAATGCCGCTAGTCAAAGCACTTAGTTTCAAACAAAACAGAATTTATTTACAAGATTAATGAATGAAACACAAACAACAGAAAACAGAAGACCGAATAACCTAACCTCTCTGAAAACCCAACAGATCATTAGTGGGCGGCACGGTGGCACAGTGGTTAGCACTGCTGCCTCACAGCGCCTGGAGACCCGGGTTCAATTCCCGACTCAGGCGACTGACTGTGTGGAGTTTGCACGTTCTCCCCGTGTCTGCGTGGGTTTCCTCCGCGTGCTCCGGTTTCCTCCCACAGTCACAAAGATGTGCGGGTCAGGTGAATTGGCCAAGCTAAATTGCCCGTAGTGTTAGGTAAGGGGTAAATGTAGGGGTATGGGTGGGTTGCGCTTCGGCGGGTCGGTGTGGACTTGTTGGGCCGAAGGGCCTGTTTCCACACTGTAAGTCTAATCATAATCATCCCACCTTTAATGAGGCTGTTCCAAATACTTGCAACAATTCCCGTAAACACTCCTTGGCACAAAAGGTAAAATCAAACACAAATTCTTACAGGAGAGAAGTCAGAGAGCGAGTACCAGCCTGGATCTGCCTTTTTGGTTCCGGTAACGTTTCTTTCCACACTACTGCTAAAAATCAAATCAAACCAGAGAAAGCCTAGCTGGGAAAACTGGCTCCTCCCCTTTCATTGTGCAAGTATTTTTTTAACTTGAAAGCCTTCTGAGGTAGTCTCTGTTAGCTATTATCAAATTGGCTCTAAAACCCTTCAATCCCAGACTTTTCAGAGTCTGTGTCATTTACAATCTCTTTTGGGAAAAAAAGCCAAGGACAGCGTAACCTCATTAAAGGAGCTGCTTCATCACACTCTGAACTGTCCTCTGAAAAGTCAGTCATGTTGCTCTGGTTTGGAGTCCTACATAGGCCAGGCTGGATAAGGGTGACAGATTCTTCCCAAACCCCTCCCCGCCCCACCCAATAGAATATTCAGTCGGGCAAAGTGCATCCCGTTTTTACAATTTTCTTTCCTTGAACAGAGAGGAATTGCTTACTACGTGTACTTTATTTTAACAACTCTGCCCTTAAGATGCAACTTATCACTAAATTTTCCAGTGCTGTTCCATAATTACACAGTCTACTTTCCCTAGTGAAGCATTCCAAAGGTTCCAAGATCTGATATTATTATTTCTTCTTGAATGAATTTGCACACTCAATAAATTTCAAATTGTTATCCCATGGAGAGGTTGTTGTCTCCTGTGACCTTGCCTTAGTGAGGGAGACAGTGGTGTAAGGTATAGCATTGCTGGAGTAGTAACCTTATTACCAAGGCTGCAAACCGCAGACTGCTGTGTCCTGGGTTGGTGGCATTTTTTGTATATTTTTGTGCTTGTGTTACACTCAGGAACTTTTATTTCCTGCCTTTGTAAAGTCCCAACTCAAGGGTCAGCAGAGATGGGTAAACAAAAAAAGGAGGAGGTGGATCAATGAGAGGAGGAGAACAGAATTAGTTAGTGAGCCAATCATTAATGCGTATCTTCCCCATGTCCCATTTATGTTATCATTATATTGACATTCAGCCTACTAATCTTGAGGTTAATGATGGTCTCAACATGTTGCTGAAGGGCAGACTGTATCTGTGGTTTGATGTTTGCAGAAACTCAGAAGCACTTTTGCATGTGCATGGTAATTGAAATTTGGACATCCCTACCACAAGTAACAATTTCTAGATCAAATATTAGTTTTAAACGTGAGATTACTGGATTTTTGTTGATCAAAAATATGAAAGGATGTGGGGCAAAGCTATGTATAGAGTTGGGCTGGAGATCAGCCCATGATCAGTACAAAAGGTTTGAAGGGCTGCACCTCCTCTTGTGTCTAGAAGCTTGCGTTTTTGCACTGTATTTGTGTACTTTTGTCTTCGTGCTTTTGCCATAATAGTGTCTCAATGTTATTTAAATACACATGGTCAAACTCAAGCCAGCTGAAAATACTGTGATGTTTGATTAAAGAAAATTAAAGGCTGCAACTCACATCGCAGGCAGTACATGGCCAGGGCACTCTTAACTCTGAGGTTTACAAAAATGCTCCTGTCATAAAGATAACAAATTTGCTTTTCAATGCTATAAAGATAGCCTAGTTTAAGAGCATATGCATTGATCAGTGACTCCCCCTCTGAACTGTTTGAAAGTATATAAGAATTTCTTAGGAATTTGATTTTATTTTGGTTCTGTGTACATTTGAATTCCAATTCTTGGAAAACAATAAGTACCTTTTGTTCCTAATGTTATTCTTGTATCTCATCTAATGTTGTTCCACATCACACAGATGTTAGAAAGGTACAAGTTGAGTTATGTTGTGGTTATTAGTAGGATATCTTGAGGTCAGATATGACATGATTAATATATATGCTGAGGAAGGTGAGTATAATTCATGACTTAGTCTTATTTGTCTCAAGCTTTCCTGGCTCACTGCGGCCCTTTATTTGCCCAATATTTAATTCCTGCTACCCAATGTTACTATGCCAGAAATAAATACCTAAGATACAAACAAATCTTTTATGTTCTATTATCCAGCGATAATTGTCCATACTCATCATCTGTCTGAAATATTTCAGAATATCACAATGTGTCCTGACTAAATGGCATCTGATGTGATTCAGTTTTAAACTGCTAATCTTGAATAATTAGTAGACCATTGAATGCTTCCAACCGTCTAGCCAGTAAGGGGGAATCTCATCCAACCATGATGAGTGAGGGTGCCCCGACCCAGTCATTCACATAAGTTGGCAATTCCCTTAATAGTTTTTGATATCTGGGACGTCCATTCCTCCCAGTCTGTGGGGTAGCTGCAGTTCAGTTAGTTTAATAAGGGGTCGCTTGCAATACCAGATAAAGGAACTGAACCAGCTGTTTAGTCATTTCAGTGTTTGCTTAGTAAAAAGCAGAGGAGGCATTCATGTAGGATACAGCAAGCGAGGGAGAATGTTCATTTTAATGAGGGCTATCCGACCTAACAGAGAGATCGGAAGCACCTGCCATCTTTGAAGATCTTGTTTGATTCTGTCGAATAAGTGAGCAAAATTGGTTTTAAATAGCTGATCAAAGACTGGAGTAATGAGTGTACCCGAAGTAGAGAAAGCCCTCCTGTGACCATTTAAAGGGAAATCGAGATTTGTCCTCAGGCCCAGGCATTTCCTGGTGACGACCCATGGGCAAGGCCTCTGATTTCGCAAAATTGATCTTGTAACCTGAAAAGTCGCCAAATGAATTAATGCATTGTGTCAGATAAGGCACTGAAACTGTTGGGTTTGATAAAAAGACAAGAACGCCATCTGCATTCAATGTAATCTTATGTAACTTTGTCCCCACTTCGGGAGCAAATATATTAGGATCCTACGTATTGCCTCTGCCAGTGGTTCAATCATCATATGAAAAGCAATGCTGATAAGGGACAGTCTTATTGACTGCCCCTAAGAATATTGAAATTGCTTGACCGCACATCACTGGTGAGAAGCGTGGCCACTGTACAAAAGGGCCACTATACTAAACCTTTACTCATCTGATGAAGACTTCGCCCAGGCCAAACTGCTTTAAAGTATAAAGGAATGGCGACTTGACCCGGTCAAATATCATCTGTGTCTAGAGAGATCACTAATGCCAGTACCGATCGTCGGTGACATACTTGGATCATATTAAGTAATCTCCTGTCATTATTCAACGATCTGTGACCTTTTATTAAATCTGTCCAATCCTCCTTAATGTTGGAGGGCAGCACAGTTTCTAGTCTTAGTGCAAGAGTCTTAGATGGGATTTTGAAATTAACCTTCAGAAGTGAGATGGGCCTATAGGAAGTACAGACCTCCAGAGTCTGCCCTTATTTAAGCATAAGAGAGATGGTGGGAGGAGGCCACAACTATGTGGATCAGTCAACATACTAAGTATTGGTCCTGACGATATATTTATAAATTCCTTATAAAGGTCACTGGGAAGTCCATCAGGACCTGGCGCCTTTCCATTCTGAAGCTGCCTCATAGCCTCCTGCACCGCTTGCACTGACAGTGGGGCATTAAGGAGAGACTCTTGCTCAAGGGTCATCTCCCGGGAGGTCCAAATTCTTAAAATAAAAGACTCCATTCTAGCCAGCCCATCCTCTCACATTTCAGACTGGTATAGTTCGGAATAAAATTTCTGAAATGCTGCATTAATCCTTTTATAATCATGGGTTAAATTTCCAGTAAATTCCCTGATCAGGGTAATGGCTTGGGGAGCACTCCTTTTTCTATCAAGCTGCGCTAAGTACTTGCCCAGCTTATCCCCATGCTCAAACAACCTTTGCTTTGCAAATGTAGGCTCCCTCTTCGTTGTCTGTGTAAGCATGCAGTTAAGTGCTGTGATTCTTTGCAGTTTAGCCAACAAAGGCCTACCAATGTATGCCTTTTCAGCTGCCTTCACACATGTTTGAGCAAGCGTTGCTGCTCACATTTCTGCCGTTTCTTACTGGCAGAATAGGGAATAATTAACTCCCTAGCATTGGCTTTAGCAGTTTCTCAAGGAATGGATGGATTGCTGGCTGAGCCTGGATTAATATCTTAAAAAGCCCAGCATTCAGTAGAAATGAATTCGGTAAGTTTGCTATCCTTAAGGATGAAAGGATCCAGTTGCCAGTGCCTTGGACCTACCATAGTATCTTACTCTTGACCATTAGATTCACTGGAGCGTGATCAGAAATTGTGGTATTGCCAATTGTACATGACTCCACCGAGCCCAAATGCATGGCGGGTGTCAATAAGAGATCAATCCTGATATGGAGTTTGTGCGGATTCGAGAAAAATGTAAAATCCATGTCAGTAGGGTGAAGGCACCTCCAAACATCGACCAGTCCCACAAATCCCTTAATTGCTTAGGTTGTGAAAAAGATATCAGGAAACCTTTGGACAATCTGTCCACCATAGGGGCTATTAGACATTAAAAAAAATCCCCCCCCCCCCCCCCACACACACACACACACACACACACACACACACACATATATATGCTGAGATGGAAGGCTAACCAGTTTAGGAAGTGCATCTATCAAGAACTTGGGGTGGGCTGGAGGACAATAAGCGTTTAAGATCCCATACTCTGCCCCATTTATCAAAGCTTTAAGGATTTCAAATCTCTCATGTGTGTCTTTAATTCACACACTAACAGCTTCAATGGGAGATTCTTCCTAACAAGTATGGTGACTTCCCCTACTCCTAGTATTGAATAATGAGAAATAAATCCGGTCATACCCACTGTGTTGCAGTTTCAAATGTTCTGCATCATTTACTTCCCTGGCCTATCTCCATATTCGAACAGCTTCTGTCGAGCAAAAGCAAGTTCTTTCTTTGCATTTTGTGTCAGTATTGAATTCAAGGCAGCCCGAATGGCCGTGATCCACTGTAGCTTAGTCACTGAAGGCCACGCATAATGTGCTGCCTCCGCAGCTTTCAACCGAGTCTCAAGTAGACACTGCTGTTCCTCCTTCTGTCGTTTCCACCTAGCTGAATAGGAAATAGCTAATCCCTGAGCAAAGGCCTTAGCAGTCTCCCATAGCATGGACGAAATACTAGCTGTGCCTGAGTTGATAGTCAAGAATTCCTGAGACTCCTTCAAAAAGTATTCCACAAATTTGGAATCCTTAAGGAGAAAAGAGTCCAAACGCCAGTGTCACAAACCTAACCCTTCACTCTTGATCTTAACCTCCAAACATACTGCCGCGTGATCAGAGATAGCTAGATTCCCAATTTTACAACTCCTAATCGAATCCAGAAGGACCGAGGGAGCCAGAAAGAGCTCAGTCCTCATGTGACATTTATGTGGGTTTGAAAAAAAGGTGAAGTCCCTGCTGGTAGGCTGAAGACATCTCCAAATATCCACCAGTCCCAACTCCTTGCATAAGTCAACCACCTGCTTGGCCCGCGAAGAAATAATTGGGGGTCCACAACGCATCCTGTCCACTGTCAGATCTAAAAGACAATTAAAATCCCCCCCTATAATAATGTGCCGTGTTCCAAAAGCACTCAACTTAGAGAAAGCACTCATTAAAAATTTGAAGCGATGCACCGGAGGACAGTAGATGTTTAAAATGCCATGTTACTCCCCATGTATCAGGGCTTTAAGTATCACAAACTGTCCCTGCTCATCTTTCACCTGCTCTAATAATGTGAATGGAAGATTTTTCTGGATAAGTACCGCCACTCCCCTGCTTTTATTAGTAAAGGATGAAAAGAATACCTGGTCTTAACACCACCCCCCCCCCCCCCCCCCCCCCCCACCCGCCGCAGTGTAATTTCAGGTGTTCCCTATCATCAAGATGGGTTTCCTGCAACAAAGCGATATCAACCCTTTCCCTCTTAAGGCTAGAAAGCACTTTTTTCATTTTAATAGACGAATGACTTCCCTTAATGTTCCAGGTGCACCATTTAATAAGACACTTAGCCATATCCCCTATCAGACACCCTTGAACCCCTCGGAGGGAGAACCCTGCTTACAAAGCGCTGAGCATAAGTAAATAAAGACTCATAGAATCGAAAAACTATATATACAAAAACTACTCTATCATAACTATAAACAACTATTACTACCAAAAAAACTACAAAAAAAAGCAACTATAGAACCTTGAATGGAAAACTCTTCCCCCTGCCCATAGGGGGCACCCACTCCATCCATCCCCTTCTTCACAGCTCCTTCAAACCTGGACTGTGCCCCAGCCTTAGGCCAGAAAAAAACAAGGAGATGATCCTTAAATCAACAGGAAAAAAAGACAAAATCAGGATGAGCACTTCACCCATCCCTGGCTTCATGACACCCCTACATGTGACTAAAAGAGAAGCAGAACAAACAAACAAAAAGGAGAGAAACAATAAAGAACATCCACAAAATTTCCCATCAGAAAATCCAGTTATTTTAAAAAAAGAACAACTTATTCCAAAGTCTTTGCCTCCCTTTCCAAAAAGGAAATTAGTAGGGAGAAAGAAAGGAATTAAAAAAAAGGAAGGGAAAACATGGGGAAAAATAGAAAAGAGAACAAACGTTAACCATATTCTGCAGGCCAATCCGTCTATTTTAAAGTGTTAACTTGGCCTTATCTGCCAAGTTAAATGTACAAACTGAGTCTTCGTGGCTGAAACGAAGCACTGGGGGGTATCTCGTGGTATACTGAATGCCCAAGTTCCTCCTCCTCTTTTTAACTTCATCGAAGGACTTCCTCTTTTGGATTACTCCATCGCAACGTCCGAGGCCTTAGTTCGACCCTCCAGCCTCTCCTTGAGGCCCTGGATCTCCTGCTCGTGCTTCTGCAGCATGGATGTGATAAGTTGGACCTGGGCACGAATCTCCCCACGGATCTCCTCAATCGCATCCGCACCTTTCAAGGTAAGTCTCTCCATCGCTGCAGCCAATTCCTGAGTCTGTCAGTTCCCCGGGCGATTCAGGAGAGGCTGCTGCTGCTGCAGTCTCTGGTGTGGTAGGTGCTTCAGGGAGTGTCCTCCCTGCTGCTGTTTGCTGGCTCCTTTTCCCTTTGGCATCCTTCTCACTCCCAAATATTAACAAATATGTGTTCTGTAAGGTTTTAAACTAATATTTCCACCACATTAGTTGGCCAGGGATGGCAAAAAACACTGGTTTGCCTTGGCTGTTAGGTAGAGCTGACCACAGCAGTTCTACAGAATTACCGCTATCTTGCCGAGTCCCCATATCAGCATTTTATACCTTTTTGAAAGTTTCTTTTTCTTAAACTGATTTTTTTTGAGTCAACTGACATGAACGTTTGATAATTCTGGATGGCCTCTACTATCTCAGCGTAACAACTTGAAGATTCTACTTGACACTCCACTATAGTTGCATGCTTTCTTGGAATTGGTGTATTTAGTTCACTGTTTCACATTGACGTTTGGACCTTTCAAACAACTACACAGAGCTGACCTGCACTTACCTGATTTTATTTTGAAATCCAAATCAAAATTGATGTAGTATTCATAATACACCATTCATCACACACGTGAAATATCTTGGAATATAAGTGGTAAACTTTCTGTCGTACTGAATTGCTTCCTGAAGACAAAGCAGCAAACTCCGCTAAAGATGTTAGGTATTAATATCTCTTGTAAAGTTCTCAAATCAATTTCAAAGTTTTGAAGGGTTATATTAATGTGGTATGCTGTAATTAGCTGATGTTACAATCTATTTTCCATACTAATGACTACTTATCTGATATATCATTAAATATTTGTGAGTAAACATGCTGTTTTTATATGATCTGAGCTAGTATTTGTATGCTTATATTTAACAGTCTATCTGAGAGGTGACTACTTTGCCCCAAGTAAGTGTTTCAGTACCAGTGAAGCTGTTCTATAATTATTGACTTAGCTGTTTAAAAAAAACAGTTGCAGTTCATTCATTCATAGTTCATCATTTTCAGAGGAGATTTACAGTAAGACTAACAGTTAGAAAGAGGAATTTCACATCTGTTCAGGTCCACATAGCACTGTGGGATAAGGTATAGTTTTTTATTTAACTTAGTCAGGTCCCCTAACTTTATATTGTCCAACCTGAGAACTTCTCCCTTGATAGTGATCAAAACCCAAATCAGCTGGAGAGTGTGTGTCAAAAAGCGTGATGCTGGAAAAGCACAGCAGATCAGGCAGCTTTGGATGAGCAGGAGAGTTGACGTTTCAAGCATCAGCCCTTCATTAGGAATGTTGTGGGGGCTGGATGAGAGGGCTGAGAGATAAGTAGGAGGGTGGGAATCGGGCTGGGGTGAAGCTAGCTGGGAAGAGGTAGGTAGATGCAGTTGGGGGAGTGGTGATTGTGATAGGTTCGATGGGGAGGATGGAGCGGATAGATGGAAAGTCAGATGGACTAGTAGGACATGTCAAGAGGGCGGTACCGGGTTGGATCTTCGTTGGGGTGGGAGTGGAGGCGTGGGGGAGAGGTTTGTAAACTAGTGAAGCCAACATTGATGCTGTGTGGTTGAAAGGTCCCAAGGTGGAGGATTAGACGTTTTCCTCCAGTCATCGGATGTCTTGGATTTGGTGGTGGAAGCAGCCCAGGACTTGCATGTCTTTGGCGGAGTGGGAGGGGGTGTTGAAGTCATCGGCCTCTAGGATGGTGGGGTTGTCTGATGAGTGTGTTCCAGAGATGTTCCCTGAAATACTCCATGAGTTGGCATCCTGTCTCCCTGATGTAGAGAAGACCACATCGAGAGCAACGGACAGAGTAAATGAGGTGGATGGATGTGCAGGAAAATCTCTGCCGGATGGGAAAAGATCCCTTGTGGCCATGATGGAGGTGAGGGAGTAGGTGCGGGCGCAGGTTTTACACCTTTTGCGGCGTCAAGGGATGGTGCCAGGAATGGTGGGTGGGTTGGTGGGGGGAGTCCACCTAAGGAGGAAATCACGGAGAGAATGGTCTCTGCGGAATGCAGATAAGAAGGGAAATATATCTCTAGAGGTGGGATCTGATTGTAAGTGGCAAAACGTTGGTAACATGGAACAGTCCATCTTCCGCAGTTAGGCTGGGACTATCCCCCACATTTTCCTCTGCTACATTGATATCTGTATCGACGCTCCCATATGGTCCCATGAGGAAATTGAGCAGTTCATCAACTTCACTCACACCTTCCACCCTGACCTTAAGTTCACTTGGACCATCTCAGACACCTCCCTCCCCTCCCTGGACCTCTCTATCTCCATCTCCAGTGACCGACTCGACACAGACATCTATTTCAAACCCACCTACTCCCACAGTTACCTGGACTACACCCCCCACCCCTCGCCCGTAAAAACACTATCCCTTGCTCCCAATTCCTCTGCCTCTGCTGTATTTGCTTCCAGGAGGATCAGTTTCACTTCAGAACATCCCAGATAGCCTCCTATTTTAAGGACCACAATTTCCCCTCCCACGTGATCAACGATACCCTCTGGCTCATCTCCTCCACTTCCTGCACCTCCGTCCTTGAACCCACCCCTCCTATTGCAACAAGGATAGAACCCACTGGTCCTCACCTTCCATCCCACTAATCTCTGGATACAGTGCATTATCCTCCATCATTCCACCACCTACAATCACATCCCGCCTCTAGAGATCTATTTCCCTTCTCACCCCGAAGTGTGTTCTGCAGAGACCATTCCCTCCGTGACTCGCTCGTTAGGTCCACAGCCCCCACCAACCCACCCTCCATATGCACACCTTCTCTTGCCGTTACAAGAGGTGTCAAACCTGTGCCCACACCACCCCCCTCATGTCCGTCCAAGGTAACAAAGTATCTTTTCACATCTGCCACAGATTTTTCTGTACATTCAACCACATCACCTAATGTGTCTGTTGCTCTTGCAGTGCTCTCCTCTACTTTGGGGAGACAGGACACCAACTCATGGAATGTATCAGGGAACATTTCTGGGGGACACACCCAGCAACCCCACCGCCCTGTGGCTGACCACTTCAACTGTCCCTCCCACTCCACCAAGGACATGCAAGTCCTGGGCCTCCTCCATCACCAAATCCAAGCCACCTGATGACTGAAGGAAGAGCGTCTTATCTTTCTCCTTGTGACCCTTCAACCACATGGAATCGGCATCAGCTTCACTCATTTCCAAATCTCTTTTCCCCCCCCCCCCCCCAAAAATCTCATCCCAGATCCAACCCTCCAACTCGGTACCGCCCTCTTGACCTGTCCTACTTGTCCATTTTCTTTCCCACCTATCCACTCCACCATATCACAATCACTGCCCTGCCTGCATCTACCTATCGCCTTCCCAGCTACTGTCCCCCTGCCACCCCCCCACCCCCCACCCCATTCCTGATGAAGGTCTTATGCCTGAAACGTCAACTCTCCTGCTCCTCAAATGCTGCCTGACCTGCTGTGCCTTTCCACCCCACACTTCTTAGCTCTGGTTAGTTCATTGGTGTTTTATTTATTATAAAGCTTTCTTGTCCCTTTTTATATTTAGAAATTGCATTTGAAATTTCCCTTGACCAACTCTTGGAATTGAATTGTGTCTGTCTGTTTTACAATAGATGTAAAATAATAATCTCTGTGGACATAAATGACGACTTTTCATTGATAGCATTTTTCTCTGTCAAATGATTATGGGCTGACACTTCATTGCAGTTGTGAGGCAGTGCTGCAGCTTTGTTATTAACAAAGCACATTAACCTTTTGAAAGAGGGGACAGTTCTTTTAACCCCTGCCTGCTGATCATCCCTTAGCCCATTTCACCAAAGTAGATTCATCTCCTTTATTGTTTTTGGGATTTAGCTGCATGCAAATTAACTCATTTTGTTTTTAAGACCATATTTGAAAAATAATTCATTGGCTGCAAACGATTTGAACATGTTCTGAGAATCGAAACGCATTATGTGAGTTGTTTTTCTTCCTTGCTTACTTTTGTGTTCCATAGTCCAAAAGAAGAGATAACACTATTTAAATGTACATATTGTCTAACTTCATTTCTTTGAACTATTTTCTGGCATCCAATTGAGAACCCAGAGATTGAAATTCATCTGGAAACATTTAGCATCATAAACACATTAAATGCTTGGCTCATTAATATTTATTCTCAACCAATACCTTGACCTTAAAGGAATTGTTAAAATAGTACAAGCTTTATGCTAGTTTTTCTTCATTTTGCTTAACATTTTAAAATGTTTCAATGGAACCCTTGAGGAAAGTGTTTGTCTAATGCTTTGGAAGCAATGATGAATTGCCTTGCATTTACATTAACATGAACTTAATTATTTTTGGATTACGTAAACCTCAATCCTCACTGGTGAGATTTCACACTCATTGCAATCAGCTCCCAAACTTCTGAATAGTGACAATCCCATACCTTGAGGACATCTAGGTATGCAGTTAATTTGAACTTCCATTAATTCTAAAATAAATGCATCATTGAGAGGGACAGATATTTTTCATTTTCCAATATTGCACAAACTGAGTATCATCGATTACATAGTGGTGATCAACAGAAGGTTTTTATGGTAGGATTGATATTTGTCAGGGTGTCAAGCCAAAACCAATAATTTGCGATGTTTATTCATTTGCCTCCCTCCACTGACTGCATGAAAATGTGTTTTGTAAACTTGTGTTGTCAGCATAACAGGCTCCAAAAAGCCACAGGGCAATTGAAGTTGCTGAGGCACTGGAGAAAGTTGATAATAGATTTTCTTTATAGGTTCAAAATTCTGATTCAAATCTATAGTTGACTGATGGCATTTGGAAAAAAAATGTACTGACCTTTAATGATTTTTTTTTACTTTCCCTTGAGGTAGAGTTACAGATAAGCTTTTATCTATTTAATCGAAAATGGTGCTGGAGTATATCTGGAGTTTAGGGGTGTGTGCTCACAAATGTTTCAGTGTATCACAACAAGGGCCTGCTGGGCTTTGTATTAATAAAACTGCACCATGAACAAATCTGGTTTAAGCTTTCTCAGAAGGACTAAGCTTTCTTGCCTGTATAATGACTGATACAATAGCCTTGAAATTTGGTAGTAATGAAATTAAAGGTTAATGCTGAATGCATGTGGTTTTCAGGAGTTCAGGGCAACTATGATATGGAGGTAATGTTATTGGTCCAGAAGCCCAGGCTCATGTCCTCAAGACATGCTCAAATTTGGGAGAAGATTTGTAGCTCGGGTGTTCGTTGTTGTGGTTCTGTTCGCCGAGCTGGGAGTTTGTGTTGCAGACATTTCGTCCCCTGTCTAGGTGACATCCTCAGTGCTTGGGAGCCTCCTGTGAAGTGCTTCTGTGATGTTTCCTCCGGAATTTATAGTGGTTTGAATCTGCCGCTTCCAGTTGTCAGTTCCAGCTGTCCGTTGCAGTGGTCAGTATATTGGGTCCAGGTCGATGTGCTTATTGGTTGAATCTGTGGATGAGTGCCATGCCTCTAGGAATTCCCTGGCTGTTCTCTGTTTGGCTTGTCCTATAATAGTAGTGTTGTCCCAGTCGAATTTATGTTGCTTGTCAGCTGCATGTGTGGCTACTAAGGATAGCTGGTCGTGTCGTTTCGTAGCTAATTGGTGTCACACTGCAGCACACCTGAACTACAAAAAGAGGAAGAAGAATACCTATACAAGGTATTCACCAAAAACGGATACCCGTGCAATTTCATCAACAGATGCCGCAGGGAAAGACAACGAAATGAGGACATGCCACAACCCAAAGGACTGGCCACACTCCCATACATCAGGAGCATTTCTGAACTGACAGCCAGACTGCTGCAACCACTAGGACTCATAACAGCACACAAACCAACAGCCACTCTCAGACAACGACTCACCAGGACAAAGGACCCGATACCCAGCAGGAGCAAAACCAACGTAGTGTACAAAATCCCATGCAAGGACTGCACAAAACACTACATAGGACAAACAGGAAGACAGCTATCCACCCGCATCCATGAACGCCAACTAGCCACGAAACGACATGACCAGCTATCCCTAGTAGCCATACACTCAGATGACAAACAACATGAATTCGATTGGGACAACACCACTATTATAGGGCAGGCCAAACAGAGAACAGCCAGGGAATTCCTAGAGGCATGGCACTCCTCCACAAATTCTATCAACAGACACATCGAACTAGACCCTATATACCGGCCACTGCAGCGGACAGCAACTGACAACCGGAATCGGCAGATTCAAACCAGTATAAATGCCGGAGGAATCAGCACAGAAGCACTTCACAGGAGGCTTCCAAGCACTGAAGATGTCATCTAGAAAGGGGACGAAACGTTTGCAACAAAAACTCCCAGCGCGGCGAACAGAACCACAACAACGAGCACCCGAGCTACAAGACTTCTCACAAACTTTGAAAGTTATTTTTCAAAATCTACTTTCCATCTCCATAACTCTTTGCTTCATTTTGCATGTCTGGAACTTGTTTAGTTTCTTTTTGTTTTCCTCCTGCCTGATCCCTTCTGTTGCAGTCATTGATTGGCAGTTTTGAACAGTGTCAGAAGTATTAACAGTAATTGATTATGTAGTACCAGATTCCCTAATTGCTCCTGTTCTGCTTTCTTCATTTGAGGAGAGCTGTGTTTGCTGGTGTCTCTTGCAGATTTTTTTGGTGCCTCATCCAGTGCTACAGCACGATAAATGAGGTAGAATAGGAGCAAGAACTTTGTGGATAAGACATTGTCTGAAATAATGCTGCACATTTATCATTGAGACTCACTTGCAACAATATTTTGCATAAAACTCATTGACAATTTCTTCAATGTGGAAAGGTAATCAAATTTTATTTTACTGTAAGTGCAGAAACCCAGCTTTATGTATATACATTTATACACGCACATATATTAGTACCTTATCTTCATCTCCGCTTAAAGTTGATTTTTTTTTTAGTTTCCTCTCGAGTTTCCAGGGTGGTTTTGTTTTTCAATAAAAAGATAAACTCTGCAGTTGTTTATCAATATTTATTTGTGGTAGCATTGTTGGTAAAAGGAATTTCTTCATCCCTCTTTCCTGGTTAATATGAATTACTCAATTATATCACAAAACAAAAATGATCTAGTCATTATCACATTGTGAGAGTTTACTGAGCATATACTAGCTGCCTCATTTCTAACATTATAACGATGATTGCACTTTTTAAATACTTGGCTGTTAAGTGCTGCAAAATACCTGGTTGTGTTGAAAAGTACGATATAAATGTGTCATCTTTTTGATAGGTTCTTATACTCAATCCAATTTTTTTCTCATTTCTGTTTTGATATCTAATATAGCACTGAATCCACCCATTCTAATTTACTGAATCTTCTCAGTTTTTGTAATCAGTTATTAATTTAACAATTCTTTGATCTAGTTAGTTGAAATGCTCTGCTACTTCTGGTCCCAGATGTCATTTCCCTTGCTGTCACAATATCAGCTCATATTTTCAGCCAGTTTTCAACCAAGAAATATAAAAACAAATTTACAGTCAAGTCAGATGTGTTAGATGCCCTACCTATTGCACCATTTGACCCCTTGTCTTCCTGTTAGAGGTTTAAGCATGCAAGGGTGGTCTGGTTTTTAACAAAATGCCCAATGAAAGCATGTACGAAGAATTATTATTCAACTGTTTCTCAGCTCTTCTGTAATTGATTGTTTCCAACTGTGATTTGGTAAACAATCTTGCAACCTGTTCCTGAGCCTGAGATTGACAAGTGCCATGACTTCAATTATTATTTATTGCTGGTGTGTGCAATAACAGTTTGTGTTCTGCAAATTTTGCATTGATCATGTTTTTTTTTCATGTGCATCAACTCAGTAACAACATATTCAGCTTCATTAACTCTGCATTGTATGATTGGACATCTGCCTTTTGCTAAAAAGTCTACGATGGGTGTCTACTTTGGGAAAAGAGACATCAGAACAATTTAAGGACAGCTGAGAAACAGTTGCAAAGTAATTCTTCATGAGTATCTTCTGCAAATAAACTGACATTCCCTAGGTACTACCAGTTCTGAGGAAGGGTCATTCGACCTGAAATGTTAACTCTGATTTCACTCCACAGATGATGCCAGACCTACTGAGCTTTTTCAGCAATTTCAGTTTCTTCATGCACGCTTTCCTTGGGCATTTTGATTGGTGACTGTCAGAAAGAGAAGTCTTACTGTTTCATCTAGAGGTAGAAAATTGAATGCACAGTTAAGACGTAACTATTCCTCCTGAATGTGATATGTCATGCAAAATCCCCTGCCTGGGCTGCAACACAAAGGAAAGACTTAAAAAGTTCCTAAGTATTGTGATTGGAATTTAGTTAATTGTGCCTTTAAAAGATATAGGTTGGTTTCTCTTTGAAACTTGAAGAACAGATGCAGTCTTTTCCAGAGCTTAAGAACTTACTGTTTTTCTGAAAACAAAGAAAGAGGTAAAATGGGTAGCAGTGGACATTTTGAATATTGTTTGATTACATTGGGAGGACTTTCCAAGAATCTTTGTTTTTCCCAAAATTGGTCCAATTTGACTACTTGTGTCGCCTTTTCCCTCCTTCAGAATTGTCAATATTTGTAACTATTGTGTGTCGTTCACCTAGCTAGAATATCTATCGTAGAACTCCCCTACATTTCCTATTAGAACAACAGGGCAAATTCTTTTGTTCACAACAGTTAATAGGGCCTCAGAACTAAGAATTGCACATACATGTATAAGCTGATCCTAGGGCTGTCCTGTCATTTTCCACACTGCCTGTTCAATGTATCTTCTCCATAGAGTCATAGAGATGTACAGCTTGGAAACAGGTCCTTCAATCTAACCCGTCCATGCCGACCAGATATTCCAACCCAATCTAGTCCCACCTGCCAGCACCCGGCCCTTATCCCTCAAACCCTTCCTATTCACATACCCATCCAAATGCCTCTTAACTGTTACAATTGTACCAGCCTCCACCAAATCCTCTGGCAGCCCAGTCCATATACGTATCACCCTCTGTACAGAAAAAGTTGCCCCATAGGTCTCTTTTTTTTTATATATCTTTCCCCTCTCACTCTAAACCTATGCCCTCTAGTCTGGACTCCCCGATCCCAGGGAAAAGACTTTATCTATTTATCCTATCCATGCCCCTCATAATTTTGTAAACCTCTTTAAAGTCACCCCTCAGCCCCTGAGGCTCCAGGGAAAACAGCCCCAGCCGGTTCAGCCTCTTCCAATAGCTCAAATCCTCCAAAACTGGCAACATCCTTGTAAATCTTTTCTGAACCCTTTCAAGTTTCACAACATCTTTCCGATAGAAAGGAGACCAGAACTGCATGCAATATTCCAACAGTGGCCTAACCAATGTCCTGTACAGCTGCAATATGACCTCCCAACTCCTGTACTCAATACTCTGACCAATAAAGAAAAGCATACCAAATGCCACCTTCACTATCCTATCTACCTATGACTCTACTTTCATGGAGTTACGAACCTGCACTCCAAGGTCTCTTTGTTCAGCAACACTCCCTCTGACCTTACCATTAAGTCCAGCTAAGATTTGCTTTCCCAAAATGCAGCACCCCACATTTATCTGAATTAAACTCCATCTGCCACTTCTCAGCCCATTGGCCCGTCTGGTCAAGATCCTGTTGCAATCTGAGGTAACCCTCTTCGCTGTCCACTACACCTCCAATTTTAGTGTCACTTGCAAACTTACTAACTTGTACCTCCTTATGCTCGCATCCAAATCATTCATGTAAATGATAAAAAGTAGAGGGCCCAGCACCGAATCTTGTGGCACTCCCCTGGTCACAGGCCTCCAGTCTGAAAAACTATCCTCCACCACCACCTTTGAGCCAGTTCTGTATCCAAATGGTTAGTTCTCCCTGTATTCCGTGTCCATTATGAACACATTCCAGGAAACTAGTTAGCTTGTCAATGCACTAAATTAACCAACCAATTAGGGCACTGACAAACTGTCCTATGGGGCTCATGATCCATTGTTTGTTTGGGAGCCTGTCCTAAGAGACAGATTGAGTATAGATATGCTTGACTGATTCTCTTACAACACACTCCCTCGTACAGTTGGATAATGCTCAGTGGTTTGAAAACATCTTCACTTCACAAACTTTCTGCTATGTACCAGCTGTTGATAACTCCAACTTTGGTGTAAAGATACTCTACATTAAAAGCATTTTCTTGCACATCTGGTTAGGATCATATTCTGTCTGAAATGCACTTTAGCTTTGAGTACAACTTGTACATCAATGTTTGGTTGTAAATGCTGTCATTCCAACGTTGATATTCCATACATAACCATAAATCAGGGACACCTTTCCTGAGGCCAGCACTAGCTGTGTTAACAATCAATGTAATTCCGTGTTTATGATAATGCATTGAAATAAATAAATGAACTTGAAAGCCAATTTTAATGACACCCTTAGTGAAGTTACTGGAGACTGTGCTCGGGTTCTTCCATTTATTGGTGTATTATACATCTCATAAATGTTATATTGGTGAATAAATTTAATAGGTTATGTTTTATGCTTTACTTAAATGTCCTGTTCTCTCTCATTGCAATGAAGCAAAGCATCATGGACAATTTTCACTTATAGCACAATTAACGTATATCAAGGAATACTGTACAGTGAGCATGTAAGACACTGACTCCAAATTAATAAGGTGGGTAAACTATTGAGTTATAGTATTGCTCTGGGGCAATCATAACTTCAATACAAGAAAATTGGCTCATTGAACAATCCATTATAATGCCAAGCCAGAGAAGTGTAGCGAATAAATTATTCCTGAAACAAAAGTTTTTTTTTCCATTTTCTGCAAATGCTATAAATTATATATGTTCTTAAAATCTTAAATATGGAATATATTAACAAGTTTAAAAACCTGATGGTAGTTCCCTAACTTTATTTATGGCACTAGAGAGCAACAAAGGGAATGTCCAAAAAAAGACTGACACTTGAGGTTGCACTTGCAACATAAAATGGCTTTTTCTACCTAAGGCAACATTTAGGAATGAATCGTGACAACTGCAAAGTGAAGTTGGAGTATGTGTCTGGGAGGTCTTGAGGGGAGGAACTGAGAAGCATAGCCTTATAACCCTTAGGAAATTGTAAGTATTCAACCAAGCACATTGTGCAAGTGTTGTAATAATAGGAGACATTCAATAATGGGAATTCATGCAAGTAAAATAATGACTGTATTCCCTACACTTAAAATATTGTATTTTATTAGTGATGGAAGTTCATTGCATACATTTTCAATTAAAAACAAGTCTAAATTTTAAAGGTGCAACATTATTACATGATGTTTCACAGAAGTTGGATTTTTCAAAATTGGCAACTTATGATTTAAAATCTTTTAACAATCCAAAATATGATTTAACTTAGAGATATTGGTAAGTTGCAGACACCAGTATTGCGTCAGTTCATGTTTTTTTTTCTCTACTTGTCAGTAAATTGTAGTAAAACAAAAGTCTTAATTGCTATATCTGTTTTGATTTCCTTTCCCACTGCTATTTCCATTTTGTTTTGAATTTAAGATTCTGTACCACTTCGGTTGGTTGATGCAGCTGGTTCAGTGCAATTTTGTTATGTATTATGTTATTTCTTTTTATTTTGAATTAACTTACTTGCAAATAGCAGTCCTAGGCACAGTGAGCCTTTGTTGTTTTCTGCTTGCTTTTTAGTACAAAAATAAAGGATTATATCCATACTCCACCATAATTTGTGGATTTATATTTTAATTTTCAACTTAAATGTGTAAAATGAGGTTGTATTAATATTTTTTCTTTTTTTTCTCATAAAGGAGGTGAGTGCATTTGGTGAGAATGGAGAAGGAGATAACCTGGATAATTGGACTGTTATGTGTAGTGGAACATATTGGGAACGAAAAAATCCAGTCAGGTTTAAACATACTGCTACAGAAGTCCTGCTGTCCATTACAGGAGAACAATATGGGCGACCAATAAATGGCCAACTTGAAGTTCATGGCATGCAGTATTCAAACCAGTTTAATTCTTGGAAAGTAATGGAAGGAATCTTTATGAAGCCTGTGGAAGTGTCAAGGGCTGGAGTGGAAGCACATATTGAACTATAAGTAAAACAAAAGCTGTCAGTACCATGTGGTTTAATTTGCATTTGGGCCCTGAGCAAACTCCAAATCTCAATCTATTTTCAGTATTTTATATACTGTGAGTTGGACATGCCAAATCTTGCACCTTGACAGTACACTTTTGAAAAATTGATCCTGAGAAGAGCACAAGGTGTACTGGGAAGTCCTATTCTTTAACACCAGATGGCTGCAGAAATATTTTAAAACGCTGAAGTTGAATGGGACTGTATTTGTTTTTACTTATGCGTGCAATGTAAAAACAAAATTTAGGATGCATTTAATGTGTTCTATGATTGGAACATACCCCTGTAGTATTTAAAATTAGGAATTAATTCCGAAGAATAGTAAGGCTATAACTTTTGGACCACTAAAAAGCAGTGGCAAAAATAAAGTATTAATTATATTGGTGGTCATTTATTGAGTCCTGAATTAATGCAAAGGAAATTTAGATTATTAAATGAAAGGAAAATGGAGTTACTGAATGAAGTTTGGAATGACTGAAATTAAAATTGGCAGTGTAAAAGACTGGTATTGAATTAGTTTTGTTTCATAGTCTGAAGATCATGAACTTGCTTTTCTTGGTTGGCCGATTTTCATAAGGTTTCAATTCTTTCCCTAAATACATGGGATTATGCAAAATAAAGGCAAGGTGCCTCATTTCAAATTTTGAAATGGGAAAGCTGAAGGACCAAACCCTTACTAAATGAGAAGTAATTTCTTTAGCCAATTGTTAAATTCACCTTTGCTGGGAAGATGTATGATGGCAATCAGCCTGCAAAAGGTAAAGAAAGCAGGACTGGGATTGGAAGGGGCATTTTTAAAAGAAGTAAAACCTTATGTTTGGTCTAGCGATTATAAAACTAATTGTTTGTTTTTGGGTGCCAAGCTAAGAGCCAAAGGCAATCATTTGAAAGAACATCTTTTCTTTGGCAACCATTTCCAATCCATCCCCGTCTTTGTGAAGTATTTACTATATTCTTTGTTTTATTCTTCGAGAATCCTGATACTTTTAAGACCTTTTAAATAAAATCAATTTCTTTTGGCTTTTGGAATTCATATTTAGAGATAAGCCATTACTACTTTAACACATCTGAGCATCTTTGCTGTTATGCATATGGTCATAGTGATGTAACAAAATTATGATAGGATAGTGTTATGAAATATGTTTGGACCAAAAAAGGAGGAAATTATTCAAACTCTGGTCTTTGCAAAATTGTAATTGTGATGTCTAATGAAGTATTATAATTAGTCCTGAAGCAAACTACCCTAAAGTTAAATGTTGCTACAGCTGTACATTGAATTTTCATATGCTCTTCACTGAACTTGAACCAAAATGCCCAACTATTATAATCCACGATTTAATATAAAACTTCTGCCACATGATGTCAAAGCACCATTTTTCATTGTACTGCATGGAATAAATTCTGTTTATGTGAAGTTTTGTAAAAAGTTACTTTTTAAAAACTTTATCTTGAAGCTTCTATTCATTGGATTTGTTAGTTCTGAGATGTGAATCTTTTATCATTTAACAGTTTTATTGTAATTTGAGCATTTTGAGTTGGCCTATTTTGGTCTGCTAAAATATCTATTTAGCTGACTATAGATAACTTTTTTTCATTATAAACGTATCAATCCTGAAATTTAGAACGGTTGGTTTTCCTTATGTGCCAACAATGGAATAACAGTAATGAATACTTAACTCTCTTTCTCTCCTTCACACATTTACTCGATCGTAATCTATTTCCATGTTTGTCCCTTTCTTGTTAGGAATATTAGGCACCTGAGTGAATATTTCCATAAACCACATGCCCAGGTGTTGGCATGTACTGTACATAGGATAGAATAAATGTAAGCTAAGTATCAAAATATTGTATTTAATCCTTTTTAGAATTATGCAGGTGACTGACTGAATTTTTAACCATTTTTCTATCCCTTTTTAATAAATCACTTCCTTACTTAAATGGTTTATAGCTGTCGTGTTTACAGTCTGGTAACAAGTGGCATATGTTTCAAATTTGAAAGGATTGCCTGAGTTATAAGACTATTTTTCTCCTCCCTCTATACCCACCAACAAAATAAAGGCTCAGCATTCAATATGTTGTCAATATATTCCCCAAACCCAATTTTAATCTGTTGTGAAATTGCTGATTCTTGTCATGTGCACCAACAAACTTTTGGATTTGCTCAATTAGCCATTCTTCATTGGCTTTGGAGCTTGACTGGTTCCCACTGAAGACTAATACTGACATGCCTCAATGCCAGCACATGATACTTTCTATTTGCAGTGGTTTTCCTCCTTTTTACATGTCAGGATTATGCTAGTTTAGAAGGACTAGAAAACCTTTCAGGAGCAAGTGTGGGAGGTAGGCAACCTTTTGGAGAAGTTTTCACTAATTTAGTTGCTTCCACTTTTTTTGGAGGACACTTTTTTTTCTGATATAGTTTCTTTTCTCTCCCAGTCTCTCTCTGTTTCTCCCTCTCCTCTTCTCTCCCCCCCCCCACCCCACCGTTTCTCCTCTCTCTCCCTGTTATATGTAAGTAAACCCAGCAACTATGGAGTTGGCATTGACAGAAGAAGTCTCTACGTGACCAAAATACGTACTGTGTTTAATGATGATTCCAAGTCTTATCTATAGGATCTGCCATTCCATAGGACTGAAAAGCCATGTTAGAGGTGTTTATTGGACAAATCAGAGTGGAATCATGTGTGGTGATATATGATGGAATTCATCCTTACAGGCCACTGTGTCTACGCCTGAATGAAGACCATTCAAGAACTGTACTTTGAGAGCAATAGCATATCGATGAGCTGTTTTGTCATTTCCAGCTTATTTACCATTGTACCACTCTAAGAACTCATTGTCATTTAAACTATGTGATTATATTAAGGCAACACAATGACTTCCTGGTTAGCACTGCTGCCTCTCAACACCAGGGACAAGGGTTTGACTCTACCCTCTAGCGCTTGTGTGAAGTTTACACCTTCTCCCTGTGTCTGCATGGGTTTTCTCTGGGTGGTCTGGTTTCCTCCCAAAATGTGTCGATTATGTGGATTGGCCATGCTAAATTGCCCAGTATCCAAGGATGTGTAAATTATTTGGATTAGCCATGGGATATGCATGGTTACAGGTGCAAGGTAAGGAGGTGGGCCTGGTTGGGATGCTGTTTGGTGGATCGGTGTGGACTCAATGGCCCAAATGGCCTGCTTCCACACTGTAGGGTTTTTTTATTCTTTATCACGATAATCTAGCTGTGTCACTTGTTTCTTGATCTGTTTATCCATCCGTGAATTTAGCAATTTGTGCAATTGAGTTCAGTTTCAGTTCCAGTTCAACTATGCATGCTTAAATGGATGATGTTGCTGTGGGATCCCTTCTAAGTCCAGCTCTTGTTGGCATCTTTGTTGAGGGAATGACCATTAACCACTGTCTGTATAGTTCTGATAGGTTGATGACTTGTTTGCAAAAATTAAATCTGCAGCCAAATCCAAGGATCTTGTTCCACAACTTGATAAGATCCGTCCTGTGCTCAAATTTGCCATTGAAATGGAACAATCAAACAAGCTTCCTTTCCTTGACCTGTTAGTTGAGAAATTTGCTAATGGTTTCTCTATCATCTTATGAAAACCTGCATTCACTGGTCAATGTACACATTGAAATTTCTACAATTGAACACAGTATAAGGTTAATCTTATAAGCAGGAGACAGGTCTGCAGTTGCTGGAGATCAGAATTGTGTGTGTGTTGCTGGAAAAGCACAGCACGTCAGGCAGGAAAATCGACATCTCAGGTCGGAGCCCTTCATCAGGAATAATCTTATAGGCAACCTTGTGAATAGAGAACCCTAGCCATCTGTACATTGTGTAAGCTTGATGCTGAGATAGGATGTCACAAAATTGTCCATCAGAATGACTATTCTGATAAAATCATTTCAAAAACTTGTAAAAGTGTCCATTTCCACTATTTTTAGTCCTTGAGCAGTGCACAGGCTTCCCCAGATTACCCTGGAAAAGGGAGTTGACTCAACGTTTTGAGTAGCAGGTGAAGCTAGCTGTATCATGCTTTTATTTTGCAGAAAACCCAGGGATAGTTTTCTCCATTATTGATCTGATTGAGGTTTGTAAAAGATCAGTGGGGCCTTGGCGGGGTAAATGGGGAGAAACGTCTCCTCTTCTTAGAGCGGCCAGTAGTCAGGGTACAGTTTTAAGGTAACGAACTGGATTTGAGGGGATACTTTTTCACTCAAAGTTGTGGGCCTCAAAATATTTTAAAATGATTTAGATAACACTTGAAATGCCATACCATAAAAGGCTACAGGCTAAGTGCTGAACAATGGGGATTAGAACACCTTGATGTTTGATGATTAGTGAAGATACAATAAGTCAAATGACCTCTTCCTGTGCAATAAGTCCTGTATGATTCTATTTGTGCATATGCTAAAAGCTGCATTTATTAATACAAAGGATCTTGTCTTATGTAGGCAATGGAATTTGTATTTAGTACCTTCTTTATGGAAAGGTGATGGAATTATGGAAGCTGCTGACTTCTACTGCAGTCATGATTTGAAGATGCCGGTGTTGGGCTGGGGTGTACAAAGTTAAAAATCACACAACACCAGGTTATAGTCAAACAGGTTTAATTGGAAGCGCACTCGCTTTCGGAGCGACGCTCCTTCATCAGGTGATAGTGGAGGGCTCGATCGTAACACAGAATTTATAGCAAAAATTTACAGTGTGATGTAACTGAAATTGTACATTGAAAAATTGATTGTTTGTTAAGCCTTTCATCTGTTAGAATACAGTGATAGTTTCACTTTCATGTGTAAATCACAAAACTTTTTTTAAAAGTTGCATTCTCGGGTTAGCTGTTAATAATGGTGATAGCTAGACAATATGTTGAAGGTGTTGGCCGCCTGTGTTCTCTGTCTATGCCATGATGTTTAGATTGATTCTAATCTAAAAAGTGAGATAAGAGTTTTATATAAATTCATACAGTTTTTGAGCAAAGTGCAATGTAACTCTGCAAGTACAAATTCACCCCACAAAATATATGCGCGCATACATTGTTTATCTGCATCTGTGTCTTGTCTGGGGTGGGGGTTGTGAGTGTGAGAAAGTGTGTGTGTAGTGAGTGCAGAGTGTATTAAGTCTGTGAGGGGGTGCATGTGAGAGTGTGGGAGTGTGTGTGTAGTGCAATGGTGATCACCTGAAATGTGACATGAACCAAAGGTCCCGGTTGAGGCCCTTCCTATGGGTACCGAACTTAGCTATCAGCCTCTGATCGGCCACTTTTCTCTGCTGCCTGTCCCGAAGTGTACCTTGGAGAATGGTCACCTGAAGGTCCGAGGCAGAATGTCCTGGACCACTGAAGTGTTCCCCAACTGGGAGGGAACCCTCCTGTCTGTTGATTTGTTGTGCGGTGCCCATTCATCCGTTATCGTAGCCTTTGCTCAGTTTCCCCAATGTACCATACCTCCAGGCATCCTTGCCTGCAATGTATAAGATAGACAACGTTGGCTGAGTCACATAAGACCTGCCATGTACACATGAAAGAAGTGAAACTGTCGCTGTATTCTAACAAATGAAAGGTTTAACAGACAATCAATTTTTCAATGTATAATTTCAGTTACATTACACTGTAAATTTTTGCTATAAATTCTGTTATGATCGAGCCTTCCACTATCACCTGATGAAGGAGCGTCACTCTGAAAGCTAATGTGCTTCCAATTAAACCTGTTGGACTATAACCTGGTGTTGTGTGATTTTTGACTTCTATTGCATTCCTGTACAACATCCTGATCAATCAAACTCTACCTGTTTGGTTTGAGAACTATGATTGACAATTAGCTGTTCTGGTATTCCTATGGCAATGATGGCCTAACCAATCAGCACCATCTTCTCATGCTGTATGCATTTTTTCATGTCTGTTTCTTGTGTCCTAGTCCCAGTGAAGACAAGATGAAAATCTTCAATCCTTTGCCTCCTTTTAGCAATATTTAATACATATGTGAAAAAAAGGTCATGGGGAGAAGGAAGGAAGTGGGATTAAATAGACCGCTCTGTGAAAGGCATGATGGGCCAAATAGTTGTCTTTGTGCTGTATCGCTTCTTATTCTAGTCTGTTAAATATTTACTTCTGGGAATAATGAGGACTGAAATATATCTTTGTTCTAAGTTACACACAATTGTCATCAGCTTCTCGCGATGAACACTGCTTTAATGTGATTGTGCACAGTGACAGTTTTGAAGTTTTCCTGCAGAGATTCTAAGTCATTTAGCTCATTTTTGATGCTGAAAATAGGATCGAGAAAAATACCCATGTAGGCAAATTTGCTTTGTATCGCTATATGTGACTGGATGCGATTAATGGATTTCAGAATCTGCTTCATTTCATATCCTAATTTAGAGTCCTGCTGAGTTTTGCATTAGTATTCATTTTGAATAGAACAACTACAGTGAATAGATTGTTGATCTTTAATTTCAGCTAATCTTTATTCTGATTTGTTCTTATGGGAACACAGGGAGTGCATGACAGATTTTAATCACGGCTGCTTGTGTTATTTTGCAGTGTTTTTATTTTTAATATTATAACCACTGTAGATTTTCTACTGATCATTGGTATCTATTTAGCAATGCAATTGATTGAGTTAGGTGAGAGGGAGATGGGAAAGGTGTCAGGTATTGAGATACTACTACATTTAAATATTTTGGAAGGGTCCAACATTGGCAGTGAGCAGGTAACATATGCCAATGTTACTTATGTGCATTTTTGAGTCTGTGATTTCAGGGAATACAGTGTAGTTGCAGAGTATTAACCTCCTGTAAAATTACAGGAGCAGTCCAAGGATGTAATGTATTCAAGTCGGTTTCTCAAAGAAACGTCTGTTTTAGTTACTAGTGTAATTGCTGTTTATTTGTTAATGATTACTCTTGGTTCTGTGGATTAGACCTTCCTGCTGTTATTCACCACTACCCCAAACAATAATTTTTTTTCTTTGTTCTTGATGTCTGCTGTCATTTTCATTAATGGTAAAAGTTAGGACTGGGAATTTCCTGCTTTAGCTGAGGAAGATGTTTTCCAAATGCAGTTGCAATGAGGGTGCTAATCACGTCCCCATGTTACTGACGCCATGTGCATATTTAGATGTACAGTTTCTATGCCACAGGAACCACTTGCAGAGTCATGTTATATGGTGCAAGATGGCGTGCAAGCATCATTTGCAACAAGGCCAATTATTCCCATTAAATGATGAGTTTCAAAGCATGGAGGCTTTCAATTTGATGAATCCTTTCAAGCCACTGCAGGAATATCATGGTGGTCTAAAATGACAACATGTCCATCAAGCAATAAACACAATATGTTTGCAAAGTTCCTCAGATGAACATTTTAGCCTCAAAGAATAGAAAGAAGCCTGCACTTAATTATTGATTAGATTTGATCTTGTCATAAAAAAATTGGGCCATTGATCAAGATAAGCAAGATAGCAGTGGAGTAGGACTCCTGACCGGAGCTCGTCAACTCCAACCTGTTTCTTCTTCTCACTTTTTCCTTTCTTTCTTTTAGTTTTTCAGTTTTTTTTCCCTCCTTTGCTTACCTTATGGAAGGTGCTCAGTTGTGGAGGCATCACTGGCAATGGCAACGATTGGGAGTTTTTGACAACTGGTGTGCCCCGGTGTAACTCTGGCAATCGGTGACGTTGCGGTTTTATCGATGTCAGAAGCAGACCAGGACTCTGCAGCAAGGCAGCTAACATGGGAACGGAGTGGTAGTGGTTGGGGTTTGGCGCGAGCCCGGGTGGTGGCAGCAGCGAGGCGACAGCCAGCGGTAAAGGATGGTGGTCACGGCCAAAGCCTCGAATTGTGGTGATGCCCAGTGTGCCTAATGGAGGTCAGTAGTGGCATTAGGCAGTGAAGACGGCTGGTAAGCATGGGTGAAACATGTCTAGCGCAGGGGAGAGGGATTAGCCCAGCTTGGAACATCTGCAGGCTTGTGGTTTAAGAAAGGAGTATTATTTGACTTTTTAACTTTTATTTCTTTATTTTTCTATTTCTAATCAAAGAGGACTACAGTGCTAAACTTTTGAACTTATTTCTTTATTTTTCTACTTTTAGAACATAGAACAAAAATCTACTTTTAGAACATAGAACAATACAGCACAGAACAGGCCCTTCAGCCCACGATGTTGTGCCGAACATCTATCCTAGATTAAGCACCCATCCATGTACCTATCCAATTGCCGCTTAAAGGTTGCCAATGATTCTGACTCTACCACTCCCACGGGCAGCGCATTCCATGCCCCCACCACTCTCAGGGTGAGGAACCCACTCCTGACATCTCCCCTATACCTTCCACCCTTCACCTTAAATTTATGTCCCCTTGTAACACTCTATTGTACCCGGGGAAAAAGTTTCTGACTGTCTACTCTATCTATTCCTCTGATCATCTTATAAACCTCTATCAAGTCACCCCTCATCTTTTGCCGTTCCAACGAGAAAAGGCCGAGAACTCTCAACCTATCCTCGTACGACCTATTCTCCATTCCAGGCAACATCCTGGTAAATCTTCTCTGCACCCTTTCCAAAGCTTCCACATCTTTCCTAAAGTGAGGCGACCAGAACTGCACACAGTACTCCAAATGTGGCCTAACCAAAGTCCTGTACAGCTGCAACATCATTTCACGACTCTTGAATTCAATCCCTCTGCTAATGAACGTTAATACACCATAGGCCTTCTTACAAGCTCTATCCACCTGAGTGGCAACTTTCAAAGATCTATGTACATAGACCCCACGATCCCTCTGTTCCTCCACCAGACTAAGAACCCTACCGTTAACCCTGTATTCCGCATTCTTATTTGTTCTTCCAAAATGGCCAACCTCACACTTGGCAGGGTTGAACTCCATCTGCCACTCCTCAACCCAGTTCTGCATCATATCTAAGTCCCTTTGCAGCCGACAACAGCCCTCCTCACTGTCCACAACTCCACCAATCTTCGTATCATCTGCAAATTTACTGACCCACCCTTCGACTCCCTCATCCAAGTCATTAATTAAAAATTACAAACAGCAGAGGACCCAGAACTGATCCCTACGGAACTCCACTTGTAACTGGGCTCCAGGCTGAATATTTACCATCTACCACCACTCTCTGACTTCGACCGGTTAGCCAGTTTTCTATCCAATTGGCCAAATTTCCCTCTATCCCATGCCTCCTGACTTTCTGCATAAGCCTACCATGGGGAACCTTATCAAATGACTTACTAAAATCCATGTACACTACATCCACTGCTCTACCCTCATCCACATGCTTGGTCACCTCCTCAAAGAATTCAATAAGACTTGTAAGGCAAGACCTACCCTTCACAAATCCGTGCTGGCTGTCCCTAATCAAGCAGTGTCTTTCCAGATACTCATAAATCCTATCCCTCAGTACCCTTTCCATTACTTTGCCTACCACAGAAGTAAGACTAACTGGCCTGTAATTCCCGGGGTTATCCCTATTCCCTTTTTTGAACAGGGGCACAACATTTGCTACTCTCCAGTCCCTGGTACCACCCCGTTGACAGTGAAGACGAAAAGATCATTGCCAACGGTACTGCAATTTCCTCTCTTGCTTCCCACATAATCCTAGGATATATCCCGTCAGGCCCGGGGGACTTGTCTATCCTCAAGTTGTTCAAAATGTCCAACACATCTTCCTTCCTAACAAGTATCTCTTCTATCTTACCAGTCCGTTTCACACTCTCCTCTTCAACAATACGGTCCCTCTCGTTCGTAAATACTGAAGAAAAGTACTCATTCAAGACCTCTCCTATCTCTTCCGACTCAATACACAATCTCCCACTACTGTCCTTGATCGGACCTACCCTCGTTCTCGTCATTCTCATGTTTCTCACATACGCATAAAATGCCTTGGGGTTATCCTTGATCCTATCCGCCAAGGATTTTTCATGCCCTCTCTTAGCTCTCCTAATCTCTTTCTTCAGGTCCCTTCTGGCTATCCTGTATCCCTCCACTGCTCTGTCTGAACCCTGTTTCCTCAACCTTATGTGAGCCTCCTTCTTCCTCTTTACTAGACTTTCAACCTCCCTCGTCAACCAAGGCTCCCTCACACGACCATTTCTTTCCTGCTTGATAGGTACATATATATCAAGGACACGTCGTATCTGCTCCTTGAAAAAGTTCCACATTTCCACCACATCCTTCCCTGACAGCCTATGCTCCCAACTTATGCTCCTCAGATCCTGTCTTCCAGCATCGTAATTTCCCTTCCCCCAATTGTAAAATCTACCCTGTTGTGCGCACCTATCTCTCTCCATAATCTTTGTAGCTAAGATTTTGTACCTAGATACTTTGTACCTAAAGATGGCACCATGTGTAGTGACATTGTACCCTTTTCACAATACCCCATATTTGAGTACTTGTGACAACGAAACCTAAATCTGATCTAAAGAAGTAGCTGTGAAACCTTTGTTGTGTATGATGCTTTCTTTAAAAGAGAAGAAACAAGAAGAATTCTGGTAATCGGGGTTAACCTCAGAATCCGCAATTTTTGATCACAGTAAATTGTCCCAGTGGCTCAGGTAGAAAACTGGAGCATCAGTTTGCTGTCCATCACCTGAACTCTCCAGCTTAAAGAAATTTGTCATCTGTTATAATGAAGAAGTGAGCAGCGTGGTGGTGTCAGTGTGCAATGCTTTATTTGGTCTTTTCCAGAGAGTTGATGCTTTTTTTTCCCAAAAGCAATGTGTGCAAGTTTTTGAAATCTCTTTCTGAAATCACCAGGTGTTTTTCCTTATTTACAATAGAGGCTTAAAGGTCAATTATGATCAATTAAATATGGGTGGCAACTTAATTTAAACTTTTGCTTTAATTGTGCTATCAGATCAATTCATTTTTTTTTAAACCAAAATGCAATTTTGAATGAACAGAATTAAACTGCTTTGATTAAAAGCCTTACATTCACTGTAACCTTTAACAGAAACTTTAGCACATCTTTAGCTGGTGAGGGTCACTATTCTCAATACAGACTCAGAATTTGACCCACAGCATTGCATAGTAAAAAATACTTTGTCTGATATTAGGTTTAATCAGCAGTCATTGAAAACTTAACAGACAAAAATGTAGTTGTGCTCATCGTTCAAACTTAGGGCTTTTTATTGGTGACCGTTATTGAAAGGTATTCTGATGTTTCATGTATTCTACTGTTTCTTGAGTCATTGAATGAAAATTCTTTCTGTTCATGAAGGCAAAAAGCTTGATATGAAGTTTTTGCACTCATGGGTGCAAAGTCCTCAAGAGAACTCTGCAGCCAGTTTGTGATTCATTGATGCCCCTTTCCAGAGAAGTGATGAAAATGGTATGCTTTGGAACATTACGAGAAAGAAGTGTGCACTGCACTCTGTGATCAATGTCATTGGTTTGAAAGAATGTGACAGTATGAAAGCCTCATACTGTGGTAGCCTTCACTTCAATGAGAAAAGCTGCCACAGTTTAAGGTGTTTACAAGTTAACCTGCAGCAGATGGTGAAGACAGATTTCCACTGACATTCTGAAATAAATTAGCATAGCTCATACATTTCCATCTGATTCTTTTGCCCTTGGCACATCTTGCACCTTAGTCTTCCTCACCTGTACATTCAAAGTCATCTATCTAAAGACACTGAATGCTCAAAGGGATTTTTACCTTCCTACTTCCCTTTGGTAACATTCTGAAGAATAGCTTTAATAAGCAAGGCTGAAAGCAAGTGACTTCAAAAATTTAGTAAAATGTTGAAGCACGATAAAATTGCTAGATTTACAACATAGTGATGTTTAGCTAACTAAGCATTCTTCAAAAACATTCAAAACATTATACATACATCTCTGAAAGCTAAATGCATCCTTTTTATAGGAAAAGCAGCAAACTGTGAGCAAGCTCTCAGCTCATGTCAACAAGTTTGACATGAGATCTAATTACCATCTGATACTTGTTCCAATGTTGTTTTGCAAGTCTGTAAGAAAGCCTCCCTTTTCTTTTTTGCTTTCTCTTTCAATCCAAATAAAGGAATATCTTTGTCCTGTATCAGGTTCCTGTCCGATAAATTTTGGTCAGTGCCAGATGTTTTCGAATTGGATTCTGATTTAGTTTTTGCCAGTTTCCTAGTTAATCCTGTATTATCATCTTCTGCCCTGCTTTTAACACATGCTGACTCTCTTTAATTTATTACTGTATAATTTCTTGGCACTCTATATATACCCCTCAAGGTTGTGTTTTAATTCCTTGCCTATGATTGATGTTAAGCTCATTGGCCTGTGCTTTATTCATTCTCTATACTCCCTTCTGCTACACATGACTTATGTTTTGCCTTTATTTAATCCTCAGGTAGTATTCCTGTTATCAATGCATCTTTTAAATATACCTACAGAATTTGATGGATTTTATTAGCCTTCTGTTTAAAAGCCCAGTCAATTAAGACTGGGCACCTCCTTCTCTCTTGTATTTTCCATTACTTACTCAGTTAAAATTTTTAACATTATTAAGGTTTTCTCATGCCATCCTGAAAAATTCACCTCTGTACATTATTCAGCTTCAATGTTCATGGTGGGTTAAAAGTCTCACTTCGGAAATCTGTGCTCATTTGGTATTACATTGTCTAAAATTATTCAAGTGGCTGCTATTTCACTGGCCACTTGCCATGGTCAGGGTACACTGCTAAGTCAAATTATCTTTTAGTTTGAATTGAAATTTAATTTAAACTTTTGCTTTAATTTTGCAACCAGATCAATCCTTTTTTTTTACCAAAATGCAATTTTGAATGAACAAGACTAGACTGTTTTGATTGAAAGTCTTCTATTCACTGTAGCTTTTAATCTCATTCTCCTAACCAATTTTCATAACATCTGAGGCATTTCTTTTCACTTTTCTCTTAGTCCTCAAGTTCTTTTCTCCTTATGCCACATTTCATTTCATTGGTTTGCCACACAGCTTTGTTTCTGTCTCTGCCAGAGTATGGTTACTTTGTGTTTTCTATCCTCTATTCTTGAAAATATTCCATCTATTTTATGATTTGGAGATGCTGGTGTTGGACTGGCGTCGCTCCGAAAACTAGTGTGCTTCCAATTAAACCTGTTGGACTATAACCTGGTGTGTGATTTTTAACATCTATTTTATGTACTCCATGCTTCTATGAATGTGTTCCAGTCAAGTTCTCTTTACTTTCACTTCATCCTCCTCATGTACTTTACGATTCTATGATATTCAGTTCCTGAAATTCATTGTCTAAATCTTCTTCATTTTAACTGTAGACTTAAGCAGTTGTAACTATTGTTTCCAAGTTGCTGACGAAACTATCCTTTGTACATTGTGTCCTTACATGTCACCTAACAGTATCAAAT
This sequence comes from Hemiscyllium ocellatum, assembly GCF_020745735.1. Lineage (NCBI taxonomy): Eukaryota > Metazoa > Chordata > Chondrichthyes > Orectolobiformes > Hemiscylliidae > Hemiscyllium > Hemiscyllium ocellatum. Next base: position 24,330,009 of record NC_083431.1, read on the forward strand.
GTTGGAAATTTGAATGCAGCGTATCTAAATTTCTAAAGAATACAACAGGAGGGCTTAAGGGCAAGGAACTAGATATCCTACTGACATAACTTGGCTAGCCCAAGTTGTTGGTTCTGCCAGCACATTTAAATTCTTTGTCAGTCTGATTTCTATAGCAATTCTGTAACAAGCACAAGAATATATGTAAATTTGTCCTGACATAACATGAAAATTCCATTCCTGTGTGATCCTGGATTATAAGAAATTCGCGTACTAACAACTGCATTTAAACCAATAGGACCAGAATTACATTATAGCCGATACAGGTAAGGAAGGTTCACGTTCTACAAACAATAGTCTAAATTCTTCAGTCATGTTACATCCAATTCACGTTGAAGAAATGTGCGTTATAGTAGAACCGACTATACTCCTATCACTGCCACTTACTACTGCTTCAATGAGATTGATCAAAACAATTACATTTTCTCACTCACATACTTTTCCTTCTTAAACATAATCTTCTGAATGCCACCTCTATTTGACCCAGTGATCTATTAAAAACACCAGTAGCATTTCTTCTGAATATTATTTTCCCAATCACTATGTTGCAACTCAACATAAAATTGCTTGACATCAAACCAAAGTCGATTCAGTTGAAGAAAATACAAGGCTTAACTGTGGTTCAGGGAAAATCACGTTGGAAATTTGCTGAGTGACAACCCTCATGACTCAAAAGAAATGTTTAAAATTTCACATTGGGGTCTATAGGTTTTGGAGTGGAAAGGTAATATTCAAAACTAATTTGGGTTTATTAAGCTAAATTACTTAAAAACAAATGCTAGTTTGAATTGCAGTTACTTAAATGCATTTGATTAACATTTATTGTGATACCAACTTTATTACCAAGAGTTCTAAAGTTATAATAAATTAACCACTTTTCAGACATATAAGCAGAAGGCCAGTCAGCCCATAGAATCTACTCTACAATTCGATGGCATTGTGGCTGATCTGATAATGCTCAGATCGACTTTCCTGCCTTTTTCCCTAAAACTTGAATTTCTAACTTATTAAAACATCTATCTACCTTTGAACATCATGAATGACCCAGCCTCTGTGGCAAAGAATCATCATCATTTGAGATAAGAAATTTCACCTCCTCTCTGTTTAAAATGGGTGAACCCTTATTCTGAGATTATGGTCTTTGGGGTTCGACTCTCCCACAAGGGCAAACAACCTTTCTACATCTACCCTGTCAAGTCCCTAAGAGTATAGTATGTTTGAATAAGGTGGCCTTTCATTTTTCAATGAGTACGGGCCCAACCTACTCAACCTCTCCTCATAAGACAGCACCGCATAGCTGTTATCAACCTATTGAACTTTCTCTTAACTAATATATCTTGCCTTGGATAATGGCCCCCAAAAATGTTCACAGTATTCCAGTTGTGGCCTGACTACTGCCTTGTATAACTTTAGCATTACCTCCCTACTTTTATATTGCATTCCCTTTGAAGTAAAGGCCACTATTCCATTTGCTTTCCCTATTACCTGCTGAACTTGTAATCTAATGTTTTCTGATTTGTCTAGAGAGTGGGAATGTTTTTTATTAAGTGTTTCTTAACAAAAGGTGAATTCTGATGTTTATTGTGATTTTAAACCTAAATGATGACATGTTATGGAATTAATCTAAAACATGTCATTTTGAAGAATTAGAAATTGTGAAACATGCTTAGTCATGATATTTTGTGAAGATTTGGATGTATCATTTGGCATTTAGGAATCAGGGAATTGTCTTCTGGAAAGTAAATGTTGTGCTATAAAGATTATATTAATTTGTGTGAATTGCAATTTGTCTCAGCTATTTTCTGAAAGATCTAATGTTTGCAGATCTTGGTGTATGTTTGTAAAGTGAAGAATCAAGCTTGCATTGGAATATTGGCCAAGTTCCACAGATGTTACTTTGTGTGCTTCAGTTTACAGAATTTGTTCTTTCTGTATTACAATTCCAACTAATTAGAAACAGTCAGAAAAAAGAAATGTGCTATGTTGAAAATGTCAATCCAACATGATTCGAAGAAATGATATCTTCTGAACTTTTGGTCCTTAACATAGAAATTGAAAACGTTATGCATTGATGATGATGCTGTCCTGTGGGGAGAACAATGAGACAATGTTTCTGAAATTGCGAAAATTTGTTTACAATGTCATTGTTTCCTTTTCTTCATGAGATTACTCATGCTTAGGCAGAGACCCAATCCAATGGAAATTCACCTAGTTTTCTAATGTCATTCAGATTCCTCTACTAAAAGATTTATAACTGTTTATTGATAGGATATTCCAGGATGCAGAGAAAGTGTATACACAGTGACATTTGGATGGTCTACTCTGTGCCTGGGTTCATCATGTGTCATATTAAAGATTCTGACTTGACTGTTAGTGCCCCCCAATAAAATAAATTATATAGCTTATTTTGATTTTAGATCCCAGACTGACCATTTAAAATTATGATCCCAGATTAGATCACCAAATTACGTTACAATTGGGTTGAGGGTGAATAACTTTTATTTTTAAATAAGACAAAAGATGAAATCCAGGGGCCTTGCTAAGAGGATAAAGTCAAAACGTTCCATGAGTTTGAACAATGAACAATACTATACAATTTGGACCCCTAATGCAATTTATAGTATGTACATATTTCTTATAACCAGATTAACATGTGGCAAGCATAAGTAACATACCATGGCCAAATGTCCCATAGTCCCAAATCAAGACAGATCTTACAGATTTCTAAGCAAATTCCTCTCTCCCAAACATGTTAATGCCATGATGGGTCATTAAATCTCATTAAACTTTGTGAGGGACTAAAATTCTTCACACTTGCTAATTGAAATTGAAATTCACTCTGAGAAGCCATCCTGACATGGACTTCCTCAGTGACTGCTCCTTTTCTAGTCAGTCACCTTTCTGTCCTGGGTCTTTATACCATTTGACTCCAAAACTGCACTCCTGTACTTATTCAACAAAACAACTCTAACATTTCACCAACAGCAAACTTCACCAAGCTAGATATTTCCCTGACTTTACCCTGAGCTCTAATGTTGGTTAGTTGCATCAAACAAGCATTGTTTATCAATTTTCAACTACCAGTCTCTCAGCTGCACTAATGCATTAATGCTTGCATGCTTCTTCTGCACTTTTCCAAGCTTCCCTATCACTGAGCCAGTGACCTTCCCACAGTCTTTGCTCGCTAGTCCTAACTCCAACTCTTAGCTGTCTCCTAATACCTAGAACTTCTTCCTGAGTTCATTCTAGCCACACATAACCAGCCAACTGTTCCTTACTCTCTTCTCTCTGCCTTATCCGATGGTATAGCTAACTGCTATACTCCGCATATGGGATCTGCCTCAGTCTCTTACTCCAATTCGCTGTGACCCTGAAACTGTCCTGAGTGACCTCTGAAAATCTTGCATAAGACCTACCCCTCTTACGAAGCAGAATTGAATGTTGTTACTTTACAATTTTTTTTGCTCTCTCTACCTTTAAATGTTGCAACAAAAATTTCACAGAATGCTGGCTTTCAGCTCAAAGAATGTCAAGTAAAAGAAGAATTTAATAAAGCAGGTGTGACTGCATCTATTGCATTGTGACAACTCTTCAATTATTTTTCTTCTCAAGCCATACAATCCTCCAACACCTTTGCATTCCTCCAATTTTGACCTCCTATGCATTGTGATTGTCATTGCACCACCATTTGATGTTGGATTGGCAGGCCCTAAATTATGGAATTTCCTCCTTAAATCTCTGTGCCATCCTGTCCCTTTCCTGTATTTCAAGATCATACCTAAACTTTATAGTCAAGATCTTGGAGACTTACCCTTATATTGCCTGAGGTATGAAATTCTTTTTGAAACTGCCTCCCATGACTATTGGGTCACTTTGTTGTGTTTAAGGTATTGTCTCGGGTGTGACTTTAGAAAGGATTTTGTCACCTTACATTTATACAAGTAGATATTGGCTGATTTCTGACATTCTAACAATTAGTTTTTGTACTTTGTAAAGTAACTAAAATATTACTGTAGAAAGCAGAAAGAATTTTACGATTAATTAAGTGATTTTATCAAGTGCTTAGACAATTCCTTTGGTCCTGTACAAGACAATGAGGAGCAAGACTCTACCACCGCTCCCAATCCATTGCAGTCTCGCCTACTCCAACCTGGTGCTGTCCCACCCGACAAAGTACTCCTTAAATGTACTTTGTCAAATCTTCTTTGCCTGGCTGTGTCTTCTTTTCCCATCAAGTGGTGTCTATTCTGTTCTGGAAGAATGCATGTCTGGGAGACAAAAATAATAGTTTCAGTCATCTATCTGTTATGATGCTCTATTAGTAGCCCTGACCAGTCCTGTAAGTAAAAACAATGACTGCAGATGTCCTGTATTCCTGATGAAGGGCTTTTGCCCAAAACGTCGATTTTACTGCTCCTTGGATGCTGCCTGAACTGCTGTGCTCTTCCAGTACCACTTGAATCCAGAATCTGACCAGTCCTGTGTATCACTTTTTTCTTGGTACTGCTGCCTCCTTAAGTAACACAAGTATCTTATGTAGAGAATGTTGGTGAATGACATCCAATTTGTACAACTCATGATTTACAATGATACAAATCAACAGATAACTTGTGCTCTGAGCAATCTACACTTCACTAGAACAGAACGGTCCTGGATATGGAGGAATGATGACATGTTTGTTAAATGTTGTAATAGCTGAACCATGTGTGGGTGAATAGAAGGAAGAAGTGGAGAATACAAAATAATCATCATTTGGGGTTATAAATGAACTGAACATACACAGCCACTTCTCAGGCCTCTACCTGCAACAGAAAGGCTCATATGACTATTACGTGTTACACAGTCTCCAAAAACCCACGTTGAAAATGTTGTAATAGACAATTTTACTTGTGACATCAAGCTACCTAGTTCAAATGTTGATAATCTTGCTATATTCAAATCCATATTTTTCTTTCCAATTTCCAGCATTCATTTTTAAGAAGTTATCTAGTTAATAAATGAGTCTTTGGAGTAATTTAACATAGTTATTAGTTTAAGAGAATTCAAAATACAAATACACCTAATGGTATCAAGTTAATATTGATGACTAATGGCATAAAAACCTTGTTCATAATTTACGTTGCCTGCAATATCTAGTATCTGAGCCAGAACAACATTAAGCTCAAATCTGATACTGAGTTCTCTGAGCTTCAGTAAGTTGAGTGGAACTTGATGGATGTTCTCCAGTGTGAAAACTTTTATAAAATTGCTTCCAGTTCACACCACATCAGTTAACAATCTGCAGATGAAAGCAAGAGTGAATGTTGTACTGATTCCTTTCATTGAATGCCAAGGAACCTAAGACCAATATGATTACAACTGTCCGAAGATGATAGCCATTTATCTATGTCCAACTATTCAACTGAACAAACACGCTAGCTGCCTTTCATTTTAATAATGAAGTTATAATGTTTTTAATTTCCCAATATTTTTCCCAGAGAGTTACTTTGCAGAAATTCTTGCTTCAGGTGTAGCTGGACATTGAATTACAGTAGATCGATCCCCCCTGCCCGCACCCGTGGGGCATATGTTCCAAGACCAACCACAGAATCCTAAAACTGCGGATGGGACCACACCCATTCATTTAAATGGGAAATTTACCTTCCCAGCAGCTCCTGGTCCCTGGTTATGGAATGTTCCCTGTAATATGTTCAGGCACCGGGAAACCGTGAGTAACTGAAACCATGGTAGCAGGACATGCCGATTTAGGGGTTGCCCGTACATATTGTTTTGTGTTTTTTAATTGAAACCCCTTCCTTTGCTAAGGGGGCTATGATAGAGTAAATTAAGCACTGTCAGTCTTCTACTATCTCATCCACATTATCTCCAAGCAACATATCATCCTGACTTGGATCTATATTGCCATTCCTTTTTTGTCCTTCCTGAACATGGATTACAGCAGATAGAGGCAGCTCAAGCGGAATTAAGAATAAGCAATAAATGCTTACCTTTCAGTGACGCCCAGATCCCATGACTACATAATAAATGAGAGTGAGCCTGTACTTTTAGACACTGAGAGAATCGAGGGGTGCAGGGATATGGTTGGCAAAAAGAGTTGAAGTCAAAAGTTATTGAATGTCAGAGCAGGCTCAAGGGATTGTATGGCCTACTCCTGCCTCTATTATTTAGTTTCTCCTTGTGTTTTTTGCACTTACAAAATATCGATTAAATGACTCCACATGAACAGCTTTTAGCATGTAAGGCAAAAATAGAACCAGTTATTTTCAACAACTCCAATATATCTTTACTTAGTGTACCCTTGACTTTCCTTTGGTTTTGAAAAAAACATGTTTATTTGAAGATTAATTTGAGTTTCAATGTACAGTAGTACTATGAGGTGGTGGTTAAAATGTTTCTCCTGACCAAGTGTTCAGCAATCTGAATTATTAGTGACAAGGTTTTGATTTATGAAGTCTGTAACACTTCTTCCCAAATGGTTATAATGATGTGTGAGGCATCCAGTCTAAATGATGTCAAGTGAAGGCAGACCTGGAAGTTTCACTCACAGCAGAACTCCAGGAGTCAACTGGCGCGAGACAACTTCCTCCTTCAAAGGTGTGAGTGCTGTTAATGAAGCCACCATTAACAAAAGAAAAGTGACAGGACGAAATACCAGATTACCAGCACCTTGCGGACATAGTTTTTAGGGAGGGTGCAAGCAAGTTTAACAGACAGATTATTTGGAAGAGGTACTTGCTGCTGTAGTGGCTATAGTGGAATCATTGTATCTGTGGTTTTGATATGGCGGTGGCTTTGATAATCAGGTGACAAGCTCTTTCATGAATAGAAAGAGAAACCCATTAAAATCAGGACTGGAAATGTAAACAAAAATAGATATTTTAATGACATTGCTCTCACTTCCTTTTGGAATTACCTCAAAAGAAGTCATTTCCAGAGAAGTGAGTAGCAGAAAATAATAATCTTCCTACTGAAAAAGGCAATGTTTTCTTTCTATGTAATAAAGGTGCTGAAGTATTTCCTTGGTAAGACAAAAACTGACTGTAATGACGTCATTTTTCAGATTACAGAGAATAGTAAAAAGGATGAAGATGGAATAAGCAATGGGATACAATATGGAGTGTTAGCCTGTTGCATATTTTCAAAGATTGTCTGCTGCAAATGAAGCATAATCAGTCCCTGCTTAGTGTCAGACGCACAACAGTCAATCACATAATGAGAAACAGACAGAATACATTGTCATGCTGAGCAGCACATTTACATTTTCAAAAGTTGAGTCATCCCATAAGGTCATTCACATTAAAGGATAGAGAAAATGTTTTACAGCATTTCAAAGAAAGCCTGTACTTCACTGAAACCAAATTGCAAAGTCAAATGCATTTCACAGCACAAGTGTATTTTATGGCTCACTGGGTTTTAGAAGAATGTTATGCCATATAGGGGACACAGTGTCAATTTGCCTCAGCTGGTAGTACTTACCTTTGTGGCTGAAGTAAGTGTAGATTTAAGCTCAGCATCGACTTCCATCAAAAAGAAGTTGTCACTCTAGTGTAGTACAAAGTTAAAAATCACATAACACCAAATTATAGTCCAACAGGTTTATTTGGAAGCACTAGCTTTTGGAGCGCTGCTCCTTCATAGATGGTTGTGGAGTATACGATGTAAAACACAGAATTTATATCAAAATTTTACAGTGTGATATTGAAAACAACCTGGATTGTTTGTTAAGTCTCTCATCTTTTAGAATGACCAGAGGCTAATAGCCAAGTTTGGTCCCCATGGGAATGGTCTCAACTAGGACCTTGGGTTCATGTCACACTACAGACGACCCCACTGCAATACACACACACAGACAGTCCTACAGACTCACATGCACGTTCCTACAGACACATACACTCCTACAAACCCATACACTCACGTAGACCCTCTCTCATGCGCTCACGCATACACTCCCACACTCACACCTACACCTGCCCCCTCTCACAGACTTATACCCCTTTGCACTCACACTCACACACATACGCATGCATACACTCACAGACACTCACACCCACCCACACACATACACCCAGATGGGTACACACCCACATTTAAGTTTGTGGGGTGAAATTGTACTTACAGAATTACATTTTATTTTGCTCAAAAACTCAAAACATGGATTTTGCTCAAATCCGTATCAGATTCTGTAAATTCCCTTTTTTAAAAATAGAATCAGTCTGAACAGTGGGGCACAGACAGCCTCACACAAAGCACCTCACACCTTCAATGCATTATCTGAGCAAACATGGCACCTATTGTTAAAGTTCACTTGAGAATGTAACTTTTTAAAAAATTTCTGGGATTTACAGATGAAAGAACTGAAACCAACATGGTCACTCTAAAAGATGAGGGACTTAACAAACAATCCAGATCTTTTTCAATATAATTTCAGTTACATCACAGTGTAATGTTTTGCTATAAATTCTGTGTCTTACGATCTTATACTGCACAACCACCTGATGAAGGAGCAGCGCTCCAAAAACTAATGCTTCCAATTAAACCTGTTGAACTATAACCTGGTGTAGTGTGATTTTAACTTTGTGCATCCCAGTCCAACACCGGCACCTCCAAACAATGCAGTACAGGTGGGGTGCTGTATTGTCAAAACTATCATATTTCCAAAGAAATGATGGTGACAAACCTAGACTTAGCTGGCAATAGCAGATATATGCCTAGAATTACTTGGAACAATGTCCTAAGATACTTCACAGATGTACAATTATATTCATCCATGTGCAAATTTCAAAAGCTTTGCCAATGAATGGATAGTGGGATTAGGCCTGTGGTACCAGGAACTGTTTCTAGTACTGAATGCTTCCTTTTTGACTCTTCCTATGACCTGACTTAATAGTCAAGATTCACCTTGACTTGAGCTCTATTTCGATTTAACATGCCATTTGTTGACAAATTAGCGCATTATCTGCTGGGACACTAATGCAGATAGATGTTTAGAACATATGGGTTGATGGGCTTGTTATTAGACTCCACCGGTTGAAGGAGCAGCTCTCTGAAAGCTTGTGATTTTAGATACACCTGTTGGACTATAACTTGGTGTTGTGTGACTTCTGATGTTGTCTACCTCAGTCCAACACTGGCATCTCCACATCATTATTATAGAAGAATGAGATTAAAGTGCAGCAATTTTACTGAAGCTTGCTCCTAGTGGAATACTTTCTTTGAAGCGTATATGAGTGACTTGTCTTACCTTGTGTTGTCCTTCCAAGTGCACATGTTTATAAATTTTGATACAAATGAGTGGTTGGACATTATTTACTTAAACACACCCTAGCAGAGTGAACCTAACAAAAAATGGAAAGTTTTGATTTTTTCTCTGCTCTGTCTCTGTGCATTTGATTGAAATAACTCTGACACCTGCATTAATCAGCTGTACATCATCACTCCATATTAAACAGCAATTGCATGAAATCACATTAGGAAATCATAATGAGGTGAGAGTGACTGCTCTTGACTTCAAGGGAACATTTGACTAAGTGTGGCATCAATGAGTCTTGGAGGAGCTGGAGTCAATGCAAATTGGGGGGAAAAGCTCCCTGCTAATTGGCATCGCTCTTGGCACAAAAGACAATGGTTGTGGTTGCTGGAGGTCAAACATCGCAGTTTAAGTATAATCATAGCTGTTCCTCAGGGGAGTATCCTCGTGCCAACCATCTTCAGCTGTTATGCCAATGACCTTCCCTCCATTCTGAGACCAGAAGTGTGATGTTTGCTGCTGATTGCACAAACAGTAAAACATGGACAACATTGAGGCTTGGACTGATAAGAATTAAAGAGCATTCAAATCTAGTAAACGTTACAAAAGTGCCAAGTAATGACATTTTCAACAAAAGAGAACTTAACCATACATCCTTAATGACCAATAATATTACCATCATGCAATGTCTTGGGCGATACCATTGACCTGAAGCAATAACCATCATGATACGTGGCTACAAGGGATGGTCAGAGGCTAAGAATTCTGCAGTAAGTAACTCACCTGCTATCTCCACCATACGTGTTCACCATTGATAAGTCACAGCTCAGATGTGTGATGGAATATTCTCCATTTGCCTGGATCAGTGCAGCCCTAACAACAACCAAGAAACTTGATACCATCTAGGACAATGCACCTTGCTTGACTGGCATCCCATCCACCACCTTCAACATTCATGCTATCCACCACCAGTTCTCAGTGGCAGCAGTCCATACTGTTGAAATGACACTCGTTAGGAACCAATAAGATTCGTTTGATGGCAATTTCCACACCTGCCACCTCTATCACCTCAAAGGACAGGGGATGAATGGGAACATTTCCCACCTTTCCCACTTGCAAGTTCCCCTCTAAGCCACAAATCATCTTCTCCTGGAACTATCACATTATTGCTTCACTGTTACTGCGTCAAAATCTTGGAAGTTCCTTCCCAATAACACCATGGATGTTCCTAAATCATTGGACTGCAGCAGTATAAGTAAGATCACCAGCATCTTCTTCAGGGCAACCTGGAGTAGTCAATAACTGCTGACATAGCAGTGACACCATATCCTATAAATTAAACAAAAAAAGGCACAATTCCACCTAAAAATTGCAAGAGGGAATAACACTTGTCTTCTCCAGTTTATCATGAATTAGCTGCTTACTTTCAAAACATGATTTTCTTTGAAGTCAATGCAAAGGTTCTAAAATGGCTGCCAATTTGCTACGAGCTCAGATCTTGCTCTAGCGAAGACGTCACCTTCATAATTTGTTTCAGTGAATTATACTTTATACCATTTCGCACCAACGCTATATAAGCAATAGAATCCAATATCCAATTTTTTTAATTGAAATACTGCAGAGTAGACTATGTACATAGAATAATAGTAAAAAAGTTGATTCAACCTGATGATTTTCCTTCAAAGAAGGAATGAAGATTAACCATTGTAGACTTTTAAAAAATGGACACATCACTACAAGGCTGAAGATTAGATAAGTAGATAATCACATTTTGTGGTATACTGTTTATTACGGAGGGACAAAAACAATTTTTTAAAACTTATTTTGATTGTCAAGAAACAATTGCCAGTAGATGGTGCTATAGTATTGTGACATTTTAACTTTATCACATTGAATAATGAACCTTCATGTATCCAACATCTTGCACAACCTCAGGATTTCCCAAAACAATTTGCAGCCAGTGAAGAACTTTGAAAGTGAAGGCACTATTTTAATCCACTTCCCTTTGTATGCAACATTGGCGTCACTCCAATCTCCGGAGTGGGACTTGAGTCCTTGACTATTTGATCAATATACAACCACCGAACCAACCGTACGCTGTTATTTCCTCAACTTCTTGGTATTTGAAAGATTAGGTTAGATTTTTTTGCCATAGATACACTAAGCTCATCTTTTATTGAATGGAATCTTGTAGGGCCACAAATTACATGGCTACAGTGAGAAATCTGGCTGAATTGTGTGAGCAGTTTACTGAGTCTTTAGCAATTAGCAGCATTTTTCAACCAAGTTCCAGACGTCGAGATGCGAGTCTTGTCGGGCTACCAACTCTCTGCCTGCTCTTCCAGACCACCATCTTGGTCACCTTGTAACATCTCAGGGTGCACTCTAGGGCACCAGATGTGTTCAACTCCCACTCATGAACACTGGCATTTGATACCTACTAGCCTATATTCACATCACCTCTCCGATCCACTTAAATGACACCTCTGCACTTCAAGGTTGCATATTGGAGTGCACTAGCAACTATCATTGAAAGGCTGCTGCAGGGACACTTTAAGTGTCAAAATCAGGCAGCCAGCTCATGGATTGGAATAGGCTGCACCTCATGGCTGCTCACTTGCTCTCTCTCAAACACTCACCCTGAGCCTACCTGGTTGTTCACAGCATCCCTGCCCTGCCCTGCCTTGCAGCATTTAACCCTTCAGGAGCGCTGGTGCAGAGACCTTCTAATGGATAGGAAAGGTTTAGATTAGATTAGATTCCCTACAGTGCGGAAACAGGCCCTTCAGCCCAACCAGTCCACACCGACCCTCCGAAGCATGGCCAATTCACCTGACCTGCACATCTTTGGACTGTGGGAGGAAACCGGAACATCCAGAGGAAACCCACGCAGACACAGGAAGAACATGCAAACTCCACACAGACAGTGACCCAAGGCTGGAATCGAACCTGGGATCCTGGTACTGTGAGGCAGCAGTGCTAATCACTGAGCTACCATGCCGCCCCAATAAAAGGATATGGATTAAGTGAATGGAAATGGGAGTAGCGCGGATGGATATTTTGGATAGCGTGGAACAGTTTGGGCCAAAGGACTGTCTCCGTGCTGGAGAACTCTGTGACTCTACAGTGCCTTGGCATGAAGGAGCTGCCAGCAACCAACCCCTGAGCTCTTGCCATCCTTCCCCTTGTGTGGACTTCCAGACTGTGCAGTGCTTGTGATGATTGGTTTGCACTAAAGGGGCAGCTTCTAGATTATGTATACCTTCCTTTCTACATTGCTTACTGCATGCCTGGGAGATCATGAGATGGCAATCAGGTAAAAATATATTTTGGCTCCATGACTTCAAGAGATCTTATTGAAATGTGATTACTTCAGGATTATTGATGTGCTGACAATGTAACAGTTGAAGGTAGAGGGGTTATGTATCATAGTAGTAGTGTCTCTACCTCTTGGCCAGAAGGTCCAAATTCAAGTTCCCAACTGCCCCAGAACATTAAAAAGAAACAGTTGAGGGTAGCTGCACCCAATGGTCCTGTTTCTGGATTCCTAATTAACATCGACAACTTCCCAAGACTAGCCTGTGGACAGGGCTTGTATCTGTGAGGACAGATAGCAGACTCTGCCATTTCCTCATTTCCTAAGATAACTTTTCTTTTGTCTCTGAACTGCTTCCAATTCAGGCATATCTCTCCTTAAGGCAAACATGAGGACTGCAGAGGGGGGAAACCAAAGTTTAGATTAGAGTGGTGCTGGAAAAGCACAGCAGGTCAGGTAGCATAAGTAAGGAGGCCAAAACTGTACACAATACTCTGTGTGTGGTCTCTCCACTGCCTTGTACAGTTGTAACAAGATTTCCTTACTTTTACATTTCCATCACTTGCATAGAATCACAGGATTATTACCACACAGAAGGACGCCACTCAGTCCATTATCTGTGGTGGCTGTCTGTAGAAAGTGATTTAACTGCTGCCATCTCCTTGCCTTCTCCTTGAATCCTCGCGCATTCTTCCTTTCCGGATTACAATCCAATCACTTTTTGAGTATCTCAATTGACTTTCCATCCACCATGTTCCCAGGCAGTGTATTCCAGATCCTAACGAGTTGCTATGTGAAAGTGATTTTCTGCATGTTGCCACTCCTTCTCTTGCCAATTATCTAAAATCCATGCCCTTTCTTCTTGATCGTCACACTACATCTGACTCTGCACACTTAAAATGCAGTCTTTGAGCTCTTCAATGATTTTCTTAAACCAAGAATAACTTTAAATTGATAGATCTTGTTGGAAACTGAGCACTGTATAATGTGCACTCTAATTACTAGGTGTCATAAAGCCAAAGATCATAGTTAGTCTGTGCAAGAGAGAGAGAGAAAGAAACCCACACTGCTAACTGACACAGCAATGAACCTGCACAGTTACTACCTTTACTGTTGAATTCATGTATCACTGGACATCGGACTGAAATTCACAACTGACCTTGTAGGAACCTGTTTGGGAGAGGTCACAGCACAGAAACAGATAAGTAATAGGTTTTGAGTGTGGCCTTGCTGTAAGTCTGTACTAGTGAGTAGAATGGGTTCTTTCTTGATTATATATTTTATTGAGAGATGTCTCTTGACTAAACTTAAAAATATAAGCCATAAGTATTGTGTTAGCCTGGAGCAGTATTTTATAGAGGAATAAGACCGTCCTATTTTCTGGGTCTGCAGATTGGAAGAAGCAAAAATGGCCCTTAGTAGAGTGTTATGCTCTTTTGTTGGATGTGGGAGTTTAGGGAGAGTTTACATGTTACTGAGGATTATATCTGCAATAAATGCTGTTGGTTGTGAATTCTATCAGACCAAATAGAGGCAGTTAGACGCAATGAGGAATTTACAAGAGATTGGGATGTGATGGATGGCAGTTGTAGGAAGGGAGAAAAGCCGCAGATTCAGTCACATAGATGGGTCAACTCCAGAAAAGGTAAGAGAGGTAGGCAGGTAGCGCAGGAGCCTTCTGTGGCTATCCCCATTTCAAACAAGTATGCTGTTTTGGAAAATGTAGGGGTGATGGATTCTCAGGGGAATGTCGCATACAAGTTTCTGGTTTCAAGATTGGCTCTAATGTACTGGAAGGTGTGTCGGGTTCCAAGAGATTGATTGTGTGAGGGGACTCTCTAGGCCGAGGCACAGACTGACGTTTCTGTGGCCAGCAGCAAAAATCGGAATGCTGTATTGCTTCCCTGGTGCCAGGATCAAGGATGTCTCAGAGAGGGTGCAGAATGTTCTCAAGGAGCTGAGGGGCCAGCAGGAGGTCATTGTACACATTGGAACCAATGACATAGGAAGGCAAAAGGATGAGATTCTGAAGGGAGAATATAGAGAGTTAGGCAGGAATTTGAAAAGGAGGTCCTCGAGAGTAGTAATATCTGAATTACTCCCTAAGAGCTAGTGAGGACAGGAATAGGAGGATAGAGCATGGCTGAGGATCTGGTGTATGGGAGAAGGATTCACATTTTTGGATAATTGGAATCTCTTCTGGGGTAGAAGTGACCTGTACAAGAAGGACGGATTGCGCCTGAATTGGAAGGGGACTATTATACTGGTAGGGAGATTTGCTAGAGCTGCATGGAAGAATGTAAACTAGTAAGGTTGGTGGTGGGGGTTTGATATAGTGAGGAAAGAGATCAATCTGAGACTGGTACAGTTGGGAAAAGAAGCGAGTCAAACAGTCAGGGCAAGTAGGGACAAAACAGAGAACACAAGGTAGGGCTGATAAATTAAACAGAATTTATTTCAATGCAAGAGGCTTAATAGGGAAGGCAGATGAACTCAGGGCATGGTTAGGAACATGGGACTGGGATGTCATAGCAATTACAAGAACATGGCTCAGGGATGGACAGAACTGGCAGCTTAATGTTCCAGCATACAAATGCCACAGGAAAGATAGAAAGGAGGCAAGAGAGGAGGAGGAGTAATGTTTTTGATAAGGGATAGTATTTCAACTCTACTGAGGGAGGATATTCCCGGAAATATGTTCAGGGAAGTTATTTGGGTGGAACTGAGAAATAAGAAAGGGAAGATCACCTTACTGGGATTGCACTACAGACCTCCTAATAGTCAGCAGGAAATTGAGAAACAAATTTATAAGGAAATCTCAGTTGTCTGTAAGAATAATAGGGTAGTTATGATAGGGGATTTTAACTTTTCAAGCAAAGACTGGAACTGCCATAGTTTTAAAGGTTTAGATGGAGAGGAATTTGTTAAGCATGTACAAGAAAAATTTCTGATTCTTTTTGTGAATGTACTTACTAGAGAAGGTGCAAA
Source organism: Hemiscyllium ocellatum (assembly GCF_020745735.1). Lineage (NCBI taxonomy): Eukaryota > Metazoa > Chordata > Chondrichthyes > Orectolobiformes > Hemiscylliidae > Hemiscyllium > Hemiscyllium ocellatum. The sequence continues at coordinate 24,345,599 of NC_083431.1, forward strand.
ACTTGACCTACTCTTGGGAAATAAGGCAGGCAGGTGACTGAGGTGTCAGTGGGGGAGCACTTTGGGGTCATGATGGAAAAGGATAGACCAGATCTAAAAGTTGAAGTTCTAAATTGGAGTAAGGCCAATTTTGACAGTATTAGACAAGAACTTTCAAAAGCTGATTTGGGGAAGATGTTTGCAAGTAAAAGGACGGCTGGAAAATGAGAAGCCTTCAGGAATGAGATAACGAAAGTCCAGACACAGCATATTCCTGTCAGGGTGAAAGGAAAGGCTGGTAGGTGTAGGGAATGCTGGATGACTGGAGAAATTGAGGATTTGGTTAAGTAAAAGAAGGAAATATATGTCAGGTATAGATAGGATAGATTGAGTGAATCCTTAGAAGTGTATAAAGGCAGTAGGAGTATACTTAAGAGGGAAATCAGGAGGGCAAAAAGGGGACATGGGATAGCTTTGGCAAATAGAATTAAGGAGAATCCAAAGGGTTTTTACAAATACATTAAGGCAAAACACATTAAGAATAGAGCCCTTCAAAGATCAGCAAGGTGGCTTTTGTGTAGCCGCAGGAGATGGGGGACATAATAAACAAATATTTTGCATCAGCATTTACTGTGGAAAAGGACATGGACAATATAGATTATCGGTAAATAGATGGTGACATCTTGAAAAATGTCCATATTACAGAAGAGGAAGTGCTGAATGTCTTGAAATGCAAAAAGTAGATAAATTCCCCAGGAGGTGATCAGGTATACCCGAGAACTCTGTGGGAAGCTAGGGAAGTGATTGCTAGACCTCTTGCTGAGATATTTGTATCATCAATAGTCACAGGTGAGATGCCAAAAGACTGGAAGTTGGATAACGTGGTGCAAATATTAAAGAAAGATGATAGGAAAAGCCAGGGGACTTACGACCGGTGAGCCTGATCTAAGTGGTGGGCAAGTTGTTGGAGGGAATCCTGAGGGACAGGATTTACATGTATTTAGAAAGGCAAGGACTGATTCTGGATAGTCAACATGGCTTTGTGTGTGGGAAATCATGACTCACAAACTTGTTTGAGTGTTTTGATGAAGTAACAAAAAGGATTGATGAGGGCAGAGCGGTAGACCTGATCTACATGGACTTCAGTAAGATGTTTGACAAGGTTCCCCATGGGAGACTGGTTAGCAAGGTGAGATCTCATGGAATACAGGGAGAATTAACCACTTGGATACAGAACTGGCTCAAAGGTGGTGGACAGAGGGTGGTGGTGAAGGGTTGTTTTTCAGACTGGAAGCCAGTGATCAGTGAAGTGCCACAAGGATCAATGCTGGGTCCACTACTTTTCATTACTATATAAATGATTTGGATGTGTGCATAGGAGGTAGAGATGGTAAGTTTCCAGATGACCCCAAAATTGGAAGTATAGTGGACAGCCAAGAAGGTTACCTCAGATTATAATGGGATCTTGATCAGATGGGCCAGTGGCCTAAGGAGTGGCAGATAGAGTTTAATTTAGATAAATATGAGGTGCTGCATTTTGGAAAAGCAAGTCTTAGTAGGACTTATACACTTAATGGTAAGGTTCTAGGGAGTGTTGCTGAACAAAGAGACCTTGGAGTGCAGGTTCATAGCTCCTTCAAAGTGGAGTAACAAGTAGATAGGATAGTGAAGAAGGCGTTTGGTATGCTTTCCATTATTGGTCAGAGTATTGAGTGCAGGAGTTGGGAGGTCATATTGCAGCTGTACAGGACATTGGTTAGGCCACTTTTGGAATATTGCATGCAATTCTGGTCTCCTTCCTATTGGAAGGATGTTGTGAAACTTGAAAGGGTTCAGAAAAGATCTACAAGGATGTTGGCAGGGTTGGAGGATCTGAGCTATAGGGAGAGGTTGAATAGGCTAGGGCTGTTTTCCCTGGAACATTGGAGGCTGAGGGGTGACCTTATAGCGGTCTATATAATCATAAGGGGTATGGCTGGGTAAATAGACAAGGTATTTTCCCTCCAGAACTAGAGGACATAGGGTTATGGTGAGAGGGGAAAGATATAAAAGAGACCTAAGAGACAACTTTTTCACACAGAGGGTGGTGCGTGTATGGAATGAGCTGCCAGAGGAAGTGGTGGAGGCTAGTACAATTGCAACATTTAAGAGGCATCTGGATGGTTATTTGAATAGGAAGAGTTTGGACGGATATGGACCAGGTGCTGGCAGGTAGGACTAGGTTAGGTTGGGATATCTGGTCTGCATGGATGAGTTGGACAGAAGGGTCTGTTTCTATGCTGTACATCTCTATGACTATGACTCTAGCTACAAAGGACAGCTGAACATTTATCCTGCTTAGATCTGGAGGGAAGCAGAAAGATTGTATGGTATGAACTTGGATAGGAATCGTTTTCTTTCCAATTTGCATTGTTACATGAAATTATTCTTCTGCGTGTAAAAGAGCAGTTTTGTCTGCATTATTACTTGTTGATGTATTCATATCCTCCGACACCAGAGTAAATTCTCTTGTGCTAAAAGCAAATGCTATCTTATTCCATCAGTTTCTCCATTTCCATTGATTGCACTTTTCACATTTATATGTGAGTAGTTGGATGACAGGATTCATGGATTTCTTTGAAATTCCAACAAAAGTTTACTGTGAAAAGGCATGCATGTGATGGCTTCATTCAATTAAGTAAGGATTCGACTTCCTTCCTCTCTAGTTTATTTCAGTTAACATTGTTGAAACCTACAGTTGATAACAGGTACATTTACATGTTCCCCTTCACTAACTTTATTCAGGACTGCCACTGAAATTTCTGTTTATACATGAAATCCAACACCGCCTTCATGATAATTTTGTTAGGTTCCAAATTTTCACACTTAGATAGGCATGAGCTGTACCAAAAAAAGTCAGGTTGTTCTGAATTTTCCCGATCCCACATCTTCATTGGTTTCTTTGAGTGACATTGTCAATTTAATGCTAATTGGTCTAAATGTTTGTCTTGAACCCTGCATTTACTTTGCGCAGATCCCTTGCAAAAACAATGATAGCTTGCATACATATAGTGTTTCTCCTTAGGAACATAATCAGATAATAATTGCACATGAAAAGAATGGTTTCTGTCTGGTCAATATTTAACAGGAAGGAATTGTGGTTTATCCAAATTGGGATGTCAAGACAGAGACAATGGAGGGCTTGATGGCCATATTTTCAGATGAGGTCATCAAAGACAACATGTATTGAAAACTTAGTTTGGGGAAAGGATATTTTGGCATCCTTAAATTAATGATAATGGCAATGCAAGGAAACCTCCATCTCAAATTTAAGTCTCAGAAGTAACACAATGCATCAGGAAAGTCTTTCCCGTTTATCTCTAGTTATTCAATAATATTGCAATGATGTTAATAGACCAAACTAGTTAAGTAGTTAATTATTCCGTGCTTCACTGCAAACTAACCATGGTAGCTAATACCCTTTGTAATGTATGTATAGCAATGTTAATTACTAGGGGACAATAGTTTAAAGTGAAAGTGAGTAAGTTTAAGGGAGATATTAGAGACAAGTCTTTTTTACACACATGGTGGTAAGTGCCTGGAGGAAGTGGTGCAGGCAGTTACAGTAGCAACGTTTGAGAGACATCTTCCCAGATACACAAAATTGGCAGGGAATAGAGAGATATGGATTATATGGAGGTTTCTTTTTAGTTTAGAAAGACAGCACTGTTTTGGTGGGCTGAAGGGTCTATTCCTGTGCTATACTGTCCTTTGTTCTTTGAGTAGAAGTGTTGTGAATTAAACGTTGATGTTGTATTCTGAGGTGCATAGATAATAATCCGTCATGTGCTCACTAGAAATGTTACGACTTCTAAATTTTGCTTCATTAAAAATCTCCACAAAAACTGTAAGTCTGAAGTTTAACACGGCAGAAACTGCTGGAAACACACGATGGTTCTATCATTGAATATAGAATGGTTACAGCACAGACAGAGACCATTTTTATCCACCATGTCTTGTAGCAGCTCCCTGTCAGAGCAGCTCAGCCAGTCTCATGCTCCAGCCTTTGTCCTATAGCACTGCAGATATTTCATCTCTCGGTAATGATCCAATTCTCTTTAGCAAGCTATGGCTCGGCCTACATCAACCAGACTGTCACTGTATTTATTATAAGTAGAGTGAACTTTTGACAATTTAATTGCGTTATCTGCAATAAAAATGTTTGATCTATGTAATAACTGCAATTAAGGTAAATAATCCAACAAAATGGGCAAGACGTTCTTATTGGAATATTTGAATTAAGTGACTTTAAAAATAAATTGTTATACTTACAGTTCCTTTCATGATCTTAGGACATTCAAAATTACTTTACAACCCAATTATGTACTTTCAGGTATAATTGCTGGTAGTAATGTCAGAGTGTGGCATCACCAAAATGCTACAACCAGGAATGTGACAGTGACCTCTTTGACAAATACTCTTTTTATTTAGATTGTGGTTGAGGGATGAATATTGGCCGGGATACTGGGGAGGGGGAAAGTCCCCTGCTGAAAAAGATGTCTTGTGGCCTTTTACATCAAAAGTTTAACTTGTCACCAAAACTATGATATTTCTGACAGCGCAACACTCCTACAGAATTAAAATAGCATAACTTTTGTGCTTAAGCCTTTTGACTGGAGTTTAAACCTCAAAATCTTCAATCCTAAAAGCATGAGGGTTGCCACTGAGCAAACCATGGCTGACTGTTATCAAGAGAGCTGCCATGTTTTATTAAAAGACTGAAGTAAGCAATTAATAGGAATGTGGATAGTAATCATTTGGCACATTTTATGAATACACAGCTTCATACACATTTACACCTTGAAGAGTTGGAGTACATTTTTTAAAAAAAGTGAATCATAGATTTGCACAGTTAATCACCAACTGTAAAGAGACAAAAGCAAGTTAATGTTTTGGATCAGAACATCAATAACAGTTGACATAAATGGAACTCCCCTTTTTAAATGAAAACATAATTTCATAGTGTCAGCGTGAGATACAGCTGAAATATTTCTTAATGACATCTTAAGACAACATTTTTGTCATACTTTGTGTGAATGCAAACAGTGTTTTCCCTCTTGTTGTTTGTGATTGCATTTATTCCACTTCTATGGGAATAATTGTTTATTATAATTTGCAGATTGCTTTGATATCTGCACAGAAAATACTTCTCAAAGACTCGGGTGCATATATAGTTCATTAGCTTCATGCAATTCAAATGAGGCATCTGCTTCTGTGGCATTTCCATTTCAAAGAAATTTCCTCTTTCTATGATTGTCTATAATTCCACTTAGGTAGCATTACTACCTAATGGCATAGCAAGGTTAGCCTCTTGTGTGGTATTCTCTAAATAATCACCAGACAATAATTGGCAAGAAATAAACAGAATAGAGTGCGATATTATGCATATTACAATTGTTCTTTTCCTTTTGGTAAGACCTGCAGACCCAGCCAATAATGAATTATGGGTCAATCAAACAATAACGGACTAGATATGAACTTGGATGTGGGGTTGGTAGTGTGGCCTGGCTTCAGATCATAGAACCTGGAAGAGCAGGTTTCCAGAAGTTTCTTCCCAATTTATAAGCAGGACCTGATTTGACATTTTGTTTGTCATGGTTTCCCAGACAGTTAGATTGAGAAGCTAGCCAGCTATCAGTTGGGTAGGCCTTCGGTGTCAGAGTGCTCAGAGGCCATAGACAAAACTGGGTAGACTGGAGTGGGTTGGGATTGGTCTTAGGGTCAGTCAACATCAGGGAAGTCGAGGATTGGGACAGATTAGAAGCCATCACCAGATGGGATCAGGGGTTCGCTGTGGCAGATCAGAAGGGTCAGGTTAGGAAGGATGTCTGATGTCAGGGATGAGTAAAGCAGATATCCAAAGGGTAAGTTAAAACGGTACTTATCCATTAGTGCTCAGCATCTTTTAGCTAATGGGTTTGCCGAGGCATTGATAACTCAATAGGGCGGAGTTGAATTAAAAATAGTTTAAGTCTGAAGTATGCACCCTCATTATATCTGTTTCCTGTGAGCATATTTGTTACTGATCCCTCACTTTCTTGATATCAACTTCAGTGTTTAACACTGTTAACCTGACCCAAAGCTACTTTAGAGGTTAAAATTACCACTGCAAAGCATTGGAGGCAGAAATCCTGGAATTGTTTAAAAAAAGTGTTGCAGTACTGGAGAAATGAAGGATTGTTCATGATGGATGAATAAAGGTGAGCCATTCCTTTATTCACTGTAGGTGCCCTGCTGGCTTTTGAAACAAGCTACCTACTGGTTGGATCACTATGCATTACTTCACAGTTAGGCTATTTAAGTCTTAAGCTTTTAATGATAAGAGAATGCACAATAAATAAAAATAAAGAAAATGTGGATGCTGGAAATCAGAAACAAAAACAAAAATTGCTGGTGAAATGGGAGATGGCACTGGGCAGGGTGACACTAGGCACACTGACACACAAGATGGCCGCTGAGTCATAAGTTGGCCAATTGACTCACAAGATGACCACTGGACCACAATTTGGATAGAGACAGCAGAGCAAACACAGACACTGCCTTGGGCCATCAGAATGCCAGCACAATGCACTCACAACCTAGTTGATTAGTTTAAAAAGGGTGGGGAGAGAATACGCATGAGTAGCATATACTGCCCACCGAAGTGTCTGGGCCCAGCCAACACCTTTGATAGAAATGCTAACAGTTTGATACAGACTCAATACAAAGTGCAGTAATCGTCCTTCTTAGGAAGAGCAATTAGTGCCCATTACTAAGCAATGAACTTCCGTGCAGATGTTGAAATTGACAATGTCTGCGATGAAACTGACAATGACTGTGCTGAAATTAACAAAGGCTGTGCTGGAACTGACAATGACTGCACTGAAACTATCAAAGATTCTGCAATGTCAACAATAAACAAACTATGTTGCAAAGACAATAACCTCATCACTGACCTATGATATGACAAAATGTATAAAAGTATCTTGACATGTGTTTTGGGTAGAGAGAGGACTCGCAGCTGACCACTGTGTGGTTGGTGAATTTCTCTCCCCGAGCTCTAGTATTTCCTTGTACAATAAACTCATTGAACCCCGACTCTGACTCTGAGATTGGTGATTTTCCCCACAACACTGGAATAGCTCAGCAGCATTTGTGGAGAGAAATCAGGCTTAACATTCCATGTCCAGTGACCCTTCTTCAGCACAGTAAATCCCAATATTTTGCCTGTTGTTGATAACACAATCGCAGTTATTCTCTGTCACCTTTGTACAGACACAGTATGCTCAAGCTGCACTACAATAATCCTGATGTGCAGATGCTCGTATTGGACTGAGGTGGACAAAGTCAGGTGACAAAGCAGCAGTGCTCCAAAAGCTTGTGATTTCAAATAAACCTGTTGAACTATAACCTGGTGTTGTGCAATAATCCCGGCAGTGACACTTAGATTCCCAGGTGCTCTCCCGGATAAGAGTACCTCCTCACAAATTTGCCTTTGCACTCTGACCATCCAATGGGCAGAAGACCTCATTCTTCTTCCAAACCCAGTCCTCAAACACTTCCATGGTTATATCTGAAAGCTTTGGAATCCTGCTGGAAATCTTTTTGCCCTCAGACATCTTGTAGACCTTCAACATTGCCTATCTGCTTTAGCCACATAATAAAACATACTTCAGTTGAAACTCTTCAATATGCCTAAGAACTTGCAGAAGACCCTGATTTTGTGCTTCCTGACTGGGGATCTGCCAGCATGCTTCACATTACTCCTAATGTATGTAAGCGAGGGATATTTCAGAATAGGGGGCTGTACTCTTCTAGTCGAGATTGCTCTCATACCTCAGCATCCAACAATACACACTTTCTGCTGTCTCCTTCTCGTAGACTTAAATTGGCCCGAAGATACTGTCAATAAAAGCCATAGCCCATATCATTTATAATTACAATTTAATTTTGAAAGTGACTGTTATACTCTTAGAATAATTGAAGAACATATTACTTTTATTTTACATTAGTAATGATCTTTGTTGGTTTGGTAATTGCTTAAGTACAAAATGAATGAATTGCATTTGAGTGCCATCAGAAAGAGGCACCGAGAATTTAGCTAAATGCCACATCAACACAACTGCTTTTACCAGTCATCTGGGGCTTACTTTGACTATAGAGCAATGCATGGTTTCTGCTTCATGTCATTTAGTTTATACAACGTCCAACTTTGACCACGTTAGGAGCTGAGTGTTTCTATGTATCATGGAGAATGATAGAGCCTGATAGCACACCTTATGGTGTTGCAAGCTCTGTTCATTTTCTCAGTCCAACTAATTTCGCTTTCTGAGGATCTTTATGTGTTCTGACTCATGCAGCAATACTTCTACTGCTTCGCACAGCTTTCAATTTCAGAGCAACCATTCAGAAATAATCTGATTCTAGTTTTTGGATTGTGGTTTATTTTTCACAATTGCCTAATTTAGTGAAAAGAATACATGTAAAAATAAAACTGGGAAATGGATTGCTACTTCAGTTGTCAGTGAATCTCACAATAGGAACACAATATGTACATTGCCTTTGTATAACATGCTCAGGTTTCACAGAAACATTAAGACAAGATGCTGAGCCAAAGAATGTGAAGGGGAGCGAAAGGCTTGATTGAAGAGGTGGATGGATTCAAAAAGAACATTGTGGAAAAGAAATAGTAAGTATGGTTTTACAATGTGTTTGAGACATAGCCTACTTTCAGACTCTGGCACCATTTATTTTGCACCTAGGTCTGGTTGTGTCCCCAGGGAGTCCTGCGATTCCCAGGGCAATGTTAAAGGGCAGTAACCTCTATCCAACTTTTACTGAGTCTTATCCTAAGGACATTTGCATAGCTCTGTATGGCAAGAAGATCAGTGTTAATACTGCTTGTACTGGTTGTTTTGTAGGATGACAGAAGAGTGCAAATTTTATTATTGCTGACCAGAAGTGCTTGTGTCTTCACACATACACGGCCTGAACATTTGAGCAGAGATCCTTTTCAATGACTCAAAGTCAAAAAGAGGTGGGATTTCGATCTGCTCAATAGTTGTGACCAATAGCATCAGAAATATTTAGAGAAATAGAAGTTGCTGGAGATGCTGAGCAGGTCTGGTTGCATTTGTAGAGAGAAATCAAAGTTAAGGTTTGTGATCAAGGTCAAGTGATCTTTCCTCAGAACTGATGGTAGTTTGGAAAAGAGTCGAAGAGTGTGGTCCTGGAAAGAGAATCGACAGAAGCTCTTCATCAGGAATTCCTGGTGACCTACTGTGCTTTTCTAGCGCCAAACTTTATGACTCTGATCTTCAGCATCCGCAGTCCTCACATTCTCCCCGTAGCTAGGAAAATGTCCATTTATATGCAGAAGATAGGATGGTGGTGAACGGGTAAAGGAGTATATGAAAGATGGTGAAAGAGCCCAAAGAGAGAGAAGAGCAGTTAGACAGACCAAGCAGTCAATAATGATCTGGTTAGGAGAGTGAATAGCTGTTTATGGGGACCAATAGTGGCAAACAATAGGTGGTGTGTAATCGCAGACTATGTGATAACAAGGCAGAAGTGGGTACTGTGTGCTGGAGATTAGAATCAAGGTTAGAGTGGTGCTGGAAAAGCACAGCAGGTCAGGCAGCATCCGAGGAGCGGGAAAATCGACATATCGGGCAAAAACCCTTCATCAGGAATGAGGCTGGGAGCCTCGGGAGTGGAGAGATAAATGGGAGGGGGGTTGGGGCTGGGGAGAAAGTAGCTGAGAGTGCAATAGGTGGATGGAGGTGGGGGTGAAGGAGCTAGGTCAGAGAGGAGGATGGACCGGCTAGGTGGGGAGGAAGATTGATAGGTGGGACAGGTCATGAGGACGGTGCTGATCTGGGAGGTTGGAACTGGGGTAAGGTGGTTCGAGGGAAACTGTGAAATCTACATTGATGCCATAGGGTTGAAGGGTCCCAAGGTGGAAGATGAGGCGTTCTTCCTCCAGGCGTCAGGTGCCAACATGTTTTAGCCGAGAGAAATTCCTGATGAAGGGCTTTTGCCCGACATGTTGATTTGCCTGCTCCTTGGATGCTGCCTGACCTGCTGTGCTTTTCCAGCACCATTCTATTTGATAGCAAAGTTTGGTTGTGGGTTGGGTAAGGACATGGGAGAGCTCAAGCCCTAAAATTATTGAACTTGATTTTGAGTCCAGAAGGCTGCTGACTGTTCAGGCTGCTCTTTCAGTTCGCACTGAGTTTCGCTGGAGCATTGCACCAAGCCTGAGATAGAGATGTTGGCTAGAGAACAGAAATATTTAGGTCTGTTTCTCGAAATGATTTCCTAAAGGACAAAAGGTTAAAGTGCTTCTGCTCTTAAGCTTATTAGTGGGGGGGAAAATGAAAGACTGCATGAAAGAGAGGTTCCAGCAGTGGTAAAGTAATCATACCCTCCATTATTATCCAGGCTGCACATGCTGCTTGCGCACTTCATGTTCTGAAGTCCACCAAAGAGATGATGGAGTTACAACACCTAATGCAACTGACCTTCAGGCAATGTTTACTCAGAGAACATCACAGTTTAACTAGACTGCCTATGAGAGCAATTACACCATCTGGAGAATGATGATCTGCTAACTCGCATATCTAAAATGGTTGGCAGATGTGAAGTGGAGATTTTCCACAGTGGGAAGTTCAATGTGAGGCATCAGATGGACAGGATTTAGTGCTGAGTGACAGTATTTTTGCAAATACATGATGGCAGACATATTGTTTCCAAACATGGACACAAAGGTATTTAATAAGTTCCTGTACAAGTGATGTATGACTTCTGAATCAGCATCAAACCCATCAACTGCTGTTAATTGGGATCTAGCCTTCGTATCTTCACTATGGCAGAATTATTTTGAACAAAAGAGAAATACCTGCTTTCACCTAGTGTCGTTTACAATCTCAAAATATTCTGTATTTATAGCCTGTTTGAAATATGTCACTGTTGAAATAAAGGATGCATAACAGCTACAGATGAGGCATAGGAAAGGAAATACCTGATGCTAAGATGAATTAACAGAATGTTCACAGCACTGAACAAGGCCATTCAGTCCATTGTGGTTGTACTAGCTCTCTGCAATGGTAATGGACTTCTCCCACTCCTCTATCTTTTCCCTCAAGCCCTGCAAATCATTCTTCTTCAGGTAATGACCCAAGTCTTGTTTGAAAGCTGAGATTGATTCTGCCTCCACTTTGCAGACATTGCACTCAAGATCTTTACTCCTCATTGAATCATAGAATCTCTGTAGTGTGGAAACAGACTACTTGGCCCAACAAGTCCACATTGACCCTCCGAAGAGTAACCCAACCAGACCCATTCCTATACCTATTATTCCACGTTTCCCCTGACTAATGAACCTAACCTACACATTCCTGAGCACAATGGGCAATTTAGCATCGCCAGTTCACCTAACCTGCACATTTTTGGACTGTGGGAGGAAACTGGAACACCTAGAGAAAACCCACACAGACACGGTGGTAAAATAAAATTTTCTTCATGTCTCCATTGCTACATTAGCCACCAGCAGGAAGTTGGTGTTCCCTGGTTCTGATTCCCACCACCGTTGGGAACACCCTACCTCTGCTGTGTAGATCCCTCATGGTTTTGAACATATCTGTCCTCTCAGCCTTCCTGAAGAATAGCACCAGTTTCTCCAATCTATCTGTGCAAATTAGGTTCCTCATTTCTGGAGTAGATAGGGGACTTTTGGAAAAATGCTTTCAATGTTTGTGCAAGCTATTCTACAGCAGACACTGCAACAGTTTGAAAAAATTACAATGCAGACCTTTCAGCTTTGGGAAAAAGATCAGATCCAGACAAAAATACAAGTAGTTGCTGCAGGCCTCTGACCTAATTGTGAACAGGAACATAAAATTATTGTCTTACAGTGGCTTTTCATTATTAAAAGGTGAATACATTCGGCAAGAAAATGTTATCTCAAATTTATTCCACCGCTGTATGTATGGAATAAGAATAACTTTAATTAACTGCCAAAAGTATTTGGAAGAATTCTATTCTGTTGTTCAGCTGAATGAATAATGAAGCAGAAAATAAATATCCTTTGCATTGTAAAGCAATAGGTCCATTTGTTTTGTTATACAGTGCTTCATAAAGATGTATTGCCCTCCCGCTGATGGAGAATCATTCTTTGTCACCTGGCATTTGGAGAAGCAGCGTGGTACTTGGTCAGAAGTGTAAATACAGCATGTGTCTTTTTTAAAAATTAACCCTTACTGTTATTTTTAGGTGATGTATTTATTCACAGTATTGAATTTTTGATACATCACTTCTCTCATTCTCAGCTATTGTTTACTGAACTCGTTACGTGCTTCCTCCTGCAGAACTGAAAGGACGGATAAACAGGGGACTGACTCGCCCAGGCAGTGGGAAGTGCTCTGTGTAAGTGCATGAAAGACATTTTCATTCTTGTCAGCGGTAGTACGTCATTTGCCACCTAGTGCTCGCAGGTTGGATTCACGGAGCTGACTTGCTCTCAAAGCTGCAAGGCATACGTTATAAAATCATCAGTGCACAAAGAGTAAAACAAATCCAATTTTTAATTTTTTTAAGAGTAGAAGGAATATAGTACGGCATCTTTATATAATTTTGAAGAACATCTTTTATGGCATACCATATGAGGAAATTTCCACAGACACATAAATGGATGGGGCTAACCCCGCTGTGTGTTAGATGTGAAAGCACTCCTGAGGGAAGCAAGTCCCTTAAAGGCTGTCTACCATTGTCTTATGATCTCGTTTTCAAGTACTGTGTTCTCAGAGAATGAGCTGCACTATTTGACCACCGTAAGTGCTTGAACATGTTTCGCTATGACAGACATTGGGTGCCAAGCCAAGAACAGTGGGTGGCACGGTGGCACAGTGGTTAGCACTGCTGCCTCACAGCGCCTGTAGACCCGGGTTCAATTCCCGACTCAGGCGACTGACTGTGTGGAGTTTGCACGTTCTCCCCGTGTCTGCGTGGGTTTCCTCCGGGTGCTCCGGTTTCCTCCCACAGTCACAAAGATGTGCGGGTCAGGTGAATCGGCCAAGCTAAATTGCCCGTAGTGTTAGGTAAGGGGTAAATGTAGGGGTATGGGTGGGTTGCGCTTCGGTGGGTCGGTGTGGACTTGTTGGGCCGAAGGGCCTGTTTCCACACTGTAAGTCTAAGTCTAATCTAATTACCTGGTTGACTCAGGATTTGCTTATTTGCTCATGTAAACTACTTAGTCAGCGCAAATCACTGAAATGAGCAATGCAGATTAACTCTTTCTGGTATTGAATGTCTATTGGAATTTTTTTACATGCCATAACTTTTTTCCTCTAATTAATTGTTGATTCCACAGACCCTTCAACTTCGCTTCATGAAAGAGGAGACTTTTCGTTTTGCCTGCTGTGATAATGGAGCTGTGATGCATCTTTCCAAAAGTGAGACTCCCAACTATCTGTTCCTGCAGCTGCATATTCCCCAGAACTTTCTCCACTGTGGTTGTTTTGGTACCCCTTTAATAAATGAATGGAATCAAATTTGCTGAGACTGCTGAAAAGCTATGGTGGGTGGCATGGTGGCACAGTGTTTAGCACTGCTGCCTCACAGTGCCAAGGACCCAGGTTTGATTCCAGCTTGGGTGACTGTGTGGCATTTACACATTCGTTGGAGTTTCTGCTGGGTGCTCTGATGTCCCCCAATAATCCAAAGATATGCAGGTTATGTGGATTGGCCATGCTAAATTGCCCTATAGTGTCCAGGGAGGTAAATGTGAGGCTATGGGGATAGGCTAGGTATGGTGAGGATGCTCTTGGAGAGTCACTATAGGCTGAATGGCCTCTATTTGCACAACGGGTAGAAGAACAACAGCAGTTTGTACTTCAAACTTTTAACATAATAAAATGCCATAAGCACTTCACAGAAGCACTACCAGAAACAATTTTGACACCAAAATACGTCAGGAGCTAGCAGGCACCAAAAGCCTGATCAGAGGTGTGGTCAAGCAACCATGGGCTCAAAATCGGACATTGTAAATTGAGCCAGAGCCAAAGAAATCAGGAGAAAGTGAGGACTGCAGATGCTGGAGATCAGAGTCGAGAGTGTGGCACTGGAAAAACACAGCAGGTCAGGCAGTATCTGAGGAGCAGGAGTATCAATGTTTTGGGCATAAGCCCTTCATCAGGAATTCTCCACGAAACATCCATTCTCCTGCTCCTCAGATGCTGCCTGGCCTGCTGTGCTTTTTCAGTGCCACACTCTCATGCCAAAGAAATCAAGCCTGATAGAAAATTGGCCAAACTAAATTAAACAGCAGTCAGTTGCCATCAGCTACAGAGAACAGTAGAAATCAAGCTGTGGTGTGAGGAGAGATAAAATAAACATACACACCTGGAAGCCACCAGTGAAGACTCACTGTAGACGTGGCAAAGACCCTCAGGGAAGATTCACAGCTAGATACGAGGCAGAAGACAATGCAGCAACCCAAAAGCCAGGGAAGAGCTGCCCTGACCTGTGTGACTCATTTTCGTTGGAAAGATCCAGCTCCACATCAGAGAGGAAGGTGATTATAATGGTCAGTTCAAGCGCATGGATTTTTCTGGGTAGTATCCATGCTCAAATGGATAGAGCTAGATATACAGTAAATATTGCGGGCAGTTGGGAAGGGTTCACATAGTGTTTTTAATAAGGAATATTTTGTTAATAAAACAAGCTGAATCACAAACTGAATTCTGTGTCCCTTTGTCCGCCTTACTGACAATAGCGCTTGGGTAAAGCATTTATATAACCTGATCCAAGTGTCTAAAGCTCGGACAATAAACAGTTAAACAGTTATATTTTAAGGAGTAACATAAGGGAGATGAGGGAGGGATAGGGAGATGGGTGACTTTGGGAGGGTCAATGAAAGCTTCAGGCTCAGAATGCTAAAGACACAGTCACCAATGATGGGTTGAAGGAAATTGGAGTTGCAGAGTTCTTGAAAAGTTATGGAGCTGGAAGCAGGCCACAAAGATGGGAAAGCAAGAAGCCATTGAAGAGGAGAAATTGCAATGACTGCCCTACCAGGACAGGGATATATTACTGGCTATGAAGCATCCATGATTATGGATGAAGAACTGGCTCAGCAGCAATAAGCAGAAGTTTGCACAACAGCTAAAACTTGCTTACTTTGTGCACAGCAGGAAGTGACAAACATGCGCCAACATGTTTTAGCCAAGAGAAATACCATGTAGAGGGCACTGAAGAAAGCTGCTATGGTGATCACACTGAGCAGAGTTGTATTTTCCTCAGCCAGTAGGAATAGAAGAAACTTGTTGCTATAGCTACAGCTGACAAATAGGGTTAAAAAATGAGTTGAACCGAATTCTCAAAAGCACTCAGGTTCAGCAATTATAAATGAATGAACTAATAAATATGGGAAGCAACAGTTTGAAAAGCCTGACCACTGTGCCTATATGTAAAGACAAAAGGGTAAACCTGCTAAAAAAAAAACCTCACGTTTTTCACTCCCAAATGGTTAGAATACTGTTGTAAATAGGAAGTAAGAAGTACATAAACAGTAGTAGAAGTGTTTGGCCAAGTGATCTGCTTAGGAAAATTTTAGCTGTAGCCTTTTTCAAAATGAGCTGGAGTAAAATTACCAAAATCAGTGACAGTTCAGAGACAGAATCTTGGCTCTAGTAGCATTGGATTGATAAATCAAACTGTAATAACTGGGGGATCTTAAAAGAGTAAGTTCTGGAGGCATATCTTGAGATCAGTGACAGAGGAATTTTAAGATCAAGGATTGGGGAATGTGCAGGGTATCTGTAAGACACTTTTACATGTTGAAATTTTTATAATCCAGGTAGGTATTTTCTCACTGAAATAACTTGACATGGATCCTTTAAATACTATTTGAATATTTGGATCTATTCAGCAATTTTAATACATAATATACTGTGTGCAAGGCAATTAATGAAATAAAATATTTACTTAAAATTCACTTGTTTGCAAGAGGCACAGGCTAGCTGATTCACATCTATAAAGAAGTATGACTTATTACAAAGAAGTCACAGTTTACAGCAAGTGAAGGAAAAATAAACAGATCTAAGGTTCATAGCTCCTTGAAAGTGGAGTCGCAGGTACATAGGATAGTGAAGAAGGCATTTGGTATGCTTTCCTTTATTGGTCAGAGTATTGAATACAGGAGTTGGGAGGTCATGTTGTGGCTGTACAGGGCATTGGTTAGGTCACTGTTGAAATATTGCATGCAATTCTGGTCTCCTTCCTATCGGAAAGATGTTGTGAAACTTGAAAGGATTCAGAAAAGATTTACAAGGATGTTGCCAGGGTTGGAGGATTTGAGTGATAGGGAGAGGCTGAACAGGCTGGGGCTGTTTTCCCTGGAGCGTCAGAGGCTGAGGGATGACCTTATAGAGATTTACAAAATTATGAGGGGCATGGATAGGATAAATAGACAAAGTCTTTTCCCTGGGGTCGGGGAGTCCAGAACTAGAGGGCATAGGTTTAGGGTGAGAGGGGAAAGATATAAAAGAGACCTGAGGGGCAACATTTTCATGCAGAGGGTGGTACGTGCATGGAATGAGTTGCCAGAGGATGTGGTGGAGGCTGGTACAATTGCAACATTTAAGAGGCATTTGGATGGGTATATGAATAGGAAAGGTTTGAAGGGATATGGGCCTGGTGCTGGCAGGTGGAACTAGATTGGGTTGGGATATCTGGTCGGCATGGTTAGGTTGGTCTGTTTCCATGCTTACATCTCTATGACTCTATGACTCTACTGCTGAGAGCAGAGACAGCTTCTGAGCTTGCAGAGATTTGATGGCTTCCCTCTATCTTATTCATGGCACCAAACTGTTCAGTTATCTGGCTACCAATCAGCTGGTTGTTGTCAGGCAGAAGGCCTTTGTCTTGACAACTGGTCTCTAGTGCATAGACCAATTAGCTACTTGTTGCTGGCTGAATCTCCATTTGTACACACCCCTTGTCTCCAGCTCATCTGCAAAGTATCTACCACTGCTTGAAACAGTAGCTGTGTAAATGTGTAGGCTGCTTGCTTTCAAAAACTGCAGAAAACCTCCAACTGTCCTTCATTTTTAAAACAGCTCTTTTCCTTTTCTAGTCCATAATCAAAAATGCAGAAAATTTTAAAAAGATGTACTTTATATTTGTATTGGAAGATCCAAAGAATAGTTGAATGGAAAACCAATGTAATAAATGGGTGGATAGACTGACACTTTTACTGCTTTTAACAGAACATGGTCACATTTATGAATATTACACTAGGCCCAATACTGATATTGTTTTTTGTCTTTCATCTTACTCAATCTGATGTTCTATAAAATCCAATCAATTTTTATGTCTTTCTGTTAATCAAGTGACAGCAAAAAACTATATGTGTGAGGATGCGAGATGCATTTGTCTGCTTTCTGTGTGACAGTCTTGTGCAGTTTATTTTCTTCAGAACACTTACCATAGATTAAGATGTTGGGTGGTCAACAGTGATCCAGGATGGTGAAGCATTTTGATCCACCAGCCAAGAGATGTGCTCTTTGACTGTCTCATTTCCCCTGCTATTGGTAAGAATACTCAGCAATAACAGGAGAGATTAGAAATTGGAGGAGTGAAATCACAATTTGTATTATTTCTTCCGAAAGACTCTGTGCTACAACTGACTTCCTCAGTCTCTGCTCTGCAGTTTCTTTCAGTGTTTAATCAAACCATGCTCTTGAATTAAACAGCTGAAGGCTGGTGCTGCATTCCTAAATTCTGTTTGTGCATTGCTGATTGAAAAATTTATTTTTTTTGGCAAAATAAAAGCAAAAGCTCTCTGGCAAAATGCCTTTCAAAGACAATGCTGTGTGTGTGTGTGTTCCCTTTTATTCAGCAACACCCTGGATTTCCTGTTCTATTCAATAAATCACAATAAATGGTTTCTAATAAAAATGTGTCTAGACTTAACTTAGGTCTCCTCTGAGATTTCATTAATGACCTATCAACATCTTCAAATTGAACTGGTCAAGCAGTGGAAATAAACAAGCACCAAACTGACACATTTTAAAGCTCATTCAGCCAGTTCTGTTCTCTCTTCAGAAGATAATGCATTTAGCCTCCGGGCATATATAATAAACACATTATGGATAATGGAGAATATAATACATCAAAGTACCTCAGAAATAAAATGTTAATATTAAACCTGAAGACTGGTTTTTAACCAGTTGCCATTTTTTTGTTCAATCAGCCCATGTATTACTACAAAATTTGTCTTAAAACTTAATGAGAGACTTTCTTGGGTTTGTATTCATGTGCAGTTGATTTCCAGGTTCAGTGAATATCAGACAATTGGAGAGTTTTTTTGCATGGGATTTTGGCATTTTCAGCCGTTTTGGCAGAACGAAGAAAACATAAGTGTATTATTTAAATGGTGAGAAGTTGTAGAGCTCTGGAAAGCAGACAGATCTGGATGTCCGAGTGCGTGAATCTCAGAATGTTAGTATGCCGGTACAGCAGGAAAACTAATACAGTGTTAAGTTTTTTTAATGAGGGGAATTGAATGCAAGAGTAGGGAGGCTATGTTTCAGTTGTACAGGACATTAGTGAGTCCACATCTGGAGTATTGTGTACAATACTGATCACTACACTTATGGAAGAATGTGGTTTACAAGACCAATACCTGGGAATGAGCAAATTGCTTTATGCAGAACGGCTGAGTAGGCCAAGTCTGTATCCTCTGGGGTTACGAAGACAGGTGTGATTTAATTGAAACATATAAGATCCTGAGGGGAATTGACTGAATGAATGTTGAAAGGATGTTTCCTCTTGTGGGAGAATCTTGAACTGGCTATTCACCTTATCTCTGCCGCCCATGATTTTATAAATCTCTGTAAGGTCACCCATCAACCCCTTGCACCCCAGTGAGAAAGGTTGCAGCGTCTTCAGCCTGCAACCCTGTACGAGATAAGGTAGTTATTGGAAAGAACAACAATTGGAACAACAGTTATTGGAATAAGAGTCTGAATTGGAAGAAGACGTTTTTTAAAATTTATTAGACAGGGTCTGTCAAAATTGATTGGGAGCAGCTGCTTATAGAAAAAAATCTACATTAGATTAGTAGGACATTTTATAAAGGAAATAGTGAGAGTGCAGAGCCAATGTGTTCCTGTAAAAGTGACGTGGGGTTGTAAACAAGTTGAGGAAACTCTGAATGTTGTAGAATGTAGAGGATTAGGCAGGGCAAAAAAAGAGATGCTTATGGTAGGGTCAACAGTAGCAGAAGCCCTGAGAGGTATAGAAATGCAAGGACTACTTAACAAATATATTAACAGAGTGAAGAGGGGTCATTAAAAAACATTGTCAGGCAAAATAAATGATAATTCAAATTACAGAATCCATACAGTGCACAAAGAGGCCATTTGGCCCATTGAGTCTGCATGTCCAAAGAGCATCCTGCCCTATCCCTGTAGTACCACATGAACCATGGCTGAATTTATTGATAAATCCTCCTACATTTGAATCTAAGCTGTTATTGTACATTACTTTCAGCAAGGGACTCAACACTGAACCCTGTGCCTAACTCATTGTGCTTTTCTAGCACCACACTCTCAACTCTGATGTCCAGCATCTGCAGTCCTCACTTTCTCCTACAGGTAAGAGGGGCCTGACACAATATATTCAAAACCACTCTGGACACAGGTGAGGTAGCAGAGGATTATTAAACAGCTTAATGTAGTGCCATTATTCAAGAAAAGTGTTCAGGATAACCCAAGGGACTGCAGACCATTGAGTGCAACATTAGTGGTAAAGAAATTTTTGGAAAATATTCTGAGGGACAATATTTATCTCTACTTAGAGGAGCAAGGATTGATTAAAAACAGTCAACATGGCTTTGTCAGGGGCGATCACGTCAGACAAATGTCAATTAATTTTTCAAGGGGGTGACCAGGTGTGTTGATGAATGTAATGCAGTTGGTGTTGTCTACATGGACTTCAGTGAGGCCTTTGACAAGATGTCATGAGAGACTGGTTAAGAAGGTCAGAGAGAAAAATGAGGACTGCAGCTGCTGGAGGTCAGAGTCGAAAACTATGGCACAGGAAAAGCACAGCAGGTAGGGTAGCATCCGAGGAGCAGGAAAGTCAACATTTCAGGCACAAGCCCTACATCCGAAATCATCAGAGCCCTTGGGATCCAGGATATCTTGGAATTTGGATCCAAAACTGACTTAGTGTTCAGAGGCAGAAGATGATAGTTGAAGGTTGTTTTTGTGCCTCTATCCTGTGGTGTACCACAGGGTTCAGTGCTGAGTCCCTTGCTGAAAGTAATGTACAATAACAGCTTAGATTCAAATGTAGGAGGATTTATCAATAAATTCACAGATGACACAAAATGTGGTGGGTGGTAGTGAGGAAGAAAACTTTATACTACAGGACAATATGGAAAGGCTGACCAGATGGGCAGAACAGTAGCAGATGGAATTTAATTCTGAAAACTATTGGGGTAACTGACAAGGCAAAGGAGTATATGATGAATGGGATAGCCTGAGGTAGTACTGAGGGTAAGTGGGACTGTAATCACATGTACATATATCCTTAAAGGCATCAGGAATGGTGGATAGGGAGGTTAAGAAATAATTTAGAATATTTCCCTTTATTAGATGAGGTATTGAATACTAGAGATGGGTGGTTATGTTGGAGCCCTATTGGACATTAGTTAGGCCACAGCAGGAGTACTGTGCACAGATCTGGTCATTGCATTATGGGAAGAATGTTATTGCACTGAAGAGGGTGCAAAGGAGATTCACCAGGATATTGTCTTGTCTGGAGTGTTCCAGCTACAAACAGAAATGACACAGTCTAGGGTTGTTTTCCCAGAGCAGAGAAAACTGAGTGGGGATCTGACTGAGGTCTACAAACTTATGAGGGGTATAAATAGGATTGAGAGGAGTAAACATTTCCCATAAGCTTCTGAAACATGATAATGTGGTCAGTCTATGAGCCTAGCAAGTTTGTCCATTTAAAAAAAAACATGAAATTATGGAAGAGAATACTATTTTCTTTCAGATTTGTCTTCGTGCCATTTTGCCTATAATGTAATCCTTGCAAAGCATACAATTTTCCTTTTTCACTTCTGTTCTGTTTCCCAGATCTTTCATACTACGTTCCACACATCTGTGCAAAAAATCTGTTAATCTTAATATTGTAGTGTGGGGAAAAGGCTAGGATCCTACCAGACACCCGGGAAACTGAGAAAATGTAAGGATGTGCAGAGCTTAAGAGCACAGATTCGAGAAATAAGCTGGAAGGCACTTCGAAACAACAGGCCAAAAGATCCAATGTTGCCTCCATCAAGAAAAATAAAAAGTAGGTAAACACCTCAGAGAATGACAGAAATAATTTGTTTCCTCCAAGTAACTGAATGATTGCAATAATGGGATGGGTAGGTACAGATCTATCAATGTGGAAACTGGAATCATGTAAAAAGAATTGGATTTTCCCTGGAGCCCTCTGGGCCTGGACCTTGCCTTGAGCACTTGGATCTGATGACTTTATTAACCTCCACAATCTGTCCAGCTTTTCACACTCAGGTCAGACTGGAAGCTTATGCATAACTACTCCTTTAATAGTGAATGGACAGCCAAAGTGCTTAGACTGAGGCCCATTGACAAGTGTCTTATCTGTTAAGATTCCCAGTTAGCACTGAGAACAGGTGAGTAGCAGCACACGGAAGATCGTACACAATCTTCAAGGCTATACAGAAAGTCCTCAGTTTGTGTTGATCACTGTTGGCTCGAATTAGTTGGCTATCCAGCCTTCTCCCCACCATGCTGATTAGCTCCTGTTACAGGATGTTAGCCAGGCTGCTGCACAGAAAGAGAGAGAGAGAGAGACAGGGTACCAGTAAGCGACATACTGCTGAAAATGAGATGCTAGCCAAGAGGTCGCTTTCAGGGTCTGGGAATGCTCAAGCATAAAACTGCTGACAAACCCAAGGAAAAGCAGCCTGTGAACTGAGAATGACTTGAGGCCAGGTACTAGCCTGAGCTGATCAGGGAACAGTTGGTACCAACTAAACGCCACAAAAAAGTAAGAAAGATGAGGTAATGCAGAAGCCTTACTTGGAAGAGGAGAAATGAGGTAATGCTACCTAAGTCTCTGGTCCAGAGCCAATGAGGTAAAGATATGCAATAAGCAGATGAGCCAATGGGAAAAAGACACTACCACTCGAGAGAGATAAGAAAAAGGATAAAAGAAAACCCTTGGGGCAGCAAAACTCTGGAGACCAACCATTGTAGATGCAGACCCTACATCAAGGATGTGGTGACATCAAGAAAGAGAGAGACAGGTACTTTAACATCAGCATCAGCTCTTGTCAATAGCAGTGAGCAGTTATCTTGATCGGGTAAGAGCTTTTATATTCTGTGACCACTCAGGGAATGTCAGAAGACTGTAGTGGGTGTATAAATGAGTTCTAGTTCAGTTTGTGGGAAAATACATAAGCTTTAGTTTATAATAAAACATATAACAATTATGTGCATTGTTTAATATACTAATAAAGTAACTTGTGATGTTACAATAATTGACTCTTCTAGTCTCAGTACATGCCAGCAGCTGTAGCCGGTGATTGTCGGACTCAAACAGGCATCAACAAGAGTCCTTTTGCTCTCCTGGAATGGCATCTTAGTCAGTGGATGTTTTCTTGACAAGGCCAATTCAATATCAAAAGTGTGATCTGAGAGGGTAAACCTTTAATGTGCACATGACACTCTCCCAAAATAAATATTCCCTTTCACTTTTAACCTTTTAAAAAGTTATATTCTCAAATGAACTTTAACAATAGGTGCCATGTTGGCCCAGATAATGCATTGAAGGTATGAGGTGCTCTGCGTGGGGCTGTCTGTGCCCCAATGTTCAGACTGATTCTATTTCTAAAAAGGGATTTACAGAAGCTTACATGGATTCATGCAATTTTTGAGCAAAATAAAATATAATTTTGCAAGTACAAATTCACCTAGCAAATCTTATATGTGGGTGTGTATGTTCAGGGGGTGGGTAGTATGAGTATCTGTGAGAGAATGTGTGTATGCGTAGTTCTGGGATTTACATATGAAAGAACTGAACCCAACATGGTCATTCTAAAAGATGAGAGATTTAACAAACACTCCAGGTCTTTTTCAATATATAATTTCAGTTACATCACACTGTAAACTTCTGAGATGCTGCCTAACCTGCTGTGCTTTAACCAGCAACACATTTTCAGCTGTGATCTCCAGCATCTGCAGACCTCATTTTTTACTGTAAATTACTTGTCTTACAATCTTATTCTCCATAACCACCGGATGAAGGAGCAGTACTCCGAAAGCTAGTGCTCCCAAATAAATCTGTTGGACTATAACGACCTGGATGAGGGTGTAGAAGGGTGGGTTAGTAAATTTGCAGACGACACTAAGGTCGGTGGAATTGTGGATAGTGACGAAGGATGTTGTAGGTTACAGAGAGACATAGATAAGCTGCAGAGCTGGGCTGAGAGGTGGCAAATGGAGTTTAATGCAGACAAGTGTGCGGTGATTCATGTTGGTCAGAATAACTGGAATGCAAAGTGCTGGGCTCGTGGTAAGATTCTTGGTAGCGTAGATGATCGGAGAGATCTCGGTGTCCAGGCGCACAGATCCTTGAAAGTTGCCACCCAGGTTGACAGGGTTGTTAAAAAGGCATCCAGTGTTTTAGCTTTTATTAATAGAGGGATTGAGTCCCAGAACCATGAGGTTATGCCACAGCTGTACAAAACTCTAGTGCGGCTGCACTTGGAGTATTGTGTACAGTTCTGGTCACCGCACTATAAGAAGGATGTGGAAGCTTTGGAAAGGGTGCAGAGGAGATTTACTAGGATGTTGCCTGTTATGGAGGGAAGGTCTTACGAGGAAAGGCTGAGGGACTTTAGGCTGTTTTCATTAGAGAGAAGAAGGTTGAGAGGTGACTTAATAGAGACATATAAGATAATCAGAGGGTTAGATCGGGTGGACAGGGAGAGTCTTTTTCCAAGTATGGTGAAGGTGAGCATGAGGGGGCAAAGCTTTAAATTATGGGGTGACAGATATTGGACAGATGTCAGAGGTAGTTTCTGTACTCAGAGAGTAGTAAGGGTATGGAATGGTTTGTCTGCAACGGTAGTAGATTCACCAACTTTAAGTACATTTAAATCATCATTGGACAAGCATATGGACATACATGGAATAGTGTAGGTTAGTTGGGCTTCAGATTGGTATGACAGGTCAGCGCACAATCGAGGGCCGAAGGGCCTGTACTGCGCTGTAATGTTCTATGTTCTATGTTCTATAACTTGGTGTTGTGTAATTTTAAACTTTGTTTTATGTGCACAGTGTCAGGTTGGGTGGTAAAGCAGTGAATTAGCCACCTATCACATTTACGTCCCTATCTGCTGAAACCAGGTCTGGTGGGGGACTGCAAATTTCAGTCTTGCTATTTTTGGAATTTTACTGTAACCTTTTACAAAGACTCATCCTAACTTCTGTTAGGTTCATCTTGTAATATCGAACAATTGCACTTTCAAATGAGTGAGTAACACGAGGAATTTTCCTGTAATTCTCCATTTATATTATTATCTATTTATATTATTATCTATTCAGTTAATATTTGCTTAAAATGCTGTGAGCTTGGGCAGAATGTTTAGATTTAATTCAGATGGTTTAAATATATTTTTTCACTTCAGGTTCATTGCCCAGTCCTTTGAGTATAGAGTTGGGACTTTATGTTGAGGGTGTACAGGACATTGGTGGGGCCTCTTCTGGATTGCTGTGTCAGTTCTGGTCTCCCAGTTATAGGAAGGATATTATTAAACTGGAGAGGGTTTAGGAGAGATTTATCAGGATGTTGCTGGGTATGAAAGGTTTGAGTTATAAAGAAAGACTGGATAGGCTGGAACTTTTTTCACTGGAGCAGAGGAGGTTGAGAGGTGACCTGATAGAAGTTTATACAGTAATGACAGGTATGCATTGAGTTGATGGTAGTTGTCTTTTCCCTAAGATGGAGAATATCAAGACTAGAGGGCATATTTTTAAGGTAAGAGGAAAAAGATTTTAAAAAGGCATAAGAGGCAATTTCTTTACAGAGAGGGTAGTTTGTGTATGGAATGAACTTCCTGAGGAAGGGACGGCCACTGGTACAAATACAATGTTTAAAAGACATTCGGATGGATACATGAATAGAAAAGGTTTGGAGGGATATGGGCCAGGAGCAGGCAGGTGGGACTAACTTAGTTTGGGATTATGATCGGCATGGACTGGTAGAATCAAACAGCCTGTTTCCGTGCTGTATGATCCTAAGATTCTATTACTCTATGAGTTATCATAGAGTTATACAGTGCAGACTGAAGCCATTCAGCTTATTTGTGCTGGATCCCTGAAAG
The DNA here is from genome assembly GCF_020745735.1 of Hemiscyllium ocellatum. Classification (NCBI taxonomy): domain Eukaryota; kingdom Metazoa; phylum Chordata; class Chondrichthyes; order Orectolobiformes; family Hemiscylliidae; genus Hemiscyllium; species Hemiscyllium ocellatum. Next base: position 24,371,028 of record NC_083431.1, read on the forward strand.
AACCATCCAATTAGTTCTACTTTCCTGCCTTCTCCCCATAGCCCTGCAAAACTCTTTCCTTCATATTTATTCAATTACCCATTGTGAGCTCTTTTTGAATCTATGTCCACCATCAGTACAGACAATGCCTCAATCATGACAGACCGCTGCATGAAAACAATTCTTCTCAAGTTGCATCTTCGTTCGGTTTTCTAAATCTATTCCCTCTTGATTACTGACCCTTCAGATATTGGATAACAATTCTTCCTTACTTTATTTAATTAGCATTTATAATTTTGAACATCTTTCTTAAATCTCCTTCACAGCTCAAACAGCCCCAATTACTCCCACTGACATCCTGAGTCCATGGTACGATTTTAATACATCTAATAAACAAGGCAAGATATTTCAAAGCCATAAACTTGACAGGACACCTGTTCGATCTGGCATCATTGACAGAAAAGTTTGCATCATTGTCTGCCTCCTGGCAAAAATGGCAGTCATCTTTGTATTTATTTGTGGCCAGCTGATCCTGCCATTATTACTGGCAGATCCTTCAAGTGAGACAAAGAAGTTGAAGGCAGAGATGAATTTGATGACTACTGGTAAAGTGCGGCCATTTACCGCCTGGCCTTCTTTCAGCAGGGTATCAATATTTGCCACTTCCTGTCATGATCTCCCAAGGTACTCCTGAGGTACTGGCATGCCCAAGAAGCCGATTCTTTGACTTAGTTGTGTTGCTAGTAGACCCTCCTGCAAGTGGCACTGCTCTGCTCAACTCTTTTCATTTGAGGAGCAGCAGGCCTATGATGACAGGGGACTCATGCTGACACTCATGTCGATGGTCTTCTTGCTGGTGCTGATGGTGAGGCTGGTCAATTTGGTCCTCGGCTGAGGTCCAAGCTAAAACATTGTAAGTAATATGTATTCTGATGAGATACATCCCAGCTGCAAAGTGAAGACCAGCCTCACAATTCTGTGTGATGACATTAAACTATAAAATATTGAAAATAGCCTTTTAGAACAAGTACGTTCATGCATTTAGACAAAGACAAAGATCGAGAAGTGTCAGTATCTATAAGAATTTTTGGCCCTTCATTTCTTCAGCCCTGTTAACTGTTACTCTGTTCTTATTTTACTTTCATTTATAATTGTTGGGGAGTCTGGGAAATGTGGACACCTGAATAAAATTCTATCTCATTTTAAAATTGCTCTTAATGAACCACTATGAAATTGAAATTAACAACTCACCTCTCTTATATATTCTGCTGCAGGGGTTAAATATGAGAATTGACAGGTTGGAGCCTAGTTGCTGAGTGTCTCAATTTCAGTACATTTAACCCTTCCACCTGCCCCCAAGCTCACTCACCCTTGGAAGAAAATCTGTTCCCTATCTCATTGTCCACACTGCTGAGATAAAAGAGCAGAAGTTTGTTCAATATATGCCTTTATCCTAAACTCATCCAAGGGAGGCACAGAAGACATGTGCCATTGCCATCTCTCATCTTGTCTCTGAACTGAATAAAGTACATACTGTAATTGTCCAAATTAAGTATTACTGTTATGTTGAATTGAACCCAGCAAAGGCTCAGCTACTTTTACTATGAACTGAGTTGTGATATATCAAGCTGAATAGGACAAGCATTGTTATTCAAATTTTAAACCAAATTATTAAACAGTTTGCAGTAATTACATTCACAATTGTGTCTTCATTGTCTAGGCATAAGTAGCAAAATGAAATACCTTTTTTCTGGATTAGAATGTGACTGTTCAGCCTTTAATCCTTTGGCCTGCTCTAATGAGTACGTTGCACTTCAACTAACCTTTCTGCTGATGATTGCATTAAGGTCTTTCAAAAGCAAGTTGCTTATTTACAACTAAAAACCCAAATTATCTAAGGTAATAAAATTCTGGACACAGACATAAGTCATAAGACACTTTTCTGAAACCAGCAGTAGCTGAATTCCAGCTGATTACATAATAACATTCGCCATTCTGCTGAGACTTCCACAAAATCAAAATGCCCTTTAATACCATTTTAAAAAGTGTGGCGAACTACTGTGCAAATAGGCTTCTGTCTAACTCTTCAATAAACTGGGGAAAAATGAATGAATGAATGTTATTACCACAGATATTGCCTGATTTGCATTAATGGCTTGTCAGTTTGAACAACACTCTCAAATGCGTCATATGCGCTTATCTGATTAAGAGACCATTTTTAAAAATATGTTGATGGGAGACATTACTGTGCTTTCAATTACAATTAGTGCAATAGATCTTTCTAATTTAATTTGTATGCCAGCAAAGGTCAGGTACAATCTAGAGCAGGAACACCTCACCTTTAACAAAATTGTGTTTTTCTCAGAAAGTAATGGCTCAGATTTTGCTCTTGCAGGGCATCTAATAACACTTGCTGTTACTCAGTCTTGCCCTAGAACCTTTAGGTTTTTAATTTATTTTCAATGGTATATTGATAATGGATGAGCTAATGTAGCAGCAATGGAAAAAGGGCACCGAAGATGTATGTGGGGAGCATCTACATAAGCGATGAGACAGAAGGATGGTTTAATTAACAAGAAGGAAGACTAAAAAGCAATTGTCAATTAGCATGGGTGAATGGCCACATCCAGTCATCTATCATGGTGGACAGTTAAACAACTAATAGCAGGTGGAACCCACATGGACATTTTCTCCCTTAATAATGGGGGAGTCCAGGATTTGTGTGTAAATAAAAGACTGGAGGGTTGTAATTATCTTTAGCTACAACTGCTAGGTGGATGACCCACCACAGCTTCTTCTTAACATTTCCAACCTCAAATAATCCAGTTTTCAGTCAGTTCAATCTATTCCACATGATATCAAGAAACAGCTGAGCACTCAGAATACAACAAAGATTATGGACCCCAACAAATTCTCAGCTATAATAATGTTATAGATGGTAGCAAAGTTTGGTTCCCATTCGAATGGCCTCAACCAGGACCTTGGGTTCATGTCACACTACAGGTGACCCCACTGCATGATATACACACACTTACACACACACACACACGCGTGCGCGCACACACACACACACACACACACACACACAAGCTGTCTGTCTCATATGCACACGCATACACCTCCTGCACTCTCTCACACATACCCTAAGACACACATACACACACATGCTATCATGTGCACTTGCACCCATGTGCACACACTCAAACGCATATTCAATCTGTCCGACATGCACACACATATAAGCTTATGGGGTGAATTTGTTTTTGCAGAATTACATTTTATTTTGCTCAAAAACTGCATGAATCCATCTAAAACTCTGTAAAACTGTACAGAGGGTTTGTTTGACAGACATAGCATTGGGACACAGACAGACATCACACCTACTATTTAAAGAGCTAAGCTATCCTGAGAATTTAATTTAAAAGAAATTCTGGGATTTACACATCAAATAACAGAAACTAACATTTTCAAGGTTTGTGCGAAGATTTGTAGCTCGGGTGCTCATTGTTGTGGTTCTGTTTGCCGAGCTGGAAGTTTTTGTTGCAAACGTTTCGTCCCCTGGCTAGGCGACATCATCAGTGTTCTGGAGCCTCCTGCGAAGCGCTTCTTTGATGTTTCTTCCGGTATTTATAGTGGTCTGTCCTTGCCGCTTCTGGGTGTCACAACGGCACACAAACCAACAGCCACGCTCAGACAACAACTTACTAGAACAAAGGACCCGATACCCAACACGAGCAAAACTAATGTAGTTTACAAAATACCATGCAAGGACTGCACAAAACACTATATAGGACAAACAGGAAGACAGCTAACAATCCGCATACACGAACATCAACTAGCCACGAAACAACACGACCAGCTATCCCTAGTAGCCACACACTCAGACATCAAGCAACATGAATTCGACTGGGAAAACACTGCTATCATAGGGCAAGCCAGACAGAGAACAGCCAGGGAATTCCTAGAGGCATGGCATTCATCCACAAACTCCATCAACAAACACATCGACCTGGACCCAATATACCAATCACTACAGCGGACAGCTGAAACTGACACCCGGAAGCGGCAAGGACAGACCACTATAAATACCGGAAGAAACATCAAAGAAGCGCTTCGCGGGAGGCTCCAGAGTACTGATGATGTCGCCTTGCCAGGGGATGAAACGTTTGCAACAAGAACTTCCAGCTCGGCGAACAGAACCACAACAACAGAAACTAACATATCCCATTATAAAAGATGAAAGTTTTAATCTAAGATGGTGTACTGTATCACATCATCATGACATTGGACTCTTTTGGCTGTAAATTCTGTGACCGTGATCTTAACCTCCACAACCACCTGATGAAGGAGCGGTGCTCCGAAAGTGAGTGCTTCCAAATAAACCCATTGGACTACAATCTGGTGTTGTGTTATTTTTAGCTTTGTCAATCTCAGTCCAACACCAGCACCTCCATGTCACAGCTATAACAATGAAGACATCTGCTTCAGAATGAGCTACTTACCTGGTCTTGTTCCAAGATGGCAACTACACATGTGCCTACCTGACAATATGGAAAATTGCTTTCAAAAAGCTGGATAAATCCAATCCAGCCAATCAGTGCCCAAATGGATTACTCTAAAATGGTAGCTGTCTGTCATTGATAGCATCTAACTGTTTTGCTAAAATAATTTGCTAACTGTTGCAGTCTGGATTCTGTTACTGCCACTTGGCTCTGGACATCGTTACAGCCTTGGTCCAAACATTAACAAAAGATCTGAATTCCAGAGACAAAGCAAGAGTTACTCACTTTGTGCCCTTGAAAATGAGTCAGAATTTGACAGACTGTGGAAGGACAGAATCCCAGCAAAATTGAAAAGAATCAAGGGAAAACTCCCCCTGGCCGAAGTCATGCCTTGCACAAAGGCAGCTGTTGTGGTAGATGGGAGTCTAATCATTTCAGCCCCAAAATATTGCCTTGGAGATTTTTCAGGACAGTGTGCTTCTCTTCAGCTGCTTCATCAATGATTAGTCTCATCATATGGCTCAAACAGGGATATTATCTGATGATTTCATTGTATTTAGTTCCATTTGCAACTCCATAGACTGTGCCCTCTGGGTAAAGTTCAGATTGGGGCTCACAAGTGGCAAGTAGCATTTGTGTTACGCAGATATCAGACAAAGTCCATCTTTAATAAGAGAAAATCTTACAGCCTCCCATTAAAACTCAATGGCATTACCATTGTTGAATCTTTTTCCATTAACATGGGACTTATAACTGACTAGAAATTTACAGTTCCAACACCGCACAGCCCAGATGGCCTCCTTCTTCAAGGACCGCAGATTCCCCCAAGACGTGATCAACGATGCCCTCCACCATATCTCCTCCACTTCCCGCTCCTCCGCCCTTGAGCCCCGCTCCTCCAACCGCCAACAAGACAGAACCCCACTGGTTCTCACCTACCACCCCACCAACCTCCGTATACAACGTATCATCCGCCGTCATTTCTGCCACCTCCAAACAGACCCCACCACCAGGGATATATTTCCCTCCCCTCCCCTATCAGCGTTCCGCAAAGACCACTCCCTTCGTGACTCCCTCGTCAGGTCCACACCCCCCACCAACCCAACCTCCACTCCCGGCACCTTCCCCTGCAACCGCAGGAAATGTAAAACTTGCGCCCACACCTCCTCCCTCACTTCCCTCCAAGGCCCCAAGAGATCCTTCCATATCCGCCACAAGTTCACCTGTACCTCCACACACACCATCTATTGCATCCGCTGCACCCGATGTGGCCTCCTCTATATTGGAGAGACGGGCCACTTACTTGCGGAACGCTTCAGAGAACACCTCAGGGACGCCCGGACCAACCAACCCAACCACCCCGTGGCTCAACACTTTAACTCTCCCTCCCACTCCACCGAGGACATGCAGGTCCTTGGACTCCTCCACCGGCAGAACATAACAACACGACGGCTGGAGGAGGAGCACCTCATCTTCCGCCTGGGAACCCTCCAACCACAAGGAATGAACTCAGATTTCTCCAGTTTCCTCATTTCCCCTCCCCCCACCTTGTGTCAGTCGGTTCCCTCTACTCAGCACCGCCCTCCTAACCTGCAATCTTCTTCCTGACCTCTCCGTCCCCACCCCACTCCGGCCTATCACCCTCACCTTGACCTCCTTCCACCTATCACATCTCCATCGCCCCTCCCCCAAGTCCCTCCTCCCTACCTTTTATCTTAGCCTGCTTGGCACACTCTCCTCATTCCTGATGAAGGGCTTATGCCCGAAACATCGAATTTCCTATTCCTTGGATGCTGCCTAACCTGCTGTGCTTTAACCAGCAACACATTTTCAGCTAGAAATTTACAGAAACAGGTCAGAAGCTACTTTTTGTGATTGACTCTTGTCTTAACTCCCGGACGCTTTTCCAATCCTCATAGGCACAAGTCTGGTACCATCCAGGTGAAAGCACACGAGCATGACATTGTACATTCCACCTTAAACATTAAGCCCTCATTCACTGCACAATGTGGCCACACTCAATGCACTTCAGCAACTTGCTAATCCTTCTTTGACAGCAACTCCCAAAACCAATCCTTGCTCACAAGGGCCTGGTTGGTGGTGCATTGGAACATTATCACTTTTGAGCTCATCTCCAAGGAATACACCATCTTGAACCAGTGATGTATCAGCTTGGGATCAAGATTACTGGGTCCCTGCCTAACAGTTCTGCCAGAATACCGCCATTACATGGACTACAATAGTTCAAGAAAATGGCTCTCTCATGCAAGATTTGTCGTGCTTGCTAGCTTTGTATAAGTTAACAGTTCTGAAAGAGTTCCTGTACACACTACCATGATTCTACCCATTTGACTGATGTGACACACATCCTATGGATGGAGACAAGAAGCTCTTCTACTGTTTTCAGAGTGCCCAGTTGTACCAGTTCCCCAAGGTCCTAGTAATTTTATCTGACCAAACATGCTTATTGCTGTCATACAGGTTAGGTGAATTAGCCATTCTAAATTGCCCATAGTGTTCAGAGATGTGTAGATTAGATGCATTAGTCAGGATCAATATGGGAAAATATGGTAGGGGAATGGGTATACTTGGGTTACTCTTTGGAGGGTTGGTATGGACTTGTTGGGCCAAAGGGTCTGTTTCCACACTGTAGGGATTCTATGATTCAAAAAGCCTTCTTATTATCTAAGAACAGTGCTTGATGTGTAGACACTCTATGGTGGTGGATTCTTTACCAATAAAAACTAGATAGGACCAAGACAAAGCAAAGCCAAAGGATGATTGTTGGCAGCAATCTCCCTCAACAACTTTTACCTGGCACCATATACTTGTTGAGGTAGCAAATACCACAAGATACCATGAGTGGTCATCTAGGAACATACACAGCAAGAAAGTCCATGTTCTATGAATTAATAAGAAAATAGTCTTAGAGATGGATTCCTACTCTGAGGACAAGTTCTGTGTTCTGTATTATTCCTCTAACAACAAAGAATTGAAGACTTCAGATATAATTCTTCAGTGTGACATCCAGTGTTATGTTCTGAGGGGTAATACCATACTTCCACAGCACCAGGGTGAACTGAAGGGTAGCCTTGTATCTGCATCTTACCTCTTATTCAAAACCTTAACAACAAAGTGAATTTGGAATGTAGAAGTACAGGAACAAATATACAGCAACATCAATTTACCCAGCAGCAATGTATAATGACAGTAAATATCAGACAGTGTTGGCGTGTCATGGATGAAAAGAAATTCTGCCAGATTAGAGGAAGCAAGACACAAAAATTCTTGTCAAGATATGCTCTCAACTGTGTTTATTGGAAATATAATGCAGAAGAACAACTGCACAACAACTCAACATGGAACACACTCTGTCATGGGATTTGCAGTATTGCCTCGTTAGTTAAAAAATGGGTCTGGATTTCATGATTTAATTGAAAACCCGAAAGAAATAACTTAGTCCTTTGGGATTTCAACTACTTTAGAATGTAAATCTATTAAGTTTTATGCTTTCTGCTGCATGAAAGGCCAGAGCTTTATAGCAGAGCCCACAGTTAATGTTCAAAAGAACAATAATGGAAACAAGGTAAATGAAAAAGTGTCAAGTGACACCAATGTAAATTTTAAATGATTCAGTACTAAACCAATTCCCAATTCTCTTTAACAAAATAAAACTCCCCATCTCTTAGCTGCGATGTGTAATTTGATTTCAAATCCATATATATTTAATATGTTTAAAGATTTCTGGATCTTTTAGAACCTCTGCACCATTCTGTAATTGCTCCAACTCAATGCATAATGCATGGCCCATCATTTATATCACTGCTGGTACTCCTGAGAGTTAAGGAGATGTTCAGACAATTGTAGAAGTCACAACATGCTGACTTGGAAAGCATTACGTTTTATAAATTTTGTAAAGTCACTTCACAGACCAACATGAGGCCACTGGGGAACAATAAAATCTCTAAGTTGGAGCAGACTGTTTAAAATGAATGTTTCACTACATTTCATTTGGCAGAAAGACAATGGAAAATATTGCAAAGCAAAGACCTATTGGGTCACAACAGCACAACACTTCCATACATTGTTAATTTGGGAAAGAAAAACCCTTTCAACCTCACAGAGCCCCAATATATAAACCAAAAGTATAATAATTCTAGTATGAGGTCTGAGAATAAGAAATACACTTGGGAAGTCATATTTTTCTTCCTTTTAGTTCAGTTTCTTTAGTGTGTGCTGCAGACTCAGAATTGAATAGAACAAAGCTAGAGTTTGGAAAGGCAGGCATGCGGTGGGGAAGTGGTGTGGATGGTGAAAGGAGAGCAGGAGGAAATGTTTGTAATAAATGTCCAAAGGGAGTCTGTTGCTTTTCTGCCATTACTTTGGCAGAAGAACTGTGGAAAACTCCAAATTTAGATAATTTTCAAGGGTTTCTGTTATGCTTCTGGCAAAGTTACAACAGATGAATTTATTGTCATGTTGCTGTTACTGTTGCATTGAGACAATTGTTGGAATCTGAATCAATGAGGCCCAGGGTGTCATTCCTACCAACATTCCCCAAATTGAGGAAGAAAACCATTGGCTGAGCTTTCATTCCAAGAAACCTTGACATATTGTAGTAACCGTGCTATAAAGCTGGCTTAATTTCCATGTATACTTGAGTAGTAGTCAATCTCATATAAGAGTTGACCCCCTATTTTTATCCAAATAACCTGGAATTTTCCATAAATCTCATGTAAAAGTCTACCCTAGTTCTTCACAGATAACAGATCAACGTTTCATGAGTCGGTCTGCTGGCCGTCACGTCCCTCTCCAGCTTTCCATTCTGCCATTTGGTCTATTCCACTCCTGGTTTTTTTAGTCTGCTGGCTGTTGCGTTCCACTCTGGATTTTCAGAATTACCATAATTCATTTTGTTTTCTTTATTTGTTTAGAGATCAGTTGGGCTTCTGCTTATTGGTACGGTATGAATTTTGACGGGTGTGAATTTCAGCCCCTCTATTATCCATGTAATAGTCGACCACATAAATTCAACCTGAAAAACTAGTAAAAGAAATTTGACTATTACTCGAGTATACAGTATATGGTTATTATTTTCGAACTTATTAGTGTGCTGGTCAGATTTCAGGATGATCTCAGACACGTAGAAAGCATCTGTCGCACTTCCTAATTGTCTATTTATCCTAACTTGTCCCATATATAAAGTCTTTTCCGTGGAGTCGAGGAGTCCAGAACTAGAGGGCATAGGTTTAGGGGTGAGAGGGGAAAGATATAAAAGAGACCTAAGGGGCAACTTTTTCACACAGAGGGTATATGGAATGAGCTGCCAGAGGAGCTGGTACAATTGCAACATTTAAGAGGCATTTGGATGGGTATATAAATAGGAAGGGTTTGGAGGGATATCGGCCTGGTGCTGGCAGGTGGGACTAGATTGGGTTGGGATATCTGAGTCGGCATGGACAGGTTGGACCGAAGGGTCTGTTTCCATGCTGTACATTTCTATGACTCTATGACTCTATGTTCCACAATGTCAATAGAAGATGAATCAATGCTAAAGGAACATCTTTCCTTAAATTTGACTAGAAAATGCAACTGAGCCCATTGCACTGCAAGAAATAGATGTAGCCCTGTGGGATTTGAGAGGCAGCCATTTTCTTAGGGTGTATCACTCCTTTCCTGGTAGTTACTGCCAGGTGGAAGAAGCAGGGGAGTAGGTAAATCGTGGCCTTCACAAATCGTGCCTCTTTATGGTGGTCGGTTGGCATCTATTTGGTGTGTATGATAGGTCTTGGTTTGTGACATTAGAAATGGTGGATGCTCTCATTCATTGTTCTTTATTTTGTGGTTATTCAGCTTAGGAGCTATCGCTTTCCAAATAACGCTGTTCAAAGCCATATCTTACAGAATGGGGATGAGATTTGGAAAAAAAGGGCACAGGCTGAAAACGCTGTGGCATTGTAGGTTGGAGCACTAACGGTCTCTGCCAACTGGTGGCATGAATTAGAAATACTTCATAAATTAGGACTTAGCTTTTGAAGAAAAGATTTGCCTCGAGAAGTCTTTCCTTGATGCATCTTTCTTTTTAGCTTTGAGAGCCAATGCTGGTTTGCTAGTTGTTATTTTCCTTTAGAATAGCATCCTCAGTTTCAGTTATCTTTAAGAAGCTGTTGGAACATTATTTGCTATCTTCAATACCCCTCCAAATTAAGCTTTATTGCGTTATGCATCCTTGGATGCATGACACGATGCTGGCTCCAACAGATGGAAAGGTAAGCTTTCATAGGGGCTAGGGTTGGCTCGCCTGTCTCCACAAATGGAGGATACAAGGCACAGTCATGTTATATAACCCATGATGCATGCTGAGACAAAGATATCAGGGCAGTATCCTACAGAGCTGAAATCAAACAGTTAGAAAGGGAATAAAAGAGTTTGTGAGAGAGACAAAGTGTGAGTAACATTATGGAATTGATAGTCGATGAACAATTTGGGGAGAAAAACTGTAAGTGGAAAAAAGGCCTGATGTATTGGAGGTTTTCTTTAACTTTCTCAATAGGTGACCACTGCAATGTTGTTTATCACAGCTTGTGACTATTTTACACAGTTGCAGTCACAATACCATTGATGCCATCAGCACCATAAGGTAGAAAATTACATTTTTATTTGTGGGATTCTTTGATCTGCTTTAAATCTATTCCTCAGAAATATGTGAGTACAACTTACTTGCTGCAAAATGTAACTTAAATAAGAGCAGGCTGGACACATTTCATTTCTGATGCAGAGGGGGTTGTTTAGTCCTCGTTTGCAACGGAGTTATTTAATAGTATTTTGCACAGTTAGTTCCATACGGATTATCTAAACACAAAGTTGGTGTGTATGGCTGGTTTTGTACTGCAAAGGAAGTCAATTAACTAGGCTAACAATTTGCAGTCAGTTAACACATCAATTTCCAAATGTTGAGCAATGTCCCTGTTTGATTTTGCCAAAATATTCCAAATGTTAATAAGAAGAGTCTGAATCTGTTTCTCAATTTGTGAATAGTACAAGGAGCCATATTTGCTGTTCTCTCTCACTTTTGAATTTAAATTTAAATCAACCTGGCTCCATTTCCTGGCTTCTTTTGTTTTTGCTGCCAATTGGGATCTTTTGCTGTCCAAGTTTTGTCACTTAAATGATTTATCAACTAAAAAGGATTGCCTTACGGACTCACTGAATTGATAGCACTCAACTGCAGTTGATATCTTTCCCACAGCTTTTGTATAGCTGCAGCAGAGTAGGAGATAATCAAACCTCCTTTCCACTCTACTATCTCTGAGCAGTAATTGCATTCCAATCCTGAAGCTCACACAGATGGTCAAATTGGCTGAATGTGGGAAGTTTTAATGATGATTATCACACAGGGGCACACTAGAGTAGGAGAAGTAATGTACACCAGTCCTCTGCTGGAAGAGAAAAATCCATTCTAGAACCAGAAGAATGATATAACGCAAAAGGCAGTCATTTAGCCATCTTGTATGTGCTGGTGCAAAGACACCCAGATGCCCTTTCTCGTCCCATCTTCTTGCACAAGGCCATAGGTTTTGCAACTTGCAGCTCTTAAGGTGCAGATCCAGGTACTGTTTAGGGTTTACTTAGGCAGCAAATTCAGATATCCACCACTCTCTGCGTAAACAAAATTTTCCTCGTGTTCTCGCTAATCTTTTTGCCACTTAGCTTGAATCTATGGCCTCTGCTTTTTGTTAACTCTATCAAGTGAAGCAGGTTCCTCCTCACAATTTTATCTACCACAATCATGTCATCCCTCAGCCATCTCTGTTCCAAGAAAAACTACCTCAACCTCACCAATGTCTCCTCATAGCTACAATTCTCCAGCTCTGGCAACATCTTAGTAAATCTCTGTACTTTCTCCAGAGCAGTCATGTCCTTCCTGTAATGACCAGAACTGTACACAATACTCCAGTTGTGGGTTCACCAGTGTCTTATACAGTTTCATCATTATATACTGACGTTTATATTCTATACCTCTGCTAATGAAGGAGACCATTCCTTATGTCTTCTATACAACCTTATCTATTTGTACAGCTATCTTCAGGGACCTGTACACTTGCATACTAAGGTCTCTCACTTCAGCTACCCCTCTCAATATATCCCCATTTATTGTGCATCCCCTTTTACTATTTGATCTTCCTAAATGCATTACCTTACACTTATCAGGGTTGAACTCCATTTGCCACTTTCCTGTCCACTCCACCAATCCTCTACACTATACACTGCATGGCCAATTTTTGGGCAGCCATTAACCATTAAGTTTTGGTTTCCTGATACTAAGCTATCTTTGGATCCAATTTGACATATTATTCTGTATCCCATGGACTTACAGACTGCTTAAAGTCAGTTCCTCAAATAATTCATTCAAATTTGAAAGGCACGACCTTTCATTAACAAAACCATGCTGATTATCTCTGACCAGACCTAAGTGACAATTTATTTAACGTCTCAGGATTGGTTTTAACATTTTTCCCACCACTGAAGCAAGACTAACTCGCCTATAATTGCTAAACATTTCCTTTGTATCCTTATTAAACAACAGAACCACATTTGCATACCATAAGTCCTTCAGCATCTCACAGGTATCGAGTGAAGATTGAAAACAAATCCTCAGAGTATCCATTATTTCTTCTCTCACCTCTTTCAACATCCCAGGGAACAATCCATTATCTATTTTCAAGGATTCAAACTCCTTTAATACTTCCTCTCTTTTTTTATTTTGTCCAATATTTCACACTTCTCTTCTTCATACTGGTAGATCCACATCACCCTTTTCCTTTAAGAATGTAGAGCCAAAATTTTAATTTAGTCATTATTCCATATTCTTTGCCATTTCACACAAGTTCCCTTCAGCTATGATAGGTCCCATTTTTTCCTTAACTGTCCTTTTGCCCTTTATATGCTGATAAAACATTGTTGGGTATTCATTTATCTTGCTTGCTAATATTCTTTCATGCCTTTGCTTGGATTTTCTTAATTTGTTTTACTTGATCCCTGTGCTTTCTGTTTAATCTTCCCCTGTATTTTTCTAAACAGTCATGAGATTTGACAGTCGCATTTGTATTTTTGGGGGGACATGGATCTCACATTTTAGTACCTCTCACAAGTTTGGTTTATCTCTGTCATTTTCTAAAATAAGATTAAATCTAACAGAATTATAGTCACTATCCCTGATATGGTCACCACCGTCACATTACCCACTTGCCTACCTTTATTTCTCCAAACTAAACCCAGATTTGAATCTCCTCTCATTGATTTGTTACGTGTTGTTTAAAAAAAACAAATTCCTTAACACAATACATTGATGGTGACTATTTCATCATCAATACTCCTTATATTATTTGGAACCGAATTGATATTGGGATTGTTAAAGTTTCTTATTATCATTGCCCTCTTACTCTTATGGACAGAAATTTTTCTACATAAATGTTTTTCTACCTCTCTATCTGGAGTTCTGTAGTGTGCTCCAAGAAGTGTAACTGCGCCTTTATTATTCCTAAACTCAACCTATAAGACCTCTTTCATTAATGTTTAGTATATCATTCCTTATCACAACTATAATTGTAACCAATACTGCTACCAACCCCCCTTCCTTTTTTGTCAATCACTGTATCTTGCCTGAACACTCTATATCTAGAGATATTGAGCGGCCAATTTTGCCCCTCCTTTAATCAGGTTTCCATTAGAGCAAAAGCTCTATCTGTGCCTTTAGTTCATCTGCATTACCTGTAATACTCCTTACACTGAATCATAAACAGCACAACCCTGTCAATTTCCATTGCTGGACACCTTTTAATCCTTTCTTTTGGTTTTCCGAGTCACTGATGCTATGACACGGGATAATTTAAACCAGACACACAGAAAAGCTCACCTCGTGCCATAATTTGTTAAATTTTGAGTGTCAATGAACTATCCCAAATATCACAATTTAAAGAAAAAAATTAACAATTTTAATCCTTAAGTCCAAAAGAGAACATTAGACAATAACTATTTATAACTCCTTTCTCTTAAACCTATTTCTACCTCCCATTTTACAATACTTGTCCAATAAATTCCTTTTTAAATCAATTTCAATGCCAGTTGTCATCTTCAGATGTCAAACTTTCTCTGTAGATTTCTCCAGGTGAGCTTTGGTGTTCTGCTGCACAAATTTCTTATGTACAGGTATTTTTCAGAGAGCTATTCTGCTGGCTGCTATGTTGGTGTTTGGCAGCTCTTCATTGTTCTCCCTCTAACTGTTCAAAATGTATGAGTTATACCCCAAAACAAATGATCATTTCATTGGTTTGATGTCATCCAAACAGTAAAATTCAAATTCGATTGACTTTTGGTATCTGGGGCATAATTTAAATTGATTGCCTCAATTTGAATTTATTTTTGTACCATGGCAAAGCAGCTCCAGGTATTTGGCTCAACCAAATGTTGCATTTTAAAATTATTCAGCACACTCTGTGTCTTTATAGGTCCTATGCCAGCCTCCACACTCTCTTAAAGGTACAGTACATACCTACACCTTCATAACACTGACTACATCATGAACTAATATTCTACCTCTTGTTTCCTGCTTTGACTCTGATTCCCCCTAAGTATACATTTTGGTTCCCATCCACCTGCCAACCTAGTTTAAAGTCTCACCAACGGAACTAGCAAAAGCCTCCATGAGGATAATTATTCCAGGCTTGGGCAGGTCCTATCTTCCCTAGAAATGGTCCTAGAGTCTCAAGAATCTAAACTTCTCCCTGGTACACCATTTCTCAGCCACGCATTCAATTTATTTATCCCCTTATTCCTACTTTTGCTACAATGTGACACCGAGAATAATCCTGAGATTACAACAATACTACAGTCACTCTGTGACACCGCTGACCCTGGCACAGGATGCAACATACCATCCTGGATTCATGTCTGCAACCACAGAAGCAACTTATTACTAAATCCCTTATCACTATTGCCCAGTCACTCATTCCCCTCGCCTTCTGTGCAGCAGAGCCATCCAGTCATGCCAGAAACTTGGTTGATGCTTCTTTCTCCTGAGAAACCACCCCCATCAACTGTATGCAAAGTGGTCCACTTGTTTGAGAAGAGAATGACCACAGACCACTCCTGCACTTCCTTCCTGAACTTTTTACTTTGTCTGATGGTTGCCTATTCCTTTTCTGTCTGTGTAATCTTCAGGTGCAGTATGACCGCCTTACTAAACATGCTGTCCATGATGTTCACAGCATTGCAGAAACTTCACAGTAAGTCCACAAGCAGCTCCAGCTCTGAGAAACAGCTCGTCAGGAGCTGTAACTGACTGCACATATAGCAGTCAGGAACACTCTTGTTTCTCACATTATGCAAGAAGAGCTCATCATGGGTCATCGTCATCACTTCTCTCTTGAGTGTGTTAGTTACTCTCTTTAAGTGAATTTAATTAAGTTAGGGACCTTCCTACATTTCAAACACTTCTTTTATAATCATAAGTCCCTAACTTTATTTAAGCTGATATATTATGCCTTAAAAACAGTCAGAAAATATCCTGCAGGCATCATTTACCAATTGACTGTTACCATTGAAACTTTCTGAACTTTTGGACAAAGACTAGACATTGCATTCAGTCTTTCGGCTTCACCTAACTCCCTGTCCTTCCCCAACACTCCACCTTCACCCAACTCCCCACCTTCACCCACCTCCCCGTTTTCACCCAACTCCTTGTCTTCACCCAACTCCCAGTCCTTGCCCAACTCCCTATACTTAGCTAACTCCCTGTCTTCACCCAACTCCCTGTCCTTACCCAACTCCCTGTCCTTACCCAACTCCTTCTCCTTGCCCAACTCCCTGTCCTTGCCCAACTCCCTGTCTTTAGCTTACTCACTGTCCTTACCTTACTCCCTGTTCTTCCCAACTCTCTGTATTCACCCAACTCCCCGTCCTTACCTGACACCCTGTCCCTACCCAACTCCCTATCCTTAGCCAACTCCCTATCTTCACCCAACTCCCTGTCCTTACCTAGCTCCCTGACTTTAGCTTACTCCCTGTCCTTACCTTACCCCCTGTCCTTACCTTACTCTCTGTCTTCATCCAACACCCTGTCCTTACCTGATACCCTGTCCCTACCTAACTCCCAGTCCATACCCAACTCCCAGTCCATACCCAACTCCCAGTCCTTACCTAACTCCCAGTCCTTACCCAATTCCCTGTCCTCACCCAACTCCCTGTCTTCACCCAACTCCCAGTCCATACCCAACTCCCAGTCCATACCCAACTCCCAGTCCTTACCCAACTCCCGGTCCTTACCCAACTCCCTGTCTTCACCCAACTCCCTGTCTTCACCCAACTCCCAGTCCATACCCAACTCCCAGTCCTTACCCAACTCCCAGTCCTTACCCAACTCCCAGTCCATACCCAACTCCCAGTCCTTGCCCAACTCCCTGTCTTCACCCAACTCCCTGTCTTCACCCAACTCCCAGTCCTTACCCAACTCCCAGTCCTTGCCCAACTCCCAGTCCTTGCCCAACTCCCTGTCCTTAGCCAATTCCCTGTCCTTGCCCAACTCCCTGTCCTTGCCCAACTCCCTGTCCTTAGCCAACTCCCTGTCCTTACCCAACTCCCTGTCCTTACCCAACTCCCTGTCTTCACCCAACTCCCTGTCCTTGCCCAACTCCCAGTCCTTACCTAACTCCCAGTCCTTACCCAATTCCCTGTCCTCACCCAACTCCCTGTCTTCACCCAACTCCCAGTCCATACCCAACTCCCAGTCCATACCCAACTCCCAGTCCTTACCCAACTCCCGGTCCTTACCCAACTCCCTGTCTTCACCCAACTCCCTGTCTTCACCCAACTCCCAGTCCATACCCAACTCCCAGTCCTTACCCAACTCCCAGTCCATACCCAACTCCCAGTCCTTGCCCAACTCCCTGTCTTCACCCAACTCCCTGTCTTCACCCAACTCCCAGTCCTTACCCAACTCCCAGTCCTTGCCCAACTCCCAGTCCTTGCCCAACTCCCTGTCCTTAGCCAATTCCCTGTCCTTGCCCAACTCCCTGTCCTTGCCCAACTCCCTGTCCTTAGCCAACTCCCTGTCCTTGCCCAACTCCCTGTCCTTACCCAACTCCCTGTCTTCACCCAACTCCCTGTCCTTGCCCAACTCCCAGTCCTTGCCCAACTCCCAGTTCTTGCCCAACTCCCTATCCATAGCCAACTCTCTGTCTTCACCCAACTCCCTGTCCTTACCCAACTCCCTGTCTTTAGCTTACTTCCTGTCCTTACCTAACACCCTGTCCTTACTTAACTCTCTGTCTTCACCCAACTCCCTGTCCTTACCTGACATCCTGTCCCTACCCAACTCCCTGTCCATTACCAACTCCCTGTCCTTGCCTACCTCCCTGTCCTCACCTGATTCCCCAGCTTCACCGAACTCCAAAGCACACCAGTTTAACCAAGCAGGACTGATGTTGCCTCCCCAAAAACAGTGCTTCTGAACTGGATCAAACCAGCTGTGCAGTAAACCAGCTTCAACTAAGAGTGACTCAGCTGATTCCTGTTCAGAAATATTATACCCATTCAAACAGAGCTGTGAAATGTTCTAAGAGGTAACTTTGCAAACATATAACAAGGGAGAGTGGCAGACTATTCCATGCCTTAAGCTGACTCCTATATTCATTAATATCATGGCTGATCTCAAACCCACATGCCTGTCAACTGTTGATAGCCTTCCACCTCTTTGCTCATCAGGAATCTATTCAACATCTGCCTTAAAATTATTCAAGTACTCTCCTTCCACAGTCTATTCAGGAGGGAGAGAAAATAAAAATCACTTCAGCTTTATTTTAAAGAGTGATGGCTATTTCTTGGTTCTCCTGTCAGAGCAAAGACCTCGACAGTTCTTATACATTTTGAATGACTATTCTGCCTAGCTTTCAGAAAAAAATGCAGCATTTACAAGCTAGCATCATTATATTTGTCCTCCTTTATCATGTTACTGTAATGCAATTTTAATCCGTTCTTAAAGGGCTTACTATTTTGATGGATTAATTAGTACAGTTAACTTGAGTCAAGATTATACAAATGATTTACAGATGGTCAATGTACAATTAGTAGGAGTGGAAAAGTGTAACTATCATCTTTCCAATCTTAAGTTGCAATATGCAAAGAGCATGAGCAGGTAATTTGGATAGTTCACAAAATTGGGCACAGGGATCACAATCTTTAATTAGCCTGTTCCTGTTCAAAATAACTTGGACAGCATGCAAGCTTTGCACTGACTGCAGCTATGAATTATTGTGGTTGGCAGTTTAGTGACGAATGTGGTGTTGCGCGACTATGTTCATAAAGAATCAAAGAATGGCTGCAGAACAGCAAGAAACCATTCTCTATGTTCTGGCTATCTGAAGGAACAATTCACCTCATGCTTTTTCCCCGTGTCACTGCAAATGTTGCCTTTTCAGATAATGCTCCAATTTTCCGAATGGAAGTCCCAATTTACGTTGCTCCCACCACACTCTCAGGCAGCACTTTCCAGATCCTTACCATTTGCTCTGTGAGAAAAGCTGTTCCTCCACTCACCATTTTTCTAACGCTAATTACCTTAAAGCTGTGCCCTATTATTCTTGGCAACAGTTTCTCCCTATTTTCTCCCTATTTCCTCTGAATGGATGCCTCATGATTTTGAATGCCTCTATCAAATCTCTCTCTCTCTCTCTCTCAATCCTTTCGCGGAAGTTACCACTTCTCCAATATATCCACAGGACTGAAATTTTTCAGCACCGGAATCATTCTTGAGAAACTTTTCCCACACCCTTTCTAAAATCTCCCCATCTTTTCTGAAGTATGACTCCCAAAACAGGTTGTATCATTCCAGGCGATGACAAACCTTTTAGGCCTGGCTGGAGCTTTCAGAAGGATGGATGGGGAAAGTTAATTAGCTGGAAGGCCAAAGAATCAATTTCCCCTGATTCTGGATGAAAGTTTTGCTATAGAGTTCTCAGCACCTTTCAGGAAGGTTGGCTACTTGTTTCGCACTCATTAGAACGGAATTGTGTGCACTGCCACAATCTTATTTGTCGAGGACAGGAACACATATTTTTGTAAACCCAACCATATATGAGATGTGTGCCTGGCTGGATAAGCACTTTCCTCTCAACTCCAGCATGTACAAGCATTTTCAGTTCCTTGATTCCTTCACACCCAAGGTGTTTATTTGTGCAAATGCTTCACAGTGTTCAGGGTGAAGCCTCTTCCTGCTGATTAGCTCATGAGACATCTTAAAGGTATGCACTTAGGCTTGTTGTTGTTGTTAAGTGTTACCTCGTGTTGGGGATTAGGGTAGACCACATCAACAAACCTGTCAAAGTGAGCCCACCACACTGGCTCGTGATAGCAACTTGACTACAGCAGGTAAATGGGGGTGAACTTTAAAGGGACTCAACTCAAAAAGCTATCCTTTGAGCTATGCAAGTTTTTGACCAGTTGCGCACATGCTCCTAGTTACGATGGAACGTCAGTGACCTGATGGTTGTGTGAACTGCTGAGTGTTGCAGCATTTTTATATTTCACATTTTATCCCAAGCTCAGTAGCTCTGCCATTTCTGGTCCTTTGTATTGATAGCCGTTTAAACAACTGACCAGAGAAGGAATATCCCCTCCTCAGTAATAGGGGAACTCAACAAACGATAAAGCCAAAAC
Source organism: Hemiscyllium ocellatum (assembly GCF_020745735.1). Lineage (NCBI taxonomy): Eukaryota > Metazoa > Chordata > Chondrichthyes > Orectolobiformes > Hemiscylliidae > Hemiscyllium > Hemiscyllium ocellatum. The sequence continues at coordinate 24,391,220 of NC_083431.1, forward strand.
ATCTGCCAAGTGGACGATCTGTCTGGGTTTCCTGCTAAGGACCCCACCATCATGTATGCCAGTTTTCAACTGATTAATTTCCATGACATCAAGAAATGACTAAAGGCATTGGATTCTGGTAAGGCAATGTGATCTGACAACTTTCCGACAAAATTACCAAAGAATTGTGCTCCAGAACTAGCTGCACCCCTATGCAAGTAGTTCCCGTATAGTTACAATGCTGGCATTGACCCATCAATATTCCCCAAACGTAAAATTCCAGTTTAACACTTAAACATAGTCTGAACTAACAGTGGTGGGAATAGCTCATAAAAATGGCCCATTGTAACCACAATTACTTTTTATATAATTGGGTTTGTTACAAACTGTTGGTGTATCATTGTAAACCAGGGTACTTTACAAAATGAGATCAAATGTTAAAGATAATTGAAATTCTGTTTCCCACAACCCTTCTGAGCAATAGCAAGATTTGGAGAATGTGGGAGTGTGCATGGAATGATTTAATCACATTTATTTTTGGTTCAATTGCCCAGGCTATAGAAATTATGAAGAGTAAATTGGCCAAAGCTTACTTCTGGACTAAGGGAATAAGCAACCAGGACTGGATGATTGGCAATTCACCTCCAGTAAAAGTTTTCTGCAAACCTCTGGCTTTTCTCAGTAACTGCATCATTAACAAAATCACATCTCCACCCAGAAATGTCAGCACCTAATTTTTTCGCTGAGCTTCAGAACTGACAACTTCATATAAGCAAACTAAAAAGAAAATTGATTTGAATAAGGTAGCACAGAACACCAGATGTCTCTGTCAGACATTTTGTTCTTAATTGTTTTTAAACTTACATTAACAAGATCATCATAGGGAACTTACCCTCATCATAGAATGTTTGGAAATAGAGAAGGAAATATCGCAAATCCTTTCACTAACAATGAAGATGCAAGTTGTTTATTTGTCCAAAGTTCCAGTTTGATTGATGCTGGGATTTCTCAGATCTCCCACCTTGTTTCAGAACTTTGTCTGGAGTCTGTCAGTATTAGTGGTTATTATGGAGGCTCTCCCATTATTATTGACATCATTTGCAGTGTTGCATTTATTGTTAAAATGAAATATAACGATGACTGATGGTGTGGGAACCAAGATTTGGGGTGAGTGAATGGAATAGAGCCACAAAATAATTCTAAATCACATTACAATGATGGATGGGAGGCAAAAGAAAAGGAAAACAAATAATTGAATGAATTAGTTAAGTAGTTAATTTAAAAACAAAATCCCATTAGGTTCCGCAGGACAGGTGATGTGTCATGGTTGCACATGTCATGTGGAGCTCCTGAATGCCAGTGTGATCTAGGTTAAACATTATCTGTAGTAAATGTTTCCAGTTCGAATATCTTCAAATCATAGTTTATGCTGAAATGTAGATGCTGCTGATATCGTGTGGTGAGATGTACTGATGATCTGCAGCTATTGTACTGTGAGACTTATGTTAATTCTTATAGTAAATATGAAATATAGGCAGTACTCAATGAAGTTTTAACTGTAGATCCTATTGTGTACATTACAATCACGGGCACTTGCATGCCTCGTCTCAAGCTAAGTAATACCGAGGTTCATACTTCATTCACTAGACACTGAATCTATAGACACACTGTACTTGGATTTCCAGAAGACATTTGACAAGGTGTCACATTGTGGTACTGCACAAAGTAGGGGCTTGTGGTACAGGAAGCTATATATTAACAGGTGGACTGGCTAGCAGAAAACGGAGACTATGCGTTTATGGGTCTTTTTCTGATTGACATGGTGTACTGAGTGTTGTCTTGCAGGGGTCTGTGCTGAGGCCTTAGCTTTCTACAAGTTATATCAATGGTTTAGATGAGATGAGTGAAGGCATGAGGGAAGGTTTTTGCAGATGACAGAAAAGAGGTTGAAGTGCTTGTTGTGAGGAGGCTATAGAGTAAATGTAATACAGGACAACAAAATAGAAATATGGGAAATGAAGGTCAGAGAATACTGGAGGAACAGAGAGAACAAAACTAGGAATACACCAATCATCAAGACTAGGTATTGTAGAGATAACAAAGTAAAAGCCAAAAGCTCTGTAGCAACAATGGCATAGAAGCTGAGCTATCTCAGCTCAGATGGATAGGTTGTATGAGCGGTAAAAAAATTGGCAGATGGAGCATAATGTGGGAAAATGGGAAGATGGTCACTTTGGCTGAAAGAATGGAAAAAAACAGCAGAGTATGATGTAAATTGTGAGTGACTGCAGAATTCAGAGATGCAGATGGATCATTTCCCTCCACTGTATTGCGGGCCTGCATCTCCTGGAAGGAGATAAAGGGAGGGAACTGAATGAGATGAAAGTGGCTGGCATAGCTGTTAGTGCTGGTGGACATGAGGTGTCCCAAATGAGTGAGTAGGCAAATAGCATTCAGGATCAGTATTCCAGATTGCTGGGAGACTTTGAACCCAGGTGGTGGCTTTGGACCAGCTGGCAGAGTCTAGTGTTGTTACCTTTGCTGCCAGTTCTGGGGGAAGAGGATGGCCCTCCTGCATACCACCCCATTCCACCAGGACTTCTAGGTCCCCTTCCCCCAAGGCTGGACACCAATTTCCCCTTATCTGCCATGTTTGGGGCAAATAAAATAAACTGTGCAGTATAGGTGTGGGATGCAAGCTCTTTACTGAGTGAAAAAAATGCCTTTTAAATATAACAGTGACACCGTGGACCCAGGGTGTTCTGGCAGTTGTGAGTTCTCTGGCTTATGATGAGTGGGAGAATAGGACAAAGGATGCAATAGGGACAGTTATATGTGAAATGAGGTGAGTTTGGCGGATTGTGTGAACAAAACTGGCTGGGTCTCATGGACATAAACCCTGCAGAAAACTCAGCAAAACATTCAGTTATCCAATTTCTGTACAATTTAGCTCATTGTCTGGGTTCTGTGCTTATTGATGTTGTTGAACATTACACGCACTTACTTGACTGACTCCATTACACAGACAGTGGGACTGAAGGTCAGGTGACTCCTATTAAACCAGAACATCATATGTCATGGTGCGTCTTAAAGATACAAACCAGTCTGGTTTGGAACCTAGGCCATGGAATAAACTGCTGTATTAACTTCACGTTATCTCCAGTTGGCAGTACTTTAATTTTCTCAAAGGTTTAGCCATACTTGCAGATATTTACAGAGAGACCTTGATTTAAATTAATAGTTTGCCAATGTCTCTACATTGTAATATGCCTAACGATGTGCAGTTGACATGGTCCCATGATATGTTCAGCTAATCCAGAATTATCAGTCCGAAGTTTCGACTTATCAAGGGCATCTTTCGGTTGTATTTCCTATCCCAACAGTGGGGTAGCTGACAACTTCGACACAACTGGGGTTTTGGGTTATCCGATTTTGAATCAGCAAGATTTCACTGCACTATTGAACCATAAAGAACATCTTTATCAACACATCAATGATGTGCTGTCTCAATTTGTTCTGAGGACAACTGCATTTTGTATAAACCTATTTGCATTGCTTGCAGTCTTGTTTAATTTGGGATGATACTGCACTGGGAAATACGTGATAGTGCACCCAGATTATACCCTATTATAGATAGTGGGGTTATAATATTTACATAAATCTGCTGATATTAAGAGATGAACACTGTGTTTGTTTCATCTTAAGTCCTGCAAGTAACTTTATAAAAGGACTTCATCTGATTGATTTGTCTATGTAACGGTTCATGAACTCACTCTGCATGTTTATTTTTGGATTTATTTAAATGTTTGCATTTATTGTCTATTTTTGTAAATAACTATTCATGTAGAAATTTGCTTAATAGCTCAGGTTGTTGCAAAAAGTGTCTCACATACATAATAACTGTCATTGGAAATAGCATGAAGCTACTGGACCTGCTACAGATTATTGAGTAACAATAAAAGAGTTCATTGCTCTCCCAGGACATACCATCCTAGATTACTTTGTGCTTCAGTTCAGCAAAGGACTCAGACATATGAATGAGATTGTTGCTTTGAGCTGAAGGGTGAGCTTGTATCGTAATAGCTTGCCCATCGATTTGGCCTTCCATAATATTCAAAAAGACCTTTGACATTTTGCAGTGTAATCATACCATTGATCTCAGTAAAGAATAAGATTTAGTTATTATTCTACATAAATATAGGCCCTGCTCTCTGAACAGACAGGAAGAAAGAAACTGTTTCATATCAGCAAAACAAAACCAGCAAATCACAAATCAATAGCCAGTTTGTCAGTGTGGACATGATTCTTTTCACTGAATTCTGTACAGAATGTTGGTTCAAGCTCTTCTTGGAAGCTCTCCTGTCTCACTGACACTTTTATTTGGTGTGAAAATAAGAATTTTGGTAATATTTTCCAAGTCAATGTGAAGTGCAAATTGGTGCAATGAAAAATCAGTTGCTGCAAGGTCATCTCACCCTTCCAATGGACACTAGTTTCACCCCAATGGTATTCCGACAATTAATATTCCATGAACTATGTACGTTTAGTATTAGTCATGGCCCAGTGAATAGGTCTGTGTACCTGCATCAGTGGTAAAATGTTTTATTTCATCATTGTAGCTGTTGGTCACTTAAAAATACAGCAATTACCTCACTCATGACTAAATTTATGATATCAGATAAGCTGTGAAATGGCACTGTAATGTCTCGATCAATCAAAGATGTCTTCACAGGAAGAACCAAACCAGGCTTATAAGAACAGAATTACTTTATGTGTGTCCATTATTACAGTAAAAATAGGCTCAGAATTCAGAACTAATATTGTTAATATCTCCCTTATCAAATCCAAACAGAGGTGGCTATGTTAATGTAGGCACAATGCTACTTTGCAGCACATCTGACTGAATCTATTGCAACATAAATTTGTTCATCGATGAGCTAATCACCGTTCTCCTGAGCGATCAACTGCTGCAATGATGACGAAAACATTTTACCACTGGTCCCAGTGCATAGACACAATTGCTATGCAATGACTAATACTGCTGCACAAAGTTCACAAAATAATTAATGCCTTAAAACTAATGATATATTATTGGATTTGATTATCAAAGGGTAGAAATGAATACTGCCACTATTACAATCATATCTAATATGCCAGATTCTCTCTGTGCTATTTTAACAAAGGTGTTCAAACATTTGACATTTACTAAACTCATATACAACAATTGTATAGAACTATTATGCTTTGTACCAGTGTCGTTGGGGCAGGAGATCTTTTGCATTTATTCCCATTAATTATACAGTATGATCAAAAGTCACAAAGCAACTTCAATTAATTAGAAGTTTCTGGAATTTGACTTAGAAATCCCTATAATTTTCTCTAATCTCTACCCGAAAGCAGAACATTCTACAGCATCTTAAATATTGTAAAACATCTGAGAAGCAAAGTAAATAACTAAACTGCTATTATTTCCCAGAGGTATAGCAATCACAGCTATAGAACAGTTCATTATAATATTTATGCCCTAATTAGATTGAGACTCCATGCAAGTTCTGTGAGTTTTTCTCTCCCACAGAGACTCAGCATCTCACTGCTGATCAATGCTTTATCAAGTTTCCCAGCTGAGAAGTTGAAAACATAAAATTGGAGTTGAATTAAAATCAGTCAATTCATAACAACCCCCCGCTCCCCTCCCAAACCCCTCAACCCCAATTTCACCCCTCTTCTCTATCTGGGAGTCTAATACTCTACAGTTTAAGCTGCTGGCTGTAGATTTGTCCTGAAATATTTTCCTGATTGCTACAGATGAAAAGCCATTTTCCCTTGCAGTTTTAATGAAAGAGCTGTCTGTATAAATTGATCCAGTCATCCTGGGAAACAATTGTTTAATGGTTTTATTTCATCTTTGAAAATGGGAATCAGGTACATAACTGTGTGATTAAGAAATTTGGTTAAAAATATATAACTAATAAAAATGAAGCATGAACAATTCTGGAACATTACCTCCAGTGCACATCACACTGCCTTTAGGAGTTCTGGTTTCCTCCCACAGCCCAAAGATGTGCAGGTTAGGGTGGATTGGCCATGCTAAATTGCCCGTAGTGTTCAGGGATGTGTATGCTAGGTGGGTTAGTCATGGGAGGTGATGGTTTGCAGGGTTAGGATGGGATGCTGTTTAGAGGGTCAGTGTGGATTTTTTGGGCTGAATTGCCTGTTTCCATTCTGTAGTGTTTCTATGATTCTATACTGTGCAATCATATGACCTTACATATAGGGGAAGTCCACTACCTGCACAATAGTTTGAATTGTGTTATGTCTGTGTGAAGAGGGGGAATTGACTCCCCTATGTTTTGTTTGCAGTTTAGCACACCACTATCAATTTTCACTTAAATATAGTTCACTAGAAATGACAGACCAAATTACCAAAGCTTTCTTGAATGGAAGGAAAGGGAAAGGAACAAGGGGTTGCCTTGTTAGTTAAGAACAAAATTAAATCTGTGGCACTGAATGACATAGGGTCGGATGATATGGAGTCTGTGTGGGTGGAATTGAGGAACCACAAAGGCAAAAAAACCATAATGGGAGTTATGTACAGGCCTCCTAACAGTGATCAGGACCAGGGGCGCAACATGTACCAGGAAATAGAGAAGGCATGTCAGAAAGGCAAGGTCATGGTGATCATGGGAGACTTCAATATGCAGGTGGACTGGGTAAATAATGTTGCCAGTGGATCCAAAGAAAGGGAATTCATGGAATGCTTACAGGATGGCTTTTTGGAACAGCTTGTCATGGAGCCCACAAGGGAGCAGGCTATTCTGGACCTAGTGCTTTGTAATGAGCCAGACTTTATAAAAGGTCTTAAAGTAAGGGAACCCTTAGGAAGCAGCGATCATAAAATGGTAGAGTTCAGTCTGCAGTTTGAAAGATGTAAATCGGATGTAATGGTGTTACAGTTAAATAGAGGTAATTATGAGGGCATGAGAGAGGAACTGACAAAAATAGACTGGAAGCAGAGCCTAGCGGGGAAGACAGTAGAGCAAAAATGGCAGGAGTTTGTGGGTATAATTGAGGACACTGTACAGAGGTTCATCCCCAAGAAAAGAAAGATTATCCGGGGAGGGATTAGACAGCCATGGCTGACAAATGAAGTCAGGAAATGTATTAAAGAAAAAGAGAGATCATATAAAGTGGCCAAGAGCAGTGGGAAATCAGAAGATTGGGAAGGCTACAAAAACAAACAGAGGATAACAAAGAGAGTAATAAGGAAGGAGAGGATCAAATATGAAGGTAGGCTAGCCACTAATATTAGAAATGATAGTAAAAGTTTCTTTCAATACATGAGAGAGGTGGCTGAGGAAATAGCGGAGGCATTGGTTGAGATCTTTCAAGAGTCACTGGAGTCAGGGAAAGTCCCGGATGATTGGAAAATCACTGTTGTAACCCCAATGTTCAAGAAAGGATCAAGACAAAAGATGGAAAATTATAGGCCAATTGGCCTAACCTCGGTTGTTGGTAAAATTCTAGAATCCATCATTAAGGATGAGGTTTCTAAATTCTTGGAAGAGCAGAGTCTGATTAGAACAAGTCAACATGGATTTAGTAAGGGGAGGTCGTGCCTGACAAATCTGTTGGAATTCTTTGAAGAGGTGACAAGTAGGTTAGACCAGGGAAACCCAGTGGATGTGGTCTATCTATACTTCCAAAAGGCCTTTGATAAGGTGCCACATGGGAGGCTGCTGAGCAAGGTGAGGGCCCATGGTGTTTGAGGTGAGCTACTGGTATGGATTGAGGATTGGCTGTCTGACAGAAGGCAGAGAGTTGGGATAAAAGGTTCTTTTTCGGAATGGCAGCCGGTGACAAGCGGTGTCCTGCAGGGTTCAGTGTTGGGGCCGCAGCTGTTTACATTATATATTAATGATATGGATGAAGAGACTGGAGGCATTCTAGCAAAGTTTACCGATGATACGAAGTTAGGTGGACAGGCAGGTAGTACTGAGGAAGTGGGGAGGCTGCAGAAGGATCTAGACAGTTTGGGAGAGTGGTCCAGGAAATGGCTGATGGAATTCAACGTGAGCAAATGCGAGGTCTTGCATTTTGGAAAAAAGAATAAAAACATAGACTACCTTCTAAATGGTGAGAACATTCATAAAGCCAAAGTACAAAGGGATCTGGGAGTGCTAGTCAAGGATTCTCTAAAGGTAAACATGCAGGTTGAGTCTGTGATTAAGAAAGCGAACGCAATGTTGTCACTTATCTCAAGAGGGTTGGAATATAAAAGCACCGTTGTGCTATTGAGACTTTATAAAGCTCTGGTTAGGCCCCATTTGGAGTACTGTGTCCAGTTTTGGTTCCCACACCTCAGGAAGGACATACTAGCACTGGAACGTGTCTAGCGGAGATTCACACGGATGATCCCTGGAATGGCTGGTCTAACGTACGAGGAACGGCTGAGGATCCTGGGATTGTATTCATTGGAGTTTAGAAGATTAAGGGAGACTTAATAGAAACTTATAAGATAATACATGGCTTGGAAAGGGTGGACGCTAGGAAATTTTTTCCGTGAGGCGAGGAGACTAGGACCCGTGGACACAGCCTTAAAATTAGAGGGGGTTAATTCAGAACAGAAATGCAGAGATATTTCTTCAGCCAGAGAGTGGTGGGCCTGTGAAATTCATTGCCGCAGTGTGCAGTGAAGGCCGGGACGCTAAATGTCTTCAAGGCAGAGATTGATAGATTCTCGTTGTCTCAAGGAATTAAGGGCTACGGGGAGAATGCGGGTAAGTGAAGTTGAAATGCCCATCAGCCATGACTGAATGGTGGAGTAGACTCGATGAGCCGAATGGCCTTACTTCCACTCCTATGTCTTATGGTCTTATGGAATTTAATTACCTCCTAACCCTGAGAAAGAGAATACAAAAATACAAAACACACACATAAACAAGGTAATAAGTTTAAAAAGGAGAATTTTTGGCATATATGACCACACGAACAGGAGTAGGCCACTCATTTCATCAGGCCTGCTCCATCATTCAGTCAGATCTTAATTGATTTGATTTAACTCTCGCATCCACAGTCCGGCCTACTCCCGATAATCGTTCATCCCCTTTGGAATCAAAAGAAAAGGAGAGATAAGGCTGTGCAACACAGAGGTCTTCAGAGTCTTTGATTTATTAGATTTTAAACCTGAAATGACAGTTGATCAATTGTTGACCTGTATGTGTAGCAGTAGTTCATGTTGAATTATTGTTTTCTTAGTGATTGTAATGAGGTCAGCCAAGTGGACCTCATAGAATATGAGTTCCTGATTGGGACTGTTTATCTGGCCCACTCAGGGAGCCCTGGCTGACAGATATAAACAGAACTAAGCATTGCCCTTTGAGGAGAAGGGCATTGCTTGTCAGTGACCACTTGAGTGTTTCCTTTCTTCCTGGTGGTGGAATATAAATAAAGATTTATGCATGTGTTTGTTCTTCATTGCATCCTACACCTGCACACACACAACATAGGTGCTGGAGAAAAATAAGCACTACTGCTCTTCGGCGGTAGTGTGGGGGGAAAGGAAAAGAAAAAAAGGAAAGAAAAAGAGGGAAAAAAGAAAAGAAGCAAAAACAAGACTATCTGATATTCTGTTCATTCATTGAGGGAGCTGGATCAGTGTCAAGGACCTAACATGTGTAAATAAAGAGTGACTTTGTGTCAGGATACTGGAACCTATGGAGTTATTTCTATTTCCAAGTTATTTTTTTCACCAGACCCTGTTTTCTGAATGGTCAGAGATCCAGGAAGGGAGAAAGAGTTCCTGCTCTTGTGTTGCAGATTAACCTTTCCTTCTCTCTGCTCTTCTGTTCAGAAACAACTGTTGAAATACAGTTCAGTGTATATTTAGAAGACTAGCTCCATTGTCTTTCTAAATGGCTTCATGAGTAAGTGAACCTTTCAACTCCCAATGGAAAAAGTGAGGTCTGCACATGCTGGAGATCAGAGCTGAAAATGTGTTGCTGGAAAAGCTTATTCCTGAAGAAGGGCTTATGCCCGAAACATCGAATCTCCTGTTCCTTGGATGCTGCCTGACCTGCTGCGCTTTTCCAGCAACACATTTTCAGCTTTCAACTCCCAATGACTGAAATTATTACACAGCTATAAGTTAAACAGGAAACATGAATTTCTTGATGTTGACCCTAATGCCTGGTTTTGACGGCTTTAAATAAAATGGTAATTTCTATGTTAAAACCTTTATTTACTCCACATGTGACATACAACTCATGGCTTAGTTTTTGATCAGGTGACTACAGGATTTATCTTAGGTCCTTGTTTCTTCATTTTAAGAAAATTGGAGCTCAGGTATAATGATCAGGTGATTGAAGTTCATAATTCAGTCCACCTATCCTGGGATCAAAGCTGGTGGGCCTTTGTTGCACAGCCTCTATGGTAATAATACCCTTCCTGGGGTAAAGTGACCAAAACTGCACACAGCATCCTTGGTGCGGTCTAACCCAGCTCCTATACATTTGAAGTAAGATGTCACTACACCTATATTCAAATCCAATTGCAATAAGGCTAACATTCCATTAGCCTTGCTAATAGGCTTATTGCACCTTCAGTGACTTATCAACAAGGACCCACATGTCCTTTTGTATCTCTATACATTTCAACCTCTAGTTAGGCAGAATCCAAAGAGCATGAGAGTCAACATTTTGAACATGAGATCTTCATCAGGAATATTCCTGATGAAAAGCTTATGTTCGAAACATCAACTCTCCTGTTCCTCGGATGTTGCCTGACCGGCCGTGCTTTTCCAGTGCCACACTTTTTGACTCTGATGTCTAGCATCTGCAGTCCTCGCTTTCTCCCACATTTCAACCTCTTACCGTTTAAGATATATTCTGCACACCTTTTTCTCCAACCAAAGTGGATGCCCTCACATTTTTCCACGTGGTACTTGTAGACTATATTAGCTTTTCTCACTTCTCCTTTTCAGGCAGTCCCTTCAAACTGAAGAATTTCATACTGCATGTAAAGAGGCCATTTGGTCCATTGAGTCTACAATGACCCTGTGAAGAGCATCCCTCCCAGACCCAGACCCCTACCTTAAGCCTGTATTTACTATAGTCTGCACATCCTTGGACATGACTTAGCAATTTACCGTGGCCAATCCAGCTAATCCGCACATCTTTGTACAGTGGAAGGAAATCGGAGTGCCCGGCAGAAATGTCCTTCCACTCCAGAGTTGTGGCTCATGAAGTGACTAAATATTGCAATGTTGGATCTGTCCACCATCCCACAAATGAGTCAGATGATATTTGATGTGGTGGGTTGGTGAAAAGCTTGGGTTTTCCATGCCCCCTTTGCTGTTTTTCCACTTTGACCTGTTAGAGATGCTCAAAATGGTTGACACCTTCACAGGTACTTCTTCTCCAGCTTGGATGGTTTTGTGTAAGTGATTCTCAAGAGTCTGTGTAGGTACTATATTTTTAAAGGTATGTTTGAGGATGTCCTTGAAGAATTTCCTTTATCTTCTTGGCAGTCACTTGCTATGATGAAGCTTGGAGTCGAGAGTTGTTTTATGAGTCTTGCTCCCTGGCCCTGTGGTACGGACTGCCTAACACAACTGAGTAGCTCTAACTAGTGCTTTGATGCTGGGAATATTGACTTAAGCGAGGACCCGAGTATTGGAATGCCTATCTGACCATTGAACCTGCAGGATATAGTGGAGGCTTTGCTGGTGATATTTCCCCAAGAATTTGTAGTGTCCTTGCACACATTCCAATTAATGAACAAAAAAAACTCATCATAAATTTAGCCATAAAAATGAAGCAGGGATAAAAATGGAAAATCAACTTTGTTTGGTGACAGATTTTTCAGAGCCAATGTTTGAAAGGCCTGGCTCTGTGGGATTTGCAGATAGCTGCAAGATTTTCAGCAGCTGTCTTTTTTTTTGTGGAATCTGTGATCCACATGGTTTAGTTATTAAAACGCCTATAAATCATTCAGGTTTTAGGTAATCAAACTGGAATTTTACCATCCTTGCTCATTTTTATTGTTTAACTCAGCGATCGTATTGATTTCCTTCTGCTATCAGACGTACATAAACAGTGTATTGAACGCTTTATAAAGAATTGACACCTACAGAGTTAGACTGCTTTGTTCCGGTGTTCATGCTTTGTAATTGAATTATAATTATATTTGCAGAAAATTAAATTCAAAAGATGTTAATGAAGTGAATACTTGATGGTATTAGTTATGATGTCCTAGATGTCTACCCAGCTTGCTGAGTGTTTCTTCCTGTTCCAATGATTTTTAGCAGTTTTATTTTCAAAGTTCGGAGCTGCACTATTCAAGTTGGACATGAAAGCTGTTAATGTTCTATTAATACACATGGGATGCATCTTGATGCATGATTGATGAAAGCAATAATTGTCTATAAGGCCTGGATAGTTTCACAGCTCCCTTTCTTGCACCATACCAGAAAAATTGTAGCTTTATTTTCTTTTAGTGACAGCTACAATCAATTACAAGAACAAAAAAAAGTCCCCTGCAAACCAAATTTGAAACGCAAATAACACCCATCTGAAAGATATTGCCTGGAAAAAGTTTGTTAAAAAATGCATCCTTTTACTTCTTAGGATGTAGTGGTTCTGTTCGCCGAGCTGGAAGTTTTTGTTGCAAATGTTTCGTCCCCTGGCTAGGAGACATCATCAGTGCTCTGGAGCCTCCTGCGAAGCGCTTCTTTGATGTTTCTTCCGGTATTTTCAGCATTCATGTAGGAACCTGAGTTGTTCATATGTTGCGCTTAGGCGGTTAGCGCAGGATTCCCATTTCCTGGCTTGTCTCAGCGTCTCTCGCCCGTAAGTGTTCCAAAAGAGCATGTAAAAATTTACCAAGTACAGGTTCCTGAGTAGACTTTGGTCTCAACATGTCATCAACTCCATTCTGTCTTCTCTTTGCCCTCCACCAGGAAATAATGTTGGATTTATCTGCCTTTACTTTTATTCAGGAGTAAATCAGACAGCTACCTCTGGCATCCACAAATGCATAGTAACATGAAGACACGACAAGGTACTATTTGATTTGTCCTTATGCTTTCACAAGCATCAGTACCTTGTCAAAAGTTGGTATTCTAACACATGAGCAACATGAATTTCCAATATATACCAACATGCTACTCATTAAATATAATGGAAAACTGATGTGTTCAGGTATAGCTGAACTTTGCACAGCATGAAAAGCCATATGAACTTATGAATAGGGACAGGAGTAGGCCATTCAGACTCTATTGCCTGCTCCACCAGGGGATAAGATAATGGCTACCTGATTAGTAATCTCAAATCCACATTCCAGCCTACCACAGATAACATTTTACTTCCTTGCTTAACCAGAATTCATCTATCTCTGCTAATAAATACTCAAGGATTTTGCTTCCACTAACTTTTCAGGCAGAGAATTACAACGACTCATAGCCCTCAGAGAAAATTTTTTTCATAGCCTATGGTAGCCCACAAACACACCAAAACAGCAGCTAAGGAACTTGAAGGACCCTATACAGACAACAAGCAAAACTAATGTCATTTACAAAATATCTTGCAAGAACAGTAATAAACACTACATTGGACAAACAGGCAGAAAACTAGCCACCAGGATACATGAATAGCCACAAAAGACGTGACCCACTCTTACATATAGATGAGGAAGGACAACACTTCGACTAGGACAAGCCAAACAGAGACACACATGAGAATTCCTAAAAGCATGGCATTCCAACTGGAATTCTATCAAAAAACAAATTAACTCGGATCCCATTTACCATCCCTCAGAAAAAGAACCGGAAATGATATCACCACAGGAAATGACATCACCAATCGAAGGAAACGCAAACACATAAATAGAAAGCAGCTATTCTACCAGTGCTTCATCCGGAGGCTCATTGATGCTGTTATCTAGTATGGTGATGGAATATCTGGAAACAAACTTTCTAGCTCAGCGAGCAAGCCTATATCCAGAACTTCAACCCGAGTTACAAATCTTCTCAAAACTCATTAAAGTTGTTTGCATTATATATGTTTTAAATGGGTGATTCCTGATTTTTAAACAGTAATCTTATTTCCAGACACAACTTAATTATTTCCTAAACATTTTCCGTCTCTTTTGCCTCTCATTTCTTTGTTTTCCATACATGATCTGACAGGCTATTAAGTGCGCCAGTTACACCTCCTGGTTTAGATGCTGTGGGCTACATTGAAATTCCTTCTGACTTGATTGCTTGTGGAGGCATGCCTTTGCTTTCCCTGTGCTCAAAGATCCCAGGCTGTCTGTCGAGGATGGCATGCTTTATCAACAATTACAGCAAGTTCCCATCCAAGAGTCCATGGTATATTTGTGAGCAGCTGTAATGAACTGCCAATGCTCTTCCTTCGTCACTCATTGGTGAGTGGGCCAGAATGTTTAAATTGACGAATATCTTGTTGTAAGAGAAAGTGAGGACTGCAGATGCTGGAGATCAGAGCTGAAAATGTGTTGCTGGAAAAGCACAGCAGGTCAGGCAGCATCTAAGGAGCAGAAGAATCGACGTTTCGGGCATGAGCCCTTCTTCAGGAATGAGGAAAGTGTGCCAAGCGGGCTAAGATAAAAGGTAGGGAGGAGGGACTCGGAGGAGGGGCGTTGGAAATGCGATAGGTGGAAGGAGGTTAAGGTGAGGGTGATAGGCCGGAGTGGGGGTGGGGGCGGAGAGGTCAGGAAGAAGATTGCAGGTTAGGAAGGTGGTGCTGAGTTCGAGGGTTGGGACTGAGACAAGGTGGGGGGAGGGGAAATGAGGAAACTGGAGAAATCTGAGTTCATCCCTTGTGGTTGGAGGGTTCCTAGGCGGAAGATGAGGCGCTCTTCCTCCAGCCGTCGTGTTGCTATGGTCTGGGGATGGAGACCTGCACATCCAGTTTCCTCATTTCCCCTCCCCCACCTTGTCTCAGTCCCAACCCTCGAACTCAGCACCACCTTCCTAATCTGCAATGTTCTTCCTGACCTCTCCACCCCCACCCCCACTCCGGCCTATCACCCTCACCTTATTACCTTCACCTTAACCTCCTTCCACCTATCACATTTCCAACGCCCCTCCTCCGAGTCCCTTCTCCCTACCTTTTACCTTAGCCTGCTTGGCACACTTTTCTCATTCCTGAAGAAGGGCTCGTGCCCGAAACGTCGATTCTCCTGCTCCTTTGATGCTGCCTGACCTGCTGCGCTTTTCCAGCAACACATTTTCAGAATATCTTGTTGTACTCCATTTTTCTTTCTCTTAACTTCCTTCCTATCATGAAAAAGTTTATTTTCAGTAATCATATGACTGCTTGTAGCCTAACCTTGCTGCTGTTTGCTTCACTTTGGGTGCAGTATCTAGAGCTGTGCAAAACTAAATCTAGACTGCCCTGTAACCCCCTCCCCCACTATTTGCTAAAGGCAACGCTGGAAGACACCCAGAACAAAATGTGCCTGGATGTACTACGTTTATCTTGGGGACCCAGCCTGTCATGTGAGACCCTACCACATGCTACCATGAGCAAGGTACTTAATGAAATGTAACAGCAAATGTAATTACCCTTTGGTTTGAATGCTGGATAAAACATAAGCAATTTCCTGAGACCAAGAAAACATGTTATCACACAATGCAGCCAGATTTCTTAGCCTGCTTAATCCTGACATAATTAAGTTGGTTTCACTGGGCTTCATTCTGCAGCAACTGAGCAAAGCAACTTTAATCCAGTAATTAATTTTATTTTAGGCCCTATAATATCTTAAGATATTCACACACCATTGAAACTTGAATCGATATTCTTCTATTTTGAAACCATTCCTCTGATTTTAGCCCCAGATGAAGACAGGATGAGCAGGGGCTGAGGTGGGTGCCCTCTGAAACAGACTGACAAGCCACTTAGTTCATTGGGCATTTTGTGGTGGGCCATAGATACTGGCCTTTTCAGTGATGCCCACACCACAAGATTGAACTTAAAAAAAAAATTGGATCTCCTTTCATCAAAGTGCTGTCACGATTGTCTGAGACTTAGGATTGTTAGTCAAGATATTAAGGAACATGAGGAAATAATGGGTATATGGAGTAGGATCACAGGTCAGCCTTATTGAATGGTAAAACAGGCTCCAAACGTGAAATGACCTTCTCTATTTTTCTCTGAACATTTCCAATTTGTTGCTTCTTTTAAAGTCCTATCAATGTGAACATAATGTTGCTGCAATGATGTCTCTGAAATGCTAAGATTTCATTGCAAACTAAACCCTTATTCCTAACATGCCATTTAACACTCTCTATTTCACTCCTTGTGATTTGCTGAATAATTCCTTGACAACAACCAATGGGAGGAGAAATTGAAATATAGTGATGTCTTCACTTTAACAAACAGTGTTATAGGGAAAAGAGCACAAATTAAAAAGAAATGTAGTGAAGCAATAATATTTTTGACTAGCATTCTTTAACTAACTGTACATTGAGCTCCAATAGCTATTTCTTTTCCTCCAGCCAATTTTGTGATGAGACAGCCATTTAAAAAGTCCTGACTGATCTAATTATTGATCTATTATTGTCTGATTGTTTCTTTTCACATGAGGCTGAATCTAATTGCAGGGATGAAATTTTAAGTTGTGATGCAGATGAGCGCACTTGATAAATTGCCTTATGCTTTTGCTATTATAAATTTCTGCAGGAGAGGAAACAGTTCTCATGGCCAGATGCTGATTTTGCTGTCATGAAAATTCTATGAGTCTTTTCATTCTTCTGAGAATGCCGAGGTAAGGTGCTGGAAAGTGGAGTGAGATTAAAAGCTTGAGTTTCAGAAGCCTGCTTCTTTCAGACTAAATTCGGTTCTCTTTCACCTCTCCTATACGTTGTTTTGCTACTTAATTCCCACTTTGAGTCAAGAACCACAGGATTTGATAAAATCACAATAGTATGGGAACATTGATGCTAATCAAGATGCATACATAAATGTGTCCTAATTAAAGACACAAATGCTACTGTTTATTTATGATACTTGTTATTTTTCTTTAATGAAGGCTTTTGAGACCAAAATAAGTGCAAACCAGCATCTTCAACATCTCAGGAAGTAGGGAATAACACATAATATAAACTTCAAACAGAAATTAATTATCATTGTAATAATGATAAACAGAATAATTGAGTGACTGATTTATTTTTAAAATAATTTTGTATTTATATCATTCCTTTTAAAAACGCAGGATAATGCAAAGTGTTTTACAACCAACAAAGGTTACTCCACTTCTGTTGTAGGAACCTGGCAACCAATTTGTATTTGCACAGGTCCCAAAAGCAGCAGAGTCAGAATGACCAGGTAAGTTGCTTTTCAAGTGGTGTTAAATATTGGATATGATAAACTGGGAAGAATTCTCTTGTTCTGCTTCTAAACGGAGCCATGGGATTAAAATGGGTGAATGAAGTCTCGTTTTAACATAATCCAGAAGACAGATTAGATTACTTACAGCGTGGAAACAGGCCCTTCAGCCCAACAAGTCCACACCGACCTGCAACCCACCCAGACCCATTCCCCTACACCTAACACTACATGCAATTTAGCATGGCCAATTCACCTGGCCTGCGGGAGGAAACCGGAGCACCTGGAGGAAACCCAGGCAGACAATGTACAAACTCCACACAGACAGTTGCTTAAGGCAAAAATTGAACCCAGGTCTCTGGCGCTGTGAGGCAGCAGTGCTAATCACTGTGCCACCGTGCCGCTTCTCCAACAGTGCAGCACTCTCTCAGTGTTGGTGCATTAAACCAAGATATCATTCTCAGGGCCTCTGGAGTGGTATTGGACAGACCAGCTTCTGACAATGGGTAGGAAAGTTACTATTGAAATCTAAATTATACGTATAGAAATCTAAATTATCTATGTCACGAAAAGGTTATTTGAATAGATAACATTCAGTAGCAATGCTCCTCCTGTCACTGTCCTTGCACAAACCAAGTGCCCAAGATGAGCTACGACCTGCTGCTTTCTCGCCAGACCAGGGTAAACTGATGCCGGGTAAATGTTTTTATTTTGAATGATGAGCAGTAGGAATGGGAATTTATAATGCTGCAAGACTGCTTTTACCACAAAGCAGTAAATAGTAATCCTTAGAAACAATGGGAATGCAAACAAATCTCATCTGATGCAGTCAGGAACCTGTAGATTATGTTTAAAAGGCATTATAGTGACCCATTCAAACAGGCATAAGTAACTTGTAGCCTGAAAATATTCAGAAACAATTTTTTTCTCATAAGCTTTATGTAGAAGTAAATTGACTAAAAATAAATTATATATAATAAACTGAGTATTTATTAAGCATATGTTCAAAGTAAAAAAACAGCTTTGGGCATTTGGATGTACTGAATCAACAAACTGGAGGTGGGGAACTGTGAATGTGCCTCTTTGATTCTTTATGTAGTAGGGAGAAAAACTCAAAGGTTGCTTTTACAAATTGTTAACAATTCATATACAACATCTCAAAGCTCATAAAGGCTGTTGCTATATATGTGCAAACATATTTCTCAGCCTGTATGCTAGATAACTCTATTGCACGAGTCTATACATGGTTCGTGGCTGTTAATTGTTTTGTAAAGCCATTTTCCTTGCTACTACATTCTGAGTTAATTAGGGAGGAAAGTGCCCATTGTGCCCATTCCTGTTAGTAATTCAGCAAACCTGACAGTCAGTCTATTGGAAAAATGTGAATGATGGGGAGAAACAGAATAAATGCCAACTGGTCTGATGAAGCATGAGTAGGTGTGACATCAGAGGACAGCTACTATCCATGAGATCACAGCTGACCATGAGCCATACTGCCTAGGAGAGAAATTGCAAAATGAAGACAAATAATCATTGAGAAAAAAGATTTGAGTAAAAATACCTTTGAAGGCTTAACATTGTTTTAAGGTGCAGTGCTTTACGTAAACCAAATTATTAAAAATCTTTTCACATGATGTAATGAGACGAAATAAAATCGAGCAGCTAGGTGAGTACCTAAATAAATGTATACACACAGTTTTAATCTTTGGTTTGATGAAGTTGGATTGACATAAAATCAAATTACTTATTAGTCCAAGGTTTCATTAGGTTTTATTTTCAAACAGTAACATCATAGCTGAGCTTGAAAATAGCATTCACTTAATTGAAGTAAAAACACAAAATGCTGGAGAAAGCGTTTCTCTGCTTCTCTCTCCACAGGTGTATAGATTCAGATCCTCGGAATTTCTCCAGCACTTCCTATTTTTATTTTAGATTTCCAGCACTGACAGTATTTTACTTTTTTTCCTGCAATAGCCTCATATTAGGTCTCCAATTTAAAGGTCCATTGTGTTCACATAGATACAATTGGAAAGTTTCAGAAGTTTTTGTCTGCAGCCTATGTGAGACTGTGAGAAATTAAATATTGACTTGAAATATTGACCAGAATGACACCAGAATATAAAAACTCAATGTGGAGATTCATGAAGATTTCAAGAAGGTGTCAATCAAATTACCTAGGATGTAAAAACAACATTGAAAACATAATGAGTAGGCTCCAGGTATCATAATTGAGTAAAAACATTGGTACGGTGATCTGAAAACAAAGCCACATCATCATCAACTAAGTTTGAGTTAGATTATTCTAAAGATTTTCGTAAATGACATTGGGAATAACATTCTTCTTAAGGGAATCCCAGCAATGGCTACTGTGACAGGCAGGGCAGAGGATAGTGAGAATGGGGTCGTGGAAAGCTATGAGCTCATCCAGGAAGAACTTGAGCATGGGAAGGTGAAAGGACGTGAATTAAGCCGGGGAGGAGCAGTGGGTGGATTGGGGTCCTGAGAAGGATGTGTTGAGCATGGAGGGATATGGCTTGCAAAGTCTAGAAACTCTTCAGAAAGGAAGAGTGAGGTCTGAACGTTGCTGTTGTAGAGGGCCAACAGCACTGTTTGAAACTGGTTCCAGAGAAGTACCTTTCATTTATATGAACAAGCAGCAAAAACGTTCAGCATATTCCTTTCGCTTAAAGGTTGAAAAGAGGATATAAGGGCTCAGATGCAAAGACTGAGCTTCAACTCCAGTGCGATCATTGGGTACCAGGGTGCACTTACTAACCTGACAATGAAGATCAATTGACAGAGTGATCCCCCGAACATCCTGTACTAACCTTTAAAATTCCAAACCAGAGAAGGTGCAATACCGATAGCATAATCACACAGGATGATTTAAATTATCTGCAGTCATCTGAGAATTAGTTGAATTCAGATTCACTGGTTTAGCAATTATCAGTTGGCATGTGGAATGTTCATTTTGTGAAGCCCTAATGGTTGCAAGTCTCATTAACAAATTTCTCACATAAGAAGCAAGTTAGTTACAAATTAGTCTTGATCAAATATATTAATGTTAGTAATTCAAAGGTTTAAATTTCACATCTACGGCCTGAAATAATTTTGAGAAGTAATTTTCACCTTAAGCCAAGTGTCAGTGTGCTTATTAATTGCAATCTTAACAGCCTAAATTATAAGCATAGCTAATATTGAGAGTAAAAGTTAGAAGTAAAATCCTCAGTGAGTAGAAAATAACTAATATTATTAGAAGAATGATTACCCTATTTGCACAACATTCTTTTTGTGGCTATTTTTAATAGTGGTAATAATTGTTTAAATTAACAGTGTAGGACCCTACTGTAAAAAAAAGCCAATATTAACATCTTTTCCTTTCAAACATTAATCGTGTAATTGATTTAGCTTCAAATGCTCTGTGCAGAAATGTTTTACATGTTCTAAGGGCCATATTTTTGAAAGTTTGCTTCTCATCTCTCTCTTTACCCTTGTTACAAATTTTGGATCATCATTCCTCCAAGCATCAGAGTCGTTAGTGATTTGAATGGAGTGGTGTGTTTTCACACGTTCCTTGTGTGTACTTTCAGGAGGTGGACATAGAGATATATTAAAGGAGATGAAGACTGATCCAAACCATTATGAAGCTTTAGGTTAGAGATAAAATGTGAATTTATGAACAAGTGTTAAGGTCCAAATTTACTTTGCTTTGATTAAACCCTTCTTGATGATAAATAAATTATGTCAGAGATTCCTGACTGAATACATTTGCTTTTAGTCTGGTTTGGTATTACACTTGTCTAAACCTTGTACAAACGTGGATAGAACTGATCTTACTTCTCACTCAGCAAACTGCTGATGAAAGTGAACAGTTCTCTGCTCTCTTCCTTCAGACAGGAAATTAACAAATTTAGGGTGGCACGGTGGCACAGTGGTTAGCACTGCTGCCTCACAGCGCCAGGGACCTGGGTTCAATTCCCGCCTCAGGCGACTGACTGTGTGGAGTTTGCACGTTCTCCCCGTGTCTGCGTGGGTTTCCTCCGGGTGCTCCGGTTTCCTCCCACAGTCCAAAGATGTGCGGGTCAGGTGAATTGGCCATGCTAAATTGCCCGTAGTGTTAGGTAAGGGGTATATGTAGGGGTATGGGTGGGTTGTCGCTTCGGTGGGTCGGTGTGGACTTGTTGGGCCGAAGGGCCTGTTTCCACACTGTAAGTAATCTAATCTAATCTGATCCCTGACAAACTCGGGATTTAGTTACTTTAAGTCAAAACTTGAAATACTAGGAGTCTGTGGCTAGTTGTGTATTGAGCATTGGAAGGTGGAAGGATGTGAAGTAAGCTGGGGAGGAGCAGTGGGTGGATCGGGATCCTGAAGTCCGGCTCTGTATGTGTCCTTGGTTGGTGGGGGATTTGGAAGATCTTTCAATACTTTCTCTCCCAATCCCTTTTCAATTTTTGAACCACTCAGTTGGACTCTTGTGTCATGTAAAGTTTTAAAGTAGCTCCTCCCTCATTGCCTGTGATCAATGTTTTTGTATGTAGGTATGTATATTTCTTACTCATAGCTGGAGAAATTCACTTTTAAATAACCTACACACTTATTCTGAAGGTTAGTAATGATAATACACTATTCACATGCACACAACTATTAATTACAGACGAAGATAAAAATGAGTATTTAATAAAAAATGGCCAAGTTCACTCTGTTGTTTTGATGCAGATGTGTGGTTTTGAAGTTGAGATGTTACATTGTCTGAAGCAAAATTGCAGGATTTTCTCAGCCAATGTGGTGCTTCCACAGCTGACTTTGTGGAGGTTTCAGTACTGTTATATGTCACAGTCAGTATACTGTATCATAACATGTGCCTGGAGGATAAAGATCTCATTCCATCTTATTTTGGGATCACAGGAAGGATGCTGGTGTTTACAGCTTAATAGCTTCATGCTATTCCAGACTCGGAAGAGAGTAAATCATGCACTTAATCATTAGTTGTCAGAAATACTTGCTGGATTCTTTAGTGTCTTGATACCTAAGTCCAGTTTTGATTTGGAGATGCCGGTGTTGGACTGGGGTGTACAAAGTTAAAAATCACACAACACCAGGTTATGGTCCAACAGGTTTAATTGGAAGCACATTAGCTTTCGGAGTGGTGTTCCTTCATCAAGTGGTAGTGCTATCACCTGATGAAGGATCGTTGCTCTGAAAGCTGGTGTGCTTCCAATTAAACCTGTTGGACTATAACCTGGTGTTGTGTGATTTTTAACTATGTCCAGTTTTGTTTATGTTACAAGTGAAATGTCCCGATCAACGTAAAATCACCATGTGGTTTGCAGCACTGGCTATTTAAAACATGAAAGTCTCCAATGTCTTTGAGATAGATCTTTAGAAAGCTAATTGAAGACCAATTGGACAACACTTCTGTATGTTGGAGACTTTGGACGATCAGCAGCATCAGTTTCTGTGAGTAGAGTTATAGAGATCTATAGATAGCAGAGTGCCTTATTTAAAAATTAAAAGGTTGAAGTTACATATATAATCAAGACTAAAGCATTGTAAATACACTCCCTTTTTAAAAAGCAACAAGCCGAGCAGACTATTGATTTGATTTAAAAAGAAAACAGTTAAATTAACTTGAAAGCACAGCTCCAAATCATCCTGAGGAGAAAATATGGCATAAAAACACTTTAAAAAGTCATTACCTGCACAACTGGATGACATAGTTCATAACTAAATGTTGCTGGTTTGGTTCTTCTTCACATGCTGCTGTGGGGCATTGTGTTGTAATTGGGGTTTCTCTGGGTGATCAGACGTCCTACACATTTAAGTCCAATGTTTTCTTGTGCATTGTAACTTGTGTATGTAACAAAACACTGGACACTGTGATGGGTGAAACAAGTCACATCTCATGGCAAAATTTGGACATTCTACTGAACTTGTTGACGGCTGCAATAGTAGTTCCAGAATCATGCACTTGCTGATGCTGCTACACTGTGACAATTGTTTCAAACATGCATTTTTTCAGCAGAGCATCAGTGATACATTCCTTAGGTTTGTAAGGAAGACCTTTTTGAGAAGATTTGATGCAAGTAGAGATAATGATGAATTCCACAAATCTTTCAGTTAAGTTAGTTTCAGTGGCTATTGTCAATATACGCAAACTCAAGCAAGTGTACACTGCAAAGGAGTCAAATTTTGTCTTGATCTTCCATGAAATAAGAAACTTTGTGCCCATTGTCAGAAATACCAGAGGTGTATTTTTCATTTTAACCCTCCAGTGCCCAAGTGAGAAGATGTTTGATTATCTGTCATTCTCTGTCAGTTATTTTGTGATCCATGAAGTAATGATTGATACCTTCTTTAAGTAACTGACCTTCTGACAGAATGTCAAAGGTGTGCCAATCTGCGGTTATATATTTGCTTTCCATCTTTTGTTTGGCTTTCTGTTCTTTAAATGTCAGTGTTAGAATCTGTATGGCCATGTAGTGTTTTTCTGGTTTTTGTTGGCAAAACTTTGTCTAGAATTTAACATAGGAAAGTGTTTCTATGAAAATGTACATGTCTGGTAGATCTGTTAGTTGTGGTGGTAGAACTAAAACTGACTAGATTGAACATAAAATGCATAGCCAACAGTTATTTCAGATAAATGAAATACTGTGAACGGCTTCTGAAATAATTGGACAGATGCTGGTATCTCTTCACCAAGTCATTCATTAGCCAGCTTAAAGCCAGTTGCTAGTTGAAGGAGACCTTCTGAAGCTCCTATTTTTTTTCCCCCCAGTGATATTTTGTTAAGCAATACAGTTTGTAAAACTATTAACATTAACAGCTGTATACAGCTAAACAGCAATGTACAAGGGAGAGGAGTGGTAATGACAGGCCCCAAACCCAACCGTTCAACCAGTTTTCAGGGAAATGAGGCAAAACCCAAATCCCACTTTATCATCACAAAACAGCAACAGTCACAAATACATATAAGACAGTCCAATTAGATTTTTAAAAAGTGTATAGAACACAGACGCCCCCAGCAAGTAACCCATCCTCCCACCTTCCGGCCTCTCTAAGACAGCCCACTCCTACGACCCTTCTGGCTCTCGGTCCGCCCCATGCCCCTTCTGGCTCTTGATCCCTTTTCGGCCACCTTTAGGACAGCCCATCCTGTTTCCCCAAACCACCCCCCAGGACAACAGTGATCATGACAGCCTACCCACCTTGAAGCTTCCTTTACTGCCATTTGCAATTTCCGGCCACCTCTAGGACAGCCCGCTCCGGTACTTGCCCGGGGAGACAGTGCTGGGGATGGTCTACCCACCTTCTGGCTCTTGGTCTGCCCCTGCATACCATCTAGCTCTCACCCACCCCAATGCGCCATTCAGTTTGTGGACTGCCCCGACACACCTTCCGGCCACCTCTAGGACAGCCCGTCCACTTCCCTGGGATGACAGCGCACAGGGCAGCCCACAAACCTTCTGGATCTCAGCCTGCCCCAATGTACCTTCTGGATCTCGGCCACTCTGACACAGCTTCCGGCCACCTCTAGGACAGCCCATCCCGATTACCTCTTCGCAGGATGACTGCGCTCAGAACGGCCTACCCACCTTTCTGCTCTCAAGGCGACTGGCATCGGGGTGGCCTACCCACCCTCCTGCTTTCAGGACAGTCTACCCACCTTCAGGTTCACAGGACAGCCTACCCACCCTCCGGCTCTTGGGGTGACAGCTTTCGGGACGACCAAAAAGCCCCTCAGTAAAGCCTGCCAGATCCAGGGACACACAACAATGCTAAACTCAAGAAGCAACAAGACAAAGTCAGTTACCAACAAGCAGAGTCCTTTCTGGTACACAGAGTCCGTTACCATAAACAGGTCTCTTCAAAATGCAGAGTCCATTCCCAGGAACAGACTCCACTCCAGTATGCAGAATGCACCGTCAGAGATAGAATCTACAATCAAAGGCAGAGTCCACTCTGATATCCAGTGTCCACACCTGAAGGCAGCAAATACACACCCCACAGCACACACCCAGGTGTTCAGTCTTCATAGAGGCCTGGTTTATCCACTGAGAACCAGGCCCACTCACAGGAACACAATACATTGTGAAGGTTCAGTTAACTCACAGGGGTTTGGTCCATTCCAGAAGGTAGAGTCCTCTCCTGAACTCCAGGACACAGCAAATGCTCACCTCTCAGCCAACACACAGATGTTCAATCTTTACAGAGGCCTCGTCCACTGACAAAGGTCCAGATCTACCCATGCAACAGCTCACAAACACCAAAAAAGTGAAAATACATTCAAAAGAAAGAAAACCAGAATGCAAGGGCTAAGCCCTGCCACATAATCAACATAGCCCTTTCCTCAAAGTAAAACAGAAAAGAGTAATACACAGGCTGTAACCAGCCAGTGATTCAACAGTTCCCTAATTAGGGCTGAATTACACCTGAAACACATTGACTGTGCAGATTAGGCAGTTTAGAATCAATCCTCAATAAACAAAAAGGAATACCAGTTAACAAAACTGACTTTGCAACGCAGGCAGTTTAGGAATCAGGTTCTTTGAAAAAAAGCAGAAACCAACTGCAGTAATAACACACTGACTGTGGCCCAGCCAACACAGAGTCAGTTTTCTAAACTGAGGAGATTCTAAATCTCCTGTCGATACCTGTCAGCCAGGGCTCAGTGATTGGCTCGGGTTAACAACCCCAATCATAATCAGTGATTCCACCTGGCCCTGGATCCAATTATTACATACCTCTCACAACTTCTCAATCGTCATCCTTAAGTTTATCGAATAAACTCTGTGTACATCCAAGCACTTTGAATAGACACGCACAATGACTAGGAACATTGAGCCCATGAAGGGTCGGTACAACTGACATGTAACTGAGTCCAGGATTTACCCGGCCATTCCCACAAACATTGGGGGTGCTGCTGGTGGAAACTTTTGTCCTTGTTGGCACTCTGGACACAGCCCCACCAATGCAGTGATGTCAACATCCAACCCTGGCCACCAGATATACTGTCTCGTCAACATCTTCATTTTGATGGAATTCAACCAGTATCTGGTGGCGACCTTTACTTGGGAAATCACTCTTGCTCCCCATAGTAATATGTTATCCTCTATGGTGATCTGATCAGCCAGGGCTCCCTGATTGCCCTGGGTTAACAACCCCAATCAAGGATCTCATAGTCAATGAGTTCTAGCTGAACCCGATTCACATCACTATATCTTGCATTTTTATCTTGTCAGCTTGAATATTGTGGTATAATTATTTTTCTTCTCTCAGCAAAACATCTTATGAGTAGATTTTCGGGATAGCCCCTGTTGGTTTGAGCAAGCTCACCACCTTTAAGACCATTGTTTTAATGTTCCTGTTTTAACAGATTTGATAGTGTTTTTATTTAAAATGGTGTAAGTGTATCTGACAGTGCTTGGTCAGAGAATCACAGGCTTCTCTTTTAAGAATCTTTGCATAAGGAACCTGAGGACATTTTTCTGCATTAACTCGGTTCTGTTTAGAAATGTAAGTTGAACTTTATTTCTAGTGTGCAAGTGAAATTAGGTTTCTGGGTGTGGAGTCATCTTTTGAACTGGGATATGCCCTTTGTCAAGATATTTCTGTTATTGGCACCTTGTTGAAAGGCTAAAAGTATTAGCAGCTGTTTTTAATAGCATTCTCAGTCTACCATTTATTAGATCTAACATGTCATTAAATTAATGCCGATTGCTTAGTTATCCAGTTAGAACTGTTTTTATTTCCCCGCAATAAATTCTTTATGGGCATGTCCACCTGATCTGAATTTGAGTTATGGGTATGGTATATACCTACGGTCTTGGAATGGAGAAGGCTGAGGGATTTGTGACATGCAATTACATGTACCATAAATGTCCTGTTGGAATTAAAAGCAGGCTATCTTTTATATATTTTTAAGCAGGCTTTTAGTCTGACTGCCAGCCTGATTGGCAGAACGACTGCCTGTCAGCTGGAAATGCACTCTCATGTCTGCCTCCCTTCCCCAGAGTTCCACCACTGGCCAGCCAGCCACGCTTGGCCATTTTGTTTTGCCCTGTGCTCATTACAGACCAGCCTTGATTATCCTTTGTGCCCCATTCAAGTTAACTACCATGACCTGATCTCAATGATGGAATGGTGAGGATAGCTTGAAGAAGTTGGGATTGCTTTCCTTGGAGATAGGAAGGCTGATAGAGGTTTTCAAAATCATGATTTGGATTGATATGCTAGATGGACAGGAACTGTTCTCTTCTGTAAAAGGGTGTGGAATGCACTGTTTGGAAGTGTGGTGAAGACAGGTTCAACTGAGCTATTCAAGAGGGTATTCAAACATTTCAACTTAGCAACCTCTGTTGACAAAGTGCTTCAGGAACTTCCTTGAAAACAGTCTCCACCTACCACTGTCCTCTTTTACCTGGCTGAGCTCGTTTTCATTTTGAGCAACTTCTCCTTTAATTCATCACATTTTCGCTATGTGAAAGGTGCAGCCATGTCACCAACATGGTTCCTAGCTATACCTGTTTCTTTATGGGGCATGTAGAAAATTCCTTGTCCCAGTGCCACTTGGGCCATCGCCACAGCTCTTTTGCTTCCAATTTTCATCCTTGACTCACCTTTACCTAGTCCAATGCTGACTCTTCTCTTCCCTTCATTGACTTCTCTGTTTCAATTCTGAGAACAGTTGGTTCACCATTACATACCAGCGACTCCCACAGTTATCTTGACTACACCTCCTCACATCCTGCTTCCTGCAAGGATTATGTTATTGAATCTCCATCACATCCACTGGGATACTTCTGATATTAGTCTCCTTTTTCCCCAGCTAAGGATCCTCCCTGATTTTGTTGATGGGGCCTTCAGCCATTGGTGACCTACAACCCACATTTCAGTCCTTACCCCTTTCCCTCCATTCAGAACAATAATAGGGCTTCCCTTGTCTTCACTTTCCTTCCACTAATCTCTGATTTTTTATTCATTAATGGGACGAGGGCATCTCTGGCCAGGCCAGCATTTATGGCCCATCCCTAATTGCCCAGAGGGCAGTTAAGAGTCAACCATATTGCTGTGGGTCTGGAATCACATGTAGGCCAGACCAGGTAAGGATGGCAGTTTTCTTCCCTAATGGACATTAGTGAACCAGATGTTTTTTTTCCAACAATCAACAATGGACTCCTTGTTATCATAGACTCTTAATTCCAGATATTTATTAAATTCAAATTCCATTCCCTGCCGTGGTGGGACTTGAACCCAGGTCCCCAGAACATTACCTGGGTCTCTGCGTTAATGGTCCAGTGATAATACTACTAGGTCATTGCCTCCCCTGCATCCATTGAATCATCCTCCACTATTTCCATCACCTCCAGTCGGATGTCCCCACACTTTCCCCTCCCCTCCACTGGCACCAAATTTGTGATTTATCTACTGTTTGCGCTACAATTATGTACATCACAGATTATACATTGGAATAACACCACATTTCTCATGGGGAGGCAACGGTCTCATGGTACTATTGCTAATGTATTAATCCAGAGATCCAGGTAATGTTCTGGGGACCCAGGTTCAAATTCTGCCATGGCAGATGGTGGAATTTGATTTCAATTTTAAAAAAATCTGAAATGAAGAGCTTAATGATGTAAATTGTTGGAAAAATCCATCTGGTTTCACTAATGGCCTTCAAGGAAGGAAACTGACATCCTTACCTGGTCTGGCCTACATGAGACTCCAGACCCACAACATTGTTGACTCTTACCAATTGGGGATGGCTCAGACAGCAACACCCACATCACATGAATTAATAAAAAAAGTTAACAAGAATATATTGAGCAACATGCATACCTTCACCAAAGCCAGATTATTTGGTCATTTATCTCAATTGTTATCTGTAAGACAATAAACAGAAACAGTACAAAGAGGCTGCCACATTTGTCAAATTATAAACATGAGCTGCATTTCAAACAAATCCTTGGCCACCAACCACCCAGATACACATTATAATGTGCTTTCATAAGTCCTACTTCAAAGTAATTCCTTCGATGTTTTGATATGACAGATTGTTCTAGTCAATACTTTATGGGCACATGTCTCAAAATGTGATAGGCAAGTCGCCTGAAGGGTGAATAGAATTTCAGTTGTGAAATTTGGTCTAAAACTCTCACCTTTTCTTTCTGACATTTGTTCCTCTTCTCATCTGGGCAGTCCCTCTCTTCTCACAAGCAAGGGTTCATTAATTTTAAATAACCTATCATTTATTTGACCATGACAATTTTAATCAGCTACAAGTGAAGTTAAGTAATGGTTAATTAACTGAATAACCATTATACCCAAAGTGTATGATCGAATAACACATTCGGAAATGCTTTAAGCTCCATTTGAAAGTCAGCACTTGAAGGTGAAATATAATGCATGATTAGAGCTTATTCCAAACTCAAGTGTCATATCCCTGTGGGTTAGTTTTAAGTACCAAGCATAAAATTACAGCATGCCAACTGCCTTTGCATTACTAAACTTACTTAAATTAAGCCAAAGGAGATTTGATGCCTGCAGTCTATAGCCAAATGCAAACAAGGTCATTTTTTGATGTGAGATTATTTTCTCCAGTTGTATTGTAATTAATTACTAATGTGAATTGTAATCTCAAAAGGAGGACACTATAATTACCAAATTTTGCAATTAATTAAGATTACAATCTGATCCCATGAATTAAGTGCACTGCCCAAAGGTTTCATGTCTTCATCTGTAATGATGTAAGAAATTATCAGTATGACCCAGAGTTCCATCTATAATGAAGGTAAATTTTTATTTTGCTCATAATTGTTAATAACCTTGTCAAAATTAGTTTTGCATTATTCCTGGGTTATCTATAATTTGTTCTATTCAGCAAAGGTGCTACGATGTAAATGAAACAGAACTCTGGGTCTTTGAGGTATTTACTTGTTAACATCAGCAGAGGGATTTGCTTTTAGCACTCGAATTGTACATTGAATGAAAGGTGCATTTTCCTCATCTTTGAGTATGCACACACTTTTACTCATTAGGGTTATTTCCTCCCGCTTACTGTCTTTGGAACCCAAATCTAATGCAGTTTATGTTGGCTATTTGAATACGTCTTGCATAATGATCTGTGTCTGTTAATTTTGGTGGCTTTAAGATCATGTGCCCTGAATTTTGCTATATCATACTTGGAGAAGAGTTTGGGAGTGTGAAGCAACAAATACTCTCATCATGGTTTCTTGGAATTTATAAAGCCTAGCCTAGCAGCTAAAAGAAAGTTCCAATTATTGTGCAGAATCTTCTATTTAATGCCCTGACACCCTTCTCTTGATAGTAACCTATTCCACCCTACAACTCCCCAAGAAATCTCAAATCTCTGACAGTGACCTGTGCATTCTTCCATCCCATCTCCTGGCCAATGATAACCCTGCCTTCAGCTGTCTGTGGTCCATGCTCTGAACCCTTCTCTTTCTCCTCTAAAGCTCTCCTTACGACCCTACACTTTGACCAAGCTTTTGGTTACTCGATTCTTAATATTCCCCTTTTTTTTAGTACCCAAGTTTTTCTGATTATGTTTCGGTCAATGTTTTCTATGTTAAGGGCAGTTCATAAAGATGAGTTCATATTGGTGGGTGTATAAGTGCTGTAAGTAAAACTCACTTTATCAATCGAACTCTGCTCGAGGCGATATTTCTGGAAGTAGAAATATCTCCTTTTACTGGTTAAACATATTAGCTATTATCGAATGAGGGAATGGAAAAGAAAATACTCTCCACAGGTGAGAACAGAATATAGAAAGAGGTTCATCAACTCCATGTGGCAGTCTTCTAGAATGTTGAGATAATCTCAATCAGCCATGACAGTGGGAGAGCTGTGAAGAAAGATTTGACCAACTGAAGAAACGTAACAAAATAAGCAATGAAGACCATTGCCAATTTGTTTAAAGAAACATTAATATGACTGTCAATTGCTATATATAGATATTGATGCCAATTTTCAGACATTGATCGAACTATAAAAACATTGTCAATTTCAGTTATATTTCACAATGCACATTGCTAAACTAATTCTCCTTTGTCTGGGCTGGTAGTCAAACATGATAAATAAAGACAGTCACTTCATTAGAAGAAAACCATGATGCATATCATAAGTTATGAGGCTGTGTAAGGTTAGAGAATGCTAAAAAAAACTGAGATGAAAATGCCCCTAATTTTGTACATTGATGATCACCAAGGCACTTGCATCAGATTCAAGTCGGCGTTTCTACTTGGAAAAAGGTGAAATCTCTAAAAGTCCTTTCTATTGGTAAATCTAAGGATGTCACGCTCCTGGGAGTTCAAAAGTATTTGCACTACATACTGGGAATAAATGACTTCTTACTGTTCACACCGTTTGGTATGGTTGCTGCATAATTGCCACTGAAATCAATATTTACTGTGTATTCAGTGAGTGTGCATCATCATTTTTATTTCACGAGGTCTGGAATGGTAGTTAGCACTCAGGGCATCATATGCATGTCAGGGCACAGTGTACACATTTATGTTTGGCTGTGTTAGGATCAGAGAGGGAAGTCTGACGAGGGATGCACTGACTGCATCACTACTGACGCTTCTGCTTCATGCAAAACAGCAAACATGCTGTGTGGGTGTGGAGCAAAGGCTGACGGTTCTAAATCTGACTGAAGAAATGTCCTGACAAACAACAGCAAATATATCAGAAAATAAGCAGAATTAGGTAACCACAACTTTGATGCATAAAGTCGGATCAGAAACTGGGCTCTTTGCAGAGGCATACATGCCAGCTTAAATGCTTCAAGATTCCCATTGAAACCTGGCAGCAGAGTACTGCCCAGTCACAAATTCACTTCCTCTAGGAATCTCTCACAATACGATCCAGGTTTAGAGTTACAACTGAGTATAATGGGAAAAGCTGCCAGCATCTCTGACACAGAACACCGGTAAATCAATTATTTTAAAAGTCAAGAACTGCAGATGCTAGAGATCTGAAATAAAAACAGGAAGTGCTGGACAAACACAGCAGACCTTGCAGCATTTGTAGAGAGAGGAACAGAGTTCACATTTTCAATCTGATATGACTTCTTCAGAAGAAGTAACACAAATAAGGGACAGAATCGTCTGACGTACAATCTAAGTTCAGTGGCAAGAGCGTAAGTGAGAATCATTTCCAACCGGGGTGGTTTGGCTTTTCTCTTAGCGAGGAATGGGGTTCTGAGCTTATTAAGCATGCAAGTATGAAAAACACAGTGAATCTAGGGAAAGGTAGGATATGAATTCCCCTGCTCTTACATTATGGGGTCACCAGATTCAAAGACACCCCAACAGGCAGGAGGGTCTCTTGGATCATAAAATCCCTACAGGGCAGAAATAGGCTCTTCAGCCCAACAAGCCCATACTGACCCTCTGAAGAGTATCCCACCCAAACCCATTCCCTATTACTCAACATTTACCCCTGACTAATGCACCTAACCTACACATCCCTGAACACAATGGCCAATTTAGCATGGCCAGTTCACCTGTACATCTTTGGATTGTGGGAGGAAACTGGAGCACCTGGAGGAAATCCACACAGACACAGGGAGAATGTGCAAACTCCATATACACAGCCGCCCGAGGCTGGAATCGAACCTGGGTCCTTGGCGCTGTGAGGCAACAGTGCTAAACATTAAGCCACCGTGCTGCCCATGGTGGCCATCGATCTTGGAATAGATGCCTACAGCTAAACATTCTGAACCTTGCCCTGTCAACCTACCTCCCTTTCCCTGCCAATCTGCCTACCTTCTCCAAACAAAATTCTACCTTGGCCAGCCTTCCTGACCTGTGCCCATTCTATTCCAGTCTCTTTCTGTTGGCTATCCTCTGTGTATGTGCATCTTAGATGACCACCACCTCGATCTCCATCATGCCCCATGGCACACTCTGAAGATGGGAAAGCAAAAGCTTTTCACTACACAGGCCAGAGAGACAGATACCTCATCTACTGTTTACCATTTTGAGGCAGCCATGAATGTGAAGGCATGTATTCCTCACTTGGGTAGAGGGTAATTGAGGTGGAGAAGCACTATTCTGGCGGGCTGTTATTTTAATGAGCATGAGAATGCTTGCTGTCAGGTAAGGTGACCTACCATTAAAGTTCAGAGAATTTCCATCCCACTGTCAGGAGTCTGATTCCTAACCCAATTAAGTTTCACCAGCCTCCTTAATTCTCATTCGTGGGAACACCATTATTCTGCCCATGGAGTCAACTTTAAACTGTTGCAAAAAGTCTGAATAGAATTTAAGTTTATTTACATGAGCGAACTAGCCAGATAGTGTCAAGGGATTTTAAATTTATTGCAATGTAAATTTATTGCAGGACTCAGGCATTATGTAATATTTTGGTGTAAGGAGTTCCTAGATTTGGTGCAGTTGCCCGGCTCAGCAGTTTAGGAATGCAAATCTACAGGAAATGTAGGGCATTGCCACTTACCAGGAGTATTGTGGCAATTCATACATGATGGGGGATCGTAGCCATGACGAGAAAGTCCAAGATAAGATTTGTCACATGTTTAATGTCAGGTTTGAGTTATTGAGAAAAAGTTGAATCCAGTGAAGCTGGTGGTTTGTGCTGTCAGCGTCTGTACTGAGGTAAGTGGAACAACCTTTCTTTGGTTTGGCAATCCGTCTTCCAATAGTGACCCATTGCCCCCATCTTGTTCAGCCCAACAAGTCTGTGAGATCTCAGTCTTATTTCAGTTAGGGCTCTAGCATATCTGTGGTTTTAATTGCCTCACCTTTTGTGGCTATACTTTCAGTTGCTTTGGTTGGAATACTCTCCCTAAGCCATTCAATATCTTTCTTCTCTTTTCGTCTAATGCACCTTTGAAAGTCTACCTCTTTGAGAATGCTTTGATCATCTGTCTTGACACCGATCTCTTGTGGCTTGGTATCAAGTGTTGATTGAGACACTGTTGTGAAGTTCCTGCTACATTAAATGTTTCCAAACTGTAAGCTATTGTTTAACTATGTATCTAATGAACAACAGTCTAGGCGCTAGGTTTGAAATCTGAGAGATCAGGAGATTAAGCCCCATTCAAAGAAATGAGTGCAGATTCCAGGTGGTCATCCAATAAATTAGGAAGCAAGGACTTCATTGCTGAGCCTGACAGCTTTTGGGTAAGATGTCTGTTGCCTGAGATTCAGAAAAGATGTTCTGACGTTTCGAGAAAATCAAGCAGGTGTTCTGGCAAATATTCCTGCTCAGCCAATACAATCAAATACAAATTAAACTGGCCATTCATCTCATATTTTCTATCTTATCCTATGGATTGCACATTGGCTGAATCTGTATCAATAGTCCACTCTCTACATTTAAAATGCTTTGAGATGTGTTGTATAAATACCAATTCTTTCTTTCAAAATGATGATAAAATGCGAGGCGTGATGCAGGTATCTATGCTTTGCTTCTTTTTGTGACTGGCAGAAGGGTAATGTTAACCATGTCTGAACAGTATTGTCTTGGTCTTTAGTGAAAAATCATAGTCATCCAACTCTGCTTTCATATAAACTGGACAGATGATTGTCTTAAAATGAAAGCTACAATGCTGTTGTCTGGGGAGTAAGCATTGGCTGGCAGGCTTGAGATTTTTCCTATTTGTCTTTCTCTTACATTGGGATCCTCAATGATCTACTGAAATTGGCATCTAGCTTAGCTGGTTATCACAATCAGCCGAGTCAATGATGATGTTGCAATTCATTTGGAAAGGAGAGGAAAATATTGGCTTGGTCTTGCTGCAAAATGCATTGTTGCATCTTTGGACAGCAAGGTGGCTTACATTACAGCTAACCAAGATGAAGAAGAGCTCAGGGCTCTCATCATCCCTATTCCCTTCCACCAGGATAGCTGAGTAGCAATAAAGAACATTAACTCTGGCCAACATTTCCTTCACCTACCCAGGGGTACTTGAGGCCATCTGTATTGGTGCCCACCATCATGTAATGATTGATTAACTCAGCAGAGGTGAGTGGTTGAGTTTCGGTACTTTGTGTCTCAGCTCGTCATTAATTTTCATCATCAGGATTTATTTAATTCTCTTGGTGAATTAATCCATATTACATTCACAGCACATCCCTCTAATGACCTGGTCAATTTCCCATCCTTTCCAAACCGGAAAGCTGAATTGATTGGCAACTTGACCCATATTACAACAGTACTTCCCAAACAGTTCACCTCTGTGCGTTAATTTTAAACATTGTTGTGGTCCCTCAGTGAGAGCTGGGTCATGGCGAGATCGTGGGATTGTTGTAAGAGTGACACCTGTTAGGACAAGGGCATAGCTATAATAATGTGGTCAGACCTTGACAGAGTCCATTGATATTTCAGAGATTGTGACCTCACATATTTCCTGACCTCTTTCGGAGATCCTGGCTGATATGGATTGACTTCAAATTGACTCAGGCTACATCCTGTTTCTCACTAGGAGTCAGAATCTTGGTTTTTCTAAGTCATGGAACATTGCTGCTGGATGCTGTAATTCCAAATTAAATATGTCCTTCACTCATTTTGAAATCTTGTCAACAAAATTCAATATATAGGTCTAAAATATGGAGTCAGAACTTTCTGTCTAGTTAATTCTCAGGTTAATAGCTCTCGCTGTTATTGGGTGCAAATGCCACAGCAGTTTTAGGTGAGGGGAGAGGCAATAGGGTTAGGGTCATAGCATAAAAATAGTTATTGAGGATGGGTTGCTCTGTTTTTTAGCAATAGCAAGTCCAGCTTCCTATTCAAATGCATTGAGTACTTATTGAAATGAAGAAAACTCACCATAGAAAATTAACACAAGTGGTTCCTAGTCTCTTAG
The DNA here is from genome assembly GCF_020745735.1 of Hemiscyllium ocellatum. Classification (NCBI taxonomy): domain Eukaryota; kingdom Metazoa; phylum Chordata; class Chondrichthyes; order Orectolobiformes; family Hemiscylliidae; genus Hemiscyllium; species Hemiscyllium ocellatum. The sequence goes on from NC_083431.1 coordinate 24,427,397, forward strand.
TACTCTTTTAATGCATTGACAAGTACTAATTTCTTCCAAACAAACTCTTTGGCTGAAATTGAACTTTTATAACCATGGAGCCTTATTATTTAGGTTCAATTGATATTGGATTATTGGTTTCCCCCCATTATTCCTTTTATTTGTACGCAATTTGACATCGACTTCACATTTTAAGGTGCACTGTATTCTTAACCATTGAAGATCTCCACTTTTGATCAGACTGGCTAAGAAGTTGTTTGCCCTGACATTCCAGATGCTCTGTAGAGGGAATCATGTCCTTTTTGTCTCAAATATGCAGGACATGCTCTTGTCAATATTAAATGGGCCATTGTAACTACGCATGAGTATCATATGTTGGCCTGCAAACATTAATATGACAACAGTAATATGTATGAGGGAAAAACATTGACTGTAACTCTCCTGCTCTTCCTTGAGGTAATGCTGTTACATTCTCCTCAGAGAGCTGTTGGGCTTTAGTTTAACCTCATATCGGAACACTGATGCCTTTGATAGTTTTGTGCTTCCCAGTTGACAATGAAATGTGAGCCTGGATTTTGTTTTCTGTGCTCAAACTCACTGGAGTGTGCTATACTCTGCAACCTCTGACTCAGGGCTAGTTTGGTTTTGTGCATCTCAAGTGTTGAATGTATTTTGAGATGAAGGGACAGCTAACTGCTACATAGTGTGCCTTGTGGCATTCAAGAACTCTCAGTGCTGCTCTCCGAGCAGAACTGCAGAGTGTAGATACAGATGCAGTCACAAACTGGCCAAATGTCAGTATTGGGATTTTTTTTGTGTTAGTAGGCAAGTTTCCAAATGTGCTTTGATGCTGTACAAAAGCCGGAAACGCTGGGGAAAGACATTGTGTTGAGCAACACTTTTTTGACAAAAGAATGTTTCAAATTTAACAACATTATAAGCATTAAGAACGAGAAATATTCCTTGGAGGTTAGTAAGTTGATTTTGGTTATTTAAATTTGAAGACTGTCTTTCATGAACACTACAGGTTACGGGAGTTGAGCAATTCAAATTTGCCACAGTATGTTTACAAAAGGAATGGCAGTCTGTTGTGCTGTAACTTAGTTGGAATGCTACTCCCATTCTAGGATTCCTGTCTTGCTCCGTTTATCTGCCCTTTCTTTCTGTTCCAATATAAAGCAAAGAATAGGCCCGTGAGGGTTTCTATCCAAGATTAGTCTCTTTGAAATATTTTAATTGACAGATTTGCCCTTTCCCAAAGGTTTTGAGCTTTCATACAACATCAAAGCATTTTGTTTTTGTTTAAATGATAATCCAGCTTCCTCCTGAGTCTCCAGATGGTGTCTCACAGTTCATCTCGCTGAGATTTCCTTCGTGGCTATGAAAAGTATCATAAGCATTTTTTTTTGCAGAATAACTTTTGTATATCCTTTGTGACCAATTGAATGTTCCATGCTTTGCAATGCTTCACTTTACATTCATAGCACAATGCAATCGAATTTCTGTTTTTCTATAAGACAGACCATTTGGTGCTTGTTCTTTTCACCTCACCTCAACAACCTGGATGCTGAACTCAAAAAGATAGACGTGCTTTTAACTTTAAGCAGAGAAATGTATTCCTTAAAGTTCTTCTTGTACAGGGCTCTTCAACAGAAATGTTATTGTGCTGGCACCTTGTAAACTCTGACGCCATTTGACATTCTGTCCCAAATCACTTGACGTTAGTCCTATCACTGCAAGACACAAGAGAGTCCCACATATGAGAGTTCTCTTCACAGCATTAGATTTCAAATGTCAAGTTTAGAAATGTCACATGGACAGAATGTGAGTATGAGTAAAGTCACACTGAATAGAACCTGGGTTTGGATTAGGTCCAGACTGACAAACTAAACTATTCCTCTTTCAGATGGATGTAAGGTAACTTAACAGAAATGTATTTAGGGGTTTTAGTCTAATCCTCGATGGTTTTGAGTCTAGGTTAAAACTGTCCATTATCAGCTTAAACATAACAGCAAGCTGCCAGCTATCTTTTAAAGCTTCAATGATATCAGAACTTTTGGATGTTATGAGGATAAAACAGTAGAAGGTTTTTGTGTGTTATGAATGTGAAATTTTGCAAAGGTAGAAAACAAAACTTTAATTTTGACATCATTTCCAACAGCATTATTAAATTTACAATAAAAAACACAGACTGTACTAGTACAGTAGGGGGGAATTATTACAGATAGATTTTGTACCACATCTTGTAAAAACAATGGAGCCAAAGCTATCAATTCCAGGTGATTGCTTATTGATCCTATTACTTGTAGTAACCATGACTACATTGTGCAGATTAATTTTGCAAAGGGTGAACACTGGTAATGATGAGGGCAGATAAGGGGAAAAAGTGGAAGCAGTGTGTTTAGATTATAAAAAATCATTTAATTAGATATCCACAGGAGGTTAGTACACAAAATTAAAGTAGTGCTTATGGAATTTGAGATAATATATTTGCATGGATTGACAATTGAATAATGGAGGGACAGCAGAATCATAGAATCATATAAATGTACAGCATGGAAACAAACACTTCAGTTCAACTTATTCATGCTGACCAGATATTCTAAATTAATCTAGTCCCATTCGCCAGCACCTGGCCCATATCCCTCTAAACCTTTCCTATTCATATACCCATCCAGATGCCTTTTAAATGTTGTAATTGTACCAGCCTCCACAACTTCCTCAGGCAGCTCGTTCCACACGCGCACCACCCTCTGCATGAGAAAGTTCTCCTTCAGTCCCTTTTAAATTTTCCCCTTTCACCCTGAACCTATGCCCTCTAGTTCTTGACTCCCCCACCCCAGGGAAAAGACCTTGTCTATTTACCCTATCCATACCCCTTATGATTTTATAAATCTGTATAAACTCACTCCGCAACATCCAATGCTCCATGGAAAACAGCCTCAGTCTATTCAGTTTCTTCCTTTAGCTCAAGTCCTCCAACCCTGCCAACATCCTTGTCAACCTTTTCTGAACCCTTTCAAGTTTCACAGCATCCCTCCTATAGGAGGGAGACCAGAATTGTATATAATATTCCAAAACTGGCCTAACCAATATCCTGTACAGCTGCAATGTGACCTTCCAACTCCTATATTCAATGCAGTGACCAATAAAGGAAAGCATACCAAACACCTTCTTCACTATCCTAATTACCTGTGACTCCACTTTCAAGAAGCTATGAACCTGCACTCCAAGGTCTGTTTGTTTAGCAACACTCCCCAGGACCTTACTATTAAGTGTGTAAGTCATGCCCTGATTTGCCTTTCCCAAAATGCAGCACCTCTCATTTGTGGCACAGAGATGATGAATAACTAGAGTATTTTTGGTTTGGAGTTGATAACAATGGGGTGCTGCAAGGGTCACTGTTCAGGCTCCATAAGTTTACAATATGTCAATAATCTGCATGGGAATATTGAGTGTTATGCATGCAAATTTGCCGAAGATAGCAAACTAAGGTGTTAGAAGGATAGAACTAGGCTGTGAAAGAACTTACACAGGTTGAATGAATGAAGAAGAATGTGATAAATGAGAAATGATTTAATTGAAACATAAAACATTTTGACTGGTTTGACAGGGTGAATGCTGGGAGAATGCAACATTTGGAATGAGGGTTCACAGTCTCAGGAAAAGGAATCGGTTAAGGTTTGTGATCCTTTGTAATTCTTGACTGTGGGGAATGTGGATGCTTGAATATGTCCAAATGAGAGTTGGTCAGGTATTTGGACTCTAAGGGAATCGACAGATATGGAGATATTTCAGGATAGTGGGACTGAAGAAGAAGATCACCCATGAACCTAATGAAAAATGAAGAAGGTTTGAGGGGTGGAGTTTTCCAATCCTCCTGTTTCTTATGTTTTAATATTACATACCCTCATAGGGCAGTAGGCACCAGCTTTTTCATCATGTTTTCTCACTCCTGTACCTGACAGTTTATTACAAAAGAATGATTATGACGATAACATGGGCCAGGAAAATTCTGATTAGGAAAATGCCCTAATTGGGTTTTGAAAATTGTCACTGTTTGCTTCCATACTACTGCCACTCTCCAAATCATTTTTCATGTAAAGGTCATTAAAGTTTATTCGAACATTTACATTTTGTATGAAATGATTGATAATGAATTGGCAAACCAGTTTATGTTTCTCACAGCTTTTGTTTCTTTTGTTTATGAGTGCAAGCTTTCATTAAATGATTACATTTTGGGACAGCCCCTTTAATTCAAGATGAAATGGAGGAATAAAAATTATTAAGTATCTGCTTTGAATTCTGCAAAATAACAGGCTGAATAGCATGAATTACCATGGGGACAAGGGGCTGATTGTAGACTCATTGGGAGCAAAGTGCAAAGTGGTCACAACTGAAAACAAAGGCAAGAGCAACTCTTCTGTCTCCAAATTTTTGGGCAGAGGGAGGTCTCACAGACAATTAAAAGGCTACAGGTATTTTAGTTATCAGAAAGAAGATGACTGTGCATTCTCTGTGAGCTAACAGGCAGAATGCAGGAGAAATGAAGGTCTCTGGATGCAGTGATGCATCCCATAGCAATCTAAAAACAATGGAAGATTTGCCTTGGCAAGGCTGAGAGGTGAAATTACTAGAGTGGCTCTACTGCTGGTAATTGATTTGAAAATTGTTTGAAAGTCAGGGAATTATCTTTTGACAGTCACTTAACTTTGTTGCTCCACTGAAGCAGAGAGATGTGAATGTATTGGAAGCTGGAAGTGCCTGTGGACTGCTTCCCACAAAACCTAATCCTGTGGTGAGTATGTTGCAATGTATATGTGTGCAAAATGACATTCACTCATTAACGAGTCACGTAGGAAATTGTGTGTTACTGGTCATGGGTGCTGCAGATCTTTATGTGGTTGATGACTCTGATCCTAGATCCACATCTTCAACCACACAGTTAGAAGGTGTTTCTGGGAGGTGGAATCTCTGGGCTTCAAATCATTGAGATTCCTTTCTCCCTTTCTGTACTTCCTCTTGCTGATGGGTGTTCCCAAACATTTAGAATCATAGAAACTCTATAGTACCGCAATAGGCCATTTAGCCTATTGAGTCTGTACCGACCCTCCAAACAGCATCCCATCTAGATCTAGTCCCCAACACTGTCCTCTTAACCTTGCATTTACCATGGTTACTCCACCTAGCCTACACATCCCTGCACCGTGCAGGGCAATTTAGCATTACTAATCCACCAACATCCACCTAATTGTATCCCTTCATACAGAAAGCTGTCCAAGTTGGTTTCTTCTGAATGAAGGTTTCCCACATGTTGACATCCATGTTGCATTTCTTGAGAGAAGCCTTCAGGTGGTTTCTGAAATGCTTCCTTTGTCCTGCTCTTTTACGTGCCTTCCATGAACTGGGTGAAGGCTATTTGCTTTGGCATCATAAACATGTAATCATTTGAAAACATTAATGAGGGCTAACATTGCTGCAGTTTAGACTATTGGCTGTTTAATAGTATAATGGTGATGTGTTTATTCAAATATTAGATTACAACTTCATTGTCTGGCCATATTGTGATAATATATGGCTTTTAGAGGTGTATTTTATTCTGTTCTTTTTTGAAGAGAGGATTTAAGACAGAGGTACTGAGCTATGCATTTGAATCCAATAAATTAAACAGCTTGTGAGCCCTTGGGCTTTTTTTTAGAAATTAGAACAATGGGTGGGATCAAGCTCCCACAGAACTAGGATTTTTAGTTTTAGTTTTTCAGTAGCAGCTGCTAGGGTCCTGAAACTGGATGGTCCTGAAAATCTGGGGTTCTCTTCCTGCTGCCAGAATTACATATGAGACAATCCGTCTTACTGTATTTGCCTTTGCCAAGGGTGTGTTTATGCAATGTTACTATATTGGTACAGTTAATTAGTAGTAGCTAATATATCTATTATTTTGCTAAACAATTCAATAGAGTTACAGTTAAGCTAATTCTTTTTTTTATTTTGCTTGTATTTTAACCATAGTATAAAAATAAAACATGTTTTGTTTAATATCGAGCGGTTTGTCCAATCAAATTGCATCTGTAACACAACACCTTATACTTACCTTTAAAATATGAAAAAGTTAGGTCCAGACTACCTTTTGAATGTATTTTGAGGGGGTTTAGTCTGGTCCACAACAATATATAATACCATTTTCATTAAAATAAAAAGACACTTGTTAAACAAAGAATGTGAATTTCAGCACGCATGAAACTATAAGCCTTCCATTGTGGTAGATGTCTCCAGAGATTTGGGTGGAATCTTGTATTGTTGAGACTAGTGTACTTACATTTTCATATGAGATATTTAGGGCTTAATGCCAGGGATTTGAACTGATAGATTCATGAGAGTAATTGGAAGTGAGAATTAAACTATTCGCCAGACATTTTAAAAATGCCAGTCCAGGTCTTTGTTTCCATGTGCTCATGATGCCACATTAATATCGTGTGCAGTTTTGAAGCTATTCTGTTTTAGAACAGAGAAAAATAATAGTTTTAGAAATAGAAATCCACCCAGAAGCTAGGAAGCAAGAAATTCACAAATTGATGACAATATTGATATAGAATTGGAAAAACTGGAGATAAGCATGGAAGTGAACTGAGGCAAGTTAGCTTTAACAAAGATGCCGCAGGAATAGAAACGACTGGAGCTACAATTCCCAAGAGAAAAGGGGGGTGGGGGTGGAGGGGGGGGGGGGTGCGGGAAGGGGGTGGGGGGAGAGAGAGAGAGAGACAGATAGAGAGAGAGAGAGAGCGAGAGAGGCAGGAAAGAAAAGAACTGACAAGAGGATAGGAAGCTAACATTTCAAAGAGAAGACAGAGAGGCAGGAGAGAGAGAGATAGAGAGAAAAGGTAATGAGCGAGATGGAATGTTTCAGGTAGATAAATTAGAGGCTGAAATGAAGAAGAGAGAGAGAGAACTTCAGCTACAACAGTTTGAGTTGAGTGGGGAATCAGCGCTGCAATCAAAGTGCCATTAACTCAGTCAAGTGCTGAACTCTTAAGTTTCACCAAATCTTGAGGAGGAAATTTGGAGGCATGTTTAATTCCATTGGTGAAGTGTGCAAAGCAAATGAAATGGCCAGTGGAAAGCTGGATGCGGCGAATCTAAAGCAGGCAAGGTCCACAAGTTTATATCTCATTGTCTGGGAAAATTTCAGCAAACCATGAAGTATTTCAGCAAACTATCCTGCTGGGAGATAACTAGCAGATAGTCCTAACCCTTTGAACATTTACTCTGAGTTTGAAAGGACCAAGCAAACTTCTGATAGTGGATATACAGGCATTTAGAATAGATGCCACCTATGAAAACCTCAGAGTGATAGTTTGTCTTGAGGAGTTCAAAATCTTACTGCTATCTCCATAAAACATGAATGGAAGGGTGAAGTGTGTCCAAAGCCAGACAGACAGCTGTAGTAGCAGGTGACAATAAATTAATCCCATTCTGTCTTGGAGAGATCATAACTGGAGTACTGAGTGCAGCTTTGATTTCCCTACCTAAGTAAGGAGATACTTTTTATCAAGTGCATGCATAGCTAAGTTGATACCAGGCATAGCAGCATTATCCTATAAAGAAAGATTGATTCAATTGGACCTATATTCACTAGAGTTTAGAAAAGTGTGGGGCATTCTGATTGAAATGCATAAAATTTTACCAGGGCAGGAGAGACTAGATGCAAGGAGGATGTCCTCTGTAGAACCAGGGATAAGAGTGTGAAGATATGGGGTAGACTCTTTAGGACTGGGCTGAGGAAATATTTCTTTGTTCAAATGATCATCAACCTGTAGAATTCTCTCCCATAGAAGGCTGTGGAGGCTAAATCACTGAAAATATTCAAAAATGAGATAGATAAACTTTTTGATCTTAAAGGCAACAAAGGGTGTTGGGAGAAAGCAGGAATAGATAGAGGGTCAACCATAATTATGGGGAAGCAGGCTGAATGGGCCAAATGGCCCAGCCCCTAACTCATTTCTAAATATCCTTATATCAAAGTAAACTGGGATCTGGTTATGATCACGGACAAGGGTGATATCGATGAAGCTGGGCCAGTCTGAAACACACACTCATGCATGTGCACAGACATTTGAAGATCCATACAAATTAAGAGCAGGAGTAGGTCATTTGACAGTTTGAGCCTGCCCTGCCATTAAATAAGATTATAACTGATCTGATTGTAGCCTCATCTCCACATTCCTGCATAACCATTCACCTCCTAGCACAACAATCTACCCACTTCTGCCTTGAAAAATATTCAAAGACTGTTCCTACTCTGTTTTGAGGAAGAATTTACAAAGACTCATGATCCGCTGAAAGTAACCATGTCCCCTCATATCCAATGTTCCCTGTAAGCTGAATGCATGTACAGCCATTGCAAAAATTACAGAGCAACACTTGCACATTCCATCATCCTGCATTCTATAAGAAAGGTTTAACCTGTATCCTGCTCATAAATCTGCGCAAGTACAACAAAAACTAGAAGCAATGTTTCTCGTATTTGTCTAATTAGGTGATTTCTGAGAGTTAAATGCAAACTCCTAGTTTTAGAATCTCTGACCATAGTTGGCATGCCTTCTACACATCCACAGCCATGCTTTCAAATTCCTCAAGCATTTTATATATTTCATTCAAGTCACCTCTTCCTCTATTAACTTGCAATAGATACAAACCAAGCCTGTCCAGCCTAGCTTCAGAAGGCAGATCACTTTTTCCAGGTATGAGTTCAGTAAACTTCTTTGAATTGTTTCAATGTATTTATATTCTTGTTTAAATAAGGAGACCAGTGCTGTAACAGGACTCCAGGCTTGGATCTGACTAGTGCCCTCTGTAACTAAAACATAACCTTCATACTTTTGTATTCTATTCCCCTTGCTATAAACAATAACATTTCATTATCTTTCCTTATTTCAGAATAATAGTCTTTCTGCGACTCATGCATTAAAGCATGCAGACACTTTGGTATTTTAATGTTCTGAAACCTTTTAACATTTACAAAAAATGTTTCTTTTTTAATCTTCCTGCCAAAGTTCTTTCCCCACATGTTATTCCATTCTCTAGATTTTTGGCCACTCACTTAATTTATCTATAACCTTTTGTAGACTCCTTATTTTCTCCCCACAACTAACTTTCATATCTCTCGTTGTGTCATAATCAAATTTTGTGACCATACATTTGGTCCCTTTATCCATATAATTTATATTAATTTTAAAATGTTGAGGCCCCAACACTAATGCCCGTGACACACTATTCATTACCTCTTGCCAACCTGGAAAAGTCCCATTTATGCCTATCTTCTGTTTCCTGTTAACCAACCAATCTTATATGTCACGTTCAACATCACAAGCTTTTATCTTCTGCAATAACATTGATGTGACACCTTCTCAAATACCTTCTGAAAATCTCAGTACAGTACATCCACTGGTTCCCCTTTATCTACAGCCCACTTTACTTCTTCAAAGAATAACGATAAATTGGTTAAACGTGATTTCATTTTCACAAAAGCCACATCAACCCTGCCTGATTTTTGAACTTTTCCAAGCACCCTGCCATAACATCTTTCCTGAAAGTGTCCTGAAGAAGGGTTACACCTGAAACACTGATTTCTCCACTTCCTGATGCTGCCTGGCCTGCTGTGTTCTTCCAGCATCTGCAGTTTTTTCATCTATAACATCTTTCCTGACCTCATAATTGACCTCATTTAAGTTTAAAACATCAGGCTTGGGTCCACCCCTCCATCCTTCAAACAATATAAAATCCAATCATATTACAATCACTGCAACATAGAGGAGTCTCCACTATGAAGACATTGATTCATCCTGTCTATCCTATCTCCTCGCACAATGCGATTTCTAATATAGTCTGCTCTCTTGTCTGTCTCAGATTTGTTACTCTAAGCAATTATCCAAAATATATTCTATGAACTCCTGTTCTAAACTATTTTTACCCATCTGATTTTTCAGGTCTGTAAATAGATGACAATCCCTCAAATCTTTCTGAAAAGCTCCCATTATTTCTTCCTTTCTACTCTGACCTATGTGTAGTTAGAGTTTGGGGGCATGTACATAGCTGCCAAAAGTTACTTCTTGCCTTTATAATGTCTAAACTCAACTAAAACTGCTTCCATATCATGGTTTTCTAATTTTAGGTCTAATCTTTTCTGCCAGTACCATCAATAATGAACAAAACCATCCTGTTCTTTTCCAGTCCTTCCTAAATTCCAAACTATGCCATTATAGAAACATAGAAAACAGGTACAGGAGTAGGCTATTCAGCCCTTTTGAGCCTGCACCGCTATTCAACATGATCGTGGCTGATCATGCAATCCCAGTATCCTACTCCTGCTTTCTCTCCATGCCCCTTGATCTTTTTAGCTGTGAGGACTATGTCCACCTCCCTCTTGAATATATCTAACAAACTGGCCTCTCTATATATAGAGCTCTTCATGGTCAAGAATTCAACATGTTCCCAACTTTCTGAGTGAAGAAATTCTTCAACATCTCAATCCTGAATGGCTTATCCCTTGTTAGTCTGTGGCCCCTAGTTCTGGACATCTCCAACATCAAGAATTTTTTTTGGCATCTGGCCTGCCCAGCCCCCAGGATTTTGTATATTTCAATGAGATCATACCTTATTCTACCAAATTCCAGTGAGTGCAAGTCCAGTCAATCCAGTCTTTCTTCCCATGTCAGTCCTGCCATCCTGTGAATCAGTCTTCACTGGAATCCCTCACTAGCAAGAATGTCCTTTTCTCAAAACTGCACACAATTCATCATGCTGTCATGTCTCCATAATGACCATCAGATCGATTAATTTACTTCTATTTGTACAGTTCATCTGGTACCTTCCACATGCTGAATACCAATTCCAAACATTTCCAAGGAGGCAAAGGCAGAACAGCTTCCAACTTTTAAAAGATAAGAGGGAGAGAGACTGATAGGAAGCCACTCCATGTGTGTCTAATATGGGAAATCAGGAGCTTGAAAGGGAAATTGTTAGCATGTGTAAAGCTCCACAGGGGGCTCTGCAGCCAAGTTGGCATGTGTGGTTATGGAGGTGCTGACCCCCTTTGTAAACACAGTGGGGTAGGAAGGGAGATACAGATGTCCATCAGGAACTTGAATTTCAGGATCAATGACCCTTAACTGTTTAAAAACGCCAGAAAATAAAGCAGCATTCTCAATGACATTGGCTGCTTGCCAGTGGGGGAAGTTAAGGGAATTCCCCTTCTACAGTAGGGTAAGTTCCAGCATACATATCCAGGGTCTCATGGGAGAGGGTGATGGAGTACCACAGTAAAAGAAAATATATTTGCAGGGAGAGCTTGTTGTGAGACTAGTAAAATTACATGCGATCCCAAGCTTGCCAATGTAAGGGTGGGTATTTGTTGAGGACCAACCTGGCAGATTTGAGGGTAGTGTTCTCCAGCAAGTCAAGGATGGTTCACAGAGGCTGAAAAGGCTGGAGAACATCAGCAGAAATTTGCAGAGATTCATGCAGCAAGCTGAGAAAGACTCAGGAATGCCCTGGAACAGAACATTTATTGTAAACTTTCTAGGTTAGATATTTTAAAAACAGATTTATAAATGTGTGTTTTATATATTAGAGGATATTCAGTTTGTAACATATATAAATACATCAAAGGAAAGGTGTGTATTTCCCATCTTGACTGCAATGTGCGAGTGTCTGTGTGACCTAGAGGTTGATGAGTTTCTGTTAGTTGGATTCTTTTCAGTTTTTTTTGCAATTTCACTATTTGGGACAAATTTGAACTTCCTGCAGCAATTCAGCACCATCAAGTCACCTTTAATCACTTAAAAGTAAGTATTGTAAAAGTTTTAAAAATTGACTGTCATATTCAAGATTTTTAAATGGAAAGGTTTCAACAGCTTTATAAACTAACAAATAAATCATGTTTATGAAATCATTAGAACCCCTTGATTGCACTGATACCCATCTGGTTATAGAATTAACCAGCAATTAACCTCAAACAATCCATTGATTTAGTATCTCAATAACGAATCCTCCAGTGATAACATCATTACTTCTCAATGACAAGCAGCACACAGAGATTCATCATGTGCAGTAAAACTAGATTATCTCTAAACTGAATAAGAATCTACATGCCTCCTTTCTTTCATATCTTATTGAACACGCTCTTCCCTTGTATAATTTCAATGTTACTATCTAATCCATGGGTGCAGAGGATATTTCTCAATCACTTGAGTTTTGATTTTAAGATTTATGATGTGCTCCTCAATTCGATCACTGCCTTACAATCAATCTGAAGTAACAATTATTCTCCACATGAAATATGTAACATAGCTTAACCCCCATGTGTTTTCTGAAAATTATGTCCCTGTCATGGAACTTATTATGTTGGTCCATAGCTCATATAAGATGTACTTATTTGTCATATTGCACCTGTGATATTCTATAAATGATTCTTCATTTCCAACAAACTGATCATTCAGCTTGACCTAGCTGTGCCTTATCATGAACAAAGAAAATGTTTTTTTTTACCTAGCAAATGTAGCTAAATAAAGAGCAATACAAAGAGTTGGCTCGGTCTGCATTGCAGCCTTCTTATGTAAATATTGACTCCCACCCAACACCTGCCTGCATACCCTGTAATTTAACCTGGGCCATCTGTTTTCCTAATTAGTTAACGTAATTAAGTATGTGATGCAAAATGACCTTTTTTCTAACATTATACTGAAGATTTTGGCGAATGTGGTATTTATGTGGAAGATGTGTCATAAATTTGTTTGCAATTGTATGTGCAATCTACAAAATGTAGGTCAGCAAAGGAAGTGCTGCTTATTAAAATGCAGCCAAAAAGGTTGTCAACAACGTTGAAACTTTGTGATAATCCACAGCATGCTAATTAACTGTAGACTATGGTGACATTAATATAAGACAGCAATATACAGTCATGTAGGTTTCATCCATCTTCCTAAGATACTTGTCACCAGAGAACTCATACTTCATACACTAGACCTCTGTTCATTTATTTTCCTGTGGACAAATCGCCTCGTCTTTCTGTCAGCTGTTTCTATCTTTCTCGGCAGTAGATGTGACATTATATTTGTTCTCCTGCAACTTTGATGCTAACCCCTTGCAGAGGAGAAAGTGTAACACTCTATAATATTCATCATACCGTTTTTTACTGTGTTTCTTTATGAAACAAAAAAAATTCTTGAATAGTTGTATTTTATTCTGTAAATTATGATTGGAGAACAATGGTTGTCAAAATTCATGTCTGTAGAGGGTAGTGGTAGTGCAGAGGGAATATCGCTGGACTAGCAATTCAGAACCTCAGGCTAATATTCAGAGGAAGAGTCATCAGACTCAAAATGTTAACTCTGTTTTTCTCTCCACAGATGCTGCCAGATCTGCTGAACTTCTCCAGTGTTCTTTATGTTTGTTTCAGGTTTCCAGCATTCACAACATCTTGCCTTTGTTTTAATATTCTGGGGACTTCGATTTGAATCCCATTGTAGAAGATGTTGAAGTTTGTATTTTAAAAATCCTAAAGACATGCTGTCTGAAATAACTGAACAGAGGCCAGTGTCCCATCATCAAGTCCTTCTGTATTTATATGTGCACAGTACACAGTTAGCACTGCAGCCTCACAGGGCCGAGTTCAATTCCAGCCTCAGACAACTGTCTGTGTTGAGTTTGCACATTCTCCCCTTGTCTGCGTGGGTTTCCTCTGGGTACTCCGGTTTCCTCTCACAATCCAAAGATGTTCAGATTAGGTGAATTAGCCATGTTATAGTGTCCAGGGATGTGTAGGTCAGGTGAATGTAGAGTGATAGGGAAGTGGATCTGAATGGGATACTCTTCAGAGGGTCAGTGTGGAATTGCTGGACCAAAGGGTCTGTTTCTATACTATAGGAATTCAGGTTGGCTGTGATCAGCCAACTTGGAGTGAGTCCCTGACCTGAGGAGATTCTGAATCCCCTGTTTATATTGGTCAGCCAGGGAGCCCTGACTGGCCTAGGTAGGCAATCCCAATCAAGGATCTCATAGTCAATGACACCCACCTGGTTCTAATCACTGCATTGTCAATAGTTGTAAAAACCCATCTGTTTCATGAATGTCTTTTTGGCAAAGAAATCTGCTACCCATAATTGTCTGGCCTACACATGACTCCAGTTACTCACAGTAATGTGGTTAACTCTTAACTATCCCCTGGGGATGTGTTATAGATTGTAACCTTTTACAAAAATGGAAGCGAATACTCCATAAACAAATAAAATAATTCATGTCTCTCTCTCTCTCTAGAATACTTGAAATAAACAGTTACATTTTGGAATAATATATTTTTACATGTGGTTTTTTGGGGAAAAAATGCACGAACATTTCAAACATTTCTCATAGTTTGCTAATAAAAGAGATATGCATATTAATATACTTGGTGTGCAATGACTGATTATGATCTGTGATTATTGTCATTATGCAGAGAAACATGGCAGTTACATTGTGCATAGTAAGTTGCCACCAGTGGTACTAAGATGAATGACTAGTTAATTTCTTTTTGATAGTGTCAGTTCAGTGAGAAATATTGTACAGGATAGCGGGAGAATTTCTGCTCTTTTAGTAGTGCTTTGAGACCTTTAATGTCATTTGAACTGAACAAGCCACCATACACAATTTTAAATCAATAGTTGCCCTGACAAATGGTACTTCTGACATGCAAATGTGCCAGCCTTGATTAAATCAAGGAAACCACTTGCTGAATCAAGCCAAACTGGGACAATTGAATCGGAATATATTTTAATGGCAAAAATTCTGTATTGCTCCAGTCTTTCTATCATTTGCTCATTTTAATTCGCAAATACATGTTTCACTGCTCAGTTTATAGTGGCAAAACTGTACTACTGTGTTCACTTGAATGATCGACAGCAAATGACAGCTGAGAGGGGAAAAATATAAAAGGGACCTGAAAGGCAACTTTTTCATGCAGAGGGTGGTGCATGGATGGAATGAGCTGCCAGAGCAAATGGTAGAGGCTGGTACAATTACAACATTTAAAGGGCATTTGAGTGGTTATATGAATAGGAAGGGTTTAGAGGGACATGGGCCAAATGCTGGCAAATGGGACCAGATTAATTTAAAATATCTGGTCGGCATGGACGAGTTGGACTGAAGGGAATATTTCTATGCTGCACATCTCTGTGACTGTAAATGTATGGTGGATTAAATACATAAAATGGAAACTTTATTGAAAGTCATCTAAAGTCCTGATAGAGAGGATCCGGGATGGAGCTATTGTGGCTTGGAGCACAAAATGGTTAATAGCAAATTGCAAGTTACACTTAATAGAGATTTAGACTTAGAGCTGTTCAGTGATAATCCCAATAATGGCAGTTATTCCTATTTGACTCCTCAGTCAAACATATACAGAAAATATCTGAACCTGGGCTTCCTCTCATGGTGAACAGGATTACTATTGCAGTAACAAACCATTTGTTGGATAAAATCAATCTGTGTCACTCTCCAAAACCAGCTCATGTCCCTTATTAGGCAAAAGTGAGGACTGCAGATGTTGGAAATTAGAGTCAAGAGAGTGGTGCTGGAAAAGCATGGTGGGTCAGGCAGTATCTAAGGAGCAGGAAAAACCAACATTTTGGAAAAATCCAACACTTGTTGAATTCTACTTTACAATGGTACAATAGACAAACATTGAAAGGCATTGCTCAGAATGCTTGGCCATCACAAACCAGTCCCAACTCTGGTAACCTTTCACACACTTCCTGCTTAAAGCTCAAAAAGTCAGAATGATCATGAAGTCCCATTTCTGTGGTCCTATTCAGCTTAAAAACCAAGATCAAATCATCTTTTGCCCTTTATCCTACTTTACACTGTTTAGAAAGAAAATTGTATGCGTTATAAAACATATTGCCAATTTGCTATTGACTTGCAACGGTTCAACTTTGTGAGAATAAACACTAATTTGATATGTCAGAAGCCATCCTTTTGCTAATATATGTTACATATATTATAGAGTAAGAGAGAGAGAGAGAGAGAGAGACAGAAATGTTCCTCCTCATGACGATAAGAGAATACAACTTTGACTAATCAAGCTGTGAGTCCAGTCAGACATACAGAGGGCTTCTTGAGAAAGGGATTTTGAACTTAGTTATAAATATTGGTCAGATTAAATCTTCTCACCATCTTCTTACCATTAATGCATATCAAGCAAGGGCAACTTCCCTTTCAGTTGGTCATCACATTAGGAGCCATGGGGCAGTATATGGTCCTTAGCCAATAGCATAAACTTAACCAAACCATGAATTTGTTTTTGAGTAACCACTCAATTTTATTGCAGGTGACAGTGGTTTCACCTCTTAGCTGGGAGATCAGAAGAGCTCTGTTTCCTTCTTTCGGTAAAGTCCACAACATTAAATGTCAATCAGGCACTCAAGCATACTGTCCCGGGCATTCACCAGGAACAAGGACCCCAGGATATATGTCCTCCTTTATGGTAAAAACAATGACTGCAGATGCTGGAAACCAGATTCTGGATCAGTGGTGCTGGAAGAGCACAGCAGTTCAGGCAGCATCCAACGAGCAGCAAAATCGACGTTTCGGGCAAAAGCTCCTGATGAAGGGGTTTTGCCCAAAACGTCGATTTCACTGCTCATTGGATGCTGCCTGAATTGCTGTGCTCTTCCAGCACCTCTGATCCAGAATGTCCTCCTTTATGAGCAAACAATCAGAGGCTGACGGTTTGTAATTGCACAAGATTATAATTGGGAGGTGTTGGTCATGACTGGTAAGGGACCATCTGCAAGAGACTAAAGCTACAGGCAAGTGATAGTGGGAGTGCAACGATTGCATGGGAGAGACTTTGACTCTTAGTTGATCTCCTACCATCTTAAAGATTATCTTGATTATATACAATTTTGGCCATATTAAATCATAAAGATGCATGCTTACATTTTTTTGAGATAACTTTTTCTTAGTATCTGAATTGCTTGGCTCTGTTGCCTGCATTTAGAGATTAGAGATTCTATTCATAAACTATGTCAAAGCTACATTGTTCTAGTTATAAAATGCTAATTCTGTCATTCTAAATTATGAGACCCTTAATTGAATGATGAAGAAATGAAATTATACTTTGTCCGAAGGCAAAATTCAACGACCCGGCTGTGCCTCACCTTTGGTGCAATCCATATCTGGTCAATAATAAATTAGTTTCACTTGCTTAGATTGGCTTTTGTGTATTAATGGCTTAAGTGACCTGTGCCTTATATAATTATAAAGGTGTATGGATACTAATACAAAAATGGTTGAACTGAGCACAAAGGCAGATTTTATTACCTATAATTCGATAGCTTTAACGAATCAACAGTTTATTGGAACATTCAAAATATCAAAATGCGCCACTGCTCATTTCAGATTATGAATTACTTTCATTGTCTAAGATGTTTAGCGGGGTAAAGCACACCAGGAAATAGGAAGCATGCCTCTCACAATTGAAAGCGTTCTCGGTTAGAAGGTTTAACTGGAGGTTCATTAAATATTGCCATTACTTCTGTTTATTATTAATCTTTTCAAAACAGGCCTTCAATCTGTGCTTGGCCATGAGTGGCAGAATCAAAAATTTATCACCAGATTCCATTTCTAATGTTGTCATTTTATCTGCTCGTAAAGGCCTGGTCCTCTGACTGGATGCTTCAAGGTTGATCTTTGAAATCTGATGCCACTCATTTGTCTAAATTTATTTGTTTATCAATTGCATTACAAACTTGATGGCTTAGCAATGCTATTTTAAACACATTTAATGTTAGTACTGTCTTTCCAATTTATCATTAACATTCCTGAACATCATGTCCAAAAGAAAAACTGCCTTTCAAGTTGCTGCCATATTGTCTATCGTCGAAATCTTATAAGTCTCTGAGCAGTGTAAGCTATGGCGAGATTTATGACAGATTCAGATGACAAGTCTGGTAAGGTCTAACTTGATGCTGGAGCATCTCATTGCATCTTCTCTACTTTTGCTGAGTCAAGAGGCAAGTTTCTCGCTAGGCAGCAGTGAGTTCCCAGTGGTTCTGTTCGCCGAGCTGGAAGTTTTTGTTGCAAACGTTTCGTCCACTGGCTAGGAGACATCATCAGTGCTGTGGAGCCTCCTGCGAAGCGCTTCTTTGATGTTTCTTCCGGCATTTATAGTGGTCTGTCCTTGCTGCTTCCGGGTGTCAGTTTCAGTTGTCCGCTGTAGTGATTGGTATATTGGGTTCAGGTCGATGTGTCTGTTGATGGAATTTGTGGATGAATGCCATGCCTCTAGGAATTCCCTGGCTGTTCTCTGTCTGGCTTGCCCTATGATAGTAGTGTTTTTCCAGTCGAATTCATGTTGCTTGTTGTCTGAGTGTGTGGCTACTAGGGATAGCTGGTCGTGTCGTTTCGTGGCTAGTTGGTGTTCATGTATGCGGATTGTTAGCTGTCTTCCTGTTTGTCCTATATAGTGTTTTGTGCAGTCCTTGCATGGTATTTTATAAACTACATTAGTTTTGCTCATTTTGGGTATTGGCTCCTTTGTTCTAGTAAGTTGTTGTCTGAGTGTGGCTGTTGGTTTGTGTGCAGTTATGAGTCCTAGGGGTCGCAGTAGTCTGGCTGTCAGTTCTGAAACGCTCCTGATGTATGGTAGTGTGGCTAGTCCTTTTGGTTGTGGCATGTCCTCGTTCCGTGGTCTATCTCTTAGGCATCTGTTGATAAAGTTGCGCGGGTATCCATTTTTGGCGAATACCTTGTATAGGTGTTCCACTTCCTCTTTTCGCAGTTCTGGTGTACTGCAGTGTGTTGTAGCTCTTTTGAATAGTGTCCTGATGCAGCTTCGTTTGTGTGTGTTGGGGTGGTTACTTTCATAGTTTAGGACTTGGTCTGTGTGTGTTGTTTTCCTGTGTACCCTTGTGGTGAATTCTCCGTTCGGTGTTCTCTGTACTATAACGTCTAGGAATGGGAGTTGGCTGTCCTTTTCTACTTCTCTCATGAATCGGATGCCTGTGAGTGTGGCGTTGATGATCCGGTGTGTTTTTTCTATTTCCGTGTTTTTGATGATTACGAAAGTGTCATCGACATATCTGACCCAGAGTTTGGGTTGAATTTGTGGTAGGGCTGTTTGTTCTAACCTTTGCATAACTGCCTCTGCTATGAGTCCCGAGATTGGTGATCCCATGGGTGTTCCGTTGATTTGTTCGTATATCTGATTGTTGAATGTAAAGTGTGTAGTGAGGCATAAGTCCAGTAGTTTAAGTATGCCGTCTTTGTTGATAGGTTCCGCCTCCTGTTTTCTGTTGTGTATGTCCAGTAGGTTGGCTATTGTTTCTCTGGCTAGGGTTTTGTCAATCGAAGTGAACAGTGCCGTCCCGTCGAATGAGATCATGGTTTCTTCTTTGTCTATGTGTGTATTCCTGATGGTGTCCAAGAATTCCTGTGTTGATTGTATGGGGTGTTTGGATCCGCTGACCAGGTGTTTCAGTTTCTGTTGTAGTTCTTTGGCCAGTTTGTATGCTGGTGTCCCTGGTAGTGATACTATGGGTCTGAGTGGGATGTCTGGTTTGTGTACTTTGGGTAGTCCATAGAATCTGGGGGTGTTGTTGCTTTCCGGTTTCATTCTTCGTAGGTCCGCTTTGGTTATCTGTCCGTTTTTTTGGAGATTCCTTAGAGTGTTATTTATTCTATTGGTGAGTTGTGGTGTGGGGTTGGAATCCTTCATTTGGTAGGTGTTGGTGTCTGCTAGTAGGTGTTGTGCTTTTTTGATGTAGTCTGATGCAGCCAAGCAGAACGGACTCAGGATGATCCAGGTAATGATCACAGACGCTCACAACCGACTGCACAAATACAAACAAGAAATTGCGCGCCAAAAGTCGTTAATTTCAAATACCGCTAATCATGAATGGACCTGGGCCATAGAACAGGCTGTCACTATAGGACAGAACAGGACAACACATCGCAAAAAAACGGCACTAAAAGAAAAACTGGCCAAACTAACACACAAAAAAGAGGACACTACAACACACACCTGGGTTAAAAACCTCTCCCACAGACAGCTCACAGACATGGAAAGAACTATACTGACCAAGGGACTTAACTACAACCACAGGGACGCCAAGACAGCAGACTTCCTAGCAGCACTGGAATGCACACTCAGGAACAATGGACTGACTGAAGAGACACAACAAACAGTGAGACAAACGGTTGTACCTATGATGATAAGAAAAAGACAAACACATAACCTCAACACCAAGGAGAGGGAAGCACTGAAAGCACTAAGAAATGATAAGAACATAATCATACTACCAGCAGATAAAGGCAGAATGACTGTCATCCTAGATAAATCAGACTACATCAAAAAAGCACAACACCTACTAGCAGACACCAACACCTACCAAATGAAGGTCTCGGACCCCACACCACAACTCACCAATAGAATAAATAACACTCTAAGGAATCTCCAAAAAAACGGACAGATAACCAAAGCGGACCTACGAAGAATGAAACCGGAAAGCAACAACACCCCCAGATTCTATGGACTACCCAAAGTACACAAACCAGACATCCCACTCAGACCCATAGTATCACTACCAGGGACACCAGCATACAAACTGGCCAAAGAACTACAACAGAAACTGAAACACCTGGTCAGCGGATCCAAACACTCCATACAATCAACACAGGAATTCTTGGACGCCATCAGGAATACACACATAGACAAAGAAGAAACCATGATCTCATTCGACGTGACGGCACTGTTCACTTCGATTGACAAAACCCTAGCCAGAGAAACAATAGCCAACCTACTGGACATACACAACAGAAAACAGGAGGCGGAACCTATCAACAAAGACGGCATACTTAAACTACTGGACTTATGCCTCACTACACACTTTACATTCAACAATCAGATATACGAACAAATCAACGGAACACCCATGGGATCACCAATCTCGGGACTCATAGCAGAGGCAGTTATGCAAAGGTTAGAACAAACAGCCCTACCACAAATTCAACCCAAACTCTGGGTCAGATATGTCGATGACACTTTCGTAATCATCAAAAACACGGAAATAGAAAAAACACACCGGATCATCAACGCCACACTCACAGGCATCCGATTCACGAGAGAAGTAGAAAAGGACAGCCAACTCCCATTCCTAGACGTGATAGTACAGAGAACACCGAACGGAGAATTCACCACAAGGGTACACAGGAAAACAACACACACAGACCAAGTCCTAAACTATGAAAGTAACCACCCCAACACACACAAACGAAGCTGCATCAGGACACTATTCAAAAGAGCTACAACACACTGCAGTACACCAGAACTGCGAAAAGAGGAAGAGGAACACCTATACAAGGTATTCGCCAAAAATGGATACCCGCGCAACTTTATCAACAGAAGCCTAAGAGATAGACCACGGAACGAGGACATGCCACAACCAAAAGGTCTAGCCACACTACCATACATCAGGAGCGTTTCAGAGCTGACAGCCAGACTACTGCGACCCCTAGGACTCATAACGGCACACAAACCAACAGCCACGCTCAGACAACAACTTACTAGAACAAAGGAGCCAATACCCAACATGAGCAAAACTAATGTAGTTTATAAAATACCATGCAAGGACTGCACAAAACACTATATAGGACAAACAGGAAGACAGCTAACAATCCGCATACATGAACACCAACTAGCCACGAAACGACACGACCAGCTATCCCTAGTAGCCACACACTCAGACAACAAGCAACATGAATTCGACTGGGAAAACACTACTATCATAGGGCAAGCCAGACAGAGAACAGCCAGGGAATTCCTAGAGGCATGGCATTCATCCACAAATTCCATCAACAGACACATTGACCTGGACCCAATATACCAATCACTACAGCGGACAGCTGAAACTGACACCCGGAAGCGGCAAGGACAGACCACTATAAATGCTGGAAGAAACATCAAAGAAGCGCTTCGCAGGAGACTCCACAGCACTGATGATGTCTCCTAGCCAGGGGACGAAACGTTTGCAACAAAAACTTCCAGCTCGGCGAACAGAACCACTACAACAAGCACCCGAGCTACAAATCTTCGCACAAACTTTGAGTGAGTTCCCAATTAAGGAGGATTAAAGCTTGTTAAATGCCTTATTAACATTGCAATTTTCCTCATTAATATTAATATTCCAATCCTACCTAATACATCAAATGAGCTACACATCAAGAATGCTCAAAGTGGAAATCAGAGTGGGTACCTGGTGACTTCAGCTTGCTGCTTGCTTTGAAGGACCTCTATGTGGGATACTGGGCACTGACGTCACAGAGTACACTGAATGGGCAGTGGGCACGTGCACCCGACATCTACAAACATTGGCATCTGACATGTGCCAGCCTCTAAGAATCCTCAAGGCACATTTCTGACCAACTTACAATTTTCTCCCACACTTAAATGTTGTACCTTGGGCTGCACCAGCAACTATCATTGTAATGCAGCAATGAGGACAGTGTGTGTTCAGGGACATATACCCAGTTCATGGACTGAACCAGGCTGTATCTCTGCCTCTTTGCTCATGGTGCAATGCCCTCTCGTTCTGAGCCACCTGCATGGTCATAGCATCCTGCCGTCCATTGCCTTGCATTACCTTTCTGCACTTTGCCCCCTCAGCCAGAGATTTCAGGTTCGTACTACTTCTGTCTAGCCTTGCTGTTTAGTGCAGACACAAAACCAGGAAGTTTGTCATGGTTGTCAGCAGGCTTCAGTCAAGTCATGTCAAGAGAGATAGCCTTCACGCAGGAGATGAGGGAGCAGTAAGTGTAGGACAAGTGCCGAAACCAGTCCAGGGGCTAGGACACAATCAAGTCAGCCTCTCGGGATGGCCAGAGTCAGGGTATTATTCACATAAAGGGGGAAGAGTTGAGTATTGAGCAGCACAACACCTGTCTTAACTCTTTCTGCCTTATTAGGGCTGATTTCCTCTCGGAATGAAGTGGAGGCAAGTATTGAGGGAGCTGTAAGTGGATGGCACTGTTGTTAATTTTAGAGCCGGTGAGGAGGTGACCCTAGTGAGTGGGGTCTTAATTTTTCCCGTCTGCAAAATCTGAGGCAAATTTCTGGAACTGTGCAGGGTAGCTCTAATCTGCCAGTGCTCCGGGGAGGATGATGCAGATGTGAGAAATTTCGGTCTATCAATGGATCTTCGCTGAGTGGTGAGATGTTCCCAGAAAAGTCAACGGTGTAAGTTATGGCTAGAATTAGAAATGAAGGACATCATGGGAGTGGGGGCAGTAGTTATTGAGATTAATTAGGTAAGAAATGGCAAGAAAACTTGTGGTGTGAGTGCCCTGTCTTGGATTTGTATAACATTGCCAGCATTGAATAAATGGGTGACAACTGTTTACTCTAATTCAGTGCCAAAGAAACCTTGACCCTGAACCTTCCTTAAAAATAATGTTTAGTTAACAGTGACTGATACTATCAGAATGCACAAAATAAATTGGAAATTTTTGGTAAATTAGTGGTACACTGTCAGCCTTGCCAAAATCAAAAAGATTTCCAATTTACCATGAGCCTCTCCAGTTTTGTGACATGAAATTGCTAGATTTGACAGGTGATTTGAAATAATCTTGCTGTCACAATTTAGGGCTAATAATTAATGATATAACCATCTTGTTAATGCTGTCAATAATGAGATGCAACCCAGTCCTACCCAGGAATGAAATTATTGAGTGTGGCTCCCACAGCTAGAGAATTAGACATAAAGGAATATTTACAGTGTACTTTTGAAGTATTTTAATTGTTTTCCTTTCTTACTCTTTCTCTCTCTTCTGTTTTCATTTTTATTTCTTCTTCTGTATTTAATTTGATTCGAGTCCCTCTTATTCTTTTTGTTCCTACTTGTACTCCTACCACACTTGAGTTGCATGGGCCATTGGACCCAACGTTTGCTGATTGCACAAACCCTGTCAAAATTGCACTTCATAATTCCAGAAATGTGTGGCACAGAAACGTTACAGTTTGTAGAGCAATTAAAACAAGCAAATGCATGGCACTTACCATAAAATGCCTCACTCTGATAATAGGACAACATTAATAATTATGTTAAAATATTGATTTTCCTTTGTTGTAAAAAAAAGTATAATACTTGCACTTGTGTGTAAAAGTTTGACTTAACTAAGAGTGGAACTAGTATAATGTCAGTGGATTACATCTCCACCCTAGGGCATCATAACTCTCACACATGATGCTCATGAGAAATCTGTTTCAAGGAGATAAAAAGATTGACACTAGATTTGTTCAGGGAATCTACACCTCACTTTTAATTAGCCATTTTCACTGGTGTCAATCTATGTGCATGAAGTCTTCAATACGTGTTGCAAAACTTTGTTTTCGATCAACTGATAGTCTATGAGATGATTCCATGATTGGATATTATTTCTCACTTCACCTGTGAGCATAGTAAGCAGAAATACTTGAAACTTGAGAAATGGACCAAAAGAGCTCAGTTAAATTTATTAATTGGAATGTGGGCATCCTGTAAAGGTATATTTATTTCCCATCTCTAACTGTCTTGAGAAGGTGGCAGAATGGGGCTTGCTAGAATATTTCAAGAGGTACTAAGGATCCACGGCCTCTCTCTGTTAACTGAAGAGAAATGATTGTATAGTTTTAGGAGTACTGTTTCATATCAAGTTAAGAGTAATGCAAGGAGACAGTCCTTTCTGAATTATCACAGTCATTATAGGGGATTGAACCCACAGCATTTTCTGAGGTAACCAACCTCCATGGACATAAATTACCTGGATGGGTTATTGTTACCAATTTGTTCCACAAATCCTCAAATGTCTAGATTTTTAAGTTGATAAAGGTAACCTCAATTACTCAGTGCAGACTGGACTTACTGGAGTATTGATGAGATGTAATTTTGTTTCTTAAAACGTGATTGATTTGAATGGAAAATTCACAGACCTGTGTTTGGATCATTGTGCTTTGCTGTAAGATGTTTTATACTTCGTTGCCATTGGGTAGCTGTAGGTTGGTTACTGGATGCTACACTCATAAAGTGCCTTCACAGTGAACACAGCTGCTCTGGGATCTCTGGTGCTGCTGTCCTAATGTCAGCAAGAGGGAATCATGGGGTCAAAGAAATCATATGTGGTGGTTTTTCATTTCAACTGAATGTTATACGTTGATTTTGTCAATTTACTTTTGAAGTAGATCTGGACAAATACTTTGAATAGAAAGAATTCGTTCCATTCCTTTCCTCCTTTCTTTATTGATACTAGAATGACTGAAGGATACAAAACAGATACCCATTTAAAATTGAGGGTCACAATCAAACTTCCATTTAACCCGAACTACTCCTTCTTAAGCAATCCCACGAGACTGAGAATGACTGGAGTTGTGGATCCTGAGATGACTGGACAGTCCAATACTGAAACTGCACAGCCTTCTGTAGGTGGTGTTGCTGAAGCAGGTGATGGGATGCTCTGATTTCCATCCACTCCTTGTTTGCATATGTTCTCCATCTGGGCTTGTCTGAGACACTTGAAATGGTTGACCCTATTTGTTGTTGTGTCTTCACCGAATTAGCCAACCTTGGGCAAGAGATTCCCGTGAGGTGAGAGATAGTATCTTCGAGTAGACATATATAATAGTACAGCACAGTGTAGGCCTTTGGCTTTTGATGTTGTTCCAGCCTTTTATCCTACTCTAAGATCACACTAACCTACATACCCTTTCCTTATAGTGTGTCCTCTGTCCTGCTAGTGCCACTCGCTGTGAAGAAGTCGGAAGCATATTTTGGAAGTCCCATGCCAAAAATACAGACTATACAGCCTGCCTAATGTAGCTGACCAGTGATCAGACCAGTGCTTTGATACTGGGGATGTTGGCCTGAGAGAAGACGTAATAATGAAACACCTATTCTGTGGGTGGACATGCAGGATTTCATGGGGGCATTGCTAGTGATATTTAGACAATGAGGGTTGTATAGTAATCTTTATTGTGAAGGACTAGGCAATATTCTCAGCATTCTGGAGTTTCACATGCATTGCTTCTGGTTGAATGGAAATGCCCAGTGTATCAGGCAATCAATGAACCCACTGGCAAAATGGATACAAGAGAGCATCACAAGAATGATGAATAGCCTAAAAAAATTACTATGCAGTAAACCTTTAGAATGTGATTGCTATTTCAAACAATGGAAATATTCGTCTTTTGAAATATAAAGTGGTATATCACTTATGGCTAATTTCCATACTTTCCTATATCGTCTTTGTCAGATTTTTTGCAATGTTCCCATATTCATAGCTATTGTCAGTGTAAGACCTTTGCCATAATATCCTATTTCCTTTTTGCACATCAGCACATTTTTCTTAAATGTGAAATGTGCTGTTTTGTCGCTGATTGAAATTCCGTTGACAAAATATCTCTCTCACAAATCTAAGAGGTTTTGTTCAGTTTGCAAAGGAGTAAATAATGGCAGTGAATTCAAAATGATTCTGGGTGTTAAAAAAGTCTGTGAGGGGTTCAAGCATGCTTATGTTCAGACCAGGGAGCATCCAGCTGGATACACAGACATTTCATTTGAGTTATTGATTAGTGCAACTCCAGCCATTTTTAGGTTTAATAAGTAAATACACTTAAGAGCTATATGACAAGTTAAACGAAGATCAGAACTGTCAGTCTCTCACACCCATTATGCTTTACAGATGACAGTGAATTTAGCTGCTCCATTCAATATCTACTTGCACATTTTAGACCCACTTCGATGAAACCATTGATAATTATTCAGTCTGCAGTGTCCAGAGTCTTTTCTTAAATCTTTGCTTTGTCAATCAAGTTGCAGTGCATGACCTGCAGCAACATAAACTTGGAGGCATTTATTGCGAATACTGACTTCTTTGCAACTAATTTTCAAGTTTCTCAATTACTTGAACATGGATCAAGTAGGATACTGTAGTCATAGAAGACTTGACAGAAATTAATTCTGCTTCCATTATAGAGGTTTTTCTAAATTTTGCCAAGGCATGTTCTGATTGCTTTGATCTGAACACTGTACTAAGAATTGATGCTGATGTTGTTTTTGCACAGTGCATCAGCAATTTCAGATATCATGCACAGCATGGGCAGTTGGTGGTAGATTTAGATGGAAACTACATAAAAGGCCTATCAGCTGAGAGCAGGTATTGTTTAATTTTGTTTCCATTGCTGCTCATGGATAGTTTGTGAGAATTGGAAGCGCTGGGGCAATAATGGCTATCAGAAATGGTTTAAAAGAGCCAACAGTGAACATTGGCCATGATGTTTCCTCGTGGGGAGTAAGTGCAGAGATTCCAAACCAGACTGGCCTACACCTTTAAGATGGTTACTTGACATCACAATATGTAACCATGTAATGTAATGGTACACTGCTCATCTACAGTCATGCTAACTGTGGAATCAGCCAGCTGGGGGAATTGGTTTCTCAGTTGGCTGGATGGCAGGTTTGTGATACAGAGTGATGCCAACAATGTGAGTTAAATTCCCACACCAGCTGAGGTCACCATGAAGGTCCCACCTTCTTGACCTCACCCTTTGCTGGAACTGTGGTAGTCCTCAGATTAAGCCATCACTTGTCATCTCTGCTGAACAGAGCAGGAGTGTGGTTATTTTGCCTTTAAGTCCATCAGCTATTTGTATAGTATGAAGAGTAACATCAGTAAACACAGAATACAAACTATTTGTGTACGTCTGATGTCATAGATGTGTAAGTACAAAGTATTTTTCATACACCTTATCTGTCTACTTATTAGAGTAGAATATCCTTTACTGTCATGATAGAAAATCACAGAACATGGGGCCATGTTCAGTGTTGTCTAATACGCTGTTACAACCACTCACAAATCTTGACTTATCATGCACCAATCAGCTTCTTAAGAGCTGACTGGTGAGTTTTGGTGTGTTTGTTTTAGCCTATCGCAAGTCCCAACACTGTCTCCCAGAACACTGTCAACCATCAGAAGCCAGCAGTTTCTCAGGTTGAAAGACATTTGTTGAGGTGTTCTCCTTGGTTGCTCCCCCATCCATGCTTCTGATTGCCTCCAGATTGAGGCAATTGGAAACCACACCACAATCGAACAAGCATGTCTCACCAGTTTCCCAGTCTTCCACCTCAGTCAGAACCTAACTGAGGTGGCGAGAAGGGGATGAGTATCTTTCCAGAGTAAACACATTCAATTATTTCCCCTTGTCAGGATAATGTGACTTAATGTGTACTGTTGAGAATTTCAACCCAAGACATTGTAATGAACTTTTTAAATTTTGTAATCATTAAGGTTCTGGAAAATTTGACATTTTGTACCTAGTGCTTTCTTCTGCAAGGATTCCAAATCAAGAATGTGGGGCTACTTCAACCACTCACAAAACCTGACTTATCATGCAACAATTTGTATTTATAGACAACAGAAAATGCTGGCGATATTTAACAGGTCTGGCAGCTGAGAAAACTTTTCAAATCCAGTAACCCTGCATTTTAGTTTACTGCATTTATAGAGGAGCTTTGAAGTGACAGTTGAAATCAACCCAACTGGGAGTAGCACCATGATTAAAAGAGATGACTAAAAGCATAACCAAATTGATAGTTAAACTGAGGCTTTCGAAGGTGGGAAAGGTTTGTGGAAAGAAAAACAGAGAGAGTTGTGGGAAGATAGCAAGGCAGTGTTGGAAGAGCAACTTAATGCAGGTGAGAATGTAAAGCTGCAGAGAGGGCATGAAGGAAGAATTTGCAAATTAGACCAAAGATTTTGGAATCAGCCATTGATAAGGGGCTAATGGCATTGAGTAAGTGGGATTTAAAATGAGTGAGAACACAAATGGAAGAATTTTAGGTGACTTGGAATTTATTTAATATGGAGCTACGGAAGAAGGTGAGGTGACAAATACACAAATTAAGTTAGACATTGGGTTATCAGCGATGATGGGTGAGGTGGGGAGATAGTTAGAAAATCCTAGCGCCTGTATTTTGGGCTTTCCTTTCATCTTCATGGGCACAGATGGCAGGAGTGCACTCCAGGTTTGTGTAAAGGAAAAGGAATCTTATGTAATTCAGGGTCTGCATTTCTTACAGGAACTGTAATTTCAAAACTGAAGCACCTTACGTGTCAGTTATTGAACTAGACAACATGCTGTTAACTAGCAGGAATTTTGCCAGCAATATTTACATAATACTTACAGTATAATTTATATTTGCAGGGTAATGGTTGACCTTTGGATACTTATTGGCGCATTTCAGCAGCCACTTTATCTAAACAGAGTAGGGTTTTGCTAGTGTGCTATAGTGGGCTGTTTCACAGATGCTTTGAGCATGGGTGGGGATGTATTAGAGGCAGATGGATGAGGGAGAGTAGCAAGGATTACATGGGAGAGCAGGAACGGCTCTTACAATAGGGAGAGGGAGGACATAATGGACACAGGAGTCCATATCCACACATATTCTAGGAATACATCTCTGTTCTTATTTCTACTCGGAATCAATGTTTGATTCACCTCAAAGAGGCTGTCACTGAACTAACGAACCTATTGCAGCCACACCTCAAGATTTACACTTGGCAAGGACAGCACAATCTATACCTGGCATCTATTGGCATCTACCACTTCACACTACACTGACATATCAGGGGGTTCACAGACTACATTGGGAATGGAGCCGACATCTCCTTCTTTGGACAAAGTGAAGCAGGATGGGACATGATAAAGTTCTCAAATATTAATGTCTGTTGTACGTAGATAAATACATTCTGAGCCTCAGGGGTTTGTTCCATGGGTAAGGAGGAATAAAGGAAATATTGCTGTCCTACATTGAGGATTCCATGAATTCCAGTTTGTATTTAACTGAAACCTGACTCCCTCATTTCTTGGTGTAATATTCAAGACTGAGACAGACAGACTTAATCAGTAAGGGAATCAAAGGTTATAAAGAAAGTAAGGAAAGTAGAAGTTTATAAAATCATGAGGGGCATGGAAAGGGTGAATAGTCAAAAGGTATCCGCAGGGTAGGGGAGTCCAAAACGAGGTTGAAGTTGAGAGGGGAAAAATTGAAAAGGGACCTAAGAGGCAATTCTTTCACACAGAGGATGGTGCTTATATGGAATGAGCTGCCAGAGGAAATGGTAGAGGCTGGTACAATTGTAACATTTAAAAGGTATGGGAAGGGTTTAGAGGGATACAAGCCAAATGCTGGCAAATGGGACTAGATTAATTTAGTTGGACTGAAGGGTCTGTTTCCATGTTATACATTTCTAAGACTCTATGACTCTATCAGAACAGCTGTGACCTCATTAAATGGCAGAGCAGACTCCATGAGCGGACTGGCCTACTTCGCTCCTATGTCTTCCGGCCATATGGATGTTGGGAATATAATTTTCCAGAAATGGAAAGATAGCTTTTATCATGTTGACTTGAGAATTTTTTGAGAGCATCAAGTAGCTCTGGCGATTAAAATAAATGTTTACTGAAACTCCTTACACATTATTGGCACAGTACCAATTGGCACATAATCAACTTATAAGCCTATGCTTCTTAATGAATGTAAACATAATTCT
The DNA here is from genome assembly GCF_020745735.1 of Hemiscyllium ocellatum. Lineage (NCBI taxonomy): Eukaryota > Metazoa > Chordata > Chondrichthyes > Orectolobiformes > Hemiscylliidae > Hemiscyllium > Hemiscyllium ocellatum. Next base: position 24,457,985 of record NC_083431.1, read on the forward strand.
GAATTTAAGAATGAGATAGAACTGCTTGAGGGAGGATGTTTCAGAACATTGACAAAGGTGCGGCAAGATTTATACCATGAATATTCTGAGGTCAAGGTTATTGATCTGAAATGACAACTTGGTTCCTTGTTCATGACCTTCTCCAGCACTTTCTATCTTTATGAATGTTTACGTGTGGATCTGCTTTATCACTGAAGTAACATTGATCAAATTCAGTCATTTACAATGAAATGGTTTCAATTCATTCTCATTTGGAGCTACTATGTTGTCCTTTACTCCCACAGTCAGATTGTACCATCCCATGACCACATCTGAGAGATGTCTATTAGAATAGGGAGGTTGTAATTACCAACTTACTCATGTTGCAGTTTAATGGGAAGGAAAGTAAGTTGATTCAGTGAATTAGCTGGTCACTGATTTCTAACATATTTTGTGAAGGTTGAAAAGAGCTGAGGAAGTATCAGCATTTTCAGCTGCAAGACATTGAAAGGCCATCACCTGTTACACATCAGATCATCTGAGTTTCTTTTTGTGAACTTTAAAACAACGGGAGTTTGAAGATTTTGGAATGTGGCAACTTATCAGTGCACTACCCCGAGGGCATTAATTCAGTTCCTCCAGGTGGCCTTGCTGCCAGTTTCAAACTCCTAATTAGCGTGGAATTTAGTAGCCTTAGACGGTTCTGATCCAGAAATGCCAAACGTGCAGTTGACCTGAGGTGTAACCTTGCCAGCGTAAGTTAGGAAATGTTTTGCTTTTGTAATTATTTGTGAAGAAAATAAATTTGCACCGTTTGTGTGGTGGAAGGAATAAACTTTCATTAAATGCATTACCCAAGTTTGCTGCTGGGCAAATGGGTGTGGCTCACTTGGTAGCACTCTTGCCTCTGTGGGTTTGTCATCCCACTCTCCAGGCTTGTACTCATAACCTGAGCTGCTACTCTCGTGCAATCCCAATAGACCGCTGCAATTTGTCTTAGAAATGAGACACTGGGAAGTGTGAATTCTCTGCTCTCCCTGCAGATTTGAAAATCCCATTGTACCACTTTGACAAAAAAAAGGTACATTCACCTTGGCATCCTGACCACTGTGTTTCCCTTGATCAACATTACTCCAACAACGCAGCAGTTTTAACATGCTGAAATGTCCAAAGGTGCTTCAAAGGAGCATTATAGATTAAAGTATCACAACAAACCATATAACATAGAAAGACAATCAAAAGCTTGGTCAAAGACATCAGTTTTAAGAAATGTCTTATAAGATATAGAGAGGTTAGGGAATGTATACAAAGTGCTTAGGGCCTAGTCAACTGAAGGCAGGCCACCATTTGCAGTTACCCGATCATTATTACAATGCTGTTTAATGGACCTTGCTGTGCATAGGTTATTTGCAGCATTTCTACATTGCTTTAGTGACTTTACTGAAAAATTGTTTCATCAACTGTGAAACTCATTGGGAGCTCTTGAGTTTCTTGCAGGACAACTTATAAATGTAAGTTCTTTTTCACAACCAGATAAAATCTGGTCAATCCTTACTGATGGGTCAGCACACACCCTGAAATTTAGCACATGGCTAATCTGTTTAATAGAAATCATGTATATTTCTTCACCCAATTGCATTTGAGCAGCAATCTAAAGGAACTATAAGGTAGATAGGATTTAAATGTAATATATCACAGAAATGTTATGGTAGAGAAATAGGCTCTTCAGCCCATCGTGTCTGGATCAGTTTTTCAACCATTTCCTACTGCCAACTTCCTGCTGTCTCTTTGTACCCTTGTGCAAACCAGGAAAGATCTGAGGAAAGGTTCAGTTCTGTTCCATGTGGGTAAACAGTGTAAAGATTCCAAATGGATGTATTTAATTAGCCAGCCAAGGAAAGCTCCTCAGTCTATTAGCATGTTGTCTTTGTAAATAAATCCTGTGCAAAGGCCTTGGTTTAACTGCTGGCAAAATATTGATTGCAGGATGTGATAATCAATCAGAGCAGCTATAACGTGAACAGTGGGAGAGAAGGTTGCAGAATTGATGGTGTCGAGTGAGTCCTTTCTCCGCATTCTGTATATTTCAGACCCATTAGAAGGACCCAGGCTCCTGGAATAGTAAATCAGTTACAAGTTGCTATGCTTTATAGGTAGTGTAGGCAGAATTCACAGTCTGTAGAAAGGCACTTGCATCAGAGAAAGAAAACAAGCTGACTCTTTCAAATTAAGAAGCTGTAAAAATTCCCATAAACACAAAGGTGTATTGATATGTAGCCAAGGATGATATTCTGTTTTCGTGTATTTTGGTTCTATTTTGCATTGTGCACAGCAAATTTGACTTGAATGTTTCATATCGCTGTACGTGAATCAGATGTCTTCACAGAAAATAGGAATGTGCGGTAGATTGATTACTATATGAAACTGCATAGGTTATGTGAGTTGTGCAGTTGCACAGTTAATAATGTTGTAGATTGGTTTTGTGTGTCTGTGTATAAGCCACTTTGGTATGTTACATACCAGTGCTCCAGGTGAATTAACTTCAGAAATTTACAGGGACAAATTTGAGAAAGGGACTGATAAACAGCAAGTGAGTTAAAGGATGTGTGAGAAATGGAGAATAAGTGGATGTCTAGGGAGGATATGTATGTGACAAAAGAAGGAAGAGTCGTGCAGTTTGGACGAAGGGAGAGAAAGATTCAGGAAGATAGTGTAGTGAGGGACGGAGTGAATGAGGGTGATGTTGAGAGTGAAAAGAGTTAGGACAATGTGCAAGGGAGGGAGTGAAGGCGAGGATGAATGAGGATGAAAAGAATAGGGAGACAGCATGTGCACATGAGTGGGAGAGGAAGACATTTGGCAACCCTGGAAGTGTGCTGGACACACACGCATCCTTTCCCTCCTCCTTCTCCTCTCTACCCAGATATCAATCCATAAAGCCAGCTGTGAGAAAAGGAAGTCTCAGGCTGAAAGATAACCTGCTTCTGATCCCCATTGTCGCATCAATTTTGCTGAAGTCAACTCAGAGAGTGCGCCATCAGAGACGAACACAAGGTCAGTGCTGGTTAGCTATCAATCCCCACTCTTTTCCCTGGTGACCAAGATATGAGGCCTAGTTTGCCTCTCTTTAGCTCTGCTCCTTAACTGAAAAGACAGAAATTGGTTTCTTGGTTGGATCTGCTGCAAGACATTTTGACTAATGGCTTAGCTATTTAAATTACCAATTTATTTATTTGCAACATTTTGGTCTGAATTTCATGTTTGTTGTAATAGAAGAAACTCTTTCTGAAAGTTGTCCATCCCCCTCACAACCCACCACTTAATACAAAAATAAACTGTTGTTTCCATATCCAAAATGCCAGACACTGCTGGGATTATGTAGAAAGGAGCGGAAGAGGTCTTGTGTGAAGCTTAAACTCTTGTATGGGCAGGTTGGTCTGAATGGCCTATTTCTACACTGCATATTCTGTGCAAATCTATTGACAATAATTTCTTTAGGAACAGTTTATCTTATTTCCTGCTATAAAAGCAAATGTGAAATGGGAATAATATGAGTATAAATTTAAATCATGCCAGCATTTGTGTTGCAGACATTTACTCAGTCTTATTGAAGTCTGAAGCAAAAAGATATGGGTCTGAATTTTACCAAAAATCAGACGAGTGTCAATTTTGGCGTGTTTCATGAGGTTGTTCTGACAAGTGACCTTCTGAATGTCTCCATGGGCAGGTTAGTGGCTTCTTTCCAATAGAGACCCAGGTCCAGCAAACTCAATTTTAATCTCGCTACAGCTACTTATCCCTTTGCTCATCCTCAATTTCCACCAATAAACTGTTGGATACCTTTTCAGAGTTTGGGTTTTCTGGATTTTGGGTACAATTTTCACCCTATGTGACTTGCTAAATCTTTGTTTGAGAGATTAAACTTCTTATCCTCAAAAGGAACTTGCTATGAAAACCTCCTGTCCTCCATGGTACCTGACATCTGCTATTGACTGACATGCCATCTCCTTTCTCCCCACATGAGCACGTACTCCCCTCTCATGACCTATCCTAACCTCTCAATGACTTACCTTGTGCCCTTCTCACCCTGCATAATGGCATCTTGGCAGTTTATGTACCTGATACCCAACCGTCCTGGCACTCTACTTACCAGCCACCTTATCCACTTAGCATCCTACCCACCTGGCACTCTGGCATCCTACTTACCTGGTACTCTACCCTACTGGATCCTTAACCCCACATTTACCTTACATTCTTACTTTTTTTTACAGGAGCTCTTAAAGTAACTGAATCACAGAAAACAGCAATGCCTACACTGAAAAAGGGATTGTCTGTCTTCTCCTGACTTTTTGTACCACAAAGACACAGTTGGATTGAAGGTACTCTCCACATTTCTGCAGAATCCTTAACTTTAATCTCCAACAAGAAATGTGGAACCATCCTTGAATATTAAAAAATGAGAATTGAAGAGGTAATCTGAGCATTCTCGGAATATCTGACCCATTATATAATTGATATCAAGGGAAATTATTCCCAATGAAGTTTTGAACTTCACATGTAAAATAAACAAATGGTTTTTTCAACGTCGTTACCTTTAATAGAAAATAAATTGTTATCATAAGGTAAGAATAATGTGGTCATTAGTACTACCATTCTGCAAATGGTGTAGGAAGCAGGTATTAAGTGAAATTCAAGTAATGACACACTTCATCACTGTGTACTTCATTCCCTTAAACTTAAAAAGTGGACAGGGCTTGGTTTTTAATCTCTGATACATTTGATCAAGAGAGTAAGTTCATTAAAAGCATATATTATTACATATTCTGAACTGTTTCTAATGTTCATGGTTCTGCATTTTTAAAATAAATATGAATTTTTTAATAGATATTACTTTCTTCTATGAAAGGTATGAATTTCATTTTGTGGAAAAAAACCCATTCTGTGTGCCTACCACTCATTAAATATAGTCTTCCTCACAGGCTGAGCCTAGCATTGGGAATTTTGAGAGGGTGCAACCTAACTCCCTACGACATGTATTTCCGTTAATCATAGGATGGTCTTGCTCATTCACTGAGGTGAGAATGAATATACTTATCATCTGGCATATTAGGTGTGGTCCCACTGGATACATTGATGCTGCCAAGGCCAATGTGTGACCAAGGATTCTGCTGGAAACAGAAAAAGATATTACAGATGACTAAGTTCTGGATGAGTTGCTGGTTCATGATTTCAGCTGTTTGTCATTTCTGTCTGAGATGTGTCTTCTGTTTTGTTGTAAGGTCACACAATGCTTTTATTTAGTTGAACCAAGTGCAGTTGTGTAGTCTGCATGAGCTCTGTGGAAGTAATAAGAACTTGACATACTGCTGCATGATGGGATGCTTGTCCAAGGTAAAAGGTGACTTGGCCCTCAGGCTCACGGGAGCAGAAAAATACTGCTGGAGATAAAGATTGAGATTGTGTAATTATAGTTTGATGAAATGTAGAAAGTATATCTTAAGCTTGTTAATTTCTCTGTCCTTGAGCAACATCAGGAACAAAGGGAGTAGCTGCACTGTGCTTTTCTCTATCTTGATTTATTGTACAGGTGCACAATCTTTTATGCAAAATGCTCAGGACCAGCCAGTTTTTGGAATTCAGAATTTTTCGAATTTCAGAATAAGTGGCAGTTTGATGGTGAAATTTTTTTAAAAATCTAAATGAAGAATAGACTTCCTATGAGTAAAATGGGCCCTGAAACAAAATTGAAGCCTGCCAGTGCTGGGCCACACCCCGACACGTCACATCTGAGTGACCCGCATCGAGTGGGTGTGCATTTGGGTTAACTGTTTGCAGCCAAACAACCTTGTTAATGAGAAAAGAACTTCACAAAAAAACCTTCGGACTTTGGAATTTTTTGGGTTTCGGAATTTTGGATAAAGGGTTATCTACCTGTATTCAACATTACGTGAGTGCTGCATGTAATCTAAGTAAAACAAGCAAAGTTGCTTGCATTATTGTATAAATATAGGCTGACTGATTGGCTTGCGAGAGTGCTGTAGGACAGTGGAGACTATGGCAACCTCTCCATAAATTCATGAAAAATAAATCTTCTTGAAACAATTCTCAATCTCAGGCTAAGTAATTGCTTCAACAGAATTTTGCTCTGTTTAGTCTTGCAATATAAAGCTTGCAGTCTGTGGAAAGTTCTGCATGAACTTTTATTTCCAGCACGATCTATGCGCACGTTCTCTTTGAGATTTGAAGTATTGCTCCCTTCCAGCTTGCTTGGCTTAATCATGTAACACAAACATCATCATTATGTGTGCTTCAAATGTTATTCAATTTACTGTTCAGATGCAATAGATCTGGACAAGCCTTCCCCAGCAAAGTCAATATCAAGACAGTTACATGAAGTCTTCAATGTCCTTGTATCACTTTCCCAGACAGCCATGGGAACACACTCCTAGACTCAAACTCTCTGCAGAAGATTATGTTCATCAATGTTAATCGTTTTATGGCATGACCAACCCTATTCAGTTGTGACTGTGTCAATGTGGTGTGCAGGCCTGACATGCCAGTTCTGGTGAGCACCTCAGTCTCTGGTCTTTTGTCCATCTTCCTAATTTTCAGAATCTTCTGAATGCAGCTCACATGATAGTGGTTGAATTTCTTGGCAAGAAGTTAGTATGTAGTGCCAGTCTTGTATACGTGGAGCAACGTGCGCAGAACTATCACCCCATAGACTTTGTTTGGGGCTGTTAAGAATGGGTAACAAATGCTGACCTTATTACAGATGTCCACATCCCGCAAAAGAAATTTTAAAGGACTGCCACTTTTTGTTCTCAGATTAACATTCAGTGACCTTTCCCTTGGCATTCTTGATTGTGTGTCAGCATCAGTATAGCTACCTCAGGAGAGTACCCTGAGGATAGGGCAGCGTGGTGACTCTGTGATTAGCAATGTTGCATTACTGCAGCAGCTTTGATTCCACCCTCGGGTAACTGTCTGTGTGGAGTTTGCACATTCTCCCCATATCTGCTTTGGTTTCCTCTGGGTGCTCCAGTTTCCTCCCACAGTCCAAAGTCCAGATTAGGTGGATTAACCATGCTAAATAGCCTGTAGTGTCCAGGGATCTGCAGGGGGTGGGTTGCTCTTCAGAGGGTTGGTGTGGAATCGATGGGCCAAATAGCCTGCTTCCACACTGTAGGGATTTTATGATTCTATGATGGTGAAAAGAATCAGAAGATCAAGATTGTTAAACTTCTGAAAGCAGATTACGAGGTAGGGCACGGTCAATATTTTTCTGAATACCAGATTTATTTACAGAATGTAACATTACAAACATCTGAATCCTCCATAACCAACACCCAGTATTCTACTTGTGTCTCTTTTTGAAAACATTTGGAAGTAGTTTACCCATTACTGTTAAAGATGTCTTTTGAAAGAGGTACTTTTATAATCTTCAAAAGAAATGTATCCAATTATAATGACATTTCAGTGTGGGGTTTGGGGGCAGTGATGAGGCTCCTGAGCCAGTCTTACCATGCTCCTCATTGGCACCAACAATTCTCTTCTTATTTTGGTTTGCTCAATCAAATAATCAAGTTTACAGAATAAACTCCTGAAAGGTACACCTCCAAGTTACTGTAACAAAAATAAAGCTATGAATGCATTTCATCAAAATTAAATTAAATTGTCATTTCAGTGGCAAATGAGGCACTCCAATCATTGCAAAAGGACAACATCTTTTGTTGCACCTTCAGGAGTTCTCTCTTTATCTGTGCTCAAGGTGCTTACCGTGAAAAAGCAAAGAGTAGTCAACGCAATTTTTCTTTGGTGTATCTATTTGACTATGACTATGTACCTCTGGGACCTTAATCAAATGGACAAAGGTGTGGAGTTTAATTTAGATAAATGTGAGGTTCTGTATTTTGGTAGGGCAGATCAGGGCAGGACTTATGCACTTAGTGGTAAGGTCCTGGGGAGTGTTGCTGAATGAAGAGACCTCGGGGTACAGGTTCATAGTTCCTTGGAAGTGGAGTCACAGGTAGACACAATGAAGAAGGTGTTTTGTACACTCGCCTCTACTGGTCAGTGCATTGAGAATAGGAGTTGGGATGTCATGGTGTGGCTATATGAGGCCACTTTGAAATACTGCTTTCAATTCTGGTCTCCCTGCTATAGGAAAGATGCTGTTAAACTTGAAAGGGTTCAGAAAGGATGTTGCCAGGGTTGGAGCATTTGAGCTATAGGGAGAGGCTGAATAGAGTGCGGGCTATTTTTTCAGAGCATCAAAGGCTGAGGGATGACCTTATATAGAGGTTTATAAAATCATGAGAGGCACGAATAGGGTGAAAAGTCAAGAGTTTTTTTCTCCAGGTAGGGGAAACCAAAACTAGAGGGCATGGGTTTAAGGTGAGAGGGGAAAATTTGAAAGGGACCTAAGGGGTAACTTTTACAAGCAAAGATTGGATAATGTATGGAATGAGCTGCCAGAGGAAGTGGTGGAGGCTGGTACAATTACAGCATTTAAATGGTATCTAGGTGGTAGATGAATTGGAAGAGTTTAGAGGGATATGGGCCAAATACTGGCAAATGGGACTAGATTATTTTAGTATATCTGGTCAGCATGAATGAGTTTCTGTGATGTACATTTCTATGCCTCTGAGTCTGGTACGGAATTTGCACTTTGCACCATTGTCAGAAGAGATGGTGTTTGTTGCTACAAAACTGAATGGTTAAATAATATATTCAAAGATATGAAAGAAATCCTGCTAGAGCTCACTCAAGGAGAAAACCTTATAGTAATTGTGAAAAAAATGATTAGTTTCACTTCAGGAATGGTGAAATCTCTAAACACTAAGGAACAAGCCAAAGTCCAAAGTGTTTGCATTATCATTTCTGCATGGAAAGTAATTTCTCTATGATAAAACCATGTTGGCCCTTGTGATTATTTAATAAATCAAGAAAACAATTGAAAAGTATATTGAATTTTCCTGGAGCTTACAGAAAAGCTGCCCTGCAACTCAGTAGCTTCGGAAGGCCAAGACCCATTCATTTATTCAGGGTTGTTCTGCTTAGACATGCAGTTTTAAAACGAAATGTGTCGGTCATCTTGGCATAATGACCTTTAAAGGAAAGTAAGTAATGAAGAGAATACTTAGACTAAGAGATTACAAATCTTATCTATGAAGCAATGTAATTATTCTCCAGTTACTGCTTTGAAAACATTAGCAAAATAATATCCCAGTTTTTGTGGGCTCAACAATTGAGCTCAGGAAAGTTCCAAGTGCATAAATTGCATCAATGTGAATATTTCCATTTAGCTTTTTGAGCCTTTCATGTAAAGGGCTGACTGTTTTTGCGGATGTGGTCCGTAAGAATTAGTGCACATCTATGCATGCCTAAAGCATACTGGAGATTCAGTTTTGACGACCAGTTTCTTGATTCATTGTCACTGTCATCAGTGACCTTCTCAATCCCAATATCACACTGGTCGAGCAACCATCAAAACTCCAACAAACTGAGTAGAAAAGGGGACATGATTGAAAACACTGGGAAATATTGATGAAATAAATGACGGGGCATTCTGTGTGACTGGTCCCACACAACTCTGAAGCCCAAATCTGTGCCAATCAAGCTGTTTTGTGCACATTTTCTGGGTTGAAACTATCATGCAGTAAGTGAACCATTTTAAAGAAACATAGTTAATCATTTAGCAATAAGAAATAAGGTGATAACAACTTACTTAAGATAAGAATATAAGATCCAAAGGGCCAGAAGTGTGAAGATTAAACAAATGTTCAGGGAAATCAAGAGGTCGACATAATCAGTGTAAAAACATACACCAAGTGATAGAACCATAATGCAGTGGGATATACACATCACTGTTATACTTTATTTACAGCATAAATCACTTAAATAATAATGGGAATCATCTCACTGGCAGCCTCAACTGACTACTTGAATATTGCCTGAGATCACGGTTTTTGAGAAGAAATTGAGTCAAAATTGAATCAAATGTTGATATTTCACGTGACTGTTAGATTGAACAACAAATATATTTACACTGAGGAAAATCAATTTAAAAAGGCAATAATAATTGGACAGAATAGTACAGGAAACTTCACGGTATTTAGATATATAATTTTTGCCAGTTTACTGAGACCCCAGGATCATAACCTGCTGGTTAATACAAAGTTTGGTGTATTTATCACCATGGCAGTCACCATTTCCTATTAACAGACAATGTGCAGTTGTGGAAATACTGACTCTCTGTGTAAATCTATTGGTTTGATGGATGTGTGGAACCTCCTAACATGATTTTTTAAAAGACAGCTTAATACATTGGACTTACATCCTTATACTAAATCAGTTGGCGTCTCCTCATTTCTTATTGCGAGAAGATTATGTACCTTTCTTTAGGTGATCTGGGGTGTTGTTACATAGTTTCTCCTCCTAATAATTGTTTCAGTGTTACATTATGAGAAGACTTAAAGATCCAGTTAAAACCGGCTTTCAATAATATCATTCCAGTTATATGATACCTACAAGTATTGTCCTGGTAATCGGGGGCTCCATACCAGAACAATATATCTTTCTTTAAATGTATTATTTGATCACAATATTTAGCAGCAATAAAACATCATAGACACTCAGATGTATGAAAAAATGGCTTACTTGCTTTGATCCAGAGTTGCATGCAAACTTTTGAAGCAACTGTTGGTCATTCGGTCCCTCTATTTGATAAGATTATGCCTAAGCTGATTATAACTTCAACTCCACATTCCTGTTTAAATTAGATGAATTATGACACGTTGAGACTACAGCACTGATTCCATGGTACGCCCTTGTTACATCTTAACTGTGTCCCTGTTTTAATACCTTTAATAATAACTTCTCTGCTTCAGACGTGAAGCTAACTGGCCTCTAGTTTCCTGTTCTCTTTCCCAGCTCCCCCTTTTGAATAAAGGAGTTACATGCTCTATTTTACATTCTGATGGAAAATTCTGTAAAATTAAAATCAATGCATCAACCATCTCACTAGCCTTATCTTTGACATACGTCGGATGAATTCCAGCAAGCCCTGAGGGCTAGCCAGCCTGCAGCTTCAACAAATTATTCAGGAGCACATCCCTCGTTATTGCAACTTTATTTGAGGTCATCCTTCTCTGTCATTTTCTGATTTACAGCCATTTTTGAGATGTTACTTATACTCACTGAAGTGAAGATCAATACAAAATGCCTGCTCAACTGATTTAATATCTGCTTACTTTTTAATATTAATTCACCAGACTGACTTTCTATAGGACTAATGCTCTCCTGGTTAACTGTTTTCCTTTTTAAATGTAGAAACTCTTACTATCTGTTTTCATATTTATAGCTGGCTTGCTCTCATCTTCTGACTTTTCCTCCTTATGACTTTTTCACATATTCTTTGCTGTTTTATTTATATTCAGTCCAATCTTCCAACCTGCCCACTTTAAAAAATCTTGTTTATGTCTTTTGTCTTGATGTTATCTTTAGATTTGTTTTAGTTAACTACAGATTGTGGGTCCATTCTGTGGAATGTTTCTTTCTTATCAATTCTATTAATTCTGAAATATTCACTTAAATGTCTACCATTGCATTTCTACTGACCCATAGCTTAATTTTATTGCCAGTTGACTTTGACTAGCTCTGTTTCCATGCCTTCATAGTTGCTATTAAAATATCAGTGATGGACGCACTCTTCCCTCCCTCAAATGAAATTTAAAATTAAATCAAATTATGATTGGTACTACTTACACATAGAGTTAATTAATTACTCAATCTTAATACAGAGGTCTAGTGTAGCCTAATCTCTGGTTGACTCCAGAATGTGTTGTACAAAGAAACTAACTCAGAAACCTTCAGGTAGCTCCCCATCTAGGTTAACTTTGTCTAATTGAGTTGTCTGGTCTATATGTCAATTAAAATGCACATGTTTATCACATTACCTTTTCAACAAGTTCCCATTTATCATCCAACTATATGACTAAGATTGAGGTCTGTACACTATTCTCACAAGTGACTTCTCACCTTATCTCTCATCTCTACCCAAACTGATTCTTAATCCTGGTGTCTTGAATGTAGATCATTCCTCCTCGCAGTGCTAAAATCATCAGTAATTAATAGAGCCACCACCTACATTTTCTTAGCATCTTGTCCTATGTAAATGTCATGTAACCTTCAATATTCAGGTCAAATTGATGTCATTTTGTGGCCATGTCTTGATTACTTTTATCTGTGCTGTCAGTTCATCTGGGAGAAAATGAGGACTGCAGATGCCAGAGATCAGAGTCGAGAGTATAGTGCTGGAAAAGCACAGCATGTCAGGCAGCATCCGAGGGGCACAAGAATCGACGTTTTAGGCAAGAGCCCTTCATCAGGAATGAGGTTTGTGAGCCGAAGGGGGTAGAGAGAGATAAATGAGTGAGGGGTGGGGCAGGGGGAAATGTAGCTTACAGTGCGATAGATAGATGGAGGTGGGGGTAATGGTGATAGGTCAGAGAGGATGGTAGAGCGTTAGGTGGGAAGGAAGATGGACAGGTTATGAGAGCGGTGCCAAGTTGGAAGATTGGAACTGGGATAACATGTGGGGAGGGGAAATGAGGAAACTGGTGAAGTCCATATTGATGTCACGTGGGTGGAGGGTCCCAACGCGGAAAGTGAGGCATTCTTCCTCCAGTTGTCGTGTGGTTAGGGAGTGGTGATGGAGGAGGCCCAGAACCTGCATGTCCTTGGTGGAGTGGGAAGGGGAATTGAAGTGTTCGGCCACGGGCGGTGGGGTTGGTTGGTGTGGGTGTCCTGGAGATGTTGTCTGAGCACTCTGGAAGTAGGTGTCTTGTCTCCCCAGTGTAGAGGAGACTGCATCGGGAGAAATGGATTCAGTAAATGACATGTGTCAAAATGCAAGTAAAACTCTGATGGGTGTGGAAGGCTCATTTGGGGCCTTGGACGGTGATGAGAAGGGAGGTATGGACACGGGTTTTGCATTTCTTGCGGTGACAGGGGAAGATACCAGGAACGGAGGGTGCATTGGTGGTGGGCCTGGACCTGACAAGAGAGTCACAGAGGGAATGGTCTTAATGGAAAACATATAGGGGTGGGAAGGGAAATATATCTCTGGAGGTGGGGTCCGTTTGTAGGTGGCGGAAATGGCGAAGGATGATGCAATGTATATGGACATTAATGGGGTGGAAGGTGAGGACCGGGGGGGTTCTGTCCAAGTTGTAGTTGGAGGAATGGGGTTTGAGGGCGGAGGTGCGGGAAGTAGATGAGGTGTGCTGGAGGGCATCACCGACCATGTGGGAGGGGATGCTGCAGCCTTTGAAGAAGGAGGCCGTCTGGTGTGTTCTGTGGTGGACCTGGTCCTACTGGGAGCAGATGCAGCAGAGGCAAAGGAATTGGGAATAAGTAATAGCATTTTTACTGGAGGCAGGGTGGGAGGAGGTGTTGTCCAGGTAGCTGTGGGAGTCAGTAGGTTTGTAGAAGATGTCCGTGTTGAGTCGGTCACCGTTGATGGAGATGGAGAGGCCCAGGAAGGTGAGGGAGGGGTCTGAGATGGTCCAGGTGAATTTAATGTCAGGGTGGAATGTGTTGGTGAAGTTGATGAACTGTTCAACCACCTCGTGGGAACAAGAGGTGGCTCCATAACAGTCATCAATGTAACGGAGGAAAAGGTAGGGAATGGTGCATTATGCCCACCTCCATCTATCTATTGAACTCTCAGCTACCTTCATCCCAGACCTATCCCTTCCCATTTATCTCTCTACTCCTCAGCTCACAAGCCTCATTCCTGAGGAAGGGCTTTTGCCCGAAACGTCGATTCTCCTGCTCCTCGGCTGCTGCCTGACCTGCTGTATTTTTCCAGCACCACACTATCAGTTCATCTGCTTTGTTTTCAATGCTACGTGTATTCAGATACAGAGCCCCTGGTTTTGTCCTTTTATCATCTTTTAACCTCAAGCTTTATCTGTTGATTGGCTCTTAAATTTATACTCTCTATCCTTTCCTGTCATGGTCTGTTTATCATTTCCTCCCTTCAAAAAAAAACTTTGTCTTTTGAACTATCTCTTGATTTACTCTGACTCTTAGATTTAACATATATTTCTAAGTTTGATTTCCCAACCACCCCCATCCCTCATAATTGGATTAATCCCCCCCCATCTTTGGTTCTATGGCTCACGTATATATTGGTCCCAGCACAGTTCAAGTGCAGATTGTCCCAATTGTACAGTACCCACTATTTCCAGGAATGCTGCCAATGAGCATGAGTCAGGACCCATCAATGCTGAACCAGTTGTCTTAGCTACACATTCATTTTTAAAATTTAATCTGCCTGATGCCAATTTGCACATTGGCGCCTAGTTCCTCAGGCTGACCATGTAAAGCCTCTTTTCTCATTGATATATACATGAACCATGAGGCAGGTTGCTCCTTCTATGGGTTCCTCTCTAATAAATCCTTCGCAGATTTCTTGATCACTGACACTGGGCAGACATACCAGCCTTCTGGTATCTTCTTGACCTACAGAACTCTAGCTAGGTCCTGTAAAAAAAACTGGTTAAACTGGTTAATCTACCGAATTGTATGGCAGTATTGCAATGTCTACTGGTAATTTAAAGCAGGAAGGGTCTTGTCACCAATTACATTGTCAAAGGTCTTATATTCATCATGATAGAATTGGCAGGAGTCCTTAACTTTGTAGAAATGGTGCAAGTGGTTTCTAGTTTGTGAGATTTTTTAACCAAAATATGCAAATGTTTTTGAGATGGATATTAATTTAGCTTTGAGGGATTGGTTTAAATTCTTAATTTAATAAACAATCATACATTACATTTTGTTCTAGCAAGAGCACAGAGTAACAAAATTCATTGCAGAAGTCTGTGGGAGAACACATAATCACCAATTCAATTTGCTGTATTGTGAAACTTGCATCGAGGATAACTATCATACTGCATCAGCTTCCTATAAATATTGAATTGATTAATATGTGTCTGATGCCTAGAATTGTGTTCATATCACTAGCTCTGACCTGACACAAACCTTGCCCATTGAAAATATGCAAGACTGTTCAATTGACCTGACCACTTAAAGTGGACTTCTTATTGCTTTGTAAAAGTTAGTGGACATTTTCTTTCAAAAACATTTATGTCCACATTTA
Organism: Hemiscyllium ocellatum; assembly: GCF_020745735.1. Lineage (NCBI taxonomy): Eukaryota > Metazoa > Chordata > Chondrichthyes > Orectolobiformes > Hemiscylliidae > Hemiscyllium > Hemiscyllium ocellatum. The sequence continues at coordinate 24,473,133 of NC_083431.1, forward strand.
TTCAATCAATAAATTAATCCCTGTGATGTGAAAGACTTGTCTTTTGCAATGCAAGGCTACTTGTCAATATTTTTTCTACAGTACTTCTCGTACTGAAAATGAACATTTCTTGTGATGCTCCAAAGGCGCTTTGGTTGACATGAGACAGGTCACATTGTAAATGGAAATCAAAGGCAGATGTAGCTCCACCTGAGGTGTAATTCCAATTTCTGTTAGCTGAGGGCCTACACTGAAGCTGCCTTCTCTTGCCCTTTAACCTTTACTTCAGAAAACCAATTAAGGACAGTGTCTTCACTAGATATACGGGGGATTGTGACTCAAGAGGCCAGCCCTACATACCAGTAGGCCTATGGTGACTTCACTGCATGATGTCATATACACCTCTCAAAGAAACTGTATTCAAAACTTCCTGTACTCTACTTGAAGCAAAAGCATTTGTACCTCACCAAAGATGAAGGGTGTGATCATTCATTCCTATTCTGTTTGAGACCTTGCTGTCTGCAAATTCTCTACATAGTTAATAGCCACTACATTTCAGAAGCAATCATTGGTTATAAAATGTTTTGGAATATCCTAAGACATGAAAGATGATTCCAAGATGTTTTTCAAGATTGTGATTTCCATTTGTCATTTTACATCTAAAAAATTACATTTCTTCGCCTTCTTCATTGTTTCAAAGGCAAACCAAGAAAACAGCGAATAAATCAAGGCTAGAAACAAATAGATAAGCTCCTCTTTTTAACAGTAAGGTTACAGACAGAAAGAAGTACTCTTACTCCATTTGATCAACTCTCCATAGGATTGTTATATTATATTCTTCCTCATACTAGGTCATCCTGCTTAACCTAAACCAAATAATTTCGACCATCCCTTTTGCACCCTAGCTTCTGAGTGAGAGATGGGAAAGACTTGACTACAGTGCATATTTCTGTTTTATTTCATCACTGTGTTCATAATGAGAGTGGAGTGCTGGTGCCACACAATCTTCTCAAGCACCTGGGATCAGCAATGTCCCTGGGCAGTCATTGTGAAGTGCTCATTGATTACTGAGATGAGCTAATGTGTTACTTATTGCTTTAAGTTTATTGCAAAACAAATGATTGTTTAGCTTATAATCATTTTACTGTTTCTTGTCTGGATTATTTTTTAGAAGAAATTTATGTGAGTATTCTATACTTACACATGTGACATTCTATGGAAAATTTGTTAGGATTCCTGAAGCCAGGACTGCACTGCTGGGTGTAATATAGCCCTGTGAGGAATATGTTTGCATGTTTGTAATATTAGTGTTTTGTATTGCAGTGGTAATATGCTTGCCTTCAAGTCATTAGCTCTGGATTCAAGCCCAACTCCAGCATTTGATGCCCACGGTAGCTGCGTTCATGATGTGGTCAAACTGGTTCATTCTCAACCTGTGAGTCCTCTCCAATCGCCTACGATGGGCAGTAGGAATGTGAGAGTCTCCAGGTCAGCCATGATTAATGAGGAGTGACTGCCTTCAAACTATAGCCTCTGGTGACAGTCTGCTGACCAGTTCCAGGAAAACCTAACTAAAAACCAGGCACATGTTCCTGGCTCAGACACCATGAGGCATGAAAAGACAACAGAGGAAGATCCTAAAGATCCATCACCTCCACAGAGAAATGGCCAGCGAGAAACCACATGACTAGAGAGCACTGACACCTCAGGAGATGTATCAATAAGGTTGCCTCCTGCAATCCCCACCAGCTCAGATACTAACACCTCAATGGGAACATTAGTGCTGGAATGTTTGGGAGCACCTCATCACCAGCAACATCCTTTGTGACTGTAACAACAATAAACTATGGCTCCTCATCCCTTTTGATCTGTTTATTTGACAACACTGATCACATTCACATTCTCCTCCAACCCCTGTCCACCACCTGCTACCATGGTGGAATTGCACTTAGTTGCATTCTTATTTATCTAGTTATAAACACAATATCCATTGCAATGGCTTTTCTCCTGGCTCTGAATCCACATCTACAGGGGTGGCATCATCTGAAAACATGAGTTCCCACATGTAGCTGTTGGCACCCAGTTTGACCAAACCAACAGTTCTCTTGATTGCTCTCTGTCTTTAAATTATGAAACTACTTGTCTAATGTCCAGAGGTGGAAGAGTAGTAATTTGCTTCAGTTACATATTGGATAGCATGAAGTAATTGACCTAAGTCGCCACCACATTTTGCTCCCTAGCCATTGAATCCATCCTTGACAAATGTCAGAGGCTCAATCCACCTCATGGTCCAGTTAGCTTAGTTGGCTGAATGGCAGGTTTGTGATGGAGGGAACTGTCAGCAGTGCGGCTTTAGTTCTTGTGCCAGCTGAGGTCACCATGGAAGATTCTCCTACACAAATTCGGACCTGACCCTAGATGTGGTGACCCTCAGGTTAAACTAGCACCAGTCATCTCTCTCTCGCATGCTGGGGTAGAGTGTATCCTGCTCGACAGTGGAGCCTGGTGACCTTAGACATGTGGAGGAGTGACTCTGGGACCTGAAATTCTGAGAATCTTCTTGCCAGAGGCAAGTGGACCCTCCTCAGCTTGAACTTCCAAGGGTATGAAATGGCCAAGCAGGGTGGAAATGGTGGGCTTGACCCCTCTAGAGAGGTGACTTCTCAGGGGCCTGTTTGTGATTCCTCCTCCACCACTGTACCTCCTGGCACCATCCTTTCTCCTTGTGAGGTAGGGGCAAATGGAGTCCCCACCAGGTTCACCATCTTCATGTAGCCCTGCCTTCGCTCCTGAGCTCCACTGGGTGGGGTGATGGAGTGTAGGTGTGGTTGCCTGTCCAGCAGCCCCTGGCATGCTGGGGCTGGTTCACCAGGGCAGCTGCCAACCTAGCTGTGGAGGCTGGCAGACAGTCATATGATCTGCTGCAGATTCCAAGCAATGGTGGCCATTGCCTCCCACATCCTTGTCTGCTGCTCCTCCCGGTGCATGAGGATGAAGTCCCTGATTGCTGACAGCGCAGGGGCCTCTCCGGCCCAGGGGCTGAGAGGGGGTGATTCTGGTCTCTGTTAGCCTCTGAGTTTCTTCATGAATCAGCTGTGGTGGTGAGGCGGCCAGCAGCCTGTGCTCCCAAACATTCAAGCACTAATGTTCCCATTGAGGTGTTATTATCTGAGATGGTGGGGAGTGCAGGGGACAACTTTGTTGATACATCTCCTGAGGTCTCGGTACTCTCGTTGGTCATGTGGTTTCTGTAGGGCTGGCCATTCCTCAGTGGAGGTGGTGGACATTCTGCTGGAATCTGTAAGACATAGGACAGAGCTGCAGTGAAATGAAGAATGGCACTTACTTGGTTGTTGATTGATTGATTGATTGTCCCTTCTACCAAAGTAAAGTGAAAAGCTTTGTTTATGAGCAGTACAGGCAGATCATAGAATGCAAGAATGTACAGGACAAAACATTTAAATGGAGGCATCCAAGCAACATTGCACACAGTGAGCAAGAGAGATCAACATTAGCAAGATCAGCATTATTGGAGTCTAGAAAGTACATTCAATAGTCTAATAATGGTCAGGAAGAAGCTGTCCCTGAACTTACTGGTGCATGTGTTAAGACGTCGGTATCTTCTGCCTAACAGAAGAGGTTGTAGGAAATCATTACCAGGATGCGATGGGTCTTTCTGTGGTTGCAAGCCGTGTAAGTGGAGTCCAAGTTTGGAAGATTGGCTCCCATAATGACCTGGGCTGTGCACATCATCTTCTGTGTTTCCTACAACCAGGGCAGACCAGTTGCCACACCAGGCCATATAGATGTCTCACCATCCCCACATTAGAGGTCCCATGTTCTCCTGCAAGGATCACGATTGATTCCTCAGAGTGGCTGAGGAATTGAATATCCTCTGCGCTGGGTGCTTTCTATTGTATTGTGGGCTGACTTCAAATGGGATAAGTTCAAAATCACATAACACCAGGTTATAGTCCAACAGATTTATTTGGAAGCACTAGCTTTCCGAACACTGCTCCTTCATCATGTAGCTGTGGAGCAGGATCATTAGACACAGAATTTATAGCAAAAGATCATGGCTTTGAATGGAATGAGAAAAAGGGAGGAACTGAGAGACGTGAAAGTTGTGGCCCAACTGTTGGTACTGGTGCAGCTGATCAAGAGATGGTGACGTATCCTGGGAGAGTGTGGACAATGCAAAAGGCATGCAGGATTAGTGCTGTTGGAGTTTTGGAAGGGTGGATGAGTTAACATGAGGGAAAATGTTACAGGCTAATGTGATAATAGCAGATGATGAGCCTCTGTGGCGGATAAGTGTAGTAACAGAGCTTGAGCGAGTGTGATGTAGCAGAGATTTGAGTGTGTCACTTTCCCTGATGCACCCGCGAAATTCATTGATCTTGTTATGGCACTACTTGCTGTTCCAGTGCACCTCTGAGACCCTGGCTGCCAGGGTCTGATGGCATGACGCCCTTTGCTGGTGCCTGCAGGAAGTGTACACCCCTCCCTTCACTGCAGCCCTTGCACCAGTTCCTCGAAGTCCCTGACGAAGAATCGCAGTAGCATCCTGCCCTTCTCTATGATGTTCAGGTACAATTGAGTAGAGCAGCTTCTGAATGCCAATGCTCACCATGGTGCACATTGCCCATTTAAATATAGTGCAGCATCTGGGCAGAGATCCAATGAGTGGCGAGTAGTTCCAGGAATGGCTGTGGTTAAACGGACTCAGACATGAGGGATGGGGCAGGATAGATAGTTGATGAAGGATGTTTGGCAAGCAACAATAAGAGATCATGCTGGGCCTCCCATGAGAATCCCTTCAAAGAAATTTGTGCAACTCTCACTGAGTCGAATATTTGTAAGATTCAGTCCCATGATTCCAATATCTGAGTTCAAGATATGATACATTCAAGGCACTGACTTAAAATAATTTGTTGTTGAAGAATAGTTCGTAGCTATTCCAGTCTCTACAACATTTCTTTCAGTGTCTGTTTCCTTCAGAGGTTTTGGTAACTGACCAAGTAATCACACAACAAGTTTATTATAATGTTGTGTTGATGATGAGCAAAGCTGTGTTGTGCATGAACAAATATTTTGCCATATATTTTTCACTCCGCTCTTTCGTAATTTCACCTGCATAAAGGTAGAATAATGGACATACCACTGATATTAATATCACAATGTGTCAAAAGCAGTTGCTTAGTTTGGTATGAAGAACAGCAGTACCAGTATTCTCTGAGGTTAGACTTCTCAGCCTTGTACAGTAGCTGAGTAAATTTAATTCACTGAGTAGTTGTTAGATTTGACTGTTAGTTTTTATCTGAACTCTAACCCATGTGATGGAATGCATGCTATAACCTGAAGTTATGAGCTGCTTCAGTCCTGCCTCCAATAAATTCCCCAGGAATGATTTATTTTACTTGAGTAATGTTGTTAGTTGGATTCAATTCAGAGTGCTTTGTTGACAGAATCTGTAACATTGAAAGTGACAAATACATCTGAATGAAGAAATCAATGAAAAGTTCAGCTGTGTTGGCTATTATATATAATAGAGATTACTAACCAGGTCACAATAAGTATAGACCTTGATATGATTAGTGCAACAACTTATCATTTCAGTATTATAACTCTGCAATTCTGTGGGATCAATTTTCCAGTGAGTTGTCCATTTAGACACATGGTGTAGCTGTTCTGCCTTCTCAAAGTAGGGCACAAATAACATTGCAAACATTTTGAAGAACATAGGGTCTAGTGAGAGGGAGGAACTGAATAAAAAGCATCTTAGCAGGGAAATGTGAGAGAAATTGATGGGATTAAAGGCTAATAAATCTCAAGGACCCGACAATCTAAATGCTAGCCAACGTAAAGGAGTGATTGTAGAAATAATGGATACATTGGTAGTTATCTTTTAAGATTCTATAAATGCTGGAATAGTTAATATGGATTGGAGGGTAGCTATTTTAACCCCGCTATTTAAAAAAGGAGATAGAGGGAAAACAGAGAATTATACGCTGTTAGCCTGATATCAGAAGTGGGTCAAATGTTAGATTCTATCATAAAAAAAATTAAAAGCAGAGCACTTGGAAAACACTGACAGGATCAGACAGAGTCAGAATGGATTTATGAAAGGGAAATTGTGGATTTATGAAATGAAAATGATGCTTGACAAATCCACTGGGACTTTTCAACTGGTAGGGTTGATAAGGGGGAACCAGTGGATGTGGTTTGCTTGGACTTCCAGAGGTTTTGATAAGGTCCCACATATAAGAGATTAGTATGTAAATTAGAAGTGCATGGGATTGGGGACTGGTGTACTGACATTGATTGAGAACTGATTGGCAAACAAAAAATAAACAGTAGGAATAAATATGTCTTTTTTTCTGAGTTGAAGGCTGTGACTAATTGGGAACCACAGGAATTTGTGTTTGAACCCCAGCTACTCGCAGTATATGTTAACGATTAAGATGATGGAGCTCAATGTAATATCTCCAAGTTTGCCGAAGACACAAAGCTGGATGGCAGGAGGATGCAGAGATATTTCAGTTTGATTTGGACAAGTGGAATGAGTGGGAAAATGCAAAGCAAATGTAGTATAATATGAGGCAATCCACTTTGGTAGCTATAACATGAAGGCAAAGTATAATCTGAATGGTGGTAGATTTGGAAAGTGGGAGCTGCAATGAGCCCTGGGTGTCCTTGTACATCGGTCACATGCAGGTGCAGCAGGTGGTGAAGGAGGCAAATGGTATGTTAGCCTTCATAGTGAGAGGATGAGGGCACAGGCACAGGGATGTCTTGCTGTGATTATGTGATCTATTGTGTGCAGTTTTTGTTTTCATATCTGAGCAACAATGTTCTGGCAATGGAGGAAGTTAAGCAAAGGTTTGCCATATTGATTCCTGGCTTGGCAGACTGACATATGCAGAGAGAGTGGCGTTACAGGCTTTGGAGAGTCAGGACATGAGTTGCCTGCTTGAGAATTCCCAGTCTTGGACCTGCTCTTATCACCAGAATATTTATATGTTTGGTTCACTTGCGTTGCTCATCAATGAAAATCCTAATATGTTGATGGTGTGGGCCTGAGCAATGGAAATGTTATTGAAAATCTGAGGAGTTGGGAATGGTGCTGGACACGTGATTAAGTTATTGTGGCCCAACGCCAGAGTGTTATAAATGCCAGTGAGCAGTAACTTGCATTTGATTAGGCGTGGGATTGAATTTGATGTCGTATTGAAACAAAGCTGGGCAAAGAAAAACCAAGGATATATTTCTGTGATGTGGGAGCTAAGACTACCATCAGGGTTGGCAGCAGCAAGGCAGTTTTGTTTTCCAATGGGCTTCACACTCTGGATAGAGTCCTGTGCCAAGTTAGAGCTGGGCTCGCCAATGATCACTAATCACAGGCTTTCTGGCTGGTTTGCCAGTACAATTCATGCTTTGTTTTGCAAATGCATCAACCTTTATCCTGAAGGAAGCCCCATTAACATCCTCATTGAAAGCCTCTGCAGCAGAACCTGGAATGGGTGGGTGGCACAGTGTCTCAGTAGTTAGCACTGCTGCCTCACAGTGCCATGGACTCAGGTTCAATTTAAACCTTGGCCGACTGTCTGTGTGGAGTTTGCACACTCTACCCGTGGCTCTGTGGGTTTCCTCTGGGTGCTCCAGTTTCCTCCCACAGTCCAAAGATGTTCAGGTAGGTGCATTGGCCATGGCAAGTGCAGGGTTACAGGAATAAGGGACGGGGTGGAATGCACTTTGGAGGGTTAGTGTGGACGTGATGGGCTGAATGACCTGCTTCCACTCTGTAGGGATTCCATGGTTGAAGCTAAATACAGTTTTGACCTCTAACAACCTGGCTTGATTGTGTGAGTCTGGAAACTGATTTATCCTCATAGTCCTTGCTTGATTAAGTCTGCGTGTTGACTCTGAGCAATGTAAAAAGAAAACGCAGAAGTTATTGAAGCCTAGCTTTAAAGGTGAATGCAGTGGTATTTGAACATTTTTGTAACTAAACTTGTTGCATATCTTCTCTGTATTGCTCGTTGGGGCAAACCTAGTTGAGGCATGATAACTAGGTTTTATTATGCACCTTACGCACATTAGTTTATTCTAAATTGGCTGTCCATCTTATCCTAGTCAGATTTGCTATGACAAACAACGGGGGCAGGGGGGGATTTGAACATGGGCTTCCTGGCTCAGAGAGAGGAGCACGAGCACCTCCCTCTTTGTACATATGCACAGGCTCTGAATTAATCATGAAACCCCATCACCTATTTTAACCATGACTATATGATATTAACACCCCGATGAATAGTGCAAGTGAATTTGAAATATCAGCACAGAATGGAGAAGGGAGACATGAGGGCAAGATGCACAGAGCTTGAGTGGGTCAAGACGGGTGAGTTTGAGGGAAGTGGAGGAGGTGAAGGAAAGATGCAAGTTATTTTGCAGACCACATTAGTACTAGGATTACACAAATGTTAAAGGTTGACAATGACAGGAACATTTCCCCACATGTAGCAGACTAGGAAAGAAACTTAAATCATCAAGTATATTATTTCACTCAAAAGTCTTAAACACAATTATTTGATTTCAATGGTAGAGTTAGTTGACTGTGTGACCCCACAGATTGTCTTTAATATAATCAGAATACATCACTTTATTGAAGATTCAACATTTTAATAAAAAAAGTCTACCTGTGGGCAAATCCTGTGATTTTCTTATTAAATTTAAATGCCACCAGTCTTATTACATTTAGGCTAAATTGATAGGTTCATTTTTTTTATAGCTCTTGTTTAGTTTCTATTCAACTTGTGCAGCTACTGTGTCCAAACTTACAAGATTCTTTCCTTTATTTTATTTTGGGTTGTTAATGTGATGCTGTTGTCATCATGCTGGGTCTATTTCTGTTATCAGTGTTGGCAGTTTGTAGTTTGGTTGTGGCTGGGATTTGGGCTGACAGAGATTATGGGAGACCGAGCTGTCAGTACATATTACCTGTTATTAACATTATCTTCTTACTCTATATAGGACAAGACTTTGTACAGACTTCGGCATAGAATCAGCTCCCGATATTTGTGGTAGTCATGTGAGTGTAGATCACTGATCATGTAACATTATTCTATTTAAATATTAATATTAACCCTTTATACAACAACTCTCAGCTCTGACATTGGAAAACTGTCAATATAGAAGGATTGAACCCACTGTCAGACAGTTCACAGGATTGAAATTGAAATTGCTGGAAAAGCTCAGCAGGTCTGGCAGCATCTGTGGAGAGAAAACAGAGTTCACGTTTCAGGTTGAGTGATCTATCTCAGAGTTCTGATGAGTCATAGAGATATACATAATGGAAACAGACCTTTCGGTCCAACCCGTCCATGCTGACCAGAAATCCCAACCCAATCCCAACCCAACCCACCCCACCTGCCAGCACCCGGCCCAAATCTCTCCAAACCCTTCCTATTCATATACCCATCCAAATGCCTCTTAAATGTTGCAATTGTACCAGCCTCCACCACTTCATCTGGCAGCTCATTCCATACACGTACCATCCTCTGTGTGAAAACGTTGCTCCTTAGGTCTCTTTTATATCTTTTCCCTCTCACCCTAAACGTCTAGTTCTGGACTTCACAACCCCAGGGAAAAGACTTTGCCTATTTATCCTTTACATGGCCCTCATAATTTTGTAAACATCTATAAGGTCACCCCTCAGCCTCCGACGCTCCAGGGAAAACAACCCCAGCCTGTTCAGCCTCTCCCTATAGCTCAAATCCTCCAACCCTGGCAACATCCTTGTAAATCTTTTCTGAATCCTTTCAAGTTTCACAACATCTTTCCGATAGGAAGGAGACCAGAATTGCACACACTATTCCAACAGTGGCCTAACCAATGTCCTGGACAGCCCCAACATGACCTCCAAACTCCTGTACTCAATACTCTGACCAATAAAGGAAAGCATACCAAACACTTTCTTCACTATCCTATCTACCTGCGACTCCACTTTCAAGGAACTATGTACCTGCACTCCAAGGTCACTTTGTTCAGCAACACTCCCTAGGACCTTACCATTAAGTGTATAAGTCCTGCTAAGATTTGCTTTCCCAAAACGCAGCACCTCGCATTTATTTGAATTAAACTCCATCTGCCACTTCTCAGCCCATTGGCCCAATTGATCAAGATTCTGTTGTAATCTGAGGTAACCCTTTCCGCTGTCCACTACATCTCCAATTTTGATGTCATCTGCAAACTTACTAACTGTACCTCTTATGCTCGCATCCAAATCATTTATGTAAATGACAAAAAGTAGAGGACCCAGCACTGATCCTTGTGGCACTCCACTAGTCACAGGCCTCCAGTCTGAAAAACAACCCTCCACCACCACCCTCTGTCTTCTACCTTTGAGCCAGTTCTGTATCTAAATGGCTAGTTTTCCCTGTATTCTATGAGATCTAACCTTGTTAATCAGTCTCCCGTGGGGAACCTTGTTGAACGCCTTACTGAAGTCCATATAGATCACATCTACCGCTCTACCCCCATCAATCCTCTTTGTTACTTCTTTAAAAAACTGAATCAAGTTTGTGAGATATGATTTCCCATGCACAAGGCCATGTTGACTACCCTTAATCATGCCTTGCTTTTCCACATACATGTACATCCTGTCCCTCAGTATTCCCTAAACCTTAACTCTGATTTCCCTCCACAGATGCTGCCAGACTGAGCTTTTCCAGCAATTTCTGTTTTTGTTTCTACGTACAGCATCTGCAGTTCTTTTGGTTTTGAATTGACAGCATTGGGTCAGATGCCTGTTTTTTAACAGCTCATCCAATTTATTTCACACTGAGTTCTACTTTTGATTGGTTTAATGTGTGTAACCAGATGAGCTCTGTAGCTGGAAGGCAAGCAGAATGAGTAATTGATCTGATCCCAACCATTTCCAAATGGACAGTCTTCTCTAAGCTGGCACTCTGAGTGTTCAATGTTTTCACAACAATAGAAAGAGCATGGGAAACAAAGAAATGTATGAATAGGCCGTTCAACCCTTGAAGTCTGCTTCACCATCCTATAAGATTATGGCTGATCTGATTAAGACAACATTTCTATTTTCTGACTCCACCAACAATAACCGTTTGACTTCTTTGTTATTCAAACATCTATTTAATTTTGCCTCCTATTTTAAAATCGTGTTGTCTAGTTGTGATCTCTCCTGCAAGGGGAAACTTCATTTCTGTTTGCATCATGGCAAGACCCCTCAACATCTTAAATGTTTCAATATCACATCTCATTCATTCAGCCTGCCCAATCTTCTCTCCCTAACTCCCATTCCAAGAGTCAATTGAATGTACCTACTCTGGGCTGCTCTTAAGAAATTTATATCCGTTCTCAAATAAGGTGCCCAAAACTATGAATGGTACCCCAGCTGTGACCTCACCAACTGCCTGTAGAACTGTAACAAAACATGCCTGTTCTCTAATTCTTGCAAGAAATGACAATAGTTCACTTGCCTTGCCAATCACTTGCTAGAACCTGGGGTGCATGCACACTCAAATCCCTCTGCACCTCAAGAGTTTTGTAATCGGTCTCCATGTAATTAGTATGCTGCTTTTCTATTGTTCTTACCAAAATAGACAAGGTCACACTTTCTCACATTAGACTTCATCTGCCAAATTTTTGCTCACTTACGTAAGCTATCTTTATCTCTTTGCAGACTCAGTGTGTCCTTTTGACAACTTATGCTCTTATTCATTTTATGTCATCAGCAAATTGAGCTACTGAACATTTGGCCTCATCATTTGTAAGCCTTTGATATAGAGTACAACCAGTTACGGGTCTAACTTTCATCCTTAAGGGACTCAGTCATTGCCACATCACGCCAACTGTAAACTTGATACAACACCTCAAAATCTGAATGCAAAAGAAAAGTAATAAACCGAACTACAGTTTAGGAGTGATAATGAGGGCTGTGTTGCAGCAATCTGTTGAATTTTCCTCTAATTCTCACAGCTTTGTTGGGATCCTAAAGAGCAAAGCAGCATTGGGCAGACTGATGTCTCACCCCATCCAGGCTATGCCATTTATAGACACGTAAAGACAAAGAGAATCTAAATGTCACTGTATACCTTAAATGTGTAAGAAATGTTCAAAAGAACAATGTCTTTGGTACGTTTAAAATGCTTACAAAGAACAAATTTGAAAATTTATTGTGTATATATCAAATACCAATCCCAAGTCCAATCAAATGGTAGAGAATTCTAAAAGTACAATGCTTCCTCAGAGTGTAGGATACATTGAGCATGACTGGACAGACATTTGAAACTGATTTGAGGTGAAAATATTGGCATCACAAAGTGATTGCTGTGTGTGGAGCTGAGGTTGCAAATAAAGGGCATGCTGAGAGATGACACAGGGTAAATATTTAAGCACATTTTTCTTCCTATTTCCAACACTTCCTGCAGTATCAGAGACTTGACAGATTGTTAAAATTCAGTAGAGCCATTTTATTTGCAACATTGCATTTAGGACTATTTCAGTAGAACATATTTCAAATTTTGTCAGTTCACTTACAAAGCAGTTTGGTTCCTGCACTTGTCAGCATTGTCTTGTACACAGCAAGATTTTTAAAAAAATACAACTGTCAGTCCAAGCTTTGAGTTCTTGGTTAAGTAATTCCTCCCTCTTAGCACTTTGCTTTCATTTTATTTGAACATGTTCTCTTCAAACCAATTTCTGTTCTGGTTTTACTTTACAGTCTTGAGCCATCTGTTGAACTCCTGCCCTTTTATTTGAATGTCTGTCTTGAAGGGCTGACATTCTCTTATGTAATGTTCAGGAACCGGATATTGTTGCATTACAATGCTGGGTTGCCCTGGCCTGATGGCGAAGTGAAGGAAGAATGATGCCACTTGTTACAGTCAGTGACAATTGTCGGATGATGAAAGAAGCTCCTTCTTCTATTATTCACAGTCTTGTTTCATATAATTGATCACTCTGGGCTCCATTATACCGAGCATGACCAGTCTTGACATTCAAAGAACTTCCTCAGCTACATACACACCAGAAATGCCTGACCTCTGTAACCACAATCCCACCCCCCCCTCACTCCCAGTGTTGCTATTGTGCAAATGATATGGCATGCATCATATCATAAGTTGCCCCCATACCAGAGCCCCCATTTCTCGTGTTGTATGCCTGTCAGAACAAACCAGCTTCAAACTTTAAGTTAATCCTTTGGGAGGTGCAGTTAAATGGTGAGGATGGTGAATCCTCCTGAGCAGCACCAAACAATGACCATTCCATCTCCAATTCCCACCTCCTGTGTTTCTTGGGAATCCCATCAGCATGTTCTGCTGTGTCATTTTAGCAAGAACCAAACTGCAGAGGTGCTGTGAACATACAGAAGGTCCTCCCTATCCAAGCAATTTCCCATCATCGAGATTCTGACAGAAAATGACTAAGATCAGAATCCAAAATACGTTTGACATCAGATAAGAGAACCCACAGCTGTATTTGGGTGACTCCCTGCTGAAGATGTTGGAATACCATGTGTTGCAGAATGGACTTCAGTTTCATGATGTGATCAAAAGTCATTCTGTACAGCTAGGGGATTCTAGTCACTCACACAGAAACTCAGCAATAAAGACTCAGAAATACCCTCTTGCAGCCCTATAACCAATGGTTTGCCCTGACTATAAATGTCAAGGAAACCATCACCATGGGACAAGGCATTGCATATCTTTCTTGGATCACACTAATTAGCACCTCATTGGAAATGTCTAGCAAATTCTGCTCCCTCAGTTTGATGGTGATTGACAATCTGTCTCTTGACACAGAATATGAAAGGTACACACAATAACATAAAGCTGACCTTTAGAACCAATCTGATAGGTTTATAAAGTTTGTGTTCTCAGTACCTTGTGGAATGGAACTTAGAACTACCAAGAAAAATAGCTCAACAATTATTGTTTTCATGGTGCATTATGTGAGTATCCTGGAAGGAAAATTTTATGAATGTGGCAGTCCCTTAAAGTCAGAATTCTCAGCTTTATGAACAATATAGCTTTGTTGGCTTGGACACAGCTGCAGGTTGGAAGCTAGCCAACTGGCTAGGAACCTTCTGTATAATGAGGTAGCTGTAGCAGGAGACAAGTGGGATGTCCAAAGCATCACTTCAGAGTTGCTTCTAAGTTGCCCATGAGGCTCAGACATCTATTATCACACCTGTGGTACAGTGATGACGACAGAGAAAAATGGCAACACCTTCTGTAGGTTGGTAGGTGCTATTGCAATGACTTGTGGCTACAGAGTCTTGTTAATGCTGAAAACAATAAGCCTCAATGACACCAGGTCACGTTGTGTGGCACTTGTGGCAGATCAGCCGTCAGCAAAACTGTGCCATATGAAGTCAACCCATATGAAACAAATTGTTCTTCATCTTTCATACATCTTTACTTAGACCTACCAAGAAAAACAGCTCAACGATTACTGTGTTCATTGTCCATGGTGCATGATGTGAATATCATGGAAGGAAAATTTTATGAATGTGGAATGAATTTATAGTAAAGAATTCATGTAAGCTCCTCTTCTTCTGTCAACCAACTCAAAAAATTGATGTTTCCATAAAGCACACATGGTACTATAGAGAATAATCAAATCTTACTGTATGGAAAGAAGCTGTGTGGCCCATCATGATTGTTCAGGATCTTTGACCAGGCTAACCAGTACCCTATAATTTCCTCCTTTTCAGGTATCTATTCAATTTCCTTTTGAAGCTACTTAAATCTGCTTCCAGTGCCTGTTCTGGCACTGCATTGCAGATCATAATAACTTATTGAATAAAAACAAATGCTCCTTATTTTGCCTTTGGCATGTTTGCCAATTACTGTAAAAGAATTTGATGAGAAGTCTCAGAGCGCTGCTGGTGTTCTGATGCTAGTGTTCCTCAACAAACGCCACAGATCTGCTCAGGGAATTCGAACTCAACCTTTGAAAATTTTTACAATGATAGACTTCAAGAAGAACATTATGGAAAAGTATGCTGTTTTGTTACCGGCAAATAGCTCAAAGTAATAACTCAAGTAATTTATGAAGGTAATAAAAAATTTATCCGTGAAAATTATGATGCACTTTTATGTTTAGTAAGAAGAGAAAGGTTAATAATTTCCTATGCAGACTTTGCAAGTTTTACTGTCCCATAATATGATTTCTTGTGTGACGGTAAATAACAGTTCTGAAGGCATATCGAAACTCCCAGTAATGAAATCATTTTTATTCTTGTTAAAATGTAAAGGTAAAGAGTAAAGACCCATTGAATAAGGCAGAGAAATATAAAAGTGGCACATAGTAGTGACTGGACTCTGGGGTAGTTCCAGCAGATTGTAAAACAGCAAATGTAACACCACTGTTTAAAAAGGGTAGTGGACAAAAGGTGGGGATTTATAGACTGGAAAGCTTAACATCTGTAGTGGGGAAGATGCTTGAGTGTACTATCAAGGAAGAAATAGGAGCTATCTAGATAGAAATTGGGCAGATGCAGCATGGGTTCATGAAGGGCAGGTGATGCTGTCATGCTTAACTAATCTTTTGGAATTCTATGAAGACATTACGGGCATGGTCGACAATGGGGCCAGTAGATGTGGTGTACCTAGATTTCCAAAAGGCCTTCAACAAAGTGCCGCACAAGAGGCTGCTGCATAAGATAAGGATGCTTGGTATTATGGGTAAAGTATTCACATGGATTGAGGATTGGTTGACTAACAGGAAGCAAGATAAATGATTGCTATTCTAGTTGGCAATCAGTAACTAGTGGTATGCCTCAGGGATCAGTGTAGGACCGCAATTATTCACAATTTACATAGATGATTTGGAGTTGGTGACCACACGTAGTGTGTCAAAATTTGCAGATGACACTAAGATGAGTGACAGAGCAAAGTGTGCAGAAGACTGTGAAACTTTGCAGAAGAACAGCGATACTTTATGTGGGTGGGCAAAGGTCTGGCAGATGAAGTACAATGTTAATAAATGTGAAGTCAGCCACGATCTTATTGAATGGCAGAGCAGGCTCGGAGGGCCAGATGGCCTACTCCTGCTCCGAGCTCTTACGTTCTTATGGATGATACAAAGGAGGAAGGGAAAAGTTCTAAATTTATTATTTTCAATACTTGATTTCAGTTCTGTGTGAATGATTGGATATGATTTACAAGCTTGTGAAGGGTCTTACCTTTTGAACGTGTGTATCAGAAGCATTAATTCTCCTTTTATTAATTTTGAATATTTGAAAATAGCGCACAAAACACTTGCACCAACAATGGTATGAATTTTAAAATTGACGTGTTACTGACAGTGGAGCCAATTTTTTGTCAGTGATGGGTTTATGACTTAGGACATAGTCAGCAGAGTTTTGGATGAAACCATTTCCCTAAATCCAGGTTTAAGGAATCTAACTTCATTGGGCTGTGTCTAATCTGTTCAAACTGCATAATGTACAACCAGCTATATCTGTTAAACTGCCAATCATGGCATCTTGATTCATAAACCTCAACATGAACCCACCTATCATCAAGTTTGGTCACATGAACATTTCAGTTCTGATTGAATCAGCAATATTTTTGAAACGCCAGACTATGTGCTTCCTCCAAAACCAATTATTGCTGGTAGAAAAGCTGGAAAGGCTAAATTCTAAGGAGGTTTGGAAGTGATGTGTTGTTTTTAAGGCTTATTTTGATAACATGAAGTCACTGTTCATCCTGCACAGATTGGTCCATCAGATTTTTCCAGTGACAAGGCGGTTAGTAACTGCGGTATAATGAGATTCATATAAACCATGATAATATAACACATAACCTGACTCTATTATCAGTCATAAAGAAGGCATGGGTCTAGAATGAACAGATGAAGAAACATATTTGAGACACTAATCCAGGGAACTAAACTTGAGTACCTGCTATATATTGGTGAAAATACAAGTGTTACAATGTATCAGGTGTTAAGGAGTCTTGTTTAGAAATAGAAGCACCAGTTCAGGAACAACATATGTATGGATTAGGGATAGGGATTCCAAGAGGCTTGGAGTCGTGATTGTGAGGAAACTAAGACCGGCAACCTGGGCAAGGAGCAGCACTGAGGCTCCATGATTTCTGATCCTGCCATTGATCTAGATACCCTTAACAAGAAAAAAAGGCCAGCAATGATATTGGAACTCGGAACAGACTGCAACTTTTGAAAGGATCAGAGAAGTTACTTTCTAATGATGTTTTAGCATATTGCAATTCAGCCTTATTTACAATACAAGCTTCACATGCATAGTCCACAGGACTGGGAGAAGTTGTCATTCCAGTGCAAACTGATGGAACATATAGATAGAGAAGGAAACATCAGCAGTTTCTTGGAGTAGTGAAAGGTCTGCAGATTACTTCAGGGGATTTAAATTCAAGGATGACATGGAACACAAGTCTTCGAAAAAGTTAATGGGATCAAAGGGCATCATTTAAAATACCTCCATGCAGGCAAAAATTCAGACTTAAGCTGATGAGATATAACTATGAAATAATTTATAATTCAGGCAAGATGTCAATGCTGTAGAAATACCCTGGAACAGAGAGTGGATGGAGCAGAGAAGGAGGATCTTAATCTTGTGGAAGAAGTAGAGTCTCATTCCATGTCAATAATTAACACTTTAAAGGAAAATGAAAACAAAAAAAAATTAGGCTGATTTGTGCAACTTCAAAATCTGACAAGGAGCACGCAAAGGGGGAATAGTTCTGAAATATAATCCAACAGACCAAATGCTGAAAAGGGATCATGAGAAAAAGCAACACTTGACAATAACGGAAGACCATAGAATGATTATACCACAGGTGATGTGAACAGAAATTCTATAGAAACTCTACCAGGGAAGTTTTGGTGTCATGAAGTGTGGAGCAAAGGCACAGCAATCAGCATGGTGGCCAGACGTTTTAAAGGACATGCAGGAGCATGTACTGTCATGTCAAACATGTACCAACTATCTACAGAGCCAATGATTTTATCAGGATTTCCAGAAAGGCCAAAGAGAATCTTTCAGTCGTTTTTTAGAGAGATGTATTTATTCCTTTTTGACAGTTATGCAAGATTATTTAAAGAGGTAAGACTTCATTCAACCACAGTGTACTCAATAATCAAAACACTGAAAGGATCTTTGCAACACATAATTTCCTGGAAAATAGGCCTCAATTTGTGAGCAAGAATTTCAGAAGATTCACTTTGGAGGCAGGCAACAACCAAGGAAGAAGTTCTCCACCCTCAGAAAGAACAGTGAACATCCCTGATGCATAAGAATCCAGGCTCGGAATCAGTTCTATTCAGTTACAGAGCAAAACCATTGAATAATAGATACTTTCTAGCAAAATTATGGAAGAGAAGGAGATTAAGAATAAATGTACCAATTTTAAAACACAACCTCAAGCTGAACATAACCTCTCAAGACCACAAGAAGGTAAGACCAAACTAAGAAGCAGCACTAGACACAGGGTGAAACCTTTGTCAACATTGAATCTAGCACATTAAGTCTGGCTGAGGAACAGGATGCGATCTGACATTGCCAGAACTTATGAAAGGAATTTAGAAGGAGCAGGAAGGCATTGATCTTACTTGTACTATGAAAAGAGATTGAGCATGATTGTAACAGGATGTGGGATAGCCATACCTATTTTGCATCAGGTAGTGTTCAGAGTGGCACAACTAGTCTAGATATGGGACAACGGCATCAGCGTAGGGTTTAATTCAATCTAGGCAGTTTTGAGCATCAAGTCAGAGTTCCAGATTTTCCTTATTAAGTCTGGATCTTTGTGTTAGGGAGGTGGTATTAAGATATTGTAATAATAGTAATATTAGGAGTAATATTTTTTAAAATTGCAAAGCCTATATTAGGTAAAAGGAAACTACTGGAGTAATGTAAAATACATGGACAGAAACTTAGGGGAGATGTGGTTTTACAAGATTCATGAAAATTATGATGATGTAATTGACCACGTGACTCTGACATCAATAAGAGACAAGACACTCACTTAGAGTGAGCATGTTAAGAGAGAAGTCTTAGACAGTAAACTAGAGAGATGTTTGTGGATGTTTGTTATGGAAATAAATGGGTGTTACATCAGAAATTGAATAGTCTCACTTAGGGATAAGGAGCATGGAACCTTGGTGACAATGTATGAACAGACATCTATAAACCAGAGATACTCCACACTGGTTTCTCAGTGTGCAGGTAAAACACAAGATATAGGAGCAACCAGAGGCCACCTACTTCGGGTAACTGGTAAAAGAGCTAGATTTGAGGTTTAGAATTTTTAAAATTTCACTTCAGAATTCTGGAGCAATCCATTTCAAAATGGATTTGGATAGATTTTTCGAAAGGGAGAAATTTACAGGGAATACATTATGGAAAGGTACTGATTGGATAGCTTTTTCAAAAAGCACAATAGGCTGAATAGTCTCCTGTGTTGTTTACCACTGTGCTTCTATAAATATCCATGTACATGAAACCATTGGACATTATTTCAAAAGCTGATATATGTTGTAAATAACTACAATCGCAACAAGAATCACCCCAAGTGAGTACACTTGCAAGAGCTGGAAGGGGTTGAAGATAAAGTGACCCATTGCTATGCTGATATGAAGGTCATTATGTAAAATCTGTATCCAACTGATTACAAATCTCACCAAAGTGAATTGCACATTCTAAGGTAGTAGTGCTTCAAGGGATTGAGATGATGTGATAAGTCACAAAAGCACTGCTGTGGGTCTATTAATGTTATCTCAACTTTGCAATGCATCACTAACATAGAACACACAGCAAGTACACTTTCAAATCACTATTCTTCAATAGTCTGCACCCTCCCCATATATCATTCATTCCATTTCTAACGTGCACAGAATCTTATGAAGCAAAAGTTAGATGATAGCATAAAAGGTGTATCAGTAAACTTGAGACCAGGATAGTGTCTATAAGTATGACATGGTTGACATAACACACATTCTGTGTTCCTAATGAGAAATGTAGCTTTGCATCATTTAATCTTCCAGGCTTCTGTCCCTGCGATGTTGCACTGTCAAACATCACATGTTAAGGGAAATGAGATTTTCTTTAAAACCAACACAAACAGCAGTTTTTTCAAAGTGGGGGATTTAAGGAATCATTTTAAATTACTGAATTTAAAAAGAAATATTGTGTCTTCTGTTCACACATTTCTGATGCTAGCCAGGACAGTCAGTGGAGAGTACACATGTTGTGATATCAGTTTGCACTTTACTATCACTTCAGGAACATCGCTGAGGCTCTCTGTGTCAAGTGGAAGGGCGTTAAAAATCATACAACACCAGGTTAAAAGCCAGCAGGTTGATTTGGAAGTACAAGCTTTTGGCGCACTCTGAAAACTAGTACTTACAAATAAACCAGTTGGACTATAACCTGGTGTTGTGTGATTTTTAACTTTGTCCCCCCCATTCCAACACCGGAATCTCCGCACCAAGAGGAAGGAAGGCATTTCATTTCTCCTTGTCAGAGAGAGGCAGGGAGAGTAAGTGTACAACTTCCCAAACATTACAGGCTTCCCACTGACATAGGGGTCATTTTCTGTTTCATTTCAAATTGGATGCACCACATATCGAATCTGACATTTAACAAATTCTGAAGTGGCTTAACTCCCTCAATGTAACCATGCACTGTGTATCATGCAGGTCATTGACTATCATCTTAACAATAGTCATGATGTCTTTATTCAGCAGCAGTTTGATGGACTATCCACATTTGACATATCCAAGAGAGGCTATTCATTGAGAAGGACTATCCTGCTGACCACATATTGGCATAAAATCCTAGCATACATGAACAGCACATATATAACAGGATGTGGCCAACTAGATTCTTGATGTGTTTACTAAAACTCCCTCTGCCTGGAATACACTAGAGGAGAAGAACTCAATTCGGCTGCATTACCTCACCATTATGAGAGTATAGTCTTTATTACAATGAAAGTTAAAGATCACACGACACCAGGTTATAGTCCAACAGATTTATTTGGAAGCACTAGCTTTCGGAGCGCTGCTCCTTCATCAGGTAGCTGTGGAGCAGGAGCATAAGGCACTGAATTTATAGTAAAAGATCATAATGCCATTCAATTGAAATGATATATTGAACAAACCTAGGTTGCAGTTAAGTCTTTCATCCTTTAAAATGGGTTGCAGGTTTCGGTTCATTAATGTGTAAATCTCAGAACTTCTTTTAAGTCATATTCTCGAGATGACTTAAGGTTTTATAACAAAAGGTGACATCTCAGTTCAGACAATGTGTTAAAGATGTGAGGTTAGGCTGTCTGTATGGAGTAAGTGAGGACTGCAGATGCTGGATATCAGAGCTGAAAATGTGTTGCTGGAAAAGCGCAGCAGGTCAGGCAGCAACCAAGGAGCAGGAGAATCAACGTTTCAGGCATGAGTCTTTCTTCAGGGCATGAGCGTCTCCTGCTCCTTGGATGCTGCCTAGTCTGTCTGTATCCCAATCTTAAGTCAGACTGGTTCTATATCCAAAGTAGGAACTTATAAAATGTTTTATGGATTGACTGCCGGCAGATTGTGTGCTTTTTGATCAAACATAGGATGGATCTGCAAATGCACCCAATATGTGTGTGTGTGTGTGTGTGTGTGTGTGTGTGTGTGTGTGTGGGGTCCATCCACACTAACCCTATTCCCCTGCACTTGGCCTTTATCCTCCTAAATCTCTCCTATCCATGTATTTGTCCAAATGCCTTTTAAATGTTGTTAATGCGTTAATGTACCTGCCTCAATCACTTCTGCTGGCAACTCATTCCATATACATACCACTCTCTGTGTATAAAAGTTACCCCATATATTCCCTTTTATTCTTTCCCCTCTAACCTTAAAGTGATGCCCTCTAGTCTTCGATTCCCTAACCCTGGGAAAAAGACTGACTGCATTCACTCTATCCATGCCTTCAATGATTTTACACACCTCTATCAGGTCCCTACTCAGTCCCTTATGTACTAAAGAAAGAAGTCCTAGCTTGTCCAGCCTCTAACTATAACCCAGACCATTGAGTCCTGGCAACATCCTTGTAAATTTCTTCTGCACCCTTTCCAGATTAATAACATCCTTGCTGGAACAAGGTGACCAAAACTGAACACAATACTCCAAATGCGGCCTTATCGATGTCCTGTATAACTGCAACATTATTTCCCAACTTTGATACTCAATGCCCTGGCTAATGTAGGCCAGTGTGCCAAAAGCCTCCTTCATTGCCCTGTCTACCTGTGATTCCACTTTCAGAGAACAGTGCACCTGAACTCCAAGATCCCTCTGCTCCACTTCACTTGTTAAGGACCTACCATTCACCATGAAACCCCTACCTTGATTTGACTTTCCAAACTGCAAGGCCTCACTATTATATTAAACTCCTTTTGCCATTTCTTGGCCCATGTATGTGGTGCATTCCATTGTTCTTTTCTCAGGTGAAACATTTTACAATGGTTCATATACAATTTCATCTTCCATTGTTTGTGATAGTGCCAATTTTTGACTTCAAGGGGATGAAAATTGGACAGATTCTTCACCACTCTGCCAGACTACTGCCCGGACCAACGAGGTTAATAATCCCCATCCTGCATTGTCCTCAGTTTTGCTCTCCGAAATGGTAACATATACTAATACACAGGTCCATGGACACCAGTTCTCTTCTAATATGTATATAAAGTCATAATGTTTCACTGTTAAGTTTGAAAAGTAGCCCATTATCTGAGAAGCTAGCTTGATCCTCTCTTCATTAGTGCTTTCGTAACCAAAGCTTCATTGCATTATCATGTGATGTGTACACATTTGGATTTCCCAGTAAGAGTTAAAAGTGGGACCATGCTTGTTGCCTTTTCCTCTTTTCCTAAGGCAAAGGTCACTGAAACAGGAAATTCCTCACTATGTCCATCCAGAGGTCAGGTAAATCTGGACAAATGAAAAGAAAGAGGAACAGTCAACTTGCATTTAGAAATTCCAGTTCCAATATTGAGTAACAGAAAGTACCTAACTCTCCGGAAACTAATTTGAAAGCTGGTGACCATTATTTCAGGTTGGTTCCTTTTCATGAATATAGAATCTCCTGTCTCTTTACGGTCATGACTTCGCCAACACAGTGTGAGGTTAATGGACATCCTGTGACACTGCATCAAGGTCATGGGGGCTGAATTCCTGGCCTTAACTACCATAGATATCTGCTCCCACTGCCTTTAGAGGGTAGAGTGTAGAGGACTTTCTGGCCCTCACTTGGTAGAGGGTCTGCCTTATTCTGTCCAGCTCCTCCACTAAGTCATCCAGTAGAGTGTCAATGAATCTTTAAGCATGTTCTCTTTACTGTCATGCCATAACTTAGTGCTTTTCCACTACCAATTTCTTTGCTGACCAGCTGCAGCACCTACCGCCGATGGAGAAATCACCTCCCCCTACAGAGGTCAATGCTAGCACAAGGTAGGGCAGGCTAACTTTAAGTGGTAGTAATGTTGCCCAAAACCTGGTATCCCTTTCGAGGTGTGAGCCCCTCAGCGGTGCACCCAGTTGTGAACTCAGCTCACAAGCAATTCACCAGTTAGCACAGGGCTGTAAAAAAAAGGGCGTGGGTTAATTATGTGCAGTAATACTCTCTTCTCTTTTTAGGCCTTGCTCAATTTTACAGCTTATATCTTCACAGTAGCTTTTAATTAGTTGTGTTAAACATTATGGGAATTTAATTCAGTTTGGCATTTGAGTGGCCCTCAGCTCGTTAAGTATTCCAGAACATTGAAAAATTAATGGGTAGAAGAAAATGAATATAACAACATTTATGTTTGTTTACTGACACCAGTTTTATCTATTATCAACTAAAGAATTATGTTTTGTTTGTTTCTGAATGAATTAATAAGACTTGTTCAGGAATATTTAAAACTTTATTTTCTTGTTTTCTTCCATTTTATCTCTGTGAAATTCCTGCTAAGGTAAAATAGGTTAATAGTGCAAAAGAACAAGTTCAGTCGGATGTAATTCAATTAAATATAATGATTTTTAGAGGGCATGAAATTGAAACAAATACTCTTTTGAAAATGCGTCATTCCAGTTGTTACATTTTTCTTTGCATCGACTGCGGTTAATTCTGACACTCTGCAATACTATAAAATGAGTGATAGTGAATTGGCAGTCTGATTCCATCTCTTCTGATTGTTACTGTCATTGAAGTCAAAATGGTTCACATTGAATTTTAAGTGAAGTCATGAATGCATGGGATTCTTAGCATTATAATTTTTACAGTAACAATTGCACAGCATTGTGACCTAATGGAAAATGCATAATGATCAGGTTTAAAGTCTTCCTTCTGAACTGGGAATCCCTTTTCTTGCAGCTTGTTCAGAGCAGCAGTGGCACAGTCATATTAACTCAGACTTTAATCATTACATGGCTTTGCTAGTCTTGAATATCAACAAATCTTCTGAGGTGTCAGACAGCGCTTCACAAATAGATTGCAGTTGCAGGAGAGCTTTTGATGGGAGTACATGAGAGAAATCCAGCATTCAGCATCTTTGGTAGTTATAGCTCATTGCTCACTCCTAATTTTGAACTCTTATTTGAAAGATTTATATTTGTATATTTAAAAAACATAGAAGTTCCAAAATAGGAAATGGCCATTTGGGCTAGCCAATTCTTGTTGATATTTTCCACCATTATATTAACCTTGTTTTCCTCATATTTACCTGTCCTATCCCATTTCTTTATATCCCTTTTCCCTTCATATACCAATCCAATCTGATCTTGAATGTTGATAGTTTCTGCTTGAAATCCTAAACTTGGAAGTGAATTCCACAAATCTGTAAAGAAATGTGTTTGCTCTTTGTTATGCATGTTATTTTTATGATCCATTGTTGTAGACACTTCAACTATTGCCAGTAATTAGTTTTATTTATCCTGTTCTACTCTTTAACATTTTTAAATCATTTCACAACGTCAGCTATATCTTGTGTTCTAACAAGCCCTCCCCATCCTACCTCATTTTTCAAGTATTTTATTCAACTTGTATTCCCTTACATGAGGCAGCATCCAAATCAATTTATATTGTACTCTCTCCAAAGCTTCAATGTCCTTGCTATGGTGCAGTGCTTAATCCAGCACATAACACTTTGGATGAGCTCTTAGTAAAGGGTTATATAGGCTCAGCATTATGTTTTGACTTTTACTTTCCACATTTCTTGCAGTAAAGTTAGAATACTACTTTTTTTAAAGCTTTCAATGTTGTGTGAACTTAGGCTCCCAAATACCTCTGCTCTTTCACAGTGCTAAGTCCACTTACATTTGATGTAAAATAATTGTTCTTTTTTTTAAAACCAAAATAACCTCACTTTTACTCACATTGAGTTCCACCTGACACTATCCAGTCCATTTCCATTTGTTATCAATACCCTCTTTGTTGTTTCCTGCAATTTACTAAAGGAGTCAAGTCTTCGTTATCAGTAATAAATTTCAGTCTCACTCCTTCTAGTCCTCTATTCAAATCATTGACACACCATGAATGAAGGGGATCTCCAAGCCTTAACCTGAAGAACATGACCACCAACTTCCACCAGTCTTTAAAAATTTGCATCAAGCTATTAAACTTTCTCTCTTCACCAATTTTTAATCCATTTTATGAACTTCTTTATTATTCCATACCCAATGATCTTTTCTTGTAAACTTATGTGTGGCACTTTTAAGAAACTTTGCAATAAAAATATGTAAATGATATTCTTTGCATTTTTATGAAATCTATAATTTCCAAAAAATAATTCTTTGGTTGGTCAGTCCCAATCCGTGCTAACAGTTAGAATCCAAAACTTATACACCACAGAAGGAAAACTGTCCAGTCCATCTTTGGTTCCATGTAATTACTTCCTCCTTACCTAGTAGTATGATTATTTCATCTTAAATTTTAAAATATTTTCCTTTACAGATATTAAACCAACCAGTCAAACACTACACAGATCAATTTGGTGTCTCTTGGTGTCCAGTGCAGGGATACACCATTTCTCTGGCACCCCTACAAGCTCAATAAACCCAGCAAGTACTTTTGAGGCCCTGACAATTTACCCCTCATCTTCCTCAGAAAGGCTTTGTCTTCCTTTAGCCTAGTAAAGTTAGCCAAAGCACTGCCTTTGTAACTTAAAATATCATTCATTCTGCTCTCAATATCCTTTCAATCAGAAAATGCATATTACTTCCATCACTTTTTTATCATCTTAAAAGTGACAATCCTTTTTTATTGAGAATTCCACTATTCTCCTTTTGTTGACATACTTTCAAAATACTTTATTGTGCCTTTTGATTCATTTTCAAATTAATTCCTCTTAATCATTTTTAGCTTCCCTTATCAAACTCTCAACCACTTTTCTCACACTTCACATTCTCCTTTCATTTTTTTCATTATCATTTCTCTGATAGCTTAATAGGCCCTCGTCTTTTAAGTGTAATTGGTTTCTAGCCTTAACATTTATCAATAATTCTGAAAGTATCAGTACTTCCTTTCATAATGGAATAAACTGAGTCTGTGCTTTTGCAATCTCTGTTTATTCTATTTTTGTCTGACGGCCCCACACAGCTTCCAGGTGAAACAGTGTTTTACTTGTACTTCTTTCCATTTAATCTACTGTATTCGCTACTCACACAGTGGTATCCTCTACACTGATGAGACCAAATGCAGACTGGGTCGCCACTTTGCAGAACACTTCTGCATAACCTTACACATTGTATGACATTGAGCATTAAAATAAAACTTTCTCTCTAATTAGGAAGACAGCTAACACAGATACAAAATAATACAGCCAGAAGCCCAAAATACCATTATTTGATCAAGGATGGAGTTGAAGCATGCTGCATCTTTGTATACATTTGGGATTTCATGTTCACAGGCCTCAAAGTAAATCAGGATGTCCTTATGTAAGATAAGCAAAGATGATATTGGAGAGTTATGACCAGGTCAGCAGTAGTCCATCTTGGATTCCTATTTCCCAGCAAGTGGACAATCAAGTGGGAAGATGCAACTGAATGAATGATTGGTGTAGTTAAGTACATGTTCAAAGTTAAGTATCAACAGATACCTGAGAAGGGAAAAACCATGGATGAAGCAAAGAAGCTCTTTAGATTTGCCAGTTTTGGCCTAACACTCTAATCAGCCTAAAGTTGTGAAAGGGGTCAGTCTGGTCGGCAGCAGACCATTCCATTTGGTAAATCTTCTCTGTTGTGGATGGCATTCTTCTACTATGTCTCCTCCGAACATATCTTGTACTTGAATCATTATTTCTCAGTAAATAGCTTGTGATGCCTCAATCCACTTTTGGATATCTCTGACCTTTAACCAATTCTTACAGTAGACTATATAGATCTGTCCTTTTTATGCTCTTTATTTTTATGGTATTCAAATCATTTAATTTCATGATCTTGTTAAATGTTGCAAATTGTTTTAGGTGTAATGTGCTTCTGTGACCTCTTGATGATGTGTTAAAGTTGTTTGATTTGATGACTGAATTCATAGAGATACAGCTCCTTGCATGTTTTCCCAATGTTACAATTTGTTCAGCCTCTGAATCAATGCACTAGCTTTCTTGATACGCGATTTAGTTTCAAAAGCATTTCAGTAAAATGGTACAATTGACTACATCCTGATTACCTAATCTTAGTTTTACTGCTAGCAAACCAGTTGTCATGGCAACATTTGTAAGTTCTGCAACAGAACATGGGCATTTGGCTGGAAATCTCATTAAAGAAGGCTAAGTGACCATAGGGGCAAGCAAGTCATTCTTGTTGAGAACATTAAACTGCGATTCACTAGAACTTGCTTTCTCACTTCAGTTCACGAGATTAATGTATCTCGATTTTAATCATTTTTTCCCCCAAAAGCATGTTCAAATGGGTTTATTGATTCCTGTTGCTCCTGATTCTTCACTTCATTAACCAGAGTGCACAAAGTTAGGTTCTAAGATTATTATCCACTGTTCAGGGTCTTTCTTTCAAGTTTCTGAAATGGCTGTAAAATGATGTGATTGTCAAAGGCTCTGACTTAAATGTCACATCCACATTTTCCTAACTTGATACTTGATCAAAATGTCACATTATGTTAGGCCATGCAGATGACAGAAGATGATTGGATTGTAAAATCGATAAAAGACAATCAAGTTCTTGAAGATAAGATTCTGTGGTGCAAGTCTGAAAAGAATATACACAGTTGTGACTTCAGCAGAATGCAAGAAGGTGAACTAAATAAGAGATGCAACAGTAAAAAAAGAATTTGATTGGGAACATTTCTTTTTCGATCTGTTTTTAAACTACAGAGGCTTACTTCCAAGGGAAAAAAAACTGTTATGTTCTGTGGTTTTTAATATGCCAAAGCTGTTATATTCACTTTGTAGAAGCATACCAGTAAAATAAAATATATGAATTACTGTAATATGCGCCACTAATGACCTTCCCCTCCGACATAGCATTTGTGATTAAACCAGGCAGGATCCTCATCAAGCTCCACACATCAGGGTCTCACTATGTCAGGGTGAGCTTGTTTGGCCCTGAACATTCCTTGGAAATTCTTACAAGTTGGAAGCAGTTTTTTGCAAGTCTCCAGACAGAACAGGTCTTACGAGGTCAGTGCAAAATTTCCCTTTCCTGGAGTTAGCCTGCTTTGCCAGTTTCAAGCCACCCATCATCATCATTCAAAACCATAATTCAAAACCACTCATCATCAACAAACCTTCTAGACCTTTTCATCCATTCCACAGTTAAAGTGGATCATTTAGATGAAGGCTGGGAGATAAAATATCTCACCCTCAAAATCGAATCCAGCTAGGTGTTCATCACAGACATTCTCTGATTGGCTGGAACCCACATGGGGGTTAGATTGAGCTCTTGAGTGTCTGTAGCATCTCTCTGAGCTATCGTAACAATTGATGTGTGAACAGCAACAGCGTGCATGTATGTGCTGACTGTCCTGGGAGAGGCATTATTCTTCTACCCTGTCTAATCTACCTCCCTACACAGCCAGTGTGAGGCTGGTGAGCTGAGGAACTGAGCTAACCCATGTACACCTCACTCATGATGCTGTTCAGTATCCCTCACTGACAAAACAATATTGCAACCAGATTCATGACTTGAATAGAGACCTCATTGCGTAGGACATGGAAGGGCTGAAGCAAATTTTTTCAATTCTCCTTCTTGCAATTCAGAGAGAGAGAAAGAGGGGGAGACTACCTATGTTCAAGCTAACTCAGCCCTGCAGCCATCACAGAGATCTGAACTCTGACTGGTATGGCATTGAGGGTACACACAGAACTTAGTCAGCACATTTTATGTGAACTAAGTCGATGACTCACAGGATGGCAGGTTCAGCTCCTAGCTCTGCTGAAGATGACAGAAATTTCTTAATATTTTGGACAGCTTGCCTGGAAGTTACCTCCACCTGTCAGAAATCATGAACAATGTCCTTCTTTTGTGTCTGGACTGTTGGTGCATGGCATTGCCACTTTAAAATCGAGCGTGTAGCATGTGGATGTGCTGAGATACTGAGTTAGAGACAACAACAATTGCAAATGCTGGAATCCAAGGTAGACAGGCAGGAGACTGAAAGAACACAGCAAGCCAGGCAGCATCAGGTGGTGGAGAAGTCAATGTTTCGAGTGCAACCTTTGTTTGACTCCACCTCCTGATACTGCCTGGCTTGCTGTGTTCTTTCAGCCTCCTGCCTGTCTACCGTGAATAGATACTGAAGCAGGGGTTTGTGACATTGGAGTAGCAATGACAGACCGTAATATTAAGGTTTGTGCCCTGGGGCGAAAGCTCTATCATGATATCTGAGAGGATGCTACCCTGTTCATTAGTAAGGGTGCCGAGCTAAAGCTTCACTCTGATTGTGTTGCCAAGGGAATATAACATCTTGCTCTTTCTCAGGAAGGAGGCACGTCTTTGTAATATCACATAAACTTTGTCTAGAACTTTAGATTCTATTGGTACTGAAACAGTGCTTCACCAGAATAACAAACCATCATAAAACCAAGCAAACTTCCAACTTCAGAAAGAAACTATTGGCTAATCTTCAAAATAGTTTCCTCTCTTCCCACAAGATGTAAAGCTCAAATACCCACTGGAATTTAAATGGACGTGATGAAATTCATAAAGTTATATTGTTCCAACTTATATTGTCCCAAAACCTTATCGACTTTTCAAACTTCTGATTCTCAGCCACATCCTCTCAGTACCTGAGGCAGTGATGCATGACTTTCTCTAACTGAAAGGTTAGCAATAGACATTGGGTACATTGTGTTGATCTCCAAAATCCTTTCAATGCTTTTCAAGCTTTGTTTCATAAGCTAACTTCTTTATTGATTTCAGTTTCTGCTGATCCTTTTCAGTATCCTTAGGGCACAATAGGCTGATTCAGAAATCTCTGTGTTCCACTATAGTTACCAGGCATTATCACAAGAAGTTGTCTTCACTTCTTATTGTTGATCACCTTGCTGGTGACCTTGCTTTTCTTTCTCTCATCCTTCACGCTGTCTAATTTCCTTGACCCTGACTCTATTCGCATTCTGTAGCTTGAGATGCTGTTGTGGAAGGGGGAAAAAGAACATTCCATTTGGAAATGAAGGCACTAATTGCCTCAAGGTTTGTTATATCAGAATGTGACACTAGGCACTGACACAGTGTGTTTTCTGCACAATTTAATTTGCATTCACAAAGGTATATTTTTGCATGTATTCTTAAAAATAAAACAGTTTTTTGAGCAATAGACATTAAGGAAATGGGACATGAATTTCAACATGGTTAAGGGTAAAGTATTGCATTTTTGTAAGAATGCTAAGGTGATACAAGTAAAATAACCAAGTATATATGGAAGAAGAGTAAAAGAATCCCAGTACAAATACTCACATTACCAAATGTAGCGATGCAGGTTAATAAAGCCATGACAAGGAAAATGAGGATATGGGCTTTTTCTAAGTGGATAGAATTGACAAGTTAAACTTGTATTAGATCTCAGCATGTAGTACTCCTGTGGTCACCATTACTGTTAAGATGATGTAAATGCACTGGAAAGTGTCCATTAAAGATTTACAAGGATAATATCCTTTGGGAAAGGTGATGGTGCAATCGTAATGTTATTGGATAAGTAACACAGAAACCGAGGTTAACATGCTGGGAACATGCATTTGAATCCTACATTGACAGATAGTGAAATCTAAATTCAATTAAATTCTGTACTTAAAGAGTTAACTGAAAGACGGCCATGCAACCCCTATCAAATATTGTAAAAGTCCATCTGATTCACTTAAATCCTTTAAGGAAGGAAATCTGTCATCCTTACCTGATCTAGCCTATTGAATGAGTGAAGAAAATAATTAGAGTTGAGGTTATGTCTGTCCATAAAGAGACAAGCAGGCTGAGTCTTTAAGGTTAAGGGGGTGAACTAAGTATGATAGAAGTCTTAAAGTTATGAATAGTTTTGGTAGAACAGACAATGCTTCAACTTGTGGGGAAAAAGCATTACTCGAGGCCATCAATATGAGATAGTCATCAAGAAATTAAACAGGGAATTTAAAAAAAAGGCTTCATTCAGACAATGGTGGGAATTCACTACTTCAAGGAGTATTTGAGGTAAATACTGTTGTATGAGTACCTTGTGTATAAGGGTATTCAACTTTAAGGGCTAAATGTGCAGTGTGTATACAATGTTGTGAGTCAGCCTGGCAGTTAGTCTGCATACTGCACATACATAAATAGTTGCTTTGTTGTAATATCTGCTTCATAACTTGTAATGTATTTTACAGTTTTAAATAAACTAATCCAATGTTAGTTACCCTGATGAGTGATTGGATTATTGGACTATTGTCACTGACATAGCAAATAATACAGATCCATATAAGGGGAAACTAATATTTGAGGAAAAAGTGAATAAAAGGTTACGGTCAAACAGTGAGGTAAGGAACAATAAGAGGGATTTTTGGATAGAGTGTAAAAGCCAGCGCTGTCTCTTTCTATGTTGCATATTCTGTACAATTCAATGTAACGGTGCAAGTGAGACGGCTTCTAGAAGGGGTTTGTTAGCAAACTTGTGCACAAGCAAGGAAAGGATATGAGATTGTTACTTCAATTGATTTTTGCATTTTATGTGTGCAGGGTATCACACAAATCATTGTCTGATGTTCCAGAACCAGCAGCAGTCAGTGGACAGCGGGGTCCATGTGCACCATGAAAGATCAGTGTCTCAACAAAAGACTACATCCCATTTTACTGAAAGAGCTGCAAGCCACCCTTGAGAAAACAGAAGACAGTGTAGTCTGTTTTGCGGCTAATGTTGCATGTCGATGGCGGCACCTTTTAAAAGTCAAGTGGCAAACAAAAAATATTCATGATTTGGAGACGTTTGTGTTGGACTGGGGTGTACAAAGTTAAAAATCACACAACACCAGGTTATAGCCCAACAGGTTTATTTAGAAGCACTAGCTTTCGGAGCACTGTTCCTTCATCAGGTGATTGTGGAGAATAAGTTTGTAAGACACAGAATTTATAGCTAAAGTCTAAATTGTAAATATAAATCTGCAGGTACAAATTCATCCCACAACCTTATATGTGTATGTGTGCATGTGGGCATATGTGTGTGTTGGGTGGGGGGGGGGGGGGGGTGGAGTTGGGGATTTATGAGTGTCTGTGAGAGGGTGTTGTGTATGTGTGCGTGAGTGTGAGTGTAAAAGGGTTTAAGTACTTGCAGAATTACATTTTAATTTGCTCAAAAACTGCATGAATCCATGTAAGATTCTGTAAATCCATTTTTTTAGATTAGAATCAGTCTGACCATTGTGGCACAGACAGCCTCATACAGGGAGCTAACACCTTCAATACCTTATCTGGGTTGAAATGATACCAATCGTTAAAGTCCACTTGAGAATGTAACTTTTTAAGAAAAGTTTTGTGACTTACATATGAAAGTACCGAAACCAACATGGTCATTCTAAAAGATGAGAGACTTAACAATCAGGTCTTTTTCGATAAAGAATTTCAGTTACATCACACTGTAAAGTTTTGCTTTAAATTCTGTGTCTTGCAATCTGATTCTCCACAATCACCTGATGAAGGAGCAGCACTCCGAAAGCTAGTGCTTCCAAATAAACCTGTTGGACTATAACCTGGTGTTGTGTGATTTTAACAAAAAAACATTCAGGTAGTGATCACTTTTCTAGCAAATTACAAAGATGTTTGGAAGATCTTTTCTGCAGAAGGTTGCTGAGTGCTTGCAATGGCAGTCTTGAACATTCACACCTTTAAACCCTGAGCTCTCATGTGACATCCTTAAACTATCTGTGCTGCCCATTGATGTGCTGCAGAGACTGGTATCTAGAGTAATTGTGTTTTATGCCATGCTGATTGTCTTCACTTCCACAAACTGTAATTTTGTCTTTCCTCTTCCCCTCTATCTGCACTAGCATAGTATATGGAGGAGACAGGATCACGGGGATTATTGCAAAAAGTGAGGGGCTGAGAATTTGGAGTGGAGGCATGATAGGTCGGGTTTTAGCATTATTGAGCTTTAGGAGTTGGGGTGTGGTTGTTGGGTGAGTGTGTGCTGGAGTCAGCTTGGATCCACAGTGAGCTGGTAAGATGGACACAGAACTGGTTTAGTCATAGAAGGCAGAGTAGTGGTGGAAGGATACTTTTCTGATTGGAGATCTGAGACCAGTGATGTTCTGCAGCATCAGTGCTGGGACCTCTGTTTATTGCAATATATATAAATGATTTGGAGATGAATGTAAGTGGTCTGAGTAGTCAGTTTGTAGATGACACAAAGATTGGGGGGTATTCCAGAGAGTGAGGAGGATTGCCAGAGGATATCACAGGATATAGGTAAGCATGGGTGGAGAAAAGGCAGATGGAATTTACTCCATACAAATGCAAGGTGATGGTAGTTTGAAAGGTCTAATCCAGGAGGAAAGTTTACAGTAAATGGTAGAACCCTTAGACGTATTAACATAGAAATGGATCTAAGTGGACAGGTCCACAGCTTCCTGAAAGTGGCAACACGAATGGAAAAGATAGTCAAGGAGGCATAAGGCATGTTTGCCTGTATTGCTCAGAACATAGAGTATAAAGATTGGCAGACATGTTACACCTGTATGGAACTTTAATTAGGTCACATTTGGAGTATTGCGTACAGTTCTGGTTACCACACCACCTGAAAGATGTGGAGTCTTTGGAGAGGGCACATAAGTGGTTTATCAGAATGTTGCCTGGTTTAGAGGGTGTTAGCTATGAGGAGAGATTGGACAAACTTTTTTTTAACTTGAATGTGGGAGGCTGAGGGGTGACCTGGTAGAAGTTTACAAGTTCATTTAGACATGGATAGAATGGATAGTTAAAGTCTTTTTCCCCAAGATAGAAATATTAATTATTAGGGGACATAGGTTTGCAGTAAAAGGGGATAAATTTAAAGGAAATGTGAGAGACAAGTCTTTTTACACAGACAGTGATATGTACATGGAATGTGCTGCCAGAGGACATAGTAAAAGCATATACAAAGCAACGTTTTGAGAGGTATCTTGACAGATACATGAATAGAGGGGCACAGACTCTGTAGAGGCACAAGATGTTTAGTTAGAGAGGTGGACTGAAGGGCCTTTTCCTGTCCTGTACTATGTTTAAAAAATTTTTTTCTTTAATAAAACTGTGGGGTCAGAAAGTTTGATAATGCATCTGTGGAGTCAGAAATCAGCAAAGCATAGGTGGAGAGCTCTTCAAAGTTCTCAAATGTCCCTGCACATCTATTTTGGGTTAGTTAACTGGGAGGAGAAGCTTTGTTGGCCTATGGAATTACAGTCATAGGCTAAGCACACTGAAATCACCTGAGCACAACATCGGCAGTTGAGTGGTGCACCAATGCCAATCTGATTGGCCTATCATGCTCTTTCTTTTCAGAGCAGTCATGTTGCAAACGTCAAAGGTAGCAAAAGGGTTCAGGCCCTGATTTTCCAAAATGGCAGGCCATTCATATGTGTGCAAAAGATGCTAGAACCAATGTTATCAATTTGACTATTTTGAATTATGAGTGATCCTCACACTCAGCCCATGATGTATTAGTGAGAGTCAGAAACTAAATGGGAACTTTGAAGAAGTGAATAATTAAAACTGGAAATGTGGGTCTTTGAAAATGGAATTTCTTTTAATCCCAATATTTTTATTTGGATTTTTATGTAGAAAGCTTTATTTTACTCCATTTTTTTGTTTAATTTACTCTCACAGTTTAGGATGTGGGGATCACTTTGGGCATACCTTTTTATATGAGCTTATAAAGGTGGTTGAAAAACAAGAATAGTATATTTATTAGCTAAATGCATCCATATTTATTAAAACAATAGTATGCAAAGATGCCTACATATGAATATCTGAGAATAACTGTCTTCATAACTCTGTTTCCCCAGCCAGGCAATGACAGAATTTTCTCTCCTGCTGCAGTCTGACATTTAGACCATGCCAACCACTGGGAATGTCTTAAAACTGAGAAATCATGACTTGTGCCCCAGGCTCATTACTTCAATGAGGGAAAATCAGTTAACAGATTGAACAAGAAAGCAGGACAGATAACTTTGTCACTCCTTTCCTGGGAGCTCTGCACCAAAATAAGGGACACCAGTAACTTTCTGCACAGTGAGGAGGGTTTTTTTTTAATCAATGTAGAGATATTCAGTGACAAAGAAATCATCATACGGCTCATCCCTTTAAGACTGAAAATTTATCATTTCATTTTAAAATGGACTACTTTTGCCATTTTTCTGGTAGCAATGTAGACCCATTGAATAAAGTTACGACAAGGTGTATACAGCTATCATGTTAATGATTGTAATTGTTGGGCAACACAGTGGCTC
Organism: Hemiscyllium ocellatum; assembly: GCF_020745735.1. NCBI lineage: Eukaryota > Metazoa > Chordata > Chondrichthyes > Orectolobiformes > Hemiscylliidae > Hemiscyllium > Hemiscyllium ocellatum. The sequence goes on from NC_083431.1 coordinate 24,509,033, forward strand.
AGTGGTTGCCTTACAGCACCAGGGACGTGGGATCAATTCCACCCTTGGGAGGCTGTCTGTGTGGCATTTGCATGTTCTCCCTGTGTCTGTGTGGGTTTCCTTTCCAGTCCAAAGATGGTCGGTTTAGGTGGATTCGCCATGCCAAATTGCCCACAGAGGCTAGGAGAGCTAACCATGGGAAATGCAGGGTTACAGGGATAGGGTAGCGGGGTGGGTCTGCATTGATGCTGTTTGGAGGGTGGATGTGGAGTCAATGGGCTGAATGACCTGCTTCCACACTGTAGGAATTCTGAGATTATAGGCATCTGAAGCAGCACTTGGACTCAGATGCTTGGACTTATCAGCTAACATTTTCAGAATGTCCAGAGTTGTCCTGTGTGCGATCTCCTGGACATAGTATTTTAATCAGAAATGTCATGAAGCAGGTGGGAATATAGAAGGCCGACTTCCAGCCAAATGTATAGAATGAAACTGACATGACCCAGATGACAACCTAGTCAGCACAGTGGTGAAACCACAAAATAATAACTTGCATTAATATCATGTCTATAACTTAAACAAAGTCCAAAAATAATGCATAGGTAGTTTTCAAGCCAAACAATGATCTCATCTTTATTCTGATGAGAGAAAAATAATTTAAAAGCATATTCTTCTGGCTGTCTGGAATTGACAGGGCACAGCCTGTACTCACGGAGTCCAGCGGGAAAATCCTACAGCTACATGTCTACTGTCACTTGTAATCTTGCATTGGGTAGCACTTGAACAGCTACTCTCAGAAGTTATTTAATTTTAGGAAGGATATTATTAAACAGAGGGTTCAGAAGAGATTTAGCAGGATGTTGCTGGATATAGAAGGTTTGAGTTATCAAGAAAGGCTGGGAAGTTTTTCCACTGGAGCATAGGAGGTTGGGAGGTGACCTTATGGAGGTTTATAACATCATGAGGGAACAGATAGGGTTAATGCAAGGTGTCTTTTCCCTCGGATGGGGAATTTCAAAACAAGGAGATGTACTTTTAAAGTGAGGAGAGAGATTTAAAAAACATGAGGGGGCAAATATTTTACAGAGAAGTTGGTTCGTGTGTGGAATGAATTTTCTGACGAAATGGTGGATATGGGCAGAGGTACAATGTTTAAAAGATACTTAGATAAATACAAAGTTAAAAACCACACAACACCAGGCACTTCAGTGGTCCAGGACATTCAGCCTCGGACCTTCAGGTGACCGTCCTCCAAGGTGGACTTCGGGACAGGCAGCAGAGAAAAGTGGCCGAGCAGAGGCTGATAGCTAAGTTCAGTACCCATAGGGAGGGCCTCAACCGGGACATTGGGCTCATGTCACATTACAGGTGATCACCATTGCACTACACACACACACAGATATTCCTACACACACAGACTCTCACATACACACGGACACAGGTACACACTGACGCACACACAGACACCCACATACACCCTTATAGACACACACACTCCCACACTCACACATGCACTCCCTCACAGACTTAAGACACTCTGCACTCACCACACACACACACACACACACACTTTCTCACACTCACAACCCCCACCCCAGACAGACAGACAGACAGACACACACACAGACAAAGACCTACATGCACATGGGGTGAATTTGTACTTGCAGAGTTACATTGCACTTTGCTCAAAAACTGCATACATTCATGTAGAACTCTGGGCTTAAAAACTGCATGAATTTATGCAAAACTCTGTTACCTCACTTTTTAGATTAGAATCAATCTAAACATCGGGTCATAGACAGAGAATACAGGGGGCTAACACCTTTAACATATTGTCTAGCTATCACCATTGTTAACAGCTAACCCGAGAATGCAACTTTAAAAAAAAGGTTTTGTGATTTACACATGAAAGAAGTGAAACTATCACTGTATTCTAACAGATGAAAGGCTTAACAGACAATCAATTTTTCAATGTATAATTTCAGTTACATCACACTGCAAATTTTTGCTATAAATTCTGTGTTACGATCGAGCCCTCCACTATCACCTGATGAAGGAGCATCGCTCTGAAAGCTAGTGTGCTTCCAATTAAACCTGTTGGACTATAACCTGGTGTTGTGTGATTTCTATCTTTGTACACCCCAGTCCAACACCGGCATCTCCAAATCATAGATAAGTACATGATAGGAAAGGTTTGATGGATGTGGGCCAGGAGCAGGCAGGTGAGACTAGTTTAGTTAGGATTGTGTTCAGCATGGACTTATCGGAGCGAAGGTCTATTTCCATGATGAATGACTCTATGACTCTATAAATTGATATCGAAGTGTGGCTCATTTACATTGGTAGGAGCAATGCACATTCATCCACAAGGACTGATAAGGAAAGGAAAATTTTCAAGCCTTGCATCTTTTTTGAACAACAAAGACCATGGGGAGCCAATAATTTCCTTTGCTTTCTTCACAACAATGCTTTGGCCAATCAAAGCTGATTTTCCAACCAATCAGCATGCTTCATTGCTGTGGTATAAATTGTTGTGATGGAGTGCATTTTGGGATTCTTGCATTTGTTCTGATGAGCAAAACAAAAAACATCTCTCTACTTTTAGAAAAGTAAAAGGTAAATATAATTGTGTACACCAGTGATAGGGAGTGAGACAGAAACAATGATTTTCTTCCCATCTTAATTTTATTGTTTTCAAAAAGAAAACAAGATGGTTGAAGATTGTACAAAAACAATGTCTCTTTGAAGTAAATTCAACATGAGTTAAGCTAAGAGGTAAGAGGAAGTCGAGCCTTAGATGTATTTGCACCTGATGCAAGTAGAGGTGGAATGGAGGTGAATGGTTGGAAGATTAAAAGTGAAGTGATTTACAGCAGTAATTTAGTGCATGAAGGAGCTGTTCAATGGTTGGTTTAAAGGCAGTATGAATGATGAGATAATGGAATGGAATGAGAGTTATTGAGAATGTTATTTTGAGAAAATAGGCAGTCTGACACTTGAAACTAGAAATGTTTAGCTTCTATATGAAGTTGGGAAAACATAAGAGGCATCTTCTTGGATGCCTAGTGAATATAAATCAGGCCCTTAGAAAAGAAAGTCTCATCGCTATCGACAATACTAATTAAATCTGGAAATTAAAACCAAAAGAGTTACTGCCTGAAATGTTTCCAGTGCAAGCAGCCTAATGGGATGATTTAGATGTCCTGTGGACACTGCCCAGTCAGGACCTGCAACTTCCATTAAGTATCAGTAAGCATGGCAATCAGTAATAAAATGTATGGTTGGAAACCCAGTGTGTCTCAGACAATGTCAGGGATGAATGTAATCTGACTGGTGTGGTGGATTCTGAAAATATGTGCAAATACCAAAAGGAATAGCTTCAGGAATGTCTTGATAAGGCAAAGAATTACTTTTTAGAAAACATGAAACAAAATAATTATTATATGCTCTGATATTAGCCATTGAAATTCTGTACAACATAATTTTAATTTGCATTTACTTCAACATCTCTTTATAAAATCTGGATTTTGATTTTAATCAGTTTGTTACTCCATTTTAATCTTTAAAATGCAAGTCACATCTCATAACGTTTGGAATTCATCATGCCACTACATATTGTTCCACATTGCACAACATTAAAACTAACAACATTGTAACCATAGGCAATTGAATGTTCTTTTGCCTCTATATTGTCCAGCTTCTCTGGTTCATTGCTAAATAGTGGATCATTATTATCATTTCCACTGGCTTAAAGCCAAGAATGGGTACTGTGGGAATTTAATTTCCACTGCTACATCTTGCATTAAGATTACCCAGAGGTCCTTGACTTTGCTTAGAATAAGTACATCAAAGATTCTATTCTTAAACACTAATAGCCTTAAATTGATAAGTACCAGAAATGTAAATGCTAGAACAAAAATTGTGAAAAGACAAAGAATCCATAAAGATTCATGGTCACTGCAGAAATCTGTGGGCTATCAATATGTTCAACCATATGTTCCAGTACTTCTGTAGTTGGCCCACCTGTCTGTGGGGAACTTTAAAGATTTTGATGATCTTTTCTGGGGTTATTAAACCAACAGCTGTTGTCATTAATGGAGGATACGCTTTATTACAGTTAACAAACTCTTATAATAAATCCAACCTTGCCTTATAATATTTCTCCTTAATTACGATTTATTAACAAAAAACCTGGAGTGAGGCTTGTGTAGATTAATTACCAATGTCCTTGTAGAAAGAGGCACTGGAAATAACCCAGTATATGACTTCAATGCTTTAGACTGAGCCAATTTATTCATAAGTCATTTTGAAGCAAGATTAATGACGTTGAAGTACATTAATACTGATTTTTCATCCAGTTTTGGTGCAAACATTTACAAAATAAACATTCTGGCTTTGAAGTTATAGGAAATGGCACTAGTTGTACCTTTGCTAAGTATGGAGACTGAATTAGTTGATTTAAAAGTTTTTCATTGCCTTGGTGGTAACACTTGCACACTTGAACCACTTGTCATGAGAATCAATCTTTATTCCAGAAATGTGTACATAAGTACGTAAGAACTAGGAGTAGGCAATGCAGCCCCTCAAGTCTATTCCGCCATTAGAGTTGAATCTCAATTGCATTAATCCAAATTTCTCAGCAGCTCCTATAATTATCCCAGGGAGCTTTTTAAAGTTGGGGAGCTCTTTCAATAGCTTAGCTAATGTTTGTTTCTCAGCTGACATTGTTGCAAAATGGATGATTGGATCATTTGACATTGACTAGGCTTCAAAAATAATTGACTGGCTGTAAAATACTTTGTGATTTGCACAGACCATTATGGGTGCTATATAAACGGAAGTATTTTCTGACCATGTAATTCTTGAGACTTGAGCTGGACTAATTCGAATGGGTAATAAGCAAAATTTGTAACTAACAGCTTTTCGATACAGATCATTCCTAATGAATGTCAACAATTTCACTCTATTTTCTAGTGAATGGGTGTGTATAATATTATTTTGTTGAACATTAGTCAGTGCTCATTATCACCCTCATTATTATTTAATCTCACAACATTAATATGCCACCCCTATTGCATGACCTGACTAATAGAAACTAATGACCAAGTTTCTTTTATTCATTCATGAAATGAGGGTATTACTGGTTAGGTCAGCATTTATTACCCATCCCTAATTGCCCAGAGGATAGTTCAGAGCCAACCACATTGCTGTGGCTCTGGAGTTGTATCTTGGCCAGAGCAGGTAAAGGTGGCATTTTCCTTCTCTGAAGGACATTAGTAAATCAGCTGGGTTTTTCCAACAGTCAACCATGAACAATAGATTCATGGTCATCATTAGATTCTTAATTCTAGATTTTCTTTGATAGAATTCAAATTCCATCATCTGTCATGGTGAAATTCAAACCCAGATCCCCAGAACGTTACCTGGGTTGCTGAATTAATAGTCCACCAATAACAGTACTAGGCTGTCACCTCCCCTTCCTGATATGAAAGTTTGAACAAGTATCTGGCAACTCTAGTTCTCCATATATCCCTCCAGACTGCCATCTTGGATACCCGGCACCAATGTCTTAGGAGTAACTCCATGGACAGTAGTCTTTTATGCTGATTATCCACAGATGCTGGCATTTGACTTGTGCCGGGCTCGCCGCAGCATCATGGCATATCTCCAATCCACATACAATACTTTGTGGCACTTTAATGCTGCATCTTGGAGTGCCCCTATAAATGCACTGGAATGCTGCTGCACTTTGAAAACAGGAACTAGCACACAGCTCATAGATTGGACCAGGCTGCATCGCAGGCCCCTGCTCTCTTCTTAGCACTCACTCATTAAGCACCTCCCTGGATGCTCCCAGCATCCCTGCCTTACTTAGCTTGCCTTTTAGCATTTTCCCCTCAACAGCAGCCTAAGGACACATAATCCTTCCGTCTTGACTTGTCTGTTAGTGCAGCTTCAAAGCCAGGAAACTTGTCATGGTTTTCAAAGTTAACTGTCAATCAAACTAAAATACATGCAATATTCAGAAAATATGTCCATTCTGCTGGATGTACATGATAGGATAATCAACGTTAAAGTTTCTTGCCCAGCTATTCAGTCACTTAGGCCAGAATTTCATCTGACATAACTTGAGCTTGTGGAAGAGAGGTTTAAGATGCCTGTTGGCACCATTTGAATTTTACAGGCTTTAATTATTCACAAACATTGATCCAAACATAAGTAGTATAATGGTACAACAAGATGAAACAAGAGATCTGAGGTTTAGAGGACAGACTCAGGGCCATAGAATTAATACATAAAAATGTCACACAATATAAAGGGGCAACAAGAGGAGCAGGTAGCTTGCCTTGACTTTTCTTGGTGGGTTTGTTGAAGTTGTTTCTGTATGTCAAAGCAGCTCCTGGGGTGAAGGAGGTACCATAAACAGAATGAAGTCAATGGCATGGAAAATCAAGCAGGGTTTAGAGCAGGTGACCAACTTGTGACTCTAAGTTTACCATCTGATGGTGAATGTTAAAATATACCACCGTGCTATTTGCTCTGAAATTTCCAGCCATTACATTAAAGATGTTATCATCAGTGAAAGCAGAAAGCACGAGAACAGGATAATATGCTTCCAGTATTTGACTCTTGGATGTTGAAATTATTCAGGAATCAGCAGGAAACAGCTTTTCTAACTGCTGACTGCAGAATTATTGTTTAAAATATTCCTTACACATCAGAATTAATCTTTAATTTAAGTAATTTTCAATAAACATTCTGAGCGTTTAAACAACAGGCAAACCATAATGCCAAGCTAGAATTTTTAGTCTCCAGTGTGGTACTTGTAAATGTACTTGATGACATTACTGAATAGTATTTAATAAGTGCACATTATATATATGTTGCAGATTTTAGCACAGTGATGATCTCTGCAGATAATGCAGCAATATTTTTCTTAATGTGATTCATTCTTTTGTTGTTACCAACTTTTCCTCATTTGTTTGTCAGGCACACAGAAGAATATATGGGCTGATGTCTGATTTCAAATGTGTGACTATCATTCACAATACTCACTTCAGAAAACAAAATCTGCTTCATTAGTAGACTCGAAAGGATCTATTTTGTGGTTCCACACATGATCGCTCAGTTTATCACATTCAGCACTATTGCCAACTGCCAGCTAATTTCAGAAATTTGCCATCTTAGTTAGTTATGATTATAGCTATCTATTTGAAGTCCAGTTATGAAGTGAATTTCACATTGTCTTCTTTTACTAAAGTTTATGGAAATTGCACATCCTTTCAGATGCCCAAGGATATTTAATTTAAAAAAGCATTAATAAATTCCAAAAATTTCTCCTGAAATTAAAGAGGAAACTCAAATCTAGTTGAGTACATGATAGCAGTCTGTGTGCTTTTATTTTTGACTAACCCCTTGGAACTGAAGCTGCAATTCTGGATATCAGTGCTGAAGATGTTAATAAATTTGTATAAATATATTTTTTCTACTATTTCCATAGATGAAACATTTAAAAATGCCATGGGTGTCATTGTGGGTTATCTACAGTGACAGCCAATCAATCTGCAACTCATCTTTCCCTTATCCAAAATTTGGATAACTATATTCAAGGTGTAATCATATCATGTGCTCAAAGCTATTTTCTATCAAGTTTTCAGTAAAAGGATTTTATAATTTACCAGTGTTGCTCGATAGAGGATCAGTTTTCTTGGGCCAGATTTTGTTTCCCTTGAACAGATTGGCGGGTTAGGAGATGAGCAAAATACCATGCTGTCTTCCCACATGCCCCTCAAGCTGTGCTAAAATTTGATCAGGAGTCAGGGATCCACCTAACCACGTGAGAATTAAGTGATCAATGAAAGGCTCATTAGGGAGTCATACAACCATCACTGGGATTGAACCAGCCATCACAGAGGCCCATAGCAGAGATCCAGCCTGATGACTATCATTGTGCAGGATGGTGGTGAGAAGGGGTAGCGCCAATCAGGCCCTTGTACTCAGCGGAGGACCCGTAAAGATCTTCCCATGCCCCACCTGTCCTGTTTCACCTTGCACCCCTACCAAAACACTTAAGGACTCCAATCTCTTCACCTTCCCCACTTACTTTAACCCCAGCTCCATGGCTCCTCATCCATTGGTGACTGAATGTAGTTCTAGTAGTAGCCATCACTCCCAGTAGCACTGCTGGGATCAGAGTGATGGCTGGCAGCTTTTGGAGCAATGACTTCCTCCCTGGTGGGAAAAGGATTTCACTCTCATCAATTTATGATCTGGGCTGTTCATTCCTGGCTGAAAGGGAAATGGACTCGCCCTGACCTTTTGTTAGGATGGGAGTGTTTCTGGTTTGATACTCTGATGTACTGAAGAATCCAGATCCTAGAATCCTCTATTGTCAGTTTGGTCCTTCACAAAGCACTAAATGGTGTAATTAGCTTACATTGTGCTGTCACAAAAAGCTTGACTTCACGTGTACTGTCGTAGCATTTGCATTAAAAGTCATCAGAACCCCAAAACAGAGGTCTCTCTAATGTTTCATGATATTAAGTAACAACATCAAGTGTCAGATTGACAGAACAGAGCTTAAAGAATGCTTTCATTTCAAGTCAGAATGTTATTACAGGGAATCTATGGTCATTGTGCATGTACTATGGAGTGGGAAACATAGAACAGGTAACGAAGGGACAAGGTGGCCTCATGGTATGATTGCTGGGCTGTTAATCCACAGGAGAAAGTGAGGTCTGCAGATGCTGGAGATCAGAGCTGAAAATGTGTTGCTGGAAAAGCGCAGCAGGTCAGGCAGCATCCAAGGAACAGGAGATTCGACGTTTCGGGCATAAGCCCTTCTCTGCGCTTTTCCAGCAACACATTTTCAGCTGTTAATCCACAGACCCAGATTATGTTCTGGGGACCTGGGTTCAAATTCCACCAAGACACACGGTGAAATCTGGAATTAAGAGTTGAATGATGATGATGAATCCATTGTCAGAAAAACACATCTGGTTCAATTATGCCCTTTAGGGAAAGAAACTGCTATCCTTACCTGGTCTGGCCTATACATGATTCCAGACCATTGCAATGTTGTTGACTGTTAACTGCTCTCTGGGCAATTAGGGAAGGACAATAAATGCTGGCCTCGCAAATGAAATTCTAATTCCATGAATTAAATAAAATACTGTGCTTTGGGAGAGGAAGAATTGCTAAGAGTTATTTTCAACAAATCAAAATGAAATACGTTATTAGGCAATGTGCATTACACTAATGGTTAATTACAAGAAAGCCAGAACAAAATATACCACTGAGGTGAAAAACCTTGAAATGAAAAATATACAAGCAATCGTCTCAGCTGAAACATGAGTTATCTGCAGATGAAGAAGAAACATCAAAGGTCAATCATTGCATTGGAAACTAATCAGAGTTCTAATCTAGAAATTTATTTAGACCAGAATGTGCTTCCACATTTAGAAGGAAGTCAAGATTGTAGATAAACTACCAGTAGGCAAGAAGTGGAAGAAATTGAATATGTTTATCAAAGTTAAATATGGATACCTTCACTTAAATAAGGGTTTGAGGATTAGGATGTACTCGGATTTATCTGATGAGCTGAATTTTGAAATATTTGAATTATGGGTTTTAAACAAAAATATGAATATCAGCATGCAGTGTTGGTACATGAAGAGAAATATCAATTTATTACAAGATGGAATTTTAAAAACATATAGATAAACTTCTCCAGTCTTGCATGTAACAGCAGAAAGGGAGTGCTATAAGCCCTTATTATAATGTAGGACAGTGAAGAAGGAGTCAGTTACCAAGACAATTGGAGCTCTAACACATGCATTGGCCAAAATTTTTAAAAACCCATTAAGCCCTGAAAATCTTTATTTTAAACACACTGATGTCATAAGAACATGAGCTGTAATCCCAGCAATTATGTTGAGATTTTGCCTATCGTCACCCTTCAACACATATTAACATTTGTGGGGTAGGGCCACTCAAGTCACCACTTTGAGATGGACCTATGCTTCCAGAAACTCTTACGTCTAGTAGCAGTCAGACGACTGGGTGCATGTCCCCACTATTCTCACATTTTGCCCTTGAGACCTCTATTGAAGGGACCAGTGCTATAATTTAAAAAAAACAACTTTGATCACCAAAGCTGTATTCCTTTCCCTGGGCCATATCTGTCCAGGGCTAACTTCTCTCCTAGAGAGCAAGACTTCCCATCTGATTCAGCAAACTAACCCCCAGCCAGATCAAAAAAGTGAAAATGAACAGAATTATTCTTGCCAACTCCCAATTCAACTTGCTATCTCTGATGTCTTTGCCGAGGAATTTGCCAAGAAAGGCACTATTATTGCATGATATTTTGCAAATAGCTCCACTGGCTTTCCAATAGGAACCCAAAGGACCTGCCAAAGAAATTCAGCAGCAGAATGTATCTTTTGATTTCCCAAAACACAAGTATGCAAAAAAAAAGATATTTTAGGAGAAGATCTTCTGATGTTCAAAGTTGAATGCTAAGTTAAATGTCTTCTTATTTATGCTGGGTCTATGTGAATTGCAAGAGAGCAGAAACAAACTATTCTTTGATGGTGCATCCTTCAATCAGTCATCGGCTGGCTATTACATAACTCAGCTCAGAATCTCCCACAACTGTTGGTTGACTGTGATTCTTAGGGAATGTGTTTTAAGGTAATCTTCTTTATGATTTGGAATGTAATGCGTCCTAACCAGAAATAAAAAAAAAACTGGTATGAAAGGAAGGCAATAATAATGTAATGGAAGCTGCTGTCCTGTCTGTGGGACATCAAGCATCTTGAAAGTTGATTTAAAACTTTACTTGCCTTTCTTTTTTAAGAAAAAAGTGGACTTTGCTGGACTTTTATGTAGATCAGATGACTTGCGTGTTGGTCAAAGATTCCAATGGTGGACTGTTAAAGGACAAAACTAAACAGATTGTTCTTGTGGGTTTTGTTGTCACGGGATCCATTACTTCTTCATGAAAAGACTTGATTCCTCTGTGGAATTTTACCTGATTATATTATATTGTATAAGATTAAGCTTAACAACAATGATGCTATTAACTCGTCAAGTGTCATGGGATCCGTCTACTTCTTCATGAAAAGACTCAATTCTTCTGTGGAATTTTACCTGATTATATTAGATTGTAGCAACAATGATACTATTAACTCTTTATTGTATTTTAGCCTAGCAACAATTAAGTATAACTATGACTACGTGGCAGCTGCTCTTTACCAGCTACTTATCAGCTACTTATTGTTTTCTCAGCTAATTAAGTGTTTAACGCGACCTTTAAACAATGCTGACCGAGGCACAGTTTGAGATTCCAGTTCTTTAAACAAATGATGTAATTGCTTAACTTAGACTGTAAGGGATAAAAAGCAGAGCTAAACAGACAGAACTCACTCTTGTCTTGAAACACAGACAATGAGTCACCCAACCATCTCGGCTTAACTGCAGATCCTCTGAACCACCAGGCTTGCAGAAAAGACACATTTGTGCAAAATACAGACCGATCGGATGAAACATACGGACGGCTAAGAGCTTGCTGAAATACGCCTGCCTAAAAGATTCTCGGTTGAGGCACTGCATTCTAGCCTGAAGAAGATACAATCTGAACCAACTAGCTGAAACACGCTAGTCTAAGAAGATCCTATTTGGGACACTCAGGTATTACGCTCTGCTTTTATCCTAGGTATCTTTTAAGAACATTCAAAAAGGCTGTAACGATTGTGATTAACTGAAAACATCTGATTGTGAGTATTCAACTTATTATAGTGATAAATTTCTATTATATTTTACACCACACACTTCGTATTCGCCGAACCTTTATTTGATAAGATATGTTTACCTTTGTGTTGGAATGTTAAGTCTAGAACTTAGCTGAGAAGGCATTAGGATTGACTTAAAGTGAATCCCTCTCACTCCTAGGTGAAAGGATAAACTGAAGGGACCTAGAGACCTGCGATAAACCCAGCCGAGTTTGTAGCTATCAGGACCATACAGTCAATAGGGACCACTGGTAAACTTGACAGGTAACGGCCTCAGGTATATGCCCGAGGTACTGTAGTTTAATCCGGTAGTAACCCATACCTATTGAGGATATCCACCTGAATAACATAACAATTGGCGCCCAACGTGGGGCTCGAGAGATTGCACTATCTTGAACCTCACGGCGTAAATATTATCTTTGTCACCAAATAAACTCCTTCTGTAGGGATATAGCGAATAGTACAAAAAAAAATAAAAGCCCCTCAAAAAGAAAAAGAAAATGGCCAATATACCTGCCTATTATTTTAGAAATGATTGGGCAGAAATAGTCGCAGCAGGAAACGACAATATAGTCTCCCCACCTAACCTAAGAGGTCAGGAGGTAAGACTGAGGGCAGATGAGTCAGTCCTAGAAGGACTAAACAGACTCAATGGAGAACCTATAGCAGCAAGACTCCGATACAGGTTCAGAATAGAATATGTAGATGGAACTCACCATCACTATGATGGATGTATACCAGCAGATGGAACTGGAAACCCCCTAGAACCAGCCCACCAGCATACCGCTGGCGTTCTACCAGCTCAACATACGGTAACAGTAATTAGAAGAGAAACAGACCTAAGGGGAAGAGAAGTACCGCTAGTACCAGGCATGTCAGAACATGCCTGGGCAGAAGATATAGCTCAGCAAATTATAGTGGCAGCAGACAGAGTGCTCCAAATACCCCAACTAAATAGAGTAGCAGCACAAGTCCTAGTGGCGCAACATGCTGTAGAAAAAGCCCGATGGCTAATCAATAATCCCAGGCCCGGACAAGCCGGACAAGTACCACAACCGATACACCGTGTGTATGGTGATCCCTCACTGAAGAATTTTAAAATCTGCTTCCTAGACTTTCCCTCAGATGACAGAGCAGCAATAAAATATATAATTCAACATTTCGAAAAACTAAAAGCCTTCTTGGAAGGACTAACCCCCCCAAGAAAATTCAGATTTATTTAAAGCCCTGGATTGTCCTGCTTTAGATCAGGAACCGCACACCACCATAAATCTAGTTACCATACTCCATGAAGCCCACAACCGGGTATATGGAACCCAAAGAGCAGAAGCAGCCAACAAGATATTCAAAACACTCCTGGAATCAGGGAGAACAATGCTCCAGGTAGCACAATCCGCTGAAGATCCAGAAATAAACTATGTCCAAGTCAGGTCGCAATTATTCAGACAATTCCAGAACGAAGGCCATGCAAACAGGCTCAGGGAAGCCACAAACAGAGCACTAGGACAGGGACAAAACCCATGGCAAGTATTCAGACAAGAATTAATCAACTTAGGAGAAGTCCTCAATCTATCCCTAGATAGAATAGGAAAACAAAATCCCCACGGACCTCAACCAGAAGCCAAGGAAAGGAAATCAGAAAAACCTAAATCAGAAACCCAGAAATCCAAGGCGCAAGGACGCCAACAAAACCAAAGAAAACCATGGACATACCGACCCCAATATGAACCATTGGTTCAGGTAGTGGAAAAAGTCCAACCCAGAAACCAGGGACCTCCCCGACAGCAGCTACCTCCTAGACCTATTCCAGGAGTAAGCCCAAACTATTTAGGGAGAAACCCCATTCCGAATTATCAAGACCCAAGAGCTAGAGGGGGATACCAATCTCCACTACAGCCAGCCCAGCAACCACAACAACCTCGGGAATATAGGCCACCCCAACAAAATTTTAGACCTAGGCCTCCAAATGGACAAGTTCAACAAGAACGATACAACCTGAGACCCAGAAACAGTCAGGGACAATCAATAACCTCTGGATCAGCCAGAGTGCAAGCACAAGGGGACGAAAGGAATACAGAAGGGCAAAGAATCCACCAGACAGGGATGGTGAGAAAACCCAGACAGACAGCAGCAGAACCATGCTACCCTCAAGAACAAGGAAAAATAGAGGGGTATAAACCCCACAGACAGCAATGGCTCACAATAATGCTAGACACAGGGGCAGAAATGTCATTAATGGACAAAAGTTTGGCAGAAAAACTAAACATACCAAAAGTAGGAACAGAACCTTATCAGGGCATAGGAGCACCTGTAAAATGGGCAGATGTAGGAAAAATCAAATTAATCCTAAAAAATGGAAAACAAATAGAGACTAAAGCTCTAATTATAGAAGGTCTAAAAGACCAGGGAGAACCAGTAATATTAGGATGGGAAGACATTAAAAGACACAAACTACTAGAACAAACAGAAGACAAAAGAACAGAAGACTTAAAAGAAATTTTAGATAAAGAAAGCAACCCCAAAATCAGAGCAAAAATAAGACACCTAGTGCAAACTCACTGGGAAATCTGGCAAAAAGACTCATACCATTGCGGTAATCTAAACATTGATCCCACTCCCACAGGAATGGGACACTTCAAAATCAAAAAGAAGTATGGCATCAACAAACCAGAGATGGCTAGGGAAATCCAAAAAGTCATAGAAAGACTTGAGGAACAGGGAGTCCTAATAGAAAAAGGATCCCCATACAATACACCCATAATGGGGGTACCAAAGCCTGATAAGCCAGGAAAGTACAGACTTGTCTGTGACTACCGAGACTTGAATTCAGGATCAGTGCCCTTCTCGTCATACTTTAAAGGAGCTCAGACTACACTGAATACCTTAAGAAGGGAGAAATATAAGACTACCCTAGACTTATCAAATGGATTTTGGAGTCATCCAATCCCAAAAGAAGAATGGCCATATACAGCCATAACAGACACCCTAGGGAGACAGTTAGTTTGGACCAGACTCCCTCAGGGATACCTAAACAGCCCAGTAATATTTTCTGCAGAAGTCAGAAAAACAGTACAAAACTTAGCTCCGCCAGGACAAATAGAATGCTATGTAGATGATATTTATATCACTCATGGTGACCTAGAAGAACATTTCGCCTGCCTACATAGAATAATGGAACACCTGTACCATAAGGGATATATAATTGGACTAGCAAAATCCCAGATCGCCAGAGAAAAGGTAAAATACTTAGGAGTGGAACTAACCAATGAAGGGAAAGGACTAACTGAAGAATACAGTGAAAAAATAGCTGATATTCAACCTCCTACCAAAATTAAAGAATTACAAGCAATATTAGGTCTATGTAACTATGCCAGAGACTTTGTCCCAGGATATGCAGAAATATCTAAACCCCTGTACAAAAAACTAACCGAGAAAGTATTCTCATGGACTGAAGAAGATCAAAATAACCTAAATGAACTAATCAACCAATTAAATAAAGCAGAAAACATGGGAAAGCATGAACCAGGGAAAGACATTACACTAGAAGTAATTATAGGGCAAGAAAGTGCCACCGTAAGAGTAACCAGTCAAGGACAGAACAAACCCTTCCAATATATCTCTTTAAACTTTACAGAAACAGAGAGGAAATACCCAAAAATAGAAAAAACATGGGTAGCCATAACTAGAGCAGTGGAACCCATCAGAAAAATCCAAGGGGAAGGAAAGATAATAATCCTCACGGAATTGGCAGAATTACAATCCAAACAACAAAAAATAGAAAGGAGCCAAAGGGTCCACTCGGCCAGGTATGAAAAATGGGATATCCTACTAGCTGACCCCACTATAGAAATACAGCCCCTTACAGGAAAAACAGATACTTGGTGGACACTGAAATATAAACTAGCTGCTACTGAAGAAAAAACTGAATTCAATCCAGATATGTACATCTATACAGATGGTAGTGCCCAAAGAGGCCTGGATAAACAAGGTAAAGAAGAAAAATTAACAGGAATAGGAATAGTAATCGGTACAAAACTAAACAATGAGTTCCAAGAAGAAAAGGTCTTAGAAATAAAAGGACCACTGGGAGGTTCAGCCCAGAAAACAGAAGTAAAGGCGTTAGAATTAGCCTTAAAAAAAGCAAGCCAATTTCCTGCAGAACTCCAAATTCTCGTTTGTACAGATAGCTTTTATGCCAGTAGAGGCTATAACGAAGAACGAGATAAATGGAGTGAAAAAGGATTCCATGATTGTAGGAATCACCCCATACAATATAGACAAATATGGGAAGAAATAGCTAGATTAAAAGAAAACCTCCCAAATGTAAAAGTAATACATGTCAGAGGACACCAGAAAGAAGGTGAACACAAAAAAGGAAATGATCTAGCTGACCGAGCAGCCAAAGCCGCAAGTTTGGGAAAAGAATATAAAATAAGAGTAATAACTAGGCAAATGAAAAAAGAGAATCAGGACAAAGAATTGGAAGACTTACTTCAGGGCAAGGAAGTAAAAGGATACCCTAAAAATCAGAACTACTGGGAAGAATCTGATGGGGTAGTCAAAACCAAATTTAAAGATCAAACCACAGAACAGGCTAAGATAATACCCCCTAGGAAAGGGAGAAGAGAACTTATCAAGACGGCCCACGAAGGCTTAGGGGCCGTGCATCCAGGAATAAAAACCACTCAGTCACACCTAAAGCAGAAATACTGGTGGCCTGGGATGAATGCAGAAGTTAAAAGATATTGTAATGAATGCAAAACTTGCCTAAAATATAATATCAAGGGAGGAACTAAAAAAGAACCGAAAATTATTCGGTCACAAAATATGGAGCCCGGGGATAAATGGATAATGGATTTTATCGGCCCATTGCCGACCTCTCACGGGAAAAAGCCATTTAAAAGACCGAATAAATATTGCCTAGTATGTATTGATGAATGTACCGGATTCACCACCCTGATCCCAACAAAGAGTTGTAGGACACAAGATGCTATAGAAGCTAGTGAGTTGATTCTGGTCGCTAACGGGCCTCCCAGAGTAATTCATACAGACCAAGGACCTGCCTTTAAAAACCAGGACTTTAACATGTGGTGTACCGCTCATGGGATACAGCTTGAGTTTAGCACACCTTACCATCCTGAATCGGCAGGAAAGGTAGAACGGAGAAACCAAGATGTCAAACTAGCCTTGGCAAAATTATTGTGCACTCGCGGTGGTAGTTGGAGTCAATGGTTGAAGGAGGTGCAGCTGGCCATCAATAACACACCCATAGATCTCTTAGGAGCAGAGAACCATATAACTCCGCACTATTTGAGATATGGAGTACAAATGAATACCGAAAATAAGCCTGAAATAGAAACCCAAACTAAACTTAAAAAAGAATGGATAGATCTCCTAAAAACTAAAAAAGAAGAATTAAGACAACAAAGGGAACAGAAAATTCAAGAAGACAGAAAATTTTGGCAACCTAAAGTAGGAGATTGGGTACAAGAGAAAAAACAAGAGAAAATAAATCAGGAAGAGCCTTTAAAGCCCGCTATCATTTTCCTCAACAGATAATCCAAGTAGGAAATAGGACAGTGACAGTTGGGAAGGAAGGTAAGGAAAGGACTTTATCTGTAGGTAATATAAGACCAGTTAACAAAGACTAAGAACATGGCAGATTGGATGGCTGTATATTTAGGAGAAGAAGAGAAACACAGGGAACAAATGGAGGGATTTTTAACCTCCAAAAGAGATGTAAACAGCAGAAATGAAAAAAATTGGAAACAAATATTTAAAGGAAAAAAAAACAAAAACAGAACAATATGGAGTTAGGACAATTAGGGAAAGGCAAAAGGATACCAAAAGTAAAGAAACCCTCCTAAACTTAAATCAAAAAAAAGAAAAAAAAAACCAAGAAAGAAGAGACTAAGACGATTAAACAAAAGAAACTCACGGCAGAACACTGCTCTAAGTGTAATATAGTTCAACACACCCTACTATTTATAGTATTAGCCTTTCTAACTATAGGATGGATACTTCAGGCAGTAATAAAGCGCAGCCTGGAATGTAACACAGGTAATAACCCCGACAGCAACAGTAACTCGACAAATTCAGCAGGAATGCCTCTAATAATAGGAGGATTAACCCTATCTAACATGGCCCTAGAAATGTTAGGACTAATTACGATAAATGTTGCGCAAGCTCAAAAATATGAAAATTGGACAGATCCAAGACCCTCAGCAGAAATAATAGGAGAAGAAATTATAGGACACACATACACCTTAGACATAATAGTCTTAAAACAGGAGCTTGGGAATGAAAACCAAGAACAAGATCAAAGAATAGATAATCTTATACAAAATTGGATAGACGAATTACTATCTTATAGTATACAAAATGTTGCAACAAATGAAGAAACCTCAGAGAGAGATAGATGCCTCTACTGTTTATACAAAACGTATAACTGTTCAGACTATCAGAGTCCAGGATCGAAAAACCACTATAACTGCTCCTATCCAAATATTGGCAACCCCCTAACTAATATGAACACTCACCAACCGATAATACTATATGCAAACTCTACTTGGCACTACCAAGAAGGAGGTGACCAAGGACAAAGATGGAATGCCACAGGTGACACGGATCAGGTTTACCTCACCCTACTAGGACAAGATAATACGCAAGTTCAAGGATTAGGAACTTATTACCTTAAGAAAATGTTTAAAGAAAACGAAACACTGATAATATGCGATCCTACCATCTTTAACCAATCCAAGTCCAGAGAAGAAATAGCAGAATTACTAAAGAAACCAGTAAACTTTACGAAGTTATTCAGACAAGATATAGATGTCTGTAACCACTTTGCCTTAGGGTATGAAGCAGAATTATCCTTACCTAAAGAGACCAAGGGAAAGAATGGGAAGATGTAAACCACAAGAGACAAACAAATGAATCCTGTTACTATCATTATAAAAATAACACCCATATAATTGGATGCACCGATAAAGCCACACAATGTTATAGTCCATCAGGATACAATACCGCTCTCCTCCAAAACTGCCCAAATGATAATAGAGCAAAAAGAAATGAAATCCATGGACCATGGTCCTGCAAAATTCCCAACTCAGGAAAAGTAGTATATATAGAACACGGTAGATTTAAATGTGGATACACTTATGAAGTTCCTTAGGATAATTACTATGAAAATAATACCAAAAAGTATAACACTGAGGCAGAAAACCCAGATGGAAATCAAACATCTAAATGGAAATCAGTATATCGAGACTGGGAAAAATTAAAATACTTCCTAAAAGACCCACAAAGACAGGGAACTGAAATAAAAGTAGAAAATACAACTCTGTACTGCTACCATTGGGGCAGGATGTACTGCTACAAAACAAAGCAGAATGCCACCTTTTGGGAACAATCTTCTCCTGATAGATAGCTGGTGATAACCACAAATCAAAAAAGCAGTAACAGCAACGATAATGATAATAATAATAATAATAATAGACAACAACAGGCAGAAGCATATATTAAGGATTTATTCAAAAATCAGAAAATACAATGGGAAAACTCAAAAAACCTAATAATAGAGGTGATAACAATCAAAAAAGACCAAGCCTGGCAAATTGCCTTTAATGACCTTAGAAATCAATTAAATGTAATAACTAGACGAGGGTTGCATTACACCGTAAGAACAGAAAACAGGACAACAGCTGATTTAACCTCAAGGGTATACAGATCCCACGTGGAAAACAAAGATCAGCAACTAAAGATCTCACTAGTAGAGATCAAATCCATTCTCACAAACGAAAATTACGAAACTAAAATAAAACAACCAATTTGGCAAAGCCTAAAAAATGGGTGGCTGAAAAAGGAAAAATGTATTCAAATTAACAATCAGCCTCAACTGATCGAATTCTCTAATTTAATCCTATTAAAACCCTGGGATAATAACACGGTTCAATATGTTAAAAAAGATTGCCAGATAGAGTACTTCCATCTGGAAATACCTGGCTAACAAACCAGTCAGGAGAATTTAATGTTACAACAGGACATGTCGGATGTAATAGCAAAATTGTGAGACAAAACAGAGAAACTTATAAGAACCCGGCAGAAAAAATTAATCTAAAAATAGAAAAACCCAAACCTGACCTAGAACATTTAGAAAGAATGCTAACCATCTATTCAGAAAAGCAATGGATGGAGATAACCTTCTCGGGCCCAACGGATGACGAGAAGCTAAAGACCCTCCAGAACCTAATATCAAAAGAAAGGAAGGCTGACCAAAAAACTCTACAGGAAGAGATAAAAATATGGGTAGAAGAATCAAGAAAAAATTGGTATGATAACTTGCATATTAATGCATGGACTATGTCAGTATTACAAACTACTGCAAACATTTGGGTGCAAATCTATGATTGGATTTATTGGATTCTATCATGGCTTGGCCTAGAATAACATACACCGCTCTTAGTGGGACTTATCCTACTCTGGGTGTTTGTGGTCGTAATTTGGCCATTTCTCAAGCCATTAATCAAGGGATTGATTCCAGAACGAAAATAAACCACATTCTGCTTCCTCGACCGGCAAGCATGGATGAAATCACAACCAAATACCAAGAAGTCCTAGACTTCCTGGGAAAACAAAACCAAGACTTACTTGGGACTCTGAACTATTGTGAAGGAACGGGAATTCCTCGAACCAATGTCGTATTTTCTCCCACATGAAAGAACAATTTAGCCCTGTAGTCATGCCTGTAAGTCTATGGGACGCCTACTGCCACCACCTAACCATTATAGGAGGAAACATTCTGATAAGACTCCAGCTCCTTTGGGGCTTGGTAGAATATAAATGGGTCCATTTGACCCTAGGTATAGGACTAATTCTCACAATTATGATTGGCTTTGAATTTAAACAAAGAAAATTTGGAATTACTAAGGGAGAATGGGGATCGTTTTTAACACTGATCTCCTCAACCATAATCATATCTTTTAATTACGAACCAGAATGGGCCATTTATTGTGCTACCATTCACTTGATTCTAAAGACATTAATTGTCTGTCATTCGCTCTTAACACAGACCTCGAACCAGGATAAACCTTTGTTTGTCCAAACCAAAAACCAAACCAAACCTTTGAAACACAGATGCGACCCGTGTCTGGGTGACGCTAAATCAGAAAAACAAAATAAGTCCAAGCAGCTACCACCTTGGAAGAAACCAAAACCACAGAAAACCTGTGTACCAAAATGGAACCAAAAACTTACATTACTGGAACTCAACAAACCCTCTGCATCTATGCGAGAAAAAAAAACAACCTCAATATTCCTTTATCAATATCCAAAAATTAAAGAATGGGTAACTAGAAAGAAGGAAACCAACACCACACGGAATACGGATGGTGGACTGAGCCAAGAACAGTTCTAAAAGAACACAACATTGGACAATGTTTAAATTGTAATGGACGTAAAAAGGCACAGAGACTAATATGCACATTTTGCTCAATGCTATTCGAAGAATTGAATATGAACATATTACTTTCTGTATGCAAACCAACGAAGATGTTGCCAGACCCAGATTTGATCAAAGGGGAACACATTCGACAAACACCCCTTTCAAAAGAATATATGATACAGTATGACCGTAGAAGAGGCCATAACCTGGCTGAACACTTAATGATACTCTCCAAAGGAAAATATACCTTTGTGGACTGTCTGAACTATGTTGCAAAACTACAAAAGCGGAATGAAGAAAACCTAACTGACCTAAACATGCTCCGATCCAACATAAAACAAGATGAGTTTAATTACGTAACCAGAGAAGCCAACAGACCGTTACCTCATCCACAAATCGATATGATAACCGAATGGTCAAAATGAACATGGTCACCTAAAGCCATAGAAACGGTGGTAACTTATACATCACCGACCCATGATTGGAAATGGACGGAAAGAGAATATAAGAACCCACCTGGATACAATGACTGCCTCCTGAGGGAACTCCGGAGACAACACAAAATATCCCCGTACATGGCATGCGAAAGAGACCGCAAACAGGATCTCAAAGACTACCATGAGTACAAAATGAGGATTCTGAATGAAAGACCAAAACGGATGGTCCAACAAACTTCATGGTACAGTTGGAAACACGATGGCTGTCAAGGCCCCGAACCAAAACCAACATGGAAACCAGAGGTCCGGCTCTTTGACCACCAACATGATTGGAAACGAAATCCACTGATGAAATTCGTCGGAACCCCAACAACTGAATCTGATCATGAAACCCGCCATGGGAAGTCTGACTCAGAATGATTTCACATAATTAAATGAAATGTATGCGTTGATTTAATGTTGCTTTTTCCGCTTTACTCACAATAGCTCTCATAATAAGAGCGTCAACTGCAACAAACTACACCGCTGATGAATAAAGTGAAGATAATAATAATGGAGCGCAGAAAAACGAAAAATTCCTGATACATGCTGCTATTGGTACAACAATCAGTGTAGAACTTTGTTCAGCTATCATTTGAACTTTTTAAAGACCCATGGGGATATCTTGCTTTTCAAGAGGGGGATGTCACGGGATCCATTACTTCTTCATGAAAAGACTCGATTCCTCTGTGGAATTTTACCTGATTATATTATATTGTATAAGATTAAGCTTAACAACAATGATGCTATTAACTCGTTAAGTGTCATGGGATCCGTCTACTTCTTCATGAAAAGACTCGATTCTTCTGTGGAATTTTATCTGATTATATTATATTGTATAAGATTAAGCTTAACAACAATGATGCTATTAACTCGTCAAGTGTCATGGGATCCGTCTACTTCTTCATGAAAAGACTCAATTCTTCTGTGGAATTTTACCTGATTATATTAGATTGTAGCAACAATGATACTATTAACTCTTTATTGTATTTTAGCCTAGCAACAATTAAGTATAACTATGACTACGTGGCAGCTGCTCTTTACCAGCTACTTATCAGCTACTTATTGTTTTCTCAGCTAATTAAGTGTTTAACGCGACCTTTAAACAATGCTGACCGAGGCACAGTTTGAGATTCCAGTTCTTTAAACAAATGATGTAATTGCTTAACTTAGACTGTAAGGGATAAAAAGCAGAGCTAAACAGACAGAACTCACTCTTGTCTTGAAACACAGACAATGAGTCACCCAACCATCTCGGCTTAACTGCAGATCCTCTGAACCACCAGGCTTGCAGAAAAGACACATTTGTGCAAAATACAGACCGATCGGATGAAACATACGGACGGCTAAGAGCTTGCTGAAATACGCCTGCCTAAAAGATTCTCGGTTGAGGCACTGCATTCTAGCCTGAAAAAGATACAATCTGAACCAACTAGCTGAAACATGCTAGTCTAAGAAGATCCCATTTGGGACACTCAGGTATTAAGCTCTGCTTTTATCCTAGGTATCTTTTAAGAACATTCAAAAAGGCTGTAACGATTGTGATTAACTGAAAACATCTGATTGTGAGTATTCAACTTATTATAGTGATAAATTTCTATTATATTTTACACCACACACTTCGTATTCGCCGAACCTTTATTTGATAAGATATGTTTACCTTTGTGTTGGTATGTTAAGTCTAGAACTTAGCTGAGAAGGCATTAGGATTGACTTAAAGTGAATCCCTCTCACTCCTAGGTGAAAGGATAAACTGAAGGGACCTAGAGACCTGCGATAAACCCAGCCGAGTTTGTAGCTATCAGGACCATACAGTCAATAGGGACCACTGGTAAACTTGACAGGTAACGGCCTCAGGTATATGCCCGAGGTACTGTAGTTTAATCCGGTAGTAACCCATACCTATTGAGGATATCCACCTGAATAACATAACATTGTCACCTATTAATTGTGTGAACACATTGAAATAAAGTGGACCCAGAGCCTCTGTCTCTGATTCCATGCTGGTTAAAAAAAAGAGACACATCAAAACGCATCGTGCTGGCAGAGTTACTTAAAGTAACAGTCCATCTTCTAAGGTGTTTGATGGCTTTTGACTAGAGGTATAGAAACCACGTCAAAAAGCACAATAGCTTATCAATGTTATTATCACATGATCAAACTCTTTTGCATTTTGAAGAGCTTTACTTCTATATTTCAGAACTTTTGAATGACTGTTTTAACATTCATAAGGAAAATCTATGACAATACCAGCAACAAAAAAAAATTCCAGACTAACATCTATGCCTATCAGATTGAGAATAGAGTTGAAAGTTGAAGCTGTCTTAAAACCTGTCTCTGGAAACACCCTTATTTTCAGCTAAAAAACCAAACTGATTCCCTGTCTACAAGCATCACCTTACCACATCAAGTTGAACTTTGGAAGAATTCTGCAACTTCTGTCTTTAACCATTTAAACTCACCTGGACTTGAATTCCTGTATGCAAGAATCTCCCCTCATGGATTCTCATATTCATTGAAATTGATAACTATAATTTTGGTTTGTGTGTGTGTGTGTCTGTGTGTGTGTGTACCCATTATGTGTGAATGAGAAGTTTTGTGTGTGTACTTGAGTGAAGCTGTGATTACTGAACTGATCAGGGCTGATTATCTCAATAAATAATACTTCTGATTTAACTCTAACAGGACTTGTTGGGTCACGTTATCATTGCTCACGCCCGAAACATCGAATTTCCTGCTCCTTGGATGCTGCCTGACCTGCTGCGCTTTTCCAGCAACACATTTTCAGCTCTGATCTCCAGCACCTGCAGACCCCACTTTCTCCTCACTTTATCATTGATTTCATAATCAGGGGCCGGAATCAGAAACTTACCAAACCCTTTGTCAAACTAAACCGTTCTGTTTATGGACAGAAGGTGAGCAGAATAAAAGAAATGATGTCTAGATCACTCCATGCCCATAAAACTGGCAATCTGTTTAAAATAATGTTGATATTTTGCATTCTATAATACAAAATAATACTTCTTTATGACTTCAATTAGCATATCAACCAACCTACAGAATTAAAAACCACAATGATTGTGGGTCATCTGTGGTGTTGTAGAAAAGAGAGTCCTCACTGCCTGGTGTTTCAATGTTTGCTGCTTGTAGAATAGTGCACATTGGATTAGGTTGTGAAGTTGACTTAAGGCAGCTTTCTGCAGGATATGGGATTGTAAACTACACAATGTGTAAAGGTATGAGTGTCTGTGCACATGAAGAGGGTAATGGAACATCTGAAAGCAAATGCTCAACAATGATTATGTTGTTATGAATATGCCTGCTTCATCACTTATGTTCACAGGGAATGAAACTGAATTAACCAAGGCAACTTAACCATTGTGATGGGATAATTTGAAGGGGTTAAGGAGACAACAATAATCCAGATGAAGCCTGAGAAACTCTCGACCTTTTAATCTGTCACCCACCTGTGAGTACTAAAATGAAAATGAGACATGAACTCTCTTAAATTTGTGGTTGTCAGTCGAATCAAGTATTCCTGAGAGATCAGTGCTGTGGTCATTCTGTTCATCATTTGCATAAATGATTTGGATTTGCAAATTGCAAATACCCTTTTGAAATTTATCGATGGTATGCAATTTGGGAGTGTAAGACATAAATAAGCTTGTAGAATGGGCAAATAAATGGTGAATTAATTATAGTGTAGATAATTGTGAGATGCAGTGTTTCAGTAGACTTAACAAAGCTATATACCCTTGTGAAAACCAAAAGCGCAAATCAGGAAGAGCAAAATGTTCTGGGAGTACAGACTCAGAAATTATTAAAAATAGTAACAAAGTTAACAAAGCTGTGACAAATTAAAAGCACTGAGGTGAATTTCTGAAGGAATGGAGAGAAAAGCAGTAAACTTGAATAGAACCTTATGATTATAAGACATAGGGACAGGCAATAAATGCTGAAACATGTATCGAAACACTGGCAAAGGTGCAAGAAAATTTAAAAGGCTGATAACAGAAATTAAAAATTATCACTGCTGAAAAAGATTCAATAGGCAGAATGCTGGAAAGAGAATGCCAAGGAAGCAAAATATTAACATGTAGAGAGAATTGTATAACTGAGAGAAAATAGAGAGAAAGGATAAATGGAGTCTTTCTAGGTTGTTTCAAGTGGAGTGCTGCAAGGCTCAGTACTAGGGACACAACTACTTTAAATTCATATTAATTATTTACATTAAGCTACTCAGTGTATAGAAAATCCAAGTTTTCTGAACTTACGTACGTCATTGGGACTGTGAATTGTGAGGAAGAGCCATAAATGCTGCAAAAGAATATAGTATATCCATGTTAAGTGGATGTGCTGTAGTCTGATTGATGGACAAATGCAAGATTGTTCAATATGGAACACAATGTGAGTTTAGTTTATTCAAGTTTAGTTGGATTTAGTTAACTGGCTGAGTTTGAGTGTCACCAAAACCTAGACGCTCCAAAGTCGCCACCAACATCATCCATGATTTTGTTTCTGAGGAATTTGTTTTCTCCTCACTCCTATTGATGTCCTGCTGTTGGGGCACTGATTGTGATAAAAACTAAATGATTACATTTGGAAGTCTTTTTAATACGATGTAATTGGGGATTAAATAAATCAATTTGAAACATATCTATAAAAAGGGCAGTTCCACTAGTATTGGAAACGCTTTGAATTAATCCAAATGTGTTCTATAAAAATTAAGATGTTTGATTTAACTTTGTTCTTGAACCAGCGTGCCACAACATCACTCCAGTTGTGGGTCTGAATTTGCCAAAACTGATCTAAATTGATGAATGTGTCGTGTTTGACTGACTCAGAGATGTTGAATTAGAATGGAATATGTAAGTAATAAGTTCCAGATAAGTAATTTCAATTTAGAACGAAGGACAGTACAGCACAGGAATAGACCCTTTGGCCCTCCAAGCCTACAGGCCGAAAGACCTGTACTGCGCTGTAATGTTCTCTGTTCTACTAATGGAATAGTGTAGGTTAGATGGGCTTTGGATTAGTTTCACAGGTCGGTGCAACATCTTTGAATACCAACACAAAGTATTCATTTAGGACCTCACCCATCTCTTCTGGCTCCACACATAGACTCCCTCCTTGCAAGTGTTAACTGCATTCTACTGCACTTTTCCTCTGCAGTCACTGGGCAAGGTGAATGTAGAAAATAACAGCTACTAAGAGACTGGAAGCCCGTGAGAAATCAAGGTCTTGGACCTGGTGTGTGGGTGAAATAGTTTGCAAATCTAAAACATTCCCTTAGAGATATGATTACGTGAATAAAAATCTATGATTATAGATCCTTTATAAATTGTTTATCAGTGTTACACTGAAGAAACATTGATTTAAAACATTACTCAGGATGGTTAGCAGACACTTGAGATCACCATCACCTTCAAGTTTCTCTCCAAGGCACCTTCCTTCAAATGACAAACCAGTACTCCTCAATGTTGGATGCCAGTTGGAGGAAACACTGAGGGTGGCAAAGATGCAGAACGTACTGTGGGTTGGAGATTTCATTGTCCACCACCAGGAATAACTTGACAACACATCTACTGACTGAGCGAGCCATGTCGTAAAAAACATAACTGCTAGATGGCAGCATAATGGCTCAATTATTGACACTGTTGTCTTGCAGCACCAGGACCCCTGTTTGATTCCAGCCTCAGGCAACTGTCCGTGTGGAATTTGCCGGTTTCTGTGTCGGTTTCCTCCGGGTGCTCTGGTTTCCTCCCACAATCCAAAGATGTGCAGGTCAGGTGAGTTGACCATGCTAAATTGCCCATAGTGTACAGGGATGTTCAGGTTAGGTCATTAGCCATGGGAAATACAAGGTAACAGGGATAGCTTGGGTCTGGTTGGAATGATCTTCAGAGGGTTGATGTGGACTGAATGGCCTGTTTCCTCATGATAGGGATTCTATTCTAGCCTGGGTCTACAGCAGGTGGTGAGGGGAAACAAAACATACATGATTCAAATGTATAACATCAATTAATTGACTTAAGCCTAGAAACTTTTCATAAATGGATCAATGCCCACCTGAAAATCCTAGTCAGTGGGATATTCCATGGATACATTGAAGATTTGAGCCTTAATATTGTTAACGGTAATCATAAGCTTTTATTTCACATGTTGTGCTGATGCATTTTGAGGTTTCTGCTTGAATTAATTTTCCATCTGTTCTTAACATGGTACTGCTTCACTTCTGACTGGTTTAGAAGCTTAATGCATCTGCCAATTCGCGAAAAAAAACATTTGAAGCATTATTTGATTCAGCTCCATTTCTTACAGAACACCTCACAATTTAATGTCTTAGATATTTCAGATAACCAGTTGGGAACATAGGGCAAAGAATCAGGCCTAAAATGTCGCATGTTGTGTTTGATAAAGCAGTTAATCTTAAAGTAATGCGCACTCAGTATAAACTTAGCCACTTAAATGGGACAACAATAAATTCTTTTTCAATTCTGAGATGCAACAAATTTGATTATAAAGAGAAGGCTTTGCTTGCTGCTTGAAATCTTGTTTTAATCCTAATACACAAAGGATATTTAAGGGCTTTAATACAAATCACCCGGAAACAATTGAATGAACCACTGAGATTTTTCTTTTAGTTTCAGCCCAGTTTTCCCCTCACTGTCATCAAATAAGGGAAGGTTCAATGAATCCATGAGCTTGCTATTAATGTTCGCTCACAGACAGCATGCATTAGGAACACCGACACCTGAATCATGCAAACTGCACGAACTCCAACTTATTAAAATGGATGGATGGCAATTCCTATGACCCTTGCTAACCATGATGCCCTAATTCTCAGCCAAGCTTCATGCCAACTGTTTCGTACAATTAATTTGCTGCTTTTATTTGGTTAGATGTTGTGATTTCCACATCTGGGCTAATTATTAAAAATAGACCACCCTCTCCCATTGCAGTGACATATCAGCCTAGAACAGGTGACCAAGACCTCAGCTTTAAATTCAGCCAATATCCCTTCTCATTGAAGGCACTACTGTGTTACCCCTGAAGCAGCACTGGCATTAAATTGCAGTTTATAATCTCTGAGCTATGGGAGCTCAAACCGCATTCCCAGATGTGAGCATCATATTGAGGCTGGCAATTTGTTACAGCACGGTATTTTCGAAGGTACTATCTTTCACATGAGATCTTAAACCGTTTAGCTTGGACTTGACTATGGCCTTCAGTCTGGCCAAATCAGAGTTAACTTTCCATTGAAAATGTTGCTGTTTGCGTGACTTTACTGTGTACAAATTGCCTGTACTGTCCGCCAACAAAACAAAATTCATTTGAGTTGTTAAGCATTTTGGGATGTCAAAGCTGTGTGAAAGGTCTGATTTAAATGCAAGTTCTCTTATCTGTGGAACAATGTGTGTGTGCAGCTGTAATCAATGATGGTTCTCATACTTGGATGCCATTTAAGATCCATAGTTCAACCGTTTCGTGTATTGTGCTGACAAACTGCCAAAACATAATTATGGGCTGGATTATAAGACTACAGGGTGTAGGAGCAGATGGAGGACCTTCAATCCGTTAAATCCATTCTATCATTCATTGAGATCATGGCTGATCTGAAAAACCTCAACTTCACCTTCCTACTTTATTCTGCCAACCCTTGACTCCCTCACTGATTCAAAATCTAGCTACCTCAGTCTTGAATATACTTATCAACCTACTCCTGATAGCACTGTACTGAATGAAATTTGACAGATTAACCACAATTTGAGAAAGATGCAAATTCTCCTCAGCTCTATCCTATATAGGTGACTCGTTATTCTGAGATTATATTGTCTCGTTGATTATGTTGACCTCCTCATCTGGGCTCATCCAGACTGTCCACACTGAGACACCAGACTTTTACTTACCTGGCCTCCTTGTGATGATGGGACTGTCTGTCAGGAGAAAGTGAAGACTGCAGATGCTGGAGATTAGAGTTGAGAGTGTGGTGCTGGAAAAGCGCAGCAGGTCAGGCAGCATCTAAGGAGCAGGAGAATTGATGTTTCGGGCAAAAGCCCTTCATCAGGAATGAGACTTGTGGGCTGGGGGCGGAGAGATAAATGGGACGGGGGTGGGGCTGGGGAGAAGGTAGCTGAGAGTGCGATGGGTGGATTATAGAGTGTCCACCTACCTGATTGACAGCAACTTTCTAAGATGGGAATTCCCCACAATTCTGAGTGGCTGAAGGGTAGCCTTGGGGATTGAGGGTGGGGTTTCTCCAACCTTTTAGTCATGGGATGCAGGGACTATGATACCATGTTATATTTACCCCTACATGTTATGTCTACACATTATTTCAGTATTAAAATTTGGAGCCATTGTGGTGCCTGTGGGTTAACTGAGGCTTCATTATACATTGGAGTCAGAACTGCTTAAAAATTATTAAGTTTGGGTGAACTTGCAAGTAAGGACACTGTGAAGCTATGGTTTCTCAGTTTGAAGCTGTGTTGTTTTCCCAAAGGTTCCATTATCACCCATCATGGCTCTCAAATGCTATCTATCGCTTCTCACATCGTTAATGATTCTATTGGTCTCTGAGGTGTCCTCCTCATGTAATCATGTGGCAGAAGAAATGAACTTCCTGGTGCTGCCAGGACCCTCTTGTGTACAAGCTGCCCATGCTGTATTTAAAGCCCTGTTGCACACCACTTCAGATGCTGCAAGCCAGGAATTACCACACACGCTGTCCACTGAGGAAAGTGAAATGTCTCCGACTGGGAAGCTGGCTCCTCACTTTCCACATAGGGAGCTGGAGGTCCGGGTGGGTGATAGAGTTGAGAGGACACAGATAGCGGTCTGTATCAGTGCTGTCCAAGGTCAGACAGTATGCACAGCAGTGAAAGACAAAGGACAGACTTTATATCCTTCACAAGGTTAAGTCAAACCATTTTCTTTTTGCTATGTTGCATTCGCTTTAAATCTGCCACTGCAAACAAAACTCACCATTGTGTGCAGCATCTCCATTCAATGGTTCTCACCCACTTCAGTCTCAAACAACCATCCCTTCCTGCATTCTGCCTAAAACCTGAGACAATTCCCTGAGGCTGGCAGCCTCCAAGTGAGTCTGAAGTGAGTGAACACTAAGAAATGAAGCTAAGAACCATAAGATGCATCCTGTGTCGATGAATGAAATGGCTGTGTGCTCTTGTCGCAAAGTAACCCGGCAGGAGCAAGCAAGTCAGAGGTGTCCCTGAGCTCCAGAGTGAAATCCTGAAGAGCTCACGTGGATTCTGTAGTGGTCCCAGATCAGCCATGATACTGTGGTAAGGTTAGTGGTTTGTCAATGTCGACATTGGTGGATGAAAGATAAACGAGGATGTGATCCAGGGAACATTCAAGGACATTTTGGTGAAGGGACATTAAAATGGAAGCCCAGGGAAGCAGCAGCAAGCTGCATCTGCCAGGAAACTGCCCGGATTTTCGAGTTGGGAATTGTTACTGTCCAATTTCTCGGGAGGGGAGAAATGCAAGCTGTATAGAAATGAGGCGAGTTGGGGTATGAATGAAACACAAGTGCATGGACTGGAGATAATTGGCCCCTATCACTGAAAACCTAATTTCATTGGTGAAACTAAGGGGAAAACTGGAAGCAGTTTTCTTGACGTCGTGAATCAGATTTTTAAAAATCCCTTTTTATTTTTCTACATTCTCACCACTACCACCATTGCTCAAGGCATTGAGAAAAATCCACCCTGTGTCTTTAAGAGAGCTCTGTGTCTGGGTGTTCCAGTTTTGTACTGTTCTGCACCAATAACTTGAATGATCTGTCACCAGCCTCTATTCATTTCTGATTATGGAATTGATGACTGATATCATTACCAAGAGATGCTTGGCTATTCAGATAGATGTAGCCTCTATGGATAACATTGATCCTTATTTATAACAAAATGAACTGGATTCAGCACAGTGCCTTTGCCATTTTGTTGCATCAGTGAGTGCAGCACCATTTAATCCTGTTGTCCTGACTACTGTTGCTTTCTACACACTTATTTGACAGATAACACAAGTAACCAGTTGAATACCATTAAACACCTACCTATGACTCTTCCATCATAAGGTTGTGTGCCACACCGATTAATGTGCAATAAGCCATCAGTTTCTGTCAGGTCCAGACTAGTCTAGGTTTTCTATAGCTCTTTTATACAGCCCTCTTAACAGATGTGCTTCATTAGGACTGACAATGATCGATGTGCATAATTTGGGAAAATCTGCTATGAGGTAATCTGGTTTATCAGAGTTTGGTTTCCCTCATAACAAAATTACACATAGATTCAGGTGCCTAAAGCTAATGGTCACACTACTAAAATAAAATCTTTGGTTTTAGCCTTATTTACATTTGGTCCAGAACGTGCATATATTAGCCATTGGTGGTTCCTGGTGCTGTGCACTCTACTGCGTGAATGGGATATAATTAAAGTTAGGATCAATAATTCTAGATGGTTTAGAATCTAACAAATTCTCTTTCAGCAGCCAAACCAAATTCGTGTATTCATGATAAATAATATTTTAAAGATTTTTTTTCAAACTTCAGGGATTAGTTTTCCCTTCATTTGTTGAACTGATGTAGTGGTTCTGTTCGCCGAGCTGGAAGTTTTTGTTGCAAACGTTTCGTCCCCTGGCTAGGAGACATCATCAGTGCTCTGGAGCCTCCTGCGAAGTGCTTCTTTGATGTTTCTTCCGGCATTTATAGTGGTCTGTCCTTGCCGCTTCTGGGTGTCAGTTTCAGCTGTCCGCTGTAGTGGTTGGTATATTGGGCCCAGGTCGATGTGTTTGTTGATGGAGTTTATGGATGAATGCCATGCCTCTAGGAATTCCCTGGCTGTTCTCTGTCTGGCTTGCCCTATGATAGTAGTGTTTTCCCAGTCGAATTCATGTTGCTTGTTGTCTGAGTGTGTGGCTACTAGGGATAGCTGGTCGTGTCGTTTCGTGGCTAGTTGGTGTTCATGTATGCGGATTGTTAGCTGTCTTCCTGTTTGTCCTATATAGTGTTTTGTGCAGTCCTTGCATGGTATTTTATAAACTACATTAGTTTTGCTCATGTTGGGTATTGGCTCCTTTGTTCTAGTAAGTTGTCTGAGCGTGGCTGTTGGTTTGTGTGCCGTTATGAGTCCTAGGGGTCGCAGTAGTCTGGCTGTCAGTTCTGAAACGCTCCTGATGTATGGTAGTGTGGCTAGACCTTTTGGTTGTGGCATGTCCTCGTTCCGTGGTCTATCTCTTAGGCATCTGTTGATAAAGTTGCGCGGGTATCCGTTTTTGGTGAATACCTTGTATAGGTGTTCCTCTTTTCGCAGTTCTGGTGTACTGCAGTGTGTTGTAGCTCTTTTGAATAGTGTCCTGATGCAGCTTCGTTTGTGTGTGTTGGGGTGGTTACTTTCATAAAGTTGTTGAACTGAATCGGTGAAGAACAAAGTTGTTGACATCTTTCCATTCCATGGAAATACAGGTAATGAATTTTTGTTTTAGCAGATTATGACAACTCTATCTCTCACCACACATAGACATATGGTTCAATTCCATGCCATCTAATCCCATCCTTCCAAAGTATCTTTCACTCAATGTTCAAATTGTCCAGCCCTTTTATGAAATAAGTAATCTTCATAAGACAGTAAAGGAAGCAAGGTTTTGATTCAACTAAACTGATCATTCATAAAGCAATTTAAAATTAAGAATTGAAAAATGTACTATTTCTGAATCATAAGAAGTCCAAACAATGATATCCAAAATTCAAAGAACCACTGCGCTAAAATATTGAGCGCAATAAGATGGAAAATATTAATAACAATGAGATGAAAAAAGCCTGTGACATGACTGTGAAAGATCTTCCAGTAAATTTGAACAATTCTGGAACATAATCAACATAGATGTGCTAGGGCTAAGATGATAAATCAATGCACAAGTTGGTGACTCATTGCAATTCAAGGGCATATGAAAGAAATGTTTTGCTGAAAAGGTTATTTTAATCAGCTCTAGCTGCTTTCACTGTTGCCTCCTCCAGTGTGGCCTAACCAATAAGATTCAGCTAATATTTAGATAACTACATAGAAAGACACATTGCTCCCCTTCATATTTCTTCCACTAGAACCACATGCACCACAACATCTGAATGAGCTATTCCTCTGTTAGAATGATTGCTGTAGTCTTAAAAGTAAGATTTACAAAGTAGAGAATAAGTCAAGGAGAAAATCTGAAATGTAGTCTTTCTTAGTAATATGATGGCTTACTGTTCACTCACAATATAAACCATCCACCCTGAGAATATAACAGGACCTCCAAGAAAATCGATAATTATACATACATGGGTAAGAAGTTCATTCTATATTGAAGATGGATGCATGAGAAGAAGAAACAGTTAGGTTTGATTTTTGGGGAAAATGTTTTTATTTTTATGTTAAAGAAGTAGAAAAACAAAGTCTTTAAACTTTTCTAATATTTGGTTCATCAACATTTATCATAATTTATACAGATAGAAATTCACACAGCCTGTGTTAGAAGATCCATGAAAACTGTAGAATGGCTGGATCTTTTGCAGGCAAGAGTAAGAGATTAATAATTCATCATCATCCTTTTGAGTTGTTCTGATATGGCTCTATCAGGTTTTGTGAACTGTCTCCTTTTTCACTTTAGAATAGCTTCTGTTATTCCATTTTTGCTGATCGAATTTAACTTTCTACTTTCTCTTTCCCATGACTGTAGACCAATTTACTCCATGGTACTGTGTCTACTGTGTCTCCCATGGTTTCCTGTGGCCCCTGTCAGAAAGCTAATCTTTTTTTTCTAAAAGCTATTCCCAAGCTCAAGGAAACTCTGTCCTTGATTTTTTTCAGAGGGGTAATAAACCAGGCTGGGCTCTGAGCAGCCTGGTTTGGTCCAGAGATGCAAAGGATTTTGAGAGGCCTTTTGTTTATATATTATCAAATGAGACTTCAGGCCAAAGTGGCCATATTTTAGAAGTGATCTGTATAATGAAAGGGGAGTGGTCAGCTCTCTAGCTGAGCTGTTTAGTGCAGTCCTGAACTGGTAAGGAGATCAACAGTAAGCTGTGTGAAAACTCTCTCTCTCTATCTCTCTCTCTGCCCTTCACCTTCAACCTGTAAGCATGTGTTTTATTTATACTAGGTTTTAAAGGGAGTTTGCTTATTGGGACTGTTGTGAATATTTGGAACAGCATAATTAAGTTTAGTTTGGATAGACTGAGTTCTGTAAGGGTTCTTTATTTTGTTCTTTGTATTTCATTGTGTAATTTTGGGAATACTTTTTTGTCTGTTTTAAAATCTAGTAGACAACATAGCTAACTTACTGCAAGTAATTTTCACTGTATATTTACCGAAACAAATTACAAAGTTATAGTCTGGGCTGCCTGCTTAAGAATGTTTTGAGTGGTCTGGCCTAGTCCAGTACCCCCCATCTGTGGACTTCATATATCTTCTCAAATTTGGTCCTCTGCACCTTCTCAAACAGTCTGTTTAACCATTCTTCCAAGCACCCTTTGCTCTGTTAACAAATAATTAATCCAGATGCTTTGCCAGATCTTTTAGTTTCCTGACAACCGATATTTTTGATTCATATCTGACTCAGAAGACCCTCCTCAGCTAAATGAGTCACTCTACACTTATTTGTTTTTTGCTCTGGGGAGGCAGGTGCAGAATACCGTTGATTTGGATGTCCCTAGAAATAGATCATAGCAGTTGTGGGTTGGGGTGAACTGGTTAGAGGATAGCGCGTTTTAAGAATTGATTAGAGGATCTCCATTAGTTCTGTATGAGTCCCTCTCAGTTGTTCTAAAGCTGTTAGCCAAACTAAACCTCACTGCTCATGTCCCTCTTTGCCTCCATATACCAACTCATGCTCTGGCACCCATTTTCCATGCCCTGTCATGTCAACACATGTTCCATCTCTGTTCAATTGGCACTCACTTAGTACCTACAATGGGCAGACCTCTGGACCCATATGGAAATGAGAATAAATTCAATTTTAAACAAGCTAGCATAGCTCTCACTAATGCACATTTGATACAGAAAATGGTTTCATTTTTGAAACCTGTTTAAAAAAAACTAATCCCCCAAGTGGAAGGTCACCTTGTTCAAGAGAGGTGGTCTCTGCCTGTCATGGCAGTCTTCTTTGGCGGAGGCTTTCAGCCCACTATTCCAGCCACCTGGAACAGTGGTCTCATCCTAGGATGGCAGTCTTGTCCTGGAATAGTGGTCTTGACCCAGCTGCACCTGCAGGGTATTCCATCATTACTAAATTGGCTTTCCCTGAGTCCAAGAAACTAAACTGTGATCAACCTTGTCTTAATATTATGTATGACTTCCGACATTGATGTAGGCACTATATTGGGGGTGGCTTATAAAATCTTTCACCATGTTTTTCATTTAAAAGTACACATGACAGTAAATTTCTATTCCTTTCTGTTCTATTCTATTCTATTCTAAAACCAGAAGACATACGTTTAAGGTGAGGAGTAAGTATTTTAGATGAGATCTGAGAAAAAAGCTGTTTTCACCCAGAAGGTGTTAGAAATATGAACCATGCTGCCTAAGATGGTGGTGGGCACAAGTACACTCACAACATTTAAGAATCATCTGGATGAGCACTTAAAATGCCAGGGCATAGCAGGCTATGGTCCAACTACAGGTAAATGGGATTAATGTAGTTTGCTGTTTGTTGCCTGACATAGACACAATGGGCCGAAAGGTCTGATTCTATGCTGTATGCCTTTATGACTCTCTTTGACTCAAAGTGTTCTGTTATATGAAAAAAAACAAATTTCTATCCAGTGGCCACGTCAAAGACAAATAGTCCTTTAATGGTGTCTCAAAATTGTCAGTCAAATAATGAACAAAATATTCTCCAAACATCCATAAATAAATGGTTCTGTAAAATTTGAAACTCAATCAAGCATTTATAATCATCATCTTTGGGAAATGTTGGTAGACTTCTATTGAAATTGCAAAAACAGATAGTAATGATTTTCCCAACCTGTACCAGTGGGCCTGTCAATCAAAGTTGTTCAGGAGCGTTTCTTATACAAAACTGATAACATTAGGCTGTTTTAAGTTTTTTAAAGGGTTAGGGATTTAAATAGTTTCAGTTTATGAAATTTATATATATCTTTCCCATCTATCACAAACATTAAAATCAACTTAATAAATTTGTGGTTTTCACACTGTGATCTGAGACCTTCTGAACTTAGTCTTGTCTTCAACAACAATTTCAAATGACCTTACTGAGTCCAGGTTTCCTTCTTTTGTGATTTACGTCCATCTCCCAAGCCCACAAGCAGAAATGTGATTTGTCAAAAACAGGGAGGGGATCTGTGCACCTCAACCCAGCCACCCTGTTTAAAGGCTTTGGAGTCAGCCTGATTCTGTGGAAATTTGACTCTGTCTGCCTTATTCTTCATATAAGACAAAATAAAATCTGTTTTTGTACCCAATTTTACTTCAAAATATGGGTTTGAATGGTCCTTGACTGGCCTACAGATTCCTAATTGCAATGTGCGAATGTGGCAAAATGTAGATACATGTGAGCTTTCTGGGTGTTTATACCAGACTAGCATTGAGCCATAATCCTCTTTCTGTAAAACACGTGCTTTAAGTCCAAGTACAATATAAGGAATCTTGCTGCAGTGTTTTCAGACCTCCTCTCCCTATTAGTTATTCATGCAGCTTTTTTTCTGTTTCCTCAGACAGGCAATAGAGGGCTTAAAGTTTCAGCTACTGGCCTTAAGGGATTATTGTGGACTCTGAACAACCTATTAAAATATTAGAAGGTTATGTAAAATTCACTATTTTTTGTCCCCAGTTGCAGACACTTATATAACAATTAATATCAATTCTTTAATTTTATCCAGTATCTGTTTAAGCTAATTTTACAGCTGTAACTTCCCATCTTTCCTAGCAAGCTGCAAAATCAGTGAGGGATGCTTATCCATATCATACCCTGAAACCAGACAGAGCCCTCACACTAACAGACTGACACCAATAATGCACTTCCTTTATTGAATATAAAAATAATTTATCATTGATTAATACATTTTTGTAATACAGCAATGTTATTGCACTTGACAATAATGTATCATAAACAATACTTCATGCTATCACATGTTTTCTTGCCATGTAATTATTACAGATAGGTGTAAAGATAGCTCTGAAAGCCATTATTTGAAACAATTGAAATGAATAAAGGGAGGTGATAGCCTAGAGATATTAGTGCTGTTCTATCAATCCAGGAAACCCTGGTAATCTTCTGGATATTGAGTTGGGTAGTGCCATTGGCCGATGATGGAACTCAATTTGGAAATTAAGGATCTAATGATGACCATGTAACCATTGCCAATTGTTGGGAAAAATCCTGTTTCACAAATGTCCTTTAGGGGAGGAAGCTGCCATCCTGGCTTATATGTGATTCCAGATCCATAGTAATGCTGTTGACACTTAACTGCTGTCTGGGCAATAAATGCTGGCCACACCTTGTGAATGAATTTTTTAAAAATCCTCACTTTATCCACAAGACAAATAAATAAGCAATTAATTTTTCTTCCACAACTAAATCCGAATTTTAGTGAGTATGGTGCTCTCTTAACAAGTTACAGAATGTTTCCTGTTGAAGCTATTAATTACTGCACACAGATTAGGTGTCACAAATAGATGAGAAAACTGCAATTTAATATGCAGTATTTCAAATTTTATGAATTGTGCATTTTTTTAACCACCATCATCTAAAAGATGATGAGAGTTTTTAACTCCTCGAGTCAGGTAGCTTTGCTCAAGACCAAATCAGTTATTTTTAAACTCTATCTGCTTTAATGGAAATTGGGCAGGAACTCCTGGGAGTTACGCAACACACACTCAGAAAAAGAAATTGCTGAAGAAACTCAGCAGGTCTGGCAGCATCCATGGAGAGAAAACAGAGTTAATGTTTCGAGTCCTTCTGAAGTTTCGGAGATGCCCAGCATCTGCAGTTCTTTATTTTATACGACTCAGGGTTAGCTGACTGGTTCCAATTCTAATGCGGCAGGACAGATAATACGTGCACTTGCTCAAAACAAGTAGCATTCTGAAAGCATTACATTGTTGTGATCCAAATTTTCAGTCTCGAAATTTTTAAAAATAAATTTTAAAGTTAAATGTATGATCAGCAGGAACAAAGCGGGAAATGGAGCTGCTTTATTTTAAAAGCAACTTAACTTTGTTCTTGCCAACTAGGTAGAATTAAAATCACTCCCAAATCATCAATCACACCATAAACATGACTCAATGATTAATATAGTGTTACTTGAGCTATTTTCTGCCTCTAAAAGCAGCCCAAAGTGTTTGTTCATGTCAGTGTTCGCACTCCAAAAAACATTCGTTGTTAAAGTGAGGAACAGCAGTATTCCTGCTTGCCACTTCCCATTAATATTTTTTCTGATTCTCAGAGAAGGCCTTTAACTATTAACATTTTCCAATGTGTTCCTTCAATAATCACAATGCTCTCTATTCATACTGAAATAGAAATATTATGGTGCCAATTGCTTATGTCAATTTTGTGCCCACTTGGTACTGAGTTCACTGTAAAGAGGAGACTTTTTAAAAAATGGAATATGTGTTTAGAATTCAGCAATTTTACTGCCAAGCATGATTGTAGAAGCTATTTAGTTAATTGTGAATCCTTCAAGCTTAGATAAGGAGGAACATTTTTGACTATCTATAAGAAAGATGTCACCAGTAAACTGTTAGCCACTTTTGACACCTGTCATAAGATTACAAGGTGGATGATGATAGTTATATAGTAAAGCACAGTTCATCTCTCCAGAACAAATCTACAAAGAAGGAAGTATTTGAGGTGCTGATAGGCTAAAAATTAAAAATAGAGTAGAATAAACATTAGAAATTGTAGGAATGAAATTAAAGGGTTAAATGGATAAATGCTGTGACTTTTAGATTTTGCAAATGACTGTAGAAAGGCTGTTTTTGTTTATGTACAAAACTAGATTCTAAAGCAACTGCTGAAAGGCTGTTCCTGTTCCTGTACATAATATAGTCGTGGTGTGCTACCTAACAGACCAACACATCCAGCAACAAAGGAAGCATTTTGCAATGGGCAATAGCCCAGAATGCACGGCAATCCTTCCAGAAGAAGGTGAGTGTGACACAATTTGCATTCAAGTGTATAAAAGACTACTGTAATCTGTACCGAATGAGCAGCTTGGTGGAATCTCGTTTAGGTGCCACACTTCTCCTGAAAGCTTTTGTTAAATAAAGCTTAGTTTGATTCATTGCTAAATTCATATTTTGGTATTTTTTTTACCCATAAGAAAACGTTGCTGGGACTTGAACATGATAAGTTAGCTTCATTGGGCATACTGAAGTATGCAAGGGTACAAGAGTAGAAATTGCATTGGAAATGCCTATAAATGTTTGATCCTCTTTAGATTTAGAAAAGGTGCTAGAAGACTGGAGAATTGTAAACAGTACCCCCTTCCTGTAAAAAGGAGAAAGGAAGAAGACCAGCAACCACAAGATAGTTAATCCGACTCCAGTGATGTGAAAGCTTTTAGAGGAAATAATGAAAGTAAGATAAACAATCACAATATTACTATTCAGGTGCAAAGATGGTCATTTGGCCTATCATCTGCATTGGCTCTTCAAATAAGCATCATTACCTGGTGCCAATTTCCTGTGTTTTATCCCCCATAACCATGCATATTGTTTTTATCCAAATTATCATGCAATACCCACTTGAATACCTCAGTTGAACCTACCTCCATCACCTTTTTAGGCAATGCACTCCATATCCTAATTATTCACTGCCTGAATACATTTTTCTCACTTTGCATTTGTTGCTTTTGCAAATAATTTTCATTCTGTGCCCCCTCATTCTTGCTACTTTTATGAAGGGGAACAGGATCTCTCTATCTGCTCTATTCAGCCTTCTTCTCTCCAAGGAGAACAGTTTCAACTTCTCCAATTTCTATTCGTAGCTGGAGTTTCTCAGCTCTGTAACTGTTTGCTGTAAATTGTTTCTGCACTCTCGCTTTCTCACAAGTCTTCTGTGTGTCACTGTATCAAATGCATTCTGGGTGTCCATTTATGCCACATCAACAGCATTCGCCTTCCCTTTTCTACTGCCACTTTGAAAAACTTGAGCAAGTTAATCATGATGTCCTCTTAGAAATCCACGTCGATTCTTCATAATCAACCCATCTTTTTCCACATGATTACTAGTTATATCCAGAATAATTGTTTTTAGAAGCCATTTGAGCAAATGTTGAATAATTAAGGAAAGTCAACATGGATATGCAATTGGCAAATTATGTTTAGCTAATCAAATTGCTATTTAATGAGGTAGAAGTAAGTGTAATGCAATGGGTATGGTGTACATGGGTATCCAAAATGTATTTAATGAAGTGCCACATAATGGCCTTGACAGTAATGTTAAAGGTCTGTGGAGTAAAACAACCAGGAGCAGTGTGAATTCACAGTTGGTTGATTGACAGAAAACAAAAAGGAGTGACAGAAGACAGACAGAATAGTGATGAACAGTTGTTTCTCAGTCTGGAGTAGCCCCACCAAGGGGTTTGAACGGGAACAACTGCTTTTCATGAATTATGTTAATGACTTTGACTTGAATATAAAGGAACAATTTCCAGTGTTCCAGATGGCATAAAAAGTGTGAGGTCTGTGAACTATGAGGAGGATTGTAATAGAATGCCCAGGTATTCCGGTGAACAGAGCGGACAAATGGAAGATAAGAATTTAATTCAGAGAGCTGTGAAGTGATACATTTAACAGGAAGAATGAGGATAGACTATGTAAAACTAACGATACAGTTTTAAAAGAGATTCAAGAGCAGAAAAGCCCAAGGTGTATATCTATAAATTGCTTAAACTAAGTCCCTTGAATCTTAATGACTAAATCATGCAGCATACTGTAAAGATATGCTCTGTCTGTTTTAATTATGACTTGTTCTGATTTTAGGTCTGTGCATTGCCTGCGTAATTTAGAATTCTAAATCAAGTTGTGCTAGGCAGCTGTAACTGAACATGAAGGGTTTAGATGACCATATACACAGTCACTAAAAGCCAACTTGTATATCAAAATCTTATTGAAAGTAATAAGAAACACAGAGGAAGAACTAGAGGTATAAAATGTTCACAGGTGCCATTGTCAAAGCAGACTGAAGCCTGTTCCCTAATGTATTTTTTTAATTGATAGTTACATTGCTTTCATTGGGCTTATGAAGCATCAAGTTTACTAGCTTCTAGATTATTTTCAACTGCAAAGCTACAATACAAAAATAAGGACTTGTAAACTGATATTTGAAGCTTAATCAGAGTGACCTATAGCTGTTCAATGGTAGAATATGATGTGGCATATTTCGAAGTCAAGGAAGTAATTAGAGACAACATAAGATCAATGGTTTGCATTTCTTTGCAAGGAAGCCCAATTACATTATAATGACCCAAGTCTCTTTCCTGCTGGCTGAAATCTGGTGTGAATCATGATCAAAGGAGTTTCTCTGAGCTGCATGGTGTCAATAATTGACAAATTGGCTGTTCTGCAGCAAATCCATAAAGCTTGAGTCTGAAAACAGTAATATGTTGAATTGATGTTCCAAAGAAGAAGCATTAGCTCTGCTTTGCTTTCCACAGATACTGGCATACCTGCTGATTTTTTTTTCAGCTCTTTCTGCATTTAAGATTCTCAACATATACTATATTTTGCTTTTATGGAAGGAAGGGGGATATAGTTCTAATTCTGGGTAGTGTGTGGCTTGGTGAATTTGTGAGTGTTGGTATTCCCATGTGCCTGCTACTCTTCTGTCTGGCTGGTAGAAGTCACAGGTTTGGAAGATTATATTTAAGGAGCCTTAATGAGGTGTTGCAGTGCAGCTAGTAAGTGGCACACACTGTTGTCACTATGTATCATTGGTTGAGGAAGAACATTGGGAGTGTCTTCTCAATGAGAGCTGATATAGATAATGAAATTCACCACCATCTCCAATGTGTCGGCTCAGTCTTTGACTACCTAAGGAAAAGAACATTTGATGCTCAGAATTTTAATCCACGAGGAAAACCGTGATTTTCACAGTTACAGGCAGCAGATATCTCTACATTCTGAAATGATTTGGAGTTTTGGGCAACTTATAGCAAACACCTCAAAACAGTGAAGTACCATCAGAAGTGCCTTTGGAAGAACCTCCAAATTAGAGGCAAGAAAGATGGTCCAACAGAATCAAGCACTCTCTCGTTCATTGAACTCAAGTGTTGACAGACGAATCACTCAAAGCCAACCACACTACTGGC
This sequence comes from Hemiscyllium ocellatum, assembly GCF_020745735.1. Classification (NCBI taxonomy): domain Eukaryota; kingdom Metazoa; phylum Chordata; class Chondrichthyes; order Orectolobiformes; family Hemiscylliidae; genus Hemiscyllium; species Hemiscyllium ocellatum. The sequence continues at coordinate 24,552,053 of NC_083431.1, forward strand.
ATGATATGTTGTTCCTATGTCAGATATTAAATTCATGAAGTAACCTTTCTAACCTGAAACTGGTTGTGGCTGTTCTAGTTAAGTTTCTGATCAATGGTAACCCCTAAGATGTTGATGATGAGGATTAATTGATGGTAATAGCATTCAACACCAAGAGGAGACCTCTCGTTGCAAGTAGTCATTGATTGACACTTGTGTGGTACATCTTGTTACTTATCAGTTCATCTGAATGCAGTCCTGGTCTTGCTGCCTGCAGAACTTGATTTATTCTCTAAGGATTTACAAATAGAGCTGATCACTGCGCATGTATCAGTGAACATATTATTTCTGATCCAAAATAGCAAACATGGCAGCTAATTCTCAGAGCAAGATCCCACTTGTACCAATAGGTGTAAAACAGATTGTGGTGATACTTGAACTTGTTGAACAAGGCTTGGTTTAGGGAAAGCCTCTTGTAACACTCTTGGGATACTGGAAGCCTTGATTACACATTGCTATGCTCTAAATAGTTTAGGATGCCTACTGCTGTTCTAAGATCCAATTTATGGTGGATGTCAGGCTTATTGAATCCCCCTCTCACTTGTTCTTACTTTCTCTCTCATGCTCTGTGTCAATCATCCTATTCAGAGGGAAAACCAGTAAAAAAGAAACGGTTATACCAGTAAATGAAAATACTGGTTGTACTGAAGCTCCATTTTGAAGTATACAAGATGGCTCTGTTCATGCCATTTGCAAGTTTTATCTGTTTTCCTGGGTGTTTAACATGTTAATTAATGGTACTGTGCAGTCAGAATGTCAGTCCAAACACTTATGAAGATAAATACCACATTATATTAAGCTTTATCCTTCTTTTATTGCTCATTTCATGTTATTGGTGGGCTAATCTGAAAATTCAATGTGCTTTATTCATAATTTTGAATGATAATTGTTATGCTGGTTGAACGCAGAAGACAATTGTAGAAGGGTTGCTGGTGAACACAGGGTATTTGTTGATTTGTCATCATTACCTGGTTGTTTTGATGATTGCTGACTTCCATCTATATAATTCTTCAGGATCACTTTCAAAGAGAAAAGGAGTGCTTTGGTCGTTAACGTTAACCTTGGGGCATAAACAGAGCAGTTCTAAAAAGTTCTATTTCATACTTTATAATTTGAAATATGCAACACAGGGACTTTCTGCACCTTACATGCCAGATCCACTTCAATGTGTGAAATGGATTGTTAACAAGAAAAGCAAATGGCTACAGTGATGGAGGGCTTTAGTCTACACTGATCTGTCACTCAGTATTCGGGAAGGAAAGCAGTCTGACTCTCGGTATGCTTCTTTGCCCAAAACTGTTCAGGTGAATATTTGGACTGAGTGTATAAAACTTGAAGCAGAATATGGGACCTGGGAACCTAGAACTACGCAAGGTGTTCTGGTGTTGATCCTTTCATTCTGTTGAAGGTGGTTTCATGTAGTGTAGCTGATAAGGACACTTGAGTCATGGGACTACAGCTTCTGAAAAGCAAATCTGGAGTCTGGATTTACTTCTTAATGCTTTGATTATGCTTTTGGATGTCACTTCTTTACAAACAAAAAACACATGAAATTAGCTAGATAGGAACTTCACCTTTTGAATTCTTGATGGTTGATGTTTACTAGTTTACTATCATAGAGGTGCCCCTCCAAGATTGCACTTAACAATTGACTCAATATCAGGTATCAGCAATGTATAACCTTCAGGTCAGGTACAGACAAATTTACTACATAATAAAATTTCTTCAATTCTGCACCTATAAGCTGTCTAAATCCCAAACTAGGTAGGATCTCTGATCACTCTGAAGCCTTCATCAGTTTTTATTTTACTTGGCACAATGAGTATCTTGAAGCATGTCCGAGTGAGAGTGCCAAATTACATTTCATTCTGTACTTCACTTTTAATGCCTTGGATCCATGCCATTCAGTCTTTAAGTGCAAATTGCCAAACTCAGTTCAGGTACAATCCTCATTTCTGGCAGAGTGTTGGTTTCTTCTAATAGACTGGCTGGCTCCCAGGTCTCAGAGGTGAATAGTGAGTCCAACCAGCCTTCCTGTTGGCACTGTTCTCAGTGGCGTTATGGAGAGGAAACAAATGCACACTGCAGTGATGTGACCTTTCACTCACCAACTGTGTTCATCCATGTTAAGGTTCCAATTCTGTATGATCTGAAATAACCTTTTTTGCATTTTTATAGAAGAAGAATATTATGTAGCAGCTAATGAACAAAAACACTGGCACAGTTCAATGCAAGTTTTATGTTTTTAGTTTTACTAAAGAAAGAGAGGCACTTTTAAGGCTTTTGTCTTGCCTATATCAAGACATTTTCCAAGAATATAAATTCAAGGGGAAAGCAAATATACATTCTGTATGAGTTGAGATTGTCAATTAGTTGGCAAGTGGACTCTGCCTGATAGTGGTAATGCCATAGAAAATGAACCCATTAATGATGACTGACAGTTAACAGCCAGTCTTTGTGAAATGCTAAATTAGGAAGGTTGACTGATTAGTTAGGGCACTGCCTTGGAAAATGAATTATAAAATATTGCTTTCCAATCCTTTTGAGTTGAAATATGTAAAGTATGTGTGCATGTCAGCAAACAACAGGGCCCATTAGTATATGTAACTTCCAATACATGAGTTCATTGAATGTATGACTCAGCAAATCCCAGGGTTGAGTTCAGATTCGATGATGTCATGCACGTCAAAATAGATGGCATTGTCATGCGATCACCACTGTGCTCAGTGCTTGAAACTTTCTTTAAGTTCCATGAGAAACATATCTTTACTGATATCTAATCTACTTCCCCTTGCATACTTAAGATATGTTGATAATGTATTTGCTATATTTGTGCTTGCAAGAATTTTCTTACATTTTAAATGGGCTCCATGCCATACTCAAATTCACCTTTGAAATGGATCAATTAAATGAGCTCTTGTTCCTTGATATCCTGGTTGCGATATTAGCCAGGAGTTCTTTACTGTCGTCTACCACAAACCTACCTTCACTGGTTAACACACATGTTGGGATTCCAAAACTTCCTCACAATAACTTAGCCTATTGGAAACCTCATAAAATGTGCCTAAATCATTTGTTCACTGTGTAAATTAAGTGCTGAAATGGGACACAACAAAGCTGTCCTGATCAGATAATTTCTCACTGTAAATCACAATTTCTGGAAGTCCCTAAATGCCTCTTGGTTTTGAAACATGCCCAGTCAGGTATCTCCAATGTTGGAGAAACAGATGAAGTTTAATATTTAATATTTTAAGTTATTACTCTGAAGTTGCAACTTGAGTGGTGTTGCCATCAAATCAAAAATATATTCTGGGTGTCACAGAAATGAACAATGTGGTATACATTGTTCAGTGCTGATGTGATCCTAGCTACATAGGCTGCACATCCCAAAGACTGCTAGCTTGTATCAAACAGCTTGTCCCTTCAGCTGTTCACAACGAGAAATGTACTGACTGTACCCAACTAGCTTGTACTTGCAAAACCATCAAAACAATGTCCAACATTAGATGTAATTCTGCAGTTGGATAGCATTTACTCGATAATTATGAATCTGCAAGGAACTATGGTGATAACCACTTTAGAATTGTCAGCGCGCATGCAGTGAAGTGTACTTGTATGTGTTAGAATATGCTGATAAACTGGTCTCTGCTCTTTGTTAACAGCAAGAATATGTACATGCACTATGCCTAATTCAAGTCAACAAATTAGTAAAACATCATTCTGCTCTGACCAATCAGAGTCAGCCTATGTGATTTAAAAATTGAACAAAAAAATGGCTGTTAACTGTCAATCAACATTAATGGGTGCATTCCCTACAGCAATGCCTCAAGCAATAAGAGTCAACTTGTTAACTAATCAGCACTCTTCTCATACAGTATACAGATTAGTTTCACCTTGAATTTGTATTCTTGCAAAATATCCTGATGAGTGCAAGGTGAAAACTTTCAATAAAATGTGTTTCATTCAGCAGGCAAGTTCTGTAGAGCCTAAAGTCTATTTATATAATGCCAAAAATGACCAAAACAACAACTGTTAATCATTGTGATTTTAAACGTGTCAAGCTAAAAAGTGCCAAAACGGAAATGTTCTTCTGTAATTGACTGCATTTTAATTATTTCTATTGTAGCTCTGTTGGTAGCAGTTTTGTCTTTGAGTCAGAAGGTTGTATGTTCAAGAAGTGGTCAGGAACATGAATACAACACTTACACAGGCACTTATAGTATTAACAGAATGGTGCACTGACAGAGGTGTAGACTTTGGGATGAGGCAGTAAACATCTGAAGTGTATTGAAAACTGAATTGTGCAGTTGGTCCTGTTCAGGCTGCCATACACACATGTACCAGCAGGGGAAGTCTACTAGAAAATGAAGTGAAAAGAGTACATGTTTAGAAACATGTGCACAGCAGTTCTGTATCGTACAGAATGAGGCTGAATTTTACTCTTCTTTCCCAAGAACTGGACACTGTCTACCGTTTTATGTGAACAAAATATATATTCATTGGCACCATTTCAAAGAACAGCAAGGGAGATATTTCAACAGTGTTTGTCGAGTATTTTCCCAAATCAATAAAGTGAAAAGAGATCATCTGGTTGTTACCACATTGCTGTTTGTGTGGTTTGGCTTTGTGCAAATTGGCTGTCATGTTTCCTTCCATTACAGCAGTAACAGTTCAAACGGTACCTCATTGACTGTAAAGTGCTTGGGATGCTTTGCGTGAAAGTGCGAACACATGCAAATCTTTCTTTCTTGAAGAGCTCCAGTACCCTGATTGCTTGTGTTGGCCTGTTTTCAAACAAACCTGGCATTAATTTCCCATCAGACATGAAATCAATTGGCCATCCCGTTTACATTCCATTTGACTTCGTTTCCGCATGCACTTAAATCAATCCCAGTCCATGAAAACATAGATTATAGGAGCAGAGTAGGTTGTTCAGCCCATCTACTCTGGTCCACCATTCAATGAGATCATGGCTGACCTGATAATCATCAACCCCACTTCCCTGCCATTATCCCCACAATCCTTGATTCCATTCCTGAGTATCTCAGTCTGGAATGGACCAAACTACCAGCTTTGACCGTCCTCTACAGTAAAGAATTGTACAGAATCTACAAATTGCTCTCTAGGGAAGAAATTCCTCCTTATTTTTAAATAGGTGACTCCTTACTGTGAGATTCTGCCCTCTTGCCTATGAATCTCCTGCAAGGGGAAACAACCTTTTGTACATCTATCCTGTTAAGTCTTCTAATGTTTGTTTCAATAAGGTCATCTCTCATTCTTCTAAACTCCAGTAAGTACAGGTTCAATCTACTCAACATCTCATCTTAAAACTGTCCCTACATACCTTCTTGGGACTGCCTCCATTGCTAGTATGTCTCTCCTTAGATACAAAGTTAAAAATCACACACCACCAGGGTATAGGCCAACAGGTTTATTTGGAAGCACTAGCTTTCAGAACATTACTCCTTCTCCTGATTAAGGAGCAGTGCTCCAAAAGCTATTGCTTCAAAGTAAACCTGTTGGACGATAACCTGGTGTTGTGTGATTTTTAACTGTGTATACCCCAGTCCAATTCCAGCACCTCCACATCGTCTCCTTAAATAATGAACTGAAAACTGTTCACAGTATTCTAACTGTAGTCTGAATTTTTCTTGTACAGATTTCACAAAATATTCCTATTTTTGCACTCTAAACCTTGTTAAACAAAGACTTAAGTTCCATTTGTTTTCCCTATTACAGACTGAAGTTGGATGCTAGCATTATGTGATACATGTGTAAAGAATCCCAAATTCCTCAGTTCTGTAGCTTTCCACAGTCTTTCTATTTTTAATAATATTCAGCTCCTCTTTCTTTCCTGGGCTATGCTATAGTGCATCCTTTTTCCTCATCCAAGTTATTAATATATGTTGTTGATAATATTGGCCTAAGCACTGATACCTGTAGCACTTCAGTAGCTACGAATTGTCATCCTGAAAATGGCTCCCCTTATCCCAACTCTCTGTCTTCTATTTGTTAACCAATCTTCTATTCATGCAAGTATCCTTACCTCCACAAGCACGGGGTCTTATCACATTCCTGATGAAGGGCTTATACCAGAAATGTCAAATCTCCTGCTCCTCAGATGTTGCCTGACCTGCTGTGCTTTTCCAGCACCACACGTTTTGACTCTGATCTCCAGCATCTGCAGTCCTCACTTTCTCTTATCATACTAGTGATGTGCAGGTCAGGTGAATTGGCCATGCTAAATTGCCCATAGTGTTAGGTGCATTAGTCAGAGGGAAATGGGGCTGGGTTACTTGGAGGGTCGGTGTGAACTGGTTGGGCCGAAGGGCCTGTTTCCACACAGTAGGTAATCTAATCTAATCTAATATTAAGTTGAGTAACGTATGGTACCTTATCAACTCCTTCTGAAAAATCCAGAAATATTATATTCAATGCTTCCCCTTTATCTACTGCTTGTTACCTTCTCAAAAAATTGTCATAAATCTTTCAGACATGATTTCTCCTTTTTGAAGAGATGCAGACTCTGCTTGAACATGTGATGGATTTCTAAATGCTTTGCTATTACATCCTTTCTAATAGACGCGAACATTTTCCCAATAACAGAAATGAAGCTGACTGGCCTATAGTTGCTTCTTTATTATTGTCTTTCCTTTTTAAATAAAGACGTTATGTTGGCAGTTTTCCAACTCTCTGGAACTTTTCCAGAATCAAAGCCTTAATCTAAATGAGATTCTGTTTTGTTTCTGAAAGGGAAACAGTGAGGATAAAAGTTAATATCCCACCCCACACAGCGGGAAAGCCAAAGTTTCACGCTTGACTTCTGGGATGACAGCCAGGCAATATTTACAGATTCAAGACCATGAGGGATGTGTTGACTGGAGCCAAAAGCAATGGTTTAAATACAGCTGACTATAACATTCTGTTTCATCCTGCACTTGATCTTGGATAAGTGAAATAATAGCGAACCAATGAAGGATACAGATGTTATGCTCTGGATTGGATAGTGGGGCTTATACATGTACATTATTAATCCCATGTTTTGTGGTGAGGGGAGAAATAAAATAAATCATAATTTCGGTGACCGACCAGTATCGTAACTTTAACCAGTGCAGCCTCAGATCTGTGGACATTTTCCAAACCAGTTGCAGCACTTTGAATAAATGCTGTTTTTGACACTGAGATACTGCGAGTTATGAAGGGAAAGGGAAGAAGTGGAAGTGGGGGCTGAGGGAGGTGAAGTGATTAATGATTTTTGTTCAGAAGATAGCAGTCCTAAAGGTACGCCAGTGAATAGAAAAACAAATCATGGCATTGACACAGCTTGTTGAGGAAGTGATGTTGGACTACCAGGAAAGGGGAGGGAAAGAGATAAGAAAATTTAGTCATACTTCTATAAGCGTGTATCATGTCTTAGAAAGAGTAAAAATTGTCCACTGCACAAAAAAAAATCCATTAGACATTAGAAAAGCGAACTGCAAGCTAAGCACAGCTTGAAATGGATGATGAAACAATGGAATGTGAATGGGTAAACTTAGCAGAAAAGCTATAGACAATGAGGTACTGAAATGATTGAACTCAGCATTCTGAAATTTGGAAGCTTTCAGGAGGAAGATATAATACTTCAGCTGAATTCCTTTAGCATTCTGGCGAGAAGCCCTCAGATTACCCATCTGGAAGTGATGAGTCTGCAATGCCGTAGCTGATTTCAATTTAAGTGAATGGATGAAAAATTGGACCAGTGATTTCCTGAGCAGTGATACCCATGAGAGCAAAACTTTGTTGAAATTGACTGATTGAGGTAACTGGTCCTTCTGATCCTGAGATTCAGAATAGCCTTGGTTCACACTGACAGCAGAAAGCTCAGAGTAAGAATAAGCAGGAAGAAAGTTGATGTGAAATACTGAAATCAGAACACAGAGGTTCACCGAAGTGTCACCTAAGCCATTTTGATTTCTCCAAAAGAACAGAGATCACAATGTAAACAACAAACAAAGTACACGAGACAAGATGAAATACATTTGGTTAACATAAAAATGACGGCCAGGGTCAAGAACAATACTTTGCAAAGAAATTCATGTACAGCTATTATACGAAGTACTGGTAATTGAAATCAAGGTGATCAAACCAATATGTAAAAAACTGTATATAAAGTTAATATTTACAAAGATGATGACAGGGGTAATCGCTAAATTAATTTTGAATCTATGTTCATTGACTGACTTTGATTTTAGAGATCAGAATCATTTTGAAATTTTCATTTGACCCAGTGAAAGGAAATATTTGTCATGTTTAGGGGTCACATTGCCTTTTGTTGATCTATCTTGTGTTGACGATAATATATGGGCAATAATGTAGAATTTTCTTGGTCCAATGTCTCCAACTATTTGCTCACTAAGTTGCATACAGTCATGCTTGAAATGGACCCTGGCTATTACCATGTCAATTTCGAGCTTGAGGGAGTTCCTTTGGCTTTTCTCACAGAATGTATCTGATTCCTTTGATGCTGAAATGAAGAGTGCTGTAATAGGAGTCATTTTTTAGTATTTCATCCTGCATAAAAACAGAATGAGACTTCCTGGATGCTTACCTTTTATCATCTAGGTAAATTTAAGATGGGGTATTGCTTGCAATCTGGCTAAACCGGACATAAGTCCTGTCTCGCTCTCTACCAGTCATCTCATTATCAGTCTTCACCATTATTACTGAAATCATTTGGCAAATGTGTTTTGTGATGAATTATCTATGACTTTAATGAGCTTAGACAGGCTGATATTTCAGTTGCTGATGACATTTCATTTGTTTTGAATGATGAGCTGAATGGGGTGATGAAGAATAATGCTTTTTTGGTGTAAGATGTGTAAAATTAAGGTGGACTTACTTGTTTCTTATGTGTATACATTAGCTGACATCAATACATTTATGAAAATAAGTGTTGCCTTGTTTAAGGAAAGATATTCCACAGTGGCCAATTATGAACTTACATGAGAAACTAGTTGGTAATTCGTCCCCTGGAGGCCAATGATCAAATATCTTTAGAGTTGGAAGCTAAAGCTAAGCAAATGTGTATGTGCTCAGCAAAAGAAGTGTTGCTTCTGCATGTTGATAGATTCAAACATGAAACTGTCTCAGTAACTTCCACAGAAGTTGAAACTGTTCACCAACTACCTTTTGTGTATCTAATCAGAATTGACACGATGATGGCACATTTCACCAGAATCAAGGAAAATGTTAAAATCTGTAGTGCGAATTGAAATGCATAAGAATCTGTTATATTTTTAGCAGCTCTATGATTTTAATGAACCTGAAACATCCAATCCCTTCATTAATGTGAATTTCTGGCTGCCCCTGGCATTAATATGCAAACATCAGTAATGTTCAGGAAACCACATGCTGAGCGCTGCTTGGTGCTATTCTGAAAACTTTTTGGAATGCATAAGATAGTTGAAAACATTGAGAACTTAATTTTGAAGTGAAGCAGTGTTGATAGATAAAACTTATATCCAGGTCATTGCATATATCTTTTCTGAAATTCTGGATTAGGCCTCTCTCCTTTAACTGCCTGTAGTTAAACAGACAAGAGGAGTTAATCTATCCAGTTTCTATAAATGGGCAACATTTCTAATAATTACTTAAATATCTGATGACAACCTCAGTTAAAATCAAGGCACTTACTCATACACTGTACATTCTATACTGTAAAACTACATTTTGAGTTGTCAAAAAGACGAGCTATTGATAGTGCATTGTTTTGGAAACTCGATATTCAGAGTAGATCAGAAGAGGAAACATTGGGTAGAATTTTCTCCTCCCTGCTGTGAAATCAGCCATGGTGCAAAAGCTGAAAAAAAGAGAATTTAAAAAATCATAATCTCGATTTGGAGGAATAATTTAGTAGTTTGTGCCTTTAGATTTCAACTGAGAGTTTAGATTCTCGCAATTAAGCAGTCACTAACTTATTTACGTATATTTGCATATTACTAGTACTCCAAAATGCTTCATTTATACACCACTTTCAATTCACGGCTCCTTCCTTGAGAAGTTAGATGGCGTAGATTTGTTACATCTACAATGGAGCAGCTTAAGCTCAACACTGATTGTCCTAGCCATCATCCAAAGGTGTCCTCAACACAGTGTTCCTGCATGTTCCATGTAACCATACTGCTCTATCCTTCATCTGTGCAAGTTAGCTTTGGCAAACTATCAGCCTCACCACCCCCTCCTGTTAGCCGACTGTCACCTACAGGACGAGCAGCGGGCGGGTAAGGGAACGTGGAAGCTGAACACTAAGCTGTTGACCCCGGGAAACATTGAGGAGCTCAAGAGGGACTACGTAAGTTGGAGAACCATGAAGTTCCCTCTTTGAGTCCCCAGCGGACTGGTGGGAAACAGTAAAAGGGAACATCAAGAGGTTCTTCATCCTCAAAGGTGTTCAGGAGGCGAGAGAGAGACGGGGAAAACTGTCCCAGCTCCAGGAAAGTATGCAGAACCTGCTCCTGCTACAGACGATGGGGGTCGATGTCACGGAGGACCTCAAGGAGGTGAAGGGCCAGCAAGCCTCACTCTTTTTGCCTCAGAGGCTTCCAAGATAATCTTCCGGTCCAGGGTCCGCTCGGTGGAGCAGGATGAGACGTGCTCACGTTTCTTCTTCCAGAAGGCGCACAAAGAGAGCTCTGTGCTCAGCATCCTGAAGGAAGAAGATGGCTCGATGACGTCATCTCAGGCTGACATCATGAGGATCAGTAAATCCTTCTATGCCAGTCTGTATGACACGAAGCCGACCGACAGCGCAGCCTCCCAGTCGTTCCTGTCCTCTATCATGGAAGTCTTAGACGACAGAACACGCGAGAGGCTGGAACAGCTGCTATCTCTGGACGAGCTGACCAAGGCCCTCGAGTCCTTTGAAAAGAATAAAACTCCCGGAAGCGACGGCTTACCAGTCGAGCTCTATTCCACTCTGTGGGACTTGATTGGCCAGGACCTGCTGGACGTGTATGTCAGTATGCTTCGGGCAGGTACCATGAGTGAATCCATGAGGAAAGGCACCATCACCCTCATCTACAAGCGGAAGGGGGAGAGGGAGGAACTCAAAAATTGGAGACCAATCACACTGTTGAATGCGGATTACAAAATCCTGTCAAAAGTAATCGCCAACCGGGTCAGGTCTGCTCTGGGGTCGGTGATTCACCCTGACCAAACCTGTGCTGTACTGGGCAGGAAGATCGCTGACAGTCTCGCACTCCTCAGGGATACGATCGCCTACGTGCAGGACAGGGGGGTGGACACCTGCCAGATCAGCCTGGACCAGGAGAAAGCCTTTGACAGGATATCACACAGGTATATGAGAGATGTTCTCTCCAAAATGGGCTTTGGGGAGGGAATCTGCAATTGGATCAGACTGCTCTACACCAACATTGTCAGTGCAGTCCCAATCAATGGGTGGGAATCAGATAGCTTCCCAGTCATATCTGGAGTCAGGCAGAGCTGCCCTCTCTCTCCTGCCTTGTTTGTGTGCTACATAGAACCATTTGCCAAGTCCATCAGGAAGGATGCGAGCTTGAGAGGGGTGACTATTCCTGGCAGCGGGGCCTGCAGGTTAAGGCCTCCTTGTACATGGATGATGTGGCCATTTTCTGCTCGGATCCGCTGTCCGTGCGCAGACTCATGTGCATTTGTGACCAGTTCGAACGGGCCTCAGGGGCCAAGGTAAACCGAGGCAAGAGTGAGGCCATGCTCTTCGGGAACTGGGCCAACCAATCCTCGATCCCCTTCACCGTCAGGACTGACCACCTGAAGGTGCTGGGTATTTGGTTCGGGGGGGCTGGGACGTGCGCCAAGTCTTGGGAGGAATGTATCAGCAAAGTGAGGCAGAAACTGGGCAGACGGAAGCTAAGGTCACTCTCCATCGTGGGAAAAAACCTGGTCATCAGGTGTGAGGCACTGTCATTGCTATTATATGTGGCACAGGTCTGGCCTATTCCCAGAACCTGCGCCGCTGCAGTCACCCGGGCCATCTTCCAGTTAATATGGAGTTCCAAGATGGACCGGGACTTGATACAGACCCCCGCCTCTGTGACTGGCATTGATTTTTAGCTCAGAAAGGATGGACTGAACAGTCAAGGGGGTGGAGATGTCACTGTGTGGCAGGTGGTCCCACCACAGCACACAAAACACACAAACCAGGAACAAGAGGAGGGCACTGAACTCTGTGAGGCTGCTGCGCTATTCAATAACATCATGGCTGATCTGATTTTAACCTTAATTCTACATTCCTGCATATCCCCCATATTAAGTCATCGCCTGTCCAAAAGAATCTATTCACCTCTGCCTTAGAAATATTGAGAGATTCTGCATCCGCTTTCTTTTGGGAAGGGGAATTTGAAAGACTGCAACATGCATAAACAGTACACATGGCAAACATATTGCATGTGCTTCAAAACAAATGGCCAGATCCAAAAGTCCTTAGTGTGCTGAAGGGAAACTACAGTCCATCAGAAGTACTGCCACTGTCAGTATGAAGGGCTTATGCCCGAAACGTCGAATTTCCTGCTCCTTGGATGCTGCCTGACCTGCTGCGCTTTAACCAGCAACACATTTTCAGCTTTGGAGGTATTAGGCTAGTCACTGGACCTGGATTATCAGATCAGCAATCACCTCATCAAATGGCAGATCCAACTTGATGGGCTGAATAGCATATTTCTGCTTTCTATGTATTATGGTCTTCTGCTTAATCAGATCAAGCCTGCTAAGTTGACCTGGGGATTGGTCATGGTCACTTCTGGGGTTTGCTCAATATTAGTGAGGGGGTGTAATCAGGGGCACTCCTTACATTCTGAAGAACGTGGGCAACTCAAATCAGGAAGTGAAGTTATTTGCACTAAGTCACTAAGGGAATGATGACAGTTGGCAATTCTAGAATGAAGGGGGGGAGTACTGAATTGACACAAGCCTCAGTAATTCTGGTCTGTTTATGGACAGGGTGTGGGGCCACCAACGACATGGGAATTTTCAAAGATATGGGCTCTGGAATTAAAGGAGACAGATTAATTGTATTATGAAGAAGCTCAATGGAAATGGGAGAAGACCAAATGGTCATGGGTCCAAAGGGACAACAATACAAATACAACATGAAGGATGGGAAAGTCTTGTGTCACAGGTGGAGCCTACCATCACTCACAAGAACAGAAAGTTGGAATCTTGCCATGTTGATCAAATGTCAGCTGCACAAAATGGCTGACACACGTGAAAAGTGAACAGAGTAAGTTACTGGGATTGGAGGGGTTGCTAGAGGCAATTACAATTACCAGGCTTCCAATGATTCAGTAATGCCACCTATTTGGCTTCAACTTACACTTCATTGGCGAACATTCATTGTCCCAGAATGTAGATTCCAAATCTCGATCTCAAACTATCAGGAACATTATATTGTGCACAATAATTCCCTCCTTATCATGTCAGTGAACAAACTTTAATCAGCCTGAGACACTTAAAAGTGGAACATGAAGTTTCCATTTCCTGAACATGTTTCGTATTTAGGACTGGAAGGCAGCACTTCACATCTGCCAGATTCTCACACTAGGGTAATTATGCAAGGGCATGCTCTGTGATGTAGAAGGGAGATTTTTCTTCAGTAGGAGTATGGGGTTTTCACAGGGATTGAGGGGTTTGTTTAATGGTAGCAGAATTCCAATCCCAGTTTAGTATTAAAATTTTGGATATGCAATGTACAATTGGATAATGTCACATACTTCCATTTTGGAGGCATGGCTTAGGCTTCCTTGGAAAGCCTCCATGCTACACAGTTTGAGGGCATGATATGAGGCTTCATTCTGATGGATGGATTGCTGAAGATTTGCTTCAATAAATTTGTGTTATCTTTTCTGAAATCCTCCATAGATTATCTGTTTATGCGTCTCACCTGGAGATCTCCATGGATGGGCATTCTGAATGTCACAGTTCATGGATCCCTGATGTCTAAGGCTATCAAGGAGAAGCAGATGACTTGTGAATACTAGGCAATGACAACATTTTTTAGACTCTTGAAGTCAGAAGATGCTGCTCAAATCTCAAATGGGTATAACTTAAACAGATCTGACAGTCTACTTTATACTACATCAGATATTTTAATAATGCAAGTGGAGGTATATTTATAGAAGAGAAAGGTTATGTACAGTGATGTGACACTGTGCCTCGAAGTTTTCTTCTTCCTCTGTCTTATGTGTCTTAACATTGGAGATGGGGTGCAGAGTACCTGCTCTGTCGTTGACCCTGTTGTCTGGTTGATTTGAATGGTTGTCCCTGGGAGCATTTGGACCAGGAGAGCCCAGGCTTGTTGAGTATGTTCTGCCCAAATTCACACTTACCCACCTTGGCTTCAGCTTTTCCAGGCTTTGTGATCATAGATAGCAGGGATGTGGAGGGGTAGGGCATGCTGGAGTGTCAAAAATTAGGAGTGTTGGAAATTAGATGCCAACATTTCAAGCCATAATCGATGGACGCTGGTCACACACGTGTCTCTCCTAAAGACATTGACCTCTGACATGTGCCAGACCTTATGAATGCTGATTGTACATTTCGGATCTACTTATGTCTGCACTCAATGCTGCACTTTGGGTTATGTTGGTAACTACCGTGATGCAGTAGCTCATGAACATGCACCCATGCAGCCTGTTCCAGTTCATGCACTCATGAACTGGAACAGGCTGCCTCTCAGTTCACTCTCACGGGGGTCATTGCCTGTGAGTTTCCCAGAATCCCTACCAGGCTTTGCCTTGTGTTTTTGTGCACCCCCATCCCCCCTCAGCAAGAGACACCAGATTCATATTATTTCTGCCTTGCTGTTTAACACAAGCCCAAACCCTGGAACCTTGTCATGGTTGTTGGCAGGTTTCAGTCAACTCAAGGAGGATAGCCTTTGTTGAGGAGGTCCTGGTCAAGCATGTCAAGAGCAATCTCTAATACCAATCCAGGGAGTTGAGATGGTCAGAATCAGGATTTTCTCTTCATAAGGAGTGCAGTGCTGAATGCTGAGCAGTCTACTACCCATCTTGTGTCTTTCTGCCTTAGTGGGAACTATGTTAAGAGTAGTAAAGGAAGTGACAACAAATGTTACTTTCATTGCAGTTAGGGAGATGTCCTGAGTCAGTGATTAGGCAGCACAGAGGGTATACAAGTTTAGTGGTTGCTTTGTCCTCAGAGTAGCTATAAATCTGCATGATCCTTCCAGGCCAGATCACTACAATCAACATCAGTCTATTGTTCTCTCCTTTTTTTTAAAGAACTGTTCAAAGTTCAATTCTCACTGCAACTCACAGTTCCAAACCAAAAATAAGAGAAATCAGTGATGGTTTCAGCACTCCAAAAAAACTCAATGCAATTCAGACTTAGCCAGAAAAGGTCAGAGTTGGCCAATAGTTAGCACTACTCGGTACAGGAAGTATACTGTGGAATGCAATGACAATGATAGGCAACACCATCAGTCCTGTGATCTGGTTGCCATGCCAACATATGATTCCTCTTCACATGTCTGTTTCTCTGACTCCAGACTTGCCACTCCACACCTCTCCCCATAATGACTCTTCCTTCCCCTGCAGACCAGGCTCTCTCCTTGTTATGACCATTTCATCACCTCCCACTCACACACTCAGCTCCTGTTACTGTCTCAAAACTGGCACAAACAGCGTTTTGCTTTTATTTTGCTTAGACTCAGAATTCTTGCATATCTTTAAAGTTCTGTTACGCTTCACGCTGTATAAATTTCTTTCTATACCTGCTGTGTCTTCCTTTGAGCATGCGCATTATTTTAAGCTCCCTTACCCCTTATATGTGCTGTACACAAACCCCCTTCATTTTTTTGCACAATAAGCTTGCACACAAGCTGGGAATGGTTTAGAAGTGAGCTGCAGCTTTTGTGTGAGGGGCATTGGCAGAGAGAGGACACACAAATGTAGGAAGTCACACACAGGAAGACCCTGGTCATTGTGGACTGTAACCCAATTGTTTCCAGGTTATTTCCCAAATTTTGTAGCATTTTACCCTTCTTTTTAAATCAACAACACATAACAAGTGTTTGTTCTTACTGATTTATTTACCTCACACCTAAAGATATTTACTGGTCTGGCAGCTTGTAGCAGAGTCATAAGGGTTCATGAGTGATTAATCTGTTGAATTCATTCTCTTGAGACATTGGCCAGCCTACTCTTTCCTTGATAGTGACAGTGTCCATTTTTGTCTGGTTATTGACAGGTATAATCTCTAATACTAATTTGTATTGATATAATTATGGTCTTTTACATCTGTATGTACTTCTTTATTGTAGATATTACTCTGCCTTATCTCACAGTTTACATAGGTCTAACTACATCTTCCCATTAAACTAGTTTGGGACCTGCATCCCACATCATTAGAAAACAAAGGACATCTATGTTTAGGAAGCCAAAAAAATCAAATGGGTTTGCAGCTTCCCAAAACCTTAACCCCTAAAAAACACAACATTCTTGCTCAATTGTTTTCAGTCACATACATCCAGTTCTTATACATCTTCTGTGAAATAGCCTCCAACTTCTCCATGATCCTAACTGTCAATTTCTGCATTTGAACTCACCATCTCTGATGTGCACTTTTCATAGTTTGATAAAAGATATTCCACAAACTGAAATTCAGCAAAATTGTTGCAAGCAAATAGCCCAAGTGTGAGCACTGTAATGAATTACCATTCATCCACTATTGCTATTATAACATGCTTTCCTTGCAATCTTTCTCCAGGTCCTGCCAGCAACTCATGCTCTGAAGCTGTACTTCCACTTACTTATCAGTTCCCAAGTACAAGAACAAAATTTTTTAAACAATCATAGATTAGATTAGATTCCCTACAGTGTGGAAACATGTCCACACCAACCCTCAGAAGAGCAACCCACCCAGACCCACTTCTCTCTGACGAATGCATCTAACACTATGGACAATTTAGCATGGACAATCCACCTGACCTGCACATCTTTGGATTGTGGGAAGAAATTGGAGCACCCAGAGGAAACCCATGCAAATACACAGAGAGTTGCCTGAGGCTGGAATTAAGCCCACGTCCCTGGCACAGTAAGGCTGCAGTGCTAGCCACTGAGCCACTGTGCCAACCTAAATAAGATATGGGAATTGCTATCAAGATCAGTATTTATTACCATTCCTGTGTGCCTTTGAGAAGGTTTGTGTTAGCTGCCTGAGTTGCTAGCTAGGCTGTTTCAATGGATAGTTAAGAATCAAGCTTGTTTGCCATTACATGGAGTAGACCAGGTAAGAAAAGCAGATTTTGTTCCCTAAAACTCATTCGGGAATGAGATGGTTTTTACAATCATCTATTATTTCATACCTATTCCAAATTTATTTTATTATCTGAATTTAAAGCTGAGATTTCCTTCTGCAAGACCTAAGTAGAAGGGAGCAGGATTGTTCACTGGTGATTGACCCTCTGCTCTCACCAAGGAGAAAGTTCATCCGATCGAGCTCCAAGCAAATAATTAAGATCTGACTGGCAAGATTTTCAGTGAAAACCTTAATGTTGAAGTGTATCTCACCAGGTAATCAGAGGCTGGCAGCTTCTAGGTGTTAGAGATCATTATTGAAGGCCCAGTCTTCATGAGATCCAATGGTGAAAGAACTGGCCTTTATGTTTGGGTCTTGAGAGGGTGGAGGTTATAGAGGAGGACAAGGATTAGAGGTGAGGGTCTTGCAGTACTTTTTAGCACCTAACCCCTTGCTGTCCCATCTCTGCTCTCCATAAACTCCAGATTGGGGCAATTGGAGGCCTTTTCAACCCAGTCATAAACCAGCTAATTTACTTACCCCCAGGACAGCATGGTTAGGTTACAGGTTGTGGCCATTGATTGAACAATTAAGGGCCTTAGATACTGGTGAGTCAAGAAGATCTCCAGTGGACCTTCTCACCTGTGTTTAATTACTGAGGCAGTGAGAAGAGGACAAGCAGCTCTCTGGTGCAAAATCAGCTAATTATTTGCACTGCTTAATACCTTCGTTGCCATACCTAGGGAGGCTGGAAATTCAACAATAAATTTTATGGCTGCCTTCCTAGGATTGAACTCACATCTCTAGATTGAATAATCTAGGTCTCTGGATTGTCATTTGAGAAAAATAGCCAGTGGGTTATCATAAATAATTGGTTCCCCAAGTGACAGGAGTGATCAGCATAGGAGCTTGTGGCACCAGAAATCACATCACTCGGAGATGCTCACAATGGTACCCAGTAGAATTCTTGGTTCCATTAACTCCTTTACACTGGGCAGGCTAGCAGGCCAAATAGATAGAAGTTTCAATCCTGTGGAGCTTTTATCGTTTGACTTCCTAAGGCTGGAAAGGAGGTTTGATGCATTATCCCATACCCAGAGGCAATCATTTGATAGGAGTGAAGCATGTTGCTCTCTCTGCTGAGGGTAGCCTGTCCATAAGCTCAACACACTGTCAATCAATGCTTGATTCAGGGACAGCAGGAGCAGGCCATATTGGAAACCATTGACATTTGCAACTGGGACCTAGTACTAAGTTGTCATACATCTTGTTGCCCACAAGCATCATTGGATTGTTTATCTGAGACAAAAATCTTTCATCTCCCATGCTGAAACAACTGTAGGGGTAGCTCATAGGAATAACAAACTCTGCAACAAGCTACTTTAGAAATCATGAGATATTAACTCCTGGGTGATTCTTAGATTGTACATAATTGCATCAGTCAGCATAAGCAAGAATCTTTCAGTTATCCAGAAAATTTCTCCTGTGGCTATTGATTTGCAATGCCATTTAGACTTTGGATAGAGTCATAGAGATGTTCAGCACGGAAACAGACCCTTCAGTCCAACTTGTCCATGCTGACCAAATATCTCAACCTAATCTAGTCCCATTTTCCAGCACTAGGCCCATATCCCTCTGAACCCTTCCTATTCATCTATCCATCCAGATGCCTTTTAAATGTTGCAATTGTACCAGCCTCCACCACTTCCTCTGGTGGCTCATTCCATACACGCACCACCCTCTGCATGAAAAACTTGCCCTTTAGGTCTCTTTTATGTCTTTCCCCTCTCACCCTAAACTATGCCCTCTAGTTCTGGACTCCCTGACCCTAGGGAAAAACTTTGATTATTTATCCTATCCAACCCCTCATGATCTTATAAACCTTTTGTGGTCACCCCTCAGCCTTCGCGCTCCAGGTAGAGATGATTTTAAGGTGGAAGGACTGGGACAAATTCTCAACGTTACTGCCAATGTGAGGCAGAAACTGGTCTTGTTCCTGTGAAATAATGTTAAAGATGCTGACACTTGTTATGGACCAGACCAGACCCCTTCAAAATGTATGAAGAAGGGAGCCTAGATCCTTGTTTTTTCTTATTTTAAGAGTAGATGTGATACAACTGGGTAAACTACTCAACATGAAGCAAAACACAAATTATTTAAACACTATAGTTAAAATACAAACAAAAGAAAGACGATTTTAGAATAACAACTACTGGAAAACTTAACCAAACAATATACAGTACCTTTTACTAATTAACTGTTCCAATAGAGTAATATCCCATTAAAATCTCTTGAGGTAAAAAGGTAAATTTAGACACAGATCCTGACAAGCACTTCTCCAATCTAGGAGGAAACAACATCAAGAGAGATTTCAGAGAAAGTAGCAGTTAGGAATAATTTGACTGAGACCCAAAATAGTTTCTGACTGCAACAGCTAAAATAAACTGGACACTTGGTCTGTGAGAACTGGCCATCCCCCTTCCATTGTTACAATGTTTGAAAAATAATCTAAAGGCCTCCAAAGTTATTGACTGAAGCTGTTTCCCTTAGCCATGTCAGCACCTCTGCCTTTATAACTTCTCGTTAAAAGGACCCAAGACATAATAACCTTTTTAAAGTGATAGCATCATCACACACTGTTGGCCTTCTGCTTGCTGCCATCCTAAAAGCCCTTTGGGTGTCAATCTTCATCCGACTGTTGCTCCATGAGTTATTCCTATTGTTTTTAAGTTTGGTTAGCTCAGTTGGCTAGGTGGCTGGTTTCCTACATGGTGTAATGAGACAGCAGCTCTACGATCTTGTAGGAGTATGGAAACTTTAACCTTTATTGCTGTTGTTACAATCAAAGTAAAAATTGACTTTTATTATACTTCCTTCATTTGACTTTAATACTTGGGCAAAATAAAACTTCTTTTAAAAAGGACACTGGTGTCCTAAAATCCCTGTGATGATCACTTAACAAGCCCAGGTAGAGCACTGGAAGGAACAAAAACTGGCTTCTTTGAAATTACCATTGAAATCAAAACACACTGAAACTCAGTGAGGTATCAGAAAATTAGCATCTCCTGTTTAACTCACACTAGGGTGATACCTGGATTTATAGAAGAAGATGAAGAGCTATCTGCAGAGTGTTCAGTTTGGAAAAGACAATGGAGTGAGGCTGGGAATATACAACTGAGCCGTATTCCAGTCATTTGCTTTGAGCAACAAGAGAAGAGAAAACAACATGGATTGTACACGACAAGCAAATAGATAGCTCCCCTCTCCCTCTCCCTCTCCCTTTCTGTTAACTTCAAGCTCAAATCCCAGCCATTGGAAAGCAACTTTCAGGAGTAGCAAAAAGTTTATTGTGAACTGAGGGACTTTTACACCTTTGCCTATATGAAGGAAACAGGACAGTAGTTAAGCATCTGGGACTTGGGTTTTACTCGCAACAGATGGACTTGAGTCCTGGTGAAGGGTTATGCCCAAAACATCGACTCTCCTGCTCCTCAGATGCTGCCTGACCTGCTGTGCTTTTCCAGCACTACACTCTCGACTGACCTTCCAGCATCTGCCGTCCTCACTATCTCCTACTTAGGTTTCACTCACAACTTAAAGATTCTAAAAAATCTGTAAACTGCAACATTTAGCTTCCTGTCTGTACCAGACACTCGTACCTTCTACACCTTTTTTATAAGTTGTCATCTGTGTTTATGTTTATTCTTTTTTTTGGTATAAGAACTCAAGAATAGAATGTTCTTTTTATTGTCACCTGTACTGTGGAAGTATAAGTGAAAAGCTTTAACCATGTCTGCTTCTTATGACACCATCTCTGAGGTATAAGTACGGAGGTGCAAATCTTGGGTCAACAGAGGAATTAAAAAGTAATTGCATTACTTTACAGAGTTAAAAAAAGTTAGAAATAAGACATTGTTAAAGGATTGAGATTACAGTAAGATAAAAAATATCAAATAAATATTACATAGTAGCAGCTCAGTATAGGGCCTTCAAACGTGGTGTGACCACTTCACTAGACCCCAGTCTAACAGCTGTTCTTGCTCTGCATCAAGCTTTCAGTCCCCTCCACACTGGCACTCAACTGTTTCAAGATATGTTCCAGGACAGCCTCCCCAATGCTGGAATCCACCTGGGACTCGCTGCTATTCTCTTCAATTTCTATTCTAGTTCACTATGTTTAACTGAAGTATGATAGCTACGTGCTAAAGAGTTGAAATAATAAATGTTATTTGTTGCAATTGTCTGAGGTGGGAGTTAAAAAAACAGAGCCATGATCACTGCTTAGTTGTTCATAAGACTGCTGTGGGGCAATGGTTTAGAGGATGTATCAGTTTGAGATTTTCAATCAAATGTTATGAGGGCATCTAATAAATGTTTTCCCCCTGATGGACAGCATAAATGTAAAAGACAGGTTTGCAGTATCCCAGCACCTAACATTCATCACATCCCAAAGCACATTACACCCAATGAGGTCTCTTCGTAGTGTTCTCATGTAGGAACCACCACAGAGTCATAGAGTCATAGAAATGTACAGCATAGAACAGACCCTTCGGTCCAACCTGTCCATGGCAACCAGTTATCCCAACCCAATCTAGTCAACCCAACCTGCCAGCACCCGGCCCATATCCCTCCAAACCCTTCCTATTCATATACCTATCCAAATGCCTGTTAAATGTTGCAATTGTACCAGCCTTCACCACTTCCTCTGGCAGCTCATTCCATACATGTACTACCCTCTGTCTGAAAAAGTTGCCCCTTAGGTCTCTTTTATATCTTTCCCCTCTCACCTAAACCTATGCCCTCTAGTTTTGGACTTCCCAACCCCAGGGAAAAGACTTTGCCTATTTATCTGACCCATGCCCCTCATAACTTTGTAAACCTCTATAAGGTCACCCCTCAGCCTCCAATGTTCCAGGAAAACAGCCCCAGCCTGTTCAGCCTCTCCCTGAAGCTCAGATTCTGCAAACCTGGCAACATCCTTGTAAATCTTTTCTGAACCCTTTCAAGTTTCACAACATCTTTCCGATAGGAAGGAGACCAATTTGCACACAGTTCATGAGACCCACAGCTATCAAAGTGCTTCTTTTGTTTGTTACTATTTTCAATAAACAACTGAAACATTTTGCCTCCGGCAGGGTCTCTATTAATAGGTCACATATGTATAAGGGCCTTGCTTGTAATCTGTTGGGAAAAATTGGACCAATATATTAAGAACAATGTGATTCCTACACCCCTTTGTTTTTTGCAACCTAAATGAAACTAAGAGCTGAAGGCCACTCATGATTGTTATAGGAACTGAATGTTTCTCATATTTTATAGTGTTATTTTATTTTCCTCTCATCAGTGACAAGAAAATGACTATACTCCATGACCTAAATTTCTTTACATAATTTTGTGTGGTTTTTCAGAACTTAATAGTCTATAAACAAATTATTATTCTTTAGCATTGCATCTCTTAGGCTGTCCTATTCATACATTGAATCTAAATGTTAACCTAGTAGCTGTGTGTTTGGAAGAGGAAAATTGATGTCTTTGAAAAGAATTACAGATTTTGCAAAAATACATCCACCCTTTGCTTTGTTAGACATCAGCCAAGGTGAATCAGTATTAATATTTGTTAACCCCTCATGCATCAACTTCCTAAAAGTACAATTTCTGTGATGTTATATTGCACCTAGTGACTTAAAAGTTTGCATGAAGTTTTAGGCATTGACTTTTTTAAACCTACCGTTGTTTTCAGAGTGTAGAATGTTCCAGTATTAAATAATAGAGAATAACATAAGAACATATAAACAGTTGCATTAGGAATAGAGTGAGTCTGCTCTGTCATTCAATGAGATCACAGTTAATTAGATTGTGAACTCAGCTCCATCCTCCTACCTACCCTTGATATGCTTCGAAGTGCCTTATTAGTTCAGAATTTATCTTTGCGTTAAAAGTGTGATAGATTCTCTGTGGCAGAGAGTTGCAAAGACGGTCAATCTTCTGAGAGAAAAGAAAAAATTCCTCATCGTCCCCTTAAAAAAAATGAGACCACTTTTTTTTGCATCTGTGCTTCCTAGTTTCAGTCTCTTCCTTAAGGAGAAGCAACCTTTCATGTCAGTTCTTGTCAAATCTCCTCAGCATCTGATATGCTTCCCAAAGCTCACCTCTCTTTCTTCTAAACTCCAATCAATGCAGGAAGAACCTTTCCTCAGAAAATAATCCCCTCAACCCAAGGATCAGTTGAGTCCTTTCTATGTCCTTTCTAAATATGGGGAGCATAACAGTAAAATGTGCTTTAGATGTGGTTTCTAAAGCTCTAGAAAAAAATGTCCTTTTTTTAACATTCCATTCTCTTTGTGATAAACAATAACATTCCATTCCCCTCTGTAATGCTGTGCCTGCATTCTAACTTTAAGTTATTCATGTACTAAGGCACCCCGATCTCAAAGTTCTGACATTTCTCTCGATGTAAAGAATATGGTGCTTTTCTGTTCTTCCTGCCAAATGGGCAAGTTCACATTTTCCCATCTGCCAAATTTTTGTAGTCACTTAACCTATCTTTATCCCTTGGCAAACCACGTACATCCTCTTTACAATTTCCCCCTTGTGTCATCAGCAAGTTTAGCTTCCATGCTCATCCAAACAACTGATACAGATTGATCATCAAAATGCATGAAAACATTAAATGTTTTACACTTAGTTGCTGACTGGCAGTTGGAAACTTGTTCAGACATACTGATTACATTCTGGATATAATTGGTTGCCTAATTTGCAATGTTGATACAACACATACTGTTTAAATAGACCTTCTAAAAACTCTTTCTCAAGCTGACATATCTGTATAATTTCCAATAGTTTCTCCTTGCAAAGGGAGTGGAGATTAAAATATAGCAAGTCTTGATACAACTAGTTCCAGACATTTGTGAAACCACACATTTAGATTACTGTATACAGTTTTGGAGGAATATATTTACGTTGGAGGAGGTTCAGAAAAAGGTCACTTGGGTGACTCTTTAAAAGAAATCTATCATTCACTAAGATTTTGGCCAATCTGTTTATGTTTCAAATTTCACATTCTCAGCGATCCCCAATAACTTCTGAAGATATACTGAAAAAGGGTCACAGGACTTGAAAAGTTAACTTTGTTTTCTCTCCCCACAGGTGCTGCAAGAGTTTTTCTTGCAATTTCTGTTTTGTTTCTGATTTCCAGCATCTGCAATTGTTTTATCTTTTTTCCCAATAATGTTTGTTTTCCGTGCTCAGCAAGAATTGATTTACCTCCACCTTAAAAATATTTCATGACTCCACTTTCACCACCTTCCAAGGTGGGCAGTTACAAAGATGCACAACTCTCTAGCAGAGAAAAAAAAAAGCCTCTCTGCATCTCTCTCTTAATAGGAATAAAAAAAATTTATCAGTCATGGAATGTGGCTGCGGATGACTGGCCAGAAATTATCGTCTATCCCTAGTTGTCCTTGAGAAGGTGGGGAGTATTCTATCACACTCTTGACTTGTTCCTTGTTGATGGTGGACAGGCTTTGGAGAGTGAGGAGGTGAGTTACTTGCTGCAGTATTCCTAACCTGTGAACTGCTGTTGTAGCCACTGAAGTCCAGTTGAGTTTCCGGTCAAGGATGTTGATAGTGGGGGATTCAGTGATGCTAACATTATTATTGTTAAGGAATGATGGTTAGATTGTCTCTTATTGGAGATGGTCATTGGCATTTGAGTGGCGTAAATGTTACTTGCTATTAAAAAGGATGAACTCAAAAGAATGACTCCTGATGTTTGAACAGTGTTATCCAGTTCTGACTGACTCACAGGAGGAAGCATCATTTCCACATTCGCCTTATCAAGGTCAGTCAGCATCCTATATGCTTCAATAAAGTCACCCCTCACTTTTCTAAACTCCCATGGAAATGCACTGCTAGATTCATGCTTCTAAAAATGAGAAATGCTACTGACTATTGTCAACTATTATGATTATTTCATCTCTAAACAAACAATTTTCCCAACATTCTTTCAAGTGGAAGGTGGAACTGATGAATGAGGGACCAAGAAACTCATATCAGCGCAGATATTGAAATAAATTTTGACGATAGAACCGATAAGATTTTGTACTGTCACTCTGAAAATGTCTTGGAGATCAATGCATCTGTTGTTCTGAAGGCTTTTTTTTTAACACCTATCCCTGTAGCTTCAATACTGGCTTCTCCCTATGTTCATTAACTACACTCCTTCTCCACTGGTGATTGCTACTTTATCTGATATTTCCTCCTGATTGTGTACTCGTTCTCCTGAAATCAATATATCTCAGCTGGTGCTTCTGGAGTGTGAAAAGCATGGTGTGCTGGGATGCTTCTTGCTTTTTGGTTCATGTGACCTATTGCTGATCTTGAGAAAGACACCATTTCAAGCATAGCTAAAAGCTGTGAACAAACTGTACCTTAGAGCTGAGGGATAGATGTGGCAGCCTTTTAGTTACCAAACATTTTAGATAGTAAACTAGCAAGATATAAGTTTGAGTAAAGTCCTGTCATCTTATTATGTAGCTCAATGAAGCGATCTTCTGAAATATCTCTCCCAATTATGTACAACTTGCACAGGAGAAGCTGGTACTTATTGACAGACTGTGGACAAAACCTTGGGTAATTGATTAAGTATTTATAAGCTTGTACCATCATGTTTTATATGGGTGTACTAGAGAAAGGATCCAAGTTGTGAAAAAAAATAACAGATTCTGTTGGATCCCTACATGGAGCGAGAGAACTGAATGCATACAAACTTCAAACGAAGTAACAATAATATATTATGCAGGTATCGCCTCGGTTTTGTTGGGAACACTTTGCTTCTGAAGGAAGGTTTGCCTTCAATTTTCTGTTCTGACTTTGTGCCTGCTGTCTGAGCTGATGCTGCAGCCCAGGACTCCATTGCACATAGAGACAGTCTTCGAGTGAGAAGTCAACAAAGCCGTCACGGTGAACTACTTCAGTGGTTGAGTGGGTTTTAATTGCCAGTGGCATGATTTTTTAGAGAGAAGATTTTCACTTTGCCTCGACCAAAATCCTTTCTTCAGCCATCGCCAGAAACACTTTGTTCCTCTCTCTGCTGTCACAGGACCTTCGTTTTTGAGCACTTGAAGCCAGAATCAAGCAGAAGAAATAAATTATGAATGGTTAAAAGTTTGCTTATTCCAGAAATGAAGCAATCTAGTACTGTCCCGCTGATGTGCTCTACGGTGTGCTGATTAATGGGACAATATTCTTGGCCTTGATTGGTGGAATTGAAAAATCTGATGATGCTTCTGCCTCTGACACCGTGAGAGCTGCTGTGCAAACACAGTGACAGATAAATCTACTGAGGCTATACTCTGCTTCTCAGAAGGCTTCAACAGCTGGAGCACGAAAGAGAGGCTGGAGGCAAAACGAAAGCATAAAAACATTAAAGGAGAAAAGAATGAGGAAAGACATGCCAAAATTTTCATTATTCTCAACTACATTATATATTTTTTATTGTTGCATGGATGTCTCAAGGATCAGGGGAAACGTGATGGTATGGTGTGTGTTTGATTTGAATGAATGGTTTGTTATCACATGTATCTGGGGGATACAGCGAAAAGAGTTTTATCACCACAATCGGGCATCATTTTGAGGTACAAAATAATAAAAAGAAAGTACTTAAATAGAGTTCAACTTCATTGGCCACAGTCTCAAAACACAGCTCCAGGACTTCTGCAATGTCCACGCTCCAGGCCTACTGCAGCCAAGACCCCAACTCTGGGCACTAACACTGCCACCACTGCTGAAAGAGTCCCGCTCTGGGCACTGACACTGCTGCCACTGCCAAAAGCGTTCACCCAGTGAGCCTACCACAGCCCGGAGACCCGCTCTGCCAATGCTGCAACTGACACCCTGTCACCATTCCAGGAATCCCTGCATCAGGCCTATGCGTCAGGCCTCCCCGCAACGTCAAGAAGATGAAGAAAAGAAAAAGATGAAAAGGACAGAGAGAGAGGGAAAAAAGTAATGTAGCCAGCCTGGAGAAGCTGGGCCCAGTCTGAATAACCATCAACTCAATTCCAGTGAAAGATCCATGAAGAAAAATGATTTATTGCTTGTTGCAGAAGTTTGTCAGGTAGTTATTGTTTGTAGTCAACTTACAATACTTTAGTACATTCATTTGGCAAAAACCACTGAAGCATATTCAGGTTCTGCATTTTGTTTATCATCTTTCGTCAAAACATGGTGGCTGTGAAATGTTTTCCAATTGTTGGGGTACCTGTATCTCAAGCAGAAGTTTGAATTTTCCTCGCAGATTAGAAAATAAGCAGCCTCCACATACTTTGTATAATTTCACAATATGCTGTGTTGCAAAATATCAAGTTGATTTCCGGAAAATATCAGTAATCAAGAGTGTCACAGAAATCCTTTAAGAACATTGTCTGGTAGAAGACAGCCATCTATCTGCAGAATTGAGGGTACATTGATGACAGAGCGCAACATGTTCTGCAATATCAAATAAGATCAATAATAACATGTTGAGTTTTTTGTTGTGAAGAAACAGAATGTTTAGGTGATTAATTTTATCGAAATGAACAAACAGTTCCTGAGAAATTGCTTCATTATTAAAAAGAAACAGGCCACATTTTCTCTGTCAGTGTTAATATACTGAATCATATCGAATTTTGTTTTCTGTTCCCTTCAAATATTTACATTATGTTTGTGCTCCTTGTTATAAGCTATATATGGCTTAAGGCAATCTGAGGAATTGAGTCCAAAATTCTCAAGCTTCCATGCTGACATCATGATGCATCAATATTTCTGACAAGAATGTCCCATTCAAAATTTATTCATCATGTTTGTTTGGAGTTATGGTAAAGTTGCCTTTAAGACAGTTACATGATATCTAAGGTAAAGGCACCATAATCTGCCCAGCCTGCTCTCCCATTACAGAGGGATAAAGAAAGGGAACTGGTGATGTTTTAACCTGAGGGTTTCTGTGCATTAGGCAAGAGGAGAGATTGAAGAAATAGAGTACTTCATAGTAACTTCAACTGGTACAGGAATCGCACCCACACTGCTGGCATCACAAACCAACCATCCAGCCAATGGAGCTAACCAATCCCTTTAGATTATGACATGTGCAGCTCCAACATATAGATATCAATCATGCCATCAGTCATTCTACTTGTGTATTAGAAATAGCGTAGTTAGCCAGGGATATGTGCAAGACCTGTGCCCACATCTCCCCCCTTCATCTCCATTCAAGTCCCCAAAGGATCCTTCCACATCCAACAGAAATTTACCTGCACTTCCACACATGTCATCTACTGCATCCATTGCTCTCGATGTGGTCTCCTCTACATTGGGGAGACAGGACGCCAACTTGCAGACTTTTTCAAAGAACACCTCTGGGATACACACATGAAACAACCCCACCTGCCGAACACTTTAACTCCCCCTCCCACTTCACCAAGGACACGCAGGTCCTGGGCTTCCTCTATCTCCAAATTCTAGCCAGCTGATGCGTGGAGGAAGAATGCCTCATCTTCTGCCTTGGGACCCTCCAACCATATGGAATCTATGTGGATTTCACCAGTTTCTTCATTTCCCCCTCCCCCACCTTATCACAGATCCAACCTTTTAACTCGGCACTGCTCTCTTGACCTGTCCTACCTGTCCATCTTCATTCCCACCTGTCCACTCCACCCTCCACTCCAACCTATCATCATCACCCCCAACAACATCTACCTATAACATTCCCAGCTAGTCTCCACCCCCAGCCCCAACCCGCTCCCATTTATCTCTCAGCCCCATTGGGCCACAAGCCTGATTCCTGATGAAGGGCTTTTGCTCAAAACGTAGATTCTCCTGCTCCTCTGACGTTGCTTGACTGGCTGTGCTTTTCTAGCACCCCACTTTTTGACATTGAACAGGTCCCTGAGCTATACATTCATTCTGTTTATTCAGAGATGAACTAGAATCCCTTAGAACATAATTTTTAATGGCAAACAAGTTGCTATTTCACAGGTTCTCCAAATCCACTCTCTCAAAATCTTTCATAATTTTAAAGATCTCTACTAAGTAACCATTCAATCTTTCTTCAAGAGGAAAAAAGATCCAGCGTTTCAATCCTTCCCTGATATGTAAGATGGTAAGACCCTACAACGGATAGTGAGGACAGCTGAGAAGATCATTAGGGTCTCTCTTCCCTCCATTAGACATTTACTCCACTTGCTACATCCAAAAGGCTAAGAGCATTGTGGAAGACCCCACACATCCCTCACTCAAACTCTTCTATCTCCTGCCATCTGACAGAAAATACCAGAGCACTTAATCTCTCATGGCCAGACTGTGCAACAGTTTCTTCCCCCAAGCCATCAGGCTCCTTGACACAGTATAATCGGACTCTTTCCCCATCTGAAATTCTTTCGTATCATTGCTAGAAAAATGTCTATTATTTATCATTCTTCTGTTAAACTGTAACTTGCGTGTTTTGCAATTCTTATGCACTTTATGCTATGTATGATTGTGTAGTTTGTGCTGTCAATGTAGCACCCTAGGTACTGAAGGAATGCTGTCTCATTTTTACTGTACCAGTTGTATTTGGTAGAAATGTCAATTAAAAGCTGCCTTACTCTCTCTGCAGATTTCTGGTATCGCCCTTGCAAAAGTCTCTGCACCCTCTCTAGTGCCATTGCTTTTGTGATTTGTTGAGCATAACTTACATTAATATGGTCTAACCCAGATTCTACACGGATTTTGAATAACGTCTTTACTTTTCTATTCTATACTTGTAGAAATAAAGCAATTGTAATTGACCAGCATCATCTGCAAGTGTTTAACTCTAGAACAATGACATGTTTATATTAGGGCTTAGGCTGCAAATGTGTTGCTGGTCAAAGCACAGCAGGTTAGGCAGCATCTCAGGAATAGAGAATTCGACGTTTCGAGCATAAGCCCTTCATCAGGAATAAGAGAGAGAGAGCCAAGCCGGCTGAGATAAAAGGTAGGGAGGAGGGACTAGGGGGAGGGGCGATGGAGGTGGGATAGGTGGAAGGAGGTCAAGGTGAGGGTGATAGGCCGGAGTGGGGTGGGGGCGGAGAGGTCAGGAAGAGGATTGCAGGTTAGGAGGGCGGTGCTGAGTTGAGGGAACCGACTGAGACAAGGTGGGGGGAGGGGAAATGAGGAAGCTGGAGAAATCTGAATTCATACCTTGTGGTTGGAGGGTTCCCAGGCGGAAGATGAGGCGCTCCTCCTCCAGCCGTCGTGTAGTTGTGTTCTGCTGGTGGAGGAGTCCAAGGACCTGCATGTCCTCGGTGGAGTGGGAGGGGGAGTTAAAGTGTTGAGCCACGGGGTGATTGGGTTGGTTGGTTCGGGCGGCCCAGAGGTGTTCTCTGAAGCGTTCCGCAAGTAAGCGGCCTGTCTCACCAATATAGAGGAGGCCACATCGGGTGCAGCGGATGCAATAGATGATGTGTGTGGAGGTACAGGTGAATCCGCCACAAGTTCACCTGTACCTCCACACACATCATCTATTGCATCCGCTGCACCCGATGTGGCCTCCTCTATATTGGTGAGACAGGCCGCTTACTTGCGGAACGCTTCAGAGAACACCTCTGGGCCGCCCGAACCAACCAACCCAATCACCCCGTGGCTCAACACTTTAACTCCCCCTCCCACTCCACCGAGGACATGCAGGTCCTTGGACTCCTCCACCGGCAGAACACAACTACACGACGGCTGGAGGAGGAGCGCCTCATCTTCCGCCTGGGAACCCTCCAACCACAAGGTATGAATTCAGATTTCTCCAGCTTCCTCATTTCCCCTCCCCCCACCTTGTCTCAGTCGGTTCCCTCAACTCAGCACCGCCCTCCTAACCTGCAATCCTCTTCCTGACCTCTCCGCCCCCACCCCACTCCGGCCTATCACCCTCACCTTGACCTCCTTCCACCTATCCCACCTCCATCGCCCCTCCCCCTAGTCCCTCCTCCCTACCTTTTATCTCAGCCGGCTTGGCTCTCTCTCTCTTATTCCTGATGAAGGGCTTATGCTCGAAACGTCGAATTCTCTATTCCTGAGATGCTGCCTAACCTGCTGTGCTTTGACCAGCAACACATTTGCAGCTGTGATCTCCAGCATCTGCAGACCTCATTTTTTACTTATTAGGGCTTAGGCATAAAGGTCAGTGTATTTGCACTCCGAGATTGCTTTGTTCCTCTACATATGTACCTTTCATGTCAGAAGTTTCCACCCTACCACTATGTATTACCTCACATTTATCGGTGTTGAACTTCATTTGCTAATTATTTTCCCGTTATGGAAGTTTGGAAATATTTCGCTGTAACTTTTACAGTCAGCCTTAATAATATCTCTCAACCTCCCCTCTACCCCAACCAATTTGGTGTAAACTTAGTTCTTTGGAACCAAACTTGTGACATCAATAGCTCTATTAAAAAGGCTTAATGGAAACCAAGAAAGGCTGAAAATATATCAGAGCCAAAGGGATAGCAGAGCAAAAGGGAACTTGAAGGACCGGGGATATTCATGTCTCACGGTGGACCCAGCAATTTACGTCTGCTAAAATGAAGTTGGAATCTTGCCAAGTCATATTAAAAGCTAAATTGGCAATAAATGCATAAAATGGCTACCACTGTATATAAAGTGGGTGGATTAAGTTAATATTTTTCTTTGGGTGCAGAGTCAATCTTCTGGAAGTTTAGGACCAGCCAGGGTAGCCACTGTAATTGTGCCTTCATTGATTTAGTAATGCATTTCATAGATACGTCATTCATTGTTTAAGGATGCATATTAAGAACCATGGTTTCAAACAATCATAATAATTACATTGTGTACACTAGTTTCCCCCTTGTCATGTCATCCAAACAGTAGATGTAAATTTCAATCCAGTACACATTCTTTAGTTAGCAAGGGAGGATAATACTGTGCAATTTCCACATTCCCACATTGAGCTGTGGAGTGGAGCATTTTGTTTGCAGAAGTACTATCATGTTGGATTCATATCAAACTCTATAAGGTAACATGAATGATTTGGTTGTGCAATGTGCAATTCGATAACATCTTAAACCTCAGAGCTCCTTATCAAGGCATGATGTTAGCCTCCTGCAGAAATCTCTTGCCAACAATGTGAGGGCATAACATGTGGCTTCTTTGTGATTGATGTGAAGATTCAGAAGTTCCTTGAAAAAAGGATTGTGTTATCTTTCTGACAGCTCAAGTAATTGCATTCCAGTGGAATGTGGACTTAAGTGGTCATTAATCTGTCACGTACGAGCATCAATAGCTTGAGCTTGTGCCTTCCCATCCAGAACTTAATTAGGGTTGAGGCAGAATGTTGGCAAGTTTCTAGTCTGCCACCAACCCACCTCATGTAGTTGAGTTCCTACGTCCAAGCCAGGAAGGAGGTTTTCTTTTAAAACAAATCCACTAGATACTATTTGATGTAATCACCAATTGCATATGCAAACTTCTCAATGGGAACTCTGGAAGGGAACTTCACTTCGAGGCTGACTGTATAAGAATACCGTTATCTTTGAACAGCTTTCATGTTGTACAAAGCACCAACTGTTTCAATGCAAAAGTGATCACCAAGTACAGTCTAGATGAAAATCAAATTTTATCGAACCCTTGAAAAGAACTTTCCTTCTCTGCATTCTCATTCTTTGACACATCAGTATGATATAAACTGGAGAAAATGACCAATCAAGCAAGTCAAAGGGAGATTTCAACACCATCTCTCCCCAGTTGTTGCTCAACATCGATGAATTTAATAATTGATTCCATGAAGAATACAGAAGAACTTAAAGACTTAAAGAACTACAGATGCTGGAGATTTGAAACAAAAAAAAACAGAAATTGCTGGCAAAACTCAGCAGGTCTGGCTGCATCTGTTGGAAGAAAACAAAGTTAATGTTCCCAGTCTGGTGACTCTTCATCAGAACTTCAAGTGCAGTCCATATCACCATCAGGCAGGTAAATTTTAGATATTGGATTTCTGTTGTTACAACTAATGCTTGGTACTAGGGTAATGTCTCCCACCCATCCTCCTCCTCTAACCAATAAAAGAAAAGTTCTGTGCATCAGTTGGTAAGGTGGTAAGTGTTATCTTTTGTGTTTCATTTCTTTTCAGCAGTTTATTTGGGAATTTAGAATAGTGGAACTGGAGGTTAGGGCAGTTGAATGTTCCTCCTGTAGTATGTGGGAGGTAAGGGTCACCTCTAGTATCCCTGCTGACTTCATTTGTGGGAAGTGCACCCAACTCCAGCTCTTCGAGAACTGTGTTAGGGAACTGGAGGTGGAGCTGGATGAACTTCAGATCATTTGGGAGGTAGAGGTGGTTATTGAGAGGAGTTACAGGGGGTAGTTACTCCACAGTCATATAATGAAGGTAGATGGGTTACTTTCAGGGGTAGGAAAAGGAACTGGCAGGCAGTGCAGGGATCTCCTGTGGTGGTTCCCCTCAACAACACGTATACTGTTTTGGATACTGTTGAGGGGGGTGATTACTAGGCGTAAGCAATGGGGGACCGGTCTCTGGCGCTGTGTCTGTTCCTGTTGCTCAGATGGGAAAGGGGGGAAAGGAGCAGAGCTTTAGTTATTGGGGACTACATAGTTAGGGGGACAGATAGGAGTTTTGTGGGAACGAGAAACGCTCATGATTGGTTTGTTGCCTCCCAGGTGCTAGGGTTCGTGATGTCTCTGATTGTGTTTTCAGGATCCTTAAGGGGGAGAGGGAGCAGCCCCAAGTCATAGGCACCAATGACATAGGTAGGAAAAAAGGTGGGGATATAAGGCAGAAATTCAGGGAGTGAGGATGGAAGCTTAGAGCTAGAACCAACAGAGTTGTTATCTCTAGTTTGTTGCCTGTGCCACGTGCTAGTGAAACGAGGAACAGGGAGAGTGAGGAGCTTGAATACTTGGCTGCAGGGATGGTGCAGGAGGGAGGGTTTTGGATTCTTGGATAATTGGAGCTCTTTCTGGGGAAGGTGGGACCTCTAGTGGGTGGCATGGTGGCTCAGTGGTTAGCACTGCTGCCTCATAGTATCCGGCACCCGGGTTCAATTCCCGCCTCAGGCAACTGTCTGTGTGGAGAGTCTGCACATCCTCTGCGTGTCTGCGTGGGTTTCCTCTGGGTGCTCCGGTTTCCTCCCGCAGTCTAAAAATGTGCAGGTTAGGTGAATTGGTCAAGCTAAATTGCCCGTAGTGATGGGTAAAGGGGTAAATGTAGGAGAATGGGTCTGGGTGGGTTGCTGTTCAGAGGGTCGGTATGGACTTGTTCGGCTGAATGGCCTATTTCCACACTGTAAGTAATCTAATCTAAACTCTACAACCAGGATGGTCTTCACCTGAACTGGAGGGGTACCAATATCCGGGGGGGGGACTTCAGTAAGGCAGTCGACAAGGTTCCCCATGGGAGACTGATTAGCAAAGTTAGATCTCATGGAATACAGGAAGAACTAGCCATTTCGATACAGAACTGGCTCAAAGGTAGAAGACAGAGGGTGGTGGTGGAGGATTGTTTTTCAGACTGGAGGCCTGTGACCAGTGGAGTGCCACAAGGATCGGTGCTGGGCCTTCTACTTTTTGTCATTTACATAAATGATTTGGATGTGAGCAAAAGAGGTACAGTTAGTAAGTTTGCAGATGGCACCAAAATTGGAGGTGTAGTTGACAGCGAAGAGGGTTACCTCAGATTACAACAGGATCTGGACTAGATGGGCCAATGGGCTGAGAAGTGGCAGATGGAGTTTAATTCAGATAAATGCGAGGTGCTGCAGTTTGGGAAAACAAATCTTAGCAGGACTTATACACTTAATGGTAAGGTCCGAGGGAGTGTTGCTGAACAAAGAGACCTTGGAATGCAGGTTCATAGCTCCTTGAAAGTGGAGTCGCAGGGAGATAGGATAGTGAAGAAGGCATTTGGTATGCTTTCCTTTATTGGTCAGAGTACTGAGTACAGGAGTTGGGAGGTCATGTTGCAGCTGTATAGGACATTGGTTAGGCCACTGTTGGAATAGTGTGTACAATTCTGGTCTCCTTCCTATCGGAAAGATGTTGTGAAACGTGAAAGGGATCAGAAAAAATTTACAAGGATATTGCTAGGGTTGGAGGATCTGAGCTACAGAGAGAGGCTGAACAGGCTAGGGCTGTTTTCCCTGGACCGTTGGAGGCTGAGGGGTGACCATATAGAGGTTTACAAAATTATGAGGAGCATGGTTAGGATAAATAGACAAAGTCTTTTCTCTGGGGTCGGGGAGTCCAGAACTAGAGGGCATAGGTTTAGGGTGAGAGGGGAAAGACATAAAAGAGACCTAAGGGGCAACTTTTTCACACAGAGAGTGATACATGTATGGAATGAGCTGCCAGAGGATGTGGTGGAGGCTGGTACAATTGTAACATTTAAGGGGCATTTGGATGGGTATATGAATAGGAAGGGTTTGGAGGGATATGGGCCGGGTGCTGGCAGGTGGGACTAGATTGGGTTGGGATATCTGGTCGGCATGGACGGGTTGGTCCGAAGGGTCTGTTTCCATGCTGTACATCTCTATGACTCTATGCTAATGCTCTTCGGGGGGATTTAAACTAATGCAGCTGGGGAAATGGGAACCTGAATTGTAGTTCCATTGTACAGGAGGTTGAGGGTAGTGAGGTCAGGGATAGGTTTATAAGGTCACAAGAAGGCACCGGCAACCAGGATGTTAGTTTGCAATATGTGTACTTCAGTGCCAGGAGCATCCAGAATAAGATGGGTGAACTTAGATTTGGAGGTAGGTAAGCACTTTGGTGATAGTGACCATCATTCAGTTACTTTTACAGTAACAATTGGCCGGGATACATATATACCACAGGGAAAGAGGAAAGGTGCGAGTCTTTGGCTCAGCTGTCTTCGGTGAAGAAGTTGAGTGAGGACATTACGCCACAGTTGAAGAAAGTGAAAACATGACTGCCAAGTTGATTCGGTGTGCTGCTGCATGATTGAGTCATAGAGATGTACAGAATGGAAACAGACCCTATGGTCCAACTAGTCCACGCTGACCAGATATTCCAACCCAATATAATCCCATTTCCCAGCACTTGGCCCATTTCCCTCTAAACCCTTCCTATTCATATACTCATCCAAATGCCTCTTAAATGTTGCAATTGTACCAGCCTCCACCACTTCCTCTGGCAGCTCATTCCATACATGCACCACCCTCTGCGTGAAAAAGTTGCCACTTAGGCCCCTTTTATATCTTTTCCCTCTCATCCTAAACCTATGCCCTCTAGTTCTGGACTCCCCCACCCTAGCGAAAAGACCTTGTCTATTTACCCGAATCATGCCCCTCATGATTTTTTAGACTTTTATACAGTCACCCCTCAGCCTATTCAATGCTCCAGTGAAAACAGCCCCAGCCTATTCAACCCCTCCCTACAGCTCAAAACCTCCAACCCTGGCAACATCCTTGTAAATCTTTTCTGAACCCTTTCAAGTTTCACAATATCCTTGTGGGAGGTCAGGGATACTGATGGTGTCTCTGGCTCCTATAGCTGTGGAAAGTGTGTACATATTCAGCTTCTGCAGGAACATGTTGCAGCACAGAAGAAGTGTGAAGTAGTTTGCTTCAGAAGAATTAATAGGAATGCAGAATACTGGGCTAATGGTAAAATTCTTTGCAGTGTAGATGAACAGAGAGATCTCGGTGTCCTGTTGCATAAATCCCTGAAAGTTGCCTCTCAGGTTGATAGTGTTGTTAAAAAGACTTATAGTGTGCTGGTGTTTATTGGTAGAGGGATTGAATTTCGGAGCCACAGGGTCATGCTTCGTCTGTACAAGACACTGGTAAGGCCGCACCTGGAGTATTGCGTGCAGTTCTGGTCACCGCATTATAGGAAGGATGTGGAAGCTTTGGAAAGGATTCAGAAGAGATTTACAAGGATATTGCCTGGTATGGAAGGGAGGTCTTATGATGAAAAGCTAAGGGAACTGAGGCTGTTTTCTTTGGAGAGAAGAAGGTTCAGAGGTGACTTAGTCGAGACGTATAAGATAATCAAAGGGTTAGATAGGGTGGACAATGAGAGCTTTTTTCCTCGGATGGTGAAGGCTAACACGAGGGACATAGCTTTAAATTGAGGGGTGATGGATTTACGACAGATATTAGGGGTAGCTTCTTCACTGAGAGAGTAGTAGGGGAATAGAATGGCCTGCCTGCAACAGTAGTAGACTCACCAATGTTAAGGGTATTTAAATGGGCATTGGACATACATATGGATAATAATGGAATGGTGTAGGTTAGATGGGCATCAGATTATTTTCACAGGTTGGTGCAACAGTGAGGGCTAAAGGGCCTGAACTGCACTGTAATGTTTTATGTTCGATATTCTATGTTTTATGGTAGTTTCACACTAAAATTTCCCGAATAATCAGAAGATATCCCCCATCTTGCCAACAACTGTGAACTAACTCAAGGACAGTAGAACTGATCAACTATAGATGAATACTGCATTTTTCAAATCAAAGAATTAATTGGGCTACTTACCAACTCATTTATTATAGACAATGTAATAAATAGCTTTAGGACTTTAATAATTGATATGTGTTTTTCATAATTAGACTGATTTATGAATTATATCTGCTAGGAATTAGTCAATCCAGATCATTTCATGCGATAATTACCGCATGCCCAGATGATATACTATCTTTGCTTTGTAAAATGAGAAGAAGGCTGATTAAGCACTTTGCTGACTACATGCCAGATATTTACATGCAATAAGTCATCAGCAGCAACGAGGATCTATTCGTAAATTTAACCTCATTTCATATCCAAGCTTTATTTCATATTCAATCCCCATTACTAATGAGAAAATGTCCCTCTGATTATTCATTTTAAGTTAATGGTCTAATTCACAGGTGCATTTTGTTTTGTTTGGCCTATGAGTGCAACATTATTACAAACTCCATTCTGGTCCTTGCGAATTATTGCTGTTACAATTTCAAGGTACCATCACTATTCCGATTTGAGCAGTGAGGTTTCCTGAATTTTATTTAAGAATATGAAATATTTTGTTTCGGTAAACTTCCAGCAGAATACTATTTCTTCTGGTTGAGAAGTCAGAGATGGGCATGAGGTGGGAAGATCATTTCAAATTAACACAAAGAAAGTGACAGAGGCTTTGGGAAATTTCAGAGTTGTTACAGTATGTGATGTTTTAGCGCAGGGAATAGTGGATGCACATTTTAACAGAGGTGGGGGAGTCCAAAACTGGAGCACTGAGGTGGCTCAGCAGCTAGTGCTGCTACTTCACAGCACCAGAGACCTGTGTTTGATTCCAGCCTTGGGAGACTGTGTGGAGTTTGCACATTCTCCCTGTGTTTGCATGGGTTTCCTCCGACTGCTCTCGCTTCCCCCCACAGTCCAAAGATGTTCAGGTTAGGTGGATTGGCCATGCTAAATTGCCCATAATGGCCAGGGATGTGCAGGCTAGGTGGATTAACCATAGGAATTTCAAGGTTACAAGTTGGAGGGTGGGTCTGTGTGGGGTGCTCTTCAGAAGGTCAGGATAGGATGTATGGTCTGCTTCCAAACTATAGAGATTCTATGTATCTAGAGGTTATATGTTGAAGGTGAAAGGGGAAGGATTTAAAAAGGACCCAAGGGGTAACTTTTTCACATTGAGGGTGGTGAGTGCATGGAATGGGCTGCCAGAGCAAATGGAGGAAGCGGTATCTAAAAAGCATCTGGGTGGGTATATGAATTGGAAAGGTTGAGAGGGATATGGGCCAAATGCTGGCAAATGGGACTACGTCAGATTGGTATATCTAGTTGGCATGGAAGAGTTGGACTACAGGGTTTGTTTCCGTGCCGCATGACTTGATGACTCTATAAACATTTGAAGCTATGCAGATTATAGAGGACCCCAAACAGTTGGATTAAGCTGGACTTGGTCTCTTAGTAAGAAATGAATAGGCAACAGCTTCCCACAAATGTATGTCCTGATTCCATTCTCCTTATTCTAAATGTTTATGGTGAGCTGGTGGTATAAAGTATCTTTTTAATTAGAGAGCTGCCTGTGACAAAGTGGAAAATTGCAGAATGCTGCAGTTACAGGGGAGGTGCATTTTAAATCCAAAGTAAAGAAGTAACTAACTGCTGAGCCAAAGTAAAATTCCAGTAGGATTCTAAGGGCTTCAGAAACAAAGGAAACGCTGGTGGAAGAAGATCAGGTCAAAAGGAGATTGCTCATCCCTTGGATGGTGAATGGATGTCAAGCTAAATCAGTCAATGAACATGTCAAGAATTTGAATGCTTTCTGTGGTTTTGATAGGAACTGGTTGCAATGCATTGACAGTGTATGCATTTCACATCTTTTACACTAATTATCTCAGCCCCGCGACTTCCTCCCTTCTCCTCTCACTGTTGCTGTGTGTGCATAAACAATAGGACTTCACTATGACTACTTTCTGCTTGAACTCACCTTCTAAAACTGTTGCTGCTCTTCCAGCTACTTCTCCTAGCAAGTTTGGAGAAGATTTGTAGCTCAGGTTGAGGTTCTGGATGTAAGTTTGCTTGCTGAGCTGGGAGGCTTGTTTTCAGACATTTTGTCACCATGACTCGGTAGCATCATTAGTGAGCCTCCGATGAAGCTGTTTCAGAACTACTTCTCCTCTTGCCTGGATTTGACATTTCTTTTTCGGTCAATATGCCAAATGTGTGAGGAGTAGACCTCATCTCCGAGGAGCCAGTCATGCTGTATAGGGACAATAAGATCCAGTACAGGAACACATTTGCTCTCACTTTATAAACCTGTACCAAGATCTATCACAATATAAAAGTATCATGGCAGCTACCAAAAGAATATAAAGTAGACACTGATCTGCACTGTTGGTCTTCACACCTTAATTACACCACAGAACAAAATCAAAATCAATTACCTATTCCATTTCACCACAG
Organism: Hemiscyllium ocellatum; assembly: GCF_020745735.1. Classification (NCBI taxonomy): domain Eukaryota; kingdom Metazoa; phylum Chordata; class Chondrichthyes; order Orectolobiformes; family Hemiscylliidae; genus Hemiscyllium; species Hemiscyllium ocellatum. The sequence continues at coordinate 24,592,318 of NC_083431.1, forward strand.
TACAGTAAATCAAATTCAAGCCATATGCACGTACTTGGCTTATTACATGATAGGATTCTGATAACTTTGTAACCACTCAAGCTGAAATTAAAGTTCCCCTAAAGATTGAATGGAACACAAAAGAAAACTCTTGACTGCCTTGGTTAGGTCAGGAGGAGTCATGATTAGATTTAGATTCCCTACAGTGTGGAAACAGGATCTTTGGCCCAATCAGTCCACACCGACCCTCCAAAGAGTATCTCACTAAGACCCTCCGAATAGTAACTCCCCCAGACCCATTTCCCTCTAACTAATGCAGCAAACACCATGGGCAATTTAGCATGGCCAATTCACTTGACCTACACATCCTTGTGATTATGGGAGGAAACCAGAGCACATCCATGCAGACACAGGGAGAATGTGCAAACTCCACACAGACATTCGCCCAAGGCTAGAATCGAACCTAGAGCCCTGGTGCTATGAGGTAGTAGTGCTAGCCACTGAGCCACCGTGTCACCTCAAATCTTGGTCACTTTTGCTCCATGCTCCTCCTGCAATTCCCCACCTCCTCTAAAATCCTGATATAACTCCCCCCTTCCCCCACCAATTAATCTTCTACTGTTTAGCTTTCAGGTCTTGCAGTTGTATTCAGCCAATTGCTTATTTCTCTCCTTTCAGCAGCATGCAAATGAGATGTGGACTTAAATGAACCCAGGCCCTAAATTAATGCCTGCTCCCTGACTGCCATAGTCGTCTTTTTATTTCATCCTCAGTCTGCAACTTCCAAACATTAATATCTGTAAACAGCCAGGCAAGATCATTAAGTAATCTTTGGTTACAGTGAACTTTAGAATTCAGCAGTCAAACCTGATTTCAATGTGTTGTAGTTGTAATGAGAGGGTTTTAGGTACTGGCTTTCTCTGGGCCATAAAGTTAAAAGAACTTCCTTGCAAATTTAGTCAACCAAAGCCAATATTAAATTTATGTTACCGCAACAAGAGCCATCTTAAGATTAATATTGTATAAACATTATTCCTCTCTGCAAGAAGCTCTGATCAAATGGAACTTTCCTCAGGACCATTCATAAGACAAGTTGTTCTCTACAGGTCTCAAAAACTGAAGCGAACAAGTACAATTTCCATTGTTGATAAAGGGGAGCAATGATTAAAGTTTAGGAGTGAACATAATGAGCTGTTGTAAAGGCTGAGGTGAAGGTGTTACATGAATAAGTTGACTCACTTCTTTTAAAATATAATCAGATGCAGCTTTCCAAATTGAGGAAAATTGGGTAGGGGTTGAGAGACATTAAAGAAATGACACTGTAAGCTTTGAAGCAAAGGAGGGAATTTCAATGTGAATCAAGCATTGGGAATGAATGCAAAGTTGGAGGAGGGTTAAATGAGTAAAAATAAACAGTGCTAGGAAGGTGAACATAGAAAGTCAACTCCAAGTACCTCCACCTGCGGCGAATAAGCAATTTGCCATCGAGGCATGACGTATTGGTAATGAGTCAAGATTAGAGTTGTGCTGGAAAAGCACAGCAGGTCAGGCAGCGTCCAAGGAACAGGAAAATCGATGTTTCGGGCAGGATTCCTAATGAAGGGTTTATGCCCGAAACGTCGATTCTTCTGCTCCTCGGATGCTTCCTTACCTGCTGTGCTTTTCCAGCATCACTCTAATCTTGACTTTGATCTCCAGCTTCTGCAGTCCTCACTTTCGCCTACATTAGTAATGAGGTAAGTTTGAGATGATGGCATGAGAAAACCTGCTTTAACTTTCAGAGAGAACTCTCCATGAAATGTGCCAAAATTTACACTTAAATGATTTCTGATGAGATTCAGCCCCTTGTTATCTAGTCCTTCCCAAATTTGAATGACATGACGGATCCTACATTGTTCATTCACAATCACAAATGTTCAGCTTCTGTATCACCTTCCCTCCCAAAAAAAAGTTCAAATTTTTATTCTTCTCATTCTTTCAATGAAAATGAGATAGATTCTGCAAATATTCCATATAAATTCCACATTAACACTTTCGAATAATCTTCTTTAATGCTAACATATCCAGCAACTTCATTCACTTTAAATACTACGTCACCTAATAACCACTTCCTTGCCTTTCAGTTTTTCTAATATTATACCAATGCCCTTGAGACATTGGTTTCTGCTTTGGCATAGTGCCATGTGTATTTTTCTTATGAATACAGATGAGAAGAAATTATTCAAAAGCTTCACCATCTCCTGATTTAATACCTTTTGTCCTTTATTGGCCTCCTTTCTTCTTTCATGTTCTGCCGGGTATAATGTAATCAAAACATTAATTCATTGTCCCTTTTACACCCAACACAATTTACTTTGCTATTTTCATTTGTTCTTTTTTGACTCATGCCAAGCCAAATCGTAGCTTGTACTTTTTGACTCAAATTCTAATTCCCTCCATGCTCATTTCTGAATACCGTGTTCCTTGCGTACAAACATATTTACATATCTATCAACTCGTTTCAATTTCAAAATTATCATTTCGAAGTAAAGCTGAGTGTTTTAGTGAAGCAAACCCCATTTCTAAATTTTATTTAATTCAGAACACAGTATTTTCCAACTTATGCAGTGGGGCTATAAATGTGACACTTTTGATATTTATTTGGCTGATTGACAACGTTTCTCTTTGCATGTGAAACATATGTTTTATAATACCTTGATGTTATATTGTGGTAATTCAAACTGTGATTAATTTATTTAATGTTTGGTCCTTTGCACAAAAAGACCAGAAGGTCTTTTATTCCAATGTATAAAAGCTTTACTAAGAAGATGCAATATGAGGAGTGAGATTTTCCTTCACTAGTTTCTAAATCTCCCCTCCCCCCACTTCATCTCAGATCCAACCCTTCAGCTCAGTACCGTCCTCTTGACCTGTCCTACCTGTCTATTTTCCTCCTCACCGAATTATCACAATCACTCCCCCCCCACTTGCATCCCAGCTACCTTCCCTCAGCCCCACCCCCACTGCCCTATTTATCTCTCATCTCCCTTTCCCCACCTCTTCACCCCCCCCCCCCCCCCACTCAGATGCAGCTTTCCAAATTGAGGAAAATTGGGTAGGGGTTGAGAGACATTACAGAAATGACACTGTAGGCTTTGAAGCAAAGGAGGGAATTTCAATGTGAATCAAGCATTAGGAATGAATGCAAAGTTGGAGGAGGACTAAATAAGTAAAAATAACCAGTGCTAGGAAGGTGAACATAGAAAGTCAACTCCAAGTACCTCCACCTGTGGTGAATAAGCAATTTGCCATTGAGGCATGACATATTGGTAATGAGCCAAGATTGGAGTTGTGCTAGAAAAGCACAGCAGGTCAGGCAGCGTCCGAGGAGCAGGAAAATCGATGTTTCAGGCAGGATTCCTGATGAAGAGCTTATGCCCGAAACGTCGACTCTTCTGCTCCTCGGATGCTGCCTGACCGGCTGTGCTTTTCCAGCACTGCTGTTTTCAACTCAAATATTAGGAGTGAGGCTAATAAACTGCAAGCATTCATTCTTAATATATTAAAGAGGAATTGAGATACAACCTGATAAAGGTAGTTGCTGACAAGAACCTTAGGGTGCATTCTTAAAGGAACTTGTGTTAAAGGCTCACGCTTTATGGAATCCTGGAATGCCAAACTGTTTTCCTGCTTTGTAAGAAATCATCCGTAAAGAATTAATGAGGTTAGCTGAAGTAAGTAAACTCAACAAGTACCATGCACAAATAAAATTGAAAGCGTCATGCGACATAGCCTTATTTACAATGTCTCTCCATTTAATTGAATGTTCAACTTTAATATTCACAAGGAACCTTGGGGACTAGTCATGCATCATTAAATTAGTTGCAACGCCTGAAACAATAATGGTACCAAAGAAGAGATAATGAAAGCTTGCTAGTGCCTAAAAGAATTACCATCTCAAGTGGCAGCCTGCAAATATCTGGTGGAAGAGTGTGCAGATGAATATGGGATTCTTTTCGTATTATGTCTTCTCCTTAAAACAGAAGATTGCCCGCTTGTGAACAAGAACACTGACAACAAAAGAACAGCAGTAATCAGACAAAATGACCTTAATTGGCTCTAAAAAGGGGAGCTAACAATGTCTGCCATTAGATCAACTTAACTTTTCATATTAAAGTGTTAATCATTTTGGCTTGGAAAGTGTCTGAAAGTAACTGCTGATAATGATGCAGTAAATGACAGAGAGCACCTGGGACCTTAGTAAGTAGGGCAAACAACTGTGCAACTTCTTAACCAATCATGCTGAGCATTTTTGAAATAATGTTAGAACTGAGAAAGATGAGTAAATTAGATTGAGTGAACTCAATATCATTTCGTGTTCAGAAAGAGAAATAAAGAAAAACAAAGGAAGATTGAATTTAGAAAGAGGAAAAAGGACATGCTAAAAAGATTTAATTGCAAATTTTTAAAATGCCAACAATGATTAAATCAATAATTAAATGATTAAGTTAAATAATTAAATACCTAAAGGGACGAGGCCCCAAAACGATGATCAAAATTTTCAATACCAAAGGGATTAAACTGATATAATTTCCCCCCACAGATGGAGAGGAATTTGTTCAGTGTGTACAAGACAATTTTCTGATTCAGTATGTGAATGTACCTACTAGAGAAGGTGCAAAACTTGACCTACTCTTGGGAAATAAGGCAGGCAGGTGACTGAGGTGTTAGTGAGGGAGCACTTTGGGGCCAGTGACCATAACTCTATTAGATTTAAAGTAATGACGAAAAAGGATAGATCAGATCTAAAAGTTGAAGTTCTAAATTGGAGAAAGCTGTTTGGGGACAGATGTTCGCAGGTAAAGGGATGACTGGAAAATGGGAAGCCTTCAGAAATGAGATAACAAGAATCCTAGGAAAGTATATTCCTGTCAGGATGAAAGGAAAGGCTGCTAGGTGTAGGGAATACTGGATGACTAAAGAGATTGAGGGTTTGGTTAAGAAGAAGAAGGAAGCATGTGTAAGGTATAGCCAGGATAGATCGAGTGAATCCTTAGAGTATAAAGGAAGTAGGAGTATACTTAAGAGGGAGATCAGGAGGGCAAAAAGAGGGCATTAGATAGCTTTAGCAAATAAAATTTAGGAGAATTCAAAGAGTTTTTACAAATACATTAAGTACAATAGGGTAACTAGGTAGAGAATAGGTCCTCTCAAAGATCAGCAAGGTGGCCTTTGAGGGGAGCAGCAGAAAATTGGGAAGATACTAAATGAGTATTTTGCATCAGTATTTACTGTGGAAAATGATATAGAAGATATAGACTGTTGGGAAATAGATGGTGACATCTTGCAAAATTTCCAGATTATAGAGGAGGAAGTGCTGATTGTCTTGAAATGGGTAAAGGTGCATAAATCCCCAGGACCTGAGCAGGTGTACCCTATAACTCTGTGGGAAGCTAGAGAAGTGATTGCTGGACCTCTTGCTGAGATATTGTATCATTGATAGTCACAGGTGAGGTGCCGGAAGACTGGAGGTTGGTGCCATTGTTTAAAAAGGGTGGTAAGGACAAGCCAGGGAACTATAGAGCCTGACATCAGTAGAGGGAATCCTGAGGGACAGGATGTACATGTATTTGGAAAGGCAAGGACTGATTCGGGATAGTCAACATGGCTTTGTGCGTAGGAAATTATGTCTCACAAACTTGATTGAGTTTTTTGAGCAAGTAACAAAGAGGATTGATGAGGGCAGAGCAGTAGATGTGATACATATGGACTTCAGTAAGGTGTTGGACAAGATTCCCCATGGGAGACTGATTAGCAAGGTTAGATCTCACGGAATACAGGGAGAACTAGCCATTTGGATACAGAACTGGCTCAAAGATAGGAGACAGAGGGTGGTGGTGGAGGGTTCTTTTTCAGACTGGAAGCCTGTGACCAGTGGAGTGCCACAAGGATCGGTGCTGGGTCCTCTACTTTTTGTCATTTACATAAATGATTTGGATGCGAACATAAGAGGTACAGTTAGTAAATTTGCAGATTATACCAAAATTGGAGGTGTTGTGGACAGCGAAGAGGGTTACCTCAGATTACAACAGGATCTGGACCAGATGAGCCAATGGGCTGAGAAGTGGCAGATGAAGTTTAATTCAGATAAATGCGAGGTGCTGCATTTTGGGAAAGCAAATCTTAGCAGGACTTATACACTTAATGGCAGGGTCCTAGAGAGTGTTGCTGAACAAAGAGACCTTGGAGTGCAGGTTCATTGCTCCTTGAAAGTGGAGTCGCAGGTAGATAGGATAGTGAAGAAGGCGTTTGGTATGTTTTCCTTTATTGGTCAGAGCATTCAGTACAGGAGTTGAGAGGTCATGTTGCAGCTGTACAGGACATTGGTTAGGCCACTGTTGGAATATTATGTGCAATTCTGGTCTCCTTCATATTGGAAAAATGTTGTGAAACTTGAAAGGGTTCAGAAAAGATTTATAAGGATGTTGCCTTGGTTGGAGGGTTTGAGCTACAGGGCGAGGCTGAACAGGCTGGGGCTGTTTTCCTGAAGCATTGGAGGCTGAGGGGCAACCTTATAGAGGTCTACAAAATTATCAGGGACATGGATAGCGTAAATAGACAAAGTCTTTTCCTGGAGGTTGAGGAGTCCAGAACTAGAGGGCATAGGCTTAGGGTGAGAGGGAAAAGATATAAAAGAGACTTTCGGGGCAACGTTTTCACACAGAGGGTGGTATTTGTATGGAATGGGCTGCCAGAGGAAGTGGTGGAGGCTGGTATAATTGCAACATTTAAGAGGCATTTGGATGGGTATATGAATAGGAACGGTTTGAAGGGATATGGGCCGGGTGCTGGTAGGCGGGACTAGATTGGGTTGGGATATCTGGTTGGCATGGATGGGTTGGACCGAATGGTCTGTTTCCATGCTGTACATCTCTATGAATCTATGACATTAAAGGGCATTTAGACTGAAACGTAAAAGACATAATTTTGTGATGAGTTTAATTGATGTCTATGCAAAAATATAGCAACTTCACAGAGGTCAATGCACATCGATCATGAGCCAGGCAGGAGGGGCTCATTTTTGTGTAGTTCATGATAAAGTGATAGGTCGCAAAAAGAAACCTTTGGAATTCCACATTTAATTTTATAGCTGACCACTTTTATGTTGTTAAAACGTTTACATTTCAGTCACAGTAAGCACTCTAAGTTTTATCGTTATTTTGAGAGCAAATTATGAGCAATTAAGTATTGATGAAGAGGGGAAAATATTGTGACATTTTGATTTGCAAGTGGCCTGCTAATGTGAAGTAGAGATGCAAAAGATGACTGCCAAAACAAGTTTGGTCAAAGATGGTATATGTTCAGTGCTATTGTCATTTTTCACTAATTCAGGGAATTTGGGTGTCACTGGCTAGGCTGGCATTTATTGTCCATTGCTAATTGCCCTTGAGGGAGTGTGGTGAGGTGTCTCCTTGACAAGTACCAATCCATAATCTGCCCAACTGGGATGATTTAATTAATGAGGCTGAGGGGAATATCATTGTGTGAAATATTGAAAGGAAGGAGCTGAGTTGAAGATATTTTTCCACAGAGGATGTTTCCCTGGCTGAAGAGTCTATCAACTTAAATCTTAGTGAATATCATTACAAAAAAGTGAGGACTGATTTTACATGTTAGCAACAGTTTCCGTGACAGAGATAATCAATAGATGACTACATTACTTGTGTCTTTAACAGTCAGCCATAAGTATGACAGACTAGAAACTATTTAATATTATAAGCTGTCAGGAAGACATTATCACTATCCTGAATCAGAGAAGCAGTGTTACTGTGCCTTAACAGTATAATCTCACATAACTTCCAGGATTTAATTAGCACTACTCATTCAGTTCTCAAGACAACTGTGTGAAACAGTTACCTCTGGGACAAGAAAACAGGTGGTGATGGAGCCACGTGCAACATGCTAACTATTTTGCTGGTGAACATCAATCTGCTTTTGTGGTCCTGTGACCTGATTCCTAGGCAGGAATTGTTTGGAGAGTAAAGGGGTCTCAGCCTCCAGCTAGAGAGTCAGTGAAACCCTGAGACCCCTCTTACTAGGAACACCAACTACGCAATGTGCGATTGGGCTATTTATAGGATGGTTTCAGACCTTTCCCTTTGTAGTGTTAGGCTCAAAAATTATATCTCCAAATCAAGATTAAGGATTAATGGTTAAGTGTTAATTGGACATGACAATGAGCAATTGATGCAAAGTGAAAAAAATACATGAAAAACAGTATGCTTTGGCAGGAGGTAACTGCATAACCTTGATTGTCCATGGGATCCCTTTTTTTAATGGAGCCACCAGGAAATATTTTTACCTTATTTTTCCCACAATAGTATGTCCAGAAAAGTATTGAAAGTATTATGAAATGGTGATTCGGCATATAATCAGATTGGTATTCACATCAGGGACTCTGCCCCACTCATTGACCCTTCCCATTGGAGTGGGGTCTGTGAGAGCGGGATTATCCCTGTTGGGTTGGGTTTGAGGACAGTTGCCATGGAAACTGAGAGAGAGAGTTCCAAGTGCCAGCCATCACCCAGGAGTCTCCGATAGGCTGAAGGCAATGAGACTCACTTGCTGAATATGTGTCAAGTAGGAAATGTTGGATCAGAGTGAATCTGACAGCTGCTCCTAGGAATGCAGGCTCAGTTAAAGATTTATTACAGTTTTATTAGGTATATGAATAGGAAAGGTTTGGAGATATATGAAGCCAGGAACAGGCAGGGCGAACTAATTGATTGTGAGATTATGTTCGGCATGGACAGGTTGGACTGATGGGTCTGCTTCCATGGTGTATGACTCTATGGCTCCAGTTTAAGCTAACAGATTCACTCAGTTTGCACATACTTAAACTGGATTAAACTAATAAATTTACATTGTATCAAAGTGCACATTTCTTCATGCAATAATTTTGATCATTCTTTCAGCCTACCAACACACCCTGTAATGAAGGACCCCAAAGGCAGAAATCTGGCCAGTCGAGAGCTCCCAGCTATCCTTAGGCTGGCAGCTCCATTAACAGCAGTGCCAGTGGGGAGGTGGTGAATCTTGCTGGTACAATGTTCATTTGAGGCCATTGAATGAACAATGATTGTCACTTGATTTAGATCACTGAAATGATGGAAAGATTGGGATCATATTGTGCAATGTGGCGAGTTGGGGGGGGGGGAGGAGGGATCTTTACAGGGTTGGGAGGTGCTGTATTGTCAGCTAGGGTGGGGGGTTGGCCTTTTAGCTTGCCTCCCATTTCTTTGAGGCTGTGATCCTTGATTGGAGTGCTGTCCCATGCCCCTGGGAGTTTGGGAGTGAGCAATCTCACAGGGCTTTCTCGTCATGTTCCCTGCACAATTAGCCCCGTGCCTGACCTGAAGCTGGGGGAATTACTAGTGTTGGGGAGGGGGGGTGGTGGTTGTGGTGGTGGTGGGGGAGGAAGTGCATTAGTTGCCTACTTAAGAATCTGAATTGGAGGAAGGACGGGGAGGCTCTTCATGGATTTTCCTGTCATAAATTTAGCTGGGGTGGAGCGGGGAAGATGTCGGATTCCCAACTCGCCACCCTTCCCCCTGATTAAATCACCCCTGACCTCTGCCATTACCAAACTCATCATGGTGAAGGACAAACGGTAGAGGCCTCACCTTTGTTACCTTAATCAAGTCATAATGTTCTTCTAACACTGCAATTTGCACATTGGGATTATAAAGGTCTCATGATAATTGGAACTGCCTCCTTCCACCAGGCCTGTGTATTGCATGTGCTGCCATCTTCTCTGCCAATTCAATGATTGCAGTCTTTCTCTATCTCTAATTGTGGCAGAGACACTTGCACATCAATTTTCATGAAACAAACTGTTCAGCTTTCCCCCCTGTTACACCAGACATCGCACTCTGTCTTCCAATAGTCAGCTCATTGGGTTGTTACCCTGTTTTAGGGGTGCTACATTCCTGCTTTCTCTTTCATTGCCCACCCTCCAATGGAAACAATGGAATTATCATTCATGTTCTGGAGATGTTATGTAAATTAACTGAACTCAAGACTTCCCATGGGGTCAATCTTACTTGATTTCAAAGTATAAAGATTTCGTCCAGTTACTCTTTTACCACTGCATCTGGGACTTTGGGATTTCCAGACCTATATTTAGACAGAAAGTAAGTTGTGACTTTGTGATAGAAATTATAGATATTTGATATAAAAATGTGATATAATTAATCTTTAAGTATGAGTAGTACTCCTTGGACATTGTTTCCCTGAAGCAACCCAATCTTTAGCTATAATTCTGTAGCTTCAGTACATTTCATGAATACAAATCTAAGTATCAAGATATTTTACTTTGGTTTTCTTATAGGTATATCCTGTACTCTTCAACTGTCAAATAGCTGTCTTAAATTAACCTCAAACTGAATCACTTTTATTCTCAAATTACAGCATAACTTTTCAATAAATAATATGAAAATAGTGTATCTTACTGTCTATGACATAATATACAAATTAATTCGTAAGAGTATCAGAAAATCCAGTGCAGGAATATACAAGTTTCCTTTCCTCTGAAAACAGTGTTCTGCCACTGTGTTAAAATGAGCATTGCACCAACGAGATTAGCTTATCCCAGTTAGATTTAAGGACCTATGACCTATTCAAAGTTTGTGAGAAGATTTGTAGCTCAGGTGCTCGTTGTTGTGGTTCTGTTCACCGAGCTGGGAATTTGTGTTGCAGACGTTTTGTCCCCTGTGTAGACGACATCCTTAGTGCTTGGGAGCCTCCTGTGAAGCACTTCTGTGATGTTTCCTCCGGCATTTATCGTGGTTTGTCTCTGCCGCTTCCGGTTGTCAGTTCCAGCTGTCCACTACAGTGGCCGGTATATTGGGTCCAGGTCGATGTGTTTGTTGATAGAATCTGTGGATGAGTGCCATGCCTCTCGGAATTCTCTGGCTGTTCTCTGTTTGGTTTGTCCTATAATAGTAGTGTTGTCCCAGTTGAACTCATGTTGCTTGTCATCCATGTGTGTGGCTACTAAGGATAGCTGGTCGTGTCGTTTCGTGGCTAGTTGGTATTCATGGATACGGATTGTTAGCTGTCTTCCTGCTTGTCCTATGTAGTGTTTTGTACAGTCCTTGCATGGGATTTTGTACACTACGTTGGTTTTGCTCATGCTGGGTATCAGGTCCTTTGTCCTGGTGAGTTGTTATCTGAGAGTGGCTGTTGGTTTGTGTACTGTTATGAATCCTAGTGGTCGTAGTAGTCTGGCTGTCAGTTCAGAAATGTTTTTGATGTATGGTAACGTGGCGAGCCCTTTGGGTTGTGGCACGTCCTCATTCCGTTGTCTTTACCTTAGGCAACTGTTGATGAAATTGCGGGGATATCTGTTTTTGGCGAATACATTGTTGAGGTGTTCTTCTTCCTCTTTTTGCAGTTCTGGTGTGCTGCAGTGTGTTGTGGCCCTTTTGAACAATGTCTTGATGCAACTTCTTTTGTGTGTGTTGGGGTGGTTGCTTTCGTAGTTCAGACTTGGTCTGTGTGTGTGGCTTTCCTGTATACCTTTGTGGTGAATTCTCCATTTGGTGTTCTCTGTACCATCATGTCTAGGAATGGGAGTTGGTTGTCCTTTTCTTCCTCTCTAGTGAATCTGATTCCTGTGAGTGTGGCGTTGATGATCCAGTGTGTGTTTTCTATTTCTGTGTTTTTAGTGATTACAAAGGTGTCACCTACATATCTGACCCAGAGTTTGGGTTGAATTTACGGTAAGACTGTTTGTTCTAATCTTTGCATTACAGCTTCTGCTGTGAGTCCAGAGATGGGTGAGCCCATGGGTGTGCCATTGATTTGTTCGTATATTTGGTTGTTGAACGTGAAGTGTGTTGTGAGGCACAGGCCCAGTAGTTTGAGTATGCCGTCTTTGTTGCTAGGTTTACCGTCTTGTTGCCAGCAGGTTGGCTATTGTTTCTCTGGCTAGGGTTTTGTCGATAGAGGTGAACAGTGCCGTTAAATTGAATGAGACCATAGTTTCTTCCTTGTCTATGTGTATATTTCTGATGATGTCCAAGAATTCCTGTGTTGACTGTATAGAGTGTCTGGATCCGCTGATCAGGTGTTTCAGTTTCTGTTGTAGTTCTTTAGCCAGTTTGTGTAATGGTGTCCCTGGTAGCGATAACAATGGGTCTGAATGGGATGTCTGGTTTGTGCACTTTAGGTAGTCCTAAACACTACATAGGACAGGAAGACAGCTAACGATCCGTATCCATGAACACCAACTAGCCGCGAAATGACACGACCAGCTATCCTTAGTAGTCACACACGCAGATGACAAGCAACATGAGTTTGACTGGGACAACACTACTATTATAGAACAAGCCAAACAGAGAACAGCCAGGGAATTCCAAGAGGCATGGCACTCAACCACAGATTCTATCAATAACCACATCGATCTGGACCCAATATACTGGCCACTGCAGCGGACAGCTGGAACTGACAACTGGAAGTGGCAGAGACAAACCACTATAAATGCCGGAGGAAACACCACAGAAGCGCTTCACAGGCGTCTCCCAAGCACTAAGGATGTCATTTAGACAGGGGACGAAACATCTGCAACACAAATTCCCAGCTCGATGAACAGAACCACAACCTATGACCTATGATCTATCTACGATCTATCTATCTATCTATTTATCTATCTATGATCCATTCATTTTCCTTTGCTGTTAAACTACATAATACAATTGCTCGGTGCCTCGCATACAAAATTCTTTTGTTCCTACATTAAATGGCTAACAATGTGTTTGACACCGTTAACGGCACCTACTCTCCTCTGATTACCAGATTTGCAGAGCATGTCACGTTTTTATACATTCTAATTGATCATCTTATGTTTATATTCCCAAGTCTACATACACAATGTGCTGAAAAAGGTTAGGTATCCTTAATGAGGGATTGAAGATTACTACCATTTGGACCAAATGCCAGCATGAAGCAAGCATGAAATGTAGGTTTCATTGAAATCAGAATATCTTCTGTATTATCCAAACAACCTACTTTAAAAGAAGCCTCAGAAGCTGATCCCTACTATATGAATGTGATGGCTTCATTTCTTAAACAAACTTCTTCCTGAACTTTCCAAATGTGACTGACAAATGGTGTCAAAAGATAGACAGCTTTGTTATGGGGTGAGTCCACGCAAACTAATTTCCCTGAAGATCTTTTCAATTAACAGTGTATACAATGTAACAATGTGCACTCTGACGGAAGTAAATGATTATGGTCTAATGATTTTCTTTTGTTGGAGCATAATTTCAACAACTGGGCTAAAATCCTGGTAACTTCTAACAATGGGTTATTTGTCTATTAAAGAGGCCTCTGTTCAGTTCAAAACAACCTCAATCCAGTTCAAGTCTCCTGGAGTTAAGACAAGGTTATGTCATTATTCACAACCTACATTTGCCTCTTAGTGTTTCATTGACTATAATTGTAATTTTTGTAGCATTGATACTGTCTTGCTGCATTTGCATCTTTTCCAGTATTTATTTAAAGTCATTGTAACACACTCACAATTGAAAGGAAAATGCATCAAAGACAGGAGAAGATAATGGGCAAGGCTGGCTGTTTGACCTTTCCAGGCTGCTACCTCATTCAGTGAGATTGTTGGTGATCTTTCACCTTAGCTTTAAGTTTCCATACTACCTCCATTTCCCTTGATTTTATTTGTACCAAAATTTATTGATCTCTGTCTAGAAAATCTCACCAGAGAAAGCCTTTTGTGGTAGAAAAGTCCAAGATTCTCAACCCTATGATTGAAGAAATTTCTTAAGTAACTCGATTCTACATGATTGACCCCTTACATCAATATTCTGAATCCTCGTTCTAGAGACCCGAACGAGGAGAAACAGCCTCTTAAGGTTCTCAATTGCTACGAATAATTGCACCTGATGTTAATACTGTCCCAGATCCCAGCGTGAAACTGAGTTTGATAGATGCTGACATTTTTCTTTAACATGGTGATCAGTTTCTAAGAGATTGCCAGTATATACTTAGCACATAGAATAAACTGTTCATTAAACAAAAAAAAAGCATGAATTATATTGCACTGAATAACTGGGTGGCACGGTGGCTCAGTGGTTAGCACAGCCACCTCACAGCACCAGGGTCCCCAGGTTTGATTCCTGCTTTGGATGACTGTCTGTGTGGAGTTTGCACGTTCTCCCTGTGTCTGTGTGGGTTTCATCCCACAATCCAAAGATGTGCAGGTGAATTGGCTATGCTAAATTGCCCCTAGTGTTAGGTGCATTAGTCAGGGGTAAATATAGGGTAGGGGAATGTTCAGTAGGTCAGCGTGGACTTGTTGGGCCAAATGGCCTGCTTCTATATTGTAGGGAATCTAATCTAAACAAGTTGGAAACATTTCATAATAAACATCAGAAAAGGTTTCAAATTGTCCAGTATACTTTTAATCCCAGCAGCACCTTGACAAATATCAAAGCCGTAATGAAGAGTTACCTCTATTGCCGTATCAAGTTTTCCTTTTTAAGCAAACCCACCTACAAGTGCTTTCCTTATAGAATCAATAAATCCCAACAGTGCAGAAATAGGCCATTTGGGCCATCACTGAGCCGCTGAAGAGCATCTCACCCAGACACTACCCCCACCCCCATCCTTAATGGTACTTTTCAGTAGATATTAAATCTGGTTCTTAAAAATAAAATACAAAAGTAGCCTCTGTCAGTGGCAATGTATTAATCATGTTTCAGTAAGTGCCCAGAGCTGAACAGAAGATGGGAAAAACAACAAACATGCCCCAGAGTCTACAAAAGCTTCCTGATACTTCATAAATATTGCTATTCTTATGAATTTTTGTGTATTCATTTCCTTCCCTTTCTTCAGCTGGTAACTCATCCTGTGATACCTAAAACGAACTGTAAACTAAACTCACTGTTACTTAAGGGCAAGTTTCCAAAATTCAATTTCTAGCAGTCTTTCTGGATTTCTAACTAAGGAATTTAATTCCAGAGGAGAATAGCATTTTTTGAGAATATCTATAGCTCAGCTACATTGACATATAGACTAGCCAAGGAACTCCATCGAAAACTAAAACACCTAGTAGAAGACTCATGCCACTCCACCCAAGAATTCCTGAACACCATCAAAACACCAAGATAGATGAGGATGAAATAATGGTCTCCTTTGATGTAACAGCTTTGTTCACATCCATCAACATCAACTTGGCCAAGGAAACACTGACTACATTATTATTAGAACCAACGACACAAACACCAGACAGCACCAACCTCATCAGCAAAGATAATGTCGCCAAGCTAGTGGACCTGTGCCTCACCACCCACTTCACATTCAGTAACAAGACCGACAAACAAATCAACAGAACACCCTGGGATCACCAATACCAGGGTCCCTAGGAGAAGCAGTAATGCAGAGACTCGAACGAATAGCCCTCCCAAGTATCCAACCAAAACATTTGGTCTGCTAAGTGGATGACATCTTTGTCATCTCAAAGTGGAACTAATTAGAGAAATCCAACAAAAATATCCTTACTGGTATAAAATTCACAAAAGAGGAGGAGAATGACAACAAACTCCCATTCCTACATGTCACATTAAAGCGAACAGTCAATGGGGAACTTCAAACCAATATCGACAGGAAAGCCACACACATGGACCAAATATTAAACTACAGAAGCAATCATACCAACACCCACAAATGGAGCTGAATCAGGACAATGAGGTTCTTTTCTGAACCTTTTTAAGTTTCACAACATTCTTCTGATAGGAAGGAGACCAGAATTTGAGAAATGAGTACAAGAGTTGGGAGGTCATGTTACAGCTGTTAAGGACGTTGGTTAGGTCAGTATTGGAATACTGTGTGCAACTCTGGTCTCTTTTAGATCAGAAGGATGTTGTGAAACTTGAAAGGGTTCAGAAAAGATTTACAAGGATGTTACCAGGGTTGGAGGATTTGAGCTACAGGGAGAGGTTGAATGGGCTAGGGTTGTTTTCTCTGGAGCGTCGGAGGCTGAGGGTGACCTTGTGGAGGTTTATAAAATCATGATGGGCATGGATAAGATAAATAGTCAGTCTTTTCCTTGGAGTGGGTGAGTCCAGAACTAGAGGGCATAGATTTAGGATGAGAGGGAAAAAATATAAAAGAGGCATAAGGGACAACTTTACGTGTATAGAATAACCTGCCAGAGGAAGTGGTGGAGGCTAGTACAATTGCAACATTTAAAAGGAATTTGGGTGGGTATCTGAATAGGAAGTGTTTGGAGGGATATGGGCCGGGTACTGTTAGGTGGGACTAAATTGGGTTGGGATACCTGGTCAACATGGACAGGTTGGACCGAAGGGTGTATTTCTGTGCTGTACATCTCTATGAGTCTATGACTCTAATTGCACGCAATATTCCAAAAATGGCCTAACCAATGTCTTGTACAGCTGCAACATGACTTCCCAACTCCTGTACTCAATACTCTGACCAGTAAAGGAAAGAATACCAAATAACTTCTTCACTATCCTATCTCTATTTGTGACTCTACTTTCAAGGAGCTGTGAACCTGCACTCCGCAACATTCCCTAGGACCTTACTATTAAGTATATAAGTCCTGCTAAGATTTGCTTTCCCAAAATGCAGCACCTCGCATTTATCTAAATTAAACTCCATCTGCCATTCCTCAGCACATTGGCCCATCTGATCAAGATGCTATTGTAATCTGAGGTAACCTTCTTCGCTGTCCACTTCACCTCCAATTTTGGTGTCATCTGTAAACTTACTAACTGTACCTCTTATGCTCGTATCCAAATCACTTATATAAATGACAAGAAGTAGTGGACCCAGCACCAATCCTTGTGGCACTCCACTGGTCACAGGCCTCCAGTCTGAAAAACAATGCTCCACCACCACCCTCTGTCTTCTACCTTTGAGCCAGTTCTGTTTCCAAATGGCTAGTTCTCCCTGTATTCTGTGAGATCTGACCTTGCTAACCAGTCTCCGAAAGTTGTCAAACACCTTACTGAAGTCCATATAGATCACGTCTACTGCTCTGCCCTCATCTATCCTCTTTGTTTCTTCTTCAGAATGCTCAGTGATTTTCATGAGACATGATTTCCCATGCACAAAGCCATATTGACTATCCCTAATCAGTCCTTGCCTTTCCAAATAATGTAAATCCTGTCCCTCAGGATTTCCTCCAACAGCTTGCCCACCACCAATGTCAGGCTCGCTGGTCTATAGTTCCCTGGCTTGTCCCGACCACAATTCTTAAACCATGGCGCCACGTTAGCCAACTTCCAGTCTTCCGGCACCTTACCTGTGACTATCGGTGATACAAATATCTCAGCCAGGGGCCCAGCAATCACTTCCCTAGCTTCCCAAACAGTTCTAGGGTACACCCAATCAGGTCCTGGGGATTTATCCACTTTTATGTTTTTCAAGACAGCCAGCACTTTCTACTCTGCAATATGGACAGTTTTCAAGGTGTCACCACCTATTTCCCTACATTCTATATCTTCCACATCCTTTTCCACAGTGATACTGATGCAAAATACTTGTTTAGTATCTCCCCTATCTCCTGCGGCTCCACACATAGGCTGCCTTGTTGATCTTTGAAGGGCCCTATTCTATCCCTAGTTAGCCTTTTGTCCTTCATGTATTTATAGAAACCCTTTGGATTCTCCTTAATTCTCCTTTGCCAAAGCTATCTCAGTTCCCCTTTTTGCCCTCCAGATTTTCCTCCTAGGTATACTCCTACTGTCCTTATACTCTTCTAAGAATTCACCTATCTATACTTGACATATGCTTTCTTCTTTTTCTTAGCCAAACCCTCAATTTCTTCAGTCATCCAGCATTCCCTATACCTCCCATCCTTTCCTTTCACTCTGACAGGAATATACTTTCTCTGGACTCTCGTTATTTCATTTCTGAAGGCTTCGCATTTTCCAGCTGTACCTTTACCTGTGAACATCGGCCCCCAATCAGCTTTCGAAAGTTCTTGCCTGTTACCTTCAACATTTAGCACTTTAACTTTATGATCTGGTTTATCCTTTTGCAACACTATTTTAAAACTCATAGAATTATGGTCACTGGCCCCAAAGTGCTCCCTCACTGACACCTCAGTCACTTGCCCTGTCTTATTTCCCAATAGGAGGTCAAGTTTTGCACCTTCTCTTGTAGGTGCATCTACATACTGAATCAGAAAATTGTCTTGTACACACTTAACAAATTCCTCTCCATCTAAACCCTTAACACTATGGCAGTCCCAGTCTATATTTGGAAACTTAAAATCCCCTATCATAAGCACCCTCTTATTCTTACAGAGATCTAACTGAGATCTCCTCACAAAATTGTTTCTCAATTTTCTGCTCACTATTAGGGAGTCTATAATACAATCACAATAAGGTGATCATCCCTTTCTTATTTCTCAGCTCCATCCAAATAACTTGCCTCAATGTCTTTCCAGGAATATCCTCCCTCTGTACAGCTGTAATGTTATTCCTCATCAAAAACGCCACTCCCCCTCCTCTCTTGCCTCGCTTTCTGTCCTTCCCGTAGCATTTGTATTCTGGAACATTAAGCTGCCAGTCCTGTCCATCCCTGAGCCATGTTTCAGTAATTGCTATGGTTTCCCAGTCCCATGTTCCTAACTATGCCCTGAGTTCATCTGCCTTCCCTGTTATACCTCTTGCTTTTAAATAAATGCAGTACAATGTATCAGTGCTGCCTGGTTCTCTGCTTTGTCCCTACCTGCTCTGACTGTTTGACTCACTTCTTTTCTCAGCTGTACCAGTCTCAGATTGATCTCTTTCCTCACTCTCTCTCTGGGTCCCAGTCCTTACCCTACTAGTTTAAATCCACCTGAGCAACTCTAGCAAATCTCTGTGCCAGTCCCCTTCCGGTTCAGGTGCAATCCGTCTTCCTGTACAGGTCACTTCTACCCCAGAAGAGATTCCAATGATCCAAAAATGTGAGTCCTTCTCCCATACCCAGGCTCCTCAGTCATGCATTCATCTGCTGTAACCTCCTATTCCTACCCTCACTAGCTCATATCACGAGGAGTATCAGATATTACTACTCTCGAGGGCCTCCTTTTTATATTCCTGCCTATCTCTCTATATTCACCCTTCAGAATCTCATCCTTTTGTCTTCCTATGTCATTAGTTCCAATGTGTACAATGACCTCCTGCTGGCCCCTCTCCCCCTTGAGAACATTTTGCACCCTCTCTGAGACATCCTTGATCCTGGCACTAGAGAGGCAACATAACATTCTGATTTTTTGCTGCTGGCCACAGAAATGTCTGTCTGTGCCTCGGCCTAGCGAGTCCCCTCACACAATCGATCTCTTGGAACCCGACTTACGTTTCAGTACATTAGAACCAGTCTCGACACCAGAAACTTGGCTGTTCATGTTACATTCCCCTGGAGGTTGAGAGGTGACTTGGTAGAAGTTTATAAAATAATGAGAGGTGCAGATAGTATTAATGATAGTTGGCTTTACCCTAGGATGGGAATTTCAACACGAGGGGGCACACTTTTGAGGTGAGACAAGAGAGATTTAAAAAAGACACAAGAGGCAAATTTTTTACACAGAGGGTGGTTTGTATGTGGAATGAATTTTCTGAGAAAGTGGTGGATGCAGGAACTATTACAATGTATAAAATATATTTGGATAGATACATGATTAGGAAAGGTTTGGAAGGATACGGACCAGGAGCAGGCAGATAGGATTAGTTTAGTTTGTCATTATGTTTGGCATGGACTGGTAGGGCTGAAGGGTCTTTATTCTGTGCTGGAACATTCTATGAATATAATTTGGAGGAAGCTTGCACAGACAAGGAATAGAATGTGCAAACTCTGCACAGGCAGTTGCCCAAGGGTGCACTCAAACTCGGGTCTCTGACCGTGTGAGACAGTAGTGCTAACCATATTAGTTTGATTAGTTTTTGGAAGACATCCATTTGTTTGAGTCTCTAGATAGGTCCAAATGTAATTATGACAGAACAACACTCAATGTCATGTCTACACAGGATGTAACATTGATCAACCTCACTATTGAGCAAATGGAATCAAGATGGTCAAGGTGTATAAAAGGCCATGGGTTCTGCTGAGACCACTGCTGCTCAAGGTCAAACATTGCTGTGTTTTCCTTGGCCTCTGTTTGAAAGGTGTGGGTGGGAATGTGGTGTTTAGTGGTGGCTAAGGCAGAGAGGTGCATAGTACACAAGGAATGAAAGCCTTTGGATCGCCAGGGATAAAGAGGGTTGTAGGTCTATGTCCTGTACAGTGCATGGGTGTATAAAGTTGTTACCTTCTCGTCAGCCTTACATTGGTGAGTATTTTCTTGTCCCCACCAGATGTGGTCACAGCCATTTTCTTTCCCACTCAAGTTCCAGCACAATGGGAGATGACAGTGAATGTTTTTTGGGTAGTTGATTCCAGGTTCTGCTTCTATTTCTTGGTGAAGCCCCAGTATTCATATCCCTTTGCCAATAACCCTTCCCATTAACCAATAGGCTTCACATCTTTCCAGGTCCCAAATTCTTTGAAGAGGTAACAAGTAAGTTAGACCAGGAAAACCCAGTGGATGTCATCTAGAGACTTCCAAAAGGCCTTTGATAAGGTGTCTCACAGGAGGCTTCTGAGTAAGGTGAGGGTCCATGGTGTTTGAAGTGAGCTACTGAAATGGATTGGGGATTGGCTGTGTGACAGAAGACAGAAAGTTGGGATAAAAGGTTCTTTTTTAGAATGGCAGCTGGTGACAAATGGGTTCAGTGTTGGGGCCACAGCTGTTCACTTTATATAGCAATGATCTGGATGAAGGGACTGGAGGCATTCTGGTGAAGTTTGCCAATGATACGAAGTTAAGTGGACAGGCAGATAGTACTGAGGAGGTGGGGAGGCTGCAGAAAGATTTAGACAGTTTAGGAGAGTGGTCCAGGAAATGGCTGATGAAATTCAATGTGAGCAAATGCAAGGTCTTGCACTTTGGAAAAAAGAATACAGGCATGGACTGTTTTTAAATGGTGAGAACATTCATTAAGCCAAAGTACAAAGGGATCTGGGAGTGCTAGTCCAGGATTCCTGAAAGGTTGATTTGCAAGTTAAGTCCATGATTAAGAAAGCAAATGTAATATTGTCATTTATCTTAAGAGGGTTGGAATATAAAAGCAGCAATGTGCTTCTAAGACTTTATCAAGCACTAGTTAGGACTCATTTAGTATACTGTATCCAATTTTGGGCCCCACAATTGGGAAGGGCATACTGGCACTAGAGCATGTCTGGCGGAGATTCACATGGATGATCCCTGGAATGTTAGGCCTAACATAAGATAAAAGGCTGATGATCCTGGGACTGTATTCATTAAAGTTTAGAAGGTTGAGGGGAGATCTAATAGAACTTACAAGATAATGCATGGCTTAGCAAGGGTGGACGCTGGGAAGTTGTTTCCGTTGGGTGGGGAGACTAGGACCCGTGGGCATAACCTTAGAATTAGTGGGGGTCAATTTAGAATGGAAATGAGGAGACATCTCTTCATCCAGAGAGTGGTGGGCCTGTGGAATTTATTGCCATGGAGCACAGTGGAGCCGGGATGTTGGGTGTCTCCAAGGCAGAGATTGATAAATTCTTGATCTTGCAAGGAATTAAGGGCTATGGGGAGAGTGCGGGTAAGTGGAATTGAAACACCCGTTAGCCATGATTGAATGGCAGAGTGGACTTGATGGGTCGAATGGCCTTGCTTCCACTCCTATGTCTTCTCGTCCTATGAACCCTATACATGTTCGCCTTCCCCCACTATTCCAGCTCCAGCGTATTAGGTGACCATGAAGGGTAAGGTTATTCACTGTCCTCACCCTTTAAACCAGGTGCTGCAGACTGTGGACAACCTGCATTTCTCCATTCCTGTCCATGCTTTACTGTATTCCCCCTAGCAAATACTGTTGTCACCTTCTTAAATGTTATCCCTCCTTCTCCCCAGCGTGCAGACCCCAAATCCTCACCTCCCCCCCTTTGTCCTCCTAATTCTTTCCCTTTACTTCCTCCGGATGCACCTGATGGATTGACCCAATATCTTTGGTTGACCTGACCAGACAGTTCCGGATTAGAAGTGCCCAGAATTCTGATTGATGCCCGAACCTCTTCCTGACTGCATTAGCCCTACATCCCCTGGGTTGGTGCCGATGGAACTAATGCCCCACCTGGACGCAGGACTGTGGTCACTTCCCTTGATTAGTATGGGAGGTTTCTCTTCACTTACTGTGCCAGGGTCCCTGATGCTTGGTGCTCCCATGGATCTCCATGAGGACTACGTACCTAATACTTTGAGATGTGGCTGTCTGCTTAATACACATGCAGTGGGTTTGCTGTATACATTGTGCAGATCTGACATTGATGTAGCACATTGCCATTTACGAGATGTGCATCCCATAGATAAAGGACTGCTTGTAGGACAAACTGCCTATTTTTGTGAATGCACAACAAGGCAAGCTGAGGATGTGATGGTGTCAGCATGCAGCTAGGTGCCAAATGAGTGCTAAGAATGCAAACAAGTATCACGGAAATGTGATCTAATTCAGGCTAAGAACCGGGTCTCTGTCTTTGTCCGCACTGTAGCTTATCAACATTAATTGCTGGTATTCCCAGAGCACACTGACTGTGTAGAAGAGAATTGCCAGTTTGGTTGAGATGGTAGAGACCTGATGCCAGTGTCTGTGGTTGATGGACGCAGGCACACGTTGTACATGTATTTGGAAAGGCAAGGACTGATTCGGGATAGTCAGCTTTGTGCATGGGAAATCATCTCACAAACTTGATTGAGTTTTTTGAGAAAGTAACAAAGAAGATTGATGACGGCAGAGCAGTAGATGTGATCTATATGGACGTTTGACAAGGTTCCCCATGGGAGACTGATTAGCAAAGTTAGATCTCATGGAATACAGGGAGAACTAGCCATTTGGATACGGAACTGGCTCAAAGGTAGAAGACAGAGGGTGGTGGTGGAGGATTGTTTTTCAGACTGGAGGCCTGTGACCAGTGGAGTGCCACAAGGATCGGTGCTGGGCCCTCTACTTTTTGTCATTTACATAAATGATTTGGATGCGAGCATAAGAGGTACAGTTAGTAAGTTTGCAGATGGCACCAAAATTGGAGGTGTAGTCGACAGCGAAGAGGGTTACCTCAGATTACAACAGGATCTGGACCAGATGGGCCAATGGGCTGAGAAGTGGCAGATGGAGTTAAATTCAGATAAATGCGAGGTGCTGCATTTTGGGAAAGCAAATCTTCGCTGAAAGTATACACTTCATGGCCAGTTCCTGGGGAGTGTTGCTGAACAAAGAGACCTTGGAGTGCAGGTTCATAGCTCCTTGAAAGTGGAGTTGCAGGTAGATAGGACGGTGAAGAAGGTGTTTGGTATGCTTTCCTTTATTGATCAGAGTATTGAGTATAGGAGTTGGGAGGTCATGTTGCAGCTGTACAGGACATTGGTTAGGCCACTGTTGGAATATTGTGTGCAATTCTGGTCTCCTTCCTATCGGAAAGATGTTGTGAAACTTGAAAGGGTTCAGAAAAGATTTACAAGGATGTTGGAAGATTTGAGCTACAGGGAGAGGCTGATCAGGCTGGGGCTGTTTTCATTGAAGAGTCGGAGGCTGAGGGGTGACTTTATAGAGGTTTACAAAATTATGAGGGGCATGGATAGGATACATAGACAAAGTCTTTTCCCTGGGGTAGAGGATTCCAGAGCTAGAGGGCATAGGTTTTGGGTGAGAGGGAAAATATATAAAAGAGACCTAAGGG
The DNA here is from genome assembly GCF_020745735.1 of Hemiscyllium ocellatum. Taxonomy (NCBI): domain Eukaryota; kingdom Metazoa; phylum Chordata; class Chondrichthyes; order Orectolobiformes; family Hemiscylliidae; genus Hemiscyllium; species Hemiscyllium ocellatum. Next base: position 24,616,105 of record NC_083431.1, read on the forward strand.
GCAACTTTTTCAAGAAGAGGCTGGTACATGTATGGAATGAGCTGCCAGAGGGTGATACAATTGCAACATTTAAGAGGCATTTGTATGCGTATATGAATAGGAGGGTTTGGAGGGATATGGGCCGGGTGCTGGCAGATGGGACTAGATTGGGTTGGGATATCTGGTCGGCATGGATGGGTTGGACCGAAGAGTCTGTTTCCATGCAGTACATCTCTATGACTCTATGAGCTTCAATGGATTTCTCATCTGACTTTGCTACACATCTTGCCAGAGCCTTGTAGCTCATGCCCCAATAAGATTCTGCCTAATAGTTATACTTTATGTCAGAAGAGTGATGATTGGTTGTGAAGTGGACTCTGATTGTTAGAGGCTTTGCTGTGAAGAATACATCAGATAGACGATGACTGACAGTTATCTACCAAGCTCTCTTTCTGGCAGGTTGACCCTGGTGGGACAAGGCCTTGCCCTGAGAAGTTAATCAGAGAATATCTGGTATCTATTGAGTTGAGTTGGAGCAAGGACAGTGTGTGCATGTGATCTTTGTGTCGGCAAAGAACAGGGGCCTGTCTGTGCAGTCTGACTGACAATCCCAAATTGGTTGTTAGCAGAATTCTTTCCATTTTCTGGATTATTATCCAATGTTATTCAATTACAAAATCACATCTAATGTTGGAAACGGTCTTTTCGAGTTTTGCAAGCGTGGGCTGCTTGAGTATGATCAATAACTTGCCTGTTGCAAAAAGATGAAGAGGTATTCTATTTGATATCATTCATCAGTTTTTGTGATATACACCCTGCATACCAGGCAGCACACTGGTACTGACACTCGTAAATAATATTACTCATTTGTGTGATAGGTAGAATGTCTTGTTTGCTTGACAGCAGCATCCTGTTTGTGGCAACGCCAATTGTGCTGCCACTGCATAATAACAATGTGAAATGACTGGCTTTAACTGTTCAGACACCTTAAGCTGTAATCTGATGTAGAGGCTGCACATTTCAGGAGCCGATGAAGCCATGCTTGAGTTTGGACATTCTGGACGATTGCCTTCACCTTGTCCTGAACCCCCAGTCCCACTACACATTTACAGTTTAAAGTCCCATCCACTTTTGCAGTTATTGAAATCACCAGAATACTGTTTAAGTGGAATCTGCCCAATAGAACAGCTTCCTGTTTTCCCAGGATTGATTGCGATGTCCCTTGATTGAAACCCCTGCTTCCTGCTTTGTTCTGTCAGATGAACATTCTAATCGCTTTACATTTTGAAATGGCTCAGGTAACAATCCAGAAATTATTACTTGTGGGTTTTAATCATGACCCTCACTTTGCAGCCCTCTCAGCAGAAACTCTTTCATTTTTCTACTTATATGGACATTAGATCTTGCCCCTCCTACTTAATCTAGCCTTCAGGGTATGTACTTTTCTGTTCCAAAACTTTAACTGGTTCCTAACTGGGATCCTGTAACTAAACACGTCTCCAAATATGAGTCAAGCATATTTGTTACATGTGCACTGCTTTCTCGTTCACCAATCTACAGGTAAATTATTCCAAATTCCATGAACCTCAGCAAACATTTTTTAGTTGTTTCTGTTCTTATTTGTATTGAGTACCTCTTGGTTCTCAAATTCTACATGGCGTTTGGTTAAAAAAGTACTGAAGTATATGTATTTAGAATTCAGAGGAAACAGCATGGCAAAAGGTGTCACAGTGGCTCAGTGGTTAGCACTGCTGTCTCATAGTGCCAGGGATCCAAGTTTGAATCTATCCTCAGCAATTGTGTGTGTGGAGTTTGCACGTTCTCCCTGTGTCGGTTTGGGATTCCTCCAGGTGCTCTGTTTTTCTCCAACTCTCCACAGATGTGCAGGTTGGGTGGATTGGCCATGATAAATTGCCTGTGGTGTCCAGAGATATACAGACGAGGGGATTAACCATGTGAAATGCAGAGTGACAGAGACAGGGTAAAGGGTTGGGTCTGATTAGGATGCTCTTTGGAGATTTGATGTGGCCTTGATGGACCAAATGGCTAGCTTCCACACTGTAAGCATTATATGAATCTATGAACTGCTAGTAAGGCTGACCGAGAGACAAAACAAACTAAAAAAGTGCTGGAATCCAAAAGCAGGAGGCTGGAAGAACACAGCAAGCCAGGCAGCATCAGGAGGTGGAGAAGTCAATACTTCGGATGTAAATCCTGAAGAAGGGTTACACCCAAAATGTTGACTTCTCCACCTCTGATACTGCCTGGCTTGCTGTGTTTTTCCAGCCTCCTGCCTGTCTATTAAGGCTGACAACAGAATTAAATACAATGGGCAACATCATTTACTAAGTTGTAAAGTAAATAATGCTGAAATTAAAAACTTGAAGTGGATGAAAAGACTGCCATATTAAGATAGTTGCACAGTGAAGTGCATCTCAGAAGAATAATCAAAATCATCATTATTTTCCAAGTTCATAGCTTCCAATAATTTGAAATTTATCTCCCTTCCTGCTCACTGCAAAGTTCTAACACTTGCATGAGTCAGTAACCCAGTAGGTAAACAAGAACAAATTCAAATGCACTCTATGTGAATCTAAAGTGCTAAAATGACATGTAAATGAGTGTTAGGGACACATCAGAAACTTGTTAATGCACACAGACTTGCAAGTGTGGCAGCCAATATTACTAGTGCCTTTAAAATAAAAGCTCTGACAGCAGCCTGTGAAACAGTTTAAGTAATCATGATATTTCACATCTTCTGTACTTATAAAAATGACTTGCACTTTTCTCTTTTATTAACTAAATATAAATGTAGTGAATATTTCCAACTAAGATATGTACTATGCTGTCATTGGAAAAATATCTGTCTCTTTCAGAATCTGGTATTATAGATTATACATTTTAGTTCTACATGTCGAAACAATGTGCAATTTTCTAATTGTGTGTTAAGGAATTGGAATGATGGTATGTTACATGCTGTAATCATTTACACACACAAATAGTTTCATTCATTTAGAGTATAATAAGCTTGGTCTATATTACAGTTTTTCGATTTTTCCTACAACCCGTACACAGAACCTTCCAATGCCCCAATTTATCACATCAAATGTCTTCATGAAATCACTGAGTCAGACGGTCAGTTGATCTTAATGCTTGTTGTAATGTGTTGGTCCACATTCATTAGGAACTAGGCTGAACTGTCCAAGTGAATTCAAAACAGTACAAAGGCAAATATTTATTTCTGATTTGGGAGCATCTAATTCTCAGGTTAGTTGATGAGCTCACATTTGATAACGCCATGTTTAGAACATTATGTAAATAGTGGACATCTAATTTCAAAGGGATATTGATGAATTACAAAGGGAATAGAATTAAGAATTATCTTAGGATGTTCTGATGAAGAGTCACTGGACCCTACTTTCTTCCCACAGATGTGAACAGACCTGCTGAGTTTCACCAGCAATTTCTGTTACTGTTTCATCTTGGGGCTGACAGTTCTAAACTTTGAAAAGAGATTTGCAAACAATAACTTTTCATTGGAGAAGAGGTAAAAAGAGGTTTGAAGAGAAACTTTGAAGTAGAAACAGAAATGGACAGTATCCACATAAACCGTTTATGTAATAGACTTCGATTAGAAAATAAGAGGTCAAGTAGAAAATTAACTTAAAGGAAGAATTCAGATCACAATATTTTCTCTGCTGTACATATACAAACCTCCTCAAGATTTAAGCAAAAAATTGCTAATGTAACTTTGATCATTGTAATTCATAAAGAGCAAAAGAATTATCTTGTCTTGGGCAGATTTTAAGTTAAGGAGAAATATAAATATAATTGATCAATAACTCTGGATTACTGCAATGCAAAATAACAGTGATATATTGAAATACTGCTAAATGACTGTGTTGAGTTGAGAAGAAGATCAGGTCATAGATAAGAAGATTTATCCTGTGGTCAGCTATTTCTCAGAGCAAATTAAATAAATTAGTTAAAATCTAGAAGAGAATCTATTGTACAAGTTCTGTGAAGTTAGCCTTGATAAGCTCAATGACTTATTTCCCTTCCATGGTTTTAAAGTTTTTCTGACCTTTGCCTGGACTTGATTCAAACTCAAAAAGATAAATGGAGTTAGTTTTTAATGTCAAATCACAAACAAACATTGCTGGGAAATAAAATATCTCTCACTATTCACTTTGTACAGCCTGATGTTTATTTAGCAGGCAAAGATGTTTAATTGCATCGTTTTACATTTGAACGGTATTAATTGCCTAATATGTGTCTATCCAGAATGTGAGTTTTCCAGTTATGTGCTTGTTTTATTAAGTTATTTTCAACTGTGGATGGACTGGATAAGTGAAAAAGCAGAGTATAGCCAGGACATTGGCTATGCTTGAATCAAACTTGACAAGATATATAATTATGTCTATTTCCTCTGTTGTATGCACAGCTGAGCAAAGCAGCTTGGTTTGACTGAATAGTCATGTAACATCTACAACTTAAATAACTTGCATGCAACTTTTAATGAAAATGGTCATCATTGCATTAAAATTAACATACACAGCTTGAGGCTCAAGCCATAGATTAGGTATGAAAGGCCTGAATTAATAAAGTGAGTTTTGTATTCCAGGACCATAGATTGAACATTCAGGGAACGGGGAACTGATTAGTGGCTCTATGTCTTCCTGGGCAATGAAATTTGGACAGAAATCTGAATTCCTAAGGCATTTTTTAAATGTGTAAGTCTCTGCACTGGGAGTGTTAACCTAAGTGAAAATGTACTCCCGATGGAGATTCAGATGCATGCAGAGAGGATGAGACAAAACAGTCAAATTTATGATCCATGGAAGCAAATGCAATCTAACTTCATGATAGCTCCTACAATAATACTTTCCTTTCTACTGATCTTCCCCCGTTTTCTTCCAGAGTTGATCACCATGGTGATAGAAGAGAGGTTAAGTAAGTAACACGTGTTTAAGATACTTGTTCTAATGGGTCTTCTTATTTGTCCTTCAATCATTTCCCAAGGCTGAAATGATTGTTCAGTATAATATAACATGAACTTGTTCTCTATCATTTTGTCTTCTATAAGAAAACTACTTGAACCACAGGAAGATGAATAAAGCCATTCAACCACAAAAGCCTATTCTACCATTCATTTAGACTAAAGCTGATTTCTTCCTCAATTGACCTATCTCTGATCCATGTCCATTGATAATCTTCCCTCATAAAAATCTGATGGTCTTCAACAGTTGAAAGTTTCAATTGACAGTCTTTAGGAGAAGACCATTTCCAATTTCTATTAACCTTCACATGAAAAGGTGTCTTTTTGATTTCACTCCTGATTGACTTGGCTCTAATTTTAAATTTGGAGCCTTAAATTTATGAACCTTTAATAATCTCTGCTGGAAACTCATACACTACTTCTGCTTTCAATAGAGAATTCTAGTTTTAAACGTAGTAATCATTCTGAAATTCTTTGTTCTTTCATATTTTAAAGCTAACCGTGTTATGTCGAATTGTAATTGTTTCAAGACATTTAAGAATAGAAATTTGTTTGAGGCAATATCCATCAATGCAATATTTGGCATCTGATACATTTTGTGTGGCCAACCAATGTAGCATTCTACCCAACAATCTTTGCATTAAAGACATCTGATTCATTCCAGAACATGCTTGTGGTCTCTTTTGGACTGGATTTTTGTTTAGTTATTGAGTGTGCTTGACACTTATTTGAGTGATACCTCATTGATATTGCATGTCATGACCACTTTCTGGATGTTAAGGGATGGTTTATAGTTAAGGTGTAGAGGATAAGGGAAAACAAGATATTTTTAAAAACAGACAGACTCTCACAAACAACTGAGAGCAAACTTTTACATAATGGTTAAAAGTATGTTTGTTCAAAAAGCTATAGAATTGTTGCCGTGCAGGGGAAGACTTTGGCCCATCATGTCTGAGCCTGGTCTCCAAATGAGCGTCTTTCTTTGTACAGTTCTCCTGCCTTCTCTCTGTAATCCTGAATGACATTTCTTTTCAATAAACAGTCAAATTCTCTTTGGAATGCCTTGATTGGATCTGTCTCCACCACAGTTGCAGGGGCTGTATTCCAAACCCTAATAAATCATAGACACCATTTCCTCATACCATATTTATTTCTTTTACTAAGTATTTTAAAGTTGTGCTATCTTGTCCTCGATTCATTCATGGCTGGGAACATTCTTTCCTGATTTTCTGTGCCCAAACTCTCATGACTTTGGATGCTTCCTCTCAGCCTTCCGTTCTCCAAGAAAAACAGCCCCAATTTCTCCAATCTACCTTAATAAGTGAAATTGTTACGATTGTTATGAAAACAAACAATCGATATTGAACTCTCAACATTTGAATTTAATGTCACACGTCATGGACTAAAAAATGTTTTTAAAAGAGACACTAATGACCTAAAATATCCACTGTAATCATCTGGCAAGCCCAGGCAACCAGTATGGATAATGAATACCAAGTACCTCAGGAATCAAGAGGCATTGAAACTCAGAGAGACACCAAGAAACTTACATTTCCTGTTATGCTTACACTGGCGTGGGAGCTTCCAGTATTCAAGATGAAAGGTAACCTGCAGAGTGTTTGTTTGTGAGAAACAATGGGGCTAGACCTAGAATGTATAAATGAACATATTTCAGTCGATTGTTTTAAGTGAGAAAGATACAAAAAAAAATAACAAGGACTGACAACAATGAAGATACTGGCATCCCTTCCTCATACTCAGAAACTAGCTGATAAAAACCAACTTAGAACAATAACAATGATTCACTGAGAACTGGAGGGCATCTGCAACTTCAGTATTACAGAAGAAACAAGGCCACAGCTGAACAGTTGAACCCAGGTCTTTTCATTCCCACAGCTCAATGACTCTAAATTATGTTAAATACAACTGCCTGTTTCCCCGTGTCTTGGCTGAAAAGTCCAGGTTTGAGTCCCACTTGTTCCAGAGATGAATCATAATCTGTCCTAGCAAGTTGGCACAAAGAACAAGAAACACCAGCTACCCACCACCGCTCCCCCTCGCCCCGCCCCCCCCCATCAACCTGTGGGCTTGATGTAGCAATTTATTACATTTTTTTTCAGATTTTTACTAATAGATAAAAATCTACTCTCTCACCCATGATAGCCTTGGAACTAGCTTTCTTTAATTTTTGATCTGGTTAACTAAGTTTTAATTCAAGTGTGATAGTTAGTACATTAACTAAAAATGATAGTTGCTGTGATGACTGAGGGAACTAAAGATAAAGATGGGACACGTGACTCCTTTCTGCCAGGTTGTAGCAAGCTCTTTATTTATACAACCATTCTGATAAACGCTTTCTACATTTTCTCCAAATTCTTTATCTCCCTCCATGAAAGTGTGCCCATAGCCAGGTGCAAAATTTCAATGGAGGCCAGCTACTGACTTATGCATGTTCAATGTAACTTTCTTGTTTTTCTTCTCCGTGTTCCTATTACAAACCACAGACTTTATTAACTGCTCTCTTAACCTGTCCTGCCACCTTTAATGATACATGTACAAACCCTCCCAGCTACCTCTGCTCTTGCACATCCTTCAGAGATTTTGTTTTTGGCTCTCCCTGTTAAACCTACCAAAATGTATCACCTCAAACTTCTCCACATTGAACTGCATCTGTTAACCACCCATCCATTCCACCACTGCCTGTCTCTTTTCCAAGTTTTACATTATCCTGCACACAGTTTATATTACTTCCAAGTTTCATATCATTCACAAATTGTGGGACTGTACTTTATAAGCCGAGGTTTAATTTATTAATATTGATGTGGTATGTTATTTTCCAATGTAAGCCCATGTAAAATATACTACAAAGAGTCAGGATTTTGTTGAGATAGATGTCTTGAATATCCTTTATAATGCTGAACATGGCTACAATATCCCATAACCTGGGTTCTTTGCTTGCTGATATTATTGTGTAGTGCGTACACATAGCTGACTGACTGAAGTCACCACACTGCTTCCATAACACAGAGAGAGTACTGAAAGTGCGGAAAGCAGCTTTATCCTATAATGTCACATGCTGTGATGTCAAATAATTATTTTAAAAGGTACAGGACCTCTGGTATGGAATCTATGTCATAACACAACAAATAAATTTCAGGAAAAGCAATCACCCCAAATCAGATCCTTGAAACTCCACTTCAGCAATGTGGATTTATGCAGCACATTTAACATGATAGATGACAGCAGAGAAAGGCTCCTCTGCTCCAACTACTTTAAGGGTGGCATGGTGGCTCAGTGGTTAGCACTGCTGCCTCACGGTCCCAGGTTCAATCCCAGCCTTGGGCAACTGTGTGGAGTTTGTACATTCTCCCTATGTCTGTGTGGGTTTGCTCCGGTTTCCGGATGTGCAGGTTAGATGAATTGGCCATGCTAAATTGTCTGTAGTGTTAGTTGCATCAGTCAGAGGGAAATGGGTCTGGGTGGGTTACTCTTCAGAGGGTTGGTGTGGACTTGTTGGGCCGAAGGGCCTGTTCCCACACTGTAGGGAATCTAATCTAATCAAAACATTGTCCAGGCCCAAGTCATATCCATTAACTATTAATTTCTGATCCCTGTCACTCAACCAATTTCATACCCACATGGCTAATGTCCCTTTATTCCAGGAGCTTTAACTTTCCACACAAGTCTATGATTCAGAATTGTATTAAATGTTTTCTGGAAGTCTGATGATATCACATGAGCAGCATTGATTATATCAAACCTCTCTGTTACCTCATCAAAAACACTAGCTACTTAGTTAAACAAGCTTTTCCCTTGGGAAATCTGTGCTGGTTCTCCTTAATTAACTCATTTTTGTCTATGCAACAAATTTTGTTCTGCATTTTTGTTGAAGAAGTTTCCCCAACGTTGATGTTAAAATGACTGGTCTGTCATGTCTTGGTTTATCCTTAAATACTTTTTTGAACAGCAACATAGTGTTTGTAATTCTCCGGTCCTCTGACACCACCCCTAAGGTGGTCTAAGATTGTTGCCACGTCATCCCGTCCCAATGCCTCGTCAACTTGAAGTGAAAGCAGTTTCTTCCTTGCCTCCTCCTCATCAATTTTACCTCTTTCTCAAAACAACCCTCCAACAACTTATATTTTCATGGTTATTTTACAGTAGAGAATAACATTTTCAGAAGTACAAGAAAACAGTTAAAAATAACTGGAGAGGAGTCAAAAGCATTGGCAAACAGAAGTGTGTGAACGATGTTGCTGGCAATAGTGAGCAAAACTGAATGCTTTGAGAAAAATAAATCATAGGAGCATATAGGTTGAAATTTGCTAATGGTAAGGAGGTAAAAAGAGAGGAAGCACACAGAGATACAGTTCAATAAAGTGGTTGGAGGATTGATGAATTAACTTGAATATTGTATCTGACCCACTTGCTTGAATTTTTCGAAGAGGGGACCAGATGTGTAGATGAGGGCTAGGCTTTTGATGTAGCTTGAGATTCTGTACTTGCAGGCTTGCACTGAAACTTGCTGACATACTGCAGTATATCTGAGATGGAAATATTATCTAGGGAACATGGTGATGTGTTGAAACGGCAGGCAACTGAAAACTCAGGCTTATTTTTACAGCCAGATCATGAGGGTCCTGCAAAGTGGTCGCCCAATTTGCATTTATGTCCCCAGTGTGGAGGAGACCACATTGTGAGTAGCGAATATAGTGGAGGGTATGTCTGAAGCCTCAGATAGTAAGGAAGGAGTAATTTAATAGGTAACTGTTGGATCTTCTGCGATTTCATGGGAAGGTGCTATGGGGGTGTGGTTCCCCAAATGAATGTTCCCTGTGGAATGCTGACAAGCTTGTGGGGGGGAGGGAGGGGGGCAGACTATGTGTCTGGTGGTGCCATCCTGCTGGAGATTATGGAAATGGTAGCTAACAACCTTTATTTATGATTGGTGGTCGGGTGAAAAATGAGGACCGGGGACCCTTTAGTGTTGTAGGAGGGAAGAGAAGGTGCGATGGCAGAGTGCAAGAAATGGGTTGGACATGACTAAGGGCCCTGTCAACCACGGAGGCTTGGAATGCTTGGTTGAGGAAAAAGATGGTCATTTCTGAGTCCCCCTACCCCCATGCAAGCTGGAAAATAGCATGCCATTTTCTACTTTCAGCACAGCTAAACCATTTTCATAAACTTATGGCCCCCATTAGCAGCTTTTCTTTCTCTCTGGCTTACCTTTATCCAACCTTTTGTCTGCCTGTCCTTCTCTCCCTCCGGACTCCATGTCCACCGACCACTCACTCATGCTCTCCCACCTGTCTTCAGCATATATCCAACCTTTTCTTAGCTGCACCATTTTTGGTTTTCATTTCAGATTTCCAGCATCCGCAGTTTGTTAATTTATTTTAATGTTAAGATTGAAATTGGACCGATTCCTTTCATAGCAAAGTCCTATTGTCCAAGTGACTATGTGTAATGGTTTGTCTCCACCTAGTCGAGTAACCAGGTGATTATTTAGGTGCATTCTGAATGTAATAGGAGATTTTTCCCATTCATACTCCTTTGATGTCATTGTTTTTGGTGAGCTTTCACAGACAAGTTGTCTCTAGTTCAATGGCTTTGGAATGTAGAATGTACAAAAGTGCACATGTCCAGCTAATTTTGCAAGATTTCAAGTCACTGTGAGATGGCTTTGGTCTTCTTAAAAAAGTCAATGAGTGCTTTCCAGCCAGTAAATCCAGCTTCGTAACGGTATGGGAATTGGATGGCTTGATGTTTTTGCTATGGTATTGTTCGTGAAATTCTAAGGCGTAGAGGCCATTGAATTATTCACTACATTTAATTCACGACATTTCAATAGCGCATGAAAGACTTTAACAGCACCAATGATATATAGATCTTGACCTGATAATTCTGAGTTGATCTAGTTATGTAATTTGATGCTATCTTAGAAAGCAGTAGTGATATCTCAGAAAGAGCGGTTGTGCAATATCCCACACTTCTTTTGGGAAAACCACATTGATGCTGGGACACGGACAGATATGGTGTTGTAAACTAGTAATCCTGAGTTGCCAAAACACATTCTGCATGAATAGTTCTCTCTTGAAAGCAAGAAACCATGTAATCAGCTGACCTTTGATTTGAGGCTGGTTAATCATTGATCTCGCTGATAAGCCTGAAAAACAGACAATATCGTGGAACCACTTATTGAGCTGACTATTATTTACCTTATTATAACAAACATGTTATATGGCAATTACTATAAATAACATATTGTGGCCTCTCCTTTTAATTTGTTTCCATCCTTTCTCCTTATTCCCTTTTCCCTTAACATTTGACCTCATATTTCCTTAATAGGGTAACATAAAAACTCATTTGCTGGCATTTTGATTTTACAAAGTAGCTCTTTTACAAAGACAACATTGGCAAGTTCGCATTTTCCAACATCATACTCTATTGTGCCAACATTTTTCCCTCACTTGTTTGACTTATTTAAGTCCCTGTTTAGATCTTTATGTCCTCCTCACAACTTACTTTTCTACACATTTTTGTATCATCAGCAAGTGTAAAAACTATACATAAAATCCTTTTATCCGAGTCATCGATATTATTTTAGATAATTAACGGTCTAACAGTAATCTCTGTGGAACTGTAACAGTTACGGTCTTCCAAGCAAAAATGATCTATTTATCCTCATTTCTATTTTCTGTTAGCTAACCAATCCTCTGTTTATGATAATATGTTACCCCCTACACCACAAGTTCTTATTTTAAGTTGTAACCTTTGATGTAGTTCCTAAATATCTACTGGAAATCAAAGTACACCACATTTACCAATGGTGGATCCCTTTACCAATGGTGCTTGCTACATCCTCAAAGGACACTAACAAATTAGGTCAAACATGATTTTCCCTTTCACAAAACCATGTTAATTCTGCCCAAGTGCATTGAGATTTTCTAAGTGCCCTGTGAAACTGTATAAATAATAAACTTCAGCAAAGGGACAGGCAAAGTTTGACTGCAGATGCTTGAAACCTTCATTGAAGATTAGACAGCCCTGGACTTCAAAGCATTCAGTAAACACATTTTTATGAGTACAGATCTCAAAACGAAATGCCAGAGGCAGACTTACTTCTTTTCTCCTTTGGGTTTCCTCCTATCCAACCGGAAGTCTTGTATATATCTCAATTATTTATGTAGATTAATAAAAGTGGCAGCCTGATCCCAGACTTAAAAAATAAAACTGGCAGCTAAAGGTTACATTCATCTCCAACACAGGGCCCTCTTTTTTTTAATGGATTTTTTTTAGTTTTAAGTGGCTTTCTGAACTGAGGAGACAAAAGGCAAACTTCTGAACAAAAATAGTCTCCTCAATTCAACACTGAGAGAAGGAAACTCTGTTAACGTCATCACTGCTTATTTGGCATGAACTATTTAGTGATTGAAACATACTACTACAGCTCCTTGTTTCTTAAAGAAACACTTCCAAAGGAATCGACATTCTCAGACGGGTTCTAACACTGAAAAATGAAGTATTAGGAACCACGAGAAGGTCAATCAAAATGACGGAGCAGCAAAATGAAAAAAAAAGAAGGAAGCATCACTTCAGTAAAAATATAGATATTCAACAAGAAAGGGGAGGCAAACATTTAGTTATGGATTTGGCAGTGACAGCTTTAATAACTGAATTACAACTATTTAAACAAAAGAAACAGTTTTATTTCACAGATAAAATAACAAACAATTCTGAAAAGAGACCTCTGAAAATTTTACCTGCCAAAGGTGAGAAGGAGCCAGTGTCGGACTGGGGTGTACAAAGTCAAAAATCACACAACACCAGGTTATAGTCCAACAGGTTTAATTGGAAGCACTCGCTTTCAGAGCGCTGCTCCTTCATCAGGTGGTTGTGGAGTTAGCAACGCTCTGAAAGCTAGTGCTTCCAAATAAACCTGTCAGACTATAACCTGGTGTTGTGCGATTTTTAACTTTGTAGAGTAAGTATATCTAGTCTTTCTGAGGACAATAAAAAAGATCCATATAAGGCCTGGAGAGTACGTGAAGACCAGTGCAAGTTATGAATTAACTTTTCTGAAAAAAACATTTCTGAACTGACAGCCAGACTACTGCGACCACTAGGACTCATAACAGCACACAAACCAACAGCCACTCTCAGACAACAACTCACCAGGACGAAGGCCCTGATACCCAGCATGAGCAAAACCAATGTAGTGTACAAAATCCCATGCAAGGACTGTACAAAACACTACATAGGACAAACAGGAAGACAGCCAATGGTCCACATCCATGAACATCAACTAGCCATGAAACGACATGACCAGCTATCCTTAGTAGCCACACACTCAGATGACAAGCAACATGGGTACGACTGGGACAACACTACTATTATAGGACAAGCCAAACAGAGAACAGCCAGGGAATTCCTAGAGACATGGCACTCATCCACAGATTCAATCACTAAGCACATCGACCTGGACCCAATATACCAGCTACTGCAGCGGACAGCTGGAACTGACAACTGGAAGCGGCAGGTACAAATATATATGCCAGAGGAAACATCACAGAAGCGCTTCACAGGAGGCTCCCAAGCACTGAGGATGTCACCCAGACAGGGGACGAAACGTCTGCAACACAAATTTTCAGCTCGGCGAACAGAACCACAACAACTTTGTGACATGTTACGCCTTCAGAGTTTAGCCATCCCTGAGCTGTTCAAGAAAGCAAATCATGGTAATGTATGCCTTGTGGGTGATGGGGCTTATTTTCTCTCTCCACAGTTGCTATAATGGCAGCAGAGGGGAACTACAATGGGGCATGTACTTCTTCCAACACAAGGATATTGAGGATGATTGAAATGTAGGGGGTGATGGATTCTCAGGGGAACGTAACACGAACAGCCAAGTTCTGGTATTGAGACTGGCTCCAATGCAACGAGGGGTACGTCAGCTTCCAAGAGATCAATTGTGTTAAGGGATTCTGTCGTCCGAGGTACAGACAGACATTTCTGTGGCCAGCAGAGTGAAAGCAGAATAGTGTGTTGTTTCCCTGGTGCCAGGATTAAGGATGTCTCAGAGATGGTGCAGAATGTTCTCACAGGGGAGAGGGGCCAGTAAGAAGTCATTGTCCACATTGGAACCAACGATATAGGAAGGGGAAAGGTTGAGATTCTGAAGGGAGATTACAGAGAGTTAGGCAGCAATTTAAAAAGTAGGTCCTCAAGGGTAGTAATATCTGGATTACTCCCAGTGCTACGAGCTAGTGAGGGCAGGAATAGGAGGATAGAGCAGATGAATGCATGGCTGAGGAGCTGGTGTATGGGAGAAGGATTCACATTTTTGGATCATTGGAATCTCTTTTGGAGTAGAAGTGACCTGTACAAGAAGGATGGATTGCACCTAAATTGGAAGGGGACTGATATACTGGCAGGGAAATTTGCTAGAACTGATTGAGAGGATTTAAAATAGTAAGGTGGGGGGGGGGGGGTGGGAACCAGGGAGACAATGAGGAAAGAGATCAATCTGAGACTGGTACAGTTGAGAACAGAAGCGAATCAAACAGTTAAGGCAGGCAGGGACAAGGTAGGACTAATAAATTAAACTGCATTTATTTCAATGAAAGGGGCCTAACAGATGAACTCAGGGCATGGTTAGCAACATGGGACTGGGATATAATAGCAATTACAGAAACATGACTCAGGGATGGACAGGACTGACAGCTTAATGTTCCAGGATACAAATGCTACAGGAAGGATAGAAAGGGAGGCCAGAGAGGAGTGGGAGTGGCATTTTTGATAAGGGATAGCATTACAGCTGTGCTGAGGGAGGATATTCCCGGAAATACATCCAGGGAAGTTATTTGGGTGGAACTGAGAAATAAGAAAGGGATGATCACCTTATTGGGATTGTATTATAGACCCCCCAATAGTCAGAGGGAAATTGAGAGACAAACTTGTAAGGAGATCTCAGTTATCTGTAAGAATAATCGAGTAGTTATGGTCAGGGATTTTAACTTTCCAAACATCAACTGCGACTGCCATAGTGTTAAAGATTTAGATAGAGAGGAATTTCTTAAGAGCACACAAGACAATTTTCTGATTCAGTGTGCGGATGTACCTACTAGAGAAGGTGCAAATCTTGACTTACTCTTGGGAAATAAGGCAGGGCAGGTGACTGAGGTGTCAGTGGGGGAGCACTTTGGGGCCAGCGACCATAATTCTATTCGTTTTAAAATAGTGATGGAAAAGGATAGACCAGATCTAAAAGTTGAAGTTCTAAATTGGAGAAAGGCCAATTTTGATGGTATCAGGCAAGAATTTTCAAAAGCTGATTGGAGGCTGATGCTCGCAGGTAAAGGGACGGCTCGAAAATGGGAAGCCTTCAGAAGGGCACAATCGATATGTGGAACTTGCTCAAGGAGCAGCTATTGAGTGTCCTTGATAAGTATGTACCTGTCAGGCAAGGAGGAAAGGATCGTGTGAGGGAGCTGTGATTTAATAAGGAATTGGAATCTCTTGTTAAAGGGAAGAGGGCGGCCTATGTAAAGATGAGGTGTGAAGGTTCAATTGGGGTGATTGAGAATTATAATGTAGCCAGTAAGGATCTAAAGAGACAGCAGCAAGGAGGGGACATGAAAACTCCTTTGTTGGTAGGATTAGGGAAAACCCAAAGGCTTTCTATAGGTATGTCAGGAATAAAAGAATGACCAGGGTAGGAATAGGTCCAGTCAAGGAGAGTAGTGGGAAGTTGTGCGTGGAGGCTGAAGAGATTGGAGAGAAACTGAATGAATACTTTTCGTCAGTATTCACTCAGGAACAGGACATTGTTGCCAATGTAAATAGTGAGTCACAATTAATTAGAATGGATGGCTTTGAGGTATGTAGGGAAGAGGTGTTGGAAATTCTGGAAAGGGTGAAAATAGATAAGTCCCCTGGGCCTGATGGCATTTATCCTAGGATTCTCTGGGAAGCAAGGGAGGAGATTGCAGAGCCATTGGCCTTGATTTTTATGTCCTCATTGTCTACAGGAATAGTGCCAGAAGACTGGAGGATAGCAAATGTGGTTCCCTTGTTCAAGAAGGGGAGGAGGGATAAACCTAGTAACCATAGGCCGGTGAGTCTCACTTCTGTTCTGGGCAAAGTTTTAGAGAGAATTGTAAGGGATAGGATTTATGAACATCTGGATAGGAATAATGTGATCAAGGATAGTCAACATGGTTTTGTGAAGGGCAGGTCGTGCCTCACAAACCTTATTGAATTCTTTGAGAAGGTGATGAAGGAGATGGACGAGGGTTAAGTGGTAGATGTGGTGTATATAAATTTTAGTAAGGCATTTGATAAGGTTTCCCATGGCAGGCTACTGCAGAAAATATGGAGGTATGGCATTGAGGGTGTGTTAGAGGCTTGGATTTGGAATTGGCTGGGTGGAAGAAGACAGAGGGTAGTAGTTGATGGTAAAGGTTCATCTTGGAGTGCTGTTACTAACGGTGTTCTGCAAGGATCTGTTTTGGTACTATTGCTGTTTGTCATTTTTATAAATGACCTGGAGGAGGGGCTAGAAGGTTGGGTGAACAAGCTTGTGGATGATACGAAAGTCGGTGGAGTTGTTGACAGTGAGGAAGGATGTGGTGGGTTACAGCGGGATTTGGATAAGCTGCAGAGCTGGGCAGACAGGTGGCAAATGGAATTCAATGTAGCTAAGTGTGAAGTGATTCACTTTGGTAAGAGTAACAAGAAGATGGAGTACTGGGCTAATGGTCGGATACTTGGTAGTGTGGATGAGCAGAGGGATCTTGGTGTCCATGTACACAGATCTCTGAAAGTTGCCACCCAGGTAAATAGTGCTGTGAAGAAGGCATATGGAGCACTGGCTTTTATTGGTAGAGGAATTGGGTTCCGGAGTCCTGAGGTCATGTTGCAGTTGAATAAGATTCTGGTGCGACCGCATCTGGAGTATTGTGTGCAGTTTTGGTTGCCATACTATAAGAAGGATGTGGAGGCACTGGAACGGGTGCAGAGGAGGTTTACCAGGATGTTGCCTGATATTGTAGGAAGATCGTATGAGGAAAGGCTGAGACACTTGGGGCTGTTTTCATTGGACAAAAGAAGGTTTAGGGGTGACTTGATAGAGGTGTACAAGATGATTAGGGGTTTAGATAGGGTTGACAATGAGAACCTTTTCCCACGTATGGAGTCAGCTATTATGAGGGGGCATAGCTTTAAATTAAGGGGTGGTAGGTTTAGGACAGATGTTAGGGGTAGATTCTTTACTCAGCAAGTCATGAGCTCATGGAATGTCCTGCCAGTAACAGTGATGGACTCTCCCTCTTTATGGGCATTTAAACGGGCATTGGATATGCATATGAAGGATAGTGGGCTAGTGTAGATTAGGTGGGCTTGGGTTGGCGCAACATAGAGGGCCAAAGGGCCTGTACTGTGCTGTATTTTTCTATGTAAATGAGATAACAAGAATCCAGAGAAAGTATATTCCTGACAAGGTGAAAGGGAAGGCTGGTAGGTATAGGGAATGTTGGATGACTAAAGAAATTGAGGGTTTGGTTAAGAAAAAGAAGGAAGTGTATGTCAGGTATAGACAGGATAGATCGAGTGAATCCTTAGAAGAGTATAAAGGAAGTAGGAGTATATTTAAGAGGGAAATCAGGAGGGCAAAATGGGGACATGAGATAGCTTTGGCAAATAGAATTAAGGAGAATCCAAAGGGTTTTTACAAATATATTAAGGACAAAAGGGTAACTAGGGTGAGAATAAGGCCCCTCAAAGATTAGCAAGGTGGACTTTGTATGGAGCCACAGAAAATGGGGGATATACTAAATGAATATTTTGTATCAGTATTTACTGTAGAAAAGGATATGGAAGATATAGACTCTTGGGAAATAGATGGTGACATCTTGCAAAATGTCCAGATTACAGAGGAGGAAGTGCTGGATGTCTTGAAACGGTTAAAGATGGATAAATTCCCAGGACCTGACCAGGTGTACCCGAGAACTCTGTGGGAAGCTAGAGAAGTGATTGCTGGACCTCTTGTTTAGATATTTTTATCATCGGTAATCACAGGTGAGTTGCCGGAAGACTGGAGGTTGACTAACATGGTACCATTGTTTAAGAAGGGTAGTTAAAAACAAGCCAGGGAACTATAGACCGGTGAGACTGACCTCAGTTTTGGGCAAGTTGTTGGAGGGAATCCTGAGGAACAGGATGTACATGTATTTGGAAAGGCAAGGACTGATTAGGGATAGTCAACATGGCTTTGTGCATGGGAAATCATGTCTCACAAAATTGATTGAGTTTTTTGAAGAAGTAACAAAGAAGATTGATGAGGGCAGAGCAGTAGATGTGATCTACATGGACTTCAGTAAGGTGTTTGACAAGGTTCCCCGTGGGAGACTGATTAGCAAGGTTAGATCTCATGGAATACAGGGAGAACGAGCCATTTGGATACAGAAGTGGCTCAAAAGTAGAAGACAGAGGGTCATGGTAGAGGGTTGTTTTTCAGACTGGAGGCCTGTGACCAGTGGAGTGCCACGAGGATCAGTGCTGGGTCCACTAATTTTTGCCATTTACATAAATGATTTGGGTGCGAGTATAAGAGGTACAGTTAGTAAGTTTGCAGATGACATTACAACAGGATCTGGACCAGATGGGCCAATGTGCTGAGAAGTGGCAAATGGAGTTTAATTCAGATAAATGCGAGGTGCTGCATTTTGGGAAACCAAATCTTAGCAGGACTTATACACTTAATGGTAAGGTCCTCGGGAGTGTTGCTGAACAAAGAGACCTTGGAGTGCAGGCTCATAGCTCCTTGAAAGTAGAGGCGCAGGTTGATAGGATAGTGTAGAAGGCATTTGGTATGCTTTCCTTTATTGGTCAGATTATTGAGTACAGGAGTTGGGAGGTCATGTTGTGGCTGTACAGAACATTGGTTAGGCCACTGTGGGAATATTGCGTGCAATTCCGGTCTCCTTCCTATCGGAAAGGTGTTGTGAAACATCAAAGGTTTCAGAAAATATTTACAAGGATGTTGCCAGGGTTGGAGGATTTGAGCTACAGGGCGAGGCTGAACAGGCTGGGATTGTTTTCCCCGGAGTGTCGGAGGCTGAGGGGAGACCTTATAGAGGTTTACAAAATTATGAGGGGTATGGATAGGATAAATAGGCAAAGTCTTTTCCCTGGGAGTCCAGAACTAGAGGGCATAGGTTTAGGGTTAGAGGGAAAAGATATAAAAGAGACCTAAGGGGCAACTTTTTCATGCAGAGGATGGTACGTGTATGGAATGAGCTGCCAGAGGATGTGGTGGAGGCTGGTACGTGTGCAACATTTAAGAGGCATTTGGATGGGTATATGAACAGGAAGGGTTTGGAGGGATCTGGGCTGGGTGCTGGCAGGTGGGACTAGATTGGGTTAGGATACTGGTCGGCATGGACAGGTTGGACTGAAGAATCTGTTTCCATGCTGTACATCTCTATGACTCTTATGACTCTAAATGATGGCAGAGAGTGGGCTGGTAGGTTGAGGAGGTTAGGGGTGATTCTGGAACCAGGAATGAAGAATACTCCACTCAAATTTCTGAAGTCCAAAAAAACTTCACCAAACAAAATGAACTGGACAGGAAAATTCACAAGACAATGTGCGGGTAGATGAAACGTGGAAGTGCTATAAGTATTTAAACAGAAGATTGAAAGTTTATTTAGATGTTGAGGAGTTGACGACTGTGCTCAGCTGGCATGAAAGAAGATGGAGGCCTGGGGAAGATCAACTGTCATCTTATTGAATGGTGGAGAAGACTTGAGCAATGGCGCACTCCTACATTTATTTCTTATGTGCTTATGATAAGCAGAAAACCCTCGGGAAATCAAATTCTTGTCGTTGTCCTGCTGCACAATTATAAAGTCATCCATTTCAAAAAGCAAAAAAATGCTTAAAGGTGGAACAGAATTAAATGAAGTGAAGACCTGTTATACTTTGGACAAAGCCCTTGTAATGTGATTATTTATTTGAGATGAGCAGGGGCCAAATGTGAAGATACCAGTCTTGCTTCAGGTCATGTAATGAATACATAATTGTTTGCAGGTAGACTTTGCCATATAATTTTGTGATTGGTTTGCTGTGCATATCGAAGGTCAGTTTGCAGGTCTGCACTCAGCTTTGAGATTGCCTCCTTTGAAAATTGTTTTTGAATGCAGATAGCTTCAAGTATTTTCTTGACTCAAACTGATAATGGGTAGGGATAAGCAGGAATTATGAATAAGTGTCAAAGCTGCCATCAGATCATTCTGAGAAAATCTACCTTAGTGTCCGACATTGAGCAAGAACAGAAAAAAAATACCCAAAGGAATATATATTTTTGACAGACGCTAGTAAATATCCTTTAGTAAAGAAGCTGATGTTGACCATACAATCCACTTAATGCAAGGTGCCTATATCCCCATAACGTCACATCCAATGGATCAGGGTGGCACAGTGGCTCACTGGTTAGCACTGCTACCTCACAGTGCCAGGGACCTGGGTTCGATTCTTGCCTCAGGTGAATGTCTGTGTGGAGTTTGCACATTCTCCCTGTGTCTGTCCGCTGGGTGTTCCAGTTTTCTCCCACAATCTAAAGATGGGCAGGCCAGGTGAATTAGCCACGCTAAATTGCCCATAATGTTAGGTGCAATAGTCAGGGGTACATCTAGGATAGGATAATGGGTCTGGGTGGGTTACTCTTAAGAGGGTCAGTGTGGACTTGTTGAGCTGAAGGGTCTGTTTTCATACTGTAGGGAATCTAATCTAAAGCTCTAGTCCCACCAAACCCATAAATGAATGGCCCTGGACAATTAGCAGGAGGAGAAGCTTCTTTAAATGTCTCCACCTTCAACGATGTTCAGACATCAGTGCAAAAGTTAATGTGGAAACATTTGCATCCATCCTCATTCAGAAATGCCAATTGCATGATCCATGGCAGTCTCCTCCTGGGGTCCCTGGCATCAAAGATGTCAATACCCAGCCACTCTGATTCACACCATGAGGTCAGGAAATAGCTGTGGGCCCAGAAAGCATTTTGGCATGAGGACTGAAGATTTGATTGTGCTCCAGGGCTAGCCACAGCCCTTGTCAAAAAATGCACCAGTATTCGACAATGCTGGCTTCTCCAAAATAATTTGGAAAATAGACCAGGTAAGTCTTGTCCACAAAAAGAGAAAGACAAATTAAACCCTCTCATTTATTGCCCCGTCAATCTGCTCTCAATCATTATTAAAATGATTGCAGCAGTCATCAACAGTGCTATCAAACAGCACTTCCTCAGCAATTACTGAGGCACAGTTTAGGTCCTGCCTAGAACAGTCAGCTCTTGACCTCTTTACGCCTTGGTCCAACCACAGCCAACAGATATGAATTCAAGAGATGAGAAGAAATTGAGAGCTGTTGAAATGAAGGCAAGATTTGATTGAATGTCAGTCATCTAGAGAGTGAGAATGGGGCATTTTTAGTAGATAATAAGGAAATAGTGGATGAAATTAATAAATATTCTGCTTCTTTCTTTACTATTGAGGTTAAACAAGTATCCCAGTCACAGATGTAAATCAGGATGTGGACATGAGAGAGAAACCTTATGAAATTATAATCACTTGGGAAACAGTGCTGTGCAAACTGATGGAGCCACAAGTTGATAACCGATGATTACCTCCAGGAGTCTAAAAAGTAATGGCTGTAGAAATGGTAGATGCATTGGCATTAGTTTTCCAAAATTTACTAGATTTGGGAAAAGTTCTTTCAGATTGGAATGTCATAAATGTAAACTTTCAAGAAGGGAGAGACACAGAACACAGGAAACTGGAATTCAGTTAGCTTGGTGTCAGTCAAGGGGAAGGTGCTAGAATCAATTATGAAGGGAATTATAACAGGACAGCTTTGGAAATTCTTGATTAAATACGGAAGTGTTGGAATTGTTTTGTGAAGGGCAATCACACTTAAGCAATTTATTGGAGTTTTTTTGAAGGAGTGCCATATGTTGTGAATAAAGGGGAGGCTGTACTGTACTTGCATTTCCAGAAGGCATTTGAGAAAGTACACAAAAATGATGTTGCATAAAGTAACATTTTACGGTGTAGGGGATAACGTAATAGCATGGATAGAAAATTGTCTGGAAGGCAGGAAACAGCCAGTGTGTATGAATAGATCTTTTTCTGATCAGCAGGATGTGACAATTGAGTACTGCTGGGTCTGTGCTATGCCCTCAGCTTTTTGTAATTTATATCAATGATTTAGATAAATTCAACTTGGGTAGCTAAATCTGCAATGTTACACAGATCAACAGGAAGAGGTTATAAGGAGGTTGTCGGTGGAGATTGAGTGAGTTGGCAAAAATCTGGTCGATGAAATGTTATGGGGAAATTGTGAAGACCTTGTTGTTTAAATGGTAAACTCAACTCCAGCCCCAAAGTGCAACAGTTATTGCACAGTGTTTGAGATTTGGACTTCAAATGAACTTAAGGACCCTATTTGATACTCTGCTTCATGATAGTGAATAGAAAAATAAGTACTTCTTAATGGAATTGTCCACTCCGGAGCATCACATAATTACACTTTAAGATGATTCATTCAAAATGCAAGCAGATAGTATGGAGACAGCCCCGGCTTCCAGCTTAAACTGAACTAACATTAAATAATAAGTCAGAGTTGGGGATTCTCTCCATTGCCAGGAGCTGCAAAAAAGAGCTTTTTTATTCTGCATGAAAATATTCCAGTCAATTTTCAAATGTTGTGCCAGCAGAACCAATAAAAAGACGCCTCCTTTTTCCCAGTCCCCGAAGCTGTCTACCTCTGGAGACCATCAACAAAGGTAACCTTCAAGTGCTCAACTACAGAAGCCTTTGCAGTTGTTGAATTCTGACTTCAAATTTTCAACTCCTTCATTTCAAAAAGCAAGCTTCAAACAAGTAACAGACCAGTAGCAATAATGGGGACTGACCTCACTTCCATCATTGTCAGTATCTTTTATCTGAACCTACTTTTAATCATTTCATCAATCAATAACTTTAGCACATTTTACTTGGATAATGTACACCAGTAGTTTGTAATAAACAAACCTTTAGCTTGTTTAAAATTAGTGCTTTGCTATTGGTTGCTTTAAAGTGAAATACTAAAAAAAAACCTAAAAGATGAGTAAAAGAGCTATTCAAATTCACAATTCACAGACCATTCTGAGGATTTGTCTGATATGCTCATGACAAATATACTATCTCTTTCTGACAACAAATACCCAGGACATGTTTTTGTTGACTAAACAATTGCATGAAATGATATGATTTGGAAGGTACTTCCTATTTACTGCCGAATTTTTCAATTTTTTAATGTACACTAATAACAATAAAATTTGTTGTTACATTATTGATTGGCTTAAACCTGATTACATCAGCAAAATGTGAACAAAAACTGAGATTACATATAATTTTAGTTATACTAGTTCAAACTATTATTTAGCACTAACATTTATAACATGTATTCCTTTGATTTTCCAAACTGCTTGATGTTCTGGGGCTTGTGCCAATTAGTTTGTATGATTCAAAAATGTATGCCTTTGAAAATCAATACAGAGAATGTCCTGAAACACTTCACAGCTGTGAAATTGTTAAAAGGTCACTAGATCTAAGGCATATTAGGAGGGTGACCGAAATCTTTATAAAAGAGATGGATTTTAATGTTAGGTTAAAAAAAAGACTTGGTGAGGCAAATGAATTTATACAGTAGTTAAGAGCCTAGGCTGCTGAAGATATGGCCACTCATGATGAGCTGGAGATATTGGAGAAGAGTTAGAGAGATTTACTGAAAGCTGTACCAAAATGGGAAGAGGCAAGATATTAAACATAAGACAGACAGTATCATAACAGCAAGAACGTAACTAATGGGAGAATAGGACTTGGTGTGAGACAGGATACAGGCAGAAGAGCTTTAGGTGAGTTGAAATTTATGGAGTGTGAAGGATAGAGATTCATTGCACTGTAGAATGGTTATAACACAGAAGGAGTGTGCTGCTGGAAAAGCACAGCAGGTCAGGCAAGAATCCGAGGAGCAGGAGAATCTATGCTTTGGGCAAAAGCCCTTCATCAGGAATCTTCCTGAAACTTTGAAAGGTTTTTGCCCAAAATGTCAATTCTCTGACTCCTTGGATGCTGCCTGACCTGTGCCTTTCCAACACCACGCTCTCGAATCTGATCTCCAGTAACTGCAGTCCTCACTTGCTCCCAGTTGATAACACAGAAGGAGTCCGTTTGGCCTGTCATGTCTGTGCTGGCCTTTAGAAATAGCAATTCACCTGAGACCACGTCTTCACCAGGATGTAAGACTTGTGAATAGTTGCTTAGCGAGAGAAATCTTCCTTAGCCAGTCGCCAAACAAATGTTTCCTTCTCAGACAATAACCCAATTCCCTTCGGAAAGACTGAATTGATTGTGCCTCTACCTGACACTCAGGTAGTACATGCTCATTCTGATCATCCCCTGTGTGAAAATAAAATGTTTTTCTTCATGTCATTATTGCTTCTTTAACTGGAGTCTTGAGTCTGGACATGATAAAGATGTGGATGAGAATTTCAATAGTTCGTGGGTTGATGCAGATCGAGAAGTGGGAATAAGTAACCTTTGTGATGTAAGCAGCATAGTGCTTGAAAAGTGTAGTGATTGGAACCAATTGACTACAAGGTCGTTGACTGAAGTTGGTTAAGGAATATTGCGACACCAAGTCTCCTCTAATTCTGAGATGCTATCGATTTTAATCAGCTATTAGGAACCATGGGAATCCTTATTGGGATTTTGACGAGGATAAGATGACTAGCAGAGGCATGTGATTTTGGGTTAACCCTGAATAAGATGCTGAGAGACTGTTTGGTAAGTGGGATTAATGATGTAACCATGCAAAAACACCTATTTGCTGAAAACACCAACTTGACTTCAAACAGGCGCTACAACTGGCTTTGCCATTAGAAAATGCAGCAAGTGGAGCATGGGAACTACAGGGCATCCCAACGGAGGTGGACTCCTTCACCTCTCCGACTGAGCTTGGGGAACACCACTTGAGTGTAGGCAATTGCAGAGCCTTATGCAGGGTATACCCTGAGCAGAGACACCTTAGGCCAGCCCACAGCAAACCCCCAAAATAAAGCTGAGCCTCAGCCAACTGGCTAAAATGTTCTTCAGGATCCAGGGGCTGGCAAGCCATTGTAGTTGCTGCGGTTGTGTGGACTCGAGACAGCAGAGGGGTCCTACAAAGCCTGACTTGAATAAGAAAGCTTGTAGGCCGGTACCCAGGAGCTGCAAATTCTGGAAAGCCCCCCTACAAATGGGTTGGAACAAATTATGTTACTTGGTGACTTCCAAATCAGAACTGATTAAAATTAATGTTTGATAAAATGGTCACCCAGTTCCTAAGGAGGTCAATACTGGCACAGCTGTATCTGTGGTTGCATAATCTCTCTTTAACAAGATTCATAGAACATAGAACATTCCAGCACAGGATAGACCCTTTGGCTCTCAGTGCTGTGCCAACCTGTGGAGCCAATCTGAAGCCCGTCTAACCTACTCTATTCTATTCTCATTCGTATGCCTATCCAATGATCATTTAAATGCCTTTAAAGTTGGTGAATCTACTACAGTTGCAGGCAGTGCGTTCTACGCCCCTACTACTCTCCAAGTAAAGAAACTACCTCTGACATCTGTCCTATATCTCTCACCCTCAATTTAAAGCTATATCCCCTCATGCTAGCCATCATCACCCAAGGAAAAAGGCTTTCACTGTTCAACCTATCTAACCCTCTGAATGTATTATATGTCTCAATTAAGTCACCTCTCAACCTTTTTCTATTAAAAATAGCCTCCAGTCCCTCAGCTTTTCCTCTTAAGATTTTCCCTCCATACCAGGCAACATCGTAGTAAATCTCCTCTGAACCCTTTCCAAAGCTTCCACATCCTTCCTATAATGCAGTGACCAGAACTATACACAATATTCCAAATGTGGCCGCACCAGAGTTTTGTACAGCTGCAGCTTGATCTCATGATTCCAAAACTCAATGTCTCCACCATTAAAAACCAGCAATCCATATGCCTTCTTAACAACTATCAACCTGCGTGGCAACTTTCAAAGATCTATGTACCTGGACACTGAGATCTCTCTACTTGTCTACACTACCAAGAATCTTACCATTAGCCCAGTACTCTGCATTCCTGTTAATCCTTCCAAAGTGAATCACCTCACACTTTTCTGCATTAAACTCCATTTGCCACCTCTCAACCCAGGTCTGCAGCTTATGTATGTCTCTCTGTAACCTACAACATCCTTCATCACTATCCACAACTCTATCAACCTTAGTGTCACCTGCAAATTTACTACTTATTCGCTTATGACTCCAACCTTTAAGTTTTCACAAGACCTCAGTCAGACTGAGAGCATACACCAGGGTAACATTGTAGATTCAGGTTATAAACTCGATTCTGGTCTCCTGTGTGAAGCATAGAACATAGAAAAGTACAGCGCAGACCAGGCCCTTTGGCACACGATGTTGTGCTGAGTTGGTTTTGGTGTAGTTACCACTGATGGTAGTAAAAGGTTTGGGCCCAAGCCTATTGAGACAGAATTGGTTGAGAAAGATTCACCTGGATTGGCTCAACATTTTCCGATTTGAAAATGGCTTCCTCTGTGCAGCTCTAGTGAAATACGAAGGAGTATTTCAGGAAGGGCTTGACACTATCAAAGGGACCAAAACCATTTTACTTGTTGACTAGGAGGCAATTCCAAGGTTTTGCAAGGCCATTTTCCTTGTGGGCAAAAGCAGAGGTGGAAGTCAGGAGGCTGGAGAATAAAGGAATCATCAAACCAGTGTCAATGCAGATCCAGTGCAGATGCCCTGAGCTGCCTCCCACTGGCAGTTACTCCACCGGTGGCACGTCCCTTGAAAGAGAACATTTAGGTTTTGAACTTCCTTCCAGTCACTGCTGACAATATCCAACTGTGACCACAAAGATTCTCTCCTGGTGAAACTAAAACAGCCAGGGGTAATGGGGGAAACAGAAAGGCTATTGCAACCCTGACTGAAACCTTTTTTTGACCCAGTAAGACCAGATCATCGCAGAGAATGGCATATTACTGTGATTGTCCCAAGTAAAGGTCACTGCCAGATGCTGGCTAACCTCCACCAGGGTCATCTAGGGGTTTCCAAAATGAAGATGCTGGCAACAAGCTATGTCTAGTGTCTGGGATTGGATGCCAACATATTGCGTTGGTGGGACAGTGTTAAGAGTACCAACAAAGACAAAAATTGCCACTAGCAGCACCCCCACATTTTTGAGAATGGCTGGGTAAACCATGGACTCAGTTCTATGTTGACATATGCTGGTGATTTCGTGGGCTCAATATTCCTGGTCATTGCGGACGCACATTCGAAGTGGTTCATTCGGCAAACTTAGGCATAAGGATTGAGAAGCTGTGAGTCTCATTCATGATTCACAGACTCCCAGAAGTATTGGTCACAGACAATGGGACATCATTTACCAGAAAGGAATTTGAATATTTCCTAATGGCATTTAGCACATAAGGACAGATCCATAACATCCATCATCTAATGGTCTGGGGGAAAGAGTGGTCCAAGCATTGAAGACAGGCTAAAAGAAGCAGCCTGCAACATCAATTACCACTCTGTCCCAGTTCCAGTTCAATTATAGGACAACCCCACACGCAATAGTTCTGGCAGAGTTGCTGATGGGGAGAAATCATCACACTCAGTCAAAGCTGATATTCCCAGACCTGGGGAGGAGGGTGAAATGGCAGTAGGAATGCCAAAGTCAGCTACTTGCTGCCTCGAACCAAGAGAGACAAGTTATTACAGGGGGTGAAGTTTGGTGCCGGAATCATGGAATAGGCCCCCTGTCTGAGTACGAGGCAAGGTTGATGAGAGGTCAGGTCCTGTCATTTACAAAGTTCAATTAGCTGGACAAACCTGTGGATCACCCGAAAGCTGTCACCTTGCAAAATGCAGCAGGAGTAAAACATATCTGGCCCCTCAGAACAGCCAGAAGACCGATCAGGAAACATAGGTTCTTTCCCTCTGTTGTGTTGAGGAAACCTTAGAGTCTAATATGGTGTCAGTCTCAATACCATTACCACCAAAGGAAGAGGAGGGAACTCTTCCAAGACATTTCAGATGGAAGAGGTGGGCTACGGTCTGCTACATGCAGTCTATGTCAGCATCCGAATCAAAGGAACCCGATTTGGGTCGAAAACATCGCAAGAAAAGCTACAAGCCAAAGACCAAGCCTACATCCCTGGACTGATGTGCAGAGGGATGCAGTAATAGGAACCAGGAAGACCTCATTGTTAACCTGGGCTAAATCAGGAAAGCCCTGGCTGACCCATATAAACAGAGGAAGTTTAGGGTTTGGCTTTCCCCTGTAAATTGTTGTTTCTTGTTTACAGCTGTAATTTGTAAGATGGCAGCATCCTGCTAGGATTGTGTTTGCTGGGCTCCCCACGGCAACACTGACCTGTCAGAGCCTGGACCCATCCCTAACACTTTATTGGGAGTAAAAATACAGGAAAGGAGCTAGAAACCTGAAAAAATGGATTTGCCTTTGTCCTCGCAGGTGGAGGATGCCAAAGAAAGGAGGAATCTCACCCGGGGCCAGGTCTACGGTCCAGCCCTCTGACGTAGTGGGCTCGCTTACTCACCAGACCCTGGGCGAGGGGCTGGCCAAATCTCACGAGGTCCTGGGGAGGCAGATCCAGGAAAAAGTCGAGGAGAAACTGGCTCCTGTATCTACCATGCTGCAAGACCTGGAGAAAAGAACCGATGAGCTGGAGCACTGGGCTGCAGGGGTAGAGGCAGAAACTGACTCCTCCAACAGTTGGATTGAAAACCTGGAAACACAGTTTCAGGATCTGGTGGACAATCTCGAAAACAAGGGCAGAAGAAAGAACCTGTGTGTAGTTGGCATACCGGACGAGAGGGATGGTGGGCGGTCAGTGGAGTGGTTCATGGAAGTCCTTGGCTTGGAGGTTGAGAAGGAAAGGATAACAATTGAAAGAGCCTACTGGATCGCGGGATGAACACCAGGTATGGATCAGCGCCCAAGTCTGTCCTGATAAAGTTTTGTCATTATAAAGACAAGCAGAGGGTCATGGAAGCCTGAAGAGCCCAGGGAGGGATTCAGCTCCAGGCTCATGCTTTTTCAAGATTTCTTGGCAGTGGTCTGGAAAGGGAAGTCCTACAATGGTATCAAGGGGAGACTGAGACAGCCTGGAATCCAGTATTCTTTGTGATTTCCAGCAGTGCTTTGGATCAATCATAATGGATCCATACATTTGTTCGACTCGCCAGAAAAAGTGAAGAACTTCGTGGACACATTGACTTAAGCCGAACGGCCGAATATACATAGAGGACAGAGCTGTTCGGGTTTGCTCTTCTTTAAAAAGGACATGGTGGAATCACCTTTCTGGTAATAAGTTGCGTGAAATGATGCTCAGGATGGATAGAGTATTTATCTTTAATCTATAAGTTATGTTAAAGGATGGGTAACATATTTATTTTTAGTTTACCTGTCTATAGTACTAAGCTTGCTCTTGGTTTTTTTTTCTCTATCAGGTGATCGGTGTATGTGGGGTGACCCTAGCTGGTAGGAGTTGAGAAGGCAGTTCGGATGGTTAGTAGGGTTGTAGGCTGTGTAGGGACCCCCTTTCAATGGTGGGTAAATTCCTCCAATCAGTGCCTTTGGCAATTTTTTGCTTTTCTGTTTTTGCTGTATATAGTTTTTTGTAAATTTTGTTGGCTGTAGTTATTTTAGTCTGTGTAGTCTTTGGGTTTTGTGGGTTCTTTTGCATTAAAGCTCAGTGATCTGTAGTTCAGCTTCTTCCTCTCTGGAGTCTAAATGGTACTTTAGAGGGTGATGGCTAAGGATGTGTTTAAGTGGTGAATCTGGAATATTGAGGGGAGTCTCTCACCTGTCAAGAGGAAGAAGATACTTTCCAGTCTTAAAAGGGAGAGGGTGGATGTTGCTTTATTACAAGAAACTTTCTTGGATGATGCAGAACATTTGAACCTGCAACAGAATGGGTATGACCAGGTTTAATTTTCATCTTTCAATACGAGGAGTAGAGGCATGACCATTCTAGTTAAAAAGAATGGCCATTTAAGTTATTAGAATGCATTAAAGACACACATGGGAGATTTGTAATCCTTAAAGCTTTGATACATGGGGAAGAATACAGGATCTTAAATGTTTACTGTCCTCTGGCCTACCCCCTTAAACTCTTGACAGACGCACTTTCAGACTGGTTAACCTTGCATCTCAACATATTATCATAGGAAGGGATTTAAATCGTCTCACAGACCCTACAGTAGACAGATTGCCTGAAGGCCCACCGATATCTTTTTTGCGATCTCAACAATTAAGAGATTTGCGTGCTGAATTGGGGTTGGTAGATGTTTGGAGGCACCTTCACCCTGCTGGCAGGGACTTCACATTCTTTTTGAACCCACATAAATGCCATACCAGGATTGATCTTTCTCCGACCCCCGCGGCACATCTGGGCTCAGTGGCATCATATACAATTGGCAATATCATTATTTCCGATCACGCCCCAGCATGATTTAATGGTTAAGAGTAAGGATACTGTGGTAGGATTGAGGCACTGGTGACTGAACCCCTTCATCCTCAAGGGTGGCAAGTTTATTGAATTATTTTCTACTGGATTCAGGACATTAATTCAGGCTCGGCCAGTATCACTTCCATCCTTTGGGAAACAGCTAAAGCTGATGCTGGAGGTTAGTTATCTCCTATTCAGCCAGTAGGAAGCGACAGATGGGTGAGCAACAACGCTTGCTCAAGGTGAGTCTGAAAGTAGCTGAAAAGGCATATTTTGACAGGCCCTCGCTGGTTAAACTGCAGAGGATCACAGCACTTCGGTCTATACTGAACTCCATGCTCACACGGACAGCCAAGAGGGAGCTTACATTTGCAAGTCAAAGGTTATTTGAGCATAGGGGTAAGCCGGGCAAGTACCTATCATATCCTGCTTGGAAAAAAAGTGTCCCCTCCCCAGGCCATTACCTCGATCAGAGAGGACACTGGAAATTTGACCTATGATTCTAAAAGGATTAATGCAGCATTCTGGAAACTTTTCTCTGAATTATACCAATCTGAAAGCTGTGAGAGTGGGAGGGTTAGGATGGAGTATTTTGTTTAAGAATTTGGACCTTTCTTTGAACATGAGTCTCTCCTCAATGCCCCACTGTCAGAGCAAGAGATGCAGGAGGCTGTGAGGCAGCTCTAGAATGGAAAGACGCCAGGTCCTGACAGCTCTCCAGTGAGTTCTAGAAGGAATTTATAAATATACAGTCAGGCCCAATGCTTAGTATGTTTAATGACTCACATAGTCATTGCCTCCTCCCACCATCTCTAAGAGAAGCGAACATCTCTCCCATTCTTAAAAAGGGAAGGACCCAGAGAACTGTGTTTCCTATAGGCCCATTTCACTCCTGAATGTCGACTTCAAATTCCTACCCAAGACTCTGGCATTAAGGCTAGAAACTATACTGCCCTCCATCATTAAGGAGGACCAGACAGGGTTCATAAAATGTCACAAATCATGGATAGTGTCAGGAGATTACCTAACATGATCCAAGTATGTCAACTCCGATCGGTGTTGGTGATCTCCTTAGATGAGGAAAAGGCATTTGACAGTGTCGAGTGGCCATCTTTTTCATACTTTGAACGGATTTGGCCTGGGAGAGAACTTCATCAGGTGGTGGAAGTTTTGTATAGTGATCCTCTTGCCACGGTCCTCACCAATGGTGTATGGTCAAGCAATTTTAATATTTGTAAGGACAGTCGACAAGGCTGTTCCTTGTCACCATTGCTTTTTACACCGTTAATCAAACCGCTGGCGGAGGCAAATACATAGGGCTCTCAATCCAACTGCTCTAGAAATGGGGATCAAGTCACATAAGATCGCAATGATCGCGGATGACGTTCTTGGCTTCTTATCAAACCCAACAGTTTCAATGCCACACCTGATACAATGCATTTGTGGCTTCTCTGATTATAAGGTCAATTTTGTGAAGTCAGAGGCTACGCCCATGGTTGGTCTCCCGAGAATGCCTGCTTCTGAGGATGGATCTTGGTTCCCTTTTAGATGGTTGCAGGAAGGCTTTCTCCACTTAGGTATATTCATTACTCCCATTTTTGATCGGCTATTTAAAGCCAATTTTGTCCATTTATTCCACAGAATCAAGCAGGACCTTTGTAGGTGGGAGACGCTTCTGATCTCTTGGTTAGGTTGGATAGCCCTCATGAAAATGAACACTCTGCCCTGCCTGTTGTATCCTATGTGAATGCTTCCTCGGATTTAACGAAGCAAATAGTTAGAAGATTGAATGGCTGGTTTAGTTCTTTTATCTGGTATTGCACTGAACTTAAACTGACTACATTGCAGTTACCTTATAGACTGGGAGTAGTGGGCCTGCCAGATATCAATAACTATCAGTTAAGCTGGTTGCTATTTTACATGAATGATTGGGCCTGGGGGGACCCTCACTCACTTTGATTGGATATCAAAACATCTAAGGCAAGATGCCCCCTTATTAGCCTACTGTTCTTAAACAAAATGAGAACAGTTAAGGAATACTACCATAATCCAATAGTCATCAATATTGTCAAGGCGTGGAGGGCAATGTGTCAGGGTGAGGGCCATATTGCCAAAACATCATTTTTGACACCTATAGTTGGTATGCCAGGCTTTCAGCCAGAGATGACGGACTCTGGGTTTAACCTATGGGCAGCTAGGGCGTGTCTTGCCTGGGTGATTTATTTGAAGGGGGCATATTGATGTCCTTCGACCAGTTGGCTCGGAAATATGGATTGCCCAGTAGAGACCTCTTTTGTTTCTTTCAAATTAGAAACCTCATACAAAAGGAGACCACACTTCTAACTGATCCTTATAGGTCCGACATGGAGAGGAGGGTGTTGAGTACTGAGGATACTTTATCTGTTAGTAACGTTTATCATCTGTTGGGAGAGAGTCCCTCCAGCGAGATCAAACGGCTCTGTAAAGTATGAGAGAGGGACTTGGACATTGAGATCTCATCTGAAATATGGGAGGATATCTGGGAAAACGTAAGAAGGATCTCGATTTGCAACAGGACCCAGGCCTTGCAACTGAAGATTCTCCAGAGGATCCATCTGGCTCCAGACTGCCTCGCTAAATTTAAGGCGGGAGCATCTCCAATGTGTCCTAAATGTAAAGTGGGTGTGGGCACGCTTACTCATTGCCTTTGGTCCTGCCACAGACTGCGGGCATACTGGAGTGCAGTGGTAGGTGAAATAGAGAGGGTCTTGGGAATAGAGGTGGAGATGGACTCAGTATCTCTTCTTCTTAGTTTTGTTAATTCACTTTCATTAGATGTGCACAAAAAAAGGCTTCTCGGTAGCCTCACTTTTTGTGCCAGAAAGAACATTCTATTTGGATGGGTGTTGGAAAATCCCCCAGGGCTGGGGGGCTGGCATAAGCTAGTCATGGAGCACATCCCCTTGGACCTTCTTACAAGTATGGTATACCTTAAAATGGAGAATTTCTGTAAGACGTGGAGACGTGGTTTTGGACTACAAGGGTACAGATTTGTCTACCATACTAATAAGAGCCTTTATATAACCATGGCAATTCTATGTAATGACTCTGGTATCCAGAGGGGAGGAACTACAAACATGTGAATATGTATAAACTTATGCACTCGATCATCGAGGGCTATTGCTTTGTTTTGCTGAGTTGTGTTCTGGTTATTATCATTATTATTATTGTTAAGATTTTCCTTTTTTTAGCTTAGTTATTAGTTTTTTATGTAATTAGTGGGTTTATGTTTTAACATTGGATTGAATGTAGTGGTTCTGTTCGCCGAGCTGTAAATTTTTGTTGCAAACATTTCGTCCCCTGGCTAGGAGACATCATCAGTGCCCTGGAGCCTCCTGCGAAGCGCTTCTTTGATGTTTCTTCCGGTATTTATAGTGGTCTGTCCTTGCCACTTCCGGGTGTCAGTTTCAGCTGTCCGCTGTAGTGGTTGGTATATTGGGTCCAGGTCGATGTGTTTGTTGATGGAGTTTGTGGATGAATGCCATGCCTCTAGGAATTCCCTGGCTGTTCTCTGTCTGGCTTGCCCTATGATAGTAGTGTTTTCCCAGTCGAATTCATGTTGCTTGTTGTCTGAGTGTGTGGCTACTAGGGATAGCTGGTCGTGTCGTTTTGTGGCTAGTTGATGTTCATGTATGCGGATTGTTAGCTGTCTTCCTGTTTGTCCTATATAGTGTTTTGTGCAGTCCTTGCATGGTATTTTATAAACTACATTAGTTTTGCTCATGTTGGGTATTGGCTCCTTTGTTCTAGTAAGTTGTTGTCTGAGCGTGGCTGTTGGTTTGTGTGCCGTTATGAGTCCTAAGGGTCGCAGTAGTCTGGCTGTCAGTTCTGAAACGCTCCTGATGTATGGTAGCGTGGCTAGTCCTTTTGGTTGTGGCATGTCCTCGTTCCGTGGTCTATCTCTTAGGCATCTGTTGATAAAGTTGCGCGGGTATCCGTTTTTGGCGAATACCTTGTATAGGTGTTCCTCTTCCTCTTTTTGCAGTTCTGGTGTACTGCAGTGTGTTGTAGCTCTTTTGAATAGTGTCCTGATGCAGCTTCGTTTGTGTGTGTTGGGGTGGTTACTTTCATAGTTTAGGACTTGGTCTGTGTGTGTTGTTTTCCAGGAGGCGGAACCTATCAACAAAGACGGCATACTTAAACTACTGGACTTATGCCTCACTACACACTTTACATTCAACAATCAGATATACGAACAAATCAACGGAACACCCATGGGATCACCAATCTCGGGACTCATAGCAGAGGCAGTTTTGCAAAGGTTAGAACAAACAGCCCTACCACAAATTCAACCCAAACTCTGGGTCAGATATGTCGATGACACGTTCGTAATCATCAAAAACACGGAAATAGAAAAACACACCGGATCATCAACGCCACACTCACAGGAATCTGATTCATGAGAGAAGTAGAAAAGGATAGCCAACTCCCATTCCTAGACGTGATAGTACAGAGAACACCGAACGGAGAATTCACCACAAGGGTACACAGGAAAACAACACACACAGACCAAGTCCTAAACTATGAAAGTAACCACCCCAACACACACAAACGAAGCTGCATCAGGACACTATTCAAAAGAGCTACAACACACTGCAGTACACCAGAACTGCAAAAAGAGGAAGAGGAACACCTATACAAGGTATTCGCCAAAAACAGATACCCGCGCAACTTTATCAACAGATGCCTAAGAGATAGACCACGGAACGAGGACATGCCACAACCAAAAGGACTAGCCACGCTACCATACATCAGGAGCGTTTCAGAACTGACAGCCAGACTACTGCGACCCTTAGGACTCATAACGGCACACAAACCAACAGCCACGCTCAGACAACAACTTACTAGAACAAAGGAGCCAATACCCAACATGAGCAAAACTAATGTAGTTTATAAAATACCATGCAAGGACTGCACAAAACACTATATAGGACAAACAGGAAGACAGCTAACAATCCGCATACATGAACATCAACTAGCCACAAAACGACACGACCAGCTATCCCTAGTAGCCACACACTCAGACAACAAGCAACATGAATTCGACTGGGAAAACACTACTATCATAGGGCAAGCCAGACAGAGAACAGCCAGGGAATTCCTAGAGGCATGGCATTCATCCACAAACTCCATCAACAAACACATCGACCTGGACCCAATATACCAACCACTACAGCGGACAGCTGAAACTGACACCCGGAAGTGGCAAGGACAGACCACTATAAATACCGGAAGAAGCATCAAAGAAGCGCTTCGCAGGAGGCTCCAGGGCACTGATGATGTCTCCTAGCCAGGGGACGAAACGTTTGCAACAAAAACTTCCAGCTCGGCGAACAGAACCACTACAACAAGCACCCGAGCTACAAATCTTCGCACAAACTTTGAATTGGATTGAATTTTTTGTATTGGTTGTAATGCAAAAAAAATTCCTTTTATTTAAATAAAAATATATTTTAAATAGATAAATAAATAAACAGGGGAAAAATAAGCACTGCCACTGTTAGACAATAGTGTAGGGTTTAATAAATAATAGTATACAAACAAGGGATTCAAAATCTCCTCAGTTCAAGTGATTGACTCCAAACTGGCAGGTCATGGCCAGTGTGTTACTGTGAGTTCTTTTTAGAGCCCTGTTTCCTGAACTGGCTGATCTACACAGCCGATTTGTTACTGTTATTCCTTTTTGAGGACTGATTTCTGAGCTGCTGACCACACAGACAGCGAGTTACTGTTGTATTTCAGTTCTCCCTGGGGAACTGTTGTTTCACTGGTTGGTTGCAGCCTGCGTGCTACTCTTTTGTTTTCTTTTGAGAAAGAGCAATGATGATTTTGTGGCAGGGCTTAGCCCTTGCACAATGGTTTTTCATGACTGTACTTTCTTTTTTTTGCATGTGTTTTCACGTTTTGGTAAAAAAAAAGAAAAATGTATAACCAGGGGAATTAGAATCTCCTCCGTTCAGGGACTGACTCTGAGCTGGCTGACCACAGCCAGTGTACTGTGCACAGATAAATAAAGGGTGACTTGGTGACGGGATACTGACCTCTGTGCAGATATGTCAAAAAGACAGCCACACTTGATGTATGAAATGTAACAGTCACAACACAAGAGTTACGGACAGATTATTTCTCATGCTTTTCAGATACAAGTAGTTCTCGTATCAAGCGTCTTTCAGCAGCACAAATTGGCTATAACATCGCTGAAGAATTAGGGAACAGTATTTTTGAGAACACTTACCTCTGTTTGCAATAGCATGATCCCAGCAACGATCGTTTCGCATGCTTCAACTATGTGCATGTGCTGATGTCAGCTGCTGTCAGAGCATGTAAGAGGGACAGTACTATACATTGAGCATCTTCATCTCAAAAACTAAACGAATAAATGTTCATTGCTCTCCCTCTGAGGCAAGAATATTCTTGTATAATTCCTGTATAAGCCCTGTATAATTCTTGCACGACTGCATTACTCTTATACGTATCCATTTGCCTTTTTAATTTGTTCTTGTACCTGCATATCACACAATCTAAACCAATCCCCAAGAAACAGTCAGAAGACAATCAACCACAGCCATCCACTTTTGCAACCACAACTGTACCTGAAGCTGGTGCTGATGATGACCCTCTGTCCCTGCATTAACAATATTTTTTCAATGAATGTATTAAATTTACTTTTTTTCATTAATAGATATGATTTCATTTGTCATTCAGGCTGTGTGATACTTCACGATAACATTTTGGGTGATTTTATGTGATCGTGAGTGATATTTTTTGTTGGTCTGCCCCTAAACCCCACTTTTCCCATAGACCTTACTATTTCTTTGAAGTGAGGTTAATAGAATGCAACTACGGCATTATAGGAGAACTAACTGGATGATATTTCAAGTAATAAAGGATGAAAACAAGTGGTTATCTTCATCTATCCGCTATAACCTGGCTTCTTTTAAACAGAAGGAACTAGGAATTCATATGTAGTTGTTCATCTAGAGAGAGACATCATGTTGCTCTGAAAGTGTGAGAAAGTGAGACAGCAGATGCTGGAGTTCAGAGTTGAGGGTCTGATACTGAAAAAGCACAGCAGCTCAGGCAGCATCCAAGGAGCAGGAGAAACGTCAATTCTCCTGCTCCTCGGATGTTCTTAGACTGTGTGAACATAAACCATTTTTCGACAGGAAAAATAATGGCCTTCGACAGGTCAGTTAAGCATAGGTCAAAATTAACAACAAAAACATTTTGCAGATTTTGACAGTCCCATCAGAAACAGAGAGCTGGCTAATATTCTTTAATGATGAGCGCTTAGAATAAAATATCCAGAATAATTTAAACAGTTGCATAAAATGTGGAATTTGACAAGCATTGAATGATGTGTTCCTTTAAAGATTGATTTAAGCTATTTGCAACATCACCCATGTTAATCTTTTTCCTCTGAATTGTACAGAATCTTCCTTCATTAATCTCAATTTCTTTTGATCAGTCAGTTCTTGCAATTACTCCCATACGTCCATGATCTTTTGGTTTTCTTTCAACCTCAGAACTCTGGTTGACTACAACATTTTCAATGTGTTTCAGTTATAAATTACACTATACGAGTTCCTTTGATGAGAAATTGATCAATTTTTTCATCAAGTACTTCAGTGTTGGCTGAAAACAGCCTTGTGTCATACACCTACACTCAGTCATTATCCACTTTTATTTGAGTAGGTCAGATAGGTCAGATCTACTCCTGTGGTTAATTACTGTCTTTAAAGCACAACTCTAATTGGGTGCATTACCAGAGAATTTCTGCTAAATGTTACAGTTGAGATTGGCAGGTAGGCTTTCTCTCCGAAAAACTGCTCAAATATCCATCCATTAACATTTAGTTCTACAATGTGGACATCTTAATTACTCTCTCAGGAGAGCTTTAAGTCTTTGATGTTGAAGAACAGCATATCATAAATGTTGTTCAATTGAAAGAATCTAAATTCAGGCTGAGTGATTGATTGAGAAGCGCAACAATTTTTTAAAGGTTTCATCATTCAATAACAATCATTATGTAAATTCTTTGAGTAACATGTTTTGCTAACATTAACTATTTGCAATCTTTGCTGAGAATCCCTATTTGTATTGGATGTAGGTTTGCTTGCTGAGCTGAAAGGTTCATTTCCAGATATTTCGTTACCCTACTAGGTAACATCTTCAGTGGATCTCATGCAAAGCAATACTGAAAATTCCTGCTTTCTATTTATATGTTTGGATTTCTTTGGGTTGGTGATATCATTTCCTGTGGTGATGTTATTTCATGTGGTGAAGTCACTTCCTGTTCCTTTTCTCAGGAGGTGGTAGATGGGGTCTAACTTGATGTGTTTGTTGATAGAGTTCCGGTTAGAATGCCATGCTTCTAGGAATTCTCATGCATGTCTTTGTTTGACTTGTACTAAGATGGATGTGTTGTCCCAGTCAAAGTGGTGTACTTCCTTATCCGTATGTGAGGATACAAGTGAGAAAAGGGTCAAGTCTTTTTGTGGCTAGTTGGTGTTCATGTATCCTGGTGACCAGTTTTCTGCCTGTTTGTCCAGTGTAGTGTTTGTTACAGTCCATGCACGGTATTTTGTAAATGATGTTAGCTTTGCTCATTGTCTGGAAAGGATCTTTCAAGTTCATTAGCTGCTGTTTTAGTGTATTGGTGGGTTTGTGGGCTACCATGATGCCAAGGGGTCTGAGTGGTCTGGCAGCCATTTCCGAGATGTCTTCGATGTAGGGAAGAGTGGCTAGGGTTTCTGGATGTGTTTTGTCGTCTTGTTTGTTGCTGAGAAATCTGCGGACTGTGTTCATTGAGTACCCATTCTTTTTGAATACACTGTATAGGTGATTTTATTCTGTTTTGCATCGTTTCTCTGTGCTGCAGTGTATGTTGGCTCATTGAAATAATGTTCTGATGCAGCTTCGTTTGTGGGTGTTGGGATGTATTTGTATATATTTGTATAGCTGGGGTCAAAATGGCCAAATCCTAGATAATGAACACTAATGTAAATGGTAGTGTTTAAAGATATAGATTTGGTGATATATTCCAATGATTAATAAATATTAGCACATTTGAAATGTGTTAACTGAAAGGTTACAAGATGAATTGGAACTTTCTTGAGCTGTGGAAGTCTAGGATACCAAGAAGAAGCTGTCAAATATGTTGCTACCTCACAAATACCTCCCTGTCCTTTCAGGAGTACAATATTTAATTTTTCCTCTGGGTCAGGCTTCTACCCCACCTGCTACATTGACATAGATCTTATCAAAGTCACAAATGAGGTCCTACGTGACTATGTGAAAGATAAAGTGTCACTCCTTGTCTCTCAGGACTTACTTGCAGCTTTTGACATGGATAATCACACTTGTCCAATGCCTTTCCATTAACATTCACTGAATGAGACTGACTCTCACAGGGTTTCATTTGTTTTGATCTAATCATAGCCAGAGAATCATGGACAAAAGCTTCTCTCTCACTCCTGCACCGTGTTCCCCAAGCATCTGCCTTCCAATTTCCCAGCCATAATTTCACCAGTGGCGTTAGAATATAAGAATCATCCAATACGTTAGAGGCCCTTCAGCCCATCAAGTCTGCATTAATGAAAAAACACTCTTTATTTACACTAGTCCCACTTTAGAACCCTTGGCCCATAGCCTTGAATGTTCCCACAGTTCCACTACCCAGGTCCTGAGCCCGTGGCTTATCTGCTTCTGTTTGCCATTCACTTTTTCTTTTCTTTCTCTCTCTCTCTTTCACTTTTGTTTTCTTTTGCTTTTTTATACATTTTTTGCCAACATCGGTTCCCTTCCTGGAGTGTTGGCACAGCACCAAGGTTGGGTCCATTCTGGGGGATTGACAGCGGTGGGGACTGGTCCTTCCCAGCAATTGGCAACACTACGAGCAGTCCCCTTCCTGAGGGTTGGCAGCACCGGGAACAGCCCCCTTCCTGAGGGTTGGCAGCACCGGGAGCAGTCCCCTTCCTGAGGGTGACATGTTTGACCCGAAGGTAAGCTTCCAGCCATAGATCTGTGCTCTCACTAAGTCTGGCTATTGCCATCTCTGTAATATTGCCTAATTTGGACCTGCCACACCTCATTTGCTGCTTAAACCCTCCACCGTGTCAGTGTAACCTCAAGTCTGGACTATTGAATGTATTCCCGGGTGGCCTTTCACATTCTATTTTCTAGCGTTGGGTGCTAGCTTTGTCTGTCTTTTTCTGGAATACGTCAAATATTCTTTGTTCCAGTCCTCTTTCTTCCTCTGGAGTATTGCTGTAGCTTCCTGCTCTAGAGAAAAAAAAGTTGTTTCTCTCAACTTCTCATGCTCCCTCTCCAGCCCTTGCCTTCCTGAACTCACCCACCACCTTCTTCCCTGGTTAGACAGCAATCTCCCTAAAGTCATGAAAATCCTAGTTGCTGCAGAAATGATTACCTTTGCTCACTGAGAGAATCAGATGGTGAATTCTGCTATTTTTTTTCTTTATTCATACACAGGATGAGTGCATCACTGGCTAGGCAGCATTTATTGCCCAGAGGGCAGTTAAGAATCAACCACATTGCTGTGGGTCTGGAATCATATGTAGACCAGAGCAGGTAAGGATGGCAGTTTCCTTCCCTGAAGGACATTAATAAAACAGATGGGTTTTTTTGACAATCAACATGGTCATCATTAGATCTTAATTCCAGATTGTTAAAAAATTGAATTCAAATTCCACCATTTGCCGTGGTGGGATTTGAACCCAAGTCCACAGAACATTATAATTAGATTAGATTACATAAGGTGTGGAAACAGGCCCAACCAGTCCACACCGACCCTCCAAAGAGTAACACACCCAGACCCATTTTCCTCTGACTAATGTACCTAACACTACAGGCAATTTATCATGGCCAAGTCACCTGGCTGTGGAAGGAAACTAGAGCACCTGGAGGAAACCCTCGCAGACACGAGAGAATGTGCAAACTCCAGACAG
Organism: Hemiscyllium ocellatum; assembly: GCF_020745735.1. Lineage (NCBI taxonomy): Eukaryota > Metazoa > Chordata > Chondrichthyes > Orectolobiformes > Hemiscylliidae > Hemiscyllium > Hemiscyllium ocellatum. The sequence continues at coordinate 24,657,718 of NC_083431.1, forward strand.
ACAGTCACCCAAGGCTGGAATTGAACATGGGACTGTGAGGCAGCAGTGCTAACCATTGTGCCCAAACTGGATACTTCTAAATGTCTCCCATGCATGACTCATATCTGGTAGTTACTTCCAGTGAAATTAGTCAGTTTGTCAGTAGAGTAATGGAAGGTGGTATCAACAGTACTATCAAGTCACACTTGCTTAGCAAGAATTGGCTCACTGACACCTGGCGTGGGTTCAAACTCAAGAAATTCTTAAGATGTTTGACACCATCCAGGACAAAGCAGCTCACTTGATTGGCACCATACCCACAAATATTCACTTCTCCACCACTGACGCTCTACAAGCTGCACTGTAGAAGGCCATCAAGGTTCTTTGATGCCACCATCCAAACCCATGACCCCTGGTATCTGAAGGCCAAAGGCAGCAGATGTATGGGAACACCATCACCAGCAATTTCCCCTGCAAACCACCCTCTATCCTGACTTATATATCTTTCTACCTTTTGTGTCACTGGATCAAAATCATGGACATTTCACCCGAACAGCGTTGTGGGTCTACCTACACCAAGTGGACTGTAGAGACTGAAGAAGACAGCTCACCTCTACCTTCTCACGGGCAACTAAGGACAGGCAATAAATGCTGGCCCAGCCAGTGAGGCCTCACTTTTCATGAAAGAACTTAAAAAATTACTCCAGGTTCTTAATAAATTGTCCCCCTCTGAATATTAGTTTTTAAAATTGACTCATAACCTCTTGGAGCCCTGGTAGTAATGTCCTAATGTCACATTTCTGCTTCTGCCACTGTTAACTTTGTTACCTTTATTAATGCTACTTTCTTTGCTATCACTGATGAGATTTATGCCTCCTGTATGATGATAAAACAGATAGCACCACTTTGATACACACACTAATGAGATAAGATCAAAGATTCAGAGCATGCCTGTCTCAGGCTGATAAACTAGCCTTATTATCTCTGGTACTGGGCTCTGTGTCCTCAGCTCCTCTTCCGTCAGCATATTTGTCTTTAATCATTCAATTCTCAATATAAAAACAATGTTCTATTGTTTATGGGTAAATATCTCCATAACTATGTTTCCTTGAGTCAGTTTTACAGAAACTGTGGGGAAAGGATCTGTGGTCATTCTGAAGTTACTAAGTGAAGGAACATGGGAGCAGAGGGAGTCCATTTCCAACTTTCTGCCATTCAGTGAGATCATGACTCGATCTGTGATCTCCGTCCTGACTTTGCTCCATTTCCCTTAATATCTTAGGTTAATAAAAAGTGATCAATTGCTGTTTTAAATTGATATTGCATAAATTGTCATTTGAGAAGACTGTTCCAAATTTCTGCTTGTCTTTTTACATAGAAGTATTTCCTAATTTTACTCTTGAAAGATATGGATCTAATTCTAAAATTCTGCCGCACCCCAAGACTTACCAATTAATGTAAATAGCTTTTCTGTATCCACGTTATCAATTCCTTAATATCCTGTACGATATCCTGATCAAAGTATGTCTTTGTCTTCTATTTGAGATAATATGGCTCCTTGCAATTTAACCCTATGAGTCTATTCCAGGTATCATTCTCATATGTCTACAATGCATTCTATTCAAAACTAATATGTCTTCCCTGACTTCTATGTCCACTGTATTCTTATCCTTTGATATAAAGATTGACATTCTATTGGCCTTTGCGATCATTTTCTGCATGCGTCTTGACATATTAATGATCTATGCAACATCATCTCTAAGTCTCCTTGAAGTTTCCATTGTTTCTAGCTTTTCACCATTTGGAAAGTAACTGGCTTGGTCCTTTTTAAGCCCAAAGTGGATGACCTGAAATTTGCATTCTTTAAAATCCATTTGCCAGAGTTTTGCCCACAAGAGGAATCTTCTGAACAAAATGGGCATTGGTGGGAAGATTGGGAGAATAACATGAGATCAGCAGTGAGGAGCTTCCTGTTGTTGAGAATGAAAAGTCCCAATTTTCCAACCAAGTGCTGAACAGCAAGATGGAATTCTTACTAGTGAGTGGTGACAGGATGACTTGCATGTATTAATATCATTATTATTATTTTATCTTAATTCAATGGTATGTGTTTCCCATTCTCTGGATAGAAACTAGGCAGTGACAATTCCTGACTTGAAACTCAGAGCAGGTATTTGGAGCCTCCAGCTCACTGCTCACTCCTCTGGACTTCCATCAGTCACCAACATCTCAGGGCATGCTCCATGTGCAGTAACTGTATGCATCCCACCATCAAGCAAGTTCTCACTGGCAAAGCAGGGTGTGAATTACCATGTGTCTGTCAGAGCTGGGCCAAATAAAATAAACTGGGTACTACAACCATGGACAGTCAGCACATGACTGGGTTCATCGCTGACTGATCTGGAACCTGGTGGGTCCCAACAGTGGCCAATACTTCTGTTTGTGACAAGTGGGATAATGTGACATGTGGGGTACCATAGGGATACGGTGCAAAGGTAATCAACCAAGTCTGGGAAGGATATCATTAGAAATTTCACTCGAGAACACAGAAGGAAACCTTCCATGAAAATCATCAAAATTGATAGAGCTGATTTCTGATTACATTCAGCCCCAGGTGCCGAATTTATCCTAATCTCTTTACGAAGTTCTGCTTTCATCTGCAACAATCTGTATCTTTGTGTCATTTACAAGGTTGGATATGGTGACTTCTTTGCATCTAAGTTGTACATAAATATGATGAATAGTTGAGGCTCCAACACTGCTCCTTTTTGTATACCACATTCAATTTCTGTCAATAAGAATATCTGCCCATAGCTCCTATTCTCTGTCTCTTACTGCTCAGCCAATTTCAGACCGAGATCAATAATTTGCCTTCACATCAATGAGTTTCAACTTCTGCCAACAATCCCCAATGAGAGTCTTCACCAAATTCTTTCTGAAAGTGCAAATATGATGTTCATGGATATTTCCCTTTCCACTAATTTAGTTATTTCTTCAAAAAATGCCATTCAGATTCATGAGCCAAGACACACCTTTTACAAAACAATGATGACTTCCTCTGATCTGCAGAAATCACACTTGGCATTATGCCATCCTACTCAGAGGTACTTGTATACCTGTACATTACTTTTTATGTTTTGTGTTTTTACACAAGACACTTTCTTCACTACAAAACACCCCTGAAGACAAAACACATCTACAATTGATTAGTGCACATGGTAAATATTGCAAATAAAGTGGCAAATGGCAAATAAATGGCAAATTCGTGGGCTAGACTTTAGTGTGTAGTCCTAGCATTCCAGGAACCAAATAATGATTCCCTGGCTGGAGTTCATTAAAATTAGTGCAAAAAAGAAAGAAATTTTTGGGAAAAAAAAAGAATATGGCTCTGAGTTGAACAAATCCCTAGATTCTGATGATTTCCTTTCAGGGTTTTAAAGGAATTCGGGCTGGAAATTGCAGATGCTTTAACCATTATCTTCGAAAGATCTTCTGATTCAAAATGCACTTCGAAAAATTGCAAATGTACTCAGTTATTTAAGGCAGTCAAAAGAGAGAGGAAAGGCAGGAAATTCTAAGAAAATGTAAAATACTGAGTATGCTGGAAATGTGAAATAAGCACAAAAGGAGCTGGAAAGACTCAGCAGGTCAGGCAGTGTTTCTGGAGAAAAACTAAGTTAGTGTTTCAGGTCAATGATCTTTCATCATAACTGAAGAGAAATAGGAATGTAAGAGTTTTGAAGCCAGTAAGGGAGACAGAGACGGGAAGAAAAAAGGATAAGAGGTGTGACAGCGTGGAAACCGAGGAGATATTAAATACCAAATATTTCATGATGCAAAAGCCAGAAAGAGTTGTAATGGATATTGAGAAGAAATGAAAACTATGTCTAAATGAGGTATAAATTGTCTTATGATTCACTAATTCTACAGGCGGTGATTTGGGAGACAGGAAATAAAGAGTAGAAATAAATGAGTCATTTTCCAAATGGCAGTCAGTGATTAGTGGAACACCACAGGGATCAGTGCTTGGACTCCAGCTATTAATGATATTGAAAAGAAAACTGAGTGTAATATCTCCAAATTTACAAACTCTATGCTGAATCAGAGGGTGAATTATAAGAAGGATGCAGAGATATTTCAGTGTGATTTGGACAAGTTGAGTGAGTGGACAAAAGCATGGTAGATGAAGTATAATGTGGATAACTTGAGATTATCCACTTTGGTAGCAGAACCAAGAAGATAGACTATTATCAAAATGGTGATAGATTGGGAAGTGGGGCAGTGCAACAAGACCTGGGTGTGCTTTTACACCAAATAGAACATAAAACATAGAACAGTACAGAATAGTACAGGCTCTTCAGTCCTGGATGTTGTGCCAGCCTTTTATCCTGCTGTAAGATCAGACTAACCTACATATCCTTCATCGTACTATCTTCCATGTGCCTACCCAGTCGCTTAAATGAGTCACTTAAATGTCCCTAATGTATCTGTCTCTACTACGACTGCCAGCATTCCACACACCCACCATTCTCTGTGTAGAGAACTTATCTCTGGCATCTCCCCTAAACTTCCTCCAATTATTTAAATTATGCCCCCTCGTAATAGATATTTCTGCCATGGGAAAAAGTCTCTGGTTATCCACTCTATTGATGCCTCTCAACATGTTGTACACCTCTATCAAATCTCCTCTCATCCTTCTATGCTCCAGTGAGAAAACTCCTAGCTCCCTCAACTTTTCTTCATAAGACATGCCCTCCAGTCCAGGCAGGATCCTGGTAAATTTCCTCTGCTCCCTCTCTAAAGCTTCCACATCTTTCCTATAATGAGGTGCCCAGAACTGAACGCAATATTCCAAGTGTGGTCTAACCAGAGCTTTATAGAGCTGCAGCATAAACTCCATCCCCCTGCTAATGAAAGCCAACACACCATATGCCTTGTTGACAACCCTATCAACTTGGGTGGCAACTTTGAGGGATCTATAGACATGGACCCCAAGGTCCCTCTGTTTATCCACACTGCCAAGAATCCTGCCTTTACCCTTGTATTCTGCATTCAAATTCAACCTTCCAAAGTGAATGACTTCACACTTTACCAGGTTGAACTCCATCTGCCACTTATCAGCCCAGTTCTGCATCCTATAAATGTCCCATTGCATCCTGCAACAGCCTTCCACACTACTCACAACTCCATTAACTTTTGTGTTATTGGCAAACTTACAAACACATCCTTCTACTTCCTCATCCAAATGATTTATAAAAATTACATGGAGCTGAGGTCCCAAAACTGATCCTTGTGGCACAACTGGTCACTGAGCTCCAGGCTGAATACTATCCATCTACTACCACACTCTGTCTTCTATGGACCCACCAATTCTGTATCCAGACAGACAAGCTTCCCTGTATCCCATGCCTCCTTACATTCTGAATGAGCCTACATGGAGAATCTTATCAAATGCCTTACTAAAGTCCATGTACACCACATCCACTGCTCTACCTTCATCAACATGTTTTGTCACATCCTTAAAGAATTCAATAAGGTTTGTGAGGTGTGACCTGCCCCTCACAAAACCATGCTGACTATTTCTTACCAAACTATGGTGTTCCAAGTAATTATAAATCCTATCTCCCAGATTCCTATCCAATACTTTGCCCACCACTGACATAAGACTGACTGGTCTGTAATTCCCAAGGTTATCCCTATTCCCTGACTTGAACAAGGGGATAACATTTTCCACCCTCCAAACATTTGGCACTACCAGAGTGGACAGTGACTCCAGGTACAAGTTCCTTCCACTGTCCCTGATCCACCCCACTCTCACTCTGGCCATCCTCGTGTTCCTCACTTAAGTGTGGAACACCTTAGGGTTTTCCTTAATCCTGCCCGCTAACGCTTTTTCATGCCTTCTTCTAGCTCTCCAAAGTCCATTCTTCAGTTCCTTGCTGGCTACTTTGTAACCCTCTAAAACCCTGTCTGATTCTTGCCTCCTCAACCTTAAGTAAGCTTCCTTAAGTTGCTGAAAGTAAAATTGTAGGTGCACGGGTTGTGAAGACAGCAAATGTTATGTTGGCCTTTGGAGTGCTGGGATTTGAGTGCAGGAGCGGGGATGTTTTGCTGCAGTTGTGCAGAGCCATGGTGCAACCTGGAATAGTTTTGGTCTCCTTATCTGAGGAAGGATATTCTAGTTTGGAGAGTGTGCAATGAAGATTTACCAGATTAGTTTCTGGAATGGCAGAACTATTTGAATAGAGACTAGACTATTTACGATTATATTCACTGAGGCTGTAAAGAATGAGGGGAATGGGGAATGGATCTGGTGAAACTGATAAAATTGAAACAAGACTAGACAGGATAAATACAAGAAGGATGTTCGTGCTGACCAGAGAGTCACAGGGTTCACAGTCTACAGAAATGGGCTAGGTCATTTAGGACTGAGATAAGGAGAAATTTCTTGATCCAGCCGGTGAAATTCTCAAATGTAGCCTTGATGTCAAGCACAGTCACTCTCATCTCACTCTGTGAAATTCTGACCCTCTGTCCATGTTTGATCAGGTGAGGAACCTCGTGGCCCTGTGGAATCCAATCTCTGTGACAGTAAAAAGGGTGGTGCTTGGAGGGGAGACACAACACCTCATCCATTTGCACCGAAAGGTTTTGTAGAAAGGGAGTGGGTTTTAGGAGCAATTGAGAAATGTGATGTGTATTTTGCCTCCAATAGGCTATCTTTACTTGATGCAGAAATGCTTATGTTATTCCTCATAATATTAAGAAATTCAGATGTGGTCAATGTAGCATCGAAAGATTCTATAGAACTTTATAAAGCTCACCAATATGTACAAGTATTATATTTACAGGTACTTTAGTGCTTATACTATTCTGTTATAAAGAGTAGCAAACTTTGATGTACATGTCATACTTCAAATGACCTGAGTTAAGATTGTGTCTGAGACCTTTATACACTCAGTTCACACACTATAATACAGTGGTGATACCAAGAGAACTTCTCTTAAAGGTGTGCTGACATACTGACTGTGAGACATAGCACAAGGGACTGATTGCTTTGGAATGCTGAAAGGGGAATGCAGGAGAACACATGTCTGGTGGTGGCATCAGACTGGAGATGGCAGGAATTGCAAATTAATGTCTTTAATATCTGTTGTGGGGAGGTTACTAGAATCTATAATAAAGAACACGACAACCAACATAGATGTGTGGAGGATAGGTTACATATAATAATCTGAATTAAATTTTTGGATGAGGTAACTCATTGAGTGGTGAATAGACTCGAATGGCTATGTTACAAACTTGCTTATTTTTCTTTGTGTTGTAGTATCCATCATTCAGATAAGGTATTAAATGAAGTTCAGCCTGTCTCAGGAGCAATATAAAAGATCCCACAACATTATTCAAAGAAGGTAGGACAGTTTTCTCTGTCATCATTGCTAATATTATACTTAAACCTCAATACAATCCTAATATCTGGTCATTATTTCATTTTTATTTATGGAAGCTTGCATTTTACAAATTAGCTGCTGTGTTTCTTACCTTCCAGGAGTGACTGCAAAAACCAAAGAAAAAAATTATTGGTTGTAGACTGCTTGACAGCATCCAGATATCATGAATGGTGTTATACAAATGCAACTTCTTTACCCAATCAGAAAAAAATTGTTTGACACTAAAAGCAGTGATACATTTCAGGCTTTTTTTATGGTCTTGGAATACAGAAAACACTTACCCCTCTAATAGCCTGAATTAAAAAAAATTCAGTTCCCAATATTCAGTTCAATTTGAATCTGTAAACTTACTGCGCATAAAAGATAAACTGAACCATCAAGGTTATCGCAATGGAAAGTTGTATGTGATTTTATTTTTAAAGACGAAATTTTGACTGATAGCATCTTCTAAAAAAAGACTGAACTCAGTACAAGACATTTTCTCACGCTTTACATTTAGTTAATTCATTTTAAACCTTTATGCTTAAATTGGAAATGTTGATGAGATTGTCACAAAGAAACGATTTGGAAGAGCTATATGAGTGAAATGAATTAAATATCAACAGAGAGTCAGTTATTAACTTAGAATGCTGTTGGCTTCTTACCTATTTGTCACATAATAATTCTTCATGGCAGTTCAGTTTTGTACACTCTGAACAATATTACATTTTTAAGCTTTCAACAGGATTAGAGTTAAAAACTGAAATTTTAGATCCCATGATCTAACCTGATAAATATGGAAATTTTGCTCAATCATTTGCCCTAATTCCAGAGTCAGTTTATTTTAATATTGTCACCTGGGTGAAAGATACATATTTGTGCCAGCAATTACTTGCACCATGATCTGCTTTGGGTCAACCTAGTTGCTACAGTTAAGAGCTTAAGACCGTAAGATAAAGGTAAGATCAGAATTAGGTTATTTGGCTCATCATGTCTGCTCCACCATTCTGTCATGGCTGCTTTCTTTCTCAACTTATTCTTTTACCTTCTCCCCATATGCCTGAATCCCGATATCAAACAAGAACCTTTCCATCCCTCTCCTAGAGACACCCAATGACTTGGCCTCTACAGGCTTCTGCAGCAATGAGTTGAGCCGCAGTTAAAACAAAAACAGCATGCAATATTTTGAATCAGGGAATTCGGGAAGAAGAAGGTTTTAGTGTACCTATGATGTAAATGCCTGAGGTATTTTGACACTCTACGGTTTGTTTTTATATCTGGGTCAATTTCAAAGACAGTCTTGGGTGAGTAGTTGGAACTGCAGGAAGAAAGATGGCCCAGGGAGCTGTGAGAAGAAAGCTGAAGGATAGCTTTTAAAGCTGGAGTAGAGTCTTACCATCATTCCAAGACAGGGCTCCTTTGCTTCAGGTATTATTTTAATGGGCTTAGTGAACACAGTCCATTTAAAGATGAACAAAATGTGTTAAACTGAGTATCAAATTGATTGGGGAAAATTATTTCCAACCAGTTTAATCTTCTTGATACAGACTAATTAATGTATCAGTCTTTCATCTTTATCCTTGTACTTCGTTTTTCTGGATGTATTTTTCAGCCTTGTTACAAATTTACCTAACTCTTGTTTGAGGCCTTGAAATTCATACTGGCAGATTCAAGGATTTAGTTTGGGCTGAAGATGGGCACTGAATCTTTCAAAAAGTTTGTTTGAATTTCTGCTCTCTCCTTCAATATGCTCCCAACTGTCAAATAAATTTAACCCTTCGCTTGCTGTGCAGAAAGGGACAGAGCTGACTATCTTTTCATTAATACTGCCTTTTACTGAATCTCAGTCTGGGTTTCTACTTAAATTTCTCAAACGTCTGCAGCAACATGGGTTTTTATTATGGGCTATGGCTGTGCATTCATTGCTGCGCCAGTCAGCTTTGCCTTTCCTGTTTCCACATGGTTCACTCATTTTTGCTTCTATGACACACTGTGGATCAATGTTTGGAATCAGCATTAAATCCATTCAAAATGTTTTTGGCTTATTCACAGCTGCCACAATGTTATGCTTTCACAATGTTGTTGTCTTCCGGTCATCATATTTCATCAATAAACCACTTGAGGTTTGGAAAGCTTTGGTTTGGAAAGTTTTCTAAGTTGCTGCATTGCCTGGTGAGGATCCTGCTTAGGCCAGTGTCATATTCCACACAATTCCCAACTCTCCAGTGCAGCCTTGAATATGACCCACTGGAACACATGTAGTTGGTTCCTAAGGCCATAAGACCGGCAGTAGAGGCAGAAGTAGACCATTCAGGCTCTCAAATCTGCTCTACCAGCCCATGAGATTATGGCTGATCTGAGAATCCTCAATTCTACTTTCTTGTTTTTTTCCCATAACCCTTGATTCCCTTACTGAGTTAAAAATCTGTCAGGGCTAATTTGTTTCAAGCAATGCAACAAAAGGAGAACACTCCCAAAATTAAGTTTCTGAATCCCTGCAGTCAGGCTGAACCAGTCTCTTTGTATGTTGATGTCCTGTTAAAACCAGAGCACTACTTTAAATCCTCCTTTCTATCTGTCACAGTTCTACTCATGATGATACAGAGTTATAGAACATAGAACATTACAGCGCAGTACAGGCCCTTCGGCCCTCGATGTTGCGCCGACCTGTCATACTAATCTGAACCCCATCTAACCTACACTATTCCATGTACATCCCTATGCTTGTCCAATGACGACTTAAATGTATTTAAAGTTAGCATATCTACAATTGTTGCAGGCAAACCATTCCATACCCTTACTACTCTCTGAGTAAAGAAACTATCTCTGACATCTGTCCTATATCTATCACCCCTCAATTTGAAGCTATGCCCCCTTATGCTCGCCATCACCATACTTGGAAAAAGGCTCTCCCTGTCCACCCTATCTAACCCTCTGATTATCTTATATGTCTCTATTAAGTCACCTCTCAACCTTCTTCTCTCGAACGAAAACAGTCTCAAGTCCCTCAGCCTTTCCTCGTAAGACCTTCCCTCCATACCAGACAGCATCCTAGTAAATCTCCTCTGCACCCTTTCCAAAGCTTCCGCATGCTTCTTATAATGCAGTGACCAGAACTGTACACAATATCCCAAGTGAGGCTGCACTAGAGTTTTGTACAGCTGTAGCATAACCTCATGGTTCCGGAACTTGTTCCCTCTATTAATATAAGCTAAAACACTGTATGCCTTCTTAACAACCCTGTCAATCTGGGTGGCAACTTTCAAGGATCTGTGTACCTGGACACCGAGATCTCTCTGCTCATCTACACTACCAAGAATCTTACCATTAGCCCAGTACTTTGCATTCCGGTTACTCCGACCAAAGTGAATCACCTCACACCTGTCTGCATTAAACTCCATTTGCCACCTCTCAGCCCAGCTCTGCAGCTTATCTATGTCTCTCTGGAACCTACAGCATCCTTCATCACTATCCACAACTCCACCGACCTTAGTGTCGTCTGCAAATTTACTGACCCATCCTTTTACGCCCTCATCCAGGTCATTTATAAAAATGACGAACAGCAGTGGACCCAACACCGACCCTTGTGGTACACCACTGGTAACTGGACTCCAGGATGAACATTTCCCATCAACCATCACCCTCTGTCTTCTTTCAGCAAGCTAATTACTGATCCAAACTGCTATATCTCCCACAATCCCATTCCTCCGCATTTTGTACAATAGCCTACTGTATCAAATGCCTTGCTGAAATCCATATACACCACATCAACCAGTTTACTCTCATCTACCTGTTTGGTCACCTTCTCAAAGAACTCAATAAGGTTTGTGAGGCATGACCTACCCTTCACAAAACTGTGCTAACTATCCCTAATCAAATTACATTTTTCTGAATGATTATAAATCCTATCTCTTATAACCTTTTCCAACACTTTACCAACAACTGAAGTAAGGCTCACTGGTCTATAATTATCAGGGTTTTCTCTACTCCCCTTCTTGAACAGGGGAACCACATTTGCTATCCTCCAGGCTTCTGGCATTATTCCTGTAGACAATGACGATTTAAAGATCAATGCCAAAGGCTCGGCAATCTCCACCCTGGCTTCCCAGAGGATCCTAGGATAAATCCCATCCGGCCCAGGGGACTTATCTATTTTCACACTCTGCAGGATTTCTCATACCTCCTCCTTGTGAACCTCAATCACACCTAGTCTAGTAGCCTCTATCTCAGTATTCTCCTCGACAACATTGTCGTTTTCTAGAAGGAATGCTGTTGAAAAATATTCATTTAGTGCTTCCCCTATCTCCTCTGAATCTACAAGTAAAAAGTGAGGTCTGCAGATGAATCTACACACAACTTCCCACTACTATCCTTGATTGGCCCTAATCTTACTCTTGTCATTCTTGTATTCCTTAAATACCTATAGAGAGCCTTTAGTTCTGGCTGCAAGATAGTATTTGTGCCTCCCTTGATGCCACCTTCTCTGTTTCAGTAAAACATGTGCCATTGCATGTCAAGAACAGCTGCTTCTTGCAGACCTATTTACTTCAGGCCATAAAGGGGGTTTCACTGGCAAGATTTCTAGTGTATTGCCAGGCAGCCCAAAAGGTGGCATCAAGAAAAGTTCTTGTGTTGCCCTGTCCCATAAACATCCTTGACTCGGAATCTAATGGGCAGAAATGAGCAGGAATGGGCTTTTCATCATTTCCAGCCTTCATGTGCTTTTAATGTTATATTTCAAATGAATAGCAGATTAGAATCACTGGAATATTCTTCCCTTTGTACTTAGATTTGTTGGTTAGAACTTTTTCGTACTGAAATAATCATCATTCTCTCTTGTATTAGTCAGTATCAGAAATGTCTTGCAACTTTCACCCACTGTGACAAAAGAATAGAGCTATTTTCCACTCAGACTAGATTCTTACTGACACCAATCACTGTTTCCTCAAACCTCTTCCTGCAAGTTAATCACAGCTGAAGATAGTTCTAAATCTGCATCAGATTCAGGCACAAAATTTGTTACTTAGAAATGGGCCATATGTTCTCAGAGGCAATTGTTTGAAACAGTGCACTTTCGATCACTTTATTTTTGTAACTGCTTTCCCCTTTTATCATTTCTGTGTAAAATTAGGTTTAAACAAATTGAATGGAAACCATGTCTTTTAAATATCTTGCTTTGTCTTCATTACTGTTGTCATGATTGTAATAACTTCAGCCAAGTGGACCTCATGGAATATGAGTTCTCTGATTGGGGCTATTCATCTGGTCCAATCAGGGAGCCCTATCTGACTGATAAGAACCCGAGTGTCAGACATCCTGTTCACCCAGAGTTGGGTCTGAGGGAATTGGAACAGTGTCAAGGGCTCTCCGTGATGGGATGGCAGCCTCTGTGGAATTATTTCACTGTTGATATCAATGTTTTAGTAGTCATAATCTATCTCATTGAGCCGCTACATTTTCAGCAGAAATCGAATGGTAACATTTCCTCCAGGTCTCAATTCCCTCTGGGAACATACATCTTTACATCATAAACTCTTAAATCAAGTATCATGCTCCCAAAAACGATCAACCTTGGAAAACCTTACTGCAACTGGACAATCACTTTTCAACAGGTGTCCCAAAAACATATCTCCTCTCTGCACCATATGATCGCCTCTGGATTTAAAGACAGCAGATAGAGGCAGAAGGAAAGAATTGGGGTTGGTGAGGTCAAAGGTTAGGAAGGTGGGGAGAACAAGAAAGAATGCGTTGCAGATTAGGGAAGTGCTTAACTCAAGATAGCATCATGAACTTTAAGCACTCCTAGATGTTTCCCAAATAGCCTTTTTCCCTGGAAGATGGCACTGAATGTCAAGAAATCTTCACAAACATCATGAATCAAGATGTTTGATGATGCACAATACACATGGTGTTAGAAATCAGCTGTTTTGGACAGCAGTCTGGGATGTTACGGAAAGCTATGTCAGCTTTCAAGGACAAGCCATTGTGGAACATACTTTGCCCCATCCCACCTGTGGAGCATGATCCTAGCATTCACTACATATTAGCAGCTGCTCTGAAATCTTTTTCTGACAAAGTTCCAACCAAGAAAATAAGAACAGCCTATGCAAAATCAGGTTATATGCTAACAATAGGCTTCCTAAAGTCCAAGAGCCCAAATCTGGAGAACCTCTCTCTCTAAAGCTCCTTACCATCTCTTGCACTAGCCAATCTTTTGGATTATTGGTAGCTTCATTGTTCCAAAGGTATACCAAATAATGCCAACAGACTTGATGTGCCAAAATACCTTACAGTTATGCAGGAGATTGTATCATCACAAAGAAAAGATTTCACTGAAAGAATGATGTTAAGTCCTTTTAAAACTCTTATCACTGAACTCACTTAGAATTGAAAATCTGCTAAACATGGATGACAAAAGAATTTCTTTTTTTATTGGTAATTGATAAAATATATGTTATTTTATATTCTGCGATTTGGAGAAGATTTGTAGCTCAGGTTGAGGTTGAGGTTGTAAGTTTGCTTGCTGAACTGGATGGTTTGTTCTCAGACGTTTCGTCACCATGCTAGGCAACAACATCAGTAAGCCTTCGATGAAGCGCTGGTGCTCTGTCCCACTTGCTATTTATGTATTTGGTGTGTTGTGGTGGGTGATGTCACTTCTGGTTCTTTTTCTGAGAGGTTGATAAATGGGGTCCAAATAGACATGTATATTGATGGAGTTCTGGTTTGATTACCAGACCTCTAGGAATTCCTGTGCGTGTCTTTGTTTAGCTTGTCCCAGGATGGTTGCATTGTCCCGATCAAACTGGTTTCCCTGTATGGATATGAGCGATAGTTGGACATATCTTTTGGTGGCTTACTGGTGCTCATATATTCTGGTGGCTAGTTTCCTGCCAGTCTGTCCAATGTAGTGTTTGTTGCAGTCCTTTCAAGATGTTTTGTATATGACGTTCATTCTGCTGGTTGTTGGTACAAGATCCTTTAAATTAATCAAGAGCTGTTTCAGTGTAGTGGCATTTTTGTGGGCTACCATGAGGTCTAGGGGCTGGAGTTGTCTGGTCGTCATCTCTGAGTTGTCTTTTATGTGTGGCAGGGTGGCTAGAATTTCTGAGTGTGTTGTGTCATCTTGTTTAGGTCTGTTGTGTAGAAACTGGCAGACTGTGCTTATGAGGTATCTATTGTTTCTGAATACATTGTGTAGGCATTTTTCCTCAGCTTATCTTAGTTCCTGGGTGCTGCAGTGTGTTGTGGCTCATTTAAATAATGTCCTGATGCAGCTCCATTTGTGGGTGTTGGGATGATTGCTCCTGTAGTTGAGTATCTGGTCAGTGTGTGTGGCTTTCCTGTAGACGCTGGTCTGTAGCTTTCCATTGGCTTTGTGATCTACCAATCTAGGAAGGGGAGTCTGTTGTTGTTCTCTTCCTCTTTGGTGAGCTTTATACCGGGAAGGATGTTGTTTATGTGTTTGTGGGTTTCTTCTAATTTGTTGCATTTCACAATGACAAAGGTGTCATCCACAAAGCTTGGGCTGGATCATGGGAAGGGCTGTTCATTCTAACTGCTTCTGCTAACCTCATATTGGTGATCCCATAGGCATCCCATTGATTTGTTTGTGGGTCTTGTTGTTGTAAGTGAAGAGGGTTGTGAGGCACAGGTCTACTAGTTTGAGGATGTGGTCGTTGCTGATGGAGTTGGTGCTGGCAGGTGTTTGTGTCCTTGGTTCTTCTCACAGTGAGGCCAGTGCTTCTTTGGCTAGGGTGATGTTTATTAATGTGAACAGGGTCATCACATTGAAGGAAACCATGACCTCGTTGTCCCCTACCTTGTGTCTTTGATAGTGTTAACAAGTATGCCTCTGGCATATAGTGGACTTATATGCTTGCACCAAAAACAACCCTATGCCAAGTCATGAGTATGACTGGGAAATGGGAACCTTGTTATTGGACCTTATGCCAATGTCCTTACGACAGATAATTGGAAAGTATACATCTCACAAAGCCATCCCAGAAATCTCAACAATATAATAAAATCCAACATAATAGATTTGTGGCCCCATAATCACTGTCACTCTACAGTTATGCTGGGAGACTGCTAGAAAATGGAATAACACTGATAGTGACTTATTGAAAAAGTCAAATATGGATTGTCTACAGCTGCTCATTCACTTTAAACAATGGTTGAAGTAGAATTCAGTGACATCGATAATTCTTTCCTGCTATAACATCACTGCTGACACTATTTAAGTTTGGCCATATGATGGTGTAATGCTTTAGAGCAAGAATGAGGCAGATTACTTGACTGATGTATTGTCTCCACTTTTGGTCCTCTGGGTTCTGTCTTTAACTAGCTGTTCTAATGAATATTCTAGAGAAACAAATGACGTATTTCAGACTACGATTAAAGGCCTGTCATTTCTGTTTATGGACTGCCTCATCATCAAACATTCACATCCCCCAGGATTCTTAATGTAACAAATCTATAATTGAGCTTAATAATTCAATGGCACTATTTTATTATTTACTGGATACATGCTCTAAAGAAAAGTGGTTACAATTTTTCAGATGGAGAAAGTCAATTTAGATTTTGTTCAGAAACATTTATATTTATGCAAGGAGTTTTTTTTCCCTATAAACAGTGCAGTATTTCTACAATATGAATATATTCTTGGTGAAAATGAAGATTTGTTAAAAATGATGAAAATCATCAGCTAATGAGGTCACCATCAATGAGAATTATGAGTTAATGCTGTGCTTTAATTTCAGATTCAAATCCATCTTTTGATTTTAAAACAAATGGTCTATTGGTTGCACAGATTTGGATTCCTATTTTTTCCACAGAACTGATTATAAATGAATTGGCATTAAGCAGTCTTACACTGGTTTGTAAAAATGAATTCAATAAAATGGTTAATTAATTTAAGGGCTGGCACCATGGATAAAACATGATCATGGATGGCTGTAAAAATCCAACTGGTTCACTAGTTTTCTTCAGGAAAAGTAGCCTCCCATATGTTGCAATGCATAAGAAATTCCATTTTGAAAACAACCAGTACATAAGAAAAACTCCAACCATCAATTTCCCAAATCAGCGAAGGGTATGAAGTAAATGTAAACTTGCGAGCTGTGTCTCACTACTAGCCGTTTTTGCAAGTAACTTAAATCCATGTTCTCCCATTAACAACCCTCCAGCCAGTGAAAATATTTTCTCCTTATCTTTATTTGTGTGAAGTAAGAAAGACGTGGTCCCTGATCGTTATCCCCAGGTCAGCCGTGCAGAGAGAAATTCTGGCTCCTCAAGCCTGACTTTCAGCGAACCACTCATGCATGAACTAAAACCAGCCCCTGTGAGAAAGGGATTCAGAATTCCTGACTTCCTCTGGCATCTTTGCCACCGTGAAGTGTTCTCCATTGTGGTGAAATTTGGGATGCTGTGTTTATGCAGGATTTCTCGTGACCTCAGGTATTTAACAGCCAGTGAAGCATAGGATTAAATTACATAGAATATAAGACATAGACATACGCCATTAAGCTCAACTAGATCATGTTGCCATTTTAGCTTCCCTCTAGCCTTCTCACATCTTACCAGATTTGAATCCATCATTTTAACCCTCACTTTATCCTTATTCTTAAGTGTGTACAATTTCCCCCTAAATGTATTTATACTACTTGTTGCAATTACTTTCTGTACTAGAGAGTTCCACATTGTCACCACTCTGTGGGCAAGGAAGGGGTTTCTGAATTCCTAAGTTAATGTCTTAGTAAGTGTTTTTCATTGTTTTTATCCAGTTACATTGTCTCCGACAAATGAAACTTTTTTTTCTGTATCCACTCGATCAAAAACGTTGGTTCTTTTACATACCTCTATTAAATCACTGCTCAGCCTTTTTTTTAAAAAGATAACCAGCCTTTACCATTATGTTTTAACCTCACCTTAACAGCGACATTGTCAACACTTAACAATGTGATTGGACCCAGACATTAACCTTATCTGGCAATTTGTGAGCTTAATAAGCTCTGTTGTCGTTCTGAACATTAAATCTTCTGGCTTCACTGCTTTTAAATTTTGATAACCCGGATTTTCCAATGGCCAGTTCACCATTTCTGCAGTGTATCTGGGAGCTGTACATCAAGCAGGTCCTGAACCCATGATAAAGTAGACTGCGAGTAAACTGCCCAGGAAATTGAAGAATCCAATGGGCAATTACCTCTGCCTGGAACCCTCCAGGGATATCCATTTAAATCAGAGAATTCTGAGGATTCTGCAGTGTTTAAGGAACTGGTTATCCAGAAAAAGACAACTAAAGAATGTCATCCACCTCCTGGATAACTATGAAACTAAATTCCCCAACTTGCCACACACCCCTACAGGACCCAACAGACCCTGCCACTGAACCCAGCACTCTCTCTTGCTACTGAATGTGATACTGTCTTCCGTAAACACAGAACCCTCTGCCTCTGAGATCCAACAGCTCCTCTCCCACCATACATGCCAATGGACATGGCATCTTCCTGTTTCCAACACCCCCCCCCCCCACCCCAGGATCTGACAGCTGCCTCACTATAAAGCCCTCTTCCTCACTCCTGCACTCAACACCTTCGCTCCTTCAACCTTGCCAACACCTTGTGCCCTGCTACCCTACTCTGCTGGCTCAATAACTTACTTACCCTTTCACAAAATTTCATCAAAATGGTTGTCCATGATATTGGACGTTTAAGTCACAGAAACTGAGTTGTGAAAAAAAAGAGAGGCTGGTTTGACTCCCAAACCCCATCATCACCCCCTCCCTATTTTCTACACTGCAAGGGACCTGTCAGATTTAAAGTACACTCCACAATCCTGAAGGACCCCTTCATCAGCATCTCCTGTCAGAAATGTGAAGCTCTTTCTTAATAAGAAGGATGGAGCAGAGTGACAATTTGTATGTGATTGTCACTCTACAGAAAATCTGGCCCAATATAGCAACCAGGTTGTAGCCTGGTTGTGAAAAATAGCAATTTGAATGAAGATGCTGAAGTTGTTTGGATGCAAGATTTACCATGAAAGGAATAAATATGTTAAAATCTGCTGTTCTGAAAACTTTTTTGATTTAACTAGATTGGCAGGTGGCTTCTCAGTGCATATAAGCTATTACCCTCTAGGGAAAAATAAATCTGTTCCTAATGACTGGGTTAATGCACAATTCTAAATGTATCTTTAAAAAGCAGCAGTTCCGTCACAGGCTGAGTTTCACAAGTTAAGCACATGCCAAACTTAAACGAAGGCTATGGTAATATGTGTATAATAATATATCGCTTTCAGTTCATTTTCACTTATCGTCCCACAAGCAGGCTCAGCACCAATTAGGCCTTAAGAAATCAGTGTAATAAATTACTAATTTCTTCCACTTGCTTTATCCACAGTTTGAGGTAGGTCTTGAAAGTGAGAGTAATAAATGGAAACATCTAGTGCTCATGTGGCCCAGGATAAGTCAGCCATCAGGCAAGGTGCCCACATTGACATGTCCCTACGAGACAGGCTGCCCAGTAACAGAAGACACAGACAATGGCTCTAATGCCTACATTCTGCTGCTTTACTGCAGTAACACAATATTGCACTTATAACTTATGGTGTGGTGTTGCAGCAGTAACAGCTGCTCTCTTCAATTCAGCTGAGGAAGATTAAATGTGAAACTGCATTTGAATTGTCTTGTGTTTTTGTCGGGTGTCTGAGCCACATATATTGATGTGTGCTTTGTGACCTAGAGGTGAAACTATTAGTATCTTAGTCTCAGACAGCTCATCAATTTGATACTTTAATCACAATTTAGAATATTTTCAAGATGGCAGCTAGTCACCTCTGAAGAGATTTGAGAGACAGCCCAAATAACATAATGAGCATTAAAGTTCTCTCTGCGGGAGCTTGCTATACTTCCTATTAAAGTATAAATAAAATCTAAATAAATTGAATATTATAAATAGAATATGCAATGGTGAGCAGTAAAATGATTTTATTCCCATTTGTGAGAGTGGCCAGAATACAGATGACTAGCTATTTAATCAAGGTGATTGGAAGGGCAAGTTTTGCTAACTTTATTTCTGCTCAGGTTTCTGGCTTGTTCCCTAGTGGTTGATTATGATTGCTGTGAGCAGAGTTGTACAAAGGCTGTCATATTTTGCAGAGCTTCTATTGTCAAGTTGTTCTTAATTTCAGAGCTAATCGCAGCTCCTCGCTGGAGCTGCAGCAATTTGCCAGCGTGTTAGCAGTTGTGAAATGGAAGCTTTTTAAGGGACAGACCAATTCTGCTTATTGCAATCACTTTCAACAAAGAATGAATACATTTTGACAAGATTTCTTTTGTAAATTCCTACCTTGGCTCTAGAACTATTGATTGATTGAGAAGCACACACTGGTGCCCTTGATTTTGAAGTTAGGAAAGGGTGGTCTGGTGTGTCTCATCTGCAAGTCCTCACTCTGCCTAGGTGTTGAGGGTGAGAGTTGATTGAAAAGCACTGAACATAATTGATGGTGATGCAAAACTGCATTCAGATTAAAGAAAACACCCAGGATTAAGGACATTAGTACATTAGGGTCATTAGTACATTAGGGACATTTAAGTGACTCTTGGATAGGCACATGGATGGTAGTAAAATGAAAGGTATGTAGGTTAGTTTGATCTTAGAGTAGTATAAAAAGTCGGCACAACATTGAGGGCCAAAGGGTGCTGTACTGTTCTTTGTTCTATGTTCTATGATTGGTGAAAATCTTAGAGTAAAGAAAATGAGTTTAGCGCAAATGTTAAACAAAATGAAAAAACAAATCAGAAATCCGAGACATTGTTACTGCACTGCTATTCTTAGATCTATTTGTATATAATTACTGTGAGTGTAGCAGTGACTGGGAATTTATCACATGGTGAGCATATGCTGGGTGAAAATAAATCCATGTTCAATTGTGGAACAAGTGTCTTATGATCCCAGTCTGTGATGCCATTGAACTGCTTGCAATGTGTGCAATTATATAACTGCTTCAATCTGCAATTTGTTACATTTTATCTTGCTGAACTGCTTCCTTATTATTTTCAGATTCCCTCACTATTGAGAGATGCTGATTTGCAGTAAAATCTAACCTAGGTTAATATCAGGCTGTGGACTTATTTTTGAAAACTCAAATCTAGGTTATGATTTTAATAGACACGGATTTATTGGGTTTACTTTTGTAAAAAGATAGCCTTAACATCTCTAAAAAAGCTATAGGATGCTAAAATATTCACTTTATGTCAGCTGTGGCTCCGTTGGTGGGATTTTTGTCCCTGGATTAGAAGGTCATGGGTTCATAGATCAGCTTCACGGGGCTTGAGAGCAAATTCCAGATGACTGATCTAGTGCAGGTGCAATGTTGTTGAGGTGCTGTACTGGTAGAGGTGCCATTGTTTGGGTGAGATGTCTACCTTCTCAATGGCAATTAAAAAAATTCTTATGGTACTATTTCAGAGAAGGTGAGTGAATTTCCCTGCAGTGTCTTAATCAATATTCATCCCTCAACTGGCACATAAACAGATGACCTGGTCATTATCACATTGCTGCCATGGGATGTTGCTGAATTGTCTGCATTGTTTCCAACATTACAACATGACCTACAGTTGAAAAATATATCATTGGCTGGAAAGTCGTGAAAGGTATATAAATTATGTCACTTTCTTATTTCAACATTATGCAATGAGTATGATTTGCACCTGTAAATATTGAGACACTTAATAAAGTATTGTATTGATGGATGCAAAACTATGCAGTTGACAGTAGCTTAATTCCAAACTTTGTAAGTTGCAATGGAATTCTAAATAGGCTGATGCAATGTCTTCCATTTTAAAAAATCCTTTTAACAGATGAAGGCTGTTCCATTTCTGTCAATCATCTTATTGTTTTGCATAATGTTTTATTTTAAAAGAGAAAGCTACCACACGTCCATACGCCTACACATATCATTTGAAATGGCTTCTGAAAGCTAAAATGTGTCTATTACTGCTCGCTGTTTGTATTTTAAAATGAAGAAAATGCGAAAGCAACAATAGAATGACCCCAAATTAAATAAACTGTCCACTAAAAATATAAACCTTTAATATTCTGATTCTATAAAGTATAATGAACAATATGGTAGAATTTCTTGTTTAAATGTGTGAAAAACAGCTGTTGTCTTATTTCTTTCCCAAAAGCAGTAAGAATATAGAAATGGTAAGAAAAGGTTAATTCAGATCTAAAGTGTGTCGTGACAAGAGAGGTAGGTGGCTACATTCAACGGTCTCGGTGTTACATTCATTTAGACAATGTGTCAATCTGCTCTGAATAGTAATTTATTTTATAATTTAGGACTCAAGGCTTAAAACTGTGCGAAAGACAGAACCATTTATGAGCTTGTTACATTGACTAGTTGTCATCAGCCATCATTGTTAGGATTGCTTTTTCATATAAAAAATAATTACCCTCTATCATATACAAAAACTTCCACAGCAATTCAAACACAACTACATCCTCTGTGAAATTTTCTTGCTGTCATTTAGTAGAAGACAAGCTATGTTATCAACTCCGGCTCCTAATCACCAGACGAACTAACGACAGTTTCAGCTCAATCTTGTTGACTGGCACCTCCGAATAAATTGAAGGAAATATTAGAATGATATTGCAGTGTGATAACTAACTTAATGAATGTAATGTAGAAGCAATCATTCGAGGATCCTGTAATATCAGTGTTAGACATCTGAACAATCAAGCCAAATTTGCTACAAAATGACAAATTTGGGACAGGTCCATGTGCCGAACATTGCTATGCAATAAATGCAGAATATTTAAAAAATGAATAGATACTACCTGGAAAAGTAGAAATCCTTTCTTTTTAAACACGAAGGTCAAAATAAGAAATAGGAGCAGGAATAGTCTGTATGGCCATTTGAGACTGCTGTATCATTAAATAAGATTATAGATGATCTCTTACCTCTTCTTCATTTGTCACCCTATTTCTGAGTACCCTATAGCATTCAAACAGTTGAAAGCTCTGAAACAATCCTTAACAATAATTTCACAATATATTGAATATTGGCAATTCTGCTGAAAGTACTTTGGGACCTGTTCTTATCACGAGTGAAATTTTAATCAAACTCAATGGGCTCAAATTATCCTACCTGATTCGGACAGCCAGGATTGAAATCAGGTGCTGCAGATTGGATTGGAGATGAGGAGTTAGAATTGCAGTGGAGAGTGGTCAGGGATATCTAATAATAGAGGCAGGGGCAGTGGAGGTCAATTGTGCAATGAGTTAGAATGGAACTTTCCCACTAGTTGCTGGGTAACTCAGCAGGTAAGCAAATCAGAATTGCTTGAAGTTTCTGAATCTAAATCAGTTTCAGACTTTGCCAGAAGGTCCCAGGGAATAGGGAAATTTTCCATCGGAAGTTCAAATGTCCCAGGTGATTCCTGAAAATCAATGCATTGGGACTTTTTTGGGGTCCCAATATACATCTTTTGGAGTATGTCTCATTTCTAATGTTTTGGAGACCTCAAGATCAGGGCCAACATTCTTTTTCTGGTTTCAGAAAATAAACAATCCTAAGGGATATGGAAGAACTTTTTGCTACAGAGCTATAGAAATGACTAAAGCAGATGTAAATGCTGGAGATGCAAAAATGTTTTGGTGTATTCTCACCCACTTTAAGATTTTTTTGTTCAATATTTTTATCTGGTGTTTCCCGCAAATATTTTGGGTTGTATCGTACTTCAGCCAATCAAGTCAAAATAAACTGTGAAGGTTCAAATGAAAGAAATAAGTATTTGTAAAGCCATTAATGGAACTTAGAATCATAGAATCCCTACAGTGTGGAAACAGGCCATTTAGCCCAACAAGTCCACACTGACTCTCTAAAGAGTAACCTACCCAGATCCATTCCCCTATCCTATTGGTTGACATTTCCCCTGACTAATGCACCTAACCCACTCACCCTTGAACACTATGGGCAATTTAGCACGGACAATTCATCGAACTTGCACATCTTTGGATTGTAGGAGGTAACCGGAACAACCAGACAAAACCGACACAGGCATGGAGAGAATGTGTGAATTCCATACGGACAGTCGCCCAAGGCTGGAATCCAACCCTGGTCCATGGCGCTATGTAGCAGCAGTGCTAACCACTGAGCCACTGCGCCACCCTGAGCCATCGCACCACCCCAATTTATCAAGTGCTAGTCTACTTCACTATGAATATGGCTAGAGTGGCACAAAATATGTATTTGTTGCAAGACCATGAGAAGGCCCAATACAATATGTACAATGCATGGGTACGCTTCAGCTGAATATCACACTGAGCTACTTTATAGTGAGGGTGTTAGCACAGCTGGTATACCTGTTGCTCAAAGACACATTCCTGAATTCAAGAAATCTGCACAATCACGTACTTGCAAACCTGAATACATTAGTAGGCAATCCCTTTGTTCAATAGTGTGTCCAGAAGAATGAGCAGAAGCAAAGAAAGAACAGGTCGGACTTTTTTCATTGGAGAAAAGTAGGAGGAGAGGAGACCTAAATTGAGGTATACAAGATAATGAGAGGCATAGATAGAGTCAATGGCCAGAGACTATTTCCCAGGGCAGAAATGGCTAACATGAGGGGTCATAGTTTTAAGCTGGTTGGAGGAAAGTATAGAGGGGATGTCAGAGGCAGGTTCTTTACACAGAGCTGTGAGAGCGTGGAATGCGTTGCCAACAGCAGTTATGGAAGCAAGGTCATTGGGGACATTTAAGAGACTGCTGGACATGCATATGGTCACAGAAATTTGAGGGTGCATACATGAGGATCAATGGTCGGCACAACATCATGGGCTGAAGGGCGTGCTCTGTGCTGTACTGTTCTATGTTCTATGTTCTAGGACAAGCTGCTAGAAGAGGAGTTTGCACATGATCACAGTCGTCCCAATAAGTGAATCAAATTTGTGACTGGTATACCTCTATGTCTCTATGATTACAGGTGAGGCAAGAATGCGGACATGGGATAGCATTGGAGGAACTTCGGCCCCTGTGATTGTCCAACAGTTCTCAGGTTTTTGAAAGCTGTGTGGATGAGAATGCGGCAGTAGGAAGGATGACCACAGCACTGTGATACAGTGATCCATTCAAGTGGGGGAGGACAAAATAGAAGTAGAGAAGTGGGAGCGGACATTTAATTAGAGGACAGACATTGTTCTCTACAATCATGAGCATGAATCCCAAATGCTGTGCTGCCTTCCTGGTGCCAGGGTTAGGGACATCCTTTTGCAGCTGGTGGTGAACTTGGAATGGGAGGGGATGGCTCCAATCGTTACCATCCACCTTGATACCAACAACATTGATAGAATTAGACAGGGGGTCCTGCTGCACTTTGAACAGTTAGCAGCTCCATTTAAATGCAGAACCCCCAAGGTAATAACCTCAGGGTTACTACTTGAGCATGGGCAAACTAGCAAAGAATAAATAAGTCAAAGGCCTTATTGTGTAACTCAAAGATTGGTTTCAGATGAATGGAGCACTAGTATTACAACAGGGCAGATGGGATCTGTTTCTGTGCGGTAAGCATCACTGAAACCATCATGGAGCAAATGTGCTGGCTTTAAACGATGTAGTGGGGGAGAATTGATATATAGGCGACAACGCAAAAGGATGTGGTGACCTGGCAGGTAATGATACAGGAAATGGGACAGGAAGAGATCGATTTCCTGAGAACAAGAAAAAGCTGTAAATAGGGTCAAAAATTATGAAAAACGTAAAATTAATGGCTCTTTACTTGAATGCACTGGTACTCGAAACAATATAAATGAATTGATGGCACAAACACTTTAGTGGCTGTGATGTTATAGTAATTACAGAGACATGGCTACAGGTGATTAAAGCTGGAACTAAATATTCAGGGGTGTGTGAATTTTTGAAAGGATAAGCAGGAAGGAAAGTGTGGTACAGTAGTTTTGTCATGAGATGAAACACGATAGCAAGAAATTATCTTGAATTAGAATATGTAAAGTCCATGTGGGTAGTAGTAAGAAATAACACAGGGGAAGATGACGCTGGTAGGAATAATGTAAGGACTGCAGATGAAAGTAAGGACTGCAGATGCTGGAGATCAGTCAAGAGTGTGGTGCTAGAAAAGCACAGCAGATCAGCCAGCATCTGAGGAGCAGAACAATTCCTGTTGAAGGGCTTATGCCCGAAATGTCGATTCCCCTGCTACTCGGATGCTGCCTGACCGGCTGTGCCTTTCCAGTACCACACTTTCGGCTCCCGAAACATAGCCAAACTAAATGGCAGGGAATAAATCAGAAGATACAGAACATTTGTAAAAATAAATACACTAATCATGGGTGACTTCAATCTTTCTGCTGATTGGGAAATCATATTGGCAGAGGTGGCCTTGAAGAGAAATTCATAGTGTATTTGGGACCATTTATGATTAGATTAGATTCCATACAGTGTGGAAACAGGCTCAATAAGTCCACACTGACCCTCTGAAGAGAAACCAACCCAGACCCATTTCCCTCTGACTAATGCATCTAGCACTGTGGGCAATTCACCTAACCTGCATATCTTTGGACTGTGGGAGGAAACCCATGCAGACACAGGGAGAATATGCAAACTCCACACAGACAGTCACCCAAGGCTGGAACGGAACCTGGGACTCTGGTGCTGTGAGGCAACAGTGCTAACCACTGAGCCACCATGTAGATCCAACCAGGATCAGGCTATTTTAGAGCTGGGGATGTGTAATAAGTTTAGTTTAATAAATGATCTCAGAGTAAAGGATCTCCTAGGAAACAGGGACCATAACTTTGTAAAATTTAGCATTCATTCTGAAAGTGAGAAACCCATGGGTTGGAAACAATTATTAAAATTAACTGAGGGTAATTATATAGAAATGAGGACAGAATGGACTGGAGTGGACAGGGAAAGGGGTTTAGCAGAAAAGACAGTTGATGAACAATGTTTATGAAAGCAGTTCATGATTTGCAACAAAGATATATACTATTGAGAAAAAAGGATTATAGACACAGCATAAACTAGCCCAGTTAAACAGGAAAATTAAGGATTGTTTCAGATTGAAAGAGGTTGGGAAATTGCATACTATAGATGGAATCATAGAATCCCTAAGTGCGGAAACAGGCCCTTTGGCCCAGCAAGTCCACACCAACCCTCCAAAGAGTATTCCACCCAGACTCATTTCCCTACATTTACCCTTGACTAGCGCATGTAACCTAATATCCCTAAACACTATTAACAATTTTAACATGACCAATTCACCTAACCTATATATCTTTGGATTGTGGGAGGAAACCCATGCAGACCCAGAGAGAATGTGCAAACTCCACACAGACCTGAGGCTGGAATCAAACCCGGGTCCCTGGTGCTGTAGGGCAGCAGTGCTAACCATTGAGCCACATCGCAGTTATTACAGTCTTGCATGAGATATATTTGCAATGCATGGCACCACTGATGTAACCATTTTTGTCAAGGGATCATAGTTCATAAATGAATGATTTAGCCAATTTGCAGCCAGTTATGGATGTTAATATGCCACAAAATCACAGAGATGCCACTATTGAATGGGAAGATGACCATGCAGTCAGGACAGTGAACTCACTCTTGAAGAAGACTTCTCTATGGCATTGTCAAGTTATAGGTTCAGCCACTTCTGCATGGTCTAGCACGACAGAGTTACCAATGAGCAGGAAATTGAAATCTCCGCAACCACCACCACCATACCCACCACACACCCCCACCAAACCCCCATCTGCCGCCACCATATCCCAATCTACAAAGGAAATTCACTCCACATTTAAACTGAGGACCACACACACACACACACACACACACACACACACACATATATATAGTGTGTAAGGGGCCATATACAATAATTGGGACACGCTTGCTTGTCCATTGGGAAAGTAATAGCAAGGATGAATGACAGATTTGAACAGAAAAGGCACAATCATCTATGGAGCTGAAACCAGCAGAGGTTTTATATTGTTCAAACAATGAAGGGATCATATGAATGAACTGCGGGAATCTGAGCCGTTAATCATCCACCACCGATTGATTGGAATGAACTCAATGAGGGAACTTGTTAACACAGGGGCAAGTTGCCCCTTGTCCACACCCAAAGGTAAAGCATTCCGAGGAAATAGTAAAACCTTCAGAATGTCCAAATTTGTAAAGTCAGAGTATGGAGAAAGATAGGGTATTAAATGTTATTATGCATACAAATGCAAAACATTAATAATGAGAATAAAAAGCAGGATAGAGAGAGTGTCTGAAAGGGTTAATATTGAGTAGTTCCATAAGCTCCTCTCACTATGACGCTATCATATGGATTTGTGGGCAGAACTGTTTAGGTTCTCAAAGAAATAAGAACTACCATCTGGTTCTCCTCAAAGCCTCTGCAACATTGTTAATCATACCAATGCAACCATTACCAGTTGGTAATATGCAAAAATGGTAATTTGTTAACTCTACGAGGGACACATCTCTGGTTAGATCAGAAAATGGATTCTCTATCACACTAGACCAAGAAGGCTAGGTGTTTCCTACATGTAAAGAGAATGGTGGCAGCAATGTCATCATGAGCAGTAACTTATATAATGCAGTGAGATGCCACGTCCTTATACCAGTGATTGCACAAAAACATGTAATAGGCTGAAGGAGCTTGACAGGGTAGACACCAAGAGGTTGTTCTCTGTGATTGGACAATCTGGAACATCAGTCACAGCCTCAGTGTAAAAGGTCAATCTTTAATGACTGAAATGATGAGAAATTTCTTCACAGGGGTGTGACTGATCAGAATTTTGGACTCACAAATTGTGGATACTCCATCTTTGAGTGCACTCAAGAATGAGAATGATAGATTTTTGATTTCTCAGGGGATGTGGGGAGTCAGCAGGAAAGTGGAGTCAAGGCAGAAGATCAATCATGATCATGTTGAAAGCTGGAACTGACTTAAGGAGCTGAAAGATCAACTTGAACTCTTATTTTTTGCATTCTTAAGTAAATTAAATGAATTTGAACATGAGATTATTAAAAAAGAAATGCACTGATGAAGATAGGTTGAACCATAAACCACAAAATCAACTCTCAGGTTTTGACTGGATTTGCCAAGGGACAACATCTCCCAAATACAATCTTGAGAGACTTTTTCCACAATGTCTTGGTTAAAAAAATACATCAATAATAACAGTAGATGTATTTATGTCTTTGACTTTGCTAATTTATGTATAATAAAATATTTCTTGATTAGAAAGAAACACATCTGTCATGTAGTGCTAACTAAAAAAAGTGAAACTGATCTTCCAAAAAGTAGTCTCATATTTAAAGCATCTTATTATGCCAAAACATTTCAAAGTACTTCATATAATTAATTATTGTTGAATAGACTTTTATGTCAGCAAATGCAGCAACCAGAACATACTACAGGCATTTAATGAGATGAACAACCAATTAATCATTGTGCAAAACTGCAGGAAAGTTTCTTGATCCTTTTCAAATAGCAATGTGGAATTATTAATGTCCACCTGAGTACATAGTAGGCATTCTCAGTTTAACAATTCATCTAAAGGATGGTACTTCTGGCAATCTGATACTTCCTCACTATTGTGTTACAGTAGAGTTCTACATTATGAATTCAAATACCGGTATGGGGCTCAAACTTAGAATCTTCTAAACCAGAGGTGAGAATGCCACCAACTGAGAGACGCATGTATTTAAATAATTGCATTCACTGCTAAGATTTTGCAACAGAACTTAAATAAACTGACAAATATATGCAAACCAAAACTTACATGGCCTTTAGAACATTTGCAAAGAATGTTAATCCTTCTTACATATAAAATGCACGTTAAAATCAATCAGCCAATTCTAATTAAAGTTAATTGAAAACCTTTAGCTGTGGCAAGATTAAGTGATGACAGGCTGGTTTATAAGAGAAGAAATACTTTGTTTTTGAGTGACTGATGCATCCCAGGAGCACTTACTGATAAATGGAACAGTTCAGTCCATGATTTCTTACACATTTTTTAATAGAAATGTTCACTTGACCTAACATACAGCAATTATATTGAAAAATCTCTTCCATATTTGCTTGAGGTACATTTAAGTTATCAAGCAGTCAGTGCCACGAAGACAATTTATGAATTTAATGACCACACATATGATAATATTAACAATAGTTTAACAAAGCCAGCAATAGGATAATTTATTTTGAAATTAGCATAGCATAAAACTACCTGATTGCTAATTAAAATATCACAGTAGACATTGTAAGTGTTTTTTAATGGAGATAATTGTGTCCAAAGCTATTTATTAGTTTGATTCAGAATAAACTCTCTGTGCCTTTAAGTGTTGGTGTATTTGAAACAAGCACTACATTAATCATCTTGTACATTACAAGTTAATTGCTGCTCTTTAACATGCAGTTCAGATCTAGATATTGGATGGTAATATGAAACAACACTTATTGTTATTTCCATGAACTTTGATAAGGAGAAATGTTATTTGGGCTGACATCTTGCTATTACATGCGTTACATTATCAAAGCCAGGATCTGCCCCCAGGCTTGAGTACAAAGTAGAATTGCAGATTGTACACATTACTTGTTCAAGTTAGATCATGAACATTTTCGTTGTAGGACAGAAGAAAGAAGTGTTTCTAAACCTGCTTTAATTCATAGACCAAGAGGAAAAGTAAGCAGGGCCTAAATAGGACTTGAAACCAGACATCATTATTACCAGAATGGAAAGGGCTGAAGATATTTTTAATCAATCTGTTTGAATATGTTATGACATACCTCTGGAGGAGGTTGGATTTAAACCCAGGGCAGCTGGCTCATGAGAATGATTGAAGACTGTCTTAATTTGACCCTGGAGCTCCATTCTAATAATGCATTGATCTGTAGTTGGTTATTCTGACATAGCTTTGTGTTTCACCCAACTTTCACTCCGGGTTCAATGAATAAGTGATTAGGGATGAGATAAGCACACGATAGCATTTGTCAACCTTACTGGTTTTTCCTGGAATTTCCAGAAATTATAGGTTTATCTCTTTGAAACAGCTGCAAACAAATAGGGAGAAAAATCATAGACACATTGCCTTTCTCAACTTTCTTTGAATATTTTTCTTTATCATATGAATATAGGAAATGGAGAATGTTGTGGTGCAGTTATTAGAGATTATGTGATGAAACTTCTGGAAAGATATGGTTGGAGACTTAATCTGATGGGAGGAAGAATACTCCTATTTCTTTTGGTTGCTAATTCTCGTGGTAACCTTCTCCTTCAGTTTCCATAGGAACTTTTAATGGCCACAATAAAGCTGGAAAAAGAAATCTGAACTAGAGATATTGTAAGTTCAATTCAATGTCAATTTTGGAATGAATCATGAATTGAGCTAACTACCCAAAGGCCTAGTGAAACTTTACAGTGGCCTGGGGATACTGAATTGTTCTGACATAGATCTTCCCACTGTTCAATCTGTAATTTCTCAGCAAAATTGAACTTCAACCACTTGATAATAATAAATAAAACAGGATGACGCCTTTGAGCTAATCAAGCAGGTCCAGCAATTCAATAGGATCATGGTTGATGTGACTGTGGCCCTAACTCCACACTCCTGCTAATCCCCCATTAAACTAGACTCTTGTAGATCAAAATCTTGAATATATCCAATGATCCAGCCTCCGCTGCTCTCTGTAGAAGAGAAGTCCAAAGATTAATGATCAACTGGGAGATGAAATTCTTCCTCATTGTAGTATAAAATGTTTCATAGTTCTAGATTCTTCCAAAAGGGTTATCATACTCTCAGTACCTATTTTGTCAAGTCCCTCAGAATCATACCTGTTTCAGTTAGACAACCTCTCATTCACTGAAAATCCAATGAGTATTGGCCCAACGGCTCAACATTTCCTCATAAATCAGCCCTTTCATCCCATGAATTTGCCTAATGAAAATTCTCTGAACATTGGTTCCACTGTAAGTATATCACTTTTTAATTAGGGAGACTAACTCTGTCTACAGTACTTTCGATGCAATGGTAAGACTGCAGAGTTACATCTCTATATAGTTGCATCTCTGTATACTTTTATTCTCCATCCTTCTTGCAGTAAAAGCCAACATTCCGTTGATCTTCTTTGTTACTTGTTTTATCAGCAGGCTACCTTTTATAACTTATATGCAAAGATACCCAGACATCTCTGTGTCGGAGCATTCTGTAATCTGTCCCTATGTAAATAATATGTAGATGTTCTATTCTTCATGCTAAAGTGGAAATCTGACATTTCCTCACAGCTTACTCCATCTGCCAAACTTTGACCCACTTACTTTTTTATATCCCAATGCAGGCTTTTCTACCTAGTTTTGTATCATCAACAGATTTGGCTACAATACAGTTGGTCCTTTCATCCAAGTCAATAACGTACATCATAAATATTTGAGACCCCAGCACTGATCCCAATGGTACTCCACTCAATCAATTTTCCAACCTGACAGTGATCTATTTATTTCACTCTTTTCTTTCATGTTCACAATCCAATCCTCCGTATCACCGCCAACGCAATGTGCTCTTGTACAATGACCTTTTACATAGCATCTTAACGAATGTTTTTTGGAAATCCAGATGCACCAAATCTACAAATTCCCCAGTGTCCACCTTGCTTGATACATCCTCAAAGAACGCTAGCAAAATTTATCAACATGACTTCTCTTTCATAAAATCAAGTTAATGCTGTGTAATTATGAATGTCCTGCAAGAACCTCCTTGTTAGCATATGCTAGCAATCTCCTGATCATAGATGTTAGGATAACTGCTCAATGATTTCCTACTTTCTGTATTTCTCCTTTTTGAAAGAATGATATAATATTTGTAGTTTCCAATCCATTATGACTTTTCCAGAATCTAGAGAATTTTGGAAAATTACAAACTATTCATCCACTAATTCTGCAGCCACTTCTTTGAAGAGGATGCATTCTATCAGATCCACGGGATTTGTCAGCTTTAGACCCATTAGTTTCCCTTTCATTTCTCTTCAGTGACTGTGATTGTTTTAAGCTTTTCTCTCCCTTCACTACTACTTTAGGAACACATTTTTTATGTCTTTTAATATGAAGACAAATGTAAAATACTGGTTTGAAATCTCTGACATTTTCTTGTTTCTCATTAGTAATTTTACAGTCTTGCTGTCTGAGGTACAAACCCTCGTTTGAGCAACTATTTTACTTTTTACATACTTATGAAAACTTCTATTGTCTGTTTTTATGATTATCTTGTTTTCTCTCACATTCCAATCTCTTTTTCCTTTTTTAAAAGAGATCTTTGGCAGGATTTTGAAATTTTCCCAATTCTCTAGGCTATCACTATTCTTTGTAGTTTTATAAGACTTTTTCAAATTCTTACAATCCTTGACTTCGTTAGTTAGGAAGGAAGATGAATCTTTCTTGTAGAGTCATACATCACAGAAACAGACCCTTTCGCCCAATTTATCTATGCCAGCCAAGTTTCCCAATTTGAACTAATCCAATTGACTGAATTTGACCCACATCTCTCTAAACCTTTTCTAACCATGTATTTGTCCAAATGTCTTTTAAATGTTGTAATTGTACTTACCTCCACCACTTCCTCTGGCAGATCATTCCATTTAAACACCACCCTCTGTGTGAAAAGTTGCCCCTCAGGTCCTTTTTAAATCATTCTCCCTCCCACCTCAAACCTGTGCCCTTTAGTTTTGGACTCCCCTATCCTGGGGAGAAGACTTTAGCTATTCACCCTATCTATGCCCCTCAAGATTTTATAAACCTCGAAAACATCACCCATCAGCTTCCAATGCTCCAGGGGAAAATGTTTCAGCCTATCCAGCCTCTCCTTCTAACTGAAACCCTTCACTCTCAGTAACATCTGCCAGAATGACCAACTCTGGCTGAATGAAACTCTCCAAAACCATTGGCCAGTCTTGAACACGATCTATAGAACTGCAACACCCATCTCACGTGCAGAGTAAGAGCCAAATAAGACCAAAGAGAGGTAGGACAATATTTGTCTTGGGATAGCCTGACATAAGATATGGAATAGAAGACCAAATTATGGTACAGTCTTGAAAAAAAAACTGTTTTAAGACACTTATTTCCATTCCACATTTCACTTCCTCAACCTGAATGCAAAATTCTATGATCACTCCTGCCTAGAGATCCGTGACATAATGGGTAATTAAT
Organism: Hemiscyllium ocellatum; assembly: GCF_020745735.1. NCBI lineage: Eukaryota > Metazoa > Chordata > Chondrichthyes > Orectolobiformes > Hemiscylliidae > Hemiscyllium > Hemiscyllium ocellatum. The sequence continues at coordinate 24,691,362 of NC_083431.1, forward strand.
CAATCCTATCTCATTGAGATAACGACAACTTAATATTGTGTTTTTACTATTTTCCTCTACTCTGACTTCATTTGCTGGTGCACTTTTAAATTTGAGTAAAAGTCTTTAAACTGAGTGCAGGTAGGCACATAAAATGCACTGTGCAAATTGGCAACACCCGAAATTTGCAAAGTTCAGTTTGGTTAGGATATCATTTCTTCTGATTCATCTTGGTGGTGTTTCTTTTTAGAGAAGAAAAATTTTATTTTGTTTTCAGTTTTTTTCATCTTTAAGATCAAATGTTAATATAAGATCAACCAGATATAATAGAAGACAGCAATCTTTATAATTCCAAATGTGCAAAATTATTTCAAATTGCAACACAATCATCTGACATTATAAACCTGGTTTTATTAGTATTAGAACACTTTGCTAACCTGAGATGATTGTATTACCAGGATGTATTTGTAAGATATGTGTTTAATCCTTCGCATTGCAACAGAGATTCAGAGGGTATTTGATCAGTAATCCAGAGACCTTGATAAATAAATCAGAGGAATGTGAGCTCAAAATGCCAACTTGCTTATCAAAGAATTGGAATTCATTTAAAAAATAATCTGGAAATAAATTAAAATTGACTTTGAAACTGTAAGAAGGTTTAGGGTGAGAGAGGAAAGATATAAAAGAGACCTATGGGGCAACTTTTTCACACAGAGGGTAGTACGTGTATGGAATGAGCTGCCAGAGGAAGTGGTGGAGGCTGGCACAATTGCAACATTTAAGAGGCATCTGGATGCGAATGTGAATAAGAAGGGTTTGGAGGGATATGGACTGGGTGCTGGCAGGTGGGACTAGATTGGGTTGGGATATGTGGTTGGCATGGACAGGTTGGACCGAAGGGTCTGTTTCCATACTGTACCTCTCTGTGACTCTATGACTCTAACCTAAGATACTTATGTATGATTTTTAGTGAAAGAAACTTATTGTCGTTACCCAGCATGATTTACATATAACCTAATATCCCACAAAGTTAATTGCTCTCAGTTTGCAGTGTAACATGATGAAATAACTCCTCAGAGTCTGGTATCCTGACACCAGACTTACCCTTTATTTACACATGCACAACGCATGGACTCCGACCAGCAAGCTCAGAGCCAGTCACTAGAGTGAGGACAATCTCCAAGACTCCTGCTTATATCTGTCAGTCAGGGCTCCCTGATTGTGTCCCAGATTAACAGCCCCTATCAGGGATCCCACAATCCTTAAGATTCTGGAAATTCCTGACCCTTATTCTGGTCACTACTCATGGTGAGGGCAATACATGGCAGAGATGCCACATTTGAGAAAGACTTTAAAGAAAGGAGGATGATGGAGACAAGGAAGAAAATATCAGACAGGAAATGGAAGCTTCTTCTTCCATTATTAATTACATACTCAACAGAAATGGTTTATCAAAACAACCCTGCTTCAGCGACTTTGCAACTAGCAGAGAGTTGCAGTAGGTTTGTGAATCAATCCCATTTATCTGAAAGTTTTAAAAAGAAGTGCAAGAAATTACCTAATATATCTCACGTACTGTTGCCCCTTTTAGGCTTCTGTTTGATGATGTCACTGGCATCACTCCGTCTGTCGGGTACATAAATAGTCAGCAAGCCACATTTAAACTGGTGAGGAAGACAGATTTCTCTCTTGCTTTTCCCAATTTTCATCCATCATCCCTCTCCCATACTAAAGTTTCACACAATTGAACAACTCTTTTCTATTACTACAGGATAATTATGTCTGTGTATACCCATCTCAATGTAATACACAGCACTGGTAAAATTAAAGCCAGCTGGATGTAATTCTTAAGAATGCTGACAAATATCAGAGAAAATTGCACACTGGAGATTATTTGTGTTACATGGCCTAGATTTTCTGGCTGGGCTTGATGGAAGATAAGGTGAGGTGTGATTCATTCCTACTCAACACGTTAAGCACTGACTCCAGGGTAATTTCTGGGTCAGCCTCATTAAATGATGATAAGTGAGCTTTGGATATAAAAAGTAGTCCTGTAGTCAGAGAAAAGGGCAGGAAATGTGTCGCTTCCAATGAATGGCAAAGAAATATTAAAGTAAGAGAACTTGAGGTCTTGGTGTGTGTTGCACGGATTTTGTAAGAAGAAAATGGGCACTCACAATCTGCGAGGTTATGGTCCCCATTGCCAAGTTCGTTGAGTTCATTTTTAGGTACTCAAGCTATGTGAAACAATATGATGCTTAAATGATCTGAATTATTAGCCTGATGTCTGTTAAAAGACCCTTTCACAAATTGGGCATCTTCTAAGTAAGCAGCATTCATACATCCTCCGTGGGATCTATGACAACCAAACACAGGCACATTTTCTTTTTACTGTTCTGTTTTTCCTGAAGCAAGATGATTGGGATTAGTCTCCAATCACCCATTGGACTCCCTCTCAGGACTTAATTCAGGGCTGCTGCATGTGATAGGCTACCTGAGATGGATTTCTTCCATGCTGGGAGATACCCCTGGAGACATGAGCAATCTCCTGTCTTAAGTGTGTGAATGAGGCTTGTTTTCTCACAAGGAGGAAGCTATGACCTCAGGTCTCAGGTTGGGCAACTGTGCTAGGGGAGGTGAGAAAAGGGTGATTGTCCATTGAAATGGTAAGAAATCAGAAAGTTGACAACAGGAACCTGCTGGAATTCATCAAGAATTCTGTTTGTTTATAAAATGTATCTTGAAGCCTTATCCCATGTGACTCTTTCTATTAGCTACAAGTGAAGCGCAACAGGATATGATTTTGAAAAGGAACTGCCTTCTTTTGGATCTTTGACTACCTTTATCTGAGGAAGAGGAAAATGATTCCAGAAGATCTGGCCAGGCAATAGGTCACTCAAACTGTCCTTTCCAAGTACTGATTCAGGGCTATCAATTTTATGTAATTTTGATAATAGACTAGAAGAGAATATACTAGGCAAGATATATACATAGACAAAGAGCAATAGAGATTACAGCAGAGCAAGAAGAAGATCAAGTTTTGGAAGATCAAGTTGCATCACTGCTTAACTCAGAAGTTGTGACATGTGCTAGCTGGTTTGTGTTTTTCAAAGGAGAAGCTTATAGTAGGCACTCAGGAATACATCAGAAATGGTATTTAGAAGAAGAATTAATGGCGTGAATGTTTCACATTATACTGAGGCATTTGGCAATTCCAGACTCAACAGCAACATTGCATTCCATTGCCAGCAGTAGCTATTTGAATATGGATGTCTAAATGGCTGCATTCTAAAAGTAGAATGGGTCATAGCAAAAGGAACATGACAGGAGGGGACATACATGAAGGCACTGCCTCTCGGTGCACCTGCTACCTCTCATCTCAAAATTTTCAATGACTGCAGTGGTGCCAAAAAGCACATAGGTCCAAGTTGTACATGTGAAAGTGCCTCATCCAGCAGAAGGTCCCATCAACTGCTATGATGTGTGGATCACCTGAATCTAAAGGGGTTCTGTGGCCACACAGCACCTATTCACCACATGCATTCACTTATGAACTTACTTAGATGAAATATCAAAAGGATAACTACACTAGATACAGGGGAGTCACTTATTTTTAATTCATTTGTGGGATGTGGGCATCAGTGGCTGGCCCAACATTGATAGCCCATTTCTAGTTGCCCTTAAGAAGGTGGTGGTGAGCTGCCATAAACTGTAGGTTGACTCACAATGTTGTTAGGGAGAGAATTTCAGGATTTTGACCCAGCAACAGTGAAGGAACGACAATATATTTCGAGGTCAGGATGGTGATTGGCTTGGAGGTGAACTTGGAGGTGACGGTGTTCCCATGTATCTGCTGCCCTAGTCCTTGTAGATGAAAATAGTCATAGGTTCAGAAGGTACTTTCTGAGGATCTCTGATAAATTTCTGCAATGCATCTTGTAGATAGTACTGCTGAGCATACAGCTGTGTGATATGATTGTCCAATGTGTTATTGGCCAGATTTGAGAACTGTGTTGAAGCTCAGATGCAGAGGGCAGGTATTGGATGTGGAAAGAAATGCTATTACATTTGGCACATGTCTGGTTTGCAACATTATTTTACATATTGGGCAGCACGGTGGCACAGTGGTTAGCACTGCTGCCTCACAGCGGCAGGGACCTGGGTTCAATTCCCGCCTCAGGTGACTGACTGTGTGGAGTTTGCACGTTCTCCCCGTGTCTGCGTGGGTTTCCTCCAGGTGCTCCGGTTTCCTCCCGCAGTCCAAAGATGTGCGGGTCAGGTGAATTGGCCATGCTAAATTGCCCGTAGTGTTAGGTAAGGGGTATATGTAGGGGTATGGGTGGGTTGCGCTTCGGCGGGTCGGTGTGGACTTGTTGGGCCGAAGGGCCTGTTTCCACACTGTAAGTAATCTAATCTAATCATATGTGATATACACAAATTTCTCTTGTTGGTGAAGAGTTCTGTGTCATTTGCTCTTCATTGTAGTGTAGCTCCCCTTTGCCTGGAGATATTCCTCTCTACTAATTTCCAAAACCATTGTTCTTCGCAAGGCAATTGCATGCAGCCTGCAGAGTCCACAGCAACCCTCAAAACTCTCTCTGGATTGTAGTAAAGGCACAATGATTGAGGAGCATGAAGTGTTGCTCAGTATGCGAGTGATATGTTTGCTAATAAAACTCTAATGAACATTCACATCATTATACTTGTGTTCATTTGGTTCCTTGGAAACCACAGAAGTTCCATAACCATGCTGCAGAGAACTGCTTCAGTCCCCTGGGAATCTCCCTGAGACTTTTCAGGACTAAGGATTGATGGCATCACAGAGTGCCTGAAAATGACAACATGGTGACAGCTGCCAGGGAAGTGAATATTTACTTGTATTAAGTGGGCTGGTGGTTTGAAATAGTAGCACATACAGAGTGGAATTCTATGCCAGTAATGATAATGTATTTGTGGGGTTTTCTCCCCAGCATTTTTAGAAATCTTACCACTTTGTAAAATTGGTGAGCCTGTTCATGCTCCCATTGGTTACCCATTGCAAAAGTGATGAATTGCAGGCTTGTGTAAACAATGCCTCAGTCGCTGACTTTGCACATCCTTGTGTTCCTGATGTTTGTGGAGCAATGGTTGAACAGCAAGAGACTAAGGGATCATAACGTTGTGAGGATGTAACATCACAAAATAGGAGAGTGAGCTGGAAGCAGATACCATTAAGGAGTCACTTTGAGCTTAGGTAAGATCCAAGACCGTGTTGAGAGTGTTAGTCTGTAAATGAAGATTATTGTTAAAACTGCTGCAGTGTCATCTAACAGACAGCAAAATCTCCTATTGCCATCTTCAGAAAGTGAGACAATACAGCTCGTTCTGTTATAATGCTCATTTCATCAGCGTGAATTCCCTGTAACACGGTTGACAAATTGGAGACATTATTTCGAAAGCCCAAACTTTTAAAATGTGTGTTAGCTGTAACACAATTACATTGTCAATAATGTAAAGCACTATATGTAAAGCACGAATTTTCGTTAACACGGGATTGCACAAGAACAGTGCTGCCAGTGGGAGATTGAAAGAACCTGAATGAATAATCATTCTGTGGCAGTTTTCCAGTTAATCAAAGTCTTCACCAAGAATGAAGGGAGTGGGTTCCTTAACTGCTAAACAGTGGTCTGGCCAGACTGGTGAGTGAAGCCAATGATTCAACTGCAGTTTGATTTCTGTTCATTTTCCGTTTTCTCATCAAAAAGTAGAAATTAAACAAAAAAAGAGAAATCTAATAAGGATTTTGTGTATTCATCATACCTATTGCAGTTTACTGACCCCTAACTAAGGAACATTGCACCAAAGAACTGGTTTAAGCAAACATATTCTCATGTATCTAAATGCAACACAAATGAGATACACAGATTCCATTTACTTGAAGGTCTCTGATGGGTTTATGTACATAGTTCTGAATAATTTCTAGACGCAGGCCATGCCCCGAGTACTACTGTAGAGAACCTGTAGCCTGTGCAGAAGTGGCAATGTCCATATACTTAGCTCATTTGGACGTTGAGCTTCTTAAAGAGGTCACCCCAAATGTGAAAACACAAATAACATTGCCCTTTCTTCCCAAAGGTAGTTGTCATATGCAACAAGCGAAAGTACATAAACATTGGATAATAGTAAAATTAGTTATGCAGTGATAGGAATTGTAAAATTTAAAAGTACATAAATCTAAGCATCCATACATCACTTTGGTGGTTTGAAAATTCTTCCAGATCTTATTATGATGCAGCCTTGTGGAAGTGTGGATTTTGCCCTTGGCTGTTCTAGCTCTGCAGATGTGTTGACAGCTTGTTGATTGTTGGTGTGGAATTCCATCACGCTGTCTCCATCCAGAATGTTCTTTTGCGTTCACGGTGCACAATTAGCATTGTGTACAATTTCCTCAGCTGTCTTCAGTTCCCCTTCAGACTTGCTTCTTTCGGCGTCACAGTATCATCACAAGTCTGGGAGTCAATATGCACTTTGGTAATCACTGTGGATAACCATGTTCACATTGTGCAGTATTTGACTCTACTCTTTTGATTTACATGTAGCTGATGGAGTTCCATACCTGCATGTTGGTCCTCCATCATTTTCACCCTTCCTTGTTTGCCAGGAAACCAGTCTTATATCTTGGAGCATTTAGATTGATGGCTGCTTGGAAAGATCCTTCTTATATAACCGTGGATTCCCACCCACTATGATTGACAGGCCTTCAATCACATCCGATTATCATCCATGCTTCCACCCTTGCTCCTTCCCATCGCTCACAACAATGTGATCAAGTTCCCCTTGTTCTCACTTTTCACCCCAGCAGCCTCTGTATTCAAAGGATCATTCTCCACCATTTTAGAACACTGCAGTAGAATGTCACCACCAAACACATCTTCCCCTCACTCCCGTGTCTGCACTTTGCAGGGATTGTTCCCTCTGGGACACCCTAGCCCATTCCTCAACCGCCTTCACCATTCCCCCTTCCCATGGCACCTTCAAATGTCACCACAGAAGGTGCAACACATGCCCCTTAACCTCCTCCCTGTTCGCCATCCAAGGGCCAAAACAGTCTTTCTAAGTGAAGCAAATTATCACCTTTGCCTTTACCAAACTTTTGCCCTGTATTTTTTGCACTCAGCATGGCTTACTCTACAATGAAAAAGCTAAACACAGACTGGGTGACCGCTTTACACCTTCGGTCCGCATGACCCCGACCTTCCTGTCATTTTAAAACAACATCCTCCTCCCATGCCCACATGTCTGTCCTCGGCATACTGCAATGCTGCAGGGAATCACAGTACAGACTGGAGGAACAACATCTCATCTTCAAACTCGGCAGTTTACAAACTTCTGTGCTCAATATTGAGTCCAACACCTTCAGATTGTGAATCCATTCCTTCCCTTTCTTCTAGCTTTGCTTGTTACATTCTCTGTCACCCTTTCTCCCCTCGCCTCCATCCCAGTGGGACTGTCTGTTCTTTCCAGTCTGGGAGTTAGAGACACCACTCTCGCATTCTGATCACTTAATCTGAGCTATTAAAATCCTTTCTCCCCCAGCATTCTGAACCTTCCCTCCCACCCCCCACTATTGCATAAATGCTGCTCCCTCCACTTCAACTCTGATGAAGAGTGATTGAGACTCAAAACGTTAGCTTGCTCTCTCTCCGTGGATGCTGCCTGACCTGCTGTGATCTGCAGAATTAGTTTCAGTCCTCCTATTTTGTGTTATAAACATGATCTTCACTGGTAATAGCATGACTATATCCAGAGGTGTAGCTCTGAGATGTCTCAGAATGACACAATATTCCCGTTTGCCACACAGCTTGCTTGTGATTTTTTTGTCCTGACTTCAGTACCTATACTGCCTGCTGCACCTAATGCTCACTGGTACTGTTGTTCAGTTACAATGGCTTCACATTTTCTGTTAGCTGTTGCAAGTGAATCAATGCTGTGACATTTATTTCTCTCTCAGTAGTCTTTTTGAAACAGTTAGTTAGGTTTTGAGGCAATCACCAACTCCACTATTTGCTTTGACATCTCAGCCCAGGAAAAGTTGCATTCATTGCCCTTGCTGTGGATCTGCTGGCAAATTGGCCTATTGAATCTGTAGCTATTGCTCACCGGACATCAATTCCTAGCATTGAATTCTAAAGTTGCCTTTTAATGCAGCTGATATTTGAGAACTTTTTATATCTTTGTGGGATATTTCTGGTTCAATAATCAGAAGTATTGACTCATCTAACCTCTCAGTATCAACTACTCAATATTGAGCCCAGAAGGTTGTAAATTGCCTATTTTGAAGATCAGACAGTATCTATACTTTCACAATTTCTTTAACTGGTTCTGTAGCTGCTTGGGTCTGTGAAGTATAGCAGCATCCTTTGTTTCAAAGGTTTGAACTTAGATAGGAAAGCAGTGGCTTTCCATTTCATACTAAGGGATTTGATGCCCATTGTTTTGAGCTTTCAATATAATGTACAGCATTCTTAACGAAAAATTTAGCTTTGAAACTTGCTTTAGGTCTTGCTCATTTGACTCTATATTCTTCCAGATGCAATCTGTTTTTATTTCCTGTTGTTTGAATTTTTGCATGCTTTCTCTTAATTTAGCATGGGGATGGTCATTCATGTTGGAAATAATCTTTGGATCCATCAACTTTGACTCATTTGGCTGTCAACTCAAAATACTGGAATGTGCAAAGAAGCTTTTTCTGTTTCTGCACTGTGAGAACTTCTGAATTGTTATTACATTTTATTTTCAGAAATCCCATGGCCTTCAGACATGTACGGCTGCTTTTTTCACTATTTTCTCTTGTTAAGAAAAAATAACAAGCTGCCAACTATACATTAATGCTCTTGTGTTATCTAAATATAAAGCAAACGATATACATAGGTTCTGGATGTAAGTTAGTTCACTGAGCTGGAAGGTTCATTTTGAGATATTTTGTCATCATGACTAGGTAACATCATCAGTGAGCATCCAGTGAAGCACTGGTGGTATGGCCCACTTTCTATTTATATTTCCTTGGGCTGGAGATGTCATTTCTTGTGGTGATGTCATTTCCTGTTCTTTTTCACAGCGGGTGGTAAATCTTCTCCAGATTCACTAATGTGTAGATTCTGTGTATTTGAAAGTCTTTAGTGGGTTTATTTATTGCTAAACTAATTCATAGGACATAGAATAATCTCCAAATACAGCCTGTATCGCAAAAGCAACAGGATAGAGAGCCTGTGACTTGTGGTCATATGAGTACTTAGCTCATTTGCATGTTCAGCTTCTTAAAGGAATAGCACTCCAAATGTGACAACATAACAGTTTATATGGATAGAAATTATAGAAAATTATATGTATAATGTCATACTATTTTTAGCACTCATTTACACAAATTTACCCAAAAACTGAATAGTACCATCTGTGCAGCTGACTTAATCATTGAATTGTAATGAGACCAAAAATGGGTTTTATTCTAGACCTTATGATGATAACTCTTGTTTCTTGTGATATTAATGTTTATAACAAAGCACTGGACATTATATAGCAAAGTGATTGTTGATGTTGCTGTAGTAGTTCAGAAAAGGAAGTTTAATGCATTATTTTTAGATATATAATGAAGATAAAGACTCTATGGAAATTTTTGACAAGGCTTATTTTTTTCAGTAAACTGTCACATCATTCACCTCACCAGAAGGCTATGAGCTGTATGTTTATTTTTTGGGGATTATTAGCTTGGTATTAACAACTCAGCACAATAGTTATAGAAAATATCAATGGGTACATTATTTAATCAGAAGCACATAAGATGAAAAGGATTTAGAGTTACTGGGAATGTGCAAGAAGTGTTTCCTAAGACTAACAGAAAGAATGCTTGAAAACTCAGCAGGTCTGCCAGCATCTGTGTAGAAAGCAACAGAGTTAATGTTTTGAGTCCAGTAAGACTTCTTCTGAACATTTCCTGGTATGATATCAGAAATTAGCTGTTATACTAACAGGAAATATCATACATGATTGGAGCTCTTTTCTGTTAAAAGATGTAGGGGATTCTAATCATCCACTACAACATTGAGAATTGAGGCTACTAGCCTAGATGCGTGTTAGAGGAAGCTAGATAGATACATGAGGGAGAACAAACCTTGAAGCATATGAAGCTAAATACAGCGTGGCTCTGTGGAACTTGGATCTGTCCCCTCAAATAGTCTGTATCAGTGGTTTAAACTCTATGTCATCAAAGTCTTTCTTTCTGTCAAATCTTGTAAAAATCCTTAACAGCATTGTCGATGTATTTACACCATATGGATTGCAATAGTTCAACAAAGCTGATCACCACCTTTTCACGGTAATTAAGGAAAGGAAATAAATAATGGTTTTGCCAGTGATACCTGCATCCCATGGAAGCAGTAAAAATGACTTCTGGTATTTTTTTTCATCTTTCATGCTTTTGTTTCTTTGGCGACCTAATGGCCACTAAAAATAAATGTTCATTATGGCTGCATGGAGAATCGCATAAAATCACGTTTATGTTTAACAGCATTGCAATAATTAGCAGCTCTAAAGGGAATTCTCCAGCACCAGGTGATGTAGTTGTGCTCTTTACTCAAATATTCTCTCAATATTTTCGTCCTTTAGTTTTACTAGTTATCCCTCAAGTGTCAAATAATATTTCGCACTTTTAATGAACTTTAATGTTTCAGAAGGGACAAAACTTCCTTGTATATTCCATCGGAAAAACACTGCTGCAAGTATAGACATTACATTACCCTTTACTCTTGCTGTGGGGATATAAGGCCTTTGTAAATGTTCATCGCAAATCTCGTTTTAATGCTGTTTTTAAATCCGTAGTTTCTTCCTCTGAGTATCTAATTTGCCTCAGAGCATTTATGATCTGCATTTTAATTTTGGTGTTCCACTGCAGCTGCAGGAATGACGCACTGCAAATTTAATATGCTGTTTAGATAGTGTCAGCTTATTTTCAAATTGACTTGGTGTCTATTTGATAAATATTGATTAGATAACTGCTAACACTAGCCTAGTGAGCATCAAATGTCACAGGTTTGCAAAGCTTTTAAACTATTGACACAGAGCTTAAAAATCTCGCATTTTCAAATTATACTTTAATAGCATAAATGAATGTAAATATATTCAACTCAATCAATATGTTTAACACTAGGCTATTTCTAGAGTGTTTTCATAACTACTCTACGTGGCACAGATCTGTACCAGCTTGTTTAGGGTAATTCCAACATCCATATATTTTGTATTGATTTATTTTCAGGAAAAGATGTAACGTTTTTGGAAATCTTGCATTTGTCTCAATTTTGTGCATGTGTTCTTTTCAAGTAATTCCAATATCTCTAACAGTATTGATTTGTTTCATGCTTTGCTGTTGGTTTCCTGAATGGCTTTGATTTGTTCACAACTTAGTTCAAGTTGATTCCAGAATTCACGTAAAACATTCTCAATTCGGTTTTAAATTCAGATTTTACTTTTAGAATTGATGCGAAAAGTGGCCTGGAATTCCTTCCTGGCAGTTATTAGAAAACCTTTAACAATCGGTCAACAGTGGATTTAGCCATTTGATTAAATATGTAAAATGTACTCAAAATTATTGAAAAATAAAGAAATTGAAACATGCTTGCTGAAAGATTTGAGCAAGTCTGAAAAATTGCAACAGGAAGTCACACTTCAAAAAAAGATTAAGTAGATCTTATGGAAATTTCTTATTAAAGATTGTAGCTAAGACTGACTCATGGAAGTTTGGTGTATTATGTTTACTGGAAGTGGAGATGAAAGGCCTATCCCCAAAAGATTGATTCTCCTACTCCCCGGATGCTGCCTGACCTGCTGTGCTTTTCCAGCAGTGCACTCTCAACTCTGGTCTCCAGCATCTGCAGTCTTCACTTTATCCTGGAAGTGGAGGTAGTCTTTTTTAGAGGAAAGAAGGCTAAAGAGAAATTTATTCAAAATTGTAAAGGCTTGTGTTTGAGTAAATAGGGAGAAAGTGGCAAAATAATCTTTTTGAAAATACGTAGCACCTTCCTCACATAACCAACAATATAATGTAGGAGCTTGTCACTTTGCGGGAGACAAAGAACTACTGACATCCAGTCTGTTCTTATTCTTGCACAGTTCAAACTCATATCCTGCTTCTCAGGAATATATTAAACTGGAGCAGTCTCTCAATGAGGATGAAATCTTCCATTTTAATCATTTTGTTAAACATCTATCAGTTCACCTTGATTCCTGTGTTACCCAATGCAAGAGTGCGAAGGTCCCTGCGGTTATCTGAATACAGGAATCTGAGGTTCTTCAGGCTTGCCCACCTCTGGACTTTTTACAAGGCTATTTTATTGCCAGCATGTGGAGGGGCAAAAGTTCGGCATTTTACTCCTGGTGCTGCTAGATCAGCAACATAAAGAGTGTTAAAAACCTTTGACCTATAATGAGTGGTTTAATTAATATGACATAATACCCTTAAATCCAGTTTCTCCACATTGATCATAATCTAGGATCTTTAATACAGTAGGCAAACGTTTATCTGAAAGCCTGAAATCTGAAAAGCTCCAAAGTCCGAAGGGTTTTTTTGTGGAGCATTTATCTCAAACAGTTATCCTAACTCCACACCCACTCGATGTGTGTCACTCAAATGTGATGTGCGGGGGTGTGGCCCAGCACCGTCAGGCCTCAATTCTGTCTCAGGGCCCATTTTACTTAGTAAGTCTGCTCCTGTAGTAAGATTTTTAAAAAATTTCACAATCAATCTGTCACTTACTCTGAAATTCGAAAAATTCTGAATTCCGAAAACCAGTTGGTCCCAAGCATTTCGGATAAATAATTGTGCACCTGTAATACCTACATAGTAACACCAAAACGATTTGATCTCTCCCTTTGGGTATCATCCTTTGAAAATTATGTGTGTATTCTGCACTGACCCCACCAACATGCCTGGCACTACATTTATCGCAATTCAATATCATTTATCGTTTTATGTCCCACTCTCACTTCTGCATCTTTTATGGAAAAGATTATGCTTGAGACTTTTGATACATCCAACACCACTGTTCGAGGTCATTAATAAAGATTTGGAAGAATGGTGGACCTAGGACTTATCCTTGGGAATACCTATTGTCTCTCAGCTTTAGAAAAATGAAGCCTTTTGGCTTTGTGACTAAAGTGAATTGCTAAACCTGCATTTCAAATTTATAGTGATGCAACAAGCTTCCATCTTGTGAAGTAACTTTGTCACGGTACTTTATCAAACACTTTCCAGAAGTCCAGATGGACAATGCTTCCCTTATCTACCACGTTAGTGAATTCCTCAAAAAGTAATTATTAAATGTATTGTGTATGACCATTTGTTTTCAGCCCCTTTGTTGTGAATTTCTAATATTCTACCCCCTTTTCCAGTCTGCTTCCAAAGCTTATGTGTGTTGAAATAGACCAGATCTTTCATTTATTTGTTGTTTATTTATGATTCTTTTGGTCAGGACTACAAAATAGTTTAAGTTGTACATTACTGCATTTCCACATTTTAATAAAATCTGCCTCCCTCTCTCTAAGCCCTATTTTCATACTTCCGTGCAGTTTCATAGATGTTGACAGTCTTTCAGTCATTCAGTAAATGACAGTAGGACTTGGATAGTGAAGGTTGAGGGGCAGTTCAAGTGTTTAATTGGAGCTGAGTTTAATCCTGTGTCTACCTGGTGCCATATTTACATGTCCACCAGCAGATCTCACAGGTTAACATGATCAGGAACAGGTATTATTTTTTAGGGTCTTCCTAAATCTGGGACACTGAGGCTAATTATATTGCCCAATCTTGGATCCATAGCTTTAATATAGGACCATCTTGATTGATGTATCTCAGCATAATACCAGTGTTTACCTACTGAGTCACTGATGATCTCCATGTGACCATCCAAAGTAAATAGTTGATTTACCAGCTCGGCTTTTGAGATTTTCCAAACTGTCCAAGAGGTTGGCATTTAGTTTCTATGATTTGGAGATGCCGGCGTTAGACTGGGGTTACAAAGTTAAAAATCACACAACACCAGGTTATAGTCCAACAGGTTTAGTTGGAAGCACACTAGCTTTCGGAGCGACACTCCTTCATGAGGTGATTGTGTCTAAACTTCATACAAAGTTGTACTAAAATATGTAGTCTGTTCACCAAGAGAGTTGGATATTATCAATAACAACAATGGCAGATAAGACAGAAATCTGAACAGCAGGATTTTCATATAAATGTGTTACTATAAATATCATTCTCTTGAGACTAACCAAAATGATACTTAATGTAGAAATTGGAGCAGAGTCAATCTATTCACTGTTATCTGTTATTGAAGAAATTGCTCTGTCAGCAATAATGGATGCACATACTGAGAGATACAAGACTAGCAAAGATCTAACTTATGAAAGGATGGATTATTATGTTGCAGAAGCATTGATTATTCATCTCCTAATCCCATTACAGCCTTGATCCAAGCATGGACAAAAAAGCTGAACTCCAGAAATGTGGTGAGAGTGACTGCCATTGATATTGAGGCTGCACTTGACTCAGTATGCCATCAAGGAATCTGAGGCCAACTGGACTCAAACAGAATCAGGAATAAAACTCTCCACTGGTTGACGATATATCTAGCATAAAGAATGATGTTTGCAATTGGTGGAGGTCAGTCATCTATGACTCAAAACATCACTGCAAGAGGTCCTCAGGTTATGTCCTATGCCAAAGCATTATCATTACATGAATACAAAATGCTCTGTCCATTTGCAATACCTCAGATGCTAAAGCAGCTTTATCGATATGCATCAAGACCTGGACAACATTTAAGATTGGGCTGATAAGTGACCAGTAACATCCGCAAGGCACAAGTGCCAAGTAATGAGCATCTCTAAAGAGAACAACTCCTCAACCAAAACCCCTTGATATTCAATGGCATTACCATTTCTGAGTCACTCCCATTAACATCCTGGGGGTACCATTAACCAGAGAATGAACTGGACCAGCCATATAAATATTATAACTACAAGAGCAAGTCAAAAGATCAGAATTTTGCAGCAAGTAACTCCCCTCCAGTATCCCTGATGTCAGTCCACCATCCACAAGCAAAAGTCAGGATTGTGATGGAACATTCCCCACCAGTCCTGATGCTTTAAATTCCAACAACGCTAAAGAAGTTTGAAGCCATCCAAAAAAAAACAAGCATTCTGTTTGATTGGCACCTCATTTGCCACCTCTTGTTCACTCCCTTGATCACTAATGCACAATGGCAGCAATGTGTACCATCTACAGAGTATAATGCTGTAACTCACCAAGGCATAATTATCATTACAAAAGTAAGAAGTGAGGTGTGTTCAGCCCAAGAGGTGAGAATGGAATGTCAGGCCCAATTGGGGAAGGCAGGGATGGTAAGGCATGTTAGTGAGGAGAGCGGGATCAGGGAACGGGAAGGCAATAAGTGGTCAGAACAGTGGGCATGGGGGTGCTGGTGGTAGATGGTGTGCTGTCTTGGGTTGGGAATTATCAACTGTGATGGGGTGGCCTGGTGGCTCAGTGGTCAGCACTGCTGCCTCACAGCGCCAGAGACCCGGGTTCGATTCCAGCCTCGGGCAACTGTTTGTTTGGAGTTAGCACATTTTCCTCGTGTCTACATAAGTATTCTCCCCGTGGTCCGGTTTCCTCCCACAATCTGAAGATGTGCAGGTTAGGTGAATTGGCCATGCAAAATTGCCCATAGTGTTGAGGGATGTGTAGGTCAGGTGCATTAGTCAGGGGTATATGTACAATAATAGGGTAGGGTAATGGGTCTGGGTGGGTTACTCTTTGGAGGGTCAATGTGGACTTGTTGGACACTGGAGGGATTCTATGATTCTATGGTATATTAGGTTAGACCTAGGCTCTGGATGGCAGTGTGGGATGTTGGCTTCAACAGGAGGATGGGCAATGCCAAGTTCGGTGGTGGGATGGGAGTGGAGGTTGTCAGGATGTGCAGGGCTTTGGGGAAGCAGGGGAGAGGTTGAGTCCAGTACATAGGGAGGTAGTGGTCAGGCCTGCGGTGGAGTGTGGTGCTAGATATGAGACAGGCCAGCAGGAGAAGATGGCTATCAGATCCTCCAGAGTCAACTCATGAGGGGTGTCAGGTTCAGGGCCATTGTCAGGGGTTGGGGGGCAGGGGGGGCAGTGGGGAATGGTCAAGGGGATGTAGTGGGGTGTCAGTGGTGAGTCAAGGAGTCAGTTTTATCATTACCCATGAGTTAAAGTCAGTCTTTAATCCTCGAATATTTCCTGAGTTATTATTAGACATGACTGAATTAGAACCTTCTGCAGTTTTGAAACTAAAGGGACTATTTGGGAGGATTCCAGACACAGGGCAATTTCCTGTCAATCTCCATGGAGTCTGCTCTGTTGAGAACTCCACACAGTCCTGTTACACAACTCCAGTCAGAATTCTTCCAATGAGTCTCTGACCATCTCGTATTTGGGCTAGTGATTTACTTATGTCATCAGACTCTGTAAATATTTTTAAGCAGCACAATGAGACCAAGAACATTATACTTGTGTGAGGAAGGATGGAAGGAGTCAAACTAAGATTTACCAGATTTGTACCTGGAAGAACAGGACTGACATAATAAGAGAGATCGTATTAGTGAGGACTATCTTCACTGGGTTTAGAAGAATGAGGGGAGATTTCATAGGAGCCTATAAAATTCTCACAGTACTAGTCAGGGTAGATGCAGGAAGAATCTGGAGGTGCTCCTCAATTTACCCCAGCAAAGGTCTGGATGTTTGTTGTGGTCAGTTCTCCTCTGTATCACATGTACTTCCTAATAAACTGATTAGACTATAACCTGGTGTTGTTTGATTTTTAACTTCACATAAAGCAAGCAGACTGGAATGAGCAGCAGAAATCCTCTCTGAAAGCAATGAGCAGGACAGAGCTTGTTTCTTTATATTGTATCAACTGCTTAACAATGACTGCCTTTCTGCCTGCCCTGGCTCTCCTCCTGCAATTCTATATTGTCTTGGCACTTGAGCAAAATACAGGACTTAGCCTGGCCAACGGTTAAAATTCCCAAGCACCCAATTGTCAAGACTTTGCAAAGGAACAAAGATGACCTTTCTAAACACAGAATGTGGTCAGTTGACACATGACTTCGAGGATTGTTACAATTCAAATTCAGCAGTAGGGACTGGTGGATAGGGTGTAACAAATCCTCAGAAGTACTTGTCTGAAGTAGATAGTTGGTGTAGATTTGAAACTGTTTACTTAGAGATTTAAGATGGTTTAATGAAGACTTCTGTGAAGAGATTGATAGAGTTTGATAGAGTTTGATAGAGTTTGATTGAAGTACAATCATAGAATCTGATAAATACTATTTTTCCTTGAAAAAGTGTTCAATACACTTCCCCTGATACTTTTCCCCTTTGTCTGTCTCGCCACGAAACACACCTTCATTAAAAAGGGCTGCTGCAAACTGGTCAAGTTTAGTCAGGGTACACTTACCCATCTTTCACTTTACCATAAGAACGGTACTCAAACTAGATGAAGAACTGTTGCTGTTTCACTTCCATTGTGTGACATACAATGTGAAAAGGACCTCTTTTTCTCTCTAAGAGTGCAGAAAATAAACATTTCAATTGAGGCTATGCTTTCCATGGAGGGAATCTGATCATGTTTGCAACAGAGGGAAATGCTTATTATGGGACTTCTCTGGATACCTGAAAATATTATCCTCAGTTGCTTAAAGCTGCACTGAAGTAGAGAATTCCATTTGCTGTAACCTTCCTCTGACCATTGTGGCATGGACTGTCTTGCACAGGCCAGTTCATGCCTTAAGTGCATTATCTGGGCCAACGTGACACCAATTGTTAAAGTTCACTTGAGAATGTAACTTCTAAAAAAGTTTTGCAATTTACATATGAAGAAGTGAAACCAACATGGTCATTCTAAGAGATGAGAGACTAGACAAACAATCCAGGTCTTTTTCAATATATAATTTCAGTTACATCACACTGTAAACTTTTACTATACATTCTGTGTCTTACAGTCTTATACTCCACACCCACTTGATGAAGGGGCAGGGCTCTGAAAGCTAGTGCTTCCAAATAAACCTTTTGGGCTATAATCTGGTGTTGGGGGTTTTTAACTTTTTACATCCCAGTCCAACGCTGGCACCTCCACATCATGACCTTCCTCTCTGTCACTGTACTTCCATCAGCTCAGACAGGTGACCCTCTGCTCTACTAAGGAAAATGCCCCCTCGATCACAACTCCTGAAGCAGGATGCCAATAGCACCTTCAGTGAATGTATGCAGTTGAGCCATTTGTTTCAGGATTTTTGAGTGTTCTATTTGCACAATACAATGATGTCCACTTTGAGGCTCCACCAATAGCATTGCCTGCTTAACATTCTGCTGCAGCAATGTGAATAAAATTATAGTGGCATTTAAATCGTAGTGGTATTTAGACCCCAATCAGAGTAAGAGGGAAACCTTTCACGTAGACTCGGCTGGGATAGTTCTCCAGAATGTCAACGTGGGTACATTCACATTATGAATTTAGATAGTTTTTGCTTAGAGAAGTGTGACTACTATTGTCTTCATTGAGATTAAAAAGGAAACTTTATCAAACATATGGTATTGTGAATGGCACCAGCCCAGCAATATGAATGCAGTTAATGATCTTCTGGATTTTGGAAAAGAACCAGTTCTGTAGCATTGCATTCTCCTCTTGTACTGCTGGTCATAGACAAAAATACAAGCCATGGTATTGTTGCCATTGATCAATAATGCATTGAAGACCTTGTTAAAATACCTTTGTTCAGCAAACTGTCTACCTGTACATTTCTTCCCTGCTCTAATTTGAATGGAGCATGCTGAATAAAAGGCATGGATCATGCTGATTTTAAAGTCATCTTGCAGGGCCAGTTTAAATATTGGATGTCAGTCTTAGGTCTTTATGAAAAAGAAACACAGTTTTGGCAAAGCCTTTGTGCTTATCCTCTGTCTCCTCATGAACATGTTGCATTGTAATGTGGAACAGATAAGAGGAGAACAGGACAGAAACAGAAACAGAAATTGCTACCAAAACTCAGCAGGTCTGGCAGCATCTGTGGGGAGAAAGCCAGTCTGATGACGAGTCACCAGACTTCAAACACTAGCTTTGCTTTCTCTCCACAGATGCTGCCAGACCTGCTGAGTTTTGCAATATTTCTGTTTTTACTTCAGATCTCCAGCATCCACAATTCTTTGTTTTATTGTAGCAGAGCAATACAACTTGGTAGTGAGGCAGTTGATATCATGGGTAACCCTTTATTGTTCTTGCTGATTAAAACATAGAGCTGTTTTAGATCTGGGGTCATGAATATAAGTTTTGGGGTCTTTGGTTTATAAGGGCTTAAGCACTTGAGAAGATTTAAATATCTTGATTGGGCTTTTTATAATAGGCGGTTTTTGATATTGTGAAGGCTACTACCATTGATATTTGTGTTTTCATTTAATTTTATTTCATCTCCTAAATTGCCATTTTTGGACCTTCCACAACTATCAGATATCTCAAGGCACTTACCATTCAATGCAGTACTTCTGAAATACAGGCACTGTATATGAGAATATAAAAAAATCAGCAGCCAATTTCGCGCATAACAAGCAAGCACAAACAGCAAAACGATAATGTTTTTTTTCTCCAAAGTTATTTGAGAGATAAATACTGGTCAGGAAACCAGGGATTAACTCGTCTGCTCTTCTTTTAGTAGCATAGGATTCTTTACATCCACCTGAGTTCTCAGAGGGAACCTTAATATAACATCTAAGAGAAACACATTTGATCAAGCAGCACTCCCTCAGTACTGCACTAAAATGTTAGCCTATACTATTGTGCTCAAGCCCTGGAATAGAATTGGAACATGGAACCTTGTGACTCAAAAGCAAGAATGCTAACAACTGAGTCACAGCTGACGTGTGTAGTATGCTGCAAAAACTAAAATAGCTTCTGGAGGTGTTTGATTCTTGAACTATGTAGGAACTGCAGGAGGAGACTGCAGTTCAATCATAATTTCAGAGATAACCTTTAATTTGTTTAGGAAAAGCCTTACTGATTCTTGATGGCAGTTCTTCATTTCATTTTCTTGGCTTGAAAAACTTATATTGAAAGGAACCTAAGTTGCAGGGAACACCATAGTTAATAAGCATTTACATGGATGCTGTTAGTGTTCATTGATTAACCCAGCATAGGTTTGACCATAAGAACTGCAGAGCAACGCTGTTCCCTCTCAATCAATTTTCAAGTCTTCCCACGCAAACCCAAATCTTTAGAGAAACCTTGAGTATAATGTTCACTAAGACAAATTAAATTTCAAGCCTATTATTCCATAAAGATTAAGTTCAGATTGCTTCATTTTTGGAACAAAGTTGACCAATAATACTGTATGAATTATAAGAAGTGTTTGTGTTTGAAATAATTCAACTTAATATTTGCAATTGACAGTATAATGAATAATAGGAAAACTGGCATTGCTCTGTGTAATGTCTCTTACGTTAATATTGCCTCTATTATGCCAAAAATAAAGTAATTTACACATTATTATGAAATTCACAACCATTCAATTGTAATTTTTCAGCATAAGATCTCATCTATATTTAGAAATCTCCCTCAATTTCATCAATTTAAAAGGGATATGAATATCTACCGTGAAGAGACAACCATTGATTGACAACCTACTTCCAGACAGAAGCAATAAAACGGTGCATTTACTTTTCAAATGGAGGTAGGAGTCAGGAGGAGAAGAGTTTGGCCTTTGGGTATGTTTAATTTATCAATGGTTTGTAAGAAACGTGCATCTGAGGGAAGAAAAAAAAGAAAAATGCATTTTATTGTGATGAGAAAGGAATGGCAAAGCAAACGTGTAAGTTGAGTTGACTGAGTTTTAAAGAACTGGGACACTTGAGCTGCTGGAGAGCAGATGAAAGCATTTGAGTGCAGACTAAAGAATTTGACTTTGCAAACCATTTCCAAAAAAAAATCGCATGATGTACGAGGTACTTTTGGATGTTGGCAGTATAACATCATAGCCTTCTAAGCCTCAATTTGTATAATAGCATTTAAGGCTATCTAGTTTACTATTGAGATGTTTCACCTCATTTTACTTTCCCAGACCAAGAATTATGTTTGATACAATCTCACACAAAATCCAGTAACATTGTTAAGAATTTTAATTGAATAAACAGTTTACAGTTGGTGGTCAATCTCAGATGACTGTAGGCAATTAAGGAGTGATCTTTGACCTAGATCTTCCAGCTTGGTTCACCAGGATACTTTGATCAGTTGGTTCTGATCAACTGTTTGATATCAATAAAAATTGTTGTATTCAATTCAATTTTACCGCTGGAACTAACAAGTCTTGTACCCATTGGGTTTCTGCACAGCTGAACTCTTAGACTGAAGAAGGGCTTATGCCTGAAACGTCGATTCTCCTGCTCCTCAGATGCTGCCTGGCCTGCTGTGTTTTTCCAGCACCACATTTTTCAACTCTTGGTCTCCAGCATCTGCAGTCCTCACTTTCTCCTGAACTCTTGGACAGTCAATTAACTTTTTCTTTCTAACAGACATTTCCTTCAAACAAACAGAAAATTCACCTTCATCATAGAATGTTTTTCAAAGGTATTGTACAATTTTTTGGTAGAATTTTCACCTCCCGATCCAATATCATAAAATTGGAAAGGCCCATTTATTTGTGTACATAGAGATTGATTTGGTGTGCTAATTGGGTTTATAATGTTGGTAAAGAGAATTCTCATCTGTCTTCCAACTTCTTATCTTTCTGTTTTTAGCTTCATGTAAGAATGTTCTGATAGTTAGCACCATATTAGTTTGGCTAAATGAACATCAGCACCAAAATGGGAGCTAATGTCAGCCATATCATATCATGTCATAATGAGACTTGGTGAACATCTTGGAATTGGAGATTCTTCTCAGGGTAATTGCATTAATCATGCCTCCATTGATTCAGGAATGCTCCCAGCCTGGCTTCAATTTGCATCTAATTCACTGTCCAGGAATGCAGATGAAAAAATATGGCCTTCAATAATCATAAGCATTGTATGTGCGAAATAAAACAAAATTAGAAATTGCTGAAGAAACACAGCAGGTCTGGCAGCATCTGTGGAGAGAAAGCAGAGTCAATGTTTCGGGACCAGTCAGGATCTGAAATGTTAACTCTATTGTTCATGTCACAGGTACAACCAGATTATTGAGTTTCTCTATCAATTTCTGTTATTGTTTCAGACTTCCAGTATCAACAGTTCTTGGCATTGTTACGTGTGAACTAATTGTCTTCTTATCATATCAATGAAGCACACATAATATGTACAAAACACTTAAAAGTGGAACTTGAAATTCCCATTTCACAACCAAATTATATAGCAAGTACTGGAAGACAATGCTTTGCAGCTCAGAGGCCTGTACACTGAAATGTAAGGATGCAAGTGCATGGTGCCGAAGGTCTGTTATCCTAAACCACCTCTCCCCTGTACCCCCAACCTACTCCACCTCCGGTTTTGGATGTCATAACCTGATTATTGACTACACTATCTTGCAATGAAGCAAAGGGAGGGAATCAGTATGATGGAAGTAGATGGAAGAGCAGTTAATGATAATGCAGGAAAGGTGGTGAGAGGTCCATCGTGAGTGGGTAGGAAGCACAGAGAGCTGGGTGGATTAGTATCTTTGGGAAGATGAGGTGGGCTTGATATGTGCAATACTAAAATTTATGTCCCATGAACCATGGTAGGATGTACGTGCAGTGACAGAATCATAGCAAGTGTTTGCTCTATGCGTGTGACATTGCAGAGACAAGATGGTGGCACAAACATTTGACTTCCTTTCTACACTATTAGCCATCCCTTTTCATAGAACATAGACCATAGAACAACACAGCACAGTACAGACCCTTCAGCCCACGATGTTGTGCTAAGTATTGATCTTAATCAGAGGTCAACCTAACCTACACATGCCTCAATTCACTGCTGTCCATGTGTTTGTCCAGCAATCACTTAAATGTCCTACATGTATCTGATTCTACGATCACTGCTGTCAATGCATTCCATGCACCTGCCACTCTCTGCACAAAGAACGTACCTCCGACATCTGCCCTATACCTTCCTCCAATCACCTTAAAATTATGACCCTTCGTGACAGCCATTTCTGCCCTGGGGAAATTTATACTCTATCTATATCTCTCATTCCCTTGTACACCACTATCAAGTCACCTGCCTTTCTTCTGAAGGGGTTGCAATCGGTGTCCAGGCTGGCTGGACATGGTGGTGTGGCCTGCTGCGGTGGTTCAATGGCAAAAGAATTGCCCTTGTCCCCAAAACCCCACACACATAACCTCTATGTACACATCTACAAATTGGGGAGATAGCTTTCTTTTTCTCCTGGGACGTATCTTACATGATAACAATTGGACAGACAGTGTGAGGATCAATTCCTGTCTTGCAGCGTCTGAAATGGTAAGCAACCATCTGGTGAAGTGTGGTGCCAGAGAAGAGTAAGTCAGAAGGTCTCACTGGTGGTAAGCACTTCCATGTTTACAGCTGTTTAATTCCCTAAGCAAGCCTCCTCATAACCTTGATGCACGAATATTGAGATGAAGAGTGGAAGTTTGCATGAGAAAAGCCATCTGAAATAGCAAACAAAATTCAATCGCCAAAGCACTTTAACTGCAAATGGGCAAGTTCCGTCCCTATAATTAATTTAAGTTGGAGTTTGTTTTAGTTATCTCAGGGAGAAATCTCAGTGTGGAGCTGATGGTAAGTCTTCAATGGAGTTTTGGTGTTTATAAGGATATTGCTGAAATAGTGTGAATCTGAATCCTTTTCTGATGGTTCTAATTAAATATTTCCAACATCTTTACCTGTTGCAATAAGGTTCATGTTTCTCTTTTTTATTGAACCTGTTATTCTTTATATTAAAAGTACACTGGCAGACACTTCTGGGTGTGTTATGTATTTGACATCCATATGTAAACAGAAAGAAAAACAAAAGCAAAGTTGGTGTCTATCAAGTCAAGTTTCATTCTGAGAGCTGATTTGTACAGCATTAACATTAATAGGGATCATGACACCCCACACATCCTGATCTCTTCTACCTTCATCATCTTCCATGCTAGCTGCCAATAAATTGACTAGACATGTGACTGTTGACAGGTGTATCCTTAAACATAGTCAACGTTCTAATTTCTAAACCGAACAAAAACAGAATCATGACTGCCTAATGTCACGACATTATCACATTTCCCAACATGCAAGAGGTAATTATTGTTAACTTAGGCTTTATTGTCAACTTGCACCTCTTCAATTGTGCAGTGTGATTAACCCATTGAGGATCCTCATGCTAAATAATACAATCCTCCAGGACTTAATGGACTCAGAACAAGACAAAACACTCTTGTTCTACTTTTTAGAAGGCAGAATGTAGATAGATGTTCAACAATTCAGAAAACTGCCACTTACAAAATTCAACTCCAGATTCTCAAGATACCGTGGTCTCTGCATTAAAAGCTATTTGCCAGTATTTGAGAACAATCTATCCAATGTAAAGTAGTAATCTATGACATTCCAAACTATTAGCTCTACAAAACATATTTAGTATTTGAAGTGATTTTAATAAATAAATTAAATATTGAACAAGCAAATAAATAAACCAGATTGTTATTAAAGCCCTTGCATTTTATGATGCTTTTCATGACCTTCTGTAACAAGAATCTTGTGTTCCTCTGGCATCAGGTTATTACAAACAGGAAGAGAAATTAAGAATAAACAAGGAACTGTTTACACTGTGTAGATAGAGAGACCATGTTGTTTATATTGGATTGAGGAATTCCTTTGTCTCTGTGCCCTTCCTTCCCATCAGCCTTCTTCCCACCAAAGATACCCTTTCTTTCTAGTGAGACTCTGTTTGATCTCTCCAGCTGTCCTCCCTCACCATTGCCCCAGACTGGTGGGGGTCTTGGGGAGCTGGTCAACTCCCTTGCTCAGCATCCTCCATCACTACTGCCATCTTGCTGGAGGTCTTATTACATTAGAATTCCACAAACCCATGTCATAGTCAATGTGATACTTTTGAAATGTAGTTAGTGTTCAAATGTAGGCAATAAGGTTAACCATTTGATAAAGCCAATGAGACATATCAAAGGTTCCCAACAGGGATCTGCAGTCACCTAGGAGTCTGTGAGAAATTTTCAAATGTCTTTCAATAATAATGAAAAAATGTAAGATATTTTCAAATCAACATGTTCAGAGATAATATGAAACACCTCTGGACCAAGTGGGATCTAAACCCAGGCCTCCTGGCTCAGAGAGAAGGATTCTACCATTGAGCCACAAGAGGACCTAAATAGAAAATGTATAGAATTTGGATATAATGCAATTCTACCTGCACCTGTGGGCAAGGCTAGTCAACTGCTTTTTCGGATGCAGTCAGTTATATGGAATGTTGCCACTCCTCATAATTCTCAGCTCTTTGATGACTCTTTCTATAGCAGTTGATGTGGAAACCAGGTGCTGATTTCTTCTCACAGGGAAATTCGAGACAGCAGTTTTGCTTCAATCATCTACCAAAATGCTCACAAAACTTCACTTGATATACTGGCTCCAGTGTGTACTTCAAAGAGGTTCTTTAGGTGGATCTATCCGTGACAGCTATGGTTTCACTGTCCACTACTCTGCATTTGATAATGTCTTCCTCAGACCCGATTTCAATGGATGATCATCTGGTCAGTCCAGCCATTAGACATTCTTTGTGAATTACTTGTGAATTTGTACTTGCAGAATTACATTTTACTTTGCTCAAAAACGGCATGAATCCATGTAAGATTCTGTAAATCCCTGTCTTATAAATAAAATCAGTCTGAACATTGGAGAACAGACAGTCTCACACAGGACACCTCACACATTCAATGCATTACCTGGACTGTCTTGGCACCTAATTTTAAAGTTCACTTGAGAGTGTAACATTAAAATATGTTTTTAAAATGTTCTGGGATTTACATATGAAAGAACTGAACATGGTCATTCTAAAAGATGAGACCCTTAACAAACAATGCAGATTTTTTTCAATATATAATTTCAGTTGCATCACACTGTAAGCTTTTGCTATAAATTCTGCGTCTTATTATCTTACACTCCACAACCACCTGATGAAGGAGCAGCACTCCGAAAGCTATTGCTTCCAAATAAACCTGTTGGACTATAACCTGGTGTTGTGAGATTTTTAACTTTGTACACCCCAGTCTAATAACAGCATCTCCAAATTATGCCTTTGTGAGTTAGATTATTTTAAGGTCAAATGACTTAGGTGGCCATTTTAAAGTGCCAAGTAAATTTTAAGTGCTTATCTCTAAACTCCAGCAGTCCAAGGTTTCTAAGTTCATCAATGATTTTTAAAGGCTATCAGGCAGCACTTTAGCATCATGACAAAATATTATCAGTACTGTAGACTTAATCAGTTATTGCATGGC
Source organism: Hemiscyllium ocellatum (assembly GCF_020745735.1). NCBI lineage: Eukaryota > Metazoa > Chordata > Chondrichthyes > Orectolobiformes > Hemiscylliidae > Hemiscyllium > Hemiscyllium ocellatum. The sequence continues at coordinate 24,717,873 of NC_083431.1, forward strand.
TTTGTTTTTACAAGTTACATCTTTTATAAAATTCTTTTGCTTTAAAAAAAGTGGCAAAACCAAATTCAAAAGCCATATCATAATACCATGTTGCAATTAGTTATTGATGTTTAATTCCCATAGTGCCAGAGTGGAGATTTACGTTTTTGTGTTCTGTAAAACTGCTTGAACAGTATTGAACATTGGGGATCTGTGGCATTATTTACAATAAATTTAAACAGACTGTCAGTTAAATGAAGGTGCATTTGCATTGCTTTAGTGCTTTGCTATTGATTTCTCTCTTAGGGATTACATTACCACCATGAAACCCATTTGAAAACTTGGCAATGCAGTCAAATCTGTACCAATTAATTTAGTTACACTTCCCCACTATGTACACAGCTATAATTGGACAATATTGACCTTTTGATCTAATTTAATATTAAAACATACATGTTCACATTGATTTCTGCTTTGCAGCTACAACTTAATACATCATAATCAATACTGAACTTGTTGAAGATCAAATGGCTTCCCGGAATTCATCTAATGTAGCTTAACTGATTATCTAAAACCTCAAATTTGCTATTTTCACAGATCAACCAAGTTACAGGAACTGACAGTAGGTCTCACTGAAGAAATCGCAATGAGAGTTCAAATCACGTATTGGAAACTTTGAGTAGGATGGAATGTTGTCAATGGGGTTCTGATCTCTCTACTGAGGAAATCCCATCACAAGAAGACCCATCAGGAACTTAACCAGCATCTTGCAGGCAATCAAGAATAGTTGAGCTTAGGACACTATCCTGAGGAATGCCTGCAGCAATATCCTAGGCTTGAAATGACTATCCTCCAACAACCAAAGTTACCTTCCGTTGTGTGAGATATGACTCAAACTTAAAGGCCTCTTAACTAAATGATGTGAGATAATGAGCTGTACTTCACTTCATGTTATCAGGTCATTTCAACAATTAACTATTTCTATCACGGAATCTGCCACGACAGTGTCAGGGGGTGATGGCTGCTGCTGATAATGGATCCGTGCCTGCCCGCAAGTTAGTCAGGGTAGAATGCAGCTGCAGGTGAATGGGGGGGGGAAGGTGTGTAGGAGATAACTGACTGCCAAAAGTCCTGTTTTAATATGAATAGTAATGGAATGGCTAGGATTAAGTTAATACACAGGACTGTGGGTGTTGGACTGAATCATCTTACTCCATTGACATTGCTGGAGGAGTTCCTCAGGTATAAGGCCAGGCTTTTCATTTTTCAACTGCTGTTCTACCTGCCAATCTTCCTTCCCACCTATCTGCTCCACCCTCCTCTCTGACCTATTGCCTTCATCTCCACCTCCATCCACCTATTGCACTCTTAGCTACCTTCCTCCAGTTCCACCCCCCTCCCATTTATCTGTCTACCCTAGAGGCTCCCTGTCTCATTCCTGATGAAGGGCTTTTGCCCGAAACATCAATTTTTCTGCTCTTCAGATGCTGCCTGACCTTCTGTGCTTTTTCAGCATCACTCTAATCTTGACTGCTTCATCAATGGCCCCATTCCATCACAGCGTCAAAAGTTGGGATGTTCACAGACTACAACATGATGTTCAGTGCTATTTATGACTCCTCAGATACTGAAGCAGTCCATGCATGCCACATAAGGCAGTCACTACCATTAACAAGAGCAAATCTAACCATCTCTCTTTGACATTTAAGCGCATTAACATTGCTGATTCTCCTGCTGTCAAATTCTAGTACCTAGCATTGACAAGAAACTGAACTAAACCAGACATATAAATACTGTGGTACCAACTGCAGGCCAGAGGCTATGAATTCTGAAGCACGTAACTTATCTCACCTTCCCAAAGTCTGCCCACCATTTACAAAGTACAAGTGAGTCCACTTTCCTGATGGAATGAGACTTCACCAACATTGAAGAAGCATGATACCATCCAATGCAAAGCAACTCATTTGATCAGCAGACCATCCACCTGCTTAAACATTCATTCCCTTCACCATGAATGCATTGTGATAGCAGTGAGCACCATTTACAAGATGCACTGCAGCAACATATTAACATGCCATAGATGGTACCTTCTAACCTGGTGACCTCTACCACCTAGAGAGACAAGGGCAGCAGATGCAAGGGAGCACTGCCACTTGGAAATGTTTCTTTGATGTAAATTTGCCTCCAGCACGACATTTTATCTGATGAAGCAGATGGGCGTGGATATTGTGGTTTTGAATAATCTAATAGGCATTTATTACAGCGAATTATTGGAAACAAACATTAGATCTCAACAGAAATTTTTCATCTGACTCTATAATCAGCATTCTTCAGGTGATCCCTGGGTAAGATGGTAGTGACGATATCAGAAACACATCTCTTAAAGGTATACTGACATTCTGACTGTGAGATGTGGCACAATAATCCCCCTTTCTTTCAGAGATAAAACATTGCCCAGATGGAAATACGCGATACACTACAGATTCACGTATGCCCATTGTCAAGTAATCAGTCGAGGTTATGGCCCTTTTTTTTGTCTAAAAGGTCTTCACTAAAGGCTTTACTTGATTGCAAACGAACTGATCATGTGTCTCTGACAGTTCCAACAAGCTGGCTAATACCCACTTGGGTTGCCGTCTGTGTGACATGAATTGGAATCCGTTTGTTCTGAAGTTAATTCTTACCTGAGCTGGTCATCAAGAAATTTTCAGATATTTCTGAAATTTCTGCTCATCATTGGAAGGACTGAGTCATCAAGCCATAGAGATGTACAGCACGGAAACAGTCTGTATGTAAGGCAAGATCAATATTAGCAAGATCAGCATTATTTGAAGTTACAGAATCCATTCATCAGTCTAATAACGGCTGGGAAGAAGCTGTTCTTGAACCTGTTGGTGTGTGTGTGTGTGTGTGTTCAAGCTTCTGTATCTTCTGCCTGATAGAAGAGGTTGGAGGAGACTGTTAATGGGTAGGATGGCTCTTTGATGATGTTGGCGGCCTTTCTGTGGCAACAAGACAAGTAATTGGGGTCTATGGATGGGAGGTTGGCTTCCATGATGGTCTGGGCTGTGCACACAACCTTCTGTAGTTTCTTATGTTCCTGGGCAGAGCAGTTGCCATAACAGGCTATTATGCATCCAGACAGAATGCTTTCAATGGTGCATCTGTAAAAGTTGGTGAAAGATCTTGTGGACATACCAAATTTTCTGAGCCACCTGCAGAAGAAGAGTCATCGTTGTGGTGCCTTGACTGTTGCATGTACATGAGAAGTCCAGGGCAGGTTGTCGGTTATTGTCACTCCTAGGAACGTGACACTGTCAAGATGAACTCTGTTGATGTAGATTGGGGCATGATCTCCTCCTGATATTATTAAACTGATATCATTAAAAACTCAAAACAATAGCCTTTCATTTTTTTAAGGGAAAGAGAGATAATGAGCTCACAATGCTTCAGCCTTTATTTTGATTGTATTTGTAACACTGGCTTTTTAAATAAGAAACTCTTAGACATGTCTAGTTGCCCTGATAATCAAGATAGCCCTCCAGTGAGGTCATTTTATTTGATGCAACAATGCTTATGTTATTGCCCACAACATAATAAGCTGTATATTGTGGTATTGAAGAATACAATACATTTATTATCACCAACTATTATACGCAAACTATAGTTCATAACAAAAAGTATTTAATAGCAATATCCAGCAGTGTGACATGCTTCAAGGTCACATGCTCTGAATGGTGATGATATCATAAGCATATCTCTTCAAATTGATCAAATGACACAACATACAAGCATCTACGCCACAAAAATTCTGATTGGAACTACATTACCATTCCTTCATTATAGCTGGATCTAAACTCTCTTCCAGCAACATTTGGGGCTGCAATACCACATGGACTGTAAAAGTTCCAACTTTTCCAAATTGCCAAAAAAACAAGAAATACAGTTAATATATTCTTTACAGCACAACAGTCTATTTTTCCCAGTTAATATATTGAAAAATATGTGTAGAGTGTTTACATAATTATGCCTAACTAGTTAATATTAATTGTACCTATTTCTATCATGCAATAAATCGTACATTGTCATGTGAGTCAATGTGTCTACTTATTAAGATTCTCTGATAGTCTTTCCTTTATCACTTAAAATAGAAAAGGCCGTAGATTCAGTACAGAGAGGAAGATTGGCAGTGAGAAACCACCCCAGCCAAAAGCTACCAGTGGTTGTTTACTGGATGATACAATAAGCTGACAGTATTTGTACCTGAAAATAAACCAGGGGTCATTGTGAAAAGAATTAGATTTTGTGCTGGAAATTCAGTTGTGGTTTTTGGTTGACTAGAATATATTATTGGCCCAGTGGTACACTTCAAATGATTTCTAGCTACTTCACCTTTTTACTTCTGCATTACAAATATATTATGCATTGATTCACTTGACATCAATTATTGACATATCTACGAGTGAAATCTTGTGACCTGTGAAATGCAAACATCCTGAGCTTTGAAATGTCAGTAAGTCACTCTGTCATTAGATCATGCAGTTTTAATCTCAATATACAACCTCAACTGACTATTATAAAGCATCATATAAAATTTATAGCTACAATAGATTTTCCACAGATGTGGACCATGTAACTCTGCTTCTTTTTGGTATAGAGATCACAAATGCCTCTTGACATTTTAGTTTATTCAGAAGTTTTCCAGGAAACATTTGAACACCAACATCTTTTATTTCCATTGGGAAGAATTGATTTGCTGTTTCCTGGATGTGGCATCTTGGATAATTATTCATGAAATAAACATAAGCTAACAATTAGCATTTGTTCAGTCAATCCCTGGACTAACTTGCATCATGTTATTAACAGGTAGTGTATAGTGCTAATCCAATTTAATAGTGATAAAATAATTTCCATTAAGGATAATTAACATGGATAAATTGGTCACCGACAATTTCAAAACTCCATGTTATTGTGCATTAATGTGCACCTTAGAACATAGAACATAGAAAAGTACAGCATAGAACAGGCCCTTTGGCCCATGATGTTGTGCCGAGATTTTATCCTGATGTCAAGTATAGTAACTTAACCTATGCACCCCTCAACTCACTGCTATCCATGTGCATGTCCAGCAGTCGCTTATGTCCCCAATGGCTCTGCTTCCACCACCACAGCTGGCAATGCATTCCAAGCATTCACAACTCTCTGCGTAAAGAACCTACCTCTGAAGTCTTCTTTATACCTTCCTTCTAATATCTTCAAACTATGACTCCTCATACCAGTCCTGCCCTGGGGAAAAGTCTTTGGCTATTGATTCTATATATTCCTCTCATGATTTTGCATACCTTGGTCAAGTCTCCTCTCTTCCTCCTTCTCTCCAGAGAGAAAAGTCCGAGTTTATTCAACCTTCCTTCATAAGGCAAGCCCTTCATAAGGCAGCATCCTAGTAAACCTTCTTCGCACCCTCTCTAAAGCCTCTGTATCTTTCCTATAGTAGGGCGACCAGAACTGTATACAGTATTCCAAGTGTGGTCTCACCAGGGGCTTGTAGAGCTGCAGCAAAACCTTGTGGCTCTTAAATTCGATCCCCCTGTTAATGAAAGGCAAAACGCCATATGCTTTCTTAACAACCCTAGCCACTTGAGTAGCAACTTGTGAAATCTTTTGAACAGAGATTCAAAGCAAAAGTGAACAATTGAATTTTAACTGAATAATTTATGTTGTAGTGAAAATTCAATATAGTAACAAAATTGAAAAGCGATTTAACTGCAATTTCATTTGTTACATCAATAGGTAATTTACTTTTGACTTTTGTATTTATTCATGTGTACATTTCTTATTTTTTCAATTAATATATACATGCTTTCAAATAATAATGTTATGGACAAAACATTCTTAAACAGCCAGCCCAGACCATAACTTTGCAATTTGTTTCAGTAAGTTCACAATGAAAATTACCCAGAGTAAGTTAGCGAGGTTGACTTTCAGGTTTAAAACAGACAAAGAATTTATTCACAAAATTATACAATGAAACACAAAGAGCAGAATAAAGAACCGCTACAGAACTCAACCTATCCAAACTAGACTTAAGTATGCTGTTCTGAATATACACAACAATCCCAATAAGCAAAACCCCTTTAAAACACAATACAAAAAAGGTCAGATATTTACAGTTTGAAGTTAGAAGGGACAGAAGAGAAAGTTTCCACACAACTCACTGTTGAATTTTCAACCAGGTTTGGACTGAACTAAACTGCACAGCCAGAGAGCTGACCACTCTCCTTTCATTCTATAGGTCACTTCTTAAACATGACTGCTTTGCCCTGAAGTCTCATCTGTTTACATATAAACAAAAGGCCTTTCAAAATCCTTGTCATCTCTGTACTAAACCAGACTGATTGGAGCCCAGCCTGGTTTATGACCCTCTGAAAAAAATCAAGAACAGAGTCTCCTTGAGCTAAGGAACAACTTTTAGACAAAAAAGGACTAGCTTCGTGACACCTCCCCCCTTAAATGAAAGGACCATCAATACCAAAAGATGACTATTTTTTTAGCCCTTTAAAAACCCAGTTAGTACTCTCAACACACATATACCCTATACTAACAATAAATATTCAAACATGCACAACCACATGCAAATTCAGGCCGCAGTACACCCACCACCGAACGCCTCGTATCTCATTCGACTCTCGATAACGCATCAGCAATCACATTGTCATGACCTGCCACTAACCTGCAGAATTGTCAAATCAAATGGCTGCAACACCAAGCTCCATCTAAACAATCTGGCGTTCTTGTCCTTAAATTTTTTCACAAATGTCAATGGGTTGTGATTAGTGTATAAGATTGTCTCAGGTGCATTACTGACAATATAAACACTGAAATATTGTAATGCCAACACCAAGCTTAAAGTGTCTTTCTCCTTAATGGAATATTTCTGTTGATGAATGTTCAACTTCCTGGAAAAATACTTGATGGGTTTTTGTATCCCTTTGTCATCTTCTTCAGGAGCACCGTACCGACACCCATATCACTGGCATCGATAGCCCCATTTAAAGGCTTCATGTAATTCATGGTGGCTAATATAGGGGCAGTGGTTAACACAGTTTTTAGGTCATCAAATGCCTTTTGACAGTCTGCTGTCCACTGAGACTTCTTGCCCTTTTTTAACAATTTGGTGAGTGGAGCAGCCTCTCGGTAAAATCCACTCAATCCCAGGAACTGTAATGCTGCTTTTTTCATTGACAGTGTGGGAAATTCCCCAAATACTTTTGTTTTCGCATTCCTTGGGGCCATTTGTCCATGTCCAATAACATGGTCAAGGAAGGTGAGTTGAGCTTTGGCAAATTCACTTTCAGCCAAGTTTATCACCAAGCCTCCTTTCCGAAGTCAATCAAACAAGTCTGATAAATGCTGTAAATGTTTCTTCCATGAGTGACTAAAATTCATCAGGTCATCAATATATATCACACAGTTGGGTAATCAGGCAATGGCCTTATTGAAATGTCTGAAATGTTTGAAGTCTCTGAAATGTGGCTGGAGCGTTTTTCATACCAAATGGCATGACTTTGAACGGATATCGTCCATTTGGTGTTACGAAAGCAGAAATCGCCTTTGGTCTCTCTGACAGAGGTACTTGTCAGTAGCCTCTGAGCAAGTCCAACTTATAAATGTAAGTTTCTTGTCCCGCTTTTTCAACACAGTCCTCCAACCATGGAATTGGATATGTATCAGTCTGTGTAATGGCATTGACTTTGTGATAGTCTACACATAACCTTTGGGTACCATCTGCCTTTGGCACCATGACTATGGGTGAGCTCCAGTCACTGTAATTCACTTTGATTATGCCATCTTGGAACATGCGCTCCATCTCCTTCTGAACCTGTGCTAACTTTAGAGGGTCATGCCTATAAGAATGTCACTTAATCAGATCAGCATCTCCTGTGTCTACATCATGCACAATTAGGTTAGTACTTCCCAGTTAATTTCCGCATATCTCCCCATATGATAGTAATAACTCCTTCAGGTCATTTTGATTTTCTTGTGGAAAATAACTCAATAATTTATCCTAATTTTGATAACTTCCTCGTTGTTCAATTTGGTTTGAGGCATGTCCAATTCAGAATCCTCTGAAGTTGGTTCTTCCTCTGTGCTGTCATCATTAATACCTTTTCCTCTTGCTTTCCTTCCCCATCAAAATACTTTTTGACCATATTCACATGACACACTCTGTGAGATTTCTTCCTGTCTGGAGTTCTTATCAAGTAGTTTATTTTACTCAATTTCTTCTGAATTTGGTAAGGTCCACTAAACCTGGCTGGTAAAGGCTCACTTGTCACTGGATGTAACAGCAATACTTTATCTCTAAATGCAAAATTGTGAATTTGTGATTACTTATCCACTTGTTGTTTCATTGTATGCTGTGATACTTTTAAATGCTGTCTAGCCAACTCTGCAGCTCGATGTAATCATTCTCTAAAATTTGACACATTGTCCAAATGGGTGGTATCTGAAATCTGACTTGTTAATTTTTGCTTAATCAATTTTAATAGTCCTCTTACTTCATGCCCCAAAATTAATTCAAATGGACTGAATTTGGTTGATTCATTTAGTACATCTTTGATCACAAAATGTGGAAACAGAACTCCCTTATCCCAATCATTTGGATAATCCTGACCATAAGCCCTTAACATGCCATCTTTCTAGTGCTCTCTGCCATTCCAGATGGTGCACAGTAGATTTGAATTTCTTTGTTCCTAAGTTATCCATAACCTCCTTGAATAGTTTGGATGTGAAGCTTGATCCATGATCTGACTAAATCTCTAATGGCAGTCCATATCGAGTAAACAAAAATTAAGTAATTCTTCTACAACCCTTTTTGCTGTGAATGTTGCATAAGGAGATTGCCTCTGGAAATCTAGTCAACACATCCGTATTGTTACTGAATATTTAATTCACACTTTTTGTTTGTGGAAGGGGACCTACATAATCAATTAAGACTCTTGTGAAAGGTTCCTCAAATGCTGGAATAGGTATTAAAGGTGCAGGTTTTATTACAGCCTGTGGCTTTCCGATTAGCTGACGTGTATGATACGTCTGGCAAAATTCAACTGCATCTTTGTAGTCCAGGCCAGTAAAAATGTGTGTATTTTTTTACTGTGTTTTCCTTACCCTTAAATTACCTCCAAGTGGTAGCTCATGCGCCACTCGCAGCACCTCCTTTCTATTCCTTACTGGCAAAACAATTTGATGACTCTCTGCTGATTTCTCATCTGCTTGAATATGTGATGGTCTCCATTGCCACATTAAGACATCATTTATTAAGTAATAACCCACAGGGATGCGTTCACTTTCTTTCTCTGTAAATGCTTTTTGATATAACTGTATTAACTCCTCACCATTCTGCTGTAATTAAATCAGCTTAGCAGAGCTAAAGATACTGGCATGTTTACCAATTTGCTCCTTCTCTGTGTCACTTATCTGATCGAAGCAAGTTTCTGATAAAGCTATGCCAGCTTCCTTATCTGTGCCTTTTGATCTCTCCTGCATCAGCTTGTGCCTCTGTGATCTTGTGATCACACAATCAAGGAAACTTCATGGAAAAGCATTCTTCGTGTCTTCAGTTGTCTGCATCTCCACTGGTTTTTCAACTAGAGTAGGTAGCACACCTACCAGTGAATCAGCTATATCATTTGTAAGGACAAATTGTATTCCTAGAGCTGAGAGTTTGTCCAGTACTCCTACCACAAATTCTCCACTCTTCTCTGGACTCTCTGGCCTCACTTTACATAATTGAGCACTTCTTGTTTCACCATGAATTGCCAGTACATTTTCTGGCAATAGTCCCTCAGCAGTGCATATCTCCTCATTGCTCAGCACTACAAACTGAGAGGATCCTGTGTCCCTTAAAAATGTAACCTCCTTACCTACTACTCCTGGCCTATGTGAATAAACTTTACCCTTGCATGTATAATTTTTTCAGCAGATCTGGCACTTCCCCCTTAATCAACCTCTGAACATCTTGGACACGCTGAGGCAGTTGTTTAACTTACCATGTGTGTTTTGTTACTAGTCCAAAAAACTTCTAAGCTTATCTGATCTTCCTACATCTGGCTTTCTTCTTGCCCACCAACACTGTGTGGCCCACTTTATTACAATGAAAACACCGAGCATTTTAACTCCTTTGACCCCCTCAAGGGTTTCTTTTTTACCCTGTGATAAGTTATCCTTACAATTTTCACAGAGATCTACCTTTCCCTTTCCACGTGAGGATTTCTCTTTACCCCAGTTTCTACCCCTCATGGACTGAAATTGATTCTTCCAAGTTTTAGGACCAACTCATAATCATCGGCCTCTTCAGCTGCTAACCTTGCTGCTTCACATTACTTCAGGCAGTGAACTTTGAATTCCTTCAAAATAATTACCTCTCTAAGGGCATCATTGGTTTGTTCAATTTTTAAAGCTGTTGTCCATCTAACAAAATTACTCTGATCCTTTTAAACTCAGTGTAGGTTTGACCAGGGTCCCTTCTTAGATTCCTGAAACATTGTCTATCGGCTTCTGGTACAAGCTCATGTGCACTTAAAATGTTTTTTTCATCACCTTATGCTCCCCAGATCCCTCCTCTGATAGTGATGTGAATATCTCACCAGCCCTCCCTACCAAGGTTCATTTGGATCAACAATACCAATATTACCACTGGTCACTGCATTTGTTTAGTCACCTTTTCAAATCAGACTTCCACATCCTTGTCATTGAATTTAGACAATGCTTGAACATACTTACTAGGCTTCTGACGACTAGGGGCTTGCTCATCGTCACTCCCTTCCTCACTAAGCCTACCCTCAGCCTTTATCTCCAGCCTTTTAAACTGACTTTCCTTTTTAAATGTCAGTTTTTGAAGTTCAAAAGATCTCTCTCTTTTTCTTTCTCTGCTCTCTCTTTTATCCTCTCTTCTGCTGCTCTCTCTTTTTCCCTCTCTTCTACTTTTATTTGTAACTCAAACTGTTTCATTTCTGCTGCCCTTTCCTTATCTCTCACCTCTGACTCAAGCTGCTTCATTTGCAATTGAATTCTTGCCATCTCTATAGATTCTGATGGTTTCTCCAGCAAGTTTAATTGCTGAGCTACTGCTGTAATTATCTCTCCTTTCCTCACAGAAGCAGGCACCTCCAATTCAAGCTTCTCTGCTAATTCCTACAGCTTGGTCTTATTCACTTTTTGCATAACTTCCAAAGTCACTGCATCCACATCCAGAAAACGTTTGGTGACTGAAACAGCCATTCCTATCCCAAGTTTTGTCTATCCAACCAAACCAACACCCGAAATAAAGACACTAACACCTGCCACTTGTGGTTTAAAATCCTGCAAAGAGCCCCCAATCTGTTATGGCCTTGACCAGACCACTCAAAACATGCTTAAGCAGGTAGCCCAGATCATAACATTACAATTTGTTTCGCTAAGTGTACAATGAAAATTCAGTTAGCAAGGTCAACTACCAGGTTTAAAACAGACAAAAAATGTATTCACAAAATTACACAATGAAACACAAAAAAACCAGAATAAAGAGCCTCTACAGAACTCAATCTATCCAAACTAGACTTAATTATACTGTTCAGAATATACACAACAGTCCCAATGAGCAAACCTCCTTTAAAACACAGTACAAAAAAGGGTCAGATGCTTAGAGGCTGAAGTAAGAAGGGCAGAAGAGAGAGTTTTCACACAACTCACTGTTGAACTTCTGGACTGAACTAAACAGAGAGCTGACGACTCCCCTTTCATTCTACAGGTCACTTCTAAAACTTGACCAGTTTGGCCTGAAGTCTCATCTGTTTACATATAAACAAAAGGCCTCTCAAAATCCTTTTCATCTCAGTACCAAACCGGACTGATCAGAACCCGGTCTGGTTTATTACCCCTCTGCAAAAAAATCAAAGACACAGTATCCTTGAGCCAAGGGATAGCTTTTAGCAAAAAAAGGACTAGCTTTGTGGCAATAATCATTATGTTTTCATCTAATGGATTGCATATAGCACCAAAAAAATACATTTGGGAATTTACACATGCTAGCAGTTTACCTCTAATTTATATAATAATTTATTTTGGGAATATTAACACAGCTAGGTATAATTTTATTTAAAATTGTTCTATTTTGCGCATGAATAGTATGGTATATAATTTTTCAATTAAGTTTCACACCAGGAGGCTGACATTCCTGTCAAATTTTAAGGTTATTAATGATGAACTACAGAATTTCATAGTTTCATAGTCAAAACAGAAGACTCTTTTGTATCAGGTCTCAGTTGATAGCACTGGAACAAGAGATGTACTCCCACAATGCCTACAGGACAGTGAATTGTAGCACAATAGGAAGGTGAAGGAAACAGCTTCATTCAGTTATACAGTGGGGAAGAGGTTTGACTTTCTAAGTCAGTAGCAGCTGCAATTTGCAGGCTATATGGTGTATAGTGGCAGGGACAGTTTTCAATGTACCTTCAATGCTTATGTTTCTAGGTACTGAATCCGGACATTTGAGAGTCTGCTGTTGTTCTTACATTTTAGGTATGAGCAGGCGACACACATTCTGCAATTTTCCAGTATGCTCTGACAGCAGGCAAGGATTCCCACTGCCAGTTTGTGCTTGGAAATAAACACTGTTTGTGTTTACCTTATTGCAAAACAAAAGAATGACAGACTGCAACATACATTTCAAAGGGATTATCATGTGGATTTATCTGCTGAAGTCTCAGGTGCGGTTATTAAACCTGGAGGTAAAATGCTGCCAGCTGGATAAGGACTAACAAAAAGAAATGCCAAATTCTGCCTCGGTCATCTGCAGTAGGCAATGAGGTACTGTAAGGCACAGAAAATGAGAGACCAATGTTCAGTTTTATTTTAATCAAGCTTTGGTAACCATTGCTAATCATGACAAATAAAAATAGTCTTACAACCTTAAGGATGAAAGTAATTTTAAAGTTGAAGAATTTGAAGGATAAAAGACAAAATGGTCAAAAGCTTGAATTGCAAGAGTCTTATTTACATGCTCGCAAGTTTCCCATATTGCTTGGATGAGCGAGATATGTTGTTTTGTTCCAATCGGCATTTTAAACCATTTCACACACAGTGTATTATCAGAGTCAAGGATTCACAGTGACCAAATAAGTGAATTGCATGTCAGTCATCTTCCTATATTCTATTTAACCTTAAATTAGTGTGTGGTTGATTATTATTTTTCAATTTATTGTCAGTTCTTTTACCTTTGTACACAGTATTTATCTGGAGACTGTTTGAAGCTCAGAGTACAGAGTAAAACAGAATTGTAGGACGGTTGCAGCCCTAAAAGAAGCCTTTTAACCCAATGGTGAAACTGTTCCCACTTGTAAATGATCAAGAATTAGAGGGAACAGATTTGGAGTGATTTGCAAAAGAGGCAAATGCAAGGTGAGAACAGAAATGTTTCCAGATAGCAAGTAGTTAGTGCTTGGAGTGTCTCAAAATGTGAGAGAGACAAATTCAACTGAGGCATTCAAGAGGACGTTGGATGATTATTTCAATAGAAACAATGTACAAGGTTGCAGGCAAAGGCAGGAGAATGGCACGAGGTTAAAATGCTTAAGAGTCAGTGTATAGACAATGGCTTCCTTGTCCGACCTAACACTTCCGTGATTCCATGATGAAATGCTGGAATTTAGTTTTGTGGCATGTGTCCAAAATAAGTAAAATGGGGCAATCTTTGCTCTTTCTGTAGAGATGAGGCAGAAGTAAAAAGGACATGTAATTAGGTGGGTTGGCACTATTACCGTCCCTCCTTCTGCCAGAATTAAATTCTGAGTGGAAGGCCCATGCTTGGTCTTCCTGTTCTGCTGCCAATTGAAGTGCTGATTTACTGCAGATTTCATGTTTAGTGATAGGTAAGAGAATTGATGCAAATTCTAAGGTAAAAAGTCTTTGCGCAAATGAAATAGCTTTGTAATTTCCATGCAGCTTGCAGTTTGTATTCGAAGTGGTAACTCCATTCATGGATTGAAAGCACTTCGGGGAGTATTGTGATCTTAGGAGGTCCTATGGCACAATGAATGATGTTCCTATCTGTGAATCAGAAGCTTTTGGCTTGTGCCCCATGCAAGGACTTGATGGTAAAGGAAATGGTGTTCATAATACATCATGTAACTTGCCAGTAAAATCTGCAAATCCTTCCAATGCACAGACAAGGATAATGGTTAAGAGAGAGACCGATTTCTGCTCAACTGTTTAGTGGAATGAAAGTAGTAGCGTCTATCATCATTCTGCATAGCTTTAGACTACAACCTGCTCATAAAAATTGCATGTTGCCACAGCAACTTGAAATCCCTGAATGAAATGTAACACAGCAGCACTTCCTATGATTTTACACAACTTAAGCAGTGACTTCTCAAGTTTTGAATCACAAGGGAGTATTCTGGGGTTTTTCAACATGTGGGTAGATAGTCTTGGGTTCAGCAACATTCAAGTGAATTGTCCCATTTGGAGATTTTTGGGGTTCAACAGCAAGGGTTTGGAAATGCTGGAAAATGTTAACATCGGGGAGGGCATGTAAACTCAGGTGCAACTTTGAAAGAGTGGTCTTGCTATTTTAAAGCATGGGAGGGCATTATTAGCTTTGACGGTATTAATGAGGGAAACATGAAGATGTCGGTAATGGGGAAGGATTGAATGTGGAATTTGGCGCTCTGAGGGGGTGCCTGAGATTTAACAGCTCTGGGAATGGACAGTCTTCAAGGAAAGGGAACAGTTATGGAGTTGGCCTCAGGGAGTGAGAAAGTAGAACCATTTTAATCCTTTTTTCATTATTCTGTAGTTCACAACAACCTGATGCAATACAGACTAGGCCCTTCTCCAACTCAACTCCTTTTATTTAAATATGTAGGTTCAGGAATATCGGAAGGCAAGAGATGAGTTGTGACTGATGTATAACAAGCAAATAGTCTTACCTAGCACTACAGCATCTTAAAGTGAAAATCTACTGCATCTTCAACTATATTTTTAACTTGCAATCTTCTCAAAAAATGTTTAAACTGGTAAAGAGTAGCACCTTGCTAGGCTCACTGATTAAACTGATTGAGAACAAGCCATTATAATCAGTCATTTCTCCATTTTACTTTGAACCTCAGGTACTTGGCTAACTGATTAGAAAGCAATGTAGAAAGGAAGTTTTCTTACAAGTACTATATTTTAAATCAATAATTTTATAGCAATCCCACAAGTTTTCAATTGGAGCTGGACAATGAGCTAAATGTAGACATACTTTTGAACATTTTCATTTGTATCCAAGATGAGGGAATATTCTTTTGAACCTGTGTATTTTATCAACATGTTGAATGTGATATTTTAATGTGGCTTGTACTTCCTACTCAATACCATATTTCAGCTACTATCACCTCCCTGAAGTATGTGTATTCAGCAAATGATAATAACGCAAGCCTGAAAATTGCTGATTCTAGTATTTATTGTTCAAATGCTTAACACATACTTTATTCCTTCATCTTCCATTATAAATGAACAGGAAATTACTTCATCACCAATTTTAAATGGAAAACACTTTTGTTAGAAGTGAGTGTAATTTGATATAAATATGTTGCAAAGAAGTTCCAACAGTAATTTTATTCAATGGAGGATAAAAGACTGATGGAAGCATAATAAAATGGCATGGATTATATTATCAGAATCCTTAAACTCTAAGTAACACAAATGAAGTTAAATCAATTTATGCAGTCAGCAGAAGCCATGATGTATTGTACTAACTCTTAAAATGTAATATGTGCTGCTTTTAATTATTTTCTTCAATGATGCTGTTTCACATTTGAGTCTTCCCATTAGCATTTGGAACACAAGTTCTACTGGCAATTGTAACTATTATCATCTACGAATGTTTAATCTTTCGGTTTTCTATGGCAGGATGTGAAAAGGGATTTAGCTGCTGAGGAAAAATGTGTAACCTTTTTACATAATTAAATGGGACACTTTTATGAAGATATTTACTATTATATATGTCTTTATAGAAATTATCTCCAGTTTGTTTTGGTGAAATTTACTAAAACCCATAAAATAACTTTACAGTGTATCTCTCTAAATCTGTCATGACTACATTAATAATTGCACTTCCAGCCTTCTTTGATATCTGAGCCTTAATAACACACTTTATAAGTAACACAACTGTAATCAACAAAAATATTTCTAACCTATCAGCAATCTCAGCAGAATTGTAAACATATACACAAAGATGTTCAAATGCTAAGAGAAAATGCTGAACCTGTTGAAAAACTATTGAAATTGTTTAGTAAAATGAATGTAAAATGAAGAATGATGTCAGTACATGCTATTGATACTGCAAAATGATAAACTATTTATCTTGCTCAATAACTACATTAAATTGAACAGGAAAATCTAACAGTTCATTTTGCACCCAAATTACTTTTCAACAGTGCTCAAGGTGTGACATTATTGTTGAATCCTTTAGAGATGACAAATGCACTGAGTTTTCTACAGGGCTGCTGTCTGCAGTAAAAATCAATAGGAGACATGTTTCTGTTGCCAGTCCAATACTCTATAGACATTTAATGACCTGGTGCATCATGGAGTGCATAGTTTACTTGACATTTATTCCCAAAGTGAGTTCTCAGTGTCAGCTGGAGAAGTGTAGGAAGAAGTTGCTTCCAAAGGTGGAGTGTGACGAACTCAGATGAAAAGTCAGTTCATCCCATATTGGAAACCTCGATGGAATAGATATGTAGGAACTTGCCACCAATCAACCCAAACATTTAACATGAAGTATCTTTTTTAAGTAATGTACAAGGCAAAGGATAATTTAAAATAATAGAAGATAAAAAGTAATTTTGGGACACGGTGAAGAACATTTCAAAGTCAAGACATTAATCTAGGAATTACAGTTTCCAAATTTATCATGCATGCTTTTAACTGATTTTAAATTAATTCATATTGACTTTGAAACAATGGATTGAAGAATGCCATATAACTATGTTAAGTGTTGATCTTATAATATCTATAATAGTAATGCTTGAGCTACTGCGTTCACAAATATGTAAAAGTCCCTGCATTCTATTCTCCAAATATATTATTCTCTCAAGTGCCTTTTAATCCATAGTATCAAGATGCATGAACATCTTATTTCATGTTAGTTTCTGTTTTCACAGTGATTATAGAGATTAATTGTTTTTTAAAAAAAGAGATTTCTGAAGAGAAAATTCCTAAAATAGACAACAGAAACCAGCCAGGCCACTTGCAAAGCATCACAGAACAAATATTTCACACAAGACAAAAGCTTATGGCTCAGTTTTGTGGTGACCTAATAGTGGCAGCTGTTCATTACACTTACAGTAACCCATGAACTTTCTGTGAGGTTTAACATAGAAATTCTCTGCGATTAGAAAGCTGTTTCAGAACAGCTCTCTACAGGTATTCTGAGACCTGTGTGAAAGCAACAGCATATCTTCTTTACGAATCACATTGAGGAATTGTTAATGAGGCTTTCAGAGTCTGAGCAATGTGTAAGTGAGAATATTTAATTCATTGCAAATTATGCACAGAAAACAAAGTAATGTAATACCAAAAATTTGGAACTAGGAGAGAATAAAAATGACTTAACAAAGGAAAACAAGGTTTCTGTTCTTCACATGTGCAGGTTAGGTGGATTAGCAATGGTAAATACAAGGGTAAAGGAATAGGGTGGGGGACTGGAATTGGGTGGGATGCTCTTTGGAGGGTCAGCACAAACGCGATGGGCCAAATGGCTTCTTTCCAACCCACAGGGTTTGTATGATTTTATACGATACAAGGCTAACAACAATGAAAACCTGAAGGAATGATATATTACATTTGTAAAAGTTAATTTTAAGTGACTGCAAAATAACATTTTTCAGCTGTAAACAATACTTATCTGAATAAAAGTTTGCTTACACTAGAAGGGATAGATGCTAACTTTCCTTGGTGATTTTGCAGACACAAATACATAAGCACAGCAACTTCACACCATTCAATACATTTCACCATAAAGTCCGTCATCAAGATACTGAATAGAGTGTAACTTATGGAGGAGTAGGCCCTCAGACAGCAATGTTCTAATTTCTCTGTTTACCTGTGCTTGTAGTTTCTAGGATCTGCTCTCCAACTTATACTTTAACAACAATAATTACTGATAGAGTAATTGCACAAATCCTTGCCCATGCCTTTTGATACAAGTAAAAGAGGAGATATCCCGATGCTTAAACCATGATTAGAGGTTAGCTATCTTGGATTATGTGGTGAAAATGCCTTGTGAAATTAAAACATTGGGCATCTTCAAAAGCCAAAGGACGCTCCTAATAATTTTCAAGAGCTGCACAAATTTAGATTTTCACGGTATTCACGGTATTCCGCATGATGAAGAATTCTTCTCTTTTAAGATTTTTCAATTTTCCTTTTGCGTAATAGTTAAATTAATACTAAGTAAATCATGGGTTAGCCATAATTCATAAAGAAATTTTATTTAAATCTTTTGTCATTGAAATCTCATCTCTACCCTAAGCTAGATCATTGTTTCCATTTCACACTGCTTGGTGAGATTTTGTTTAAGGCGAAAGTGAGGACTGCAGATGCTGGAGGTTAGGGTCGAGAGTGTGGTACTGGAAAAGCACAGCAAGTCAGGCAATTCCGAGGAGCAGAAGAATCGATATTTCGGGCAAAAGATCATTCGACTAAAATCACCATCTCGCATTGCACTGGAGACAAATGTTCCCTCAGCTACCATTGTCTTTTTATGGCAAGCAACAATACTTTCTTCACTGTCCCCCAAATATTCCATTTCTTGATTCTAAATGTGCAACTTCACAGAAGATCAACTAAACTTTTTTATTTAAAAGATTGTTAACCTGATGTCTATTCTGAAAGTGCCATCATTTCATGGTAATCCGAGAGGAGGCCCCATTATTTAGCTTTACTGTGCTGCCTCTCCTGGAAGACTAACCGTGTAGTGGGACTTGTATTTTAACACAAATCATAATTTTGCCAAACCATTGCTTTTGAAGGTAGTAGGGACATAAAACTGCTATTAAAGGCTAAAGTAAATAAGAACAAGAAATTTGTGAGACAGTAATAAATCAAGTTTAGATGATTTTAAGAATGCTGTGCTTTTATATTTCTCCAGAGCACCGTAATTGTGAAGTAACAGCTGCAGATCCAGCCCTTGTGATTTCTTGGTATGACCGACATTGTGTACTCACTTCTTTGACTGCCTCACCACTCCCCTAATATGTAAATAAAGTCCTGCCATTAACGTAGTGCTTTATCATATCGTCATGACATTTCAAGCCTTTCACATTGCATTAGAATTCGTAGAATCCCTACCGTGTGCAAACAGACCATTTGGCCCAACAAGTTCACACCAACCCTCTGAAGAGTAACCTACCCAGACCCATTCCCCTACCCTTTACTTTACATTTACCTTTGACCAATGCACTTAACCCACACATCCCTGAATACAATGGGAAATTTAGCATGGCCAATTCACCTAACCTGCATATCTTTGGATTGTGGGAGGAAACAGGAACACCCAGAGGAGACCCACGCAGACATGGGGAGAACATACAAACTCCACACAAATAGTTGCCTGAGGCTGAAATCGAACCCGGGTCCATGGCACTGTGGGGCAGCAGTGCTAGCCAAGGAGCCATCTTGCACAGGATACACACTGTTATGCAGGCAAATTATCGCAGAAAAATCGTCCCGAGAAAGGACCCACAAACAGCAATGGGCTTGTTTTGGTTTTATTTCCTGTGTTTGATAAGGGGTGGGGCATAAAGTGGATTTCCTGCTCCACTATCCCCCATCCTCCTTCATCCTAGAATGTCCAAGCAATAGAAATCATTTAACTATGCCTAAAGTATCTGGTCCCCTTAATATCCTGAAAAGTTTGAACAAGCCATTCTTTAACCTTCTTATTCCAGCGAATGCAACCCTTATTTGTGTAATCTTTTCTCACAGTCCCTGCAGACCAGATACCAATCTGTCAAATGCATATTCACAGACAATATATTCTTCTCAAAATATGGTGCTCAGAACTGCCAGAGCAGATCAAGCTTCAATTTAGCATCACAATGGAAAGATGATGAACCTCTAACAATGCAGTACTAATGTAATGCTGCACTGAAGCATCAATTTGGGTTGAATGCTCATATGTTAGTATGGGACTTGAACTGGATCCATGATATAATTGATACAGTCAGTTTAATGTAAGTACACTTGTTCTTTCTTACAAGGTAATGTCACTTTCTATAATTGATCTCCAAGTGTCCAAAACATGCAATTATTATTAGTCTGTGAGATTGAGCACAGTATCCCTGTAAAACGGCTTATGCCCAAAACGTCGATTCTCCTGCTCCTTGGATGCTGCCAGACCTGCTGCGCTTTTCCAGCAACACATTTTTAAGCTCTGGTCTCCAGCATCTGCAGTGCTCACTTTCTACTTTTAAACAGTTAATTTCACAAAATGCATTTCTATTGGGAACAAAGCATCGATAGGAAAGTTTATATCCCATAGCCTCTTGCTGAGGACATTATTCTGTCTGTCTGCTGGACTCTGTGTTGGCTGTTTATTCATCATATCGATCAACAAAGCCCTGGAATGATATACAGCTGCAATCTATAAAAGAATAATTGAGGCCAAGTTCTGAGAATAGCTGTAAAATAAAAGCTGTAAGTGAAGAAATAAGACAACATTAAGCCAAGGCAAAACAGTTTCCATTGAGTCAGTATCATTCTGACCACCTTCACCATTGGCAAGAAAGAAAGACTGGCATTTATATAGCCCCCTTCACAAGTTAATCTAAAATATCACAAAGCATTTTGCATAGAATGAATTAGATTGAAATACAAAAATAAAATGTAAGTGTACAGTAAGTACCATAATAATTTACTTATGAAATTCACTAGGAAATAATAAAAGTTGTCCTATTCCAATGAAGATTCTCAGTTGGAATACAAATTCCAGAAAGTAATACTGTTGATATATTTTAATTGGGAACAATAGTTTTTTGATCCATACAGATGTATCCTGGTTTTAATTGAACCAAGACTCAGAACATATGTTTTATGTCCTGATGTCCTTCAATCCTGTCTGCATCTTAATATGTGAGTAAAAAATGAGGTCTGCAGATGCTGGAGATCACAGCTGCAAATGTGTTGCTGGTCAAAGCACAGCAGGCCAGGCAGCATCTCAGGAATAGAGAATTCGACGTTTCGAGCATAAGCCCTTCATCAGGAATAAGAGAGAGAGCCAAGCAGGCTAAGATATTTCTGTGCAGAGGAGATGACCTGGGGGGTGCAGTGAGAGAGGGACTCACTGAAATCCTTGTAGAGGGAGGAAGAGAGCTTCTTCAAGGAAGGCATCCTTGTAAGAGGATTCGCAGTAGGTTAAAATCTTCGAGTAAAAAATGAGGTCTGCAGATGCTGCAGATCACAGCTGCAAATGTGTTGCTGGTCAAAGCACAGCAGGCCAGGCAGCATCTCAGGAATAGAGAATTCGACGTTTCGAGCATAAGCCCTTCATCAGGAATAAGAGAGAGAGAGCCAAGCAGGCTAAGATATTTCTGTGCAGAGGAGATGACCTGGGGGGTGCAGTGAGAGAGGGACTCACTGAAATCTCTTCCTCCCTCTACAAGGATTTCAGTGAGTCCCTCTCTCACTGCACCCCCCAGGTCATCTCCTCTGCACAGAAATATCTTAGCCTGCTTGGCTCTCTCTCTTATTCCTGATGAAGGGCTTATGCTCGAAACGTCGAATTCTCTATTCCTGAGATGCTGCCTGGCCTGCTGTGCTTTGACCAGCAACACATTTGCAGCTGTGATCTGCAGCATCTGCAGACCTCATTTTTTACTCGAAGATTTTAACCTACTGCGAATCCTCTTACAAGGATGCCTTCCTTGAAGAAGCTCTCTTCCTCCCTCTACAAGGATTTCAGTGAGTCCCTCTCTCACTGCACCCCCCAGGTCATCTCCTCTGCACAGAAATATCTTAGCCTGCTTGGCTCTCTCTCTTATTCCTGATGAAGGGCTTATGCTCGAAACGTCGAATTCTCTATTCCTGAGATGCTGCCTGGCCTGCTGTGCTTTGACCAGCAACACATTTGCAGCTGCATCTTAATATGAGTATAGGTGGGGTAAAATAACTTATAAATTAAAATGTTCCCCCACTGACACATCAGTCACCTGCCCTGCCTTATTTCCCAAGAATAGGTCAAGTTTTGTACCATCTGTTGTAGGTACATCCACATACTGAATCAAATAGTTTCCTTGTACACACGTAATAAATCCCTTTCCATCTAAACCCTTAACACTATGGCAGTCCCAGTCTATGTTTGGAAAGTTAAAATTCCCTAACATAAGCACTCTATTATTCTTACCGATAACTGAGATCTCCTTATAAATTTGTTTCTCAATTTCCCTCTGACTACTGGGGGGTCTATAATACAATCCCAATAAGGTGATCATCCATTTCCTCTTCCTCAGTTCCATCCAAATAACTTCCCTGGATGTATTTCTGGGGATATCCTCCCTCAGTACAGCTGTAATGCTATCCCTTATCAAAAATGCCACTCCCCCTCGTCTCTTGCCTCCTTTTCTATCCTTCCTGTAGCATTTGTATCCTGGAACATTAAGCTGCCAGTCCTGCCCATCCCTGAGCCATGTTTCTGTAATTGCTATGATATCCCAGTCCCCTGTTCCTAAACATGCCCTGAGTTCATCTGCCTTCCCTGTTAGGCCTCTTTCATTGAAATAAGTGCAGTTTAATTTATCAGAGCTACCTTGTTTTTTGCTTTGTACCTGCCTGTCCTGACTGTTTGACTCACTTCTTTTCTCAACTGTACCAGTCTCAGATTGATCCCTTTCGTCACTATTGCCCTGAATCCCAGCCCCCCACCTTACTAAATTAAATCCTCCTGAGCAGCTCTAGCAAATTTCTCTGCCAGTATATTAGTTCCCTTCTAATTTAAGAGCAATCTGTCTTTCTTGTACAGGTCACTTCTACCCTAGAAGAGATTCCAACGGTCCAAAAATGTGAATCCTTCTCCCATACACCACCTCCTCAGCCATGCATTCATCTGCTCTATCCTCCTATTCCTGCCCTCACTAGTTTGTAGCACAGGGATTAATTCAGATATTTCTACTCTCGAGGACCTCCTTTTTAAATTCCTGCTTAACTCTCTATATTCTCCCTTAAGAATCTTATCCTTTTCCCTTCCTATGTCATTGGTTCCAATGTGTTCAATGACTTCCTGCTGGCACTCTCCCCCGTGAGAATATTTTGCACCCTCTCTGTGATGTCCTTGATCCTGGCACTAGGGAGGCAATGCACCATTCTGATTTTTTTCTGCTAGTCACAGAAATGTCTGTCTGTGCCTCAGCTTAGGGAGTTCCTTCACACAATTATCTCTTGGAACCCAACGTACTTCTCATTGCATTAGAGCCAGTCTCGATACCAGCACCTCTTCCTTCAAGGTTGATCGTGGAAATTCCTCGATAGCCTTCGTCTTTGTGTTCCATGGGGTCAACCTTCCATGACTGATGTTATGTCCCAAGAATGTCACCTGTGCATTCATGAATTAAGTTTTATTGAAGTTTATCACCAGTTTTGCTTCTTGTAGTTGTCCAAAGACCTCTGTCAATTGTCCCATGTGATATTTCCAGGACTTACTAAAGATCACTGCGTTGTCCAAATAGACTGCACAGTTTTTTAACCTAGCCACAACTCTGTTCATGAACCTTTGGAATGTGGTGGTTGTGTCCTTCATTCCAAAGGGCATCACTTTAAACAGATATAGCCCATTCGGGGTTACAAATGCAGAAATTTATTTCGCCATCTCTGATAAAGGTTTCTGCCAGGAACCACGCATTAAGTCCAACTTGGTGATGTAACTGGCTTGTCCAACTTTCTCAATATAGTTCTCCAGTTTAGGAATTGGATATGAGTCTGATTTTGTAACAGTATTGACCTTTCAATAATCCACGTGGAATCATTGACTCCTGTCCAGTTTGGGAACTAAGATGATCGGCGAACTCCACTCATTCTGGCTTAGTTCGATAATGTCCTCGTTGAGCATGGCCTCCACCTCCATCTGGACCTGACTGGCTTTGAAAGGATTAAGCCAAAAGGGGTGTTGTTTAATCGGCGCAGTATTCCCTATATCTACTTCATGTACAATAACATTAGCCAACTCCATCTGATTCTTACATATGTCCTTATACTGCAGTAACAAATCTTCCAATTGCATTCTGTGTTCCTGAGACAGATAGCTTACTAACCTATTTCACTTCTCAAGGGCTTCTATTTTTTAACATATTTTGAGGCACATCAAAGTCTGCATCATCTGGATTTGATTCCTCACTCTGCAGGGCAGTAACTAAAACCTGTTTCTCCAGTTCTTTCTCTCTAGTATAATATAGTTTCAACATGCTCACATGACATACGATACCTTTTATTTTAACTATATGGCATCTTGACTAGATAGTTCACCTGACTCAACTTTTTTTCAATTTGATAGGGACCACTAAACCTGGCTTTGAAGGATCTCCTATCACTAGTAACAATACTAACATAGTATCCCCTCAGGAAAATGTCTGAGTCTCAGAGATTTTATCTGCCACCTGTTTCATTCTATACTGTGCCCTCTTTAGGTGCTGTTTATCTAACTCACCTATTTGATTTAGTCCCTCCCTTACTTCTGATACATAATCTAAGTGTGAGATCTCCGACTTTGGTCCTGTCAACTTTAATTAATTTCAAAGCGCGTTTCACTTCAAGCCCGAATATTAAGTCAGAGGGAGTGAAATGAGTCAATTCGTTTGTGGCATCTCTAATAGCAAACAATACAAATGGAATACCTTTATCCCAATGATTTGGGTAATTCTGAGAGTATGCTCTTAACATGGTCTTCAAGATCTGATGCCATCTTTCTAAAGTTCCCTGGGATTCAGGATGATATGCACTAGATTTGAAATGCTGTATACCTAAGCTATCCATAACCTCCTTAAATAGCCTAGCAGTAAAACTTGACCTTTGGTCTGACTGAATCTGTCTGGGTAACTCATAGCGTGTGAAGAAAGCTACTGACTCCTCTACCACCTTTTTTGCCTTGATACTCCACATGGAATTTCCTCCATCAATCTGGCAGATACATCCATTATGGTTGACAATGCTGGTTCCCACTTTCAGTTCTTGGGAGCGACTTGCACAATCAATTATAACCCACGTGAAAGGCTCTTCAAATACAGGAATTGGCAACAAAGGTGATAGTTTTATTACCGCCTACGGCAAAAGTTAACCACATACTTGTGCATTCCAGGCTAATAACAATGCTTTTGTACCTTAGCCTGAGTCTTTCGTAACCCTAAGTGACCTCCTACAGGTAGTTCCTACAGTAACAACTCCTGTCTGTGCGCTACTGGAAATACAATCTGGTGAACTTCAACCCATTTCTCCTCTGCACTAACCTGCCATAGTCTTCATTTCCATCTCAGGATTCTTTCAGATAATAACCTCCTTTTCAGAGTACGCATCCACATATATATCTTTTATTGCGTGTCTTGCTTTTGCAAATCTCTTAGTCTTTCAGGAATAAACACTTCTCTCTGACCCTCTGCCTGTTCAGGTTTTTCCTGCACCATTACATAAAACAGGGGATCCACTAACTGAACCTTAACTCCTTTATCTTTCTCTTTACTTTTTGCTTTGTGCTGTGACTTAATACTAGTGGGATCTGGTTACCACACAATTTGGGAAAAAAAATCAGGACATTTCTGTTTTAACTCCTTGATTTCTTGGTCTTCCTTGGGCTTCTCTACAACAAGGGATGTCATTTCCACCTTGGATCCTGCCAAATCATTCCCAAGAACAAACTGAATTCCTGGAACTGACACTCTGTCAATCATTTCCACTGTAACTTCCCCAGTCCTGCTTTGGCATACCAACCTAATCCTACATAGGGGCATGCTAAATTTCTGTCCATCTATCCCATAAATTACCACACTCTCGGGTAACAGATCAGGAAGAGAGCATCTTCGCTCATCTCTTACCATCAGCGACTGGTTAGATCCTGTATCTCTCAAAATTCTAATTTTTTGTCCTTCTCCCCTGTTCTTTCTGAGTAAACTTTACCCACAGAGGCAAATTCTTTGTAGAGATCAGATACTAATTTCATACCCAGCCCCTGCCTAGGCTGTGCACTCTCCTGCAGCTCCTCAGCTCTTATTGGGATCTCCTTTATTACCTTCATTAATGCCACTGGGCTTAGCTTCTTTTGCCACATCATTTCCCACAGTGCTTTTCTTTAGCAACCAGCACTGTGACTTTATGTGTCCCACTTTACCACAGTGGAAAAACCTAAGGCCTTTCACCTCCTTTCCACCCTCTTGGGCTTCTTTTTTATCCTGTGGTAAATTCTTACCGGTGCTCTTACTCTTGGTTTTGTAGTGTAGGATCTGCCCTGCTCCCAACTTCTATCCCTCCCAGGACGAAATTCTGGCCGGAAGTTTGTCTTATGTATTCATCTGCTAATTCTGCTGCCCTTCTCAGTACCTGAACTTTCTGTTCCACCACATGAAATCTTTACATCTCTGGAAATGAGTTTTTAAACTCCTCCAGAGCAGTAATCTCTCTTAATGCCTCAAAGGTCTTAACTATTTTCAAAGCGTATACCCATCAATCAAAATGACTATGTTTAATTCTTTCAAACTCAACATAAGTCTGACCTTGTTCCTTCTTTGTGTTTCTGAACCACTGCTTATATGCTTCTGGTACCAATCTATAAGCACTTAAAATAGCCTGTTTAACGTCTTCATAATCTCTTGACCCCTCATCTGACAGTGCAGCAAATACCTTACTAGCTCTGCCTACCAGGTTAGTTTGAACCAGCATTACCCATAAATCCTCGGACCACTCCATCTGCCTAGCCAATTTTTCAAAGGAATTAATCAAAATGTGGCAGAGTTTTGACATATTTATATATATTACTACCTTCTTTTTTAATCTCCATCTTGTTAACTTGACTTTCCTAGGATGCAACTTCTCAAGTTCAAGTCTCTCTCTTTTTGCTCAGCTAAGAACCTTCTCTCTCTTTCTTTTTCCTCTCTCTCTATTTCTCTCTCCCTTTCTTCTCTCTTTTTGCTCAGCTAATCTTCCCTCTCTCTCTCTTTTTCCTCTCTGCTCTCTCTTCTCTCTCTCTTCCCTTTGTTTATCTTCTAACTCCATTTTCCTCAATTGTAATTTAAGTTTTTCTACCTCTGCTGCACTTGTCTGTTTCTCCCTTACAATTTCACCTTTTCTTTTGTCCTCGGTGAAACCCAAATCTAACTTAATCGCTAATTCTAAAAGTATGGCCTTTTTCTTTCCTTCTAACCATTCTTGGAAAATTTGAGAATCATCCTCAAATCTCAGAATCTCCTCAGCAATTTTAAGAGCCATTTCTCTCACTTTTAATTTAATCAACCACAAGTCACCAAAATTAAATAAATTGTCTCACCTACATTTTATTTAAAGATCAAGGACACTAACCTGCAAATGTATAAACCTGCTGGGTTTTTTTGTACCCCCAAATCTAATCGAATCTGTCTAAACTAGTTCAAATCCCAGATGAGCACACAAATTGTTACAACACGGGGTAAACCCACCTGCTTTATTTTAACCAGCAACACAGAAAAGATTTATCCCATGTAGTAATCTGTGAAAATTCAATAGGCCAAGCACTAGTTAAAGTAAAAATTAACAACTTTATTTCTGAAAGTATAACAGAGAATAATTAACTAACAATTATTTATAATTCATTCCTCTAACCTATCTGTTACCTTCCCTTCTATAATACTAATCTGATAAAACTCCCAATACAGATTTATGCAACAACACTTCTTATCTCAAAACCAAGCTTTCAGTTCTTCTTTTTGGATCTTCCTGTGTCTTCTTTTCTTCTTCTAAAGGATTCTGCTTCACAGGTTACTGATCAATAAAAGTACCTTTAAGAGAGCAATTTTTCAGGCAGTCTTTTTGTATGCTGGTAGCTGGGTAGTTCTCCTCTCAACTGGTCAATTTTTTTCTGGTTTTATACCCCTGAAGCATTGGATTGTGCATTGGCTTTTAAGATGGTCAATATACAAAATTCAAACTGGATTGGAGTTTGGTATTTTTTGCGGTATAACTTAAACTTGTTGGCCTAATTTGAATTGTTTTTTTCATTTCTAGCAACCAGCTAATTTTGCTTTTGACCAAGTGTTACATTGTTAGCTTATTGTGAACACTTGGTGCTGTCAGGTAGCTCTACCAGATTTTAACTCTCTTAAAGGTACAGTACACGTACATCTTCATAACAAATATTTTCCTATACGCTCTACTGACTAGCAGACATTGACTGCTATATTAGCCCTGGGCAGCTGTTGGCTATTTTGTGCTGCTCATATGGGCAACTCCAAATGCAGTACACATCTACCACACTTACTTTATTTGGTGTTAGGTTAGTGTCACTACCTCTGGGTCAGAAATACCTATGTTATATCATAATCTGTCTAAACAGATTGTTTAAAAGTAATGAAAATGCAGAACTGGTTGCCAGGCAATTTGTCAGCTGTCTTTAGGCTTATAATTGTTCCTATTTACCAGCCCCTGCCTAATCAACAGAACGATTGGTGTTGACGGCCTGAAATGTCCTTTGAGCTTCTCCAAGCTCTTGTTATTGTTGCTCATCAGTTGTGATTCTTCCCTTTAATTAGTCGTATCACTTCCAGTTTGATAAAAACACAATTTTCTTCCTTCTCATGTTCATCCTACAACTTGATGAGCCAACACATGCTGTTGTGAATACTGATTAAATTAAGGCTACTGTGAGCAGGGGTGTACTTAATCTTTTGAGTAGATTTCTGTTGCTTCTTAATCACTTAAACCAATTTTTCTGCCAATAGGAAAAAAAACCCAGTCTCCTATAATCCCAAGGTCGTGCCTGTATTAACAGATTTCTAAAGATCTGCACCATTTCTGTCCGCTGATCTCCTATACAGATGTACATTCATTTTCCTGATGCGAGTAAAGTCAACAGCACAGGTTTAATTCCACACACCAGCTTGGTAGTTCAGGGATGCTCTGCCTTTTCACTTTACCCCATGCTTATCCTTGAGGTTAACCTCAAACTTTACATAATCAATTGTCTTTTATAAACATAGATGCCGATGGGTCTTTATAGATTAGAGTCCCTTACTTCTACTTCTGTCTTGCGGTGTTAACTTATTTCTTCAGTCTTTTTTATTTAGTCATGGGATTTAGTCATGGTTACAGCTTCCACTGCTTAGGCCAGCATTTATTACCTGTCATTACTTGCCTTTGAGAAGCTGAATGTTATTTGCCTTCCTAAACTGCTGCAGTCCATTTGGTCTTGGTGGATCTGCAGTGCTGAAGGGGAGGAAGTTTCAGAAACCTTGTCCCAGTGACACTGAAGGAACGGTGATAGATTTCCAAGTCAGGATGGGAGTGGCTTGGATGGAACTTGCAGTTAGTTGCCCTTGTCCTTCACAATGGTGGTGGTTATGAGTTTGGAAGGTGCTGTCTAAGGAGCCTTCCTGCATTTCTTTCTCTGGCCACAGTCAGATACAAAATGTGGAATTAATCTCCTGCGTAGACAACTCGATTACAAAACATTTAACAGTTATTTTGTATCTATCTATGTTTATGAGGTAAATCCACTGATGAGTTGAACTGTAGAAATTTACAACACAGACAAAGACCACTTAACCCACCAGATTTGAGCCAGTTGTTGGCCTGAGCAGTCCAAAATGAATCCCATTGCTTCTTCTCTTAATCACATGATCCTCTTCTGTTTAGACAGATTATTATATAACCCTGTGCTAGGCATTTCTGACCCAGAGGAAGTAACGCATCATCTTCTTCAAATTCTAGCCAATTTTCCCTAAAATGTTGCAATGATCTCTGCCTTCACTAATCCCTTCGGAAAAACATTCCAAGTTCCAAACAATCCTACATGTGATTCTCCAAACTCCATTCCAAGCTCCAAGCATCCGACATAAATTCTCTCTCCTCATTTTCCTTTGAGAAAATTTTAAAACTTAAATACTTCATTACTAGCTCGTCAACCATAGGAAATAGTCTCCCCATACACCATCAAAAAATACAGGATTTAAAAGCTCATGACTACCCTCCAAACCTTCTTTGTTCCAACAGAAAATCTCAATACACTACTCAGTCATTTAATATCGCAACTTTTGAATAATCCTTAGTAAATTGAATGCTGAACCCTTCACATTCCTTTAATATCCTTTCTATATTTCTAGATCAATAACTGCACATAGGCCTCTAACTGTACTTTAATTTATGTTGTTCACAAACATTTTCCATACTTCTTTATTTTTGAACTCTAATCTTGTTTATAAGTTACCCAAAATGCCATTGATCGTTTGTATGGTTCTGTCTAGGTGCTCTTAAATAAATGTGTATTTGACTTTTTAGTTCACTCACTTCATCATTCATTGTCTACAACATTTTTTGCTCCCTTCTTGGATGTTAGCTGACCAGCATTTATTACCCATTCTCAGTTACCCTGAGGTGGTGGTGAGCTGCCTTCTTCAACTGGTACAGTTCTTGTGTTGGAGGTAGACTCATATGCTTTTAGAAAGGGAATGCCAGGATTTTGACTAATTAACAGTGTAGGAATGGTGATACCTTTCTAAGTCAGGATGGTGAGTGGCTTGGAATGAAATGTGCAGGTGCATCTTGTAGGTAGTACCCACTGCTACAACTGAAAATGGTGGTAGAGGAAATGGATGAGTGTCGATGTGGTGCCTGTCATGTGGGCTGCTTTAGCATGGATGGTGTCATGTTTGTTGAGTGCTGTTGGAGCTTCACGCATCCAGGCAAGTGGGAAGTATTCCATCACACCTCTGGCTTTGATCCTCCTGGATAATGGACAGGCTTTGGGGAGTCAGGAAATGAGTTACTCGTCACAGTATTCCTCGCCTCTGACCTGCTCTTGTAATTATATATATTTATATGGCAAGTCCTGTTGCATTTCTGGTCAGTGGTAGCCCCCAGGATGTTAATAGCTTTTGCTCTAACATGAATCACCTGCCCTATTCAAGCGAAAATGCTAATTAACTATCCATTCCATTAATTATGTCCTCTTGAGGTTTTACAGTGCTTCACGTTTTTTAGTTATCAGCAAATTTTGAAATTCTCTGTACGAAAGTCTAAATTACTGATCTAAAGATATTGGACTGATCTAGTTTTCATCGCCAGTTGAGAAGATGATTTACAAATGAAATGTTATTCTTGAGACCAGGAGATTAATTTACTTTAAGAAATAGTGATGTCTAACCATGCCTTAATGCTTCAGGGAACGTAACAGCAGTGGGCTCAGGGACTCTGGCTTCATGTCTCAAACTTTCTTTGCGTATACAAAGTTCTAACACATCTGCTCCACCTTTGAGGTATTCTTCCTCAGTCCATTCTTGGATACCTATCAGTATCTCAAATAGCTGCTTGTTTTATTTCTCCATCTTCAATATTCTCATCAGGTACAGCATTGTCTCACTGACCCTTTCAGCTAATGCTTTCACTTTCATTAACTAGAGTCTTAACTGTCCCATACTCCTGACCCAAACAGTTCACAATCCTGAATAAAAACAGGAACTGCTGGAAAAACTCAGCAAATCTGGCAGTATCTATGGAGAGTTAATGTTTTGGATCCAGTCACCCTTCTTCAAAACTCATGTCAGAAATTTCTGATTTCCAGGATCCTCCATTCATTTTTTGTTTTGTTTTGAGTTCACAATCTTTTCCTCATCTCAGTTTCCAATTGTTGCCAATGTGGCTCATTTAGAATTTCAGGAAAGCAATCAGTACTAATGTAACAGGCGACATAAACACATAATGAGTATGAAAGTGGAAGCCTTTATTTCACTGGCACTGAATCTATATGAACATTAATGGAAAGGCATTACTTACAGGAATCAACTATTTACAGTGGGTATCACCCTATGTTGCAGGAAATTGGATATTATTGTTACCTCCTGATTTCTAATCAGCTAGGTAATGAGTTCAGGCGGAGGACCTCCTGCAGCTTAAGCCCCATGACCAAGTAACACTGATTTCTGTCAAACCAGGGGTTTTGCCCAGTTCACCTAGATTTCCTGCAGCTGATGACTCACACCAATACCATCTCCTGGCTTTCTTACCACTGTCAGTGCCAAGGGACCACTCTATTTGTGGCCTTGATTGTTCAATGCTGACCTGCCTGTCTGGAATTTGGCTCCACCTCCTGGCTGCTGTCCTTTCTCAGTTTCTCTCTACACTCTCCATGAGGTTTCTCCAGATCATGGGTACTGCTAATTAGACTGAGTACGTATACAACGCCCAAATTCCTGCTCCACTTCCTTCCTTTCCAGCCAGCTCAGAGGCTTCTTCTTCACAAATCCTAGCTTTCTGCTTCATGTTTCTTTGTCCCTTGCCTATGGTCTCTGTCTCTACCTCCAGGAGAAAGTGAGGACTGCAGATGCTGGAGTACCAGGGTTGAAAATGTGGTGCTGGAAAAACACATCAGGCCAGATAGCATCCAAGGAGCAGGAGAATCGACGTTTCGGGCATAAGCCCTTCTTCAGAAGATTCATGAAGAAGGGCTTATGCCCTAAACGTCGATTTTCCTGCTCCTCGTATGCTGCCTGGCCTGCTGTGTTTTTCCAGCACCATATTTTTCAACTCTGTCTCTACCTCCACCCAACTTGGCATTCTGTTCTATTACCTTGATGTACTTATGAAAGGTATGATTTACCTGGATAGCATAAGAAACAATACTCTTCACTGTATCTTGGTACATGTGGGCAATAATAATAAATCAAATCAAAACAATTCACACTGAGGAAACATAATATTGATCTGTACTAGCATTCTGACTGACTCTCTGCAGGAGCAAGACCGAACAAAAATGACCACTGGAGGCAAAGATAACAATAAAAAAGGATTTATGTTCAGTCAACATCACTGATCCCCTGGGAGTAGCTGAAGATTACTGTTATACTTGCACATTGTGTCGCTTTGTACTGTTTCTGGTAGCACAATTGCAAAAGATGATTGCAGCAAGAAGCATCAAATATCCAACAATTATTACACAAGAGCCAGTAGTGGGCTTCAAAATTAATAATATCACACATAGCTTTCCAAGCCGGAATGGATATTAACTGAAGAACTCAAATGTTGAAGTTATTTCACAGCTTTGTGACTACTTTTGGCAAAACCTCAGCTTGTTTCAGCAGTCAAACTCTTGAGAGTAATATAACATGCACCGACATAGTATTTAGATGTAAATTAGATCAGCAGAATCTTGATAAATTAGGTTGGTCTTCATGATTGTTGACAAACTGCCGCTTCTGCAATGAATTGAAATTGAATGAAGTTTGCAAATATTTTATAGATCGGTGGTTATGCCAAGATGCATGACAGAAACTACCATGGGGATAATAAATTTTTGTGAGAACTCTTCAATACTGGTGGCTTTACTGTTCTTATTGTTATAGACAATTTATTCACTGTAGGAACACACTGTTTTAATAATGTTAACAGATTCCCATTTTCAGCCTCTATTCTTAGCTCTCTCTCATTATGCTGCTCTGTCTATTCTCTGGGTAGTCATAACACTCTCCATTAATGGGCTGGTTATGCAGGCAGCCTGGTCATTATCAGTTTCAGGTGAAGCAATTACAGACAAAGCATTCTTAGACTAACTTTGCTGCAAAAAGATAATGAAGCATGACTTTCCATCCTTCAGCCCTGAACGACCCTATCACTTTGGGTCATTGTACTTCATAATGACAAATAAAAAGCAGGAAATTACACGAGGAAATTTCTGTCGACATGCTCACTCTAGGTGTTCGGATTTTCTAATCATTTTTCCCGCAACTACTGTGCTGCTATGCTCAGTTAGAACAAACACACTCAAATTTGTAATTCAACAGCTTATTACTCTTAAGTCATGGTTCCTTAATGCAAATGATTTTCTAATTCGTTAAGACTAACATTTTTAATTTGGTCGCTTGCACTGGGGAATTTGAATAGTAAATTGGATAACTTTTTTATAATATGAAACTGATGACTAGGAAGAAAAGATAAGCAATGTGGAATCATATCTGATTGAAAAATTCAGGTAGAAATGAGCTACATATGTCTAAGATTGCCAACACCTCCAGGGATGTTCTAGTGTCCCCCTGGAGATCACTGTAAGAAACTTGGGAGAAAATAAATCATAAAGGCATTCAAAACCATTATGTTTTTAATTTATTTTATCAGTTATGTTTGTTCATTGGACAATTTTATTGGCGATGGAGTGAAATGTTGTCTGATGAGGCAAAGCAGTTGGAGGCAGGAATTCATGTGATAAGATCTCCAGGAATGCATCTGACTAGAGTTGACAACCAGATAGGTACCATGCAATCTCCACTTGGTAGGACTGGATAATGA
This sequence comes from Hemiscyllium ocellatum, assembly GCF_020745735.1. Lineage (NCBI taxonomy): Eukaryota > Metazoa > Chordata > Chondrichthyes > Orectolobiformes > Hemiscylliidae > Hemiscyllium > Hemiscyllium ocellatum. Next base: position 24,752,376 of record NC_083431.1, read on the forward strand.
GGAGGAAGCAAATCCAATGGGGTTTGAGGTGGATTCGTATGGTACTCTTGGGGTCCAGAAATGTGGAAATTAATTATGTGCAACTTCAAAAAGCATTGGGAAGCCATTTTACTTTTATTTGTGCATCGTGCATGCTCATTAAAAGGCTGTCTTGCAAGAATTATGTTCCCCTTCCTATTTGAATTTTACATGAGTGAGCATCACTAGCCTTCACATTCATAGCTGTGTAGAAATGGTGTGCAGCAGGTGAGGTAGTTATCATCCTGGACTTTGGAGTGAGTAACCTCTGGTTTGTCCTCTTTGAGTAGGATTCACCTTCGCCATTGCCATGGCTGAGATTGGGTAACAGTCCTCCAAGTTGCATGGGGCACTGTGAATGGCCGAGAAGAATGGTAAAAAAGGTTGGTCAAGGATGGAAATCTGTCTGAGGAATGGGGGCAGCTTTTTTTTTTGCAGAAAACTTGATTGACATTCCACCACCAGGAAGAAAAAAAAATCACCTGGGGGTGGGGGGGGGGGGGGGGGTGCAGTGACAAGCAATGTCCTTATCATCAAAGGGCAATGCCTAATTGATCGAAAAAGTGAAGGGGAGAGCAGGGATTAAATCAAAATAGAATCAAAGGGGGAAATAAAACACTCCATGCCCTGCAGTGCCCACCTCTGGGGGGATGCTTTATTAGGGTAACTACACCGCTGTTCATTGTGAAGAGAAACATGGTTGCACTTGTAAACAATTAACATTTGCGAAATTGTTTCATTTTGAGGTGTCTTTTGGAATGTGTGTCACATTATCTAAATTTAGACCCTGATTCTGAAGAAACCCAATTTAAATTTGACTGATTCACAAGACAAGTCTTTAATCTGAATTTCCAATGAACCCAAAGGCTCAAGCCGTCTGAGCTTAGACAAGCAAGCCTCAAATGTAGTTGCTTTTACCAGAAAATGTGGAACATTTCCCTCAAACCTCAGTGGCAAAGCTAAAAGCTTGCTGTCAGTAAGTACATTCAAGCTTTGAACATTTTGTTCCTTGGCTGTAATTAAGTTACAGTTAGATGCCTTTCTCATTTCACATTAGTTTTTAGAAAGCATAAAGAATTATAATACCGTAGATCAAATGCTACAGTGAAGAAAGGAATTATTTTCTGTGGAACTCAATTTAGCTCAATATAAATGCAGCTAAAACACATTATAATAGTAATTGCTATCTAATATGCTGTGAAGGCCTCCATACATTTGCATTAACGTGTCTCTTAGCATGAAATCCTAAAATATTAAATTCATGTTTTTGTGGGGAATGCAAAGCAATTTAACCTTTTCTGACCCTGAAAGTATTTCTCAGAATTGCCTTTCGTTCAGTGTACAGAACGATCTCACGTTGTTGACCAGAGAAACACTAATCATCAAATTTTGAGATGTTGTTCCATGTATTATTCATCTTTATTCAAAAGATTGAACAATAAAATCAAATGAGACTAAGTTCACTTCCTTCCTGACTGGTTATCTTGTCTGAGTGTTTCACAAGTGGGATTCAGGGAATTACATATGCTGGAGGAAATATAGCATCTTCTTACAAATTGAATTGGTTGTATGAACATTCCAAGTTGCCTCTCTAATTGAACAATATTAATTCTTTTCATTTGAATCAGCAATCCTGAAATATCCACAAGACTGTGGCACAGTGCTGAAGAAGTAAATGTTCACTATGAAGAATTGTACTAATGTTTTACATTTATACTTGCCATAATATGCCTCATTTGCTAAACTGGTAATTAATTTGGTTATACTAAATTAGGCTTTAAAAATCGACGATTGAATCTGAAATACCTCACAGTTCCATTGCAAATTACAATTGAATTCCATGAACATCTTACAATAGCAATTTCTCATGAAGGGCGTTCTGATTGATTAATTTAACAAACCAGGTTGGCAACTAATCCATTGACCCCCTCCAGTCATTACCATTTCCTTCCTGAAGTAAGAAATAAACAGTAAAGTGATTGCGTGAGCCACAATCTCCTTCCCTGTACCACCTTCTTGCACCCACACTCCTCCTCAAACCCCGGCTCATTGTGAAAGACTAGTTAAATCCAGTTACTACTTTTAAAAGATGCATTTTCTGCTGGTACCCCAGTCAACATGTGGGCAAGTTACTCATGTTATTGTTGCTGTGTGAGGAATTACTCTCGCATTCTCCTATATCACAACTATTATTGTTTGCTCAAATCACTCACTGTATGGTAAACTATTTAAGATGTTTCTAACAGTATGAACAGACAAAAAGCCAGTACCTAAAATAAAGTTTCCTTACTCCGCTGTGACATGTTTTGTTATCTTACAATTTTACAGCACCACTTCTCAAAAGAACATTGGTAGGAATCTTCCCAGCCCCTGAATGGGAAGTGGGATTGGTGAGAAAGCTCAGAGATTCATGTGACACTGAGAGCAAAAGGTGTTGGATGGCAGAATCAGAATCCTGCTAGTGAATGGTGGGATGTCTATTTGCATACATTAACCTTTCACCAATCCACCTGCCTGACAGAAAGTGGATGGCGACAACTGTTGACAAGAAAGTCAGAGTGATGCACAATGACTTCTGCTCACCACTTATTCCCCTGGTTCCTCATCATAGTCACCAGCGTCATGGGGCATGTGCCATGAACAGGGACCACTTGCATTACCTGTCTATTGATGTTGGAATTGGACATTTTCCAGCCTTAGTGCACCCTCATGACATATCTCTGATTCACCTCCAATAAGATTCTGTACTTTAATGCTGTACTTTGAAGCAAAACTGCCAAATCCCATCAGTCTGCATAACATCCTTTAGTCACTATTCTCTCATTCCTACCTTCCTCCACCCCCATCACAGACAATGTCATGAAGCTGGGTCTAATTCTTTAGGCCAAATCTGTTAAATGTTCTGAAACAAGCACAGAAAGTGCTGAAGAACCTCAGCAGATCTGGCAGCATCTATGGAGAGAGAAACAGAGTTAATATTTTGTGTCTGATATGACTCATCTTCAGACCTCAGATATGCTAGATGTGCTGTTTGTTCATGTACAAATGTTTACACTGTTAGATATTTTCTTCTAACTTTCATTCTCTGTGTTTCCTACTTTTACTTTCCTGACACCATATGGCTTGCACATAACATAGCATTTGAATATTAATATAATGAGAATTGCCAAAAACATACCAGGTTGTCATTAATTCATTTAATTTCTTGAAAGGAAGGCCCTGTGTAATATGATCAGAGGTGACTACCCACTAGAAAGGTGGGGCAAACTAATTTCACAAACACACAAATCAGTGAAAATGTCTTGTTAATGTGATAATGAGTGTTTACTGATCTTCCAAGGCACACACTGAGTGCCTACAGAGCACTGTGATTCAGTTTGGCGCAAGGACTCTTATGGCGCAGACTGAAGAGGTACTCAGCTCATCACTTCAGAATGTCAGGTGCTCACCTTAGGGTGTGAAATAAGCATATCGTGATTGAATTTCATGGTTAGTAAGTCAATGCTACAATCTGAGTTTGTGAGCAGTTCAAAATTGATGAATTCTCTGAAATATTTAAAGGCAAATAAGCTCAAACTTGAATTGTCATCCCTTGTTAATAAAATGTGAAACAGGGACACTATTAATGTAAGTAAATTGGCTGAGTGCGGTATCAAGAGGCCCTATTAAACCTGGAGTCAATGGGAACTAGAGGGAAAGCTCTTCACTGGTTGGAGTCATACCTGGCACACAGGAAGGTGATTATGCTTGCTTATTGGAGCTAAGCTATCTCAGGTCCAGGACATCTCTGCAGGAGTTCCTCGGGGTAGTATCCAACCACCTTCAAGTTCTTCATCAATGACCTTTCCTCCATCATAAGGTCAGAAGGAGGATGTTAACCAATGACTGAACCATGTTCGGCACCAATCACAACTCCTCAGATTCAGAAGCTGCCTATGTCCAAAAGTGGTAAAAGCTGGATAATATCCAGACTTGGGCTGACAAGTGGTAAGTGACATTTGTACCGCACAAATGCCAGGCAATGACCACGAGAGACATAGTATTACCATCACTTAATCCCAGACTATTAATATCTAAGGAGTTATCATTGATCAAAAACAGAACTTGCCCAGCTGTATAAATATAATGGCTACAAAAACAAATCGGAGGCTAGAAATCCTGCAAGCAAGTAACTCACCTCCTTACTCCCCAAAGTCAATCTGTCACTTTTAAGATAGAAGTCAGAAGTGTGATAGAATGCTCCTCACTTGCCTCTAACACTCAAGAAGCTTGACATTATCTAAGATAAAACAATCCACTTGATAGGCACCACATCCACAAACATCCACTCTCTCCAGCACCGAAGCTCAGTAGCAGCAGTGTGTACCGTCTACAAGAATCTGCAGTTGTTTGAATCAGTGTTGTTGGATCAAAATCCTGGAATCTCCTCTCTAATGGTGTTGTGAGTGCACCCGCGGCAGTTCAAAAAGGCAGCTCACCACCACCTCCTCAGGGACAACCAGGGATGGACAATAAATGCTGGTCCAGCCAGTGATGAACACATCTCATGAGTGAAAAAAAAAGGAAGTATGCCTATGAACATTTTAAATGTATTTGTGCTGCAGCAAAACTATTAAGAAACAATGTTTTCAGTGTCCCTTATATCATAGAACATAAAATGTGCTTCATCCAATTACTGTATACAGTTTTCTGCCCTTAGTCCATTCCATTGCACCTCATGGTATAATCCTGTTTTATATGGGGCGACACAATGGCTCAGTGGTTAGCACTGTTGCCTCATAGTGCCAGGGGCCCGGGTTCGATTCCAGCCTCGGGCCACCGTCTGCGTGGAGTTTACACATTCTCCCTGTGTCTGCGTCAGTTTTCTCTGGATGCTCCGGTTTCCTCCCACAATCACAAAAGATGTGCAGGTCAGGTGAATTGGCCATGCTGAAATGCCCATCGGGTGCATTAGTCAGTGGGAAATGGGTTTGGGAGGGTTACTCTTCAGAAGGTCGATGTAATCTTGTTGGACCAAAGGGCCTATTTCCACACTATAGGGAATCCTGAGGCAGGAGTCTTAGCTGCACAACTTCTATCACCTAACACTGACCTATATCAGCAAATGTTAGTTAATAAATCAAGAAGTTGAGAGAGTCCCCAGCAAATGCTCACTGTTGCAACATTGCATTTCTATCTGAATGTTTCCCAGTTCTGATTCCTTTAAGGCATGGTGTCCCATAAGAATTCATCATTCAAAGCATCAAATAATCACTTTAGACTTCCCTCAAATGTCAAAACAATCAACACACAAAACTTCTGGATGAGGAGGTGGCTACCTGTTTTGGTATCACAGGGGAAGCTGAAGAAAATCACATTTTGTATGGATCTTTGGAAACAGGGAAGGCTGTAGCTTTTTGATGTTTTCATTAGCCTCATGCTCCAAGAGATCCAGGGTGATGGGGCATGGGTTCAATTCAATTAGTAATAATTTGGAATTTAGGTCAAAGAAATACAATGATTTATAAAAGAAGTGAATGTGATGTTAAAAAAAATCTTTTTTTCACATAGTGAGTAGGGTTAGGGTACGAAATGCATTGCTGGAAATGTGATGGAGGCACGTTCAATTGAAGCACTCAAGATGGTATTGGATAAAGATTTGGATAGAAATAATGTGCGAGAGTATGGGAAAAGGCAGGAGTTTGTCATTGGGTAATGATGCTCACTTGAAGAACCAGTGTCGACACAATGGACTGAATGGCCTCTTCCTGCATCGTAACACCTCTGTGATGCTGTGACTGATAGGATTGATGTTTGTGAGGCATGATCACTGTCCCACAGTATGTGAGTCTCTCACAATGGCTTTTCCTAATGTTAGTTTAAGTGATTTTGAAAACTTGGTTCATGGGATGTGGGTATCTTTGGCTAGACCAACATTTATTGACAATCCCTAGTTACCCAGAGTGACTTAAGAATCAAACACATTGCTATAGCCCTGGAGTCACATGTAAGCCAGACAGGGTAAGGATGGCAGATTTCCTTCCTTAAAGGACATTGAACCAGTTGGTTCTTAATTTCTTTCTTTTTTTCTAAAAATAAACAACTGATACATCAACTATCTCACCAGCTTCCTCTTTTCAGACTCTTGAATGAAGCTTATCAAGACCCAAAATCTGTAGTCCCAAGCATTTGCTCTGTAAACCTTCCTGGTGATTGTAATTTTCTCAAGTTTCAACTTCCGATCCATTTCCTGGTTTATAACTGGGATGTTGCTTAAATTCTCTATATTAAAGACACATGCTAAAATATCTGTTTAATTCATTTGCCATCTGTTTATTTTCCATTCTTAATTCCATGGACTCACGTTCTATATGACCAAACTCGTTTTGTTAACTCTTCCAAAAACATTGCAGAAACTCTCACTATATATTTTATTATTTCTCGCTAGCTTTCTTTTTCACTTCTATTTCCTCAACCTTATTAATCTTTCAGTCATTCTTTGTTTTTCTTCAAATAGCTGTGGGCGGCATGGTGGCACAGTGGTTAGCACTGCTGCCTCACAGCGCCAGAGACCCGGGTTCAATTCTCGCCTCAGGTGACTGACTATGTGGAGTTTGCACGTTCTCCCCATGTCTGCGTGGGTTTCCTCCGGGTGCTCCTGTTTCCTCCCACAGTTCAAAGATGTGCGGAACTGGTGAATTGGCCATGGTAAATTGCCTGTAATGTTAGGTAAGGGGTAAATGTAGGGGCACGGGTGGGTTGCGCTTCGGCGGGTTGGTGTGGACTTGTTGGGCCAAAGGGCCTGTTTCCACACTGTAAGTAATCTAAACTATTCTATTCGATTTCTGACCTAATACCAGCCTTTGTACAGTTACATGACTTTTCTTTTGCTTTGACACTATCTTAAACTTCTTTAGTTGATCAAAGATGGTGGGTCTCTTCAATTTTTTCGTTCTAATTGGAATGATACTATTCTGTGTGCACTGAAATATCCCCTTAACTGTCTACCATTGCATCCCTATTCACTAATCTCCCAGTATAAATTGCCAGTTCACTTTAGTTAACCCCTACTTTCACGTTTTCATACTTGTTTTTACTTAAGTTTACAGTTAAGGTCTTGGCTGAAAATGTGTTGCTGGAAAAGTGCAGCAGGTCAGGCAGCATCCAAGGAGCAGGAGAATCAACGTTTTGGGCATGAGCCCTTCTTCAGCAATCCCCAGTTATGGTCTTGGACCCACTCTCCTCTCCCTCAATCTGACTGTAAAATTCAATCATATTATGATCACTGCTACCCTGGAGAGCCTTCACTATAAGATTATTAATTAATTCTATCTTATTATAGAGCATAAAGTCAAAAACAGCATGGTTTTGATTGGTTCCAGAATATGTTATTTTGTTCAAAAATAAATTATCGCAAAAAACATCTCATGAGCTCTTCACCTAGGCTATCTTTGCTCTATTTTCCAGTTTACATGTATATTAATATCTACCATGATTACTACTTTCCAACAAGTCCCAGTAGTTTCTCCCTTTGTACTCCATTTATCATATGATTACGATATATTAAACCCCCCATATATCAAGTATCTTTTTGACTTTATCCTTTCTCACCCTTACACAATCTGTTTGTACATTCTGCTTTACGAGCTAAGGTCATCTCTCTCTATTTGGCTAATGCCACCATTATCAATAGAGTCTCCCCCATGTTTTCCTAGATGCCTGACCTTCCTAAGTGTGTAGACTTGTTGAGTGCAAATTGGATTTGGGCAAATAAAATTTGAAAAATTAATGCATAAATCAAAGACTGGTAAGGTAGAAGTGGGTTTTGGTTCATGGAGGACAGGCACCAACACTGGGATAAGTGATGGTAGAACGTAGGGACTATTTCCACTCAAACTATGATAGGTCAGAGGTTTGTGGAAGCCACAGAATTAGGGAAGTAGAGAGGGTTTGAAACCTCCCTTTGAAATTCATGTTTTAATATGTGTCATCCTGCAGTCATGCCTCTATAAAGGCTATTTAATCATATTTATTTATATTTATGCACTCAGTGTTTTATTTGAATGCCATGTGCAATCAAATTCACAGCATTTAGTTTTGTCATTGCTAATTAATTTTGTAACCTTTAGCCTTATCTGTTGATTTAGTTTTAGATTTGTATTCTTTATCCCATCCTATCATGGTTCATTTATCATTTTGTCCATTAAAACTTTTCCATTTTGCCTCATTTCTACTCTTTGATTTACTAACATCTTCCTAAATTTGATTATGCTTAGTTCCAAACCCTCTCTACTTCCCTAATTCTATGAGAAGCACTCTTCCACTCCTACTCTCTGTCTCCTGTTGCCCAACCAGTTCTCTGGTAACTTTTTGAACAGTAAAGGGAATAAGGGTTTGATGAGAATGTGGGTAAATAGAACTGAGCCTATGGAAAAGTCAGCCACATTCTTATTAAATGGCAAAACAGGCTTCACGGGTAGATGGCCTACTCCTGCTCCTAATTCTTATGTTCTTATGAACAATCAACTGCCACCACGAAAATCAGATTTTGGAGTCGCTGGAAAGTACAGAACCAGCAGACATGGAGTGTACATCTAGTCAGAACAGATTGGTATCAATGTATTTCTTTTGGATGGGCCTGTGTACTGGTTTGTAGAGGTAAGGCACCTCTTTGGATCTAAGTGTGGGGCACTTTGGTAGAGTTCAGCCGCTCTTTATGATTGCAAAAAGTAATGAGGCTTGCGAAAAGGAAGCACAGAAATTCATTTCTCCTAAAAATCCTTCATCAGCTGTGGGTGCTGCTGGCTAGACCAGCATTTATTCACCATTTATAATTGTCTTTGAGAAGGTAGTGGGGAACTGCCACCTTGAGAACTACTGCAGTTCTTGAGTGATGGGAACCTCACAGTATTGTTAGGTTAGAATTCCAAGATCTTGAATCCGTGACCAGGGAAGGAATGGTGATAAAGTTCCAAGTTCATAAGTAAGAGTCTTGGTGAGTTACTGAAGTATCCTTTGTAGATGGTACACAATACTGTGTATTGGTGGTGAGTGGATGTTGAAGCTGACGAATGAAGTGCATATCAAAAGGCTACTTTCTCCTGGATGGTGCCAAGCTTTTTGATTGTTGTTAGAGCTGTACTCATCGAAGCAATCATACTCCTGACTTGTGCCTTGTAGATGGTAGACAGGCATTTGGGGTCAGGACGTGAGTTGCTTATAGTGTAATTCCAACCTCTGACATGCTGTTGTAGCCCTAGTAATCTGGCTGTCCAGTTCAATTTCTGATCACTGGAACTCACAGGATGTTGATACTGGGAGATTCAGTGTTGGCAATGCCATTAAACATTGCCATTGCCTGACACTTGTGCGGTTCAGATGATATTTCTCACTTCTCATCCCAAGTCCAAATATTATTCAGGTCTTGCTGAGTATGGAACAGACTGTGTCAGTATTCAAGGAGTTGCAAATGGTGCTGAATATTGAGTTTCAGTATACAGCTGACCTTAAGATGAAAGGGAGGTCAGTAATGAAGCAGCTGAAAATGGTTAAGACCAGGACATGACCCAAAAGAACTCAAAGGGCTCTTGTGGAAGTGCCCCATCTCTGAACCAGGACACATTGATTTAAAACTCAACTGCTCCAGAAATGTGTAGCAAAACCGCTGAATAGATTGATTAGAAAATATCTACCCTGAAGAATTCAAAGGGCTTTTGTGGTGGTGTGGGATATTCTCCCTTCCTGAGCCAGGAGATATGGGTTTAGGTTTCACCTGCTTGAAAGCTGGGTGTAATAACATTTCTGAACAGGCTGATCTGAAACTAATTACCCTGAAGAACTCCTGCAGCAAGGTCCTAGGGTTGAAATGATGAACATTCATCAGCCACTCCAACCAACAGAGTGTTTACACCCTGATTCCCATTAACTCCAGTTTTGCTCAGGATCCTTGACACTATCTCTGGCGAAAAGCAGTCATTCTCATCTCACCCTTGGATTTCAGATCATTCATCCATGTTTGAATCAAGACTATAATAAGGTTAGGAGCTAAGTGGCACAATGCTTTTTATAGCTTTGTTGACAACCCTTCTATCACATTGCTGATAACTGGGATGATGATTTGGATTGTCAAAGCCTTCAACGAATTGTCCAGTGTATGGAGTAAGAAAAGGTGGAATCAAAAATCATTGTTGTGTTTGTGCAACATGAATGATCTCCCAACTACCATTTGCACATTGGGGTTCCCATCAAGTAAACATTTTGATGTACAGTAAAGCATTAGGCATTTAAGTGAAATGTTTGTTACTGTAAGGAATTACTCAAAAGGGTTTTAATGTATTGTAAGCATTTTCATAACAATTAGATTTTAGTTTTAATTTGTGGAATCTTTAAAGACATAGAACTTGATGTTCAGTCAACATGCCTCCTGAGGTATGGACATGGTGAATTATCTGAGTTGGCATGGAAAAGGAGAGACAAAGATGTCAGAATGGGTGTATGAGTACCATAATGGCTATAAAAGTATTTAGGTGGTTTGAGGGCATAGATGATATGAAGGGCCATGGGAGATGGGTAGAAGAGCACATAGTGGCAACATGAGGTGGTATGGGGAAAGGGACAGAGGCATGGGTTAACACAGTGGAATTATGGGTCATAGGGTCAGTACAGGCCGTGAGATGACATGGGTTGGCATGAAGAGGGTGTGAAGAGTGAAGGAATGAGGGGTTGAGAGTGGGGGGATGATTTATGCCTTATTTTTAAACTTTGAACACATGCTCAGAACCCCCAGACTGGTTTTGCACTCAGTTTCCAGGCTCCATTAACAATCTGCAGTCTTCTGCAATCTTTCTTGGTTGCCCAACCTGATGCCCAATCCAGCCTGTACTCTCCCACACTGACAATGGGAAGGGCCAGCTGTCATTTTCAAAGATTTGGTTTATGGAACTGGGCCTTCTGCTGTCTCTGTGTACCTGACCGGGGAATGAAGATCTGGGCTCAGATTTAGAGCTCTTCCTGAACAGGAACAACAGCTTGCATATATATAGCAACTTTAGTGTGATAAAAGATCACAGAATGCAATAGCCCAGTGTTGTTGCTAAACTAGGAATCCAGAGACCCAGGTAATGTTTGAGAGACCCACATTCAAATTCCACCAGGGCAGATGGTAGAATTTGAATTTTATAAAAACCTAGTATTAAATTCTCATGATGACCATGAAACCATTATGAATTGTTAGGAAAAACCCATCTGGTCCTCTAATGTCCTTTAGGGAAGGAAACTGCAATCCTTACCTGGTCTGGCCTATAATTGACTTCCAGACCCACAACAATGCAATTGATATTTAACTGTCCTTTGGGCAATTAGGGATGGATAATATATGCTAACCCAGCCAGTGAGGCCCACATCCCAAGTGTGAATTAAAAAAATGTAGTATATTTAGGCAAAATATTGGCATTAATTTACATAAAGCAACAAAAAATTAAGCAATCAAAGCTTGGTCATAGTACTGAGTTCTAAGTCTAAAGGGTGACAAAAAAGTACAGAAATAAAGACTTACTTTTATATAGCACCTTTCAGAACCACTGACTGAATCAAGTAAATGGCACACTTCTGCACCTATTGTCTATTGTCTATTGTCACTGTTATAGTGTAGGACATGCACAAAACAATTTACACCCAAAACTGCAGAAACAGCCAACAGATAATGCAGATAATCTGTTTTATGTCATGTTGACTGAGGGATAAATCATGGTCAGATCATTTGAGTTAACTTCTCTGTTCTTCTTTTGAATATTGATATAGGATCTTTTGGGTCCAGGTGAGAGGGCTGTAAGGCCTTATTTTCTGAGCTCTTCCAAAGGCAACAGCTCTGTCAGTGTAGCACTTCCTCCGCAGTATCAACCTTGAATTTTGTGCCAACCCTGGTGTGGGACATGACCTTAGAACCAAATGATTCAGAGAGGAGAGTCCTGCCAATTGAGCCACAGCTAGCAGACATTAAGTAGAGAGGTGAAAACATCAGAAGTGGATTTAAAATTTTAAAAAATAATCTACAGATGAATATCTTCAATGATCATTATATAAGACTTCTGGATGACTGCTAGCATGGTGAGTCATTTAATCAGTGTTCTAAAATATGAAGCAACATAGTCACCTTTGTACAACTTTCTACATGCAGTGCTGTTAATCTGAGTTGCTGTGGCTCATTGCATTATACAATGGAGGAGGGAGAGATACAGCAAATAGATAATTAGACCTCCACCCAGACACTTCCATGCGACTGTGTACTGACTGGAAGGAGGTTGGAAAGAGAGTGAGTTGTTTCGTCTCTCAAACCGCTGCAAAACAGAATCAAATCAGGAACTTTTTTCTCAAAGTGGGCAAAATATTACAGCTTGATAAGTGATTTTCTGTGGGCATAATTAGTCATTTCATTTCCCCTTGGGCTGCTGCGCTATTAAAAAGTGCAGAGGCAGTGACTATGTATATACCAGGCACTGAAACTTGGAGATAAGCCGGTGAGTGAAAGTACTGCTGTGCATCCGTCCTGACCACAGTCTGATCTTGCTTTCCATATAAGAATGTACCTTTAACAAAACTGTTTCTTCCTAAAATTTACCATATACTCTTAGCTCCTGAAAAATAAACAAATTGCTGCACAGAAAGCTTGAAATCATTAGATTTATTGCTGAGGAACATTATACTAAATCAAACGAAATCAAATTAACTCCATATTTGTCAAATGATTGATTCATGAATGTTCACAGAAACATCATTGATTTGTGTATAGTTATGTAAATGCACAGCTGGAAAGACGTGAGAAGTTTATGCCTGGTTATTTATATGGAAGAACCTGGATGAAATCACAGCTTTTGGCATTACAGCCAAGCTAAAGTGCAAAGCTCATGGAAAACAAATGTAGCTTAGTTTGATATGCAGCTCTGAATGGAGCAAACTTCTGGCATTCATTGCTGCTTTTATCCCCCATATAATAACTCCGTGGACTTTGTTGTGAAATTATTAACAGTTACATTTTGCAAGCTTCCCGTGACCAGAATATTAACTATAACTCTATGACCACATTCTGTTTATTGTTGTGAGAATCTGATACACAATACTGTTTGCAAGCCCATTGCTTTTCACTTTCTCATGCTTTATGTTTTGCCCTTACATCACTACTCACATCCACTCAACATTCAGTGGCACCTGGACTTCATTTTCCAGGCACTTCATCACCATCCCATTTATGTCACTATTGTAATCCACTGCAATTCTTAAACAAAGGGGTGGATATGTTCAATGTTCACTCCCCCCTCTCCCTCCATCCCCACAATGTTTTCGATTTACCCTCACTATGTAATTTCCTCACCTTCACTCACTCATGGGAGTAATGTAAAATGTAAGGGAGAAGGAGAAGACTGGAGATCAAATAGAACGAACAGTCAAATCCATGAATGAGGAGGAGGATGCCCTGGAGATTAATGGCACATTTGTGTCCCTTTCAGTCAGAGATGGAAAGATAGTGAGTTCACAGATAGCAGTTAACAAGGTGACCGAATTACCAAAATTGCTGGCAGCATATACTGACAGTATTTCATCAATGACAGAGCAACAAGAAGACTGAGGATGGTGATCATCAAGATTATGACTGCTGGATTAAATCTAACCACTTTCTCTTGTCTTCTAGAGCCTTCATGTACAAGTGTTGCATGGTATCCAATAAGATGATTCCTCACATGACCTCATTCTTCTGATTAAGCACAATCACAGAACAGACAGCCATGCAGCAGTGCAGTTACTCAGGCTGAGATTTTATTTGGTGATTGACACCTCATCAGTGATTATGAACTGATGCAGTTGGCAAGGACAGCTGGAGAAGGTTTTGAGAGTTGGCATTCTCTCTAAACTGATGAAGGAGCGGCGCTCCAAAAGCTAGTGTGCTTCTAATTAAACCTGTTGGACTATAACATTGTGTTGTGTGATATTTAACTTTGTACACTCCAGTCCAATACCAGCATCTCCAGATCATCTCTAAGCTCTGTTCAGGTGCTATCACTGAGCTGGGAATTGCTGATCAAACACCAGGACTTTAGCCAATAGTGGAGAAGATGCAGGAGCTCAAACCAATCATGAATAGATTTGCAGCACAATAAATTATGGGCATGTTGTTACTATGGACTTTCAAACATGCTTTGCTAAATGAGACCATGCAGGCCATTGCCCATGTGTGGACTTCAGGGGCCTTAAATAGAATGATGGATATCTTATCTATGGTCTTATATTGTATCAATTAGCCACAGACTAATATGTGATGGCTCAGGAGAGCTATAATGATCAAAGGCAATTTTGAAGTTGGAATTTGTCTAAAAATATTCCCAATTTTTATTTGATTGCTTGGCTCATTTTCTGAAGACTTTGTCCTTGCACAGCACATCCTGGGATGAAACACAGGATTTTATTTCTTACTCTCCATATAAGGGAGACCCCTCACAGTATGCAAGTGTCCTAGACAGCTGTGTGAGCTGCTGGTCTGATGATTGGTGTCTCATATAACCAAATACCCATGTTTTAGCCTGTCCAGGACTGGATAATTTTGTATTTGATATTTTAATCCTTGGTCTGCTCAGTAAAATACAAGCCTGTTCTCATTTCTTTACTCTTTCCCATTTGTGAAAGCCAGAATGCAACAGAGACATAATAAAATAGGTCTGTTTTGATACTTTATAACCATTAATCACCTCCTTCTCCTGTTGTTTCTCAAATAGAGCTGAATCTCTGAATGCAAGGACATGCTCTACCCCTCGCACTCACATCTTAATATGGCTGACTCCAGTGACCTGTGTGTTCCTACCATGACCGGTTTTGGTAGAGTACAGCACTGTCCTCCTTCTCCAAAAGTGAGCAGAACCCCTTGGCAGCCTCATCTTGACCCCCTCTCTGCTGCGTACCATTCTGCAGGACTCAGCAGATCACTATCTTGTTCAACGGTCCAATGTGGGCATGGTGGCTCACTAGTTGGCACTACTGCCTCACAGCGCCAGGAACCCAGGTTCGATTCTACTCTCAGGCGGCTGTCTGTGTGGAGTTTGCACATTCTCCCCATGTCTGTGTGGATTTTCTCTGGGTGCTCAGGTTTCCCTCCACAATCCAGGGATGTGTAAGTTCGATGGATCATTCATGGGAAATGCAGGGTTACATTGATAGGATAGGGGTATGGGTCTGGGTGTGATGCTTTTTGGAGGGCCAGTGTGGACCTGATGAACTGAACAGTCTGTTTCCACACTATAGAGATTCTGTTCTATGATTTAAAAATACAACAGACCTATTGTAAACATTCCAGTAGATTGCCTTTCGACACACTTGGTGGTCAAGTGACTCTAGTTGGAGCTCTCCTACTCCTCAGAACCGGGAATCCTCACAGTTATCTGTCAACCAATGTTAACATGGGTATCCCTCGTCACCCCATCTGCTCTGTGGAGAAAAAGCGTTCAGGATATTGGACTGGCTCTGTAGGAAGGTGCCATGTCAGCCTCAGTGAACATAGTGCTCAACTGATGGCCCTTCCTGTCTACTGTCAGCACATGAGGAGCTTGGCCAATTATCCATCAGTCATCTCCTTATACAGTTCCACATTATTGACTTGGAGACACCTGGATGTCCCTGGCAGTATCCTTGTAGGACTCAGAGGTGAAAACATTTAGGGTGATCATTTCTTAATAGCCATAGGTTATGTGATGACCACCAGACCCAGCATGCTGTAGGTCTCCTTATAGGAACCTGCAGATGTCTGCCACCACATCATGGTTAAACCCAGGCCACTGTTCTTCCAAGGGATTACAGAAGATGAGTTGTTTTCTCTGCAAACACTGTGCTCTGGGCTGTGCCAATGTAACCCTGGCTTCCTTGTGCAATCCCTGCTATACACACCCTGATCCCAGAACAGCATCTGTGTCTTGGATGGTGACAATCATCTTCTGATCTGCTGTCAAATACATCCTAGCTGTCTTCAGTCGGATCTTATCAATTAGATGCTTCTCAAGGAGGAGGAGAGTTGCATCCACACAAGGACTCATGGCTGAAGGCTTGCTAGAGAGAATGAGGCAGCAGCTTCAATAAGTGAAGTTTTATTCAGATCGAACAACAATGAGTCTAAATACTATCCTGAACTGCTCCTCAATTTCATCTCTGTTTCCCTGGTCAGGTTGGTCAACCGCAGAAAACCTATAGTGCTCAAGTAAAATTTGTAAGCAGGCTAAAAATAATTTTAAATACATCTCACTTCGAATACATCTCACTAGTGTCTCCAAAGGATTGTTGTGAGCTACCGTGAGATTGGAGATGGGTGAAGGGAGAATGGTGGTCTTTAGAGATCTTGTGTGTGTGGTGCTATGATCCAACTGACGATAATACTGGATAAGACAGGTCACAGAATGAAACCTGGCTTGGTAGAGCTAATGTTTTGGTTTTGCTACTTGATTACTATGGTGGTCAATTACTCAATATATTCACAAGGAGTTGACAGTATACTGTAAATAAAAGAAAATAAGTTTATTACAAAAAAGAAAGAAAACAAAGCTGTATTGATTACATAGTCATACAACATTGAAACAGACCCTTTGACCCAACTATTCCATGCCAACCATGATCCCAAATTAGACTAGTACCACTTGCCTGCTCCTGGACATATCCCTATTAACCTTTCCTATTCATGTACTTATCCAAATGCCTTTTAAACATTGAAGCATCCACCACTTCCTCAGGAAGTTCATTCCACCCATTACCCACTCTCTGTGTATAAAAATTGCCCCTCATGTTTTTTTTTTAATTTATCTTTTCTCACCTTAAAAATATGCCCCCTAGTCTTGAAATGCATTATCCTTGGGAAAAGACACCTACCATTAACTTTATCCATACTCCTCATTATTTAATAAATTTCCATCAGGTTGCCTCTCAACTTTCTACGCTCCAGTGAAAAAAAATCCCAGACTATTCAATCTTTCTCAATAACTCAAACCTTCCATACCTGGCAACATCCTGGTAAATCTTTTCTGAAACCTTTCCAGCTTAATAATATCTTCCCAATATTGGGCGATCACAACTGAACACAGTATTCTAGAAGAGGCCTTACCAAAGTCCTGTCCAACCTTGACATGATATCCCAACTCCTATACTCAAAGGATATATGACAATTTGGAAAGATCGCATCATAAACAGCAAAAATAAAAATTCAGTCCTTTTCCTCAACAATATTCCTTTCAGACATTCAACCCCACTAAAATATTGCTTCTTTCATTGTTTAATTTCTAACTGAACTAAGGGGATTACAGCATTTCCTTTTGCTGATTTTCAGCACATTCACCAGATGTGATTTTCTGTGTTACTGTCTCTCCCAAAGATGCACACATTTAAGCTATGTCACTGTACTCTCACAAAAAAATCTCTATCAAAAACTATTCACAACCCTGTCTACTCAGACTGCCAAAACAGCTTAAGAATTCTTTCCATCTCTAATGGTGTGGGAATTGCCAAAACTAAACTGGCTTTCTGCTGGAAGGGATCTCTTCTCTTTGAACTGGATCTGCTTGTAGTCCTTCTCCAATTGTCTCTCACTTGGTCTTAAATTTCGAATCAGTGTAGAAATTATTTCACTAGGCAGCTTTCTTGGGCATTTCGCTTAAATCATATAATTTTTTGGAATTGCTGTACTGACCCAATGCCAGATGAAGATTTTATCCCTTAAAAATAAACAAGACACACTCACAATATCAATCATAGATACAAAAGTATTTTAAAAAAACAATGGGTTTTGTTAAGTATATGAACTTTCATTGTTAAGTATATGAATTTTAACATGACTTATAATGAAAAAACTTCACTCGAAGCAAAGATTCAGTTGTTCGCACGAAGAATACAAAGGTATTAAAACATTAGATTGCAATAGCATTATATTTAGTGCCATTACAAAGAAAAGATTGTAAGCATGCACATTGGCCTGGATTGTGCAATCAGTACATGCTGATTTCTCTGCTGTTACATTTATATTTGTCCATTGACTCTCTTTAGGTTACTGCACTGGAAATTGCAGTCATCAGAAATCAAAGTAAAAGCCCATTTATTTCTATTTTAACACTGCAGTCCCTAAATAATAAGAACATTTCATCACAGTGAGTTTTAATGGCTCGTCCAATACAAACCAAGTTGTTAAGCTTGGGGAGGTTGAAATTTGGAAGGGTGGGGAGAGCATACCTGCTCTTTCTGGCCCTCAAGCAGTCCTATAAATGCACTTATCTGTATCAAAGCTGCATCTGATAATTTCCTGAGGCCTGGAATATTCAGTTGTTTGTGTTAAACCAGCAAATCAGTCTATTGTCCCCTTGACATACTTCCAGGAGAACCAAGAAAAATAGATTTGTCAGAGGATCAAATTTTAGAATTTTAACCCTGTCATGACACCAATATACCCATTTTTGGGGGTTGAAATTCATCCTTACATGTCACAGTAAGGACTCTTCACTTGGCTGTTTAAAAAGACACACTTTGAATTCGTTGGAAGAGGGTATCACATTGTCCTTGATTTCTGATTAGTGTAATGTCCAATGCAGAAGCCTATGGACAAGTCAACTGTGGACGCATCTATGGACAAACATAAATGCAACAACAGGGAGTTCAACAAAAAAACTGATTGGCTGGATTGTGTAATGTGACTGTTTTCAATCTTTTATTGTAAAACGGCACTGAATATAGTGCTATTCTTGTCTAATGTATTAGTACCTTGGTATTCTTCTTGCAAACAATTGAATCTTTGAATCTAGTGAAGTTTTCTTTGTTATAATTTGGAGATGCCGGTGTTGGACTGGGGTGTACAAAGTTAAAAATCACACAACACCAGGTTATAGTCCAACAGGTTTAATTGGAAGCACACTAGCTTTCAGAGAGTCGGTCCTTCATCTGGTGGTACAGGTTATGTTAAAATGCACATACTTGGGCAGTTTTAAAATATTTGAAAGCTTTGATATCTATGATTACACAAATATTGGGTGTCAATTGTTTTGCTCTCATTAATTTTGGAACAAACAACTCAAAATTCCACAGAAAAATACCCATCACTCTCAGGTTCAAGATTCTCTATCTGATTTAAGGTTCCCTATTGCTGCTCAATGGTTTAATAACTTAGTATACCTCAAAAGAACAATTGAATCTTTCAGAAACTTGTGATTTTATTTTTGTGAAGAGATAGTCAACTGCTCAGTAATCCTTTTCTGTGTTCTGTTCTGATCTCATGTATGCTCAAAGATGAAAGCCCACCTTCATCTTAGCAGATTTGCTATTGACCTCATCAATAAATGGCATCCTAAAACTCTCAAATATAGCCTTCATTTTCCACTCTAACCAGTTCTTTTAATTGCTCTTGGACATGTATTCAGAGACAAACAGGCAATAGTTTGAGGTTTAATTTTATAAAAACAATTAAATTGGTGTGACCAAGTGTGGAAATTATCACACTAACTGTTATACAAACAAGGCAAAGGTACAGGCACCAGCAAAGTAAGCACATTACTGAAGAATGAAGGATCATTTAGACTGACCTTTATTGCATTTCTGATCCACAACAGGGATATAGTCCTTTCACATATATTCTTCAATACCATCATAACTGATAACAATGGATTGTAAAGATTTATAATTAATATGTACATTTAGATTATTTGGGTTAGAAATTGGTTGAAGCTAATTTTTGGAGCTCGATCCAAAAGCAAGGGACTAAAACTTGTTTTAGGTGGCGGTTCAGATGCCTGTAAATCATCCAAGGGCAACAGAGACACACAATTGACTAATATTGAGAGTTCTTTACCTCAATATCTGAATTGTTATCCTGATTTTAAATAGTTGCTACATGGTGGCAATGAAATTATTTGTATTTACCACTAATTTTTCAAATAGATAATGTGTTAGATAAACAGTTTCATCTCCAAATGTGTGTAATGTGGATTTATGCCTGGAAATTAAACTGTTTGGTTATTGTATGAATTTCCATTGTCTGCCATTTCAATCGAGAAAGTAGCTCACATAAAATAAACTGGTCAGTGCCAGATTATCTGGTCATGCTCAGGTTGTTATTTATGGGAGATTGGTGTGTATAAATTGGCTGCTGTAGTCCTCTGTTACATCAATAGCTACACTCCAAAAGTATCACATTGGTTATAAAGTGTTTACAGAATCCTGGTGGTTATGAAAGGTGCTATAAAAATGTAACTGTTTCCTTATTTATTGAACATCAAAGTTCATCAAACCACAAACACTTGGTTCAATGAGGCCTTTAGCATTTATATCAAAGAATGAGGAATTTGGTGTCAAGACTAACATATGTTCACAAAGTCTTAATGTAAATTTGATTAGCAGATCCAATGTATAACATATGTTGCCCAACGGGATATTGTAGATTTAATTCATAAAAGTAAATCATAAAAATTACAGCACAGCTGTACCCTGGAATGCAGAATGTGCTGAAATTCATGTCAGTGCTTGAGAATGGAGAATCTCTTTGTCTGTATCAAGGGCTCTCAGGCCAGAAGGGCCATAGGCTAGGTTTATTCATTCATGGGATAAACAAGCTGAACATTTATTGTCCATCTGTAATTGTCTTTGAGAAGGTGACTTTGAGCTCCTTTTGGAATTCCTGCAGTTTCTGGGCATACAGGCATCAATAGTATGCAAAAACTAATTGGCCCTTCCACCTGACACATTGTACATTACAGGTATTTACAACGCAATTTGCATTTGGTCAATTGCCTGAGCTACATAAATGCTTCATACCATTCAGCAAACACCTGACAGCTTTGCAATATATTTTGATACAAGTGACATCTGCTGTCACAAAAAGGAAGTAGGACAAGTCAAGTTATTATTTTTCACAATGACCCCAGTTCGGTTTGCTTACCTCTAGGTAACAGCTAATGTATGTTCTGATTTGCAGCATCACTTAGAACTGCAGTGATACCTTGTTTAGTCTGTTTTGTAGCTTAGGATTTTCAGATGAGAAGAGGCATGTTTATGCCTATCTTTATTTTACCAACAATTTATTTTATCTAACAAAATATTCTCTGGATGGATTGATCCTCAAATTCCAATGGTTGGAGAAGATATTGGTCGTAACTGAGTCGTGGACAAGGGCAAGATATGGACTTCATTCTAGCTTGGCCGATACTCTGTCATATTTCAGTCAATTCTACTTTGGGAATTTTGATTCTCTAAATCAAGTTGTGTGTGGGAGACTCTCGGCTTCTTCTGGGAAATTCGTCATTTTGCATTCATAAAGAGCCTCAATGAATATCAATGTCAATGGATACCTGCCTTGGAACTGCTTACAAACCTTCTAACAAACCCAAATCTTCACTGAAGAAATTATTCTCTCTTCTGAAAATTTGAAATTAATTTATTTAATCCATAAGTATCTGCAAGACTTTTTTCCAACTTAGAATGGGTGATTGGCTTGGTGTGGCATTAACTTTCCATGGACCCATCTCTACACTTGCTAACAGTTACCAATCAATTGTTCAAGAGCACTGTATTAATTTCTCTTTGACACAGCAAATTAGGGAAGAGACAGGAATTTTACTCTGATGCAGATTTCCCTGATCTGTTCATTTCTATGCCCTTAGAATTATTAAAGAGGAGTAGTTTTCAAAGTTAAGGTTTTGAAGTTCTTAATTACATGGGCAATTTCCCTATGTTTGGAATTCTCTGCAAGTATCTATTTAAATCAGAATATTTTGCTGCAATTAAGTACAGATAGATACTTAGTAATAGTTACAGATTGAATACCAAGGGGAGGATCTTATAGAAGTCCGAGTGATGTGGGAGATGGTGAGATTAATTGTGCGAGATGTCTGGAGTCGCCAGTCTTGACTTTAGGAGCAACTTGTTGCACTTTTCTATGCATCTCCCAAACAGTGAGGTGAGTTTGTCATTGGTGAGTTGTTCAATAAGTGGGATTATAGGTTATTAAACACCTTATTAATGCTGCAGCACACCTCATTAATGTTCATCCTCCTACCTGACCAGAGCGTGCTGAGCAAGCTAGTTGTAGTAGGTAGCTGGAGGCTTTAGCTCATTGCTTCTGCAAAACAATGTTGCTTGGCATCAACCATCATCTCAGGACATGGATCATGGGCATCAGCCACATGCACCCAGGGACATTTGTATCTGATCTTGCCAAGCCCTCACGACCATCGTTGCACCTCTCCAATCCAATTGCAGGTACCTCAGGAAGTGAGGACCTGCATGTCAGGATGTGCCAGGAACAAGGGTGGAAAGGCTGCTGAAAGTGCACTTTGAATATATGGAGACAGGATGACAGTTCATGGATGGGACCAGGTGTCATCTCAGGGCTGCTTGCTTCCTCCCTTAGCACCCATTCAGTAAGCACCTACCTGCATGTTCACAGAATCCAGGCCTTGTTGTGCCAATTCACACAGTCACATGACCAGGCAGCTTGCCTTTGTTGTTTGGCAGTCCTCAATCAACAGGGCTAACATCTTGCTGTTTGGCAGTGTGCCTGCTCCATTTGCCAACAGCTCATGTGGCAAATATCCTGCTGTGTGGCAGACACCCATATCTCAGTGTCTTGGGGGAGTAATCCACACTGAGATTTGTCAGTCAGGGGGATCCCAACACAGGAAGCTAATCTCCACTTGGTCACAGTCATGCGCCCAGTCGGGGTGCTATTGGTCAGGAGGTCTGTGCTTCTCACTGTCCAGGCAGTTGGGCTAACATGATAGGGAAGATGTAAAGCCACCAGTCGACAGCTGGATACTTTTTGTCCAGAGCTATTCAGTTAGGTCACTCAAGGAGATGGGCCATGGTCAGTCCATCAGATCTGTCAAAAAAACTGAGGGGAAAGGGCAATGAGGGTGCAAGATGAGGTGGGGGGAGGGGCTACAACCCGAAGGAGATCAGAACTGATTCATTAGGATTGGGAAAATGGACTTTTGGGGCAGTGAAGAGTACAGACAATCATGGTGAGGGGTAACTGTATTTGGACGCCAGAGATATGGTATGGCATGATCGGGATTTGGTTAATGACAGTGGGACTTATCCACAGGCAGGTACACTATGGCTTTAAGGTGAGGGAGCGTTTATATCAGTACATTTGGCATAGTCACCTTATATGGCGGGGTAGGGAGATAAACATTGGCAGGTGTGGGTAGATGGATGGGGTGATGACCGTGGGAGATGCAGAGCCTATGAGGCTCATGGAAAGGACATTCAGGAAGGAGATCTGGGCCTCAACAATATATAGAGCTAGAGACTAAAGACTGTTCACTGTCACCTTCTATCACATTACAAATCAAAAAGGCACAATGGAAAGGAAAATGGCTGCAGCCGTAGCCAGAGTGCTTGGGGTAAATATTGTGACTTGTGAGGTAAGAGGCTACAGGACCCAGCAAGGTGAGGCGTGAAAGGGGAAAACAGCTTTCCACACACAGACAAAAACAGAATTGCTGGAGAAACTCAGCAAGGTTGGCAGCAGCTATGGAGAGAGAAGCAGAGGTAACATTTTGGGTCCACTAATTCTTCTTTAGAACAGAGTTATGCACTGTAAAGGACACAGACCTCCAGAGTCCCTAATCCCTGGCAATCCTAGGCCTGGATTAACTCTCTGCATGCTTCACACCTCCCGAATCCCTGCTAATGCTAACCATCATTCACACCAGGCCTTTTGGAGGCTGAGGCCACAGGAAAGATTAAAGGTTTGGCCGTGAGAGGAAACCATGATGGTAAAACTCAATGACATGATGACATTACTGCCACATGCTGCAGTAAGTTCGCAGCACAGACATTGTTCCAAGGATCAATCTGTGTGGAATTGACAATAGATATCATTATGCTAACAAATTACTCTCAGTTTTCTTCATTCCCTCTCACCTACAGTATTCTCCTGGTTGCTCTGCTCGGGTGAAGGGAGCTTGCTTGAAAGTGGAGCCAATTGACACTGAAGGTTTGGTCAGATGACCCTCGGACTGTTTGTCTCTGGACGGCCCAAACATGATGCCCTGCCTCTTATGCTCATTCTCCAACCAGCATGGAAAACTAGATTACTTTCACTGTGATGTCAACTCATTATGTCATCATTGTTAGGTGAGAACAGGGCAGTGACGAGAGAGAAATATCCCCATTGTGAATTTAGGCCATTCTTTTGAAATTGTAAGTCTGTTAAAAGTACTTTCCATGTTTCTTATATTAACCGGCATCATAATAAACACTTTAGCTGCCTACCTTCTGATAGTTCCTTTGTATTCTGAGAGTAAAGGAGTATCTTGTGGCTGCAAATAAAACTTTCAGGAATGTTTAACATTTCACTGCCTTCTCAGAGAAATATTTCAACATATGATGGTTGTGAAGCACAAGAAAATCTGCAACATGATAAAGTTAATGTGTCTTATCAGCCTGATCTCTACAACAAACCATAGGGTAATGTCAAATCTCTTTAATTTTCTGCGGAAAGGATCTTCCAATATTTATCCCAACACATTACATTTTTTGGAGAATTGAATAGTAGAAAAGTGTGGTGCTGGAAAAAGCACAGCAGGTCAGGCAGCATCTGAGGAGCAGGACAATTGACGTTTCGGGCATGAGCCCTTCACCAGGAATGCGGCAATGTGCGACTACAAACTAGTAGGAACAAATTACTACAGATAATAGAATCTGTACTGAAAACATTGAAATGATGGAAATCGCAGCAGAACAGGCAGCATCCATGGAGAGAGAGCAAGTTATTGTTTTGTGTCTCAAATACTTTTCATCAGAGCTGACATGAGTTCAACTCAAGTTCCACCCTTCAAGTTTCCCTCCTATAGGAAGGATGTTGTGAAACGTGAAAGAGTTCAGGAAAAGTTTACAAGGATGTTGCCAGGATTGGAAGGTTTGAGCTATTGGGAGAGGCTGAATAGGCTGGGGCTGTTTTCCCTGGAGCATCAGAGGCTGAGGGTGACATTATCAAGGTTTATAAAATCATGACGGACATGGATAGGGTAAATAGACAAAGTCATTTTCCTGGGATGGGGGAGTCCAGAACTAGAGAGCATAGGTTCAGCGTGAGAGGGGAAAGATTTAAAGGGACCTCAGGGGCACCTTTTTCATGCAGAGGATGGTGTGTATGGAATGAGCTGCCAGAGGAAGTGGTGGAGGCTGGTACAATTGCGACATTTAACAGGCATCTGGATGAGTATATGAATGGGAAGGGTTTATGGGCCAAATCCTGGCAAATGGGACTAAATTCATTTAGGTTATCTGGTCGGCATGGATGAGTTGGACTGCAGGGTGTGTTTTTGGGCTGTACACCTCTATGACTCTATGTTTCGAATCCATCCATGATTATATGTATCTGCAGAATATACAATGCTCTTTGAACGCAGATTGTGAACCCACTCCTATCCCTTTCATTTCCTTTGGCTTTACTTGTTCCGTTCTCTGTTAGCATGTCCTCTCTCCCCTCCCCCTCTCCAGTGGGACTGTCTGTTTTTTCCAGTCTGACAGTTAGATACACCATTGTTCTGCCGTCCTCACATTCCTATCACTTAATCTGCACTATCAACTCCCTTTCTCCCCCAGTATTCCACCTGCCCCCAGCATTGCATCAATGTTGCCCCCTTCACTCTTTGAGTCAACTCTGATGAAGAATCATCTGGACTCAAAACATTAGCTTACTCTCTCTCCATGGACGCTGCCTTATCCACTGTGATTTCCAGCATTTTTTGTTTTCAGTCCAAATATACATAATTTATTGTTTACCTGTCAACAAATATTAGGAAATCCCCTGGGTGTTATCATTGTAAATGTTGGCATCAATCTGAAGCAATTGTGAGATCAGTAATTGACAACTAATTGTTAAACAATAGACAAAGAGCTTTTTTTGAGCTTCCTAACATTGCGCGGAAACATCCTGAATTTATTACAGCTGATTTATTTCCGTCGCTTGCTGCTCTACTAGTCACATCCCTGCCAACCTTATTAGCTCACACATCTATAGACTTCCCAGGCACAAAAATACAACACCAAATGGGAAAAATGATCTTCCTCCATCAAATAGCCCATTCCACAAAGAGAAATTTTAAAGCATTTATATTAGACATTGGGATTTTTGTTGGAAATTGAAAGATATTTAGCAGATGGAACAGGGAAGACCTTTTGTAATAAAACAGGGATCACTGGTTAAACCATGGACCCCTTGGCTGCAGACATTTCCAAATTTTCTGCAGTCACAACTGTCAGTTTGTTTATACACTTTATAACGTAGTGACGAGAAGGATTATATGGGTTGTAAGTAAAACAGATGTGGCATTGAGAACAATAACTGGGACGCATGCTGAATTCATCAATTTCTAATCATTTTTGTTGTAGCTGATGAAGTTTGGAGAGTATTATTTTCAAAACTACAAACACAAGTAAATGCCTTTTGATTTTTAGCAAGAGTATTTTGCTTGTTTCTGAAAATACACAAAGGAATCCTGAAAGAATGCCGATGGAATGATATAGGATCTCAACTCAGAAGAGGAAAACTTTGCTATCTTGAAATGTCAAGTTTGATATCTGTTTTTGTGCCCCTTGTGCATATTTGCTGATCATTCAAGATCTAATTATAAAAACATTGTATATTGAGACTGCATATTGATGCAGAACCATAGGCAGCTGGAACCAGAATAGTGGAGGGGAAAGCTTTCTTACTTCTGCGTCTGGCTGGAGCTAGTGAAAGGATAGGTATTACATATTCAACAGAAGATTTGAGGTAAATCAAAGCTGTCAGCCCTACTGAAGCAATTCACTGAGTGTCCGTAAGCATGATGTTATCAGTGAATAAGATTAATGGAAATGTCAGATCAGAGATGAAACACTCGGCTGCAGTTTTTCCTCTTTATTTGAAATGTGAAGTTGAGAATACTTGTGGTTATCACATTGGAAAACTCATCTGGCAGCCATCTCCCCAAGCATGACCTCAGCAATATCTCCTGTCATAGGGTCCTTTTTAAAATGGAGAACCAGCATTAATTCTGCTTGATATGATTTAACTGAAACTTCTCCCAGAATAGTATCACACAGTAGCTTGTGGTTTGATTAGCTATGACAGATGCACATGCACAATGTGGTGTGATTTCCTAAATGGTCACTTTAAAACTCTCGGTTCACTTTCATCTTGCTTAATCCAATGATACATTGTGCCAATTGAATATATTCCATGAACAGCACATTGTCCAATTGTGACCCAGAAGGTGAAGGTTGAGTGACTGCTGAAAATCTCCCGGTGACAGAGAATTACACTGTATTTACAGCATAGGAACAGGACAATCAAGTCAACAAATCCACATTCTACACAAATGGCTTCCCACCCTCCTTCATCACATCTCATTGACGTAACCTCTGTTCCATTTTCTCCTCAGGACCTATGTAACTCCTGCTTAAATGCATCTATGCTACTCACCTTAGTGTGGTAGCAACTTCCATATTTTAACCACATTCTGAAATATCTAAATCCCTAATT
The DNA here is from genome assembly GCF_020745735.1 of Hemiscyllium ocellatum. Taxonomy (NCBI): domain Eukaryota; kingdom Metazoa; phylum Chordata; class Chondrichthyes; order Orectolobiformes; family Hemiscylliidae; genus Hemiscyllium; species Hemiscyllium ocellatum. The sequence goes on from NC_083431.1 coordinate 24,779,905, forward strand.
GCATTTAATTGTGATGGTCTCCTTTTATTTATGGCCTTCAATTTTTCAACTTCCCCACAGCCTCTGTATTTTTACCTTGTTGAACCTGTTCATAATTTTAAAGACCTCCAGGAATTAAATTTTTCCTCTAGTGAAAAGGATCTGAGTTTTCTCCTTATTATTGCATAAGTTCATAGTTCTGAAAGAGGCAATGATGAAGCTGTATTAATTACAACTAACCCGATTATGTCATTCAGTCTTTGGGTTGAGAAAAAAAATTAGTCCCTCTTTACTTGTTCATGGGATGTAGGTGTTATTGACTGGGCCAGCATTTTACTGGCTACCTCTAACTGTCCTGGAGAAACTGGTGGGCAGCTGCTTTCTTGAAATACTGCAGTCCTTGGGGTGTCAGGATACTCAGTGCAATATGGGAGGGAATTTCAGGATTTTGACCCAGCAACACTAAAGATGTGGCATAGGGTCTCACATTAGGATAGTGCATAGTTCAAAAGGAGACTTGCAGGTCCTGGAGTTTATAAGCATCTACTGACCTTGTCCTTCTAGATGGTAGGTGCACTCTCCCAGTCAATAGAGAGTATTTCATTGCAGTCCTGACTTGTAGATCATGGACAGATATTAGGGACAAAGACTGTGGTGCTGTAAAAGCACAGCCGGTTAGGCGGCATCCGAGGAGCAGGAGAATTGACGTTTCTGGCATAACCCCTCCATCAGGAATGGTATTCTGACTCAATAAATTTGCATTTCCTTATATATGTTTCTTTTAAAGTTAATTTCAATTTTTGCGATGAGACCCCATTAGGGTCTATTTAATCCAGTTTTAATGGCTGACTGCCTGCCCCTCTTTCATGATGACATCTATGCTCGGGGTCTCCATGAGGAGGGAGCATGAGGTGTCCATTAGCATCATAGAAGCCTTTAGGGACCACTGTGCACAATGTTATTTAAATCTTATTAATTTCTGTTCACGTTTTCAACGTTTCCATTAAATGTTTGATTTGTTTTTGTTGCAGCCTTCAACTAAGAGTTATCTAACCTAACTTTAGTTTTGCTTTAAATGAGTTGACAAGAACATTGGATTGAGCAAACTACTCCAATGAACATTTGCCAGTGATTGGTATCAAAGCCCAAGCAACATGGTGATCAGCTGTGGGCACCATTGCTGAAATACCTGAAGGTAAACAATGGCAGAGAGATTCTGTTTGACAGCAAAGAAAAAAATGTAAGACAAACTTTTCTGTTTTAGGAACATTACTGCTGTAAGATGACACAATCAGTCAGTGTCAGAAACACGGAGACTGACCAACAGTTAGCAGCACTCATAGAAGTTGCAGCAAGGTGAAAGCATCATTCTGGAAGAAACTCTTCACTTCAGCCCATGTAAGAGTCGCAGTGAAAGCAGGATGAAATGGGAAACATGAAAAACATCGGGAAGAGATAGACATCTTTGAGAGGACGGTTCTGAGTGAGTAAGAGGAAACTCTGGGAGTAAAGCTAGAGATCCCTGAGGGCAAGGAAGAAAGGTCTTGACAATAATGATGAAAAGATCTGGCTGCAAAGGAAAGAAAGCAACAGGGAGCTTTTAGCTTTTGCAATGAGCGTCACCACTGTTAGGAGAAGGCTCCGAAGCCTTGCTCCAGTATAGGGAGAAAAGACCAGAGAAAAGGCTGAAGTCTTGGAAGTTGGCATATTTTATTAATGAGAAAAGAACAATGGAACAATGAAGTTAGAAGAATTTTAAAATGCTTAGAAGACGTTCATAAATGAAACCACTATTTCAGTGGGAAGAATTATTAAGGCTGCAGCCATAGACGTTTAATTCATAGATTGTGCAAGAGGACATGTTTTGTATTTGATTCTTGAAAGGTGGGGAAAGCATCTATGTTATCTGTGAAAAAGTCAGAGAAACATTCTTCATGGCTGTGGAAGAAGAAACCCCTTCCAGGAGGCAGGAACCACTGTTTTGATCATTAACAATTATGGTAAAAATCCCAGCAAGTTGCACAGAAATACATTGTTGATGATTTCCAGAGTTTGCAACTTTAAAAGATGTAATACCATGCATTATTGATGGTTAACAGAATTTAAAACATTATTTGATGACTATAATGTAATATTTCTACACAGCACGATGGGGCGGCACAGTGGCTTGGTGGTTAGCACTGCTGCCTTGCAGCGCCAGGGACTGTGTGGAGTTTGCACATTCTCCCTGTGTCTGCATGGGTTTCCTTCCACAGTCAAAAGATGTACAGGTCAGGTGAATTGGCCATGCGAAATTACTCATAGTGATAGGTGCATTAGTAGGGAGTAGGGGAATGGGTATAGGTAGGTAACTCTTCGGACTTGTTGGGCCGAGGGGCCTGTTTCCGCACTGTAGGGAATCTAATCTAATCAGCAGAATTTACAAGTCTGACTTGAGTTCTTAAAAGTCTGAAGAAACTTTAACACAGCAACATTTTAATCAACAATTGATCAAATGCTCAACTTGTAAACAGCTATTTATAAATAGCATTGTGATGCTACAGATTTAAACAGTTGGAAGAAATAAGAATAAATAAACCCATTTAGAAGACATGGAACAAGAAATAATACTTGCAAAAAGATGAAATGTCAGTGATGGGTCAAAGACAGCACAAGATTGAGCACATTGAAGAAAATAATTTTTACGATGCAGAATTGTTTGAAATTAAATACAATTCGAGTGGAGAAGGCTCATCATTATTGTATTAAGTAGGTCTTGTTTGTAATGGCATTATAAATCATCTGAATAGCAAAGAAGGTAAGATACATCTGGTGAAGACTTAAAAGCTTTTGAGAATTACTTCAATCTCAGAATAAACAAAATATTTGAACGGGCAGGATTTCACATAAGATTTCAGCTTCAAGCTATAGATACTTTCATTGACAATCTTTACAGATTACAGAAAAACTGTGACTATGGAATTTTGAAATCAGAATTCTGAAGAGACAGAATTGATGGATTTATTGACGAGTCTCTATCAGATTTCTTATAGTGCAAGGAAAATTTAACTTGGGGGAATTATTTTTTAAATTATTGGAAGCAGAAACCACAATGACTCACAACAGATCCTGGGAGGAGAAGAACAATTCTCTCTCAGAAGAGCAATGGAACCGATTCACTTTGTAAAGTTCAGACACTCTAAAGAAATGCTTGACAAATTATAGCAGACAAGTCAAACAACAGATATAAAGAGTCAGTGCCAGGACGGTGTAGCAACAAAGGCTCATAGATAGAAGCAACGTCCAATGATGATGAAAGAATATCGTATCTGTAAGGCTATAGGTCACTTCCAGATGAAATACCAAAGTAAGACATCGTTTTAGAACAGTAAAAAACCAAATGCTTACTCTCACATGGATGCTAATACAGTCAAACCACCTCTAATAGAAAACATACCCATATTAGATTATATATGTCCATTGCAAAAGATAAAAGAGGCATCTAGGGCAAATTAGTCCTTCAAATGAAATTTGTGACTGAACCAACTGAAGTTTCACCGAATTGCTTATGTCATAGATATCTTGTTAATTTTAAGCTTGATACAAGAATGAGTGCCACTATCCTGCCAAATAAGATCCATGGCCAATGAAACACAAGCCTACAAAGATAAAAGTACATGGATCAGCTGGAACAACTCCAAAGATTAAAGTTGTTCTGCAAGTAACATTGTCACAAAAACAGCATATACAAAAGTTGAAAATGTGCATTTGGTTCATAATCAAAACTCCTTACTCTTAAGCTTACATGCATGTCTCCACCTCAACATCACTACAGTAGCAGAAAGAGTTTGACTAGCTCTTTGAGAACAACTGGTTCAGAAACAAACCATTTTCATACTGTCCAATCACAGATTAGTCAGTGGGACAATTTTATTGGACTCCCTAGATACATGATGAAACCCAAGCAGAAGAAAGAATTTATTGACATTTCCTATGTTGGCAGAAGGGAATTGTTTTATGCTGTTCACAAGAAGGAAGTTATAGACTTCACATGACTAATGGAAATATTTTCCACTCCCATTATCACCAAAGTACATTTCTGTGCATTCTCTCTTGAAGCAGAATTGTCAGTGCAAATGACAGGTGCTGAGTGAGTAGCGATCTTCTGACTGAGAATATGAAAATGTTTTGTTTACCAGAAAGACATCCACAGAGAGTGCATGAAGGCATCCAAACTAATCAACTAGGTTGAAGTAAAGAGTATGTATGCTTCAGCTCATGTATCAGACACATCAACAGATTGAAAGTAAAGACGTGCTTGAACAGAATGGAAATGAGCTGCATATGACTCCATGGAAACCAGACCAACAGCAGCAGTTTTAGGCACAGTCAAAAAAATAAGTAATTGCCTGGTCTGCACATCCAGGATACTGCAAAACAAACAGAATAGCTCTTCAAATCAAAAAGCAATCATCTGGTCCAAAGACCCAAATTATTGGGAAGAAAATACTTCTTTTAACAGAACAGTTGTCTTCCATGATGGACATTCCTGAGAATAAAGTGCCCCCAGACATTGTATTGGGCTGCCTCAGAACAGTGAAAGGGCCACTGAAGGAAATTAGGAGACTAAGGTTCTCCCAGAAAAGATAATTGGTTAACTATTACGTTCTGCAGCTACAACATCTTCTGCAAAGGACATGCAAGAACTAATAGATCCAGCACTGGAGAAATGATTTAAAGCTAATTAGAGTCAAGGTTAACAGCCAAAAATCTGCCATTCTTCCAAGTCATAAGCGAATGCATCCTGGAAAGATGGTGCAACTTACAGAAAGCTTACCTTTACATAATGAGAGATAGTAGGTGTGGCAGTAAGTGCAAAAGTAATGGTATGCATGCACATATAGTTATTAATTCTGTGGCAAATAGCTTGTGGGAGATGGTTATATGGTAATTGTTCTGAATGAATTAACTTGAAAGAAATTCTGATAAGGAGTCTCCAGACTCAAACCACAGATGCTGCCAGACCTGCTGAGTCTTGCCAGCTATTTCTGATTTTGTTTCAGACCACCAGCATCTGCAATTATTTGTTTTACATTTGAATTAATCTAAAGTTGTATTAGCTCCACCCAACCTGCTGCTATCACACAATCTCTGAGTAGAGAAATCGAGACTGACATGATATGCCTGGTTCCCACTCGTTGTAATGATGCCAAACTAGTTAACGTTAAGTTTTCCTTTGCTAACGTGAAATTAAATAACCTTGTGGCATGAGGAGGTCAGTGTTTTTTTTATTAAGAATCTCTTGTGGTATATCTTCTGATAATCAGACAGGTCCTGACACTCAGATTGAATAGACGATTGATTGTGCTCTCTTTCAATCACCTACTGTCATTGATTAGTTCCCAGAGCCAAATATGAGAATTATAACCTCTCAGTTTTGATATCACTCTTGTAAATTTCATTTTTTCCTTCCCAATGCTTATAATGTTCCTTTCTAACATGTTGAACAAAGTATCATGTAAACATAGTGTAAGTTCTATTGAAGATTAATATAATATCCCTTTCTTTAGTTCCTTTATTTCATATCATTGGGTTCAATAAATGCCTGATACATCTTTCTGTTTTAAAGTCACTATACATTATAGTATTAAAATTAAATTTTGAGAACTTGTATTCCAGTGAGATTTTAGTGCTGAATATTAATTCTAGTACTAACTGCTACAGTGATTGTGGATTGGAATCTTTTTCTGTGATGTTAGTGTGAAATTTCTCTCTCCACTATATTAACCCATTTAAAGGCAATTTAATTTCAATATTTTAACAACTGAAAGCAAGGATATTCATGAAGCCCTGTTTTAACTTACTGATATTGATGCTCATGTGGTGCTATAGTCACTGCCTCTTAAGTATTGACACTGTATCCACTGTTGCTTTGACATTGTCTTTACTGCTGGTTGGCAGCTGTCTGTTTCAAAAAATGGACTCTTTTTAAAATGTAAATCTAGGCCCTATAATGTACACAGGACCTCAATTGTTAGTTTCAGTCAGAACTGGGCAGAGCATGCGTCATGCACTCTCTGACCATGTTCACTGAACCTATAGCCAAATAAGCCCCAAAGAAGTAAATACTATATTATTTTTATGGGGTTCAAGCCCCTTCCCATGATCATGACACACTAAATTCCCCCACCCAAGGATGTCGTTTACTACTGGTGGTCCTGGATGCTTGCACTTTAGCTTGTCTGGATCATTAAAGATGGCCAAGTGAGGCAGCCAGCGCCTGCTTGGCTGAGGTCCAACTCTCAGCTTTCACAGCCACTTCCCTTACTGGTGAGCTGCCAAAAAATTAACTCGGAATTGAGCAGTTATTTGGGTGCACAATCCAACTGGGTTTGGATATTGATAAGGCTAGATTTGTTAGCTATGCTTGCTGAAACTTATAATGGGATGTTGAATTAAGATGCCAGTGTGTTTTTGGCAGATATACTTGTTCAGCATTTATGATGTGTTGGTTAAATGAATAACTGTTGTTCATATTTGGATGTCATCTTAATTTTTATTGATTTTGACTTAAATTGAATTTATTGCAGGAACCTAATAAAGAAATGAAGTAAGATAATTTGATTATTTCTTTAAAAGCAAATTTTAAATTTGGAATGCAGATTTTTGTGTGTGCAAGCTTGTAGCAACTAAAGTGAAGATATTATTAAATGTTGCATCAATATCGTTTATACACCTGAGGGCTGATTTGGCAAAAATCTACATGGAAACTTTAGATGGAAAAGCATTTAATTGTGCAATAGGCATTCAACACGTCCTAATGAAAAGGGCAATCTGGCAAATGAGTTCTGGAATACAGAAACATGCTAATTCTCACAAATGTCAGAGATGCAATTTCTTAGTTAAAATCCAGTCTGATTAATGGTTTTGCAAAAGGTCTATGAAATCCTGTAATTTTTATGCTGCATGTGTTCGCTCAGGTGATCTGACTCAGAGTCAGCAAAACAGGGTCTTGGATTCACAGAACAGTTCTACAGGGCCCTAAGGCTGCTGCAGGCTCTTTTTAAATAAGAGGCAAGGATTTCAGGGGATTGGGAAGAGCCTGAAGATGGTAAGCAGCACATCCATTGAGTGGTGTTTTTATTTTCTCATGCTGTCACTTTCTTTCAACTCAGGCATTAAGCAAGTTCACTGAAATTATTGGCTGAACTCTCAAATTCCTGCCTTCCCTACCCACTCCTCGAACACCAAGCTTTACTCCTGTTTTTCACATCTTCACAATTGCTGTTCCTGCATTTAATCACTTCAGGCCTGCCCTCATTATTCAGTCCTCTCCACCCTCTCTGATTTTAAAAGCTTCATAAAACACTTTACTTCCTGCAAGCTTCTTACACTTGCCCCTCCTGTTTGGCACTCTTTAGTTGCAGATGTGTCCCTGCCTGAGGAGCACTGTTAAATTGCAAACTATTGCAAATGGGTAGTAAAAATGCAGTACAACTGTACTGTTCCCCAAATGCCTATTATTCTACATGTTAAGTAGTGATATTAGATTATTTTTGCAAATGAAAGTAACAATTAAAACTGTTAAAACTGCTAATTGAAATCTTTACATTTTGTGGATGATGGCTATACACAGTATGTAGTAATACAGAAGATTTCATGAACCAGTTATTATTCTTTTTTATTTGTTCATTCACAAGATGTGAGCGTCGCAGGCTGTTCCCACATTTATTGTCCATCCCTAGTCCCCTTTCTTTGTATTATCATTTCTTGTAAATGTGCATCTGGTTCATAAATGACCTTAAAGAAAATGAACTTCTGGGAAGGAAATTGGCCATCCTTACCTGGTCTGGCTACACTTAGCTCCAGACCCATAGCAACATTATCAATTGTTAACTGCATTCTAAAAGTGACAGCGGAAGCCATTCACTTTCAAAGGCAACTAGGGATGAGCAGCAAATGCTATCCTTGACAACAGCATCCATATTATGTGAAAGATTAAAAAGAAAAGTTTGATTCCTGGCTATAAATGATCTCTTGATAGTTCATTAATTACGTAACAATTCTTATTTATCAGCCATGTGAGATAGACTGCTTTTTAGCATCTACAATCACAACCAGTCACTTTCCAATAAAAGGAACATTTTCTTCATGCCATATCTGCAATGAATGTCAACCTATCATCAAATTTGACTTGTCAGTGCTTATTTTTATTTTTCTTTCTGTTTCTTGAAAGAATTGTTATTCTTTCTTTCTTTCTTTCTTCCTTTCTGTTATCCAAGAATTGTCTTCTCCAACCTTATTTTCTTCAATTATATTTCACAAAATAGAAATTCCATTCCATCTTGGAGCAACTGAATTTGAACATGTGTGAAAGAAGTCACTTTTTGTTAGACAAACAATAGTATGGAATTATCACACAGTACAGATGGGATTTTCCCAACCACCATCCGCAGCTTTTGTGTACATTCTCTTGTGAAATTGTGTTTTAAATGTAAAATAATCAATGCAGAATAATAATATATTGACATTTTAGATACAGTGCAGGTTACACTTTGTTTACACACGTTTATATTGGAGGCAATTGCCATTGTTGTATTCCAGTGACAAGGTTGAGTGTAACTAGCATTTGCAGCTGTCTCAGCTGGTAAGCACTGCCAAAAAACAGTCCATCTCATCACATTATTTTAAATTTCAGCCACCTTCATGTTACTGATTTTCATCAAGTCTGATTTTCACCAAGTTGGGGCAGCACTTCTGATATTTTGTTATTCGTTCAGGGAACGTTAACTCTGCTGGCTGGGTCAGCATTTACTGCCCATTCTTAGTTGTGTTGGAGAAGTTGGTGTTGAGCTGCCACTTTGAACTGCTGTAGTTCATTTGATGTAGCTATACTCACAATGATGTCAGAGAGGAAGTTCCCAGCAGGACTGAGGAATGGAGATATATTTCCAAGTTAGGATGGTTAATGACTTGGAGGGGAGCTTGCAGGTGAATGTACCTGCTACCCTTGTCCTTCTACATGGTAGTGGCCGTGGGTTTAGAAGGTGCTATGTAAAGAGGCTTGGGGAATTTTTGCAATGTATCATGCAGTTGGTACAAACTGCTAGTATTGCACATGCAATGACAACGGGAGTGAAAGATAGAGTCAGAGAACTACACAGCACAGAAACAGTCCATGCCAAACATAATCCCAAACTGAACTAGTTCTACTTGTCTGCTCCTGGCCTATATCCCGCCAAACCTTTCCTATTCATGTACTTATCCAAATGTCCTTTAAAGGTTGTAATTGTTCCCCTATCCACCACTTCCTCAGGAAGTTCATTCCATACATGTATCACCCTCTAAATAAAAAAATTGCTCCTCATGTCTTTTTAAAATTTTTTCCCCTTCCCCTTAAAAATATGTCCTCTAGTATTGAAATTTCACATCCTAGGGAAAAGTCAACTACTGCTAACTCTGTTGAGACCCGTCATGATTTTATAAACTTCTAACAAGTTACCCCTCAACCTCTTAATTAAAATTAATTAAAATGTCCCAGTCTATCCAGCCTTTCTTTATAACTCTAACCTTCCATACCTGGCAACATCCTGGTAAATCTCTTCTGAACCCTTTCCAGCTTAATGATATCCTTCCTGTGACCAGGCAACCAGAATTGGGCACAGTATTCCAGGAGAGGCCACACCAATGTCCTGTACAATCTCAACACAACTTCCAAACCCCGATACAGAAAGGACGGAGCAATGAAGGCAAAAGTGCCAAAAGCCTTTTTAACCATCCTGTCGATACGTGATGCTAACTTCAATGCCAAACAAGTCCTCGTTATTGTCAAACCTTTGAGTATTGTCGGAGTTGCACTCACTCACACAGGCAATTGGGAGTATTCCATCACACTTCAGTGTGGTGCTTTATAGATGATGGACAGGTTTTGGGGAGTGAGGAGGTGAGTTATTTGCTGCAGGGTTCCTGGACTCTGACCAACCTTTATAGTCACAATATTAATATGGTAAGTCATGAGGAATGCCTGCATTGATGTCCTGAAGCTGAGCCTCAGGGTAGTGTCCTGGGCCCTACCATCTCCGGATGCTTCCTCAATACCATTCAGTTTATCATAAGGTCTGAAGTGGAAATGTCCACTGATAATTGCACAATTTTCAGCATTCACAATTCCTCGGATACTAAAACAGTTAGTATTTGCACAATTTTTTCTTTTTTGTCAGAAATTCTTAATCTTTTTCTCATTGTTTTTGACTAATGTTTTGTTTCGCAGCTTAATCTCAGCATTTCCTTCAGTAAAAGAACCAGGAACGCTCAGGCAGCAATGGGACAAAACAAAAGCAACTCAACAAAAGAAAGGGTTAGTAACAGGGCATTGATTGTGTTATCATTAGATAAACGCAATTCTTTGTCCAGATAGTTTATGCTAATGTTCTCCTCAGATGCTGCTCAACTGTTTGCAGGACAGAAGGAGCAGATCAGTTCACACTACAAAGGAACCTCAATTATCCGGCACTCAATTAACTGAATTTTGAATGATCCAAACAAGATTGCAAGGTCCCAACGCTTGACTGACTATGTTATCCCACATCAATTATCTAGCATTTGATTAATCGAGGTTCCTCTGTATACAGATGTTGACTTTTAGCCAGTTCTTAATTCCTTGTTGAAAACTTCTTCAGCTTTACTCAATTATTCAGAACAGAAATAACTGGAAGAGCTGAAAAGGATGCTCTTTGAATGTTTTAGTTGCGATTTTATCATTGAAGTGAAGCTCAGTGACATCTTTTGTGGAGGTGGGAGGACAGCAAATGAAAGAGAGAGAGTGAAGAATGTTTTGTTGACAAGGAATGGTGTTAGTATGATGAGGGAAGGCAGAGAATAGACAGAGCAAGAAGACCTGTTGGAATAGGGAGAATAGGGAGGAACAATTGATATTGATGAAATTGGCATTGCTGCAAATGTGGGAAACTGAACCTTTCAGAATGTTTCAAGTCAGAAACAGCAGTCATACTTTTAGTTTCCTCAGTGTGTGGCATAGCAGTTGAATTGAAACAATTATCAATATCACCCATATTCCCATACTGTGGGAGATAGGGAGAAAAGTCATGTAGAAGAAGACTTCACATCTAGTGATGTAGAAAATGGGGTAAACACATAGGAAGAGATACTGTGCTATCAATTTATAAAGAATTGGATAGAGCCTACAGTCCAGAAATAGGCCATTTGTTCTAATTGATTTATGACAACGTTTTTGCTCAAAATGGGCTTCCTCCACACTTTGAGGAGAAAGTGAGGTCTGCAGATGCTGGAGACCAGAGCTGAAAATGTGTTGCTGGAAAAGCGCAGCAGGTCAGGCAGCATCCCAGGAACAGGAGATTCGACGTTTTGCGCATAAGCCCTTCTTCAGGAATGAGGAAAATGTGTCCAGCAGGCTAAGATAAAAGGTAGGGAGGAGGGACTTGGGGGAAGGGCGATGGAGATGCGATAGGGGAAGGAAGTCAAGGTGAGGGTGATAGGCTGGAGTGGGGTGGGGGTGGAGAGGTCAGGAAGAAGATTGCAGGTTAGGAAGGCGGTGCTGAGTTCGAGGGATTTGACTGAGACAAGGTGGGGGGGAGGGGAAATGAGGAAACTGGAGAAATCTGAGTTCATCCCTTGTGGTGGAGGGTTCCTAGGCGGAAGATGAGGCGCTCTTCCTCCAACCATCGTGTTGTTATGGTCTGGCGGTGGAGGAGTCCAAGGACCTGCATGTCCTTGGTGGAGTGGGAGGGGGAGTTAAAGTGTTGAGCCACAGGGTGGTTGGTTTGGTTGGTCCGGGTGTCCCAGAGGTGTTCTCTGAAATGTCCCGCAAGTAGGCAGCCTGTCTCCCCAATATAGAGGAGGTCACATCGGGTGCAGTGGATGCAATTGATGATGTGTGTGGAGGTGCAGGTGAATTTGTGGCGGATATGGAAGGATTGCAGCGGATGCAATAGATGCCTCATCTTCCGCCTAAGAACCCTCCAACCACAAGGGATGAACTCATATTTCTCCAGTTTCCTCATTTCCCCTCCCCCCACTTTGTCTCAGTCAAATCCCTCGAACTCAGCACCGCCTTCCTAACCTGCAATCTTCTTCCTGACCTCTCCGCACCCACCCCACTCCGGCCCATATCCTTCCATATCCGCCACAAATTCACTTGCACCTCCACACACATCATCTATTGCATCCGCTGCACCCGATGTGGCCTCCTCTATATTGGGGAGACAGGCCGCCTACTTGCGGAACGTTTCAGAGAACACCTCTGGGACACCCGGACCAACCAACCCAACCACCCCGTGGCTCAACACTTTAACTCCCCCTCCCACTCCACCAAGGACATGCAGGTCCTTGGACTCCTCCACCGCCAGACCATAACATCACGATGGTTGGAGGAAGAGTGCCTCATCTTCCGCCTAGGAACCCTCCAACTACAAGGGATGAACTCAGATCTCTCCAGTTTCCTCATTTCCCCTCCCCCCACCTTGTCTCAGTTAAATCCCTCGAACTCAGCACCGCCTTCCTAACCTGCAATCTTCTTCCTGACCTCTCCGCCCTCACCCCACTCCGGCCTATCACCCTCACCTTGACCTCCTTCCACCTATTGCATCTCCATCACCCCTCCCCCAAGTCCCTCCTCCCTACCTTTATCTTAGCCTGCTGGACACACTTTCCTCATTCCTGAAGAAGGGCTTATGCCCGAAAAGTCGAATCTCCTGTTCCTTGGATGCTGCCTGACCTGCTGCGCTTTTCCAGCAACACATTTTCAGCTTCCTCCACACTTCATAAAGCACTGGGGCAGGATGTGATTCAGCAACAAACACTGAGAGAAGTGCAACAGTTTGTTAGTCTGTTTCTAAACAATATACCTCAAAGCCTAATGGGAGGATTTCAACAAAGCTAAGTAGACAGGAAGAGTGTGGGCCAAGGAAGAAACAATTACTTTTGGGTGAAGAAGTAGATCCAGATCCTAAATGTTTTAAAAGGATCTGTTAACATTTGGAGATACCCTGAACTGACTTTATTCACAATGCTCTGGGTTGTTTTCTTTAGAATTTTGTTGGTTTGGAATGTTGAGGATTAGCTCAGCTGTTGGGGTGGAATATATCACTCCTGTCAAAATGTGAACAGAATTTTCAGAGCAAATTGTTGGATGTGGATTGACCTGCAATCTCCTCAGTAAGCTAGAAACTCCTAATAACAAGATTTTTTTTAAAGATTTGTAGTTACAAAGGATCAACCATCTGGGAAAAGGCCTCAAGGAAGAGTTACACATTTGTAATGATGCTGTATTAACACAACACGGCAGAGGAATACATACTAGCGAGAACACGCTTCACTTGTTATCATCCATATTCAACATATTTTAATGACAATGCATTCCTGTCAAACATTTCATGTGACTGCATCCAAAGCATCATCAGCCATGTACAAGACAACAAAATCAATTTTAAATAGCATGCCAACCAAAATGCAATATTTTAAACATAGCAGTTTGAAAATTGTGCACAATGTTACGTACTACAAGACTCATTTTACAAATAGATGGATTGGATTCAGATTTCTGCAGGATGTGAAGAGTTCAGTTCCTCAAGTCCAGGATGTCTTATTATTTCTGAGGTAAGGTAGCTTGGAGACAGACGTCTCTATTTGCATCGGAAGTTTTCTTAATTTCTCTTCTTCATTTTGATTTTGAAATGGAGATGGAAAGGTGCAATCACTGCATACTGGCTCTTGGCCAGGAAATTCCATCCTTGCATTCTCAAAGCTTGTTGTTATGGCAACTCTTCTTCCTGCTTTGGCCAAAATGATCTTGTAAATTAATTCCCATTGCTGATATGTACATATTAAAGATCTAAGATGTTATAGTTACACTGACACAGGTTTAATTACCTTCCCAGCAATAGTATTCAGAGGAACCTCAACTATCTGAGCGACACAGGTAGCGAGTATTATGTTCAGATAATCAAATATTCGGATAATCGAATGCAGGATAATACAATTTAGCAAAGTTAAAAATCACACAACACCAGGTTATAGCTCAACAGGTTTAATCGGAAGCATTAGCTTGCGGAGCGCTGCTCCTTCATTAGGTCTTTCATCAACCACTTGATGAAGGAGCAGCACTCCGAAAGTTAGTGCTTCCAATTAAACCTGTGGGGCTATTAACTGGTGTTGTGTGATTTTTAACTTTTAACACTGACATCTGCAAATCACAATTTAGCAAAGCATTAAGACCTTGTGAATGTGATGGATAATCTGAAATTCAGACAATCGAATACCGGATAATCGAGGTTCCTCTGTAACCAATAATTACACAAGTAACAGTGTCTAGAAGAATGGAATTCAATGCTCCTTGTGGTGTTTTTCTACTATGGCCTTTTGCTTAGGAAATCGTACAGTTCCCTCAGTATAAATGTGACTCAGGATTTGCACTCTTGGTTCTTAGACTGAACTCTTCAGGTTAGAATCACAACAGGAATTGCATAACAGATCTAGGCTCACATTGCTGCATAATATTGAAGCATGGTTGCATTGTTAGAAATGTTAGGTCTGATTTTTACTTTGTATGTGAGTCATGTGGGAAAGGACTGAGGCAGACAGAAAACCATCTGAATCTCGGCTATGTAAAATCAGGGAGATTTTCTCTCCTGGACCTCACACAATAAGGTCCTGTCAGTCTGCTCCCTGTCTTCGGTAAGAGGCAGATCAAAGAGTGATGTCCAGGCCAGGATCAGTCTTTGATAGCCAGGCAAATAATTGGGAGGGATTTAGAGTTGGATATCAAAGCTGGAAAGTTTTAACCAACCATCTTAACTGCATGATTCCCCAGTCACTGCTGGGAAGAAGGGTTAAATGTGGCTTCTCTTCTTTTCAACAAAATGCTAAACCAAAGCCTCATCTCCCTGCTGCTCAAACAGTGATAAAAGATGCTTTGCTCTTTTTGAGGAATAATAGGGAATTTTCTTAACATCTGGGAAAATGTCAATTCTTCAATAAACCATGCATGATGGCTCAGTGGTTAGCACTGCTGCCTCAAAGCACCAGGGACCTGGGTAATTCCCTACTCAGGCAACTGTCCAAGTGGACTTTGCACATTCTCCCCGTGTCTGCGTGGATTTCCTCCGGGTGCTCCGGTTTCCTCCCATAATCCAAAAATATGCAGATTAGGTGAAGTGGCCATCCTAAATTGCCCATAGTGTTCAGGGTGTGTAGGTTAGGTGCATTAGTCAGGGAAAAATATAGGACAATAGGGTAGGGGAAAATGGATGTGGGTGGGTTACTCTTCGGAGAGTCAGTGTGGGGCTGAAGGGCCTATTTTCACAATCTAAGGATTCTATGATGTCATTGTTGTTTTAGGGACTTTACTGTTTGCAATCTCGCTGTTATATTTTCCTCCAAAACTGAAGTGACTGCAGATCAAAAGTTATTCATCATCTGTAAAATGCTTTAGGATACCTTGAAGATATGAAAAGATTTATAGAAATCCAAATTTTTCTTCTATGAATCTACTTTAAGCCACAACAATAAACAACACATTTCATCTTGATAGGATACCACAAAGAATATAAATGAGTAAATGTATACATATATATAAATATATTTATACAAACATTGTTTTAAAAGTTATTATAAGATTCAGGTTACAGATAAAAATTTATTAGCTAAATTTTATATCATGTTATTGTTTTGAAAGTTGGCAATGCTACATTCATTACATTTGCACTACATATATTGTAAAAATGTTGAAAATGGGTGGTTTGATATTAAAAACATTGATTATAAGTTTTTTTCATCTACGTGTCTTATATTCTTCATATCTTATCCTCTTAATGATATAAATTCCAGCACTTCAGTGTCCCTTTAACTCACCTAGTGTTTCAATGAAACATTACTATCCACAAATTGGCTAAGCATATCTTTACGTTACAGTATTGATAAAATGCAAGTTTCATCTCACTTTTCTTCAGGTTTTGTTTCATCTGAGTGTTGGTGGTAAGATTGGCATTTACTTCCTACCCGCAACTATCTTTTAAAAGGTGGTGGGCCGAATACATTCTGTAGTCAATTGAACATCCAAACAGTTATTATGTAAGGAGTTTATAAAGTTTGAACCCAGGAGGAAGGAATGGTCATATTTTCAGTCTAGATGGTGTATGTTTTGAGGGGAGCTTCAAAGTGATGTGTTTTTATAATGTTACTGTCATTATTCTTTTGGGCATTAGGATAAATTTCTTTTATTCACCCCTGGGACGTGGGTGACACTGGGAAACAGGTAACTTATTGCCCATTTCTAGGTGCCCTGGAGAAGGTGCTGTGAGCTGCCTTCTTGAACAGCTACAGTCCATATGCTGAAGGTTGGCCCACAATGCTATTAGGAAGGGAATTTTATGTATCATTTTAGCTGAAATGCCAGTAACTGTTTAAGTTATATGTTAGAATGGTTACTTTTATATGTGTATTCCATTCATATATATACTGGGAGCTTGTTCCATCGTTTCTGCACATTTTAGTGTTCAATTAATGGAATGGAAGCTGAGATGATTTATAATCAAGGAAGCTGTTTACACTATTTGGAGCCATTCAATTAGCAACTACATTGGAAAAAATGGCTACTGTGATAGATAGCAGCTTCCTCTGCAACTCACACATGTATCAGCTGCATCCAGATACAATTGAGATTCAATATCTCGCTGGCAGTTAAGTATCAAACTATTTCATAGTAAGTAAATGTTGAAAATGTACTGGCAGTTAATTGGTGTCTGGATGAGTGCACTGGACTAGCACTTCAGGTATAATTCATCAAAGTTTGCAGAGCTAGGTTGATTGGTTGTTAAGAGTAATTCAAGTGTATGTACAGAAAAGGATGATTGATGGATAAAGATCCAAAGTCAAAATTGAATCAGCCTTTATTGTCACATACACACCAAGGAGTGCAACAAGTTTGTAATGTGATCACTTTGGCACCATCTTAGGTACAGAGTACCTATGTACAGAGTCATTAAGTATGTGTTACAGCCTTGAAAGAATCATAAATAAAAGTTCAGCATAAGAATAAAGAAGTTTCCATTTTAAAAAGCACTCAAGGTTTAGTCTTTTCACCAAATCTGTGCCAGCCTTCAGATTGCCTGTGCCAAGACTCTAGACTATGCTGGGCTTCAAACCTCACTTTCAATCCCCAAGGGCCTCACCTCTGGGACCCCCCTGGACTCACCACACCAACACTGGCGAGGCCTAGAACTTACCTCCTGAACTCACTACCCCAAAGCCAGCCTGGCCTGGGACTCACCAGGACTCAATACCCCAACGCCAGCCTGGCCTGAGACTCAATTCCTGGACTCACTACCCCAATGTCGACCTGGCATGGGACTCACCCCTGAACCACCTCCGGGACTCTCCATTACCTCTAGTCTCCTCCATTTACTTTGGGTAGGTTAAAGGTAAAAGTTTGATTTTTAAAAAAGAGGAAAAAGAACAGGTTGAGCAGAGGAGCTTTAGCTGGAGTGTCTTACTGTGCTGAAAATGTGTTGCTGGAAAAGCGCAGCAGGTCAGGCCACATCCAAGGCATTATGCCCGAAATGTCGAATCTCCTGTTCCTTGGATGCTGCCTGACCTGCTGCGCTTTTCCAGCAACACATTTTCAGCTCTGATCTCTAGCATCTGCAGACCTCACTTTCTCCTGTCTTACTGTGCTGCCATCTAAAACTAATAACTATCTCAATAAGAGGTATGACCCCCCCCCCACCCCCCCCGCCCCCCCGCCAGGACCTAGTACCTGCCTCACTTGCAGTCCTCCTGTCCCTGCTCACAGACCAATTTTCAATAACCTAGTCTGAGGGATTGACTATAATTTGGAGCTAAGTGCCCAGATAATGTTTTCCTTCCTGGATGTACTGCACTGTCTGCAGCTCAGACTCTAACTCCTCATCTTGAATCCAATGTCTTCCCAGCTGTAAACACTTACTATAGATGTGTTTGCTCTGGGTCACATTAGTATCTTGCAGCATCACATCACCCAAACTGCAATCACTATCATATCGATTTAACTAATTAATTACTCAAGATTCCCTGCTCCTTGTAATTCGCTGTAATGGCTTTTTGTTTCTATCAAGTCAGAAGCTAAAAAAAAATGCCAGTATCAATCCAGTACTTGAAGAGTTATTTTCATGGATAAGGGCAAGAAAATCACTGAAGAACTAAATGCCAGCTGAAGACATGGCTCTTACATTAAAGACTAGAAATGGTGGGACCAATGGGATTCTGGAGCTCACCACCTGTAAGGACAGTAGAGCTGGAAACCCTTCTAACATTTACGAAGTATTAAGCTGTAAACCTGTGATGCCAAGGCGGAGAAGGTTATGGGCCGAGTTTGAAAATGGGATTAGAAAAATTAAATATTTGTTTTCGACAAAGACAGACCCAACGTTTGAAAGGCTTTTTCTGTGCTGTAGCCTCCATGATTCCAAAGAGGCAACTAATGGATTTCATGACTGATGAAATCAAATTGCTAAAGTGAATGTTTGAAAACAGGATTAGATGCACAGACACTTGAGAGATAAAGGAATGTTGTAGCTAAGACACTTCTTCACACAGAGTCAAAAGTGTGGTGCTGGGAAAGCACAGCAGGCCAGGCAGCATCCAAGGAGCAGGAGAATCAACATTTCAGGCATAAGCTCTTCATTAAAGCTTCATTCCTGATGAATTGGTTATGCCTGAAACTTCAACTCTCCTGCTCCTCAGATGCTGCCTGACCTGCTGTGCTTTTCCAGCACCACACTCTCAACTCTGATCTCCAGCATCTGCAGTCCTCACTTTCTTCTTACTACTGAATAGTTGATAAAAATGGAGCACTGCTGGTATAGCATTCTGTTCTAACTCGGTCACAAAAGTTTAAAATGTGGTCTATTCATTTGTTAGGAGAAAGCTCATAGACAAGTAGTTAATTTTATCCATATTTCACAGCCTAGGCCTTCCAATTATAAATATTTTAAAGCAACTTGTTCAAATATATTATGACACAGCTCTGAAGCAGATGGAACTTGAATCCCGGCCTCCTGGCTCAGATGCAGAGACACTGCGACAAGAAACTCTCACATCTAATTATATTTGATCCACATTTGTCTGCAGCAGAGTGTCTTATTGCTTGTGCTATTCATTGGACTTGTTAGTGCACTTAGAAGTTTTACTATTGGGACAAATAACACCCATCTTTAAACAATAAGACTAACAAAATGAGAACCAATTAGAGGTAGAGGGTGCATGTGATTTAATTGGACAGATTCCTTGGCGAAGGAGGTGCAGGAGAAAAATAAGGAGAGGGAAAGAAAGGTTGAATTAGGAGAGAGATGAGAAAAAGGGACAAGAAGAAAGCATGATTTTTTTTTAAATGTTTTAACTCGCTAATAAAAAGAAGTCACAGCCTGGAAGAATGAGAGACCAAACATTTGATTGTTTGAGTTGGACCAACAGCACTTGATTTACAATGATTAAAAAAATGTTTTTAAAGATAAATCTTAATTACTTAATTTTCAGTGGTGATTGGAATGGACAATTAAGGACAAATGCAATTTTGTGACTCTCACAGGGAGCTTAAGGCTGTTAATGTGTTTTTGTTAACCTAATCAGCCATACCTTATAGCAATTCACAATTGATGAGACATCTTTTCTTTGCCACAACCTGTGTCTGATTTGCACTGGTGAACTTCAATAACATGTCATTCTTTTAGAGAAAAGTCGAGACCATAGTATTTTTCACATGGTTGAATTAATACATATTAAACACAAGGGTGATTCCTCCTTGTAAACAAAACCAATCCACAATTCGCACCACACCAGGCCCACTGCTACCTCTTCTCTACTGCCACCCTCAAACTTTCACATTTACAATTTGAATTATGGAGTCTTAAGGCAAGGAAACAGAACCCTCAATCCAACCAGGCGATGTTAACACTAATCCCAAGCTAAACTAGTTCCATGTCATGAAATCCTTAGAGAGTGGCCCATCAAGTCCAAAGCAATCTAGGCACCTAACCGCCCCCACCCCACCTTCCCAATCCTTGTAACCCTGCATTTTCCGTGGCTAATCCACCTAGTCTGCACACATTTATATTGTGGGAGGAACCTGGAACACCTGGGGAAAACTCACGCAGACACATGGAGAATGTGCAAACTTTACACAGACAGTATCCCAAGGCTGGAATCAAACCCCAGTCCCTGGTGCTGAGAGGCTGCAGTGATGAACACTGAGCCACCATGCCACCTGACTTTCACTTATCCCTCCATGTATTTCCTATACATGTATATATCTAGATGTCTTTTAAATGCTGTACCTGTACCGACATCCACCCCTATCCTTTGGAAGTTCATTCCACACATGAACCACTTCCTGTGTAAAACAAATTGCCCCTCATGTAAATCTTTCTCTCTCACCTTAAAAAATACACTACTAGTCTTGAAATCCCCTACCCTAAGGGAAAGATTTCTAATAAGGTGACCATATAGAGGTTTATAAAATCATGATGGATATAGATAAGGTGAATGGCAGGGGTGTTTTCCCGAGAATGGGGGAGTTTAAAACTAGGGAACATATTTTTTAAGGTGACAGGAGAAAGAGTTATAAAAGATATGAGGGACAATGTTTTTACACAGAAAATGATTCGTGTGTGGAATGAACTTCCAGTGAAAGTGATGGATGTGGGTACTGTTACAATGTTTAAAAAACGTTTGGATAAGTTCATGAGTAGGAAAGGTTTGCAGGCAGGTCAAATGCAGGCAGATGAGACTAATTTGGTTTAGAACATGGTCAGTGTGGACTGGTTGGATCAAAACGTCTGTTTCTGTGCTGTCTAACTCTAAATGGAGACCATGCTCTTGCTCATTAAACTGACACTGACTCCACCCACTCTGGGAGCTGTCCACACTGTTTCCAGTTGTAGGTCACTTCCAACAATCGGAGAGTAATGTCAGTGATCTGAGCTTGTGATGGACACCGTCAACACAGGCTCAGTTTGGTCACGGTATCAACCCAAAGCTTTCATATCCCATTTTACCTTGCTCTCCTTAGCCCATTTCAACTGAATATGCCTGGTGTGGACAGCCTCCACACTGAGCACCACCTCCAACCTTCTTTCTTGCCCCCTGAGCCCCGGCACTGTTGATGATCACTGTTGTGTTGTACACTGCCTGTGGAGGCCATTGCGCTGGTCAATTCCTATCAAGCCCCTTCCTATGTCGTTCCATATCATCCTATTATCCACCAGCTCCCTCCTTCTAACTCATAATTCCTGTCCCCTCTTCAACACATGCCTCCCCTTAACAGCATTTACAATAAGTGATAGTAAACTGCTTTGAAATGATGTGGTATTCCTTTCCACAGTTTGTGTTTGTGATTTTCAAAAGAAGTCTTTTTCCATTCAGTCAATAGTGAAAAATGCAGAAAAATCAAATGATATGGTCCTTACACAATACCCATACTTGAAAATAGAAATATTCCATTGTAATAGTTAGAAGAATGTTCATTGTTATTCTGGCCAATATTTGTCCCATATGATCATCATAATTAGAATGGATGATTCTTAAAATTAAATCGTTGCCATTAAGGGGAGTATGTTGCGTGGAAGTTGATTGCTTTGCGCTCCGCATCACAACAGTGAATACAGTTCAAAATTTCTTCATTCACTGAGGACCACTTTGGAATTTCCTGAGATCTTAAATGTAAGCTTCCTTTTTATCATTGATCTCAACTAAGTAACTTTATAAAAAGTTAAAGTCCCATATATACAGTCATAGAGATGTACAGTACAGAAACAAACCCTTCGGTCCAACTCATATCAACCAGATAACCCAACCTAATCTAGTCCCACATGTCAGCACCTGGCCCATATCCCTCCAAACCCTTCCTATTCATATACCCACCAAGATGCCTTTTCAGTGTTGGAATTGTAATAACCTCCACCACTTCTTCTGGCAGCTCATTCCATACATGCACTACCCTCTGTATGAAAAAGTTTATGTTTGGAAACTTAAAATCTCCTACCCTAGCCACCCTATTATTCTTACAGATAACTGAGATCTCCTTACAAATTTTTTTCTCAATTTCCCTTTGACTATTCGCGGGTCTATAATACAATCCCAACAAGGACTCATCCCTTTCTTATTCCTCAGTTCCACCCAAATAACTTCCCTGGATATTTTTTTCTGGGAATATCCTCCCTCTGTACAGCTGTAATGCTATTCCTTATCAAAAACATCACTTCCCCATCTCTCTTGCCTCCTTTTCTGTCCTTCCTGTAGCATTTGTATCCTGGAAACTTAAGCTGCCAGTCCTGTCCATCCCTGAGCCACATCTCTATAATTGCTATGAAAGCGCAGCCCCATGTTCCTAACCATGCTCCGAGCTCATCTGCCTTCCCTGTTAGGCCCCTTGCGTTGAAATAAACGCAGTTTAATTTATCAGTCCTTTCTTATTCTCTGCTTTGTCCCTAACGGCCCTGACTGTTTGACTGGCTTCTGTTCTCAACTGTCCCAGTCTCAGATTGATCTCTTTCATTGCTACCTCCCTGGCTACCCCCACCCCCACCCGACCTTACTAGTTTAAATCTTCCCGAGCAGCTCTAGCAAATTTCCCTGCCAGTATATTAGTCCCCTTCCAATTCAACTGCAATCTGCCCACCTTGTACAGCCCACTTCTTCTATCCCAGGAGAGATTCCAAATATCTGAAAATGCACACATGTTTGAATCCATTAACTAAAGTATAAAAGACTCTATTTGATACCAGATTTTAAAATTATTTCATGGGGTTAATCACAGAATATTTTCTTATTAAATGAAAAGGTTTCTGTAGGCTTGAAGATCTTGAGGAGAGGGATGGATAGAAATATTCTGAATTTAAACATTAAAATAACTGACATAACTTTTGCTGTCAATGGATTATAATTGTAAACATATGAACAGTAAATGCCTGATTATTCAAACTCTTATCAAACAACCTGCTACATTGGCTGCATGTATTTTATATCCCTATAAGCTTTTTACATTACAGTTTTTAATTTTCTGTGATTCAAAGGCTTGATTGCCTGAATGATAAAGTGTATCTCTTGAGTTACTTGGATAATAAGAGATATGGTATATATGTGTTCACCTAAAACCTATGCTTGGTGAAATTGGTAAAGAAGATTGAATCTCCTGGTTCTTGAAGTAAAAAGTTGCAAGATCCTATTACCAATGACTGCTTTTCTCATTCTCAAACACATCAGCTCCTGACACCAACCTTTTCATTCTATCAGTATATCTTCACTTCAATCTTAAAAATGAAATCATAAGACCTTTCTCACAACTCGTCACCTCATGTGGAAGTGAAACAATATGTTTAAATCCTGACCCTTCAGTATCTAAAGAGTTGAGTTAGAAATTTCACTCTTATTTCTATCTAGGTTTTATTGGAAGTCACAATGTTCATGGCAGAAGTTCTTTTACCCATCTAAGGAGACTTTGCGTCAAGTATATGTTTTACAACTTCTTCCCTGTAACTAAAGAGCTAATATGGTTGAGATCTGGTATTGAATGGGAGCATTCATACAGTCTCAACTTTACCAACAGATATGTATTTGGTCACTTTTTTTGTACAGACAATTATCTGTTACTATTTTGGAATTTCTGTGTCGTATTGGAATGCTGAGCTTGCACACCTCCTTTCACTTAATGCTTTCCTTTTATGTTCTCACTAAATTTCTTGTCTTCTTCCCACAAAAGACTGGTGTTCATTTCTGTTATGGAGTCGATCATTAATTGGTCTGCAAATGGACGGATTGATTGATTTTCTTACTCTATTTGAATATTCTGTAGGTGAGTGAATTAACTTTTTTAACATTTGCACTTATTAAGAAACTCATTAGATGCTTGAATTTATGCAAGTGCAGATGCAATATGGTTGCATCCTTCTTAAAGTTCATACTTCACTACAGATTCTTGGGAATAGTATGTGTCTAAATTATCTATTGTTATTGTAAGATAAAAATTTTGGCGTAAACTGAAAGATACCACAATACAAGCCGGATTCATGGTCACTATACTAAATAAATACTCCTAATTAACTGCTTAAAGTTGTCCTTATGAAAGAAAGTCAGAACTTGGGTTCATTTCCTCCCCTAGATTAGCCTGACACAGTAACTACAGAACAGAAAATGTCAAAGTTGTCTTTTGTCATCTCCGTATCCATGATAGATAAGAAACTTGTTTCCCTTCACAAACTTTATGTACAAGCTTGTATTCAGGTATGGTATCGCTTCCAGACACATGTTGTTGATGTTCACATTCAGCAAGCATGAAGCTCGAAGCCTCTGATGATAATCTCATTTTGGAATCCATGCAAGGCTGACTGAACTCTTTATCTTGTTGCCTTTGCCTGAATTTTGTTTTGTTATTATTATTGCAAAAATGAAACCTTCAAATATATTTGCACTGAACGATTCAGAGTTAGCCATATGAAAGAATGTTCAATCCAAAGTATCTGCAATGTCCTTTTTCTTTTTCTATGCTTGTTTTATATTTAACCATTTCAATGTCAGCATGCGATGGACAATGCCTATCTGTCAATACCATGTCACAGGCAAAGGCCTGACCATTTGATTAATAATATTTGTCACCTATAGGCTGACAAAATGTTCAATGAAATGTTACCTTCTGTAGTAAAACAAAATCTTTAAATATATATTGTTGTAAAAGTCTTGAGAAAGTCTTGGGCAGTGCAGTGGCACAGTGGTTAGCACTGCTGCCTCACAGCGCCAGAGACCTGGGTTCAATTTCCGCCTCGGGCAACTGTCTGTGTGGAGTTTGCACATTCTCCCAGTGTCTGCGTGGGTTTCCTCCGGGTGCTCCGGTTTCCTCCCACAATCCAAAAATGTGCAGGTCAGGTGAATTGGCCATGCTAAATTGCCTGTAGTGTTAGGTGCAGGGGTAAATGTAAGGGAATGGGTTGCTCTTCGGAGGGTCGGTGTGGACTTGTTGGGCTGAAGGGCCTGTTTCTACACTGTAGAGAATCTAAGTTTTGCATTTTTCTTAGCTAAATTGTCGAAATCGCGTTTCAAAGACTAAACATTTAGTCAGAAATCAAGGTTACCCATTTACATGAGTAATATTTTTGAATTGGAATTCATTCCCTCCTATTGGCTCACTGTTGAGGAACTGCCAGTTCGACGAATCACAAAATCATAGTGTCGTTATGGTGGACCATGTGGTCATTGGTCCATCGGCACTTTTAGAGTGTTTGAACTTAGTGTCAATCTCCTGCTTTTTCCCTGGACATCATTTCTCTTTAAATAATTATCCAATGCAAACACTTAAAAAATTGTACCCACTGGTACTTGACCTGTTTGAATAGGAACAGTTTCTCTCTACCTACTTTGTCCAGATCATAGATGATTTTGAAAACTTCTATGAAATATTCTCTTAGACTTCTCCTCTCTAAGAAAAAACAGGCCAGACTACTCAATCCTTTTCCATAATTGAAATGTTGCAACCATGGAAACATTCTCAAAAACCTCTTCCGCACTCTTTCCAATGTATTAGCAACATTCCTATACTGTGGAACACAAAACAGTGCACAATATTCCCAGCTGAGGTCTAACCATGTCTTACATAATAGCATCATAGCTTCCCTGCTTTTGCACCTTACATCCTTATTTATGAAGCCTGGTGTGCTTTGCCAACAGCACTTTCTACCTATCCTGTTACCTATAATGACGTATGTACATATACAGACTGTGGTTCTCGAAAAGCATAATAGGTCAGGCAGGAGAATCAACTTTTCGGGCATAAGCCCTTCATCAGGAATGTTTAGATTTGTAATATGTACTGGTTGTCCTGTTCAGGTCCAGATTGTCTTGGTCTGAATGTAGTCCGGAGTCCATGTGGGATTAATCGGTTCAGGCACTGAGGAAGGAGATGTGGCTGTGGTAGCAAGTCTGCTTCAGGATGTGGCTGAAGAGCTTCAGGGCAGAGGAGATGACCTGGGGCACAAGATGATTGAGGACCAACTCTACAGCAGGCACCACAACCTTGAAATTAAGATGGAGTTCACATGATTAGCCTGCACTGATGATACAGTGGTACAGTTACAGGACATTGCCAACAGGAAAGGCGACACAACTACACTATGTCCATGCCCACCAAGAACAAGAAACTGGAGAAACTTGGCATCACAACCAGCAGTAGCCAAGCCCACCCTGGCACCACAGTGGAAAATGTTATCACCGCGGAGAAGTCGATCGTCAACTTATTGGACCACACCCTTCAACTGGAAGAGATTGAAGTTCTTAGCAGGAGTCTCAATTTCTGCCCCACCACCAAAATGGATCCCATGAGTCTTGCAGCAGACACGGAAGAATTCGCCAAACGAATGAAACTCTGGGAATTCTTTCAAGATGCCAGCGGTGAGCCACCAAGGAACTGGAACAGTCATCATAGGGATCCATAAGAGAGGCGACCAAAGAAGGAGTCAACCTGGACCCCACCGGAGGGCCGCTGCCCTGGGCTTGACATGTACGCTCAAGCCATCAGGAAATATGTCAATGCCAGATTCATCAACCGTGCCCATAATGTAGAGCAAAACATCACTCATTCACAACACACTGCCATCCATGCTCTCAAAACCAATCACAACATTATCATCAAACCAGCAGATAAAGGAGGAGCAGATTACTGCAAGGAAGTGTACCGACAACTGAACAACCAGGAACACTACAGGCAACTGCCAACTGATCTGACCGAAGAGCACATCCATGAACTAAACATATTGATTAGGAATTTGGATCCAGTCCTTCAGAGTTCTTTATGTGCCCTCATCCCACGTGTTTCTTGCATAGGCAAATTCTACTGCCTTCCGAAGATACACAAAGCCAATACACCAGGATGTCCCATTGTATCAGGCAATGGGACCCTGTGTGAGAACCTCTCTGGCTATGTTGAAGGCATCTTGAAACCCATTGTTCAGGGGACTCCCAGCTTCTGTTGCGACACTACAGATTTACAAAACTTCAGCACCCATGAACCAGTTGAATCAGGAACATTCCTCATCACAATGGGTGTTTCAGCACTCTACACCAGCATCCCCCACAATGATGGCATTGTGGCAACAGCCTCAGTACTTAACATCAATAACTGCCAGTCTCCAAGCACCATCCTACAATTCATCCACTTTATCATCAACCATATTTTCACCTTTGACAACCAGTTCTTCATCCAGATACTCGGAACAGCCATGGGGATCAAATTTGCACAAGACCTCTTTCCTTTGCAGGAACTCCAACCAACACTATACATCAGGTACATCGACAACATTTTCTTCCTCTGAACCCATGGCGAGGAGTCAACTGAAAAAAACTACACAGTGATATCAATGAGTTTCAACCCAACATCAGACTTACCATGGACTACTCTCACGTATCTGTTTCATTCTTGGACACGTGCATCTCCATCAAGGATGGGTACCTCAGTACCTTACTCTACTGCAAACCCACGGATAACCTCACAATGCTAAACCTCTCCTGCTTCCACCCAAAACATATTAAAACAGCCATCCCCTACGGACAAACCCTACGCATATACTGGATCTGTTCAGATGAGGCGGAATGTGGTGGGCTCTTGGAAGTACTCAAGGGTGCCCTCATAAGAATGGGGTATGATGATCAACTCATAAATTGCCAGTTCATACGTACCACAGTAAGAAACCGTAATGACCTCCTCAGGAGACAGACACGAGCTGCAGCCGACACGGTACCCTTCGTTGTCCAGTACTTCCCAGGAGCCGAAAACCTACACCATGTTCTTCATGACCTGCAACACATTATCAATGAGGATGAGAACCTTGCCAAGACCTTCCACACATCTCTACTGCTCGCCCTTAAACAACCACTAAAGCTCAAACAGATCATTGTTCGCAGCAAACTATCCGGCTTTCAGGACAACTCCACACAACGCTGCAAGATGTGTCAGAGTGTCAACATGGTGTCTACCATTTCCCACCATGTACATGGCAGGTACTCATGCAACTCAGCCAATGTTTCAGAGTTTCCACTGTCAAAAAATAACTTCAGCAAGTTTCAACTAAGAGAGAACACTGCTCGGTTAAAATAGGAAACAAATATGAAATGAAATTGGTTAGATATAGTGACCATATTTTCTAAAACTTTGGAAGTATCTGTTAATATGAAACATATGGAAATAATGAGCTGATTGCCAACAGCCAGTAGAAAAGATATCTTGCAGTCATATAATTCTCATAAGGCAATCTAAAGGTAAAGTCACCATAGTCCCAGAGGACCATAGAGCTGCTCTCCCTCACTGGAGAGAGACAGCTGGTGGTGGTTTAACCTCAGGGTCAGGTGTGGGGAGAGATTTAGAAGGATAATCTTTAATCGTAACCTTAACTAGTGCATGGTTTAAGCCCGGAATTTTGGCATCGCTCTGTATTACAAACCAACCATCCAGCCAACTGAGCTACCCTGTATAAAGCACAACACTGAATGAACCAAGCAGCTGACTCCAAAGCAATTTACCACCTAAACGAGCACTTACCGAATTGGTTTTAATGTGTTTTTTAGTCAAATGGAAGGAAAATAATCTTTATTAAGTCATAATTGCCTGCTCTCCATTACTCCAAAACTTTCACATTTCTTTGCACAAAGTTTACAATGGAGCAGTTGGATGTGCAAATGTTGAAGAATGCAAGCTTTCCAGTGAGCATAGCAATAGATCTCTTTCAATTTAATCTGCAATTCATTATACTATCCAACGAATTTAATTGTTAACATGTGAAAGTCAATAACAGCTTCTGGAGTCTATCCAGTTGTGGTAGCTTTGATACTGACAGTATGGAAGAATTATGGATATAAAGGAGACCACATTCAGTTGTATCATTGTGGGATGATAATCTGGAACTGCAAGATGGCTAACAATAATTCTCTGACTTTGTAAATGCTGTTTTATTTTACAAAATAACAAGTTAGGGTTCTCAATGGCTTCCCAAATATCACCTTTATTTCCATATACAATAACAATATCAACACCACTGATCAGTGATTATTGATCACTTTTTAAAAATTATGTTTCTCTTATCCTTCAATTTGCACATTTTACAGAATATAATGTGTTCATAACAGATGCTTCAGTCCATTAAACAAGAGAAAAACAATTTATAATTTGTTACGAGACACTGCGCCCATTCCTGAAGAAGGGCTTGTGCCCGAAATGTCGATTCTCCTGCTCCTTGGATGCTGCCTGGCCTGCTGTGTTTTTCCAGCACCACATTTTTCAACGCTGCACACTTAGTTTTCATGTTGTTTCCCACCTGAATATGTTACAGAGTTACTTTGAGCTTAACAACTGAAATAGGTCTTCCAACTCAACTGATCAGTGCTAGTGTTTATGCTCTGTAATAAGAGGATACTCATATTTTAATATTACTAAGAAGCTAATATTGAAAGAAAGCAGAATAATATATGTAGCTGTTCTTCTCAGTATTTCGACATTGGAGGACATACCAGAAGGTGCCCTGATAAAATTAATCAACAGTTATTCATTTCCCAAATTGCTTAGCTGAAATAATTGTTAGAAAATAAGCAAAGTTCAATCTGCATCTTTGCTCTGAACAGCATTAGTTCAGTATTTAAATAGTAAACATTAATTATAGAGTAATGCAGGAAACACACGTGTGTGTACACACACACACACACATACATATTTACCAGCCCAATGGAAACTGGTTCAGAGGAAAGAATATTCCCAAAATGGCTTGGAAGGGCATTAGGTGGTATGCCTGAAATCTTCTTGCCGTGATATAATGTTGCCAGAAAGGTTGCAAGAATAGAGTACCCACTTGGAGCCCAAATTAATTACTTAAATAGCTAAGTAATGTCTTTTCTCACAGTTACTGGAGTTTTACCGATTGCTGGGAGACCCTCCATCATTTATGCACATCTGGGTAAATACTGGAGGGGTCCCTTGTGGCAATGACACCAACTGTTCCTCAGAGACCAGCCTCCTCATACCTCAGTTCGACATGCCTGCCCACCTGTCATCTCCAAGACCTCAGATGTGTCTTTTGAGGTCACATGGCCATCAAAGTGCCCACATCCTTCAAATGTAACCATCCCTGATCACTGCTTGCAGTGACACTGCTACTCCACTAGTTCTCTGACCAGTCTGAGGAACAGATTGCCAAACTTAACAGCATGGCACACTATCCAAGCATTCAAGTCTCATCTTATGGAGGGCTATGGCTTGTTCTCTATGGCCCTGCTGGAAGCCTGGACAGCATTGTATCTCCATTCAGCACCAGTGACCGTGTCCCGAGCCTACAGCCCTTGTCTCCCAGCAGTCATCCCTTTATGGTCCTAAGGATTCTGTGAGTTCTCCATTATGTATTCACCATGGCAGTTTCCAAGAAATTCCCAAGGAGATGGTGCACCCTCCCCCCAGAGTATGGGGTCACTGTCACAGATGAGCTAGATATTGATGGAATGGAACCCTTGTCTGTTGCTGTACCCCAGTCCAGGTGCTGGTGTTGGACTGGGGTGGACAAAGTCAGCAGGCATATGCTAACAGGCTATAGTCCAACAAGTGTATTTGAAATCACAAGCTTTCTGGGTGCTGCTCCTTCCTCAGGTGAAGGAGCAGTGCTCCGAAAGCTTGTGATTTTAAATAAGCCTGTTGGACTATAATCTGGTGTTGTGTGACTTCTGACCTAGTACTCTGTGTGGTGTAACAGTGCACTCTCACAACAACATATATGATGTCTGTAGCACCCCTACACCTGAGGTAGACCGGCAATGATGGAGAAACCCACTGCTTCACTCTCTTCATCATAGAGAAAATAGAGTCACATGGCATGGAAACAGGCCCTTCGGTCTAACTTGTCCATGCCAGCCAAATTTCCCAAAGTAAACTAGTCCCATCTGCCTGCAGTGGGCCCTCTAAACCTTCCTTATTCATGTACCTGTTCAAATATCATTTAAATGTAGTAACTGTACCTGCATCCACCACTACGTCTAGCAATTCATTCTATTTACAAACAATTCTCTGTGTGGAAAGGTTGCCCCTCAGGTGCTTTTTAAATCTTTCTCCTCTTACCTTAAAACATGCCCTGTAGTTTTGAACTCCACTGCCCTAGGGAAAGGACCTCTGTTACAGTCATATTATCTATGCCTTTTATTGTTTTATAAATCTCTATAAGGTTACACCTCTACCTCCTACGTTCCAGTGAAAAAGGTCCCAGCTTATCCAGCCTCTCCTTATAACTCAAGCCCTCTAGCCCTGACAACACCCTTGTAAATCTTTCTTGAACCCTCTCCAATTTAATATTATCCTTCCTACAGCAGGGTAACCAAAACTGTACATAGTACTCCAAAAATGGCCTCACCAACATCTTGTACAACCTCAACATGATGTGCCAAATCCTGTACTCAATGGTCTGAGCAATGAAGGCAAGCTTGCTAAATGCCTTCTTAACCATCCTGTCCATCTGTGACAAAACTTTCAAAGAACTATGTATCTGAACCACTGGGTCTCTCTGTTCAACAACACTACCTAGGTCCTACTATTATAAACTCTTGTAATCTGGAGAAAATGTATCTGTGATGTCTGGGATGCAGTTGCTCCTTGGAACAATCCACTGGCATCAAAATTCAGGGCAACTGTGACCTTGATGGGCACCATGACGGGATGGCCACCCATTCCTTCGCAAATCCCAGTCCAGTAGGTGACACCGTTCACAGTGATGTAGGCCTATGATGCCCTTAGTCTCTGTCTGCGCTGGCTGTCTGAGTGCTGTAGATAATGATGGAAGGCCTAGTCGATTTGGGGTTTGGTTGTTCTCCTGCACCTCTTCACTTGCTGCTTCTCCCTCTGGTGGCTGTGCATAGTGACTGCAGGTGGCTGATTTTGCTGTGAAGTTATTACTGATCTTTTTCAACATTGTTGCCTCATGATCAGTAATGCCACGAGGAATCCATTTACAATGTGTGAGCAGATTATCAGTGGGTAATATTGGAAGTAGTGCCGCATGTCAGTAATGGTGCTCCAGATGTCTCACATCAGTAACTGAAGTTACATTGATTGCATCGCACAGTGTGACATAGAGGCTTCACTTTTGCAAGTAGGCCAATGAAATGCCTCAATAAGGAACTCTAAGGTATGTAACCTAACAAGACCATGCGAAATACAAACAGGAGGAGGCTGTTCCACTTCTCAAGACAGTTCTGACATTAATTAGGTTCATGGCTGATCTGACATTTCTCAAATCCACTTTCTTGCCTTTTCCCAGTAACTGTCAATTGCCCTACTGATCAAGAATGTATGTGTCTCAGGCATAATATACTCATGGACTCTACCCCCATAATTATTTTTAGCAAGGAATTCCAAAGACCCACCAACCTTCTGAGAGAAGAAATTCTTCCTCATCTCACTCTTAAAATTGGCACTCCTTTATTTTGAGACCATGCCTTCTGGGTCTCAGACTCTCCCAAAGGAGAAATATCGTCTCAGCATTTGCCCTGTCAAGCTCCTTAAGAATCCACCCAGGATCACAGTTATCTCTATGATATTCAATGTCCCACAGACAGCTGTTCTCACTGCATCCTGAGATCCACACTCGGTGCCAAGTGAGGCCACATGCACACTCTCGAACTCTGTCTCCAACAGCATCGCCTCACGCTGGCTCAGGGTTGCATCACTCTGCAGTTCCACTTCATTCTCCAGCTCCTTCAACGTGCTAACAAGAAACACCAGTTCTGAAGAAGGGTCACCAGACCCGAAACATTACCTCTGATTTCTCTTCACAGATGCTGCCAGACCTGTTGTGCTTTTCCAGCAATTTCTGTGTTTTTTTTCCCTTAAGAGGTCAGGCAGGGACAAGGTAGGACTAATAACTTAAACTGCATTTATTTCAATGCAAGGGGCCTAACAGGGAAGGCAGATGAACTCCGAGCATGGTTAGGACCTTGGGACTGGGATATCATAGCAATTATGGAAACATGGCTCAGGGATGGGCAGGACTGGCAGCTGAATGTTCCAGGATACAAATGCTACAGGAAAGATAGAAAGGGAGGCAAGAGAGGAGGGGGAGTGTCATTTTTGATAAGGGATAGCATTACAGCTGTGCTAAGGGAGGATATTCCTGGAAATACATCCAGGGAAGGTATTTGGGTTTGAACTGAGAAATAAGAAAGGGATGGTCACCTTATTGGGATTGTATTATAGACCCCCCAATAGTCAGAGGGAAATTGAGATCTCAGCTATCTGTAAGAATAAGAGGGTGGTTATGGTACGGGATTTTAACTTTCCAAATATCGACTGGGACTGCCATAGTGTTAAAGGTTTAGATGGAGAGGAATTTCTTAAGTGTGTACAAGACAATTTTCTGACTCAGTATGTGGATGTACCTACTAGAGAAAGTGCAAAACTTGACCTACTCTTGGGAAATAAGGCAGGGCAGGTGACTGAGGTGTGAGTGGGGGAGCACTTTGGGGCTAGCAACCATAATTCTATTTGTTTTAAAATAGTGATGGAAAAGAATAGACCAGATCTAAAAGTTGAAGTTCTAAATTGGAGAAAGGACAATTTTGACGGTATTAGGCAAGAACTTTCAAAAGCTGATTGGAGGCAGATGTTCGCAAGTAAAGGGATGGCTGGAAAATGGGAAGCCTTCAGAAATGAGATAACAAGAATCCAGAGAAAGTATATTCCTGTCAGGGTGAAAGGGAAGGCTGGTAGCTATAGGGAATGCTGGATGACTAAAGAAATTGAGGGTTTGGTGAAGAAAAAGAAGGAAGCATATGTCAGGTATAGACAGGATAGATCGAGTGAATCCTTACAAGAGTATAAAGAAAGTAGGAGTATACTTAAAAGGGAAATCAGGAGGGCAAAATGTGGACATGAGATAGGTTTGGAAAATAGAAGTAAGGAGAATCCAAAGGGGTTTTACAAATATATTAAGGACAAAAGGGTAACTAGGGAGAGAATAGAGCCCCTTAAAGATCAGCAAGGCGGCCTTTGTGTGGAGCCACAGAAAATAGGGGAGATACTAAATGAATATTTTGCATCAGTATTTACTGTAGAAAAGGATATGGAAGATATAAACTGTAGGGAAATAGATGGTGACATCTTGCAAAATGTCCAGATTACAGAGGAGGAAGTGCTGGATGTCTTAAAACAGTTAAAGGTGGATAAATCCCCAAAACCTGATCAGGCGTACCTGAGAACTCTGTGGGGAAGCTAGAGAAATGATTGCTGGGCCTCTTACTGAAATATTTGTATCATCGATAGTCACAGGTGAGGTGCTGGAAGACTGGAGGTTGGCAAACGTGGTGCA
Organism: Hemiscyllium ocellatum; assembly: GCF_020745735.1. Taxonomy (NCBI): domain Eukaryota; kingdom Metazoa; phylum Chordata; class Chondrichthyes; order Orectolobiformes; family Hemiscylliidae; genus Hemiscyllium; species Hemiscyllium ocellatum. Next base: position 24,814,242 of record NC_083431.1, read on the forward strand.
ACTGTTTAAGAAGGGCAGTAAGGACAAGCCAGGAAACTATAGACCAGTGAGCCTGACCTCAGTGGTGGGCAAGTTGTTGGAGGGAATCCTGAGGGACAGGATGTACATGTATTTGGAAAGGCAAGGACTGATTCGGGATAGTCAACATGGCTTTGTGCATGTGAAATCATGTCTCACAAACTTGACTGAGTTTTCTGATGAAGTAACAAAGAAGATTGATCAGGGAAGAGCAGTAGATGTGATCTATATGGACTTCAGTAAGGCGTTTGACAAGGTTCCCCTTGGGAGACTGGTTAGCAAGGTTAGATCTCATGGAATAAAGGGAGAACTAGCCATTTGGATACAGAACTAGCTCAAAACTAGAAGACAGAGGGTGGTGGTGGAGGGTTGCTTTTCAGACTGGAGGCCTGTGAACAGTGGAGTGCCACAAGGATCGGTGCTGGGCCCTCTACTTTTTGTCATTTACATAAATGGTTTGAATGTGAGCATAAGAGGTACAGTTAGTAAGTTTGGAGATGACACCAAAATTGGAGGTGTAGTGGACAGTGAAGAGGGTTACCTCAGATTACAACAGGATCTGAACTAGATGCGCCAATGGGCTGAGAAGTGGCAGATGGAGTTTAATTTGGATAAATGCAAGGTGCTGCATTTTGGGAAAGCAAGTCTTAGCAGGACTTATTCACTTAAAGGTAAGGTCCTAAGGAGTGTTGCTGAACAAAGAGACCTTGGAGTGCAGGTTCATGGCTCCTTGAAAGTGGAGACTGAAGGGTCTGTTTCCATGATGTACATCTCTATGACTCTATGACTCTAATCCTATATGTTTCAATGAGATCACCTCTTGTAAATTCCAGTAGTAGAGTCCCAATCTGTTTAACCTTTGCTCATAACCTTTGTGGGTGGCACGGTGGCACAGTGGTTAGCACTGCTGCCTCACAGCGCCTGAGACCCGGGTTCAATTCCCGACTCAGGCGACTGACTGTGTGGAGTTTGCAAGTTCTCCCCGTGTCTGCGTGGGTTTCCTCCGGGTGCTCTGGTTTCCTCCCACAGTCCAAAGATGTGCAGGTCAGGTGAATTGGCCATGCTAAATTGCCCATAGTGTTAGGTAAGGGGTAAATGTAGGGGTATGGGTGGGTTGCGCTTCAGCAGGTCAGTGTGGACTTGTTGGGCTGAAGGGCCTGTTTCCACACTGTAAGTCTAATCTAATCTAGTCTAATCTAATAAACAATCCGTCCATACCAAAGAAAATCCTAGTGAACCTTCTCTGAATTGTCTCTAATGAAGTTATATACTTTCTTAAGTAAGGAACCAAAACTGCTTACAGAACTCCAGATATGGTCTCACCAGCATATTGTAGTGGGTGCGGTAAGACATCCCCACTCTAACCCTTCTAAGCCTCTTGAAATTAAGGCTAACGTTCCTTTAGCCTTCCTGATTCCGTGTTGCATCTGTGTGCTAGCTTTCTGTGTTTCGTACACACATACCACCAGATCCCTTCCTGCAGTTTTTATCTTTTTAGACAATATGCTCTTCTTTTGTTTCTCCTTCCAAAATGAATAGCTTTGCACTTTCCCATATTATCCTTCATTTGCCAACCTTTTGCCCACTTTCTTAACATATGAACATCTCTCTGCAAACTGTAAGCATTCCTCTCGCCAACTGCTGTCTCCAAATTTACAGTGCATTCATGTCCTTCCCTTAATTATTAATATATATTGTAATCCCAGCACTGACCCCTGTGGATTCCCACTGGTCACAGGCCACCAAACTGAAAAATAAACCCTTTTTATTATCATTCGCCGTTTCCTGCTCACGAGCCAATTCTCTATCCATGCCAATGTACTGCCAATACTGTGGGCTCTTACCTGATGATTTAACCTTTTATGAGGTACTGTGCTATGTCTTCTGGATGTCCAAATACCACACATCTAATTGTTCCCTTCAATCCACTCTGGTTCAGACTTATTCAAAAAAAACTCTGATAAATTAGTCAGAAACGATTTCTCTTTTATAAAGACATACTTGATGAGATTACTAATTTCCAAACATTCTGCTATTACTTCCTTCATACTTTTCCAACAATATGTGTGAGGTTAATTGGTCTATAGTTAATTAGATATATGTTGCATAACAAAGGTGCAAAAACCACATTGGGGGAGTCAATTTCAGGCAATTCTCCACTATGGTATCATTCAGTCAGAAAAAAAATGCCTTGAATATCATTAACCATGCAATTGCACACTTATAATTACATGTGAAAATGTGGCAGCTCAGAAATGTTGCCTTCCAGGATTAGATATGCAAAGTGATGCAGAAACAGCAAAGCCAGGTGGTAGCTTCCAAGTCAATGCAAAGTGAGTGAGCACTAAGAAAGTAAGCTGAAAGCCATGAAATGCATCATGTGTAGATGTATGAGATAAGTGTGCGTCCATGCAGAGAAGGTTACCTGGCAGAAGCGTGGAAGATGCAAATGTCCATAAGCTTCAAAGTGCAGTCCACAAGGGACTGCAACAGTATGAGGGTGAGACCAAATGCAGCCATGATCATGTGCTGAGACTAGTGTCTTGATGCCCAGATGCCTGGAGCAAGGGTGGAATAGGATGTGTCCATGCATAATGCAGAGAAACAATCGCGATGGTGGAGTAGGTTGAAAGCCCAGAGAAGCAAGGGGTGAGCTGATCCTGCCAGATTACTGCTCTGAGTCTCACAGAAGGAGGGGGGAGGCAATTGAGAGATGAACAGAAATGAGATGAGAATCAATTTTAATGAGATTCAAATTCATGGAGCTAAGGTAGTTATAACCGATTCACAAGATTCAGAAATTGCAATTTGAACCTTAAGGGGAAAATCAACATATTCTCCAAATGTCAGGAATCTGAAATTTTCAATCCCACCGTATTTTCTCAACTTTCTCACCATTGCCCATACTGCTCAAGGCAACAGAAAGTTCCACCCAATGAATTATTGATAACGCCTCAATGGGTTTGAAAATACGTTGAGTGATATCATGGTCTATTTGAAAATACTACATTGTCAGTTTTTTTAAAAAGCTGTTTCCATAACCAGATGAATTTAAATCATGTTTTATTCCAAGGGCAATAGCAGCAGTACAGCTTGATTTCAAATATAACATTGGCCTGTGATTAGGTTTAGCATATAGCTTTGCTGGTCTGTCCTTTTTGGAAACATTAGAAGATGAAGAGGCTATTTAGCCTCTCAGACCAGATCTTAATGATGTACAGTGTCGAAATTTATTCTAATTTTCTGTCTAGTTCTGTTTCCAATTATTTTATGAACTCTGTATCCAATTGCTAGAGGAATTATTGTCACCCTGTTTGCTTTCTCAAAAATCCTCATAAAATTGAGCATGGACGTTAGATCTCTTTACCTTCTCTACATCTCCTAACTCTCCATATGACTGAACTCCCTCATTCCCACGATAATCATGGTAGCCACTCTCTGTACCTTCTCCAGGGTTTTAACATTCTTCTAACAGAGTGGTGTCCAGAATTATATGCAATAATCCAGGTGAAACCTAATCAATGATTTTTATTTAGCATGAATTCCTTGTTTTTATATTGAACACCCATAAGAAAAAAAACATAAATGTTCTGAACCACCTTCTCAACATACTCTGCAATCTTGTGGATCAATTCAAAATTGTACTAGTTAGAGATTACCTTTTGTATGCTATTCTCCCAAAACACTTAACACTTGTCACATTAAATAGCATGCCATCTGTGTGCCTATTTAACCAGATTGTCTATGTCCTCATGAAACATTTCATCACAGACTAAAGTTTTATTTTTCAGAGAGACTATACTTGCATCCAACATCAGACAGGTCTTCTTCAAAGTGTGCAAAAGTTTCCAAACACTGGTTTTTCCCAAGTTAAATTATTGCTTATTCTAAGCCCAAAAGTAAGCTAATGTCTTTTGATGTTTTCTCTCTCTCCTTTCATTGGTCCCATTAATAGTCCAGGATGCACACTGATGTACAGTCAAAGACTGACCTAATAGTTTTTAAACCCATTCACACAAATGGACCAATGATAATATGCCACTAGTTTAAAATCAAAATTCTTTTTTTAAAAAGTTTATATTTGTAAATCCCACATCTTTCATCATAACTGCATCCAATGAGAGGCATTTTCAATTTTCATCAAAATTTCTTTTTGATATTCTTTCTGTGACACAGTAAAAATAATCAGATATTGACATCAGATATGAAATGACCCCCATGGTAACCATATTTAACAGAAAGTCTATTGCATCACAGCACTGTTTCCTTCAAAGGCGTTCTTGATAAAAAGTTCAACATAAAAGTATGTCTTCTCAATATATTAATGATTTTGAATGCTGAAAAAATATAATATTCCTATATATAAAGCACACAATTGCATCATTAAATTAGTTGAATTATCAACTGTCAACATTAAAGAAAAGTAGACAGGCAGGAGACTGGAAGAACACAGCAAGAAGACTTCACAACCACTTCATCCCTCAAGGCCTAAAAAAGCCTGGCTTGCTGTGTTCGCCCAGCCTCCTGCCTGTCTACTTTGGATTCCAGCATCTGCAGTTTTTTTTGTCTCTAACATTAAAGAAAAAGCATATTATTCTGCAAAAATGAATGGCTGGTCAAAGGATTAGACAGAATGTAAAAAAATCAGCAAAGAATTAATCAAAATTACTAAAATCGTCACAATATTTCATTATTTTTATTTTATTCTTTATCAATTTTGGTTTGGAGTTGTTAACTAGGGACTGTGAGCTAGAGATAACATTTGGTAACAGCTTGCATGAAAAGGAAAATAGACCAAATATACTTCTGTCTATTCATGAGGTCAGGCATAGAAGTTAATTGCAGGCTAGTGCCTGATCAAAGGGTTTTGTGGAAGCTTTGTTATCATGGAAGAGTATTATATTTAAGCAAATAGCAGAAATTGGCTACTAATGAGGTCTGTATCTGGGAACTGGTTTGAGTAAGCCTGCAAAAGACCTCATGCTCAAGCAGATGGCAGAGGTATGGTAATTGGGTCCTCATGGAAGAGACAATTGGTCTGTCAGGGAGTGGCCAGAGTTTGAACTGGGTTTTAGTCTGTGTTTTCTGTAAAATTGAATCTGGCTGTTGATGTTATAGCATGAAATTTGCAATCTTCCTGCCTGGCTTCCTTTTCCAGTTCTTGAAAGTTCAGAAAATAAACATAAAAATAAAACTGTGTTATAAGTATTTATCTAACTGAACTGCAAAGTGAACCAAGAAACCATAATCTTTGCCTGTGAAACAACACATTTGGAAAATCAGTGTCCAGTTTTGCTATTTTTCCTTATTTATTATTTAACTTTCTTTGTTTGTCTCTCTATCTTTTGAGCGAATGGGGATAAAAACAAAGGCTCTTGGGTTTATAGCATAGACTGATTAGATTATTTTGTTATTTAGTTTTCCTCTACTAAAGTTCCCGTATCACTCACAAATTGCTAGGTCTTTTGTTTAAGATATGAACCAGTGTCTGGAAGTGATTGTTCATAGAGTCTGAGATTTGTTATTCTCTGGTTAGGGCACCATTAAGTGCCATTGAATTAAAGACATCCAATCTCATTAAAATACTTGGCATGCCGACCCACTTCCTTAGTGTGCGTTGCTTACCCACTGTTTATTCGTCCTTCATAATACCTGGATGTGGGCAAATTGGGGTTAGGTTTAGAATGAATTTGTCCAATAAGGTTCATAGTTTCTAAAACAGTGAGAAGGGATTCCTCTGTAAGAATTCCAAATGTCTTTGCCTCGCATTGTAGCTGCAACCCATTCATTATTTTCTACTACACATATTTTAGCCAAATTTAACAATTGTTTTAAAATAATACCTGTATATTGCTGTCATTTACTTGTTATTTTGTAGTTTACTAATTTTTTTTATTTCAGAAGTTAAAATCCTAGTCAAACATAATTCTACTGTGTTGTTTTTGAAGACAAAGAGAATTCGCCAGATGACGGTGAATTAACCCAATTTCACAAGAAGAAAAAAAAGCAAAAGAACTTGCTTAGCCACTGGCGATGGTGAAAATGCAAGCTGTGAGCAAACAATGAGGTGGACAAGAAAAATTACAGCTGTGAGTTCGGGAAACTGGAAAATGGTGACACTACAAGTGATAGAAAAAGGAATGACAGCACTAATGTGCTCATGAGCAGATGGCAAAAGACATATCGACTGAGTCAATTGGAGAGAGCGTGGTTCATTTCACCCATAAGTTTGTAGGAGTTAATTTCATTGAATACAAATGGATAAAGGAAGGGATGACATTGATGATGTTATCAAAGCTTTTGAATTGTTACTAAAGCACCATCTGTACAACAAAAACGTTTGGACTAGAAGGGCGATAAGATCACTTAGCAACAACATGCCTTTGCATGCCCCGATGGACAATGGAGACTATGAAACTTATGTCAGAATACCCAAGGCATGGAAACAAAACTGTGAGACATTGCAAGTAATGTTGATTGGTATATGCAAAATTAATGCAAGAGGATTTTTGGAAATTGCAGCTAGAGGAAAAAGCAGTGTGGCTTTGTATTAATCTGTGCTAATACCAAAGTGGCCAATGTACACGCTGGTATTGGTCTATGTAATGCCTTAATGAGGAAGTCTGAAGACATCAAAGTTATACATGATGCAAGGAACATGATGACATTCATATGCCCAGCCTTTGCAATCATTTAAGAATTATGTGATGTTTGTGAATTCTGGAATGAACATAGTTGTGTGGAAAGACAGATGCTTGGCAGTTAGTTCCCGCTGAACACTTGTGAAATTATATCGAACGGCAAAATCTCCAGGCTATTTTGCTGCCATCAACAATGGCAATTTGTATTCATTCAACTGGCTTTTAATGTAGAAAAACATCCCAAGGTGCTTAATCGACTGACATTATTGATTAAAATAAAATGAAAAATATCATCTTGTAACTTGTTAAGGAATCACAGCTTTACAGAGATATATTCTCTTAATAAATTAAGGTTAGTCCAATTCCAGAGATCTCACTTTTCTCAATTACATCACCATAGAATTGTTTTTAAAAGCATCCACTTTATATGTTAGAAAAGACCAATATTCTATATTGAACCTTTTAGTTTCATTGAAAATTAATCAGCTATTAATGGTATTTATTATATGTTGGTTTTACACAGTAATATATGAATAAACAAAGAGGGCCATTTCAATGAAGAACACTTCACAAACATGAAAATGTGGTGACATATATTTGTCCACCAGTTAAATAATGAACATGATTGCAACTCAAATGTATAACCACATTGATGTAAAGTGATACTCTAATTCAGAATGTCAAATTATTTGCCTATTTACCCTCTACCTGAGATTCATTAGAACCGGGATCTTGCGATAAGTGGAATGAATTGGGCATCTTTCCCAAATCCTTCAGCATTATGTATTTTTATGCAGCAGTGTGTTGGAAATATGAATTGACAGCAGCATACTGAGGGAAACAGGGCTTCTGAGACCTTGGTGACAACAGAGAAAAAAAACAGTTTATCTCCTTAATCAATAACAGTTAAGGTTGGAGAAAGAAACAGAGTGTTTAACAGCAAAAAAAATCAAAAGAAGTTGAGTCAAGACTAAAAGAGGCAAAGAACGATTGGATTATGAGAATGAAAAGGCAGAAAGGAAAAAGAAGAAAAATCAAAATAACTTCTAGGAACAATTAAGTGTAGGACTGAGATTCTAGACTCTTTCTGGACCTACAAGCTTTAATAATACATGTACCTAGACTATTAATTACACTTTTTAACAGTAAATAATAATTTTCTACAATAAATTAATTCATATTCTTTGTACGAATCCAATAACTTCTTGACACTTGTGGAGCGATACACATTATGTCTTGTTCATGTGAGGCTAACAGAAGCAGACAAAAAAATTCCAGAAATTTTGGGCAACTCATAACTCATGGATTATCTCTTCTGCATCATGTTTTAATGCACTAATAAAACTATTTCTCATGTATTTGTCATTATTTTCTCAGAAAATTCTGGCCAATATTTTGTATTATGTCATGAAAGCAAATTGCAGTCTTAATACACAATGGGACATTTTTGCAATTGAAATACTGCAGTGCGGAAATGGCCCTTAGAAGTGTATAAATAATTAACTGTTGCAAAAGTGTCTCAGTTAATGTAAGAAAGTGCAACACTCTGGAGACAAATACAAAAATGGGCAACAGTCTAATTTCTTTTGAATGAAAGCAAAGAACCAATTAATTTTGATAAGTTCTGTCCCAAATACTCCACATTAATTTCAACTTTCTTGCTGAAATGCATGGAGCTGCTAATCATTCATGTAGCTGAGTCGAATACTTAATCTTCACTTCTATCAATTGTGTGAAGATTTTTATTGGGGTGGAAGTGGGAAATGGTTTCTTTGCTGCTTTTCTCATCACAGAGGCAGCCAGTGTATTGATTGGAGTGCAAAATCCAATTACTCAAAGAAGCTTTTAATAACTTGCTGAATTTTCACTACTCTTGGCTAAACAGGCTGTAGAGAGCTTACAACTTCGCTTATATTGATTGAAAAGAAGGCCATTGTCAAAACGACTCTAAGGTAATCAGAATTGGTTCTACTGTGAAGCAATGGCTCAGAGCCCGAATGAGTATGACAGAAAGCAAAGAGACCCTGATCACCTGTAATTTTTTTATTAGAAAGTGATTGCCTGGGGTACAGAACCCTTTATGTCAAATGTAAAGTATTAAATTTGTTTCATTGTTGTGTGTCTATCTGTGATGCAAATCTAGCCAACGAGAGAGGTGACAAAATAAAATTTGCTTTGATATGCTGTTACTTGTCAATGCAAAAAACTAATTCTAGCAGTCAGTCTATTCCCAATTCATTCTGAACAAAAATCTATTATGCTTTTGACAGTATAAGCTGAAAGAAGATTGGTTTGAAAATATAGTGTGAAATAGGCCTCACAGGCAATAAAAAAAGGTCTGATGTACTTATACATGTACAGCTGAAGCAAATTTCACCTCAGTCAGTTTATACATAACTTACCCCAATTATGGTTACCCACCATATTAACTCAAAAAAAGATCATGATTTAATACCCTGACTGACTGAAAGAAAAGTAATATGAAGATGCTCTGCAAGCATTCTGTAAGCAAATACTTTCAATAATAATGAATAAGGTATTGATTTATAAAACTACAAGATTCAAAGTTTCCAAGACTTTGGAGAGATTGGACAGAAATGAGCAGCACCAGATACTGGACCAAATTATTGCCTATGTCTCACCAACCCATTTTTTTACTGTTAATTTTGATGAAAAATGTGATGTGATGCACAGCAGTAATTGTCAAGGATCATTCAACAACATCCACTGTCTCTAACACCTTGTAGGAGAACAGGGGCAGCAGGCGCTTGGGATCACCATCAGCTGGAAATTGCCTTCAAAGTTACAAATCATCCTGACCTTCGACCAATATCACCATTGTTTTATCCTGTTGCTCAATCAAAATTCTGGCATTCCTTTCTGAACAGAACGGAGGAAGGCAGCAGTTTAAGAAGACGACTCACCACTTTCTCAAGACCACGAGGGTAGGGGCAATGTGCAAGTGCCAGGAAAGCAGCATTCACATCCCAATGACAATTTTTTACGCAATGTGCTTGGATGCTATTTGCCTTTGATACTATTTCTTGCTCACTTCACCTTCATCTTGTGTGGACGTAACCAGAAGAGGCAAAATTGCTGGGAGGCATTGCCTAATCAGAAAGCCTGTTACTTCAACCATCGGTGGTTCAAGGGACTAACTAGAGTGCCAGGATTCTATCCTGCCAGACGTCAGCATATTTGCTGCAGCATAAGTTTGGTTCCTAAGACCTAATAAATGATAGAGAGATTCATTAATATCCAGCATCTTAAAATTAAACTCATTCTTTCGCTAGTGAGTTTTGAGAAGATTTGTAGCTCAGGTTGAGGTTCTGGATGTAGGTTTGCTCGCTGAACTGGAAGGTTCATTTTTCAGACAATTTGTCATCATACTAGGTAATATCTTCAGTGAGTCTCTGGACGAAGCACTGCTGATGATTTCTGCTTTCCATTTATATGTTTGGGCTTCTTTGGATTGGTGATGTCATTTCCTGCGGTGATGTTATTTCCTATGGTGATATCATTTCCTGTTCTCTTTCTCGGGGGTGGTAAATGGGGTCCAAGTCAATGTGTTTGTTGATAGAGTTCCAGTTGGAATGCCATGCTTATAGGGATTCTTGTGCATGTGTCTGTTTGGCTTGTCCCAGGATGGATGTGTTGTCCCAGTCGAAGTGGTGTCCTTCCGTATCCGTATGTAAGGATACTAGTGAGAGAGGGTCATGTCATTTTGTGGCTAGTTGATATTCATGTATCCTGGATAACACACCCATCCTAGGGCAAGCCAAACAGAGACATGCACGAGAATTCCTAGAAGCATGGCATTCCAAGCAGAACTCTATCAATAAACACATTGACATGGATCCAATTTACCATCCCCTGAGAAAGAGAGCTGGAAATTACATCACCAAAGGAAATGACATCACCAACCCAAAAAAACACATACGCATAAACAGAAAGCAAGAATAATCAACAGTGCTTTGTCCAGAGGCTCATTGAAGATGTTACCTAGTATGGTGACAAAACGTCTGAAAATGAATCTTGCAGCTCAGCGAGCACACCTACATCCACATTCTTTCCCTTTATCATATTCTCCAGCTGAAATGACTTACTTATTAATGATCCAGCAAGTGACCTCTTTGAAATTCATGGTCTCCTACCATGGCATACGCAGTCACCCTCCTGGGTCTCATCTGGCCAGTACCAATGAACACAATATGGTATCCAGATTTCACATCCTATCACTTTCTGGTTGTTAGGTTGAGGCAAGCATTTTTTAGCATTGCTGGAGCATGCCCAAGATGTTCGATGCCACCTTTCTGAGTGGCACCTTGTCACAATATTAACAGGCCGGTGATTTTATTATTAGAAGTGGAGTAAAGAAGCTTTCACAAAGGCTCCATTGAAAAAGTGCCCCTTTCTCAAAACCAGGCAATCACTTGGTATTTGGAGCAACTATTAAGTCCTTGTCCATCAACAACCTCTAGTCTAGTTTCAAGAAATTTTGTCCACTATGTAATATTTCCCTTCAATTTTCTCTCTTCCTTTCCTGACCTTGATTTTCCATCAATATGTTTGCCAAATAAATTTCCTGTTTCAAGATAGTCAGTGTCAATAAGCCATTCAATTGTGGAGTCACTTGCAGACTGCAAATGACACTTCCGCAATTACGATTGCAACCACAGTCACCTGATAGCCTGGAACCAGCCAAGGTTTTCTTGTGTGTACTGGTAGAGGATTGTGTATTATTTCCCAACTGCAAGAAAATGCAAACCTCGCAGTGTTGATCTTACACTGGAGCAGATTAAATCAGAACTGCTGTATTGGAGAATATCAGCAATATATCTATCTTTAAATATCAGTTATAATCGAATATTTATCTTTAAATATTAGTTCTATTGCTAATTTTCAATTTCATATTAAATAAAATTTCTGAATATGTACGTATCACCACATATAATACCTATTTTATGTATAAAATACAGAAAGACATTTCTAAACAAGTCATTTATTGACCAAATCCATCATAACTATCTTAGTGTCCTGACTTCATTCAAACTAAATAAAAATTGAGAGACCCATAAACTGATTAGCTAAATGTAATTTCCCTCTGATAAAGCCAAAACTGCATTGATTGATGTGTGGAAGCTCACTGCATTGATCAAGCTTGATAAAACCCCGAATATTGTCTCTGCTGCAATGGTGACTCAACACTGGTAAGTGCTTAACTGACCATTCGTCAAATTGAAGTGGTGCTTACGGTAATGAGTAACAAACACTTGTTTGAACAAATGGCACTAATGTCCCATTTTCTGAAACATTTTGCCTGTAGCTGTGTGTGCAAGGAATCTGGGTATAACTAAAAGTGGTCAATAGTGGTTACTAACCGTCATTTATTTCCAAAAATGAAGTGTAACCTTTAATTTCAATGGAAACCAAACAAAACTGGCTTTGTTTTGTATTTTAAGCAAAATATTTAAGCAAAATTTACTATTCTGCCTCCAATTTGGAGTTTAACTTCTGATCTAGAATTTCAGTTAACTGAATCCATTTCTATTATAATCTATTAGAATGGAAACCCCAACTAGTGCATTTTCAACCTTTGTTGGTATCCCGGATCTTGGATCTTGACTAGTTTCAAGATTTACAATAATAAAAGCTCTGCAGATTTAGCCTTAAGTAATATATTTTAATATGGTTATCAATACCTTTCTTTTGTTTTAAATATTTGTTCAAATGCTGCAATTGAATAAATAAATAGAATTGAATAATTCTTTTTAAAATGTGAAACCATCATCTCTTGGAAATATTAGAAAAAGACTGATTATGAATTATTGTGACATGTACATGAGTTGACCATCCATCGAGGCTAATGCAGAAAGCTGCCCCTTCTGGTCACACAGTTGTGATATACAAAAAAATCCGACTAGACAGAGGAATAAAATTCCTGGGGTGCAATTGGTGCTGAGTTCATGAATCATATCAAGAACATATAAAGTGTCATCAATTTTAAATGAAATTCATCCTACCATACAATCTCTCTTGAAATGAAATTCTAACCTAAGGCATGCCTTGGTGAAGGCATACATTTCGGTATGGAATGATGCAAAATTAAAGCCGTACAAGGGCGTAACAGAACTAATTTTTTAAATGCTTGATACCTGCAGATTGTTTATTTCTTGAACAGAAAGAAAATAATGGAGAGCAGAGATGGCATTTTTACTTGCTGTTGCTTTGGAATTTGCAGGGGTTGATGGGGTGCAGAGCTAGAGCAAGTGCAAATGTTTAAATCCCATTTAACTGCGGTAAGGGTGACATGACACTACCTCCTGCTGATTTTGTCCTTTCCATCAATCAAATCGATGTGCTTAAAGAAGTACTAGAGCCTGTGTCTTAGGTTGTGCATGACTCCCACATAATTCAGAAGGTGGACTTCTAAAGAAAGCTGTCCACATGCACAGGAAAGCATTTAAGATTGGAAGTTGTCTGCCTGGAGGTTATGATCTCTACAGCCAGTAGGTCTCAATCATCCCAACCATTTTGAATTTCTTCCTCTACTTTAACCATTCGAATGAACAAGTTGACTTGCCAACGATTCAATTTCTTCTAGTGATACTTGTTTGGATAATCAGTGCTAAGTGATTGAAATTTAATGTCCTGTATTTTATAAAAATTGCTAATTTGCAAACACAGACAATCAATCTCAATATCTGTCATGCGGCAATGAAAAGAGATGGAACTATGTACAATTTACACTTGATCTGAACAGATCTCCCAGCAACCAAATTTACATGACATCCACTTCACTGTCAAAACTATTCTTTCAAATCGTCTTTCAAATAAGTATCAAGAAAATGTCAGGGAAACATTCACAATAATTCACACCCATACTGACATATCAGACAACACAATTTCACATTGCAAATTCATATAATGAAACATTTTCTGATTATGACTAAAATTAGTTTATTCTGTGGAATAGCTTCATGACTAAAGTGATAGGTCTGAGAATTTTATATAAATATATAATACTAAAGAACCTGTGATGTACCCTCAGTAGCCCTGGGGAAAGTGTGACTAACTTGGATAGAAATTAAAATCAAAAGGCAGCAGGGAAAATGATCCACTCAGCTATTGGATAAGATAATGGTTCTGAAAGTGTTAGTGTTAGAGATTGCTTTAAACTCCATTCAGTCTGGATAGCATAAAGTCTTGGTTTGGCAAATTAATGGAATAGCCATGAATCTGGAAGGGAACAAACGTGTCATATACATCTCCCAATAATCTTAGTAACAAGATCTAACTAGCTAATGTGACTTCATGCAATAAATTACATGTTGTTAAGATAAGATCTTCTTGTTAAGACTGTAAGCCAAAAAAAAAATCTTAGACTCAGTTAAGGAATGAGTAATGTTCCCAATGCAATGATGGCTCCCAAAGATGGCCACTAGAGCTCAGGCAGATGCAGATTGCCACATGATGTCACAAAGCATACAAGTGAATGATATGTACTTCTCATATTCAACCATATGCTTGATACCACTATGGATCATAATGAACAGACATTTTTATCTCTTATGATACCTTATTTGATCAGTCAGAAAAACATGAAAGATGATCCAGTTCAGAGGAAATGGACCATTTTATGGATCTCCTGCTAAACCACAAGGATAGGGGTGACAGCACTGCAACAATAAATGAAAATAATAAAGTATTTGAAATGAAAATATTACCCTAATTTCTTTCCACCAATACATCAGCAGAGATGACTTGTGACAACCAAACAATGATTAGTTTTCCATAACTGGGTTGAATTTGTTCACAGCATCCAGAATAAATTCCTTACTGATTTGAATAGAGCAAAGTTATTTTCCTACAAATACATTCATAACATACAGTCCAACTGATGTGCAGATCTTATAGCCTAAAGATGTTTTTCCCAACTCTTTGGGACATTGGAGTGGGCCTCCTTAAATTTTAGTTGCAGACAGTATTGAAGCTGGTCAAGGATTTAATATTGTGCCTACCTCCATATTGTTTTGTGAATATCTGGGTAGTGCCATCTTTATTACAGGCAGCTATCATCCTATCACTTTGCACTAAAGTTACCCTGCAGCATCAATTTTGGATGCATGCATAGTCATTGCACCATCTAGCAGTGGCCTTGACAATAAATGCAGCCATCAAAGAAAGAGGAATGTTAGCAGCTTCTTTCTGCTCACAAATGCCATTGGTAATTTGTGGTGGGCATCATTGCTAAATTGCGTAATGCATAACAATGAAAAATTCCATTGGGTCGATGAGAAGAAATTTCTTGAGGTCAAGTGAATTTACAGCTTTAAATGCTTCACTTCTTCAAGAACTATACAGGCAGACAATCAGCAATGGCAAGTGCTTCAACAAACTAGTAGTCAGCAAGAACTTATGGAAAGACCAACAATGGAGAGATAGCATTCCAAGCCAAAGCCTTAACTTCAGACTTGGTTTAAAAAAAAGAAAATCACAGAAATTAGGGTGTGAACTACAAAGATCTAGTCTCACCTGAATTATAACAGATTCCATTGTTAAGTGAAGATCTGTGGAAACATTCCCAGATATAGATTTGATTAATAAATTAATCTATCAGAACTCATGTTGGGCAAATAGAAAACAGTTGAACTAATGCTGTAAAAAATAACCTAGAGCATGACAAGCTCTGAGAGTCTATAAATACTATACCCAATGAGCTCTGCTGCTGTAGTGAATAGATAACATGAGGAAGAGCCACCCTAAGAAAATCAAGTTCATATAAGTACTTGACACTGCGATTACAACCTGGGAACATCAAGAAGCAATTTTACGGTGGTTAAAGGGCAAGTTAAAAGTTAAAGCAGATAGAGTTTAAAAGAAGAAGGCACATAGAAGACTTTTAATGCATCATAGTGCAGAAAATCCGTACTTTAAACTGTGTTTTTGGCAAGATGAATTTGTTAATGCTGCGGACATAAGGGAAAGTTATGGTAAAGGCAGATAATTGCCCAGGTTTGCATGTGAGAAGACTAAAGTTTTCTACTTTAGTGACAGAATTGAAAACTTTCCATTTAGAAATTTATTTTCAAAATATCTTGTAAGTCGTACAAATACACAGTACAGAGGAACCTTGATTATCCAAATGCCACTGGCGGGGAGTATTTTGTTCAGATATTCAAATGATCAGGTAATCCAATGTTTGGATATTTGAATGTTTGGATAACACAGTTTAGCCAAGCAGTGGGACCGTGTGGTCTTGTTCGGATAATTCAAAATTTGGATATTCGATGTTCCGATAATCGAAGTTCCTATGTATTAAAGTTTAGCAGATTTGAAAATTTTGAAAGAACTTAAAGATGTGGAAGATCAAACACATTACTTTTTGCAGAAGTAAAAGTCTTCAAAGGAAAGAGACTATGGCATCATTCAGATACTTTTTTTATTATGGGGCATGGGCATCACTGACTGGGCCAGCATTTATTGCCAATCCCTTGTTATCCTTGAGAAGGTCGTAGTGGGCTAACTTCTTGAACAGCTGTAAATTTTTTAAAAATCTTTAAACCAAGAAGAGTAAATTATCATAGCAGGAACACATGGCAGAAGAGCTCAAACTATCTACAAAATTTAATATCAAAGATGGAACAAATAAAACATCAGATTGGAAAACTTGGTGAAAACATTTCTTAAGATACAGAATCACATCAAACTTAAATACTAAATCACATGCTTAACAAGTAAATAAACATTGGTGTTTCTCATCGCACCTACATCTGATAATGTTAAAAATCATCAAAACATAAAAGAAGTATGTATATTTTCAAAAAAGAATTACAAAAGCTAATGACTCACTTTTATCTGAGAACCAAAGGTATTCTTGAAACAGTAGAATTTAACATAACAGTTCAGCAGTCAGGGTAATCTACAAATAATTTTATGAAAGATCTCTAGAGATCATTGGAAAACTGCAACAATAGAGCTTTGAATGCAGGAGGAATCCAAAGCAAAACCTGAGAAGGAAAGGACAACTTTATCATAAGATAGCAACAGAAACTATCTCATACTATGCACTTGCATTCTTAAGATAGTTGTGCAAATGTGGCAGCTCCAAAGCATTATCTTCCAGTATATGAAAGGTAAATCAGAAATGGCAAACTGAGGTGAGACATTTGAGTTTGCATCTGCGTGGTTTTGCTCATCTGATATGACCTAATTGTTCATTCTTCACATAAGTCTTCTTGATAGCCACCATGTCGTCATCTGGCATCCATAGACTGACAATTTACTATGAAAGGTAAAGAGATAGTGGTTATGAGTAGAAACACTACAATTCAAGGTTGCTGAGGTTGAGTTCGGTACCATTTCTGCAATTTAAAATCAGTGCAGTGATTAGCCTGACAGTGGTATTCTTGTACTTTGCCCATTGAAGCTGCCTGATCCACTGTGATCTCCAGCGTTAGTTGTTTTCAGTGGTATTCTTTGGTCTATGCTGTTCAGTACTAGACCACTTGTGCCTTACCAACTGAACTAAATTGAAGAGAGTAATTTTTTAGAATTTATTTGTGATTTCTTCCATCAAGCCCCATACAGTACCAAAAGGACATACTGGAGATTCTGGAAATTTGAAATAAAAACAGAAAATGCTGGAAATATTCAGTAGGCACAGCTGTAGAGAGAAAGCCAGAGTTATCTTTCACTATGCTGCCATATCAGCTGAGTTTTTTTTTGGTAATCTTCTGCCTTTGTTTCACATATTGCAGGGTGTGGGATAAGCTCAATATGATAAAGTGAGCTGGTTATAGATAGTCATTTATATTCAAACGAGATAGGAACCATTTTCTTCAGCATGCAGAATTCAAGTGGAGAGCCTTATGTTTTACATCTTCAACCACACGTAAAATTGGATAGATTGTAAAATAAGCAGTCTCTTTAATCCTGTCAGTCTCCCAGCAGGAGGATTCTGTTAAAAGACCCTCTTTCACTTCTTGAGTTTTTGAATTGACCAATGCTTGGGCCGCTTGGGACGTTTGCAAAAGTCAGTTTCCAGATAGATCTTTGATTCAGCTAAGTTACTGTGCAAATCTAATGCTGTTCTGAACTCCAAGAGAAACATTATCATATGGTTGATTCTGCAATTGTTTATCTGGTCATGGAATCTTCACTAATTTGCACTGATTTATAAGGCTAAACGAATGTCTCCATGAAGATGTCAGGTACTGATGTAACTATATTCTGTACATTTTGCTGCAATGCAATTGCTATTAACTCTATTTGTTCATTTGTGTGTTTTAGGTTATTTTTATGGTTGCATTAGTATTTGATTTGTATTAGAGTATCAGTGCAGTCTGGTTTAAAGTTGCTATTGTGCTGAATAATTCAGAGATAGAAATCAGCCATTTTCTGTGCTGTTGCTATTTACACTAAATAAGTGGCATGAGCAACATATAATTACAATTTGTGTAAAATACAGGCAGGAAAGTTCAATGCAAAACTGAGAATGGCTACTGTCGGTGCTTAAAGATAACTGATCAGAATTTATTTTTAATGTTTTGATCTATCACAATTTACCAAATGAACCAGTAAAGAGGTTGGTTATGACTTGTTCGAAATAGTGGCAATCCTTGTGATTAAATCAGTCCTACGCTACTAGGGATTTAAAGGCAATTATAAGTCAGCACCTTCTAAGATGCTGGAGTTTTTCTGTTTATCAGAGCAACTTCAGATAGAATAAATCTGGATGTCTGTCAACCAGCATTGCTCAGAGCTGTTTTAATCTCCCTCCAGATTCAGCCAGCACAATAATTTCCCCATTCCCCATCAGAATCAGCCTGGATTCAAACAAGCCATTTTTTGCTGTTTTACTCTTCCAGGATATGCTGGATTCCTTTATTTGTGCTCATGTACCCATCTCTGTTCCTGGCTGGAATGAGCGTGTTTCTAATAACCAGGAAACCTATCGCTCTATTGTTGTGCAACTGGAATGTGATCTCAAGAATGTCATGGATATGTGCACAATTTGTTTTAATTCCAGCCAAGAACGTGTTTATCCATGCAGGTACTCAGCTGGGCAGGAGAATTGTGGAATGATAACTGGCTAGTGATCAGCTACCAGGTAACTAACTACTCTGGGGATGTCCATGCTCTCTCTACGTCAGTTGATTCCATCCTTTTCAAGTGATAGGGCTACGATCTGAATCGATGGCGCTTGACGTTTATGCCAAATACCTGATGAGAATACCAGTCATGAGGCCCAAACATCAGATTGAATATTGACCTTCTATTGATTGAACTATAGCTTGGATTGGACAAATTATTGGTCACATAAATATTCTTCTTTTACAATACTCATGGCAGAGAGAACTTCCTTCTCCATCACACCCATAAGGTTTAGTTTAACTGTGATTCAATTCTCCACCTTGAGAATGTGATGGACTGTTCTTGAATCTTTGTACAAGTGAACATTTACTGTCTGTCTCAAATAACCCCTTCAGGGTTTTAACCAAACACTTCTTATCTGAAACTTTTGAACTAAACAAATTACATTGAAGTAATCTATTTCTTAATATGATGAGAACTTACTGGTGTAGGACTAGGGTGGACAATGTTAAAAAAACATGCTACACCAGGTTATAGTCCAACAGCTTTATTTGAAAGTACAAGCTTCTGGAGCGCTACTCCTTGTCAGGTAAGCTAATGATGGAGCAGCACTTCAAAAACATGTACTTTCAAATAAACTCGTTGGACTATAACCTGGTGTTGTGTGATTTTTAACTATTTCTTAGTAGTTCTAAGGTATTGTCCTTCTTTAATAGCAACTATCATTCTCATGCATCCTCAGCCAAAACTTCTGCAAAACTGCCCAACTGAAACCCAAAACATTTTTCCAAATTCTGAATGATTCCTTTAAACAAAGAGAAAAACAATCAATTTCTGACCTTCAAAAACTAAAAGCCTAATGCATTTTACTGCTTATTTTGTTCACTCATAAAACTCTCTCAGTGAAACCTAAACCCATTACATATCAGGAAGTGTCTCTCTCTATCATACTGCTTTCAAACAAAAATCACCATGACTACAGAAAAATCCACAAGTTAGACATTAAACCTCTTTGGAAACACAGACTAAAATCTGCATGACTCACAAGCTTAAATCCAAGCTCTAAAATAAATACTATTAAAATATATCTCAATGATGCATCTCATATCACTACTGCTCATGTAAGATTACCTTTAAAGGCTCAGTTGTGCACATAAATGGGGCTGGAATTCATTTGCTGCATCATATAAAAATTCTATAACAGAGATGAATAATCTCAACCTGTACCTGCCACCTACTTGTAAATGTTCAGTTCTTCGATATACTTACAGTTCGTTCTGCTATTCTGCATGTTTCATCAATGTGAATCGCCTATAACGCGATTGATGAATAGGTGAACGCTGTTATAAAATGCAAACATTTGCATATGTGTATTGGTGATTACGCGATTCCATCACCAACAATTTGTGTCACTTTATTGTGTGATTTTCTATAGTGTGAGGTTGTTCAAGAACGCAGCTACAGGCCATTCTGGTATAATGCATGTTTTGTTAACACGGATTGGCTATAATGCGATTGATGAATTGTGGATACTGTTTGGGTAATGTGAACTTGCTATTGTACAGGAATAGTGATTTTACTAAAGTGATCATATACAGCACAATTTTCTTTCGTGGTTTTCCATGGTGCAATTTTCTATAGCAGGGGATCGCTACTGTCTCATTATAGCAGAAAGACCTGTATAGTGTTATAGCAGCAAGACCTGTATAGTGTTTAGCAGCAAGACCTGTATCACATTATAGCGGAAAGACCTGTACCATGTTATAGCAGCAAGACCTGGATAGTGTTTTGGCAGCAAGACCTGTATAGTGTTATAGGAGCAAGACCTGTATCACATTATAGCAGAAAGACCTATGTAGTGTTATAGAAAAAAGGACTGGATTTGAATAAGGAAGCTGATAAGAATTTTCTCACACTCAAGCAAAGCATGTTTTGTTCTTCTATACTTGAATCCATCTGAAGCTGAGGAGGAGTTGCCATTTAAATCATGTTTCATTTTCAGAAAGGCAAATTTTCAGTTCCCTGCCTAATGGAAATGAGGTGGCAGTGAGTTAAAAATAGTAAGATTGTTTTGATCATTCCAATCTTCTTCAGAGATATCACCTGATCTAAGTCATTCTGTGTATCAATTTAAAATGCAAGTTAGGATCCTATAACGTATTGCTCTGTGGACAAGAAGCAGTTATCTCAGATTTACGAAGCTAATCTGGCATACTACTGCTCTCGAGAAACACAGCTAACAACCCTCACCAACCTACTGAAACCAGCTTCTCTCCTACAGACCTACATTATACCAGGATAGAAGTTGATTCCCTGCCCAATACTGTAGCAAGCCCCAACTGGGCATATTATCCCGCAGGACTTGATTTCTATCTGCGCCGCATTGGCAATTGGACCAATCTCCTGACCGCAATATTGGTTGGATCGTAGTACATTCCTCAATCAGAGGTCCATCTGTAAGTGTCTATAGCTACAGAAAACTTGAGCTTTGGGTTTTGAAACTTGAGTAAAATTGGAATGTCTGTGGGATATTGGTGAGGCAAAGAATTACGCGGATTGCCTGATTTTAAAGTGGTTACACCGCAGGTTAAGAGCATGTAGTTAGACAGGGGAATGAGTACTGCCAGGCAGTCTAGAAAGACCAGACATGTAATGCAGATGACTCCTGAGCCTCTCTGACTCATTAACCAGTTTTGGAGTTTGGTGAGGTCAATGGTTCATCCTATAGTAAGATCAGAGTCTGTGGCATCACAAATGGAGCAGGGGGAAGTTAGAAGAATGGGAAGACTATGGTGACAGGCAATTTCATAGAGATTTCATCGACAGAAATTTCTGTGTCTGCAGAGATGGTTCCAGGATTGTCAGTCACTCTCCCTCCCTGGTTCTAGGAACACGAATGTCATGGATTGGCTGCAGAACAGCTATTGGGCAAAGGTGGAAAGCTGGAGACCAGGGTCCACACAGACATTCTACAGCTATTTAAAATCAAATAGACTGAAGAAAGTGAGTGTTAGTCCTGTGGAGAGTGAGAATGGGGAACTGGTAGCAGAATAAGGAGATGGCAGATAAAATTAATCAACAGAGTAATGAAGTTATAGAGTCATGTATCATGGAAACAGACCCTTTGGTCCAAACAGCCCATGACAACCATGTTCCCAAACTTAACTAGTCCCTGCCTACACTTGGCTCATATCCTTCCAAACCTTTCTTATTTATAAACTTATCCAAATGTCTCTTAAATGTTGTAACTGTACCTGCATCATTCACTTCCTCTGGCAGTTCATTCCCTATATGAACTACTCTCTGTGTAATGTTCTGTCATGTTCTTTTTAAATTTTCCCCCTTCTCACCTTATAGATTTCCCCCCCCCCCCCCCCCCCCAGTTTTGAACACCCCTACACTAGGGAAAAGACATTTGACATTCACCTATGCCCCTCATGATTTTATAAATATCAATATGGTCACCCCTCAACCTCCTACGGTCCAGTGAAAAAATTCCCAGGCTTTTTAGCCGATGTTTATATCTCAAACCTTCCGTTCCCAGCAACATGCTGGCAAATCTTTTCTGAACTCTCTCCAGTTTAATAACATCCTTCCTGTAACAGGGTGACCAGAACTGCACACAGTGCTCCAAAAGAAGCTGCACCAATGTCCCGTACAACCTCAACATAGTGTCCTAACTCCTATACTCAAAGGTCTGAGCAATGACAGCAAGCATGCTAAACATTTTAACCACCCTGTCTACCAGTAACACAAATTTCAAAGAATTATGTACCTGAACCCCTAGGTCTCTCTGTTCTATTTTGCTTTTGTCTTCACTATAGAAGATGCCAAAATAAAATTTCCATTAACAGTTGGAAATCAGACAAAGGAAGAGAAAGGGATCTTTATGATATTACAATTCTGAAAGAAGCATTAGTAAGGAAACTGATTAAGTTGTGGGTTGACAAGTCTTCAGGTCCAGATGAAATTTATCTGGGGGTCTCAAAAGAGATAACAAATGAGTTAATAGATTCATTGGAGTTAATTTCCAAATTTCCCTCAATTTAGAAAGGGGATTGAGTTTCAGAGCCGTGAGATCTTGTTGCAGCTCTATAAAACTTTGGTTAGACCATACTTGGAATACTGTATCCAGTTCTGGTCGCCCTATTATAGGAAAGATGTAGATGCTTTGGAGAGGGTTCAGAGGAGGTTTACCAGGCTGCTGCCTGGAATGGGGGGCTTATCTTACGAAGAGAGGTTGACTGAGCTCGGCCTTTTTTCATTGGAAAAAAGGAAGAGGGGGACCTAATTGAGGTGTACAAGATAATGAGAGGCACAGATAGAGTTGATAGCCAGAAACTTTTTCCCAGGGCAGAAATTGTTAACACGAGGGGCCATAGTTTTAAGCTGTTTGGCGGAAAGTATAGAGGGGATGTCAGAGGGTTCTTTACGCAGAGAGTTGTGGGAGCATGGAATGCATTGCCAGCAGCAGTTGTGGAAGCGAGGTCATTGGGGATATTTAAGAGACAGCTGGACATACATATGGTCACAGAAATTTGAGGGTTCATACATTAGATTTACCTTACATGAGGATCAATGGTTGGCACAACATCGTGGGCTGAAGGGCCTGTTCTGTGCTGTTCTGTTCCATGTTCTATGTTCTATGTTCCATGACATTGGAAAGGAGCAAATATAACCCTTCATTTCAAGAAGGGAGGAAGGCACTAAACTAAAGGAGCAATAGTTTTACCAGACCATAATGCTGCTCTCTCAATAGCTGCTGCTTTAACCCAAGGGTTACCCTGCTTCAGACAAGGGGAGAGTTTGCAAAGGAGCATCCTTTACGGTGATCTCATTTGGTATAGGACTTGAACCCACACTATTAGCATCACTCTGCGTTTCAAAGCAGACATTCAGCTAATTGCATTAACCAACCCCGACAGGAAACGATAGAACAGTTACAGATATTATAGTTGCACACTTCAAAAATGTAAAGGTAATCAGGTAGAATCGATATGATTTTGTCAAATGGAAATCATATTTTGCCAATTTGTTGGAGTTCTTCGAAGGGGTAACACACGCTGTAGATAAAGAAGGTAGTAAACCTGGCTTTCCAGAAGGCATTTGATCATGTGCCACATCAAAGGTTGGGAGAAAATAAAAACTCAGTTTATTAGGAGTAACACATTAGCATGGATTGAAGAAAACACCGAGAGTATGTATAAATTGATCTGAATTATTAAGTTGTGCTGAATGAAGTCCTGCAGGGTCGATATTGGATCCTCAGTGTTTTATAAGTTATATCAATGCTTTAGATAAGGGGAGTAATGGCATGGTAACTAAATTCACAAATGACAGCCAAACAGGTAGGGAAGAACATTGTAAAGAAGACATAAGGAACTTGCAGACAGACACAGCTAGGTTCCGTGAGCGGGCAAAAATCAGGATAATGTGGAATGAAAAATGTGAAATTGTACACTTTTGCAGCAAAAAGGAAGAACAGCAGAGTATTCCTTAAGTAGGAAATGATTGCAGAATTGTGCTATGTTGAGAGGTTGAAGTGTTCCAGTCCATAAGTCACAGAATATTAGTATGCAGGTGCAACACACAGTCAAGAAGGTTAACGGGATGCTATCCTTCACTAAGAAATGAATTAAATGTAAAGATAAGGATGTTATGTTTCAGTCATACAGGTCATTCTTGAGACCATATCTCCAATTCTGTGTGCAGTTTTGTTCTCGTTGTTTAAGGAAGGGTATAAATGCAGTGGAGGCAATTCAGGAAAGACTTTTAAATTGATATTGTGAGTTGTCTTCTGAGGATAAATTGGACAGGGTGGGCGAGTTTGCACTATAGTTTAGAAGGGTGAGATGTGACTTTATGTGTATAAGATCCTCATGGTCTTGAAAAGGTTGTTTTGAAGAGGATATTTCCTCTTGTAGGACAGCTCAGGATAAGGATTAAAATGAATGGTCCCCTTATTAGGACAGAGTTGAGGAGATTGTTTTTCTCTCACAGTGTTGTATATCGTTTGGAATGTGGCTCAGAATATGATGGAGACATGGTTATTAAGCATTATTAAGGCTGAGGTAAGAACATATGAACAAGGAATAAGTGTAGGCCACTTGGCCCTTTGATCCTGCTGTGCCATTCAATCAGGTCATGGATGATCGATTTTAACCTCAACTCTACATTCCTGCACACCCCTGATATCCTTCCAGCCCCTTGTTAATCAAGAATCTAACTACCCCTCCCTTTAAACAGATTTGAAGATTTTGCATGGTGATTTATTTTAAAACAATTTGAGAGAGGTAGGCCTCTGGGAATAGTGTTTTTTTTCTTTACTTTGGAGACATTATGTCTGATCAAGGTAAACAGAGTAATACATCAAACAGGATTCGGATAGAAGCTCTGGACTCGTTTTAAGATTAAAGCACACTCTCCGAGCTGGGGGAGAAAAATAATATTACCTGCAGTTTGGGACACTTCTGCAGGAATCTTGGATAAGGATGGATGTGTAAAGCAGTTGTTCCTGAGAAAAAGAGAAGGTAGTAAAAAATGTATTACCTCAGAGTAGAGGATTTTGTAATAGTTCTAGACCAGCAGTATTTGGATGAAACTTTAAACATATTGTTGGAAGCTCAGAACATTAAAGCTCATGTACATGAAAGCTCCACGTAAAGCTATCAAATATTCCAAACAGAAGGTTGAAGTCACAGTTACATTAAGCCTACAGAGGTTTTAGAGAAGGTGATTTTTCTCTGGTGTAAGTACCGCGCAAAGGGTGCTTTGGCTACTATGTAGAGGAGTTTTTGGGATCTGTTAAGGAGTATTTTAGGGATTATATGTTTTTATATGTTTGAAAACCCTTACATCTGTGTTATATGCAAGCAGTTCAATTTATTCTGTCTTATCTTAATTTCTTTTGCTTAATAAACATCTATTTCATTGTTAAATCCAAATCTGCAACATTATGTATTTGTGTTTCAGTGAGAGACCACCTTGTTAAATTGAAACAAAATATAATAAAACCATCAAGTCAGATTTCACTCTGGGATATTACTTGTCCAGCAGTAAGGTCAGATCGGATCATAACACTCAGAGAATGGTGACTCTGAAATTCTTTATTCTACTCATGTGAACTGTGGAAGTTCAGTCATTAAATAAGATAGTGAGAGAAGTGGATAGGTGGAACGGTATATGAATAGGAAGGGTTTGGAGGGATATGGGCTGGGTGCTGGCAGGTGGGACTAGATTGGGTTGGGATATCTGGACAGGTTGAACTGAAGGGTCTGTTTCCATGCTGTACATCTCTATGACTCTATAATGTGAGAATGTGCTGTTGAAGTGGATGATTGGTGAATGATAGCACATGCTGGAGGAGCTGAATAGCCTGCTGCTATGTTCCTATGGTTTCCTTAAGTGTTTCCAAAAACTCTTCTCCAATTCCCTTTAACAATCATCCCTTTGGTTTTGACCTAGATTGGTTACAAATGTCACAATTTTAGATTTCTCAATTTTTAACTTTCTCTATGGCCTCGCCCTTCCTTATTTAGGTGACGTCTTCACTAAGATTCCTGGGTTCTTGCGTATCCTGATTTTCACCAATTCACTACAGGCAGTCACGCATTTAGCTGTATGGGCATAAAATACTGGAAATTGTTCCTTAAAACTCACATTCTAGCTGCCTCTCTCTACTTTCAGATGCTGATTATTTAACCCTCCTTAGGTTAAACTTTTGGTCCTTAGTTCTAATGTCTCCTTATTTGACATGGTATCATTTTTGATCAATTATATTCCGAAACCCCTAAAGTGCATTTGGCCATTTTCCTATGTTAAAGGAGCTATATAAATGCAAGTTGTTATTGTTGAAGTGTAGTTCCATACAGGCATGTTTAATTAAGAATTAATTGTGTAACCATCAAATTAATAAATCCTAATTAGTTCTACAGTTTTTCTGCACAGTTATGCTATTCTTCATAATGAGCTTTTTGTACGTTTATCAAGTATGTAGAAAATGCAATTAGCTATATTCATTATTTCAATGTTAACTCTGAGGGATTATATTATAAATGTTATATTATTTATAGTTTTCGCAAGAGTGTCCATGCAATTCTGAGCAATTTTTTTGATTCAGCAGATTCATGAGCTGGAACGATTTGCATTTTTTTTTCATTGAAATCATTAGCTTGTTAAAACCTTCTGCAAAGGCACTTGTAACATTTTTCACAATGCCTTTAGTCATTTGTACATTGATGCATTACCATAGCAACCAATCATGTAGATTTGTGTGTCTCTGTGAGCAAACCTACTTAGAGCCTGGATGAGAACAAAAAGGTAGATGCAAAGTCTAAGAACTATGATTTACATCCTCCTCAAACAATGACAATGGTCTCAGTGTGATGAATGGAGTTGAATAAAAATTGGAACTAAACAGCCAAAAGAGGGAGATAAGTAATTAAAAGGCTTGAAACACAGTTAAAGGGAGTGTTTTTAAAAACAGAGAAGGTGTTGGTAATGAAGGAAGGTTTTGGGAAGGCAGTTGCTGTCCAGCAACTGTCCATAGTAGCCTGAAGAACAACCATGAATGAGAAAGAACATCTTGTTGGGAAGGAGGAGTCAACTTTCGCTGATGAGTGAAATGGAGTGGCAGGGATAGCAATTGTGCCAATTTTATGCGACTATGCCAGCTGTGACTCGCGTTCTCATTTCTGAGTCACACGATTCTGGGTTTGAGTCCCATTCCTGAGCTTGGGCTCAAAAACAATCAAGGCTAGCATTCCAGTGAAACAAAGAGGGAGTTCAGCACCTTTGGAGGTACTGTCTTTCAGATGAGATGTTAAACTGAAACTCCATTTGCCTTGCTTGGGTAAATATAAGAAATAATGGTGCCATATTGCAGAAGAGCAGGGGAGTTCTCTCCAGTGTTTTGGCCAATATCTTTCCCCCCAATCAACATCGCATTTATCTGATCACATTGCTGTTTGTAGGAATTTGTTTTGTGTACTTTGTGGCTGTTTGCGTTTCCTGCATTACAAAAGTGACCACAATTCAAAAAAGACTTTACTGTGCATAAAGCACTTTGAGGTTTTGGTGGTCATGAAAAGTGCTATTGAAATGCAAGTCTTTGATTTTCTTGTCCTTAAAATGTTAAAATGCAGCCACAGAGAGGTTAGACTTAGCCACAACAGAACCATTTTTGCCAGCTGAGGTCAATATGAATTTTCAGCTTCTCATGTGGTGAAGGATGTGAACAACAAACTCCTGATGAGGCTGGATTCAGGGCTAGACAGCAATAAGAGCATGGGAGAGACACAGTGTCAGCAACAAGGACAGTATGGATTTAGGTTACATCAGAAATAAGGAAGGGATAGGGATGAAGGAAAACAATGTTATAGAGGTGTAAAAAGTGATAATAAAAACCATGGTTCATGAACAGGCGACCATTGTATTTGGCCTGAGTTAGTAATTAAGATTGGTGCAGTTGTCTCCAGATGCCAGTGCTTTTGAATGCATTATGCTCTCTTGAAGTAAATGGCACAACTTTACATCTGAATCCTTGATGGCATTTCTTGTCTCACTCTTGGGACGTGATGTTTGTTGACTATTCTGAGCTGTCCTAAAGGCCTTAATGTCAATTATGTAAAGACTGTTATCTTTCTATTTTACTTTATTTCTGATTGTGGACTGAACTGGGAAAAGGACTGCTCTGTAACAAGCTCTGAGGAAGGAACTGCCGTACTTTTAAAACGCAAGTTACTGAAACCTATTGTAAGCCATGATTATATTGTTGCGTTGCATGCAGTGGAGGAAGATGTTGGAGGTTATCAGTTGGCACCGAGGTGTGTACACTGAATGAGACTCAACAAGTTGTTGGTTGGTGTTTGAAGTTGTGACCATTTTTGGATGCCAAAGGTCATCAGCCTAACAACTCTGATTGGTTGCTGGGTAGCTGATCCACTTGTGCGCGTGAATATGCACTGAGAAACCCTTGGACCTCTGAAATGGGAGTTGGTGTGTCTCACTGTCACCAGTAAAATATCTGAAGCCAAAGAAAACCAGTTTTCCTTCTGCTAACAGTTGCTGTAAGCTATTGCTTTTAACCAATAAGTCAGAGACTTAATCGTTTGTGAACTAATCACTCTGTGCATTCTGTAAGTGAAATAACCTGAAGGATAAGATAAGAGAACTGAAGAATTTGGGAAATAAAGGGAACATTACATCAGTTCTTGAGGAGTGTTGACATTATTTCCTCTCCACCCATAACACCAATTCTTTTGTTTACCTGGGTGTGTTGGTATGTGTATGTAGGGGAGTGTAGATGGGGCTAGAGATTTAACTATTAGAGTTACATGTCGACAGACCATAATTGTTTACTTGTGGTTCGAATCTATTCATTTGTAATAAATAGTAGTGCTTGTTGAGTAAGAGATACCTGGTTTGCGATTTCTGTTCACCTGAGTAAATCAGACAGGTAAAGTGGGGATTCCGACAACTTTAATTAAACATTTTTAAAATTTTTGTGTCAATGTCAAGAAAATCAGAGCCTGATTTCCAGTGTGCTACCTGAATAAGGGTTCAGTCAGTGAGAGATACCAATCCTTTTGTTTGGGACTGAGGCCAAAGTAGGCCAGTCTAGGCAGCACGATAGGTTTGAAGAACATTAGTAAACCATAGTTTCTATTTACAACTGTCTTTAGTAATTCTTTTATGGTACAGCCTATAGATTACTGAAATTATTGAATTCAGTGTCACAACGTGTCTTGGTGGGACTTGAACCCATTCCTGTGAGCTTCTGTCTACTGTCCAATGTAAAGAAGATTACCCATATCACTGCCAATTATTTGCAAATATATTTGGTGTTGGTTCGAGTCTCTTGGGGTCAAGTGACATGCTCACTTTCTCCTCGGATGCTGCCTGATCTACAGTGTTTTGCCAGTGCCACATATTTCGACTCCGAGTTCTTCCACTGTTGTGTACTTTGAACATGATGTTTGGCTTAATTTGAGTATTATTTTGCCTTACATCCAGCAGATCTTGGGTCACTACATTTGATGTTATGCTTGTAAAGTGATAACAACTTTATAGTTCTTACTGTGAAAATTTGCTCCATCAAAGCTGATGTATTGTCCTACCAGGAAGATTAAAGGACTGCTTTTAGTATTACTTATTGAGATGCGAACCAAAATCACATCAAAAATTAACAACACCAGTCAATAAAAATCCTCAATGTTACTTATCTTTTAAGTTAACATGCATTCAAATGCCATTACCTAGCAGCTGTGAACATCCATTTCACTTGATCTGACTATGAAAGAAAATGCTTCATGCATAAATGCTGGGAATTTTCAAGCAGGAATTGGGAAACTAATTATATATTTAAATTAAGCTTCTTTTGGTTTTCAGCTGGGCAATGTAAATTTGTAAGACATCTGGAGTGAAGGATCATTGCTTACTCTTCTGGTCAAGTATACCTAATCTATTCCTGTAAATTAAAGTCTAGGCTGTAATGTCAGCACTGAGCAGTGCACAAGATAGAGACAGCCGAGAGGTGATCAAGGAGGATGAAGTCAGCATGACAGTGTGATGTGCGATGGAAAAATTATTTCTGAATCACCTTAGGTTGGCTCAATAGTTTGTTGAGCCACTGCCATTCAGATCAGTGATGGCTCGGTTTCCATATTCATTCCCAACCCAAAGGATAACTCATTTTAGTTTTCTCATTCTTTGGCTTTTTTTTTCAACTTTTCACATCTAAAAGCAGATGGGTTCTGCTGAAATCGAATTCCACATGCTGACTGAAATCTCTGGCTCCTCATTCCAGTGAGCTTGTTTGATCTGTGGTTTCAGACTGTGAGTGTCACAAGGCATTTGATCATCTAGGACCTTTTATGAACGAACTCAAACTTGTTTTCACTCAATCTGTGTTTTGCTATCCTGTCCTCAATGGAAAAAAGTGCAGGAGAAAGATGGAAATCAGTCATGCATTTCCTCATAGGATGCAGTGGCAAATAATGACAAGGTATGCGAACTCGAGTGCTAATGTGATCACTTCCTATAAATACCCTGGATTAACTTATTGATTTAGTGTCAAACCAGAAACTTTTGGTGCACAGGATGCTATCATCTCAGCTATTTATTTTAAAGGTGTCTGAAAGCAATGAAAATACTCCTTAATTATTTGTAACACTCAAGTATTGTAGCATAAAGAAACCTTGGGAAGCACACTGGTGGCAAGAAAAAAAATCTATTTACGCAGCTATTCTTGTTAACAAACAGCGAGAATTTTATGGAAAATTAATGGGTACCTGAGGAGAGATTCAATTTCAATGATCTTACTGATTAAACACTGTAATGTGGTGCTTACCCCACATGTATTTGTATGTGTGAGCTCTGGTAAGAGTTACTTTGCATTGTAACAGACCTCACACTTCAGTCGCACTCATTCATAATGATACAAAAGCTTCCCTTTGGGAATCTGATCCCAGTGCAACTCCAGGACATGCATTGTGAGACCAGGAGAGTGAAATTTGTTTGCTATTGGCATAGGCAGCCCATAATACTATCTCCCCTCAGAATTAACATGCGTCTATGTAGTTTAAAGCAATGATACCTGAACAAGTGCCTCCTTCCTCAGATTTCCTTCTTTCAAAAGATCATTTCATACTTTCTGGGCTTGGCATCAGGTAACTGTGTTGTGGGCATGAAGATGAGCCATTTGGCTCTCCTTTGAATTTTATGTAGTAGATACATTTTGATGTTATCAAAATCCAGAGACTTCAAACAAAGAGATTTGTAACATTTTAGGGGAAGTAATTTAATTCTTTATAAGGGTGCAAACATAGATTTACCCTAATTCACAATCTTCATGTTATCAATGAAGAAAACAGTGTATGTCATGAAGGTAGTGGTTACTGACATTACCTAACTATGACCACAGTTGAACAAATTTTTCCCCCACCTCAGGGAACATAACCAGTCAGGTACAGAACTTGTCACATTCAGGTAATCACAAATGTGCAATGCTGTCTTCTGGAAATTAATGTAAAAATGTACACTTTTACAATAACTTCCACAATATTATAAACTGCTATAAAGTCAGTGATGTGCTGCTAAGAGTAGTCATTCTTGTAACATAGAGAAAGAATACAGCCAAGCTCTCCCAAACAAGAACAGGTGTCCTTTTAATCCAGTTTATTTGTATTAATTGAGCAAGAAGTGCTGGTGAAAGAACGCCATTGCACTTTTTAAGAAAAGATTTATTTTCAGAACCATCTTAGGGGGGACACAGAGCTTCAGTCTGATTCAAAAGAGCTTACGTAGTACTCAGCTCCCTATATACCACACTGAAGCATCAGGCTGGACTTTGTGCTCATATGGTTGGCTTGGGTTTTGAACCTGCAACTGTCTCATTTAAATGTGAGAGTGCTGCTAAGGCTAACATTAAAGTACAATTGGTCACTCCACACATCCTTTGTGTTTAGTTGGACTGAGCTGTGGCCAGTCTATATGTAGCATTAAAGATTTAGGGACATTACTAGGCCATTCAGAATTCCAAGGCAGATTCTGCCATTTAATGAGATTATAGTTTTTTTGCAATCCCAATTCCATTTACCCACCTTTGATCCATATACTTTGATACTCTTACCTCACAAAAATCAATTGATCTCCATCTTGAGAATTTAAATTGACTCAATCTCTGTTGCCTTTTGAAGAGTTCAGAATTTCCACGATATCAATGTGAACAAGTCTGCCCTGAATTTACTTGAATTAGACGCAAGTTTAACTTTAACATTATGTAACTTAGCATCAAAGAAAAAGTCGCAATGATGTGAATGCAATCTGGTTCTATTTAGTTTCATTTATTATTGCTTAGATGTATATGTTCTTTTATGTCTTAGAGGAGGAAAGTGAGTTAGAAGACTGGAAAGGTGCTAAAAGCTAGGGTTTAGGCTGCTGAAGAGGCTTCCACCTAAAGGTGTAGAAATTAAAATCAAGGATGATCAAGAGGCCAGAATTAAATTAGCTCAAATATATCAGAGGAGAAATTGAGGACTGCAGATGCTGGAGATCAGTGTCAAAAGGTGTGGCAATGGAAATGCACAGCAGATCATGCAGCATTGAGGAGGAGAATCAACATTTTGATCATAAGCCCTTCATCAGGAATGGGCAGAGGTTTGTGAAACTATATTACAGACATAGGGATGGGCCAGACTGTGAAGGGATTAGGAAACATGAATGAGAATTTTGAAATTGAAGCATTGTCTAGCCAGGAGTCAGGGTCAATCAGTAAACATTTGGTGCAAGTTACTACTGCAGATTCTTTGATGGTCTCAAGTTTACAGAAGGTAGAATGTGTGAGAACATTCGTTGAAACATTCAAGTCGAAGGAATGGTTGAGATTTACAACAACAGACGAATTAAAACAGAGCCTAGGGGGGCTAGGATACAGAGGTGAAAGTAGAAAGTCTCAAAGTCGCCAAGCATTAGTAACTGAATGCCCAAGTGTGACACAAGACCAAGGCAATCTTAGAGTGTTGCAAAACTGTGGGTCAAAGCTGATAGCGTGGGAACGCATCTTTTTGGGAGCACTGAGGATAATGGTTTCATTTCTCTTATACCTAATTGGAGGAAATTTTTGTTTATTCAGCATTGGATGCCAGAGGTGCAGTTTGATCATTTAAAGGCAGTGCAAGCCTTGAGGAAACTGTGTTGCAATGGAGCTGAGCACTATCATTGCTTTAGGTGTCACTGACAATGTGTCAGCAGCCAATGCTGTTGAAGGGCAAATTGTACATGAGAAACAAAAGTGGGCCAAGGAAGGATCCTTGGAGTATATTGGAGGAATGGCATGGGAATGGCAATAGAAACCAGTGATGGTGACTCCCTGGCTAAAGTTAGATTAGAAAGGAACCCTCTATGTAAATGTCATCCAGATAGACAGCAATTCAGATGCATTGAAGGAGACTAGTGTGATCAAATATGTCAAATGTTGCACATGGGTTTGTGATGAATGGGCAGGAATGGTTTGTCTAGGTCACAAACATTTAGGATGTTATTTGGGATTGTACAGGAACCACTGTGGCAGGGGAAAAAGGTGATTGATGGGACTGGAACACAGAGTTCCAATAATAATGTGCACAAAGTTTGGAGGTAATAAGCATTTTTGGTCTTTGGAGAGAAATGAAGGTTAGAGATGGGATTGCTAGTTTGCAAGGATTGTTCAACATTATCAGTAATAATAGTCATTGGATACATACATATCCTTAAAGTGTTAATGTGGTTTGGAGTACACTGATCTGAATCCAATCCACTTAATGAGGATTCTTGCCACTATTTAACACGTTTTGAGAAGATTTGTTGCTCAAGTTGAGGTTTTGGATGTAGGTTTGCTCGCTGAGCTGGAAGGTTCATTTCCAGACATTTTGTTACCTTACTACGTAACATCTTCAGTGGGCCTCAGGCAAAGCAATGTTGAAAATTCCTGATTCTATTTATATGTTTTGGTTTCTTTAAGTTGGTGATATCATTTCTTGTGGTGATGTTATTTCCTGTGGTGAAGTCACTTCCTGTTCATTTTCTCAGGGGGTGGTAGATGGGGTCTAACTCGATGTGTTTGTTGATAAAGTTCTGGTTGGAATGCCATGCTTCTAGGAATTCTCAAGCATGTCTTTGTTTGGCTTGTCCTAGGGTGGATGTGTTGTCTCAGTCAAAGCAGTGTTCTTCCTTATCTGTATGTAAGGATATTAGTGAAAGAGGGTCATGTCTTTTTGTGGCTAGTTAGTGTTCATGTATCCTGGTGGCTTGTTTTCTGCCTATTTTTCCAATGTAGTGTTTGTTACAGTCCTTGCACAGTATTTTGTAAATGACATTAGTTTGCTCGTTGTCTGTATAGGGTCTTTCAAGTTGTGGTAGCCCGCAAACCCACCAACACACTAAAACAGCAGCTAATGAACTTAAAAAACCCTATACAGAAAACAAGCAAAACTAATGTCATTTACCATGCAAGGACTGTAACAAACACAACATTGGACAAACAGACAAAAAACTAGCCACCAGGATACATGAACACCAACTAAGCCACAAAAAGACATGACCTTCTCTCACTAGTATCCTTACATATATAAGGAAGGGTATCACTTCGACTGGGAGAACACATCCATCCTAGGACAAGCCAAACAAAGACATGCATGAGAATTCCTAGAAGCATGGCATTCCAACCGGAACTCTATCAACAAGCACATCGAGTTAGACCTCATCTACCCCCCTCCCCCGAGAAAAGGAAGTGACTTCACCACAGGAAATAACCTCACCACAGGAAGTGACATTACCAACCCAAAGAAATCCAAACATATAAATAGAAAGCAGGAGTTTTCAGCATTGCTTCACCTGAGGCCCACTGAAGATGCTACCTAGTAGGGTAACGAAACATCTGGAAATGAACCTTCCAGCTCAGCATGCAAACCTACATCCAACTACTTAACAAATTACTCACACGACATTGGGTTATAGTCCAAAGATTTGGGCTATAATTCGGTGTCATGTGATCTTTCACTGTCCATCCCAGTCTAACATTGGCACCCCCACATCACAACATACTGATCATCTGTGTAAAAGTAGAAATTGTTTACATTATCTAATTTACATGTGCTCTGTCCTACAACTGAGCTGAGTCATGTCAGTTTGACTGGCAGCATCCGAAGTGCAGGAGAATCGCAGTTCTGGCATGAGCCTTTCATCATGAGCTCCTGATGAAGGGCTCATGCCCAAAACATCGACTCTCCTGCTTATCGGATGTTGCCTGACCTGCTGCGCTTTTCCAGCACCACACACTCGACTCTGATCTCCAGCATCTGCAGTCCTCACTTGCTCCGATGTCAGTTTGACTGAATTGTTTTAGGTATCATTCAAAATTGGACATTTGGGAAAATGGAGCCTTTAAAAGGGTTGGATGATCCTTTGACAATAACATGTATAGATCATAAAGCAAAAGACATTGTCATTCAACTTTGTGGAGGCAAATTTTGTGGCAGGAGGAGATTGCAGAAATGGGAACCCATTGCATTCTTATGTCTGCCTCATTTAAATCTGGAGCAGATAGGCTTGTGAATAACCTGCCTGCCCTGCCCACTGCCATTGTTATTGACCAAGTGGACCAGGAGCATGCACTATGCAGGAAGATCGAAAAGCAAACACAGTCATTAGATTGCTTGTGGGCATCCATGCTGCATTGAATTGTGATGGGTACAGATAGATATTCCTCTTTGCTCGATGAAGAGAACTAGGATCAAGAAGGGGAAGCCAACTGAAATAAATCATCATCATCCTCCTCTTCCTTCTCCTTCTCCTTGTCCTCCTCCTCCTGCTCCTCTTCCCATGAACTGCTAACTGTGATACTACTTCTCCCCATTACCTACCTGGGGCCTGATCTATCAGTGAACCTGTACCTAATGTCGAGTGCATTACCAGTATCAGCCACTGTCTTCCTGATTGTACTCAAAGAATGTGGT
Source organism: Hemiscyllium ocellatum (assembly GCF_020745735.1). Classification (NCBI taxonomy): domain Eukaryota; kingdom Metazoa; phylum Chordata; class Chondrichthyes; order Orectolobiformes; family Hemiscylliidae; genus Hemiscyllium; species Hemiscyllium ocellatum. The sequence continues at coordinate 24,850,489 of NC_083431.1, forward strand.
GCTTGAAAAGCACAGCCGGTCAGGCAGCATCCGAGGGGAGGGAAAATCAAGGTTCCAGCGTAAGCTCTTCATTAGGACTCTGATCTCTAGCATCTGCACTCTTTCCCAATCGTGCTGTTGAGTGATGCACTGCAGCTTGCCTCTGACTGGCCGGTAGCTCTCAGGCAGGATTACCATTCCAGTGTCCTTGGTCCCAGGAAAGGTGTACCACTCCCTAGTAAGTGCCTGATTGGCATTTAATTTGAAGGGCCTTCCAATAAATAGGTGACACAGGACATTTAACCAGCTGGTGGGATGCCTGCTGCCTTATGAGATGTTGGCAAATTTCAAATGTCAGTGTCCATGGATGAAGGTATGTGTGGTTTATGTCAGTGGGTCATACCCTGCTCTTTGGTTATATAAGTATAAAGGAAACAATCACAAGGTTTCTTTGATTTAAAGGAAGAACAAATTTATTACTCACTAATCCCAAGAAAGGTATAAAGATGCATCGTCAAGCATATAGCCTTTGTGCTGTCTTTTGGGCTCTCTCACAAATGCAGGCACGAAGTTATAAGTGCGCAGTGCCAGTACAGAGGAAGATTAAAAAAAAGTTTCAAATTCTTTTGATGTCCTTGAAGTGTAAGATTTTACCCTGAGACTAAGGTTGGTTCATTGGTTTTCTGGCAGCAATCAGCATTTATATTAATGCATTTATTTTAAAGGCCCTCAGCTCCCTAATGCTTCTTCTATGGACTTGCATAGGAACTGGGTCAGTCTCTTTAAGGGAGACACACATACACACTGACGTCCCTTTCACCAACTATGAAAAGGTCTTGGAACCACCATTAAAACTTTCATTCCAGTGTATAGTTCTGAAAAATTCATTTTGTTGGTTTGTTTGACACTATGGCTGTCATAATGTCCAGTACTTTACAATTGTTAGTATTTTCCTAAGATTGTGTTAGATTTCTGGATGATGGGGAGTCTCTCTTCTCACATTGCCACCTCTTACCACTCAGCCTCTTCCAAGGTGGATTTGTTGGTTCTTTTACATTTGGTTGCATTTTGTCGCTTTGTAGTTTTTCTTGTCTCCATTCAATTTGCAACAGCTGAACTGATTGAAAGTTTTGGAAAAGACATATTCATGAAATAAAATGGTATGGTCTTGTGACAGGAAGCAAAGACAGCATTAGAAGAAACACTTGGTGCAATTATTCAATCCTGATCCTTTAAAGAAGTGATGCTAGATGCCTGGAAGGTTGCTAAATGTTATTGGGTAAAAAATGAGGTCTGCAGATGCTGGAGATCACAGCTGAAAATGTGTTGCTGGTTAAAGCACAGCAGGTTAGGCAGCATCCAAGGAATAGGAAATTCGACGCTTCGGGCATAAGCCCTTCATCAGGAAACCCTTCATTCCTGATGAAGGGCTTATGCCCGAAACGTCGAATTTCCTATTCCTTGGATGCTGCCTAACCTGCTGTGCTTTAACCAGCAACACATTTCAGCTGCTAAATGTTATACACCATTCAAAAAAGTGAGAGCATTAAATATTGACTGATCAGTCTGGTATAAGTCAAGTCAAGTTGCCATACTCTTATCAGACCATAGCGCTGGTCTCTCATTGGAGAGAGGTGACTGGTGGTGATTTAACCTGAGAGCCACCAATTTTTCAGGTGAGGGGAAATGGCGAGAAGGAGAGTTCTTCATAGTAACCTTAGCTGGATTGAACCCATGCTGATGGCATCACTCTGGTTTGAGATTCCAGCTAACTGAGCTAATCCAACACCCCTAACATTAGCGATAGGAAGGCTACTGAAAATCTTTATCATGGACAAAAATAAATTTTAATTCCTAAAGGAATCGGTTATCAAGGAGAACTTGAATAGTTTTACTGAGGGTAAACCATGTCTCAGGAACATGACTGGGTTCTTTGGTGAGTCAGGAGAAGGTTGATCAAAGCAGTGCAGTGAGGGATGTACACATAGACTTTCAAGATTCAGCATAGAAAGCCTCTCAATCTCTGGAAGATACATGAACAGTAATTCACAGATGTAATTCATTTCGGGCTGTGTGCCATTTTTTCCAATTCTACTTTACATAAGAGACTACATTCTTGCAATTATACTGTGCAAAGATTAGAAGTGATCACATTTTAAATTCTTTTCATCTGCTATTTTAATAGAGATGTTAAGCTGTTCAAAATGAATGAGTTAACCCCTTTCAACACAGCAAAGGCAAACACAGTAATTGTCAATGTTAGTTCAGCTTGAAGTAACATCACTGTAAAGCAGGATGCATTCTTAGGAAAAAGTAATTGGATTTCACAAATTTAGATTTTAGTCAATAGCTTAGTTAGATTCTATTTTTATTTTCTGAACAAAAATAGCATTTTATGTTGGTTGAGGAAATATATTTCCAAGAATAGATATTATGGGCATGCAAATGACTTGATGGCTTTGTTCTAAATCAATATAAGTTTCCAGACTTGTCTGATTTCTTTTCCTATTCTTTTTTCTGTATGTTTTTATGTAGGTGGCTGAATTAATGGAATAGATTCAAATTTCAAGTATGCTCAAGGTAGCTCCTTTAGTGACAACTGATTTTCTTGGAATCAATGCAGACAGAAGCGGTTATAACATATTCCTTCATCAGTTTTGAATGGGTTTTGGTGAAAGCAACTGGTAAGTGCACTTTTTGACATTTTCAATTCCATTGTGAAAAGGTCATTTTCTTCCCTGAACCTTTCATAAATGATAAAGTATAATGGCACAGAAAATGTCAAGCCTTTTACCTTGCTGTTTCATAAAATTGTATTATAAATCATGAAATGGACCCTGGATCTTGCCATGTTGCTTTTGCAATTGTAAGTGAGTTCTGTGGATTATCATCTAAATGTCTCCTGTTAAAAGAATAAAACACTGTTATCCATGAGTTACCTTTTCCTGTTCCTGAAGAATTGGTTTCTAATGTAGAATCATTCTGCTATAAGCAACTCTTCAATTTTCTGATAGATCAAACAAAATACCTAGATCAGGATCCATTCGAAGTCATTCCTGAACCATTGTGGCTAACAGAAACCTATTTGGTTTCAGTCAACTTATCCATTGAGAATTTTAAAAATGAAATGTTTTAATCAATCCATTCGAAGATGTTATCACGCACTTCTGCAGCAGGTGAAACTTGAACCCAATTCTCCTGGTTCAGATGTAAGGACTATCACTGCATTTTAAGAGCCTGTGTTTCAAAGAGAAAAATTAATGAAATCTAATTAAGCACAAGTGGTAATTTCTAAGAATTCCTAATGCTGTTGGAGTGGTAGTGTCCCCACCTCTGAGCCAGAAAACCTGGGTTCAAGTCCTACTCAGGCCAGAAGTGTGTAAAGGTTGATTAGACAATATCCTTCCAAATAATTATTGATACAAGGAATTATCTGGATGTTAAAAATTAAATAATTGAAAGTTTGCAACTTTGAAACATATGAAGAACCTTGGAAATGAGGAAAAATGTTTAACAGGGCTTTAGAATGAGAGAACAGTGATGACTATTGTGTCATAACTTTCAAAAGGCATTTAATTTTGTCCCTTAGGAAGGAGCTGTGATAATTGCGAGAGTTTGAAATCCAAGGGTAAGTAAGAATTGGATAATTAACTTGTTTAGCAATAAAATATTTCAATAATAATAATTGTTCTTGGACAGCTATGATTTGCAATAGGAATATACAAGAACTTAGGAATGTGAGTGGACTATTTATTGCCTTGTGATTTAGTCAGCTCATATTTGTTGAAGTGCTACTCATTCTACCCTTTTTGATAAATTCTAATAGCTTCTTGAAAACTGAAGGTAAACTGACAAGGTTTTGGTTACCTGTCGTCCACATTTCTTACGTAATGGAGAAATATTAGTAAATCGCTAACCTGCTTGCAATAGCCCAGAGCAAACAACCTTTGAAAGATTATTAATTGCTAATGCAGATTTCTCACGTATTTGTTTTATTGTGAGTTAGAGACCATCAAGTTTTGGAAATATGTTTATTTAAGTCCCATTATCTTCTCCATTTGTTATTTATATTGAATCCATTTGCTTTATTTTATTTTGATTTTCCTTCAATTGCTGGTAATGCATAATTTTCCTTTCCTTTGAAAGTGCTCAATAAATTCGCTGTTACCTTGTTGTACTGAAGATCAGGGAGACCTTGGTGTGCATATTTACAATTCGCTGAAGATAACAAAGCAGGTAAATAAAGTGGCTAAGGAGTCATATGAGATACTAGCCTTGGTTAGTCAAGGCATAGAACGTAAGAACAAAGAGATTGTGCTGGGTCTTTGTAAAATGCTGATTAGGCCACAACTGGAGTACTGCATGCAGTTCTAGTCATTACATTATAGTATGGATATGATTGTTTTAAAGAGGTGCAGGATAGATTTATCAGGATGCTGGCCGGACTGGTGAGTATGAGCTAAAAGGTAAGGTTGGATAAACTGGTGCTGTTGTCCCTGGAGCAGAGAAAGTTGACAGGAGACCTTATAGAAATGTTGATAAGATTATGCACAACACAGATAGGAAAGGAAAGTACTTTTTCTTTTAGTAGACAGGTTAATAACCTTGGACTATAGATTTAAGATTCCAGGTAGAAGCCTAAGAGAAGAGTTGAGGAGAGCATTTTTCACCTTGAGGGTTGTGGAGTCTGGAACTCACTGCCTGAAGAGTCAGAAACTCTTCCCATTTAAGTAGGAGTTAGTTTTCACTTCATTTGCTATAACCTCCAGGGCTATGGACCACGTGCTGGAAAATTGACTTAGTGTAGTCACGCCTTTATTGACAACTGTGAATCTGATCAACCAAATAGCTCCTTCTGAGCTGTAAACATATGTGAGCTTTTGCATCTATGGTAAAACATCTTCCTTTTAATATGCATGAGAGTGGGCAATTCATGAGAATACAGATTTTATTTAAACAAAATGATAAAACCCATGCTTCAGAAACTAATCTAAATCCACAGCCATTACTGTAAATGATGGATGATTTCCTAATTTGACCAAAATGTCCCGGCATTGCCCCTTGACATTTAAGCAAAAAGGCTCTTAAGTAATGTACACACAACAGCTTCTAACTTCATTTCTAAAATGTCAAAAGGTATGAAAATGCGGTGTCTTGCTATAATGAAAGATAACATTCAAACCAGTATCACAGCATCATTAACATTTTAATAAACCAGTGCTCAGATGATATTCTTGTTCCACCAAGTACAATGTATTAACCCTCATTGCACCATAAATGAACTTGCTCATTCGTGCATGAAGATCTTCATGATGCAGCTCACGGGCTCATTTAGTTGACAGAAGCCTTTACCATCATGTAATCTCCAGTTAATATAAACAGTGGAATAGGAAATGAGTTCTGGAATTCCCTGCCTAATGGCATTGTGGGTCAACCCACAGCAGATGGATTGCAGTGGTTCAAGAAGGCAGCTCACCACCATCTTCTCAAGGGCAACTAGAGATGGGCAATAAATGCTGGTCGGCCAGTGACACCCACATCCCACAAAATGAATAATTTTTTGAAAAATTCAAAACATGTAATTATAAATCTATTCCATTACTATGAAAATAAAGAACTCAAAATTGTTTGGACCTAGTTTAGTACCAATTTTATGTGTACTGTACTTAATGGGGGTAATTTTAACTGAGAATGGTATTGTAAAATGACCTAGCTGACTTTTCTCTCCATTGACTTTAATGGAAGGCAAAAGTAGCATGTGATAATTTGAAATCGGTTCATTCACCATCACTCAATTTGTACCTTCATCCAAAATTTATATGACTAAATATGACTGTGCATACTGGGAAAAATTCTACTGAATTTCTCTTTGGGGTAATTGCCAAGTTGTTTCATCAAATTATATTAATTGACAGAAATTTAAGTGTGTGATTTCATGTTAAACATTCTCACATCAATCAAACATCATCATGGCAGAATTTCGTACCTCTTCCATGATTATTATATGCTGTAGTCCATAGTCAGGCTCTTCCAGTGCAGCTAAAACACTGACATTTACCCAAGAATGTGGACATTTGCAGAAGGATATCATGTCCACACACACAAAAATGACAAATCTAATCTGACCAATTACTGCTTCATCAGCATCCTCTTGGTCATCAATACAGTGATCGAAAGTGTTGTCTATGATGCTGGTCAGTGGTCCCGATAGAGCAATGACCTGCTCACTGACACCCACTTTAGGTTCTGTCAGGTCCATTCATTTCATGACCTTATTAGGGCCTTGGTTTAAACATGGACAAAATAGATGAACTCAAGGGAGAAGTGAGAATCAAAGCAGCATGCTCTAGGGACAGCATGGTGGCTTATTGGTTAGCACTGCAGCCTTACAGCACCAGGGACCCAGGTTCGAGTGACTGTCTGTGTGGAATTTGCACATTCTTCCTGTGTCTGCGCAGGTTTCCTCCACGTGCTCTGGTTTCCTCAAACAGTCCAAAGATGTGGAGGTTAGGTGGATTGGCTATACTAAGTTGCCCATAGTGTTTGGTGCATTAGTCAGAGGGAAATGGGTCTGGGTGGGTTACTCTTTGAAGAGTCAGTGTGGACTTGTTAGGCCAAAAGGTCTGTTTCCACACTGTAAGGAATCTAATCTAATCTAAGTGTAATGTTGAAGTCAATGGAACTTAGGAGAAACTTTACTATGATTGGAATCACTCCTAGCACAAATGAAGATGATTTGCGGTTGTTGGTAGACAATCACCTCAGCTCCAAGATATCTCTGCAGGAGTTCCTGAGGGTAATGTCCTATGCCCTACGTTTCATCATTACCTTCGCTCCATTGTGAGGTCAGAAGTGGGGATGTTCACTGATTACACAATGTCCAGCACCAATCACGGCTCCTCTCCTTCTGAAACAGTCCAAGACAATATGCAGTGAGGCCTGGACATCATTTAGGCTTGGTCTGAAACATGGCAGGTGATATTTGCACGACACAATTTCCCAGTATTTATTATTTCCAACATGACAGAGAAATCTCCACTTGACAATTAATGACATCGCTGAATGTCCCCCAGTGAATCCCACTTCCCCCAGGTGTTATCATTGACCAGAAACTGTACCAGTGATATAAACACTGTGCTGATTGAGTAGGTCAGAGGCTGGGAATTCTGAGGAGAACAGATCACCACCTGACTCCATAAATCCTGTCCACTATCTACAAGGTATAAGTCAGGAATGTGATGGAATACTCTTCAGTTGCTTGGATAAGTGCAGTTCCTATGACACACAAAAAGCTCAACACAATGCAGGAATTTATCGATGGCCCATTCACTATTTAATCCAACACTGATGCATAATGATAGCACTATATACAATATATAATATGCCACTACAGCAACTGGCCAAAAGCCCTTTGATAATACCTTCCAAACATGCAATTTCTGCATTGCCAGAAGAACAAATGCAGCAGATGCATGGAAACATCACCACCCTGCAAGTTTCCCTCAAAGCCACATAGCATCCTGATTTGGAAATATATCATTGTCCTGCATTTCTGCTTGGGTCAAAGTCATGAAACTCTTTTTCTGCTAGCACTCTGAGTGTATCTGAAGCAGTTCAAGAAAGTAACTCACCAGCACCATCTCTAACAGCATGAGGAATAGGCAACAAATATTGTTCTTGCCTTCAGGAGCAGAAGGACACTGATGGAGTAGTAATTGGCCAGATTGGATTTGTCCTTTGCTTGTGTGTGGGATGGCAGAATATACCTGTGCAATTTCCATGTTGTGGGGTCAGTGTCAGTGTTATGGTATTTGTTCACCATTCTTAATGGTAGATAATGCACAGCTTAGCCCAGTAGCAGCACCACTGCTGCTAGGTCAGAAATTGTAATTTTCCATATCACTATATTATGAGGATATAATCTAGGTTAATATCTGATGGCATATTAATCAGAGGTGCAGTGTTTTGGATGAAATATTACACAAATCACTGTCAATATATAAGATCTCAGTACACTGTTTGAAGAAGAGCAGATTTTTGCTTGTGAAATATGCTATACAGGCACTTTAGCCAGTATATTACTCACAAAGTTCATTTACCCTGGTATTCTTACTGTATGAGGCAAAGGACAGCTGTTCAAACTTAGTTTGATTGAAAACACCCACAACTTAAAGGTTTTGGGGCTTTTACTGGGTGCATTGTTCCTTTGCCTGATGAGGAGTGTTCTGACTCATGAATCTTTCTCCCAAGCCCAGGCCATCCTCCTTATCACCTGTTGCTTTATGTGGATGTTGGCTACAAATGTTTTCAAACTTTCCTCGCAGCCTCAGTGGTACGCGCGGCAAGTGTTCAGGTCCTATTTGACCTGTTTTGTGGTATCAATGCAACCTGATCTAGGTTACCAAAGATTCCTGTGAACTGTGTCCACTGGCACTTGGCAAATGCAGCCAGGTACTCTCGCTTTTGCTGCCTATACTTATTTACACCTTCCACCGGGTCTGCTGTGTTGCAACTGACTGCTGCTACCCTGTACCTAAGTTCTGGGAAATGGGGCTCAGGCACATTCACATAAGTATTATTTCCTCTATATGATTGAGCCCATGTAAAACACTTTGTTGGCTGATATTTTCAAAGAACATATAGGGGTCTGCAGCAGCCTCAAATTTGTGAATCTTTTTCAATGACACGTATGTGATTGGATTTTCAATATATTGGATGCCCTGGTGTTTTCTTGTCAGAGGGTTCATTGGACAGAATATGGCACTGGAGGTGGGGAGGACTCTGATTCCCCTGAGAAGGTAATCTGTGAGCCTGTTCCTCCAAAGAGATGAATACTGGCCCAGATCTACCTTCAAGCAACATTAGCAAAAATTAATAAACCATTCCGTTAAATTGTTACTGTTCAGATCATTTGAGTAAATTGGTTGCAAAAACTGGCTACTAAAGAATTATGAATAAGCTCTAATATATGTCACACATTTTGAGACTCCTGAAGATGTGAAAGATGCCAAATTAACATAAGTTCCTTGTTTATGACCTATCATTGCAGCACTTTTGGCTAATTTTTTAGCAAAAGGCTTTGAAAGCAAGCTGCATTCACATTTTGTTTTAAATGCAGAAATGATAGGTTGTCAAAATGCTAACCTGGAAATTATTTCCCTGAGACTGTTAACAGCAAGTGGTTCATTAGTCTTTCTTGGGAATTAATAAGTAATTCATGTCCACCATGTTTGGAGGTTCCCCAACTTGAGAAGGAATTGTAGAGCCTTGTTCCTCACATTAATTTGTGAACAAAAGGGAGATGAAAACAAGAAACATAAACATACAAATATTACTCAAGTTTTTGAACATAAAACTGTAACTCTAGGCTCAGAAATTCAAAAGGCTGAACACAGACATTTTCTTGAAGAAGAGGCAAGATGCATTGATTTGAGGAAATATATTTATTATTGTGTAGCAGTACCTGGAAACTAGTTGTTTTGATTGAATGAAATGAGATAGTTGTTGAGTCTTTGCAACTTTTAGCGAGCGCACTTGATTCTCAATCATAATGGAGTAACAATGGTGCCGATGTTATAACAATTGTGTGGTTCAGTTCCCCAGATTATTGACCATGCATAGATGAAACTGCACCCAATGAGCTTTATTATAATTTTTTTAAGATTAGATTCCCAATAGTATGGAAACAGGCCCTTTGGCCCAACAAGTCCACACTGATCCTCCAAAGAGTAACCCGCCTAGACCCACTCCCCTATCCTATATTTACTCCTGACTCATGCACCTAACACTATGGGCAATTTAGCATATGGCCAATTGACATGACCTGTACATGTTTGGATTGTGGGAGGAAATCCACACAGACACGCAGAGAATAAGCAAACTCCATACAGACGGTCGCTCGAGACGGGAATTAGATTACTTACAGTGTGGAAACAGGCCCTTCGGCCCAACAAGTCCACACCGACCCGCCTAAGCGCAACCCACCCATACCCTTACATATACCCCTTACTTAACACTACGGGCAATTTAGCATGACCAATTCACCTGACCCGCACATCTTTGGACCATGGGAGGAAACCGGAGCACCCGGAGGAAACCCACGCAGACACGGGGAGAACGTGCAAACTCTACACAGTCAGTCGCCTGAGGCGGGAATTGAACCCAGGTCCCTGGCGCTGTGAGGCAGCAGTGCTAACCACTGTGCCGCCGTGCTGCCCTAATCTAACCCGGATCCCTGGTGCTGTGAGGCAGCAGTGCTAACCACTGAGCCACCGTGCTGCCCACTTACTGTGAAACAAATCAGTTTAACATTTCCGATCTCAAATTACCAAGCATTATCTTTGTCCATCTTCAGAACTGAAGAAGGAAATTTTAAAGATGAAGTGCACTGCCCTGGTCGCGTGTTTTGATACATACCTGATACAGTGTTGGAGATGAGCACAACCTCAATGTAAGATACTCACTTATAGAAATGACTAGTAATCATCTATCTCAAAGAATGCCAAAAAACAGATGCAAAGCTGTAGCAAGGACTTTTTTCCATAGAATGGGGAGTTCAAAACTAGGGGACATACTTTTAAGGTGAGACAAGAAAGTTTTAAAAAGGACATGATGGGCACCTTTTTTACACAAAAAATGGTTCGTATGTAGAATGAACTATCAGAGGAAATGATGGTTGCAGATGCAGTTACAACATTTAAAAGACTTTTGGAAATGTACATGAATAGGAAATGTTTGGATGGCTATGAGTCAAATGCAGACAAGTAGAATAAGTTTAGATAGGAAACTTGGCTAGTATGAACTAGTTGGACAGAAGGGTCTGTTTCTATGCTGTATGCCTCTGTGACACAGCTGTATAGTAACTGCCCATTCATTCTGATCTTGACTCTATCCATCTAACATTAACAGAGTACTTAAACTTCCCCCAGATCCACATTTACATTTTTACTCCTCTACAAAAGAAAACAAAATTGACAGATCCTTGTTAATCACTGAGAGATCAGAGATAACTTAGAAGTGTTTGATGGATCGCACATCTTGACAGGATGAATTTAACTTCCCTTTTAGCACAATATGAAGTGAACTTAACAAGATTCATGCAACTATAGCAAAATGGCCTATTTATAATTTCAAAGGCCCAGTAGTGTCTGATGGAAAGAAAACTGTTCACTTGACAATATTATTCAACAACAAAAGCTGACAAATAAATAAATAAGTGATTTTATCATTCGCAATTACAGTCCAATTGACAAAAAAACTGTGAGTGCTCTGGCCATTCATTGTGCTTGGGACAAATAAGTTGGATGGGAGATAGTTAACCAACACGTCAACCACCATGGTCCCAATCAGAACATTACAGAAATGCTCATTTGGAATGTGGGTGCACCAAATCAAAAGAGAACATCGCACTTCTGTTCAAAAATTACATTGGAATATATTCAATGATTGGGTATCCACAGCCCTTTGGTGCCGAAAATTACAATTCATGACTGTTTTCAGTGTTAACATAAACACTGAACATGGAACACAGAACAGTTCAACACAGGGACTGGACCTTCGGTCCACCATGTTTGTACTGACCATGATGCTTTTCTAATTAATCTCACTGGGAATATAATTACCTTTGCTTTACTGTTCAATTCTTTGTTTCCATTGTACTTGTAATTTAATTTTTTCCTCTTTTTCCACTGATCTTTTCCTAAAGTTATTCGTGTCCATAACGTGCAAAAGTACCTTAAGTTAATACAAATTATATGACTTGGATGTTAACATAGGAGGTTTAGTTATTAAGTTTGCAGATGACACCAAAATTCAAGCTGTAGTGAACAGGGAAGAAGCTTACCTTAGAGTACAGTGGGATCTTGGTCAGATGGGCCAATGGACCGAGGAGCGGCAGATGGAGTTTAATTTAGATAAATGTGAGGTGCTGCATTTTGGAAAGGCAAATCAAAGCAGGACTTTACACTTAAAGTTAAGGTCCTGGGGAGTGTTGCTGAACAAGGAGACTTGGAGTGCAGGTTCATAGTTCCTTGAATGTGGAGTCACAGGTAGACAAGATAGTGAATTGAATATAGGAGTTGGGGGGTCATGTTGTACAGGCCATTGGTTCGGCCACTTTTGGAGTATTGTGTGTCAGTCTCCTATCAGAAGGGTGTTGTGAAACTTGAAAGGATTCAAAAAAGATTTATAAGAATGTTGTCATGTTGGAGGGTTTGAAGAGAGGAAGAAGTTGAATTGCTAGGGTTGTTTTCCCTGGAGTGTCATAGACTGTGGGGTGACCCGAAAGAGGTTTATAAAATCATGAGGGGCATGGAGTGAGTAAATAGACAAGGTTTTTTTTCCCTGGGGTGGGTTAGTCCAAAACTAAAAGGCATAAGTTTAAGGTGAGATGGGGAAGAAGTAAAAGCGACCTAAGGGGCAACTTTCTCATGGAGAGGGTGGTGCATGTATGAAATGAGCTGCCAGAGGATATAGAGGAGGCTGGTACGATTATAACATTTAAAAGGTATCTGGATGGGTACATGAATAGGAAGGGTTCAGAGGGATATGGGCCTAGTGCTGGCAAATGTGACTAGATTTATGTAAGATATCTGGTTGGCATGGACGAGTTCGACACAAGGATCTGTTTCCGTGCTGTATATCTCTATGACTATATGACAAAGGTAAAACATATGTACAAATATGCACTAATGTTTGTCGGATTAAAGGTGTTCTGAAAGATACATTTTCTATTTAAGCACGTTGTCACAACTAATGAAAAGACCCCAGATATTGTGTAATTTGTCACAATCTATTAAAAGTTCTGATTTTCTAATTTTCTTATCGAAGTGAATAATTTCTAATTTCTTCACATTATATTCCATAGTTTTGCCCATTTCCTAAGCCTGGCTATATTCCTTTGCAACCTCCTTGCATCCACATAACAGCTTACTTTACCACTTAATGGTGTATTGTTGGAAAATTTGGATACGTTACAGTGATATATGGTGGAATTGCTGAGGCCTGAACATTGGTCTTTGTAATACACCATATTTTAGGTCCATTTAAGGACAAAGAAGGGAATTTATGCACGAAGCTGGAGAAAGTGGGTGAGGTCCTTAACAATTACTCTCTATCAGTATTCACAAAGGAGAAGGACGTGTTACATGGTGAATCTCAGGAGGGCAGGCAGCATCCAAAGAGTAAGAGAATCGACGTTTCGGGCATGAGCCCTTCTTCAGGGCTCATGCCTGAAACGTCGATTCTCCTGCTCTTTGGATGCTGTCTGACCTGCTGCGCTTTTCCAGCAACACATTTTCAGCTCTGATCTCCAGCATCTGCAGTCCTCACTTTCTCCTCAAATCTCAGGAGGGGTATATTGATATTCTAGGGCATGTAAAATGAGGATGTGTTGGGTGGTTTTAAAAATATTAAAGTAGACAAGTCTCCAGGATCTGATGGGACCTATCCCAGGGTGTTGAGGGAGATAATTGCATCCCTGAAAATAGAACCTAAGGTTCACCCTCTTGATGTCAAGCTAATTAGCTGAAAGCTCTCTGGTTTCTCTCTCCCTCCTTTCTTAGGGCTCTTGTTGCAAACTTCCAATCCATGGGGACCATTGTGGAATGTAAACAATTCTGAAAGTTCGAATCAATATATCTCTGTGGCCACATCTTCGAAAACCCTTGTCTGTCTCTCGCATCATTGATGATCATTTACTATTTTCCCATGTGGTAGAGAGAAACTAGACAGTGATACTTCTTGAAACCCAGAGGGAGTACCTGAAGGTTTCTGCCACTTAGTTCTCTGAATCTCCACCCTTGTCAGCTGTCTCACATCCCTCATCCACAGAGGTTGGCATTGGACACAACCAACCTCACCATGGAACTTTGGAGTACACCAATCCTTTGGTTGCAGTGTTGCTGCCAGGCTAATTTGCATACAGGGATGGGCACCCATCTTATGACCTGGAGCAGGCTGCATCTCAACACTCTTGTCTTTCTCTCTTAGCATTCACTCACTTTGCCCCTACTTGGACATTCACAGCATCTATTTCTCGCCTTGTATTTTTGCATATTTTCACCTCAGTTAGAACTTAAAGGGGCACAACATCTCTGCCTTGCCTTGCCTTCTAGTGCAGACACAAAGCTAGGCAGCTTGTCAAATTTGTCAACCGTGACCAGTGAAGGAGAAAAGCATATTGTTGTATGGCACCATTCTATGTGAATCTCACACTTGCACCACGTGCCAGCAGTGTAAGTGGTGCAAACACTGCATGTTCTTTAACTAAATGGCCATGTCTCAAAGTCGAGTGGGAGTAGTCTTTAGTTAAGTCAACGGAAACTGTTATTAATGAGCAAGTGCCAGCACAGCAATTTAAGTGTATCATTCAATATCACTGGACACAGTCAGTTGTGCTCTTGGATTTTACATCCTTACACTGCAAGAATTGGGCCATGGGCCTGGTGCAGTGGCCTTTTCTGATGGTCCTGCAAAAACAAAATGATCTGAACCCCTGTTCTCCATCTACTTGGACCTTAAGGCCCCCATTCATGGAGAGTGCTAGCCTCTCTTAACCATGGGTTATGACATGGGGTAAACCCCTCTGCTAATTTAAAACCAGCAGCACAGAAAAGATGTATCCCGTGCAGTAATCTGTAAACATTCGATAGTTCAAGAACTAGTTAAAGTAAAAAATAACAACTTTATTTCTCAAGGTGTAACAGAGAATAATTATGAACAACTATTTACAATTCATTCCTCTCATCTAATTTTTACTTTCCACTGTACAATACTAGTCTGATAAAACTCCCGATTAAGATTTACAAAACAAAACTTTTTATCTCAAAACCAGGCGGCTTTCAGTTTTCTCTAAATTCCTGTCTTCTTTTCCTCTTCTTGGGGATTCTGCTTCACAGGTTACTGATTGATAAAGGTAACTTGAAGAGGTATTTTTCTGGACAGTGTTCAGATGTCGTTGGCTTGGCAGTTCTCCTTTCAACTGTTCAATGTTCCCCAGTCTTATACCCCCAAAGCATCAGATTGTGTCATTGGCTTTTAAGATTGTCAATATACTCAATTCAAACTGGATTGAAGTTTGGTATTTTTCGGGGTATAATTTAAAATGATTGGCCTAATTTGAATCTGTTTTGTTGTTCCTAGGCAACCAGCTACCTTAGCTACACCAGTAGCTGGAGCACATGTTCCACTGTATCTTTTTTTCAGAACTGTTGATGCTGTCAGTGAGTTTTTTTTTCTCATTTCTAACTCTCTTAAAGTTACAGTACACCCACATCTTCATAAGAATATCCTTGAGAACTATGCAGTAACACAGGGAATGGTAGTTCCTGACTTACAGCATCTAAGTTGGTGTTAAATATGATACCAGTGGTACAAATCCTGGAAGGTACCAGTAGTTCCCAGTCCTTCTGTTCGTAATGTCACTGGAGTCAGGGAAAGTCCCAGATGATTGGAAAATCGCTGTTGTAAACCCCTTGATCAAGAAAGGATCAAGACAAAAGATGGACAATTATAGGCCGATTAGCCTAACCTCGGGTATTGGTAAAATTATAGAATCCTTTGTTAAGGATGAGATTTCTAAATTCTTGGAAGTGCAGGGTTGGATTAGAACAAGTCAGCACGGATTTAGTAAGTGGAGGCCATACCTGACAAACCTGTTAGAATTCTTTGAAGAGGTAACAAGTAAGTTAGACCAGGGAAACCCAGTGAATGTTATCTATCTAGACTTAAAAAATACCTTTGGCAAGGAACCTCACAGAAGGCTGCTGAGTAAGGTGAGGGCCCTTGGTGTTCAAGGTGAGCTACTGACATGGAATGAGGATTGGCTGTCTGACAGAAGGCAGAGTTGGGATAAAAGGTTCTTTTTCCAAATGGCAGTTAGTAATAAGTGGTGTCCCACAGGGTTCAGTGTTGGGGCCGCAGTTGTTCATTTTATATATTAATGATATGGATGAAGGGACTGGGGGCATTCTGGTGAAGTTTTCCAATGATAGGAAATTAAGTGGACAGGCAGATCGTGCTGGGGAGGTGGGGAGGCTGCATCAAGATTTAGACAGTTTAGGAGAGAGTGGTCCAGGAAATGGCTGATGAAATTCAATGTGAGCAAATGCGAGGTTTTACACTTTGGAAAAAAGAACACAGGCATGGACTATTTTCTAAATGGTGAGAAAATTCATAAAGCCAAACTACAAAGGGATCTGGAAGTGCTGGTCCAGGATTCTCTAAAGGTCAACTTGCAGGTTGAGTCCGTGATTAAGAAAGCAAATGTAATGTTGTCATTTACCTCAAGAGGGTTGGAATATAAAATTAGCAATGTGCTTCTGAGACTTTATCAAGCTCTGGTTAGGCCCCATTCAGAATACTGTGTTCAATATTGGGCCCCAAACCTCAGGAAGGACATACTGTCCAGTGTGTTCAGCAGAAATTCACATTGATGATCTCTGGAATGGTAGGCCTAATATATGATGAATGGCTGAGGATCCTGACATTGTGTTGATTAGAGCTTAGAAGGTTGAGGGAATATCTAATAGAAACTCACAAGATAATACATGGTTTAGAAAGTGTGGATGCTGGGAATTTGTTTCTGTTGGGTGGGAAGACTAGGACCCGTGGGTTCAGCCTTAAAATTAGAGGGGGTCAATTTCGAACAGAAATGAGGAGACATTTCTTCAGCCAGAGGGTGGTGAGTCTGTGGAATTCATTGCCACGGAGTGCAGTGGTCGGGACGTTAAATGTCTTCAAGATGGAGATTGATAAATTCTTGATCTCACAAGGAATTAAGGGATATGGGGAGAGTGCGGATAAGAGGTGTTGAAATGCCCATCAGCCATGACTGAATGGTGGAGTGGACTCGATGGGCTGAATGGCCTTAATTCCACTCCTATGTCTTATGGTCTTATGAATATAAGATAGCACAGTAGGAGAGGCACAGAGGCATGGTTTGAGCACAATGAGATGAAAAGCAAGGAATTATCTGAGAGCTTAGGGAGAGAAATTCCCTGAAATTGACCTTCAGCTGATTTTTGGTAAAATTCAGCCCTTAGCCCCAAATATTTTCAGAAAGAATCTAAACAAAGTCAAGCTCTCTCCCATTCAGCAATGTACAATTCTGATTATACAGCATAAAATGTGTACAAAGTTAAAAATCATGCAACACCACGTTACAGTCCAACAGGTTTATTTGGAAGCACTAGCTTTCGGAGCACTGCTCCTTCATCAAGTGTTTGTGGAGAATAAGCTATAAGGCACTCTGAAAGCTAGTACCTCCAAATAAATCTGGTGGACTATAACCTGGTGTTGTGTGATTTATAACTTTGTCCACCTTAGTCCAACACCGGCATCTCCAAATTCATAAAATGTGTATTAGAGAAGGATATAACAAGCACGTCATGGAGGATTAGAAGCGTAAGCACGATGTGTTATATAAAAAAAGAAAAATTTGCATTCTGACAAAACATAGGGGTTAAAGCTCATTCAATCCAGTAAGAGGTTGACCCCAGGTGGAGAGAGAATTGGTTTATGTTGATGACAATTAAAGTTAATGTGAGAAAGCAAGATCATGCACAAATCCAAATAGCCGATCTTGGGTCGTCAGGCTGCTAACATTCACATTTACACTGTTGCTCTTCTCTCTCCAGATGAACGCTCAGGTGCTCTTGCCATCTGCAATTGTCATGTACTGCTGCTCATCAGCTTGTGCAATCAACCGTGGTGTTTTCTCAAGTGTTGGTATTGATTTTATGTGGCTTGACATTGTGCTTGATCCTATTCTAGTATCTCTTTTATGGTCCACTCTCCTTCTGATTGCTCCATCCCAGCCTGCTTTACAGACTCCATTTACCGTTTTGGAATCTTCAACAAGAAATATTAACCAGAGCAACTGTGCTCTTATTATCATAGCTACATTCTTGTTGATCTTTCAATTGGTAATTGTCTCTTGTACTACAAACATTTTAATGCTTTGTCATATCCTTTGGTGATTAAAGTTGTTATTGAATTTCTGTTATTGAAGTTTATGCGGGATTGAATGTTGTTTTTAATGTAACTTTTGATTTTCATTTCATTTATGAATACAATATCTTCATGGTACTAAGTGAAGATAAAACTTTTGCAAGCTGCCTGATGGATTTCCAAACATACACAATTCAGATGTAAATAATAGGATTCATTAACTTTTTGACTGCATCAAAAATAGTCACTGTGAAGTTATTCATGACGAGTTTTTTTCTGATTATAATCTGATTCTGACAAATTTAACGTTGTGTTCAGATTTGTGTTCTTTTTCTTTGTCTCCAATGCCATCTTTTCACAATGAAACTATAAAACTTTGAGTTTGTGAATAAAATGTGTATTTCTCACCCAAAGTGCAATTTGGTGTACTTCACTGCGAAGGTTTTAAATTAGACTAGCTTCCCCACAGTATGGAAACAGGCCCTTTGGCCCAGCAAGTGCACACTGGCCCTCCAAAAAGTAACCACCATACCCCTAGCCTATATTTACCCCTGACTAATGCACTTAACACTATTTAGCACAGCCAATTCACTGACCTACACATCTTTGGATTGTGGGAGGAAACCGGAGCACCCGGAGGAAACCCGCGCAGACACAGGGAGAATGTGCAGACTCCACTGGGTCAGCTACCTGAGGTGGGACTTGAACACAGGTCCCTGGCTCTGTGAGGCAGTAGTGCTCCATGTTGCTCCAAAGGTTCTTTGACTTCAAATGCCAAAACTAATTCCTACTTCATAGAATCCCGACAGAGTGAAAGCAGGCCATTTGATCCATGGAGTCATCACTGACCTTCCAAAGAGAATCCCACTAAACCCATCTATTCCTGTTACCCTGCATTTCCCATGGTCAATCCACCTAGCTTGCACATCTTTGGACATTATAAAGCAATTTAGCATGGCCAATCCCCCAAACCTGCACATCTTTGGACTGTAGGAGGAAACCAGAGCACCCAAAGGAAACCCAAGTCGATACATGGAAAATGTGCAAACTCCACACAAACAGCTGTTCAAGGGTGGAATTGAGCCCAGCGCACTGGTGTTGTAAGGAAGCACTGCTAACCACTGAGCCACTGTGCTACCCTGGACGCAATATGTGTATTACTGCTTTTTTATTAGATTAATCTAGCTTCAGTCTGTTACTGAAGAATTTTCTTAACTTTGTTGTTGATAAAGTTTCCATTGAATAAATATTCTAAACCTGCAAAATAACTGCTAGAATCTTGACTTTGCTACCCAGCCTATTTTTGGAGATTTTCCTCTAGGAATCTGCTCTAGGTATCCAGTGATCTGCCTTCTTTGTGGATACTCAATCTAGATTCATCCCCTTGGCTGCTCATGGGCTTTTATTGATCTTGTTGCCTTTTCTTTCAAAAGTTCATTTCCCCTTTTACTGGCTGCAGAAAGCTTTCTTTCAATTATAGTAGTCTCAGTGAATTTCTTTCAGAGATGCTTCACTGACAATGTCATAGAATCACTGAATCTCTACAATGTAGAAACAGGCTATTTGCCCATCAAGACCACATGGACCCTCTGAAGAGCATCCCACCCAGACCCATTATCTTTGTAAACCTGCATTTCTTATGGGGCTAAGCCACCTAGCCTGCACATAACCTGGACACTATGGGCAATTTAGCATGACTAAGCCACCTAGCCTGCACATCTTTGGGCTAGCTGGTCTTAAAGCTGAACTAGCAAGTTTTGGAGAGAAGTATTTTTTTTCAATCTTTTCTCCAGAAGATTTCTGATCTGTTTCTCGATCTTCACAACTGCCACATTCTTTACTTGGCAGCATTTCCCATTGCTGCCTTCATCTTTCACCATCTGAGAGTTTGAGTTCAAGTCAGACTGGTTGAGAAGAAGGCAAAGTCGAGAATGGTATCAAGCTCAAGATTCTGTAAAATTTTGTTTTAGAATGTCAACTCTATATACAACTAAGCATGGTAATCTAAAAGGTATTGTTCAGAGTTGATTGTGACCTGAAGAGACTGTTATCTACATTCTAACGATCTTCGATCTTTAATCATTCTGCTTTGTATTTAACTACGTAAACCCACATTGTGCTATATAAAACCCTGTGGGAATCAGCACTGTGACATCATCATATGGGGCATCCTAAAGCTGTTACACAATAGCAAGAGGGTATTTATAGATAGTAGGGTGGAACCTGGTACATTATTGGTCTCAAAATGGAGTTAAGGCAAGTCAATATGGAATAGGTACACAGCCAGTAAAATATCTTAATAATCAGGGAATCTGCCAATGGTGAGAACCTCCAGCTCACTAGCTAAAAGATTCTTTGAGTAACTTGCACATCACCTTCCTTTATTAGAAAATGAGCTGAGAAGCATATGATCACATGAGATAGTTGTCCTGGCCACTGGTAGATTTGACACCAGCCAACATGTTCAATGTTATACTTCAACTTCAAAACAGAAAATTCTGCTCATTTTTTTCCCCATTTGCTTCAGCCTTATGATAAACTCAAACTGACTGCTACCAAGATGAACCAATAAGTAGTAAGTTGTACACCCTGCTGATGTGCTATAAATATCTATCTGCAACTATTCATGAGAAACCTTTATGGATTTCATAAAATATTGTGCTCAACTAAGGTTGAAGTATCTCTGAAATATCTGGAATCACATGCACACCAACATTAAGCAAGTCATATTATGAAGTATGTCACAGAGTCACAGAGTCATAGAGATGTACAGCATGGAAACAGACCCTTCGGTTCAACTCAACCATCTGATCAGTTATCCTAACCTAATCTACTCTCATTTGCCAGAAATTGGCCCATTTCCCCCTAAACTCTCCCTATTCATATACCCATCCAGATGCCTTTTAAATGTTGTAATTTGTACCAGCCTCCATCACTTCCTCTGGCAACTCATTCCATATATGCACCACCCTCCTAAATTTTTCCCCTTTCACCCTAAACCTAAATCCTCTAGTTCTGAATCCCCCATTCAGGGAAAAGACTTTGTCTATTTACCTTATCCATGACCTTCATGATTTTATTAACCTCTATAAGGTCACCCCTCAGCCTCTGATGTTCCTGGGAAAACAGTCCCAGCCTATTCAGCTGCTCCCTATAATTCAAACCCTCCAACCCTGGCTACATCTTTATAAACCTTTTCTGAACATTTTCAAATTTCACAACATCCTTCCGATAGGAGAGAGACCACAGTTGCACACAATATTCCAAAAGTGGCCAAACCAATATCCTGTACAGCCACAATATGACTTCCCAATTCCTGTACTCAATACACTGATCAATAAAGGCAAGCATACCAAGCACCTTCTTCACTATCCTATCTACTGTACTCCAAGGATTTTTTGTTCAGCAACACTCCCTGGGATCTTGGCATTAAGTGTTTAAGTCCTGATTTGACTTTGGAAAATGCAGCACCTCACATTTATCTAAATTAAACTCAATCTGCCACTTCTCAGTCTATTGGCTCATCTGATCAAGAACAATCATGAAGATTGTTATGAAGTTGAAGGCGTGTACTGTACCTTGAAGAGAGAGTGAATGCTGTTCTATACTGAGCCCGTCAAAGTACTTGTCATATGACTAGCTAACAGCTTCAGAGTGTAACATTTGACTGTGAAATAGATACCTGAGTTGGTTGCTGTTTTGACAACAATTCAAATTTAACCAGTTGGTTTAAATTATGCTCCATGATACAAAAGCCCAACCGAGTTTGAATTTATTGTTTTGCAAACCTCGAACCAATGAGATGACACGATGTTTGGGGTATTAAAAAAGCAGGCATTTTGAAAGTCAGACAGAGCAACTCCCATCGAGACAGCAACTGCCATCGACAGAGTAAATGCCATTGAAGCGCTGTCTGTACAAGGTATCTTTTTCATATTAAAAAATATTGGCAGTAAAAGAAAGAAGACGACCCAGGGAGATTTTCATCCAGAAGAGAGACGCTGGAGACAACAGCTACTGTATAGTTTTGAAATTAAGTTGATGTAATTTTAGTAAGTGTTTTTTTTATTGGAACAGCTTCTTGTTATAGAGTTGGAGGCAGGTAATAAAGAGTTAAGAGAAAGGGGGATTAGAGTTGTGAATAGTTATTGTTTAATGTTCACCTTTAGAGTTAAGGAACAAATTGATGTTATTTTCTTTAAATAGTGGAATTTGGGAGTTCTCTGTCATTACATTTTAACAGATTATGAGACAAGGTGAGCTTTTCTGGGTGTTTGGTTTAATTAACAGAAGGGTTCACTGGTTTGTCATAACAAAATTGTTCAAGGATTTCAGATGTTAAATACATCCTGGTTTGACTTCACTGCTAATGACAAATGAGTGATAACACTAATTCATTATTTTGCACCATCAATCCTTTTAATTTCTGCTGACATCCCATTCACACTATCATATTCTTTCTTCCTTTTACTCTAGCCACCTATCTGATCCACTCCTAATCGGTGACATGGTCTCTGTTTCTATCATGAACCACAGCTCCAGAATTCTTTCCGTAAAAGAGATTCACCTGTCCTCTGATCACAATCTCTTAAATTTAATCGTATATCTGTGTTCCCATAATCAATGGATGCCACAGCTTTTTTTCAAATATTTATTCACATTTTTACAGACATTTGAATTTTTGCTCAGTCCAACATCTTTCCACAATCCTTTATACCATGTTCCAACTGTGATTAAACTCTGTTCAGATTGACATATCCTATTGACAGGGAGAAAAGAAGATCAAATAATGTTGCAACAATACATCTAAGTTATAGTTTATTCGCTGGAATACTCTGTAACATTTTAAGGATGTAACATAATTGATAGGCTAAGCTTAAAGTGACTACAGGCCAAAAATTAGATGTTCCAATTTGACCTACAGCTGGAGAAATCAGGCCAGACAGAAAATTGGCCAAGCTGAATTAAACTGCAGCCAACAACTATCACCTATAGGGACCAGTTGAAACCAAAATCAAAGAGGTGACAAAGGTCCAAGGGAAGCCACTTACAACCAGCCTAAGTGTTGTATATTGGAGAAGTGTCAATTAGATGTTCTGGCACCTAAGTGCCTGAGTATACGTACTTTTACACTTGCCAACGTGGCAACAATGAGGGTGATGGGCACTACCCCATTGGATGCTTTGAATTCAGCTAATAATCCTAATGGCCAAAGGCCACAGGAGATTCTGGAAGGTTCGATGTGAGTGGGGATAAAAATATACACTCCTGGAAGCCAGCCCCTCAGCAGAGATTTCCTAGGAAGATTCATGGCAAGACTCGTGACAGAAGACCATGCAGCAGCCCAAGAAGACCCAGGAGAAGATCCACCCTGAGCTGCGTGACCCACCTTTGTGGAAAAAAGCCAGCCCCGCCACAGAAAAGAAGGATATTCCAATGTCCCAGCTCAGAAACATGGATCATTCTAGGTAATATCCTTTCTTAGATGGATAGAGCTAGACAGAGAGTAAGCATTGTGGGAATTTGTGGTATGCTCACATTTAGTTCATAAGGTTGAGTTGAACCATATTCTGTGAACCTATATCCACCTCACTGATGAAAGCACTTGGTTGAAGTGTTTTTAACACATAATCTGGTCAAAGTGTTCAAAGCATGGAAAACGTATGATTGATATTTTTACACTTTGCCTTCAAGAAAGCATTAAATAAATCCCTCATAACACTGCTGTGTTTAAAGTAAACTATAATTCACTGGCTGTCAAACATTATTAAATGAATAAATTCAGCAAAATTGTCCATTGGCAAAGCCTCACAAATTACTCTTTTCTTAAAATTCACCCTTGGCTCATCCAGCAATTTTTGTCTCTTCCTAATTCCCCTGAACTTTGAATCACTGCAATATTTTGGGAGTAAGTACCCCCACAGTGTTGTTCAGATGGAGACCTTTTATCTCCGTGTATGTTTGTAATGACAGTTTTAGAGGACACTGCCATACAAAACCTACAGAATTCTCACCCGACTTCCTGTCCAATAGATCAGTTTCTTGTCCGAACAAACATTCATGCTGACATTAATGTTACTTTCCACAGCTATGAGCTAAAATTGCCCTTGTTGCTATGGGTTTTGTTTTAATACCAGAGCCAGTCTACAGTGCGACAAATGGAAAGCACTCCATCCAATCCCAGTTGAAAACTACAGAGCTCTAGTCTGAAAAGGTATTGAACTATAATGATGTACAAGACCATGGGATTCATAGTAATAGTGATTGTTCAAGAATTCATGAATATGTTATGCTCTTAGAACAAAGTGCTCCCCATTTTATTTTCTGTCATTAATTGCAATGTTTCCTGGTAATTTGGCATAATATAGGAAGAAGTGGTCAAATGTTATTTCAGTCTTTGTGAATATAATTGCTTCCTGCCACAAAAACTATAATTTTCCACCTGTAATTCTGTTACATACATGATACCTGTAATCTCTCTTTCACTTATCAGCTTAGCTGTTTATGTCTTTCAGCTCCCAACCGCTGCAATAGGATCAGATCGTTTGGGATTTGTATTTCTTTGGTAAC
Source organism: Hemiscyllium ocellatum (assembly GCF_020745735.1). Lineage (NCBI taxonomy): Eukaryota > Metazoa > Chordata > Chondrichthyes > Orectolobiformes > Hemiscylliidae > Hemiscyllium > Hemiscyllium ocellatum. The sequence continues at coordinate 24,874,987 of NC_083431.1, forward strand.
CTTGAATCCATTTTCTACCAGCTATATGAGATCATTAGATACAGTATATGCTTGCTTTTGCATAAAAGCTTTTTACTCTGTATTTTTACTCTGATTCAAAACTACAGAACATTAAGCTAGATGATCTCCAAGGCAAAGGGTTTAGGAAAATATCTTCAGAATACAAATGCCTTTATAATTTCCCACTCCTGCACACAGGCAAGTCACCCCTTCCTTTCTGCTCACATCTCCTTTGCCCCCAACTTCTGCTGCTAATGATCATGAGAATCAAGTTCTACTAAGCTGATACTTGGCTTTGTACTGAAGACATTATTGGAATTTTGATGTGCAATTGTCAAATTTCATCTCCATTTGAAATATTAAACAGTCTGAGCTCTATCAGTATTTGAACTAACCTGGATCATGTTGTGTTTAATCGCAGAACAGAAATTTGTTTTCTTCTCAAACTTGCCTGTACAGCGGGCCCCAGTTTTGCTGACTGCACCTTTCTCCCCATTAATCACTTACAAAGCTCAAAGCATATTTGCACAAAGCTTCCCTTTTCATTTCCCGATTTAATGTTGATTGTTATGAGGATTTCCAGCAAAGACAGCATGAAAATGCAAATGCCATATTTCTATTCTGTGAGCTTGCAACCATTTCCTAATGAGCTGGTGATTTATCCAGTGCTAATACACTGGGGCTAAGGTAATTAGGAGGAAAACGCTGAGTACTGTTCTAAGCCGTCGACAGGAGGTTGAAAACAGTCACACAAGACAAACCCTGTGTTCTCTCCTACCTGTTGGTTCAGAAATTTTTCCTCGTACAAACAGAAAGTATTTTAAAAATAAATGCTTGTGTGCTAATTCTGCCATTATTAAATCCTATTTTTAATCACCGACTGAAGGTAATGTCATACCACTGGACAAGCAGGGCCCGTATTAATGAGATAAAATGTTCACCTGTTTAGGAATATTTAGCAAATGCATAGTGACTGGAATGTCAATTTCCATCATTACTTGACTCTCAAGAATTGACACAGATATAAAAGTAACGTTATATTGAATTTGCAGCACTAAATAATTTTAATTCCAATGAGGCTATGCTTGACTTTCAACCTCACGCCGATTGAGTTCAGTGGGTTACTGGATGAACCTGACCTCCTCCTCCTCTTTACACACTTGCAGTGAGAATTGCCTCAGTTGCCTCCTCTGCATTTTGCAGGTGGAAATGTTATAAACAAGTGTATTGTGGGGATATTTAACTGTGCATACAAGAAGGGAATGGAAGCTGGGAGCACTGCCAACGGAGTAACTCTATTAACTGCTCCACTCCTGCCAATCCCTGAATTAACTTTGCTGATTTTAGCTGCTAAAAAGATTGAAATATCTGCTGTTCGGGCAATGGATGATTGTCACACATATATGCTAACCAGCACTCTGTGATATCTGTGATGACATTCCCATTTGAGCTCCAATTAAAATGTCGCTAGAGTAATATTGTCTAGTTCACACAAATCAATCATTTCTGCTGAAAAGCACTGAGTTTAAATCCAGAAGTACAAGTGGAGCACTCACATCAAAACAGAAATTCTCCCAAGACCAGTTGTATTGAACTCAAAATGTTAACTCCTTTTCGCTCTTCACGCATGCAACCAGACCTGGCGAATTTTTCATGTTTTTATTTCAGATTTATAGCATCTGCAGTATTTGCTTTTATCTAAGAGTTCAAAAAGCTGGAATTCACCCAAAAAGCAGATGGTTCGCAATCATGAATACAAAAGATGGAATATTAGGTAATGTTGCTGTATATTTTCTAGCATGTTCCTGTTGCACAGCAGTCCCACTATAAATCTAACATGTTACATATGGAACCATCAAGGTTGATCTTAACTTTATGTAATAGTGTAAAAAAACGCAATGATGGCTAGGTAACCTACATTGAAGACAAGGAAACAAAACGGTCAAAAGAAGTAAAATTAACCAAGTTGAGAAGACTACTGGCCACTCCCAGATGATCTACATGCATTTTAGTAAAGAGTTTGACAAAGTGCTGTATGGTCAACTGGTTAGTAAAGTTAGATCGTATGGGATTCAGGGAGAGCTTGCCAATTGGCTAACAAAATTGGCTTGATGGTAGGAGTCAGAGGGTGGTGGTGAAAGATTGATTTTTGGACTAGAGTCCTGTGACCAGTGGTGTAATGCAAGGATAGGTGTGGGTCCACTTTTGATTGTCATTTATATAAATGATTTGGATGAGAATATATGAGGCATAGTTAGAAAGTTTGCAGATGACACCAAAATTGGTGGCATAGTGGACGGTGAAGAAGATTATCTAAGATTACAAAAGGATCTTGATCAGTTAGGCCATTGGGCTTTGGAGAGGAACATGGCATTTAATTTAGATGAATGTAAGATATTACATTTTGGTAAGATGAATAAGACAGGACTTATACAGTTCGTGGTAGGGCCCTGGGTAGCGTTATCAAACAATGGTTCAGGTACATAATTCTTTGAAAGTTGTAACACAGGTAGACAGGATGGTTAAGAAGGCATTTAACACATTTGCCTTCACTGATCAGACCTTTGAGTATAGGAGTTGGGGTGCCATGTTGCAGTTGTACTGGGTGTTGTAGGCACTTTTGGAGTACTGTGTACAGCTCTGGTTGTCTTGCTACAGGAAGGATATTATTAATGGTTAGAATTTGAGAGGGTCCAGAAAAGATTCTTTTGGGAAACTTGGTCAGAATGTTACTGTGCTGTAAGACTTTATGAACATAAATTCTAAATTAAAAGGCTATAGGTTCAAGTTTCCTTCAAGGACTTGAGTGCAAATGTCAAGGCTAAAACTGAGTGCAATACTGAGGGAATACTGTACTATTGGAACGTGTTGTCTTTCTGATGAGATGTTAAAGTTGAAGCCATGTCTGGCTTTTCAGCAGAATAATAAAAGTTTTTATGAAACAGCTTTGAAGAAGAACTGGGACGTTCTCCCCTGAGTTTTGCCCTACTGTCTATTCCTCTTTTAACATGAAAGAAACAGATTATCCTGTTATTACAACATCGCCGTTTACAGGAATTTCATGTATGCTGCTGTATTTCCTACATTACAAAAATAACTTCAAAGGCACTTGTAAGGTACTTTGAGATATCTGGTGGAAAGAGATACATAAATGTAACTCTTTCTTTCTACCCCATTGGGCTTCAGCTTTTACAAACAAACAAGCTGAATTATAAAATGTTAAGGCACAAACAAAAATCTTGAAAAATAATTTAAACTCCTTCTGTCATATTGAAGTTTTAACCTTAGTGTGGGACTTTATAGAAGGTACCCTTTCAATTAGTATTTCTGGATTTAGAAGATGCATTTCCATCTCTCTCCTAGCTTCCCATAAGGTTTTGTGATACACCTGATCAGGTCCTGGGGATTTACCTACCTTTATGCATTTTACAACATCCACCACCTCCTTTTCTGTATTGTGGACACTTGTCAAAACATCCCTATTTATTTCTCCAAATTCCCTTCTTTCCATGTCCTTCGCCACAGTAAAAATTGGAAAAAAAAGTGAATGTCAGCATAGAAAATAGGAGCAGCAGGGGGTCATTTGGCCCTTCATGCCTGTGCCACCATTCAGTATGGTCATGGCTGATCATCCAACTCAATAATCTATTTCTGATTGTCCCCTGTATTCTTTGTTCCCTTTAGCCCCAGGTGCGGTGGCTAATTCCATCTTGAAATCATACAATGTTTTGGCCTCAATAGCTTTCTATAGTAGCAAATTCCACAGGCTGACCACTCTCTGGTGAAGAAATCACCTCAGTCCTAAATGATTTACCCCATAGCCTTGGACTGCAACCTCTGGTTCTGGACCCTTCTACCATCAGAATCATTCTCCCTGCATTTACTCTCTCTATTCCTGTTAGAATTTTATTGATATCTATGAGATTTCCCCCTCATTCTTCTGAATTCCAGTGAACATAATCCTAACAGATTCAACTCTCCACATACATCAGTCCTGTGTACCGGGAATCAGTCTGGTATACCTCTGCTGGATTCCATCTATATCACGAACACCCTTCCTCACATAGGAAGACTAAAATCACATGCAATATTCCAGGTGGTATTGCATAAAGTCTGAAGCAGCCATTAAACACAGACTGACCATAGAAGTTACCAATGTTGCTAGAAACTATCATTTCATTCCTGCTGTCGTACAGGGGAAAGTTATTGAGACAATGTCAAAACCACGGGTCATAATAGACTTTTGACGTCAATGGTTGTGGTTGTCATTTTATTTATTGATATGATTGGAGTTCTTTATGTAAGTAACAATTGCTTGCTTATTGCTTATTTATGTAACATCTGTCTACAACATATACATCTGCTCCTTGTCAGTCAATGAATGGCAATATATTGCTGCCTAGGTAATTTCTTTTCTAAAAAGATCTGAGTTTGTTCTGCAGGAGGAAGCTATGCTTCAAACTGTCTATCATTCCGTTACCAATTTTGAAAATAAATCTTCAAAACAGATAAATTCTCATTCCTCAGAAGTAACATACTTGCACATCAATTTACATCTTGCAGACTACTCAGAGTGAACCCACAAACAACGTGTGAAATAAAAGCCTTTTGAAAAACATAATATTCTATTATGGCAGCAATTGCTGAATGAAAAATACAACCCATTTGCGAGATTCTTCAGAGAATGCTTGCATAAAAGCTGAACATGATTATATCTTATGGAAATAGAACAATTTTGCAGTGTGGGCATCAAAACTCATTATCTGTCTAAGCAACAAAGGTTTTGTACTTTACGTGCTTCTTGAGCTAAGCAATGATTTTGCAAAAGAGTTTGTAAATATAGTATAACTGGCTCTAATTTTTCATGTTCTTATTCAGTTTTGCTAAAAAGGCAACACAGTTTAGCTGCTATAGTTGTAGACGCTCCAACTGCTAAAATTACTTTCTGTTGAAAAGAAAATTGCAGAGTACTGCAACCCATAGCAGATTTCAACATCCTCTGTTTTTTTTTCTTGTGAGGTTCTAGGGGCGTGCAATTTTATTTTATGAGAAGAAGTTGGATAATTTGTGAGTGAAACAGGATAAGTTGCATACCTACCTTCTGATACTTCTTGGCAATAAAATTACATTTTACAAGCATATCATTAATACAAAGGGGAAATCACTTCATACAGATTGTACCTGGACCCAGCGTGTGCCTGACCAGTAAGGTCTGAGACCCAATTTTGGACTGACTGTTCTTGCAGTTGCAGGCTGTCATCCCTGTAGTTAGTCATTGCTGTAAATAAAGAATAGCCATGCCATATTGTAAGTGGAAAGAATATAGGCACAATGATGGTTTGAAATTGTATCCTACTGTGGGTTCCATGAAAGGGTCTGTGCTGTTATTTAAAGTCCTCTGAATAAGGGAGCATAACAAGACTCTAATTTGCAGACACGGTTAGCAAAAGAGGTGTATGCACGGCCTGGCCTTGTGATAATTTTGCAATTGTAACACTTTGTGGCATGATCACATATTCTATGAACTTTTGGCAAATGAATGTCTGTGTGAGCTTGCCTTGGTAACCTCCTTAAATTATTCCTTCATTTTCTGCCAACTACTCCTTAATATGGCAGACAATACAAGCAGCATTGAGCACAATTCCCTCTTCATGCCAGGCGGAGATACCTGGAAATGAAAATGCTCTAGAGACGAAAATCAGGTAATCCTTCTCATATCCACTTCATACAGCAATGTCTCCACTTCACCTTTCAAGAGGAATGGGGCCAAGTCTCAAGCCTCTGGGCTCTCTTTACTGCTCCTCCTTTCATTGTGGCCAGCATTGGATAAGCCCAATTTCTTACTTTTCCCAAAATGCCTTCTAATGTGCAATAGTGTAGTTGTCCTCAACCATGTAAAAAGCTTCCATTTAAAGTGATCAATTGTTTTCACTATTTGCCACCATTGTTCTAAGATTCATTGACATCTGATTTTCCACTAGTCTTCAAAAAGGACCCAGGACCAAGAGCATCAAAAGTCATGGTTTTACTAACCTTTCTAACATGGTTACAGAAATCCTGGATGGTATCTCATCGAAGATACACATTCTGTGAAACTGTCACTGTCCTTCCACCAGAGGATAAACTACGTGCACTCAAATGTTAAGCAGCTCTTCATGTTGATTAACATTACAGCAGATCAGTGTTATTGGAATATTTCAGCATTAAAGCATCTAAACACTTCTTATCAATTTAAACAAACACACGATAATGACACAATACACAGGAACTGGCTGTTAACCCTTGTCTTAAGTGACCTCTTACTTACATACTTTTCTGGTCCTTTGCATGTCAGACTGTTCAGTCAATCACATCTGAGACATTTCTGGCAGTGACCCTTTGGAATACAGATCCAGAACAGCGAGCTGTACGCTGTTGGGCCAGGAAAATCACTTCACAAAGATTACAGAAAAGGAATAATACCAGGCGTGAAAGATTAATTTTGATTCTGTCTCCACAGATGCTGCTAAAGCTGCTGAGTTTCTGCTCTTATTTCTGACATCCTGCATCTGCAATATTTTGTTTTTATACAAGAGGTGTGTAGCTGAGTAGCTGAGTAAACAATGGGGCTCAAGGCTTGAGAGAGGGAAACATATTCCATTCGCAATTCATGACTGTGCCTGTTATTTTGCTGTCTTTCAGGTATTCTATTGATTTACAGGAAGAAGATGAAATGAGCTTAGTTATCCAACTGAAGTCCCTATGTATTTGCCTTCCAGCCTGCCCATGGTGAAAGAGATAGTGGAGGCCAAGCCCAGTATGGCCCCAGTCTAAACATCTTGAGTAATGCAGTCTTGAAATGCAGAAAGGTGGATAAATGCCCAGGACCTGATCAGGTGTACCCAAGAACTCGGTGGGAAGCTAGGGAAGTGATTGCTGGGCCTCTTGCTGAGATATTTATGTCATCGATAGTCACACTTGAGGTGCCAGAAGACTGGAGGTTGGCTAATGTGGTGCCAATAACACTGATCTGCTGTAATATTAATTGACATGAAGAGCTTGTTAACATTTGAGTGCATGTAGTTTAAGCATGGTAGTAAGGACAAGCCAGGGAATATAGACCAGTGAGCCTGACCTCGGTGGTGGGCAAGTTGTTGGAGGGAATCCTGAGGGACAGGATGTACATGTATTTGGAAGGGCAAAGACAGATTAGGGATAGTCAACATGGATTTGTGCATGGGAAATCATGTCTCACAAACTTGATTGTATTTTTTGAAGAAGTAACAAACAGGATTGATGAGGGCCGGGCAGTAGATGTGATCTATATGGATTTCAGTAAGGTGTTCGACAAGGTTCCCCATGGGAGACTGTTTAACAAGGTTAGATCTCACGGAATAAAGGGAGAACTAGCTATTTGAATACAGAACTGGCTCAAAGGTAGAAGACAGAGGGTGGTGGTGGAGGGTTGTTTTTCAGACTGGAGGCCTGTGACCAGTGGAGTGCCACAAGGATTGGTGCTGGGTCCTCTACTTTTTGTCATTTACATAAATTATTTGGATGCGAGCATAAGAGGTACAGTTAGTAAGTTTGCAGATGACACCAACATAGGATGTGTAGTGGATAGCGAAGATGGTTACCTCAGAATACAACAGGATCTTGACCAGATGGGCCAATGGACCGAGAAATGGCAGATGGAGTTTAATTTGGATAAATGCGAGGTGCTGCATTTTGGGAAAGCAAATCTAAGCAGGACTTATACACTTAAATGTAAGATCCTAGGGAGTGTTGCTGAATAAAGAGACCTTGGGGTGCAGGTTCATGACTCCTTGAAAGTGGAGTTGTAGGTCAATAGGATAGTGAAGAAGGCGTTTGATATGCTTTCTTTTATTGGTCAGAGTATTGAGTACAGAAGTTGGGATGTCATGATGCGGCTGTACAGGTTGGACTAGATTGAGTTGGGATATCTGGTCAGCATGGCCGGGTTGGACCAAAGGGCCTGGTTCCATGCTGTACATCTCTATGACTCTATGATTCTGTTATCAATGCCACAAACCTCTCCAAAACATGCCCTAATACAGCTGGCAATGAACAGCACACAAACTCCATGGAAGACAACAGATGACCAATCTCATGTGCCAGATACGTTGGTGATGGACTCCTCAAACTCTCTAAAATATTCTCAAAACTATGTGCTATACAGCTCACAGGTTCAAGTAACTGCTGGTTCACAGAAGATATATTTCTTTTAAAAGCATCCAGGTATCTTGCCAAAGTTGTGCAAGTATGTGAGCGAGAGAGGCAGATGAAAAGCCAATGGAAAAGGAAACCGACACCCTCATACACCTTGCTGTGCATGGCCTTTGCAACGTTGCATGATTTCTCTCTTCCAATGAATATTAATGTCAGTGGCTGGAGAGAAGAAAGACTTTCTGCTTTGAATGTGCTTAATTCTTCCATGTGACTGCTTTTCTTACAACTCGAGGAAATGTATGGGTCCTGCTGAAGAGTGAGTGAGATATACAAAACAGAATGATGCAATAAAAATGATTAAGATGGGGCAGTAATTGCAAAGGCAATAGCAGCTTTGTGGGTGTGAGTGCAACAGAAGATTTTGTAAAGTGTACTGTGGTGATTGGAAAAGAAACTTGTAAAGCCAGGTATAACGAGTTTGTGTATTGGATTGAGACAGACTGAGATGGTAGGGAGCTTTACAGAGAGAAGGAGTAATGTTTAATCTTGGCAAGCTTAGTGAGGTTATTAAATTCCTTCAGGTACTGCAACCATACTACTAGCACTGATCTATGATTAGTTTGATGGAGTACCTATCAGCCAGTGAAGGACAGGGAGACTTCATTCCATTTACACAGTTGTTCCATGAGTATCCAGTGAAACCTCTTACAAATGAATACCCACCAAAAGAAAATGTCTATACAAAAAGACACTTATTAACAGTCTCAAATAACATAAAGTATTTCACCTTGAAACCATGGGTGCTCACAAATTACAAACTATAGACAGCCTTCAATGTACTTAGTTTGTTCATAAATTTAAGGAAATTGGCGACACAGGGATGTGCAAGAGGGCAGTGGTTGCAGGATTGTAATGAAAGTCTTATTCTTACCAACATATGAGATAGTTCTATCTATGCAACTAAACGATTGAATGATTTGATCACAGAAGGAAGAAGGGTGGCTTTGCTGCTGCAAAGGTAGAGAGGGAAACTGAAGAGTTGTGGCTGAATGAAGACTAGGGATGCTGGAGAAAAAGAAAACCTGGTGAGTCAGGACTGGGCGAAGGGATAGTGGGACAGGGGAATCGATGCTAGGGACCAAACATGGATGCTGATGGCTTAAGAAAAGAGGAAGTGAATGCTTTCCTATTTACCTGTCCCTGTTTCCCTTCTCTGCCTAGCTTCAAATGGCCTCCTTCTTCCTGGAATATCTTACACAACAGCTGCTGTTCTGCCATTACGGAGATTCCCCAATACAGCAGACTCAACCAATTCAAGAGAAATTCAACACCATCATAGGAGTCCAATAATTCCAGCTCATGTAATATAGTATCAAATTATTTGGTATATGCAGAAATCATCTGGTGAGAGATTACATGAGCAAACTTCAAGAATATCTTCCAAAACAGTTGTGAACGCTGCTCCATCAGGTTTTGCTAGCAGCCTCTATCCATGTCCTAGTAGTTGCAATACCCCAAGTAGTCTGCAGGAGTATAACCTAGAATGTGAGATCTGCGTGGCAACTCAGTGCTGTAGAAATCACCTGAACCTGAATGAGCTATCGACATCATGAATGCTAGGATTAGAATGATCGTGATCCCACAATGATAAGGACCCTGCGATGACAATAAAGTTGTGGAACCAAAATTGAAGTGAAATCACATTTTACTGCCAGGGCTCTAAATATAGGAACAAATCCAGGTGATGACAGAAAAAAAGATTCAACTAATACCAGAACAAGTGGCTCATCCAATCGAGTATTTATGCACTGAGTATTTAGAAAATAAGAAACTTCTAATTCAAGTCCCTTTTGATGTTCCCATTTCACAGGTATCATAGTCTGTCCACTGGAGAATTGGGGGTGGGCAGAGGATATGTCCAAAATTATAGACAATAGGTGCAGGAGTTGGCCATCCTGCCCTTCGAGCCAGCACCACCATTCATTATGATCATGGCTGACCATCCTCAATCAGTATCCTGTTTCTGCCTTATCCCCATAACCCATGATTCCACTATCCTTAAGAGCTCTATCCAACTCTTTCTTGAAAGTATCCAGAGACTTGGCCTATACAGTCTTCTGGGGCAGAGCATTCCATACAGCCACCACTCTCTGGATGAAGGCGTTTCTCCTCAACTCTGTTTTAAATGGCCTACCCCTGATTTTTAAACTGTGTCCCCTGGTTCAGGACTCACCATCAGTGGAAACATGCTTCCTGCCTCCAGAGTTTCCAATTCTTTAATAATCTTATACATCTCAATCAGATCCCCTCTCAGCCTTCTAAACTCAAATGTATACAAGTCCAGTCGCTCCAATCTTTCAGCATAAGATAGTCCCGCCATTCCGAGAATTGATCTCGTGAACCTATGCTGCACTCCCTCAATAGCCAGAATGTCTTTCCTCAAATTTGGAGACAAAAACTGTGCACAATATTTCCGGTGTGGTCTCACCAGGGCCCTGTATAGCTGCAGAAGAACCTCTTTGCTTCTATACTCAATTCCTCTTGTTATTAGCTTTCTTCACTGCCTGCTGTACCTGCATACTTGCTTCAATTGACTGATGTACAAGAATACCTAAATCTCATTGTACTGCGCCTTTACCTAACTTGACTCCATTTAGGTCGTAATCTGCCTTCCTGTTCTTGCCACCAAAGTGGATAACCACACATTTATCCACATCAAACTGCATCTGCCATGCATCCGTCCACTCACCTAGCCTGTCCAGGTCACCCTGTATTCTCCTAGCATCCTCCTCAAATTTCACCCTGCCACCCAGCTTTGTGTCAGCAGCAAATTTGCTAATATTACTTTTCATACCTTCATCTATATCAGTAATGTACATTGTAAAAAGCTGCAGTCCCAGCACTGATCCCTGCGGCACACCAGTGGTCATCGCCTGCCATTCCAAAAGGGAGCCGTTTATCACTACTCTTTGCTTCCTGTCAGCCAACCAATTTTCAATTTATGTCAGCATTTTGCTCCTAACACCATGTGCCCTAATTTTGTTCGCTAACCTCCTATGTGGGACTTTATCAAAGGCTTTCTGAAAGTCCAGGTATACTACATCCACTGGATCTCCCTTAGAGTTACAGAGTTAAATCCTCAAAAAATTCCAGAAGATTAGTCAAGCATGATTTCCCCTTCATAAATCCATGCTAACTCTGACCTATCCTGTTACTGCTATCCAGATGTATCGTAATTTCGTCCTTTATAATTGAATCCAGCATTTTTCCCACCACTGAGGTCAGACTAACTGGTCTATAATTCTCTGTTTTCTCTCTCCCTCCTTTCTTAAAAAGTAGGACAACATTAGCCACCCTCCAATCTGCAGGAACTGATCCTGAATCTATAGAACATTGGAAAATGATCACCAATGCATCCACGATTTTTAGAGCCACCTCCTTCAGTATCCTGGGATGTAGACGATCAGGCCCCAGGGACTTATCAGCCTTCAGACCTAACAGTCTCTCCAACACCATTTCCTGCCTAATATAAATTCCCTTCAGTTCAGATCCTTCAGCCACTGTTACATCTGGGAGATTGCTCGTGTCTTCCCCAGTAAAGACAGATCTAAAGTACCAATTCAACTCTTCTGCCATTTCTTTGTTCCCTGTAATAAATTCACCTGTTTCTGTCTTCAAAGGCCCAATTTTAGTCTTAACCATTTTTTCTCTTTTCACATACCTAAAAAAGCCTTTACTATCCTCCTTTATATTTTTGGCCAGTTTACCTTCGTACCTTATTTTTTCTTTGTGTAATTCCTTTTTAGTTACCCTCTGTTGTTCTTTAAAAGCTTCCCAGTCCTCCGATTTCCCACTTATCTTTCCTATGTTATACTTTTTCTCTTTTGTCTTTACATGGTCCTTGGCTTCCCTCGTCCGTCACAGCCTCCCCTGCCTCCCCTTAGGATCTTTCTTCCTTTTTGGAATGCACTGATCCTGCACCTTCTATATTATACCCAGAACTACCTGCCATTGTTGTTCCACTGCCATCCCTGCTAGGTGTTGAACCATTGAACTTTGGCCAGCTCCTCCTTCATAGCTCCATAGTTTGCCTTATTCAACTGAAATATTGTCACTTCTGATTCTACCCTCTCCCTTTCAAACTGCAGATTAAAGCTTATTGTATTATGGTCACTACTTCGTAATGGCTCCTTTACTTCGAGGTCCCTGATCAAATTAGGTTCATTGCACAACACCAGATCCAGAATTTCCTTCTCACTGGTCGGCTCCAGCACAAGCTGTTCTAAGAATGCATCTCGGAGGCACTCCACAAACTCCCTTTCTTGAGGTCCAGTACCATCCTGATTCTCCCAGTATACCTGCATGTTGAAATCCCCCATAAAAACTGTAGTAATATCTTTGTGACAGGCTAATTTCAGCTCCTTATTCAACTGACACACTACATCCAGGGTACTGTTTGGGGGTCTGTCGATAACTCCCTTTAGGGTCTTTCTACCCTTAGAATTTCTAGGCTCTATCCATACTGACTCTACATCCCCTGATTCTAGGTTCCCCCGCGCAAGGGACTGACTATCATTCCTTACCAACAGGGCCACCCCACCCCCTCTGCCAGTCAGTCTGTCCTTACGATAGCACGTATAGTCTTGAATATTCATTTCCCAGGCCCTGTCCACTTGAAGCCACATCTTAGTTATCCCCACAACATCATAACCGCCAATTTCCAAATGAGCCTCAAGCTCATCCACCTTATTTCTAATGCTTCGTGCATTCATATATAATATTTTTAATTTGTTACTCCCCCCACCCTTCCTATCAATTCCTATTTCACTTGACCTTACGGCATGATCCTTTTTTGAGTTTTCTGCTCCATTGATTCCATTGTTTTTCTTGAATTCTCTTGTTCTAACTTTCCCTTTAACAAACCTTGCAAAAATTTCCCTTTAACTTCCTTCTTAAACTTCCAGTTTGTCCCCTCCCCCCCGCTATTTAGTTTAAACGCAGCTGTGTTGCAGTGGCAAACCTACCTGCCAGAATGCTAGATGCCACCTATTAAGGTGCAAGCCGTCCCTCTTGTATAATTTACCTTATCACTAAACATACCCCAGTGGTCCAAGAATGTATATTCTTGCTTCCTGCACATTCAAGTCCATTATCTCCCTGTTCCTGTCCTCTCCAGCCTGAGGACCTGGAAGCAAACGGGAGATAACCACCAGAGATGTGGATGTTCTGCTTTTCAGCCTTCTTCCGAGTTCTCTGAAGTCCCGCTGTAGAATGTCCCCCCTCTTCTTTCCGATGTCATTTGTGCCGATATGCACCACCACGTCTGGCTCTTCACCTTCACCCTTGAGGATTTCCTGCACTCTGTCTGCGATGTCCTTAATCCTGGCACCATGAAGACAACACACCATCCTCAAATCCCGCCTGTTGCCACAGAAACCCCTTTCTGTCCCTCTACTATGGAGTCCCCTGTTACCATGGCTCTGTGTGATGTCTGACTCCTCGGCTCTGCCTCCACGCCAATTTCTGATTGGCAGACCTGGCCGCCTCTCAGACTGGCAGTGACGTCTGTCTCTACGGTTTCCAAGAGATTCAACCTGTTCCTGACAGGTACTTCCCCCGGGGTCTCTTGCACTTGTCTCATCTCTGCCTTCCTCACCGTCTTCTCCCTTCTACTCTCTTCTGGTATGCTCAGTGTAATAACCTCACTGAAGGTCCTGTCCAGAAAGATTTTGTTCTCTCAGATGAGCCTGAGGTCAACTAGTTCTTTCTTCAGTGCTGCAATATGCTCTGTCAGAAGCTGAACGTGTACACACTTTCTACAGTTATACGAGCCAGCTACACCAGAGGCCCTGACCTCCCACATCATGCATGCAGTACACTGAATCAGCTTGGCAGTCATGTCTTCACCCACTTCAACTGTGGCGTAATCACTTCTCTCAACTTGTTTGTCAAAGACTCCTGAACCAAAGACTTGCTCTTTTCTCAACAGAAACTTCCCTCGACCCCCGTGTTTTGTTGCAAATCTGTGGACTTTTAATTTACATTAGAGACCCTGTGTAGGACCTGGGGCCTAGAACACACCTACTTAAATAACACTTACCCACCTTCCCAACAGCCTCTGTGCTCCGACTTCAATTCCGCCCAGCTCCCGCTGCTCTCTGCTGCAAAAACAATTGTTTACGTCTGTCCTGTCCTTCACTGACTCAGTGTTGGCTGACCATCTTTGAAAGGTGCACTGTATATTTAAGCCAGCTTTAGGTGCTGGCTACCTCATTAGCATCATAGAATCCCTACAGTGTGACAGGCCATTCACCCCATCGAGCCCATACTGACCCTCTTAAGAGAATCCCACCCAGATCCACATTCCTACACTAACCCTGCATTTCACTTGGTCAATCCACCTAGGGTGGATTATGAGAGGAAACTGGACCACCCAGAGGAAACCTACACACTCGCGGGGGGAACGTGCAGAGTCCACACAGACAGTTGCCCGAGGGTAGAATCGAACCCAGGTTCCAGGTGCTGTGAAGTAGCAGTGCTAACCACTGTGCCATCATGCACCACCCTCCCCACTCCACCACCCCCATTGTTGTATGATTGTACTGCACCTCAACATGTGACTGTAGGATCTTAAATAAATGCTGCAGTCCTTCTATGATCTTCAGATGAAGCTTAATGTGCCTGACATAGGAAGAAATAGTTTGATGTTGCCCCAATAGATTGCCTAATACGTACATCTGCAATGAAAGTCACCCCCGACTATCCCTCAGTCAGAAGCAGCATGAAAGATAGTATCACAGATTTTATTTAATGCAGTTAAACCTAAAAACAAATTTTGTATAGCACCTTCTAAGACCAGCATGACTTCAAAGTCTTTCATAACCAAGGAAGCACTTTCAAGTGACTGCATGTCATGCAGGAAACACAGCAGTCTATTTGCATACAACAAGTTCCCATAAGTAGTAATGTGATAATAAACTGGTAAACTGCTGTGATGTCAATTGGGGAATAACTAATGTAAAGGACATGAAGAATAATTCTCCTGAAGTGGTGTCAAAGAATCTTTTATATCTAAGTGCAGGCCAGGTCTCGGTTTTAACTTTTCATCAGCAGTGCTGCACACATTCAGTGCTGCACTGGTATCAGCCTTGATTGTGTTTTGAAATACTGGTGTGGGAATTCAGCGCAGAGCTTCTTGTCTCGGGCAAAGCTGCTACAAATGGTACTGCTAGGAGAAAGTGAGGACTGCAGATGCTGGAGAGCAGAGTCGAGAGTGTGGTACTGAAAAAGCACAGTCGGTCGAGGAGCAGGAGAATTGATGTTTCGGGCATAAGCCCGGCCTCATTCCTGATGAAGGGCTTATGCTTGAAATGTCAATTC
This sequence comes from Hemiscyllium ocellatum, assembly GCF_020745735.1. Lineage (NCBI taxonomy): Eukaryota > Metazoa > Chordata > Chondrichthyes > Orectolobiformes > Hemiscylliidae > Hemiscyllium > Hemiscyllium ocellatum. The sequence continues at coordinate 24,890,536 of NC_083431.1, forward strand.
TCCTGCTCCTCGGATGCTGCCTGACCAGCTGTGCTTTTCCAGCACCACACTCTTGACACCACTGGCACTGCATCTAAGGTACAAAGCATAAACTATTCAAGCAGACTCAGTTTCTTCACTGAGTTGCTAAAATGTTTCAAATCTGTAAGATAATGACACCTATTTGTCAGTCTTCAAATTCATCCAGTTTTAATGATCACTGGAATGAAGATGAACCTCAAAACATTACTACAATTCTTTCAATGTATGTTTAAATCATAAAACAGTAAATACCATTGTTACTTTTGGTTAGAATAAGTCTAAATGATATACATAAATGATCTGGAGGAAGGTGCCTCATTAGCAAGTTTGCAGATGACACTAAGATTGGTGGAGTAGCAGATAGTGAAGGGGATTGTCAGAGAATACAGCAGATTATAGATAGAGTGGAGAGATGGACAGAGAAATGGCAGATGGAGTTCAATCAGGACCAATGCAAATCCAGAGTTAACTATATAGTAAATGGAAAAGTCCTGGTGAAAATTGATGCACAGAGAGATCTGGGTGTTCAGGTCCATTGTTCTCTGAAGGTGGCAATGCAGATCAGTAGAGTGGTCAAGAGGGCATACGGCACGCTTTCCTTCATCAGACGGGGTAAAGAGTACAAGTGTTGGCAAGTCACGTTACAATTGGTTCGGCCATATTTGGCATACTGTGTACAGTTCTGGTCGCCACACTACCAAAAGGATGTGGAAGCTTTGGATAGGGTGCAGAGGGCGTTCACCAGGACGTTGCCTGGTATGGAGGATGCTAGCTATGAGGAGAGGTTGAGTAGATTAGCATTATTTTCACTGTAAAGAAGGAGATTGAGGGGAGCCGTGATTGAGGCCTACAAAACCAGGAGAGGTATATACAGGATGGATAGCAAGAAACTATTTCTCAGAATGAAGGACTCAATAACTAGGGTTCATGAATTCAAAGTGAGAGGGGAAAAGTTTAGGGGAGATATACGTGGAAGGTTCTTCACGCAGAGGGTGGTGGGTGCCTGGAATGCGTTGCCAGCAGAGCTGGTAGGGCAGGAACGAATGGGCAGGGTGCAAAGGGATGCAGATCCTTAGAAAATAGGCAGCAGATTTAGATAGAACAGACTTGAAGGGCTGAAGGGCCTGTTCCTATGCTGTAATGTTCTTTGTTCATTGTTCTCAAAAACAGTTCTTCCCAAACTTTTTCCAAATATGACTCTACTTTGACTATGAACTCTACTTTGAACTATGGGGAGGGAATGCTGCAAGTGTAGGACTGTTGTGAGAGTGTGGGTGTGGTGGGCTGAGAGATACGTGAAGGTTGGAAAGCAGGGGTACTGTGAGCTTGGTGAGGAGCTGAAGAGCCATGAGAGGGGGTGTTGGTCTTTTACGAGATGTGGGGGTCACTGTGAGATTGGGGTCTATGAAAGTGAAGTGGGGGGGGGGTGGGGTGGAGGGAGGCTGGCTGTGAAAACTACAGGGTTTTTAAATAAATAGCACTGATCTTTCACTGGCTTTTTTGGAATAGCAACTGGAATAAGAATAGGACAGTTTGGTCATTACACCGTATCTACTCTGCTTCCCACTCCTCTGCCCTTGAGCCCTGCCCCTCCAATTGCCATCAGGACAGAACCCCACTGGTCCTCACCTACCACCCCACCAACCTCCATATACATCGTATCATCTGTTATCATTTCCGCCACCTCCGAATGGACCCCACCACCAGGGATATATTTCCCTCCCCTTCCCTATCAGTGTTCCGAAAAGACCACTCCCTCCGTGACTCCCTTGTCGGGTCCACACCCCCCACCAACCCAACCTCCACTCCCGGCAACTTCCCCTGCAACCGCAGGAAATACAAAACTTGCGCCCACACCTCCCCCCTTACTTCCCTCAAAGGCCCCAAGGGATCCTTCCACATCCACCACAAATTCACCGGCACCTCCACGCACATCATTTACTGCATCCGCTGCACCCGATGTGCCCTCCTCTACATTGGGGAGACAGGCCGCCTACTTGCAGAACGTTTCAGAGAAAACCTCTGGGACACCCAGACCAACCAACCCAACCATCCCATGGTTCAACACTTCAACTCCCCCTCCCACTCCACCAAGGACATGCAGGTCCTTGGACTCCTCCATTGCCAGACCATCGCAATACGACGGCTGGAGGAAGAGCACCTCATCTTCCAGCTAGGAACCCTCCAACCACAAGGGATAAACTCAGATTTCTCCAATTTCCTCATTTCCCCTCCCCCCAACTCGTCTCAGTCCCAACCCTCGAACTCAGCACCACCTTCCTAACCTGCAATCTTCTTCCTGACCTCTCCGCCCCCACCCCTACTCCGGCCTATCACCCTCACCTTAACCTCCTTCCACTATCGCATTTCCAACACCCCTTCCCCAAGTCCCTCCTCCCTACCTTTTATCTTAGCCTGCTTGGCACACTCTTCTCACTCCTGAAGAAGGGCTCATGCCCGAAACGTCGATTCCCCTGCTTCTTGGATGCTGCCTGACCTGCTGCGCTTTTCCAGCAACACATTTTCAGCATTAAGAAGAAAGTCAGGATTTGGTGTACTGCTGCCTTACAGTGCCAGGGACCAGCGTTTGATTCCAGCTTTGGGTGACTGTCTGTGTGGAGTTTGCACATTCTCCCCGTAGTTTCGTTTGGGTGCTTCGGTTAACAATCTAAAGATGTACAAACAAGATGGATTGGCCATGCTAAATTGTCCAGTGTCCAAGGATTTGCAGGTAGATAGATTAGCCATGGGAAATGCAGGGTTACAGGGTGGGCCTGGGTGGGATTCTCTTTGGAGGGTCAGTGTGAACTCAATGGGCTGAATGGCCTGCTTCCCCACTGTAATGATTCTATGATCTTAATGGTGAATATAATGATCACAGCAGCCATTGCTGAGCAGAGCTCAGGATCCCTTGGGAATTCTGAACTAATACGTGACCTAAATTATTCATTGTTGTTGTGAAAACATCGGAAGATTATTGAGAATTTCAATGTTTCGTTTAGACTGTGAGGCCTATTTGTCCTATTTAATGAGAAAATGCTTTAAGTTTGGCAACAAATGTGAAATTTAGGTCAAAGTTCACAGAGATTGACTACATATAAATGTGTAAGTAAAATCTTACCTTTGGCTTTACAGTTCAGTGAAAGTGGTGATGTACTGTCATTAGAGAGATGTGCTAACAGAATCAGAGAGATTACAGGGGACTTGTGAATAAAACATTAGAATGTATTAATGCACTGTACTTTGCATCATAAAAATGATTAGTCACAATATTTCTCATAAGTAAAATATATCATTGAGGCAGATTGGGTATGAAAAATGCTTAATTAAATTACTTATACTGATAACCTATAACAACATATGTGCAAAATGGTGAATCATCAAGCTATGCTCCTTCACCTTAATTCTATGATTGGAAATGTAACTCCAATTTGATCAAGGAAATAATTTCAATTTTCCAAACTATTAGAGGAGGTTAAAATCTATGAGTTGAATTTCCAGTTTTGCAGTCTGCACTGTTTAATAGCAACTGTTACTCCCAGTACAAAGTTAGAACTGAAAGTCTCAAGTGAATTATCTTTGAGAAGACGTCAGCTTCGTTAATCTGAATATTGTCAAGATACCGAGGCTTCATTCTGTGCAGTAATTAGGTTACACATGGTCAAATGTTAGTAGATTGTGTGTAGCCTAAATGATGGGCGTGCATCTGCTCAATAGGATGATATGCAAAATTGAACAGATATGTAATATTTCCGACAAATGTGTCTTTCATCAAAAGTGAATGAAATATCTAGCTTCAGTAGGTTTCTGAAATGCAGAGATAAAATTAATTTTGGCTGGAGATTCATGTCATCCACATGTAACTCCACATTGCTAGGTCTGTTTCACCTAAAAATATAATTACTTATCAAACATTCTAAAAATAACACCTTAAATCTTGTTGACAAGTCCAAATTGATTGGTCCTGAATTTCTAACACACAGCCTTTGGAAACCTATATAAATGGCAAGATCTCATCACAGCATTTCGAATCAGTAAGGAAGTGTGCACTCAACAGAGTTGTAAGGAGCAGGTCTCAAACCCTTCACTTTCTGACTCCCAGGTTGGAATGCTACAGTAAGCCAAGAACAGCTAAGAACTGTAATCCCAGTGAATGTTTAGAAGTCCAAGCCCAACTAGCCTATTCTCACGATCTGAATTATAGAACTGACTTGCTCTGAATCAATATGTCCTGCCTGTGTTGCTCCAGTAATCTAAAACATTGGATGCAATGTTATCCTCGCTGGAGGTGGTGAGAAGGGGAGATAGTTGGACAGGTTTGCCCAGGAGAGAAACCTAACCTCCTGCTTGCCTGTTCAGCAATTCGGGCAACAACATTCATAAATGACTTTCTCAACTTGCCAACAATTAAGGCTCTTAAGTGGACACATAATGGACACTTCAAGTCCTCAATTCACTGCCTCCCTGGTGGGCAAGTAAGGTGGCTGGTTTTCTGACTGGGAAACTGTGCAAATGTCTCCGCTAGCATGATGAGTGGGGGAGATCTCTGAAAGCCAAAATCCTGCCCCTGCCTCCAATCTCTGAGGCCCCTCACCCTACAATCTCCATGCTGTGAGAAGGAGAAAAAAATTAAACTTACCATATCACCACTGAGTTCCCCAAAGAGTAGGTCTCTGATTAGTCAGCACCTTATGACAATGTAAGTCACCAATGTCAAGACTGTGATAAGGCAAGATCCTCAGCCTTACAGAGCATGGTAGCTCTTAAATGGCAATCAATTGAAAGAGTGCACATGGTGAGTTAGTCACCACTTAATAGCTTCACTCCCACACTTCAAAATAATAGAAGCAATTCTGCCTGTGTACTTTCAAAAGAAACAGTGGTTCAATGGAAAATATCACTGAAATTTCATGGTGTCTTTAAAATTCTGAACAGCTCCTCTGTGTACATTGCTGACGTGATTCATAAACTTACAGAATGGTTCAGGACAACAGGAGGCCATTTGACCATTGAGTCCTCTTGTGCTCTTGAGGAGAGCAGTTGGATAGCCTTACTCCCAGACTCTCTCTTTATATCTGCAATGGTTTTCTCCAGGCGTTAATCTAACCTAACAGTATGGTAATATAGTGGATTATAAATACAGAGTTGGATTAATCATCCTGAGTCATGAGTTCAAATTTCAGCATGACAGCTTGAAATTTTAAAAGAAGAAGCTAGTAACAGTAATGGTGGTCAAGAAACTACTGATCATTGCAAAAAAACATAAATGGTTTGCAAATGTCTTTTTAGGCTCGAACTGTCACTCTAGTTGTCTTCTACGAAGCATTAAACTCAACCAATGTGATTGATTTTTAATTGTCCTCTGAAATGGCTTAGTACATCACTCAGTTGAGACTCACCACTATCTTCAAAAGCTTAATGTAGGATGGGTAAACCAGATCTCCACCAAGTCTCCTGTGAGAATTAATTGTACCTTCTGTGCTCACCATGTTCTGTGATTGCAGAGTTCAAGGGATTTGTATTTGATTATGAGACTCTGGTAATAATGCTGATTGGTTAAGGCTAGCTCACAGTAAACAGACATCACAGAAAGCCTAAACTGCAAACATGAGTGCAGCCATTTTGTTGTTGCAGAAACATTATGACCTGGTCAGTAAAACGCCTGCACACTTAGAAATTGGTGCTATCTCTGCATTGCACACAGACATATAACATATAGAGCAAACCAGCAAATATCCAACAGTGTCCAAATCAATAATCCTTTACCAAACTGAACAACCATTCTGTGCTCAAACATGAGAACAGAAAATGCTGAAAACACGGAAGAGGTCAGGAGAATTTTTTAAGGGAAGGCATAGCCAAAGGATTATGGGTGCTAACTGACTTGATGCGTACATCCAGCATTTTCTGTTTAAATTCATGATTTTCAGCAAGTACCATTTTTTGTTTTAATCAGCCTTCTGCAGAATTTATGGACTGATTTCAATAAGTATATACTGTAAAATCATGTGATGTCAGCTTGTGAAGGATCAGCCAATGTCAATGTAAGGGTGAGAGCTTTGTTTGAATATGCAGGCAAAATCTCTTCTCTTGTTTGTCGACATCCTCCCATCAGAAAAACAGATGGTACATGGTCAGAGACAAAAATAGTAATTGCTGGAAAGGCTCAGGAGGTCTGGCAGTATCTGTGGAGAGAAATCAGAGTTAACGTTTTGGGTCAAATGAACCTTCCTCAGAACATTGGACATTGTCAGGATTTTTGCTGTTGCCTTTTTTTTACCATCTGTAGTGATTTTTTTTGTTAGCTCAATTTAAAAACTTGTTAGTTACCTGCAAAGCCCATCAAAAGCATAAAAGAAAACTCCCTTTGCCAGCAGAAACTGGATAATATACAAAAACAACAACTTATTTGGTGTCTTCAACCTAGTAAAATGTCCCAAGCAACTTCACAGGAGTGTTTAACACACTGGATCAAGATAAAAAATATAATTTATTTTTAAAATGTTTGCATTTCTTTTGATATTGTAAGAATTTACCATAAAAAAGTTGTTTTTCAGGGACAGTGAGACTGTTCAGTAGTAATTTCTAAACTTGGTAAGCCATTAAATGGTGTGTAATTTCCTTGAAGGGTTTTTAACGACGAGACTAATAGCACAAGTGGGCAAGTTTTCTGCAGTTCAGTTACTTCTAATTGCTTGCACATTGAATAGAGTTCAAAAGCACACAGAATGGGGAAACATTGAATCGCTAACAGTTACTTTAAGATTTTCGCATATAACTGCACAGTTGTGGGCTCTTGAATGACTATCACTTCCAGAGGAGAGATGAGGCAGGAAATGTATTTGGTTTCATCACGACTACCACTTCAAAACCTGAGTAATTTTCACAACTTGTTTTGATTTGAGTTCACAACCACTGAGTTTCAAATTCAGTGATTTAACTCTCATTATGTCACACAATGATTAAGACCAATTGCTTACAAGCAGTCATTTATTAACTCATCATTTGATTTCGTTGAAATTTCGCAGGGAATATTTCCAGTAGATTCAGAAGTATGGTCAGAGTTAAAGTGCTTTGTGTGCAGCTCTGTATAATGTGCTCTTTTTGCTTTGTTCATATAGTCATAGAGTCATAGAGATGTACAGCATGGAAACAGACCCTTCAGTCCAGCCCGTCCATGCCAACCAGATATCCCAACCCAATCTAGTCCCACCTGCCAGCTCTCGACCCATATCCCTCCAAACCCTTTCTACTCATATACTCATCCAATGCCTCTTAAATGTTGCAATTGTACTAGCCTCCACCACATCCTCTGGCAGCTCATTCCATACACGTACCACCCTCTGCGTGAAAGGTTGCCCCATAGGTCTCTTTTATATCTTTCCCCTCTCACCCTAAACCTATGCCCTCTAGTTCTGGACTCCCCAACCCCAGGGAAAAGACTTTGCCTATTTTTCCTATCTATGCCCCTCATAATTTTGTAAACCTCTATAAGATCACCCCTCAGCCTCCGACTCTCCAGGGAAAACAGCCCAGCCTGTTCAGCCTCTCCCTGTAGCTCAGATCCTCCAACCCTGGCAACATCCTTGTAAATCTTTTCTGAACCCTTTCAAGTTTCACAACACCTTTCCGATAGGAAGGAGACCAGAATTGCATGCAATATTCCAACAGCAGCCTAACCAATGTCATGTATAGCCACAACATGACCTCCCAACTCCTGTACTCAATACTCTGACCAATAAAGGAAAGCATACCATAAGCCGTCTTCACTATCCTATCTACCTATGACTCCACTTTCAATGAGCTATGAACCTGCACTCCAAGGTCTCTTTGTTCAGCAACACTCCCTAGGACCTTACCATTAAGTGTATACGTCCTGCTAAGATTTGCTTTCCCAAAATGCAGCACCTCGTATTTATCCGAATTAAACTCCATCTGCCACTTCTCAGCCCATCTGGTCCAGATCCTGTTGTAATTTGAGGTAACCATCTTCGCTGTCAACTACACCTCCAATTTTGGTGTCATCTGCAAATTTACTAACTGTACCTCTTATGCTCGCATCCAAAGCATTTATGTAAATGATAAAAAGTAGAGGGCCCAGCACCAATCCTTGTGGCACTCCACTGGTCACAGGCCTCCAGTCTGAAAAACAACCCTACACCACCACCCTCTGTCTTCTACCTTTGAGCCAGTTCTGTATCCAAATGGCTAGTTCTCCCTGTATTCCATGAGATCTAACCTTGCTAATCAGTCTCCCATGGAATGGAAGTGGAGAAATACACAAATTGTTTGGTGTGTTCTTTTGCAAGCTTTGGGTCAGACATCTTCTACTTGACCCTGTCTCAATTGTCAGGATGTAGAAAACCACCCTGATCTTTTCTGGTGTTTGCTACAACATCTATGTTACCCCCTGCTGGTTGTATGTCCTAAAGAGTTTAGAAAGGCTTGTATAACTGTCCTTCACTGCAACTTGCAGAAGAAGCGGATTGTTACTGAATCTTGACTTCTTCTGCTGTCTTCTTTGTTCCATGCAGAATAAATTTCCACGGTCACAGCTGGATTACCATAAAATATATATTAGCTCATTAACTGGTGATTCAGTACCATTATTGCAAAGACTTGCACCACATGCTATCTTGCAGAGGCTGTTAAAATTACGTGCAATTACTGCACTCTTGATAGTGCAGTAAAATAGAACACCCAGTTAAAACATTTCTCAGGCTTAAAGAGCAATTTTAACACCCTGCTGTCATTCAATTATTTTATGTTCTGCTGCTCATTTTTTTCAAGACTTTTAATTTTCTACCATTCCTCTCCTGATGTCCCTGCCTCATGCTGTGGTGCAAACTACAAAACCGACCACCCTGTGCTACCTTGTTTAAGTCATCGTGCCTCATGTGTCATCCTTGTTAGTTGGCTGTGCAACCAGAGGAGACATGGCAGCTAAACCTACTGCTGCACAAGCAACTTCCACACACACACACAGGCATGTGTACACAAACACACACACACACATATGTAAGCACACAGGCACAAACCTACGTACAGACACAAGCGCAAGCTCAATATGTACACATATATACTGCATGCACATAGAAGCACACATACACACACACACACACACATGCACTGTACACACAAGTGTGGACACTACACACACAGGCATACACACATAGACTTACACACACTGTTTCAGCTGATAATCAAACTTGGGAACCCTTTGCTTTGGTTCAAAATGGACATTACGAAATGAAAGCAACAGCTTCAACAAGATTATACTGCTTGACAGAAATTGAGCACCCACAGGTCACACAACTCAGCATTATGTGGTCTAAATTTAGGTTTGCAAAGGCTCTCTCAAGATACGATGAACCGATATAACATACTCTGTTACCAGCAGATCCTGGGCGAGGTTCCCCAATTTGTTACTTTCCCAGTTTTCCCACATTCGTGGTTAAGGAGGGATGAATTGGCTCTATTGTAACAATTAAATCAAAAAAGGATCGTTTCCCATGTGCATACCTTTCTCCAACACCAAATGAATTCATGTTTTAAAAAATGAGTCAATTTAACCACGTTTTTTTGAATTAACAAAGAATGAGTTAATTAATTACAAAACAAGATAAGAATTAGTAACATGACACACATTCACACAGGTTAGAAATAAGAGATGAGTCCAAAATGATACCTGTATATAAAAAGAAATGTGCAAGAAGAGTGGATTGTTGAACATTGGGTTGTTGTAGGGGAGGTTACTGGTAGAATTAACATTAATATTTGAACTTTTAAATTTGAGAATATTGATCTTTCGGCTGATTGAAGTTCATTTGCCTTGATTCCTTTTTTAAAGTGATTCGCAAAACCCTGAGTGACAGAAGGGATTTTACTGCAATGCAGAGGTAATCAGAGGACAATTTTCTGACTGTGATTTCACAGCGTGCTAACAGTTGAACATTAGCTGGTATGTGTGAGCGTGTTCAGTCCTCCAGTCCACTCCAGTACAGTTGAAATCGAAGTTTTTAACCACTGAACACCTTTACTTCTGGAGGATAAAACAGACATGTATGCGAAAGATGGCTTATTCCTGAGAAAGGAAGGAAGTCATTCTTGTTTATTATTTCTTGATAAGCTTCCCCCTGTGTGAGGTTTCCCTGACACCTTGAATGTGCAGCATACTATTGGCTTCACACAGTACTTTGCCAGTCAGTAAATTTAAATCTGCTGTTATACTGTAGCAGTCCTCCTTCTAAGATTGGCCTATGTTGAAATTATAAGTATAAAAATTGTTTGTATACTGCCTTTCAGGCACGAGATTAAACTAAGGTCCTACTTGCTCAGATAAACACAAGATCCAATTGTACTCTTTGAATGATATCAGAGAACTTCATTTACTGGCCAACATTCCTTTTTCTGTCATAAAAGAAGGAGTGAGGCTTGGGTAATTTTGGTGATTGAGTCAACTTTGACTGGAATAGGCAGGCTTCCAGCATTTATTATGCTGTTTATTGGCAGCTCACAAATTTGAGCATGTGAAACCTGTCAGGTTAAATGCCCATCATGAGCCTGTTGAAAGAGTGGGCTGGAAGCATTGAGGATTCCACTGAGAAGCAGCTTTCAACAGCAGGAATGTTTTATGGCTGTGGACAGCAGCAGGAACATTAAATTATTGAAGTCTTTAAAGGTCAAAACCCATGAGACTGAAGTAGGAACTAGTGCCAGACATAGCTCCAGCTTTCAGTGACATTCTTTTGTAATATTTATGTAAATGCCCACCTCCTGACCTGCAATGGCCTTGTTTTAGGGTGTGTCCAGGTCATGTCTGTAGTAGTGCTTTGGAGGTTCATCATAGCTTAGGCCTGAGACAGAGGAGCCAGTATTCTGAGGGCATTTCTTCCAGGTATTTCTCATAAAACTTTTGCCAATGATTTTGGAATTGATTTCGGGAAAGATTAGTCAATGCTGCGGTACGTTTTGTAAATAATAATTTTTTTAAGAAGAAACCTGAATTTTCTCCTTTTGTTCATTAATGACTGAACTGACCTGTGTTTGATCCATTCACTTTCAGCTGACAGAATATGTATTTGCTAATTTAACAAATTTGTCCAGAATTTGGCTATTCACTGATTTTTGCTACATAAAACAATGACGGTCACAAATGTGGTGACCTAAAGCGTGATATTTTTAAATGATGATTCCGAAAAGGAATTAATTTGTCAACATTTCATTTATTAAACACAACAATAACAAAGGCACAGAAGGTACTTGTAATAGGGACACCTTCTGCCAGCTATTCTAAACACCTAAGAACTCTTCAGTTAACAGCATTTGTGTCATTACAAATTAAGAGATTTTTTTTGTTTTGTGGTAAATTGCATTTGTAATGATGTTGCAATTATTTCTCATGGCTGTTTATCAGACTACACTCCATCTAGAAGGCACAACAATTTTTTCCTTCCTCAGGTAGCTCACGAAATTCGGCATGTACACAGAGTTCCTCACCAACTTTTGCAGATGCACGATTGAGTGCATACTGTCCGGGTGCATAACAGCCTGGTATGGCATTGGTACTGCCAGGACTGTAAGAAACTACAGAAGGTTGTGTGCACAGCACAGATCATCAGGGAAGCCAACCTTCTATCACTTACATGGAAAGGCTGCCAACATCATCAAAGACCCATACCACCCCGATAATGTTCTCCTCCAGCTTCTTCCATCAGGCAGAAGGTATAGAAGCTTGAACACATGCACCAATAGGTACAAGAATAGCTTCTTCCCTGCCTTTATTAGAATGGTGAATGGATCCTTCTAAAATCAAGTAAAGCTGATCTTGCTAATGTTGACCTTGCCTAGAGCCTGGCAAATGTGATGTAATTTGTTTGCCTCTGTCTAGAGTTTTTTTCACCCTATGATCTGTCTGTCCTTGCTTACAATGATCTGCCTGTATTGCTTATAAACAAAGCTTTTCACTGTATTTGATACACGTGACAATAAATCAATCGATTAATCTAAGAAATCTCTTTTACAGATTTAGCCATGAATGTTTCAAATGAGCTTGTTGTCCTTCAAAATGAAACACTTCAATTCTGCATAACAATCATTGAGTGCGGACCAAGAGTGTGAGGATGAGTCGGACAATTATAATTTGATGCTTCACCAGTTAAAATGTAGACATTGGAAAGACTAGTACTATAGTTATGGGTCTATGGAAAATGTGTACTGCAGATGCTGGAGATTAGAGTCAAGATTAGGGTCGTGCTAGAAAAGGTCAGACAGCATCCGAGGAACAGGAAAATCAATGTTTCGGGCCAAAGCCCTTCATCAGGGATGAGGCTGGAAGCCTCGGGGGTGGAGAGTTAAATGGGAGCCGCACCAAATGGGTGAGGCTTGGAGGAAGGTAGCTGAGAGTGCAATGGTAGATGGACATGGGGGTAAAGGTGATAGGTCGGAGAGGAGGGTGGAGCGGATAGGTGGGAAGGGAGATTGACAGATGGGACAGGTCATGAGGCTGGTGCTGAGCTGGAAGGTTGGAACTGGGGAAAGGAGGGGTGCGGGGGAAAAGAGGAAACTGGTGAAGTCCACATTGATGCCCTGGGGTTGAAAGGTTCCAAGGCAGAAGATGAGGCGTTCTTCCTCCAGGCAACATGTAGAAAGGGAGTGGTAATGGAGGATGCATATCCTCGGCAGAAAGTGGGAGGGAGAGTTGAAATGTTCAGCCACGGGATGGTGGGGTTAATTTGTGCAGGTTTCCCGCGTATGTTCTCTGAAGTGCTCTGCGAGTAGGCTTCCAATCTCTCTCCAATGTAGCAGAGACCACATCGGGAGCAACAGATACAGTAAATGACATGTGTGGAAGTGCAGGTGAAACTTTGATGGACGTTGAAGGCTCCTTTGGGGCCTTGGATAGAGGTGAGGGGGGACGTGTGGGCACAGGTTTTGCAATTCCTGCGGGGGCAGGGGAAGGTGATGTGTGAGGGTGGTTTGTTGGGCGGTGTGGACCTGACCAGGTAGTCGCGGAGGGAATGGTCTCTACGGAAAGCGTTTGATGACTGCATTGGCACCACCTTGTGCTCCTACAAGGTGGTTGAACAGTTCATCAACTTCATCAACACATTCCACCCGGACCTTAAATTCACCTGAACCATTTCGGACACCTCTCTCCCCTTCTCGGACCTCTCCATCTCCAACAACAGTGACCGACTCAATACTGACATTGTTTACAAACCCACCAACTCCCACAGCTACCTGGATTACACCTTCTCCCACCCTGCCTCCTGCAAAAATGCCATCCCGTATTCCCAATTCCTCTGCCTCTGCCACATCTGCTCCCAGGAAGACCAGTTTCACCACAGAATGCACCAGATGGCCTCCCTCTTTAAAGACTGCAACTTACTCTCCAACGTGGTTGAAGATGCCCTCCAACGCATCTCATCCATGCCCTGGACCTCCACCCTTGAACCCCACCCATTCAACCTCAAAAAGGACGGAACCTCCCCGGTCCTCACCTTCTACCCCACCAACCACCGTATACATTGCATCATCCACTGACATTTCTGACACCTCCAAATGGACCCCATCATCAGGGATATATTTCCCTCCCAACCCCAATCTGCTTTCCACAATGATCGTTCCCTCTGTGACTACCTAGTCAGATCCATGCCCTCTAACAACCCACCCTCCCCTCCCAACACCTTCCCCTGCCACCGCAGAAATTGCAAAACCTGTGTCCATACCTCCCTCCTCACCTCCATCCAAGGCCCCAAAGGAGCCTTCTACATCCATCAATGTTTCACCTGCACTTCCACCAATGTCATTTATTATATCCATTGCTCCCGATGTGGTCTTCTCTACATTGGGGAGACTGGATGCCTCCTAGCAGAGCACTTCAGAGAACATCTCCAGGACACCCACACCAATCAATCCCACCACCCCGTGGCTGAACATGCCAACTCCCCTCCCACTCTGCAGGTACTGGGCCTCCTCCCTTACCACCCGATGCCTGGAGGAATAACATCAATGTGGACTTCACCAGTTTCCTCAATTCCCCTCCCCCACTTTACCCCAGTTCCAACTTTCCAAATCAGCACTGTCCTCATGACCTGTCCCACCTGTCAATCTCCCTTCCCATCTATCTGCTCTACCCTCCTCTCTGACCTATCAACTTTACCCCCACCTCCATCCACCTATTGCACTCTCAGCTACCTTCTCCCCAGCCCCACCCTCTCCCATTTATCTCTCCCTCCCGAGGCTTCCAGCCTCATTTCTGATGAAGGGCATTTGACCGAAACGTCGATTCTCCTGGTCGTCGCATGCTGCCTGATGTGCTGTGCTTTTCTAACACTATTCTAAGCTAGTACTGTAGTTATTCTGAGAGAATAAACTGGACAACATTGAGGGAAAAAAATAGAGGTAAATTCACCTTTTCAATCACAGGGTTGGGTGCAACATGACCACAGGAATATTCTTTATTATTTGAATGTTTTTGAATGGTCTGGCAGCAATTTAGATAGTCTTTTTGCATAAAATTAACTGATTTCCTTTTAGAGTGCAATTTATTATTTGGGCGGCACGGTGGCACAGTGGTTAGCACTGCTGCCTCACAGTGCCTGAGACCAGGGTTCATTTCCCGACTCAGGCGACTGACTGTGTGGAGTTTGCATGTTCTCCCCGTGTCTGCGTGGGTTTCCTCCGGGTGCTCCGGTTTCCTCCCACAGTCACAAAGATGTGCGGGTCAGGTGAATTGGCCATGCTAAATTGCCTGTAGTGTTAGGTAGGGGTATGGGTGGGTTGCGCTTCGGCGGGTCGGTGTGGACTTGTTGGGCCGAAGGGCCTGTTTCCACACTGTAAGTCTAATCTTATTAACTTCTGAAGTTTAATGTATGAACGATAGGCAAAATCCAGACTGTCTGCGAGCTCAATAATTACACTGCAGCTCGCATCTTTAAATTAGTATGGCAATCGTGAAAATGCCTGCGCTCTCACATCCAACTAGGCAAAGCTGATAAATGAAAAAGCCCATCATTTTATACTGACATTTGTTTAGTATCAACTCTATACAATAAATGTTCACAAATTAAAGGAAAAAAAATTCAATGTTTATATTGTTAAATGCTGTCACTTGTGATTCTGCTACCAAGACCAAAAACCCAATTCTGAATCGATTCCAGCTCAAAACATTAACTCTGTTACTCGCAACCCTGTTGAGTTTTTCCAGAATTTTCTCTTTTGGTTTCAGATTTCCAGCATCCGTAGTATTTTACTTTTTTTTTAATGATTAGTTTATTCTGGAATTCTGCTATAGTTTGAGGAAACTGGCTGTAGTAGTGGAAACATTAGGAAGCAATCTCACAAGCAGGGGTCTCATGGAAAATGAAATAAAACTGGTTAAAACAGGAATAGGTAGCTGCAATACCCATGATCAGTAATAGTATAAATGTGCTTTGATGAAATGTGTTAGGCAACAGACGATGCTGCTAAAGTTCAAGAACTAAGAGAATTCCTGTCTCCATCTATATTTAAGTCTGAAAGCAGATAATCTTTCTGTCTCCACGAATGACTGGCCTTTAAATTACAGCAAAGCAAATATGATCTACCAACCCTTTATATGCTGAATCTGAAATTTCTTTGTCTGCGATTTAAGTGTCATTAAATTAATGTCACTACTAACTTCAAGTCAAGACTTAAATGGTTAATACTTCAAGGGCAAAAAAGTGATACTAATGTATTAAACATTCATAAACTAATATGTGCACAAATTATCCAGTACAGATATTTCTAGTATAAGGTGTGTTTCATCAACGAGAATTGGCTATAACGCGATTGACGAATAGTGGATGCTGTTTGGATAGCACGATCTTTCTACTACATAGGTATAGCAATCTTCTACTACATGATTTTCTGTAGCATGAGGTTGCTCAGGATAGCAACCATCGTATCATACCAGAAATACCTGTATGGGGAGGTAATGGCCTAGTGGTGTTATCACTACACTTAATTCAAATACCCAGGTAATATTCAGGTAACCTGGGTTCAAGTCATGCCAAGGCAGATGGTGGGATGTGAATTCAATAAAAATGTGGAATTAAGGGTCCAGTGATGACCATGAATCCATTGCTGATTGTTGGAAAAATCCATCTGGTTCACAACTGTCCTTACCTGGTCTATCTGACATGTGAATTGTGATCCACAGCAATGTGGTTGACTCTGACCTGTCCACTGGGCAATTAGGCAAGGGCAATAAATGTTGGCCTAGCCAGTGACAACCACCTTCTGTGAATGAATTTTTAAAAACACTGAAAACTGTCTATAATCCAAGCATCATACTGCCTACTTTTCTTTGCATTCTGTCTACAAATATTATAAGTTCCTAATGACAACCATTCTTCACTCTGTCAGTGAATTTACATTTTCAAACTGAACTGTTCCTTTTCATTGTTCATCATGTTCATCATAACTAGGAGGAGGCAATTCAACATCTCAGGACTGCTTCACATTTTAGTATGATCATGGCTAATCTCATTTTGTCCTTAACTCCACTTTCCTACTCATTCTCCCCACAATCCTTTGACTATTGGCAATTAAAAATCTATCTCCTTCTTAAATTTATTCAATGTCCTTGCATCCACCCCACTCTGATGTAATGAATTCCACAGATTTGTGACTCTTTGAAAAGTAATTTCTCTTCAACTCTGTTTCAAATCTGCTAAACCTTATTCTAAAATTATGGTGCCTTGTTCTAGATGGTCTCACATGGGGATACATCCTCTGTACATGTACTTCATTGACCACCTTCAACATCATGTAGACGTAACGAGTTTTGAGGAGATTTGTAGCTCAGGTTGAGGTTTTGGATGTAAGTTTGCTCGCTGAGCTGGAAGACTTGTTTTCAGATGTTTCATCACCATCCTACGTAACATCTTCAGTGAGCCTCCGAATGAAGCACTGGTGGTTTAGCCTGATTTCTATTTATATGTTTGAGTTTCCTAGGGTCGGTGATGTCATTTTTAATGGTACATCATTTCCTGTGGTTAAGTCATTTCCTGTTATTTTTCTCTGGGGTGGTAAATGGGATCCAAGTTAATGTGTTTGTTGAGAGAGTTCTGGTTGTAATGCCATGCTTCTAGGAATACTCATCCTGGGATGGATGTGTTGTCCGAGTCGAAGTGGTGTCCTTTCTCATCTATATGTAAGGATGCTAGTGAGAGAGGGTCATGTTGCTTTGTGACTAATTGGTGTTCATGTATCCTGGTGGCTAGTTTTCTGCCTGTTTGTCCAATGTAGTCTTTGTTACAGTTCTTGCAAGGTATTTTGTAAATGACATTAGTTTTGCTTGTTATCTGTATGAGGTATTTCAAGTTCATTGGCTGCTGTGTTAGTGTGTTGGTGGGTTTGTGTGCTACAAACAACATGATATCACCAACCCTAGGAAACTTAAACATATAAATAGAAAGTGGGCTACACCACCAGCGCTTCATTCGGAGGCTCACTGAAGATGTTACCTAATATAGTGATGAAACATCTGAAAATGAACCTTCCAGCTCAGCGAGCAAACCTACATTTAGACCTCAATTTGGTTTCCTCTCATTTTTCCAAACTCCAGAATGTACAACTGTTCAATCATTCTTCAGAAGACAAATTTCTTATCCAGGACATCCCAGCTGGCCTCCAATTTCAAGCAAACAATTACCCCTCCAATGTGATTAACAATGCCTTCCAACACATCTCTTCCACTTCCTACATTTACGTCCTTGAACCCACACCCCTCCAACCTCAACAAGGGGAGAACCACATAGTCCTCACCTTCCACCCAATAATCTTTGTATACACTGCATTATCCTCTGCCAACTATAATCACACACCACCTCCAGCGATATATTTCTCTCCCTACCTCATCTGCATTCCACAGAGACCATTCCCTTCGTGATTCACTCTTGGGTCCATTCCCCCACCAACCCACCCTCCATACCCAGCATCTTCCCTTGTCACCACGAGAGGTGTAAAACCTGCGCCCACACTTCCCTCTCACCTCCGTCCAAGGCCTAAAGGATCTTTTCACATCCAGCAGAGATTTTCCTGCTCATCCATCCACCTCATCTACTGTTTCCATTGCTCCCAATGCGGTTTCCTCTTCATAAGGGAGACAAGACTCCAACTCACAGAATATTTCAGGGAATATCTCTGGAACACACACACCAAACACCCCACTGCCCTGTGGCCCACTCCCCCTCCCACTCCCCCAAACAGAAACAAATCCTCGGCCTCCTCCACTGCCAAATCCAAGCCATCCAACAACTGGAGGAAGAATGCCTCATCTTCCACCTACTCTTCGACCACATAGCATCAACTTCACTAGTTTCCAAATCTCCTCTACCCCCAACCTCATCCCAGATCCAGACTTCCAACTCGCACCACCCTCTTGACCTGTCCTACCTTGTCCATGTTCCTTCCCACCTATCTGCTCCACACTCCCTACTGACCTATCATAATTAACTACCATCTTCATCTATCTATCAGCTTCCCAGCTACTTTTCATCCAATCCAAACCCCATTCCCCTATTTATCTTTCAGCCTCCACCAACACTCCTCCCCACATTCCTGATGAAGGGCTTATGCCCGAAACATCGACTCTCCTCCTCCTTGGATGCTGCCTGACCTGCTGTGCTTTACCATTGCCACACTTTTTGACTTAAACTCTTTATCTCTGTAACCCATCCAGTATTGCAGAGTCATACAGCACAAAATAAATTTTTTAGTCCAACCAGTCCATACCAAACAAAATCCTAAACTAAACTAGGTCACCTGCCTGCTCCTGCGCCATATTCCTACTCCTATACTTATTTAAGTGTCAATTAAACTTTGTAACTGTACCTGCATCCATCACGTCCTCAGGAAATTGATTCTACACACGAACCACTCCCTATGTAAAAAAAATCCCCATATGTTTTTGAAACCTTTCTCTTCTCATCCTCAAAATATGCCCTCTAGTCTTGTAATCCACCCCCCGCCCCCCCCCCCCCCACCCCGCATTGGGGAAAAGACACCTGTTATGAAGGTGTCGAGGTATACTAAACTTTTAAGAGAGTTGAAAAGTTAGCAGAATTGCCTGACACAGCACCAAGTGTTCTGAATGAAGTAACAGTGTAACATTTGGTCAAACAGCTAGGTTAGCTAGGTTGCTATGAGACAACAACAAACTTCAAATTCGGCCAATCAGTTTAAATTATGCCCCAAGATGCCAAACTCCAATCAAGTTTGAATTTTGTATTTTGATAATATTAAAACCAATGAAATGATCCAGTGTTTTGGGATATAAATATCAGATATTTTGAAAAGTTAGCCAGTGGCAAAGAGAACTGCCAAAAGACCAACAGATGGAGGCTGCCAGTAAGAGCTCTCTGAGAGGTACCTGTCTGTGGAAGAAGTCTGCACAGTAAAACATCAAAACCCACCGGGAGAGAGAAGCTACAGGGGAAAATCTACAAAGGAAACTCAGCAAAGCTGACCAGTTTTGAAACATGATTATTTTTGTAAATCGTAGTTGGGATTTTTTTTATTGGACTAGTATTGTAGAGGGGGAGATAAAAGATAGAATTAAGAGAAAGAAATTGTCAATACTTGTTAGTTAATATTCTCTGTTAGACTTAAAGAATAAAGTTCTTAAGTTTTTACTTTAAATAATGACTTTGGGGATAGTTCTTTGCCTCTCGAATTTTAACAGATTACAGCACGGGGTGAGTCTTTCCTGAGTGGCTGGTTTAAATTAGCAGAGCGGTTTACCCCATGTCATAACACACCTGCCATTCACCTCATCTATACCCCTCATGATTTTATAAACCTCTATCAGGTCACCTCTCAACCTCCTATCCTCCAGTGAAAAATAGTCTCATTCTATCTCGCCTTTCTTTACAACTCAAACTTTCCATACCTGGCAACATCCTGGTAAATCTCTTCTGAACCCTTTCTAGTTTAATAATATCCTTCCTATAACAGGGTGACCAGAACTGGACATGTACTAAAGAAGAGGCCTCTCAAAAGTCCTGCACAACATCAACATGATTTCCCAAATCCTATACTGAAAGGACTGAGCAATGAAGGCATGTGTGCTAAACACCTTTTTACCCATCCTGTCTATAAGTGATGCAAACTTTAAAGAATTATGCATTCTTAAGAGGTGCTTTCAATGAAACTACATCCCTTCTCAAGTAAAAGGATCAAAATTATATGCAACAGTCCAGGTGCAGTCTCAATAATGCCTTGTACAGTTGGAGCAACACTTCCCTGCTTTTGAACTTTGCAACAAATGCCAAAACTCCATTTGCTTTCCTTATTGTCTGCTTTACTCACATGTGAGCTTTGGTTCAAGTACAAGGACACCCAGATCTCTCCACACCAAAGCATTGTGAAGTTTCTCTCCATTTAGATAATATGATGCTGAAATGGTTAACTTCATATTTGTCAACCTTCTATTCCACCTGCCAAATGTTGGCCCATTCACTTAAATAATCCATATCCATTTGTAAATTTCTTATTTCTTATTTGCAACATACTTTCTCACCAACTTTAGCATGACTGCAAATTTGTCTATAGTACTTTCTATCCCTGTACCCAAGTGATCCATATAAATTGCAAATATTTGGGATTGAACCCATTCATTGCATCTTGCCAACAAGAAAAAGTCCCATTTATCTCGACTCTCTGCTTCCTGTTTATTAGCCAATCCTCTACCTAAGCTAATAAATTACCGTAAGCCCAAATGATCTTACCTTTTGTATTAATCTTTTGTGCAGTGCCTAATCAAAATGCCTTCTGCAAGTCCAGAAATATTACATCTACAAGATGCCCCATTTATCCATCTTGATATAACATCTTCAAAGAACTCGAGAAATTTAATTAAACACGATGTACCCTTCATTTGGAAAGCCATGCTGAAGCAACATAGGATTCATCAGAATGGTTTGATCAGCCCAGCAACTCCTACACCTGCTAAGAGATTAGAACAGGCAAACGTTTAAGTTTTAGCCAAATAAAAGTGAAACACTGTAGATAGCGGAAATCTGAAACAGCTACACAGAACACTGGAGAAACTCAATGGATCGAGCAGCACCAGTTCTGAAGGGGTAAATGTAGGGGAGTGGGTTGTGGGTCGGTGTGGACGTGTTGGGCTGAAGGGCCTGTTTCCACATTGTAAGTAATCTAATCTAAAACACTACACACAACTTGAAAGGTTTGTTGATTTTAATTCCATGTCAGGAAATCCAGTTAAGGGATTGAAAATCAAAGGCAACAGTCATTAAAGAAACAGATTGCTTGATTTCATACATTGTCCAAACAGCCGGAGGAACATATGGGAGAAAATGAGAGGCACTGGTCTCACTCGACTCAAGAAGTGAAACTAAGTCATCATCACAGGGTGTGGGACAAGGATACACTTATGACATTGAATAACACAGAGAATGGTACGACAGTTCCAGGGATTACAGAGATCCATGATGCTCATGAAAATGCTCTGCTTTCAGTGATTCAATCCTGGAAATCATGGAATTGTAGCAAACAACTGAGCTGAGGGTTGTATCGCTCTTCATAAGCTGCACCTCAAATTAATGCCAAACAATATCAAAATAGGCATAACTCCAAAATACCTTGAAAGCAGACATGTGACTTCCAGTAAATCCAGCAGTTTTACCTTGACCTTTGACCTTGGCTATTAACTGAACTATATCCCACGGATCTGAAAGAAAGGTATCTCCTCCACATTTCAAATGCACCACTTTCCACAATCCTTCAAACATAAATTCTCAAAAAGTGCCAATCATGGAAGTGTCTTCATAATAAAAGGGAAATAGGAAGATGATGGCCAAATAATATTAAAATGCTATCAACCAGAATTAATTTAGAAGTCTTCTATGTGTGAATATTGAATGTACTCATTGTTTCCTGGGACTTGCTTGACTGTGGTATACTGTGTGAAAGTGAGGACTGCAGGTGCTGGAGATCAGAGTCGTGAGTGGAAAAGTACAGCAGGTCAGGCAGTATCCCAGGAGCAGGAGAATCAATGTTTCGGAAAAAAGCCTTTCGTCTGAAATGAGGCTTACTGTGGTACACTGTATAATGAATTTTTAAAAGGTTTTTACTGAAATTTCTCACAGCCTTCTTCCATCTCTGTTCCTTCTGATTCTGTGAGAGATCAATCTCCAATCACTTTATGAATGGATGGGAAATTGGTTAGGTTCTCCAATGAGCCAGCTTTCCTTCCTGGTTGATTTTCCTGAAGTTGCAGTTTATGCAGATGAGCTAACATCTCCAAGTACAGGAAGAAGGAAAATCTACCAGCTCCATTTTCACTTTTAATCAAAATAGCTTGGAACATTCAACAAAACAGACATAGCTTCTGTGAGAGAAACTACATTTCAGACAAGTGTTCACCAACAGGACTGGAATATAGCATTACTTCTAAGAAGAAGTGATGGGAATGGAAGTTGGAGGGAATGTGGCTGGTAGCAAACCCGTACTTACAAGACAAAATTGCTTCGTCTACAGCTGCTGCACCTAATCTGATTAGTTTTACGATATTTTCTCTTCCTTTTCATATTTCCAAACTTGTAGTGCCCTGTTGGTTCGTTGTTATTATTCAGAAGGAACTAGATTTTTTTGAACGCTGATTCCACTGCTGAAAAAAAAACTTAGATCTACTTTTCCTGAAAAAATACAAATCTGAAAGTGAACAACATATGTTGAGCATTACGGAATAATTGTCAGCCATACTGACAGAATCACTCTACTTTCCTACTCTTCATCAGATACCTGGTTATTTAGTTCATTTTTGGTATGGCTTTAGTTATTACCTACAGGTGAAGGTTATGTTTCATGCAACATTAGCATACAGAACAGTAATGATTTTCAATTTCTGTCATATTATAAGAATGAAAAACTCTCCTGTGTTTCATCATGATTTCAACCGACCTGTCAATTGAATACTTAGCCTCCATTAGAAGTGACTGAAAAACTGTAATGAGATGGGCCTCCTATGTCATGCTTGAAAACCAATTCAGACAGATGCTGGCATGTAACATTAATCTCCAGCATAAATCTGAGCTCAGTGACTGCCTATTTAAATGCTTTACAAATTATTGTATAAAAATGCTGCGATATTGCTCCATAAATTATTGATATAACGGTAATGTTTACAATTTCAAAAGTGTACTGCGAAAAGATCACGGTATTTTCCTTGTGCAACATTTTGTGATCGATTTTGTCTTGCAAAGACTGTCAGTTTGGTTGATGTAGCTAGTGATGATTTGTGAACTGTATTTAGTCTACTTACATTAGCTTCGGCGCCGCTGTAGATCTACTGTTGGGATTAATAATGTGGTTGCATAATCAAATACCTCTTACGCAATTATCACGGTTTATCTGCAAATATGTTTTCTGTCACATTAAAGAAAGGCATTTTGCACTTCAGATGAAAATTTTATTTGATGCCATGAAATAAACTGGTTGTACCAAAGACAAGCTAGTGGCATTATTATGTTTTGCGAAAAAGTGGTTTTGCTGACATAGCGAAATAGAATGAAGACCTAATAAGCAAATACAAGTTAATGAATGAAATATAAATTTTAATATAGGTCATTTACTTCATTTAGAAAACATGCTTTGGCAAAGAATTTATGATAATTTCTTATCTTTTTGAAAGAAGCAATTCCCATTAGAATAGACCCTTAAATTAATCTAAGTGTTTATTATAATTGCCGGTTTGGATAGAACATTTTTAGCGATGATTCCAGGGGTGAGTGAAGTGTTCAGTTGAGATACATCTGCTTGAAAGATGTCTAACCCTTTTTTAATAGTCCCAATATTGAATGGCCTCCCATAGAACGTGTTAAGATGGAGAATGGCCCTCTTAGGCCTGAGGACTACCTTCTTGTAGAGACGGTTCTGCAATTTGCAATATGGAATACCATCTGCTGAACCAACACAGCCAACTGGTCTGACAGCAAATGAAGAAGAGATTTGCTAACGATAGACGGAAAAGGGTCAAAATCCTCTTCATGTTTGCACACATTTCTTGTGGATATATTTTTGTCAAACACAAGCCACGAACCTCAATTGGGAATCACCGAACCACTGAGAGATAAAATTGCACACAAATACTACCGTGTGGACCACACATTCTTATTCTGCTTAAGTTAGATGATACACTATTCATGATTTGGAGATGCTGGTGTTGGACTGGGGTGTACAAAGTTAAAAATCATACAACACCAGGTTATAGTACAACAGGTTTAATTGGAAGCACACTAGCTTTCGGAGCGACACTCCTTCATCAGGTGATAGTGGAGGGCTCGATCGTAACACA
Organism: Hemiscyllium ocellatum; assembly: GCF_020745735.1. Lineage (NCBI taxonomy): Eukaryota > Metazoa > Chordata > Chondrichthyes > Orectolobiformes > Hemiscylliidae > Hemiscyllium > Hemiscyllium ocellatum. Next base: position 24,914,906 of record NC_083431.1, read on the forward strand.
GAATTTATAGCAAACATTTGCTATAAACATCACACTGCAAATTTTTGCTATAAATTCTGTGTTACGATCAAGCCCTCCACTATCACCTGATGAAGGAGTGTCACTCCAAAAGCTAGTCTGCTTCCATTTAAAGCTGTTGGACTATAACTTGGTGTTGTGTGATTTTTAACTTGGTACACTATTCATGCTATTGCAAATGGAAAACATGGAATAGGAAATGCATGCTCGGAATTCTAGCATGATACACTCTTCATCAGTTGTTAGGGGGACGCTCAATGGGCACTGCAGCAAGGAAATGAAGCACCTCTTGTCCTTGTCAACGTTATTTAATTTTAAAGACAGTTGTGAAAAAGACTCAGTAGATGAGTAACAGCATAATGAAGCCCCAGGGATCTTTCTTGGTTTCTTTTTGCAAGTTTATGAGATACAGATGTTAAAATTGTGATGGGCTCAGGAGGATTGGTTGTAAGAACTATTTCCATTACAAGAGATGTCAATAAGTGAGGATGAGGATTTAAAGTGTTTGAGAGAAGGATAAGAGAGGAATTAAGTAGAATCTTTTTTCCTCAGAGGTGGTGGGGTCTAGAACTGGCTGACTGAAAGGATAGAGCAGAAAGAAACCTTCATTGCATTGCAAAAAAAACACCTGTCTGAATCCTTGAGGTCTGTAATCAACAGGGCTATGGTCTTAAACTGGAAATTAGAATTATGGTGTTTGTTTTTTGATCAACATGGACATGATCAATTGAATCCTTCTGCAAAGTAATTCTGTCTTTGTTTCTAAATCAAGGAATAAAGCATGGAAAAATGACAAAACCTCCTGCTGTGTATGGCTTCTAGTCTTGCTGTCTCTATTTTGTTCCTCTTCCACTAAAGCCAATGGTGACAGTTTGCAAAGCAGTTACACCTTCCCGGTTCTTGCAGTTTTCCTTCTGTTATGTGTCAGCTTGTCCTGCCAAGTAACTGGAGCGAGTTAGCGTCGCCTGATGATGGTTGTGAAAATGTATGTGACAGCTTAGCACAGTTTGCATGTCGAGAGGAAGAAGCAGCCAGTGTGTGAAAGAGGGGGAAATTGCTGAATGAAATAAAATGTGAAGCATAAAATAATGTAACAAAACTGAGAAATAATCTCAGTCCAAACAAACAACAAAGCAGAATATTACTTGTAGCAGCTTTGAGGACCAGAACGAATGTTGTATGAATTTAAGCAGACGGAGAATTGAAGTGAAGTATCAAATTATGTGCTGAAGGAATATAATCAGAGGAAGAAAACTGTGAATAAGAGTGTCATCATTGACAGTCCCAGTAAGGTTATTTATTTTGACCAGCACTACAGCCAAGTTGAGGAATGATGCTGTTGAAATTCGCCCTCATTCCAGGTCTGTCAATTTAATTGGCACATCACCAATCTGTTATTGGAGGAAAGCGGATTGTCTTCCTGATCTTAACATCCAGCATCACCAGCAGTGGCAGCATCTGGAAACTGTGTTAGAACTGCATTGTGCTAAACACTAATCAAGTCATTTCCAGGTTTGACTTATTGTCTGTTTTAAGTTGTCTATGTCCTAAGACTTCACCAACTTAAGAGTAAATTGGAACATCGTAGTTTGACCATAACAATGGAGGACTTTGAAGGATGTGGGAAGGGTTGTGGAATGCCAAATGGATAAGCAAATAGGATGTATTTTGTTTGTTTCAATCTTGGAAATGACCATTGTATCAAAGCCTTATACATTGTTGAGAATTAGATGATATGACTTGACATCAAAGGAATTTATTGTATCAGCATTATGACTATTTTGCTGTATCCAGATAATAAACTATAATGTGGATAACACACTTCAGCCTGAACTACAAGAGAGCATTTTAATTAAAAAGCAATTCCTTACAGTCTGCCTATCAAAGCTGAACTTGCTGATCCAGAAATCAAGACTAATCAAAAATCCATCTCCCTTTTAAGAGGGGCAGACAAGCTCTGAGATGTAACAGGCCTTTCATATTTTCTGCTTTCCAAAATGGCAATCTGCCTAGAAGCTGGATCAATGATGTTGACATCTCAGCAATGAAGAATGAGGCTTTACCACCAAAGTGGATGGAGTTTCCACCATTGCCATTGGGTGGATATATTAGCTCCCCCTTGCCCAGTCTCCTTGCCTGATGTATATTATGACGTTTGATTAATCATAGAATTATATCATAGAATCCCTACAGTGTGGAAACAGGCCATTTGACCCAACAGGTCCACACCGAATCTCCAAAGAGTAACCCACCCAGACCCATTCCCCTACCCTATTACTCTATATTTACCCCTGACTAATGCACCTAACCTACAAATCCCTGAACACTATGGGCAATTTAGCATCGCCAATTCACCTAAACTGCACATATTTGGATAAATAATTGATAAATTGACTCCATGGTCTGGTAAAAAGAGATACTAAGATTATCAATAGTGACTTCACCATTTGTACTTAGGCTGTATGAAGATACTGAAAAAATTGAATGAAGAATGCTTGATGTATTCTTCAAATTATCCATTCAAAATCTGTCAATGGAATATCAAATGTTGGACAACAATTAACATATTCAAGTGGCTGAGTACCTTTTTTCTGACTGGATCTGGAGGATGATGTAAGAACATCAACATCCTCCTGGTGCACAAGCAGGAGTTGTAGGAAATGAGGATGTAGCAGAAGGCATATTGTGAGGAGTAGTGGACAATGTGTAGGGGGGATTGTTGTATGGTACTATGGCCTGAAATTCATCTACCAAAAACCCTGGCTGAGAAACTGTTGGTACTCATAGTCATTATTCCTTGGTAAGAGAGCAATTTTAGGCATGATTAAATATGGAAATCTGCTGTCAGTGATCTTCAGCTTCCCCATACAGTACAACATTGAAGGGTCCCCAGTCAACAATCAATTAGAGAATATTAAACTAATAGGAAATTGACATTTTATGCTATTGGTTTTACTCGAGTTTTTAAAGATCCCAGAAAAAGTTGCACCTTGTCATAATACTATGACTGGATTTCAATGATTTATTAACTGGATATTTGCTACATTATAAAAGGCTCTGTTTTTATTTGTGTAATGTTAAAATGTTCCAATATGATTAAAACATTTCCACATATTTGTCAATTAGTTTGTAAAGTTTGTTAAAGTTTATATTTTAACTGCTATTTGAATCCTAATTAATTATTAAACATTTAAAGTTCTATTTAAATTACAGTTATTTATTTTGCTATCTGAAAATATAAAATAATAGTGATAAGCATTAATTGCTTTGAACTTCATGGTTTCTGTGCCTGAGTAAACTTCACCCTGATAGCATGCTTACCCAACTTTAAAGTATCATGATTTCTGAATGACTTGACTTCCTGCACGATTCAAACCAACATCAGGAAAGAGAGAAGCCATGTATCAGAGACTGCTAAAACTTTATGAGCACTCTTCTTTGAAACCAGCAGTGAGCACTTTTGGTTCACTCTTGACTCCAACGTGTAATTAGCTAACTTTGTACACAAAAACTTAAGTGTTGCTGGCCAGTTTCCTCCCTTCAATGTGGAATCATTCTTGTATCACAACCTGACTTGTCTCTATTTTAAGAAAGCTGATAATGGTAATTTCTCCTGAAATTGCTTTGCAGCATTCTATGAAGTTTTCCAATTTCCTGTATCTTTGCTATGTTGACATCGGTCAACATCACATGGTTTTACACTCATTCGTCCCAGCAGCACTAACCAGTAGATCTTCTTACCCTCTTCATGACCTCTTCATCTTCTTGACTTTCACCTCTTTGGACCCTCTTTTTGTCTTAGACTTTGAAGTTTGTCAGTTCTGTTGTCCCCTTTTTTAAAATTTTATTTCTTTTAACCTTGTCAGTATTCTGCTCTTCTCCTTAGTTTCTTAATAGTAATAACAACAATAAGAAAAATTCCGATTTTGGTCTTTAAATATGAAAGTTTATCTGTATCTAATCCAATCTATGTCAGGACCAATGGAATTATTTCACTTCTCACTATCCCCAGATAAGCTGAATTTGATTGGAACTGAATCAAGGAGCTTATTCAAAGTGCACGCTAATAGCCTGAACAGTGATTCTACTTAAATGCTTTGATTGTCTACGTGCAGTGAGTTAAAATGTGTTTGAGAAATGATATAGGCAATCTCTACTCAAAATGGGGATCAGAATCAAATTATGTCTGACTTGTAAGATAAAAAATGCAACATGTGCCTCCAGCAATCACTCTGCACTGACATATTTAAAGTACAGATTCATTTCAATGTGAAAAAATGTTTTAACATAGACAGGTATGCTAGTGATGCCAGAAGACCAAAATCCCTGGATGGAATAGTTTGACCTTATTAACAGTATATGTATGGACATTAATGTTCCTTTATTAAGATTTTGACTACATTCAATTATACAAGCGTAATTTTCTTCTTGCTTTAAGACTTTTACAACACATTCTTGTGAATGAAAGCTTAAGTGTCTAATGACAAATACAAATAAATGTCAACTTCTAAAGCAATCAGCTGGAAATAGATTAATCTGAGTAAATAGTAACGCTTGAATACTCTGGGAAATTTGATAAACATAGGTCACAAATAACAAATCCATTGAGCCTGTTTGATCAAATTTGTCCTGACAGTTGGGGTCTCTTATACTGCCTCAAACAAGCATTACCTCTTGCTGATTTTGTCAACCTCAGATTGAAAGGAAGTCAAATAAAATTAATTAAGAGACAATGCTGAAATAGGAGACCACTATTTCTCAAAGCAGCATCAGATAACAGGTGAAGTTGAATTTAAAGACGCAAAGTATGTCATCCTGGTAATAACATTATATCCAGTGCCTTCTGAAAAGAACTAAATCAGTAGCCACATTCAGCGTTATTAACAAGGAAAAGAAAAAAATAATTCCTTTTGGTTTTCTTTAACTGTCAGTTGACAATTGTCACACTGGCACAATCACAGTGGGTAATGGTACATAACCTGAAGGAGATGACTTCCTCTGTGTGCTATTTGCAGTCAGGTTATAAACACCATTTTACACTTTCTCCATGATGAGCAAACAATGCTGTGTTTCATCATCCAATAATACATATAAGTAGGAGAGCATAATTCTGTTGTTCACAACAGGGAATGCTGGAAAGGCTCAGCAGGTTTTCCAACACCTGCGGAGACAGAAACAGAGTTAACATTTGAGGATAATGATCTTCATCAGAGTGGGAAATAGTAATGCAACAGGTTTTTACCAAGTACAAGGACAGAAAGTGGGAAGGAAGAAGAACAAAAAAAAGTCAGAACTGTAAAAATAAACAGCAGGAGAGATTAAGAAATACAAAGAATCATGGGTGCAAAACAAAACAAAATGATGCTGGGGCATGTAAAGAAATAAAAGCTGGTTCTGCTAGAGGCATAAATGAGAATTTTAAAAATTATTTATTCATGAAGTATAGATATTGCTAGTTGGCCAGCATTTATTGCCCATCTTAGTTGTCCATGACTGGATGAAGGTGTCCTGTCTTCTTGAACCACAACAGTCCATTTGCTGTGGGTAGAGCTACAATATTGCTAAGGATGGAGTTCCCGGACTGTGACCATATGACACTGCAGGGCCGATGGTGTATTTCCCAATCAGGATGGTGAGTTATTCAATGTGAGAACAATCCCAGCCATATGTTAGAAGATGGTGCTGTACGAGGATAGGTTCAGCCTCTCTTCAAGGAAGGAGTGAGAAACTGTTGGGAATGGAAGGAAAAATGGATTGGATATTGTGGTGAAGAGGAGACAGTTCTGAGGAGGAAACTGGATATTGTTAAATTTGACAAAAGTTATTGGAAGAAACACAACCTAATTGCGAAGAAACTGAAACAGGAAATGTAGAGTTGAAATTGAAGGAAATCAGTTTAGTGGAGGAAAGAGTAAGCTGAAACATATGTCCACTTGAGCAATGATGTCTTGTAATTTTTTTGCGACAAAAGCAGAATGTACTATCTGGGATTGGGAGACTAAGTGTCTTTAAGCCATACAGGAGAGATCTCCAGAGGAGATGAGATTGCTGACAGTTTTGAAAACAATGGCTTGCTGCTGAGCGATAAGGTCATGGTTGTGTGGTAGATGGTGGAAGTGTTGATCAGTTGGCATTTAACCTCCATTACATACAAGTCTGTTTGTGAAATGACAACAGCAGTAAGTTTGAAGATGACGTTGAGTTGTAACAGAATACAGAGTGTTCTGGTATAATATGGTGGTTGTGTTCCTCTGCAACATGGTGCTATAGAAAATCACACTATGGAAAACTACTATAGAAAATCACACTGTAGAAGATTGCCATAGAAAATCACTATTTCCTATTCAGTACAAAGTTCACTTAGATTAGATTAGATTACTTACAGAGTGGAAACAGGCCCTTCGGCCCAACAAGTCCACACCGACCTGCCGAAGCGCAACCACATCTTTGGACTGTGGGAGGAAACCGGAGCACCCGGAGGAAACCCACGCAGACACGGGGAGAACGTGCAAATTCCGCACAGTCAGTCGCCTGAGTCCGGAATTGAACCTGGGTCTCAGGCGCTGTGAGACAGCAGTGCTAACCACTGTGCCACCGTGCCGCCCGTGTCTAAACAGTGTCCACAATTTATCAGGGAGAAAGTGAGGACTGCAGATACTGGAGATTAGAGCTGAAAATGTGTTGCTGGAAAAGCGCAGCAGGTCAGGCAGCATCCAAGGAGCAGGAGAATCGACGTTTCGGGCATGAGCCCTTCTTCAGGAATGAGGAAAGTGTGCCAAGCAGGCTAAGATAAAAGGTAGGGAGGAGGGACTTGGGGGAGGGGCATTGGAAATGCGATAGGTGGAAGGAGGTTAAGGTGAGGGTGATAGGCCGGAGTAGGGGTAGGGGTGAAGAGGTCAGGAAGAAGATTGCAGGTTAGGAAGGTGGTGCTGAGTTCGAGGGTTGGGACTGAGTCAAGGTGGGGGAAGGGGAAATGAGGAAACTAGAGAAATCTGAGTTCATCCCTTGTGGTTGGAGGGTTCATAGGCAGAAGATGAGGCACTCTTCCTCCAGCTGTCGTGTTGGTATGGTCTGGCGATGGAGGAGTCTAAGGAACTACATGTCCTTAGTTGAGTGGAAGTGAGAGTTGAAGTGTTGAGCCACGGGGTGGTTGGGTTGGTTGGTCCAGGTGTCCCAGAGGTGTTCTCTGAAACATTCCAAACGGGAAGGGCTCATGCCTGAAATGTTGATTCTCCTGCTCCTTGAATGCTGCCTGACCTGCTGCGCTTTTCTAGCAACACATTTTCAGCTCCACAATTTATCAGTAATGTTATAGCCAATTCATATTGAGGAAGAAGACCTGAAGAATTCTTCTGTTCTGAGAAAGCATCACTGGTCTTGAAGCATTAACTCTGATTTCTCTCTCTCGATGTTGCCACACCTGCTGAGTTTCTCCACCAATTTTGGATGTCATTTCAGCTGCTGCAGTTCTTTGTTTTATTAAAGAAATTGAGAAGGATAGTGTTATGTTGGGAATTCCTGATGAAAGTGTCCAGAGAGTTCAAGAGCTCAGATGGAGGTATTCAGATGGAATGAAAGTTCAAAGATGCAAGGAAGGGTCTGCTCAGCATGGCAAAGGCTTCGGGCTAAAAAATGTTGGATATGAAGATGAAAGCAATGGAAGCAAATTTTAGTATTGTGCCAAGTGTAAACTCACAGAGGAGGAATAGGAAAGTTGTGAAGGTGAGGCTTTGCTGTGGCCTACTCATTCAATGTCAGAAACATTCACAGGGAATAATAAAACCAGAAAACGAGGTGACAATGAAATGAGATCATGGGAAAATTAATAAGAAAAAGAATTCAATGGTTTGGCATCAAAGAATTGTCAAAGTTTATAATCCATGACACTGAAAAGAAAGATTTTTGTTTTCTTTAACTGGAGGATGAAACGAAAGATAAAATGGAACTGTGGAGTATGACAGCTTCATTCCGTGGGGTTAGAATCTTTGGAATTTTGTTCCCCATAAAGCTGAGTATTCAAAATGAGATCAGCATCTCAAGGAATCAAAGGGCAAGGAATAAGACATGAAAATGTAATTAGTATTGATGTTCAGCCGAGATTGTACTGAATGGTAGAGCAGGCTTGAGGGTGACATAGTTTACACTGCTCTGATTTCTTCTTCAGTTCTTACAAACTTCAACATTCAAGCTTCCACAGGTCCAGTCATCCTACACCCCTTCCAGCATCATTCACAACCTTAGAATGTCTTGAAGCACTTTTACAGTAAGCATGTTATTAGTTGAAATGTGGTCATTATCAGGCTGTAAGCAACACAGATTCACACACAGAAAGCTCTCATGACCAACAATGCAATAAAGGAGAAGCTGAATAGGCTGGGGCTACTTTCGCTGGAGTGTTGGAGGCTAAGGGATGATCTGATTAATATTTACAAAATCATGAATAAGGCGAACAGCCAACATCTTTTTCCTCAGGAAAGGGTGTCCAAACTAGCAGGCATAGTTTTAAAGTGAGATGGAGTGGTATTAAAGGGATGAAGGGGCAATTATTTCTCCCAGAGGGTGTGATCTGTGTATGGAATGAGCTGCCAGGGAAGTGGTGAAGGCTAGTACAATTACAACATTTAAAAGGCATCTGGATGAGTATGTGAATAGGAAGGGTTTAGCAGGATATGGCCAAAGTTTGTGCGAAGATTTGTAGCTCGGGTGCTTGTTGTAGTGGTTCTGTTCGCCGAGCTGGAAGTTTTTGTTGCAAACGTTTCATCCCCTGGCTAGGAGACATCATCAGTGCTCTGGAGCCTCCTGCGAAGCGCTTCTTTGATGTTTCTTCCGGCATTTATAGTGGTCTGTCCTTGCCACTTCGGGGTGTCAGTTTCAGCTGTCCGCTGTAGTGATTGGTATATTGGGTCCAGGTCGATGTGTCTGTTGATGGAATTTGTGGATGAATGCCATGCCTCTAGGAATTCCCTGGCTGTTCTCTGTCTGGCTTGCCCTATGATAGTAGTGTTTTCCCAGTCAAATTCATGTTGCTTGTTGTCTGAGTGTGTGGCTACTAGGGATAGCTGGTCGTGTCGTTTCGTGGCTAGTTGGTGTTCATGTATGCGGATTGTTAGCTGTCTCCCTGTTTGTCCTATATAGTGTTTTGTGCAGTCCTTGCATGGACAACAAGCAACATGAATTCGACTGGGAAAACACTACTATCATAGGGCAAGCCAGACAGAGAACAGCCAGGGAATTCCTAGAGGCATGGCATTCATCCACAAATTCCATCAACAGACACATCGACCTGGACCCAATATACCAATCACTACAGCGGATAGCTGAAACTGACACCCGGAAGCGGCAAGGACAGACCACTATAAATGCCAGAAGAAACATCAAAGAAGCGCTTTGCAGGAGGCTCCACAGCACTGATGATGTCTCCTAGCCAGGGGACGAAACGTTTGCAACAAAAACTTCCAGCTCGGATATGGCCAAATGCTGGCAAATTGAACTAATTAATTTAGAATATCTGGTCAGTATGGATGGGTTGGACTTTATGACAGATAATTTGTTATTGGGTACAACTTTATGACAGATAATTTGTTATTGGGTATGATACATTAGATTACTTACAGTGTGGAAACAGGCCCTTCGGCCCAACAAGTCCACACCGACCCGCCAAAGTGCAACCCACCCAGACCCATTCCCCTACATTTACCCCTTCACCTAAACTACGGGCAATTTAACATGGCCAATTCACCTAACCTGAACATTTTTGGATGATGGGAGGAAACCAGTGCACCCGGAGGAAACCCACACAGGCACGGAGAGAATGTGCAAACTCCACACAGACAATTGCCTGAGGTGGGAATTGAACCCAGGTGTCTGGCGCCATGAAGCAGCAGTGCTCACCATTGTGCCACCGCGCTGCCCCAAATATCTGGGATAACTTCTCCACTTTTCTGTAAAGTGGCATAATGGGATAATTTATGTACATCTGAAAGGCTTTACAGATCTTACTTAACATCACATCTGAAAGATAGCACTTACAACAATGCAGCACTACCTCAGCATTCCACTAGATTGTCAGCTTTTGATTTTATGTGCTCAAGTCTCTGAAGAATTTGGAATTGACTTGGAACCTTGTGACTAAGGAGGGAATGCTATCGACTGAACCCAAGCTAATACTACGGAGTGAGTACGAAGGAGCTCACATGAATGAGGAATGTAGCATGTGGGGTGATATAATTAGATTCAATTTGAAATTTGGATTTCTCAGCAACAGGTTGAGATGCAGAGATAAAAGTTCTGTAAAAAAATTACACCAGCCTGTGGGAGTTTATAATTAGAATACATTTACATGCCATGAATGCTCATTAGCATGATTTTTTAAAAAAAATAAAGTTCTGTCCTCAGGATGAAGTCAGTGATGTATAAGAATCTTGTGGCATCCGGTTCCAGGTTGTTTAAAAGTGTTGTGTACTTGACAGCTTTGTGTAAGGTCAGCAGTTTGCCTTGTTTAATTTTACGGCATAAGCAAGGCCGCTGGAGAATAGACTGCTGTTACTTGGAGGCTTGGAGCCATTGTATCAATGGGGAGAATGCTTTTGGAGGGCATGGTGAATTGGAAGACAAATCAATAGACCACAGAAGGTGGGGTCATGAGCATAGTAAAGTGAAGAGAGATAGGGCCAGCATTCTGGCTGGCAGTGCCTTTACAGAACTTTGAGATCACTTGCAACATCTCAATTAACCCCACTGAGATTGCTCTCAGACAATGTCCTTCAAAATGCAGGGATATGAGCTCCAGCTGAGTCTCCAAATTTAGGCACACTCATAGAGCGATAAATAGAACACCAGGCACTAAAATGAAAGCTCAATAGCACTGTTATTCAACAATTAAAGCCAATGTCCCTGACTCCACTGTAACCATCGAAGCCTGCCAATTACAAGGCATTCCAGTACATTTAGATCTCTGAATAAGCCAATCTCAGCAAATAATGATATGCACGCATGAGTAATGCCAAACCAGTAAATTTTGAGAAACAGCAATGCCACCTTGGTCTTCACAGGTCATATGTTAATGGCAATGGAGATGGGCAGGAAGGTTGTGATGCAGACTGTCCTTGTTTAACCAGGAAACAATGTAACAGGCTGCCTATGGACATAGCATTGTCAGTTGATGGTGATTTTCACCAATGAAAACTTTTTGTGGCCTGTAAACCAAAAGAGTTTTGTCAGCGTGCTGCTGGTACTTTGAATGTTAATTATAATCTTTTATGTATAGGCAGGAAGACAGACAATTGAAGTGGTGCACAGCTCTGGTTACAATGTCGGGGATGATATGCTATTGATAAAATCCCTGCCTACCTTTGCTTACTTGCACTTTCTTCTATTTGCCCAACTCCTCCACCAATGGCAATTTGCTTAAAGCCCTTATTGCTTCATTGTTCTCTCCATATGGCACTTCCTCCACTTCATCACCAAATTATACAGTCTCCCACTCTGAATTCTGTTCCACTGACTTAAAGTATTTGGGCATCTCACCCTATCTGCACCCCATCATTGATACCTCTTCCATCACCTGCCTTTACACCTGCAGATTGGAATCTTTTCCCCATTCCCCTCTGCCTCGGCCTACGTAAGACCCTCCTTAAAACCTCATCTAATTGCTCCCTCTTTCTTTAAGTATTCATTTTGTCTGATTATGCTACTGTGTTTCCCTTAGGGACATTCTTCTACATTGAAGATACAATTGAATGCAAATTATTGTATTTAACTGCTGTCTCTTAATTTATCACAACATGCTCAGTCTTTGTAACACGTTTGAAGTCAAATCTTTTGGTCTTTAGTACCTGGACCAGCTGGGATTCTTGGTAAGAATTTTAAAAAAGCTAAATTTCCTAAGGCACACATCTTCATGCCTCAGTTTAGCATTCATATTAAATGGAGAATTTGCAAGACATTTTAAGTACAAATTTTCCACAATGAATATTTCAGTGTCCCTTTGTGTAACTTCCAAACTTCCTTGCTGTGCATAACAAAGCAACAATAGATAATAAGTTCTGCAGCAGTCTTATCTACAAATGATGTTCTCTTTTGACTAAAATAAAAAAAAACTTAAATGATACAGACTAAGAACAGTGAATTTTAATTAAACACACAATTATTTGGGGCTAGCCTACTCATAAAGATGAATTATTACACAAAGATCAAGTTATTATAGTGTTATTTGATGAAGTACATTTTGGTTTAGCTGATAACATAATGAAAAAATCATGTTGATAGTCGATGAGCTTTAAACTTAGCCAGCAAATATTCTAGCTATCTAACCTTGGCACAAATATTTGTAGCAAATAGCTTCCTGCCTGGACCATAACCTGAAGGAGCATTACAAAGAACCAACATGACCCAAAGTTGCAGGTAATTTAGCATAAAGGGATTGTTTTTCGTGAGATTGACAAAAAAAAAGCAGGGTTGAATATCATTGACAGCACTGGCTGTCTAAGTGTAGGAGACTGTTTAATTGTTGGACAGTGAATTGTTGGTAACAACATAATTGAAGGATTAAGAGGGGTTTCGGAGAGACGGGTTACTCAAATTAAATCACCCAGGGGCAGCAGCCTCCTAATTTTCAATCACTTCAGAACAACTGAATTTACAGCAATATTTTCGCAGCAATCCATTAAGAGTTCAGTGATTATTCTAACTACAATATTGTTCCAATAGTATTAATTGAGTGTAGTTTAAGACAACTCCTTCTCAATGCACAGCACAAAAACATACAATTCATTCCAAACAGCCCCCACATGGTTTATGGTCTATACAAATGAGCCTTACCCCACTCAGTTTCATTTAACCCTATCAGTATGACTTACCTTTTCAATCTTCCTCATGTCTTTAGCTCCCTTCCCCTTAAATACATTTACAATATTTGCTTCAAATATTCCTTCCAGTAGCAAGTTATGATGTATAATTTGTGTCATACATTTCATGATTTATGATAAGTAAGTTTTGTTTCTGCTATTCTTAATTAAAAGCTTGCGTTTCATGGTCAAAGATGAAGTGATATACTTATCACTAACCTTGATGAAAGCTCTCCACTAAGATCTAATAACATTTATGCCATGGATTTTGCCTGTCCTCATTTAAGTTTTAATCTGACACTAAGTTAATAGGATTTTCAAATGTTCCTTAAATGTGATAGCGTCAAGTAGGCAATCATATTGAGGTATTCTTACGGAGAGTAAATGAGTGTGGTAGGTGCTGGGACAGTGAGTAAATTTAAGGAGGAGTTAGATTTTTAATCGGTAATGGATTGAAGGGTTATGAGGAAAAGGCAGGAAAATGGGGAGGAGGAGCATGTCAACCATGATCGAATAGTGGAGTAGACTCGATGGGCTGAATGGCCTAATTTGACTCCGGTATCTATTGAACTTATAATCATCCATCACTTTTAATTAGAGTCGAGTGTGAAATAAATTACTTGGATTATGCTCAAGGTTAAAATAGCAGGTAGTAAGCTTTAAAAGCACAATCAAGAGTGTGCTGCTGGAAAAGCGCAGCAAGTCAGGCAGCATCCAATGAGCAGAAGAATCAACATTTAGGGCATAAGCCCTTCTTCAGGAATGTAGAACAAAATGTAGAATTTCCTTTCTCATAATTGAGAAAGTTGACATTCTACAGATATGAAATTAGTTTTCCAATGCCAGTGAGATTGTTCAACAATAAATCTAAATTTGGAATGCTGTTAACAACCTAATGATGGCTCAGTCAAAGGATACAACTTTTTCAAACGTTTTGACAGTGAGAGGAATAGCATAAAAATGAAAGGACATTGATCAATTCATTGATCACTTAAGGATTGCAACTGGAAGGAATTCAAACAACATTTGCTCATTTCAGAGCAAATATAGGCTTTCTACATTGAACTGCTCATGTGTATTCTCCAAAAATTGCTGTCAGTTTCAGGAGAGGAATAATGGTGACAGATTCAGCAGCATTACCATTACAAACTCTGAGCCGTTAATTAGATTATGTACTTTTTCTTAAGAATTGATTGCTAAGGCAAGTGTATTGTAATGATCACAATCATTGCAGCACTAAATTTATAGCATCCTGAATTTATGCAGCATTACAATCTATCAAGCCTCCCTACCCTTACTCTGAATTTGAAAGTCATAAGCCCTATTCAGTAGCCCCTTCCTCCAGCCCATGACATTGTCCCCTTCTCACAGTAGCACACATTCTCTTGCTAGTTTTGTGCAAAATATTTTGTCTTGGAAGAGTAAGTAGAAACAGGAGCCCTGTCATAAATTCAGCATGCCAGATGATCTCAACAGCATTCAATACTTATATTGTTCAGCATACCTTGGCCTGATGACACTATCATCTTGGTGGATTTTCTCTCACAGTTTATAATTCTAGCTGCAAACAAGCCGCAGTAAAGTTGAAACAGGCTCAATGCAGGGGGAATAGAAAATGCTGATTGCAAATGTATGCCCATCAAAGATAAGTGTACTGCTGGAGTCATTTAAATGCAGGACACACTAAAGAGCTTTTTTTTTGCTGGCATAGCAGAAGGCCTACATTATCAATTTAACATTTGTAAACGTAATTGCAATAAATAGACCCTTGTTCCTATTGGACACAACACCTTAGATTTTTAAAAAAAGAAATATTGAAGTACAGCTCATGCCAATGGGATGGAATAGAAAATTCAAGCACTTCTGCTGATTAACTCTCCCCTGAAATCTGGACTGATTTGTAAACGTTGTATAAGAGCCCAGGAAGAGAATACCAGCAAAAGTCTGGAAATATAGCAGCAGTTCTTCTAGGCTGCCACTAAATTTGTCTCAACTTGCGAAATGGCTGATTTTGTGTGGTCTCCCCTAATTAAAAAAAGAATGTGGTGATCTCAGATGGGCATGTGCCTTACTCTTCTTATATTACTGACAATGAGGTATCTCAATAAGAGCAAGGACCTACCATGAGTTGTTAAGCATTCGGCTACTTCAAGCGATAAGGTAAATTTAATATGGAAATTGGGGACCTGTGATATGACTAGATTCCAACCCAACCACCACCATCTGTTGTCTTAAATAAAAACTGATTGGAGACTTTGCACAGTGTTATCAGTGATGGAGTTAAGAGATTAAGTCAACTAAAGGAGAGCAATCAAATATTTTGCCCCTACTCTCAGCAATCAGATTTCCTCTGTTGATATATAGCTATTTTGATTGATTTGTTTTGATATATTATGGCATTTAAGGGGAGGTGATGGCCTCGTGTTATCATTGCTAGACTATTAATTTAGAGACCCAGGATATATTCTGGGGATTTGAGTTCAAATCCCATCCGGACAGATAGTTGCTTTGAATTCAATAAAAATCTAGGATTAGGAGTCTAATGATGACCATTGTCAATTGTTGGTAACATATCTCTTGAACTAATGCCCTCCTTAACTGCTTTGATCTACACGTGACTCCAGACTTTCAGCAATGTGGTTGACTCTTAGTTGCCCTTGCAATTAGGGATGCGTAATAAATGCTTATCAGTGACACCCTTATCCCATGAATGAATATAAAAAAAACACCTCAGCAACAGATGGGACTTGAATCCAGACCTTCCAGCCTAGAGCAAGGGATTCAAGACATTCCTGATGAAGGGTTTATGCCTGAAACGTTGATTCTCTTATTCCTCGGATGCTTCTTGACCTGTTGTGCTTTTCCAGTGCCATGCTTTTCAACTCCAGAGCAAGGGATACTACCACTGCACCACGGGAGGCCTCATATTGTGATGGTTCTGGATCACAATTCAGGCTTCAGTCTGGCAGGTTGCAATGGAGTATGTTTTAATTTCATGTTTAATCATGAGTAAGGTTTAGCCTGACTGCAGCTGGTGACCTCACCAGCAACGCTGGCTCCCATTTGTGCATCAGCTGGATTCTAGCTGCCCAAATATCAAATTGCATACAATATATGGCTGTAGCAATGGCGGAAGAATTTACCACTGTAATGGTTTACATTATGCATCTTCTCTGTGAATGCAGCAGACTGTTGTCTCCATGATCCCCAGTGGGGAAAGGTCTGAGCTGTCTTGCTGGTGAAACAATACATTCACAATGATATAAATGGAGAAATGTGCCTGAGAACTGGGCACTAGTAACTGTCAAGGAAAATGACCAAATTGAGAGGAAGGGACCATTGGGCCCACATTTACATATGTCTAAGTTACATATGAAGTGAAAAGCCACCAGCGCCTCACCATGCAGCTTTCACTGGTTCTGCAGGCAGCACCTGGAGCCCTGTCAACTCCAAGGAATATTACATTGCCACTTTTAGCATTTCCAGCAATTTTAATAGGCCTTCACTTCTTGATGAATGCAACTCTCCATTGAATTCCTTTTGCTTATTTTGGTCACATGCCTTGAATGGTTCTGCAGTTCTGTGTTTACAGAGGGTTCCTTGTTAAAGACAATATAATAAAAGCAAAGAGTTGGCAGTATCTGTACCACACAGATTTGAATGTGTCAATTTCTGGCTGTTGCAGTAAACACCATTTGAATTGACTATCTATATATTTATCTGGAACAAACCCTGCTGAAGAGGTAGTCTGCAGCGGGAGAATAATTAATCATTCAGTCTTTTTGTGTTAGGGCCAGTAACGATTACTCTGCAGCTTCATTGTTTACATAATTTTTAATTCTTAAATCCCTGTGGAGTGCCATCAGTAGTTTATACATGACAACTGATCTCTTCTCCTTCATATTAGATCATGTGGCTAAGGTTTCCTTTATTATTTTAGAAACGTAAATTGTTAGTGACACTGGGATATCAGTCCAATATTTGAAGAAGGCTCTGGCTTGGTTCACACTGCTGATTGACTTTAGCACCCTGAGGAAGTATACAACTTAACAACATTCATGAAATTTATTCAGGATGTTTACCCTTCTGATTGCTGGCGTTTCCTCGCTCAGACTGTCCTGTGATTGGCCAGAACCACAGTGACTTAGACTGGTTCCACTTACCCCGTCATTCACCCTCTGACAGTGATCACTCCCTCCCTCTGACTGTGATCACCCTCTGACAGTGATCACTCCCTCCCTCTGACTGTGATCACCCTCTGACAGTGATCACTCCCTCCCTCTCTCTGTGATCACCCTCTGACAGTGATCACTCCCTCCCTCTCTCTGTGATCACCCTCTGACAGTGATCACTCCCTCCCTCTCACCGTGATCACCCTCTGAAAGTGATCACTCCCTCCCTCTCTGTGATCACACTCTATCAGTGATCACTCCCTCTCTCTCTCTCTGTGATCACCCTCTGTCAGTGATCACACCCTCCCTCTCTCTGTGATCACCCTCTGACAGTGATCACTCTCTCCCTCTCACCGTGATCACCCTCTGACAGTGATCACTCCCTCCCTCTCTCTGTGATCATCCTCTGACTGTGATCACTCCTTGCTTCCCTCTGTGATCACTCTCTGAGAGTGATCCTTCTCTCCCTCTCTCTGTGATCACCCTCTGAGAGTAATCACTCCCTCCCTCTCTCTGTGACCACCCTCTGACAGTAATTACTCCCTCCCTCTCTCCATGATCACCCACTGTCAGTGATCCCCTCTCCCTCACCCTCTGAGAGTGATCACTCCCTCCCTCTCTCTGTGATCACCCTCTGTCAGTGATCACTCCCTCCCTCTCTCTGTGATCACCCTCTGACAGTGATTACTCCCTCCCTCTCTCTGTGATCACCCTCTGACAGTGATTACTCCCTCCCTCTCTCTGTGATCACCCTCTGACAGTGATCACTCCCTCCCTCTCTCTGTGATCACCCTCTGACAGTGATTACTCCCTCCCTCTCACCGTGATCACCCTCTGTCAGTGATCACTCCCTCTCTCTCTCTGTTAACTCCCTCCGACAGTGATCCCCTCTCCCTCACCTTCTGTCAGTGATCCCCTCTCCCTCACCCTCTGACAGTGATCCCCTCTCCCTCACCCTCTGTCAATGATCCCCTCTCCCTCACCTTCTGACAGAGATCCCCTCTCCCTCACCCTCTGACAGTGATCCCCTCTCCCTCACCCTCTGTCAATGATCCCCTCTCCCTCACCTTCTGACAGAGATCCCCTCTCCCTCAGCCTCTGACAGTGATCCCCTTTCCCTCAGCCTTTGACAGTGATCCCCTTTCCCTCAGCCTCTGACAGTGATCCCCTTTGTCTCAGCCTTTGACAGTGATCCCCTTTCCCTCAGCCTTTGACAGTGATCCCCTTTGTCTCAGCCTTTGACAGTGATCCCCTTTGTCTCAGCCTTTGACAGTGATCCCCTTTGTCTCAGCCTCTGACAGTGATCCCCTTTGTCTCAGCCTTTGACAGTGATCCCCTTTCCCTCAGCCTTTGACAGTGATCCCCTTTCCCTCAGCCTTTGACAGTGATCCCCTTTCCCTCAGCCTTTGACAGTGATCCTCTTTGTCTCATGGTCGGACAGTGAAATAATATCTCAAAGATTTGAACAACAGGTGAAGCTAGCTGTTTTGATTGCTGTGACGCAGTATATCCATGAGTGGTTTTCTCCGTTAACATGAAGCTAACGTCAAGCCAAAAAAATCGCACCTGTCTCATGGATATAAAGCGATATATCAGTTTTAGTGCCATTGTTACGTCAGGTATAGTACACTCTTTCCAACAAATGGTAGAGCCTATCCGGCCACCATTTGCAAGGTGGCACCATGGCATCATGCCAATCGTGCTCATCCTGACAATATTTCTCTGATAACCCTCGAGAAGTATATCCATCATTTCCTAAATAGTCCAGACTGTGCACAGAGTTACACAAGGATCTAATTTAAGATCATTAGCCAGGTCCACAATGTGATGCATTTGCATGGAAGAAACATACATAAATGATCATTAAATCCCAACAGGATGGAGGCAGGCCATTTGACCCTCCAAAGTGAGCTTACCCTGACCCATTCCTCCCTCCAATGTTATTGCTGTAGCCCTGCATTTCCCATGCTCAGGACCCTGTTCTGCACTTTTCAATAAAAAGGATCATGGAGACAGCTTAACTCTGTTGGCAACATCCTGATCATTTTAAATCATGCCTGGTCCCAGAATTAAGATTGACAGGTAACTCTTCATGCTGCATCTTCGTTCCAACATTAGGCCAACCAATCAGCACCCTCTTCTCATTCTGTAGAACATGGTATTTCTTTTTGAAGTCTATTTCTTGCATCTTTGTTCTGATAAGTGCAAAATGAAAAATCCATTTGTCATGAGTGGGTTGGATTCTGTAGATGGAGAGAAATTGTTTCTACTCATAAAAGAAACAAGGACATGACGATCTATACTTAAAGTTATCAGCTAAAGAATGAAGGGTGAAATGAGGAAAAACACTTCACTCAGCGAGTACTTACGGTCTGGAATACATTTCTTGTAAGTGTTGTCGAGGCAGCTTCTCTTGACTGCACAAGTCTTCTCTGACTGAAATCTGGCTTGATATATCATATTTTGTTTTTAATTGATTTTAATGAGGTGAACTTTCGCTGAAACATGAACATGGAATGCTGCAGACTTGGGTTTAACAATAAAAGAGAAACTTACTACACAAAAGAAATGAAGATATAGAAAAAAAGCTACTTAAAATTGGCACGTATGTAACAATTTTGAAACACATAGTAAAAATAAAATGTTATTAATCTCAACAGTATCCCATTACAGTAGTTGAACAGATAGAATGCCCTTCTCTAACCACATAGGGTTTGATTTGGTTATGGCTTCAGTTCTGATTGTAAGAACCTGGTAGCTTGAACCTAGACTTTTTCAGCTTTACATAACCCCGCTAGGATTTTAACCAAACACTTCTGATTTGGAACTTTTAAACTAAATTCCTTGCACTAAAATATATTTTTTTAAACAATTCTGAAATATTTTCACAATTGCTTTTCTCTCCCTTTGGGCTCGATCTCCATCTATTGTTTATTCCTCTCCCTCACCATCCCCATTCTATCTTCTAGATAAATACCAACTTTTTCCTTGCTATAACCAATTATAAAGAAAGGCCACTGGACTCAAAATGTTAACTCTCCGTAGATGCTACCAGACCTGCTAAGTCTTTCCTGTAATTTCTGTTTATGTTTCTGATTTTCAGCATCAGCAGACTTTTCAGTTGTTTTTGGTTTAATGTTTCATCAATGTTCCCTTGAAGTGACCTGGGTTCATAGCCATTCAATGATGCAGAATGTACCATGCAACGTAACAAATAGGCTGTGAGCAGCAAACTAAAATGGATGACAAATTGATTTCGACAGAAATAGGCTAGCCCTGATTTCCTCTGATGAATTTAATCCATATCTATGAAGCTAGTACAAGATTTCCACTCTGTTCAATTCATTTCAATTGGGAGCCAGATGGCAAAATGCTATTTTTATGCAGATTGTGCATCTTGGACTGCACCTCCCAGTTTTATTTTACAGTGTAACAGCCTAAAGATATTGTCTGATGATGCATGAGGAATGGTGAATGTCATTATTCTCACTATTATTTTACAGTAAACTCTGGTCCATGAGTTAACAGAAAAATGAAACATTTCAAATCATGCATGATTTGCACTTCGTATTTTCATAATTTATTCTCCTTTATACAGTAGAAGAGCTGTTTGTGTGAATCTCCTGTAGGTTAAAAACAAACAATTGAAACATTTGCAAACAACACTAAATCTGCATTTTCAACACAATTGTTTTCTCAAAGGACTTTGAATCATATTAATTGATGTTAACTGTTTGTCTCAATAGACACTTGCAGTGATATAGCCCATGATGTCACAGTTCACATCACTAAAACCTTCATTTATCTCTTTTTATTTACTCATTTTGAGGGATGCAGATGTCCCTGGCTGGACAGAGTTTACTGCCTGTCCTCAATTGCCCTTGAGAAGGCAGTGGTGAGCTGCCTTCTTGAACTGCTGCAGTGCACCTGCTGTGGGTTGACCCACAATGTCCTGAGGGAGGGAATTCCAGGGATTTTGACCCAGAGTCAGTGAAGGAATGGCGATTTGATTCGAAGTCAGGGTGGTGAGTGGCTTGGCGGGGAGCGAGAAGGTAGTGGTGTTCCCATCTATCTGCTGCAGCTGTCCTTTTTGATGGAAGTGGTTGTGGGTTTGGAAGGTGCTATCCAAGGATCTGTTTCACTACTGCTTTCCATGTGAATATTCTCTGTTTCTATGGGTGAATTTTTAATTGTGGCGTATCCTTCCTGGTAGTTGCACTGTTATTGATCAGGAAACCAAATCTGTGGTGGGGACTTCTCAATATTCCACCTGTTTTATCTGGAAGGCAGTACTTCAGACAGCACAGCACCACAATACACTTTATAACTTTTTGGACATAATATTGATTTCAGTACCTTCAGATTGTGAATACACTCCCATTCGTTCCCTTTCTTTTAGTTTTACCTGTTATGTTCTCTGTCACCATGTCCTCTATCCCCTTCCCCACTTTACTGGGAATGTCTCACATTCAATCACTTAATCCAAAGTATCAACATCCTTTCTCCCCCAGCACTCCACCCACCACTGCCACCCCCTCCCCAACCCTCCAACTATTGCATAAATGCTGTCCCCTCCACACTTCATGTCAGCTCTGATGAAGAGTTATCTAGACTCAAGATTGCTTGCTCTCTCTCCATGGATGCTGCCTGACCCTCTGTGATCTCCAGCATTTTTTGGTTGCAGTACAAATTCTGGAATCTGCAGAAATTTGCTCCTACCATAATACCAAGGCCTCTGGCATGGAACTTGAACCCAAAGCATTCTGACTCAGATCCTAGAATGCTACCTAGGCATTGATGCTGACAATCTTTGACTGAGGTACTTTGTCTCTGCTGTGATGGGGTGGAATTGCATAGCGTTATGAGTCTAGATTAGAGTGGTGCTGGAACAGCACAGCAGGTTAGGCAACATCTGAGGAGCAGGAAAATCGACATTTCGTCAGGAATACATAGTGTTATGTCAATGAGTTAGAACTTTGAAGTACTTATTGACATTTTTACTTTAATTTTAAAATGTGTTGTTTTTCAAAGGAGGACTGCTACAGGATGAAGTGCAGATTTAAATTCGGTGACTGACAAAAGTTGTGTGTGATGTAATACATAAAGTGTTAAAGAAACTTCGAACAGCCTGGACTGTGATCATTTGTGGCTACAAATGTAAAAGCAGGGAAAGCCTTTGGTTCAACAACAAGCAACCCCTCGCAGATTATATCCCAAATTGCAGACACATTTTGTGATCTTTCCCTTTGAAGAGTTCACAAGGACAGGTATTAAATAGCCAGTTTCAATTCTACTGTGTGGACACTGAACATTCTCATGTGTAATGGGCCATATTTGAATGTTAGCACACTGTACAGGTCTCAGTTGAACAATTAACCTCCTCATTACCCCTGCATTATAGGTAGAAACTCTCCCTAAATATAACTGCTTTGATCAGTTTAAACAGGAATCAAAATAAAGGAACGTCAACCAATTACAAAACCAGAAAATTGTCTGTATAACAGTCAGCTTCAATGCTACCAGTAACTTTTACTGCAACAACCACAGTATTCAACGATCTACTCTCCATGAATAATTAAGGGTCTGGGGTATGTATGTTTCCTTTTCATTTTTATCATTTTAGACTTAGCTCTTATTTATAATTTGTGCATGTAAATGTTCCTTTAGTATTTCTTCTCTTGTGCATTATTTAATAAATTTACTCTTTTTGTTAATCCAAAAATTTCTGGTTAAATTAACTCCTTTTCAAACATCACAGGGGTCTGAGAGAAAGATATCCACAAGGAAAGCGATCCTTTGTAAATTGACCTTGTTGCTAGGAATGGATGTGCACTGAGGAATTCACCCCTCCTCCTCTGATAGCTTAACAATTTTAGGTATTCTGTCTGAACTGGGGAACCTCACCTGGAATCTGAACAATAGATAGAAACAGATGGTTTTAATGATGGAGTGGTCTAGAATGGAGCGGGGTGGCGGGAATCAAAAATATTTTTAGGTCAGAGATGAGGTGAAACTATATATTTCCTGTAGGTATTTAAAACTATGGACTGAACCAGTGATTTACTGATTTAAGAATTATTGGATGAAGCAGAGGCTATATTGGATTATAAGAATTGGTTCAAAATCACACAACACCAGCATCGTTCCGAAAGCTAGTGTGCTTCCAATTAAACCTGTTGGACTATAACCTGGTGTTGTGTGATTTTGAACTTTGTACACCCCAGTCCAACACCGGCATCTCCAAACTATAAGAATTGGTGAAATTGATTATAGAACAGTAATGAAGTGAAGGAAAATGGGAGCAGGTGGGCACAAGGAATGAGACCACAGAACATTTCAAAGCTAAAGAACAGGGTATTGTGGTCTAGCCAGTCTATTTGTTTCTTTGTCCTAATGCTGATATAATTCTTGACAAAATGTCATTACTGGTTCTCAAGAGAATGGGGTCGTTGTATCTTTTTGCTGCTTTGTGGCACTGAAGATTAGCTCTTAATGTTCAGTGCCATGGCAGTTAACATGTTAAAATTTGGGCTTAATTCCTGAGTGAATGAATCTACCAAACTCACCCCAAAAGATGTTGTCATTTGTTGTGACCTTAATTTGTTAGAATAACATTGTACAGTGTTTTCACCTTGTATGTCTGCTAAAAAAAGAACTGGTACAATGTTGTTAAGTAACTGAAAGATATTGAGATTTTAATCTGTTAAAATGAAGGGTTATAGGTGCTTCCAGATATACAGGAATCATCATTTGTTACTGTCTGAAGCTCATCAGCACAAGACTGGAGAAGACAAAATTTCAATTACAGAAGCTTTCACCTGAAGTAGTCAACCTTTATTTACATCAGATTGGCAGGGAGGGTCTAATTGGATAAGAGGCCACTTTTCATGAAAAAGTTATTCACAGCTCTGTAATGGCGTAGAATCTAATTAATCTACGAAATGTAAATCATCAGCACTCATGCTGAATTTTTAAATTTCTTTCATACAATGTGAATAACATTCTGTTTTATATGAATGTATGTTACTATCAGGGTAAACATTTTACTGCAGAACAAAAATTAAAAAGAATTTCAGTGTTTTAAAACTCCCAACCTTACAAATCAAATACTTCTTTCATCCTTCTGATATATTTTGTATCTGAGTCACCTCTAATAAGACCATAAGACCATAAGACATAGGAGTGGAAGTAAGGCCATTCGGCCCATCGAGTCCACTCCACCATTCAATCATGGCTGATGGGCATTTCAACTCCACTTACCAGCGTTCTCCCCGTAGCCCTTAATTCTTCGAGACAACAAGAATCTATCAATCTCTGCCTTGAAGACATTTAGCGTCCCGGCCTCCACTGCACTCCGTAGCAATGAATTCCACAGGCCCACCACCCTCTGGCTGAAGAAATGTCTCCGCATTTCTGTTCTGAATTGATCCCCTCTAATTCTAAGGCTGTGTCCACGGGTCCTAGTCTCCTCGCCTAATGGAAACAATTTCCTAGCGTCCACCCTTTCCAAGCCATGTATTATCTTGTACGTCTCTATTAAGTCTCCCCTTAATCTTCTAAACTCCAATGAATACAATCCCAGGATCCTCAGCCGTTCCTCGTATGTTAGACCTACCATTCCAGGGATCATCCGTGTGAATCTCCGCTGGACACGTTCCAGTGCCAGTATGTCCTTCCTGAGGTGTGGGGACCAAAACTGGACACAGTACTCCAAATGGGGCCTAACCAGAGCTTTATAAAGTCTCAGTAGCACATCTCTGCTTTTATATTCCAACCCTCTTGAGTTAAGTGACAACATTGCATTCGCTTTCTTAATCACAAACTCAACCTGCATGTTTAACTTTAGAGAATCCTCGACGAGCACTCCCAGATCCCTTTGTACTTTGGCTTTACTAATTTTCTCACCATTTAGAAAATAGCCTATGCTTTTATTCTTTTTGCCAAAGTGCAAGACCTCGCACTTGCCCACGTTGAATTCCATCAGCCATTTCCTGGACCACTCTCCCAAATTGTCTAGATCCTTCTGTAGCCTCCCCACTTCCTCAGTACTACTTGCCTGTTGGAGATTGAGCTGCAATGTTAATTTCGATATTAAAAGATTTACCAACAAATATTCAGTGACAATGTTCATTTTTTTTGTTTTATGTACTATCAATGTTTTAAGATAATGCATTTTGGTCTTTGGATGTATTCAGAAAAAACAAGTCAGAGCTGGATTTACTGAAAGGGAAGGAATATCACTTAAACTAAAATGATAAGGATATGCTGTTTGGAAATGTAATTCAAATCTCTGCAGTTTAATAATTCTATGAACTTTAGAAATAGTTAGAAACCCAAGCATTTTATTTAACACTAAGCCTCCAGGATCTTTGTTTTTGTTTGCGACAATGATAAACCAGTTTCTTATTCAGAGAATTGAGTTCTCCTCAGTTTAAACTATATATTTTTCCAGTGTCAAAAATAAGCTATATTGAATGTACAAATATCAACACCACATCCAAGTCATAGTTACCCAAAGCTGTAAGAATAATATGCGACTCTCCTGAGGGACATGTTTTTCCAGGTTATCATTCTCTGTGAAATATTATACTTTAACTAATACTTTCATTTCTACAACTTCACAAGTGATAGAAGTATAATAAATGACTGTGGGTTGGTGCAGAACAGAAATAATTCTCTTGTGACAGCAGGATAAATAACTCACTTGCTCATTATACAGTCCATTATCACTTGGCGATTTCTCTCTGTGTTCAGCCAATCCACATCATTTATTACCTGTCCAGGCTCTTTCTCAAGCTCTTCTTGTGGTAGGGTGTCCTTGCACAGTTATCCTTTCCTATTTGCATGCAAGCAAAATAAAAATATGCAGACCAAATTGAGAGTTAAAACAGTCCATATTTCAGATGATTGCTGCAAACACCATTTGCCACCTTGATGGTAGCAGGTATAAATTGGCATCGTGGATGTCAAATAAACACCCTGGACCTGAAAATTTGTCCCCTTTGAGTTGGATTTAAGTTGCTGTCAAGATGAGTGGGGTAGAGTTTGGAAATATACATCATAATTTGGCTCTGTTTGTCATACATTAGCTGTCCCAATGTCAGAATGTGCTTCTGCCCAAAGCAACAGCAGATAGAGATTTTACCAAATTGAAATGTCCAGCTGTGAAGATTGGCCATCATCCCATCTTCTCAAGAATTCAGTCCAGATTACAAAGACCAATGAAGCTCACTTTTGTTCACATGGAATATTTGCTGCCAGTTCTTTGCCATATTAATATATTTAAAAATACATAGTAAGAATAAGACAGGTAAATATGCCTACAGATAACACAACCATCCATAGCATCTTTTAAAGTGCTCTTTCTTAACGTTATCATAAATGTTCATGGTTACTTCCTTTTCAATCTGCAAATATTAATATTACAGTGTATATAACAATATCATGGTGCAAAGCTGCCCTAAGGGTGTGTCATAGAGAGTATTGAAAAGATGAACTTACTCAATATCATAAAGTTATTTCAATTTATGGGTGGCACGGTGGCTCAGTGGTTAGCACTGCTGCCTCACAGTTCCAGGGACCCGGGTTCAATTAGCACGTCAGGCAATTGTCTGTGTGGGGTTTGCACATTCTTCCTGTGTCTGCATGGGTTTCCTCCAGGTGCTCTGATTCCTCCCACAGTCCAAAGATGTGCAGGTTAGGTGAACTGGCCATGCTAAATTGCCCGTAGTGTTAGGTGCATTCGTCACAGGTAAATATGGGGTAGGGGAATGGGTCTGGGTGGGTTGCTCTTCGGAGGGTCAGTGTGGACTTGTTGGGCCGAAGGGCCTATTTCCACACTGTAGGGGATCTAATCTAACGAATAATTCAGATCTCTTTGGAAGGGTCATGGTTTGTCCAGGTGGAGAACTGTGGGCAGAAGAAATCTCATGATGGCTGTTTGCTTCATTTTTCATTCCCCATGTGCTCGATGTAGTCTGCAGAGCTGATCAGGCCATTCATGAACTTTTGCTTGTTCTTTTTGAAGGAGGCCAATGGAAGCCAACAAATCCTCTGCCAATGGTTTTGGAAGCATCACAAAAACAAACAGGCAAATCTCTCCTGTTGCAAGTTTTTCTGAGTCCCTGGTTTTCAGAACTACTTGCCTTTCTTTCTTTGTTGCATTGAAATCCTGGGCTGCAGTCTACTGTGTTGCGTATGATCATCATCCCATTACTGACTTATGATCTACACACATGACAATTTCGGACTTTATTATGATATATGCTATTAGTCAAGCGCCCTTAGATTATCCTTATTTCTCCACTGACCTTTACATTTCTGCTGGTTCCTGTGCTTAGCCATGTACCTGGTTTCCTGGGCTTCAGTTTACTCTTCAACTGTCTGCCAGAGATCACAGAATCATATCGGTGGTTTGATGCAGAAGAAGGTCATTTGGCCCATTGTGTCTGCACCGGCTCTTCAAATGAGTATCATTACCCACAGTCAATCTCCTTCCTTTTCCCCACTACACAGTATTTCATGCAATACCCTCTTCATTGCCTCAATTGAACCTGCCTTCACCACAATGCGTGGCAGTGGGATTCCATATCCTAACAGCATGCACTGTGTTGTGAGAAACTGCTTTCTCTTTGTAACACATTTGCACTTTTTGCAAATTATTTTAAGTCTGTGCTTTCTGGTTTGTGATCCTTTTGCCAATGGGAACAGTTCCTCCCTAGCTACTCTATTAAGTCTGCTTACGATTTTGAGAATGTCTATCAGATATCCTCTAAAACTTCTTCTTTCCAAGGGGAACAGTTCCAACTTCTTCAATCTATCCTCATAACTGAAATTTCTCATCCCTGGAATGATTCATGTCAATCACGTCTTTATGCTCTCCAATGCGTTTATTCGTCCTATAATATGGTGCATAGGCTACACAGTATACTGCAATGTCCATTCCTCTCGAGGAACTTTTTAAAAGTTTGCTAGTTCATGGGATGTTGGTGTTGCTGCCTGGGCCAGCACTCATTGCCTGTCCCTAGTTGCCTTTGAGAGAGTGGTGGAGAGCAACCTTCTTGAGTTACTGCAATCCATGTTATGTAGGTAGACCCACAATGCTGTTAGATAGGGAGTTCCAGCTGTTTTCTAGCAGAGTTTGCCAGGCATGGTAAAGTCACCATTGTCTTACCAGACCATAGGGCTGCTGTTTAATCAGAAAGAGACAAATAGTGGTGTTTAACCTGTGCCTCATCATGCCTCAGGAAATGGGAGAGGTCAAGAAGAACAGTCCTTCATGGTAACATCAGTTGGTGTGGAAATTGAACCCATGCTGTTGGTATCACTGGCCAACCAGGAGACCAAAATAGAATAGAATAGAATGTCCTTAATTGTCATGTATACTCAATGAGTATAGTGAAAGGTTTACATGTTGTCATATACTGCGCCGATTTAGATTCAAAATAACCTAGGCACAGCTTCTTTTGTTACAAGATTTTAGATAATCCAGAAATAAAATGTCCATAAATAAAATGATCGGATAAAAAAATGAGGTCTGCAGATGCTGGAGATCACAGTTGAAAATGCGTTGCTGGTTAAAGCACAGCAGGTCAGGCAGCATCCAAGGAATAGGAAATTTGACGTTTCGGGCATAAGCCCTTCATTCCTGATGAAGGGCTTATGCCCGAAACGTTGAATTTCCTATTCCTTGGATGCTGCCTGACCTGCTGTGCTTTAACCAGCAACGCATTTTCAACCATAAATAAAATGAGCTAACCAATGCCCTGTGTCAGATGTGGTGCTGTACTATGGAAGTAAGTCATGAAAACAGGGCCTTAAAGCATACGAGTACAAAAGCATTTTTCCTTCAGCAATTTCAATATACCCATCTCCAAGAGAGGCTCCACATCGTCTGGAACACAGACCAGGAATGTTGTACATATGTGTTGTGGTTGGAAGCTGTTCTTTCAAAAGGCTGGCACAAGCACAACAATTCTACGACTTGGCCTCACATTTGACAACAGGCAAAACTTTGAATTTATGAGCTCTGTGTGTCAACTATTCGAAAGGGTTATATCATATTACACTGCCTGTGTTATTACTATGAGCTGCTTTTGTTGTAGTCAATATCAATTATGTTAGCAACATTTTGTTGTGCTATGTTTACTCTGTATTACCTTCTGATGGTACATATGTTAATTGCAACTGGTAGCAGTTGCTTTATTTAAAATCTATGTAACCCCTTCGGAATAGGATAGTTTTCACTTTATGGGGTGACTGAACAACAGCTGATATTTATATAGCATCTTTAATTTAAAATCTGCATAGGGCTTATTCACAATAACATAAACATTATTCCAATGTGCTTTGTACAGGCACAGTCAGAAAATATTTACTCAGCTGAGCAAGGAGCTAACAGGAGGAATGGTCAAAAAGCATGTTCAAAGAGATGGATTTCTGAAGGGAGTTGTGCAAGATTTTAAATATGTTTTGACTATGGAAATGAGTTTGAGTATGAACCATAAATTGACATTAGCAAAACAGTTTTGTCCATCCATCTCTCTTTCCCAGTATGAATGGGTATTGTGTGGGCCTGTTTGCTGTTGCACAGTGCCACTTGTTAGATGGAAATGCCAGCTTACTGTGCTGTATAGCTGCTGCTTAATTTGGAGGTTGCTTGGTTGAGTGTAGTCAATGAAAATCACTGCCTGATCTAACTAGATATGTCCATTGTATTTAATGAGCTATGATGTGTTACATGTTAGCATCTAGTTACAGTAATGGTTTCACGGTCATCATTCGACTCTTAATTCTAAAGTTTTATTGAAATCTGCCATGATGCGATTTAATTGTTGGTCCCCAGAATATTACCTGGGTCTCTGAATAAACCCTGGCTCCCAGAACATTACCTGGGTCTCTGGATTAATCTGGGTCCCCAAAACTTACCTGGTTCTCTGGATTAAATCTGGTCCCCAGACCATTACCTGGGTCTCTGGATTAACCATGGTCCCCAGACCATTACCTGGGTCTCTCAATTAACCCAGGTCCCCCGAACTTTACCTGGGTCTCTGGATTAATCCGGGTCCCCAGAATATTACCTGGGTCTCTGTATTAACCCGGGTCCCCAGAACATTACCTGGATCTTTAGATTAACATTGGTCCCCAGAACATTACCTGGATCTCTGGATTAACCCGGGTCCCCAGAACATTACCTGGGTCTCTAGATTAACTCTGATCCCCAGACCATCACCTAGGTCTCTGGATTAACCCGGATCCCCAGACCATTACCTGGATCTCTGGATTAACCCGAGTCCCCAGACCATTACCTGGGTCTCTGGATTAACCCAGGTCCCCAGAATATTACCTGGGTCTCTGGATTAACCCGGATCCCCAGAACATTACCTGGGTCTCTGGATTAACAGTTCAGTGATAATATGAACAGTCCGTCACCTCCCCTCCCTATCTCTGTAATCTCATCCAATCTCACAACCCACCCCCCGACACATCTCTACCCTTCTAATTCTTGCCTTTTGAGCATCTCCAATTAGCGTGGCTCCACCTATGTAGCCTTTCCTTCAGTTTCCTAAACCTATCCCTTTGGAATAATTTTCGCTGTACTTTCCACCTCCCTCTGATTTGCTTTTCCATTTTTAAGACAATCCTTAAATCCTACCTGTTCGATTAAGCATTTGATCATCAGATGTAATATCTTCTTACATAGTTTGGTGTCAACTTTTATTTTGTAATTCTAATTCAAAGTATCATGAGATGTTTCATTGTGTAATAGGTGTTGTATAAATATAAAGTTTTGATGTTGTTGGTAAAGGGAACCATGATGAGGTGGTGGTGATGTTGAACTGGGGTGGACAAAGTTAAAAATCACACAGCAACAGGTCATAGTCCAACAGGTTTATTTGGAAGCACTGGCTAGTACTTCCAAATAAACCTGTTGGACTATAAGCTGATGTTGTGTGACTTTTACCTTCGATGAAGTTATGCAGCCACACTGAGGAATATGAAAGGACAAATCTGAGAGAGAAATTGAATTTAAGGGATGAGTTTGTCAATTGATGGAATGGTGCAAATAGAATCAGCATGTGTTCATATTTCAGACAAAAAACACAAACGTTAAACTGTTAAGGCTGGATAAAGTTTCTTTTATAGCTAGCTACAATAATGAAGGGGTGACTTGATAGAGGTGTACAAGATGATTAGGGGTTTAGATAGGGTTGACCATGAGAACCTTTTTCTACGCATGGAGTCAGCTATTACGAGAGAGCATAGCTTTAAATTAAGGGGTGGTAGGTATAGGACTGATGTTAGGGTTAGATTCTTTACTCAGCGAGTCGTGAGTTCATGGAATGCCCTGCCAGTAGCAGTGGTGGACTCTCCCTCTTTATGGGCATTTAAACAGGCATTGGATAGGCATATGGAGGATAGTGGGCTAGTGTATGTTAGGTGGGCTTGGATCGGCGCAACATCGAGGGCCGAAGGGCCTGTACTGCGCTGTATTTTTTCTATGTTCTATGAAGTGTTATATTTTGTCCATTTGTAGTCATATTTTATACAGAACAATGAATTTCCAAAGGGGTCCATAGTAGCTGCAGGGTGTTTGAGGGAGCTTCAAAGATAAATGTATCTACATTATTCATCTCTTTAATGTATTTCTTGAATTGAAAACCTGCAAAAACATGCTGTTATGAAGATTTGTTATGAACCATTTGATTTAGTCTGAAACAAATGGTTAGATTTTACTAATATCTTTTATTTTTAATGAAAATTAAAGAATGAGGCAATGGTAGGATTATAACTGCCATTTTGTTCTGACTGAAAAGTTCATCAGTTTGTTCACCTTAGTTATTCCATTATTGAATGTACTTTTCCTTCAAAATAATTGACAAATCTATTACCAATTTCATCACTTGTTAATCGATAAAAATAACTGAGACTTTGGAAACAGATTGGAAGAAAATGTTATTTCCTCTTACATCACTCCCCAACTTTGAAAATTTGAAAGCAGGCACAAGAAAGAGATTGCAATCTAAATGTGATCAAGTTACCTCTTATATGAATCAAATTCGCCAGGAAATATATTGAAATCTATTCTCCTTTTCTACTTCTCAACAGCATAATTCCCTCTGCATTGTTGAACTCACTTCAACGCTTTATCTACTACACTTAAGAAGGATTTATTGTGTGGAATGAATTTGAATCATTGTTGGTTGGGATGATGTTCTTGGAGCCTTGAGAGCTAAGGTGCCATTTGTTACTGAGTGAATTTCATCTCACAATCCTCAATTTTCAGCAACATGGTATTTATAGTAGAAAGGATACAGGTTCTATATCTGAAGCTCCCTCATGGATTGAGCATTAAGAAAGTAGGCTCACTCTTACTGTTTAGAAACAGTGAGATCTGTTCCAATCCATTGTAGCTCATTGATACTGGGAACAGATTCTGATATGCTACTGGATTATGCCATTACAGAGTGAACAGTAACATTGAGGTCTTGCAAAATCCAGGAAAAGCATCCAGTGGGATATTGATTGCTAAATTTCAGAAACCTTTGAAACTCTGAGAGCAATGGTGCCTTGATGCTACCATAATTTCCTGGTTGTCGCAGTAATCAGGCCCAGAGCCAAAACCCACTCATTTTTGCAATTTCATCTTTAGTTTATTATTTCTGCTTCTTTCTCGATGTGTAAATAAACCTGAAATGAACTCTACATTTCCAAACATTGATTTAAACCCAAGAGTGATTGAGCTTTGTTTAATTCAAAATTAATCAATTATATACTCAGTAGTAATGTATTGGATTTTATCCCTATTCTCAAGAATATCATATAAAAGCCAGCTGTCATTTTAACTGATATTTTCCTACATGATTATGTTAAAGTTGTTTGTTCATTGTTTAAAGCGAATTGCCCTTATTGTATTGACAACTCTTGAACTGCACACCAATGCAATGGATAGCCTTACCCAGGGTAATTAATGCAATAGGGCTCGAAGGATCAGTCAACAGCATGAGTTTTGTGAAGCATGAAGATTTTGTTCAGCTTGTAAGAGACAAGACACAAACTTTGTTCAGAACTTTTTGTTTTAAGAAACTCTGGATGGAAGCTTCAAAAAACTGGAAAGTTGCCAGAAATTTGGCACACTGCTTCCAGAATTTGCTGCTATTGCTAATGATCAGCAAGCCAACCAGTTACAGCTAGGGAGGGTAGAAATATTGATGGAGAACCTTACTGGAGGTCCATCCCAGTGGAGTCTTTGTATAGGTGGAAAAAAGACAATTGATCAATTTAGACACTTGACTAATTTAGGGTTACTTTATCATTTTAGATCATGACAATGTAAATTAGGGATGTTTGTGCTATGCTGAAATTGGATGTTTTCATTGCTCCATGCATAAACAGTGTTTTTTTCCCTTTAATAAAGTTATTTTTGCTTGTTCCTTCTTACCTTTCATAAACTATATTATTACTTATATTATCTTATATAGTTGTCGCATCATCATTAAGTTATTATCATTAGACTCAATGACATTTTTTGAACTTGTTACCAGCTATTGTCACTCATTCCTGTTAGCCCAAAGTGTGCCTCTGAACCTAAGTGAAATTCATCAGAGTCTCTCACGTAACACAGGGTGTGCTGCAGGTGATGAAAAATGTCCTGCAAATTGTGCAGAGGTGGTTAGTGAAGTTATGTGACTTAAGATTGTAAAGACTGTTTTTAAAATCTTTAATTTTTTTTAAAACTGTGAACTGAAACAAGAAAGGACTGTTTTGAAAACCAGGGATTTGCAAGTAAGGCTACATGATTTGACAATAGATAATTTGATATCTATTGTAGACTATGTTTGTGGAGTTATGGGTTCTAGCTATGTGCAGGCGAACTAGAGCTGTGGCATTGTTGAGTGATGATGATTGGTTTGTGGACAAGTGGCCAGTTACCAATGAAGAAAGGTCCTCTGCTTGCCAACAAGAACATGATTAAATTGAGGACTGAAGATGCTGGAGATCAGAAGGGCTTATGCCCAAAACGTCGATTCTCCTGCTCCTTGGATGCTGCCTGACCTGCTGCGCTTTTCCAGCAACACATTTTTCAACAAGAACATGATTGGTTGTCAAGGTAGTTGAACTGCTTGGGCTGTGGACAAAACAGAGAGAACAGAGTTCAGATCAGAAGAGGAACAAATAGATTTGCAGCAGCCTCAAACTCTTTCTGTAAGTTCTCTGCAGTAAGCCACTTTAAACCTGAAGTAAACCAGCTTACCTTGACTTCAGTAGATGCTGTAACTTGGGATTTTAAATTGGATAAGTTAGAAATATTTCAGAAGTGAATAGCCATCCTGTATTTCATGCAAATCAGAGGAAGAATTCAGAAATTGGAAGGTCAAGGAGAAATCTTTGAATCAGTAGCAAGCAATCCAATAAAACTATAAATCTATTTCTATAGTTTTCCCTCTGCTCACTCTTGTCTGTTCATATTTATCTGCCTACGTATTTGCAAGACGGCATTTATAAGGGGTTAAGAGTTTTCTTAAGTAGTGTGATATGCCATCTGTTTATAATGGTGTACCTGTTGCTAGAATCTAATTACATGTATTAAATAATAATAGTGATAACAAAAATGATTACTAATACTTATTAAGTACAGAAATTTGGTCCATGGTTTCTATCAACTGGGTTAGAAAGTCAGGTAGCCTGGGGATTTTGTGAATTTCTTTTAAAGTCTTTAGCTTTTGTGTTGACTCTGGGAATATGAGGGCTTGATTTCTAGCACACTATCCCAGAGAGTCCCGACAAGTGTTTGTTCAATTATACAAATAGATCTCCCTGCCTTTCCATTCCATGCTGCAATAATCGCAAATCACAGAGATTATTTCCTCCCCACCTCTCCATTCTTACAATGTAGGAGGAATAGTACATTCTTGCTTACATTCCAGATTCATTCTACTCAGTGACTCCTCCAATGGCAAGCTAATTCTTCCTGAGTAGGCATCTCTGTGATGGCTTTTACCCAACTGAGATGCCAAGACAGAGTTAATGAGAAGATGGTAGCATCTGCTGTGTTGAGGTAGTCAGGATGACCAAGCGCCCTACCCTCCCCATCTCTGCAATACACCCCACTATGATATATGAGACAGAAGAACTAACTGCCTTATCTGGATTTCCTCTTGCTAGTTCACTATGAACCTAAGAATATGTATGACCGTTTATATAGTAGTAAAAAATGAGGTCTGCAGATGCTGGAGATCACAGCTGAAAATGTGTTGCTGGTCAAAGCTCAGCAGGCCAGGCAGCATCTCAGGAATAGAGAATTCGACGTTTCGAGCATAAGCCCTTCATCAGGAATGGGCTTATGCTCGAAACGTCGAATTCTCTATTCCTGAGATGACCATTTATATAGCACCTTTCATGACCTCAGGTCATCTCAAAATACTTTGCAGCCAACTAAGTACTTCTAAATCATAATCACTATTTTAATGTAAAAAATGTCACAGCTCATTTACGCACAGCAAACCCTGACAAATTACCATATGATAATGATGAGATAATCTCTTTGCTAATGTTGACAGATAAATATTGGACAGGAAATAAGGAATAACTTTATTCTGTGTGTGCGTTTGTGTGTTGTCTGTGTGTGTGTGTGTTTGTGTGGGTGTGTATTTGAGTGTGTGTGTTTGCAAGATTGTCTGTGTGTGAGAATTTGGGTGTGTGTGTGTTAGCGGGAGTGTGTGTTGGGTGTGTCTATACATATGTTTGGATAGACTTGTATGTGTGCGTTTCGGAGGAGGTGTGTTTGGATCTTTGGGTGTATCTATGTTTGTGTGTTTGGGAGGAGGTGTATGGGAGTGTCTGAGTGTGTGTGTGTGTGTTTGAGGTGGTGTGTTTGGGTCATTGGGAGTGTGTGTGTGTGCATATTTGTATTTGGGTGGGTGGGTGTGTTTGGATGTGTCTGTGAGTGTGTGTGCGTGCGTATGTGTGTGTCTCTGGCATTTGCGGCCATTTCTAATGTTACTAGCTAAATTAAACAGAGGACTGTTTGTGCATTAGTTCTGAAAAGCATCTTGCTCGTGCGCACACAGACATGAAAGATATAGTTGAAGGGAATAGCTTACTTTTACAAGTTGGAAACCAAAGGAGGAGATCATAATTGTTTTGTGCTTTGAATGAGCCCATTTGTCACAGGCCTGGTAAAGAAAAGAGTTCCCTCCGATTCGCTGAGTCAGGCACGCGGAGTATTGCAGCACATCCTTGAGGAGATGGATGTCCAGTTGAATATGAAGTGGGAGCTTTGTGGCTGCTTTACCCAGAAAGGTAGGCTTTTGGGAGCAGAAGAATCAGGCTCAGAGGAGTTTAAGATCCTAACAATCTTCAGGTTCTCAAAGGCAAATATAACACTATCATGTCTTGCTGTTATTGTGCAGCTTTTATTGTTCATTGTAGACCGTCCAGCTTTGTCTCAGTTTTTAGACAATAGCTTATTGTCTCCAGTCTGATTTGATCAAAGGATCATAAGACCATAAGAAAGAGAAAAAGCAGCAGGCCATTCAGCCCTTCAAGCCTGCACTCTATTCAATAGGATCTTGGCTGATCCAACATTCCTCATGTCCATTTACCTGCATTTTCCCTGTAACCTATGACTGATCAAATATCTATATACCTCAGTCTTAATACAAGGACTGTCCTTCCACAGATCTCTATGGTAACAACTTCCAAAGACTCCCAATCCTCGGAGAGGTGGAATTCCTCCTCATCTCAGTCTTAAATTGCCCCCCCACCTCCTTTATTCTGAGACTATGCCCTTTGGTCCTAGACTCTCCCATGTGGGGTAACATCCTCTCAGCATTTACCATGTCAAGCCCCTTAGGAATCCCATATGTTTCAATGAAATCCTCCCTTATTCTTCGAAGTAGTGTCCCAGCCAGTTTAACTTTGCTCAGAAGGCAATGATGAAGGGCTCTGGCCCGAAACGTCGAATTTCCTGTTCCTTGGATGCTGCCTGACCTGCTGTGCTTTAACCAGCAACACATCTTCAGCTCTGATCTCCAGCATCTGCAGACCTCACTTTTTACTCGAAGATTTTAACCTACTGCGAATCCTCTTGCAAGGATGCCTTCCTTGAAGAAGCTCTCTTCCTCCCTTCCTGATGAAGGGCTCTGGCCCGAAACGTCGAATTTCCTGTTCCTTGGATGCTGCCTGACCTGCTGTGCTTTAACCAGGAACACATCTTCAGCTCAGAAGGCAATCCCTTCATATCAGGGATCACCTTGTCTGAACTACCTAAATGAAATGGTATATTCCTTAAATAAGGGACTAAAACTCTTCACAGTACTCCAGATGTGGTCTCACCTGTACTTCCACAGCTGCAGTAAGACTCCTTACTCTTGTACTCCAACACCTTTGAAATAATGACCATTTGCCTTCCTGATGCCCTGCTGCACCTGCGGGCTAGCTTTCTGTGTTTTGTACACAAATACGCCCAAGCCCCTTTGTGTTGCAGCTTTCTACAGTTTTTCTCCATTCACATAATAGTGTTCTTTTGTTCTCCCAACCAAAATGGACAAATCACACAACACCAGGTTATAGTCCGACAAGTTTATTTGGAAGCACTAGCTTTTGGAGCGCTGCTCCTTCATCAGGTGGTTATGGAGGTTAAGATCATGCTTTCAGAATTTATAGCCAAAGGAGTCCAGTGTCACGGAGATGTGATACAGTAAACAATCTTAGATTAAAACTTTCATCTTTTATATTGGGATATACTGGTTGTAATGGGAGAACCAACATAACCTGTCAATATCGGTCTGTAAACTGGTTGTATCCCTCTTGTATCCTACCTTTCCAACCACTTTTGTGTCATCTGCAAATTTGGCTACCACCCCTTCGCTTCTTCCTCTAAGTTATTAATAGATATTGCAAATGTTTATGATCCCAGCTCTCATCCTTGTGGATTCCCACTGATTACAGGATACCAACCTGAAACAGAACCCTCATCCCCACTTATTGTTTTCTGCTCATTTGCCAATTTTCTGACCATGCCAATATACTAACTCCAACAGTGTGGGTTCTTAAGCCAACCTTTTATGAGGTACCTTATTGAACACCTTCTGGAAGTCATCTCCTGGTTTCCCTTTGATCACTCTGGACAAGACTTTCTTAAATAACTCCAGTAAAGTAATCAAATCCAATTTCTCTTTCTTGAAGCCATGCTGACTCTGCTTGATTAGATTATAGTTATTCAAATGTTCTGCTATTACTATCTTAATCATTGATTATAATACTTTACAACAATAGATGATAAATCAATTGGCTTCACATTATCACTTTTTAACCATCTTTTTCTTTTGAATAAGGCTGTCATATTGGAAATTTTCCAATCCTCTGGTACTTCTCCAGAATCCAAGAATTTTTGGAAAATTGGAACTAATGCTTCCACTATCCCTGCAGCTAGTTTGGTTAAGACTCAGGGAACTTTGACCAATCTGCCTTTAGACCAATAATGGCAGAGCCCAACGAGAATAGATGGGGAGTCCAAATCAATTACTACACAATGAAAGTTAGCCTTTGAGACTCATTTGTGGATAACTGGTCTGTTCAATTCTCTTTCGTTAACCATTGCTTTGGAGACAGGAAGTCTGAAGTCCATTGATATTAAGTTTAAGGAAAATTCCCAGGCAATAGCCAATGTACATCCCACAGTTAGATTCTATATAATTTTGAGAACCACTCATCTGGCTTCTACCCTTCTCATAGCACTGACTCTCATGGTCAAAATGAGAAATGACATCTTGTGC
Organism: Hemiscyllium ocellatum; assembly: GCF_020745735.1. Lineage (NCBI taxonomy): Eukaryota > Metazoa > Chordata > Chondrichthyes > Orectolobiformes > Hemiscylliidae > Hemiscyllium > Hemiscyllium ocellatum. Next base: position 24,953,720 of record NC_083431.1, read on the forward strand.
AACTATAACTCCAGAACGGATTTTCCAGAATGTTTTCAGACCAGTGTTAAGCCCACGGGGTGGGGTCCCTAACACAACCATGATGTTGTTGGATCCACTGAGGCAACCTTCTGAGAGGCACTCTCCTAATTGGCTGCCTTAGCATTGACAGGGCATCTTCATAAGGGCAGAATGTGGGTTGCTGAGGCTGAATAGTGTGTGATGTCAGGTCAACAGAGCTTATGCTGGAAAAACAAATATCTTGCATTTGAAAATGATGGAGGAAAAGTAGTCTCCTGGGACCTGTTGTTGTAACTTGATTTCAGTGTTCAGGTACAAATGGCTGAAGTATTAGTTATGTTTGTTCGTATCAGGAGCAGCATTGACAAGGTGTTCTTAAAGTGACTAAAGGTGGCAACTCATAAATTAGCCCATAATCTATTTTCATCTTTCAAAGACATCTTCAAAACACTTTGCTTTCATCATGCTTTTTTGTCCTTAACGTAGCCCTCTTAACTTTTCCTTCTGCTTAATTTCTGCTCCTTCGCTCTTCATCCTGCTTTGAGATATATTCCTGCTAATCTGTTGATCAATTCCCTATTGAACAAATTTACTTCTAACTTAAATTATTCACTTCTACTCACCAATGACAACTGAATTATTGTCATAATTTGACCAGTGGCTGGGTTTTTGGAAGTTGAATTGTGTCAGCACCAAGACAAGCATTAGACAATGAGTGACCTCCATTCTCATTCATTGACTTTTGCAAGAGGCCTGGAGTGGATGGAGGTGAGCAAGTGAACTTTCTTGCATTGTCAATTGGACACATTCAGGTGGTCAATCTATCACCTACAGTATGTGCCAGCTGCCTGCACTGAAAGATGCAAAAGGGATCTGAGGGACTAATTTTTCACACAGAGGGTGGTGCATATATGGAACAAAGTGCCAGAGGAATTGGTAGAGGCAGGTACAATTACAACATTTAAAAGACATTTGGACAGGTTTAGAGGCCCAAAGGCAGGCAAATGGGACTAGTTTAGTTTAGGAAATATGGTCGGTGAGGACAAGTTAGACCAAAGGATCTGTTTTTGAGCTATATGACTCTATGACTCTATGACTCTATGACTCCATTGATTCAACCAAACAGCTATGTGGGAAACTGGTGGGGAATAGACTTCAGGACAGTTAAGGGTATTGCTGCAAGTAAGGGTGAACTTAAACCATCATTCATGGGCACAGTCCGATTATGGTCCACGGTCTCCACCATGGTCTATAATCTACTTGGGAGACTCCCAGGCAAGAGGACAATACAGATTGGACACTGGGCAGCAGTCAATGCTATAGACCCAGAATTTTCTGGCTCGGAATCCAGTTCTTGGAAATGAGAGAGGCACAATGTGGATTCAGGGTCAATTTAATAGAACTGTGCTGGATGATGAAGTGGGACCCGGGAGCTGCAGGAATGGGAGGCTCTCCTCTTCTGGTGGCTCTGTAGGTCACTGGTACATTGAACTTCTAAACAACTGACTGGTTCCAGGGAGTGATGGGTGAACTGTGTAGGATCTCTCAGTTGTACACCCACATACCCATCTGGACAGTGACCTAGACCTAAACTAGTAAGATCACACCAGTTCATTTTGTTTCCCCATTATGAGACTAGTGTCACAACTCAGGCAGTAAGATTCAAAAACATAGCTGGTTTCCCTTAGGTGCAAGTTGCCAGATTGATGTATCACACTGAGGGCCATGTCAAAACCCAGTAGCATCAGGGAGGGGTTTCATTCAATTAATGTTTGGACAATCTGTGACCACTGTTACCACTTCCTGGAGGTATGTGCCCTCAACCTGGCAGCTGACACAATTCCGACATCCTGGAGCACTGTTTTGCATCTGGTGCATATTGGAGTCCAAAAGCCTTAAAATGATGGTTCATGGGGACAAGGGTTATCCAATGCAACCATGATTCATGATTCCATTGTACAATCTACTGATAGGTTCAATGCTGCCTGTGCTTTGACTGGGGCCATGGTAGGGCAGACGATGGGACCGCTGAAGATGTAGTTCCACAACTTAGAGCAGTTGGCGGGGGCAGGGCAGAGTGTATTCTATCATCCTGGCATGAAGTGCTCTGCAGAATTGGAGCAGATGATGAGGCGCTGTACAGGATGCTGGGAAAATGGGAGCTGTCTTCTGAGGAAGAGGACGAGGAGGATGAGGATATTGAATGGAAGAAGCTACTGATGTCCATGATAGAGCTCAGCTGTGTCAGGCACTATGAGTCAGATGGGACCTGACTGACAGCCAGTTCCAGCAGAAATCTGTCGACTATAAAGCATTCTTCATCAATTGGCCAAAATCTGGATCGAATTGTCAGGGTGAACATGAGTCTTAGTTGGTTTTGTTTTTGTTCCCTTTTTCTTTCTGTGAATAAAAGCTCATGTTCAGGTTGGTTTGATAGCTTGCCCATATGTGATGGTCCCCTTTGAGACATTGACAAGCTGTAGGTCTGTACTGGGCAACAGTGACAGAGGAGAGGTGACTCTGGTGTTCAGAGAAGATATAACTATGGACAGGTAAGCTGTGTGTTGCTTAAAAAGTGAGCTGGGTGAGCGATTGAGGGTGTATATGTGAGTGCGTGTCAGCCATGTTGGCTATTTAGTGGGCAGTGTGGCTTTGTGGCTACTGTCTGATTACATTGCTGGGGGTGGAAATGGGCCCACTGCCAATGCTTGTTTAGGTACCTTTCAGTGATGCTGGGGTTACTGGCCTTTTTTGTGGATATCCACTGAGTTGCAAGTTCCTCTAGAAATGGTACATGGTAAGATGGGGCCAGATTCAGACTTTTGAGGCATTATAAGGGTGCAGTCGGTAAATAATGCGGTGAATGTGGTAAGATATAGCAAGAGAACTTGCTACACCTCACCACAATAAATCCTCTAAAAAAAAGACCGAACTCGGACTTAGTGAATCAGTATTTTTCAGACCATGCACAGCCAGTTGCCACAGCATTGCTGTTGAGTCAGTTCGGAATACTGCTTCCTGTCCTAATGTCCTGCTTTTATCAATCCCTCCACAGGGCTAATAATTGTTTGCATCTTCCAACCCTTTACCAATTAACCTCTCATCTCCACTCGAATCAGAACGTCTGCCCAAATTGGGGCAGGTTGATGAGATGGAAATCAACCTAGTTCCAAATCCCACTTTCTTCGCCAAAATACAGCCTTGTGCTGGGCTCAGACCTCATTCTTTATTAGGCTGAAACTTCGGGTTTTTTGGCTAATTGTGAGTTACAAAGAGTTTCTCACCAGTAAACCTAGTTTACCAGCCTCGCCTCTGTTGACTTAATGCCCGGAACAGCAGACTGACAGTGTCCAAGTTCCTGGGCTGCTATTGGAGGCTATTCTTGACTAAATACTATCTCCCTCGATCTGACTGAGGACTGCTGACAACTATAACAATCTTCCCAAGTGTATGTGCTCCGAAAAGCACAGCAATCCAACAGTACTGTGAGCCTGGCGTTTCTGGCTGAGAAGTAAAGTACAAAAAGGTAAGGCCTTGGGTATCTGGTAGGCTCAGAGATATCAACGCTCGGAAAGTGAGTTGGGATGGGGCAGCATGGTGGTTCAGTGGTTAGCACTGCAGCCTCACAGCACCAGGGACCGTGTTCGATTCTAGCCTTGGGCAACTGTCTGTGTGAAGGTGCATGTTCTCCGTGTGGCTGTGTGGGTTTCCTCTGGGTACTCTGGTTTCCTGCACAATCCAAAGATGTGCAGGCTAGGTGAATTGGCCATTCTAAATTTCCCATAGTGTTCAGGGATGTGCAGATTAGTTGCATTGGTTAGGGGTATATGTACAATAATAGGGTAGGGGAATGGGTCTGGGTGGGTTACTCTCCGGAGGGTCCATGTGGACATGTTGGGCCTAATGGCCTGTTTCTACACTGTAGGGATTCTATGATTAACTACATGCCCATCCTCTATGGGGCTTCTATTGCCTGATTCCAGTCCCATCTTAGTGTGCGCCTATCCGTGAACAATATGCCATTGCCTGGATATCCTAAAATTGACAGATATCCCTAGTGCTGATGGCATTTGTGAAAATTATTTGTGTGTACCTAAACAAGCATTGTGAGTCAGGAGATGCCCTGCACGCTTCCTGACATTTGCCCTGGACGTGGAAGCAAAAGGAAAATTGGCTCCCTGCTTTGCCTGGAGATCTGGTAAATGTGATAGTGCAGACATGAGATGGCCTCTTTCCCCAGGACTGGCAGGGGAGGTTATGACACTCCATGTCCGCCTGGTCGGAGCTTGCCACTCAATTCATACAATCTCAACCATCTGGAGGAACACACTGCATTGTCGGAAGAAGATCAATAACTTTCTCTACCTCATCAGTGTAATTTCCACCATCTTCTTTCCAATGTCTCAAACCACGCTTTCTTCCCACCAAGGCTCATACTCTACCATTCTCACTATTACCTGCCACAGCTTCCATGTGGATGTGGAATGTATATGTCTGGTACCCAGAGAGCATCACCTGGGAAGCTGGTGCTCTTATTTAACATAGAGGTCCTGTGGAGAAAGTAGTGAGTTTAAGTTGCTGAGTACCTGCTCAGGCTTCCACATCGAGAATTTTCGACATCAAGTTTGCTCACTGCGAATGGCAAGGTGGGGAACTGCATATTAATGAGGAAAGATGTGTAGTTAATGAGGTAATTAACAAGCAACAATCCCCCTTACTAGGCAACTCACTGCTGCCTCGTAACAATCCTGTCTCAACATCCTGAAGGTTGTTAAACAATGCAATGAGTTACTCCAGATATTGAGATAGGCCTCACCAGAACTTTTACATGATTCTCCATATTTCTCACCATAGCCCATGTCATTCAGTTCCTTATAATATTCTGCCCATTGTGTATTAAAGGCTCTTTCTCAAATTGAAAATCTGTATAAAATGGCCTTGCAGTAAGATGCTCATCATTTATTTACAGCTGCCAGATGCATTCTCGTACAGTACATCTTCTGTATTGTATTGGTAGCTCTTGAGAAGTCAAGGCAGACCCTGTGGAGCAGAGTTTTATTTGAGAGAGGAGCTCCCTTTGATGTTTCTTTTCCTACCTATTTGTTAGAGGTAATCCCTTTTATTGCCAATTGCCTCCTGGGCTACTTTCTCCTCCACTAGCATTATAGAAAGGGTCAAATCATTATTTTTGTTTTCTTGATTCACTTCAACAAAAATCTCCAACTCCGAGCATTGGCATATTCTTTAATCCTTTCAGAAGCGTCTGCTCCCCGCATTGTTTCGGGATGTTTTAGGAGAATAAACCATGCAATGCACATATAAATGAGGATTGGAATATTTTCTTATTGCACATTCAATTGAAGTACACAAAATAGAGCTGATTGTCTTGTGCAAGTTTGTTTTGACAGAAAGGTGTTGATACAGCACAGTGTTTGCATTGCATTTGTGTGAATTGAGCCACAAAATCTGAATTTAAGACCATTGTGTGTTTTGAATGAAATGCAGGACAGTATTTAAATATTATGAAGACATATTTTTCCCCATTTTAATTCATAGAACTCTTTGAATACACCTTTCATGCTAGCATTTGAGTGAAGGGTAGAATTTCTTTAATGGTCAAGTTCACAAATAGGCAGTTTCTCTCAGAACATGATAGTTGCGTTCCTGTGCGACCCTGCACTATACAAAAAGCATGCTAAACAAATAACATTAAAGTGTTGGTGATTCAATCACGCTATAGCCAGCGCACGTTTTAAATGTTTATGCTTTAGAAACAGCATCCCCTATTCGTCAATCACTTTACAGCAAATTCGTGTTGACGAAATGTGCATTATAGCAGAATGACCTGTATGTACATTTCACATGTTCTTATCAAGTATTTCTGCACAATTTCTTCATACATATGCCAACTGGCTATGTGAAAACAGGTGGTAGACAATATAGCACAAGCACATCAACCAAAAGAGATGATTGAGGTTTTCAAAAGCTCTCTCCATTGAAGTGAATGAAAGAAATAGCTGTCCACCCAATGCTTCATTCAACAAGTAAATATTCACTATAGTACACTGATTATTTATAGTCTTCTGGATTAATGCAACAGGTAATGTGAGAATTGGCACTTCAGCCCATGAATGTCATTATATTAAAACGATAGACTGACCCAGCATTTACTGGTTTCAGTTTTATGGTCTTATACTTGCTAACGAAAGAACTCAATAGGCAATTCTGATGATATGTCATCAGCGTGAATTTTTTTTCTCACTCCACATTGCTATATGACTTACTGAGTTTTCCATAATTTTCTGTTAGTAAAAAGTTCTTAAGCTTGACTGCATTGCTACAGTTGCAAATGTGTTGCTGGTCAAAGCACAGCAGGCCAGGCAGCATCTCAGGAATAGAGAATTCGACGTTTCGAGCATAAGCCCTTCATCAGGAATAAGACAAGGGCTTATGCTCGAAACGTCGAATTCTCTATTCCTGAGATGCTGCCTGGCCTGCTGTGCTTTGACCAGCAACACATTTGCAGCTGTGATCTCCAGCATCTGCAGACCTCATTTTTTACTGCATTGCTACAGTGCATTCATTGCTTTATTATAAGCATCTCTTTCCCAACAAAAGCTATTTCTCACTAAAGGAGAAAGTGAGGACTGCAGATGCTGGAGATCAGAGCTGAAAATGTATTGCTGGAAAAGCGCAGCAGGTCAGGCAGCATCCAAGGAGCAGGAGAATCGACGTTTCGGGCATGAGCCCTTCTTCAGGAATGAATGTGGCTGAAGAGCTTCTGGGCAGAGGAGATGACCTGGGGGGTGCAGTGAGAGAGGGACTCACTGAAATCCTTATAGACGGAGAAAGAGAGCTTCTTCAAGGAAGGCATCCTTGCAAGAGGATTCGCAGTAGGTTAAAATCTTCAAGGAGAAAGTGAGGACTGCAAATGCTGGAGATCAGAGCTGAAAATGTGTTGCTGGAAAAGCGCAGCAGGTCAGGCAGCATCCAAGGAGCAGGAGCATCGACGTTTCAGGTATGAGCCCTTCTTCAGGAAGGGCTCATGCCTGAAGAAGGGCTCATGCCTGAAACGTCGACTCTCCTGCTCCTTGGATGCTGCCTGACCTGCTGCGCTTTTCCAGCAACACCTTTTCAGCTCTATTTCTCGCTCAAGCCAACATAGTAGAAAATAGCGGGTCAGGAGTGTGATGCTGGAAAAGCACAGCAGATCTTCCTGATGAAGAGCTTATGCCCGAAACATTGATTCTCTTGCTCCTCGGATGCTGCCTGACTTGCTGTGCTTTTTCCAGCACCACTCTCTTGACGCTGATCTCCAGCACCTGCAGTCCTCACTTCCTACATATTATAAAATAGTGGCAGATAAAACTGTCTGATGTAGAATAAGTTACAAAAGTTAGCCCCGTCCATTTTTCCTAATTTAAATGTAATCTTTAAACACCTTTCTTTGCTCTCCCTCCATTCCTGTCCAGCCTTTACAGTTATCTTGAATATATTTGTCTTGGTTTCTGTGTGACAAACTTCAATTTTCAGCTGAAGAGATTAGATTAGATTACTTACAGTGTGGAAACAGGCCCTTCGGCCCAACAAGTCCACACCGACCCGCCGAAGCGCAACCCACCCAAACCCTTACATCTACCCTTTACCTAACACTACGGGCAATTTAGCATGGCCAATTCACCTAACCCGCACATCTTTGGACTGTGGGAGGAAACCGGAGCACCCGGAGGAAACCCACGCAGACACGGGGAGAACGTGCAAACTCCACACAGTCAGACGCCTGAGTCGGGAATTGAACCCGGGTCTCAAGCGCTGTGAGGCAGCAGTGCTAACCACTGTGCCACCGTGCCGCCCACTAATGTAGGTCATACTTCAGAGGGAATGCAACTCCTGTTACATTTTAGGATCATTGTTTGGCTATTCCAAACACATTGCACCTGCTAATTATATCCCACTAATTGTTCGATCTCTTATGCAGCCTTCACATAATAGACACATTAATTTCATAACGGAGAAGGGATGACTGCTTCAAGTTGAATGTTTTATATATTTTCTAATTGACTTGCTCAAACTATGCTCCTCTGGAGTAGATGTAACATGAACCCAGGACTCCTAGCTCACAGTGAGAGGCTGTACCAAAATGCCACAAGATCCCTTTATGTAGTTTTTAATACTGGGAAGTTGATTAGATTAGATTCCATACAGTATGGAAATAGGCCCTTCAACCCAACAAGTCCACACCAACCCACCCCTGACTAATGCTCCTAACACTATGGGTGGTCTAAAATGGCCAATTCACCTGACCTGCACATCTTTGGACTGTGGGAGGAAACCAGAGCACCCGGAGGAAACCTGCACAGACATGGGGAGAATGTGCAAACTCCAAGGCTGGTATTGAACCTGGGAACCTGGTGCTGTGAGGCAGCAGTGCTAACCACTGAGCCAGTGTGCTGCCTTCTCATGCACCTATTATATTTTAATTGAACTTTAAGATCTCCTGAAGGAGTTCTAAATCACAAGAAAAATAATCAGACTTCAAAACAAAAATTGCATTTGAATATTCCTGACATAGCACACATATCTGTTTTTACAATCAGAAATGTATCACACGCTTGCCACACCTTAATACAATGCAGCTAACTTTTCCTTTCATGAAATACCACATTATTTCATAACCAGAAAAAGTATCTTTTTTTTTGTTTGATCATATTACTTTTGCATGGATGCAAAGACTGGTTTGCCATGCTTTTTTTCCTCAAGGTCTTTTCAAGGCATTTTAGGAGGTTTAACACGACATGCCCATTGTCCAAAGAATCGATCAATGAGAAAGTGACTTACTCGGAAAAAAGCCAAGTAACATTTAAGAACCATCAGTGACCAGTTTTTCTGATTATCTTTTGTTGTAATCCAGAAATGTTAAAATGATTCAATGTAATATATTCTAAAGTCGGCATTTTCTTTGTACAGAAAGCATCTGAATCTCTTATGGAATTTCATTTCAAAATTAATTTTCACAATGGCATAATATTGAACGATGTACAACAGAATGAGAAGCTGCCAAGTGCACTGGTCATCATTTAGTCATTGCACATTTGACAAGGAAGTTCTTGTTTTGTATATGCCATAACTCAACTATTGTAGCAACAGTAGGTAAATGGCATGGTGTGGATACTTTGCCTGAAGACAGTCTTTTCTTACTGCCTGCTAACGCTTCTTCCTTCCCAGTTTCTCTTGACTGTCTTTTTTTTTGGCAGTGGGGATTTGCCATTGCTTTCAATGGAGCAACGAAATGGGAGGCAGGAATGGGAGGCATTCTCATGAACCTGAGCTGATAATCTGAACTGCACACAAGCTATCTCACCAAATGAGATATCCTGTCTCCACTGGGTAAAGGTGATCAATCCAATTTTATATTTTTTTATTTTTATTCAAATTTCCACACCAGGAAGAAAGGAAACGCCCGATTGGCCAGTGACAAGCAGTGCCCTTCACATCAAAGGGCAATGCTGTGTGATCAAACAGTGAAGGGGAGGACAGGGATTAAATCAAAATAGAGTTGGAGGGGGAAATAATGCACTCCACTCCCGGCGGCGCCCACTTCCCCCTGAAAAACTCCAGGGTGTTGGTGGACACCGTGTGCTCCTTTTCCAGAGACACACTGGCTCTAACGTAACTACGGAAAAGGGTCAGGTAGTCGACCCTAACGACCCCCTCCACAGCCCACTGCCTGGACCTGTTTATGGCCAGTTTGACCAGGCCCAGGAGCAGACCCACGAGGAGGTCTTCAGACCTGCCCTCCCTCCTCCGTACCGGGTGCCCGAAGATCAGGAGTGTGGGACTGAAGTGCAACCAAAAACAGAGAAGGAGGTTTTTGAGAAAGTCAAAAAGGGAGTGCAAACGCCCACACCCAATATACATGTAGTCCACGACTCCACAGCGCCACAGAACAAGCAGTTGGGCTGGGAGTCTGTGAACCACCACAATCTGCGGTTGCAGGGAACTGCTGCGTGCAGCACCCTCCACTCCAGATCCCTGAGAGAAAGGGGGAGGACTCCACTAGGGATCCCCACCGTCCAGTGGCAATTGGGCAATCAATCCAATTTTATATATCATTTCATTGCTATGATCATTCAGGGATCTATTTTCCAAGTGATTATAAAAGTTTGCAACGTTAATACTAGAGTTTATTACACCTTTGGACCGAAATGCTAAATATTGTTGTGTGAAAAATAATTGTTGAGATAGAAACCATCCCCACTGTTGCCTACTAATTGTTTTTTCCGAAGCGATAGTGTTTTTCATGAGTGACAGTAGAGTAGAGACATAACTAAGTGCAAGTTATTAACTACAGTTAGAGTCCTTTCCCACTATTAAGTGTAAATTATAAACTGCAGCAAAGTGCTTAAAGCATTTTCTATTTTATAACTTTTTTTAAAATGATCCAATTTAACAAACATTGCCTGCAGTTGAAGACAAGAGAGCTAATCTATCTCCTTGCTGTGTGCTGTAGTGATAGTAAGTGTACCAAAAACTCATATCATCTGTGCACTATAAAGATAATTTATGATACCAGATTAATTTAGTAATATTTTATCGGATCAATACAGTGTGAGCTTTAAACTTGCTGAAATCAAGAAAGTCACTGGAACATAGGAGGCTGAAGGATGACCTTATAGAGGTTCATAAAATCGAGAGGGACATGGATAGAATAAATAAACAAGGTCTTTTCTCTGAGGTGGGGGAGTCCAGAACTAGAGGACATTGGTTTAGGGTGAGAGGGGAAAATTCAAAAGGGACCTGAGGGGCAATTGTTTCACACAGAAAGGGATGTGTATATGGAATGAGTTGCCAAAGGAACTGGTAGAGGTGGATACAATTACACCATTTAAAAGACATTTGGATAGATACATGGGTAGGACAGTGTTGTGACGGTCATGAGGTCAGCCAGTTGGACCTCAGAGAATATGTGTTCCATGATTGGGACTGTTAACCTGGTCCAATCAGAGAAACCTGTCTGATGTAAGGGGATAAATGTCAGGGACATTGGGCCTGACTCAGTGAGGGGCAATGCTAATGCTATTCCAAAGGCTATGCATTTCTAAACAAAAAGTGATTGGTGATGGGATGCTGGCCTCTGAAGAATTATTTCAGAAAGGTTTCGAGGAATATGGGCCAACTGCAGGCAAATAGGAATGGTTCAGTTTTGGAAACCAGCTCGGTATGAATGAGTCGGGCTGAAGGTTCTGTTTTGGTGCTGTATCCCTCTATCACTCTGTACCTGAAGCATCCTGTAGAATGCTTCAGAATGAGATCATTTCTATGCCAGCTTGTCTAAAACAATCCAGATGGAAAAGTCTGGGAGAATCTGATATAAGTTCAGAGATTTGCCTGAGTTATCATGAGTTATCCAGGTAGGTTTGAAGCCACTGCTATATTTAAGGCAAGCAAATCCCTGTTTTAACTATTCCTGTCTATTTCAGATGAAGAGCATATAAAGGTTGCTTCACAATATTATGTAGTACAGCTCAACAATTAAAAAGAAAATGTGGGTTAAGGAGTATCCAAGTGCTACTCTAATCACATCAGCCTTGCTTTCATTTTGCATTGTCATGTTGTTGATCTTACCATAGGTTATTGAATGAAGAGTTAAAATGCAACTAAAATCTAATTTTGAACAAACGGATCATATGGAGATGTTCATATCTTCTAGCGATTCTTCATACAGTTTTCCTGAACATATAATTGGCAGAACATGAACAGTGCAATAAGGTACAAAATAATATCATAATACTTCGTTCGCTCTGGAATGAATCCTTCTTTTGTAAGTATTTGTTTGTGCTCAGATGCCAGAAGTCAATAAATTGTAAGATTTAGAGCACTCTCAATCCCATGAGTTGTGAGGTAGCTACAATAAATTCTACCCTGCAATATTATGATAAGGTTTTTAATAGTTCACCCAAGAAAGTTCACTGAACAGAGGTACAAAGGGATCAGGACTGAAGGTCAATAAGGAGAATGATGCAAAGTCATCTAGACTTGAAACGTTAGCTTGCTCTCTCTCCATGGATGCTGCCTGACTTGCTGTGATCTCCAGCATGTTGTTTCCAGTACAGATTCAAGCATCTACAGTAATTTGCTGCTAAGATGTAAAAATCATTTTTTTGGAGTGCAGCAGTGAGCTGTCCTGTGGGGAAAACAGCTGAACTACATTGATGCTCCTTAGGGTACTCAGTGCAATTGGATGGATCAGTGCTGTTAGAATGAATACAGGAAGAAGTTCCAAGAACTAATAGGCAGGTAAATGTTGGAGGCAAAGCTCAGACAAAGTCTTGAAGTAGAAATTGGGAAGGTCACTAGTTCTGTGTTGGATGAAGTAGTTAATGAGCATTAATACTTAAATGCAATTGAGAAATTTGGGGTTGAAATGCTCACAAGCAGCATTTATTTGATTCAACAGAGTAAGACTACAGCTCAGAGTTTAGGATTGGGCAGGTCTAGCTTGGTGAAGCTAGCTGTTGGTAAAGTGCTGAAGTCATGCTTGAAAATGGGGACTGAGTTTCAGAGTCTAGAAGAGTGTGAATCCAGGTCAGGAGCAGCCATTGAGACAGTTCATGATGGAACAATACTTGAGGGGGAGTCTCAATATCCAATCAGCAAAAGTGGAGCATTATAAACCATGTAATCTTATGACCCACTTTGTCATGAATGTTTTGGGGGGGGGGGGGCATTGTTGAAAAATCCATTGGAACAGTCTTAATGACATTGTTATTTGATGTGTGCTGTTGAGAGTTTGTTTCCCTTGACATTTGATGGTATTAGAATTGCTGAATCTTCAGCTATCAACATCCCAAGCACTTCCATTGACCAGAAAATTAATTGCGCCAGTGATATACGATAGCCATAAGTGCAGGTCAGAGACTAGAAATCCTGCTGTGACTAATTCACATCCTGACTCCCCAGTGCCTTCCCAACACCTACAAGATGCAAGTCAAGGGTGTGATAGAACACTCTGCAGTTCCCTGCATGGATACTGCTTCAACAATACTGAAGAAACTTGACACAATCCAGGGCAAGGCAGCTTGAGTGATTGGCATCACATTCATGACACTTAACATTTACTCCTTTAACCACAGCCGTACAGAGGCAACATTGTGTACCATCTGATTAGATTCCCTACAGTATGGAAACAGGCCCATCAGGTCCACACTGACCCTCCAAAGAATAACCCACTCAAACCCATTTACCCCTGACTAATGCACCTACCCCTATGGGCAATTTAGCATGACCAATTTACCTGGCCTGGTCATCTTTGGATTGTGGGAGGAAACTGGAGCACTTGGAGGAAACCCACGCAGGCACAGGGAGAATGTGCAAACTCCACACTGACAGTCACTGAGGTGGGAATTGAAGCCAGGTGCCTGGCGTTGTGAGGCAGCAATGCTAACCACTGAGCCATCATGCCACCCTACAAGATGTATTGCAATAACTCACCAAGGTCCCATCACAGGATCTTCAAAACCCACTACCCCTTCCACCTCTGAGGATTAAGGCAGCAGATGTATGAGACCACCCCTATCTGAAAGCTCTCCTCCAAGGCATTCACTGTTGGTGTGTCCAGATCCTTAATTTACTTCCTAATAGCAACGTGATTGTTCCAACCTGCTTCAGCAGTTCAAGCAGACCGCTTACGATCTCTTTCTCCAGGATAATTATGAATGGGAAATAGCTACTGGCTTAGCAAGCACTGCCTCATCCCATTAATAAATAAAATAAAGTATGTTATTCTAGTTTACCACATGCTGACTCTCAGTGTTAGAAATATTGTAGATTGTATTATGATTCTAATTTGTGCAATAAAGCAATTTTTAAACCAAACTACCGTGGAGCTTTATTATGTTAGTAAGTCACCTGGATCTCAATGATCGACTACTTTACAAATAAAGGTTACCAATTTCCAACCAAACTGTATAATTTGGTGAACTTGTCCACAATCATAATAAAAAATTGGCCTGAAATTACAACGTACTTGGGAGATTTGTCCACAACCACCTGATGAAGAAGCAGCGCTCTGAAAGCTAGTGCTTCCAAATAAACCTGTTGGACTATAACCTGGTGTCATGTGATTTTTAGCATTGTCCAGGATTGGTAATCCATCAACAAATGTGTGTTGGGACTTGCTGAGTTGAAAACTGATTAAGATGTTTACAAGGAGTTTTACTTTACATATTGAAAATCACAACGGTGCTGTTTACTGTTAATCCTATTTTTTCTGGAAAGTGAAGATTTATCCCTGAGCACTTTGCATTGTTTGAACCAGTCCCTAAGCACAATGCAGTGGAATGGAGTGGTTGTTCAAATGTAGCTTCAAGATTGTCAGGAGGTAGGTGGTATCAAAGATAGTGAAGAAAGAAAAGGCAAAGCATACCTGACGTGTCAATCTGACAGCCTTAAGCTCACAAATTTCTTTATTTTTTGTTCAACAGTCCTCCATACATGGATTTTCTCTGATTCAGTGCAATGTCCTGCTGTCTTCTGGGTCCAGTAGGTGTGTGTATCATCATTATTCTATCTGAGTATAATCAAAATATTGCTCACACCCACAGAGTGGAAGTAAAAGGTCCACACTCTATTCCTGTTCTACCTTTTTGTATTCTTCTTTGTTGCTGAAGAATGCAGATTTGAACGTACTTTTTCAAAACTCCACACAGACTTCCAGAGAGTTCAGCAGCTTACACTCACAAAATAACACATATAATACATCATTTGCAGAACGTAAGAGCTCGTAGTATAGGAGACATCATATTGGCATGAATACAAAATCGACTAGCGAACTAGGAAACAGAGAGTAGGCATAAATGTGTCTTTTTCTAGTTGGCATTATCTATAGACAAGTGTGCGAGGAATCTCTTGACTTTAATCTCCAACATGTGCAGTCCTCACTTTCACCTGCAAGAAATCAACGTTGAGACCCCAATTTTTTACAACGGTTACAAATGACTTGGATGAAGGAATGGAAGTATAATTTTTAAATTTGTCAGCAATCCAATAATAGGTAGGAATGAAAATTGTGAAGAGAAGGAGGCTGCAAAGGGATATACTTTGGGTTAAGTACATGAGCAAGGAATAAGACAAACAGAGTATAACATGGGAAAATGTGAAATTGTCCATTATGTTAGGAAGAATAATAATAACACTTTCTCAATCATGAGAGATTGCAAAGGTGCAGAAGGATCTCAATGTCCTCGTGCAAGAATCACACATGGCGTCTATACAAATGCAGCAAATATTTAGGAAAGATAATAAAATGTTATTGCTTTAATAACACAAAGAACTAGATGCTGGAAATCTGAAATGGAAATAGAAAATTCTGGAGAAATTCAGCATATCTGGCAGCATCTGTGGAGAGAAAGCAGAATTAATGTTTTGGGTCCAGCAACTCTTGTTCAGACATTCAGAATTGCTGGTTCACCAATGGAGTGAATGGTCACTGTGGATAGGTAGGACTGTGGAGTAATCAGATCAGTCATGATCAAGAGCAGGCTAGAGGGGCAGAGTGGTCTAATGTGTCTGTTTGTGTGCAACTCTCTTTGCATCCCATCGATGCATTTCTTAAAATAACGCAATTAATTTTATGAAATAAAAAGAGAAAGTGCTGGGAAAACTCTGCAAGCAGAATCTTAGAAGGGTCTGACCAATGAGGCCCATGCCAAGCTATGTGACAGAATTGGCACCAACATCTCCTGGCATACTCCAAGGTCACTAGCTGTATGCATTCTACTCATTTGCCCTATTGTGATCTCTTTCTCTCCTTGAAAGAGAAAAAAGGTATTATGGAAGATGGAAGTGGTTGGCAAAGCTGTTATTGTTAGAGCAGGAGGGTATATTTCCCTGTCGAATAAGTACACAGCACAAAGGGCATTCACACTTCGTCATGTCAGGGATTGGGTTAGTAAGAGCAAGTGAGGAAAGATGTTGCAGGCAATATTGAGACAGTAAGACCATAAGCCTTGGTGGAAGGTGGATACAGTAGCAGAGATAGAGTGAGTGTGAATATCTAAGAGAAAATAGTGGTACTTATCCTCATGGAGCATAAAAAGATGTGTAATTCTCCAGATGGCTGGGAATGCCTTAACTGGGTAGCAAGCAAACACTAGGCTGGCATATTCTGGTGTCATGGCCTGCGGTGTGGTCCTGAGGGAAGAGGCAATCCCATCTCTGAGCCTCCTGGACCTCCTGGACCCTATCTGCAAAGCAGAGTGCCAATTTCACCCTGTCTGCCATGTCCAGAGCCAACCTCAGGAACCTTAGGGAAAAAAAAAGTCAAAACAACACCAGTTTAAAAGGGAGAAGAGCAGACAAAGGAAGCACGTGGTGAGGACAGTGCAGGAGAGAGGGAGAGAGAGAAAGAGAGAGGGAGAGAGAGAGAGAGAAAACCTGCACAGTTATCGCCTTTGATGTTTGAATTTGTGTATCGCTGGACATCGGAGTGCATTTGGGAAAATTAACAAACAGTGAAATTCACAACTAATATTGGAGGAACTGTTGGGTGAAGTTCACAGCACAGAATCAGATAAGTTCATTGTTGTTTTAAGTCTGTCCAAGAGAAAGGCTGCAGTAGTGAGTATAGTGGATTCTTTCTTAATTATATGTTTTTAGAGATAAGTCTCTTGATTAAACTTAAAATATAAGCCATAGTTATTAATTTACCCTGGGGCAGTGTTTGTAGAGGAATAAGACGGTGTTATTTTCTGGGTCTGTAGATTGTGAAGGAGCAAAATTGGCCTTTGCAGTGATATGTACTTCTTGTCAGATGTGGGAGTTTAAAGAGAGTTTAAGGGTTACTGCGGATTATATCTGCCACAAATGCTGTTGGATGCGAATCATATCAGATCGAGTGGATTGGTTGGAGAGACAGATTGAAGCGATGAGGAATTTGCAACAGCAACAGTATGTGATGGATGGCAGTTATAGGAAGGAGGGAAACTCTCAGATACAGTCACATAGATGGGTTAACTCCAGGAAGGGTGAGAGAGGTCAGCACCTAGGGCAGAAATCTTTTGTGGATATACCCATTTCAAACAGGTATGCTGTTTTGGAAAATGTAGCAGGGGATGGATTCTCAGGGGAACGTAGCACAAACAGCCAAGTTTCTGGGATTGAAACTGGCTCCAATGTAATGAGGGGTATGTCGGCTTCCTAGAGATCAATTGTGTTTGGGATTCTGTAGTCCGAGGTACAAACAGATATTTCTGTGGCCAACAGCGAAAAATCAGAATGGTGTGTTGCTTCCCTGGTGCCAGGATCAAGGATGTCTCAGAGAGGGTGCAGAATGTTCTCACAGGGGAGAGGGGCCAGCAGGAGGTCATTATCCACATTGGAACCAACGACATAGGAAGGGAAAAGATTGAGATTCTGAAGGGACATTACAGAGAGTTAGGCAGAAATTTAAAAAGGAGGTCCTCAAGGATAATAATATCTGGATTACTCCCAGTGCTACGAGTTAGTGAGGGCAGGAATAGGAGGATAGAGCAGATGAATGCATGGCTGAGGAGCTGGTATATGGGAGAAGGATTCACTTTTTTGGATCATTGGAATCTCTTTTGGGATAGAAGTGACCTGTACAAGAAGGACGGATTGCACCTAAATTGGAAGGGGACTAATATACTGGCAGGGAAATTTGCTAGAACTGCTTGGGAAGATTTAAACTAGTAAGGTGGGGGGGTGGGATCCAGGGAGATAGTGAGGAAAGAGATCGATCTGAGACGGGTACAGCTGAGAACAGTCAGGGCAGGCAGGGACAAGGTAGGACTAATAAATTAAACTGCATTTATTTCAATGCAAGGGGCCTAACAGGGAAGGCAGATGAACTCAGGGCATGGTTAGGACCATGGGACAGGGATATCATAGCAATGACAGAAATGTGGCTCAGGGATGGGCAGGACTGGCAGCTTAATGTTCCAGGAAACAAATGCTACAGGAAGGATAGAGAGGGAGGCAAGTGAGGAGGGGGAGTGGCATTTTTGATAAGGGATAGCATTACAGCTGTGCTGAGGGAGGATATTCCTGGAAATACATCCAGGGAAGTTATTTGGGTGGAACTGAGAAATAAGAAAGAGATGATCACCTTATTGGGATTGTATTATAGACCCCCAATAGTCAGAGGGAAATTGAGAATCAAATTTGTAAGGAGATCTCAGCTATCTGTAAGAATAATAGAGTAGTTATGGTCGGGGATTTTAACTTTCCAAACATCGACTGGGACTGCCATAGTGTTAAAGGTTTAGATGGAGAGGAATTTCTTAAGTGTATATAAGACAATTTTCTGATTCAGTATGTGGATGTACCTACTAGAGAAGGTGCGAAACTTGACCTACTCTTGGGAAATAAGGCAGGGCAGGTGACTGAGGTGTCAGTGGGGGAGCACTTTGGGGCTTGCGATCATAATTCTATTCATTTTAAAATAGTGATGGAAAAGAATAGATGAGATCTAAAAGTTGAAATTCTAAATTGGAGAAAGGCCAATTTTGACGGTATTAGGCAAGAACTTTTGAAAGCTGATTGGAGGCAGATGTTCGCAGGTAACGGGACAGCTGGAAAATGGGAAGCCTTCAGAAATGGGATAACAAGAATTCAGAGAAAGTATATTCCTGTCAGAGTGAAAGGGAAATCTGGTAGGTATGGGAATGCTGGATGACTAAAGAAACTGAGGGTTTGGTTAAGAAAAAGAGGTAAGCATATGTCAGATATAGACAGGATAGATCAAGTGAATCCTTAGAAGAGTATAAACGCAGTAGGAGTATACTTAAGAGGGAAATCAGGAGTGCAAAATGGGGACGTGAGATAGCTTTGGAAAATAGAAGTAAGGAGAATCCAAAGGGTTTTTACAAATATATTAAGGACAAAAGGGTAACTAGGGAGAAAATAGGGTCCCTCAAAGATCAGCAAGGCGGCCTTTATGTGGAGCCACAGAAAATATGGAAAAGGATATGGAAGATATAGCCTGTAGGGAAATAGATGGTGACATCATGCAAGATGTCCAGATTATACAGGAGGAAGTGCTGGATGTCTTGAAACATTTAAAGGTGGATAAATCCCCAGGACCTGATCAGGTATACCTGACAACTCTGTGGGAAGCTAGAGAAGTGATTGCTGGGCCTCTTGCTGAGATATTTGTATCATCGATAGTCACAGATGAGGTGCCGGCAGACTGGAGGTTGGCAAACGTGGGGCCACTGTTTAAGAAGGGTGGTAAAGACAAGCCAGGGAACTATAAACTGGTGAGCCTGAGCTCGGTGGTGGGCAAGTTGTTGGAGGGAATCCTGAGGGACAGGATGTACATATATTTGGAAAGGCAAGGACAGATTAGGGATAGTCAACATGGCTTTGTGCATGGGAATCATGTCTCACAAACTTGATTGAGTTTTATGAAGAAGTAACAAAGAAGATTGATGAGGGCAGAGCAGTAGATGTGATCTGTAAAGCTTTCGACAAGGTTCCCCATGGGAGACTGATTAGCAAGGTTAGATCTCATGGAATACATGGAGAACTAGCCATTTGGATACAGAACTGGCTAAAAGGTAGAAGACAGAGGGTGGTGGTGGAGGGTTGTTTTTCAGACTGGAGACCTGTGACCAGTGGAGTGCCACAATGATTGGTGCTGGGTCGTCTAATTTTTGTCATTTACATAAATGATTTGGATGCGAGCATAAGAGGTACAGTTAGTAAGTTTGCAGATGACACCAAAATTGGAGGTGTAGTGGACAGAAAAGAGGGTTACCTCAGATTACAACATGATCTGGACCAGATGGGCCAATGGGCTGAGAAGTGGCAGATGGAGTTAAATTCAGATAGATGTGAGATGCTGCATTTTGGGAAAGCAAATCTTAGCAGGACTTATAAAGTTAATGGTAAGGTCCTCGGGAGTGTTGCTGAACAAAGAGACCTTGGAGTGCAGGTTCATAGCTCCTTGAAAGTGGAGTCACAGATAGATAAGATAGTGAAGAAGGCGTTTGGTATGCTTTCCTTTATTGGTCAGAGTATTGAGTACAGGAGTTGGGAGGTCATGTTGCGGCTGTACTGGACATTGGTTGGGCTACTGTTGGAATATCGCGTGCAATTCTGGTCGGAGGCTGAGAGGTGACCTTATAGAGGTTTACAAAATTATGAGGGGCATGGATAGGATAAATAGACAAAGTCTTTTTCCCTGGGATCAGGGAGTCCAGAACTAGAGGGCATAGGTTTAGGATGAGAGAGGAAAGGTATACAAGAGACCTAAGGGGCAACTTTTTCATGCAGAGGGTGGTACGTGTATGGAATGAGCTGCCAAAGGATATGGTGGAGGCTGGTACAATTGCAACATTTAAGAGGCAGTTGGATGGATATATGAATAGGAAGGGTTTGGAGGGATATGGGCCGGGTGCTGGCAGGTGGGACTAGATCGGGTTGGGATCTGGTCGGCATGGACGGGTTGGACCGAAGGGTCTGTTTCCATGCTGTACATCTCTCTGACTCTATGACTCAGTAACTGGGCATAGCAGTTCCAGGCTGAGGTGCACAATGGTCTTTCAATGTTAACACAGGCATCAGGACGCTAGTGACTTCTGGGATATTTAGATTACTTACAGTGTTGAAACAGGCCCTTCGGCCCAACAAGTCCACACCAACCAGCCGAAGCGCAACCCACCCATTCCTCTACAGTTACCCCTTTACCTAACACTACAGGCAATTTAACATGGCCAATTCACCTGACCTGCACGTCTTTAGACTGTGGGAGAAAACCGGAGCACCCGGAGGAAACCCACGCAGACACGGGGAGAATGTGCAAACTCCACACAGTCAGCTGCCTGAGTCCGGAATTGAACCCAGCGCTGTGAGGCAGCAGTGCTAACCACTGTGCCACCGTGCCGCCCACTATCTTTGTGTAATGTGTTTTTATTGGAAAGGCATGTGATAAGATGGGGTGGACATTCGACATGAGATGCCATAGAGGCATGGTAGGCAACTAATAAAGTGAGTCAAAAGGTGTGGCACTGGAAAAGCACAACAGGTCAGGCAGCATCTGAGGAGCAGGAAAGTCAATGTTTTGGACATAAGGCCTTCGTCAGGAATGTGGAGGGGGAAGGGGCTGAGAGATAAATAGGAGAGTGGGGGTGGTCTGGGGGGAAGTTAGCTGGAAATGTGATAGGTAGATGCAGGTGAAGAATGATTGTGACAGGTCGGTAGGGAGGGTGAAGCCGATAGGTGGGGAGAAAGATGGACAGGTTGGACAGTCAAGAAGGCGAAGCCGAGTTGGAGATTTGGATTTGGGATGAGGAGGGGGTGTTTGGCAACTAGTGAACTCGATGTTGATCCTGTGTGGTTAGAGGGTCTGATGACAGAAGATGAGGCGTTCTTCCTCCAGGCATCGGGTGGCTAGAATTTGGTGTGTTGGATGCCCAGGACTTGCATGTTCTTTGCAAAGTGAGAAGGGCATTGAAGTTGTTGGCCACATGGTGGTGAGTTTATTGGGTGCATGCGTCCAAGAGATGTTCCCTGAAACACTCCAAAATTTGGCATTCTGTCTCCCCAAAGTAGAGGAGACCACATTGAGAGCAATGGTCACAGTAGATGGGGTGGATGGATGTGTAGGCAAATCTCTGCTGGATATGAAAAGATCTTTTGGGCCTTCAACAGGTGAGGAGGGAGATGTGAGTTTGATAAGATTGGATGACAAAATTGTAGCCCTCACAGCAAGCAGCCATCCAAAAACCCGGTGCAACTCAAATTTAGTCAAAAAACATAAGATTCAATCAAGCAGGTTTTCAATCTAAAACGTTACCTCTGATGCTCCCCCACAGATACTGCTGAGCCTATTGTATTTCTCCAGCACTTTCTGTTTTTATTTCAGGTTTTCAGCCTCTACAATCCTTTACTTCTCCTCATTTTATGGAGGCTGGTTTTGTGCAGGGTAACATCATTGCAGTCTGTATAACAGTTAGTGCGACCTCAATGTCCCAGAGCTATGCATGAAAAATTAATAGTCACAATTTATTCTCCCAGCTGCATTACAGTGATCCTTTTCTTGAAAACGTGCATATAGACAGCAGGAGGAAAAGGAAGCTATCAGATCAAAAACAGCAAAAATATCACTGCTGGGCTCACTCCTCAGGAATAGCCATTTATTTGAGATAGCAGAGTTCTGCTATCCTGGAACCACATCTCAATGGCTTTAGCAGAAAACTGAAAAATTTTTTAAAAATATTGATAAGTTTTGCGTGCACAGATTGTTACAATGTATAACTTTAATGGATTGCTAAATGTTAAGCCTTTGACATTTCCTTGACCTGTTAGGAATAGTCATTCCTTTGATTTGCAAAACGTTACGGTCTACAACTCATTATGTTACTGCACGCTAGAGATATGGCATGGTGTCCACATAACATACCTCTAGCTAACAGCAACATTATAAAATACATCAGACAGTACAATAGAAATCAGGTGGTTTCTGTAATGGATGGCAGACCCACAATGCCAATTATATGCCTGGACATGTTCAAAATCTACCTCAGGGGATTCAGAAAACGGAATGTTCTTCTATTGACAATACATTTTTTAAACAATGTTTTATTAAGATGTTGCACTACCTTTTTGCAGAGTTCTGTGTATTGGTTAACACTGCAATTATCTTTGAGAATTAGTAAATTTGGCTAACGGTAATAGAGAGCAGCAGTTGCAATGAAGAGTAACAAGGATATAATGGATAAGCTGTCACAAGACTTGGAACATTGGTGCAGTTTTACCACAGTTCTTTTTGTTTACAGTTCTGATTTCAGTTAAAGTTTTCAGTTTGCAAACACCCAATATTGTGTTTGATCTCTGTTAGTTGTCTTACGATCAAGATACTCGTTAATTCCAGGTGACCATCTGGTTGGATTGCTCTTCTGCTGTCAGTTTTTGGGATTCCCAATGTGTTATAATGAAGGCAGTTTTTAAATGGCTCAGATTTTCTTTTTCCTTGCACTGCAATTGGAGAGAATTCTACATAATAATGTGTGGGAGCCAGGATCAATTCTATTCAGAGAAACACTGAGGAGATCAGAAATTGCTGAATGGTGAACCAGACCACAAAAGAATGATGACTAGAATCAAATCTGATGCCATATTTTCGGAAACACGGAATCTATAATTACAAAAAATGGCTGTGGAGGTGCAAATCGAGGAGTACTAGCCCCGAACACATGACCTACTATTTTGTTTTGGGCAGGAGAGGTGTGCGAATGGCTCCAGATTGTGTATACCCATGCTTTATGGAGGCATGGCAGATGCTGAAAAGTATTTGATGTAAGCTCATCTGATCTTCAATATTACACTTTCTAAAACATGACTTGTTCCCTTTAAATCATGTCAAAGAAGGTCCATAGCTACTGCCCTTTGGAAAGGTGGGGGACCTTTTTGTTTATGGTTTTGGGACATCGTTCAGGGAGGTCAGGTGTGTTTTAGACTTGTTAAAGTAGACATGAATGGAAAAAGTACATAAACACTCATTGCAGGTGGCAATGCATTTAAAACTTGCACCCTTTAATAAAATGAAAACTATCTGCAGTGTTTAAAGAAAAGTGTCTTCTACTTTACTTACCTGTTTGAATACACCTGACAGTTATCATTACAGATTACTCTATATGACTGATTTCACTTTGACAGTATGGAGCTTGTCATTTCAGAGTTTGATAGTTCCAAATGGTTACCTAAACCGAAAAATGATTTGGAATTACAAATGTTGATGTTTTTTAATTCAGCCATAGGAAATGGTGATCGGTGGCTGGGTCAGCATTTATTGTCTATCCATAGTTACCCTTAGATGATGGTGGTGAGTTTCCTTCCTGAACTCCTCCAGTCTATTTGGCGTAGTTAAACTAATGATGCCATTAGGGATTAATCAGCAGACTGTTTCTCGTCAGATCCCCATTGACTCTAGGTTTGACTAAGCTCATTGGTGCCACACCTGTCAAAATGTGATCTCGATCTCAAGTGCAGTCATAGCCATCTCATTTCTGAAATTCATCAAATATTAAAGTAAGTTAAATGCAGTGATAGAACATAGAACATAGAACAGTACAGCACAGAACAGGCCCTTCAGCCCACAATGTTGTGCCGGCCATTGATCCTCATGTATGCACCCTCAAATTCCTGTGACCATACGCATGTCCAGCAGTCTCTTAAATGTCTCCAATGACCTTGCTTCCACAACTGCTGCTGGCAACGCACTCCACGTTCTCACAACTCTCTGTGTAAATAACCCGCCTCTGACATCCCCTCTATACTTTCCTCCAACCAGCTTAAAACTATGGATGAGCTTTAATTGTTGAGTTTTTAATAATAGTGAACCTTTCAACAATCACTTAAGAACTTTATTTTATCTCAACTTAGCATGGAGTCCCAAGGTTTGTCCAGGCTGGATCCTGGTTTGTTTGCATCATATGGAAAAGCAAAAGAAAGAAGTATGGGGACAATAATTGGCACTAAGTTGGCATGAGGCTTGAAGCGTTATTGGGATTGTAAGGAGGGCATGAGATAGCATGGATAGTGTATGAAGTGAAGGGATGGTGAGTGAAGGGTTATGTGTATGAAGCAAACTCAACAGACATGGCCTAAGATTCTTAGATTCAGGTAAATCTGGACCAGTTTTGCAAATGCAGATCTAGGACATTCTATACCAGCAGCACTGGAACTCTACCTGTATGCATCTTTAGTAGGTTGGTTTGTTGGTGGTTTTGTTCTTTTTAAGTTAAGGTTGCTATCTAAATGCAAATAGTTGCTATTAATGAAATTCCACATGTCCAGCATCAGATTGAGAAAAATAAAATCACTGAGATTGTATTGTAGTTCAGACAAGACGTTTGCATGTGGAAAGCAAAAAGGATTTGAATTCCTGGCTCACATTTGCCATCTTAAGTTGGTGATTTATATGCAAATCCGCAGATACAAAACCAGGACAGGGCATGGTCAAAGGTTCAGGCAGCAGGATGCTACTGTCAGACAGAAGAAAATGAGGACTGCAGATGCTGGAGTTCAGAGTCCTGCTACTGTCAGACACCTGACCTAAGGTGTGAATGAGATAGCTCTGGCAGTCAGAAGCCTAAGAGTTTCTTAGAAGAACATTCCTGCATCTCCTGGCCCATGTGGCATTGTAAGACATTTTTAAAAAATCTACTTTGGCCTCATCTTGCCCTTGATCCAACTGTCAGCAATTTTCACCTAGTGAAGATGCCATCATCACTTCCCTGATCAGGCAACAAATTGAAATAACATATCACCACCACAGACTTTGTTAGGTCCTGATCTGTGTATTTAAAAAGACCCCACTGAGTTGAGGATGTCGAGGAAGGACCTTGACAGAGGTTCTTTTTTAACCCAGTCTGTCCACTGACAGGCAAGTGAAATAACTCCACCATGGCGAGTATCCAGTCACCATGTCAACCTTTATTTACACTTGCATAGTATATGACTAGAATCCAGGTAGCGCAGAGTTGGCTCCTAGAGTGAACAGAACCTCTGACACGCCTGTTTATATCTGTCAGCCAGGGCACCCTGATTAGAAAAGGTTAACAGCTCCAGTCAGGGAACTCATATTCTATGAGGTCTATTTGGCTGACTTTGTTTCAATCATTACAATGAGGGGAGTTTAAAATCAGAACTTTTGTTTTTGACAACTGTGGTATTTTCCCAAATGGACTGCTCCTAGTACCTTGTAATATATGCCACCTTTATCAGTATGTGGTAGTGGGTAGGATTGTCTATCGTTCACTGCCATTGATCCTCCTTTGTACTTAGCGTTGAACCCATCTAGTAATTCACTATGGATCATCAGTTGTGCATAAATGTAGTACAACCTGTTAATAAAACATTGTTAAAAAATGTATTCTCACAAACCCATTTCATCACTGCACCTTTTCTGTAAAATCTTTAAGATAACCCAAAAATGTCCAAATCCTAGCAAATGACGTGGAAGATTCATCAAATTCTATAAAGAGAAAACTTGAGTTGAACTCAGGATATTGGACTGGAATGTGGACTTTTATCAGATCCCCTCATCAACTAATTTGAAAAAAAATAGAAGGCAACAAGACTTTAAAAGACATTCCTGCCATTCAAAAACTTCTGACCCTTATTTTTACTGCTTGACTCCCCAAAATCCACCTCCTTGCTCACTTATTCTGTTACATGTTTGCTTATCTTACAGACCTTTTGTCAAACTGAGCTCTAAATTCATAATTATAACCTGATTTTATAGGGAAGCCATGTCCCTCATCTCAATCTGAATGCTGCAACCTTCCAGTCATTCCAAAAACACAGAACAATGAAGAAATCTATTAATAGCATAGCTAATGAATTTCTGAGTGTATATTCACTCCTGATTAATGTATAACAGCATTAGTTCAAGCAAACATCTTTGCCTCACGCCCAAATTATTTCTAGTGTACACTAGTCATTAATTAATTCACTCCAACTTGAACATTATTGTTTAATTACATCTCTTACCTGATGATTCAGTCTTTGCTGAATAAAATATTCAAATAGCCAAACTCTAACTTTGCTGCTTTAAACAAAATTCTGGGTTGAATGTTAATATAACTGCGTAAAAGAACCCTGAAAATTTATAGACGTTTATATTATACACAAATATGCAACATCCACAGAGATGAGCACACACATATTTGAATTGCTTGGTTCCCACAATAGATAAGCACTGCTGTCAGATTACCATGTATGCAGTGAAGATGCATGTTTCCCCCATAGTATATCTTAAAATCATGGAACGGTTATACACACAAACAGGCAACTCAGCTCAGCAAGGACATTTGAGTTGGTCTCACAACGGACCCTTTCCTCTATATCCTGCAGGGTTTTGTCCAAGTTCATTTTGAAAACCATGATTGAATCTCCATCATCCTTCAGGTTGTGTATTCCACATTGCAACCATCTGCTGCAGAAAAAAAAACAAAGGATCATTGAATCCCTATAGTGTGGAAGCAGGCTATTCAGCCCATCGAGTCCACGCTGATTCACTGAAGAGTGTCCCACTCAATGTTTCTACCCAGTCTGCACATGCCTATTCACTCTGGCAATTTAGTATGGCCAATCATCCTAACCACATCATTGTACTGTGGGAGGAAATCACAGCACCCAAAAGGGACACACAGACACAATGGAAAATGCACAAATTTCACACAGACAGGTACCCAAGGCTGGAATTGAACCGGGGTTCCCAGTGCTGACCACTAAGCCACTGTGCCACACTAAAAGGTTGCTCTCAAGTCCCTTTGAACCTTTTTCTGACAACTTCAAACATTTTCACCAATTGGAATAGTTTTCTCTCTGTCACCACTCTCAGCATTTTGAACACCTCTTTATGACCCACTCCCAACTTTGTTTTCTACAAACTGAACAATACTAGTTTGTCCAATCTGTACACATGACCAATATCCCTTATCCCTGAAACCATACCTGTAAACTTTTTCTGCATCTTTCCTGATGTGTCTACATCCTTCAGAATGTATGGTGTCCAATAATAGATGCAATCCACCAGCAAAGGCTGAGCCACTGATTGAGAATGGTTCATCATTACATGCTTGGTTTTGGGTTTTATGTTCTGGATATTCACTGCAGAGGCAGTCGGTTGGAGTCAGAAAATTTCTTGACTCCGAAGACCTGTCTTGGCTTAAAGAACCTCACTTGCTCACAGTTTGCACACTGGGAGGTGAAGGTATGATATAATTGGATCTGCCAACCATGAAAGCAGATCATTGGTGTTATGAGGCTGATGGTTGAAGAATGAGATAAGCTGACTAGAAGGCCACTTCAGTTCTCTGGGCTTTGTCCCACTTGATTTAGAAGTTCTTGGGCTCTCCAAAGTTAGCCACTCATGAGATCCATCCATTCCTCAAGCCGCTTTGATGCTCATCATATCACAACACCATGTAAAAACCCTATGCCACTTTCATAAGCACTCACCAATTATCCTGAGTAGCTATATTGAGATGACTAAAGTTAGCAATCTAATAGTATTCTTACTCATGGACATTTGGCATTTGAAGCTGAGAAGACCTTTTAAAAACCAATCAAATATTTTAAATCGAACATGTTCAATAAATAATAAACTCAATGTTTCATCCAGATAATTCTTCACAAACCTGCTATACTCTCAATCAATACATGAACTCGGTGTGCCCATTGACATCACTGCTTTTGTAGCTTTCGAAACATAGTCAAGCATGCATAATGACTTCAGCTATGTTTTAAAAAAAACTTACAAAATGCAATTACTCTATTGAAACTGAAGCAACAAATTACAATTTTTTCTACCCTACAGAAGACGGCCTCTCCATTAAAGTAGTCCAGTGGAGAGTTCTTTTTTAATCCCTAACTGGCAGTCACTGCCTTCTTCATGCCAGGGTTAAATGGCTGAGAATATAAAAAAAATTGGAACATGATACTTTATCAAACCTTTCCCACCTCTCACAAGGTGTTTATGGTTAATCCATAAATTGGTGGCTCCCACACTTTAGCTAAGGCCTTTCACACAATGAAATTGCAGTCTGTTTGGAATTAACACTAATTTTATATAGCCGTGATGAGTTGGAGTTTCTGACCAGAGTGATTCATGTCCTGCTCCCTTATCAATAAGAATGGGACTTGTTGAGATTTGTTGAGATTTACACACCTTCGACTCTCCCACTATTTTGAATCACCTCCAGATTTGGCCTGACTCCATCAAAATATTTGTAAAGCTCAAAGCTAGGATCATAGATCCAATGATGATGAAGAGGGCAGCAATAGCAGACTAGCTGAAGGGCAGGCTCATGTAGCAATGGCTGATCCTGTGCAGGGGCAGTATTTGTTAAAGGCCTAATAATCCATGTTAGATTCTCTCAGGCTCTTGAAAGGGTCCACCTTTTAACTGCCTGTCCCTAATGAGAAATGTCTAGATAATAAACCCTAAAAGTGGAAGTCACCCATCCTCAGCGAGATGTTCATGATCAATAAAAGAAACCCACAGTATATACTGAAGTTCAGAGTCATCAACATGGCTCAATCTAGCACCTTCATAATCCTTGGCTTTAATATACTGCACAAGTGCATCTTGAGAAGTCCTTCACAATTGGGACCTTCTACAAAAATATCTATCAATAAGCCAGTTACAATGCCATGCTGGGCCTACACAAACCATGCCCACCATGCCAACCCAGAGGGGAAAAGAAGTAAACAAAAAGTAATATTTGAAAATGAACATATTGGTTGTACTAGCGCACTGTTCTGAGGTATTCAAGACAGGTTGCAGCAGTGGTGTCATTTGTTAGTTTGACTGTTTTTGTTCCTGGGCGTAGAAAAACAGATTTTATTCCCACAGATTTACAAGTTAGCCAGGAAGGACCTAAAGAGAGAGCTAAGAAAAACCAGGAGGGGACAATGAGAAGTTTTTGTCTAGTAGGATCAAGGAAAACCCTAAAGCTTTCTATAGGAATGTCCAGAATAAAAGAATGACTAGAGTAAGATTAGGGTCAGCCAAGGACAGTAGAGGGAAATTGAGCGTGGATTCTGAGGAGTTAGGAGAGGTTCTAAATGAATACTTTTCGTCAGTATTCACACTGAAAAAAGACAAAGTTGTCAAAGAGAATACAGAGATACAGGCAATTAGACTAGACGGAATTGAGATTCATAAGGAGGATGTGTTAGCAATTCTGGAAAGTGTAAATAGAGATAAGCCCCCTGGGTTACATAGAATTTATCCTAGAATTCTCTGGGAAGCTAGGGAGGAGATTGCAGAATCTTTGGCTTTGATCTTTATGTCGTCATTGTCTACAGTGCCAGGAGACTGGTGGATAGCACCAATGAGCCTTACTTCAGTTGTTGGAAAGGATTATAAGAGATAGCATTTATAGTCATCTGGAAAGGAATAATTTGATTAGAGATAGTCAACATAGTTTTGTGAAGGGTAGGTCGTGCCTATCAAACCTTATTGAGTTCTTTGAGAAGCTGACCAAACAGGTGCATGTAGGTAAAGTGGTTGATGTCATGCCTATGGATTTCAGTAAAGCACTTGACAACATTCCCTATGGTAGGCCATTGCAGAAAATACAGAGGCATGGAACTGAGGGTGATTTAGTGCTTTGGATCAGAAGCTGGTGAAGCTGTATGAAGACAGAGGGTGGTGGTTGATAGGAAATGTTCATCCTGGAGCTCAGTTACTAATGATGTACCCTAAGGGTCTTTTTAGGGGCCACTGCTGTTCGTCATTTTTATAAATGACCTGGATGAGGGCAAAGGAGTATGGATGAGTAAATTTGTGAGAGGTTACCTCTCAGCCTCCGACGCTCCAGGGAAAACAGCCCGAGCCTGTTCAGCCTCTCGCTATAACTCAAATCCTCCAACTCTGACAACATCCTTGTAAATCTTTTCTGAACCCTTTCAAGTTTCACAACATCTTTCTGATAGGAAGGAGACCAGAATTGCACGCAATATTCCAACAGTGGCCGAACCAATGTCCTGTACAGCTGCAACATTACCTCCCAACTCCTGTACTCAATACTCTGACCAATAAAGGAAAGCATACCAAACACCTTCTTCACTATCCTATTTACCTGCGACTTGACTTCCAAGGAGCTATGAACCTGCACTCCAAGGTCTCTTTGTTCAGCAACACTCCCGAGGACCTTACCATTAAGTGTATAAGTCCTGCTAAGATTTGCTTTCCCAAAATGCAGCACTTCACATTTATCTGAATTAAACTCGATCTGCCACTTTTCAGCCCATTGGCCCATCTGGTCAAGATCCCATTGTAATCTGAGGTAACCCTCTTCGTTGTCCACTACACCTCCAATTTTGGTGTCATCTGTAAACTTACTAACTATACTTATGCTCGGATCCAAATAATTTATGTAAATGACAAAAGGTAGAGGACCCAGCACCGATCCTTGTGGTACTCAACTGGTCACAGGCCTCCAGTCTGAAAAACAACCCTCCACCACCACCCTCTGTCTTCTACCTTTGAGCCAGTTCTGCATCCAAATGGCTAGTTCTCCCATGGGGAACCTTGTCGAACGCTTGACAGATCACATCTACTGCTCTGCCCTCATCAATCTTCTTTGTTACTTCTTCATAAAACAGCTTTAAGGCTATCTCTTATCAAAAATGCCACTTCCTCTCCTCTCTGCCTCCCTTTCTATCCCTCCTGTAGCATTTGTATCTGGGAACATTAAGCTGCCAGTCCTGCCCATCCCTGAGCCATGTTTCCATAATTGCTATGATATCCCAGTCCCATGTTCCTAACCATGCCCTGAGTTCATCTCCCTTCCCTACTAGGCCCCTTACATTGAAATAAATGTAGCTTAATTTATTAGTCCTACCTTGTCCCTGCCTGCACTGACTGTTTGACTCGCTTCTGTTTTCAACTGTACCAGTCTCAGATTGACCTCTTTCCTCACTATCTCCCTGGTTCCCAGCCACCCCTCCCCACCTTAGTAGTTTTAATCCTCCCAAGCAGTTCTAGCAAATTTCCCTGCCAGTATATTAGTCCCCTTCCAATTTAGGTGCAATCCGTCCTTCTTGTACAGGTCACTTCTACCCCAAAAGAGATTCCAATGATCCAAAAATACGAATCCTTCTCCCATATACCAGCTCCTCAGCCATGAATTCATCTGCTCTGTCCTCCTATTCCTGCCCTCACTAACTCGTAGTATCAGGAGTAATCCAGCTATTACTACTCACGAGGACCTCCCTTTTAAGTTCCTGCCTAACTCTGAAATCTCTCTTCAGAATCTCAACCTTTTCCTTTCTTATGTCGTTGGTTCCAATGTGGACAATGACCTCTTGCTGGCCCCTCTCCCCCGTGAGAACATTCTGCACCCTCTCTGAGACATCCTTGATCCTGGCACCAGGGAAGCAACACACAATTCTGATTTTTCACTGCTGGTCACAGAAAAGTCTGTCTATACCTCAGACTAGAGAATCCCCTAACACAATTGATCTCTTGGAACCCAATGTAACCCTCATTACATTGGAGCCAGTCTCAATCCCAGAAACTTGGCTGTTTGTGCTACGTTCCCCTGAGAATCCATCCCCTGCTACATTTTCCAAAACAGCATACTTGTTTGAAATGGGTATAGTCATAAAAGACTCCTGTCCTTGGTGCCTACCTCTCTTACCTTTCCTGGAGTTAACCCATCTATGTGACTATGTCGGAGACCTCCCCCCTTCCTCTAACTGCCATCCGTCACAATTACAACATTAAAGAGGCATTTGGATGAGTATATGAATAGGAAGGATTTGGAGGGATATGGATCGAGTGATGGCAGGTGGGACTATATTGGGTTGGGATGTCTCGTTGAGAAGGACGGATTGGACCGAAGGGTCTGTTTCCGTGCTTACATGTCTATGACTCTATGGCCAACCCTCCGAAGAGTAACCCACCCAGACCCATTCCCTTAACCAACATTTACTCCTGACTAATGCACCTAACCTACACATCCTGAACACTATGGACAATTTAGCATGGCCAACTCACTGAACCTGTACATCTTTGGATTGTGGGGGG
The DNA here is from genome assembly GCF_020745735.1 of Hemiscyllium ocellatum. Taxonomy (NCBI): domain Eukaryota; kingdom Metazoa; phylum Chordata; class Chondrichthyes; order Orectolobiformes; family Hemiscylliidae; genus Hemiscyllium; species Hemiscyllium ocellatum. The sequence continues at coordinate 24,986,289 of NC_083431.1, forward strand.
ATTCCCACACAGACACAGGGAGAATGTGCAGACTCCACACAGACACTCGCCTAAGGCTAGAATTGAATCCAGGTTCCTGGCACTGTTAGGCAGGTGTGCTAATAACTGATCCACCGTGCTGCCCAGCTGAGGGACTTGAGGCTGTTTTTGTTAGAAAGAAGAAGGTTGAGAGGTGACTTACTAGAGGCAAACAAGATGATCAGAGGATTACATAGGGTGAACAGTGAAAGTGTTTTTCCTTGGATGGTGATGGCTAGCATGAGGGGGCATAGCTTTAAACTGAGGGGTGACAGATATAGGACAGATGTCAGAGGCAGGTTCTTTACTCAGAGAGTAGCAAGGATGTGGAATGCCCTACCTGCAACAGTAGTAAACTCGTCAAATTAAAGGGCATTTAAATGGTCACAATATGCCATAATTGGCTGTCAGTTTGTCTCTGTATGCCCAATATGCTCTTGTGACCACAAGCATGTTCTTGATGCTGTTCGGCCATGTTTCATCAGTACTTCTTGAAACACTTCGAGATAAGCATCTTGTTGGGCAGTTTAGCTGGATTTGAGCAAGGTGATTGACTGTAATATTAATTGGCTTTGCAAAGTTAGCGGTTTCCAGAGCATGTTGAGTTGTTTTGCATTGAATCTGGATGACAATGCTCTGCTGTGGCACCCTTTATATTCTTCTTCATTAGGAGTGTTGCTGTCAGCAACATGTCTACAACGTATTTCCACTTCCCTTGCATCAAAAGCAGATGGCATCCCTGTAACTGGAATAATATTGTTTGAAGATTCTTTAGCACAGTAGAATCTGAGGAAAATACTTTGAAGTGGTTGGTGATCAGACTCAATTGTCATTTTATTTCTACTTTTCATGTATTGATGAAAGCGTTCACAAACAAAGACAATGGCTAAGCACTTTTCCTCCTGAAATATATTCCATCTGAATATAACATTATTTTTTGGCTTAACACCCTGGCTGTAAATGTACACGGTTTTCTTTGCTGCATTTGGGTTGCTCTGAATTCTGGCTCTCTGGTGTCACACTGGAGGGTGACTTCATCATTTACTTCAACATCTTTCAGTAATGGTATTACTATCATTAGTTTAGACATTGCTGCTGTTGCGCTACATCCCAATACCACTGTATGTCTTTGACCATGAGTTGGTGTAATGGGCCACACTCCGGTGACAAATTGGAGAACAATTCTGCCATAAAGTTAACAAATCCAATGAATTGTTGGACTGATTGGACATCTGTTGGTCATTGAATTGCTGCTACAGCTCTCAATGTTTTGGAATACAACAAAGACTTTTTTGCTGAAAACAACAAATGCTGGAGATCACAGCGGGTCAAGCAGCATCCATGGAGAGAGAGTAAACTAATGTTTCTTGCCTAAATGACTCTTCATTAGAGACTCTGATGAAGAGCCATCTAGACTTGAAACATGAGCTTGCTCTCTCACTCTATGGATGCTGCCTGATCTCCAGCATTTGTTGTTTTCAGTACTGATTCCAGCATCTGGAGTAATTTGCTCCTACAAAGGATTTTTGCTGTTAGTACTCAGTCAATGTCATTGACTTGGAACATCTTTAACACAGTTAGGTTTTTGTTCAGCTTGATCTTGTGAGCTTTGCCTAACAATTGTCCAGTTTTTAATAGTGGTCACAAATGACTTCTTCCATTGTGTCCATATACTAGCAGATCATCCACTATCACTTCCACTATCACTTCCACTTTGAGAAGGCCACTAACTATATCATATTGTTCACACTGACACTCTGCCAGAACCACAGATTTATTAAATAACATATCTCCCAGGGGACATCCAGGAAATAGTTAGGATGTGAATTCTTTCATCATTTGCCATTACCATCCTTTATATCTAGTGTAACAAAACTTTGTTTTGTACGTTGTGGCAAGATTCCTTTAATTGTTTAGATGGACTATTCAAATCTCTACATGCATACTCTCAGTTCTCCAGGTTGTTTCCTAGTTAGCATGTTGTTAATCCATTTTGAATGCATTGTCATTTCTTGATTAATTACTTCTTTTCGAGCTCTTCTATCTTGTCTTTCAGGCTGGCCTTGATGGCAGCTGGAACTTCCCTCAGCAGATGCTGAATTGGTCTAATACTGTTATATACTTCAAGATGATATATTCCAGGAACACACCCTCATCCTGTAAACACACTGTTGTATTCCTCCAGGATCTGTCTTGCTGTGAATAGTTTAGTGTGTTGGGACATGTTGTAAATCTATTTTGGCATGTTGAGGATGACCAATCCAATTTTAAACTTACTGTAACTAAGATGAGTAGTGTTTGCTTGTGCTGCATGATCTGGAACTCCAGATCTACTTTTCTGTCATGGCAGTGGCCCCGCAGAATAATCTGTCCTCTCTGCATGTGTACATATAGTGCCAACCTTATTTTTGATAGCTTTTGTTTCGGGTAGCCATATTGAACCTCTTTGCACAGGCCTTTAAGTTCATGACCTTGCATGAGCCACTGGTGTCATTGACCTGATGTTCTCCTTCTGCAGTCATCATTCTGTCAGTCACAAAGCATTGACCATCTTTCAATCTGTCAGAACCAACCTGATGGATGATGTTGAGCTGTTCACCAGAACATTCAGATGATATCGCTTCAGCAGCATCTTTACTTGCTTCTGGCACTTGCTTCTAGCCAAATACTTGTGTGGGTAATTGATTCTGCTTCTTACAAGGAGACCTTTGCTGGGCATTGATATGCCTTCTTTTCTCTTGCATGGTGCCTTTAATAGTATTTGTTATCTGCTCTTTTTCCATGATTGTTCAAATTGTAGGGTCTGGAATATCTAATATCTATCAATACAATACAATACAATACCTGGTCTGTTCTGCTATTAATGTGCTGTAACTGTTGCTTTACTAAGCAGTTCTGCACATATCAATTGATTTCCTGATAAATAGCCATCGCTGTATTCTCACTGCAGGATCTCTTATGTCTAATACAATCTTATCTGTTTATAAATCTCTTATAGTTGTGCAAGTTCACAAGGTTTTGTGAGTTGAGTTAATGAAGTCACATATTTACCAATGAGCCCCTTTTGCAACTTGGACTCGAACATGGAACACATTCCATTCATGGCATATGCTCAGGAAGGATTCAAAATCATGTCTTCAAGGCTTTCAAAATTTCCGTTGTCTGTTTCTTCTATTCTTCATAACTACAGGGCAGAAGGAAATTTGAAACAGTCTTTCCCAACAATGATAAGTGTGTAGCTATACTTAGCTGCTCTGGCTTGACATACAAATCTGTCGTTATTTTGTAATATCATCATTGTATATTGAAAAACTACCAGTTCTGCTTCATTTCACTTTTTGTTGTGACTGGATCCAGGAGAGGAAAGGTTGCAGCCCATCTGTCTTACCCAGCTGTGGCCTGTTTTTTTGTGTTCGTTTTCAGGTTTGAAGTTGTGTGCTGCAGCTTTCACAGTTTGGAACATTCTTGTGTTTCTCTGTCAGTATTTATGCTTTTGCTTGATAGGTCTTTAAACACAATCCCTCTAGCAATGAAGGACAAACTTCCATTTGCCTTCTTAATTACATGTTATACCTGCAGACCAACCCTCTGTGATTCATGCACAAGGACACCCAGGTCCCTCTGCATAGCTGCGTGCTGCAATTTTCTTACCAAAATGTAATAGCTCTTTTTACTGTTATTCCACCAAAATGGATTACTTCACGTTTATTAACATTGGATTCCATCTGCCAGAACTTTTATCCACTCACTTAAAGTATCTATGTCCTTTTGCAAAGTTTCACAGTCCTTTGCAAACTTTGGTCAACCACTGATCTTAGTGACATCTGCAAACTTTGACACACTACACGTGATCCCCAACTCCCACAATATAGCCCACATTCACTTCTCTGAAAGGATGGTATACGGCAACAGCAAAATACTATTGATGCTGGAAATTGATATTGCACTGAAGAGTCATTGAGGTAAAATGGTAACCCTATTTCTCCCCAAAGAGATTTCCTGCCTTGGCAAATATTTGCAGCTTTTTCTGATTTTAATTCATTTACAATATTTGCCACCTTTTGGTCAATTGATGCTTTATCACTTGTGGCATGTTTCAATTGCCCCACTATTTATTTTATCACCTTTTGTTATGAATATGCTTTCAGAAATTCTTGACATTTAGTTCAGTATTGCCTGCTATTATAATTTTATAACCCTTTTGCTTTCATGACTATTTTCTCAACTTCCTTTGCTGAATCCTCAAATGATTATGCCAGAATAATTTTATTTTCTCTGACCCTTATGTTCTTTATTCTTTACTTAGTTGATTTTTTCATCTTCTTACACCCCACCCCTCCTTGTTCTGTTAAGACATGATGACAGACCACTATAAACTCATCTAAACATCTACTCTGCATCTCTGATTGCGTATACCAAAAGGCTTTCCTGCTGTGGAGAATTCCTGTGCTGCGCTGTAATGTTCTATGTTTTACAACAGTGTAGGTTTGATGGGCTTCAGATTGGTTTCACAGATTGGTGCAATATTGCGGGTGACATGGTGGTTAGCACTGCTGCCTCACAGCACCAGGATCCCAGGTTCGATTCCAACCTCGGGTGACAGCCTGTGTGGAGTTTGCACATTCTCCCTGTGTGCAATCCAAAGATGTGCAGGTTAGGTGAATTGGTCATGCTAAATTGCCCATAGTCAGGGGTGAATATGGGGAATGGGTCTGGGTGGGTTACTCTTCAGAGGGTTGGTGTGGACTTGTTGGGTCTGTAGGGAATCTAATCTACTGTGCTGTAACAATCTAGGTTCTATGTCTATGCCTTCAACACTGAATTTCTGACCCCATGGTTCTATGACCACTGGGCAACAGCCTGGTCTTTATTGGATTTATTGAAATAATTGTAAGATAGCTTCTTCCCGCATGTGTATATGCCTAATGGTGGAGGTCACTTGACTATGGAAGGGCATTTGTCTGTGAATGCATTTCAATTCAAACAGACTTGCTATGCCAATTTAGCTGTACTAGACTTTGAATTTAACAGTGTTATCACTTGAAATCAGGGCCTAATTTCTAACAAGGTTTGAGCTTGTTTTAAGCTTATGAATGTATTTTTAATCTAGCTGACATAAAAGTTAACTGACAAGTTTGGACTGACCACCTTTTATACCACATTTGATTCAGCTTTCAACTGAGTAGTCTATTAGGTTCAAATTACCCGAAATAAAGGATTTGTGGAAATTTGAAACAGTAGGACTATTCCTTAAGCATTTGTCAAATGTGCATAAAGGTATTATAACAGCCTTATCTAAATCATATTTATGTTGCAGTGAAAATCATGTCCTTCATTTCCTTTTCAAAAAAACCCTGCAAAATTGCAGTTCTTAAGTGCAGAAAATAGGATTGCAAATTTTCCACTCCGTGACCAGATACCGTCACTTCTAAATACACGAGCTGACAAGCACTTATATATATCCAGCTGCAGTCGGCTAAGAGAGATTGGACACCTTGAATGATCAATAGTACCAGCTATTCCCTCACATGTGCCAACAAGACAGATCGATACAGAAAGAGAGCAAGTGGAAAGAAAGACACATATATGCAAAGCAGGTCACCACAAAGCACTTTACAGTCAATTAAGCCTTTCTGATGTATCATCATTGTTGTCATGTATGAAGACACAGCAGTAAATTTGCACACAGAAAGCTCCCACAAATAGCCATGGGGCAATGGGATCATCTATTTTATTGCTGTTGATTGAGGAAACAACTGTTGGTGGTAACTGTCTAGACTGTCACTGTTTACTAAGTAGAACTGTCATGCCCTGGATTCATAGCTAAAAAAAATTCTGCAATTCCCATGGGGATGCTTTCACAAGGAACACTAATAGGCAATATAATTATAATTGTTGCAACACTGATCTTCTGAATGATATCACTCAATAAGGTCTATTCCTTTCCGAAAATGTCTTCTTTCTCCCATCTTCTGGGTGCTGTTGTGTTAACAATTGAATGGCTATATACATGGAAACACAGAAGGAGGTCGTTCTGTCCATTGCATCTGTACCGAGTTTCCTTCTTCAGTTTGAGGTATCTATTGTAGCACCATTCAGCCCTGTCTGGTTTCCTTTCACCTCTGATACTTTAACGAAGTGTTGCTGTTGAAAGTTAATTTCAGGCTGACCTTTCTGGTTGGGTTTTGCCAGTTGGGCAGAATGACCTCCCATTATATAATATCCTCATAAGTGGACATTTTTACAAAATATGCTGTTTTCCTGTAATGTTCCATATTAGTTAGGCATAAATGACCAATTTAGTTGAACAGTTACCATAATATTGAACACAGACTGGATATGCAGGGCCCTACCTGAATGGATATGGACCTTTTTGCTACCTGTTGTGCTTGTTGCATGTTCTCAGCAAAGCAATGTCTTCCTTATTCTTTAATATGAATAGAGGCAAATAGGGGTCCTGTAACATACCACATAGGCTCTGCAGCAAATAAAAGGGTCATTTGGCCCAAATAGTGTTTACAGACAGTAAAATGCCCTATTAGCACCCTCCTCATACAACTTCAACACCACATCTGCATATTATTCCTTCTTTGTCCTTCTTTCTAAGCATTTTTTAGAGAAAATAGCAGTATGATTTAATTTCTTGCTAAGCACTCCCCGTTTCTCAGCATTTGTGAAGGTTAAGTTTCTGTCAAATAAGCATTAAAGACAGCTTTAATTTCAATTGCTATGGATTCATTTTCATCAAAGATGCTGTTCATGAATTCCATGCATCTGCACAATATTTGCTCAAAAGACAATTTATGAAAAACGGAATGAATAATAATAACTATTTTGACGATCAATGTTTCTCTTAAGCCTTCAGATATTGCTAGCCCAGCAATTTCTATTTTATGCAAGTCCTGAATGCAATTACTTTGTCCATCCAGAGCAAGATATCACTGTATTTTACTGGGTGAAATACATTTATCCATTAACTGATGGAATCGGAACATTGAGCAGTTTACAGAAATAAAAATGGCAGATCTAAAAGCATCTTGGAATTATCTTCCTTCTGGCAGATAATATTTTATCTGAAAAATATTTATCTGGCTTTGACATCTTCACTGTTGAATTTGTTGTATCTAATTAGCAAAGTGCAAACATTTGTCAAAGATGGAGGACTTAATGTGACCGACATCTTTGCTGTGTTTGTTCAGTAGGCAGCAATTTGCAGGTGAAGTTGACAGTAAGTGAATTGAATTACAGCAGATCTCGGTCCATCTTTGAAGGCTTGTGGCAGAACATTCCTTATGATGGGCACTGTAACTGTTCCCTGTGCAAATATGTTGTTTGGAAAGTAAAAGGTATCATCCCCCCACCATTAGAAAATTATGTTAGGTTTATTTAATGAAAATTCCTGTCACAAGCGATTATAATAAGGTCAAAGTTTGGGAGAAGATTTGTAGCTCGGGTGCTCGTTGTTGTGGTTCTGTTCGCCGAGCTGGGAGTTTGTGTTGCAGATGTTTCGTCCCCTGTCTAGGTGTCATCCTCAGTGCTTGTGAGCCTCCTGTGAAGCGCTTCTGTGATGTTTTCTCCGGCATTTATAGTGGCTTGTCTCTGCCGCTTCCGGTTGTCAGTTCTAGCTGTCCGCTGCAGTGGCCGGTATATTGGGTCCAGGTCGATGTGTTTGTTGATAGAATCTGTGGATGAGTGTCATGCCTCTAGGAATTCCCTGGCTGTTCTCTGTTTGGCATGCCCTATAATAGCAGTGTTGTCCCAGTCGAATTCATGTTGCTTGTCATCTGCGTGTGTGGCTACTAAGGATAGCTGGTCGTGTCGTTTTGTGGCTAATTGGTGTTCATGGATGCGGATCGTCAGCTGTCTTCCTGTTTGTCCTGTGTAGTGTTTTGTGCAGTCCTTGCACAAAATTGCACAGGTATCCGTTTTTGGTGAATACCTTGTATAGATGTTCTTCTTCCTCTTTTTGCAGTTCTGTTGTGCTGCAGTGTGTTGTGGCCCTTTTGAATAGTGTCCTGAACTGCAAAGAGAGGAAGAAGAACACCTATGAAAGGTATTCACCAAAAACGGATACCCGCGCAATTTCATCAACAGATGCCTAAGGGAAAGACAATGGAACGAGGACATGTTGCAACCCAAAGGACTAGCCACACTACCATACATCAGGAACATTTTCGAACTGACAGCCAGACTGCTGCGACCACTAGGACTCATAACAGCACACAAACCAACAGCCACTCTCAGACAACAACTCACCAGAACGAAGGACCCGATACCCAGCATGAGCAAAACCAATGTAGTGTACAAAATCCAATGGAAGGACTGCACAAAACACTACATAGGACAAACAGGAAGATAGCTGACGATCCGCATCCATGAACACCAATTAGCCACAAAACGACACGACCAGCTATCCTTAGTAGCCACACACGCAGATGACAAGCAACATGAATTCGACTGGGACAACACTACTATTATAGGGCATGCCAAACAGAGAACAGCCAGGGAATTCCTAGAGGCATGGCACTCATCCACAGATTCTATCAACAAATACATCGACCTGGACCCAATATACCGGCCACTGCAGCGGACAGCTAGAACTGACAACCGGAAGCGGCAGAGACAAGCCACTATAAATGCCGGAGAAAACATCACAGAAGCGCTTCACAGGAGGCTCACAAGCGCTGAGGATGTCACCTAGACAGGGGACGAAATGTTTACAATATAATAAGGTCAACCAGGTGGATACCATTATAATCACTTGTGACAGGAATTTTCATTAAATAAGTTCCCTGATTGGGGCTGTTAATCTGGTCCAATCAGGGACCACTGGCCGACAGATATACAGAGGAATGAGTGTAAAATAAGCACTACCACAGTAAGGTAGTAGTGTGTGTGTGGGGGGTGGGGGGGGTTAAAAAATTTTTAAAACACAGGAGTGTCAGATATCTTACAAAACAAAATTTAAAAAAACAGGAATGTGTAGGACCGACTGCCGGCCCCTCTTCCACGGTTATGTTAGAGCCCGGGTGTCCTTGGAGAAGGAGCACGCGGTCTCCACCAACACCCTGGAGTTGTTCGGGGAGAGGTGGGCACCGCAGGGAGTGGAGTGCATCATTTCCCCCTCCAACTTATTTTGATTTAGTCCCTGCCCTCCCCTTCACTGTTTTGATCACACAGCATTGCCCTTTGATGTGAAGGGCACTGCTCGTCACAGGCCACTCGGGTGTTTTCCTACTTTTTCTGGTGGTGGAAATTAAATAAAGATTTGTGCACTTTATGTCTCTCACTGTGCCTCACACCTGCACACACAAAAGAAGAGAGAGAAAAAAATAAATAAATAAATAAATAAATAAATAGGAATGTTCACACAGCATTGCCCTTTCATGTGAAGGGCACTGCTCGTCACAGGCCACTCGGGTGTTTTCCTACTTTTTCTGGTGGTGGAAATTAAATAAAGATTTGTGCACTTTATGTCTCTCACTGTGTCTCACAGCTGCACACACACACCATGGGTGGTGGGGTTAAAAATAATAAGCACTACCGCAGTTAGGCGGTAAAAAAAAAGAAAAAAAAATAAACAGGATTGTTACCATGGGTGCTGGGGAAAAAATAAGCACTATTGCAGTTAGGCGGTAGTGTGGGGGTTAATAAAAAATGAAAAAAAAATATAAATAGGAGAATCAGGGGCTCTGTTCACTCAGAGCTGCCTCTGAGGGAGCTGGATCAGTGTGAAAAAAAAGAACAAGAAAAAAAAAAGCAGGAATGCACACACAGCATTGCCCTCTTTGACGTGAAGGGCACTGCTTTGTCACGGACCACTCGGGTGTTTTCCCTTGATTTGAGTGCTGGATAAAAATAAATATACAGAGGAATGAGTGTAAAATAAGCACTACCACAGTAAGGTAGTAGTGTGTGTGTGGGGGGTGGGGGGGGTTAAAAAAATTTTAAAACACAGGAGTGTCAGATATCTTACAAAACAAAATTAAAAAAAACAGGAATGTGTAGGACCGACTGCCGGCCCCTCTTCCACGGTTATGTTAGAGCCCGGGTGTCCTTGGAGAAGGAGCACGCGGTCTCCACCAACACCCTGGAGTTGTTCGGGGAGAGGTGGGCACCGCAGGGAGTGGAGTGCATCATTTCCCCCTCCAACTTATTTTGATTTAGTCCCTGCCCTCCCCTTCACTGTTTTGATCACACAGCATTGCCCTTTGATGTGAAGGGCACTGCTCGTCACAGGCCACTCGGGTGTTTTCCTACTTTTCCTGGTGGTGGATATTGAATAAAGATTTGTGCACTTTGCGTCTCTCACTATGTCTCACAACTACACACACGCACACACACCATGGGTGCTGGGGAAAATAAGCACTACCGCAGTTAGGCGGTAGTGTGGGGTTAATAAAAAAAGAAGAAGAAGAAAAAAAAGAAGGAAAAAAAAATTTAAAAAAAATAAACAGGAGATCTCACACAGCATTGCCGTTTGATATGAAGGGCACTGCTTGTCACTGGCCACTCGGGTGTTTTCCCAGTAAGGAGTTGGACCAGTGGCAGTAAAAAAAGAGAAAAAAAAAAATAACCAGGAGAATCACGCAGTATTGCCCCCTGATGTGAAGGGCACTGCTTGTCACAGGCCACTCGGGTGTTTTCTTTTCTTCCTGGTGGTGGAAATTGAATAAAGATTCGTGCACCTTGTGTCTTTCACTGTATCTTACACCAGCACACACACACAAAAAGAAGAAAAGAGAAAGAAAAAAAAAAATACAGAGGAATGAGTGTAAAATAAGCACTACCACAGTAAGGTAGTAGTGTGTGTGTGGGGGGTGGGGGGGGTTAAAAAATTTTTAAAACACAGGAGTGTCAGATATCTTACAAAACAAAATTTAAAAAAACAGGAATGTGTAGGACCGACTGCCGGCCCCTCTTCCACGGTTATGTTAGAGCCCGGGTGTCCTTGGAGAAGGAGCACGCGGTCTCCACCAACACCCTGGAGTTGTTCGGGGAGAGGTGGGCACCGCAGGGAGTGGAGTGCATCATTTCCCCCTCCAACTTATTTTGATTTAGTCCCTGCCCTCCCCTTCACTGTTTTGATCACACAGCATTGCCCTTTGATGTGAAGGGCACTGCTCGTCACAGGCCACTCGGGTGTTTTCCTACTTTTTCTGGTGGTGGAAATTAAATAAAGATTTGTGCACTTTATGTCTCTCACTGTGCCTCACACCTGCACACACAAAAGAAGAGAGAGAAAAAAATAAATAAATAAATAAATAAATAAATAGGAATGTTCACACAGCATTGCCCTTTCATGTGAAGGGCACTGCTCGTCACAGGCCACTCGGGTGTTTTCCTACTTTTTCTGGTGGTGGAAATTAAATAAAGATTTGTGCACTTTATGTCTCTCACTGTGTCTCACAGCTGCACACACACACCATGGGTGGTGGGGTTAAAAATAATAAGCACTACCGCAGTTAGGCGGTAAAAAAAAAGAAAAAAAAATAAACAGGATTGTTACCATGGGTGCTGGGGAAAAAATAAGCACTATTGCAGTTAGGCGGTAGTGTGGGGGTTAATAAAAAATGAAAAAAAAATATAAATAGGAGAATCAGGGGCTCTGTTCACTCAGAGCTGCCTCTGAGGGAGCTGGATCAGTGTGAAAAAAAAGAACAAGAAAAAAAAAAGCAGGAATGCACACACAGCATTGCCCTCTTTGACGTGAAGGGCACTGCTTTGTCACGGACCACTCGGGTGTTTTCCCTTGATTTGAGTGCTGGATAAAAATAAATATACAGAGGAATGAGTGTAAAATAAGCACTACCACAGTAAGGTAGTAGTGTGTGTGTGGGGGGTGGGGGGGGTTAAAAAAATTTTAAAACACAGGAGTGTCAGATATCTTACAAAACAAAATTAAAAAAAACAGGAATGTGTAGGACCGACTGCCGGCCCCTCTTCCACGGTTATGTTAGAGCCCGGGTGTCCTTGGAGAAGGAGCACGCGGTCTCCACCAACACCCTGGAGTTGTTCGGGGAGAGGTGGGCACCGCAGGGAGTGGAGTGCATCATTTCCCCCTCCAACTTATTTTGATTTAGTCCCTGCCCTCCCCTTCACTGTTTTGATCACACAGCATTGCCCTTTGATGTGAAGGGCACTGCTCGTCACAGGCCACTCGGGTGTTTTCCTACTTTTCCTGGTGGTGGATATTGAATAAAGATTTGTGCACTTTGCGTCTCTCACTATGTCTCACAACTACACACACGCACACACACCATGGGTGCTGGGGAAAATAAGCACTACCGCAGTTAGGCGGTAGTGTGGGGTTAATAAAAAAAGAAGAAGAAGAAAAAAAAGAAGGAAAAAAAAATTTAAAAAAAATAAACAGGAGATCTCACACAGCATTGCCGTTTGATATGAAGGGCACTGCTTGTCACTGGCCACTCGGGTGTTTTCCCAGTAAGGAGTTGGACCAGTGGCAGTAAAAAAAGAGAAAAAAAAAAATAACCAGGAGAATCACGCAGTATTGCCCCCTGATGTGAAGGGCACTGCTTGTCACAGGCCACTCGGGTGTTTTCTTTTCTTCCTGGTGGTGGAAATTGAATAAAGATTCGTGCACCTTGTGTCTTTCACTGTATCTTACACCAGCACACACACACAAAAAGAAGAAAAGAGAAAGAAAAAAAAAAATACAGAGGAATGAGTGTAAAATAAGCACTACCACAGTAAGGTAGTAGTGTGTGTGTGGGGGGTGGGGGGGGTTAAAAAAATTTTAAAACACAGGAGTGTCAGATATCTTACAAAACAAAATTTAAAAAAACAGGAATGTGTAGGACCGACTGCCGGCCCCTCTTCCACGGTTATGTTAGAGTCCGGGTGTCCTTGGAGAAGGAGCACGCGGTCTCCACCAACACCCTGGAGTTGTTCGGGGAGAGGTGGGCACCGCAGGGAGTGGAGTGCATCATTTCCCCCTCCAACTTATTTTGATTTAGTCCCTGCCCTCCCCTTCACTGTTTTGATCACACAGCATTGCCCTTTGATGTGAAGGGCACTGCTCGTCACAGGCCACTCGGGTGTTTTCCTACTTTTCCTGGTGGTGGAAATTAAATAAAGATTTGTGCACTTTATGTCTCTCATTGTGTCTCACAGCTGCACACACACACCATGGGTGGTGGGGTTAAAAATAATAAGCACTACCGCAGTTAGGCGGTAGTGTGGGGGTTAATAAAAAGAATAAAAAACAAAGAGATGAGTGTAAAATAAGCACTACCACAGTTAGGCGGTAGTGCGGGGGTTAATAAAGTATAAAAAAAAGAAAAAAGAAAAAAGAAAAGAAAAAAATACAGAGGAATGAGTGTAAAATAAGCAGTACCACAGTTAGGCGATAGTGTGTGGGGGTGGGGGTTAAAATAATAAGAAAAAAAAACAGGAGTGTCAGATATCTTACAAAAAAATTTTTTAAAAATTAAAAAAACAGGAATGTATAGGGTCGACTGCCTGCCCCTCTTCCGCGGTTACGTTGGGCCCGGGTGTCCTTGGAGAAGGAGCACGTGGTCTCCACCAACACCCTGGAGTTGTTCAGGGAGAGGTGGGCGTCACAGGGAGTGGAGTGCATTGTTTCCCTCTTCAACTCTATTTTGATTTAATCCCTGCCCTCCCCTTCACTGTTTGATCATACAGCATTGCCTTTTGTGAAGGGCACTGCTTGTTACAGGCCACTCGGGTGTTTTCCTATCTTCCTGGTGGTGGAAATTGAATAAAGATTTGTGCACCTTGTGTCTCTCACTGTTACTTACATCTGCACACACACAACATGGGTGCTGGGGTAAAAATAAGCACTACTGCAGTTAGGCGGTAGTGTGGGGGTTTAAAAACATAAGAAAAAAAACCAGGAGTGTCAGATACCTTACAAAAAAAATTTTAAAAATACAAAAAATGAACTGGAATGTGTAGGGCCGACTGACTGCCCCTCTTCCGCAGTTATGTTAGAGCCCGGGTGTCCTTGGAGAAGGAGCACGCGGTCTCCACCAACACCCTGGAGTTGTTCAGGGAGAGGTGGGCGCCACAGGGAGTGGAGTGCATAATTTCCCCCTCCAACTCTATTTTGATTTAATCCCTGCCCTCCCCTTCACTGTTTGATCACACAGCATTGCCCTTTGGTGTGAAGGGCACTGTTTGTCACTGGCCACCCGGTGTTTTCCTTTCTTCCTGGCGCTGGAAATTTGAATAAAGATTCGTGCACTGTGTCTCACACCGGCACGCACACAACATGGGTGCTGAGGAAAATAAGCACTACCGCAGTTAGGCGGTTGTATAGGGGTAAAGAAAAGGAAATAAACAGGAATGAGTGTAAAATAAACACTACCACAGTTAGGCAGTAGTGTGGGGGGGTTAAAAAAAGAAAAAAAACAGGAGTGTAAGATATCTTGCAAAAAAAATTAAAAAAAAGATATGTGTAGAGCCAACTGTCTGCCCCTCTTCCGTGGTTGTTAGAGCCCGGGTGTCCTTGGAGAAGGAGCACGCGGTCTCCACCAACACCCTGGAGTTGTTCAGGGAGAGGTGGGCACCGTAGGGAGTGCAGTGCATTATTTCCCCCTCCAACTCTATTTTGATTTAATCTCTGCCCTCCCCTTCACTGTTTTGATCACACAGCATTGCCTTTTGTGAAGGGCACTGCTTGTCACTGGCCACCCGGTGTTTTCCTATCTTCCTGGTGGTGGAAATTGAATAAAGATTCTTGCACCTTGTGTCTCTCACTGTGTCTCACACCGGCACACACACAACATGGGTGCTGAGGAAAATAAGCACTACTGCAGTTGGGCGTTTATATGGGGGTAAAGAAAAGGAAATAAACAGGAATGAGTGTAAAATAAACACTACCACAGTTAGGCAGTAGTGTGGGGGGGTTAAAAAAAGAAAAAAAACAGGAGTGTAAGATATCTTGCAAAAAAAATTAAAAAAAAGATATGTGTAGAGCCAACTGTCTGCCCCTCTTCCGTGGTTGTTAGAGCCCGGGTGTCCTTGGAGAAGGAGCACGCGGTCTCCACCAACACCCTGGAGTTGTTCAGGGAGAGGTGGGCACCGTAGGGAGTGCAGTGCATTATTTCCCCCTCCAACTCTATTTTGATTTAATCTCTGCCCTCCCCTTCACTGTTTTGATCACACAGCATTGCCTTTTGTGAAGGGCACTGCTTGTCACTGGCCACCCGGTGTTTTCCTATCTTCCTGGTGGTGGAAATTGAATAAAGATTCTTGCACCTTGTGTCTCTCACTGTGTCTCACACCGGCACACACACAACATGGGTGCTGAGGAAAATAAGCACTACTGCAGTTGGGCGTTTATATGGGGGTAAAGAAAAAGAAATAAACAGGAATGAGTGTAAAATAAGCACTACCACAGTTAGGCAGTAGTGTGGGGTGTTAAAAAAATAAGAAAAACAAACAGGAGTGTCAGATATCTTGCAAAAAATAATAAAAAAAGAAAAAGGAATGTGTAGGGCCGACAGCCCTGCTCTTTTCGCAGCAGAGAGCGGCTGGAGCTGGACGGAAGTTCAGGTGGAGCACAAAGCCGGTCGGGAAGACTTGCCATAAAAAGAGGGTCAAAGAAAGTTTGGATCGAAGAGTGAGGCTTCAGCTCAGGAGTCTTTGACAAGGAGGTTGAGTGAAGTGATTACGCCACAGTTGAAGAGGGTGAAGACATGACTGCCCAGCTGGTTCAGTGCGCTACGTGCTTGATGTGAGTGGTCAACGACTCTGGTGTGTCTGGCTCGTATATGTGTAGAAAGTGTGTGTGCACATTCAGCTATTGACAGAGCATATTGCAGCACTGATGAAAGAACTCGAGGACCTTAGGCTCATCTGAGTAGACGAGAATTTTATGGACAAGACCATCAGTGAGGTTATTACACCAATCATGCCAGAAGAGAGCAGAAGAGAGCAGACGATGAGGAAGGCAGAGAGGAGACAGGTGCAAGGGAACCCAGGAGAAGTACCTGTCAGGAACAAGTTGAAGCTTTTGGAAACAGTAGAGACTGATGACACTGCCAGTTCGCAAGGCAGCCAGGTCTGTCAATCAAAGGTTGGCACAGAGGCAGAGCGGAAGAGTCGGACATCGCACAGAGCCGTGGTAATAGGGGACTCCATTGTGAGAGGAACTGACCAGGGTTTTTGTGGCAGCAGACAGGATTTAAGGATGGTGTGTTGCCTTCCTGGTGCCAGAGTGAAAGACATCGCGGACAGTGTGCGGGAAATCCTCAAGGACGAGGGTGAAGAGCCAGAGGTGGTGGTACATGTCGGCACAAATGATGTCGGGAAGAAGAGGAGGAACATACT
This sequence comes from Hemiscyllium ocellatum, assembly GCF_020745735.1. NCBI lineage: Eukaryota > Metazoa > Chordata > Chondrichthyes > Orectolobiformes > Hemiscylliidae > Hemiscyllium > Hemiscyllium ocellatum. The sequence goes on from NC_083431.1 coordinate 25,002,624, forward strand.
ACAGCGGGACTTCGGAGAACTAGGAAGAAGGTTGAAAAGCAGGATGTCCAAGGTGGTTATCTCCGGTTTGTTTCCAGTTCCTCGGGCTGGTTTGGCTAGAAACAGGGAGATAATGGACTTGAACGTGTGGTTGGGGAACAAGGATTTAAGTTCTTGGATCACTGGGGTATATTTTGTGGGAAGCATAAATTCTACAAGAGAGACGGTTTGCACCTTAATAGGTTAGGGACCAGCATTCTGGCAGGCAGGCTTTCTACTGCAACACCTCTACATTTAAACTAAGTAGCGGTGGGGGGGGGGGGGAAGGGGACAAACTGGATGTTTAAAAAGGAAATTGAAGGGAAAGTTAGAACAAGACAAGTCAAGAAAGACAACTGTATCAATGAGGCAGAAAACTCGGAAAGGGATCATGCCGTAAGGTTGAGTGAAATAGGGGTTGATGGGAAGGGTGAGAACAGTAACTCATTAAAAATACTATATATGAACGCACGAAGCATTAGGCATAAGATGGATGAGCTTGAGGCTCTTTTGGAAATTGGCAGATACGATATTGTGGGGATAACTGAGACGTGGCTTCAAGTGGACGGGGCCTGGGAAATGAATATTCAAGGCTACACGTGCTATCGTAAGGACAGACTGACGGGCAGCGGGGGTAGGGTGGCCTTGTTGGTAAGGGCGGATATTCAGTCCCTTGCGCGGGGGGACTTAGAGTCAGGGGATGTAGAGTTAGTGTGGATAGAGCTGCGAAATACTAAGGGTAAAAAGACCCTCTTGGGAGTCATCTACAGGCCCCCAAACAGTAGTCTGGATGTCAGATGTAAGATGAATCGGGAGCTGAAATTGGCCTGTCGCAAAGATGATACTACAGTTGTTATGGGGAATTTTAACATGCAGGTAGACTGGGAGAATCAGGATGGTATTGGACCTCAAGAAAGAGACTTTGTGGAGTGCCTCAGGGATGGATTCTTAGAGCAGCTGGTGCTGGACCCGACCAGGGAGAAGGCAGTTCTGGATCTGGTATTGTGTAACGAACCAGAATTGGTCAGAGACCTCAAAGTGAAGGAGCCATTGGGAAGTAGTGACCATAATACATTAAGCTTCAATCTGCAATTTGAGAGGGAGAGGGTACAGTCGAAAGTGACAGTACTTCTGTTGAATAAAGGGAACTATGGAGCTATGAGGGAGGAGCTGGCCAAAGTTCAATAGTGTGATACCTTAGCAAGGATGACTGTGGAGGAACAATGGCGGATATTTCTGTGTATAATGCAGAAGTTGCAGGATCAGTTCATTCCTAAAAGGAAGAAAGATCCCAGGAGGAGGCATGGGGGGCTGTGGCTGACGAGGGAAGTTAAGAAACATATAAAATTAAAAGAGAAAAAGTATAACATAGCAAAGATAAGTGGGAAAACTGAGGACTGGGAAGCTTTTAAAGAGCAACAGAGGATTACTAAGAAGGAAATACGCAGAGGAAAAATGAGGTACAAAGGTAAACTGGCCAATAATATAAAGGAGGATAGTAAAAGCTTTTTTAAGTATGTGCAAGGCAAAAAAAATGGTTAGGACTAAAATTGGGCCCTTGAAAACAGAAACGGGACTATATTACGGGGAACAAAGAAATGGCAGAAGAATTAAATGGGTACTTCAGATCTGTGTTCACTGGGGAAGACACAAGCAATCTCCCTGAGGTAACAGTGACTGAAGGACGTGAACTTAAGGGAATCTATATTTGCCAGGATTTGGTGTTGGAGAGACTGTTAGGTCTGAAGGTTGATAAGTCTCCAGGGTCTGATGGTCTACAATCCCAGGGTACTGAAGGAGGTGGCTCGGGAAATTGTGGATGCGTTGGTGATTATTTTCCAGAGTTCGATAGATTCGGGGTCGGTTCCTGAGGATTGGAGGGTGGCTAATATTATATCACTTTTTAAGAAAGATGGGAGAGAGAAAGCAGGAAATTATAGACCGGTTAGTCTGACCTCAGTGGTGGGAAAAATGCTGGAGTCTATTATAAAGGATGAATTTACGGCACATCTGTATAGTAGTAACAGGATAGGTCAGAGTCAGCATGGATTTATGAAGGGGAAATCATGCTTGACTAATCTTCTTGAATTTTTTGAGGACGTAACTCTGAAGATAGACGAGGGAGATCCAGTAGATGTAGTGTACCTGGACTTTCAGAAAGCTTTTGATAAAGTCCCACACAGGAGGTTAGTGAGTAAAATTTGGGTGCATGGTGTTGGGGGCAAAGTACTAGATTGGATTGAAAATTGGTTGGCTGATAGGAAACAAAGGGTAGTGATAAACGGCTTCATTTCGGAATGGCAGGCAGTGGCCAGTGGGGTACCGCAGGCATCCATGCTGGGACTGCAGCTTTTTACAATATATGTTAATGATATAGAAGATGGTATCAGCAATAACATTAGTAAATTTGCTGATGATACAAAGCTGGGTGGCAGGGTGAAATGTGATGAGGATGTTAGGAGATTACAGGGTGACCTGGACAAGTTAGGTGAGTGGGCAGATGCATGGCAGATGCAGTTTAATGTGGATAAATGTATGGTTATCCACTTTGGTGGCAAGAACAGGAAGGCAGATTACTACCTCAATGGAATCAATTTAGGTAAAGGGGCAGTACAGAGAGATCTGGGTGTTCTTGTACACCAGTCAATGAAGGCAAGCATGCAGGTACAGCAGGTAGTGAAGAAGGCTAATAGCATGCTGGCCTTCATAGCAAGAGGAATTGAATATAGAAGCAACGTGGTGCTTCTGCAGCTGTACAGGGCCCTGGTGAGACCACACCTGGAGTACTGTGTGCAGTTCTGGTGTCCAAATTTGAGGAAAGACATTCTGGCTTTTGAGGGAGTGAAGTGTAAGTTCACGAGGTCAATTCCTGGAATGGCGGGATTACCTTACATTGAAAGACTGAAGCGACTGGGCTTGTATGCCCTTGAGTTTAGAAGACTGAGAGGGGATTTGATTGAGACATATAAGATTATGAAAGGATTGGACACTCTGGCAGCAGGAAACATGTTTCCGCTGATGGGTGAGTGCCGAACCAGAGGACACAGCTTAAAAATACGGGGTAGACCATTTAGCACAGAGATGAGGAGAAACTTCTTCACCCAGAGAGTGGTGGCTGTGTGGAATGCTCTGCCCCAGAGGGCAGTGGAGGCCCAGTCTCTGGATTCATTTAAGAAAGAGTTGGATAGAGCTCTCAAAGATAGTGGAATCAAGGGTTATGGAGATAAAGCAGGAAGAGGGTACTAATTAGGAATGATCAGCCATGATCATATTGAATGGCGGTGCAGGCTCGAAGGGCTGAATGGCCAACTCCTGCACCTATTGTCTATTGTCTATTGACAGCTTGTGCTTCTTCCGCGGTTAAGTTAGAGCCCGAGTGTTCTTGGGGACGGATCATGACTTGTCCACCAACACCCTGTAGTTGTTCAGGGAGAGGTGGGCGCGGCAGGGAGTGGAAATTGAATAAAGATTCATACACCTTGTGTCTCTCACTGTGTTTCACACCTGCACACATACACACCATGGGTGCTGGGGAAAAAATAAGCACCACCACAGTTAGGCGGTAGTGTGGGGGTAAAATGAAATAAAAAAAGAGAAAAACAAAGAAAAATAAATAATAAACAGAAATGAATATAAAATAAGCAGGACCACAGTTAGGTGGTCGTGTGGAGAGGTTAAAAAAAAAAGAAAAAAAACATGAGTGTCAGATATCTTGCAAAATAAATAAAGAAATATATAAAAAAAGAAACAGGAATGTTAGGCTCGACTGCCTGCCCCTCTTCTGCGGTTATGTTAGAGCCCGGGTGTCCTTGGAGAAGGAGCACGTGGTCTCCACCAACACCCTGGAGTTGTTCAGGGAGAGGTGGGTGTCGCAGGGAGTGGAGTGCATTATTTCCCCCTCCAACTCTATTTTGATTTAGTCCCTGCCCTCCCCTTCACTGTTTGATCACACAGAATTGCCTTTTGTGAAGGGCACTGCTTGTTACAGGCCACTCGGGTGTTTCCTTTCTTCCTGGTGGTGGAAATTGAATAAAGATTCATGCACCTTGTGTCTCTCACTGTGTCTCACACCGGCACACACACAACATAGGTGCTAGGGAAAAAATAAGCACTCCCGCAGTTAGACGGTAGTGTGGGGGGTAAAAAACAACAAAAGAAAAGAAAAAAAAGGAGTGTCAGATGTTCTGTTCACTCTGAGAGCTAGCTCTGAGGAAGGTGGATCAGTGTCAAGGACTTGCCATGGAAGCGACAGGATACTGGCCTCTGTGGAGATATTTCAGGGATGAGGCTGTTTTAGGTGCTTGAATCATGGATGTGGGGCAGGTCAGAGGTGAAAAGAGACATGGAAAAGGGCTTACTTGTCAGTATTTGTCAAACAGAGTAGATAAATCCAAGCAAAAGGCCGTGAAGGATACTTGTCTAATAAGGGACTCAAAATGTGCATCTACCTTTCTCTCCATTGAATCATATTGACTGTCAAAGGTTGCCATCTAAGGTCAATTTCCTCAGTTCAATGGCTAAGTGTTCTCCATTAGATTAACTCCAGGCCTTTGGTCTCTGTTTCAAACAACTTCAACCTACTGCATTCCATGGATGGAAATACCACAAAACCTACAGTAGAGTTGTACCTCATTCAATCCCTCGATATGGGCATCACTGGCTAGGCCAACATTTGTTGACGATCCCTACCTGCTCTTGAGAAGATGGTGGTGGTGAGTCACCTGCTTGAATACAACTGAATACTCCAGAGAGCAATTAAGAGTCAACAACATTAGCTGTGAACCTGGAGTCTCATTTAGACCACACCAAGTAAGGATGGCAGATTTCCTTCCTCAAAGGACGTTGATGAACCAGATAGATTTTTTGGAATATCGGCAATAGTTTCACGATCAAAATAAAAAGATATAAACAGGAGTGTCAGACGTTCTGTTCACTCTGAGGAAGGTGGATCAGTGTCAAATACTCGCCATGGAAATAAAGGGTGACTGGGTGACAGGATACTGGCCTCTGTGGAGTTATTTCAGTGATGATTAGTGGGCAGCACATTGATCATTTTTTTTTAATTGTGTGAACAAATGGAGGATATTAATGCTGTGGTATGTGCAAGGACACAAAGTAGTTGAGGTGAATAGAAGAAGTAAAATTAAAGGAATCCAACGTAAGGACATAAAGGAGAAAGGAAGGGTATCTTGCTGCCATGCTGCTACCGTGTGACAGTGATGATGGGTGAATGTTGAAGTTGATGGATAGGCGACCATTCAAGTGAGCTATTTTGTCCTGCATAGTTTTGGAGCTCTTGGAGCTTCATTCATCCAAGCAAATAGAAAATACATCATACATATTCAATTGTAATCCTTTTGAAGACAGAAGCTTCTTCCTTTGCTTTCCATGTGCACGCCTAACACATTAATTATAGTTTATGCATGAGCTGTTAGCTTGAATTACGGTGAGTTAATTTTGTTGGGATTTTCTCCCTTGCTCAGTAAAGAGGGAGGGGTGCCAATTAATGTAATGTAATAATATGGTACTTGTAAAGCGACAATTAAATTCTTATTTACTTAGATTTAAAATAGATACTTGAATAAACAAATTCAATATACCCTCCTCAAGGGGCCATTGAGATCTATGAATCCTATAATTAAGGCATGTCCTCAAACTGGTCTTTCTGTGTTCATTGAGAAACTAGAGCCTGGATGGCGTGGAGATATTGAGAACAGTGGAGAAATGCAAATAGAAATTCCCTTCAGCTTCCCTGTGTGAATTATTAAAGACCTGAATGATATTTTCTGAAATGTAAGACTAATATTCCCATACAGCAAATGGCAGATAGGAAACTACGCCTCAGCATGTTCTTTCAGCTTCAGTCAGAAGCAAACAGTGAACCTAGTTATAAAATGTAAAATACATCTTACGGCTGCATTTTCATGAATGATCAGGATTGTGTAGCAAAAGCCCCTATGTCCCATGTTCACATAAATTTAATAAATCAGAGCCTTGGGGACTGGTATTGTTATGGCAATATTTTTCTCTCTCCCTCCTCCTGTAGAAATTGCAGGAACCTTGTTGGGATATGGTTACTCTGTGATAACTTGCCCAGTTGAAAATTATACACTTGTAAACCTGGCCAGTGAATGTTGGTTCACTCCTCCAGTATTCCATCTCTGTGTGATGTTGCCTTTGTTCAATATTGATTCAGACACACTTTTACAGTGAGAACTGGATAGCATCAGAAGCCAGAACCAGATCTTCTTTCCAGACTAACTATAATGTGCTAATGTCTCTATGCTTCAGCTCTATCAACTCATTAGAAGCAATGAATTAACATTAGGTAGTTTGTAAATAAAACTAAAGGTGGACCAAATGCATTTAAGTGACAAAAAATATTAGCTTTGAGTTTAATCTAATCCAATCTAATTAATCTAATCTAATCTAGGGCAGCACAGTGGTTAGCACTGCTGCCTCCGAGCGCCAGGGGCCCGAATTCAATTCCTGCCTCGGGTAACTCTCTGTGTCCGCGTGGGTTTCCTCTGGGTGCTCTGGTTTCCTCCCACAGTCCAAAGATGTGTAGGTTAGGTGAATTGGCCATGTTAAATTGCCCATAGTGTTAGGTGCATTTGTCAGGGTAAATGTAGGGGAATGAGTCTGGGTGGGTTGTTCTTCGGAGGTTCGGCGTGGACTTTTTGGGCCGAAGGGCCTATTTCCACATTTTAGGGAATCTAATCTAATCACCCTGTGGGTAAAACTCAGTGACTATTCTACATCCCACCTGTAAAGTCCCTACAGTGCTAGGGGCAAGTCATTTGACTTATCAACCCCCTGAACGCATCCCACCCATGGCAGGAGTGGGTACTGCAGATGCTGGAGATTAGAGTCAAGATTAGAGTGGTGCTGGAAAAGCAAAGCAAGTCAGGCAGCATCCGAGGAGCAGGGATATCGATGTTTCGGACAAAAGCCCTTCATCTGAAATGAGGCTGGAAGCCTCAGAGGTGGAGAGATAAATGGGAGGAAGCTGGGGCTGGGGAGAAGGTAACTGAGAGTGCAGTAGGTGGATGGAGGTGGGTGTGAAGGTGATAAGTTGGAGAGGAGGATGGAGCGGATAGGTGGAAGGGAGATGGACAGGTGGGACAAGTCATGAGGACGGTGTTGAGCTGGAAGTTTGGAACTGGGGTAGGGTAGGGGGAGGGGAAATGAGGAAACTAGTGAAGTTCACATTGATGCCCTGGGAGAATTGCCATGACCAGGGCCTCCAAGCTCTCTGTTTTTTCCGCTCCCAATGTCCCCATCAGTACCCTTCCACCGACATTCTTATTCGCTTGGTTCTCACCCTCAACAATTTCTCCTTCGAATCCTCCCACTTCCTCCAGACACATGGGCCTTGGCTATGCCTGTCTCTTCATTGGCTACGTAGAACAGTCCATCTTGCTGAGTCACACTGCCACCAGCCCCCACCTCTTCCTCCACTACATTGATGACTGCATTGGCGCCACCTCGTGCTCCCATGAGGAGGTCGAACAGTTCATCAACTTCACCAACACATTCCACACACTGACCTTAAATTCACCTCAGCCATCTCTGACATCTCCCTCCCCTTCCTGGATCTTCATCAATGACTCAACACCGACATTTTTCACAAACCAATTCCTACAGCTGCCTGGATTATACCTCCTCCACACCTACCTCCTGCAAAAATGCAATATCATATTCCTAATTCCTCTGCCATATCTGCTCCCAGGAGGACCAGTTACACCACAGAACACACCAGATGGCCTCCTTCTTGAAAGACTGTAATTTCCCTTCCCATGTGGTTGACGATGCTCTCCAACGCATCTCATCCATGCCCCATACCTCCGCCCTCAAACGCCATCTCTCCAACCGTAACAAGGACAGAAATCCCCAGTCTTCACCTTCCAACCTACCAACCTCCACATACATTGCATCATCCGCCGACATTTCTGCCATCTCCAAATGGACTCCATCATCAGGGATATATTTCCTTCCCCACCCCATCCGCTTTCCGCAAAGACCGTTCCCTCTGTGACTTCCTAGTCAGGTCCACGCCCCCCAACAACCCACCCTCCCCTCCTGACACCTTCCCCTGCCCCTGCAGGAATTGCAAAACCTGCACCCACACCTCCTCCCTCACCTCCATCCAAGGCCCCAAAGGAGCCTTCCACATCCATAAAGTTTCACCTTCACTTGCACACATCACTTATTATATCCATTGCTCTCACTGCAGTCTCCTCTACATTGGGGAGACTGGACACTTTCTCGCAGAGCGCTTCAGGGAACATCTCCAAGACACCCGCACCAATCAACCCCACCACCCGTAGCCGAAAATTTCAACTCCCCCTCCAGCTCTGCTGAGGACATGCAGGTCCTGGGCCTCCTCCACTGCCACTCCCTCACTACCCGACGCCTAGAGGAAGAACAACTCATCTTCTGCCTCGGAACCCTTCAACTCCATAGTATCAATGTGGACTTCACCAGTTTCCTCATTTCCCCTCCCCCCACCTTACCCCAGTTCCAACCTTCCAGCTCAGCACCGTCCTCATGATCTGTCCCACGTGCTAATCTTCCTTCCCACCTATCCGCTCCACCCTCCTCTCTGACCCCTTTACCCCTTCCTCCATCCACCTATTGCACCCTCAACTACCTTCTCCCCAGCCCCACCCCCTCCCATTTTAAGTCCGGCCCCGAGGCTTCCAGCCTCATTCCTGATGAAGAGCTTTTGCTTGAAACATTGATTTTCCTGCTCCTTGGATGCTGCCTGACCTGCTGAGCTTTTCCAGCATCACTCTAATCTTGACCCAGCATTCCATCCATCCCTGTTATTCTGCATTCCCATGGTTAATCCACCTAGCCTACCCATCCCTGACCACTATAGGCAATTTACCTGACCAATCTACCTAACCTGCACATCTTTGGACTATGGAAGGAAACCAGAGCACCTGGAGGAACCCCACACAGGGAGAATGTGCAAATTTCACACAGACAGTTGTCCGTGGCTGGAATCCAACCCAGGTCCCTGGTGCTATAAGGTAGTAACGCTAACCACTGAGCCATTGGGTACAGTGAAGAGCTTTGTTTGTGACTAATACAGGCAGAACATAGCAGGCAACGACACTTCAGAAGTTGTCAGCATGTTCTTTAATACGACGATTCGGGAAAAAACTATCTTAACATACCAATGGACGAAACCAATAGATATCAAGCAGGAAATGGAGTAGATTTAGAAGGGAAATAATCATCATGGTGCATTTTGATATAAGGGAGCATATGCTTTATACATATTAATGTCATTTATTTTGGAGTTTGAATTTTTAACTATTCGCTTGTGGGTTTTTGTCTGTGTTTATGAGAGATTTAAATTATTAACTTATCAAATCTCTGAAGCCACTTCTTTAAAAACAGTATGTGTGAGAGAGCAGTCCCTGGAATGATGATGGGAATTTTTTTGCATTTTGACAGTTTTACAATCAAAAGTAGTAAACATAGAAAATCATAATTTTGCTTTTGGTTTCAAAGAGGCTGGATTTCTTTTATTAAGGAATGATCTAACAGACTGGAAAGTTTTTGATTTTTTGCTCACAGAAGACCCTGTTGAGGTTAAATATAAGAACGGTTTATGCAAAGAAATTAGTTCAGAACAATTAAGAAATAGGTTACTTCAGTGTAAAGATTTCAGTTCCAAACTTCCAGACCAAAAGTGTTTGGTTAGAAATCTGAATGACTTATTTTAAGCTAAGAAAGCTGTGTGATTAATCAAGGAAAAGGCCATCAAGCTTTCAAGACAAGGAACTGAAAGAAAAAGTTATAAATATGATACAAAAGGGAACTCTCTGGTATTTGAGTCCTGTAGAATTAGTGAATTGTGAATTGATAAGATTTGCTTTCACTATGTTTCTTCAAATTTTTCAAAATGCATTCTATGCAAATAGTTGGGCTTGTTCAATTGCATCTTCTTTTCCATTGCATAATAAACTCCTGTTTTATCATTAAAACCAAATCTGCAGCATGATGAGAGCAATATATTTGGATAGGAAGAGGAGAAATTAATTGTTCAATAGGCACTTAAAGTGAGTTTTACACATTGAAATCTTATACAATTATGTAGACATTAGCTATATACAGAAAAAAAATCTTTCACTTCAAACCAATTGATATCTTCATTAAAACAAATGATTTCTGATAATTGTATTATTGGTAACAACATACAATGAAAGTTAAGATATTTTTGTTGTAAAACGTTTGGTAGAATTAAGATACAAAGACTTCTTTAAAGATTATTTCCCACATATGTAACTGTCATGCGGTTCAACTGCATTCTCAATTCTCAATCCACTGCTATTTTTAGCCCCTTTATTTGGAAATATGTGGTTGTTCGCTAACTGACTTAGTTAGTAGTATCTCTCAGCCCCATTGGGAAATTTGCTATTTGTGTTATGCAAAGTCACCAAAGCAAAATTCAATTCTGATATCTGTGCTTATACTGAAAAATGAATATTCTCATATTCGTTTAGTAAGCCCCTGGCAGGTAATGGAATGTACAACAGAGTACTCCAATGATTTCACACTGAGCATAAAATATAATTTCCTTCCTCATTGTAGAATAAAAATGAGGCAAGTGGCATCAACACTCCAGGTCTTCAATATAAAAATATATAAGGTGAGAAAAGAAACATGACAGTGATGAGGAGGCCAGAGAACATAGCGCCACCTGAAAAAGAGAACAGCAGCAGCAGCTCTGTCTGTGAGGAAGCATTGTTCCTTTAGTCCATTGAGGAATCCTTAAAAATTAATGTACCATAATCAACAGGGGAGAGAAATATGACCCACACTTTGCATGGTGCCGATGATTAAACAGAACTGTAGGCTATAATAATAATGCAATTACCACAATCCCTTGTATTTAGGCTTTATAACACAGTACTATTTTCAAGATGTCTGGAAGTTCCTTTTCTCACAGTGGAGCTCCCAATATCTTTTCAGAGAAGCAGATTAAGAGGCATATTACATTATCTTCTAGTTAATAAATCGCTTATAATTTTGCCTCAATGATATGGTCAAGAGCGATGACATGTGTACAGGAAACGTGACCACCCATAACTTTTTAACTTAGCAAATATGTCACATACTATGTAAAGTCTATTTTTTCTTGCTGCTATGCATTTCATTGTATTAATGTAACATTCTGGCAAATGCTTATCAGACTACACCCACATTTACTAACCCTTCCTTAGCTACTATCAAACAATGTCTTCTATTCTAAATGGTGATAGAAGTCAGAGAAAGAGTGCCAGCATGGGCCTGCTTCTTTAGCACCAACAGCTTTTTCACATGACTGCTAAAAACCAAACCAAACCAAACCAGAGAAAAGCTGAGCCGGGAGAGCTGGCCATGACACTTTCATTGTACAAGTGTTTTTGTCCAGAAAGTTGAAAGCCTTTTAGCCTGAGGCAGTATCTGTTAGCTATTACCAGATTGGCCCTAAAACCCATCAACTCCAGACTTTTCAGAGTCTGTGTCATTTACGACCTCTCTGAAAAAAAGCCAAGGACAGCATAATCTTATTAAAGCAACAGCTTTGACACACTTCCCCTTAAAGAGAAAATGATCCATCAATATCCAAAGATGACTTCATTTTAAAACCCCTTAATCCTAAATTGTTAATTCTCAAAACACACATATATTATATTGACTATAAATGTACAAACATGCAAAACTACTTCTGTTTCAGACTCTTGTATTCCCACCTCTGATTGCCTTTGTTTCTCATTCAAGTCTCGACAATGCGTCAGCAATCATGTTTTCTTGTTCTGCCAGATGCACAGTTTTCAATTTGAGTGGCTGTAACAACAAGCTCCATCTAAACAGTCTGGAATTTTTGTCCTTAAATTCCTTCCCCATACGTTTCTCAATGGATTATGATCGGTGTATACAATTGTCTCAGATAGGTTACTGGTAACATAAACACTGACATGTTGCAGTGCCAACATCAAGATCAAAGTCTCATTCTCAACCGTGGAATATTTCTGCTAATGAATGTTCAGTATCCTGGAAAAATATCCAATAGGTCTTTTTATCTTCTTGTCATCTTCCTGCAAAAGAACAGCACCAATACCCACATCACTACGTCCAGAGCCACTTTGAATGGCTTTGCGTAATTAGGTGTGGCTAATACTGGGACAGCTTTCAGGCTGTCAACTGCCTTCTGACAGTCCACTATCCACTGAAACTTCTTGCCTTTCTCTAGCAATTCAGTGATGAAGCAGCCACACTGCTAAAATTTGGTACAATTGTTCAAACAAATCCTTCAATCCCAGGAATTGTAGTACTGTTGATTTTGTTGATGGTATGGGAAACTCCCCAACTACCTATGTTTTTGCATCTTGTGGGGTCATTTGTCCGTGACCAATAAAATGGCCCATTTTTAGACAGGTTAATCACCAAGCCTGCTTCATGAAGTCGAATCAAACAAGTCTTATAAATGTTGTAAATGTTCCTTCAATGTGTGACTAAAAATAACCAAGTCATCAATATATGCGCCACAGAGGGATAATCCAGCAATGACCTTTTTGGTTAGTCTCTGAAATGTGGCTGGCACATTTTTCATACCATACTACATGACTTTAAACTGATGCAGTCCATCTGGCATTACAAAAGCCAAAATTGCCTTTACTCTTTCTGACAAAGGTACCTGCCAATATCCTCTGAGCAAATCCAACTTAGACATATAAGTTGCTTGTCCAACCTTCTCACCAGTCTTCAAAACACAGAATCAGACATGCATCAGATTTTGTAACTGCATTGACTTTGTGATAGTCCACACATAACCGTTGGGTACCATCTGGTTTTGGCCCCATTACTGTGAGTGAGCTCCAGTCACTGTAACTCACTTTGATTATGTCACCTTGGCGCATGCATTCAAACTCCTTTTGAACCTGTGCCAACTTTAGAGGGTTATGCTGTGAAGCATATTGCTAAGTCAGAACAGCATCTCCTATATCTATATCATGCACAATTTGGTTAGTACTTCCCAGCTTATTTCCACTTATCTCCCCATGATATAGGAATAACTCTTTCAGGTCATTTTGATTTTCCTCTGGAAGGGAACTCAATAATTTATCCCAATTTTGACAACTTCCTCATTGTCCAATTTAATTTGAGGAACGTCCAGTTCAGAATCCTCTGAACTTGGTTCTTCACTCTGTGTTATAATCAATAATAAATTCTCCTCTTGCTTTCCTTCCCTATCAAAATACCTTTTGAGCATATTCATATGACACACTTTAAAATTTCTTTCTGCCTAGAGTCCCTACTAAGTAGTTCACCTTACTCAATTTTCTTTTGACTTGATAAGGTCCACCAAGCTTTGCTTTTAAAGGTTCACCTATCACTGAAAGTAACAGTAATGCCTTATCCCCAATAGCAAAATTATGAATTTTTGATTTCTTGTTTGCTTCCTGTTTCATCGTATGCTATGATACTTTCAAATGCTGTCAAGCAAACTCTCCTGCTCTATCTAATCGTTCCCGGAAATTTGACACTTATTCCAAATATGTAGTCTATGAATACTGACATACCAATTTCTCTTTAATCAATTTTATCAGTCCTCTCACTTTATGCCTGAAAATTAATTCAAATGGACTGAATTTGCTTGATTCATTTGGTACATCATTGATTGCAAAAAAGCACAAATAGAATATCCTTAACCCAATCATCTGGATAGTCTTGACGATAAGAAAGTGAGGACTGCAGATGCTGGAGATCAGAGTTGAAGAGTGTGGTGCTGGAAAAGCATAGCAGGTCAGGCAGCATCCAAGGAGCAGGAGGACCGACGTTTTGAGCATAAGCCCTTTATCAGGAATGAGGGAGTGGACTAAGTGGCTCTGAGATATATGGGGGTGGTGGGGCTGGGGGGGAGGGTTGACCAACCTATTACATTCCCAGCTACCTTACCCCCAAGCCCCACCCCCGTCTCATTTATCTCTCAACCCCTTTGAGCCACTCCCTCATTCCTGATGAAGAGCTTATTCTTGAAATGTCGACTCTCCTGTTCCTCTGATGCTGCCTGACCAGCTGCGCTTTTCCAGCACCACACTCTTTGAATATGAATATGAGCCCTCAACATGGTCTTTAATGTCTGATGCCACCTTTCTTGCTCTCCCTGTGATTCTGAATGGTACACAGTAGATTTGAATTGATTTATTCCTAAGCTGTCTATAACTTCCTTGAATAATTTTGATATGAAATTTGACCCTTGATCTGATTGTATCTCTATAGGTAGTCTGCATCTAGTGAAAAAATTGAGTAATTCCTCTAAAATCGTTTTAGCTGTGATATGCAGAATTGAACGACCTCTAGAAATCGAGTCGACACATCTATTATTTTTATCAAATACTGATTCCCACTTTTTGTTTGAGGTAGGGGACCTACACAATCAATTAAGACTCTTGTAAAAGGTTCCTCAAATGCTGGAATAGGTATTAAAGGTGCAGGTTTTATTACTGCCTGTAGTTTTCCAATTACCTGACAGGTATGACACTTCTGGCAAAATTCAACTACATCCATGTGCAGTCCAGGTCAGTAAAAATGTCTTTGTATTTTAGCCTGTGTTTTCCTCACTCCTAAATGAACCACTAGTGGTAGCTCATGCGCTACTCACAATACCTTCTTTCTATAACTCACTGGCAATACAACTTGATGAACTTCCGTCCATTTCTCATCTGCCTGAATATGGGATGGTCTCCATTTCCTCATTAAGACATCATGTTGAAGACAATAACACTCAGAGATACATTTGGATTCTTTTTCTATGTATGCTTCTTGGTACAATTGCTTTAAATGTTCATCTTTCTGCTGTAACTCAGTTAATTTACCTGAGCTAAAGATGTCTGCTGGGTCATCTATCTGCTGCTGGTTTGTCTGCACCATCTGATCAAACAGGGTCTCTGCTAATTCCACTTCACCTTCCTTAACTGTATTCTTTGGTCTCTCCTGTTTCAACTGGTGACTTTTTGACCTTGTTATCACACAGCCAGGAAAAATCCCAGGATATGTGTCCTGCAATGGTTCAGTTGCCTGAGTCTCCACTGGCTTTTCAACCACAGTATGCAGCATTCCTACTAGTTATATCTTTAGCAAGGACGAATTGTATTCCTGGAGCTGGCAGTACTCCTACCATGACTTCTCTAACTCTAACCTCATTTTACATAATTGAGTGCTTCTTGTCTCACCGTGAATTCCTGGCAATAGTCCTTCAGAGGTATATATCTCCTCATCTTTCAGCATTGCTGATTGAGAGGATCCTTTGCATCTTAATATTGTAATCTTTTTACCTGCTGCTCCTGCCCTATGCAAATAAACTTTGCCTTCAAAGGAATATGGTTTTAGAAGATCTGGCACTTCCTCCTGAAAGAACCTCTGACCAGCTTGGAAATTCTGGTTCAGCTTTTTAGCTTCCACAGTGCTTTCCATTACCACTCCAACAAAATTCACTGGCTTCTCCTGTTTTCCTACATCTGACCACCCAGTGTTTCTCTAAACCCACCAAAACTGTGACTTCATGCGGCCTACTTTGCTGCAGTGAAAACACAAAGCATTTTAACTTCTCTGTCCACTTCAAGGATTTCCTTGTTACCCTGTGGTAAGTTATCCTTATGATCTTCACTGAGAGCTCCCTTTCCCTTTCCACATGAGGATTTCTCTTTTCCCCAATTTCTATTCCTCACAGATTGAAATTTATTCTGGAAGCCAGAATTTGATTTATAGATCAACTCATTGTCATCAGCCATTTCAGCTGCTAATCTTGCTGTTTTAATTCTTTGCTCTTCCACATGAGTTCTCACTGCTTCAGAATGTGATTTCTTTGAACTCCTGTCAAAGCGCCATTTTCTGATGTTCAAACTCCTTCTCTTTCTTCCTTTCTTCATTCTCTTTCTTCCTCTCTCTTTTTCTTTTTCCTCTGTTTTTAATCACAATTCCTTGTCTTTTGCCTCTAACTCAAGCTGCTTCATTTTCAATTGAATTTTATCAGTCTCTAAAGATTCTGAAGGTGTTTCCAGCAAATTTAAATGCTGAGCTATTGCTGTAATTAGATTAGATTACTTACAGTGTGGAAACAGGCCCTTCAGCCCAACAAGTCCATACCGACCCGCCACGGCGCACCCACTCAGACCCCATTCCCCTACATTGACCCCTGCACCCAACACTACGGGCAATTTAGCATGGCCAATTTACCTAACCTGCATATTTTTGGACTGTGGGAGGAAACCGGAGCACCCGGAGGAAACCCACGCAGACATGGGGAGAATGTGCAAACTCCACACAGTCAATCGCCTGAGACGGGAATTGAACCTGGGTCTCTGGCGGTGTGAGGCAGCAGTGCTAACCACTGTGCCACTGTGCCGCCCACAATGATTTCTCATGGAATGTGGCAGCTCCAGCTCCAGATTGTCTGCTACTTCCAGCAGCTTGGCCTTAATCACCTTTTGCAAAACCCCCAAGGTCACTTCTTCCACCCCCAGAAAACTCTTGGTGACTGAAAGAGCCATTGCTATCCCAACACTGTTTCAACCAACCAAATTGAAAAGCCAGAATAAAAGACACTAAAACTTGCCACTCGCTGCCTTCGTGTTCAACAACTCTAATTCCAATTTGGAACTACAAAACAAATACTGCAAAGAGTCCCCAACCTGTTGTGGACCAGGCCGGACCCCTCAAAAAATTTCAAGAAGGTAGCCCAGACTCCAACTTTTCTCGTTGTTTTAACCAGGTGTACAGTGAATATTCCAGGGGAAGTACCACTGGTTAAACTATTTAGTTTTAAACAAGTTTTTTTTTACAAGACTACTGAATGAAACACAAACAACAGAAAACAGAACATTAAATAACAACCTATCCGAAAACCTAACGGATCATCCCAACTTAATGATGCTGTTCCAAAATATTTGCAATGATCCCCACAAACACCCCTTAGCACAGAAGGTAAAATCCAACACAGGTTCTTAGCGGAGAGATGTCAGAGAGAGGGTACCAGTCTGGACCTGCTTCCTTGGTTCCAGCAGCTTTTTCACAATCCTGCTAAAAATCAGACCAAGCTAGAGAAAAGCCTAGCTGGGAGAACTGGCCTTTCATTGTACAAGAGTGTTTATAAACTTGAAAGCCTTCTGCCTGAGGCAGTCTCTGTCAGCTATAATCAAATTGGCCCTAAAACCCTTCAACCCCAGACTTTTCGGAGTTCATGTCATTTACGACCTCTGAAAAAAAAAATAAGGACAGCATAACTTTGTTAAAGGAACCGCTTTGTCACATCCTAATGTATCTATGAATATGTTACCATAGCAACCCTTACCAATTTGATTAACCCAATCAACACAAAGACTAAGTTCACACGTAATTACTATGTTTTTCTTTTTTAGATACTCCTGCCATTTGTTGATTTACTGCCTTTCCTACAGAATGAGTAATGTTTGGAGCTCCGAACACTAATCCTGCCAATGTTTTCTTTCATTTGCTGTTCTTAACCTTTGCCCAAATGGTGCCGAGATCATCCAAGCCTAGGTTGTCTCTCCAGTCTGTCATCATTTTGTTTCTTACTAACAATGCCATCCCATCACGTTTTCCAGCTCTTCTCCCTTTCTGAAAAGTCTATTATCCCTCAATGTTAGTTTTACAATTTTGATCTCCTTGTAACCTTGTTTACATAATGGCTATGAATAATGTTCATTTACCCTGATTTGTGGCACCAGTTCATCTACCTTACTCCAAAAGCTTTGTACATTACCATAAAAAGCATTTATGTTTGATCTATTATCAAACTTCCCTACACTTTTATGCTTCCTTGGTAGAATATGACACTCTGTGCCTTCCTTTTATTTTTGGTAACCATCAGCCCCATGATGACTCTGCAATCCCACCTTCTCCTTTACCTTTAATTTTCTAAATTTCTGTAAGTATTTGTGATCACAGGCTTAGGAAAGTGCTGCCAAACAAGCCATGGCAAGTGCCTGCAATGCAGTTTGAACTCTGGGTCATTATTTCATTGGCAGCAGACTCCTGGTGTTTTCTAGAGGCTAGGTTTTGCAGTGGACAACAGGTATATTGTGTTAGGTGACCACTCCCGCTCCTCCCAGTTTCAGATAAGTATGCTGTAGAGGTAGTTCTTCTATAATGAGATAGTTGCATTCTTGTGCAACCCTGCATTATAGAAAAAACAGGCTTTAGTAACAACGCTTAAAGTGTTGGTGATGTAATAGTGTTGCAGCCAACATGTTTGCGCTTTAGAAACAGTGTCCCCAATTTGTCAATCATACCATGGCAAATTTATGTTAACAAAACGCACGTTATAGCAGAATGACATGTATTTTTAACTGTGGGAGCAAGAAACATTCTGTGTCAGACAAGCAGAACACTTGACTCATTGACGGTCATTAATTTTATAAAGAGGCTGTTCGACAGGAATAAGGTTCGTGCCTAACGTACACAAGGTGCAGGACCTTCTCACTGGGGCAGAGTAAACAGAAAACAGGATTCTGAGTTCCCAATTTCCTCTTGGGGAAGACAGTCACTCATTGTAGATTTTGGGATGGGGTATTAGAGATGCACTTGCTATCCCAAGAAAGATGGGGAGAGGCTTTCAAACTTGAGAGGGTCAATCGAACTCGAAAGGATCAATAGGCTCCAAATGATGAGAGAGGGCATCTGCACGTTAATGCTTTTAAAAATCCTACATTAATCAGTCAATTTTCTAGGCAGGGCATCACAGTGGGTCTAGGGTAACTCCCCGATAATGTGACTTGGGGCTGTTTTTGCAGTCAGGTGGACAGGAAGCTACCTGGTCACTGACCCCGAGGCTACTGCTGGGAGGCTTCCTCTAGGCACCTCAGGTGAATCTAGAGGCCAACTGGAAAAACCTAGTCAGCTTCCTGTCTCCTTGATCCTTCCTCCTTCAATGTGGCCCAGATGTGGAATGGATCCAGATAATCTGCACACTGGTTATTTGATCAATTCTCAGCTCAGCTCCAATCCTGATTCCAGTGGGAAAGGGACATTTAACCCTAAGAGGATAAGGAATGGTTCAGACATCTGCTCAGGAAGTTTGACAGTGTGACCAACATTTGCACACATCAGCGCATTGCTAAATTGATACAAACAGAAATTGTACCAAGCTCAGCAGGTCTGGCAGCATCTGTGGAGAGAAATCAGAATTAACGTTTCAGGTCAAGTAACCCTTCCTCAGACTTGCTGAGCTTTTCCAGAAATCTCTGTTTTTGTTTCTGATCCATAGCATTTGGTTTTTAATTTGCTTAATTTGTACATCTTGGATACACAAATATGGACATAACACACTCCACCATCTACCAACACTTTTCTTGCCCAATGAGTCTTTTGTCATTCAACTTTGCTCATCAACAAAACAGTGAGTAAAAAATGAGGTCTGCAGATGCTGGAGATCACAGCTGAAAATGTGTTGCTGGTTAAAGCACAGCAGGTTAGGCAGCATCTCAGGAATAGGGAATTCGACGTTTCGAGCATAAGCCCTTCATCATCAACAAAACCCAAGGGCTTGAACAATTCACTTTGTTAATCCTTGACCATTTGGGGACTCCGTACACACCTAAGACTGGGATGAAATTTTGCTAATAGTTCCTGATTATTTGCTTCACTAATAATTGAGGCAGTGTTATGATGTTTTGAACTGATAGCTTTAAACCTGAAAACTACTTTGAATAAATCAACTTTCCACTTCCTCTAAACTCCAAAATGTTTATTCAGGCACCAGATGGCACAGCATTTTTCACAAAAAAATTAAGTGACATTTTTTACTTCCGCGATATAAGAATAATCATAAGCTTTGAACGTTTATATGTTAACCTCTTGGCACATCATGTGCAACAGATAAAATCATAATGTTAAGTCATTCACCACATATTGACCCTTTGAAATACATGAGGTGGCCTTGGTCCATGCTGCGTTTCTTTGATAAAGTTGTTTGTTTAACACATCCTCAGGACAAGGAATTGCAGCAGATTTGATGTCAAATTAGATCTTTATGAGTTTAATGAATTAAATGCCACACAGGAAATTCATTCAGGTTATAGTCAAGCAATTGAAAGTAAGAGATTAACCCAGAGGTGAAGCAAGTGATACAAGAATCAAGGACACAATTTTCAAACTGACAAATGTAACGTAATTTTTAAGCCAACCACAGAGGTGAACTGACTAGTGTCAAAGGCCAGGCTTCGTGGATCTCTAGGCAGTAGAGAATTAATAGGGGGCACTATCTTCCCAGTTGCCAGTTTTTTTCTGACAGAGTAGCACTGTTGTAACATTTGGCTCATTATCATCTGAGTGGAATTGCAACACCCCTCAAAATAGTCTGTGCCACATTGAAAGCCACTTTGATTGATGTGATGTCAATGTATTTAAATATAGGAATTCTTAACCAAATATAAATACTTTTTAAAATTATTTTCAGCAGTGAATTCCTGCACAAGATAAAATTATACCGATTATAAATCTATGCAGAAATGCATTTCCTATTATAGATTCTAATATTATCTGGAACATAAAGGTCTGCACAATGTTTTTAAGTGGGTAATTAATCTACATTAAAAAGCTTTTTTAGAGCACAAATAAATGTTTGTTCAACAGAAAAATAAATACTGCCACAGCAGTTTTTCAGTCGATAATTGATTTTCTGTAAAAGTTTATTTGGTCAGCAGTTCAATTCTGTTCACTCACTAACAGAAACATTTGTTGCCTAATCTTTAAGGTTAAGAGAAAACATAATTCTACAGTGAAGGACATAACAGCAAGAATTTGCCTTTATATTGTGCCTTGATCATGGTCATACATCCCAGGATGATTCATAGGGTCATTATTAAACACAAAATGACTCAGAGCCACGCCAAAAGCTTATTCTAAGAAGTAAGAGCATCTTAAAGGAAGAAAGTAAAAATATGGTGGAGAGCCTAAAATACGCAATAGCTGAGCAATTAAAATAGGACACCCTCAGGATGCTAGAATTAGAGGAATGGAAATACCTTGAAATGTTGCAGGACTGGTGGAGATTATACAGAAAAGAGGGACAAAATCATGAGAACATTTGAAAACAAGGATGAAAATTAAACAATTGAGGCATTTCTGGACTGGGAGCTGACATGGTCAGTGAATACAGGTGTAATAGGTGAATGGGATTTGATATGAGTGAGGATACTACAGGCTGAGCGTAAGTTAAGATTGGAAGATGGAACTTTTAAATGAGGAAGTCACAAATTTTTGTATCATATCACCAGGGAACGCTACTGGATCATCAGAGGAGAAAAGTGTGTGGAGCTTCTGTTACATGAGGCAACTAGTACTCATATGGTCAAATGATTTGCACCCATCAGAAAATAAAGGTCTGCTGCTGGGCAGAGTGAACTAGTTCCTTCAGGTTGAATTTTCCCTGCCTCTGAGCAATGTGAGCAAAGACAGGTCAGTTAGAAAAATGAACTTCTCAATATCGAGAAAAAAAATTTGATTTTGCAACCTCTTGAATGACAAGACAAGAATCTCACCAGTGAACAGTGAGAGGTGTGTGTCAATGTTGATGAGTTTCATGGGAAGTTTCTCTCTGTGATCGCTACCAAGTTTTCTCTGCAACTTGCATCATTACCTTTTGCATCATAGTTATGACCAGACCAGACCCCATCAAAATATATTAAGAAGATAGCCTAGATCCTAACATCTTCTTACACCAAAGGCAAATGCAAGGTTCTAAATGCAGTTTGATTGGTCAAACTGCTTGGTGTTAAGCAAAACACAATTTGTTCTTACACGATTAAAAAGATTTTACAATTTTAAAAAGAGGCATTTGAAATAACAGTTTTATTGGAAAACCTAACAGAATAATAGATACAGTAACTATTGTTATGGCACAGCAGTGAACCATCTGTTAACTAAACTAAACACCCAGAAAAATTCATCTCGCCTCATAATCTGTTAAAATATGAATGACAGAGAACACCCAAATTCCACAATTTAAGGAAAATAATATCAATTTATTCTTTAACTCTAAAAGTGAACATTAAACAACTATTCACAACTCTAAGACCCCTCCCCTTATTCGCTTATTACCTGCTTCCAACTCTATAACAATATACAGTTCCAATAAAACACTTGTTAAAATTATATCAACTTAATTTCAAAACCACACAGCAGTTGTTGTCATCAGTATCTTTCTTCTTCCAGCTGAAGATACCCTTGGGCCATCTTTTTTCTTTTACAATGAACATGTTTGATATGAAAAGCTATCTTTAATAGAGAGTGTTTCAATGCCTTGGATTTCTCTCTCGATGGCAGTTGCTCTGCCTGATTTTCAAAGTACCTGTCTTTTTTATACCCCTAACATTGGATCGTCTCATTGGTTCAATGTTGGCAAAACATAAAATCAAACTTGATTGGGTTTTAGTATCCTGGCGCATAATTTAAACGTATTGGTTAAATTCAAATTGTTATCAAAACAGAAACCAACTCAGATCGCTATTTCACAGCCAAATGTTACATATTTTCAATTTTTTAGGACATTCTGAGACAGCTCTTGTAAGCTGTCAGTGCAAAACAGCATTCGCTCTCTTTCAAAGTACAATGCACACCTTCAACTTCATCCCATTATTACTAATTAACTGTTCCAATATAGTAACATCCCTTAAACACACCCCTGGGCAAACAGTCAAATTCAGAAAAACAGATTGTCTTACATGCAATCCCACTATCAAGAAAGACATATATGTAGCAGCTCCCCAGAAAGAGAATGTGTCGCAGCCAGGAGAGATTCACTAGCTTCCAAACCTGATGAGACACCAGCAACAATTGCTGAAACCTAACTAAAAATCCTAGATCTGTGATAGCTTGACCACACCAACTCAGGCTGCTTCTACTGGTCCAACTTTAAAAAAGAATTCCAAGGTCTCAGAAGTTGTTTATCTTCTCACAGACTGCTCAGCACCTTCCCCCAATCTTTGTCTAAAAGCAACCAGGACAAAACACTCCTCTTAAAGCCACTGTGTTATTACATCATGATGTTACCCAAGTCATTCTATCCTTCCCCTCATGGTACCAGGATTCCTGGTACCAGTCCCCTTATTAAAACACAGCCAAACACCAGGTCAAGCACTGTGAGCCAGGAGTCACCCTTCAACCAAGTACTAAGTAGGAGGGCCACACTTCTCAGTGCTTGGGTCCATGGCTGACAAGTCATTGCAAATTCAAATGCACATTCATAAATTAATCCCTGTTTCAGGATGAAGCTATGGTTTGGCTTTTGTTCACACCATTCTATCTACGAGCCCTGTCTAAGGGACTGACACTCTTTCCCCAGTGTAGTGGTATTACCAATGGACTGTTAACCCAGAGACTCAGATAATGTTCTGGGGAACTGGTTCGAAACGTACCACAGCAGATGGTAGAACTTGAATTCAGTGAACATCTGGAATTAAGAATAAAATGATGACCATGAATCCATTACAGATTGTCATAAAAACCCATCTGGTTCATGAATGTCCTTTAGGAAAGGAAACTGCCATCCTTACCAGGTCAGGTCAACATGTGACTCTAGACCCACAGCAATTCGGTAGACTCTTAATTGCCTTTGGGCAGCTGGGGATGGGCATGAAATGCTGCAAAAACAGTGACGCCCTCATCCCGTGAATGAATAAGAAATGAATAAATTTATTCATCATGGGATGATCACATTCTGGG
This sequence comes from Hemiscyllium ocellatum, assembly GCF_020745735.1. Lineage (NCBI taxonomy): Eukaryota > Metazoa > Chordata > Chondrichthyes > Orectolobiformes > Hemiscylliidae > Hemiscyllium > Hemiscyllium ocellatum. The sequence goes on from NC_083431.1 coordinate 25,026,387, forward strand.
AAACCGTCAAACATGTGCAAATGCCCACTTTCATTCAGCAACAACAAAGTCAAAGATAAAATGAAGAAAAGAAAACTATATTTTCTTTGTGGAACAGATGGCGATTGCTTGCCTTTTGAGCAACAACAATATTACAGTCAATGAATGCACCCAGCTCATGAACTGCATGTCACTTACAATCTGTTTGGCTTGTAGCTCCCAACACAGCTCTACCCTACCATGCTGAAGGTATGTTCCTTCTGCTCAATATCCTCATCTTTTTCCTTAGAATACTATTGCTGCTTCTCCTGGCTCTTAAGCATCCATCACGTTCCCTCTTTGCTTGCACCAGAGCACACCACACAAGGGTTGTATGGTACACACTGTCTGATTTATATTCCCAGACCCTCCATCCTGACTGATTCAGGAATCTGTACTTCATCTTCAGCACACCCAAAATTTGGTCCACAATAGCCCTGGTTAAAAAAAGGACAGCATTGCTTCTGCACTCAGCATCAGTCAGGGGATTGTATAAATGGTGAGTGAATGGGGAAGATGGCTTTCGTAAAGTCAGCTCCACAAGCACTGAGGCAAAATACCCACAAAATCACCTACGATGGACTGGACCTTACGTTTGGATGGCAGTAAGGCATCTGCCGCTTCTGGTGTTCTTTTCTCAACTCTCAAAAGGCTGGCAGTCCACAGGGAGTGAAGAAAACTTTACAAAAAAACTCTGAGGCACAGGAGCACTGGCATTGATGACTGGGTAGAGTCATTAAAATGGCAACAATTTATCCATTAACTTGAGTCATGCCACTGAGCCCCATACCATACCTGACTGGATGGTAACTGAGATTGTCTGGGCATTTACATCATAGAATCATAGAATTCCTACAGTGTGGCCCTTTAGCCCAACAAGTCCACACTGACCCTTTGGAGGATAACCCACCCAGACCCATCCCCCTACATTTACCCCTGACTAATGCACCTACTTACACATCCCCAAACACTATAGGCAATTCACCTAACCTGCACATCTTTGGACTGTGGAAGAAAACCAGAGCACCCGAAGGAAACTCACACAGACACGGAGAGAATGGGCAAACATCACACAGACAGTCGCTGAAATCGAGCCTGGGTCCCTGGCGTTGTGAGGCAGCAGTGCTAACAACTGAGCCACCATGCTACCCTCATGCTTTGAATGCAAAAGCCTTATTTATAAGGCGTACTGACATGAGAGAGGAATGATGGGAAATAAAGCTTGAACTCTAGATCCTGCCAGTATCCTGGCTTAGGATCCCAAAGGTCTGCTGATTGGAAATTTCCTTGTTCAGTCGCATTACGACCCACAGCAGAAACACACAACCCTGACAAGACATCGTCCTTGAATTGAGGGACAGCTGATGTCAATGAAGTTGGTGCAGTGCTAGTGTCCCTCCCACTAAGCCAAGAGTAGATCATAACATCTCTGACTGGGTTGATTAGGAACTATCTGCAATTGTAAATGTTGCTCAGGACATTAGGGATAACTCCCCATCACTTCTTCAATATTGTGCTTTAGGATGTTTGTGCTGAGCTGAAGAGGTCAAAACTAGCACAAAGTATACCACTTTACTAGTGGGATATTGTGCACCCAATCTGCATGGTATTAGCATCACTACAAATGTATAGAGCCAATTCTTCAGATGATAATTTGAGACTTAAAGCCTATTGGAGACAAGTTGCCATAGTCTTATCAGACCATAGGGCTGCTCTCTTATTAGAGAGAGAGATGACTGGGGGTGATTGAACCTGAGGGACATGAAACCTCAGGCAAAGGTGGAAAGGTTGAGGAGGAACATTCTTCATGGCAATGACCGCTGATGCAGGGATTGAACCCATGTTGATGACATCATATTGCTTTGTAAACCAGCCAACTGAGCTACTGGGTAGTTATCAATGAACAGGATAGGTGTTAAGCAAGTCACACTCAGTGTTATTTGTGAAGCCAAAAGATTAAAAAAGATCTAAAGCAATCTGCAGTCCAGAATGTATAGTACAGGATGAATTGACCGATTCTATTTGCTTTAAATTTCATTAGAAACAGTACTTTGGAGTCAATAGAAATTAATAGGGAGGACAAGGCAGTGCTTGCCAGGGACAGTCAGGCCTGCAGTGGTAATGTTCTGTGGTCACTCATAGTACCATCTTGTCTTCTAGCCATCAAGTCCATTGAGGAAAACATTTCCCAAACCATAACTTGAAGCTGCTGTTTTAGTTTTGCAGAATAATCAGTTAAAATAGTCTTCCTCCCTATAAAGAATCTGTTCTGCAATTTAACCAGGTTGGAAACAGCAGGGGGTTGGAAATGCAAATGCATAACAATGCACACTGCACAGTCAGATTAACAAATGGAAGGATATTTGTCCTGATTAAGAGGCTCATTTACTGCTTGAAGAGTGTTAAAAGATCATTATAACAGGTGCATATTGCTCATGTTTTAAACCTTTGGCCCAAAGAATAGAATTTTGTTTCAAAACTATGTCCAATTGGTTTCCTTGGCAAATTATAAACTAGGAAGCAACTGTTTTTTCAAACAAAGACAACAAAACAAAAATACACTGCACTTAGTTATTGTAGTCCGCATACTTCTTACCCTATTTGAGTTTGCTTCCCAGCCAGCTGGAGAAAATTTCACAATTGTCCATTGCATTCTTTATCCAGCATTAGACCTATTAAAATAGTTCTAATTCTATCGTGTCAATACTCACTTGTGTTTGTTCCCATCTATGCTTTCCTACTAGCATGATAGAATACTTCCTCAATTGCAGAGCGGTTATATTTGTTGAACAATAGGTAAGATGCAAGTTGAATTGTTTGAATTTGATTCTGACCAGAATTACCTGAGATTATAGCAATGCTAGTAACCAACATTTTCTCAGCACACAACAAAGAGCTGAAAATAATGTTCTTTTGTTTTAATAAAATCAGACTTTTGCTGATTGCATCCATGGCCCAAAAATTGAATTCTACATCTGAAAATCAGCTGTCTCAGATTCCTCTACTATTCCTGTTTACTAATTTCCTTGTCACCAAGTGGAGCTGCAATAAAAACAGAGAGATCGGAAACACTGCAACATAGAAATTATTGCTTGTGATATCAGCATGAGCGATATTCATGCATTCACATGGCATTATAGTTGACATATATTTTAAATGTGTCAACTGTTCTATTGAACTAGCAGAAAACTGACGCGTAAACATAATATTTGTACAAAACTATCACAGACAGGTTTAATTTTCTCTCAGGTTTATGTACAAACAAACCAGAATCATGGTCAATCAATTGCATTTCCATAATTGCTGAAAAATGTCATTTTCCTATTTAAATTGGGCTGTTGGCCGAGTCAGTGCCACAAAAGCTCCTCAATCTAAGAAGGGCCACACTCAAACAATAATCTAATACAAGATCCAACTAAATTGAAAGAAACTGAATGAAAAATCCATATCAGAATATTGTTATCAAAATCCATTATACAGGACTCATCTTACAATAACCATGAGTCACAGAAGGAATCCTATGTGCCAGATGTTGGGTGAACGCAGACCATGACAAACCAATTCCAGAATATTGCATTTTTGGAAGTAAGCATTCAATACTTGAGCCCAAAGGCATATTCTGCTTTTCATTAAAATGTCATTGAAGCAATACATTTTAGGGCTGAATAAATAGAAGGGGTGGAATCGCCACAGATCCTAAAAGACATCGACCATGGGAAAACTACAGGAGATTGCCAGCAAAAGGCTCCTTCATACTGAGAGCAAGAAGTCACGTTTTTCAATGTGGGTTAACAGTGAGGCCAGTTTCTCCCTAGTGAGCAGTGAGAGGTTTTTCTGCATACATTAGCATATATTAACATTTCATTATTACCTAATATCATCTCATTGGTATGCAATTTCCCATTCTCCCACATTCCAGACAGAAACTAGATGGTGATAATTCCTGGCATGAACATCAGAGCAGCTGGTTGCAAATCTGAATCTCCATCTGAAAGTTATAGAAAAATAGAAAGCAGAAGCAGGGGTTGGCCGTTCAATCCTTTGAGCCTGCTCTGCCATTAAAATGATCATGGCTGATTATCCAACTCAGACACCTGTTCCCATTATCCACCCCCCCCCCATACCCTTTGATCCTTTTAGCCCTAAGAACTATATCCAACTCCTTCTTGAAAGCTTTCAATGTTTGATCACCCACTTTCTGTGGTAGAGAATTCCACAGGCCCCCCAATCCCTGGACGAAGACATTTTTCCTCATCTCAACGGTCTAAATGGCCTATCCTGTACCCTTAAACTGTGATTCCTTGTTCTCGACCCCCCATTGGGAACATTTATCCTTTCTAGTTTTGTTGGAATTTTGTAGGTGGCTTGGAGATTCCCCCTTCATTTTTATAAATTCCACTGAAAAAAATGCTTACTGACTCCGTCTCTCTTTATAAGTCATTCCAGCCATCCCAGGATTCAGTCTGGTAAATGTTTGTTACGTTCCCTCCATAGCCACAGCATCCTTCCTCAGATGAGGAGAGAAAAGCTGCATTTATATTCTAGATGTGGTCTCACCAAGGCCCGATACAATTGCAGCAAGATAGCTCTGCTCTTGTATTCAAATCCTCTTGCTATGAAGATCAACGTACTATTTGCCATCTGCGTTGCCAGCTGCAGATGCATGCTTATCTTTAGTGTGCATGAAGACATCCAGATCTTGTTGCACCTCCTCCTGTCCTAATTTATTACCATTCATGTCATAATCTGCCTTCCTGATTTTGCTACCAAAGTGGATAACCTCACATTTATTCACATTATACTTCTGAAAATGTGTTGCTGGAAAAGCGCAGCAGGTCGGGCATCATCCAAAGAGCAGGAGAATCGACGTTTCAGGCATGAGCCCTCCTGAAGAAGGGCTCATGCCCGAAACGTTGATTCTCTTGCTCTTTGGATACTGCCTGACCTGCTGCGCTTTTCCAGCAACACATTTTCAGCTCTGATATCCAGCATCTGCAGTCCTCACTTTCGCCTCACATTATACTTCATCTACCATGCATTTGCCCACTCATTCCACTTGCCTAAATCGCATTTAAGCATTTCTGCAATCTCTTCGCTGTTCACCTTCCCACCAACTTTGTGACTTCTGTAAACTTGGAGAAATTACATTTAGTCTCCTCATCTAAGTAATTCATTTTTTATCGCGAATAGCAGGGGTCAAGCACTGATCCCTGTGGTCACTAATCACTGCCAGCAACTTGGAAAATGATCGGTTTATTCTTACTTTTTGGCAGTACACTACTCGCATTCCATATGGTTGCATTTCACATGCTAATCTCTTTTGTGAGACCTTATCGAAAGCTTCTGAAATCCAAATGAACCACATCTACTGGTTTCCCTTCTCAATTTGATTAGTTACAGCCTCAAAAACTTCCAGGCGATTTGTCACGTACGACTTCTTTTTCATAAATCATGCCCACTCTGTCTGATCCTGTCACTGTTTACCATGTGTTCTGTTATTGAATCATTTATAACAGATTCTAATATTTTCCCTACTACCATTAACTAGCAAGTCTATAACTTCCTGTTACATTTTCCTTTGTAAATCCTAGACATCAGGCACCAACATTTTAGGGCACACTCCATGGGCACTGACCATACACAATCCCCTGTCCAGAGACCTGGCACCTGACATATTACCAGACTCACTTCACCATTATAAAACCATAAGACATAGGAACAGAAATGACACCATTTGGCCCATCAAATCATGGCATATCTCCCAATCACTTACAGTATCGTCTACACTTCCATACTGCACTTTGGGGCACATTGGTATTGTTCATTGTAATTCTATTTCCGGGCCACTTCCCATCTCATGAATTGGACTGGGTTGTATCTCAGAGCTGGTCATTCACTCTCATGGGACTCACTCACTTAGGGCTTTCTTGGATGCTGACAGCACCATTGCCTGACTTTGTTTTGTCAATTGGCACACTGATGCCTCAACCCCTAGAACTTAAAGGCTCACAATATTTCTGTCTTGCCTTTCTGTTTAGCACAAAGGTAGGCAGCCTGTCCTGGTTGTGAGCAGTGGTCAGTCACAGGCTGGATGTTTGCTCTGTGGTACCTTTCCTTGTCAATCTCACAGCTGTGCCACATGACAGCACATACATGTCAGGCACTGCATGCGCATCAATCAAATGGCTGTGTCTGAATGTCTTAGGGGAAGAGTCTTCAGCCCAGTCAAGAGTGGGCTTCATCAGATCTTCATCCAGGGACTTGAATATAGTTAATTGATTGCTTGGGGTGGATGTCGTCAGCAGGATTATATGTATATCACTATGGTTGAACAGTTCCAATGAAAACAGAGAATTCACAGAAAATCAGGCAGGAAGCTACACATAGAGCAGTCAGAAGTTTGCTCTGTCATTAGTTGGGGCTGTCCATCCAGGAAAGTCTGGGAGGTGGGCCACTATCAATCTTGGAGGAGGGGGTGCGGTGTGGGGGGTGGGGGTATCAACAGATTAAAAGTCAAGGGGCTGTTACCAGGAGCCTCTGCGGTGGTTGGAATGTTGAATAAAGAAGTGCTGGGATCAGTAGCAGCAACCTGGGCTGCAGAGGGCACAATAATGGTGTCACCACACAATAATTGTGGTAGAGCCAATGGTGAATGGAAGGACATACGTTACTATAGGAGTGTGTTTGACTCTTCCCCAAGCTTTCCTCCTACCAGACTCGGAACATTAACTCTGTTTTTCTCTTTACAGATGTTGCTAGACCTATTATGTTTGCCCCTCACGTTCTGCTTTCATTTCTGATTTCCAGCATCCACAGTTCTTTGCTCTTATTTAAGACCTTAACTGACATCCATTTCCAGTAGATCAAAGCAGGGGTACAGTGATTATTCACTGACTGTACGTTTGTTAGTTCTCAGCCAGCAGGTGGGTTATTTCTGTTCCAAGGGGCGAAAGCAGCTTTTGTTTTAGTTTGTTTATTGTTCTCCTCTGCTGCTCCTGAATAAAACAGAATGTTTTGCACCTTTTGAAGACTTCCCTCTATCTGCATGTCATACATTGAACAATGAACTACTCAGGGCATTATGGCAAAAGCAGCATTGATTTTGACAGGATTGTGAAATGAGATGGAAGTAAGAATGGGTAAGCTGTATGCCTTAGATCCTGCACAGTGACCGATGTGAGACTGTGCACTTGGTACAGCAAAGTACCAACTGTGCCACTATCTGTATAGTGATTGGGCAACTCCAAGATTGCCAATGTACAACTACCAATTAATTTGGAAATTAAGTTTAAAAGGTATCTTCAAGGTAGAGGCCAGATCACAACTGTTACATTAGAATGTATCAACCCTATTGAACTGTCTTAGCTTAAATCTTAAACAGAAGACATAGAATACTTCAGACCTGGACAACACAATGGGACCTTTGAAAATGCAAATCAAGGATTCCTGTCTGAACAGGCATCGTAATAGAAGTAAGTTGAATTGGTAACTGTGGCATTTGAAAAGTTAATTGCTTCGGCTAAAAAAAAATACATGAGTCTAGCTCCAAGGAATGGACTTTGGTAAAAATAGGGATGTACAACCTATATTAATCCATAGCTCCTGTGGTGGATATGTATAGCAGTTACAGCAAAGGTGTCTCGCTGTCGATTGCGAAACATGTTAAAAATTCTTCTAGTCATTAGAATGCAAGTTGGTCTATTACATAAACTCTAGGAAATACTGATGATAACAAAAGCTTACTCTTAGCAAAGTTCCCAGGACAGATTAATCTCTGCTACTGACAATGTAGCACGGGCAGGAGTAAGTCACATAAAGCCCCGGGTGTGTCTTAACAAATGGTGGTTATATTGCATTTGTGCTTTTCATTTACATATCCCTCAAAGCACCTTTAGACTGAGTTGTTCAGATAAAAATACACACAAGTATTATTTTGTAATTCTGCTTTTAATAAATACTATAGGTTTTTGTTTAATTCCTGAGTCCAACCTATTTCTCAGATATTTATTTATGCTTTACCATCTGTAGCTTGACAGAGGACAAGCTTCAAACTGTTTATTCATTTTTTGTGTGTTTATTGTCAAGAATGCTGATATCTGAAGTATTTTATCTGAACAATAAAAATGATCATGATACATGTGATAGTTGATGGTATGACTGGACAAGTCAGATGTTAACATGAAAGCAGGCCTGATTTATATTTTCATTACTATGATGGTCAGTCACTGAAATGTAGTCACATCAGGCTACAGATTTTCTTTACAAACAAACAGAAGCTTTTTGCACAAAAGGTGAAGAAAAACCAACCATATATTAGATTAAATTCCCTACAGTATGGAAACAGACCCTTCAGCCCAACAAGTCCACACTGACCCTCTAAAGAGCAACCCACCCAGATCCATTTCACTACCCTATATTTACCCCTAACTAATGCACCTGACACTGTGGGCACATTGAGCACGGCCAATTCATCGGACCTGCACATCTTTAGATTGTGGGAGGAAACCCACACAGACACAGGGAGAATGTACAAACCCCAAACAGACAGTTGCCCAAGGTGGGAATCGAACCCAGGTCCCTGGTGCTGTGAGGCAGCAGTGCTAGCCACAATGCTACCCACTATGGAAGACAGTTCAGAAAAATCTTAAAACACATCTCAAAATAAGGTTTTCATCTAGCTTCCCAAAACCCTCAATCTATAGAAATTTAAGTCCAGAAAAATTGTTCCTCTCTATTAAATATTTAGATGGAACTTCATTTATTCTTCCAGCTTCTTTCATGTGAACTGTAGAGTTTTATTATTTGAATACTCACAAAACAGAGCTTAGATTTTCTGTTTTTAATAACTTCAGATTTCTAATCAAACTCTTCTGCTCTGGAAGGTACACACACAAAACAGGTTTACTGAGTTAACTGCGCTTTCCCTGAACTCCTTTCAGGAACTTCACTTGCTTCTGTTCTAGTCAGGTCTCCTCTGTACTGCCCCACAAATTTTCAATCTCTGGATTTTTCTAAACTAAACATTATTCCTTCATTATTCTGAACTGAAAACAAGTTAATGATCATCAAAGTTTACGCCATCCCCTGTAGATCCCATTGTATTAACATTGTGTTCCACTGACACTGCAGAGCACTGTGGCCACTTGCCCTTTGACAAACTAGATTAGGTTACATTTCTGGAAGGATTCTGTGACCTTTTTGCTTCTCACACAACTTCACAAAAGTAACCGACACACAATATACTACAACTTTGAAATCCATTCTCTAAAAATGATATAAATTCCAGAGTTTTCATTGCAAACAAAACCAAGTGTTAATGCATCTGAAACCTCTATCATCATTAAAGTAACATGGATTCCTTTAGGATTTGATAAGCCAAAGAATCTATTTGTAAATGGGGTTTATTTATGTAGCTTGCTTGAAATAGATTTTAATTTCCCTTGTGCTGACTTATTTATGTGAGAGGCCTGCAGCTCATTAATTTTAATATAAGGTTAAGATGGATTTTAAGTATCTTAAGTAAGATCAGTATTTTAGTTTTAAATCTACAGCATGGATTTAAAAAAATGGAGTTTAATGAAAGTAGAAACATAAGCAAAATTATATGCACCTTTGAGATCAACTATTAGATCACATGGACTGAAAGAAGTTAGCTTCAGGATACTGTCCTTTCTTCAAATGGGAAGTACATTTCCCCAAGTATATACATTTTCACCCAACATTTTTAATGTAACAGATAGAAATGCCTGGCAGATTCATGTTCTTTAAAAGTGCTGAAGCCTGGACAATTTCCCTTATTAATTCCATTCATCAAACTGTATTTTCCTCATAATGAACCAAACCATTATGACCTCTGTGCATTTAAGTCTAACAGTGTTATGTGGGGATAATATCTTCCTTTCACCACGTTGATGGAGTTACCTCAAAGCTGCACTTACTTTCCCGGCATCAGAGGTATTTTTATTCATGTATTTGATTATCTAAAAGTTTACAGTCAAAAACAACAATTACAAGGTCAGTTCAGATGCTGCTGGCAGCTGAAAATCTATCTCCAGATGCAACAAGATGATGCCAAAGACCTCTCCATGCTAATACATGCTGCAACAACCTTGGCTAGTTTAATAATGTTTAACTCTGTGCTCAAACTGCTTTTAGCAAGGAGAAGGATCCCACGTGATTCTGCAATCAGGAAATGCTGAGTATAACTGTTTACCATCGACAATTCAAATACATTTTTGAATACCATTGAATATTGAGGTGAAGCTCCATCATGTTCTATCCTTGACATTAATATGGAAGAATGATACAAGACTATTGAGCTTGGTATTACTGTTTACATTATGATTGTATATAGGGCTGACAGCCTGATCATACTTCTACAATGTTATAGATTATGAATTTTGACAAGAAATAAACATTCTCCAGTTAGACAAAAGTACTTAATGGCTTGGAACTGAGCTGAGTGAAGGGACAAGAGATGGATCTGCAGCCTGCTAAAAAAGGATTATAACATTTCATCACTTCATACAGCATGCCTGTTGTTAACTCTCTCACAAAAAAATACATTTTCTTGAGATTTTACTTAGTTTTTCAGTGGCTTGTGCTGCTGCCTTCATAAAAATGCAACTGTTTTCTTTCTTCCTGCCTCAGCACAGCCCCAGTCTGATCACCAAGTTGTGGAGATGGATGATTTTCATCAAAGGCAGTTTGTTAGAGATGAGCATGAAACAGTACAATCAGGCTTTGTCCTCAGAGGTATTGATTGGTCTTTTTGGCACTGAAGGTGCAACAGTCTTTATAAACTGAGTCCATCCTTATTTACCTATCCTGATACACTGGCTTTGCACTTCTGCCAACAAATCTATTCCAGCGACTTTTCTGGGAAAACTATCTCCGGTGTGTTGTGTGCATTATTCAAGATATTTTTATTGGAGCTGATCACACAGTAGGCTGAATTGTTTGCTCTTGGCTGTCTGTTTCTTTTTGTGCACCTAGAGCACATTTAAATATGCTGCATTGTCTGTGTAGGTGCTTCAATAAAGCAACCCAGGAGGCTTATGATTATACTCCTTCATGAAACCCCATGAATGTTGGTGGAACTTCCTTCATTCAAATAATACAATTGCAAGTTCTTAAATATTTGAGTAGGTGTAAGTACTTGTGTATGCTGTATGCTGCTTAAGTCATTTTCCTATGGTAATTTTGCACAAATGCCCACCTCTTTCCTTGACTGGTCACTGTACAATTGCCCCCAATTTTGTCGTGCCAATTCTGAGAACTCCACTCATGCCCCATGGAGTTTTAGTGGTTTCTTGATTAAAAGGAAATCCAGCAGAAACACTCTTAAATATTTCACAATTGCTTAACTGTTGCTGGAGATCTAATGTACGTTTGGTTAAACTTAAGTTTTCTACATTAGTTTTAAGTTGTTCTGCTGGGAGTGTGCAGTGTGTTGAAATGACTTATTTCACACGTTCATGCTCAGTTTCACTTTGCTACTATGTTCTTTTGCATTTCTGTCCAGTGCTTTGTAATCGGGTTATCACCTGCAATTAAACTGTCTAGCATCTAAGACAATTGACATTCAAAAATTTCAGGAGCTGAGATAATGTGAGTGAACATTTTGTAATGTGCCTACCTGACACCTAAACTGTGAAATGTGTACACCGCTGACAGCTATTTACGCAAAAGCAAATGTCAGTTGTCACAATTTGCAGCAAGCAGGGGACTAGAGAAGGGCAAGAAATAGAAACTCACATGTTTCTTAACAGAAACTAAGATGGAAAATAAATGCTATTGATGCCCATTTCTCAAGAATGATGGAAAATGACAAATTAATGGTTGAAACGGTTTATAATGATATCACTTCTTTTATGGTATTGTAGCACTCCTGGTCTATTTCAACCTGAAAGCATGTTCTCATCATTTATCGTTTGGCTTGAAGATTCCTATCATGTCACCAAACTGTTAGCTTGTTTTCCTTATTACACCAAATAACTTCATGATTGCTTGAGTGCCCTTCTTTAGTTTCATTTTGCTCCTTCCTGTTAAATAGCTCATGGCATGAAATACATTAGCCTTCCTCTTTTAGGCCTGGTTGATAGTATAAATTCCTTCATCAATCATAACAATTGGCACACTAAGAACAATGGGCTAGTCCTTAATGTGGCTTTGATTTGCTTGTGGGATGCAAATAACCAACAAGATCAGCACTTATTGCCCATCACTAGCTGCCTTTAAGAATGCTGATCCATCTTCTTGACCTGCAGCAGTCCATGTTGTGGATAATTTCCAAGCAACCTTTTCAGAGTTTTGAAGCAATTAGGGCTTGAGCAGGAGCTGCTGGCTCAGAGGTGGGGACACTACCACAACATCACAAGAGCCCTTCATGTTGCATAGTTATATCCACAGTGCTATTCGTCAGGAGTGATCAGAATCCTGACCTTGTGACAATTAAGGAATGGCAATATAGGTCCTCGCCAGGATCGTGTGACTTAAAGGAACTCCTGCCCATCCTGGTGTTGCTATATGTCTGTTACACTTATCCTTCTAGGTGTGGAGGTTATGGATTTCCAAGATGCTAGAAAGAAGTCTTAGTAATTTACTGCTGCCCATTTCACAGGGATACCCTCTACTGCCATCATGTGACTTTGGTGGAAGGTATCGATGTCTAAGGTCATCGATGGGATGCCTATCAAGAGGCTGCTTGAATAGTTAAGAATAGTTTCCACTTGCTTAGATGAGTGCAGCTTCAAAAAAACCTCATGAAATCAACACCATCTGAGTTTTATTTTAAGCTGCACTCATCTAAGCAAGTGGAAACTATTCTATTGCCTTCTTGACTTCTGCTATGTAGGTACTGGATAAGCTTTGGGGAGTCAGAAAGTGAGTTATTTGCCAACGAATTCCCAGTTTTTGGCATGCTAGAGTAGGATGTGGTTGGTCTATTTAGGTTTATGGTCAGTGGTAATCCCAGAATGTTTGGGTTTAGGATTCAGTAATGGTAATGAAATGTTAAAGGGAGATTGCTGAGTTCTGTTTTGTTAGAGTTGGTCATTGACTGGCATTTGTATAGCGTGTATGCTACATGAAATTTACCATAACAAGCCTCGGTATTTGCTTATGGGCATGGGCTGCTTCAGTTTCTGAGGAGCTGCGAATGCTGCTGAACATTGTGCAGCAAACATTCTCACTTCTGACCTTATGATGGAGGGAGTGTAATTAATGAAGCAGCTAAGATGGAAGAACCCAGGACTCTACCCTGAAGAACTCTTGTATCAATGTCCTGTGGCTGAAACCATCAACTTCCAGAAGCTGTAACCTTCCTTCAATGTAGCACAGTTAGAGTTGAAAGATTAACAATAAGCTTAATTCGGTCTTCAGAAGAAACTGCAAACTTAGTAACTTGGGTATTAAAAAGAGTGGATTATGCAGGTGGAGGCCAGGAGTGGGGGAGTGGTGTTGGGGGTGAGAGACAAAATTTTGAATGAAAAGAATGAGGTTTTTGTTTACACTGTAGTATTTAAACACTCAATCCCTTGTGCTCACCCATGTAAAAACTCCTACGCAACGCATTGAAAAATCTTATGATTTCTGCCTGTCTTTGAAGAAGAGATAAAAAGAGAGTCACAGACAGTGAGCTGTTTTGAAACAAGGATGCTGCCAAGGTGATTAGGTTATCAAGCACAAGGTGAATGATAGAAAAGCTACATGATCAGCTATAGCACCCCTGCTCCTCTTAGCTCCATTTTCAGGCGAGTATGTTTTAAAAGCTTTTGTTTATGTGGGTGCAGATTATAGAGAGTGACTTGTGTTAGATTGTTTGTGGGGTCACATGTGAGCCTGGTTTTCCCGATCTCAGTCTGCACTGGGCTGCCTCACATCAAACCAGAAATAGAGCCCTATCTTGAAGATGTGTAAGGTGCCATATTTGACACACAAAGGGTGGTAAATATCATATACTGTTTTGGTTAATTGACTGTTAACAGTCCTCTTTCCTCCATGCTAAATCTACAGTCTGCCTAATTATTATCAGTATAGGATAAATCACAGATGAGGGTAAATAGAAGAGGCAATAACATGTTGCAATAGGTCCAGTTTTCATTGATTTATTGGCATAATTAATCATGACTAAGAGGAGCAGTGCAGAACTCATCTCCTCTTGAGAACACATGCAAATCTCAATTGCCTCCATCCAAAGATTGTGTGACAGGATCCGATTGGGTTGGGTTCAGTGCTACATTGACATTAACTCTGACTGAACCATTGTTTAATACAATATCTCCACCAAGCTCTCTCCCCCATTGTTAACTCATTATACAATGTTGTAAAATAATAGTAATACATTTACTGCTTCCCCTTTTCCCCTCAAGTCTTTGACTTCACAAATGCAGGTGGTCTGAATGTTTTAAAATTGCCCCAGAGTGTGGGTGGCACAGTGATTAGCACTGTTACCTCACAGTGCCAGAGACCTGGGTTCAATTCCCACCTCAGGTGACTCTCTGTGTGGAGTTTGCACAATCTCCCTGTGTCTGCGTGGGTGTGCTCCAGATTCCTCTCACAATCCAAAAATGTGCAGGTTAGGTAAATTGCCCGTAGTGTTAGGTGAAGGGGTAAATGTAAGGGAATGGGTCTGGGTGGGTTGTGCTTTGGTGAGTCATTGTGGACTTGTTGGGCCAAAGTAACCTAATCTAAACGCACTCTCGTTGGACCTGGCGAGAAATGGTTTACCTTTTGCTTAAGGATTGTTGTGGATCATTTCTTGATTGGAGCATCAATCTCTTGGAAACACTTTATGCAAGAAGTTCTTCCTTGTAGACAAGTCATGGACCATTATATTATCTGAAGGATCTCTAATCATCTGAAATCCCTTTGCAGAGGAACTCTTCCTTGTTAACTCAAATAGTTGGTCCACATCATCTTGAGAATGCCCATCATGGAAGACAGCTGCTCTGTTGAAATAAAATGTTATTTCTTGCAGAACCTTGGATGCTTAGACCATGAAATTTTTTTGACCATGTTTGGGATTGGTGGATGTTGGTCTGGCTTCCATTGAGTCACATGCAACTATTATCCATTCTGTTAAAGCAAATCTTAAATTTAGTGTTTTACTTCAAGTTGTTGATTAGGTTAGACATCTTCAGTCACTCTCTGGTTGCTTGATTGTGAAAACTAGACTTTTTCACATCCTCAGTGTTATTACTAGAAGGCTGTTATTCTCTCATCATGATCTTTGCCAGGCATTGACTGTTCTACTGTATCAAATTGTCTATGAGACTGTGCTCCTATCTGTGCAAGATCAAGTTAAGGATTCTTGAATGAGTTTCAGCTGCTTATCCTTATTTTCAGTGGTTGCATCTTAACTTATACTTTGTTAAGTAGTAACTTCTGACCGCTCTTCAGTGTGATAAGGAAGTTTTCCAGGCCGACCATCCTCTATAATTGCAAATATCCTAATGAGATTAAATTTTTAGTATATTTTGAGATCTCTGGACACCATATCACGGAATGAGTCTTGGCTGTACATCTGTAAATGTTTCATTGTCCTTTCCAATACACGTTCCAAAAGTGAAACTAGGATACACTAGTAACACAGACTAGTAGATTATGTATGATTGTGAAATGTTGAGGGCATGTGTTCTCAGTCATCTAGCTGAACTTGGTCTTGTCATCATTCAAAGTAACATTGGTGAATGGTAACATACTCTTGGTCACTCTTTTGGGCTTGTTGAATTTAGTCAAGCTGGTCTTGGGTTGCTGGTCATTGTTTCTTCTAAGCCATTTGAAACATTTATTTTAAGCCATCAACAGAGTCATTCTTTTTTAATTTCATTCTGCCATCAGTCCAGGAAGCCCAATGAAGCCATCTAGTGAATACCCTTTGACTGGAGTTGGTTGACAATAGTTTGTGTCTGCACCAGTTGTTTCACAACTATTTTTTTCTAGAACATTCATTCTCTTGGAATAAGTGGGACATTAATAAGCCACAAAACAAAAGCCATAAAATATTGGAGCTCGCAGTTTTGAGGATAATATATCCTCACACACACACACACGCACAATTAATGGCTATTCTTCAGATTAAAAAAATGGAACTAATGGAGTGCCACAGGATCAATCCTGGGCCTTTAATTATTTACCGTCTATTAATGACTTGGAGAACAGGGCAGAGTGTAAAATATCTAAATTTACTGATGAAATAACAATAAGTGGGAGAGAATGCTGTGATGAGAATATAAGGAAACTGCGAGGGGAAACAAATAGATTGAGTGAATGGGCAGAAAAGTGGCAGATGGATTTTAATGTAGGAAAGTGTGAGGTTATGCAGTTTGGTGTAAAAAATCAAACAACAAACTATTATTTAAATGGAGAGAGAATATAGAAAAGTGCAGCACAAAGGGATCTGGATGTTCTTGTTCATGAAACACAAAACACTAGCATGGAGCATGGTGCAGCAAGTAATTAAGAAAACAAATGGACTTGTGGCCTTTATTGGAGGGAGCAGAGTTTAAAGATAGGGAAGGCTTGTTCCAACAATGTAGTGCATTGGTGAAGCTGTACTCGAAAACTGAGTATAATTTGGGTCTCCATTTTTACAAAAGGATGTCCTGATATTACAGGTGGTTCCTCTAGGTAGGCTAATTTCTAGAATAAAGAGGTTGACTTATCAGAAACGGCCTAAGTAGATTAGGCCTTTATTCATAAGAGTTTAGAAGAATAAGGGTCGATCTCATTGAAGCATACAAGGTCCTGAGGGGGGTTGATACAGTAGATGTTGAGGTGATGTTACCATTATTGGGGTATCTTGAACTAAGGGACAGTAGTTACAAAATAATATTTAACTCTGAGATGTGAAAGAGATTTCTCTCTCAGACAGTAAGGAATGATTGGAATTCTCTATCCTCAGGATCTTTGGAGTCTGGATCACTGGAATTATTTAAAGAGGATGGAAATAGATTTTTAACATCTTGGAGATGATGAGCAGGCACAAAAGAGGAATTGAGGCTTAGGGCAAATCAATCATGATTGCATTTAATGTCAGGCCAGGCTTCAGTGGCAGAATAGCCTGCCCCTCCTCCTATTTGTTATGTCTGTATGTTCTTCCTGCTTCTTTAAGGAAGGTCAGGCCAGGACATAGACAGGCTCCAAAGTGAGGAGTGCTTTTGGTGAATTATGTCAACATTTTCAACTCTCTTACATTCTGTCTGCTGCTATGTTCAGGTAGCATAACTTTACCTCTGACAGTTATTCCATCTACAGCATGTAGCTGTATCACCCTAGCTGTAACTTCTGATTCTCCAGCAATGATAATTACTCTGACAGGATAGTGACACTTCTGTCAGGCTTAAAATAACAGGAGGTCCATTGGCATAAACAAGCTTTTTGAAATCAGCATCATTGGGATCAAAAATTTTCATTGTGAATGCCTCTGTTATTTGTTCTAAGGGAGATTGCTGCACCCTTTTGAGGTCTTTGCATGTGGAGCCTTTTCCTTTTATGCAGCTCTGGAATTGGAACTTCTGCACATATTCTTAAAGTGACTCAATGTTACAGTTATTCAGTATTCTTTCGGTATGGCTGTGCTTGAAGGACTTTATTGTTCCACAGAGCTGACAATAACTCTGAGCATCTGCTGTTTTGCCCGATTAATATAATAGTGTAGTAAACTGTTCAGCTTTAGACTTGGTGATTAATTTTAAGGTAATTCTGTACCTTAAGATCTGTCTCGTCCCAGATGCCCACTCTTGTGTTCTGTTTGATCCATCCCTTACCTTGAATCTACTTGGTATTATTATTTCACCTTCCGTTTCTACTTAGCATGGTTATTAATGGTCATTACTGTGAGGCTGATTTAAATCTGTATCATCTCTTTGCTGTTTGTAATTTGTTATATTTAATCTTGTCTTTTTGCAATAAATCTGTGCTGCTTTAAAATCTGACAACTTAACTGTACTTAAACTTCTAAACTCCAGATTTAGAACTTTAAATTTTGTTGTATAGAAACACTGAATTAAATGCTTCCCAAAAAGCTTCTAATTGTATTAACTGCTTATTCTGCAGTGATTTACTACTTTCAAGTTCTTTAAAATCTCCCTTAACAATGCTGTC
This sequence comes from Hemiscyllium ocellatum, assembly GCF_020745735.1. NCBI lineage: Eukaryota > Metazoa > Chordata > Chondrichthyes > Orectolobiformes > Hemiscylliidae > Hemiscyllium > Hemiscyllium ocellatum. The sequence continues at coordinate 25,044,513 of NC_083431.1, forward strand.
TTACTGTAAAGCTGTTTGAGTTTCATTGCCTTTTCTCACACTTAATATCACGGGTCCTACCTTCTGGAGAATGTTCTCACAACTTCATGTGCAAAAGCGATCTTTTCCCTCCTTTAGATCATTAAACACAATGCCCAGTCTTCTGCACAAACTTTTAAATAAATTTCTTTGATCTTTATAAATCTTGTTGCTGAAATCACTATTTAATTACAAGGTCTTAGATTTTTCCTGGCTTTCCTTCTGCTACTTCTCATACTTCTTCAAATTTGTTCTTTTTCATCTCAAATGGCTCTCAGGTTGTCCCAGTACTGCCAGTGTGGGATTGATTGCTTTTCTGGCACTTACACTTATCCTTGCAGCTGTGCCTTGTGCAATTGACTCACAATGGAAGTGATTTTCACTGTTGATAGGTGAGAGCCCTCTCTTTTTACTCATTTTTCTTCCTTTTACAGTCTTTGTAGCTGTTTGTATTTAGTTCCATTTCCTTTCAGCAGATATTTAACTTCATTCTTGGAGTTTTTGCTCTCTCTCTATAAATATGCCTTTGCTAATGTTTTTGTCTTTTTGATCTGTGTGGGTTGGCTTTTTTCTCTTTCCCTGGTTCTCATTATTCTCCCTATGTCTCAGATCAGCTTCTTGCTGCAAGTTTTTCCTTGAAGTGATGATCTGCTCCTGTTGCTGGTCCCGTGCCTGCTGATGAACCTTGACTTTCATGTTTTGGTTGCTGAAGCAGCAATGCTCTTAAAACTATCCTTTCTTCAAAAGACCTTTTCTTCTTTCTTCAGAGTCAAACATATTCTGTTGTCCACTGCTGATCGCCATGTTGTATATTGTTTTGGGTGGTTTGCTGCTGTTTTTCTCTGCCAAATTGCTCAATCCTGTCTTCATTGTCTCTGGTACAGAATAGATCACTAGTGAATCTAAACAAATGAGACACTTGCTTTACATAACAGAACAGTTAATTTGCATTGTAGCAATGGGCACAGTTTACAATAACTCGCTTGGCATAATTGCTTAAGACTATGAAGAGCAGTGTACAATTCATCTGTTGCTCCCGGGAACTCAAAATAGATCTCAACGGCCTCCACCCAACTACCACCTGACTTCTTTAGAATGAGTGAAGCTCAGTACAACATCAACTCCTTCAGAACCATTTTCTTATACGGTATTGAATCCTGTCTTATTTAGGGAAGGAATGGCTATTTTAAGCTTTGTTGGCAGAGCACAAGAGGCCATAATTTGTGTGTGCTGCCATCAGTTGGCAGAGTACAACAGGCCATAAGTTGTGTTTGTCACTTGCCCACCATTTTGGGAAGTTAAAATTGGTCCACTAATATCTTAAGAGTCCAGTTGAGAGCTCCCTCCCTACAGGTATACACCACCATCACAGCACCTCATCCCAGACAAACCAATATTTGCCATTTGTCTCTTATATTGCATAACCTGCAGTAGCTATAAATAGATCCACACAATGGGCTGAACTTTATCAACAATTGGCTGCATCATTTTTCTGGGAGTGGGTTTCATATGAAGGGCTGCTTTTGGTGAGGTGGAGTGAATTGTTTCACACCACTGATCATCTTATTCAGTGTGCTCACACTATCTTGCGCTTGCCGGCAGTGGAAGAATATGCAAGTGCCAGGATTTCCTGGGATTTCTGCCACCAGCACCATATTTAAAACCCAGCTTTGGACTAGCTCAATTGCTGCCAGCCATAAGTACGACTTCGCAGTTTGCATAATAGGAGGGAAAAGAAGAAGAGAAGTGTTTGAGGGCACATAGATGGCATGTGCATAATGTCCTGGGTATCTTCACATACCAGTCGCTGAAGGTCAGCATGGAGGTGCAGCAGGTGGTAAAAAAGGCAAGTAGTACATTGGGATTCACAGTGAGAAGATTCGAGTACAGGAGCAGGGATGTCTTGCTGCTATTACACAGGGCCTCAGTGAGACCACAGCTGGAATGTTGCGACCTGAGGAAGGATGTACTTGTTATTGAGGATGTGCAGTGAAGGTTTATCAAACTGATTACCAAAGTGGGGTGGGAGGACTAACATATGAGGAAATATTGAATTGATTAGGATTGTATTCACTGTAGGTCTGAAAAATGTTGGGGGGTTTCTCATTGAAATCTAACAGGATGAGACAGGATAGATGCAGGAATGTTGTTCCTAATGGCAGGGATGCCCATAACAAGGGGTCACCGTTTAAATATACTAGGTAAACCATTTAACAATGAGCTAAGGAGAAATAGTTTTTTTGCAGAATAACCTGAGTAACCTATGGAATCTAAATGTTGTAACACCATCTCTGAGTTGAATTTCCAGCACAGGTATCGCATTGGCATTTTTACATCAATCCCAACACTGTCAAGATGGTCTAGAGATAGTTTTAACTTATCAATGCACAACGGAGTTAAGACAAAATACTCCTAATGAGATAGTTAGCAACACCAGTATTGTGTTGCCTGAGTTGATGGCATGCTTGTTCTGAATTAGAAGATCATAAGTTTGAACTTGAATGTTGGTGTTGAATTAAGTTTCCAAAACAGTGCTGTTTATAGGGAGCTCAAAGTCATTGAGATGCTGACTTACAAGTGAGTTATTATACAGTGACTTTGCCTCCATGGTCAAGTTTGTTTTAAAAGGGATGTTGAATTGTTGAATGCTCAGCACTTATTGAACCATCCCACATTACCCTGGATCTGGGTGGCTTGCTAGGCCACTTCAGAGGGTGGCCACATTATTGGGGCCATATACAAGCCAAATCAGATTTCCTTCCCTATTGGACTTTAATGAATCAGGTGGGCTTTTACAGCAAGTGACATTGATTACTTTGTGATTTAATTGCTGGCATTTTATTCCAAATTTTAATGAGTTCAATTTCATCAACTGTCCTAACAGGATATGCACCAATGCTCATGTGTCTAGGATTATGATCCAAGAACATTATCACTAGCTAACACCCTCTCTCATAAGATTGTATTAATAATCCAATAGAGCACTCGAAAAAGAAAAGGAAATCTCATAGTTATTTTGCGGTCCTGGAAATCATCCCTTCTTCACCAAAAAGAGATTGATTAGTCATTTATCTCAGTCCATTTATAGGATCCCACTGAATGTAAATTGGTCATTGAGTGTGCTTATGTAACAAAGGCAACTGCATTTCTAAGTAACTTATTCTAAGTGCTTTGACATGTTTCTGAGAGACGTGGCAAGGTGCTATATGAATGTATATGTTTTTCCTTTCTCATATTTTTGTGTCCCATTAAAATATTTTATAAATTATTTAAAATGTTCTGCTCGGAGAGAAAATATTACAAACAAAATAAATAAAAAGGCAGCAGAGGCAACATTAACAACACTTAATGATTAAGATATAAAATCGTATTATCACCTCAGGAATGAGCAGTAGAAGATCACAGCACTGAGCACTGCGGACTGAGGGTTCCTATGGAAACAGAATGGTCCTGATTTATAGTCAGTCTTCCAAGTGTATCCAGATTCGTTAAAGGCTTATTTACAGGACAACTATACATTGAAGATGGATTCAAGGTTTTGCTCTGTCCAAATAAATTTTGAACTGCAAATGACATGATTTTAAAATTTACTTCCACCCATAACTTGAGAAGTCTTTCTAGATCCTCATGCATTCTGTGAAAAGAACCCACTGTTGAATTGCACAGGTACCATTATTTCCTTGACCTACCTATTATTGTTTACGAGAAGCCAACATTTCTCCTTCACAAAAAAGCACAGAGAATGGTGGACAAACTCAGCAGGCTGACCCTCATACCTGACCTGAAATATCTCTTTCCACAGATGCTGACAGTTAGCACTGAAAGGCAGATTGTTATTAAACTAGGTTATGCCCGAAATGTTGATTTTCCTGCTCCTCAGATGCTGTCTGACCTGCTGTGCTTTTCTAGCACCGCACTCTTGACTCTAATCTCCAGCATCTGCCGTACTCACTTTCGCCAATTATATTAACTTGCAGGTTTAAATTTCTAAATTAGAGGTTGACTGTCAGTCTAAGTTATAGCTTGAGAAAAATCCACCAGAGATATCCAACATATCAAATTGCAAAGTTTGCATTCGTTTTTATTGCACTCATATCTCACTGTTTCTACTGCATGATCACAGCCTAAATATCTCTAATTATTTGATACTCGGATATGTCTGCTCAACAGGAAGCATGTGGATCTTACAAGGCAGCCAATAACTTTTGACTCATTTGTTTTGGGAAGGCAACTCAGCAAACAAGATGGCTCCATACAACACTAAGTTTGTGAAGGAATACTGAAAGCTTCCTAATTTGGTGAGTGCTCTGCACAATTAAGGCTGTATGATGGTGTTGTATGACTTCACGAGATATGCTTTTGATTTTTCATGAACAACGTGCCAAGTGTAATTACTAATTCACACTGCGTGGCAAAAGGGCTGGTGTCTGCCAGGCATTAGACCAGCTGCTTTGCCAGAAGGTTAGCACACAAATTTTACCATGGTCAGCTTACCTAAACTATGCAAATTTATTCAAAAGTCACAATAAAAACAAAATACATTAAACATTAGCTGAATAGAAAGGATGTAATTACATTATAAATGGCTTCATTTTGTCCATTAAATAACTTGCCTTGAAATCTTGGTTTACGTGTGGGGAATGTTTGAATTTTGTCCAGCAGCAAATAAAGGGGACAATTTTCCACAACATTCTGAGCATATTAACAGTTGATAAGCAGTGCAGAAAATCGTTCCTGCGAGAAGCATTTGGTCTAATGCCAGCTACTATTCATATCTTTTAACTGAAGAGTCAAAAGTATGTGTCATAGTCACTGCAAGTAGAAATTGGGTCACACCTCTTTGCAAGCATCAAGTGACAAAGGAAATTGTCTTGCACCCAAAAGGGAAATAACATGGGATCAGATCATATTTTTTATGGAAAATAGATGTATACGAGAAAAAAGGTCTCCTTGCAAATACTTAAGTAAAATCTTGATACTTGTTTTAGGAGCCCATTGAGAAACTGGACAGATAAGGTGATGTGTAAATTGAAACATTTTTCTTCAAATATCTCTGTATGTCATTGTATCATTTTGTAAATTATCTCCTCTTTTATTCCTGATTTTGAATGGCAATCAACAAGAGTTCATTGCCCATGTCGCCCATTTATTGGTCATCATTGACTGAACTGAGCATAATAGAGTAAAAAGCTATGTCTCAGTTCATCAAGACAGATCCTTTATCATATTGATTTTATGCCTGATATCATTATTCTATCATTGTAGCAATCTATTTACATCCACATTCCCTCCACAGATAGGATGTTTGAAAACTGGCAATCTTTTGTCCTTGTCTAATTGAGATAATGTATAGCTGGAATGATGGGACCTGGGAGAAAGCACTGGCTCCAGTTAATTTTGGTATTGACATCACATTCAGTTATTTCCAACATCTGTGTCCAATTAAAAATCCCTACTTGATATTCCTTGAGCAATCATCAATCTCTGGAAGGATTTGTCCAACCAGATAAACAAATCTACTTATTTGATCTAACATAAGCCTGATGAACATGCCAACTCTCTCTTTAATGAGTAGTTTTGGTTATTTAGTACTGTACAGAATCTGTAATATCTGGCATCGATATATCTGGAAACAGTGGCAAACTTCAGGCCACCAATATAAACAACAACTCAAATTTACATAGCAATTTTAACATAAGTTTCATTCCAAGGTGCTTCACCGGAGCAGCATAAACCAAAATATGGCACTGAGCCACACAAGGAAGTAGTAGCCATATGTGCTAAAGCTTGCACAAAGGGATATGTTTTAAGAAGGTTTCAGTGAAGGAAAGTGAAATAACTCCACAGAGACCAGTACCAAGTCATCCTTTATCAACATGTGGAAATTCCTTAATACTGTTCCAGCTTCCTCAGAGTCAGCTCTCAGAGTGAACAGAACCTCTGACACTCCTGTTTATATCTGTCAGACCCAGGATCCCTGATTGGACCAGAATAACAGCCCCAATCAAGGTCTCATATTCTATACGGTTCACCTGGCTATCCTTGTAATAATCACTACAGAAAGCAGGATAGAAAAGATGAAGAGATATAAGGAGAAGGTTACAGAGCTTAGAGCTACATTTCAGGCAACTGAATTTCATTTGGCATTAATGCAATACTATTTAGAACTCAAAGATTATTGGTCATTTTTCTCATGACAATGATAGAAAGACGTTCACTTCTTGTTGCTAGTGAGCATTGTCATTTTGGGAATTGTACTGAACAAATAAGGTGATGGTCGATGATCTTTCTTCACCCTGGCTTTTGTTTAAGCTAACTGTAAACTCATTGCTTTTATATACTGTATGAGATGCTGTAGGGCTCTTCAGTGAGGCAGGCATACCTTACTGACACTTTGTAATCCTTTTAATTCCCAACAAAGCTGGTCGAGTCAAAGGTTTACTTAGAGTCAATGAAATTGATAAATAAGGCACTCAATCTGCATTTCTCAGAGTTGTCACAATGTAAATAATTGATATTCGTATTGCAGCCTCATTGAGCCTTAATTGTTTGTCTTATAGATCACTTGCATCTTGGCCACTAGCCTTCATTGAACATACACTTTCCTAGCTTGATTAATCATATCAATTCCCTATCAGTTATTATAATGGATCACTTTCTCCAGTCCAGAATACATTATTGTTTATTCCAGAATTCTACAATGCAATTTCCGCATCACCACCTTCTTCCCTTACTATTGTCACAACACGGAGCTAGCAAGCTAAACCAAATCAGCCTTCCTATCTCTGGATTTGCAACACTAAAACGTTCCATTTAATGAGTCTCAATTGTTCTTAACCTGACTTTAAGAATAACGAAATCATACACCAAGTTTATGACTTAAACAGACATTAACAATTTATTATTAATGATATAACTTTAGCAATATATGAATAAACAACAAAGCTATCGACTTCATAACTGATCTAATTCCATTCTAATTTAACCAGAACCTCCACTCATACACTGACAGATGCAGATAAGGCTTAAGACGTAAAGCAACAAAAAATAAAGAATTGCAATTTGCCTGTTTAAGAGTGTTATGATGGGTAGAAATCTTCGAGGAAAAAGTGAGGTCTGCAGATGCTGGAGATCAGAGCTGAAAATGTGTTGCTGGAAAAGCGCAGCAGGTCAGGCAGCATCCAAAGAGCAGGAAATTCGACGTTTCGGGCACAAGCCCTTCATCAGGATTCCTGATGAAGGGCTTATGCCCGAAACGTCGAATTTCCTGTTCCTTGGATGCTGCCTGACCTGCTGCGCTTTTCCAGCAACACATTTTCAGCTGTTATGATGGGTAACAGACCTCCAGAATCCTTGATTAATGAAGTTGTTCACAGGCTCTAGATGAATTCCAAAGTCACTGATTCATACAAGCAGGTCCTGTAGCGTCCAGGATTATTCATCTTCTTCTTACAGAGTGGCATTTTCTTATTGGAACAACCAAAAATTCGACAACTGCAATGCAAATCGAAGAAAGAGAGAGGAAAAAAAGCAGCATCACTGACAGCTTTTCCAAAGCACACTCACAAACTCAAAACCCCAATCACAACTGGTTAAACCTTTTCTTCCTCTCCTGTATCAACATTCTCTGTGATTGGCTAGCCAGCACCAATTCAACATCCTACCATTTGCCAGTGCTGAGTCCAGAACATGTCTTAAAGTGTCTTTTGTGTTCTTAGAACAATAAGTAACCTTCAATTATCTTTTCAGGCCAGTTTCCAGAAACAACCATTAGTTTGTTTGCCCTCTCCTCCTTTCCAAAACAAGCGACTGCTCAAAGTTTTGTTCTTAACTTCAGCTCACACTTCCAAACCGAAAATGAGAAAAATGAAGTGATGATCTCTACACGACAGCATTTCTGCCATGATCATATCTATGCTAGGGACTGTCTTTCTCTGAACTGTCTGATTGCATTAATTGTATTGCAATCCTTTCCTTTCAACATCTTGAATCCATCATTCTACTCTGTCTTCTTTTGGGTAGCAAATAATCCAGAACATTCAAATATATAATTTCTTTACTTGTTTGCAAAATATTTCACACCGCTTTTTTTCATTGAACTTCTCCATAGCCACAATATTGACCATGGACTTTGGATCTTTGCAAATCTGGCAAAGTCATTACAACTTTTTGTACACTCCAGGGAAATCCTCGGAGTAATGAACACCCTGATCATGGCCACAGCCACCTTCTTTCACATTACCCTGTACTGAAGCCTAGGATGGATTCTTTCCTGACATTCCAGCAAGTACCGTTTCATATTTTTTTAACTTGTGGCAGCAGCATTTGCACAAATAGCCTTGAAAAGGTCATTGTTTCCCTTCATTAGCACTGTTCATCTCCATCTCACTTTAACGAATCAGCCTTGTTCTTTGAACTGCATGTAACACTGAACACCTGGCTTTCCCAGATTCTTTGGACCTCTCCAGTAGATTTGGTTTCTAGTTGGAGGGACTGCTGGGTTTCCTGAGATTTCTGATGATATCAACCTGCCTTGCTTTGAGTAGATGCAATTCCTATTCAATTGCACTTATTCTGGGGCCGTAGAGCTCCCAGGTTTATGACTATTGATACTCATCGTCTTTAACTTACTACTGTTATTAACATTGGAACTACCACAAACAATTCTGAACTTTGTGAGCACAACAACAATTTTGGGCTCTTTGTTTGTCCACTAGTTATTCACTAGGTTTGATGTTACTTTCTGCACAATATGTCGTGAATATATTTTGGCGGCACAGTGGCTCAGTAGTTAGCACTGCTGCCTCACAGCACCAGGAACCTGGGTTCGATTCCAGCCCTGAGCGACTGTCCGTGTGGAGTTTGTGCATTCTCCCTGTGTCTGTGTGGGTTTCCTTTAGATGCTCCGGCTTCCTCCCATAGTCCAAAGATGTGCAGTTTAGGTGAATTGGCCAAGCTAATTTGCCCATGGTGTTCAAGGATGTATAGATTAAGTGCATTTGTCAGAGATAAAGGTACAGTAATGGGGTAGGGGAATGGGTCTGGGTGGGTTACTCTTTGGAGGGTCAGTGTAGATCATTGGACCAAATGGCCTGTTTCCACCCTGGGGATTCTATGAGAAATGAAACCTCTTACTGTTGTGTCTTGTAGGGAAAAAGAAAAGAAAAATCTATATTTATAACATGCATTTTTACCGTAGCATACATTTCAAGCATAAACTACATCAGTGTTTAGCACTGCTGCCAGGGACCCAGATTTGATTCGGCACTCGAATGCCTGTCTGTGTGGAGTTTGTACATTCTCCCTGTGTCTGCGTGGGTTTCCTCCGGCTGCTCTAGTTTCCTCCCACAAATCCAAAGATGTGTAGGTTAGATGGACTGGCCATGCTAAATTGCCCATAGTGTCCAGGGACGTGTGGGTTCGGTGGATTAGCCATGGGAAATATAGGGCTACAGAGATAGAGAGGACAGTCGTGATGAGATGCTCTTTGGAGGGTCAGTGCAGACTCAGCGGGCCAAATGACCTGCTTCCACACTCTAGGGATGGTATGATTCAGTGGTACTTATTGGGGTGAAGTTACCATTGTGATGTAAGAAATGCAGCAGCCAGTTTGCACTGAGAAAACTTACAAAGAACAATGTGATCATGGTCGGTATGTGGCAGAATTGAGCTGTGACTATTGGGCAGAACACTACAGAGCTCTGTTTTTTTAGAACAGTACCATGGGATCTTTTACATCCACACGTGTAAGCATTTGGAGCCACCATTTAAAGTTTTAGGCAAAAAACCCCACACTTCTGAAAATGTAGCATCCATCAGCATTGTGAGTCTAGCTTATTAAGGATATGACATGATCCATGACATAATTAACATAGGAGTCATAGAAAGAATACTTTGCTTATGGAGAATCATTGTATTGAGACCATTGTGGTTTTTAATTTATATTTCTCTGCATATTGAAGCAGGACTGCATTGGTAGAATAGCCTTTGTGCATTTAAACATGGAAGCATGAATGTCAAATATTGTAAAGGTTATAATCTGTTTTTCTTTCATTTCTATGGGAATTAATTCAGAAGGTAGTCTCAGAAACTATTTCAATAAAATTAATTATCATGGCTATTTCTTTATCAAAGAGTTACACACCATAATAAAGGAGTCGATTGAATCTCAGTGACTCTTGGTCAAAGGATGAAAAATACGCTCAGAACGTTTAACACGGCTGGAGAGACTGAAAGGCAATTAGTTTTCTTTGATTTCAGTTTTGTTTTCGACTAAAGAGCTATCCTTCAAAGCGAAAGTGTGTCGAGTTATCAGTCAGCAGTGTTTTCAAGCACACATAATGCTTTTAAAAAAATCTCCAGGCATTGGTAATTAAAAAGGTAGGAAAGTGTTCATATACATCAATCTGAATGGGTTGTGAAGCAAAATGATCATTAGCAGAGATTTAGGAAGAGACAGGAGTGTAATGGTTTCTGCAGCATGTAAACACCCTTGCATGAAGTCACAGAATCATATTGTACAGAAGGAGATCATTTGGCCCATCAAGCCTGTGACAGCTCTTTGGAATTGGTGGTACTGTTCTGTACTTTTACGAGGGCTCTGTAGTTTTCTTTCCTTTAAGTGTATTCATCGACCAGTCTTACTCACTTGGTCAAATTCCAGCAAATTGAAAATTGCAAAATTAATTTGAAGGAATGCTTTGAGTTTGTGCTATGCTTGCACATTGGAACCTCATCCAATCACTTGCTTGTGCAACCTCCTTAAGACCTAGAATGGCTTTAATTCTCCATCATTCTGACCCCAGCTTGAATTCTATGCACTTTGTCATAGGTCTGAAGGAAGTTGCGGTGTGAAGGAAGTTGTGTCAATGACCCACTGTCACCATTTGTATCCAGTTAGCTCACACCACATCATGGAATGGCAGAAGAGAATCAACCTGACAAAAGCACTGGCCTTTGTCAAATTTTTGTTAGTCAATGAATGCATTTTGCAATGTGGATGGACTACTTAAAATGACCATTGAACTGATTGTTTACTGTGGATTTGACTAGGGAGGGGAGAGGAGTTTTCACTGGTTGTTATTATTATTTGATTTGACATCTTTACCCAAGCAAGTAATATAATTCAACACAAAATTCCAGCAGTAGAAAGTAATACCTGTTGTCCAATTAAAGCATTGCAAATCCTTCATCTTTATGCTGATACAATGCATAATTTTTAATGGGCTACGCACCCCCTTCAAGTCAATTTCATTAATTTAAAACACATAATTAACCACGGTGGTGGGGTTTTGATGATTTATTGGTTTGGTGATTCAAAGACAGATTACTCCAGAGAAAATATGAAAACCCTTTTAAAGAAAACTAGTTAGAAGTAAATTAGAGGAACTCAAAAACACAGCAAAATATTTTTGTCATCTCGTAAATTTCAATCTAGCCCAATATTGACAACACTATTTGATTTTACCATATAAATTTAACATATTTCTATAATTGGTTAGTAAAACAATAACATTCTTTACTCCTTTGGAATTAACCTTTTTCACTGTCTCTAATTTGGAAGATTTCAATGCAATATAACATATTCATGCTGCCCATCAAATCTGTATGTCTTGAGCTTAAAACAGAATGTGACAAATACAAGTTAATACATACAAATATGAAAGACAAAATGGATTTCATCTATCATGCTGCACGAACCAAACTGCACTGTGAATTATTCATCTATAAATAGTCACATGCAGCACTTGAATGTTGCAAATAAAAAGGCATATTGCCAAAACTCTTTATCGTGCACTCATCAGGACAAACACAAGAATGACAAAATTCAAATGATCGTAATATTTAAACCACAGAAAAAAATCTGCCTCACAGGTTTGTCGTGGGGCACTATAATAATACTGTTAAGGATTCTTATTTGGAGATCTGAACTAAAACTTCATACAATGTAAATCAAAGACCACCATAGCAGAAAGCCACTTAATCATCCTAGTTGTTACAAAGAATCTACACAAATGGAACATATTGCCAAACTGTATGGTTTTGAAGAATTTTTTTGGCAATACATAAAGAGATTGTAAGCAGGAGGATTTCAGAAGAGAGTGCAGAGAATTAGTTCGAAGTGGCTGAAGGTTCTGAAGTGGATAGGGTCCAGGCTGGAGTTACGAGGATAGAGATTGAAGATCAATGTAGGTCCGAAGGAGGCTGCTGAGATAGGGATGGTCAGCCAACAGCTTCCCTTCCAACTCTACAGTCATCACTCCAACAATTAGAAAAATCTTTTTCTCCCGTAGACAGAGCAAAACATGGTCCAATAGTCATAAACATGAATTATATCCTTTTACTCAATGAATCCAGTCAAATCACCAAAGTAATAGCATTGAGTTCTGTTCAAAATCATTGTGTGCTACATCACACAAAACCACACAATTACTGAATCCCAATGGTGCTGAAGGAGGCCATTCAACTCATCATGTCTGTGCTAGCTTTCCAAATGAGCACTATGTCTTAGTTCCATTCTCCTGCCTCTTCCCCAAACCCTGCATATTATTCCTTTTCAAATAACCTTCTAACACCATTTTAAATGCCCCAATTAAATCTGCTTCCACTACACTTTCTGGCATTGTATTCCAATCCTAACGACTTACTGTGAGAAAAAGTGTTTCTTACATTTCATTTGCTTCTTTTCAAATTATTCTAAATCGGCAACCTCTTAGCATCTTATTTTCAATCCTTAAGAGAGTGGAAGCAATGCTTCTTCCCATCTGTTCAGTCCAGGCCTTTCATGATTTTTGAAACTTCCAGCAGATCTCTCTTAGTCTTTTTTCTCTCCAAGGAGAATAGTCTAATCTATCCTCACAATTGAAGGTTCTCTCCCTGGGCCATTCTTATAAATTTATTCTCTCACGTATATTCTTATCTTTCCTTAGGTATTCCACCTAGAACTGTCCACAATACCACAGATGGGATGTAGCCAGTGCTTTATTCAAATTCAGTTTAATTTCCTTACTCCTGTACACTATGCCGCTTTGAATAAAACCTAAAATATTTTCTGCTTTAACTGCTCTCTTTAATTGTCCTGACATTTTTGTTGACTTATGGATATAAACACCAAGGTATCTCTGTCCCAGCACTCCCTTTAGAGTGAGTTTTGAGAAGATTTTTAGCTCAGATTGAGGTTCTGGATGTAGGTTTGCTCGCTAAGTGGGAAGGTTCATTTTCAGACGTTTCATTACCATACTAGGTAACACCTTCCAGCTTAGCGAGCAAACCTTCACCCAGAACCTCAACTTGAGCTACAAATCTTCTCAAAAATCATTAGCATCTATGGGTGTAATATGCTAAACACTGGCCCAAAAAGGCTTCATTCAGAGGCAGACAAGGGAGACGCGGTAGTAGTTTGGCGCACCGACCTTTACACCACTGAGGCTAAACACCAGCTCGCGGACACCTCCTCCTACTGCCCCCACCTCCCACCACCAAACCATCATCTCCCAGACCATCCATAACCTCATCACCTCAGGGGATCTCCCATCCACCGCCTCCAACTTCATAGTCCCACAACCCTGCACCGCCCGTTTCTACCTCCTGCCCAAAATCCACAAACCTGACTGCCCCGGCCAACCCATTGTCTCGGCCTGCTCCTGCCCCACTGATAAGTTGGAAATAGATATAGTGACCATATAGAAAATGGAGCTTAGAATGTTAACTAAAATGGCTGAAGCACATTGGCTATATTGCCCAGCATCCTGAGCGAACAAATTGCTAATACAGCAACTTGCACAGGCTGGGTAAACATGTCCAATCCCACAGATCTGAGAATGACATAGTACCAGCACTAGGCCAAAGGGCAGCCATCAGAGGAGTACTGGTGCCTTACGGTCTAGCTGTAACACAGTAATGAGGTTTGAATGTTTACATTTAAAGAGCATCTCTGAGATTTGACTGTTGCCTTGAAGAGTTAGAAAAATAATGGGAGTTAATGTCTGACTTTAAAGATAGTGTTAATATCTTAACCAGATGGGTGCTGGTGTCTGTGTGTTAGATTTACAGCATGTTTTGATGTGTAAGCTTACAATTAAGTATACTTTGATTAATATACTTTGCGATAACTTAATGACACGGGACTCTGTATTGCGTGAGAAGTTATGTATAAATGTAACAACTTTCCCTATCAACGGTGAGAGAATCCACTCTTTAGTACCCAGTGTGGTCTAAGTGGCTTTTCTCTCCCAAGCCTTGTTAGTATATTCATATACTGATAGTCTTGAATAAAACCAGTACTGTTGAAGTGTATTAATTAAGTGGTGGTTCTCTGTTCTTGGACAGGCGTTCACAGAAAGCCAGGTAACGTGGCTGAGCTTTCACACCACCGAACGTATCTCTGCATACCTCGACACGGTCCTGTCCCCCTTAGATCCAAGAACTCCCCACCTACGTTCGGGACACTACCCACTTCCTCCACCTCCTCCAAGATTTTCGCTTCCCCGGTCTCCAACGCCTTATCTTCACCATGGACATCCAGTCACTGTACACCTCCATTCCCCATCAGGATGGACACAAAGCCCTCCGCTTCTTCCTTTCCCGCCGTACCAACCAGTCCTTCCACTGACACCCTCCTTCGACTGACTGAACTGGTCCTCACTCTGAACAACTTCTCTTTCCAATCCTCCCACTTCCTCCAAACCAAAGGAGTAGCCATGGGCACCCGCATGGGCCCCAGATATGCCTGCCTCTTCATATGATATGTGAAACAGCCCATCTTCTGCAGCTACACTGGCACCACCCCACATCTTAACCTCCGCTACATCGATGACTGTATTGGCGCTGCCTTGTGCTCCCATGAGGAGGTTGAACAGTTCATCCACTTTACCAACACCTTCCATCCCGACCTCAAATTTACCTGGACCATCTCAGACTCCTCCCTCCCCTTCCTAGACCTCTCCATTTCTATCTCGGGTGACCGAATCCACACGGACATTTACTATAAACCGACCGACACCCACAGCTACCTAGACTACACCTCCTCCCATCCTGCCCCCTGTAAAAACACCATCCCATATTCCCAATTCCTTCGTCTCCGCTGCATCTGCTCCCAGGAGGACCAGTTCCAATACCGTACAACCCAGATGGCCTTCTTCTTCAAAGACTGCAAATTCCCCTCTGACGTGATTGACAATGCTCTCCACCGCATCTCCTCCACTTCCCGCTCCTCTGCCCTTGAGCCCCCCCCTCCAATCGCCACCAGGACAGAACCCCACTGGTCCTCACCTACCACCCCATCAACCTCCATATACATCGTATCATCCGTCGTCATTTCCGCCACCTCTAAATGGACCCCACCACCAGGGATATATTTCCCTCCCCTACCCTATCAGCATTCCAGAAAGACCACTCCCTCCGTGACTCCCTCGTCAGGTCCACACCCCCCACTAACCCAACCTCCACTCCCGGCACCTTCCCCTGCAACCGCAAGAAATGCAAAACTTGCCCCTTACTTCCCTCCAAGGCCCGAAGGGATTCTTCCATATCCACCACAAATTCACCTGCACCTCCACACACATCATTTACTGCATCCGCTGCACCCGATGTGCCCTCCTCTATATTGGGGAGAAAGGCTGCGTACTTGCGGAACGTTTCAGAGAACACCTCTGGGACACCCGGACCAACCAACCCAACCACCCCGTGGCTCAACACATCAACTCCCCCTCCCACTCCGCCAAGGACTCCTCCATCCCCAGACCATAGCAACACGACGGCTGGAGGAAGAGCGCCTCATCTTCCGCTTAGGAACCCTCCAACCACAAGGGATGAACTCAGATTTTTCCAGTTTCCTCATTTCCCCTTCCCCACCTTGTCTCAGTCCCAACCCTTGAACTCAGCACCACTTTCCTAACCTGCAATCTTCTTCCTGACCTCTCCGCCCCCACTCCCACTCCGGCCTATCACCCTCACCTTTACCTCCTTCCACCAATCGCATTTCCAATGCCCCTCCCCCAAGACCCTCCTCCCCACCTTTTATCTTAGCCTGCTGGACACACTTTCCTCATTCCTGAAGAAGGGCTCATGCCTGAAACGTCAATTCTCCTGCTCCTTTGATGCTGCCTGACCTGCTGCGCTTTTCCAGCAACGCATTTTCATCACTGAAGATGTTACCTAGTATGGTGATGAAATGTCTAAAAATGAACCTTCCAGCTCAGTGAGCAAACCTACATCCATAATTCCCTTTAGAGTATTATCATTTATTTTATATCATGTCTCCATGATTTTTCTACCAAATTGTATCAGCTTACACTTTTTTTCAAATCCACTACTGCAATCCATTTCTCCAGCATATTTGCCTGGGCCCCTGAATTACAAATCCAGTAACATTGCCACCACACCACCAGGCCCACTTGCTGTGAGCAAAGAAGGTATAAATGGTAAAAGCAGAATCAATGCAACCAGCCATCATCTGAGACTAAAAGGACAGAGCTTCTGATCTGAACTTATTACACTCAATGCTAATCTATAAGGGTTTGAAGTGTCCAATAAATAGGTGAGGCAATGTGCCTTAAGCTTACATTAAGTTTCACAAGAACTATGTAGGAGCTTGAGGACAAATGGAATCCCAATCATCTACCTAATCTGTCTCTATATTTGGTCTCCAAAGTGTTGAGGAGACCACATCTGGAGTCATCTCTTACCCTCTACAAATCCTTTCAATAGAATCCGCTAATAAGACATCAGCTGTCTCAGTTTCACTGCCCACTCACTCATGCTAATTTACTTCTTTTTAAACTTCCAGTCATTCTCCCAGGTCCCCCAGTGAAGCAAAGGGGGGCATTGTTACCATTTGAAAAGTCAACTTCTACCTTGCAGACGCTGAATGCCAATTCAGTGACATTAATTTTATTTTTCCCCGAGTCCAAAGCTTCATCATCTTACGTCAAATCATTATTTGCAAGACTGCCATTCATAACAGCTCTGCTAGATATCTCCATTCCTTGCCTCTGACATAATTTACTAACTTCATAAAGCCTACTATGAGTTTCTGTCCAAGTTCCACAAACAGGACTGCCCTGGTACACATTGCTTTAACACATTCCTACTCCACAGAACTGATTTATTTGTGTCTTAACTCAGTTTTCTTTGGTCTCTGACCGAGGTATATTGCCACCAACATCCAACTCTCTTCTAAAGCCCTCACCAACTCTAACTGGTTCTAGTGTCTTGGCCGTAACCATCTTCTCTTCACTGTGAATGTCTAATGCCTTAACACGTCCATTTCCAGCAGGAGAACCTGAGAGTTCTCCACTTGTTCCTTGAAAAGAGACACACCCATCTGCCATCACCCTCCTCTTCCTGGTTAAACATCTCACATTCAGCATATTCCTCTTTGACTTGCCTCATTTATGGGAATGTCTGAGTCCCAGTTGTATTTTTCTGGATATATATGCTATGTGTGCTGCTATTCATAACTTCTAAATGTGTACCATGTCTTGGGACTTACTTGGCCTAGTGTGGTGAGGGTGTTCATCTTCTGGTCCAACGGAAAGAGTCTTGTACAGTAGATAAGATGTAATTTATTGCTTCTTTGCAATTATGTACAGGTCAGATGATGATTGCAGGTTCATAGCTCCTTGAAAGTAGAGTTGCAGGTAGGTAGGATAGTGACGAAAGCATTTGGTGTGTTTTCCTTTATTGGTCAGAGTATTGAGTATAAGATTTGGGAAGTCATGTTGCAGCTGTACAGGACATTGGTTAGACCACTTTTGGAATATTGCATGCAATTCTGGTCTCCAGGATGTTGTGAAACTTGAAAGGGTTCAGAAAAGATTTACAAGGATGTTGCCAGGGTTGGAGGATTTGAGGAATAGGGAGAGGTTGAACAGGCTAGGGTTGTTTTACCTGGAGTGTTGGAGGCTGAGGTGTGACCCTATAGAGGTTTATAAAATGGTGAGGGGCATGGATAGGGTAAATAGACAAAGTCTTTTCCTTGGGGATGTGGAGTCCAAAACTAGAGGGCATAGGTTTAGAGTGAGAGGGGAAAGCTATAAAAGAGACCTAAGGGGCAACTTTTTCACACAAAGGGTGGTGCATGTATGGAATGAGCTGCCAGAGGAAGTGGTGGAGGCTGGTACAATTGTAATATTTAAAAGGCATCTGGATGAGTATATGAATAGGAAGGGTATGGAGGGATATGGGCCAGGTGCTGACAGATGAGACTAGATTGGGTTGGGATATCTGGTCGGCTAAGATGAGTTGGACCAAAGGGTCTGTTTCCACCCTGCATATCTCTATGAGTCTATGACTAATTGGTTCTGTTTTACTCCAGAGATGTTGGGAGGACCTAACATCCACAAGCTCCTGCTTTTCACTCTCACAGTGGGTGGTGCTCAATGCATGCAATCCAACTTATAAGTCTTTCAGATTCTTATAGACCCATATGCAACATCTCCCAAAGCTTTCTTTTTTGTAATAATGATTGCTATTATACTACATTGGTTTATATCATTACATTTACAACTTCTCACAGAAAGTTTTAATTTTACAACTTTACAGATGATGTGGAGGTGACACTATTCACTCCTAATGTCTTCTTTTCTGAATTGGAAGAATGGCAGTGTTGGATAGAAGATAATTCTCTTGGATTGTCTTCCTAGTGGTTTGGAGTTTGATGTTCTCTTCTGAACTGGAGGACCTTTAATCTCTTGCTTTTCTTTCACAGAGGGCATTATCACTGTGAGGGCAGATACTTTTTCTTCCCAGTAGCTCGGATCATTTCATGTCTCTTCTTCATGGTCATGAGCAGTTCTTTGTTTTTATGTTATTGTTTCAGCTCATGAACAGCAAGAATTTGCAGCTGCCTTGCCATTACATTGCAAATTAGGGCCAGCGCCAGACTCTCAACAGTTGACTGGCTACAGCATAGCAGCCTTTCAATGATACTGAGGATGCCAGGGAGGCCAGGCTTTTGGCATATATCTGTGAGTGACCAGTTGTCCTGGGATCAATGTATGGTAAGATGAGGCTAGAATCAGGCAAGAAAGAGAATCATTTGTTCTGGTGTCGTTAATGAAGCATGTTCAGTAAGTTACAGCAAGAAATCCAATTTGTCCTTGTGGCAGGAAGGCTTCCAAAATCTTGACAAAACTGGAACTTAGCCAGAAAAAGTAAGATTCAACCCATTCAGCACAATTTTACTATCTCCACTGATGCTATTTCACCTGCTGAGCAGAATTTTTCACTTTTATTTCTGATTTTCTCCATATACAATTTGGCTTTTTGATTTGATCATATGACTTGCATATATGCTGATAGTTACGACATGGATGGGGTTGATACTTTTGCTGTCCGTGGAGCGGTTTCTGAAGCACTCTACAGAATGGCCTCCATGTGATGCTTACCTCTCAGACCCTGAAGAGAAAGACAGTGGAGAATGGAGTTTCAGCTATTCTTCCAGCTTATGTGTGAAAATCACCAACTATCTCGTATTTTAAGGGATTTGCCCTTACTTTGGTTATCTGTCCTGCATCCTTAATGAGACTCCATATGTCCTGCTGATCTGTGTCTGATGGTCTCAGGTGAGGAATTTGAATGGGACTGCATATCATCCAGCAGAGAGATAACAATGTGATGGCTCCACAAGACAGGTTCCAGTCTCTTTAAATCCCTCTCACCCAGCACTAACTTCACTGCTTTCAAGTTCACTGGTACACCCTAACACTGTCTCTCATCTCCTTCGCTGAACTGGTCACTATCTGCCATTCTTGTCCCACAGTCCACTGAACTGTAATTTTAAATGATAAAAGTCCTGTGGTGCACAGCTATACAATAATCTGGAATCCACTGTGGTGGGAACATGCTACTCACAGCCAACACTCATTTTTAGATGCTCACATCTGCAATTGCAAAGTAAATTGAGAAATACCATGCAGTTCCATCAATATGCCACCTATAGCAAAGAGAGGTTAGGGGCACATTGGTGGCAGTAAGTTGGATTTTTCTCACAAAGTAAGCTGCCTGCTGAAAAATTCAGCCTTTTTATTTTCTCCTAATAGTCTGGCATAATTAAGTTATCTGAGAGCTTCAATCAAGTATTAACAAAGCTGCTACGCAATCTAACATCAATATGCTCAAACATGATTTTCAAATTAAAACTTAGTGTCAAGATTGACCTGATAACAGAAAATGACCTTGTGTGCAGCTGCCCATTTTCTCAATTCTTGTTAGCAGTGTTGTTTGAAAAGATCAAACTCAGTCTATGCTGTCAGTTCACTTTTTCATGCCTACACCACTTCCTGTGGTCTCTTGGCACATCTCAGGAAATTTAAGATAATATTTCAATAAAAATTCTCTTGGAGGTGTTTTAAGCAAGGGTTAACAAAATAAACTTCTGACAAGTTTCTGAACTAAGTTGGCAGGGTACCTTCCAACAAATAGAGACTTCCAATTATTTTTCTGAATATTTTGTTTTCATGCATCCATATGTCGTTACCTGACTCCAGCTCATTGACATATGTCAACCTTGTTGAACATTCAAGATGGCATCATTTACACCTACCCTTTTCACATTATTTTCAACATTTCAAGAGTGCAAGTAGCATAACGTTGTTAGCTAAATTGCAAATATTCTTGATCTTTAATATCATTACTGAAATAAAACTGTATGTATGTTGGCCAAATGAATGTAGTTTGACCCACTTCATGAGCACTGAAGCATTCCAAAAACTGCAGTAGAATATAGAGTAAAATAGAAAGTATAAATAAAATCTTACAGCATATGCATTATTTCCCCTTTAAAGTCTCCAGGTCTAAACACAATGCAATCTTTGCACAAGCCAAATCATTTTACAAAGGTATTTGAGTAGCCAGTAACTGACTGAAGAGCATAGCCAGCAAGATTTCAAGTTTTCACATTTTTGCTGTAATAACAAATTAAAAGCAACATTATCTGAACAGTTCTGAAGAAGGGTCACCACACCCATAACACTAACTTTGATTTCACATCACAGACGCTGCCATTTCTGCTGAGCTTTTGCATCAACTTCTGTTTTTGTTTGTTATTATCTGAGCAGTGTTCAGCAGGCTACTTGTATTCTAAACTACAGAAAAAATATATACCATTTAATTTTTAATGTCACCGAAATCCCACATCAGTTACATTTTATTCCTTAAGTAGATTGTTTATTGTCTCAGGACTCCAACTTTTCTTCATTGGCAAATGCTTCTCTCTTTTTCATTTTCCAACGGGGGAACATAAAATCCCAGAATTAACTTTCTCTATAAAGGTCACAGAGGAGATTTCTTCTCTCTAGCCTAAGGTCAGCAAATAGTCCAGTCGCTCTTGCTTAAATTGTCATGAACTCAGTCTCTTCAATCTGAGCACAGGTCCCCACCTACGACTTGCATGATGAACAATTGGGTCAACATTTTCTTTCATTCAGGTGTGAGATTTGCTGCCTTTATCTCTTTCTCTCTGTCAGATAGCTCAGAATTGTGTTTGTGAAATTATCTTTAGAACACTGTAACCCAATACTACCCAACAATTACTGCTTGGGGCTTTTCTAAAACCCATCTCCACTGGCAGTGTGAATCACATAGCCATTGCTAAATTAACTATCTTACTGACCCTCAACTCCATTCTGAATTGGAATTGGACAGTTTAAAGGGCAATGCTTTATAAAATATCTTTCTGTAAGTTGCTACCTTGCTGTTCTGGAGACGCTTGAGTGTTTTGTTGATCTTGGGAGCAGTGTCATCACTCCTGGCAGGGTCACCCATGATGGGAGGGTTGGAGAGAAGGAACAAGGCACAAACCAAAACAAGTCCTCAATGGTGATTCAAGTGCAAGATATTCACATGATATCAAATACTGTAATGGCAGATGAAGGCTCCAGCAACAGGGAGATCCCCAACTGTTGAGGTTTCTGTGAAACAGGAACAGGATCTACTTTCTGGAAAGTGTAATGCTCCTAATAAAGTCTAACATTCTCTATGGCACTTAGAGACTAGTAATCCATCTCCAGTCAGGACTGCCTTTGCATTGCCTACAGATATGCATATCTTCTCAGTAAGCCTCTTGACTTTGGAAATGCATGTTGTCATAGAAAACAATTCACCTAGTCTTGTTGAGCAGAATTCAGCGCAGGTTACATAACTCCTTTTATTCCTCTATTTAGCCTAATTTAAAAAGACTGCCCCAAAACATAACGATCCTATAAACTGTGTGGTGCAAGAATTTGTACATTTTCATTTTTAATACTAATAATCTGTGGGATACATAATAATATGTGTTCAATTTTGTGACAATACTGTGGTTTTGGGGGTGAATATTGTCCTTTTTTTTTGAAGAGAGGCTTTGAGCCCTAGCTTTCCTGATGAAGGGCTTTTGCCCAAAATGTTGGTTCTCCTGCTCTTCGAATGCTGCTTAATCGGCTATGCTTCTCCAGCACTATACTCTCAACTCTGATCTCCAGCATCTGCAGTCCTCATTTTCACCTTGGAAGCATAACTACTGAGCCATCTCCTCCAAGCCAATAAAGTAACCATCTAGTGAAACCTTGGAGGTTTTATTTTAAAAGTTGGAACTATAGACGCAACATGGGTGAGTGGAGTCAGGCTCTCACAGTACCAGAGTTTTAGTTCAGCTTTCTGTAGTTGCTGGGGTTTTGAAATTGGTTGTGAAAACTGTCATACCTCTCTCTCCTTGTCACCAGAATCATATGAGACAATCTGTTTTACTGACTTTGCCTTTGCCAAGGGTATGGTTATGGGGTATTACTATATTGGAACAGTAGCTAAGTAGAGTCATGGAGTCATAGAGATGTACAGCATGGAAACAGACCCTTCGGTCCAACCTGTCCATGCTGACCAGATATCCCAACCCAATCTAGTCCCACCTGCCAGCACCCAGCCCATATGCCTCCAAACCCTTCCTATTCATATACCCATTCAAATACCTTTTAAATGTTGCAATTGTACCAGCCTCCACCATTTCCTCTGGCAGCTCATTTCATACACGTACAACTCTCTGCGTGAAAACGTTGCCCCTTAAGTCCCTTTTATATCTTTCCCCTCTCACCCTAAACCTATGCCCTCTAGTTCTGGACTCCCCAACCCCAGGGAAAAGACTTTGTCTATTTATCCTATCCATGCCCCTCATAATTTTGTAAATCTCTATAAGGTCACCCCCCAGCTTCCGATGCTCCAGGGAAAACAGTCCCAGTCTGTTCAGTCTCTCCCCATAGTTCAAATCCTCCAACCCTGGCAACATCTTTGTAAATCTTTTCTGAACCCTTTCAAGTTTCACAACATCTTTCCGATAGGAAGGAGACCAAAATTGCATGCAATATTTCAACAGTGGCCTAACCAATGTCCTGCATAGCCGCAACATGACCTCCCAACTCCTGTACTCAATACTCTGACCAATAACAGAAAGCATACCAAACGCCTTCATCACTATCCTATCTACCTGTGACTCCACTCTCAAGGAGCTATGAACTTGCACTCCAAGGTCTCTTTGTTCATCAACACTCCCTCGGACTTTACCATTAAGTGTATAAGTCCTGTCAAGATTTGCTTTCCCACAATGCAATACCTCGCATTTATCTGAATTAAACTCCATCTGCCACTCCTCGACCCATTGATCCATCTGATCAACATCCTGTTGTAATCTAAGATAACCTTCTTCGCTGTCCACTACACTTCTAATTTTGGTGTCATTGCAAACTTACTAACTATACCTCTTATCCTCATATCCAAATCATTGCAAGGTGTCCCCATCTATTTTCCTACAGTCTATATCTTCCATATCCTTTTCCACAGTAAATACTGATGCAAAATACTCCTTTAGCATCTCCCCCATTTTCTGTGGCTCCACACAAAGGCTGCCTTGCTGATCTTTGATGGGCCCTATTCTCTCCCTAGTTACCCTTTTGTCATTAACGTATTTGTAAAAACCCTTTGGATTCTCCATAATTCTGTTTGCCAAAGCTATCTCATGCCCCCTTTTTGCCCTCCTGATTTCCCTCTTAAGTATACTCCTACTTTCTTTATACTCTTCTCAGGAGTCACTCAATCTATCCTGTCTATACCTTACATATGCTTCCTTCTTTTTCTTAACCAAACCCTCAATTTCTTTAATCATCCAGCATTCCCTATACCTACCACCCTTTCCTTTCACCCTGACAGGAATATATTTTCTCTGGATTCTCGTTGTATCATTTCTGAAGGCTTCCCATTTTCCAGCTGTCCCTTTACCTGTGAACATTAGCTTTTGTAAGTTCTTGCCTAATACTTTCAAAATTGGCCTTTCTCCAATTTAGAACTTCAAGTTTTAGATCTGGTCTACCCTTTTCCATTAGCATTTAAAATCTAATGGAATTATGGTCACTGGCCCCAAAGTGCTCCCCCACTGACACCTCAGTCACCTGCCCTGCCTTATTTCCCAAGAGTAGGTCAAGTTTTGCACCTTCTCTAGTAGGTACATCCACATACTGAATCAGAAAATTGTCTTATACACACTTAAGAAATTCCTCTCCATCTAAACCTTTAACACTATGGCAATCCCAGTCTATGTTTGGAAAGTTAAAATCTCCTACCATAACCACCCCATTATTCTTACAGATAGCTGAGATCTCCTTACAAAGGTCTCCTCTTTGGGTGGCATGGTAGCTCAGTGGTTAGCACTGCTGCCTCACAGCATCAGGGTCCCAGATTCAATTCCAGTCTCGGGTGACTGTCTGTGTGGAGTTTGCACATTCTCCCTGTGTCTATGCGGGTTTCCTCCCACATTGGCCATTCTAAATTGTCCATAGTGTTAGGTGCATTAGTCAGACGGAAATGGGTCTGGGTGGGTTGCCCTTCAGAGGGTAGGTGTGGACTGGTTGGGCCAAAGGGCCTGTTTCCACACTGTAGGGAATCTAGTCTAATCTATAATTTCAATGCCTTATGTATGTCACAAAAAAGGTCCTAAAGTATCCTAGCCATTTTAAAAAAAAAGTGGGTGGCATGGTGGCACAGCGGTTAGCACTGCTGCCTCACAGCGCCAGAGACCCGGGTTCAATTCCCGTCTTAGGCAACTGACTGTGTGGAGTTTGCACATTCTCCCCGTGCCTGCGTGGGTTTTCTCCCACAGTCCAAAGATGTGCGGGTCAGGTGAATTGGCCATGCTAAATTGCCCGTAGTGTTAGGCGAAGGGGTAAATGTAGGGGAATTGGGTGTGTTGCGCTTCGGTGGGTCGGTGTGGACTTGTTGGGCCGAAGGGCCTGTTTCCACACTGTAAGTAATCTAATCTCCAAGTTTGTTTCTCAATTTCCCTCTGACTGTTAAGGGGTGTATAATACAGTCCCAATAAGGTGATCACCCCTTTCTGATTTCTCAGTTCCACCCAAATAACTTCCCTGGATGTATTTACGGGATTATCCTCCCTCAGCACAGCTGTAATTCCATCCCTTATCAAAAACGCCACTCCTGCTCCTCTCTTGTCTCCCTTTCTATCCTTCCTGTAGCATTTGTATCCAAAATGTATTTTTTTTTAATTTTCCACCGGAGTTAGTTATACAAATTCCTGTTTCTTTTATTTCTATTTTAACTAATACAAATTTGTATTTTATTTATATTTGTATTGAGGCATGAGAATGAAGTGTGTGTGGCTTGAAACTGAACACTGTCACCAATTGAACCTTATCCGGAACACAGCACCTTCGACTTGCCTTTAAATAAAACAAAGGTTCGGATCTGGACTATCTCCTTGACATATTTTGTGAGGGTTTGGCCTGGTCCATAGCAGTTTAAAAATAGAATCTTGATAAAATAAATGTTTTCTCTTTTAGAACTTGATTTTAAAACTGATGATAATAAAGAGGTTGGCTTTCATAAACAAATGGTGAATCCTGATGGGTCTCCAATAATGTCTTCTCACAAACTTTACTTGGGGATGATGATACTTATCTGACAGACCTATATGAGAATTATATTTGGATTATAATCTTCCTCTTAAAATTTACTGAACCAGTGGCATTAATAGACTTATTTATGCGACCTGAAATGGTTCAATGGAAAAGTACCCCTGTTTTCCTTTTCCTGTTCTTATCTCAGTTATGATCATTTTTAAAAGCTTCAATCAATGCTAAGCATCTGGATTCAATTAAATCTAGAATCTGGACATGTCATTCTCCGAACTGTGGGGTTGTTAATTCAAATATAAAGTGAAGTGGATCATGTCACCAGTGGAAAGCTCACTAGATGGCAGATAGAAGGAAACAGGCACATTGTGTTACCACTGAGCTCATGTGTGAAGTTAGATATCCATTTTATATTGGTGATCAATTTTCCCCTTTCATGCATATAGACAGAGACATTACAAGAAAAGATTGAAATAACTCATAGCACAACCTTTCTGAGGAGCTTTGAAAATACATCACTGCAAATGCTAAGTGAGAAACAAATCTATTTATAATAATAGAAGACTCCACTACAACTGTAGATGCCAGTTAGGAATTTATATATGGAACCCCCATGAGGGCCTGAACAATGTAGGCTATGGTAAGGTTCATGGCAGAATTGTGTCAGAAGTTCAACGGGGCTTACCTCAAGATTGGGAGCAACTCTCTGCATCCTTTAACTAAGTTCTGTGGGTTGAGGTGAGACTCTCCCTAGGGAGGTGGCGAGTTGCCTATTAAGGGGAATTATTACTGATTTTATTATCTACGTATCTCTTTAGTATGCACCCTTATATCCTACCACACGCCATGAGCAAACCAGGAGCCAAGAATTCTCAAGATGGAAGTCAGAGTGGGTAGCTCGTAGCTTCAGCTTGTCTTCAAGTTGGCCATCACACAATAGTATCTCAGGGAATGATCCATGAGCATCAGTCACATGCACCCTTTGTCCGCAGAATTTGACATCTGATGTTCGCTAAATCCTTGGCCTCCTCATCGCACCTTCGCCATGTTTGGCCACCAGGGGCAAAGGTGCCGATGGTACCTATTGCCTTATATATGTTTTGTTTGTGTTACTTCCAGTTGCTGCAGCAGGTTCTCAACACAGACATTAATATATTGTGCAGCCTGCATGGAGTTAGGTATCATGCTGGCTCATCTACATTTGTGACGACACAGAGAGTCAAACAGACAAAAAAAAAAGAACTGTGGATACTGGAAATCTAAATCAAAAGCAGAAATTGCTGGAAAAAAAACTCAAGTGGGTCTGGTAGTATCGAGGGAGAGAAAACAGCGTTAACATTTTAGGTTCGTAACCCTTCTTCAGAACTCTGCAAATAAAGTCCTGTGGATTATTGTCACTGTTTCAATGTAAGACCTAGAACAGAAAATGACACACTTCAATGCAGGCTGGGCTAAAAAGCCAGTTTATTTTTCTGAGTTAAGCTACACAATTAATATTATGCCAGCAGTAGATGCTACAATTAAAGTTGTGTGTGCAAGGAAGCAAGAACTGATCCCTTCCCTGCTAATGGTACAATTACCATTAATTGTTTCTATTCATGTGTAACATCCATCATCTGTCAATATTGTAAGGCTTCCATAAGGGAAATTAAAAGTCTTTGTTTTAATGTTACTAACTCAGTTATTAAAATGGAACCAAAACAACAACAAAAAATATAATTTGGGTATTATGATTTGCTCAATAATATGGAATAATTGAATAATATTTTGCAGCATAAAGTGATATAACATCATTACATAGAAACAGTATTGTGGTATTTTTGGCTTAATCAGCCAATTACTTTCAGATGAAATAGCAGTACCCAGCCTTTATCTTACTTTTACCAGCTGATAAGTTAGATTATTTTAATGGTCTTGGTTGATATACTGCTAGCTCTGTTCACGATGCCCCATGTTTTTCTCAGTTTGCACAAGTAGTGTCATTTCTGTCTAACATAATGACACTTTCATGCAACCACAATGAGTTCAGTCTGATATATCTGTGAAGTTACAGGAAATCAATAGCTATGCAGATTTGTGTAAGATAAGCAAAGAATATGATTCATACTTATGCATTGATAATTAGCAGAAATAAACTTTCTTTGAGAATTCATTTATTACATTTGCATTATTCAAAGGCATATTTACTGCTTCAGGTGCCTGAAGTGTTGAGGTTGAGGAAGAATGTCATGCAGTCAGTTGTATGTGCTTTCTTAAATTTAAGGACGAAAGTGGGAGGAAAATGAATGCATAATTAAGTGATTTTTAAAATTACTTCTTGCACCATGAAATTAAAATATGCAATATTATCATAGGAACAATTAATGTTTTTGGAGCAAATTCAGCTATTGAACTGAAACATAACTCACTATTTTAAATTACAGTCATAAATGTTTATCAGGACATTGGTAATGTTGAAACTCTGCCATGGAGACCATAATATTGCTTTGTATGTGAAATTGAACTGCCATTCTGATTCAGTGGGTGCTGGTCTACAACGAAGCTTAATCAATAATGTGTTGGCAGGTGCAGCATGATTATTATTCAGTAACTCACCCTTTCATGAAAAATGCTCCATTCACCTTCATGAACATAAAGATTATAAAGGGATGAAAGTGTGCACAAAGCTCAACTCAATAGTTTTGGTTTTATTCTGGATAAGTGTTGACCTCAACTTTCACTTCCATTTATCTTTTCATAACATCACTTTTGCAGTAATATTTGGTGTGGCTAGTGAAATAACTCCACAAAGGCTGGTATCCTGTCATCTAGTCACCCTTTATTAATTTGTGCATGGTACATGACACTGACCCAGCTAGATCATAGGTGGCTGTCAGAGTAAACAGAACCTATGGCACTGTCTGCCAGGGCTCTCTGCTTGGACTTGATTAACAGCGCCAATCAGTGAACTCATATTCTATGAGGTCCAACTGGCTCACCTCATTCTAATCACTACAGTTAGTAGCAGAAATTGCTATTGTTATTATATAAAATCTTAAATAATGACAACAATAGTCCCATTCAAAAAGTAAAAGAGATAAACTGCTGTGATGATTGTGTTGTTTATTCTTTTCACTGCTCTTCAGATTGCATCGGCAAATGGTTGTTTTACAAACTTTGCTTCCTCAGGTCACTTAACAAGAGAAAAATGGTTGTGGTTATTGAAGTATAGTTATCTTAGGCAGGACCTTGTTGCCCCCAAAGCCAACCATCCTCAGCCACTTCATTGATGACATTCCCTCCAATAAGGTGAGAAATGTGGATGGTTGCTGATGACAGCAGTGTTCAGTACCACTTGTAATTCTTCAGATACTGAAGCCATCAATGCACACAAACAGCAAGAACTAAACAGCATTCAGGGCTGGGCAGGTAAGTGGCAAATGGCATTTGTGCCACACATATGCCAGACAATGACCATTTCACACAAGAGAGCATCTAATAATCTATGCTTCGCATTAAATGGCATTACCACTCCTGAATCTTGTACCTTCAACCTTCTGCAGGTTACTGCATAGGATCAGCCACATAAATACTGTGGATACAGAACAAGCTGGGGATTGAGAATTCTAGGGTGAGTAATTGGTTTCTGTTCTCCTAAATATCTGTTGCTTTACATAGAATCCTGACCGTGTGGAAACAGGCCATTCAGACCAACAAGTCCACATTAACCCGCTGAAGAGTATCCCACCCAGACCCATCCCCCTACCCTGTCCTTGTAACCCTGCATTTCTCCCGGCTCATGCACCTAGCCTGCACATCCCTGGACACCATGGGTAATTTTCCATGGCCCATTCACCTAACCTCTGCATCTTTCAACTAAGGGAGGAAACCAAAGTACCTGGCAGAAACCCACGCAGACACAGAGAGAATGTACAAACTCCACACAGACTGTCTCCTGAGGGTGGAAACAAATCCCTGGGTCCCTAGCATGTGAGGTAGCAGTGCTAACCACTGAGCTGCCATGCCACCCTCTGTTCGCCATCCACAAGTCAGGAACATGGTAGAATATTCTCCACCTGGATGGCTGCAAGTCCAGCAGCTATCAAGAAGCTCAAAACACCATCCAAGCCAAAACAGCTCACTTGATTAGAATCTCTGTACGCTCCACCCTCCAGTCTGACCTACCACTATCACCCCACCCCCATCTTCATATACCTATCACAAGGCCAACTACCTCCCCACCAGCCCTCCTATTTATCTCTCAGCCCTCTTGGGAAGCCACCCCCCACTCCCACCCCCCACCCCCCACACCCCACCTCATTCCTGATGAAGAGCTCGTGCTCGAAGCATCAATGCTCCTTCTCCTCGGATGCTGCCTGACTGGCTGTGCTTTTCCAGCATCACACTTCTTCACTCTGACCTCCAGCATCTGCAGTTCTCGCTTTCTCCTCTGAATTTGGAAGGGTGTTCACATGCTGACATTCTGGGGCTTGAGCTCTGGGGCAACAATGGCTACTGTGGAGCCCAGACTCAGCGTTCATTGCTGGATGCCCTCCTGAGATGCTGTCCTAACCAACCGAGGGGAATGATATGTGCATTCTACTTAAAATCTCTGCTTCCACTGCTATTCCCAGAGACCACTTTCCCCTTCCCCTGTTCCAATAGGTTCTCCCCAACAGCTATGTTCATGCTTTAAAATGGTATTGCAATGGGGAAAAAAAATTGGGAAGCACTGCCTTAAATATTCTAACACCGACTGCTTCTCCCAGGTTCTGTCCAGCAGGCACTATCCATAAAATGGAACGCACAAACTTGCCAAGATTCCTTTAACAGCACATTCAAAAACCTGCAAAATCCCTCAGAACAAATTGCAAAACAAAAAGCTGCAAATGCTGGAAAATTAAAATAAAACCAGAAAACGTGGGATATGTACAGCTAGGTAAACAGTATCTGTGAGGAGAAAGAGAGATTTTCATTTAGAAGTACATTTACCATAGAATGACCATGAATGCAAAGTAATAGTTGAGGAGCTACTTTTACTGGAGCAACAGCATTTCATATCATAATGTCATCCACACAAATGTGTTGCTTCTATCTCTAGATCTTCTTTGTAAAGGCACAATACACAAGAAGCACCTTCCTCACTGCAGTCACTTCAATGGCAACGTGGAGAGGATTTGAGACTCCAGGCCTGTGAGAAGAGTCTGATCGGAAGGGCCTTTGTTTATCGTCAGCCAAGATGTATCTTGGTGCTTTTCCTGGTGATGAAGCATTCTGCTGAATGACTTTGACAGTCTGCTTGGGGAATCATCAGACAGGGTTTCCCATCTCCTTTTCCTGCAGACTGTCAAGGACATTCCTTACTGACAACTGCCTGAGGGATCTGTGGTCAAAGGGGTATGTTGAGGATCATCCCAAACACCTCTGTGACAGAGAACTCGAGAATGGAATGCTGTTTCCAGTAATGCACAATACACAAATGTAGCTGGATGACCACAAACCAAGTGAAAGATTGGCTTTGGACTGCTCAAGAGCAATTGGCCTTCTCATGCACGAGTTGGTCTTAACCGAGTATTAAAACATAGAACATAGAACAATACAGCGCAGAACAGGCCCTTCGGCCCTCGATGTTGAGCCGACCTGTGAACTATTCTCAGCTCGTTCCCCTACACTATCCCAAAATCATCCATGTGCTTATCTAAGGATTGTTTAAATCTCCCTAATATGGCTGAGTTGTCTACATTAGCAGGTAGGGCATTCTACACCCTTACCACTCTCTGCGTAAAGAACCTGCCTCTGACATCTGTCTTAAATCTATCACCCCTCAATTTGTAGTTATGCCCCCTCGTACAAGCTGACATCATCATCCTAGGAAAAAGACTTTCACTGTCTACTCTATCTAATCCTCTGATCATCTTGTATGTCTCTATCAAATCTCCTCTTAGCCTTCTTCTTTCCAATGAGCATAGACCCAAGTCTCTCAGCCTTTCCTCATAAGACCTTCCCTCAACCAGGCATCATCCTGGTAAATCTCCTCTGCACCTTTTCCAGTGCTCCCACATTCTTCCCGAAATATGGGGACCCGAACTGTACACAATATTCTGAGTGTGGTCGCACCAATGTTTTGTATAGTTGCAGCACGATATTGCGGCTCTGGAACTCAATCCCTCTACCAATGAAACCAATACACCGTATGCCTTCTTCATAGTACTATCCATCTGGGTGGCAACTTTCAGGGATCTATGTACATGGACTCCAAGATCCCTCTGCACATCCACACTACCAAAAATCTTTCCATTGACCGAGTACTCTGCCTTCCTGTTATTCTTCCCAAAGTGCATCATCTCACATTTAGCTGCATTGAACTCCATTTGCCACCTCTCAGCTCAATTCTGCAGTTTATCCAAGTCCCCCTGCAACCTGTAACATTCTTCCAAATTGTCCACTACTCCACTGATTTTAGTGTCATCTGCAAATTTACTAATCCATCCACCTATGCCTGCGTCTAAGTCATTTGTAAAAATGACAAACATCAGTGGTCCCAAAACAGATCCTTATGGCATACCACTAGTAACCGGACTCCAGGCTGAATATTTTCCATCAACCACCACTCACTGCCTTCTTTCAGAAAGCCACTTTCTAATCCAAACTGCTAAATCACCCTCAATTCCATGCCTCTGCATTTTCTCCAACAGCCTATAATGTGGAACCTTATCAAAGGCTTTACTGAAGTCCATGTTATCTAGATGTAGAACATGGATAGAAAAAAGAATCCAGCATGACAACGTTTCAGTATATTTCCCTCCATCATCATCTTACACCAATTTGGATTGTAAGAAATTGCCCCTAAATATACAATCTTTAAATGTGATTTATCTGATATGCCCCAGTTCTTTCCTGTGAATTGTAGTGTTTCCTTACATGACTATTGTCAAAATTGAAAGCTTATATTTTCTCAGTTTCTTAATAACCTACATATTTCTAAACAAACACTCCTAGATTGGAAGTTTCATAAACATTTTCTCATGAGGTAAGTGTGATTCCTTTTATAATCCTTTGTTAAGAAAGGAACTAAAGATGCTTCTGAGTGCAGTTCCAAGCTGCCAAAAATGTTTAATTTATGGGTTTTCTGAGCTAAAAACTGTCCTTGATTACCCTGAACCAATTTACGGTTCTCATAATGCTGCCTGTCATAAACCATTGCTATAAATACACATCTTCTATTAACACTCCAGGAGGTCCCTGCTCTCTGAGATAAAATAGATTAGGTCATTGTCCTGGAAAGACAGTCTAACTTAGAATTTTTTTAAACCCTTAGAAGAGCAACTAAGATGTCACTATTTTAAAATCTAAACTTTAAAAATGCTATTTCCATATAAAACACAACAGAGAACTTTATGGGTATATTTCAATCATAATGAATGGAACATTCTGTCTGGGAACAAGTTTTTTTGCAGGTTTGTAATATTCAATTTGAAATGCTTTATAATGATTCTTTTACAGATGCTATGAGTAAAGTACATTGTTAGATGTTGTAAACATTTTTTTTTGCTAACCAGAATAATTAGACATTGCGGTATTTATAAATGGCTATGGTAACAATGCAGTGATTGATTTAATGTTGATCATGTTACCATATAGAACAATTTCTATTTTCCTGTGGTGTTGTGACTAGAATAGTACAGGAACTGCCTTTTCACACAAGTTAACAAAATATTTTCATGGTATATTAGCTACTGCTAATCCTCTAATCCAGACTTTCTCTGGAGTATTAGTCAAACATTATTTTATTCAACAAGAGGTAAATAAATAATATTGCCAAATAAAAAATGGCATTTCAAATGCCCTGAAGCTTTCATACTTTATGCTAGGAATGATAAGTAAACAACATTTAGATTAGTTTTATAGTATTATTTCAGGTAAGAATGATAGCTGTTGGTGGTAATAGCTTTAGGTAATAGCTGATTATGTTCATGCAAATACATAATCTTAAATCATTCTGTTAAGCAAATGCCATAAAAAGCACAGAGCTGTAGTAAATTCCATTATTGCACACTTTCCATGGGGAGCCATGCTCAAAGAGTCTGTAGGTCAAAGATAGTGCTGCAACATGTTATTGTTGTAACTCCTCAACAAAGTCAAAAGGAGGCTGAACCAGTTGGTTAGGTTCTACCTGTGGTAGTGAACCCTACCATCAATCTTAACCTCATTGCCTTAGGCTCTTTCTGGGATGCAAAGCAGATATTTCATATATCTCTAGGTCTCCGCTCACCAAATAGATCAAGAGAGCCACCAAGCTTTTAACAAAGTGAATGATAGAAAGGTAAAACACTGCGGATGCTAGAAGTCTGAAACAAACTCAGAGAATTTTAGAGAAACTCAGCAGGTCTGATAACATCTGTGGAGAGAGAATCAGACTTAATCTAGAATTCTGGAATCAGAATTCTGGACTTAATGCTTTGAGTCCAGAAAAACTGTTCTTTAGCATCTATGGAAAGAGAAAGAGTTAATGGATGTAGGTTTGCTCGCTGAGCTGGAAAGTTCGGTTTCAGACATTTTGTCATCATACTAGGTAACATCATCATTGAGCCTCCGGATGAAGCACTAGTGATATGGCCTGCTTTCTATTTATCTGTTTAGGTTTCCTAGGTTTTGTATCTGCAATGACTTCTACTTCAGAAGTAGAGTCATACCAGAATCAAAACATTAACTCTGTTTTGCTCTCTACAACCAGACCCAATGATTATATATTAAAAAATGAGGTCTGCAGATGCTGGAGATCACAGCTGCAAATGTGTTGCTGGTCAAAGCACAGCAGGCCAGGCAGCATCTCAGGAATAGAGAATTCGACGTTTCGAGCATAAGCCCTTCATCAGGAAGGGCTTATGCTCGAAACGTCGAATTCTCTATTCCTGAGATGCTGCCTGGCCTGCTGTGCTTTGACCAGCAACACATTTGCAGCACCAATGATTATATAGCCTTGCTAATGTCAATAGATTGAGATATGCTGCAGCGATTGATTTCCACTATGTTTAGGGAGGTCATAGCCAATATAAACATCAAAGATTCAGCCAGAAGCAATTTTTTGAGCAGAAATTGACTTTATTCCATCTATGCAAAAGGGAGCCAGTGATGTAATTGCATTGTGAGTGGACTAGTAACCTAGAGTCCCTGGCTAGTGCTGTGAGGACATTGGTTCAAACCCCAGCATGGCACTTGGCCAAATCTGAACTCAGTTAATGTATCCAGAATTAAAAGCGAGTCTAATAATGACCATGAAGCAGAGTGTTGCACGGTGGCTCTGTAGTTAGCACTGCTGCCTCACAGTGCCCAGGACCCAAGTTTGCTTCCAGTCTCAGGCGACTGTCTGTGTAGAGTTGACACATTCTACCAGTGTCTATGTGAATTTCCAGCAGGTGCTCTGGTTTCCTCCCACATTCCAAAGATGTGCAGGTTAGGTAGATTGGTCATGCTAAATTGCTCACCGTATCCAGGGATGTTCAGGCTAGTTGGATTAGCTAAGGCAAACGTAGGGTATGTTGCTTTGTAAAAATGTAGATTAATAGCCTGTTGGATAGCTCTAAAATGCTTGAAGTCTTTAATGTCAATGGTGGCACAGTGGTTAGCACTGCTGCCTCACAGCACCAGAGACCTGGGTTCAATTCTGGCCTCAGGCAACTATCTGTGTGGAATTTGTACATTCACCCTGTGTCTGCATGAGTTTCCACTGGGTGCTCTGGTTTCCTCCCACAGTCCAAAAATGTTCAAGTTAGGTGAATTGGCCATGCTAAATTGCCCGTAGTGTTAGGTGTAGGGGAATGGGTCTGGGTGGGCTGCTCTTGGGAGGGTCAGTGTGGACTTGTTGGGCTGAAGGGCCTGTTTCCACACTGTAAGTAATCTAATCTAATCTAAAATTGATAGCCTTTCTTCAGTGCGATTGTTAATTACTACCTGGACTATGAAATGCTTCCCCCTGAAATTTCATATTCACTGCTCGATAACTACTATTGCTCCTCATAATTCAATAAAATTCTATCTTAAATGATACATTCTTCAACTCTTATCTGCTGCTTCTTACAACTGACAATTCTGTGCTCCAATTAAGCCAAAACTTGTAGCATTCTAAAGAATCTGTTCATTATCTCAATGTGTTTTTATGCTTACATGTTTCAGCCTGATTCTAAACCCATCCAGTTCCCTTTTAAAGGGCTTTAATTGAAATGACATCAGCTGATTTTGAAAGCAACCTCTCCTGTAGACATGATTTTATGAGCACACATTTTAGCGATGGAGAACCAGTCACACACATGAGGACAATCTGATTCCATTCATTTTAATGAATGCAAATTTGTGGGCAACTCACTCAGGATTTCGTGAGATGCATGGCTGACAGCTGAGACTGTTTTTGCCAGAAGACTACGCTTGTGAAATTGGGCCTTCTATGTCGAACTCTCTGTTGGAGTCATCAACTGCTGTTTCTCACTTATCCTCCATTGCATCATAGTGAGCAAAATTATAATCCACATCAGCATGGTACCAACACTCAGTAACTATGTCAACATTGTTTGCTTTCAGCACTTTCTGTCTATCTGTCATTTAATATAAGTGTAGGAGGTTTCTATATTTAAAATAATTTCACTTCACAGTCACAGAGACACACTGTTCACAAAACACTGCTTGATGCTATCCAGCCATACTTAATGTTACTTTCATTCCAAAATCCATTTCAAATTTAATCTCATTGTTTCATCTAAAAGCACCATATAATTTAAGTTATGACTTTTCCTCCTCAAATCATAGAATGCCTACAGTGCAGGCAGAGATCATTCAGCCCATTACATATGCACCAACCCTCTAAAGAGCATCCCACCCCATCCCTGTAACCCCACATTAGCCATAGCTAAACTATCTACCCTACACATCCATGGACATTACAGGGCAATTTAGCATTCACCTAACTTGCACAACATTTTGGACTGTGGGAGGAAACCCACACAGACACAGGGGAATATGTAGAATTCCTACAGATAGTCTCCTGAGGCTGGAATTGAACCCACTTGCCTGTTGCTGTGATGCTGCAGTGCTAACCACTGTGCCACCTTCTTAATGCTTATCTTGACATTGCTTTCAAATTTTAGCAAAGTGTTTAGTTTTAGCCTTGGAAAATGCTCGTTAAACACATGCTGTTTTGATCTTCTTTCTCTGTTCAAGCACTGCCAGTATTTCCCAATTTATATTTTTGTAGAAATATCAGAATTGTTATAAAAAATAAACTGGAGTTGGTTTGTTAACATCCAACATCGCTTTCCAAATATTGCAAAATGCAGATTGGACTTTTAGGTCATGAAATAATTCTACTTTTACATACTTTCTTCTTAAGTTCATATTAATTTTGTCAGGAATTCTCATTAAAAAAAAATTCATTGTTAATCTTATTGATGATTGTCTGTATAAATGGTTCAGGGGACAAATATAGCTGAAAATGTGTTGCTGGTTAAAGCACAGCAGGTCAGGCAGCATCCAAGGAACAGGAAATTCGACGTTTCGGGCCAGAGCCCTTCATCAGGAATTCAGGCTCTGGCCTGAAACGTCGAATTTCCTGTTCCTTGGATGCTGCCTGACCTGCTGTGCTTTAACCAGCAACACATTTTCAGCTGTGATCTCCAGCATCTGCAGACGTCACTTTTTACCAGGGGACAAATATAAGCAATCTTGTTCTGGGATGATGTGCGATCTATTCAACCTTTAGGAAAGCATGTACAAGATGTGGCAAAAGAATGCCACCCACAGTGCATCAGTTTGCAAAGATAATATCTGTAATTTGAGGAATTTGGTTAGACATGAGGGTAATTGTAAACTTGGAAGAGCAAGTAATGATGGAAGTAAATTTGCAGTACTAACATTGGGGAGAGTGGGGTGAATGCAACTGCATGGATTGTCCAATGCACAGCTTGAATCATAGAATTCCTCCTGTGCACAAAGAGGCCATTCAGCCCATCAAATCTGCATCACTCTCTGAAGAGAATCCCACCCAGACCCATCCCCACATATTCACCGTAGTTAATCGATTTGGACTCTATAGTTTAATTTAGCATGGCCAATTCACCTAATCTACAGATCCTTGGACTGTCATAGGACACCCTCACAGACACAGGAAGAATGTACAAATTCTACACAGACAGTCACCAAGGCTAGAATCAAACCCAGATCTCTGGCACTGTGAGGTATTAGTTCTACCCACTGAGCCATCGCTCCTCCCTATCAAATTTGAAGGGTTGACTAGCCATTCAAGAACTTACCATTCACCAGATATCTGCTGAAAGAAGAGTCTTGCTGGTACTTGTGCCAACTTTAAAGGCAGCTGGGCAGTACTGGCATTCCAAAGCAGCCCAGATCAGTTATGGAAAACTATTCTGAAGATGTCAAAGAAGGGAAAAACAGCCATGATTCTCAGGCAGGCACTTGGATGTCCTGTTTGACAGTGTGTTACCAGGAAAAGGAGTCCATTTCCCACAGGACCAACAGAGCAGGCCATGCCACCAGACCTGGTCTGTGACCACCAACTAGAGCAGCACACACTCGACAGTCTGGACAAACGCCCAGCAGTGCCATGGGGAAGTCAACGACCTTCTTGGCACAGCCAAGGTTAGTGCTACACTCCTCCCTTCACACTCAATCTGTCTCTGCTCACTGCACCTACCTCGCATCCAAAGATCACGCAGTCATTCTCATTATTGCCTGCAACATTATCCCTCGTTCGCTCTCGCTCTCCGCCGCCCCCCCCCCCCCCACTTCTCACAAACTTGCTCAGCCTCTGTGCTGCCTACTCACTCACTTGAGACGCAATAACGCTAACTCGTGATTGGACTCCCCTTGGACTACAAAGGCAGGGTCCACTGAGCAAGAAGACCCTGACTGGACAGCCTCCAGTGGCTAAATCCCCAGACTGTGTGTCCAAGGGTGTCCTTGACTTACTGTGCCCAGACCCCCTGACTGATGACTGTCTCCGTGGCTTTAGGAGAGGACTATTCCCCTCAGACTTTGAAATATGGTTGTTTACTTGCTGCACGTTCCATGTGTTACTGTGTAAACTGCTGACGGATGGTATAGGTGTAGCATGGTGCCATACAGCAATATGGCTGCCCCTTTAACTGAGGACTGCTGACCAACAGGGCAAACTGCCTGACTGTGTGATGGCGAGGCAAGGCTTGGATGCTGTAAGCATGTAGATAGGCGCTCAGGATCAACTAATCAAACCCAAGTTGCAGCCTGCTCCAATTCATGAGCTAGGTGGCTGCCCCTCCATACAAACTAACCTTGCAACAACTTTTCAATGCTAGCTACTTGTGCACATTGCAATACATGTCTGTGCTTCCTAAGCATCCTGAAGTGAATTGGATAGGTACTATAAGGATCCTAAGATTATACAGCCATTAAAAAAAATGTACAGGAATAGGCCCTTCAGCCCCTCGAAATTGCTGTGCCATTCAACAAGATCATGGCTGATCCAACAGTCCTCGC
Organism: Hemiscyllium ocellatum; assembly: GCF_020745735.1. Lineage (NCBI taxonomy): Eukaryota > Metazoa > Chordata > Chondrichthyes > Orectolobiformes > Hemiscylliidae > Hemiscyllium > Hemiscyllium ocellatum. The sequence goes on from NC_083431.1 coordinate 25,083,920, forward strand.
GCCCACTTTCCTGTCCTTTCCCTATAACCCTTAATTCCTCTACTGAGAGGTTTGCAAATAGCTGACACCAATGGCTGTGGACAAGAGGTGCATGCAGCTGTTGCCCCAAGATGCTGTTACATAATCATCAGAATAGAGCCTCTTGCAGCCAGTGGTGACCTAGCATCACTCGTTACTCACTCAGACCTCCACATCAAGAATTCTCAGCGTCTCACTTCCTGACCGCAGTTGGTAAGATTGAAAGCTGTGTGTTAATGAGGTGAGGTATGCAGTAAATTATCAAGCAATAATCTCCTTTAATAGGCAACTCATTGGTCCCTAGGAAGAATTTTGCCTTGACACCTAGAATTCAGTTAAAAGATGGAGTGAACTTTTCCGGATGTTGAAATAAGCTTCCCTGGGCAATGCCACAATTCTGCCACGTTTTGCTCCATAGTCCACACCATTCGACACCCTTCCCCGCCCCCTCCCTGCACCTCCCCCACCCTTGCCATGTAAGAGGTGGCATGGTGGCTCAGTGGTTAGCACTGCTGCCTCACAGCACCAGGGTCCCAGGTTCAATTCCAGCCTCAGACGACTGGGATTGCACGGGATAGTGTACAAAATCTGTACAAAACACTACATAGGACAAATAGGAAGACAGCTAACATCCCGCATCCACGAACACCAACTAGCCACGAAACGACACGACCAGCTATCCTTAGTAGCCACACACACAGACAACAAACAACATGAATTCGACTGGGACAACACTACTATTATAGGGCAAGCCAAACAGAGAACAGCCAGGGAATTCCTAGAGGCATGGTACTCATCCACAGATTCTATCAACAAACACATTGACCTGGATCCAATATACCGGCCACTGCAGCAGACAGCTAGAACTGACTACCGGAAGCAGCAGAGACAAGCCACTATAAATGCCGGAGGAAACATCACAGAAGCACTTCACAGGAGGCTCCCAAGTACTGAGGATGTCACCTAGAAAGGGGACGAAACGTTTACAACAAAATCTTCCAGCTCAGCGAACAGAACCACAACAATGAGCACCCAAGCTTCAAATCTTCTCCCAAACTTTAGTGTCTTTTTGCTACAAGCTGTTCCTTGGCTCAAGGATACTCTGTTCTTGATTTTTTTTTAGAGAGGTAATAAACCAGGCTGAGTTCCAATCAGTCTGGTTGGTACAGAGATGAAAAGGATTTTGAGAGGTCTTTGTTTATATGAAAACAAATGAGATTTCAGGCCAAAGTGGTCATACTTGAGATGTGACCTGTATAACGAAAAAGGGAGTGTTCAGCTCTCTAGCTGAGTTGAGCAGTTTAGTTCAGTCTGAACTGGTAAGGAGTTCAACAGTGAGCTGTGTGGAAACTCTCTCTCTTTCTCTCTCTCTCTCTCTCTCTCTCTCTTTCCGCCCTTCAACTTCAACCTGTAAGCATGTGTTCCATTTATACTAGGTTTTAAGGGGAGTTGTCTTGTTGGGACTGTTGTGTGTGTTCGGAACAGCATAATTAAGGCTAGTTTGAATAGACTGAGTTCTGTAGGGGTTCTTTATCCCATTATTTGTGTTTCATTGTGTAATTTTGTGAATACATTTTTGTCTATTTTAAAACCTGATAGTCAACCTCGTTGACTTACTCTGGGTAATTTTCACTGTACACTTACAGAAACAAATTGCAAAGTTATGATCTGGGCTGCCTGCTTAAGAATGTTTTGAGTGGTTTTGCCTAGTCCATAACAGATTGGGGTTTCTTTGAACAGCGAGTGGTAGCTGCTAGCATCTTTATTTTGGGTGTTTGTTTGGTTGGGTAGACAAAGCTTGGGATAGTAATGGCTCTTTCAGTCGCCAAACGTTTTCTGGATGTGGATGTGGTGACTTTGGAAGGTTTTCAAAAGGTGAATAAGACCAAGCTGCAGGAATTAGCAGAGAAGCTGGAATTGGAGCTGCCTGCTTCTGTGAGGAAAGGAGAGAGAATTACAGCAGCAGCTCAGCATTTAAATTTGCTGGAGAAACCATCAAAATCTATAGAGATGGCAGGGATTCAAATGCAAATGAAGCAGCTTGAGTTAGAGGCGAGTGATAAGGAAAGGGCAGCAGAAATGTAACAGTTTGAGTTATGATTAAAATCAGAAGGGAGGGAAGGAGAGAGCAGCAGAACAAAGGGAAAAAGAGAGAGCAGAGAAAGAAAAAAGAGAGAGTTTTTGAACTTCAAAAACTGACACTTAAAAAGGAAAGTCAGTTTGAAGGGCTGGAAATGAAAGCTGAGGGCAGGCTTAGTGAGGAAGTAGTGTGAACTCGTGTGGAAGAGTAGAGAGTTAAAACAGCAAGGTTAGCAGCTGGAGTGGCTGATGATTATGAGCTTGTCACAAAACTCGGTTTGGCTTCCAGAATCAATTTTAGTCCATGAGGGGTAGACATTGGGACAAAGAGAAAGCCGCATGTGGAACGGGAAAGGTGGATGTCAGTGAAGATCATAAGGATAATTTACCACAAGGTGAAAAAGAAACCCTTGATGGGACAAAGAAGTTAAAAAGCTCCATTGTTTTCATTATAATAAAGTGGGCCACACAAAATCACAGTGTTGGTGGGCTAGGAGAAAGCCAGATGTAGGAAAACCAGAGAAGCCTGGGAGTTTTGTTGGACTAGTAACAAAAAGCCCAAGGCAAGTTAGGCAACTGCCTCAGAGTGTACAAGGTGATCAGAGGCTGGTTAAGGAGGAATTGCCAAATCTGCTTAAAAAATGTACATTCAAGGGTAAAGTTTATTCACATAGGCCAGGAGCAGTAGGTAAGGAGGTTACAATATTAAGGGTTACAGGAGCCTCTCAGTCTGTAATGCTGAAGAATGAGGAGTTAAGCACTGTTGAGGGATTATTACTAGAAAAGGTACTAGTAATAGGAATTCATGGTGACACAAAAAGTGCTCAGTTATGTAAATTGAGGCCAGAGAGTCCAGGGAAGAGTGGAGAATTTGTGGTAGGAGTACTGGAAAACTCTCAGCTCCAGGAATAAAATTTCTCCTTGCAAATGATATAGCTGTAGGTAGGTGTGCTGCCTACTCTAGTTGAAAAACCAGTGGAGATGCAGGCAACCCAAGACATGAAGAATGTTTATCCAGGAATTTTCCCTGATTGTGTGATCACAAGATGGGTGGCACGGTGGCACAGTGGTTAGCACTGCTGCCTCACAGTGCCAGAGACCTGGGTTCAATTCCCGCCTCAGACAGCTGTCTGTGTGGAGTTTGCACATTCTCCCCACGTCTGCAGAGGTTTCCTCCGGGTGCTCTGATTTCCTTCCACAGTCCAAAAATGTGCAAGTTAGGTGAATTGGCCATGCTAAATTGCCCGTAGTGTTAGGTGAAGGGGTAAATGTAGGGGAATGGGTCTGGGTGGGTTGCTCTTCAGAGGGTCGGTGTGGACTTGTTGGGCTGAAGGGCCTGTTTCCACACTGTAAGTAATCTAAATCTAAGATCATGGAGGCACAAGCTGATGCAGGAGAGATCAAAAGGCACAGATAAGGAAGCTGACAAATCTTTATTAGAAACTTGCTTTGATCAGATAAAGTTAAAAATCACACAACACCAGGTACAGAGAAGGAGCAAATAGGTAAACATGCCAGTATCTTTAGCTCTGCTAAGCTAATTGAATTACAGCAGAATGGTGAGGAGTTAATACAGTTATATCAAAAGACATTTACAGAAAAAGAAAGTGAATGCATCCCTGTGGGTTATTACTTAACAAATTATGTCTTAATGAGGAAATGGAGACTATTATACATTCAAACAGATAAGACATGGGCAGAGATTTATCAAATTGTTTTGCCAGTATGGTATAGAAAGGAGGTGTAGTGAGTGGTGCATGAGCTACCACTTGGAGATCATTTAGGGGTGAAGAAAACACAGGCTAAAATACAAAGACATTTTTACTGGCCTGGACTAGTTGAATTTTGCCAGATGTGTCATACACATCAGCTAATCAGAAAACCACAGGCAATAATAAAACCTGCACCTGTAATACCTATTCCAGCAGTTGAGGAACCTTTCACAAGAGTCTTGATTGATTGCGTAGGTCCCTACCTCAAACAAAAAGTGGGAAAAGTATTTATTAACAGTAACGGATGTGTTGACTAGATTTCCAGAGGCAATCCCATTGCACAACAACACAGCTAAAAGGGTTGTACAAGAATTACTTAATTTTTTTTACTAGATATGGACTGCCAATAGAGATCCAGTTAGATCAAGGACCAATCTTCACATCCAAACTATTCACGGACGTTATGGATAACCTGAGAATAAAGCAATTCAAATATATTGTGTACCATCCGGAATTGCAGGGAGCACTAGAGAGATGGCATCAAACACTAAAGACCATATTGAGGGCTTATGGTCAGGATTATCCAGGTGATTGGGATAAGGGAATTCCATTTGTACTTTTCGCGATCAGAGATGCACTGAATGAATCAAACAAATTCAGTCCATTTGAATTAAGTTTTGGGCATGAAGTAAGAGGACCATTAAAACTGACTAAGAAAAAATTAACAAGTCAGAATTCAGAGACCACCCATTTGGACTAGAGAATGATTAAATAGAGGTGGAGAGTTGGCTGGACAGCATTTAAAAGTATCACAGTGTTCAAAGAAACAGGAAGCAGATAGGAAATCACAAATTCGCAATTTTGCAATTGGGAATAAGGTCTTGGTGTTACTTCCAGTAACAGGTGAACCGTTAAAAGCAATGTTTAATGGACCTTACCAAATTGAGAAGAAGTTGAGTGAGGCGAACTACTTGATAAGGAGTCCAGACAGGAAGGTTTTCACTGTACACTTACTGAATCAAATTACAAAGCTATGGTCTGGATTGCCTACTTAAGACTGTTTTGAGTGGTTCATAACACACCTCAGAGAAGTATATTTCACATTTGTTGGGAGGGGAGCCGCTAAACCCCTAAAAAGGAAGCAGGAATCCATCTGAGGATATAATATGGTTCACGGCTGCATCTTTTCCTGATACCGTCCTCCTTCTTTGGACATGGAATCACTGTCACTGCTTCTGTCTGAGCCAGCAGAACACCTCCATTGCAATGGTCTGTAGAAAGGAAGACACTTCAACTAGCAACAAAATGTTAGAGTGTCCCCATGTCCATACCGACCTTCACTAGCTGTCTGCTTTCATGGTGCAGGCAACAGATCTCCGTCTGTGTCTGCCCATTGGAAACTTCCCTGATGTTTGCGTCAGGGAATAACCATGACATGAAACCCCATTATTTTTCCCCACCCACCTCCCAGCTCACCACCATGGAAGTATAAAGGGGTCCTACTAAACTGTGTCATAAGTTAATGAGACACAGTAGGCATCATCACAGAAAGTGACACAATGTCACATGAACTTACTCTCTGTTCCCATCTCTGTAATAGAAGGCTTCTTAAAGAAACTTAATGTTCTTTTTACCTCAATAGACTTCATAAATATTCTTTAGCTGCTCAATGCGAGCACAAAGATTATAACCACAGGACTGGACAAATATCCCACCCTTTGTGTCAACCCCAAAGGTCATGGAAGTCTTTAACTGCTGAAGAAAAATGATTCCATAGTCAAAATCCTTTGGCTAAACACAATACTTGTATACCTCCTGAACACCCTTGACAGATAGACCCTCCTGTTGAGAGCCTCTTTTTCCCCCTCTCTCATCTTTGCTTCCCTGCTTCCCCTTCCTTTTTATACACATGTCCATCCTGAGAGGAAGGTACTAGTGTATCCAAACCTAAACTGATCTGTTCAGAATCCTTGAACTCAGCACTGGTATCATCCTTGGCCTGGTGTCTTATCAAGTGTAAACTCAATGTTGCATCTGTTGTCTAAGCCACCTGGAGGTTCATTGTCTGTAATGGTGGCTGCGAAAGTGCAGTCAAGTTATGATGCTGTGACATGTTTTGAGGCAGGTTATTGTGCGCATTATCTTTCCATTAGTGAGTCGTTGGATTTATTTACATATTTCATTGATTCTGTTAAAAATTTGTGCCTCTTTGCTTGATTGGGGATGAGAAATAAAACTCTTTACTTATAAATTTAAGGAACCTAGTCAGCTTATTTCTTACATGACATTATATAGAATGAAGTACTTATTTATTAAGTGGGCAATCTCACATCCCTTTTAAATTCAACACAATGCAGGTATGGAATGAAAAGAGGGTTTCATTGTCCTCTTGACTTGTTCAGCATAATGCAAGGAGAATGGTTTCCCAGTGGTATTCAAATGTTTTTAAAAAACTAACTTTCAATCTTCCTGACTCTCGGACTCCAAATTTGCTCTAAAATGATTTCTGGACATCTGTGATGATCTACCTCAGGTCTAGATACAAGTGAATATTTCTGAATCCTGTACACATCTTATTAGCTACGGTTCACCTATAGTACAAACAATTTCGGGATAGACCCACATTTCCTTTGCAGATTATCTTCCTAACCTTCTTTCCTTGTAGAATCATGACTACATCTATACTTAATGAAATTATGTCACATATATTTTCTTAAAGACTGTCAAGTATACCTTTTAGTGCTGGTGGATTATGAATCCACACTGTCGCTTTGCTTATTAGAGTTGTTGTGTCATCCTTCTCATTGAGTTGTCAGGTTCTCATGTATAAATTACATTATAACAGTTTTAATCAATCTGATATGTTGATAACTTTGAAAGCATGTGCTAATATTCGACCAAGGAAATCAAGGTTTCTGAAGGCAAAGACTGCGGCACATCATTTTTGATTCAACTGCAGTAAATGCTCGTCCTTTTTACACTGTACGGTATGGAGAAACCCCAAAGATATCGTACTTAATGTAATTCATCCATGAGACTGTCGTGGCTGTATTTGCCATCTTTGGGGATTGCTGACAATTATTTAATATAAAAAAAGCTCCTACTGCAAATATGTTTTGTAACTCAGTTGCAAATAATACACAATTGCAATTCTATCAAAGGGATATCTATCTGAGAGAATTGCAGGTGCACTTATATCTTGGTGTATTTCCTATGATGTGTCTTTGTCTTAAAATTTGCATTACATGAACTGTTACTGGGATAGATCAAGAAATGATTGATTAGTCCTCTGCTGCTTTAACTTAGATGTGGAGGTGCCAGTATTGGACTGGGGTGGACAAAGATAAAAATCACACAACACCAGGTTATAGTCCAACAGGTTGATTTGGAAGAACAAGCTTTCAGAGCATTGCTCCTTTGTCAGATAGCTAGTGGAGTAGGATGCTACTTAGAGTCATAGAGTCATAGAGGTGTACCGAATGGAAACAGACCCTCTGGTCCAACACGTCCATGCTGACCAGATATCCTAAATACACCCAGTCCCATTTGCTAGCATTTGGCCCATATCCCTCTAAATGCTTCCAATTCATATGCCCATCCAGGTGTCTTTTAACTGCTGTAGTCATACCCGCCTCCAGCATTTCCTCTGGCAGCACACTTAAGGTTTCCCTGGCCACTTCAGGTGTGACATATCAAGGTTTCTCTCCTGATACCAAATTTACATCCATCATCATCCTGAAAAAAAACACATATTCTAATTCGAAGTTCAAAATATATCCAGAAGTACTTCAGGGTTCTGATACATTATCATGACACTATTTATCACAAGTATTCCTTTTTTTTAAATAATATCATCCATCACTCATTCACTTTAGTCCACTGTCACCAAAGCTCTTGTACACACTACTGCTACCTTTGGATTCAATAGTCCCATTTCTTCCTTGTCAGGTTCCATTGCTTAACATCCACAAACTCCAACTGAACTAAATCTCTGTTGCCTGTATTATTAGCTCTAAGTCCTAATCATCCATCAACCTGCATTGTTGCTTGCCAATGCCATTTTCCTATTCCCTACATTTTGAATTTAATATGCTAGTTGCCATCTTCAATTTTTCTTATGTCACTGTAGTTATGCAACATTATCCAGTCTTGAACAAGTTGCAAACCATTTATTTCTCTGACTCAGTGCATTCGTGCACTTGCCCTTTTTTTCCTCTCACCATCGATGACACAGCGTGAAACCAATTTAGTTCCAAGCAAATAAAACTTTTAATTTAACCCTTATTCTTCTCTGCTTTTATCTTTTTCTTTCAAAGTATTCTTAAGACACATCTGTTGGGCCAATCTTTCATGCATCTCTCCTGGTTATCATTTTTAGTGCCCATTATTTATTTTCCTTGGAAAGGATTTGATACCTTTTTAAATTACAAGGTTCAGTACAAGTGCAAGCTGTTGTGAGTTAAACCATCCATTATCATTTGCTTTACTCTGTGAGGAAACCAACTTTAATGATGTCTAGAGGCATTCATGCCACATTAGTTCCAGGCAATGACTCACCTCCAAAAATAGAGAATCTAACCTTCTCCCCTTGACATTCAATGGCATTATCTTCAGTGAATTCCCCACCATCAACATCCTGGCAGGCATCATTGGCCCAAACCGAACTGGATTCACCATACAAATGTTGTGGCTCCAAGAGCCAATCAAAAGAAAGGAAATTTTAGGCAAATAAATCATTTTTGGAATCCTCAAAACCCATCCAAAGTCTACAAGGCACATGTCAATAATATGATGGAATACTTTACATCTGCCTGGATGAGCACAGAACCTAAAACATTCAAAAACCTTGACACCATCCAAAACACTGCAGCCTGCTCAATTGTCACCACATCCATTATATTAAACATTCACTCCATCTATTATCAATGTGTGTATTATATTGCACTGCAACAGCTTATCAACCCTTCAACTACAGCACCTTCCAAACCTGTAACCTCTACTGTCCAAGATGACAAGGGCAACAGATGCATGGGAACTGAAATGTGTCCTATAATTTTAATTCACTGGTCCTTCACTGTCAGTGGATAAAAATCCTGGAACCCTTCCTAATAGCATTGTGGATGTATCTACACCACCTGAACTGTAGCAGTCCAAGGAAGTAACTCACTGCCAACCTCTCAAACGTAATTAGAAATAAATGACAAACACTGGTCTTGCTTGCAATACCCATATCCAATAAAGAATGAAAAAAGGAGCATCTTTCCCTTTAAATTTACCCTTTTTCTGTGACAAAATGTTGTAATTGTTAAAAGTGTAATGTGATATGACCATCTAATGTTGTGTACATGTTAGTCCATCAAGTTTATGTTTGGTCTCCAGCACTTTGACATAATGCAGATCTATCCTGTTCCCAGTACAGATGATGAAATTTCAGTTACCACTGTTGGTCCAACCTCAATGTAGCCTCTCAAAATCAGGCTGCTTCAATTCACGTATTCTGCTATGAAGTCATGATCTCAGTAGAGACCATTTAAAGAGAAATTCAAAGTCTTAGTGATTAAGTGAAAGGACTACACAAAGTAAGGTACTGTACAGATTTAAACAAAACATTAAATTAATGGCATGTTCTGTAAAAACTTCTTTTTACCACCAACTAATAGGTCTCTATATATTACAGAATCCTGAGGGTTCATTCATTTCTCTTGGGATTAAAATAAGGCAAGCCGCAACTCTTTCATACTCACTTTTGTTGTCCTTGGTGTTTCAGATATTCTCCAATAGAGTTCATGGGGATCAGTCCACAACCTTTAACCAATCAACTCTCAAACTTCCTTTTAAAGATCTCATGATTGTGAACACGTGAGCTCAAGCCTGGGCTTAATTCACATCCTTTAGTGGCATTTAAAACAGAGTTACTCATATTTCCCAACAGCTTTCTTCTAAGATTCTACAAAATGCCTTATCTGTGCTTTCTCCAGGTTGACTACCTCCAAACTTCCACCACCATTTTCTCTGCATATAATAACACTTTAAGCACAAAACAAAGACGTATTTCTTACTTCATCTATTTCTATAGCAATGTCCATATCTGGAATGTTCCAAAGAGAAATATAAAACTAATTATCTTTGACCTTCAACACAATCATTAGATTCTAGGAATCAAATGAATAATCTATCTTTATAATAGAATGAGTGACCATTTTACCAGACTCACTGGTTCCATCAAGAAGTCCAATTGCTTTTAGCATTTCTTTGTTTTAGAGACTAACTGATTAATTTAAACCATTTATTTAGATTAACGTAGATGTCCTGTCTCTACTAAGAGCTCATCTGTTGGGTTCTATCGCTTATTAACCCAAAACAGACTATCCTTCTATAAGTAATTATGCCAAGCATGTTTGATGTTTGTCTACTCTAACTTTTGTTTCCTTGCTCCTCAATCAAATGTTGACATTTACCTGCATTTGAAAATTCTGATTCCCAAACTAGAACTTGTATTTCAAACACATAAAAATGATAAAATCAGATATTTGCAACAATTATCACAAGGCACCAACATTATATTCATTATTAATCTGTTAGCCATCATTAGAATTAGAATTTATGATATCAACATTGCCCTATACATCCAACTTCAAACTTATTTGGATTAAGCATATTCACTGCAGGCGATGCATTTTTTAAAAATTATCCAACAATGTTGATCAATAGTGTCCAATGCTTTCTGTTAGCTTTCCCTTCCTGACCATTTTGCTGCAATGGCTATGTTGCTGTTCTGGGAAGACCTTTTCAAATTTTTTCACCCGGAGCATGGTAGATGTTTGGATTTTATAACTCAGTTTAGTGGTTGAGATGGAACCCTTCAGTTCAACTAAAAGGAACCTAAGTCTGCTCCTGTAAAGCTGTAACTTCCAAGGCTGTCAGCCAAGTGCTGGAAATGGGATTTGAATGGGCAGTGAGTTGCTGCCTTACAGTGCCAGGGACCCAGGTTAGATTTCAGCCTTGGGTTTTGGTCGAGGTGGAGTTTGCACATTCTCCCAGTTACTACAAGGCCTTCCACAGTCCAAAGATGTGCAAACTGACCATGTTAAAATTGCCTATAATGTCTGGAGATATGCAGGTTAGGTGCATTATCCAAGGTAAATATAGGCTTATGGGGATAGGATGGAGGGCTGACTCTAAGTGAGATGATGCTCCTTGAAGGATTGGTGCAGGTTCAATGGGCCGAATGGCCTCTTTCTACTGTAGGTTCTGTGATTCCATAGTTTGTTCAGCTAGCACAGGCATGATGGGCTGATTGGTCTTTTTCCGTGTTGAAACATTTCCATGGTTCTAACATCTATGATGTTTCTTCATTTAAAAGCAAAATTTTTTTCTCATTTTCCAATGGGTTTTTGCTCATCTTTTTTCCTCAGCTATGAACATAATCTGGGAGCTATTTAATTTTTTTAGTGTAGCATTCATAATTTTTCTGAAGGATCATATTTTCCTTATTCACTATAGATTCCAAAAAATGGATGTTCACTTCTGATAACCAGATCTATAACAGTTTAACTTCTAGTTAAAATGTTTAGAAATAAAGGTGAACTGTGAGTTAAAAAAGAGACTTTATTATTAAATGCCAGTTCTAGATTAGATTTTCAATCAAAGCATCCTAAAATTCAATTCTCTCTTGCCTGTCAATGTTGGATTTCAAATAACTATAACTAATGACTTTCTATTATATACCCAGCTGTGCCAATATATTAGTTATTTCATAAAGAACTCAATTCAACAAACTTTGATTTAGTTATCCTCAGATTTAAAGACTTAGATCCAGGGAATTCTTATGAAATGGAAGAAATAAGTAACTACTTTTAGTAAAAATAACTTAATACTATCCTTAGAGGAATCAAATAACATGCTTTAGTACATTGTCAAAGATCCTCCAGTCTCCAGATTATCAGAGATTAGATGTACAAGCCAAGATGGTCATTTAGACTCTGCAGAAGTCACAACTCTCTGAATGTCTGAGAATTGCTTGGGAAGATTGAGCTTTTAACAGACCTGCTCCCAGGTCCTCAGCAAAATTCTATGATCCTGAAGTAATGCGGGAGAGTTCAGAACGTTCTGAGGTACTTACCCAGAGAATGTCAGATAGATTAAAGCTGAGCATTACCATCAAAAACTCACTGATTCCTTCAAGTCATCTTCCAATTCCCACATTACCCCCTTAATGTATCAACTACTACCCACCACTCTGCTGATTAAACTCCTCATTAGACCTAACTGCTCACCACCTCCCATATATATCCGCTAATACAACCTGACTACCCATCTTGATCTGACCTGACTACTCTCTTACCATCCTACCCACCTATCCACCTCATCAGCCTGCCATCCTCATCATTTGCCACTTCACCCAGCAGCTGCCTCACTCAACTGCAGATGCAGGTACAGTTACAATGTTTAAAAGACATTTGGATAGGTACATTAATAGGAAAAGGTTTGCAGGGCTATGGGTCAAATGCATACAGATGGCACTAGTGTAGTTTGGGAACTAGCATGGACTAGTTGGACTGAAGGGTCTGTTCCCATGCTATCTGACTCTATAACTTGTCCACCTGCCATTTCATCTGACCACCATGACCTTCTTCTCCTGCCAGCCTACCTACTGACAACCCTCCCAATTAACACCACCCCAACCTACCACCTACCTCTCGCCTTCTCCACTATCCCATCCATCCTGTCCACTCACTTCATCCATTCAACCTCACCCACTCACTAAATCTGATTTTATGGGACATGTCTGATCTTTTCCCCTAATGCTATGGCACTGTGATGAAGCTCTTCCAGGGATTGTATACTCTACGCATCTGTAGAAAATGGGTTTAAATTACTTATCAGGAAATGAGGAAGAGTATTTAGGCACGGAGAAGTTCAAGGAAATGGCAATCTGATGATGATTGTCTCTCCACAGGAAGTTAAGCAATTACTCTTTTCTGTCCTTCGTATAAATGGTCAGGAGCATTTATTGTGTTAGGTAAGTCTTTTTTAAAAAAGGTTTCTTGAATAAGAACCTCATTAAAATACATAAAAAGATGATAAAACCTAAGTATTGTTCCTGTTAAAACACTCACAATTCAGAACATAACATCTCAATTATATTATTTCTCTAATATAACACTTTGATCTTATAGTTTTATACTCCTATGCAAACTTGCTATTCACCAGGCAATTAGAACAGATTGGCTCACACAACAAAATAATTACCATTATTGTACTTCAACTAATAGCTTTCTCAACAAGCAAGTATGCCTGATAACACTTCTTTGTAGCCAGTGTTGCACCAGAAATGTTCTCAACATATTATCATAAAGCATTTCGTCTGTCACTTGATCTAAATGAAAAGATGGATAGAGCTTAGAGTCAAACAAAATGCTTCTTAGAAAAGCATAAAGAATTTCAATTATGGCTTCAATGAATAATTTTGTAGCTTTACATTTTGTATGAGAATGTGCAGTAAATTAAAACATTTGCAGACTTGAATGTGCCTAATCTATGTGAGGAAGAATTGCAGTTAAAAGAAATGGAATTAAAATTTCAACATGCTGTTACCTTTTCTCCTTTCTAAGTGAAAGCTTCTACAATTTCAAGGCTATGTAAACACTGGTCTGATCCAGCCTTATAGGCAATCAGTGAACTCAATGTCACAAACAAACAAAGCTATCTTCATGTTACCACTAACAAGTTTTAGTTTGAGGCAGTGATAATAATGCCTCAGTGTAAAAAATACACTTTGGAAGTCTTTTGCTTTCAAGTTTCGTTTTCTTGAATGCCAGAACTTGTACAAATGCCAATGTGTATTTTTCAAATGAAAATGTACAGCAGGGAACTTGTAGGGATGTGTTGTAAAAGAGACAGTGTATCGTCCCTGTTGAACTCCAAGCACTTGGTCAAAACAGCAATTTTCAAATCCACTGATAATGCCAGTTAACTCTTTTGATGTTGAATAAGCAACATTATTTCAAAACAACTTATTTCTACAACTTGTTATAACAAATAGTAACATGCCATTATGAAATACATTTGTGCTTAATGGAAATGTGGGTCATCAAAAAATGATCCATAGCATGAATTGATTTATATATTCTGGATATTACTTGAAGTAAAAAGGTAAAATTAAATGCAATCATTGGCTTCCTTCTGTGTATATTTTATTTATCTAATAGAAAGTGATGCTGTGACTTACAGAAGAAAGAAAGGTTCGTGTGGCCTTTTAACTAAATAAAATGTCCCATGGCACATCACATAAAACAAAATATGACACCAAGCAATATAAGGAGATTACGAACCATGGAATAAAAACTTAGTTAAAGAGTGTGACTTTGAGAAGCAGTTTAAAGGAAGAAAATGAGATTGACAAATGGAGAGATTTAGGGTCGGAATTCCAGAGCTACAGATCAACGTAGCCAAAGGCATGGGCTCCAATGGTGGTACAATTAAAATCAGGAATTAATATAAGATCTGGGTTAGAGCAGCATAGATATCTTTTTGTGCTGTGGAGCTGGAAGAGATGACGCATTGTTTGTCAGTCATAGTCCCTCAGTTGAGGTCAAGTGGGTGTAATATAGATTACAACTGGATGAACATAGGCAGCAAACAAATACAGTCTAACTCAGTCAAAGTCATTTATGTCTATGATCAAGCATCCTACTCATTTCCACCCAAATGGTAATTATTTATTTGATTTTCATATTGAACTGGCTACCCTTCATAAACATTACATTTTAAAAAAACTTAAAACATACGTTTCTTAAAATTTCATGCATTATTGCAGGTGGTATAAAGCCAAAAGTGTGAGAGGGTCTCTACTCCTTTTCGGTCCTGGCGATGCCATTTGATAGAAGTGTAGATGTCTTTATGCTAATGTGGCACAGCTTATGAGGACATAGTTGGTTCATATTCCAGCAAGAATAAGAGATGATGGAGCAATGCAATTAAGGTGTTTAAGATGATTCTGAATGTTGATATTGTAAATGGACAGAAACTACTTTCTCTGGTTGGAGTATGAGAGAAACAAGAGAGCATAACCTTAAAATTAGAGCTATGCTATTCATGGATAATTATCTTAAGAGATAGTTGGGGATATTCAGAAGGTAGTGAACCTGTGGAATTGTTTACCTCAGAAAGCTATTTAGGTTGGGTTTTGGGAATATTCAAGGCTGGGATAGACAGATTTTTAATCAATGAGAAAATGAAGGATTTTGGGGAAAAAGCAGGTAATTGGAGTTGAGGATTATGAAACAGGCATGATATCATTGAATGGCAGTGTGGGTTTGATGGGTTAAATGGTCTACTTCTGCTCCTATATCTTATGGTCTTATGAATGATGCATTTCTTTACAAAAAAGGATAATGGTAATGTAGAACTATTTCCTTCCAAAATGTTGGTGAGGCTAAACCAATAGAAAACTTTAAAACTGAGATGGATAGATTTTATTCGACACAGGTGTTACAGGTTACAGAACTGAGGTCGAATTAAGTTACAGATTAGCCAAGATATGACTGAGTTGCAAACAGGCCCATCAAGAAAGGATTTACAAGGATGTTTCCAGAGTTGGAGGGTTTGAGCTATAGGGAGAGACTGGGCTGTTTATAGGGAGAGGCTGAGGGGTGACCTCATAGAGGTTTATGAAATCATGAGGGGCATGGATAGGGGAAACATACAAGGTCATTTCCCTGGGATGGGGGAGTCCAGAATGAGAGGGGATAGGTTTAGGGTGAGAGGGGAAAAATTTAAAAGGGATCTCAGGGGCATCCTTTTCATGCAAAGGGTAGTGCATGTATGGAATGAGCTGCCAAAGAAAGTGGTTGAGGCTGGTACAATTAAACATTTACAAGGCATCTGGATAGGTACATGAAAAGGAAAGGTTTGAAGGGATATGAGCCAAGTGCTAGCAAATGAGACTTGATTAATTTGGGATATCTGATCAGCATGGATGAGTTGAACTGCAGAATCTGTTTCCGTGCTGTACCTCTCTATGATTCTATGACACTATAAGCCTGCACCAACCTATCGACAGTAATCCTGCTTTCCAGCATCTGGCCCAGAAGTTTGCTTATGACATTTCGAGTGTTTATCCACATTTTTTTAAAGGTTGTGAGGCCTCTACTACCCTCCCAGGCAGTGATTTCCAGATTTGCATCACTCTGTGGGTGAAAAATGTTTTCCCCAAATCCACTCTAATCCTCTTGCCCTCCATCTTAAAATTATGCCCCCTTATTATTGGCCCTTCAAATAAGGGGATGAGGTATTTCCTATATATATTAAATGCCTCCTACTTCCAGACTGTTTGCAGCAGCAATTGGATCAGGGGGAGAGAGAGAGAGAGAAAGAGAGAGAGAGAGATCAAGCAGTCAGTCGTCAAACCCACCAACAAAACAATAGGACATACAGTTTTCTGAAATCAGTCTGGGTCCGGGGCAGCCATTGGTACCTTAGAGCCTAAGGGCCTGAAGTCTCATCTTGAGATCGTGCTGGGTTAGCAATGCACCATTTGAGAATGTCTGTCAAGGAGTACTCCATCAGTGGAATGACTCAACACATTGTGACATTACTCACTTCCCACTTATGAGGCTGCAAGTACCATTCTGCAGACCATCCCAAAGGAATGAGATGAGACAATCCAGAACTTTTTTTAAAAGAGGGAAGTAAATTCCAGTACAGCAGACATTCTTTTCATTGTATAAACTACTGTTCGCACCATTTAATTTATGCATTTTTTTTCCATTCACTTCCTATTGGGTCCCTGTGGGTGGGCTAGGCATCCTTCCCCTAATAATGACAGTGAAGCTGCTGTGAACTAACTGTTCTTGTGAAGAACAAAACCTGCTGTGAACACACCCTAATGTGACAATTCCTGCTTATGTAACAAAACAGCTGTCACAGGGTATATTGGGGATACAATTCCAATCTTTCTCCCTTGTACTTTGAGATTTCCTGGGAGGAGATTAATTTTAAGCAGTGACAATAAGTGTGGATTAGTCTTCACCTGTTACAATAATGTTTGAACAAGGCTATCAAAATGGAAGATTAAACAAAAAATGGAAAAGGTAAAACTTGCCATTCATCTTTTTGGCATTCAGCTTCAGAAATCACTAATATGTCTTACAGAAGAGTTTGGCATTGAAAATGAACTTTTCACAACAACCAGATGTCCCAAAATGCATTGCATCCAGAAAAGTGCTGTTAAAGTGTAGTCATTGTTGTCAGGGAGGAAGAATGACATCCACATGCACACAACACACTCCCAGAAACAGCAATGTTATAATGACCAGATAATGTATTATAGTGATGTGATACAGGGGTAAGTATTGACCAGAATACTAAAGACAATTCCCTTGCTCTTCTTCAAAATAATGCCTTGTGATCTTCTCCATCCAGTTCAGAGGGCAGATGGAGCATCAATTTAAAGTTTTATCTGAAAGATGGCAACTCCAACAGTGCAGTTCTCCCTCAGTACTGGGTAGAACTGAAGTGTCAGGTTAGATATTCATGCTCAAGCCCCAGAGGTCTCAGTTAGTCCTCATGAACACTACAATGGTATTAGACCTTGAAATGCTTCAAATGACTGCTCTACAACTCAATACGTAACATCATTCTTGATAGATGCTTTCTTTAAAAACAAGCTATTACACATTCAAAATTAAAATATTGGAATGAAGACTTTTCTGGAATCCAATTATATATTGAAGCACAAACATCGCACTGAACTATTTACCTGCATTATCAAAACCCAGGGATGTAATTAACCACAGCATTTGTAGCTATAGGAAATAATGATTCAATTTTTATAGGAATAGGATTTAAGTCATCTCCAACCACAGTAAATTACACACTGTATTCCACTTACATTTTACTTACATTTCCAATATGTTTTGTTCTTAAATACGGATGGGTGAGCTAATTAAATAAGAGTGCTGTAATGAGCTTGGGGGTCTTCTAATTCAGTTGTACAACACAATTGAAATGATGGTACCCTTTTACTCAACAGACTCACAAAGATTCAATCATTTATTCAATGAAAATATATTTTGCAACTGTGGGATTCAGCACTTGTGGGACTGAGGGATAGCAGTCAGTAGCATGAAATAAATTAAACAAGTAGTAGTGCATGGAATAATAAAATTTCACTTCAGTCTTCACTAGCCTTTAATGAGGAATAAGCAAGAAGACAGACCATAGACTGGAACATTTTTATACCCAGCCTAATGAGGATATTTGACTGTACAGCATATTCTTCAATATTTTCTTCAAGATCATTGATTATCATAGTGATAATGTGTTATAAAGGTAAGCTTATGGTTGAATTCATAAATGAGTAACAAGATCTGTATTAAATGTTATTAAATGTGATTAGGTGTCAGTGCCATACCAACAATTGTTATCATGAAAGATGTTTCCTAATTAGCCTTAAAGTAATATATCAATTTGCACACATTGGTTAAAAAATACAATATTCAGAGCATGAGTTACAGGGTTCAGTTATCGGGGAAATTAGAAAACCCAAATTAAAAAAGGAGGTAAGAGTGCAGAACTCAGGAGAGGTTATTAGAATCTCCACCATGGACACAAATAGGACACAATATTCAGAAAGGGTTAGCAATCAAACTTCAAGCACACTGGACAAATTAATGACAATAAGAAAAAGGATGGTTAATACAGGACTGAAGGCCACGCAATACAAAGAATAAGGTGTATGAGCGGTGGCGCAGATTGAAATTGGCAGGTATGATGTGGTGGGCATCGCGGAGACATGGCTACAAGGGGATCAGGATTGGGAGCTGAATATTCAAGGGTATACATCCTATTGAAAAGATAGGCAGGTGGGCAGAGGGGGTAGGGTTGCCTAGTTAGTAAGAAATTAAATTATATCAGCAGTAAGAAATGAAGTACGGTCAGATGGTGTAGAATCTGTGTGGGTAGAATTGAGGAACGGAAAAGGCAAAAAAAAACATAGCTGGGGTTATTACAGGCCTCCAAATAGTAGTCAGGAGCTGGAGCGCAAGGTACACCGGGAGATAGAAAACATGTGTAGGAAAGGCAAACTTATAGAGATCTCGGGGAATTTCAATATGCAGGTGGACTGGAAAAATCAGTTGCAAGAAAAGGAGATAGTTCTACACTACCATTTTTGTAAAGAAATGCATCATTTAGAAGATCATAAGATATAGGATCAGAAGTAGATCCATCAAGCCCACACTGCCATTCAATGATGTCATGCCTGTTTCATTTGTGGAATGTCTATGAGATGGCTTTTTGGAGCAGCTTGTGGTGGAGCCCACTAGGGAACAGACAGTACTGGATTTAATGTTGTGCAATGAGGCAGACTTAACGAGGGAGCTGAAGGTGAAGGAATCCTTGGGAGACAGTGAGCAGAATATGATTCAATTTTACTTTGCAATGTGAGAGGGAGAAAATAAAATCAGAGGTAACGGTATTACCGCTGAATAAAGACAATGGCAGAGGAGGAGCTAAGCAGAATTGACTGGGAGAGGAGCCTAGCAGGAAAGACAGTGGAACAGCAATAGCAGGAGTTTCTGGAAGTAATTTAGGAGACCCAGCAGAGTTTCATCTGTAGGAAAAAGAAGCATGGTACAGGGAGGATGAGGCAACCATGGCTGACTAGTGGAGTCAGGGATAGCATAAGAGCAAAAGAGAAAAGTGCATAATGTGACAGAAGGCAGTGGGAAACTAGAGGATTGGGAAGCTTACAAAGACCAACAGTGGGCAACAGAAAGTAGATAAGGAGGGTGAAGATTAAATATGAGGTAAACTAGCCAGTAATATAAGGGAAGACTGGAAAAGTTTCTTTCAAAATATAAAGGGCAAACAAAGGGGCAAAACTGAACATTGGGCCACTGGAATATGATGCTGGAGAGGTAATAGTGGGAACAAGGAAATGCTGAGGAACTGAATAATTACTTTGCATCAGTGGAAGGCACAAGTAATATCAAGAGAGTGAGGGGGCAGAGCTGAGTATAGTAACCATCAACATGGAGAAAGTTCTAGAAAAAACAAATGGTCTGAAGCTGGATAAATTAACTGGACCAGATGGACTATACCCCAGAGTTTTAAAGGAGATAGCTGAAGAGATAGTAGAGGCATTAGTAGTGATCTTGCAGGAATCTCTAGAGTAGGGAGGGTCCCAGAGGACTGGAAAATTGCTAACGTGACCCGCCTGTTTAAAAAGGGAATAAGGCAAAAGACAGAAAATTACAGACTGATTAGACTAACCTTCATTGTAGGTAAGATCCTGGAATCCATTTTGAAAGATGAGATTTCTGAATACTTGGAAGTATATGGTAAAACAGGGCAAAATCAACATGGTTCATCAAGGGGAGGTCATGCCTGACAAATCTGCTAAAATTCTTTGAGGAAGTAATCAGCAGGTTGGACCAAAGAAAACCAATTGATGTTATCTACCTGGATTTCAAGAAGAGCCGAACAAAATGCTACAGATGCTGCAACTGAAGGTGGATAAACAGGAGGCAGGAAGAACACAGCAAGCCAGGCAGCATCAGGAGGTGGAGAAGTCAATGTTTTGGACTTCAAGAAGGCCTTTAACAAGGTGCTGCACATATTGCGACTGAGCACATGTACACAATCCTTTGTCTGAAACCCTCGGGGGCAGCTGGTTTTTGGAATTCAGAATTTTTCAGATTTTGGAATAAGTGACAGTTTTGTGGTGAAACAAAAAAAATCTTACCGAACGGAAGGCGCACCTGTGAGTACCACAAGCGCTGAGACATAATTGAGGCTTGCCAGTGCTGGGCCATGCCACCACATCACATCTGAGTGATGTGGGTCGAGTGGGTGTGGAGTTGGGTTAACTGTTTGCACGCCAAACAACCTTGTTATGAAGAAAAAAACTTCACGAAGAAACTTCAGATTTTGGAGCTTTTCAGATTTAAGGATTTTGGATAAAGGATTGTTTACTTGTAATATATGGGCCCATGGTGTTAGAGGCAAGGTGCTAGCATGGATAGAAGCTTGGCTGTCTGGCAGAAAGCAAAGAGTGGGGATAAAAAAGATGACAGCCAGTGACAAGTGGTGTTCTGCAAGGCTCAGTGTTGGGAACTATAACTTTTTACTTTATACATTAACAATCTAGATGAAGGAATTGAGGACATTCTGGCTAAGTTTGCAGATGATATAAAGGTAGGTAAAGGGACAGGTAATATTGAGGAGGTGGGGATGCTGCAGAAGGCTTTGGCCAGGTTAGGAGAGCGGGCAAAGAATTGGCAGATGGAGTACAATGTTGTAAAGGGTGAGGTCATGCACTTTGAAGCATGAACTATTTCCTAAATGGGGAGAAAATTCAGAAGTTTGAAGTGCAAAGAGAATTGGGAGTTCTAGTCCAGGCTTTGTTGCTCAGACCATTGAGTATAGGAATTGGAACATCATGTCATGGCTTTATATGACATTGGTAAGACCACCTTTGGAGTACTGTGTGCAGGTTGAGTCAATAGTTAGGAAGGAAAATGCAATGATGGTATTTATTTTGCGAGGACTTGAATATTAAAGTAGGGAAGTACTTCTGAGACTCTCCAAGGCTCTCGTCAGGCCACATTTGGAGTATTGTGTGCAGTTTTGGGCCCCATATCTCAGGAAGGATGTCCTGGCCCTGGAGCGTGCTCAGAGGAGGTTCACGAGAATGGACTCAGGAATGAAAAACTTAACATGTGATGAGTGCTTGAGGATTCTGGGTCTATACTTGATGTGTTTAGAAGAATGAGGCAGGAATTAATTGTAACATACAGAATACTGAATGGCCTGAACAGAGTAGATGCTGGGAAGATGTTTCTGTTGGTAGGAGAGACTAGGTCCTGAGGGCACAGCTTTAGAGAAAGTGAAGGCCTTTTAGAATGAAGATAAGGAGAAACATCTTCAACCAGAGAGAAGTGAATCTATGGAATTAATTGCCACAAAAGGCTGTGGAGGCCAGGTCATTGAATATATTTCAGATTGAGGTAGACAGGTTGTCAAGGGGATCAAGGATTACAGGGAAAAAGTAGGTGAATGGGGTTCAGAAACTTATCGGCCATGATTGACTGGCAGAGCAGACTCAATGGGCTGAATGGCCTAATTTCTACTCCTATGTCTTATGGCCTTAAAATGTATTTTTGTATCATTAAGATCAAAAGATTGCAAAGAAAAGGTAGGTCATACAGTAATAGGCAATTGGTTAGACGAAAACCAAATTGTCCATACAGTCACATTTATTCAACGTTAGTCCAACTCACATCTTTTTGCTGTCAAGAAGCACATAGTTATTATTGCTCATCACAAATAATGTTTTCCTTTTCAAGTTGCTGTTGAGTAGTCGGCCTCAGTAACGCCATGTGATATTATTTTACTTTCAGACTATCTATTCATGAGTTCAAGCTGCTATTTTACAGCCGATTTGTGCTATGATGATACGCACAAGCATAGCCACTGCAAATGAATTGTTTATCTATCCAATTCGTTGTCAATAAACTGAGCTTTCAAAGGGAATAAGAAGTGAAGACTTTTGAGAAGCAATTTTCTCTTTTTTCATCAAAATGTTCATTACCCAATAGGTCATACAATGAATAATTTACAACCATGACACAATGTTTTGTTGTTCAGGTAATGGTTGAGGTGCCACAGAACATTTTTTCTCACTGATGAAATGGTTTTCCAGGCGCCTCCTTTTGACTTGTCTTTTTTTTTACTTACTTCATTCACTTATGCAAAACTTGCATAAATCATGCTGACTTGTTTTCGGGTAACCTACTATGGATGGCCACTCCATAAACCTTAAGTGATTGTATCACAATCATGCATCTTCAGTCTGGAGATCACCACTGCACACTGAGTTGATATTTGCATAATTATGGGAGGTGAAGGGGGTCCAAAAGGAAGACTAGAAACTACTTGGAACTGCCCATTTCCTGAGATTCAAATTTTGGGTTTGCTCTATTCCATCATTTTGAACCCTTGATAACACTACTGATATACAGATAGACATGATTTATCTAATTGGAAAATACAACCGTTTAAATTCTAACCTTTTTCAATAAAATATGATTATTTTAAGAGTTTAAAGGAACGCTATCATTTTAATGAATTCTTTATTCTTGCAGATCATTCTCATCTGGGACATTGTTCAACTAGACTGTAATGCAAATGGAGACTGTGAAATTCTTAATGAGTCCCTGCGGTCGATCCTTCCTGCTTGCAGGTTTCTCGCTGTCCTGTCGAATTGAGCAAGCATTGACAATTAGCTAAACTAAGCCATATTATGTCAAAGGGAAGCTGGCGCATTCGTGTGCAGATGTTCAGTGTGAGCCAAAGTCCTTCTGGCGAAAATGCACCAAATATTGTTCTGGCTCCATCAAAGACTGGTTCCGATCAAACTCTCCTTTAAACCATCCGCTATGAACTAAGCGTTTGATCACTCCTCCCGGATCTTGAATTGACGCCATCGTGAAAAGAAAATGTGGGATGGAAGGTTCATTGTGAGTTTTGCCTCCTGCTAAAAAAAACAAATTCACCTTCCCTTGTCTCTGGTTTCCCCTCATCTCTGTCTGATTTCGCCTTTGTCAAGCGCCTTCTTGGCGGCGACTATGTAAATGCAAGTTGACGTTGTTGTTTAGTCAGTCTGCATCAGTGAGGAGAATGCCTCTCACCACTGTCCCAGTTTAGTGTTATGTCTGAAGCGAGAATGACGGCTGGACCGTAGGCTTGTGTTGTGCTAATTGATGCTGTGACTGTACGATAATGAATGAGTCAGTCTGGGATACAGATCCCCGCTTAATGTTTGGAACTGTTTAACTTTTCCACGAAAACTTCAAATACAGCCTCTGATCACAGGGTCCTAGAGACCGGCTAGACCATATCGAGAGATCCCTTAATACATTCTACTTGAAAATTCCCCCCCTCTCCTTCACAGCCTACTCACTGAATCAACTCTCAACTCAAAACACCTTGGTGTTTTATAGATATTTCCACTATCTACAATGCAGCTACCAATAATGCACACCCACATTATTGAACCTAATTTTTTGCCTGCTTTGAAGCTAGTTTTGTAATCCAACGCGGTTCGGACAGAAATATCGAGGCATCTGACTAAATACATACGTTGCCTGTGAAGTGGACATTATGTGGTTGAATTTTTAAGGACAAACTGTCCAGTTTGTGCAGTCGGTGCAGCGGGAAATTTCTGAAGCTGGTTTCTGTTAAATACGAAATAAATGCGGATTTACTGAGAACCATTTCCCGGCTTTTTGATTTTGGCCAGGCTTCAGAATTGATCTATAAGTGTCTCACGTTAAAACCATCTCTTGACATAGAATGGTTGGGCAATGAAAATTACCTGTAGAAATTAAACTGTGCAGAATCACAGTCAATGTTTACATCATTATGAATCTTGGATGAAATAAGAAGGCGCGAGGAAGAGGAAAAGATCCGGGAGACATATCTCTTCATTGTTTTTTTTCGCAAAAATATAGTTGGGGTCTAAGGAAGCGAGCAGTGTCAGGGTTTTAGGACCCGGAGGATATCGCAGTGAGTGGTCGGAGTGCCACTGCGCATGAACACAATTCCTGAGAATAAAAACTTCAGGGCAGACAGAGGGGGGGGAAAAAAAAGAGGAAAACAGTGGGAAGTAGGCACTCAGAGCTCCAGCATCACAAAGTCGAGTCGAGTGAGGGACCATCCTTAGGATTGAACATTGCGAGGACCAGCTTGTGGTAAGATTGGAACCAGGGTTGCGTTTCTGGGATTTTTTCTGGGGGGGAGAGGGTTGGTGTTGGGGGAATATTTGCAGAATTCATAACAAGAAGGGAACAGAGCGACAACGGAAGGTGAGTTGACAACGTTCCTTTAGTTCAGAGTGAGTTGATTCTGCAGGATTTACTTTGGAAATGTCTGTGACCCCCCCCATGACGAGGAGGGTACTGCCTGCATCCTTCACCAACGTCCGTCCCTCAAGAATGATCGGAGGACCAGCACCAAGCAGCACGCCGAGGATGCGAAATCAATTCAGAAATGCGAAAAGCCCGCGGGACACCCGTTTAGCGCAGGGTCTGAGCAGAGAGAGCCGTGCTCTGGGGTGAGGGACAGTTCCTGCTCTGCACACCAGAGGACGCGCGGTTCCCAGGCTCAGTGCTGTTTAACCCTGAGCTGTGAGCCTGCCCAGTCCTCAGCCTGACCGTCCAGGAGAAAAACAAAACAAAGTAACCCAGCAGCGACACATTTCAAACCAGTCCGTGATACCTCTCTGGGTCAACTGAAAGGCTGGTTCTCCATCCCCTGCTCTGTCTGTGAGTTTCTCTAAATATTTCTAGAGCCCCCCACACACCCCCACACCTTGGCCCTGATGAGTTGGAAGTATCTCTCTCTCAATCAGCAGCCTCTTCTCAATTCCGAAATGTAGGCGAATGATGCCGTGCTCAGAGCTGTCCCGGTATACCCGGGACCCAGGAGGGGGTTTGGAGTTTATGGTTTGGGGGGGGGGGGGGGGAGTTGTCACTGTGAAACCGACCTGATATCGTCCGTGGGTGGGAAATGGTTAATGTGTTAGACTCCAATTCTAACACCAGGAGATAACGCGGGGCTGTTTGGCGTAGCGTGCGGAATATCCCTCTTTCAATTGTACAATATTTTACAAACAACCTGTTCAGGCATCTCCCAGGCAAGTGGGACTCGAGGTCGGACCCTTCTGGCTTAGAGGTACGGACAGTACCACTGTCTCACAAGAGCCCTTTGCCTGTTTAACGTGTGAGTGATCTGGTCAAACCCAACCCCCCCGACTTAATGAGTCGTTTCAACGTCCAGGGAGCAGCGCTTATTTTTTTGATCAACTCTGGGGATGGGGTGTTTGAGAGCAGAATAAAACGTCCTTCTTTTTCTTAAAATGCCGCATTATCTTATCATCGGGTGACGCATTGCTATTTTATAACAAAAAAGAATCATCTCGTCCTGTGGTAAGGCTCGAATCCGGGTTCAAATGAATGTGGAGATTGAGAGAGGGATTTGGGTAAGTGAGTTTCAAACAATCCTGGGGATTAAAGGGCCACATTTCAAAATGCAAATATTATTGTTAACAATTGGCGTCAGATCCTCTCTCCCAGGATGGGAGCAGCTTGCCGAGATCGGGGAGCTGGGTCAAATGAGTGCAGGTAAAGATTCAACTTTCCAACTGTTCCACTTTTCTATTTTTTTTTGTCTGTTTTGACACATTGCGTCTGCTTTATAGAGAAATACTGTCAGGGAAGGAGCCGAGAAAAACTCAGCGGATGCCAGTAGAAAGCGGGTCATTTTCTTTGGGGGGTCCCTCTAGGCTGAATATCACTTGTCACTCATTACCTGAACCTTTTTTTGCGTTTTAGCGTCGGGGGTGGGTTGGTGAGGGAAAAAAACTACCGTTTTCGATCTGAATAGCCGGAGGCAGCTCAGGACTGGATGTGAACTCTGTCCATATCTTACAGCTGCTGCCCCTAGAACTGTTTCCGAGGCAGGATGAGAGCTACCGACTGACCCTGAACTGTGATTGGACTGAGTGGAAATCATTATCCCCCAAAAAAACACTCTCAGCAAGGTGATTCCAAGTTGGGAAGCCACCTGAGGCAAAACATCTCCCATTTTGGAGGTGAAAATGTAGCCAATAAACTACTTATTTCTGGGGGAGAAAGAACAAGGTGTTTCAGTAACATTGTTTATTTTTTAACCTGAATACCTAGACGAGCGCTTTCTAGTGTTACCGCCTCCCACCCAAACAGTGCCAGAAGCGATTCTGTAGCATTTGTTTAAATTCAGACTCAACTGTTGCTTTGCGGTTGGGCTTTTGTGTCTCTGTGGTTAGTGGGTTTCCTCAGCCAGCCCAGCAGTGAAGGCAGTTGATGTGTACTAAGCTTCTGACTGACAGATTACATTTGTCACAGGAGACCATGCAGAATTGTCGATTCCATCCTGAGCAAATCGTTTGGGGGAAGAAGTGTTGATTAAAATATTGTATTACTGTGGAAGTTTAAATGTGGGCCGTGGTCACTCCTTTCCAAAGAAGTTGAGTGCTCTCTTCAGTTGATGGACTGAATGTTTATTTCAGAAATATTAGAGTTTTTCTCAGTCCGCTGCTACCCTTTATAGATCTAGACGATTCAGGACTTAATAGGAACTCGTTCAGGCTTTGCAACTTAAATATATTTACATAATTACGTTTATATGCTGATAGCAACAGTGTATTTGAAGAGTCACTGTAATATCACAAAGTACATCATAACTAGACAAATGTTGTTGACCCAAATAAGGTGTTAGTGTAAGTGATTGACAGGTCAGCAAGGGAGTGTCTTAAAAGATGCAATTACTACTTATTTTTCTTTGTGCTAACAGAATTATACAAAGTAGCAGTTTTCAGCACAACAGATAAGCAGAGACTAAATCCATTGCAAACCCATGGAATTCATTCAGTAGGGAACGCATTGACATCGGTTGGATTTAGTTGGATAAGCAAGGAAATTGAAAGGGTTAAAAGCACAAAGAAAGTTTAATTAGTTAAGAGTAAGATGTATTATCACTGAACGTATCAGTGGGACATGATTTATCAGGGAGGTTTGATCATCAGCTTTTTTTTGTCAGTATAAAATTTAATGGATGTAAAATTTTTAGTGAAATAAACATTGCTGTGTTTCAGTTAGACCAATGTAGTTACAATACATCACTCATACCTGTCCAAGTTAGAAATGGCAGTTTTGCATAGAATAATTTTGATGGAAGCAGCCTAGTGACAGTTCCTGTATCATTGGTATCAAGGCTTGGCACAAAAAAAGGTTTCATGATTTGCTGAATGACTTGTCTGTGGTTAGTGCCACAGGGCATAAGTAGTAATATAATATCAATGCTGGATCACTTCACAAAGGGTATAATTTGGTGTATTGAATTAGTTACAATTCAAGGAAAGGTGGTGATTAAATAATGAAGGCTGATGTGATGCTGGTCACTACTGGCAGCAACAGATATTTTCAGATAAATAATACTTTCACATAAAGATATCTCAAACAATATCACAAGCAAAGATTATGAAAATTTACATGATTGTGAAATATCATTTTAAAAGATTTAAGATATTACTACCCCACCAACCCCCAAACCATACCTCCAGTCACTACATGTTGCAGTACTCTGTTGTTTATAAAGTGGTTTCAGGAGCTCACTGCTGAGCAAAGTGCTTCAAAGTAAGGGCAAAACAATGGCTACAAAGCAGGAGAGGTTAAAGAGAAAATGGCCAAAGACTGAGGATGGAGAGACATATGAAAATAAAAGATTTTTAGGAGATTAATGAACGCAGACAGGAAGGTGATGAGCAATTGGAGAGATATAGGTGGAGACATTCAGTGGGCATTATCTGAAGGAATGGTCATGAAGGATGGGTGTGGATACAGAGGAAAACCAGGCTCCAGTTAATTGCAATTTGTGCCGTTAAAGGCAGAGAAGAAATGGGAAAGTAGTGGAAGAGAAGAGAAAAGGAAAGAGACTGAGCAGTCGGAGAAATGTTTGAACCACGATGTTATTTGTTACAAGACTTCTCCTTAGCATCATATACGATTTGTATTGAGGGAGTGGAATGACAAGTGTGGAAACCGTTCAAGTCTTAGACATTACATTTCAAAATAGTTTGTAACATTTTAAAGTATTTTAAGTTTGATGAATCAGATTTTATTCTTACAAGTTCGATCAAGCATAAAATTAATCTAGAGTTTTGTAGATACCAATAATAGGGTATTACTACAACATGTGTAAAGCTATTATAAGAAAAGATTACTTATCCAACTGAAGGTCATTCTTCCAGTATGTTAAATCTCTCATCGCAACATACAGTTGTATTCTATCTAGAGTAAAATGCTAAGGTTGTTCTGTCATAGAATATCACCTGCAGCCTTGAATCCTAAATGTCTAATTCAAGATAGAAAATTTTCCAAATCCTTGCCTGTGGTGTAGCCTCTGTTTTGATTTTTAAAAATTCATTCTCTGGATGTGTGCATCACTGGCAAGGTTGGCATTTTGCCGATCCCAAATTGCCTGAGAGGTGGTAATGGGTCAAGCTGCTGAAACCAATGAAATTAATTTGGTATAATCTGGTGAACAACGAGGCCGCTTCGAAAGATATTTTAAGAGTCAGCCACATTGCTGTGAAAGTGCAGACACATATCATGGCCACATCAGGTAAGAAGGGCAGGTCTCCTTCACTGAAGCACATTAGTGAATCAGTTTACAATAAGCTGACAGACTTGTTGGCACTTTCAACGGTTTCAGCCCTTTTAATGTTTTTACTAAATTAAAAATAGTCAAATAGTCTAAGTGATTATTGCTTTAGGTCTCTGGATTACAAGTTCACTATACAACCACTAAATTACTGTATTCACTCCCTAGAAGGTCATGTTGGTTTCCTGATGTGTGCTCATTTTGATGTAACTTTGATTTCCTGGACATGGACCCTGTTGCAGGGAAATCTTGGTGGGGAGAGGGGAACAATTAGCCTTGCATCTTAACACTTTGTTAGCTTTATCACAGTGACAAGGAAGTGACCATTATTCCCAGGCCACTTTTTTTCCTGTGCTAATCCATTTCAGTTGAGAGCTTACTTATGACCCACAGTTTTGAGATAATTTAACAGTGTCCAATATAATTGGATTGCCCTCTACACACTGATTTTAACCATTAACTTATGTCTGTCTTATATTTGGATGCACTTGAGGCTTCAGAGCAATATTTTAGACCTTTTTCACGTAGGTTAGTGATATTTTATGGCTAATCTGTTCTTTTGAAAACCTTTTTTACTTTTTTGATCAAATGATTGAGAGATACATTAATTAGAACCCAATCACAATTTGTGATAATATAAGCGATATGACACATCATGCAATTCTCATTAATTAAAATTTCCTTTGATAGTTTATGGTTGTAAATGTGTGGAAACGATTTCTTTTTCATAGAATCCCTACACTGTGGAAACAGGACATCTAGCCCAACAAGTCCACACTGACTGTCCAAACAGCATCTCACCAAGACTCAACCAACCCCACCCCCCACTCTGTAATCCTGCATTCCCCATGGCTAATCCACCTAATTTACATGTCCCTGGACACCATGGGCAATTTAGCATGGCCAATCCACCGAACCAGCATGTCTTTGGACTATGGGAGGAAACCCATACAAAGGGAGAATGTGCAAACTCCACACAGACAGTTGCCCTGAGGCTGGAATCCAACCTAGGACTGAGGCAATGGAGCTAACTGCTGAGCAACTGTCGTGGTTCATAAATTATAATTTGCAATTTTGCCTAAAACTGCTATGCCATCCATTTGGCATATAGCTACTGTTTAGAGGAGCAGGTATATACGAGAGATTGAACTAAAGATTAATACCAGCAGAGCAAAGAGAAATATAAAATAACTAGGTAGTGGAGTGTGAGCTCTCAGCTGTGACCTATGCACTGACCGCTCCTGATCTCAGTTGGTCCTGTGAAGAAAATAGTGATGATGGGGAAAGAACTTCCCAGAGGAAGCATAGTGAAATCCGTGACTGACACCCCTGCTGTAGCTCTCTGGATGTGGACGACAGAGCAATTTTGGCAGAGGTCCACATAATGTGTCTCCCTGTCTGTTCAGATAAGAAATAGCACAAGATGTTAGATTGGGAGATTTAAAAGGAGAAAATGATTTGACATGATAGAAATAAAAATATTTTCTGGATTAGTGGTATTGGAAGAGCACAGCAGTTCAGGCAGCATCCGAGGAGCAGTAAAATCGACGTTTCGGGCAAAAGCCCTTCATCAGAAAGGCAGAGAGCCTGCTGGGTGGAGAGATAAGCTAGAGGATGGTGGGGTGGGGCGAAAGTAGCATAGAGAACAATGGGTGAGTGGGGGAGGGGATGAAGGTGATAGGTCAGAGGAGGGTGGAGTGGATAGGTGGAAAAGAAGATGGGCAGGTAGGATAAGTCATGGGGACAGTGCTGAGCTGGAAGTTTGGAACTAGGGTGAGGTGGGGGAAGGGAAACGAGGAAACTGTTGAAATCCACATTGATGCCCGAGGGTTGAAGTGTTCTGAGGCAGAAGATGAGGTGTTCTTCCTCCAGCCGTCTGGTGAGGGATCAGCGGTAAAGGAGGCCCAGGACCTCCATGTCCTCGGCAGAGTGGGTGGGGGAGTTGAAATATTGGGCCACAGGGCCGTATGGTTGATTGGTGCAGGTGTCCTGGGGATGTTCCCTAAAGAGCTCTGCTAGGAGGCTCCAGTCTCCCCAATGTAGAGGAGACCGCATCGGGAGCAACGTTTACAATAAATGATATTGGTGGATGTGCAGGTAAAATTTTGGATGTGGAAGGCTCCTTTAGGGACTTGGATCGAGGTAAGGGAGGAGGTGTGGGTGCAGGTTTTGCAATTCTTTCGGTGGCAGGGGAAGGTGCCAGGGTGTGAGGGTGGGTTGTAGTGGGGCGTGGACCTGACCAGGTAGTCACGGAGGGAACGGTCTTTGTGGAAGGCGGAAATGGGTGGGGAGGGAAATATATCCCTGGTGGTGGGGTTTATTTGGAGGTGGTGGAAATGTCGGTGGATGATTTGGTTTATGCGAAGCGTGGAAGGTGAGCACCAGGGGCATTTTGTCCTTGTTACAGTTGGAGGGGTGGGGTCTGAGGGTGGAGGTGCGGGATGTGGACGAGATGCGTTGGAGGACATCTTTAACCACGTGGGAAGGGAAATTGCGGTCTCTAAAGAAGGAGGCCATCTGGTGTGTTCTGTGGTGGAACTGTTCCTCCTGGGAGCAGATACGGCGGAGGCGGAGGAATTGGGAATACGGGATGGCATTTTTGCAACAGGTAGGGTGGGAAAAGGTTAGATTAGATTACTTAGTGTGGAAACAGGCCCTTCGGCCCAACAAGTCCACACCAACCTGCAACCCACCCATACCCCTATATTTACCCCCTGACCTAACACTACGGGCAATTTAGCATGGCCAATTCACCTGACCCGCACATCTTTGGACTGTGGGAGGAAACCCACGCAGACTGGGGAGAACGTGCAAACAGTCTGTCGCCTGAGTCGAGAATTGAACCTGCGTCTCAGACGCTGTGAGGCAGCAGTGCTAACCACTGTGCCACCATGCCGCCCAAATCCAGGTAGCTGTGGAAGTCGGTAGGTTTGTAAAAAAACGTCAGTGTCAAGTCGGTCATCATTAATGGAGATGGAGAGGTCCAGGAAGGGGAGGGAGGTGTCAGAGATGGTCCAGGTAAATTTAAGTTCCGGGTGGAATGTGTTGGTGAAGTTGATGAATTGCTCAACCTCCTCGCGGGAGCACGAGGTGGTGCCAATGCAGTCATCAATGTAGCGGAGGAAGAGGTGGGGAGTGGTACCAGTGTAATTATGGAAGATCAACTGTTCTACGTAGCCAACAAAGAGACAGGCATAGCTGGGGCCCATACATGTGCCCATGGCTACCCCTTTGGTCTGGAGGAAGTGGGAGGATTCAAAGGAGAAATTGTTAAGGGTGAGGACCAGTTCGGCCAAACGAATGATGTGTCAGTGGAAGGGTACTGTTGGGGATGTCAGGAGAGGCAAAAAATGGAGGGCTTGGAGGCCCTGGTCATGGCGGATGGAGGTGTAGAGGGATTGGATATCCATAGTGAAGATGAGGCGTTGAGGGCCGGGGAAACAAAAGTCTTGGAGGAGGTGGAGGGCGTGGGTGGTGTCTCCAACGTATGTGGGGAGTTCCTGGACTGGGGAGATAGGACAGTGTCGAGGTAGGTAGAAACAAGTTCAGTGGGCAGGGGCATGCTGAGACAATGGATCGGCCAGGGTGGTCAGGCTTTGGATCTTGGGAAGGAGGTAGTGCGGGATTCCCGGACTGAGGTTGGAAGTTGTGGGTGAGAGATCTCCTGAGGTGATGAGGTTCTGTATGGCCTGGGAGATGATGGTTTGGTGTTGGGGGTGGGGTCATGGTCAAGGGGGTGGTAGGAAGAGGAGTCCTCGAGTTGGTGTTTGGCTTCAGCAGTGTAGAGGTCAGTGCGCCAGGCTATCACTGCACCCCCTTTATCTGATGGTGAGGTTGGGATCAGAGCAGAGGGATTGGAGGGCTGCGTGTTGAGGGTAAGAGGTTGGAGGGGGGTAGACAGGTTGAGTCGGTTAATGTCCTGGCAGCAGTTGGAAATGAAGAGGTCGAGGGCAGCTAATAGGCCAGCGCAGGGTGTCCAGGTGGATGCAGTGTGTTGCAGGTGGATGTCAGGGTCCTCAGAAGGTGGGCGGGAATCCTGATTGTGAAAGTAAGCTCGGAGGTGGCGGAAGAAGTGTTCGACGTCACGGCGTGTATTAAATTCATTGATGCGTGGACGGAGGGGGATGAAGGTGAGTACTTTTGCTGAGGACTGATCGTTTGTCCTCAGTGAGGGGGAGGTCTGGAGGGATGGTGAAAACTTGGCAGGGCTGGGAGCTGGGATCTGGTGTGGGTGTGGAGCTGGGAGTGGGGGCGGAGCCAGTAACTGGAGTGGGTGTGATGTTGGGGGGGATGGGGGTGGAGCCATGAGCAGGTGTGGTGCTCCCCTCAGGGTTCTGGGGGCTGGGAATGGTGACAGTGGGATCTGTGGGGGGTCGTGTCAGCAGCATGCAGGTGAGTGGCGTTGGTGGGGGCAGAAGTGGTGGCAGACGTGGCAGTAGGGGTAGCGGAAGCCACTGAGCGTGTGACATCAGCGATGGTGTGAGGGGCGGAAGTGATGTCACGTGTGATGCATGAGGAATTGAGGGGTAGTGGCCATGATGGGCGCAGACGTGACATCAATCAGCATGGGGGTGGCAGCTGCACCAGCCGCAAGGCTAATGGCGTCCGAGATAGCCAGTTCACTGGCTACCCAGGACTGATTACGTGACTGTAATCTTATCGAATGCTTTATATCACTGTCATTTGATGATGATTATAGCTTTGAAGATACTCCCAATGCCCATTTGTTTTTTATATATAATATAAGCCATGTAAAAGGCTCCTGGAATACTGTCATTTTATTGTTTCTTTTCATTTATTTTGCAGTGAACATCGTGATAGATGTCAACATTTATCCACTGTCATGAAATTCATGAGTAGCGATATGCACATACTCTGGTAATGATTATTGTTTGGCATCACAGGAAGTTTAAATGTTAAATCACACCAACTTACTGGGGAATAACACAAAATTTAGAATAGTGCTTTTCAGAGTGTTTTAAGTTCAAAACCCTTCAAAAAAAAGCCTAATGAATGAGACCTTAAGGTCCTGACTTGATCATGTGTCTTGACTGTTCAGAGAAAACATTCCTGTTATTTCCAGCTCTTGGCGATCTAACATCTTTCTATTGGGAGATAATGGATTATTTTCATCTCTCTTTTTGCAGGAAGTCTGGTTGGAAAGTACAGCTTGTAATGAGAGAGTGCCTCCCAGGGTGCTTGTGGTTCTTGGGGCTTTTTCTTTTGGTGTAAGAACTAGGGGTTCTGCATTCTGTGGAATGTATTGCAAAACATAAATGCAACTACGCAATGCGATTTTGTTTAGTTGGTCAATAAAAGTGTGGCCTGGGGCTTGGCAATCAGATCGCTCAGGAGCCAGCTATTGACCTGCTCTTCATTATAGCAGCTTTTTGTGGTTTAGCAATAAATCTGTGAATGCAAATGTGCCTAAAGCAATACAAGTTATAAATAAAAAGAGATAGCATTCCCACATGAAATACTAGCTGCATCTTTTAATATAATAGGCAGCAATCAATGCAACTCATATATTTTACTTTTCCATTTAAGTGTAGTCCAAACCTTGCTTGAAGCAGCTGTTGTTGTGTTAATGTGTTAACAAATGGAATATTTTTGACACTGTGTACAATCAATATATGTTTTAAGATGACAAAAATATATCAAAGAATATTTTCCACATGCAGTTATTCATAATATCTAAGTCAAATATTCCTTGTATAAATTAACTTTGCATAATTCATTGCATAGCTATGTGCATAAATGTATAAGGAGATTTGCTGTTAACACTGACATTAGATTAGTATTTCTATTGATTTAAATATGTTGTTTAAAGTTGCTGTTAAAGTGTTTTAAAACATTGTAACTTAGATTAAAGTAAGTCAAAAAATGATAGAACTGAGCACTGAGAGGTTTCATTAATTATTTCTATCATAAATCCATGCATCTCAACAAATTGTACATTTAAAATCATTTATTTGATTATAGAAAATTTTTGCTAAAATAAAAATTGTACCTCTGCTTTCACCTCTGTTTATAAACAGTGTGCGGGAAGACGAGCTTATTGTAATTCATAGCAAAAAAGGTTAAATTCAATACCATTTCCTTCCCCTGTTAAGCTTAGTGATAATGCATAAAACGTTTAAGATGTTTGAGCTCCTGTCTTTTAGGCAGTGGTTTGTTAATATTCAGTGTTGACCTTTTTATAGTTTAAATGATAGAGAATGTCTGCTTGGATAAGGATTATATATCTATGCATTTATTATATGTGGGTCAAAAGTTTGTGTGAATATGAAGTAGAATTGATACATTGAAATTCCACTTTTGGATCAGACCTTTGGTTGGATTACATAGGCATTGCCTTGAATCTGATAGCTAAACACAGATCTTCCTTTTTTTTAGAAAAAGGATTATTGTCACTTCTATATAAAATGCTTCTCATGCCAATAGTCAGATTTTGAATGGTGGTGGGGTGCACTATTTCTTAACTCAGAAAAAGAAACGGTTTTATTTACTGTATCTCAATTGGGATGCCTTTGAGATCTTCACTTCATGGAAAAGGTGTGACATAATAATAAAAAAAACCTTAATCAAGAGTTTGCCACCCAAAGTACAATCGGGTCAAAACATGCAAAGGTAAGATGCTGCACAGTGTATAAGAAGTTAGATATAAAATCATAGGATAACTGGAAGGAACATGAGTTGTTTTGCAGGCAGCCCTACCTTATTGACTATTGACTTCAGAGTTATTATACAAAACAGCTGTGTGCAGTAGGTTAAGATTCAAGGAAAAAAAATGAGGATATGGGACTGATTGCATTCTCTTTGAAAGAGCCATTGTAGAATTCATAGGTGAAATAGCCCCTTTCGGTGTTCAACCATTTGAAGGTTGATATGTTCAAGAGGGTTCAAAATTGACAATATTTGAGCACTGTGCAGCGATGAGGAATTTACACAATTTTAAAGAAGCACAGTCTACAATGTGGAAAGTGAAACTTGCCGGGGTTACTCTTTGTCAATATGTGGTTTTCTCCATATCAATAACTACTTTTTTTTGGTTTTATTCATTCATGGTGTGTTCGTTTCTGGCTGGGCCAGCATTTACTGCCCATCCCTGAATACACTTGAAGGTGATGATGAGCTTTCATCACTGTACCCCATGTGGTGAAGGGGTATCTACTGTGTTATTAGGGAGGCAGTTCCAGTGACCGCAACGGAACAATGACATATTTCAAAATCAGGACAGTATGTGGCTTGGGGGATCTTGCATGTGAGTGGTGTCTGAATGTATACGCTGCCCTTGTACTTTAGCATTGCTGTCACAGAAGCATTGTGTGTTGATGCAGTCATGTAGACAGTAAACGCTGCTGCCATTGTGCGTCAGTGAAGAGAACGAATGTTGAAAGTAATAGACAAAAAAGTGGGCTGCTTTGTCCTTTATGCTGTTAGCCTTCTCAAGACTTATCCAGATAATTGGGGAAATGTTCCATCGCTCTCCTGACATGTGAAATGGTGGAAAGGCTTTGAGGAATTAGGAGGCTAGTTACTGGAGAACTCCTAGCCTCTGACCTGCTTTTGCAACCACATATTTTAATGGTTAGTTCACGTCAGACTAGTCAGTGGCAATCCCCAGAATGTTGACAGTGGGTGAGTTCAGTGATGAATATTACATTGAATACCTTGAAGCAATAACTTGATTCTTGTCTTTTGATCATTTCCTCAAACTTGTGTGGTGCAGGTGCTATTTGCCCACTATCAGTGCAAACCTGAACGTTATCCAGCTTTTTGCTGCATCTGGATAATTGCTTCAATATCTGTGGAGCTGTGAATGGTGTTGAACATTGTGCAGTCATCAGCAAACCTCAACACCTCTGACCTTTTAATGGAGGAAATTTCATTTGAAGCAGCTGAGGATGAGTGGGCCTAGGACACTATCCTGAGGGAACACTTAATGATGCCCTGTGGCTGACCAACTTGCAACAATCACCTTCCTTTGAGCAATGTGTGACTCCACATAGTGGAGAGGTTTCTCCTGGATTCCCATTGACTCAACTTTTCAGTTTTGCTAAAGTTTTTTTGAAGTCACACACTTGGTTAAATGCTGCCCTTATGTCAAGGGCAGTCACCGTCTCCTCCCTACTTATTTCTGATTTTCAAAATCTTGATGCAATGGCACCTCTAAAATCTACATAGCATGATCTGTAATCATTTGCCCGTTCGTTGACAGAAGTTGGGAAGATTAATGTACCGAGGCCATAAAATATCACAACCTTGAAACCTGGAAATGGTCCACTAACCTTTTGTTATTCACAGTTGCATGCTCACACACTATACATTAGTTTTCTTGTTAAGGAGGCATCCTAGACAGCCACTTAGAGGATTGTGGATTGTATTCGCAACATGTGTTGGCATCCTTAACCTGCGTTTTAACTGGAGACCCAAGTCTGAGCTACTTGAAGTAGAATAAAACTTTATTTTAAGGCATTGAACCTATTTAAGCTTTCGTTGTACTTTTTCTGCTAGCTTTTTTTAATTAATAAGTTTAACTATTTATTTTATGGAAGATGGCAAACTCAAGTCAAGTTAGCCTGTATCACTTTGCCCTTTTGAAATCTGTGCAATTTAAAATCAAGACAGAGAAATAAAGAGAACTTGTCAGTTATGACACATCTTTAATAATTCTGCTCTCCCATTTTGTTTAAGCCTCTGAGTAAAGTGTTGCATCTATCCAGTTTTGCACTGTGCAAACTTCATTTAAAAAAAGGAAAAGTGTAGAGAACGCTGATACAAACCAAAGCTTTTGACTTCTGATTTTCACGCACTAATTCATTGGGTTTGGAAGGGGTGAGGGGGTGTGCCGTTGTTCACAATGAAACCAGGGGATGACAGCAGATGACTGGGCATTTTAACCTGCATTTGACCAACAGAATGATGTGGGAAGAAGTTCTAAGGTTGTTCTGTAACTTGAATCTGAGCATAATACCAA
The DNA here is from genome assembly GCF_020745735.1 of Hemiscyllium ocellatum. Lineage (NCBI taxonomy): Eukaryota > Metazoa > Chordata > Chondrichthyes > Orectolobiformes > Hemiscylliidae > Hemiscyllium > Hemiscyllium ocellatum. Next base: position 25,121,978 of record NC_083431.1, read on the forward strand.
TGTTTTTGGCCTAGTAACCTTGAGGTTGAACTAACAATCCTGAGTGCGCAAGTTCACATCCCGCCATGGTGGTTTGTGAATTCAAATTATGTTTCTTTTCTTTTTTTTTAAAAATAGTTTGGAAATAGAAGACCAGTATTGTAAAAATGTGACAGTTATGTGTCCAACTGATTCACAAATCAGTATTTGTGGAGTCTGGCCAGTATATATCTACAGGTCCAAGTTGACGCTTAACTGCCCTCTTTTTAAATCATTTTAGGCAGAGCATCTGTAGACTTGCACCAAAGCTTAATTTTAATTTGGTGTCATGTTCGATACAACTTCATGGGCTGAAGAGCATATTCCTGTGCTGTACTGGTCTATGCTCTAAACTGAGGTCTTTCGGATTTTACACATCCCTAGAGTACATTTTAAATATCAAATTACTAGTATAGAGATGGATATGCAGTGGTGTTTCTTTTCAGTGAAGTTTGTTAAACATATGGGTGAAACAAGTTCAATTCTTACAGTCGAAAATATTAATATATAATAAAGTAGCATGCTAGCTTCCATTGCTGGTTCCTGTTAGTTCAATTGAGATTTTATTCTACTACAAGTGGGAGATTTAATACATGAGCTGGACTATTTGGGAAAAGCTTTTTTGTAGGTATTCAGCACTGTGTATGATAAAATTAATAGAAAGGAAATCTTTGTCCAATGTAAACTCTCCAACAATTGTAGGGTTGCTCAAGCCACCTGATATGCAGCATGTATTCAGTGATTTGTCAGTGTCCATTCCCACAGACCATGTACTAATGAGATGTGCTTCATTTAATGAAAGAATAAAGCCCAAATGATAGAGTTCAAGTGCTAATAATGTTCCACCTGCTGCCTTATCAGAATATGGAGATGTGAATTGTCTTTGTTTGTCCATTGTTTTTGTGTATTTCCCTTCCCAGCAGTACAATCGTCATCTGCATTTCCAAGAATCAGCAGGCCACATAGGAACACATCTTGAGTCCATTAGTGTTCAGGATGAATTGCCCCAAAGTGAAGTACAAACTTTTGAAGATTGAGCACAGTAGGATCTGCTGAAAGATCAGAAGATAGTTTGAGGTTCGGATCATTAGTTGACACAGTTTTATCGAGTTAAGTGGGCTTAACTTAGAAACAAAATACTTTCATGATTAATCACTTGGTCAAAATTTCTGGAGATCCTTCACTAACAATACAGTGGATATATTTACATCACATAACTTCAAAAAGTTGGCATAATCCACCCATAATTATGCAAAGTCCACACAGACATTCTCCCTGTGTCTTCGTGGGGTTTCTCTGGGTGCTTTGGTTTCCTCCCACAGTCTAAAGATGAGCAGGTTAGGTGGTAAATAGCCCATAGTCTTCAGGGATGTGCAGGCTAGATGGATTAGCAATAGGAAATACAAGGGGTAGGTTTGGTTGGGATGTTCTTTGGAGGGGTGATGTGGACTTGCTGGGCTGAATGGCCTGCTTCCACGTGGTATGGATTCTATGAAAGATGCCCAACAGAACCTTTTCAAGGGCAATTAGGAATGGAAAGTAAATGATGGACTTGTATCCCACATTTCCAGAATGAATAAGATAAAACAGTGTCTCTTCTGAGCTGCTGCCATGGAGTGGTCTTTGGGATGTATGTACCTGATGCAATAATGCTTATGTTAACTCCCATATCAAAAACACCAGATGTGGATAAAAGATTCAGCAGACATTTGTTATAACTCCTGGTATATGCAAAAATGATGGTCAGTGTCTGGGCTAATCTTAAACTATTGTAAAGTGGCACACTTCAATCAACATGTGTCGTATGGCCCCAATGAAGATGGAATCTGAGACCTTTATACCTGCATGTGACATGCTGTGATAGAATAATGGTATCACAAACACATCTCTTATTATGCTGCACACTAACTGGGACATAACAAACAAACTCCATTTTGGATTAATAACTAGGTTGTGTGTTTTGCAATCTGGGCATGAAGCGCAAAACAACAGCAGTGATGACAGCAATGCTGACTGTATTAACATAGGTCATTAATATCAGTCAGAGCATTACACACTGCTAAAATGAGACCAAAATAATTAAGGATTATTGCTAGTTGACGTCAACTCAATGCTTAAAGTAATCAGGAAGTGATTCAAACCTGTCATTGAGTTTCACGTTCCATGTACGTCTAGATTATTGGAGCTTAAATACTGGGATGGGCAGGGACACCAAATTGGTTGAGTGACAGTGATACGTCTGAGCAAGCATGCGGTTCAGAGCCCTTTTTACGTTGATTGGCTTGGAAAGCAAAAATATCGAGAGTAGAAGGTAGTACCACTATAGCATATTCCTAGTTCTATGGTGTGAAGTCTGAAGGATGTTATCGTAACAAGTGGTTTTTCTGAAAAAAAAACCAGAGCATATCATTTAACACAGCAGTAAATCATTCCTGCTATTCTCTGTGAGACCCATATTCAAAAATAGAACATGAGAATACAGTGAAGTACAGGATTAAGTTTTAAAATGTAGGCTTAAAATGCATTAAGAATCTTTAGTGTTTGGTGTCTACAGCAAAATAAACTTAAAAATTAAGCAAATTCAGTATCTTAGTTCATGATCCTCTAGCTGTGCAGACAAAATATAATGGTATTTCATTTAAAAATAGCACTGAAACTTAATAAAAACAGGACAAACTTTTCCATTGCTTTGCATTCAGGGAACATTCACCTGTTGTAGGGAAAAGCAAAGGGAGGCATCAGAGAAGCCTTTGTTGAGTTTTCCTCCCTTTTTAGATTACTCGGGAGGAGAGCTGCCTGGAGCAGAGCATGCTAGCATTCACATTGACACTGAATACAGCAAAAATCATGTCCTGGTAGCTCCAATCTCCTCCTCCACTACCAACCAAAAGAAGTAGGACAAGGACCATTTTCCCCTGTGTCTCTCCGATCAGAGACAAGCAATGGAGGATCTCCAAGGGTTAACACCATCTTTTTGTTTCTCTCTCTGTTTTCCAGTCACTTCCTAATTTTTGGGCATTCAATCAGAAACATAAAATCCCCTACAGTGTGAAACAGGACAATCAACTCATCAAGTCCACCCTGACCCTCTGAAGAGCATCCCACACAGACCCATCCCCTACCCTATCCTCGTAACCCTGCATTTACAGAGTCATAGTTAGAGTCCTAATCCAACTCATCCATGCTGATCTGATATCATGAATTAAATCTCGTCCCATTTGCCAGCATTTGGCCCATATCCCTCAACCTTTCCTATTTATATACCCATCCAGATGCTTTTTAAATGCTGTAATTGTACCAGCCTCCACCACTTCCTCGGGCAGCTCATTCCATACACATACCACCCTCTGCGTGGAAAAAGTTGCCCCTCCATTCCCTTTTTTTAAAAATCTTTCCTCCACACCTTAAGTCTATGCCCTCTCTAGTTTTGGACTTCCATACCCTGGGGAAGAGACCTTGGTTATTAACCCTATCCGTGCCCCTCATGATTTTATAAACTTCTATAAAGTTACTTCTCAGCCTCTGACACTCCAGGGGAAAGCAGCCCCAGCCTATTCAGCCTCTCCCTATAGCTCAAACCCTCAACCCTGGCAACATCCATGTAAATCTTTTTCTGAACCCTTTCAAGTTTAACAACATCTTTCCTATTGCAGGGGGACCAGAATTGCGTGGAGTTTTCTAAAAGCAGTCTCGCCAATGCCTTGTACAGCTGCAATGTGATCTCCCAACTCCTGTACTCCATGTACTGACCAATAAAAGCAAGCATACCAAATGTGTTTTTCACTACCCTGTATACCTGCGACTCCACTTCTACTATGATTGACCTAGTCTGCACATCCCTGGACACAATAGGTAATTTAACATGGCCAATCCACTTAACCTACACATCTTTGGATTGTGGGAGGAAGCCTGTGCAGACACAGGGAAAATGTCTTTGTGGAGTTTGCACAGTCTCCCAATGGTGGAATTGAACCCTGGTCCCTTGAAGCAGCAGTGCTAACCACTGTATCACCCCACCTGTATGCTGGACTTCTAACTTCTAGCTGCTGTTTATGGAATAATAACTGAATGGCACTGCTGTTAGCATTTTGCCTCCATGTAGAGTTACAAGAACATTCTGATTCTGTTATACTTGCCACAGAGTAAAGTATCTCCTTTCTTCTCACTCTATTTTTATAAAAATTGAATATCTAAAACTGAATAATTACTATAATTACACCAGACATTGCATATGTTATTAGGTGTTCATTTTTTTTATTACTCACTGTTTCAGTTTCCCTTTTGCTTTAGAGAAAAAAACACCCTTATGTACATGGTGTGTATTTCCTATGTTGTTCTAGACTTGGATTTGGGGATATTATCTGTGGAGGTCTGTAAGGTAAAAGTAAAACAGTGGTGATTTGGGAAGGGTGAATATTACAATTATTTTTTTCAATTGCTTTTCGTACTTATGGATAGTTCTCGCTCCAGGGCTGTCAATAAAGCAGTTTAAGGTGGACTAAACTGTGGCTCTGTAATTCGCATTATAAAAGGGATGTGACAGCACTGGAGAGGGCTTAGAGGAGATTTACCAGGATGTTGCCTGGGCTGGAGAATTTCAGTTATGAAGAAAGATCGACAGATTGAGGCTTGGAGCAGAGGAGATTTGATAGGGTATACAATTGTGATGTATAAAATGATGAGGAACATTGGGTCAACAGGAAGATAGTTTAACTCCCTGATGGCCAGTGACTGGGGCAGAAGGTTTAGACAAGCTTTAAGTTTCCATCCAGATGGTCATGGGAGTCTGGAATTCACTGCCTGTGAGGATGGTAGAGGCAGACATCCTTATCCTCGTTACATTTAAGAAGTATTAGATGTGCACTTGTGATGCCAAGGTATACAAAGCTCTGGGTCAATTGCTGGAAAATGGAATAAGAACAGTTAGGTGGCTGTTTGAATCATACAGACATGATGGGCTGAAGGACCTTTACTGTGCTGTAGACCACGTTTAGAGTCTTAGAGATATATGAGAATGGATTTGATGGGTCAGTGGCCTTTAATGTTCCAGCTGTCAGCAACTCCACTCAAAAGGGAAATAGTTAGAAAATCTGATGAAATTTGCCATTATGACAGGTAATGTAAAATTGTGTGTAGATATAAATAAGCTATAGGGCCTCACACTAAAACAAACAATTTCCTAAATCGAACCAGAGTGCTTCAACCACTTGGGGGTTATTATTCATTAACTTGTTCCATGGCCAATCAGCATCTCTTTGCTTGGTCTGAGAAATCAGATTGACAATGAACTGTTCCTGTTGCATCTCCATGCTGATTATGGCCCAACCAATTCTCTCACTCGCGCTCTCACTCTCACTCGCGCTCTCTCTCCTCTTTTTTGTTTCCACCCCACCCCTGACTCTTCAGTGCAAAATAAACAGCTTTGACATCTAGTTTTCATTTAGAAACATTGAAGGTCTATACTACCAAGTATTTATTTCAGGAATTTAGTACTGCTAACACACACAGGGACAATAATGATTTATAGAGATACAGATGACACTGAAATGAATTAGCTGGTCAAATTCTTCTCCCATCACATACAATAATCATAATAGGTGCTTTTATCAAACATATTTTCTATTAAAATCCAATTGAAATAGAATTAGCTTTTTAAAAAGCTATCACTTTGGATGTGATGGCTTGTCTTTATGGGGTACTACCAGTTTGTAGTAATGCAGTTGATTCCTTGTAGATATGTGGATAAGCTAAATTTCTCTGGGTATCTTAACTGTCATCAATTATACAGGATTTATACTCTGTTATTCTATGAATTATTACTCAGCGCTCCCTCCAAAAATATGAAACAATCTGATTTTATGCAAGACTGAATTAGCTCTTAAGTTAGAATGACTACTGAGATCTTCAGGGAGAAATCATGAGGGAAATAGATAATTTATAGCTTCATTCATTCACGTTCTAAGGAACCCACAGTGCTTCATTGCTAATGAACTACATTTAAACGCAGCCACTGTTTGTAATGTGTGTAAAACAAGCTCTAATTTTGGCAAAGCAAGATCCAACAAAAAGCAATGAAATAAAGTACCAGATTATGTTTTTATGATGTTGGTTAAGGCATAATTGTTGAGAAGAACAATGGAAGAACACTACTGTACTTGTTCAAATAGCAACTTTATATATAATAATCTGTATATTCATATATGTATCTGAGGTCCGTTAGGCTCTCAGTTTAAATTTTTTCATTTTAAGCAGCAACACCTTCCTCGTTAATACATTGAACTGTCAGATATGATAATGTTGCTGGAATCATTGAGGTGGGTTTGGACCTTGAAGGTTAATTATACACATATCTGACTAAGATGTGTCCATGCCATTATAAAGAAGAATCTCCATTTAGTACTACTTTTCTCAATTAAAAGAAAGACCATTAATTTACATTGGTACTCCTATCAGTTTTTATTATCTTCTGCATTAAGCAATTATCATTTCTGAAGTTTCTCATTGCAGTGGATGTGGAAGAATGATTGATGTTGAGTGGGAAGAGAAGCTGGTCGTTGACATTCTGAAACAACCTGTTCAGACATTTTGTCTGGAACAGGCAGGACTTGAATCCTGAACTACTGCACTGCCGAAGTGTCTGGTCATTAGCCAACTAATTTATCAATTTGTTTAAATGAGATTTTGTTATTTTCAAAATGTTTGTGTTTTTTTTTCTTTGTTTCAAGAATTAAATCACATTTTCCCCCACACTGATCCTAAATAGATTTGTGTGCGCTAAGTTTTACCTGTGTTGTTTTACCAATACTAATTTTGACATTAAAAGTGTAATTTAAGCAGCAAGGTATGAAGACCATTCTGAATTTACTTGGTGATGCAGAATTCTGATTATTTGTGGTGTTTGTAATTTCATATGTTTGGATTAGTGCATTTTCATTGTATTGCACTTGGGAAGTTGCGAAGGAAGTAAGGCTGGATTAGAGAATGCTGATGGGTGAGGGAAAATCGGGAAAATAGTGTGGGTAAGAGGGGGCAGCATGGTTACTCAGTGGTTAGAGCTGCTGCCTTGCAGCACCAAGGACCTGGTTTGGATTCTACCCTCAAACGACTGTGCAAACTCTACACAGACATTCTCCCCGTGTTAGCTCTGTGTGCTCAGGTTTCCTTCCAAATTCCAAAGATGTGCAAGTTGGGTGCATTGACCATCGACGTGCAGACTGGGTGGGTTAGCCTTGGGAAATGCAGGGTTACAAGAATGGGGCAGGGAGTGGGTTTGGGTGGGATGCTCTTCAGACTCAATTGGCTGAATAGCCTGCTTCAATACTGTAGGGTCAGAGGATGAAAACTGGAAAGAGGATTGGAACACAGAAGGAATGGAAGAGGATAGATGATGTTGGGAATGCGGGAGTTCTGTTAGGTGAGAGAGGGGAGAAGAACACAAGTGAACAGGGTGGAAGACTAGGATGAAAGAGAGAAAGGAGAAAGTGAGGAACATGGGGGATGACATTACGGGAAGTGGAATTAGACAGAAGTCCGAACGAAAGGAGGGATGCGTTGGAGGAGATTGCGTGTAACATAAAGGACTCAGAGGTTTGAATGATTGCTCATAGATTGACAGGAGGGTGATGATTAGAAAACCGCTTCTCCGAAAAGGAGAGGCCTTGCCCAGATGCTGCCCTCGTTGTGGAGGGAAGCATTGTAGTGGACCCCGTTTCTTTTCCAGCGGGGTGTTGTGATTTATGTAGGGTGCAAGGGTTGTGGATTTGCTGCTGGTGGAGGAACTGTGGTGTGGTTGTAGCAGTGACATTTGGCCAGCAGTCATTTCCTATGTCAGAGGCATGAATATCATGTGGTGCGGTACGGTGGCTCAGTGGTTAACACTGCTGCCTCGCAGCACCAGGGATCCAGGTTCAATTCCAGCCTCTGGTGACTGTATGTGTGGAGTTTGCACATTCTCCTTATGTCTGTGTGGGTTTCCTCCGGGTGCTCTGGTTTCCTCCCACAGTCCAAAGATGTGCAGGTCAGGTGAAATGGCCATGCTAAATTGCCTGTAGTGTTAGATGCATGAGTAGGGGAATGGGTCTAGGTGGGTTACTCTTCGGAGGGTCGGTGTGGACTTGTTGGGCTGAAGGGCCTGTTTCCGCACTGTAGGGAATCTAATTTCATCTTTTGGATGAGTAAATGACAAAGGAAGAAGTCTTGGTGAGTGAGTTTGAGGTGATAGCTGACCTGAAAGCTATGACAGCTGTCTGTGGTGGAGCATAGTAACAAGAATGTCGCAGTAAGCAAGTGGGCAATGACGACCTTGTATTTTTTATAGTGCCTTTTACAGTAATTAATTTTTAATGTTCCAAGATGATTGAGCGGACAGTCACAGTTAATCAGCCTTAGGCCCAACTTGTCCATGCCAACCAGGATCCTGAAACTGAACTAGTCCCATTTACCTATGTTTGGCCTTATTCCTCTAAATCTTTCCTATTCATGTACTTGTCCATAGGCCTTTTTTAAATGTTGTAACTGTACCCGACTCTCGATCTGGCAGCTTGTTCCTTATATGCACCACCTTTTTGTGAAAAGAAGTTGCCCCTCTGGTACTCCTTTTAAATCTTTACACTCTCACCTTAAAACCTATGCCCTCTAGTTTTGGACTCTCCTAACCTGCAGAAAAGACATTTTTTCTCTATTTACCCTATTCATGCCCCTCATGATTTTACAGACCTCAATAAGGTCACCCCCTCAGCCTTTGACACGCCAGGGAAAAGACAAAACTTGATTGGTACATATAACACAATTAGGCTTACAATGAGTTAGGTTTTAAAGAGATAGTTAATGGAGATGAGAGAAGTGAAGAGGTTTAGGGAAGGTAACACTTTTAGAATCTGCATAGCTCAAGGCGTGGCAGGATAGTGAAGGAGGTGTTTGGTTCACTTGCCTTTATTGGTCAGAGCATTGAGTATAGGAGTTAGGAGGTCATGTTGCGGCTGTACAGGACATTGGTGAGACTGTTTTTGGAATCCTCCATGCAATTCTGGTCTCCCTGCAATAGGAAAGATGTTTGAAGCATGAAAGGGTTCAGAAAAGATTTAAGAATATTGCCAAGGTTGGAGGACTTGAGCTACAGGGAGAGGTTGATTAGGCTGGGAATATTTTCCCTGGAGAATTGGAGGCTGAAAGGTGACCTTAGAGGTTTATAAAATAATAAGGGACATGGATAGCCAAGGACTTTTCCCTGGGGTGGGGGAGAGATTTAAAAGGGCCATAAGGGGAAATGCATCACCCTTTGTATGAAAATATGTGAGGAATGAACTGCCAGAGGAAGGTGGCAGCTTGGATAGTTACAACGTTTAAAGGCATCTGGATGGGTATATGATATGAAGGGTTTAGAGCGATATGGGCCAAATGCTGGCAAATGGAACTGCATTAATTTCAGGTATCTGGTTGGCATGGACGAGTTGGACTGAAGGGTCTGTTTCTGTGCTGTACATCTCTATGACTCAGTGGTCACCCATGGTGAAGAGTACAGAACTGAGGATGAGTAAAAGGCCAGCATGTGAGGAACATAGAGATCTTGGATGATCCTAGAGCTGGGGAAGGGTATGAGAATAGGGAGTGAGGAGATAATCGAGAGTTTTGAATCAAAATATTGCCAAACAAGGCATCAGTATTAGTAACCACAAGACTAATATGGGTGTCAGGCTGTTCATTTATTGTGTGTTGGTGAGAAAAGCCTAACGTAAGGGATGGGTGCATGAGTTATTGGTGCTGTATCGTGGTCATTGGGATGAAGGTTCAGTTTGGGAAATATTGAAGTGAGATGTAACTGAGCACATGAAGTGAGAGAAGTGGAGGCCAAAAAATCAGTAGTACTAATATTAAAACTTCACCATCCTTTTTGGTATGCATGGCAGGTATATTGCTTACATTATTTTAGCAGCTAATGTTGTGATGTTGAACACTGAACATCTGTAACATTGCATTTACAGATGGTATATGTATTACAGTTATAGATTAGGTTCCCTACAGTGTGGAAACAGGCCCTTCGGCCCAACCAGTCTACATCGACCCACCGAAGGGCAACTCACCTAGACCCATTTCCCCTTGACTAATGCACTACGGGCAATTTAGCATGGCCAAATCACTTGACCTGCACATCTTTGGACTGTGGGAGGAAACCGGAGCACCCGGAGGAAACCCAGGCAGGAAGAATGTACAAATTCCACACACAGTCACCCTGGGAACGAACCTGGGACCCTAGTGCTGAGAGGCTGCAGTGCTAACCACTGAACCACCGACACGTTAATGATTTCTGTTTTCATTCTGGTAGTTTACAAAAATTAAGGATTTCTTTTGAGTGGTACCTTTGTCAGAAACCTTGTTCATCCCATGGAAGTACGATTTCCCAATGATGTTCATCTGGAGGCCCAATAACTGATCGGAAGAGCTTTAAAAATTACCCGGAGAGGATGACAAACAAATGCAAGTTATTGTTGCCTGCCAGTATTTTGTTTCGTAGCCTCTAGTGAGGGCCAGAGAAAGGCCTGACCATGACAGTGATTCATAAATTTGCAATAAATGTGTTTCTGTAAAACATTCCATAAAATTCCTTAGCGACATTAATTGGAATCCTATTTGGATGCTGCTTAGTTGCATTTTCATCACTATTAGCAACACTAATGCAATTTAACAAAGACAGAATAATAAACATTTGGTCCTGAGCTGCTAATAGATAACTAAAAATAGAGAAAGGAATGAATTTTTTTGATCATTCATCCAATTGAATATACTTCCTCCCAACAGATATTGTTCTGTTATCATAAATGCTCCCCAATTTACATGAACTGAATGATGTTTTTTGTATGGCAAGACTAGCCACTTAATATTCTTGACCTAATACATTAACCCCAGAGACTTCTAGAATCATGACTTTGTTTTTAGAACCGTGAGGTGAAATGAGCGTCTGTGGGGCCATGTGAGTTGCTTTATCAGGACTGAATGTCATCCTTCTGGATGTGATGAATAAGTTTCCTCTCAGGTGCTTAAAATATATTTGCAGTTAGATTTATACATTTGATTTAAAACTTCACTGCAGGATAATGCAACACTTCTTGGGAGAGAAGGTAATTTTGTCAGATTATTACAGGGAAGTATGATCAGTAGCTTTAGAAGAGTATTATGTTACAGTTGCAGTTTAAGCTGAAAACACTGATTTGCATCAATAGCAAAAAAAAGATGAAAATGAACATCTTCAACATTTGTTTCCCTACTTGTTTTGGCTTTTTCCTTTTTAAAGTTAAAAATGTAGTGGGGCTATTCCCCAAGTAATTAAAAAACTAAATGTGTAAGTATGTGGACAGTCATGAATTCTCCAACATGGATAGACAAATTGTAAAGAACCACACTCTCTCTGTGATAGATCTCCCATAACAGGTAACAGTATTATACCTGAAAGAGACCTCAATCAAAGTCAATTTAAAACAAATGCAATTACAGATGTTTTGATGTAACATAGAGGCTTCCCTTTTTATTTATTTTACTCTTTGATCCAGCTTTGTTTCCTGACCATTTACATCTCAGGCTGCAAACTTTGACTCCATAGCAACCTGGTTGTTTGACCCTATGAGTACTGTTTGCCTCAAATGGAACTTTGCCAACTAAACCAGGCATCATTTGTGTGAGGATATATACATGCACGCAGTGAGCATCTGCAGAAGTATGGAGAACAGGAAGTTTAATTTGTTAATTTTATGCTCAACACTCTAGCAAGTTTCCTTTCATAAAAAAAATACAGTATTCTTTCAAAAGTATCAACCACTTCTTTTCAGTTTTTTTTTTATTTCTGCTCTCTCACTTCATATGTAAAAGTATTTCTGAAATTGTTCAAAATTCATGAAGTCTATACTGAGTGGTTTGTAGGTTAGGACGTTGTCCTGACTTCTAGTATCGATTTGCAAAACAACATTTGCTGTCAGATGTGGTAGAGCAGTTTGCATTCCTCTTGATCAGGGAGAATGAGCAGAACAAGCTACTGGAGAAGAGAGGAAGAGGAGAAGGATTCTCAATAGGAAGTCCTATCTGCTAGTTCTCATCCACTGGAATGAGCAATTTTTCTATCTGATCCTCATTGAGCACAATATATCAGATGTCTACTCTTGACAAAAGATGTCTTCATTGAATATGCCAGTTACAGCCACATCTGCCACAATGCAAGCTAAGGGTGCCATATGCACAAGTGAAGGTGATGTTTTATATTTGCAGTTTGGCTTCCACTGGTTTAATGCAGAGTTCCCTAAGACTCTCTTTGAGCAGAACTCAATATGTCTAATGCTGATTTCTTTTAGGCAGAGTGAACATTAGAGCTTCACCAATATTGCAGAAATACCCATGGTGTGGGATCTCTTGACTGCATGCATGTGACTCTGTGGGTGCCACGGATGAATTCTGAATATAACGAAAAATAAATTTAAAGTTTCTCTATCCCCAGTGCCAAATTACATTACTTATCCTCCCTCCTACCTACACCAAGTAATCCAGAGCAGCCAAAGTAATAAAATCCTCTCTCGGCAGTATGGTCCCAATCTTGTGCATTTTTTTTAAGCTGCAATCAGTTATCATACAATCATACAGTGCAGAAGCTGCCACTTGGCTCATCCAGTACGCACCGTCAAAACTGCTAAATCTACACTAGCACCACACTCTTGTACTATGCAAATAGCTTTGAATATTGTGACATTTCAAGTGCTCATTTAAGTAATATTAGTAAAATAATATTAAGTAAAAATTGAGCGAATTTTCCTGCCTCCTACCTTTTTTAGGCATCACATTCCAGATTCCCATCACCCTCTGGGTGGAAAAAAAATTCTTCCAATCCTCTCTCAGCTACCTGCCTTCTACCCTTAAAAAATTTATCCCCTTTTTACTGCCCTTTCGACTGAATGGCTGCTTCCAATCCACCCTGTTGGTAGAAACAAAATTCAATAAAATTTAGATGAGACCACCAAAGCTGGAAACAAGATAATTTATTCTACGATCTTGCAAGAAAGGACCCCAATTGCAGAGAGCAATTGAAGTGATGATTATTCAAACTACTACACAGTTATACTTTTGAGCTGTGTGAGGTCACCTCTCCCAACTCCTGCATTACCCAATCTCTCTTTAGTATTTTGCCTCTGCCCATCCATGCTCCACGCCCATTGCCCCCTTCCCCAGGTTGGCAACATTCCTCTCTAAGTGCTGACACACACACTATTTTGTCGACAGTACATCAAGATCTGGTTTAACATTTTGTCTCAATTCTGCTGGTACGTTCCATCCTTGGACATTTCATTTAACTTTTATTATTTTGTATAGCCCAAGCATTTCGGTTATCTCAGCTTTTTGCTGAAAACATAATTTTTGAAAAGGACTTATTTGCTATAATAATTACACACTAAAGTTAGTATTTAATTAACCACAATTATACACTGAAAAGTAGAGATACTCTTCCCTAAATACCTGCAGAGTTAATAGTTCTCTTGCTGTACCCCTTTTCTGTATGCTTTTTCTATATCTGCAAAAACAACACTTTTCCCCATTTCTAACAATTCCCCCATTTCTTTTCTTTTACCATTTGCTGTTTTTGCAATTTTATTTTCTGCCCTCTTTTCACCCTACAGTGCAGAGGTTCACAATCTTGCCATTTCTGTCCTTCTAAGTCTGTCTTTTTCAAACTCCAGGAGTAATCTGCTACTCTCTCTTTCTTGCGTTTGTATTGTTGTCCTCCCAAAGACATTACCAGCTTAGTCATTGTCCATTTCAACACACTGAATCCTATCAGTAAACCTACAATTATTAGTAATACTTGTATGCCTAAATTAGCTAACCATTTTCCTCAACCAGTCAGTCTCCAGTCACCCCATCCCCATCTTTCATCTTTTCGGAGTTCATCCGCAATTTCTCTTATATTGCTTATCTTTTTCTTTTACTATTTCTGCCTTATCTTCCACAATGGAAGAGGTGTCTGGGATGAAGGTGCAGCATTCCTTACCAATCAGTGCACAAGTTCCCCCTTTTTTCGGCCTAGAGATAGTCTAAAGCCATTCGATTCTGTAAAGCTGTTAGTCATGTTGCTATCATTTCGGTGGTTATGGCTGATATCTGGGATTGAGTTTCTCCCATTGCGCCAGTGGTATCATTAATTAAATTTTCAAGGGCAGCCTCCAGTTTCTGTATTTCTGCCCCTGCCTTTGTACTGCTGTAGTTTGGGAGTAGTGTCCGCAGCAGGTGGTCTCCTTCAGGCACCCCTTGGGTCTTGCGTCTTCTCTCTTTTTATCCCCCCCCCCCGCCACTCCTTTCTTAGGCTGGGCTCATGTTTTTCTATTCGGAGGTGAGGGACTATATAAGCAAGGTAACAGCAACCACTCTAGCCTTTCTTGTTTTAAGGCAATGCTTCATCAGTTTCATTACATGCACTTATTTCCACACATTCGGTCACACGAATGTATTTTTCCCCAGGAATAAATGGATAGGCCTTCAGACCACATACCCAATATGTCCCATTCAATACTTGGGGAGTGTTCGTGGCAGTGTCTGGTTGGAATGGAAGCAAGATGATTTTCCTAATTGGAAGGGTGCGGCGTCATTCCGATTACAGAAACAGGTGGTATTCACTGCTCCTTTTGGTGGGGAAATTCTAAGGCTATCGATAACACCCTGGGTTTTCAGAGCTGGCCTTGGGAACCATCCCGCAAAGTTTTATATTTGCTCCTTTCAGATTCCCACTTTGTATTATTTGAGCCCGGGTCAAATTGTTGTACATCGTATATTTCTCTTTTGTTGAGCAGTATTACCGAGGTGGGGATCCCAGATTCGCCATGGTGTGGGACCTCTGCACAGACCCAACAGTTGGCAAGTCCCTCTTGTTTGGCATAATTTTGGCATAGTGTAATGAAGTGATTTTTCCCACTTCCTTGAACAGTTAGTACTACTAACGTCATAATACTATACCAGTACCCACCCATCTCTGAACTCTGTCTATCACCCTATCTTAATCTTTTAGGTGCCAGGGAGAGGTGAGTCCATGCAACCCTTACAATCAATACAATATATATCAACAAACATTAAAAGAGTCTTTTATCTTAGATCATTCCCTGTTTCTCAGCTTAACTTTCAGAGGGTTGTCTGTAGGATGAGTGTGCCACTCCGCAATTGGGGCGTTCACAGGACCTTTGATGTGAGTGTGATGACTACCCTTTCTCAGCAGTCCGGATAACTGTCTCAGTAGTCAGGAGGGTTAGGAATAGTCCCTCCCAACTGTGGTGGAGTTTGGTGTCTTTGCAAGTCTTGATCAGGACCCAATCATCCAGTTGTCGAACTCAAGTGGAGGTATCTGGGTCGACAGACCCTCCTTCCTAAGGACAGACAAAGAAGAGCCGAGCGCCACAATATAGTTCTTTAAAAACTTATCATTGAACTCTACAGTTGATAATTCCCCTCTTCCACTCAAAGGTAATCCCAACGTCATCTTAGAAGGAGAGAGGCCTATATCATGTCAAGGAACAGTCCTAATGCGTAGCAATGTGGTAGGTAAACATTTTGTCCATGGTAATCGAGTCTCCACGATTAGATTAGATAATTGCTTCTTTAAGATTTGATTCATTCGTTCCACCCACCCAGAGGAGGGTGGGTGCCAAAGGGGTGTGGAATTCTTGCCATTACTACTTGTAGAATCTTGGAAATAAAATGGCTACCTTGGTCTGAATCTATACTTTCGTTTATTCCATATCGTGGGATGATATGTTCAAGGAGGGTTTTCACCATTCCGTTTGAGGTGGCTAATGACATTGGGAAAGCTTCCATCCATCCGGTTAAGTGGTCTACTAAGACCAACAGGTACTTCTGTTTTCCCACTGGGGGTAGTTGGGTGTAATCCACCTGTACACTTTGGAAGAGTCTCACTCCTGGGTTCCTTCCTCCTTTGAGCCCTTCCCTTATTATTTTATACATATATAGAATCAGTGTAAATTGTCCCAGCCTGATTCTCTAAGTATTTTAAAGCTTGATTTAATGCATACAATTCACAGGTCTGGGCTGACCATGTGTTTGGCAGCCGGTCTGCCTCCACTGTTGGTTTTTGTTACCGTCCACTACTGCATATCCATTGTGAATTTTCCTTCCACTACTCTCAATGATCCATCTATAAACAATCTATCCCCGTCACGTAAAGGTAGATCTCTCGGATCCTGTCTAATTTTGGTTTGATACTCTATGATATCTAAGCAGTCTGTTCTAATTCTCGTTTGTCTAGAGGTTCTCCCTTCCATAAGAAGGTAGCTGAGTTTAGACAGACAGGTGTCTGTTGCTAACACCAGGTCATCTTCTTCCGTCAGGATGGCCTCGTCAACCATCTCCCTGCCTTTTGGTTTAACACATTTCTGACTTGATGGGGGGTACTAACAACTATAAGGCTGCTCCATCTGCTGTCTTTGCAGCTCCTAAATCTTTTAGTCCCTTTTCTCCATTTGCAGTAAACAACAGGGCACCCTGAGGATCTGAAATTGTAGGTATTAGGGAGTATATCAGTGCTCCTTGTGGATTCAGGGACGTTCTTTAACCAGCTCATCGGCCAGTCTATTTCCTCTTACTTCCAGTTCATTCCCCTTCTGATGTCCGTTTATGTGAACTATCGCTATTTCTCTGGGGAGTAATAGGGATTCCTGCACTTGTTTTATCAATTCCTCATGAGTTAGTTCTTTTCCTCTGCTATTTATCAGTCCTCTTTCTTGCCAATTTTTTTTCCCGAAGGTATGTGCACTCCAAATGCATATTTGGAGCCTTAACATATTTCTTTTTTGTTTTCTAAGGTTCTGAGAGCTCTTTCTAGGGCATAGAGTTCACAAGTTTGGGCTGACCAGCTGTTAGGCAGTCTTTCAGCCTTGATAATGCTTCCCTCTATCCCGTCTACTACAGCATATCCATTATGCCTTTACCCTCAAAAATCCAGGAGGATATGTCGATTAAACAACCGAGCTCCTGCATGCAACGGTACGTCTCGCGTTCATTCACACTTTAGTCTGATATTCAGTAATATCAAGGCAGTTATGTTCTGGATTGCCAAGGGCCAACCCCCTCTCTCTGCCACAGAAATGCAGCTGGATTCAAACAACCGTCTGTGACTAACACAAGGTCATCCTGTTCTATTAAGATTGTCTCGTATTTCAAGATCCGAGAGTCTGTGAGCCATTGTCCTGCTTTCTGATTTTAGTATAGTCCGTACCTGATGTGGGGTGCTGACTATTAACGCTCCCCCAAAAATAAGTTTCCAACTCTCCTCTACCAATAAGACTTGCTGCCACTGCCTGCACACACTCTGGTCAGTAATGTAGCTTTTCATTCTTTAGTTAACAATGAATTAATGCAGTTCATGTTTTAAATTAACCATGAATCAATATGACAGGTCACTGAGAATGTGTGGAGGAATCCTGCCAATTAATATTGATTCCGGCTAAAACAATTGATTTATTATAAATATTAATTATTAATTATATATTGCATAATTCAGGGTGGAAACACAAGTGACTAAAACATTTTACAAACTGGAATCGCGCAGTTCTGTTTGTTTACCAGTCACTTGCGACTTCTCACTCTGTTTCTGTAATTGTTTTTGCTCGAGCACATTCATTAAGTACCTCAACAGATTCCATAGCACCATTTGCAGAAACAGTCGCCATAAACAAATTAACTTTTTCGTTCCCACTCCCTTTTGGCTTAAACTTTTAAGGGTGACCTTGCTGCCCCCGTATCGACTAGGAAAACTACGTCCTCTTTGTAAGGTCCCACCTTTAAATTTATCGAGGGTTCCTGGTGGGTCCCCGGGGGCAGGAACTCCTGACACCCCTATTTTTCATCGAGGTTCATAAACGGCACTGCTTTTGCTTCCTTTTTCAGATCAGGACACTCTCTCTTATAGTGACCTGTATTTCCACTGTAATGACATCCCGCCTGTGGGGGTTTCCACTTTGATCCTTGTTCCTGTCTACCAGACCCCTTAACATCTCCTCCCTTTATTTTCAACATGCTGCCCGCCACCATTCTGGTTTCCTTCTCTTTTTAGTTTTGTCCTTTTTATTATCCAATGTTTTGTTTAGACCTTGATTTTTAAAGAAATATTGCAATATTTCTTGCTCCCTGCAATCTCAAATATAATTTATCAATTTGCTTGTCTAACTTAAACTTTAAAGCCTGTTCCTAAATATACATTTAGGAATCTTACGTGTATGTGTGTATTAAAAATTCATTTATTGAGTATTTAATAATTAAAATATAAAATGCATGCAGTTCTCGACTTTGAAATCCACTATAATTACCCGGTTTTAGTCCCTTGATCCAAAATTAGTTTTCTTAAGTAGTCCTGACCAGTCATTGCTCAATTACAATGCTATAGGTCGTTAAAATTTCTAATGCATGAATAATGGTCAAATCCAAGGTCACCGATTTTTAACCATAGGATTTTCTTTTTTTTTGATTTATTACAATCTAATGTTGAACTGAGACTTCAACAGTCCTCTACAAATCGCTTCTATGTAAGGATAAAAGAGATTAGTTAGAAACGAACAGTCAGGTAATCATGACCTGTAAAAAGAGCAGGAGTTAACAACATTTTCTTTCATAATCTTGCAAAACCCTTAACCTTAAAAGAAATCATGTTAAAATTTCCATAATCGAAATCAGATTCAAAACAGTCCCGGATCTCAAGCTCCAGGGAACATTCAATCACCAACAAACAAATGGGCATTCAGACTAAATCACAAAGGGTTAAACTTTCTACTAGCTGTACAGCTCTTTTCTCTCACTCTCACTCTCACAGACACTTTGAGCTTCCCACAACGACTCCTCTAGGTTTTGACTATTTTCCTGGACGTCTGGCTATACATTAGTTACGAAGTATACCCTGAGTAGCCCTTCAGCTGCTAGCCCTGCTGACACAAAGCATAATCTGATTCCTCCTGTCTGTAAGGCTGTTTTCAATTGACATTTTATCATTTTTTTTAATCATTTCCTCGTGTCTGAGGATTGTACTTCCAATCTCTTAACATATTTCTTAAAGGACCGTCCGTTGGGATGTGGTCCTCGGACCTCCCTCTCATGTCTCCTTCGATACTTAAACAACTAATACTTGGCCGTTTTTTTAATGTAATTTAATTACGAGGAGAAAGTGAGGTCTGTAGATGCTGGAGATCAGAGCTGAAAATGTGTTGCTGGAAAAGCGCAGCAGGTCAGGCAGCATCTAAGGAACAGGAAATTTGACGTTTCGGGCATAAGCCCTTCATCAGGATTCCTAATTTCTAATGCATGAATAATGGTCGAATCCAAGGTCACCGATTTTTAACCATAGGATTTTCTTTTTTTTTGATTTATTACAATCTAATGTTGAACTGAGACTTCAACAGTCCTCCACAAATCGCTTCTATGTAAGGATAAAAGAGATTAGTTAGAAACGAACAGTCAGGTAATCATGACCTGTAAAAAGAGCAGGAGTTAACAACATTTTCTTTCATAATCTTGCAAAACCCTTAACCTTAAAAGGATTCCTGATGAAGGGCTTATGCTTGAAACGTCGAATTTCCTGTTCCTTGGATGCTGCCTGACCTGCTGCGCTTTTCCAGCAACACATTTTCAGTATGTAATTTAATTAACCTTACTGAGATCCAGTGTCACCTCCTTCCACATCCACTTCAGGGTCCTGACCTTTTGCGTGGGGGATTTCCCCTCTTAACGACCGGTCTAAGGCTGGGTGGTCGAATCAGGTAGACACCTCACTCATCAGATTAATTTAGCCAAATTAAGGTATTTAATTATGTGTTGCCAATTCCCCATACTTCTCGTACGTGCCCGACCACCAAAGCAATACTTAAAGGTCCATTTTCATACCTTGGTCTGTGCACAAGAGTTACCTGGTCGAATGCGTCCCGTCCCGTGGCAATACCTGGCAGCAACCACCCCGTTGCTTACCCAGACAACTATTACTACCTATCCCGGCTGCCCAGATACCCAGGTCTTGTATACGCAAGAGTTGACCTGACCAAACCGCCGCGTGTCGGCATGCCCTGTTCCACGGCAATGGCAGCAACAACCGTTGCTTGCCCTGGTTGCCCGGAGATATACAGATTTATACACAAAACCTGGGTAAGATTATATTAGAGTTACTCGACCAAACCTGCCACGTGTCAGCACGCTCTGCCCCGCGGTGATGGCAGCAAATACCGTTGCCTCCCCCGGTCGCCCGGATAATACTTATTTAAGACCTTTTTCTTACTTGGGTCCTGTGCACAAGAGTTACCTGACCGAACCCGCCGCGTCTCAACCCGTCTTGTTTCCAGGGCCTCTCAGTCCGGATCTCTCTCACTCGCCCGAGTCGCTGCGGCAAAGAGGGAAACTAAAGACCGCCGAAATCGGCGAGGTGCACCTTCTCCGTTTTCCCAACAATTGCCAAGTGACCGGAGCTTGGGATCCCAGGAGGAGCCCCCAAATCTGTTAGAAACAAAATGCAATAAAATTTAGACGAGACCACCAAAGCTGGAAACAAGACAATTTATTCTATGATCTTGCAAGGAAGGACCCCAATTGCAGAGAGCAATTGACGTGATGATTATTCAAACTACTACACAGTTATACTTTTGAGCTGCGTGCGGTCACCTCTCCCAACTCCTGCATTACCCAATCTCTTCGTATTTTGCCTCTGCCCATCCATGCTCCACGCCCATTGCCCCCTTCCCCAGGTTGGCAACCTTCCTCTCTAAGTGCTGACACACACACTATTTTGTTGATAGTACATCAAGATCTGGTTTAAAATTTTGTATCAATTCTGCTGGTACATTCCATCCTCGGACATTTCATTAACTTGTATCATTTTGTATAGCCCAAGCATTTTGGTTATCTCAGCTTTTTGCTGAAAACATAATCTTTAAAAAGAACTTATTTGCTATAATAATTACACACCAAAGTTAGTATTTGATTAACCACAATTATACACTGAAAAGTGGAGATACTCCTCCCTAAATACCTGCAGAGTTAATAGTTCTCTTGCTGTACCCCTTTTCTGTATGCTCTTTCTATATCTGCAAAAACAACACTTTTCCCCATTTCTAAAACTGTCAATGCCGCTTGTAATCTTCTATGCCTCTGTCAAATCCCCACCCCCGCCAACCTTCTCTGCTCGAAAAGAAAACAACATGAGCTTATTCAGCTTCTCTTCCTAGCTAAAGCGCGCCATCCCAGGCGACATTCTGATAAATTTCCTCTGTATCTGCTCTGATACATCAAATTCCATCGTGTGGTGACCGGAACTGTAGGCAGTACTCCAGCTGTGGATTAGTGGTGCTGGAAGAGCACAGCAGTTCAGGCAGCATCCAAAGTGCAGCGAAACCGACGTTTCGGGCAAAAGCCCTTCATCAGGAATAAAGGCAGTGAGCCTGAAGCGTGGAGAGATAAGCTAGGGGAGGGTGGGGGTGGGGAGAGAGTAGCATAGAGTACAATGGGTGAGTGGGGGAAGGGATGAAGATGATAGGTCAGGGAGGAGAGGGTGGAGTGGATAGGTGGAAAAGGAGACAGGCAGGTAGGGCAAGTCCAGACAAGTCATGGGGACAGTGCTGAGCTGGAAGTTAGGAACTAGGATGAGGTGGGGGAAGGGGAAATGAGGAAACTGTTAAAGTCCATAATGATGCCCTGGGGTTGAAGCGTTCCGAGGCGGAAGATGAGGCGTTCTTCCTCCAGGCGTCTGGTGGTGAGGGAGCGGCGGTGAAGAGGCCCAGGACCTCCATGTCCTCGGCAGAGTGGGGAGGGGGAGTTGAAATGTTGGGCCATGGGGCGATGTGGTTGATTGGTGCGGGTGTCCCGGAGATGTTCGCTAAAGCGCTCTGCTAGGAGGTGCCCAGTCTCCCCAATGTAGAGGGATACAATATGTAATTGTATATGTAAGGTACAATAAATGGTATTGGTGGATGTGCAGGTAAAATTTTGATGGATGTGGAAGGCTCCTTTAGGGCCTTGGATAGAGGTGACGGAGGAGGTGTGGGCACAGGTTTTACAGTTCCTGCGGTGGCAGAGGAAAGTGCCAGGATGGGAGGGTGGGTTGTAGGGGGGCGTGGACCTGACCAGGTAGTCACGGAGGGAATGGTCTTTGCTGAAGGCGGAAAGGGGTGTGGTGGGAAATATATCCCTGGTGGTGGGGTCTTTTTGGAGGTGGCGGAAATGTCGGTAGATGATTTGGTTTATGCAAAGGGTGGAAGGTGAGCACCAGGGGCCTTCTGTCCTTGTTACGGTTGGAGGGGTGGGGTCTGAGGGCGGAGGTGCAGGATGTGGACGAGATGCGTTGGAGGGCATCTTTAACCACATGGGAAGGGAAATTGCGATCTGGTCTAACTAAGTTATAGAATCCCTTTTGGTACCTGTTCCAGCCTTGTTGCATTTCCTCTTTAACAGAAACATTTGACTTTAAATAGTGCTAGTCTGCTGTGCAAGGCGTCAACAGCGTACTTAGCACTGGCTACAAATCACAATCGTTTAAATTAACAAACCAGGGCAGTGTTTCCATTACTGCCTGTTATTGGTCATCATGGTCTCTGTGCCTGCTGTTGAGTTATCAAATGTCAGACCTTTTCATCTTTTTGAAGTGGCCCATGGAAAATGTGAGGGTTGCCAAGGAACTGTTGTTTTTTTTCTAGCTAACACTGCACACCATTGAGAGACATTTACCTGATAGTTGTATGCATTATTGATTTTAATGTGCCAGCAGTTATGTGCAGGACTTGTGGAATGGGTGGTGTTACTGGTGTCAAAAAGGCAGCTTTTGGGTGTAAATATGGATGAGTTGAAATTGGTATTTTTTTGAACGGTTGTTTACTACTTTGTTCATTATAATTCCATTTTGGAATACAATGCACATTGTTGAGAATTGATCTGCTACATGCCAACAAAAGGAAAACACTGTTCCACTGAAAAGACTGATTTTTATTGCTAGTAATAATATCTGTGCAGAATAAGCTGAAAAATAATAACATGCACTTAATAAAAATGCTGCTGTATGTTTAGCTTCCTTTATATTATTGACTGTAGATAGTAAAATGGTCTTGTGTGGGGATTTTTATTGGGTCTGGCACAGTAAGGCAGAGTTATTGGATTCTGGGTGAAAAGCCTGGTTCTGAAAAATCTAATAAGGTAGACTTTGCTAGGCAGGTTTCCACTCAGCTTTTCGAAGAGGAGAATATTTAATGTGTTGCAATCATAAATTGCAGGAAATGCTTCATACATCAGGGAATATGCTTAAATATCTACACTTCTATCAGAAAATGTATTTTTGGAGATGTTGGTAACCATGGTACAATGTATCAGGATTTCCTTACGAGCTTAAGATGATGCCATTCTTCAGTTGTATCTGTAAAGGTAAAATTGCCGTACACCCAAAGCACAGTTCTCTCATTGGGGAGAGAGAGAGATGACTGGTGGTTTAACCTGAGGGTCACCACACCTCCGGCAAGGGGAGAGGTTGTGAAGGAAAGTCCTACATAGTGACCCAGCTGGTGCAGGAAGTGAACCTATGCTGCTGGTATCACTACACACACCAGCCAACTGAGCTCACAGATCTCCGGTTATATCTGTACTTAGCAAGCATTTGATGCAGTATTTTTATCATGATTTTATATTGCTGTGAAAAGTACATGATAAACAATTTAAAAAGATTTTGTCTCTTTCCCTGATTATACATAGAATGTCAAGATTTCAAAGCAATTTGATCCAAAAACACTGGTTTTATTGGCCTGTTTTGTTTTTTCTTAAATACAATACTACTGCTTCTCCTAACCTGCAAGGAATTGGAGAGAATAAAAGATAGTTAAAGGCTAGTCTGATGAGCCTCTTCTGATCCTTGACTCTGATCTCAACAGGCTTTAGCAAGCAGGGACTGTATCACTGCTCCCCATGACTTCAGTTAACTTCATCGAATGAACTCTGGCATTGTTTGATGTATTTAAGGAACATCCCAGGAGATTGACATGGGGCATCCTTGTTACCTGTGTTTATAAATTGAGCTCTGCTTGATCAGATTGCGATTGGAGTCAGTCACTGCCAGTATTTTAACCTCCCCTTGAGCACCTCTTATTCTGGTTTCCATTGGGAATGATGAGGCTCAGATTTCAGCAGGGCTAAAGATGCAAATTAAAATTTGCATTCCTGGAGTATGTCATAAGACCCTTTATGTCTCTGGGCGGTAACAGATTCTTCAAAGGGATGATTGGATAGAAAGGCACTCTTCCCTCCAATGAACTCCTCTAATGAACGCCTGGGGAGAGCTAGGTTTCAATTTTCAAATTGGAACTTGCCAAACCCAAAAAGCATGGTGCCCATTATTGCATTGTTATTGAACATAGAACAGTACAACACAGTACAGGCTATTCAGCCCTCTATGTTGTGCTGGCCTTTTGTCCTATTAAGATCCCCTTCTTCATACTAACTTCCATGTGCCTATCCAAGACTCTCTTTGATGTTCCTAATGTATCTGACTCTACTACCACTGCCGGCAGTGCATTCCATGCACCCACCACTCTGAGTAAAGAACCAACCTCTGACAACTCCCCTAAACCTTCCTCCAATTACCTTTAAAATTATGCCCCCTCATGATAGACATTTCTGCCATGGGAAAAGGTCTCTGGCTATCCACTCTATCTATGCGTCTCAACATCTTGTACACCTCTCTGTCAAGTCACCTCTCATCCTCCTTCACTCCAATGAGAAAACTAGTTCCCTCAACCTTTCTTCTTATCGAATTCAATATGAGAAGCAGCAAAGCTATTGTTTAAACTAGGGGGAAAAGAATGATTCTAGGGTTTTGCTACAATGTCACGTACAGTCTTCCTGACCATTTGGCTAGTTCTGAGTACTGAAGCTCCACATTGTCCTAATTTCTTATGCAGTTCCCATCATGATTGCTATCTGCCTTTAGCACTTCTAATTCAATTGGAATGTCCCATCTCTTCTCACTTCTGTTCAAGTTAGTGTTGACTTTTGAAGATGCAAGGCAGGATTGGAATCTAGAAATGATCTGGGCCTCTGTTTCCTTGTCGTGAATTGAAACCCAACCGTGAAAATAAAATTGCGAGGAAAAATAGTGTGACAAAGTTAAATACAAATGTCAGTAACAGGAAGGTACTGCACCATTTAGTTGACCTTTTCAGAGACAAAAACCTATTTATAGGCTAGAACAAAATGCCTCCAGGATGAGAGAAACCTTTGGACAGTCAGTCTTCATTTTAGTGTAATTAAATGAAAATGTTGCAGTTTTGTATGCAGACAAAGCTGATGGGAGGTCAGCAGACATTAACAATTATTATTAAAAGGCATTTTCTCTTTTTGTATTTGATCAGCAGATAGGAACCTCTGCCAGTATTCTTAGCAACATACTTTTATGGTGAAATGCTGCTTTCAGTAGAGCAGTGAAAGTGGTCATTGATTGCAGGCATGATGTATTTGGGGAAGATTGATGTTTGGCCGGCACAGTGGCTCAGTGGTTAGCACTGCTGCCTCACAGCACCAAGGACCTAGGTTTGATTCCAACCTTTGGTGACTGTGTGCTAACTCCTCACAGACAGACATTCTCCCTGTGTCTGTGTGGGTTTCCTGTGTGCTCCGATTTCCTCCCACAATCCAAAGATGTGCCGGTTAGGTGGATTGGCCATGCTAAATTGTCCATAGTGTTCAGGGATATGTAGGTTAAGTGTGTTAGTCAGGGGTAAAGATAGGGTAGGGGAATGGATCTGGGTGGGTTACTCAGATGGTCGGTGTGGAATTGTTGGGCCGAAGGGCCTGTTTCCACACTGTAGGGATTCTATAATTCTAAGTCCATATGGCTGAATGATGATGCTGCTTTCTCATGTCATCGTTCTGTTCATTTGATTTTGGCTCCAGATTTTAACAAAAATAAGGACCTAAATGCTGAAAATATCAGGACATTTGACCACATCTACCAAGAACAAAAGTGAGTTAATGATTGGCATTTGATTATGCACCTCAGTCCAACGCTGGCACTTCCAAACCATGAGTAAAGTTAAAAAGCACATTATACCAGGTTATAGTCCATCAGGTTTATTTGGAAGCTCAAACTTTCAGAGCACTGCTCCTTCGTCTGGTTGACAACCACCTCAGAAGGAGCGGTGGTCCGAAAGCTAGTGCTTCCAAATAGACCTGTTGGACTATAACCTGGTGTAGTGTGATTTTTAACTTTGATATTCATGGCAGAATTTGGATGGAAAACTGAAAGGAACTCCATGTCAATCATTGTTGGAAAGTTCAAGGGAATTTCATAACCAACAGGTACCTACCTGAGCAGCATCAGACCTCCTGTTCAGCCAGTTTAGTGTGGAAATCCACCCCCACAGCTAATCAGAGACCAACAGCCCCACCAGGAGGGTTGGTTGTCAGTACCACTCTAGGGACTCCACCGGGTGTGACAAAGAGGTATATATCAATGGGATTGGAGGTTGCTGCAGGTTTGGCAAAGATGGCACAGGCTTAGTCGAAATGGTTTCCCAATGACCATCTCACCCACCCCCAGCCCCAAATTGCCTTTCTCAATTCGACATCCCTTCGTCAGGCACAGTTCTTGAGTAGCCCACTAAACACAGAACACCCTTCCTCAACGTAAACTGTCCCAAAATCTGGGGGAGATATTAAATTCTGAATAATGTTTAAGGTCCATGCTCTTTCATTAGAACTGGAGAAAAGGCAGAAGTGTGATGGACTTTTAATCAAGTGATTTAGGGACAGTAGGAAAAGAACAAAAGGAGCATCTGTATTCAGATAATAGTAGAGATTAAGCAATTGAAGAACTGGTCATTTAAAGGATGTAAGCTTGCTGATTACAACTTGTTTTAACTTTGCTATGTCCAAAGAGGCAGCTCACCTCTCAAATGGAATAAGTGAACCATGTCCAACAGCAAAATATTGGAGCAGACAGTGCAAGTGAAAAACTTATCATTGGAAACCAGCCATCATTTTTGTTGATGTAGCACCAATACCATCCATGTGCTCTTAGTTTGTTTTCTTCTTTGTCTCCCTCCCATTATATATCAGTGCAGTCCTGCTCTCTGAAGCTGGGTTGAGGGCAATCTGCACTGGGACTTGGATAGTCATCTCATGGTGTTTCCAGAGTCCTTTGCTGAAATGCAGGTTCACCTTCCTCAGTTTATACCACCTGCAGGCTTTGCAAACACAAGCAGAGGGAAAGTGGGGAGTCGGGGGCTGGGGGGAGGGGCGCACCAATGGAGTATCCTAGAAGAAGCTCCTGGGGTTTCTGCTTGTCACTTTTTTTTTCTCTCCCTAGTCTAGCTTACCACCCTGTATCACTGAGGGAAGGGGGTACAATGGATGATGTTGAAATCCTCCAGCACCCCTCCCCACACAATCACCTTGCTACCACATCTAAAGCAATGGAGTACAGGTCTGCACCCAAATCTGACAGACACCAAGCATCCTGCTGGAACTGGTCATACAAGTCCAAGGATATGAGTCTTTTCAGTGTAGGGATTGGGCCTTTGTCAGTTCTGCATATTAGATACATTAGACTCTGGGTTACCGGTAACCCAATCAGGTGCTATTGAGACATCAGTCTAGGGGGTGTGCCATTGTAAGTCACTTCTGGGTAGGTCCATTAAGGAGTTAGGTCATGGTCAGTAATGGGGATTAGGTCAGTGATGGTCAGGGATTGTCACTGAAAAATCCACAGTTGTGGGGAAAGCAGTGAACTCAACTCTGGGATGGGCTTCACTTTACTGGGACATTAAGAGAATGGTCAGTGTTTTCAGGGCAGTTATAGGTAGTAGAATGGGTTCTCTACTGTGAATGGGAGCAGAATAAATGCTGTCTCGACAGAGATCAAACAAGGCATGATAACTCTGACCTTGACATGTGGAGGATGTAGGGTCAACAGGAGCAAGGGTATTTTCAGGGTAAAACAGACACATTTCTTCCTGCAGGTTTTTTTCAGTGATGAGAATCCTCAGTATATTTTCATTCCTGCCACTTTGACAGAGAAAGGGGAAACCCAAGAATTCCTTCTGGGGCTGGAGGAGTACCTCTAATCTTGATTATCCATAAAGAAATCTTTTTGTTTGCTTTCATGGTCTCATTCTGGTGTTCAATCAATGTCAGGGTAAAATCCCCAGCACTGTCATCGCTGTTTGCAAGTTGCACAGCTCAAGGATAAGAACATTAACATTTACAGATCCCAATATTTGAATATTTACAAGACCTTTCAGTATATGTGTGAAGGGTTTCACTTGCCTCCTGCATCCTGGGTGTTGAAATGATGGCTGGCAATTGTATAGCAACAGTGGGATCTATATGCTGTTATTCTGTGTTAATCACTCAGGTGTCCCAGTCTTATTAGGGCATCTTTGGGTGGAGGGCGAGGTATGGTACTGAAATTGCCATTTTATTGCCAATCACACGCAGGGATCAAGATCAGCAAATTGCTGCTGCATTTTCCTCAGCTTTCTGCAGAGTCTTGAAGGGAAACTCTGTACCACTGCACCTCCCATAACATCCGTACAGCCAAAATGTGCGTCCACTGTGCCATTCCAAACATCCGTACAGCCAAAATGTGCGTCCACTTTCTTTTTATTAGAAAAATAAAAGCTGGAAAACATAGTTTGAGGTAATAACAAAAATATCTTGAGCCATAGGATGCTTTCTGACTATACGTTCAGGGTAAAACAGACACATTTCTTCCTGCAAGTTTTTTTCAGTGATGAGAATCCTGTTGGAAGAACATGTTCAAGAAACTTTATTTGTTCTATAATTATCTAGATTTTGGATCCCCCAATTGCACTGGGAAGCTGATGGAAAAGTGAATGCTGTTTTTCGCAGGAGCCTGCGTGACCCTGAAGCATTTTAGCATGGCTAAGTATCCAGCTTGTCTGCAAATGCTGCATTTGATTGAACAGAACCATATGCAGTCTGCCTGACCGTGCACAATGTAAATGATAAACAATGAAATCCTTGAGATCCGTAAAGTCTTAGACCTTGGAATAACCCGAGTGAAAGTTAATAGTCTGGTTACTGAGATTTTATCAGAAGAAAGAAAACAGCTTTACTTTTCCCAGATGCATTCAGATGTTCTACCTTAAATAATGAATGATTTCAACCTTTTAAAAACCACTGTGCCATTTTAGTACTGAAATAATAACTGGTCTAGTGTCCATTTATAGCAAGGTCTGATGTCTGCAATGCAAGGTCTGTACGATAGCACTTGTACATGTGTTAGACTCATGGAAATAATTCCATTTCCACAGCATTGACGTAAGCCTTGCAGACCGAGCTGTGCAGCCTATTAACAGATGTTTATAATGTCTACTTTGCTCCTTCTGACCCCATCCACCAACATTCTGTCAGCACCAATCAATTTTAATAAACTAAAATTGACTGCTGAGAAATCAAAAAAAGCCTTTCAATTAAAGCTCCTACGCAAATTTAATCAGAAAAAATGAATCTTCATTAATTCAAATGCTTTTGCCCCTCCCCAAATAGTTTAATTAGTTCATGTAATACCGACTGTTGAGCTGAGCTATATCAACTGGGAAAATCTCCAGTCTTTGTTGAGTGGGATGCGCACGGTGGCAGTAAAGTTATTAAAATTGACCTTAGTGTCTTATTGGTTTCTGTTGCCATTGGATGTCACTTGGACTTTTGTTGCTTTTTATAATACCATCTGTCTGCTGTCATTGGAATCTGCCAATTTTCTGTTTGAAGTATCTTAAATAAGTGCAAAAGATTTTCCCAACTAATTTGCTTTCCTATGCTTTGCAGACTGCCTTTCTCTAAGATAAGACGTCCTTTTAGTTTTTTTTTGCAGTCATGACTTTGCATTTTGCATCTCCCTATGAGTTCTCTTTTGCTACTGAGCTAAGTTATAATTACCATACTAACATATTGACTATTAAGACCATTCCATACTCCTCTGTACATGTGATGTAATTATATGGGGCAGACTGAATGACTAGAGTATCTTTACCTGCTTTTTCATTATATCCACAGTGGAACTTTTCAAAGAATGAATACTGTATTCCTTCTCAATAACTCGGCGTCACCGTAGATTGCTCTGTTAAACCGATGATAGCTACTTTATATATGCCCATTGAATAGTTAATTTATTTCAGCATTGTATTTGTTAAAAGTAGGCTAAGCTAATTAATTCAGGTTGTCTGAATCCCGAAGATTAAATTGAAGCCATTTAGTTCTTGGTCAAATTGTATAATTCTACAAATTACAAGAAGAAACAAGCCATTGTTATACTTGGGATTTAAATAAACTACTTGTAACCAGAAAAAAATCATGTCATTAGCTCCATACTTTAAAATTTAAAGATTCCTAACTGCAGAGTATTTTCAAAATGAATTGCTGACTTGCTTCAACAAAGTGAAATCCTAATAACTTAAAAGGATATTAAGCATATTTATTTCTGTCAGACATTTTTTTCAAGTGATAGCTTCGAAATTATTGTCAGCGATACCAACCTGTGAATATTGAGCAACCTTTCCTTGCTAACTATTTTAGTGAGGATGTTGCCCCATTTTAAAATAAACAGAAGATTCTTAACACAAATATGTGATGCATTTGGTTGTCTTTTCTTATTTCAAGCTATTTCCTTGCTTTATATAAGTTGGTTTCAGAATAAAGTCTTAATAGGCCCAAATTTAATAAGAAGGGCACAGAAAAAGGTGCAAATAATCAATGTGGCATATGTGTAATTATATCATATTATATTTTGCTTTGAAGCTCACCATGTAATTGTTAAATAGTCTATATTAATAGCACAGGCTGCAAGCCAGTCACTTGATGGGTCAATCCATTTTAACTCAATCTCCACACTACATAGCACAAACAATTCTACTTTTTCTTATAACTAATGAATGATCTTTCAGACATGGAATATATTGGAATATCATTCATGTTGAAAATGCAAAGTGGCAACTTTGTCCTAGCTAGGTTTAAGTATGTTCTCCTGCTTTGTTAGAATTTTCATGGTGAAGAAATAACCGTATTCACCCTCTAGTGGTGTGGAAGGGTAACTATTACATTTAACATGATATCTCTGTTCCAACATGAATTGAACAAACATTATTGTTTAATTCATTTATTGTTTATTAGTTATTTGATTAGAAACGTGATTTTCATAATCATGGAAATCCATCTCACTAATAGAGAGGCAGAATTGTAGTTTTATGTGGTCCGAATGGCTGGCTGGCTTGCTTATCCAAATGCAAAATGACCAACTGATGTTCTGCAAATTTGTAATGTTTAGTGGTATGATCTTGTCACATTTAACCTATCCTTAAATGATCAAAGGACATAAACATACAAATTATAACATGACATTCAGAATGTTGACTTACTTTCTGGTATGGCTTTGTTAAGCTTAGAATGTACAATTTTTCATGCATCATTCCAAAATGCTATAATTTTGTTTGATAACTAACTATTGAACAGTTCAATTAGACTCATAACCACTTGTTTCGAGTAATTGAAAATGCACAGGAAATGCTGATCCCTCTCAAATGTCCAGTATCCCTAAAGAGTTTTTGAAACACTCATACCAAAGGATGTGTTTAAAATTAGGAGGAAGTGAGTATCAGGAGGGAAATACAGAGATGGTATAATGTACTGATGGAGTACATTAATGAGTCAGAGGTGGCATCAGTGGAATGGGGAGAAGGTTGGTGAGATTGGCTTCGGGAATGCAAGGTGGGCAGTTCAAGACAGGAGGGTGGTGGTTTTGGCGGGGGGGGGGGGGGGGGTTGCTTTTGTGTTCCTTGCTTGTAAGGAGGCACTGATGAGCATGTGAGACTACAAAAAGATCTGCAGAGCTTTAAATGACAAGAAGAGAACAAGAAGGCAGAAGAGTAATGATGTGTTGGGCTAGAGAACACATTAGCTAAGAGGGCAAAAACCAAACCTGGCACAACCGTGTGGTGGGAAGAGGCAGAGAAAGGGAAAACAAAATGGTTTAAAGGATTTTGTTTTAAATAGAAAGGAGATCGAGGTGACTTTCAATCTCCGTGTTTAGTTGGACACATGTAAACTCCAGAAAGTGCTATCAAACTTCCTCCTTTAAAACAGTAAGCACTGATAACCTCACCACTATCCTCATCACAGAGTCTCTGCCATTGAGTAATTGAGAGCACTAATAAAGGACTGAAGATAATCTACATTTAAAGACATCAACCATTTTCAGAATGACTCTTACCAATTTTTAGACATGCACCATAAAAAGCATCCTATCCAGATGCATCACAGCTTGGTACGGCAACTGCTGTGCCCAAAACAATAAAAAATTAGATTTGAGTGTAGCCCAATCTATTACAAAAACCATCCTTCCTTCCATTGATTCCTCCGATGCTTCCTGCTGCCTCTGGAAAGCACCTAACAACATAATCAAAGACCACGCCCGCCCCAGTTAGACTCTCTTCTATCCTTTCCATCAGGCAGAAAGTACAACAATTTTAAAACATGTACCAACAAATCCAAGAATAGATTTTTCCCTGCTGCTATCAGATTTATGAACAGACCTCTAATATTAGATTTTTTTTTAGATTAGATTAGATTACTTAGTGTGGAAACAGGCCCTTCGGCCCAACAAGCCCACACCGACCCACCGAAGCGCAACCCACCCATACCCCTACATTTACCCCTTACCTAACACTACGGGCAATTTAGCATGGCCAATTCACCTGACCCGCACATCTTTGTGACTGTGGGAGGAAACCGGAGGAAACCCACGCAGACACGGGGAGAACGGGTGCAAACTCCATACAGTCAGTCACCTGAGTCGGGAATTGAACCCGGGTCTCAGGTGCTGTGAGGCAGCAGTGCTAACTGCTGTGCCACCGTGCCACCCACAATTGGAAAGTTGATCTTTCTTTGCACGTTCTCTGTAGCTGTAACACTATTCTACATTCTGTCTCTTATCCAACTGTACATATGTAAAGTATGATTTGTCTGGTTAGCATGAAAAACAACACTTTTCACTGTATCTCCGTACATGTGACAATAATAAACAAATCAAAGAAAGAAATCAAATGAGTTTGTGGAAACTGAAATGATTAAGGGATAGGAGAGGAGATAGGATGTGATTGAAGTTGTGAAATAAATCCTCACCACAGTTCATCATGCGAAAAGATTTATCTAGTAGATTTGCTGCCACCATCCTCTTCCCTGGTTGAGATCTACAGGATCTGCTTGGATCAATGTGGCAGAGGAAAACCACTTGGCAGTTGAATAATTAAGGACTCTTTCTTGTCTTGAGTGAGATGTAATTTATTGCATGATGGCAACTAGGTGCAAGCTGTTCTGGTGTGTTAGACATTGACATCGCCCTCAGTCTGTGTAGTAATGTTGGGCCGTTGTCCTTTTCCCACTCATCTGAGTCTATGTGACATCCTCATTGTGCGGTGCTTAATCGTTAATATTAACTCTTTCAGACTGTGTTATTCTGTTATGAAACTTATTGCCTCCTAGATTTTTCCCCAACATTAACATGATGATTTGTGCATATAATTACATGTACAGCTAAGGCCTCCCCCACCCACTACTGGCTTCATAAATCCAGGTGATCAAGAGGTTTCCTTATCCTCCCAGAGTACGTCAGACTCATGTGATTGGTAGGTCTATGTTGAGGACGATTGGCTTTGATTCTGTTATTGACGGAGTGAGGTTTGCATATTATTTACAGGATAACATTTCTCAATGGGCTCATCCCAGTCAACTGTTCCCGGACAATTGATCCACAATAGGAGGAGATTCCTGTAGTTCCTTCACAAAACTCCACTGATTGTGTGAACAATAGCCATGTGCTGCTAAACTGCTGTCTTTTGAATGACTGACTGACCTTTTCAGTTAAGTTCCTGTATTCAAACATGCTGTTAATCCAAAAGTGTCAACCATCTTGCATGATATCTGTTACAGTATGTAGCCTACTGCTGATAGTAGACTGCTCCTTCATTTATATATCTTCATAATTTTACTGGTGTAACTGTGACATTAGCTTCAGCAGGATAGGGAGCTGAATCTTCAGCTTTCTATCCATTAATTCTGAACTTTTCTCATTCTAAACTGTAGTGAACTGGTAATTTTGTGTATTAAAATATCAGTATTTTCTGCAAAAGGAACTTGATTATCTGGTTCCCAAGCTCCGCTTTCCATTTGATTATGTACACCTCTGTCAGTCTGTAACATATTCAAATACAGAACTGGCTTCAGATTAGTTGAAATTGTCACCAGCAAACTGCAGTCCATTATCCAATGTGACTATATCGGAGATCTCATGTAACACAAACTTTTCATGGAAAACCCTGACAACTGCATCCGTGGTGCAAGTGCATAACCTATTTACTGGCCCTTGTATGCATATTTCTTATGAAAAATGATTTCTTGTCAATAAATGAATAGGTTTCTTCTCACTTGTTCCCATTGTCTGATGTGGAAAGTGGTAGGTCTCCATAACTTCCAATGCTCTTGCTTGTGAATTCCATGAATTTCAAATGCTGCTATGAATTCTCAATCTCTATTGAACTCTGAGGCCACCACACTAATGACTAAACTTTCTAGTTCTGCACTTTGTGATCCCTACATTTCCCTGGTGTTTCTTGTCCAAACTAGCCTCCCACAGTGAGGCTAAATGACCTTGGTTTCACTGTACTCAAATGAGTTGATTATGGCATGCTGTTGATGCTCAAAATAGCTTTCATGGCCAACTCATTTGGTCTTTGATCAGGCCAACCTTAGACACAAAACTGATAAATGGTAACTCAATCTTGGTCTCTGTG
The DNA here is from genome assembly GCF_020745735.1 of Hemiscyllium ocellatum. Taxonomy (NCBI): domain Eukaryota; kingdom Metazoa; phylum Chordata; class Chondrichthyes; order Orectolobiformes; family Hemiscylliidae; genus Hemiscyllium; species Hemiscyllium ocellatum. Next base: position 25,156,837 of record NC_083431.1, read on the forward strand.
TTTTGTTTCCGTCACTAGTGATTGTAAGGAGGTCAGTTGGCTGGACCTTATAGTATGAGTTCCCTAATTGGGGCTGTTAATCCAATCGGAGTCCTGGCTGACATAAGTGGAGGAGGAGAGTCAAACATCCTGTACCCTCTGAGAACTGTATCAGTGTCAAGGACATCCTACATGTAAATGAAGGGTGAGTTGGTGACAGAATACTGCCTCTGGAGTTAGCTCACCATGTTTGTTTGAGCCTGTTTTAGGCTTGCTGTCTACTATGCTGTTGTGCCCGGAGTATATAATTCAGTTTCATAAATAAACTCCACATCCTATTTGGCAAGCAGTAGTCCATTGCTCTGGAGACCTCATCCACTGTTGTCTGTAGTTTGAAAGCAAAATGCATTTTCAATTCAAAATTCTGTTTGAAAGCGGAATTCAATAACTTCAGAAACTGACTGCATTATGTCAGTTCTCTATTTTCCTTGCATGCTTCACCACCCACCCTGTCCCACCTGATGGCTGTATCTTGCAAGTGTCTTTTTTTGTGCAGTTAGTAGAGAGGACCATTTCTCTTTCTATCTCTCTCTCTCTCTTTCTTTCTCTCTCTCTCTTTCTTTCTCTCTCTCTCTTTCTTTCTCTCTCTCTCTCTCTCTCTCTTTCTTTCTTTCTTCTCTCTCTCTCTCTTCTTTCTTTCTTTCTCTCTCTCTCTCTCTCTTCTTTCTTTCTTTTTCTTTTTCTTTCTCTCTCTCTCTTTCTTTCTTTCTTTCTCTCTCTCTCTCTCTCTTTCTTTCTTTCTCTCTCTTTCTTTCTCTCTCTCTCTGAATTCACACCCATTTTGCATCTTATTTTCTTCCTCCATCCTTTATTGTTTTGCATTGGGTCTCCTTTCTCAAAAGTATATTTTGGATATGAAGAAAAGTCATATTGGGCTTGAAATGTAACTCTGTTTCTCTCCACAGATGCTGCCAGACCTACTGAATTTCTGAAGCATTCTCTGTCTGTCGTTTCCTGTTACAGACACTGTCTCCTAGTTAAACCTTATGAGGCACTATTAGAATCTCTAAGCATTGAGGTATCTTTTACTAATTCGTGTATTCAGAAGACCACATGGTTTGTGTATCTCTGTAAGTACTCTTATCCCAAGCATGCAATCCCTGTCGGATGGTCAATAAATGCTGGCCTAGCTAGTGATACCCTCAACCCATGAATGAATTTAAAAAGAAACGTGTCTGAGACTTCCATAGATAATGTCTAAACAGTTTGGTTAATCCTGAAAGAGCATAGCATCTAAAATCTACGGTTGAGGTGTCAGTAATTATAATGGTTGGAGTGGGATGGATTGCAATCAGCCATCATATCCAGAAATGGCAACAGCCCTTGAACTTTAAAGAGCCATCCTTTGATGCAGAACCAGCTTTGTGTATTCTTGAGAAGTTGTCCTCTTGGGTTATGGTCAAGTTGTCAAAACAGATAAAAATTCACCAAATTAGTTTACCATCCCTACTAATTTTTGTGGATCATTTTGGGATGGGAAATGCCTTAACAGCTTTTGTTTGTGCTAATCTTTTGCTGTAACTCAAGAAGCGAATAGAATCCTTGAAGTATTCTCGTATCATTCAGAGTGACCCCCTCTCCCTGTAGGCATTTTAAAACTGCATGCACTTTGTTCATACACTCCAAAACTATCAAGGAGTATCAATGTCATCCACATGACATATGGCCTTATAAATCTTGTTGGATGTGGAACATAGTCTGTTGAAAAACCTCAGGGGCTGGGGCAATCTGAAATGATGATCTGTTGAAGCAAATCTTCCAAATGGAATAATAAAGATGAAAGTAATCATGACTTCTCATCCAGTGATACCTGCCAGAATCTACTGTTTACATCAAAGTCAGTGAAAATTCTGCTTTTGGCCACATTTTCTGAGTCTTGCCAACTGTGGATGTGAGGTGAAGTTCAGTCATTAGCACTTTGTATTGACCTCACACAGCTCAAAAAAATTAGAATGAACTGATAGTTACTGTAGCCAGACATTATGTCCAAATACCATTGAGTTGGTTTGGTCACTATGGCAATTGTACCGATTCTGGTCATTTCCTCCAGTTGCTTCTCAGCTTGTTTTAATTGCAGGATATGGAATCTTGCTAGCTGTAGAGACCTGATAGCTAAATGGCTTTTATAGTGATGCTGTATTCAGTACGGAGTTTCCCAAAACCTGTAAACTTGAGATTCCCATTCAAAAGAATACATTCTTTTGCTGTTTAACTGCTGTGACCTTTCAAAGAAGGTTAACAGTATGAGACCCATCCCTATTCGAGAGTGAGAATTGTTAAATAAATACAGGTTGTCTGAGATCTAATGTTGCACATTTGCTTGTTACATACCCTGTTAATCTTGAGTGCTTCAGCCTCTGGACTATGTAGTTGCAGTTGTGTAGGTTGTAAATACTATTTCCTCAATTATACTACTCTATCTGAAATTATAGTGACTCTTGCTCCTACATTGAGCTTATAATTAGTTAGATGCCCCATGACACAAATTTTCTCTTGCCAAAAGCTGGATCTGAATCACCTATCTCTCCTATCTTAACTTCTATTTTAGGATGTTCTACCTCATTAATGTCTTTGTGAGTGACTATTTGTCATTTGATGCTCTGTGATGATAAATGTATACTTCAGCACATTTTCTGAAAGTGACCAGTTGTCCTACAATTGAAGCATTTTTGTTCAGTAGCTGAGATCTGTTTGTGCCTGTGAGATTTCTTTGCTGTATAGTTTTAACAATAATTGTTGCTATTTAGTATGTCTTTCTTTCTGTGCTGGCTTCTCGTGTGTGTTTTTATGGTCTGTGCATTTAAGCAGAATCTATACAGTTATTTATCTCCAGTAATGATAAGTTCGGTCATCTCCTGTTAGGATTAGCACATGATGCTTCCAGATATCTCCTTCACTCATGATTTGGCTTTCCCTAGAAGTAAATCTTCTTTTTGACTGTAATAAATTTGGAAAAGATACAGCAGAAATTTCAGCAACAATTCTGTCTTATCAACTACTTTTCTCTCATAATATTCCTTTACAGCTCTATAGTCACATGTTTTACTAATCATTAACGATCATTATTTCAATTATCCATGGAATCTCATGAATGCTGAATATTTCTATTAAGGCATGCATTTTCAAGAATTTCATTTGTATAGAAGTTAAAATGATTATCGAAAGCATACAGAAATTTATTGACCATATCGATTGCTGCTTAAGACTTTTTAAGCTACACACCATCGCCTACAGTTTCAACTGAGTATGAAGTGTATTTATTTAGTCATCTTCTGATTTTTAGATTCTAGTTTAGATGTAGTTCTGTAGTTTTAAGCATTCTTTTTTCCAAGATGTTCAATTGTGTTCTGTTTGGCCCATCTCTGAAATTACATCTCTGCAATATTATTTCTGTGGCCACGTTTTCCTAAAGTAATCCTTTATTTTCCTTGCATCAAAGTATTTAATTCTGCAGGAGAGCGATGTTATGTTATACTTTGGTACCGAAAGCACTTCTTAATGCTTTTACGAATGAAGAGAGGATTCCCACGTGTTGAGTGGGATGGATGATTCTAGCCTGTCGGGAATAATTTGAACGATTCCTGCCTCCTTTGTAGCTTTTCTCAACCTCCAATAATTATTGTCTTAATAAACAATTCCTGTTACTTTAAAGGTTTTACAAAATGAATCTAACTGTCTGCAACTAAAAAAATGACTTTAATTCTCATAACCGCTTTACTGAATGTATCTTGTTCTTTGCACTCTCTGGGAAAAATCTTGAAGAAATGTTCTGAAGCAGGGTCTCTGGACCTGAAATGTTAACTCTGATTTCTCTCCAGTTGCTGCCAGACGTGCTGAGATTTTCCAGCCATCCCTGTTTTTGGTTCTTATTTCCAACATCTGCAGTTCCTTTTCTTTTCCCTAGGAAGCATCCCATTCCTTTAAAAGGTTTCCATGGATGATTCCTACTGCCTGTGGTGTTTCTAATAACCCTTTCTTCCCCTCCTTTGCTTTTCCTCCTGGATGAGTGCTTCTATGTGGAGTTTAAATAAACACTTCCTGCCTTTACTGCAATTTAACTAATGATACTCCCACCTTTCCTATGGCCTCGGTAATCTTCTATTAGATTTTGTCTGCTTGGGCTTTTGGTTTGCCCTTTGTCACATTAATTCTGGCTTTGTGATATTCCCGGTCTGTCATCTTGTTTTAAGTTGTCTCTGTGATCATTGATTTCCCTTACTGTCTCTGTGCCTAACAATATCTGCTCATTGTGGATGGTGACACTGGATCTGAGTTGTAAGCACTTTACTCGCTGGGAAGGCTAGAAGTGAGTGGAGGCTAGAACAGAAATCTTTTCTGTTGACGCACTACGGTTATCAATTTTCCTTACAAAGCCCCCAGTGTCTGTTCACTCTCTCTGGCTGAACCTTAAGTTGGGACAGCTCCTGCAGACCCCCAATACCAGGTACCATCTGTGACTACCTTTTGTATGACTAGTGCTGCAACTCCATGACGCCCCTAACTCTCACTGACTTCTGCGTGTCCCTTAACACGTCTGAAATGCTGCAGATCCTGCCATGTAGAATCTTGTTCATGAGGCTCTCTTCTATGAGGTTTCAGAATGTTTATCTCTTCAAGCTGCTGACAGTCTGTTTGGACATCCTTCTTAACGTTGAACCTGATGAATCCTCAGGTCTCCACAGCTGTCAGCATTTTATATGCTGCAGCTAAACAGGAGTCAGCACCACTGTCAGCATTGTGTAAAATAAATTCTCAACATAGGTCATCAGGCCGTCAGATCCATCTGGTAAATTTGCTGCCACTGTCCTCTGTCCTGGTGGGGATTCACAGAGCCCGCTTGGTCTCGTGTGATGGAGGAAAGCCATCAGGCAGTCGAACAAGAAGCTCTTGTTTTCAGCTGTATGTGGTTTGTTGAATGATGCCTTGGAATGCTAAACATTGGTACTTAGACTATGAAGGAGACCTCGATGTTAGATCTGACTCTTTCTCGTTCCATAGCTGTTTTTCCCCCTGCCAGAGTCGATGTCACATCCTCATATCGAGCTGTGCTTAATGCATTTCTCAGCATTAACCCTGTCAGGCCCTTGCATCCTTATACAGCAATATGTGCAGGTTTATTAGCCTGTTCCTGTTACATTATTCTCGTTCTAATAAATGAATTGTCACCACTTTGTTTTCAAATTTTTTTTTAACAAACCTCTATGTGGATTCATTTCTATTATTCCTTCACGGATATTTAGTTTGTACTTGAATGAATGACTACTTTTTTTCCCTCTGTCAGTGCTTGTTTCATGAACCTTAGCAGGCTGCTACCTCACAATGTAGTGGAAGAGTTCAGCAGTGAATTTGAGCTTCAGCTTGTGCCAGATGATGTTTATCATAAGCAATCTCTTACTTATTTATTCACATTATTCAAGTACTATCCAAGGGTGGTGATGGATTTCTTTTTAAAATGAACATTCATCTCTGGACAGTCAATGAACAATTAGAGCTGTCAACGTTTTTCGAAAACACTGGTCCCAGCAAACCAATACCTCTCGATCTAGTATCCTGCCACATTGGTAAAATTGATTTTCTGTTTCTCAGAAAATCAGATCACCAATATGGTGCAGAACTAACCATGATGCAATTGCTATGGTGATACACCAAAAACAGTGCAACTGCTATCACTATTATTCCAATTCAAGTTTGTATGGAATTTAGTGTTTGATCATTTTGAATACTAAAAATGATGCAACACTGTGTATATGATGCATTTTTGATGTAGTGCACTGATACTAATGGTTGTGTGTCACTACTCCATCTCTAATTACTTCCCTGTATAGTTCTGTGCCCATCCCCTTCTCCCTTGCAATCCTATTTCCTGTGATTTCTTTTTCCCCTGGAAAATTCTCATTCGGAATTCACATGTTGTTGTTATTGTACTTAACTGCCTAGGCTTTGGTCCTCTGTTCATTTAGGATCGGCTTGACTATATTTTCCCCCTTCACTCTCCATGCCCTCAACCCCATTAAAATAACTACTGTCTTCCAGTTCATTTCTCTCATACAGCTTTCATATTCCTTGCATCCCAGGGATTCTGACTTGAACAGAAATGGCGGACCAACTGGTTTGCTCATTCACTGTTGCATGTGGCTATGAGGTAACCTTTCCTCACAGTCTTACACCAGAACATTGTGATCAAATATTTTCTCTATGTTGTCCTCTAATTTACATGCTTGATGACATCCTCTTGAAAGCATTACGTCAGATTTCACATATTCATTAATCACACCCTCCTGGGCCACATCAATATTTCCCTTCACTACTCCATTGGCATTTAAATTGTTACAAATCCAGAGAATGCTGATGAAAAACAGCAGGTCTGGCAGCATCTGTGGAGACAGAAGCAGAGTTGATGTTTTGGATCTGTTATGACTTCTTGCGAGCTGATCAGAACAGATCGCCGTAACAGATTTGACAAAATGGTCTGGGCTCATACACATCAATGAGGGAATTGTCTGAATGTGCTTCACTTTGTCATTTGTAATGTCCACATTACCTGAAATTTATAATCATGAACCTCTACATCTTTCAATGCCCTGATACCATAGTAGAGGAGGAGGTAACCCAAGGCCTACCACAGCAGTTCTGTCAACTGAAGCCACATTTATGCTGTTAACTAAGTAACACCATCTTAGCTCAAAGGACTAAGACCGCCTCATCTACAACCCTTGCCACACTCCTGTATATTGAAACGTGGCAATTGGGGTGCCAACTGTCCTGAGAAAAGCTTTCAATGGCTGTGTTGGGGTTGGAATGAGAGACTGCAAGAAAATAATATCTGTTCAGTCAGTTTTTATGATGTGAAACGCAATGCCTAAAAAGATTATGCAGGTGGTACCATTAGTAATATTCTACAGAGAATTTGATAAATATTGGAAGGGAAACAGTACAATTGCAGGCTTTTGGATGAAGGACAGGAGTGAGGGGCTAATTGGATAGCTTGATCAAAGAGCCAGCAGATACACGATGGTCCAATTGGTATCCTGTTGATCTCTATCATTCCATGATTCTGTGCCTTTGCTTCTGCCTTTTGGATAAGATTTCAAAGGTTATCAGCAGGGAAGCTTCATAACAAGTCATGTTTTCGCCCCTTCTTCCTCTGGGCATTACAGTGCCATCTGTGTTCTGTTTCTGATAATTGGCTCACAATATTCTGAGCTTCTTCAGAGATTTGAGTTTCAAAGTCGCCTGGTCCCCCTTCTGAAGTGGTTGCTCTGGCACACAGTGATGAATTAAATTGATAGAACTGCTCCTGTTGTTTATCGTGAAATCTGGCAACAGGTCGTAGATCCATCTGTCCAGCCTGTCATTAACTGCCAGACTTGAGCTTCACAGACAAAGGCTGCTTTGAATAAGAGTCTGTATAGAATCACACAGACAGTGCAAATGCAGGCCAATTTAACATACAGCTGTATCGTCATTGCTTTTTAAACTAAAAGGTAAGAAATGATATATGGCACTACTTCCTTTAGTTGTTTTTTTCCTTTTGATTATCTGCTCCAGAAGTAAGCCTAACTGGAAAATTGCCAAGATGTTAAAGGGGTTTCAGAAACACAGACACCTTGGCGTTGACAGATACAAATCTCTGAAGTGTCAGGACATGTTGATAAGGCAGTTGGAGAAGCAGACAAGATCCTGCCATTTCAGCTCTTTATAAATAGAGGCATCCAATTGATAAGGAAGAAAGTCATAAACTTCCACAAATCACCGGTCAGGGCTCAGCTGGAGAATCGTGTCTAATTCTGGAAGAATGTCATGGCCTTGGAGAGATTTAAAGGGAATGATACCAAGCAAAGAGAATGCCAGTGATGTGGAGAGAATAAAGAAGGTGGGATTGGTCTCCTTAGAATAGGTAAGATTCAGATACAATTAACTTCAAGTGATCAAATTATGAAGCATTCTGATAGAAACTGGTTTTCGTGAAAATAAGGAAGTAACCAGTGGACTCTGATTTAAGGGAGCAATTAAGAGGGATTTAACAAATAACAGAAAAAAAACCAGTTTGTTTGTGGTTTGATGTTCTCACACTGGTAATGAGAAATCGGGCCAAGAAATGCCCATTCAATTCAGCGGGATGTTCCAGAAAGCACAGTTCACATGTAAAGTAGCAGCGAATGAGACAATTTGTTCCTTTCCAATCGGGTGTTAGACAACACGAAGGAGAGGTTCAACAAAATGCTGTAATGGAGGAGATGGAAACAGTGAGGGGGAATAGTAACAGACTTCAGAAAAATATAGACAGATCGGTGAATTGGGATGGCACATTGCAGACAGAATTTGATACAGAGGTCTGATGTCTGCCAAAATCCTCATCTATCCCTATTGCTATCTGCAGTGTTACAGGCAAGGGAGATAGAGACAGAGACAGATTAGTGTCTTTTATATTGATTTACTTTTGTAAAGCTCTGTGCTTTCCAAACACCTTTTTTTTCTGGTGAAGTTAATATCAAAGAGCCAAACCTCTTCCCACCCCCCCCCCCCCCTTTTTTTCTCTTAAAACAGGAAGACGTATTATTCACACATTCGTGGGATGCAGGCATCACTGGCTGGGCCAACATTTATTGCTCATCCCTTATTGCCCAGAGGCAGTTCAGAATTGACCGCATTGCTGTGGGTCTGGAGTCAGATGTAGGCCAGACTAGACAGGATTGAGATTTCTGGAGGCAGTCCAGAGAAGGTGCACTAGGCTGGTCCTGGATTTCAAGGGGTTTTTTTTTTGTTGTTGAGATAAGTTGGGCTTGTACTCATTGGGGGGAAAAAAAAACAACTCATTGAAACATTTAAGATTCTTAAGCAGCTTGACATGGTAGATGCTGGCAGGTTGTTTTCTCCTTTTGGAAGAGTCTAGGAGCAGAGGGCAGAGTAAGGAGTTGCTCAGTTAGGCTAGAGTTGGGGAGGAATTTCTTCTCTTTTTAAAGGGAAGTGAATCTGGAATTCTTTATGGCAAAGGACTATTGACACTGGGTCATGTACATATATTAAGAATGAGATAGGCCTGGTTTCCCATACTGATTAACAATCTGTCTATCAGGGAAAAGGCAGCAAAGTGCAGATGAGGATTATTAGATCAACCATGATCTATCTCATTGCCTGACCCGATGGGCTGAATGGCCGATTACTGCTTCAGTATCTTTCCTGGAAGGGTATTAATGGATCTGATGGGCTGCCATGATAATCAACTGTGATTGCGTGGTCACAATTGATCTAATGTTTTATCTTGGCTTCTACCTGTGTACCCAGTCCAATGGGTTGGGGTAATGTCTAGTGACATTACCATTATGCCACCACCTTTCCTGGAGAAACTGACCATAAATGTATTCATGTAAAGCTGGCATCATGCATTAACAATGCCTATTGACCTATCCATGACCACACTGGGAATTAGCTCGAGAAACATCTTTGCCTCCGCATCTCTCTCATCCTTTAAGACGTTTCTTAAAACCCATTTTTTTGACCAAGTGTCACCTCTTTTAATGTCTATGGTTTTTATTTTGATGCACCTGAAAATATATTACTTCCATAAGGATGCAACACAAATTCAAGTCTGTTAGCAGTTGGTTTTGTGGCCAAGGGAATCTTTAAACTGCTAAGCTAACGATGTACATATCAGCAATACAAAAGGGCACTCTTCGCCCTGTATTGCAGCAGTTCACAAGTATGTCTGATGATTAAGAAATAAAACAGGAAAATGGAGGGAAACTGGGGTTGCAGAACTGGTGGTAGTGAATTGTAAGTGGACTGTGTGCTGACTTCATTATAACCTTATTTGATTTTATTTGTGTGCTCACCTTTAGCTCTGAATTGAGCAATGCAGAACTCTGATCAATCAGGATTCAGTAAACTGTAATTAGTGCTGGTGGTATGGGTTTACAGTAGTGTTACCAACCCTTCACCATTGGCTTGGAGTCTCCAGGAATTACAATCTCCAGGACACTGCTCTGTACAACCCTGGAGAAAACAAAACCCATGGATATTAAAACAGAATAAGTTTTTATTATCTTATTTAAATACTTCTCTTTACGAAATACAGAAGTGGGAAGAACAGGCAATTGGGCTAACAGTCAAACATCTTACGATTGGATATCCAGACTTGTTGCTTTCCAGCTAATAAAGAAGACAGAGTGCTGGCTGCTTAAGGCTGGGGCAAGGGGGCAATTCATAGTGAAACCACCAGAATGACCTTAATCAGGGTTGCCCACTGTCATTTAAAAGCCAGTTGCTGGACAGAGATTGAGTGAGTAATATTTTCCCCACAATAGGAGAGGATTACTAGCTCTCACTTTTGCACTGTTTTTGGGCTATTGCAGTCTTGGTTTAGCGTTATCTTTCTAATGTACCTGGTTTAGATATTCTTAAACCAAAAATGCACCCCTGTTGCAACTTGAACCTGGGCCTCCTGGCTCAGATATACAGCCACTACCACTGCATCACAAGAGCCCTAATCTGCTGTGTTTTCTTTCACACCCAAAAGCACCCTTAGGTACAACTGAAAATTTTTTTTTTCCCATTACCAAATCACATTTCGTGCCTTATCAACCGCCAGTATGTTGCCATTGTTTCCAGTTGAATAATTTTTATGCAATAATTTACATGCAAAGTGCATTAAGGGCAGATCAACCAATGTGAGAGAGGGAGGGAATTAAAACAAAATGGATTTGGATGGGGAGATAAAACACTGCATACCTGCAGTGCCCACTTCTCTCAAGGCACAAATAGTATTGGTGAACACTGTGCTCCCTCTCCAAGGCTCCCCAACCCCTCACATCCCAGTCACCGACATAACTCTGCCTGTTTCATTTTCTCTCAACTATAGAATTTGCAAATTGTTGTAAGATTCGACCTTCAGTTTCATCATACCTAACTTCTCCTTCCTGACTCTCTCTTTTTATGTTACTTCTGTGTGAGGTGAGTCTGTTTATTTAACTTTATAATCTGTTTTGCTTTCTGTTGAGGTAGCCCCAATTAAAATGCAAATGGCAGTCTTCACAAAGTACAGCAAACCTTTTATTAACTGGCACCTATGGAACCATGGACGCACCAATTGATCAAATATTGCAGATAATCAAAAGGTCCATAAAATCAATGTAAAAACACACTTTAAGTAATAGAAAAATAGTGCAGGGGGTGTAAACATCACCATTACACTTTATTTTCAGCACTAATCGCTGAAATAATAATGCAACATTTTGCCTTTAATAAAACTTCCTGGCAGAGGCTCACTCGCACCTTCAACTGATTACTCAGACATCGTGGTGGATCAGTATTTGAGGAGAAATTTGAATCAACCATTGATATTTTGTGCGATGTTTTGATTCTAAGCATATTTACATTGCAGTAGGTAAATTTTTTTAAAAAACTATTAACATTTGCACAGAATGATACAATAAACTTTGTGGTATATGAGGTATATAATTTTTGCCGGTTTATCAAGACTACAGGTTCGTAAGATGCCACATAAAACAGTTTGCTGTGCATGGAGCTCCTTTTTGCCATTTAGTCAACAAAATGTTGCAGTATGTATGCTCCGTCCAGTACCTACTGGCTGTGAGATCGTGTTTAGTAATGATCAAGGTCAGTGACTGGGAAAAATGTTCTCTTTATTGAGCATCCACAGTAGCACAGTTCAAGGCAGCAAAGGAGTCCAAAGTACTGTTTTACAGTAACCTCTTTTATACACAGCGTTTACATGCATTAAAATTTTAGCACTGTGGTGTTTTATACTTGTATCTATTGTACACAAGTTTGTGTGACATCAGTCCAAGGGAGTAGGAGATAATTTAAACACTTGTTAACTGCTGGCTGTTCCTCCTGTTGGGATTAGAATGTCTGTCTGGTCTGAGCTTGTCGTAATTTTGTTGTTAAAGTTAGTAATGTTAGTAAAAATACTAAATCCAAATGATCTAAATATGTAAGAAATGAAACATGTACGAAATAAAAAGTATTGAGGATATTAAACTGATCTCCTGCAGCTGGGCCATGAGATTTCATTTACTATTGTCGGTTTTGACGGTTCTTACACATTTATTCACGCAGTTTCATGGCGGTGTTGTTTTGATAATAAATTTCCAAAATGGGGTAGAGGCCTTATTTGATATGTATTTGGAAGGTACATACTAGTGTAGAAAAGTTCTTAATGTTCTGCAAACTACTCAGGTCCTGAGAGATGGTTACTAAGGGCTCATTAATATTATAATCTTTTCATAGTCTTTGGTGAATTATGGAGACACAGTGGCAGCAGGGGCATTGTTTTGAGTAGGTTACAGTATTAATGCCTATTCAGGGGTTATCTTTGATACAGAAATAGGCCTTAACACTGCTTGCAGCAATGGGCTGATAAGAATTGAAAGGTGTAAGGAAACCGTGTTGGGTTGTCAGCCGAGGAAGGAATGTTTTAGTTTAGTTTATCTTGTAAGAGTAAAATGTACTACAAAAAACAAGTTTTTTAAATGAGTAAATGGAAATGCAGTTTTGTAAAGAGTTATGAATGGAAACTTGGTATAGTAAACATAGGGGGCTTGAGTGAGTTTGTAAAGAGAATCATAATACAATTTCTCACATGGCAGTCTGACCAAACTGGGGCTCTGCATTTTTTTTTTGTCATAGTTGTCCTCCAGATTGGGCACCATTACTCTGGCTACCCCAAACCAAATTTTAATTTTGGCCCTCCACCAAGGATAGTCTGCTCAGTATTGGGAGGAGCAGAATTGTATGTTCCTCTGGGATGCATCATTTTCCACTCAACCTCCCACCTGAATCTTAATGTAGCCTGTCATAGGAACAAACGGGCAACTGGCTAATCATTCCACTGGCCAACTATCAGAATTCTGTCATGTCAGTAAATCTAGCTCACAATCTTGAGATATGAGGAAATGTGCTCCTAATTGAAAAGCTATGTACACTTGGTTTCAGTAGAACTGAGGGAATGATGTAAAAGTGAGAGATAAATTGAACATCCCTGCAGCATGCCTGCTCCTGTTAATTCAAACACAGAATGAAAAGGAACCATGGCAACAAATGGACAGCTCAAAGCATTCCTGGACAAAGCAAGGCCAAATGGATTGAAGCTGAAACCTGGAAAGCTTTGAGAAAGAGTTAGCAATAGCAGCTACATCTCCAGAAATGACCCCATTGCAGTGAAACATGTACTATAGCATCAGAAGAATGAGACAAAAAGGCATGTTAGAACCTCAAAAGTTAAATGCATCAGCAAGTTTAAAGAAAATAATGAGCTTCTATTTATCAATTGTCGTTCACATTCTCCGATTTAGCCAAGAGAATTTTGCAACCAGTGATTTTGTTTTTAAAGTGCAGCTGCAGTGAAGGAAGTAAATAAGCTGACCATTTTGTACATTTCTGTCATTAAGGAAGGAGATGCTGACAAAGGCATGGATGACAGAGGAGGAAACACAGTCACTAGACTACTCTAGGTACTGGAACATTGCATTGGAGGCTTGATAGAGAAGGTGGAAAATGACACATGTGTATTTGTGGGCCAGGCATGTTTAAAAGACAGTGTAAGCAGACAGCGATCGAGGTTAAACTAGGAGTCAAACCACATTGACCTGAAGCAGAGCCACAAGGAGTTCATTGACCTCACATGTGGTCATGTTTATCATCAGTTGCCATATCTGACCAACTGGATCACAGGTCTCAGACTCTAGTCAATTCTTTACATCCCTTCCACTCAACAACTAACATCCTCAGTGATGAATGTTAGAGATTATGTTCCGTTGGCAGGATTGAAAATATCAAGAGTGACATTCACAGGTGAAAGTGTCCTCCTGCATATTCCTCCTCCTCCTCCCTTCCCCATCATCCCAAACCCCTCATTTGTAAACTGCAGATGTTTCTAAAATAAAGTTGTCTGTTATTTTAAGTCCTCATTGTAATGAAACCTTAATCCTTATCCTTTCATATACCCAAGAGTGCAACCTGCTCATAAAATTCAGCCCCTCAAGTTGTAGCATCACTCCAGAGCATAGCTGGTCATTGATCTCAGCACAGTTTCCCTGCACTATCCCCCTTTACCTCTAGCAGCAGTATTGAGAAATCTATTGATCTCTGTCTTGAACATATTGGTCAACTTAGCATTCACAACCCTCTGGGTTGTAAACTTCCAAAGATTTGCTGCCCAATGAGTGAAGAAATTACTCCTTATTCTAGACACCACATTCAGAGGAAAATTCTTTCTTCACCTACTCTCGAGCCCTCCAGCCTTTCTTCCCAGGAATTAGAATAGTTCATTTTGACTGCAGTGTATAGAAACCCTACAGTGTGGAAATAGGCCATTTGAACCATCGAGTCCACACTGCCCCTCCGAAGAACCCTTCCCCTACGCTGCCCCTGCACTTCCCTCTATGTTAAGTCTATCCCTCCCCCTTACATAATAGGACCAGAAGTACACACAGTACTCCAAGTACAATCGAGAAAAGGTTCTATATAATTGAAGCAAGATATTCTTACTCAGATCCTCACAAAGGCCAGTAAAACATTTGTCTTCCTGTTTACTTACTGTACCTGCATGGTAGCTTGCAGTGACCTATGAACAAGGACGCCCAGGTTCTTTTGGACATTCATATTTTCCAATCTCTCACATTTAGGAAATAGTCCACATCGCTGGCCCTCCTACCAAAGTGGATAACCTCACGTATGTCCACTTCATATTCCATTTGTCATGCTCTTGTCCAATTGCTTAGGCTTCAAAACATTTGGGCAAGCTATCTGTATCATCCTCGCAATGCACATTATCTCCTAGATTTATGTTACTTGCAAGTTTGAAAATATCAGACTTGGTCCTTCTGTGTGAGTTTAGAGCCACTCCTGAGAGTTTGAGTTCAAGACAGATTGGTCAAGGAGAAGCCAAGTTCATCAACTGTCTTCATGCTTAGGTTTCTGTAGAATGTTGTTTATTGCATGTTAACATTATTTATACTTGCTCCATAAACTGAAGTGCACCAGATTCGGAACTTACGATTAAGAGACTTTTCTATACTTTTAACAGTCTACAATTTTATCCAATTAACTCTGCCCATACTGTGGTATTTATACCCTGTGTGAAGTAGTTCTGTGACATCATTGTAAGGCTATTACAGGGTCCTACATTTTTTACACTGTAATCCCCATCTCCACATCATTGATTATAGGGTCCTAAACTCTGATCCTTCTGGTACCTCACTGGTCACAACCTGCCGAGTTGAGAATGACCCACTTATTCTGACTCTATTTACTTCTTTTTGCCTTAATCAGTCCTCAATCCATGACAATATTGTAGCTCCTTAGCTACGTGCTCTAATGTTGTATACTGACCTCCGTGTTATTCGCCTTTTGAAAATCTAAGTACACCACTTATCTAAGTTCCCAATTATTTATTCTCACTGTAACATTCCCAAAATCTCTAACTACTTCTTCTTTAGTCAAAGTAAATCATACTTAACAATGTTGACTCTGTCCAATCAGATCATTATTTCCTCTGTGTTCACTTATCATATCCTTCACAATCGATTCTATCATTTTGACATTCAGGAAAAATACCATGCTAATGGAAACACAACAATGCAACTCTATTCCAGACATGAAGCAAAGGGTTCAGATGCAAATCTACTAAGACTGAATCTACAGCTGGTGTGATACTGGACTAGAACCAGGGGTGGGGGACAAAATAATGCTGACACCAGCTCACCAAAGACTGAAGTTACACATGGGTTCCACCACAGATGTCTCAAATAAGGACTTTGATGGGCAGCCAACAGGAATATGTTGGTTGAAGTGAGCAAAGAACCTTGTTACATCCTCCAAATCCAACTGTGATCTGCCCCACTGAAAGTTAGCAAGTAATGCTGCTGCAAATACTGGAGTAGCCCTGCATTTGGAGAAGCGAAGGCAGTCTGTGAGAACGTGCCAAGGGTGATTGGTGTACCCTTACGTATGGCATATTTTGATTTCTAATATTGCTTTGAAATGTTTGTCATGTGTTGTCATTTTTGCAATTGCACCCAACGGCAATGGTCAGTGACGGAGGTAAACAATGGTCAGGTACTGTCGATGAAAGAGGCATCAGACTTGCATTTAACAATATCAAAGTTGGATGAGTTCTTCCCAGAGAGCTTCGGTCAAGAAAGTCTGACTAAAATGCATCTGTTCCTCTTCGTTCTCTGCCCCTTGCTGCCTGCTGTAAATCTGGTGACCAAGACTGTCAGCTCATGATGGCTCAATGCATCACACAGCAGACCACCATAAATTTCGAACCCTGCTCAGCCAAGTACTAAAGTTTTCTCCAGATCACAACAGGCATTAGAATTGGTGCATTGACACAGCTATGGTCCATTCTTCCACTTTTTTCTTTGTGGAAACATAGTATGTGAAAGCTACAGATGACATTTTGGAAAGCTGAAAGCAGATTTAGCATTCAAAACACAGTCAATAATATGTCCAATTTCTTCCTCGCAATCATGACTTAACATCCAAAAAGAACACAGCAATTCCTCACCATTACACAGCATGTGTCAGCTGAGGCAATGCTTTAAAGTCCCTTAAATGGGATTTTAAGCTATAGCCTTCTATTGTAAAGTTCTATCACTAATCCAACTACAAGAAGTAATGCTGATAAAAGAGAACGGCTAATGTTGACGATCCAAAACCAAGAAAGAATATGTGGGGAAATTTGCAAGAGACCTGCCAGCACTTGAAAAGGAGAGAACATTTGAAAGGGTTTGGAAATCTTTATGAAACTTCGGGATACCCATAGTTCTCCCCTCCTCAGTTCTTATTACTAAAATCTGTGTACAAGTTGTTAAGGAAAAAGCAGAGCTGTAGCTGAGACAGACTATTCCAGATTGCTGTCAATATAGGCGTTTCATTCACAGCCATGAAGTGATCCCTATTTTAATTCTCACTGAAACAGATGATTGAAGGTGAAGGCCTGATAAAGCAACATGAGTTTTCACTGTTTGTTATTATTTATGTAATGGCCATTGCAAATGCTAACTTATATATGGGCAGAATTAAACTTAGGAACCAGAGTTGAAGTATAATCAATGGAACTTTGTAACATTCAAATGAACAAACAAAACCATTTAACACATTTCATACCCTGTGAGCTGACATATGGACAAAAGCAAAACACCATAGCTATTGGAAATCTGAACTTGGAAGAGTAACTATTAGAAGCACTCAACAGGTCATGCAGTATCAATGGAGTGAGAAACAGAGCTGATGTTTCAGGTCAATTACCTTTCATCTGAATAGTAGTCATACACATGCACTGTATCAACATCAGTTTATATCAATTCAATATCAGCCATGGCTTAGTAGTTTCAGTTTTGCTGTGAAGTTTGGGAATTCAAGTCCTTCTCTGGACACTGGACCACAGCAATCTAGGCTAATACCTAACACAGTGTTGAGAGAGTGTTGCATTGTTGTAGGTCAAGAGTGGAGTGCTGAAAGAGCACAGCAAGTCAGTCAGCATCCAAGGAGCAGGAGAATTGATGTTTTGGGCATAAGCTCGTCATCGTATCTTCCTGATGAAGGGCTTCTGCTCGAAATGTTGATTTCTCCTGCTCCTCGGATGCTTCCTGACCTGTGCTTTTCCAGAATCCCACTCTTGACTCTGATTAATAGCATCTGTAATCCTCACTTTTTCTCCTGCATTGTTGTAGGTGCCATCTTTCACAGGTGATGCTAAACTGAGGCCCAATCTGCTTTCTCAGATGGATGTTAAAGATCCCATGGCACTATTTCAAAGAAGAGCAGGGAAGATAGTCCTCGTGTCATGGTCACTATCTACTGAAAACAGATTATCTAGTCATTATCACATTGCTATTGTGGGTATTTGCTCTGCAATAGATTAACTGCTGTGTAGTCTTCAATACAAGAAGGACCATAATTTTAAAATGCTTAATTGCTGTAAAGCATTTTGGGACAGTCTGAAATTCTCCTAATTTCTTAATGTCCTGACAGAATAATTTTTCTTCACCACTTCCTATTAATGTTATCTTCATTACTTAATCAATCAATTGCTGGAGACTGAGAACTGGTTTTACAATCCCAGTCATAGTCATAGTATCATACTGCACAGAAACAGATCCTTGAAGCCAACCAGTCAGTGCTGAACATAATCCCAAACTAAACTAGTCCCATTGCCTGGTCCTGACAATTGTAATTGTACCCACATCCATCACTTCCTCAGGAAGTTCATTCCACATGTGAACCACGCTGTGTAAAACATTTGCCTCTCATGTCTTTTTTAAAATCTCTCTCTGCTCACCTTAAAAATAATTTTGTTCAGATGATTCAGCAGAAGACTTGCCTGAGTTTAAAAAAAGACTGAAGCAAAACTCTGAATACTGAAAAGTTGAATATTTTAGACTGTTGTAGTCAAGTGACCATGGGCCCAAACTTGGACTGTCTAAATTGACCTGGGGTGGAAAAATCAGACCTAATAGAAAATTGGCCAAAACTAAATTAGACAGTGGGCAGCAGCTATTTGCCACATAAAACAGTGGAAACCTCAAAGAGGTCACAAAGGTCCAGGGGAGCCAGTTATGACCAGTCTGAGGATATTGGAGGAGTATTGATCAGACTTTCTGGCACCTTGACTTCCAGCCAGTGCCTGAGTATGTGCACTTCACACCTCCCCACCACAGCAACAAACAAGGTGTTGGCATGATCCTATTAGATGCTTTGAACCCACTTCATAACCTTTTGGCCAAAATCCACAGAACATTCAGGAAGACCTGGGATGAGGCAGGGTGGAGTTGGTGGGGGGAGGGGGGGAGTGTGGAGTGTGAGGGCAGGAGAAATAAAAGCACACGCCTGGAAGCTACCCCTTCAGTGAGAACTTTGTAGTGAGTCTTGTGGCAGATGACAGTGTGGCAACCCAAGAAGACCCAGAAGAAGATCCACAAAGGTGGGTCATGTAGGTCAGGGTGGAAGAGAGCCACCCTATGTTGGGGAGAAGGAAGGTTGTTCCAATGGCACAGCTCAGGTGCGTGGATTGGTGTGGACGATATCATTTTGCAGACGGATAAAGCTAGATAAAGTATAAATATTGTGGGAATTTGAGAAATACACACATAATTTTTAATAAAACACTAAGTTGAACCACAAACTGTATTCTGTGTCCCTTTGTCCACCTCATTGACAACAGCACTTGGGTAAAGTATTTTTAATACATAAACTGTTTAAATTGTTCAAGCAAGCAACACTGTCAGCATCTTGAAACTTAAATTCTATTCTTCCTTTGTACAAAAAAAAACAACTGTCCATTTTAGGTCATGGGTCAATGTTGCTAAGATCTCCTTAACCCAGACAGGGAGGATCAACCATGCTTTGGATATTGCAATCTCTTTCCTTTGCAGTGTCATCTCCCTGTCATGTCTCTCTGTCTTTTTCTGTGTCTCTCTCTCTCTCTCTTTAATACATTTTAAAAATAACAAATGTGCCTTTAATTCTGCCTTTAAGTGAAATTTATTTTTAGATTCTTCAACTGGGATTTTCTCTCACTAGATTCTTGACTTTATCCTCATCTTTTTCACACCTGTTGGATGTCCTTTTGGAAATTGAGTGAGCCTTCTTGCAGGGTTTTTATTAACAGGACCTTCTGTTTGTAGTGGTGCCTACAGAAATCCTGCTGACCCTAGCCTCCAGGATGCATTAAGTTCGTTCAGTGCATCTGCTTTAGCTTTTAGGAGTAGAATATCATTTTAAAACTAAAGTCCAAAATCTAAACTGCAATGCACAACTATTAATATTTTCTACAAATAGTCCAGCTATCCTTTGATTAAGTTGATCTCTGAACAATGACTTTACTGTTTATCTTTCGACTGCCTTCATTTTGAAATTTAGGTAGAGAAGAGAACTTTCTTTTCACATCCCATCTTTAAAATGAAACTGTGGCCCGCATTAAGTATAGCTAATCACCACCAACACAAAATCTGATTGAAATATTTTATTACTTCAACAAAGCATTAGAGGAAGGTGGGAACAATTTAGAATTTTATAATAAAATACTTTTGAAAATGATCTGATTAATAATATTTTACTATAGAAATCCACAATTAAGCAACCTCCAGTGGTACTGCCATTTAAAAATGACAGATGTGCTATAATTCTGTCTCTTAGTGCAATTTATTTTTGGATTCTTTAGTCGGGATTTTCTGTCTTTTGATTCTTGACTCTATCCTCACCCTTTTTCACACACTTAGATAACCTTTTGAAAATTGAGTGATTCTGAAAATATCTTCCCACTTTTTAGGGCAGGTATATTGAGTTGAAATTTAAATATCTGCACTATATCAGCTGATATGCTGACTTGCACTTGATCCATGGCTTCATATCAATGTATGCAATGAATCTCACCAATCAGTTCTGAAGGAAAGCCACTGGGTATATCAATGTAATTGACTGCTGTCTTGTCTATTGACCACCCCATCCCTTACCACCACCACTTGGTCTAAATTCAAATTATAAATCAGGAAAGAGATATAGGACATTGAAATAATGGAAAGATGCCCTTTACTGGAAGGTAAAAGCTTATCAGAAAAATTCAATCTGAGAAAGATAAAAGAAAGATACCTCTCCAACAAATATGAATGTATAGTGAAGGTCAGTCAGCTCAGTTGGCTAGATGAAAATGAGGATTGCAGATGCTGGAGATCAGAGTCAAGATTAGAGTCGTGCTGGAAAAGCACAGCAGTTCAGGCAGCATCCGAGAAGCAGGAAAATTGACATTTTGGGCAAAAGCCCTTCAGCAGGATGCGATTTTCCTGCTCCTCAGTTGGCTAGATGGCTAGAAAATAGTGGGAATGATCTCCATAATCCCTATTGTATTCATGATAGTGCATGGAGGACTATATATCTACCTGTAAATGTATAAACAGTGTCTTTAAAGATGCTGTAGTCTACCTAGCCTGTAATACACAATTAGAATATGAAATAAAATGAGCTTTCCATTCTTAATTTGAGGGAGAAACAGATGGTACAAAGATGTTTCAAAGATGCAGGTTAGATGAATAGGCGTAAGTTGGGAGATAAAGTATCATAGAGAAATGTGAGGTCGCTTAATTTCATCTCCATCTGCAATAAAGAACACGGTTGTAGTTGTAAAGTCAATTAAGCGAAGGTTCACTAGATCAGTTCTTGGAATGAGAAGGTTGTCCAATGAGTAAACTGGGTCTTTACTGTTTGAAGATTCGAAAGGTGAAAGATAATCTCATTCAAACCTATAAGATTCTGAAGGGATGTACTGTGGTAGATACTGAGAAATTATTTGTTCTGGCTGGGGAAATCTAGAGAAGGAGTTGATTAGTTAGGAATGAAACAAAGAAGACTCTTCATTTTGGAATGATATAGCACTGAGAGATGCAGATACTCTATCATGAATATACTCAGGGATGGGATAGACAGACTTTTTTGTGCTCGTGAAATTGACGGGATGAGGTAGCAGATGGGAAAGTGGAGTTGAGCAAAAGATGAGCTATAATCATACTGAATAGCAGAACAGACTAGAGGACCGTTTAATCTACTCTTCCTAAGTTTGAGATAATAGGTATCATTTTAGGGAAGAGAAACAATTAGTTCCCCTCTATTTTTAAAGTCAGTGCATTAGTCAGGGGTAAATTTACAGTAATAGGATAGGGGAACGGTTACTCTTCGGCGGGTTGGTATGGATTTGTTGAGCCAAAGGGCCTGTTTCCACACTGTAGGGATTATATTCTACTCATCCCTGAGGCACAACACCACCATTTTGTGTATTAAATACATTCATGAAACTGTGGTCTGTTCTGTTCAACCTCCATAAACTGCTTGAGAGTTAATTGAGGCAATTCTTTTTCTGACTCTTCCTTTTTTGAAAAGTGTGAGCTTGGTAACATTTCCACCAATATGATGCAGATTGGAAGTTACAAATCGACCTCCTTCTGAGCCAGAGTGCATTACAAAACCCAAAAGATATCAACTGAAAGGAAGTGATGCCTTTAATTTCATTTGAGTGATGTTTCGCTATACATTACTGTGGAAATGCAAGAATATGAATTAGGAGCAGGAATAGACCACTTGGCTAATTGTGTTTGCTCTGCCATTCAAGATCACAGCTGATCTGATTACTCCACATTTCCACCTACCAGACGACCTTTCACTCCACCCTTACTTACTCAGAACCTCACTCCCCCTGCATTAAAAATATTCAAGGACTTGCTTCCACTGCCATATGAAGAGGAAAGTTCCTAAAGCATGACCCCCATATGAGAAATGAATTCTCCTTTTCTCAAAATGAGAACATCCACTTTTTAAACTGTGGTCCCGTTGATGCTCCCACATGAAGAAACATATTTTCCATGTGCTCCCTGTCAAGACCGTTCATGAGTTTCTATGTTTCAAATGAAAAGGAAATGTTAACTTCAGTTACACTATAAAGAGGTTTATATATCTGTAAAGTTATTGTTATTTTATGGTGTGTACATCATTCAGAATAGTTCAATTTTAGCATGTGTCACTGCAAAGAAGCTGTGAAATAATTGCAGGTCTGCTTACTGGAAGAATATAATGCTGAACAGTAGTAAGAACAAATTCTCTCTCTTTCTCCTTAGGTTTCTACTTTTGGACTTATTCATCTTCCTCATTATTCCTTTGGTCAGGCCTCACCATGCATTGGTTAACCACCTGCCAGAAAGGAGAGCACTCTACCATGGAAGCTGTATTTTTTCAGTGTTTGGAAAAGTCACACATTTACATGTGGTGATGTGTGCGGTTCCATTGATGCTGATCAAGGAAAAAGAAGCACAAGCTTAACAAAATGCAGTGTTCTAAAGCCCTCAAAAGGATGGAATGATTGCCAGCCTCAGAGTCTTACAGTGCTTAAGGTGGAAGCTAGGGTGAAAGGGCATGGCCAAACCCTTTGTTCGAATACAGAGATTTCTCCGGTGGACACCCATACTTTTCGTTTTCCTCATTGTGGCCTACCTGATGGCTGGCAGCCTACTGCTACTGCAGCGATCAGGGTTTTCCATACAGCTAGGCCCACGTGGTGTCTCCAACAGTCAGCCAACATCTGCCACAACTATCCTAGACAGAGCTATTTCTGATCCTGAAACAGCATACAGCCTGAAGTACAAATCCAAAATGCCAGTTAGCATGCAGGTGTGGGACGAGCCGGTGGTGAATAGGAAATTTGGACCGCGTTGGCTGATATCAGGACATCCTGAAATTGGTCATTTGAGAAGGAGGTGGTTTAACAGCTTTGTGAAGGAACAAGAGCCAAGGCAAAGACTGGAGATTGGAACAGTAAAGAAAACAATTGGAAGTAAAGGTAACAATCATGTACACTATTTTTGTTTACTTTCTGTTATTTGTGTGACTGTTTCAACAGACCAAACATATATTCCTTTTTTATTGCTTCCCATTTTGTGTAACGTTCCTTCTACTTCAACAAGAAGCAGCACTTTAAAGTGGTATTGATGACATGGTAAATAAAAACCAAAAGAACTGCAATTGCCATAAATCAGAAACAGAAACAGAAATTGTTAGAAAAGCTCAGCCAGTCTGGCAGTGTCTGTGGAGTGAAATCAGAGTTAATGTTTTGGATTGAGTGACACTTTCTTGGAAGATGTGGCACTTGTAGGATGTAGGGAAGTGGTGTTCAGTATAGTAACTGGGAATCTAGATGTTGTAAATTGCAATTTAGTTAACAAATGAACACTATGCAATAGACACCATAACTTGTTATGTGATCTCAACACTTTTATACTTGTATGGGGTTTGCATATGTACTTCAAACTTTGTCTGCATTTGTAAAATGCCACTCTTTTCTCATCATTGCATGTACCTTGCTTCCCTGATTATTGTTGTCATGCCTGAAAGTAGGATTAGATTAGATACAGTGTGGAAACAGACCCTTCAGGCCAACAAGTCCACACCGACCCGCCGAAGCATAACCCACCCAGACCCATTCCCCTACATTTACCCCTTAACCTAACACTACGGGCAATTTAGCATGGGCAATTCACCTAACCCGCACATTTTTGGATTGTGGGAGGAAACCGGAGCACCCGGAGGAAACCACGCAGACACGGGGAGAATGTGCAAACTCCACACAGACAGTCACCTGAGGCGGGAATTGAACCCGGGTCTCTGGCGCTGTGAGGCAGCAGTGCTATCCACCGTGCCGCCCACACACAAACATTGATTTATTTCACACAAACATTGACTCCACATTAATAGACTAGCTGTTGATATTGCATATTGGAGAATGAATTACCAGTAGGGGTAACCAGGGTTGAGAATCTAAACTCATTAAGGAAATGGCAGGGATAGTTTTTATCTTCAGTACTGGCTAATAAGCTGGTGCTCCAGCCTCTGCCCGATTATCTATTTCAAATTTCCTCCTGTTAAGATTAAGTGAGATGAAAATTGGTAGGTTCTAAAAATGGGTGAGTGATCTGCTCTATCAAGTTATCAACCAGAGAGTGAAGATAACAGTCATTCCTTGGAGATGTTCATAGCGTGGGACCCATGAAAGTAAATAATTGAAATCACAATGGGTCCTCTTCATCTGAAAGTACCTCAGGATCTTTTGAATGACTGGGATAAGTGAGAAGATTGGAGACGGTCAATGAAGGCAATGACTACATTACTTCCTTACACCACACTGAGGAAGAGGTTATTTGACCTAGTTATTGATTCTGAATTTATTCAACAGGGAATAAAATGTTTCGAATTTGCTTTTAACTTGCCTGGTTAGTCGTCATTGCTGATGAACAGACATTGCCGTGAGTGAAACAGTTTTTCTTGTTTCCAGGGTGTGTTTTGTCCTGCTGTACAAGCTGTCTGCTTACATTTTTCCCCACAGGAAGATGAGCTGCAGCTGTCAGCCAGAGAGAGAGAGTAACGTTAGCTACATTTCCCCATGACTGCCCCTGATGTGACTTCATTGTTGGTTGACAGGAAGCAGCATTGCTATGGGGGTGTGACAAATGATGCCAGTTTTTCTCTCTCCTCATGTGGAGTGCCCTAGTAGCACAGGACTCCAGTAAGTGGCCTGGGCAAGAACTGTAACAAACAGAACTCTAACTAAAGGATTTTTTCAAAGTCATATCATTCTAATCCAAACTCCCTGGTACCTCTGTGCCACTGGGTTATAAATGAAGTGTTAAGTACATTTGACAGGTGTATGCCTTCAAGTTTAATGGACTGTTTCTCTTTTTCTTGTTCTAGCCAATTATGAAAGGTTTCAGACTTTTTTTCTTTGTGGTCTAGTACAGTTCAAAAAGAAGCAAGCACTTACACTTGTCTATTTTTAAAATTACTGTACGTACTTCGGTAAAAGTTGATTTTGTCTACAGATTTCTCCTATGGGTACATTCTCCCAGGCCCAGAGCTTACTAGGCCTGGAGGCAGGAAGCGAACTGAATTAGTTGCAATTGTGGCTGACTTACCAAACGTAACCTAATAAAGTTCTAGGTGGGTAAGCCCAAGCTCAGCTGTCCTGCTCTGCCATCGATTATTGAGCACTTGAGGGACTCATCCGACGTGAACTGCAGTGAATTCAACTTCAGGAAAAGAATCGACAAACCAGACTGATAAATATTGCAATCAAACTGTCAGGGGATGTCTGTGGATGGATTGGGGTGGAGTGGGGTGGGGGACAAGGGGCTGTCCCTCAGTCAATTTGTACACAAGTGAGGGATTGGACCTAGGGGAGATGGGCAGCTGATGAGAACCATTTTCTGCTCTCATTTATAGACCCCTGCCCAACCTCTCTGCTTCTCACTCAGGCCAGTAATCTGGGAAAAGATCCAGGAAAAAAAACAGAAAATCATTAAATTCTACCTTCTTTAAAAAAAATCCTGGATGTGGGCATTGCTGAATGAGCCAGCGTTTATTTCACGTCCCTAGATGAGAAGATGGTAGTGAGCTGTCTTCTTGGAATGCTGCAGTCCACCTGCTGTGGGTAGACACACAATAGTATTAGGGAGGCAATTTCAGGATTTTGACCCAATGGTCCTAAAGGAATGGCGACACATTTCCACGGCAGGATAGTGGCTAGCTTTGAAGGGACCATGCAGCTGGTGGTATGCCCATTTTAACTATTGGTCTTGCCCTTGCACTTTGAAGTGGTCTTTGATTTTGAAGGTAGTGAATACGGAGTTTTGGTGAATTTCTGCAGTGCATCTTGTAGACAGTTCACACTGTTGCTATTGAGCATTGCAGTATTAACAGGTTGGATGAAAATATCTATACTATTTGAGTTATAACAATCTGAATATTTTATTGTACATAATGAAAATAATTGAAGATCCTTTATTGCAAAGATCTGAAAGAGCAATACCTGCTTTAGCCTCAGTTGTAGATTTTTAATCTGTTTATTCATTGCAGTGGTATAAGCTATGTAATACATGCAGGCTGACTGCAGTCCTTGTAAAGCTACTGCTCCAGCCCTTGGACTGAAACCAATCTGATCTAATTGGAAGCCAACCAACCTTACAGTCTATGCTTCAGTAATGTTTGACTTAGTGAAATGATTTGATTTCTCCACTGCACTAAAACCTCTCCTGTTTGAGTCCACTCCAGTTGCTCCTACCCAGGCCTGTTCTTACAAAGATTGTCCTCCCACAAGCCTGCTTCTGCCCCCAAGACTGTTTGTGTTGTTCCTGTACCAGCCACTGCTCACCACGTCCATTTCAATTGCTCCTGTGCAATTCACGACTTTTTCATCGTGCCCCAACCATTGGTCACTCTGCCTTTATACAACAATTTGTCATGCACCAATTTTAATTATGAAGCTCAAGCATCTAATGCTCTCTAATATACCTCTATGCGATGTCAGCAGTGACTCCTGTGCTTTATGTTAATGCAAAATAGCTTAAAACACTATGAAATAACAAGCTTGTTGGAAGAAGAAAATCAATAGCTGTTTCACAGCTGAAACAGAAATATAAATTCTCCATCCTGAGTATTCATTTTTTTGCTGAAATCCTAATATAATCTTTCTGCCTGAATTTGTACTGTTTTCATGTCCTGAGCCTGATGATCTGTGGGAGTCATCCACTTGCATTATCTTACTGGGTGTGAAGTAAACTTAACTATTCCCTTACTCTGGAGGGCTTGGGTTATATGGAGAGGTTGGATAAGAATGGCAAGTGTCGTTCTCCTAGGTTAGGGGAGTTCAAGATTACAGGACATACTTTTAAGGTGAGAGGAGAAAGATTTAAAAGGGACACAAGGGACAACTTTTTCACACAGGGTGGTTCATATGTAGAATGAATTGACAGAGGAAGTAATAGCAGCAGGTACAGTTACAACAGGTGCATGAATAGGAAAGATTTAAAGGGATATGGATCAAATGTAGGCTAATAGGACTAGATTAGCTTTGGAAACTTGGTTAGCATGGACCAGTTGGATTGAACAGTCTATTTCCGTGCTGCATGACTCTCTGAATCTATGCCTTTATATTTGTTACTTAACATGCGCCTAAGGAACGATGACATCACACCGCATAGAGCTGGAGCCTGAATGTGTAGGGTTCAGGAAGATATCCTTTTGTTGTCATCCATCATATATAGTTACGTTTAATAAAGCCTGTTAATGTCCCCTTACAAGAATGTAGACCTGATATTGCTGCATAATAACAGATGGTGCCCATGGAACTGGAGGCAAATGGCACCTGATGCAAAGCCCATAGGCAGCACAGTGTTTCAGCTGTAGGACAAGGCCAGGCCAGCGATCAGACCATAGAAGTACCTGAAGAGAAACACCACACTGGCAGGATCCAGTCAGCAGCAGGATACAGAGAGCAACAGGCTATATGGTACCTCTGGCTGCCAAACTGTAGAGAGGGAATTGTGATGCAAAAAGCTGAAAAAGCACAGCAACAGAGAACATAGCACACAATGGGAATAATCAGTCAGCTGTAGTGAGTACTAAATTCCTGTAAATCAGAAAGCTTTACAGAAAGTGATAACCTGCACGAAAGAGGTGACCTGTACAACACTATTAAAGGACAGGAAAGAAAAGAAGCATTCTGGTCACATCAGTCCTTATGGCAAGAATTCAGATGATGAGAAAAGCTTTCCCTTTATCAGATTAATGGTTAAAAGGAATACCCAACAGTTTACTACTCACTGCCACCTTAGCACAATCTTAGACTGTTGTGCGGTTAAGAGGCCATCCAATAATTGAAAACTAGCAAGTCCACTATTGTAGTTGGAATCCCTGCTGAAATATTTTTGCACACCATAGATGTCAAGCAATGATTGCTTCCAATAAGCGAGAATCTAACCATCCCCACTCGATGGTCATTGACATTACCATCACTGAATCCCCTACTAACAACATTCTGGGATTACCTTTGACCAGAAACTGAACTGGGCTAGCCATATAAATACTAAAGATACAAGACCAGGGATTTCAGAGAGCTTGGAATTTTTGGCAAGTAATATATCTTCTGACTCCTCAATACCTGTCTACAAGACACATCAAGAGTGCAATGGAATAGTTTCCATTTGTCTGGATAGGTGCAGTTCCAACAACACTCAAGAAGTTAGACGTCATCTAGGATAAAGCAGCCTACTTGATTGGGACATTCTATCCAAAACCTTCCAAGTTCACTCACTTTTACATCAATGCAGAGCAAACTGTTTGTACCAGCTACAGAATGCACTGCAATAACTCACCAATATTGCTCAATGGTAGCTTCCAACACTCTACCATCTTGAAGAATGAGGGCAACAGATACATGGGAACATCACCATCTGCAAGTTCCAGTTTGAGCCACATAACTTGCTGACTTGGAATTATGTAGCTGTTTCTTCACTGTTGCTGGATCAAAATCCAGGAATTCCCTCTCCAAACAGCAGTGCTGATTCTACATATGCCTCAAGGACATGCAGTGGTTCAAGAAAGCAACTCACTACAACCATCTGAAGGATAATTAAGGATGGGTAATAAATGCTAACCCAGCCAACAATACCCGAATATGAGTAAACCCTTTCCAGCAATAAAGGATTCGCTTGAAGATCTGATTTATTAATTCCCAAGCTTCATCCTTTTAGGACAAAACAAAGGAGAGCTAAGAAACTGATAAATGACGGGGAAAGAGAATGTGAATGCAAGCTAGCAGGAAAAATAAATGCAGACTGTAAAATATTCTATCGATTTTTGAGATAGAAAGACATAGCTAGCACAAGTCTGGACCCATTATAGGAAGGATATTAGAATTTGTAATGAAAAACAGAGAAATGGCAGATAAATTGAACAATTACTTTGCACCTATTTTCATAACAAAAAATACAGAAAATCTCCCAGAAGTACTTGGCAGCCAAGGATTTGTGCGATCATGGAACTGAAATAAATTAATATTAGTGAAAAGATAGGAATTGAAAAATAGCTGAAACGAGGGTTGATAATTTTTTTGAACTAAATGAGTTTCATAGATGAGTTTCATCCCAGAGCATTGAAGGAAGTAGTTACAGAGGTAATAGATGCATTTTTCATAATTCTATAGGTTTTGGACAAGTTACTGCTAATTTGAAAGTGTAAACTGTAAACCTATTATTTGAAGAGAGAAAGAAGGAGAATGGAGAATTATAGACCTGTTAGTTTGATGTCAGTTGCAGGAAAGAAATTGAAATCAATTATAAGGAATATAATAATTGTAACTGACCATTAAACCATCTCCTAACCCGTTGCAACAATTTTGGAACAGTTTAGTCCATTGAGTCAAATTATTTTATACCAGCAGCATTGTAAAAGTACTTATTTTGTATAAAACATTCATAATTGACCAGCTAAAGTTAACAGTCTTGTAATTATTGGATAATGTCATCAATTTTATTAATAGCACTAACCTACCAGTTTGAGGTACAATCTGTTGAAGTGAGCATGCTAGGCAGAAGGCTGTCAGAGTTAGTTGTTCATAGAATCCCTACAGTTTGGAAAGAGGTCATTTGACCCAACAAGTCCACACTGACCCTCTGAAGAGTAACCCATCCCCCAACAGTTACACCTTACTAATGCACCTAACCCACACATCCCTGAACACTATGAGCAATTCAGCATGGCCAATTCACCTGACCTGCACATCTTTGGATTGTGAGGGGAAACCGGAGCACCCGGAGGAAACCCACGCAGCCACTGGGAGAACGTGCAAATTCCACACAATTACCTGAGGCTGGAATCAAACCCGGGTCCCTGAAGGTGTGAGGCAGTAGTGCTAACCACTGAGCCACTGTGCCACCCTATAATGTCTTTCAGAAGTGTCCTTGAGAGAGAGGGTCATTTAATTTGAATAATGCATAGCAAACTCCAGAATGGATGGACATGCAAGGCATGCTGATAGGCATCGATAGTTTCTAAATGCTGTCTGCCTTGAAGTTTTCACAATTTGGTTATTAAATTGCCTAACATCTCCATGATATATATGAATTATTTCTGGTGCTCAGGCGAGATTGCTATTTATTTACCCAACTGCATTTGCAGTAGTCCCTTGACTAGGTCCACTCTAATGTTAAAATTTGTTTATCCTAATGAATGTAAACCATTCCTCCAGGAATACAATTGCAGGAAGTATTTTTAGAGTAGTAGCAATCTTAAATTAACACATTTTAAGGTAGGAAATATCATGGAGACCTTCACAAAGTAGTGACAAAATTACATTTTTTAAAAGTTTGGAACTTTAGAAAGGATATGATACAGACTGCAGAGTTCTGAATAAGTAGCATTTTATTGCATGCATGGGGTTGGAAAGGTCAATGAGGAGGGCACTGGGGAATTCGAGTGCTGCAGTAATGGTTGAGGACTTTTAGCGAAATTGGGCACGAGAATATATCACAAGAGCAAGACGTGGGAACAAATTACTGCAGATGGCGGAATCTGTAAAACAGCAAAGCTGGAAATCGCAGCGAGCCAGACAGCAACCATGGACAGAGCAAGCTAATGTCTCGTGTCTTTAAGGCCCTTTATCAGAGCTGGATGAGAAACACTAGCATGCTCTCTCTCCATGGATGCAGTCTGACCTGCTGTGATCTCCAGCATTTGTTGTTTTATCACAAGAGCAACTTTGGTAGAGGTTTAACTGGAGATGACCTTCATGCTCAGTTGAAAGTGAAGACAGGTGTTGTTGGGCAACATGTGGGACCTTGAGAGATAAGTGAAGTAGGGCACTGCTCCTCAGATCAGAATTGAAAGTTGATGAGTTGCTAACAACATAGTTAAATTTTGTTAAGATGACAATAATGGATTTTCCACAGAGATACCCTATACTGTATTGAAATGGCTTTCGAGAAAATCCCAACTGAGTCTCAATGTGACTGTGACCAAGCTAAATGATACTTAATCATCCTTCTCTATCTGTAGCTTTCAACATAGCTGACCGTACCATCCTGTTTCACAATCATTCCCCTGTTGAACCTCCCCTTCTGGACCTATTCTTACAAATTGAATTGTAGCATCTGTGATCACCTCTTTCCGCTCATCCTTTTTACATGTGGAGTACATCAAGGATTTAATCTCCTTCTGTCTCACACATAGCTGCTTTCAAACATATTTGTTTCCATGTGTGAATTGATGACAGTTTTATCTTACCAGCATCTATCTCTTCTGATCTCTCCAGTGCCTCATATTGCCTGTCCAGCATCCAGTATTGAATGAGCAGAAATTTTCACCAAGTAAATATTGGGAATAGCAAAGCTACTGCCTTTGAATCTGGAATTCCTTCTCTCAAACTCTGCCTGTCCACTGCTCTTCTCTATTAAGATGCTCCTTAAAACATACCTGATTGGTCAAGCTTTTAGTCATTTGTCTGACATTTCCTTCTGTGTTTCAGTGTCAGACATTTGTAATAAAACTTTTGTTAAATGCCTTGGGAATTTTTGCTACATTTAGATGTCATGTAAATGTTAAGTTGTTCTTATTGCTTAATATACAGCAAAAAAAAAATCAGCAAAGGTTTCTCTCCCACCACCACTGAGAAGTGTATATTCTGTCATTTAAAATTACCCAAGATTTTGCAGATTTTGCATTGGAGTTTAACACAGTATCAGAAGAATCTTTGCAAATTGCAAGTTTTTGTTTGGTTTTATTTAGTCCACATGTATGGGTTACAATTCTTTGAAATGTCGGAGATTTAAGTACAATGCAGTGTTTGGATCCTAAGTACATTTCCTGTCTCAGTGTGCTGTCAAGGCAGGGTTGCAAACAAAGTTTTATGTGTTTCTTGATAGAAAATGAGTTTGAGCAAGAAGAGATTAGTAAATGAATCATTCTTAGTTCTTTCAACATTACCTAGCAACTGGTCATAATGTAGAAGTCGCATTAAAACAAGATGCTTACTTAACATTATCATGGGCAATATAGTGTTAAAAGACAATTTTATAGAGTCTACGCTTAACTTGTGGTTACCTGTTTAGCTTTGTATAGCAAAAAACACCTACTGTTCAATTTTATTTAAATTGCCAAATTTCATTTATTGGGGATTTCGCAATGCCATCCAAAACATCATTGACAGAAACCCCTGATGGAATAAGTATTAGGGGACTTTATTTATTGATCCCTCATTCAACTTGATTTCTTTCTGATCAGTAATTCTTTGTCCATGTATCTACAGCCCTGAAATTATGTATTTAACTTTAACTGTTGAAACTTACATGAGTCTGTGTTTTTCTGATGTCCCAATAGAGTGAAATGTGTTCGAGTCTATGAAACAAAATGACCAATAGTTTGATGCTTTGATCCTTGATTCAGGTGTAAAACAGGCTGTCCATTTGCAATTCCCATTTTGTGCCATTTCTGTCCATGACAAATTTCATCCCCCTTTTAATCTACAGTTTTCCCTTTCAGGCTTGAGTCTCAGAACTGAGAGTTAATGTTAACAACTTGGTTTAACTTTCCTTTCTATTTTGTGTATCAAAAGCATGTTAAATAATACAGCTTTCACGCAGTGATTAAAAACAATGTCAGCAGGAGCGTTGGTCCTGCTGTTTACGCTGCTTCACTCATTTCTGTGAGGAAAGCACGAACAGACAAGAATGTGTTTTGGAGCTGACAGATATCTGAAAGGCAAATGGGGCAGATCATGGGGCCGTTAGTGCTTTCCAGGAAACTATCCAACTTTGCTTTGTAATCTACAACTCGGGAGTTCTGTGTCTAAAGACTTTCCGGATCTATATTCAAAAGGATTTTTCTATTCAATAAGAAAGAGTACAGACGTAAAGAATGATCAGTTTCTTAGCACGTGCTGTGACTGGATCCTAAAAATCACATTGGAAACAATAAAAAGGCAACAAAGTGAGGATTTAAGAGGAACGGTTTGATTTTAAAACTGGGAATAGAAAGCGTGGAGGAATATTTAGTTTCTAAATGATTTGTGAATGCAGTGGAAAAGAGGAGAGTATCAGTGCCTCACAGATGATGAGAAAGTGTTCAACAAGGTGAAGTATAAAGATTAAAATGGGGTGCAGCAGGGAGTCAGAGTTGATGGAAAGATTTATTGCAAAACTTTACTAAAAGTAAGATGCAAGAATTATTAAAAAGCTAACAAAATTGATAAAGTTCCAATGAGGATTAAGGCAAGAGTATGTTATTTTCAGTCAATTCTGGCGGAATAGAAGGTGGAAAGTTGCCACCAACTGTAACAACACACCAAAGCCTGATCACCCTCCTCAACTGGGATACTCAGACCCTCAGCAGCTTTCCAGTGGAGAACATGTAGTTACATGATAACTGAGAGGTAATTGCCAGTTTTTACGGGCGGTACGGTGGCTCAGAGGGGCGGCACAGTGGCTCAGTGGTTAGTACTACTGCCTCACAGCACCAGGGTTCCAAGTTTGATTGCAGCCTTGCGTGACAATGTGTGGAGTTTGCACATTCTCCCCGTGTCTGCGTGGGTTTCCTCTGGGTGCTCCAGTTTCCTCCCACAGTCCAAAGATGTGCAGGTCAGGCGAATTGGCCATGTTAAATTGCCCATAGTGTTAGGTGCATTAGTCAGAGGGAAATGTGTCTGCGTGGGTTACTCTTCGGAGGGTCAGTGTGTACTTGTTGGGCCAAAGGGCCTGTTTCCACACTGTAGAGAATCTTAAAAAAAAAGACTGGGCAGGTTGACTTTGATTTGTGAAAACATTGTGGGCAGCACGGTGGCGCAGTGGTTAGCACTGCTGCCTCACAGCGCCAGAGACCCGGGTTCAATTCCCACCTCAGGCGACTGACTGTGTGGAGTTTGCACATTCTTCCCGTGTCTCCGTGGGTTTCCACCAGGTGCTCCGGTTTCCTCCCACAGTCCAAAAATGTGCGGGTTAGGTGAATTGGCGATGCTAAATTGCCCGTAGTGTTAGGTGAAGGGGTAAATGTCGGGAGATGGGTCTGGGTGGGTTGCGCTTCAGCGGGTCGGTGTGGACTTGTTGGGCTGAAGGGCCTGTTTCCACACTGTAAGTAATCTAATCTAATTGTCCTGAAGAATGACTAAGGGAATAACTGTCACCTACTTTGGTAAGTTGAAATAGGCACAATGTGTATACATTGGTGTAGCGTGAGAGGAAGCTAGCTAGAGATGGGAAACAGATAGCAAGAGTTTCCATTGGTATCTAAAAAGGAAAAGAGTAAGTGTTGGACCTCTAGAGGGGTTAGTAAGAGATGATAAAGAAAAGGTAGACATAGTTAATAAATACCGTTTTTTTGTCCTCACCACATGTGAAATAATTTAGATTAGACTTACAGTGTGGAAACAGGCCCTTCGGCCCAACAAGTCCACACCGACCCGCCGAAGCGAAACCCACCCATACCCCTACATTACCCCTTACCTAACACTACGGGCAATTTAGCATGGCCAATTCACCTGACCCGCACATTTTTGGACTGTGGGAGGAAACCGGAGCACCCGGAGGAAACCCACGCAGACACGGGGAGAACGTGCAAACTCCACACAGTCAGTCGCCTGAGTCGGGAATTGAACCCGGGTCTTCAGGCGCTGTGAGGCAGCAGTGCTAACCACTGTGCCACCGTGCCGCCCACCAGTAATATCCCAGTAATACCCGTAAATCAGAGGGTTGAAAGAAAAATTATGATCATTAGAGAAGTGATAATGAGCAAATTATTGGAGTTGCAAGTTGTTAAGTCTCTGAGTCCAATTGGTCTTATCGCTAGAGTCTTAAACAAGGTGACAAATGAGGTGATGGATGCACTGATGTTAAATTTCCAAAATTTGTTAGATTATGGAAAGGTTCTATTAGAATGGAAAATAGCAAATGTGCTGCCTCTATTCAAGAAGGGAGTGAGGCTGAAAACAAGAAACGTTATGCCAGTTTGCTTGGTGTCTGTCATGGGGTAGATGTTAGAATCAATCATTAAGGAGGTCATAACGAGTTGCTTGGAAAAACTAAAGGTAACCTGGAAGCGTCAGCATATCTATCATGGAAGGAAAATAATGCTGAACCGATTTGTTCGAATTTTTTGAAGGAGTAACACGTATTGTGAATAAAAGATACGTGAGGATGATTGTTGTGAACACCACCACTAGGAGATGGAAACAGCGCAGATGCAGTCTGTCATCAACTGAGAGCATATGACAGTTGGCCCAAAGAGTCTGCTCCACCATTCAATGAGATTGTGCTGATCTGATAATCTTCAACTACACTTTCCTGCCTTAGCCCCATAACCCTAGAATCCCCTACTAACTGCACATCTTTCTATCTCAGCCTTGAATATTCTTTTGGTTGATTTGGTTGGCTGAATGACTGGCTTGTGATATAGACATGGATTCAATTCCTGCACTGGCAGAGATTACCCTGAAGGATTCTCCTCCTTAAACTCTTGCCCGCTTGAGGTGTGTTAGCTTCAGGTTAATAAACCATTAGTTGTCTCTAAAGAGAGCAGTCCTATGGTTTGGTAAGACTGTGTTAACTTTATGCTTAACAACACAACCTTGGCAGCTGTTGGTGATAAAGAATTCCATATATTCAGTCCTCTCTGAGAGAAGAAATTTGACCTTGTCGCTATCTTAAATGGTCCCTTACTCTGAGATTATGCTCTCTGGCCCTGAGATTCTCCCAGAAGTGGAAACAACCTTTCTACACCTACCTTGTCAAGTCTCTGAAGAATCTTGTGTGTTTTATTAAATTTTGTACTCATTCTTAAACTCCAATGAGCACAGGCCCAACTTTCTCAGTCTCTTCCCATAAGAATGTTCCTCCATATTTGGGATTAACCTAGTAAACTTCTCTGAACTTCCTCCAATGCCAGTATATTTTACATAGGAGGACCAGAATTGTTCACAGTATGCATGGTGTGGTTTAGCTGGTGCCTTGTATAGATTAGAGTGGTGCTGGAAAAGCACAGCAGGTCAGGCAGCATCCAAGGAGCTGGAAAATCGATGTTTTGGGCAATTCCTGATGAAGGGCTTTTGCCCGAAGCGTCGATTTCCCTGCTCTTCAGATGCTGCCTGACCTGCTGTGCTTTTCCAGCACCACTCTAATCTAGACTCTGGTTTCCAGCATCTGCAGTCCTTGTTTTTACCTGGTGCCTTGTATAGTTTTAGCAAGACTTCCCTATTTTAAGACTCCATTCCCTTTGAAATAAATGCCTACCGTCCATCTGCCTTCCCCTTTACCCACTGAACTTGGAGGCTAAATTTTTATGATTCATGCAGAAAGACTCCCAAACTCCTCTGTGCTGTAACTTTCTGTAATCTTTCTCATTCATTTTCTCTATTCTTTTTATCAAAGTGCAGAACCTCACATTTTCCCACCTTATATTCCATCTGCTATGCTTTGCCCACTTGCTACCTTTCTAGATGTGTCACTGGTTCCTGTTACCTGTCACGATCAGATCTATATTAAGAGCATGAAGCTTCTAGCTTCAACTGTCACTCAGGTTTTGTCTTGCACTTGTCAGGACATTTGCAAGTATACCAAAGTCAAGGGGAATGAACTAGAAGGGTAAGTTTTCAATTTAAAAACCCTGTATGTTCTAATCTGCTATACCTTTCCACATCCAACTCCTTATAACATTAGATGGAGCTTAATGCAGTCTTCAGCATTCACGCTTTAAACAATGCGAAATGCATGTTCACTGCCATTGGAATTGTTACAGCAACAACTGGATATTGGGTAACCTCAAGGTGGGGAGGCCTTTCTATTCAGGCACCTTGTGCCTTACAGAGGACTCAGCTCCAGTAGAAAATGACTGCCTACATCACCTGGCTGCTGGGACTGAAGAATTGCCAGCACCAGGCATTGGAGATGACACACCCTGCCTCATAGAGATGGAAGACTAACTTTAACACAAGTAATTGTCTAACGAGCATAATCCAGTCATGTCTTTTTGGGTGGGATTGGGAGATCACAGCTATCATTTCCAGCTCTGGCTTGCAAAATCCACATTTCCTATAACAAAATTTGAGCACTGACATAATGAGGTCCATTTGAAGATTAGATGGTGTGTATGGACATCACTAGAGTCACAAAACCAGGCTTAAGGTGTATTGCTAAACCTAGGAATGTCCTGCAGTGTTAATGTATGAACTTAAAGTTGTGAGCTGTATGTGGTACAAATTTTTCCAGATTCATTGGGAGAACCATCAGACAAACACTACAGTCATTCATCAAATCAGTGAAACTCAGAGTCAACTTTGATGCATTGGTGCTGAATAGCTGAAGAAAATTTTCTCCATCGGGCTGTTGTTTTCTCTGATGTTTCCTTAAAGTTTAGCAGCATTGACATTAATGACTGAGAGGAGCTCGTTACTAATCATTCAAAATGGCGACAAGTGTGTTCATGTTGTGAGTCAAAGCACCTTAAAAATGAGGCACAACAGTGGTAGAGAAGGAAAGTAAAGGGAGCGCATTCTGCAACCTGAGTCCACTTACCTACCTTGTCGGATAGCCTGCCCTTTCTACCCAAAGATCCACAGGTTGAGAACAAGGCTATTCCGCCATATGGCCGAGACCACATGGTTCTGAGTAAATGTCATCCTCAAATTCCATAAATCCAAGGTTGACCAAAGATGTGCCATAACTTTGCTGTTTGAAGAGTTGGCTGAGGGGCACTGAAATTGATCTTTCCCAAGCTGCATTACTTGTGCATCTGCATGATCAGAGTGGGTGGGTGACCAGACATCAAAGGACCTGGAGCAGGTCAGGTAGTGTAATCCTGGAACATCAACGGTGTGGACTCTTTCAAGACCAAAGCAGTAATCTGCAAAAAAACAGACTGGATGGTGCCAATAAGATCTGTGAAATCTGCCCCAATCTTTCTTTTCAACCAATTTCTTTCCTTTCCTTCTCTGCCACTGTTTTGCCTCATTATTAAGGCGATGACCATGTGATGCAGCCTGATGAACACGTTTGCTGCCATTTTGGATAATTGGTGGCTTATGGATGTGACAACGATCTTCTGTGAGGAAACTCAGGCCTTGTTAACCAACAAGCCAGTTTTATGGGGATGCTGAGCTGAAGCGAACACAAACCCCTGCAATGTTGTGCAACCATCACTCTAATGGACCTCAAACTTGAGTCTGCTTCGATGCTGATTTTCTGCCAGAATTGTCTTTTCAAAAATTGAATGAGTATGATCTACAGTCCAGGCTCGTTAACTGAGAGAAAAGAAGAGAATCTGATTCTGATTGCTAGTGCCTGGTATCAGTTATATGCTGCAGGAATTTCCCACTCTCAGTGTGCCACACATAATAAGTAAGATGACACATGGGGCTAACATATTGTTGTGGACCAGACCCCCTCAAAAACTATTCCGAAGATGGTCTTGACCCTAAGTCTCATATTTTAAAGAAACGTGCCGGTCGTAGCATTCTAGAAGCAATTCAATTGGTCAAACTATCTGATTTGAAGCAAAACCAGTTTTGTTCATGCACTAGAGTTAAAATCCAACAAAAGAAAGAGGAAATTGGAATAACGTATTGGAAAACTTAACAGAATAATAGATTATTCAACTGGTAAACAGTAACTGTTCCAAAATGATAACATCCCTTAAATACCCCCTTGGCAAAACGCAAATTCAGAAAAACAGCTTATCTCCCATGCAACTCCAGCAACAGAAAAATACCAAAAGAAGACTCTGAGAGAGTTTGGAGAAAGTGAGGACTGCAGATGCTGGAGATCAGAGTTGAGATTGTAGTGCTGGAAAAGCACAGCAAATCGGGCACATCTGAGGAGCAGGAGAGTTTCAGGCATAAGCCCTTCATCAGGAATCGCTGAGAGAGTGTGGTAGGGAGACGAGTGTAGTAGCTTCCAAACTCAGCAACTACTGCTGCTGTTGAAAAACTAAAAAAAATTAAAACTCCTGGTTCTCTGAGAGCTTGATCGCACCCATTCAGCCTGCTTCTATTATTCTTACTTTAAAAAAACTTCCCAAACTGTTTAATAGCTGTTTTCACCTCTGCCTTAAAAGCTCTCTTCAAAAAAAAGCACAACAAAAATCTCTTACAAGCCATAGTATTGTCACAGTGTGATGGGGGCTGTTTGCTGGGAAAAAAATATTCAATAAATTTTGCGAAGATGAGGGCCAGAAGGAACTCAAAGCTGTTTCATGTTTATTTATCATGAGCAATCTAAAGAAGGAAGGGTTAAAACAAAACAGACATACATAATCTTTCTTCAGGAGGCTGCTTCCTCTTACATTCACAGTCTGCTAAAATCTGGCATGCAGTTTGTATACGTGACCATTAGAGTTGGCATTTGCATCCATGGCTATTTTCTCTCTCTTGGCCTTGAGTAGACTTCCTTGTAGTTCCTCATGACTTTGATTCAAAGGTGTTTTTTTCCATCCTCTACCAAACTTTCAATGCCAGGACTTTTGCAGCAGAACCCAAAAAACAAATGCCAGGGACAGGTGATCGTATCTTTTTAAAAAAAATAATAATTTGCTTGTGTGTTCCACAGATATTGTGGATGATGTCTACATTTAAAATTTGGCAGGCTTTCTGCAGATGGCTCTGTATTCTCCAGTGATGACTGTACTGAGGACTCTGGGAAGCACAATCCTGACATGAGAGCCAGAATCACTGCCCAAGGACTTTCAGGGTCATGGAATTTAAAAATAAATTTTAATTTTCCATATCAGTTCAGCTTGCAAATACGAATTGGTGAAAGAAATCATATTTGACTCAGATACCTGAAACATCTCTTACCATATATTAGCAGTGGAGTCTCTAACCTTTCAGAAATTGGCTCAAGCTACTGTAATATGTTTTGCAACTGTGGACAGACTTTAAAGAACATACCGATTTTTTAAGATAATTTCAATATTTGAGCAGAGGAGTGGATTAGGCGGCTGAGGCATCTTTAAGAACATTGTTATTTTGGAAAATGATGGCAGCATTTGAGGAGCAGGAGAATCGACGTTTTGGGCACATCCCTTCATCAGGAATCCTGATGAAATTCCTAATGAAAGGCTTATGCACAAAACGTCGATTTCCCCAGCTCCTCGGATGCTGCCTGACCTGCTGTGCTTTCCTAGCAACACACTCTCGATTCTGATCTCCAGCATCCGCCATCCTCACTTTTTCCTAGCATTTGGGTCTGTACAATTTACTGATTCTGCCTATTCTTATTCAACAACATGCTGTCTTGGGCTGTCTTAAGTGCGAAAGCAAGAACTGCTTGCAATTTCCAACTGGAAATCCCACTCTGTGCTGTAGTAAATCATTGTGTTGTATTCTTTAACATGCTGAT
Organism: Hemiscyllium ocellatum; assembly: GCF_020745735.1. NCBI lineage: Eukaryota > Metazoa > Chordata > Chondrichthyes > Orectolobiformes > Hemiscylliidae > Hemiscyllium > Hemiscyllium ocellatum. The sequence continues at coordinate 25,197,585 of NC_083431.1, forward strand.
TTGGGGGATGAGGTGGGGGAGTAGATAGTAGCAGTCGTGGGGGACAAAATGAACTGCTGCGTATGCTAAATGCAACAGATCATGATTTCTACTTTTGGTTTTAAAAATCAATGCATGGTCCCACCTTTAAAAGTAACTCATGAAGTATAGTCCAAAGACAAGTGCTTTTATTTTTGGACCAATGAAAAAAAACAAATTTTATTTTTGGGACTGTGAAGTAAAAAATGGGAAAACATGCTGCTTTAAAATGGGAACAAGGAACTCATTGTGAGTTGTGCGTACAATGTTGCCTTACTCAAGTAGTGGGAGAGGATGCTGGACACCTCGAGAAAGTGTGTGTGTACGCATGTGCATTATTGTAGGTTTAGGAGGAGTTAGTATAGTAGCAACAACTTGATTGGTCTTTGAGCAAATAGCTCCAGACTTGCATGTGGACAATAGAGGAGAAACATCTCACCTGCAAAAAGTAAACACCTGTATCTCTCTCTCTCTCTCTCTCTCTCTCTCTCTCTCTCTCTCCTTTGCTTTCTCACTCTCGCTCTCCCCTTCCTGTATGGAGAATTAATAGAAAATCTCCCGGTAGCTGTTTAACTGACTATCTTCTAATAAAATGGCTCAGTCCCTCATTAAGAAGTGAAAACAATAACCACCTTCAGAAACACAAAGAATGAATCTGCTACCAGTGAATGGATGATTGAGAATTGGTATATCCACAATCTCATGTTTTCTTCAAAGAGTCAAAAGGAATTGAACAGAACTGAAGGAAAATGACTCATTGACAGCTGTAATTGGATTTCCATGACCCCAGGAGCCATTAACTGAACTGTGACAAACTTTGTCGTAATTTTAGTATTTTTATTATGTATGACTTATGTCATTAATGCAGGCACAGTGGTAGGGTGACTTATAAAACTTTTCCCTGTATTTTTCATGTAAAAGTACACATGATGATAAATTTCTGTTTTGTTCTGTGATCCGGACTGGCGCCAGAACTGTGCTTTGCTTATTTTTTTTTTGTTCCTTCGTCACATGTACTGTTTGTCTTGTCTCTTTGTTAAAATTTCCATATGGATACAAATACACACAACAGGATCGAGTTTAAATTATGGAGCTATAAGTTAGCAATTCAAGTTTTTTGCATACCAATGGTTAAAAACTGTTTGATTACAATAAATACTAATTTCCTTGTTAGTGATTAAAAAAAACTTGTGTGCTTTTTTTTAACCTGAATTAGGCAGTTGGGTAGAATTGGGAAATTTAGTGGTTTAATCAAATTCTCACATTTGTGACGACACTGGGAATAAGCAGGGCTTGGGTTTGAATGTACTACTCCCAGGTAGGCGTGACAGCAACACCAGCCACATGTTATCTTTAACAAAAGAAAACCATATCCTGGTATTTTGCAGCAGTGGACTAATAAGGGATGGAGTCTCCATTACTGCATTATGTTATGATAGCTGTATCTCATTTGTCTGAAAGCAGTCATTAGTTATAAGCAGTGAATATAACTACTGCCACTATCTGGACACTGTATAGCTTTTTATGTCCTTTTTTCATATTCCTACTCACATTTTAGACATCATGATATTATCCATTAATTACTTGAGTTATTGGTTTTGAACACATTCATTCATTTCCAAAAATCATGTGTCAGGTTGCATTCTACAATTGAAACAGTGCTGCAGAGTTTTAACCGCTGCACTCAACAGCTAGAATGGTAGACGTATTCATTGGTGATAGATTTACTGAACTAATTGACATTCACTGCAGCAAATTAAAAGCTTCTTGATTGCTTTTTAATTATCTTTAATAAGCCTTTAATTCATACTAATTTGCTAAGTGGTATAACAATTTGTCATTTTGCCCTGTTGACATTTAAAATGCATCGTACAAATTAGGTTCACATGAAAGGTGCACTTCAAGAGAGCAACTGCACAGCATTAACCTCCGTTGGAGGGGAAGCCACTTTTCTGCCCAAAATTAACATTGCCTGTGCCTTTGTAATCATAATCTGAGGGAAGACACAGCAGGGAAGAAACTGAGCTTTTGTCGTAGCTGATTTTTTTTTGTAAATTCAGAGTTGCTCTTCAAGTAATAAAGCAAGAGTCAAAAGGAAAATGTGTTTCATTGTAATATTCATTGACCACGAAAATAATACTTCAAAATATGACTGAGTGTTAAGCTCATTGTTTATGCTGAAACCTAATACAATTATTGTCCATAATTTCTCACTTAAGAGGCATATGTATTTGAAATGTAGTCATTATGTGCAGTTTAATCTTTGATTAAGAGAAATGGAGTCATCCATCACCCAAGACGAATAGAAAGTCTTTCAGGGATGGTGTGAGATAAATTGCCAAGCAAAGTGAAAGAACATAGGACATATTCAAAACAGGTCATCCCAAGACAAGCCCTGCATCTAAGCATAATTCTAATAAGGCTGAGTACTTGCACATTAATGAAACTCCTTCTTGGTGGAGGAGGGAGTAGAGAGTAGAATCAAAATGAAACTGAGCACAGTTCAGGCATTTTAAAGTTGATGACTGCTTTAGTGATTGTTTTATTTGTTGTCCTTTTTACTGGGTGTTGTGTTGTGCAAATGAGTGATAAATGTTTGAAACATTTGTACGACATTTTGACAACTGCTGTAGCAAAGCATCAATATATTCCATTTCAGTGAAGATCAGGAGGGTTCACTCCAATGTCCTGACTAATGTTTATTCCTCAAACTAAATCACTAGGTCGAATTGACTGATCAAACTGACATTGCTGTTTGTTGGAGATTGTTGTACATATCTTGACTGTTACCTACATTACAATACTGCTAAGCTGCTCATTGACTGAAGAATATTCCAAGATAGTGAAAGGCATTACACAAATGTGAGCTATTTTTAAGCCATTTATGTTCAGTGTATTAGTGTATTAGTTCCCCAGATGAAACTACAACAATTTAAAAGCACATTTTTTTTATATATAGGAAAGCATCTGTTTGCCGGTTAGCACTTGGAATCATAAAGTATGTACACACGAGCCTGTGTCTCATGATTTGTTATTGCTCTGGTAGTTTTCTGCTGCATTGCCACTTGTACTGACTTTCAAAATGGTGCCAATGCTAAGAGGTGTGATCATATTCAGGACTTACTTATACACCTTTCGGTTGAGGAATGCAAAGGGCTGGATTTCACATGGTGGCTTATTCCATGTCAAAATGTCAGTTGTCAGTTCATCCACCTGAAAGCCAGTTATCCCACAACGATATTAATCTGTGTATAGCCTTAACTACTCTGAGTGAGGTCTCCACTCCCATCGCTGTGGGGTTGACTCATCAGATTGGCCAGCAGCTTTGTAGTTTCAGTACAGCCAGGACTGAGCTATAACAGCTCAAACTCCAGCCAGATTCCACATGGTTTGAGAAAGCCTGGAGTTAAAGGTAGGTTTGGGATTCTGGTTTTATATGTGTGTGGTATGTGAGATAAAAGCTATGATGTTGGAGGGTATAATCCAATGGATACAGGTTCCCTCAAAGGAAGTGCCTCCCTCTCTTGCCCAGCAGCACCTAGCTCAGTGAAAGCTGATGGGCTACTCACATCGCCCCCACCTTTCCCTGCAGCAAAGGTCAGATGAGGTCCTTAAATGACCATTAACTAGACACATTAGGACCGCAATGAGCTAAAGTTGCAGTTGGAATGCCTGATGCCTTGCCAACTCGATAGTCACAGGTGAGGTGCCAGAAGATTGGAGGTTCGCTAATGATGTGCCACTGTTTAAGAAAGGTGGCAAGGACAAGCCAAGGAACTATAGACCAGTGATCCTGACATTGGTGGTGGGCAGGTTGTTGGAGACAATCCTGAGGGACAGGATGTACATGTATTTGGAAAGGCAAGGACTGATTAGGGATAGTCAACATGGCTTTGTGCGTGGGAAATCATGTCTCACAAACTTAATTGAGTTTTTTAAAGAAGTAACAAAGAGGATTGATGAGGGCAGAGCGGTAGATGTGATCCATATGGACTTCAGTAAGGCATTCGACAAGGTTGCCCATGGGAGACTGATTAGCAAGGTTAGATCTGATGGAATACAGGGCGAACTGGCCATTTGGATACAAAACTGGCTCAAAGGTAAAGACAGAGGGTGATGGTGGAGGGTGGTTTTTCAGACTGGGGGCCGATAACCAGTGGAGTGCCACAAGGATCAATGCTGGGCCCTCTACTTTTTGTCATTTATATGAATGATTTAGGTGTGAGCATAAGAGGTACAGTTAGTAAGTTTGCAGATGACACCAAAATTGGAGGTGTAGTGGACAGCGAAGCAGGTTACCTCCAACTTCCAACGGGATCTTGATCAGATGGGTCAATGGGCTGAGAAGTGACAGATGGAGTTTAATTCAGATAAGTATGAGATACTGCGTTTTGGGAAAGCAAATCTTAGCAGGACTTATACACTTAATGGTAAGGTCCTAGGGAGTATTGCTGAACAAAGAGACCTTGGAGTGCAGGTTCATAACTCCTAGAAGGTGGAGTCGCAGGTAGATAGGATAGTGAAGAAGGCGTTTGGTATGCTTTCCTTTATTGGTCAGAGTATTGAGTACAGGAGTTGGGAGGTCACGTTGCGGCTGTAAAGGACATCGGTTAGGCCACTGTTGGAATATTGTGTGCAATTCTGGTCTCCTTCCTATCAGAAGGATATTGTCAAACTTGAAAGGGTTCAGAAAAGATTTACAAGGATGTTGCCAGGGTTGGATGATTTGAGCTATAGGGAGAGGAGTGAACAAGCTGGGACTCTTTTCCCTGGAGCGTCAGAGGCTGAGGGGTGACCTTATAGGGGTTACAAAATCAGGAGAGGCATGGATAGAATAAATAGACAAAGTCTTTTCCTTGGAATGGGCAAGTCCAGAAACAGAGGGCATAGGTTTAGGATGAGAGGGGAAAGATAAAGAAGAGATCTAAGGGCCAACTTTTTCATTCAGAGGGTGTTACATGTATGGAATGAGCTGCCAGAGGAAGTGGTGGAGGCTAGTACAATTGCAACATTTAAAAGGCATCTGGATGGCTTTATGAATAAGAAGAGTTTGGAGGGTTATGGACTGGGTGCTGGCAGGTGGGACTAGGTTGGGTTGGGATATCTGGTTGGCATGGATGAGTTGGACCGAAGGGTCTGTTTCCATACTGTACATCTCTATGACTCTATGAGTCTAACTCATCTTCATGTGCTGGACCTTGGTGGTGGTGTTGGGGAGGTTTGCGAGGAGACACGTAAAGGGAAGATCACACTGTCATTTTCAACGTCCCCTGCCTTCAAATACTACTTTTGGATGGAAAAGTTAAGTGGCAGAAAATCTAGCCCTCTATCTGTATGTTCAGTTTCATTTTTAGATATCCATTGTTCTGTGTCTTTGAAGATATTTCTTACAAAGTATATGTCAGTCTCATAAGAAGGGCTTATGTCCGAAACGTCGATTCTCCTGCTCCTTGAATGCTGCCTGACCTGCTGCGCTTTTCCAGCAACACATTTTTCAGCTCTGATCTCCAGCATCTGCAGTCCTCACTTTCTCCCAGTCTCATAAAGGAAGTTATGAATTACATCATCAGTCTTCGGTAAATCCAGATTATTGTGAAGAAGTAGCAATATCATCATAAAATTACTTAATAGCATTTGGCTGATTTAGCTCCATGCAATTAAATTGAAAATGTAATTAAAATGACTACTGCTCTTCAAATTAAGTTTTATAAAAAGCCCAGGAACATTCCAAATCTCTTTCATATTAAATAGTTATGGAAGTCAGTCAAAATGAAACAATGTGGATGTGCTTATTATAAGTAATTTATTGGAGAATCAGTTTTAGATTCAGAAACCTAAAGCCATCAGCTTGATTCCATTATACCCAACATTAATGAGGGAATATTTCACGCGTGGAAATATGCTGGAAGTAACAGTTAGGCTAACAGTGCTTCCAATTATTAACAGGTTAATCAACCAGTTCCAACAACCACGTGTGCCCAGTTAAACACAAAAATCAGGAAGTTTCAGTCCAGCTTTTTCTAAAACTTTATAAAAGCAGCACCTTGCCATCCGACTCATCCCCCCCAAAGGCAATGAATGCTGCGAAATTGCTGTACAGAGAGATACAGATTAAACACACACAAATCTGCGGCAGCATATCACCCTTTTAATGGTGTGGTTGGCTTTTTGCCAAAAAAAATCTCCGTGCTGGAAATTAATCTTTGAAAACGTGGAATCTCATTCTTTCAACATACAAAAACATGAAATCAGAGCAGGAGGAAGCTTGTTGAGTTGGCACTTCCATTTGATAAGACATCACTGATCTAAGTATGGCCTTAGATCTGTACTTTCCTGTCAACACCTATACAGTTTTCTCACATCAGCCAAGAACCATCTAACCTGGCCTTTAAAAATATTCAATGACCCTGCACACCCCCCCGCCCCCCCCAACCACCCCCATCCCACCACACTGTTTTCAGAGGAACAGAATTACTCACAGCCCACCGAGAGTGTTGATTGGGAGAGCCTTTAATTTTAAACTGTTTCCTTCATTCTATGATGTGGGAGTGCTGGTGTTGGACTTGGGTGGATGAAGTTAAAAATCACACAACACTAGGTTATAGTCCAACAGGTTTATTTGGAAGCACTAGTTTTCAGAGCGCCGGTCTTTCATCAGGTAGCCAGTGAAGAAGAATCATAGGACTATAAATTCTGTGTCCTATGATCTTGCCCCAATAGCTACCTGACGCAGGAGCAGCGCTCCGAAAGCTAGTGCTTCCAAATAAACCTGTTGGGCAATAACCTGGTACTGTGTAATTTTTAACTTTGTCCTTCATTCTAGTTTCTCTCATGAGGAGGGAAAACCGCAGCTCGGATTCCACCTGTCACTTCCAATCAAGATTTTACACATTTTGATAAGATTTCGAATGTTGTTTATTGCTGGAGCTTTTAAAGAGTAAAAGTAAAGGTGTTTCACTCTTCATTATGCCTTTTGATCCTGCTGTTTATTTTGCTTTGATTAAATATTTTATTAAATATTTGCTTTAATAATCTATTAAATATTCTAATTCCCGACAGTGATTCTTATCCCTTCCTGAAACTTTTTTCAGTCTAATTGGTTAAGGAGCTGAGTAAGACCTAGATTTCCTGCAGAGGGCGGTAGCTGTGGCTGTAACCAAGTGTAAGTGCACTGAAACCAATTAATTGCACTGGGGAAACAAAATCCAACTCATTGACAGTGAAAGGCCATATGCATGTTCATCAGCTCTAATAACTTCTACATTCACCAAAATTAAACAGTACTTTGAATAACTCAAAGCAATTGCGAGCATTGAAAAGAAATGATTAGTTGACTCTGTGAAATCTGACTGAAAACCCGAACAGTTGGGTGGAGTTGGGTTTCAGCATTACACTTCAATTGTACGTTATGTACCTGTTGCTGAAAATCAATAATCCAAAACATTGTCAAGCAGTGATAAAATGTCGTGTGTAATGCGATGCAGGACCAATGGTGGCTTTGTTGTGTTTTTCAGCCACTCACATAGGATGTTTCAGAGATGAATCAAAGGAGAAAGCTCTGAAAGGAGCAGTGTTTTATGACTTTCGAAAAATGACTGTTTCACAATGTCAAGACAGTTGTGCAGAAAGGTAAGGGAAAGTCTCACTGCTGTCATATCTGGGTTTTATATCTGTTTTATAGCCTCTTTTGGCATGTCCACATATCTTCCTTATTCTGGTCCCTTTGTGATTAAGTTTTGAACCCTGCTGAAATAATGTTAGATTAGTTAGTGAGCCATATTTTTGGAAATGGTTTTTAGATCCCTCTCCTTTCAAAATTTCAATGATGAGTACTCTGCCAACAATAGTTAAGAATTTCATGTCACAGCTGTCTGATTGGGAGTTAAGCACTTAGAGACACATGGTAACAAAGTGATTCATAGAACATAGAAACGTACTGCACAGAACAGGCCCTTTGGCCCATGATGTTGTGCCGAGGTTTAATCCTAATGTAAAATATAATAACTTAACCTACGCACCCCTCAACTCACTGCTCTCCATGTGCATGTCCAGCAGTCGCTTAAATATCCCCAAAGCCTCTGCTTCCACCACCACAGCTGGCAACGCATTCCATGCATTCACAATTCTCTGTGTAAAGAATCTACCTCTGACATCTTCTTTATACCTTCCTTCTAATATCGTCAAACTATGACTTCTCGTACAGTCAATCCTGCCCTGGGGAAAAGTCTCTGGCTATTGACTGTATCTATTCCTCTTATTATTTTGTACACCTCTATCAGGTCTCCTCTCTTCCTCCTTCTCTCCAGAGAGAAAAGTCCGAGCTTATTCAACCTTTCTTCATAAGGCAAGCCTTCCTGTCCAGGCAGCATCCTGGTACACCTTCTTTTCACCCTCTCCAAAGCCTCTGTATCTTTCCTATAGTAGGGCGACCAGAACTGGACACAATTTTCTAAGTGTGGTCTCACCAGGGACTTGTAGAGCTGCAGCTCTACCTCACTGCTCTTAAAGTCAACCCCCCTGTTAATGCAAGCCAAAATACCATATGCTTTCTTAATAACCCTATCCACTTGGGTGGCAACTTTGAAGATCTGTGTACTTGCACACCCAGATCCCTCTGTTCCTCCACACTGCCAAGAATCCTGTCTTTAACCCTATATTTAGCATTCTAGTTCGACCTTCCAAAATGCATCACTTCGCATTTATCCAGGTTGAACTCCATCTGCCATTTCTCAGCCCAGCTCTGCATCCTGTCTATGTGGCGCTACAGCCTGCAGTAGCCCTCTATACTATCAACGACACTTCCAACCTTTGTGTCATCTGCAAATTTACGAACCCACCTTTCAACCTCCTCATCCAAGTCACTTATAAAAACTACAAACAGCAGAGGCCCAAAAACAGAGCCCTGCTGGACCCCACTCAACACTGTCCTCCAAGCAGAATACTTTCCATCTACAACCACTCTCTGTCTTCTGTTAGCCAGCCAATTCTTAATCCAAATAGCCAAATCTCCCTGTATCCCATACTTCCTAACTTTATGAATGAGCATACCATGGGGAACCCTTTCAAATGCCTTGCTGAAGTCCATATACACCACATCCACTGCTCAACCGTCATCGACCTGTCTTGACACCTCCTCAAAGAACTCAATAAGATTTGTGAGGCATGACCTGCCCCTCACAAAGCCGTGCTGACTGCCTTTAATCACACTATGCTTTGCCAAATAGTCATAAATCCTATCTCTCAGAGTTCTTTCCAAAACCTTGCTGATCACAGATGTAAAACTGACTGGTCTGTATTTGCCAGGGATTTCCCTATTACCCTTCTTGAAAAGAGGAACAACATTCTCCTCCTTCTAATCCTCCGATACAACTCCTGTGGAGAGTGAGGAGGCAAATATTCTTGCCAGCGGCTCAGCAACCTCCTTTCTCATTTCCCATGTCTGCTATGCCCTTTCTGTGGAACAATTGCTCCCCGTCTTTACTTCCCAACTCCTGTCTGATAGCGTCATAATTTCCTTTTCCCCAATTAAATATTTTCCCTCGGTAACTGCACCTTTCACTCTCCAAGGCTATGCTAAATGTGAGGCAGTTGTGATCACTTTGACCAAAGTGCTCTCCCACTGCGACATCTGACACCTGTCCTGGCTCGTTGCCGAGCACCAAATCCAAAATGGCCTCTCTGCTCGTCAATCTGTCTACGTACTGAGTAAGGAAACCCTCCTGAACACACCTGACAAAAATGGCTCCATCCAAACCATCTGCATTGACGAGGTTCCAGTGGATATTGGGAAAGTTGAAATCACCCATAACAACAACCCTGCTACTTTTGCATTTTTCCATAATCTGCCTGCCTGTGAGATCTTCAATCTCTCTACTGCTATTGGGTGGTCTGTAGAAATCCCCCAATGTGGTGGCTGTACCCTTGCTGTTCCTACCTTCTCAGTAGACAAACCTTCCTCAACAATATGCACTTTCTGATTAGCAATGCTACACCCCCTCCTCTTTTTCCACCCTCCCTGTTCTTTTTAAACATTCTAAACCCTGGGACATCAAGCAACCATTCCTGCCCCTGTGAAACCCACGTCTCCGTTATGACCACAATATCATAGTCCCAAGTACTGATCCATGCTCTAAGTTCGTCACTCTTATTTCGGACACTCCTTGCATTAAAGCAGACACACTTTAACCGATCCCTTTCTTTCATCGCATGAGAAACCTTCCTGATAGATTCAATATATCCTGTCACCGTCCCATCTGCAGCCGACCTGCTCTCAGACATGTGGCTCTGATTCCCACCCCCCATGCCAAACTAGTTTAGACCCTCCCGAATTTGGTGGAGTTTTCAGATTGGGCTGAGTGATTAAAAATTTATTTGATGGAATGGCATGGAAATGTAGGAGCAAGGGCAGACCATAGAGTTGGCCTCTCCAGCCCTGTTTTGAATAAAAAACAGAAGCTTAAACATACATACCAACAGGTTCAAAAATGTCTTCTCCCCCATTGATATTAACGTCTGAATGGACCACTCAAATCTCAAATGTAATGTTGATCTTGCTTTTGTTGCACCTTCCTTGGAGCAGTGGCTTTGTATTCCTCACTCTGTTCTATCACCCTATGATCTGCCTGTACTGCACGCAAAACAAAACTTTTCACTGTATCTAGGTACATGTGACAATAATACATCAAATCCAAAATCCATCATTTGGTAAGATCTTGATGTGTCTGAATGTGGGCTCAACTCCACTCTCCTGTTTCACTACCGTACCAAAAATATCGCTTTGCTCAATCAAAAACCTGTCAACCTTGACAATTTTACGGTAGCCTCCACTGCCTCCTGTGGGAGGGAATTCCAATATTCACGAGCCTTTGAGGAATGCCTTATTTTGAAACTGTGCCCCAAAGTTAGACTCCCACACGAATGGAAGCTCCTCCAAGCCTCCACCCTGTTCAGCCTCCCTACAGAATCTAAATGAGATGAAAAGGCTGAACATGTCTTTCACCTTGAATGGTCTCAACTTCAGCAGGGTCAGTGAGGGAGCTGAAAACCTAGCGCAGGGTTTTCTCTGTAAGCGCCTGAACCCTGTTGTCAGCCCTTAGATTATGTGGGGAACAGTCACTTATTTGTGATTCTTCACAAACTTGTACATTAATGACCAGGCTAGTTAAAAGTGGCAGACAAGCTTTCAAAAGTGGAAGACCAAAAGGAGGCAGCAGTGAGTCATGGCAGATAAGTGAGAGCATGGGCATTCCTAAAATAGAAGTGTCTGGTCTTTTTATAGTTAATTTTACAGTACCAGTGTGGGAAGCCCCTCTGTGTGGTCTGGGTGTATTGGGGTGAGATCGGGAGTGTGGTGCTCAGTCTGTTGCCTAGCATAGTCTGACAACAATGATGCACCCACCACCCCCCCCCCTCAAGTCTGCTGCCTGACAGAAGCTGGAGACAGTCAGCCTTTGACAATGGACCTTAAAAAGTCGTAAAACTGATGAGTTGGCACTTGGGAGGAAAGTATGTGCTTACCCTCTTACCTCACCTCCCGGGAAAGATTAAAACTGGGGAATCGAGGCACAAGCAGGTAATGTGTAACTCTTCCCCAGAAGGGCAAAAAACCCTAAATCTCTGCAAATGAGATGTACTGGTTCAACTCATGTTGTATGCTTCAAAATGGAGATACCTTCATTTCCAAGTCTTGCTTGTTCTTTTTGTTTGTTTCCATCTCGGACACCCACCCACCTCTGTTCCCATGTGAAGCAGGGGCTAAACATTCTGTCATTAGGATCAGAACATTTTCAAGCACTTTCTTCATCATGTTATTTGGTTTGTAATCTGAAGCAGATTTCTTTCTACAGAGGTTACCTGTACGCTGGTCTGGAATATGGTGCAGAATGTTACTGCGGGAATCGAATTACTACAAGCAGCGCAAGGCAGGAAGATTGCAACATGGAGTGTAAAGGGGAAAAGCACACAGTCTGTGGTGGAGTGAACAGACTATCGGTGTATAAAGTAGAAGATCTCCGACCGAGCAACAAACGATGTATGTCTCTTTCTTGGAATTATTTAAAACAATAGCATGAAACAGTGTTTTCTAATTTTTCATAAATTGTACATCAATATTGACCACAACCCCATAGAATGAATATTCCTCTGCACTCAGTAACGTCATTTACTCCAATCAATATGTCAAAGTTCTGCTGGAAATGTTGGCTCTGTACAGTTTGATGTTAATGGAATCAGGAGTGAAAGCAATCTGGCGGTGGCAGTGGAGGGGTGCGGGGTGAGAGAGGAATCCCTGTCCTATTGATTTCTGATGCCTGATCTGCCCTAGTTGCCTTGTTTTGAAGGGTAATTCTGCCTGGTACTCTGCAGCCATGCAGTGTGGACAGGTTATTGTGCCAATCAGTATCTAATGCTGCTTTGGTAACTGATTGACCCTCGAGAGCCTTGTCAGAGCTGCTCAAACCCTCTCTTAAACATGCACCAAGCTGACCATGCTTTCAACTGCACTTGGAGTGCTCTCTATTCCCGCACTCTCTGCACTCAATGTTGTTTCATGGTATCACCATTCAAGTTTCAAGTTAGGTATTTTTGACTTTGACTTTGCCGCTGCAGCACTGGTGGAAGCACTTGGTGGAGGAGTTGGTACAAGTTATTTTAGCCAAGAATGACAGTCGCACCATTAATTCCAAGCACCAACCTCTCCATGAGGACATTTAGACATGCCTGCTGTTCCATGGTGGTTCTTTGCTGTCTCCTGTTGTGGATCAACTTGTCCGACAAGTGAACTGGAAAGGAGTCAGGAAGTTTGGAGCAATGCGTTGGGGTGATCTCCCTGCCACAGCTGAATGGTGACAGTATATGGGAGCTGTGAGATATGGACATGGGAGCTGCAGCAATGGCAAGTGTGTGAGAATGAACTGAAGTCTGCTCTCCTCCTTTCCTCATCCTGTGTTGTGGCCTCCAGCATTGCAGTTGAGGACCTCGGGTCTCTCTTGCTGGCCAGTTGTACCTATTCCTTCTACTTTGTTTTCCCTACTTCATAAGCCTTTCCCAGCCACTTGCAACAAGTAGATTGCATCTTCCCTTTTAAGTTGCGGGCAACCTTCTTTGATGTAAACTTCAAATGAGTTTAGGTCCCTGATTTGCTTGCTGCCTGTATCACTCCTTTCAGGGCTGGGTAACATTCCCTGTACCAATAATTGGCCTTGTTGAATTTTCCCACCCAGTTATATGTTATGCTGACCACCAGTCACATATTCCTGTTGCTTATATGCCAGTTGATTTGCTTTTTAAAGCTCTGTGTTTATGTGCACTTGATATAGCACAAATATAGAGTTTATGCTAAGACTACAAAGCATCGAAAATCAGAAGGCTGATTATTTCTTTAAGGGAATTTTCAACCAAAACCCAAATGATCTGTCCTCATTGTGTCTATAAGAGTCCCTTTGATAAATCAGCTTCAGTTCTTTTTTCATCTGCCATTGGCATTAGTCCCAGTGTTAGCAATCTATCTTGTGAGAAAACCTTTCAAAATAAGTCTTGCACATTTTGGTTTGTCTCCACTGCCTTGCCCCTGTCCTTTTCCTGAAACAATCTAATCTGAGCCAAAGAGAATGTAACCTTTCCAAGAAAGGTAAGAATGCACAATGGTCACTATATTAAGATGGGCAAAAGCTTTAAAAGGTGTTTAATTTTTAAAATAATCATCAAAAAATAAAAATTTTTAAAAATGCTTTTAAAATGTGGGACAAGTGCAGTCAATATTAACTCTTCCAACAAAGACATGACCGTAATATCATAAGATATCAAAATAGAATTAGGCCTTCTGGCCCATCAGGTTTGCTCTCCCATTCAATCGTGGCTGATATGTTTCTCAATTCCATTCTCCTGCCTTCTCCCCGTAATCCATGATCCCATTACCAATCAATAACCTATCGTACTCTGTCCTCAATACTGTCCACAACTTGGACCTCACAGCCCTCCGTGGCAGTGATTTCCACAGATTCATCACCCTCTGCTGAAGAAATTTCTCCTCATCTCAGTCCTTCTCTCTGAGGCTGTGCCTTTGGGTCCTAGTCTCTCCTACCAGTGGAAACACCTTTTCCACATCCAGTCCACCCAGGCCTCTCAGTATTCTGTAAATTTCAATGAGATGGCCCCTCATCCTTCTCAACTCCATTGATGACACACCCAGAATCGTCAACTGCTCCTCATATGACAAGCTTGTCATTCTCGGGATTATTTTTGGAAATCTCCTATGGAGCCCTTCCAGGGCCAACACATCCTTTCTTAGACATGGGGCCCAAAACTGCACACAGATTTGGTCTGACCAGAGTCTTCTTCAGCCTCAGTGGTGTATCCCTGCTCTTGTATTCTAGCCCTCTTGTAATAAATGTTAATATTGCACTTGCCTTCCTAACTTCCAACTGATCCTGTATGTTAACAGAATCCTGAAGCAGGACATCGAAGTCCCTTTGTGCTTCAGACTTATGAAGCCTTTCTGACTCTAGAAAATAGTCTGCATTGTTATTCTCCCTACCAAAGTGCAAACTCTCACACTTTCCCTCTCCGTAATCTATCTGTCGCTTTTAGATTAGATTCTCTACAGTGTGGAAACAGGCCCTTTGGCCCAACAAGTCCACACCGACCCTCTGAAGATTAACCCACCCACACCCATTTCCCTCTGACCGCTGCACCTAACACTATGGGCAATTTAGCATGGCCAATTCACCTGACCTGCACATCTTTGGACTGAGGGAGGAAACCGGAGCATCTGGAGGAAACCCACCTGGAGGAGGACCCTAGATATGGAGAGAATGTGCAAACACCACACAGATAGTCGCCTGAGCCTGGAATCAAACCTGGGACCCAGGTGCTGTGAGGCAGCAGTGCTAACCACTGAGCCACTGTGGTGCCCACAATTGCTCATGTCCTTCTACCTACCTTTGTATCACTCCCTGGCCCACCAGCTATCTTTGTATCATCTGGAGGCTTAGCAACAATGCCTTCAGCTTCTTTGCCCAAATCATTAATGTATAACATGAACAGTTGCAAAACTCCACTTCACTGACTGCCATCTTGAGAAAGACCCCTTACTCCTTACTCTATGCCTTCTGCCAATCAGCCAATCCTCTATCCATGGGTTCTTACCTCCATGTTGCACATTGTCAAATGCTTTCTGAAGATCAATCAAATCAATCATGACAGAAGTGTCCCTGTAAGTACTCGTGAACGTTGCCTTGGTTACTTACATACTGGTCGAACTGTGCTACCTGGAAGTGGTCCAACAAATAGTCTCTCAAATGGTGTATCTATTTAGATAGCCAACTATCATGTGAGCCTGGAAGATCCACACTTACTTCTCTATTGGGCCATCTTTATCGGGCACATCAGCTGTTATGGACACTTCTCCCTCCACAAACCTACCTCTGGCCTCTTCAGTCTTTCTTTCTGGGTACCATTAAACACAAGTTAGCATATACCTTAACAATTACCTTCCCAAGTGGCCTGCAGGTTATTCAGCTTAAAGCACCCGGCATTTCATAACTACCATTTGGCGTTCACTGTTCAACTGACTTTCTGACAATTTGGAATAAAACAAATCAGACCTTTCCAGAGCACAAAACAAAGCTCAATTTTTCCTTCACTTTAGAACCCGGCTTCTCAAACACCAATAATGTATTCTGAACCTTTGCCATAATATCGAGGCATCCGCAGCAATGATTCCCACTGGAAGAAAATGAATATTTGCATTTGCTGGTTAAAACTGCAGTAGGTGTCAATGGACATCGAACAAAGTAATTAGGAATGAGGACTGATTGTAGACAATCATGCTCACACCGTGAAGCATTCAAAAGTGATCACAGCTTGTTAAGTTCATGTAAGGTGGCATGCAGGCATCAAATGCAGCTTCATCCAGAGCACGATATTAACAAAAATGAATCAATCTTACTCAGTGTTCTGAATGTTTTGTCCTCCCAGCAGCATAGACTCATAGAGATGTACAGCATGGAAACAGACCCTTCGGTCCAACTCATCCACACCGACCGAGTATCCTAAATTAATCTAATCCCATTTGCCAGTGATCGGTACATATCCCTCTGAACCTTTCCTATTCATATACTCATCGAGATACCTTTTAAATATTGTAATTGCACCAGCCTCTCCACCACTTCCTCTGGCCGCCCATTCCGTATGTATACCACCTTCCATTTGAAAAATGTTTCCTTTAGGTCCCTTTAATATCTTTCCCCTCTCACCTTAAACCTATGTTCCCTAGTTTTGGATTCCCCTCCCTTGGGAAAAAGACTTTGGCTATTTACCCTATCCATGCTCCCCATGACTTTATAAACTTCTATAAGGTCTCAGCCTCCGACACTGTAGGGAATATAATCCCAGCCTCTTCAGTCACTCCCTAAAGCTCAAATCCTACAACCCTGGCAACATCCTTGTGAATCTTTTCTGCACCCTTTCAGGTTAAACAACATTTTTCCTTCAGCAGGGAGACCTGAATCCTTCACCTCTTCCATTTCAATTGACGTGTTATCTTTCTTAGCACACACTCCCTAACTTTAACATCGACTTACAGTCAGCCTCTGTATGGGTCACTTTGTTTTTCAGTGCACAGAGTCTTTAGTGCTCAATTATAGGCCACCAGTCTCTGTGGGTTGCATTGCCTTTTGATGCAGTGAGACAAGCAGGCAACGTGTCGTGAAGGATAGATAAATGAACAGTCCGAGGGCTGGAGATATCCCTGTGACACCGGCTATGCCAACAGCATACCTGCAGCACCTGTGATGGCAGTTTTAGCACCAAACAGACTGCTTGGGCTTCAAACAAATGGCTGTGTATGAGAATCAAAGGAATGTATTCCTCATGAGATCGAACGGGAACTGCAGTGGTCAGGAGGTTCTGGCTCCAGTGAATCATTGCACTCGCTCAGTGCCATGTCCAGAGGTTTGGCCACAGTCAGTCAGACTCTTGGTTGTCCCAGGTTCTGAGCATCCATATCCTGATAGTCTGGTGATTGGACTACTAGTCAGTCCCACAGGGTATACACAGCCAGTGTGGGGATTACAGTTAGATCAGGCAGCATGCTGTGGATTGGGCCATACTCAGTCAGGGCTGTCCTGTCAAAGTGGGGGGGCCACAATCAGTCTTGGTCCATCAGGAGGAAGGCCATGGAGTCCTGGGCCAAGTGGAAAACTATCCTTTCCACAGAGACGGCCAGACTTGCGTATTTTGCAGCAAGCACGTTTCTGATCATGTTAATGGGCTTCTCTGTCCTTTACTATGCTAAACAAGTGCCTCTGACAAACCTGTACCTGTCTATGCAATTTGACAAATGTGATTAATGGCCAAGACAATAGGATGGTCTTCTGCTTGAAACTAAACAGGCATCTGATCTTCAGCCATTCTGAGTGACAGAGACCTGAGATGTTCCTTGCTCAATAGCTGCAGATCACTGTTTGGTGCTCCTGAATCTAATCTAGAAAGGGTTCCCACTGAGTTGGAAGTCTTTGAGCTGTTGAAGGGTGTAGGTGAAAACATTACTGTACATCCCCTGAGGATTCAATCGGTTCCTCCTCCAAGATGGAGAGAGAGCTTAAGGCCTTTCTTAATAAATGACATAGGTGCCTGTGTTAGAGAAGAGAAAGAATTAGTTATCTCAGAGGAATAGACTCTTGTGGAAGTTAAGACTATGTTAGCACTGCTGACATGAGAAGAGCACCACAGCACAATGAGGTTTAATGGGTCAGGTAAGCATTGAGGTGTCCCTGTCCACAAATGAACAGTCATGTCCTTCTCCAGCCAGTTTGCAAATGTTTTCCTTGTAGGGAATGAGCAGCCAGGTGTTCACCACCCCCTCTGGTCTTGTCCCACTCAGACACATTATGGCCTAGCTTTCCATGCCACGAGACAAGGCAGGCTTGAGTACAATGAAAATCTACAGTAGAGCAGTTTGCAGTGATGCAAGAGCAAGCAAGGTTGTGGGGTGTCCTCAGTGAATGAGTGGGAAGCAGGAAGATTGAATGATTTGGGCGGCTGAGATGGGTAACAGCCACTGAGCAGAGCATGATGATGTGGTAATGAGTTTTTGTTCATGAATCTTAGTGAGATGCGTGTGTAGTGTTAGAGTTAGAGCAAGTGGTGGCCATGTGACTGGGATGTAACAGAGAGAAAATGGCAACCTGTACCTGTGTGGAGTATATAAAGTTAATGACCATTCACCCACACTGCCATTCCTGCTTCACTCAGGATTGCAGCACTGCCAGGGCTGCTATCTGGGTCAAGATCTTTGTATCCTCATTAGCCACTTTAGAGGTCCCTGAGGACTGGCAGGTAGCTAATGTTTTTCCTCTGTTCAAGAAGGGAAATAGGGATAATCCAGGAAACTATAGAGCAGTGAGTCTCACATCGGTGCTTGGGAAGCTATTGGGGCAATTCTTATGGTTAGGATTTATAAGCATTTGCAAAAACATAGCCTAATTAGGGACAGTCAGCATGGCTTTGTGCAGGGCAGGTCATGTCTTAATAACTTGATGCAATTTTTCGAGGAAGGTGACAAAGATGATTGATGAGGGTGGAGCAGTGGATGTTGTCTACATGGACTTTGGTAAGGCTTTCAACAAAGTAAGCTCATCCAGAAGATTAAGGTGCAAGGGATCCACAGTGACTTGGCCATGTGGATTCAGAATTGGCTTGCTCGTAGAAGACAGAGTTTAGTGGTGGAAGGTGTTTTTCTGGCTGGAGGTCCATGACTAATAGTGTTCTGCACATATAAATAACTTGAATGAAAATGTAGATGGATGGGTTAATAAGTGCAGATGATAAAAAGATCTGTGGAGTTGTGGATAATGTAGAAGGTTGTCAAGGGATACAGTGAGATATAGATCAATTGTAGATATGGACGGAGAAATAGCAGATAGAGTTTAATTTGGGTAAGTGTGAGGTGCTGCACTTTGGGAGATCAAATGTTAAGGAAAAGTATACAGTGAATGGCAGGACCCTGAACAGCATTGATGTATAGCGGGATCTTGGTGTTCAAGTCCATAGCTCCCTGAAAGTGGCCACACAAGTAGATACGGTATTAAAGAAGGCATATGGAATGCTTGCTTTTATTGGTTAGGGAATTGAGTACAAGAGCCAGGATGTCATGTTGCAGTTTTATGAACCTTTGGTTAGACCACACTTAAGAGTACTGTGTTCAATTCTGATCGCACCACAGGAAGGTTGTGGAGGTTTTGGAGAGGGTACAGAAGAGGTTTACCAGGATGCTGCCTGGATTGGAGGGTATAAGCTATAACAAGAGGCGAGAAAAACTCAGGTTGTTTTCTCTGGAGTGGCAGAGGCTGAGGGGAGACTTGATAGAAGACTGTAAACTTATGAAATGCATAGATAGGGTAGACAGTAAGAATCTTTTTCCCCTGAGTTGAAATGTCTAAAACTATGGGGCATGTGTTTAAGGTGAGAGGGCAAAGGTTCAAAGGAGATGTGAGAGGCAAGTTTTTTACACAGGGTGGGGTAGGAGTCTGGAACATGCTGCCAGGTGTGGCGGTACATGCAGATACGACAGAGACTTTTAAGGGACTTTTAGATAAGTACATGAATATGCAAGGAATGGAGGGATATGGACCGAGGGCAGGCAGAAAGGATTAGTTTAATTTGGTGTCATGTTCAGCAATGCATTGTGGACCAAAGGGCTTGTTCCTGTTTTGTACTGGCCTATGGTCTATCAGTCCAGGCTTGCATGGTTTGGTGGCGTAACCTCCTGTGGCAGTCAGCTGGAAAATGAACAGCCATCTTTCCACCACCTTGCTCCCCCAGGCCCTCCAAGTCCATGCTCACAAAGCAGGGAGCAAGCTTTCCTTTCTGTAGCATAATGATCCAGTGCCTTGATGTGATAGCCTGTGTTGGTTTGCAGCCTCTAAAGTGGCATTCAGCTACAGTATCAGCGACATGAACGCACTACCGCACCTTCTGCCAGGCGACTCCATGAGATGGGCATCAAAGAGCGAATTGCATCATTAGTGAGATGGAGGGCATGAGGAAAGTTCATCTGAGCCATGGCAGGCCAGTACATGAATCGCACTTGACAAAACACTTTGCGTGTGAATGAGAAAATTCCACCCATTATCCTCAGGGCAGGTGAAGCCAACGAATATTCAGAAGGTTTTTTTAAAAATTTTGAGTAGTTCTACTGGGGTAAACCAGAGACAGAGTTAGCACTGGTGGGTGGATCGGTGATCAGAAAATACAGATATAAGATAAATGAAGAAAAGAGCCAGAGAAGGGAGAAGAAATACTTCTTGCACATATTGTTATTTTGGAATGCACTGCTGATAGGGAAGTGGGTGGAAGCAGATTTGTGTAATTTGCAAAAGGGAATTGGAAAAATCCTTGTAAAAGAAAACTTTGTTTTACTGTGGTAATGGAAGTGGCATTGACACAGTGGGCAAGTCGGCTTCTTTCTGGGCTATACTCTGCAATGAAAACCCTTGTGACATTGACAGAGAAAAATTACAACAAATGAGAAAATATTGCCTTAACGTGAGCTGCATGCCATTCATCATTTCAGTTATGAAATTAAATAATGTAAAAATTCTGCCATGTCTGTGAGGCATTATTCATGAAATGACTCATCACTGTGACTTAATGGACCAAATCTTGCTTGGAAATAATGGCGTATTAATGACACAAAGCTATTATCAATGTGCAAATCGACTAGCAAATCCATATCATACTGTCTGAATACGATGCTCTTGAACTTACTGATGGATTTATTTCTTCACACAGATAGCATTTTGCTTCCCAATTGGTTTTATGAACTTTCTGAATTTTCACACTAAATTGCCAGCCAACCCATTGCACAAAGTTAGTTAAGAATAAAAATTCTCCTTTAATGATTTATTAATTGTTAAAGCAATGTCAATCAATATCATAAAGCAAATTTTTAGTATGACATAAGTACATATTTTTCTTACTTTTTCTTCCTTTTTTTTCTTGATCAAACACTGATTTCCCTCTGAGGAAGAGTCACTCAACCCAAAATGTTAGCTCTGATTTCTCTCCGCAGATGCTGAGTTTTTCTAACAATTTCTGTTTTTATTACTGATTTCCCTCACTTTATTTCTCTTTTTGTGCCTAATGGACATTGAAATCACCCAACCTCATTTATCCTAGATTTCCATAGAGTCTGTTTCTTCTTCAATCCTTAAATCCCAGGATTTGAAGACACAGTTTGCAGATTCCACATTGCCATTACTATTAAACACGTCCAGCAAGCTGTTGTGCAAAATAATTTTGACTTCGTAGGGCAAGAGAATGTCAAATGAGTATCTCCGATCCCACCACCAAACTTTGCCCCATTTCTTGATGAGTTTGAGACAATACGCGTTGCAGGATGAGAGGGTTGATAGAGGGCTCCTGTAAATACTGATTTGGAGGAAGACTATGAATACTGATTTGGTGACCATTGCTGGGTGGGGAGGCAGGGAGAACAAGGGTACTGTTGGGGGTGTGCTAATGCAGTTGGAATTGATTGTTGGGAAAGATACTTCTGGTAGTGATTTGATTGTGAAGAGTTTTGCATATTAGCTATAGAATGTTAAGGTTATCAAGTTTTGAGAAGATTTGTAGCTCAGGTTGAGGTTCTGGATGTAGTTTTGCTCGCTTCCAACTCAGCGAACAAATCTTCATCCATGTTAATGTTATGTATCATATATGAAAATATATAGTACTATATATGCAAAACAGTGGCCACTGTCACAATATAATTCTGATGTGGAGGTGCCAGTGTTGGACTAGGGTGGACAAGGTCAGAAGTCATATAACACCATGCTACAGTCCAGCAGGTTTATTTGAAGTCACGAGCTTTCGGAGCGCTGCTGCTTCATCAGGTGGAGTGAAGAGAAACGCATAGGCACATAATTTATAGGCAGAGAGATCAAAAGATCGTACAAATGGTGTGAATGGAGTGTCGACAGGCTGAATAACAAGTCTCTGCAGGTGATCAAAAGTGTCAGATGGTGTGAGTAAAATGTCAACAGCGGAATAGCAAATTAAGGAATCACCTATAATCTGATTAATTGAGGCAGAGAGATAATTATTAAAAAAAGGAAAACTAAGGTGGCATTGGAGACAAACCAAATGGCTGGAATAAAATGATAGGTATAAGAAACACATGCCGAAGTGACAAGTAATCTAGATTTGTACAAACTAATTAAGGTAGAGTGGTCATAACAAATTATCAAGGTGATAGTGTCAAAAAGGAACAGTAAGGAGGTTTCTACAAACGCACAGCAGTATGGTGGGGTTACATGTAATGTGACAGGATCACAGTTGATGCCATCTTCATAGGTAGGGAACTTGACAGTCAGTTTCTGTTGGTGATTCTAAGTTGTTGTGTTTCTCGAAGGCCGCCTCAGAGGGTGCTTACCTGAAAATCAGCGGCTGAATGTCCTTGACCACTAAAGTGTTCCCTGATTGAGAGAGAACTCTCCTGCCTGGCAATAGTTACGTGGTGTCCATTCATCCTTTTTCATAGTGTCTGTATGGTCTCGCCAATATACCATGCTTCGGGACATCCTTTCCTGTAGCGTATGAGATACCCATCATTAGCCAAGTCACATGGTATCTGCCATGAACATGGTGGGAGATGTTCCCACATGTGATGGTAGTATCCATGTTGATGATCCAACATGTTTTGCAGAAGTTGCGTTGGCAGGGTTATGTGGTGTTGTGGACGCTGCTGCCCTGAAGGCTGGGTAGTTTGCTGTGATTGATGGTCTGTTTGAGGTTTGGCGGTTGTTTGAAGGTGAAAAGTGTATAGGGGTAAGGATGTTCTTAGCGAGATGTTTGTTGCTGTTGATGACGTGTTGAAGGCTGCGAAGAAAATGGCGTAGTTTCTCTGCTCTGGGGAAGTACTGGACAAAGAAGGGTGATCCATCGGTCAGTGTCCTGTGTCTGTCTTCTGAGGAGATCTTTACTGTTTTTCACTGTGACACGTCAGAACTAGCAAACTGCCAATCCAATTCATTGTAAACATATCGCACTACATATTGCATATTTGAACGCTTATTTGTTGATATTCGGTACTGTTGTTACATACCAAGGTCAATTTTGTCCTTTCCTAATTAGCTCTTTTTCCTTTGTTCAGCTCGAATAATAGTTGTCCTTGGTGTTAAAATGAAAGATAATGTGGGGCCTGACTCAGATTCTCCATAATGAGGGGGAGGGGTGAGGATAGGAGTATCTGAGACAGAAAGAAAATTCAACAGATTAGTAATTGCATTATGCAATATCGTGGTGATGAACACATCAGATCATGACTCATCTATCAATTATCCTAATAACAGTAAAAAGAATTGCAGACTGACACCTCCTTCCCTGCAATTCAGTGTACTTAATTTGTTTTTAGCCCACTTACCTCACATCCACTTATTTCATTTCACTGGCGTATTGCACTGGTGACATGTAGTCATGATCTTCTCCAAACTTGTAACATCAAATTACATGGTTCTTTTCTTATTGCTGTTTGCTGCATATTATCAACTTAGGGAGTTTAAATGTTATTTTTACATTTTGAAGCTCACACAGCTCTAACAGTATCTGAAGTGCTGTAATTCCATAAATGAGGTCAGTCGTCAGATTTGCTAGGTGTAGATGCAATCCTTAGAAAGGTCTTACACAGAGAACAGCAGGAGGGAGACCAAAACAGAATCATAGTTGCAAATCTAACCAGCAGCAATCATAACGCCCAAAAGCATGAACAGCGTCGTCGGTGATTTGGTGGGTGTTGACATTAAGAACGTCACAAGATAAATGTACTGGAAAGAAAGCAATGTTAAGGATTATCAAATCAGCCATGATCTCATCAAATGGCAGAGCAGACATGATGGACTGAATGACCTACTTTTCCTCTTCTGCATTATTGCCTTGGGCATCCCTCAGTAATTCCAGGGACTCACTAGCCCTTTGACAGTCTCGGCACTAATCTCAACAGCATTTTTAAATCTCAGATACTGCTCCACAAGAATATCTTGTCACCCTGGGAGGCGACACTGAGGAATGGTCCTTCCACCCTCATTAACATTGTACTGTTGGGCCTGTACCATTTCTAGATTTAGGTCTTAGTATTGTCATTGTAGGGGCCTTGGAGTAGCACAATAGGGTAGGGACTCCAGAAGCAATGAATCTCTATCTTTTTCCTGTTAGCTAGACCTGGCAACTGAAAACATTCCTTTCTAACACACACCTTTATTAACTAGGAGCTGTCAACCACTTGTGAAAAAGACATATATTGTAAACTGCATGACTGTTTCACACATGCAAATAAGTTTTGCTTTACTTGTATAGAGCAATGGCGTGACTGCATTTGGGGTACTGCCTGCGGTTCTGATGCTCTTGTGGATAGACTTGTCATAGAGGGAATACAGCAGAGGTTCACTAGACTAATTCCTGCGATGGTATCATTGTCCTGTGAGGACACTTGAGGAGGTCTTCTCTGGAGTTTAGAAGAATAAAAGATAACCTCATAGAGACTTAGACAATTCTTAAAAGAAAAGATAGAGTAAATGCAACAAAAGGATGTTTTCGCTGGCCAGAAGTTCTAGGGGAAACTATCTCAGAATAAAAAAGCAATCCATTTAGGACTGAGATGAGGAAGGAATTCTTAACACAAGGAATGGTGAATCTTTGGGATTCTCTAACTTGTGACGATGGAAGCTGAGTTATTAAGTATGTACAAAACAGATTGATGAATTCAGTAATTAGAAATCTAGCAACGAGTAATTGGAGAAAGGCCAAATTTGACGGTATTAGGCAAGAACTTTCGAAAGCTGATTGGAGGTAGATGTTCGCAGGTAAAGGGAAGGCTAGAAAGTGAGAAGCCTTCAGAAATGAGAAAACAAGAATCCAGAGAAAGTATATTCCCGTCAGGGTGAAAGGGAAGGGAATGCTGGATGACTAAAGAAATTGAGGGTTTGGTTAATAAATCCTCATATATCAGGTATAGACAGGATAGATCGAGTGAATCCTTAGAAGAGTACAAAGGAAGTAGGAGTATACTTATGAGGGAAATCAGGAGGGCAAAACGGGGACATGAGATAGCATTGGCAAATACAATTAAGGAGAATCCAAATGGTTTTCACAAATATATTAAGGACAAAAGGGTAACTAGGGAGAGAATACGGCCCGTCAAAGATCAGCAAGGCGGCCTTTGTGTGGAGCCACAGAACAAGGGGGAGATACTAAATGAATATTTTGCATCAGAATGACTGTGGAAAAGGATATGGAAGATATAGACTGTAGGGAAATAGATGGTGACATCTTGCAAAATGTCCAGATTACAGAGGAGGAAGTGCTGGACGCCTTGAAATGGTTAAAGGTGGAAAAATCCCCAGGATCTGATCAGGTGTACCCGAGAACTGTGTGGGAAGCTAGAGAAGTGGTTGCTGGGCCTCCTGCTGAGATATTTGTATCATCGTTAGTCACAGGTGAGGTGGCAGAAGACTGGAGGTTGGCAAACGTGGTGCCATTGTTTAAGAAGGGCAGTAAAGACAAGCCAGGGAACTATAGACCGGTGAGCCTGACCTCGGTGGTGGGCAAGTTGTTGGAGGGAATCCTGAGGGACAGGATGTACATGTATTTGGAAAGGCAAGGACTGATTAGGGATAGTCAACATGGCTTTTGTGCATGGGAAATCATGTCCCACAAACTTGATTGAGTTTTTTTGAAGAAGTAACAAAGAAGATTGATGAGGGCAGAGCAGTAGATGTGATCTATATTGACTTCAGTAAGGCGTTCGACAAGGTTCCCCATGGGAGACTGATTGGAAAGGTTAGATCTCGTGGAATACAGGGAGAACTAGCCATTTGGATACAGAACTGGCTCAAAGGTAGAAGACAGAGGGTGATGGTGGAGGGTTGTTTTTCAGACTGGAGGCCTGTGACCAGTGGAGTGCCACAAGGATTGGTGCTGGGCCCTCTACTTTTTGTCATTTACATAAATGATTTGGATGCGAGCATAAGAGGTACAGTTAGTAAGTTTGCAGATGACACCAAAATTGGAGGTGTAGTGGACAGCGAAGAGGGTTACCTCAGATTACAACAGGATCTGGACCAGATGGGCCAATGGGCTGAGAAGTGGCAAATGGAATTTGAATTCAGATAAATGTGAGGTGCTGCATTTTGGGAAAGCAAGTCTTAGTAGGACTTATACACATAATGGTAAGGTCCTAGGGAGTGTTGCTGAACAAAAAGACCTTGGAGTGCAGGTTCATAACTCCTTGAAAGTGGAGTCGCAGGTAGATAGGATAGTGAAGAAGGTGTTTGGTATGCTTTCGTTTATTGGTCAGAGTATTGAGTACAGGAGTTGGGAGGTCATGTTGCGGTTGTACAGGACTGTGGTTAGGTCACTGTTGGAATATTGCATGCAATTCTGGTCTCCTTCCTATCGGAAGGATGTTTTGAAACTTGAAATGGTTCAGTCAAGATTTACAAGGATATTGCCAAGGTTGGAGGATCTGAGCTACAGGGTGAGGCTGAACAGGATGGGGCTGTTTTCCCTGGAGCGTCGGAGGGCTGACGGGTGACCTTATAGAGGTTTTCAAAATTATGAGGGGCATAGACAGGGTAAATAGACAAAGTCTTTTCCCTGGGTCGCGGAGTCCACAAGTAGAGGGCATAGGTTTAGCGTGAGAGGGGAAAGATATAAAAGAGACCTAAGGGGCAACTTTTTCTCACAGAGGATGATACGTGTATGGAATGACCTGCCAGAGGATCTGGTGGAGGCTGGTACAATTGCAACATTTAAGAAGCATTTGGATGGGTATATGAAAAGGAAGGGTTTGGAGGGATATGGGCCGGGTGCTGGCAGGTGGGACTAGATTGGGTTGGGATATCTGGTCGGCATGGACGACCGAAGAGTCTGTTTCCATGCTGTACATCACTATGAGTATGGATCTAGAGCAGGAATATGACATTGAGATAATGATCAGATATGATCTAAAATGATGGAGAATGCTGAAAGTGCTGAATGACCTCATTCTGCTGCTGGCTCCTGAGATGACATACAATAAAAAGTAGTTTCTTACTCACAAACAAAGCAGAATTATCTCTCTCATATTGCTTAGCATTTATTCTTCAAGTGAAAGGTTATGCCATCTCCTTGTCTCTTCATTTCAGTGATCCAGGCAGAAAAAAAAGTCCAGCACTGTTTGAAAACTATAAAGGAATTTTGCTGTTACCGAGCACAGGAATCCTCCATCAATTACTTACCATCTAAAAGATTAACTGACTGTTCAACCATTTAGATGAACTTGTTGGTACAGAATAGTTCCACTTCAAACTGATGACAACATGAAGCTCTTTAAGATGAGATGAGGTGACAAGGCACCTTGTAAATATGATTTTTTTTTTGCTGGCACAATCTGTCCAGTTTACCTTATTGTTGTAGAATTGCTGAGAAATAGCCACAGTGCCAGATGCCAGTGAACTTTCAAACTGCCACTGAACCATGTGTGTGTTTGGCAACTTTTGATGATTCCGAGAGTCTTCAGAAATTAAATATTGTTCGCTGCTGTAAAGAAATATTGCGTAGATTTTTTTCATTTACTTTCCACACTATTGTTTATGAGTTGTGATCATACTGGAGAAGGGTAAGAAAGACAGTTTTTTCTGGGGAGGAGGTGAGTGCTGACAGATAATGTGGTGAAACCCCCAGGAATGATGAAGAGTTGATGCTCGAAACGTCGACTCTCCTGCTCCTTGGATGTTGCCAGACTGGCTGTGCTTTTCCAGTGCCACACGTTTTGACTCTGATCTCCAGTATCTGCAGTCCTCACATTCTGAAATGTGATGAAACCCCCAGGAATGATACCTCTATCTTACATGAATGTGCTATGTGTTATGTTGGCCAGAAAAAGCCAGAACTACCACTTTGACACTGAATAATGCAATGACTGAGTTAAAGGAAATGAACAAGCAGCCTATTGTACAGAGAATTAGATTTGTGTGCTTGATCTACTCTACTGTCCTGTACTATATACTGTACTGGGCATAGCATGTGAGTGACTCTGCATTTTAAAACTAATCTCAACAGATCAATTTGGAATGTGGGGATCTGTGCAAGACCTTGATTAGACACAGAATAATGTTGTCTTTCTTCAGGTACAATGATCAGAACTTGTTGATAATAGCTTTACAGTCAAATGTACTCCGGCGCTGATTCACAAAAATGTATGTCAAAGATAAAGGGCATCAAAGGAGTTGTTAGGAAGAGTAACCAAAAGCTGAATCAAAGAAATTATTTTAAAGGAGGTCTTAAAGGAAGAAAAGTAGCAGAAGGACCTGGAAAGGGAAGTCCTGAATATGAGGGCTGGACTCTCTGTGCAGTAGTTGGAAAAAAGATGGGACACATAGAATTCTGATATGAATTTAAAAATATTGGATTTCCCAATAAGCATTTTTTTAAAAATAAGAATCAAGATCAAAAAAGTTTAAATATTTCTCCTCAACTTTATTCGATGTGCCCATTCTTGAAATAAGAGACAAGGGTTAAATGGTTGACATAGAGCGGCCTTTTCCTGTCATGTTGGGTTCCTGCTCTGCCACCACAGGAAGGGCCCACATAAAGTCATAGAGTGATAGAGTCATAGAGATGTACAGCATGGAAACAGACCCTTTGGTCCAACCCGTCCATGCCGACCAGATATCCCAACCCAATCTAGTCCCACCTGCCAGCACCCGGCCCATATCCCTCCAAACCCTTCTTATTCATATACCCACCCAAATGCCTCTTAAATGTTGCAATTGTACCAGCCTCCACCACTTCCAATGGCAGCTCATTCCATACCCATATCACCCTCTGTGTGAAAACATTGCCCCTTAAGTCTCTTTTATATCTTTCCCCTCTCACCCTAAACCTATGCCCTCTAGTTCTGGACTCCTCCACCCCAGGGAAAAGACTTTGTCTATTTATCCTATCTGTGCCCCTCATAATTTTGTAAACCTCTACAAGGTCACCTCTCCGACACTCCAGGGAAAACAGCCCCAGCCTGTTCAGCCCCTCCCTATAGATCAAATCCTCCAACCCTGTCAAGATCCTTGTAAATCTTTACTGAACCTTTCAAATTTAATAACATCTTTCCGATAGGAAGGAAACCAGAATTGCACACAATATTCCAACAGTGGCCTAACCAATGTCCTGTACAGCCACAAGACTTCCCAACTCCTGTACTCAATACTCTGACCAATAAAGGAAAGCATACCAATCGCCTTCTTCACTATCCTATCTACCTGCGACTCCACTTTCAAGGAGCTATGAACCTGCACTTCAAGGTCTCTTTGTTCAGCAACACTCCCTAGGACCTTACCATTAAGTGTATAAGTCCTGCTAAGATTTGCTTTCCCAAAATGCAGCACCTCGCATTTATCTGAATTAAACTCCATCTGCCACTTCTCAGCCCATTGGCCCATCTGGTCCAGATCCTGTTGTAATCTGAGGTAACCCTCTTCGCTGTCCACTACACCTCCAATTTTGGTGTCATCTGCAAACTTACTAACTGTACCTCTTATGCTCGCATCCAAATCATTTATGTAACATCTATTGAATGGTGTGCTAATCAGCTGGAGACGAGACTTCCATCCCCTCGCTCCAGCAGACATCTTACCTCACTGTACTACTGGCCAGTTGCACCACTGAGATCAGTGTCCACTGCTGGGGCGACGTTCTGGAGCTTGTAAGACAAGGGAATTCCTAGGTTTCTTTGTGATTTGAGGAGGGTCTGAGGGGTTTGTGGGGAAGGAGTAGCCTGGAGGCTCATTTCTTATCTGGTGGGGGTTTCCAGGCTTGAAAAAGGGCCAGTACCAGCCCTTACCTAAGCCATTAATTGGCCACTCAAGAGCTTTGCAGTTAGGCTGGTGGGGGAAGGGAGGGGCATGCGAGGATGGTGAGAAAGCCACCCTGGGGAGTTTACAGACCATCTGCCTGATTATGATTATCCTTCAGGGAAGAAAATTGCCATCCTTACCTGGTCAAGCCTACATGTGACTCCAGACCCACGGCAATATGGTTGACTCTTGAAAGCCTCTGAAATGGTGTGACAAGTCACTCATTTCCAGGGCATTTAGGGATGGGGAGTAAATGCTGGCTCATCGAGCAACATCTACATCCCATGAACAAATAAAAAACATCTCGATTGGGAACCATTAAGATTCTACCAATATTTTCCAGAGAATATGGCCATTGAATTTTCTATTATATAATTTTAATGCCAACAGAACTTAATCACCAATAATAAATAAACTTTGCCATGTCCTGTTTGAAGCCTTCTTTTTAAAACCAACAATAAATTATTCCAGCACAAGGCATATTCCTCCACAGCTCCCTATTGCACTGATTTATTTTCATTGATTTTTTTGTACTTTGAGCTGTCCTCTGTTGTTCAACATTCTCATCCAGCTTTATAGCTCCTTGACATTTGTCATGAAATCATGAAAAATTGCACACTGATCCTTTATAAAGAAAGCAGTCAGAATGTGTTAACAGCAACATTTGTAATTGTTAATTTTTTAAAAAGAGATCTGTTTAATGACACTGATATTCTACAGATGCTTTGAGTATGTCTCTTAAGACTTGGGACAACCAGAGAAAAGAACCTTTCTTTCCCAAAGAGCTGGCTAGGACATAGAGCTCTTTCATGTTCTGTCCAATATTTGGATTGTGTTGGTAGCATCAGTAGCCCCATTCCCATACACTTAATTTACGAAGATATTGATAGTAGAGAGTGATACTTTGAAATAATTGTCCTAAGCTCATTGATTTAAAATATGGTAGTAAAATATGCACTTTATGTTGCTTCAGATAGGAATGTTCTCTATCGAGGATGTTTCAAGATACCCAAGAATTTAACTGCAACCTTCCCGGTCTACTCAATCCTGCCTAACCTGACTGTCGCTAAATGCACTGAGTTCTGCACGAAAAAGGTAGGTGTAGCCTTTCATTAAGGAGAGCAGAAATTATAATTACGTATTATGTATGGGCCCATGTTATGGAAGTGAAAAGTATGAGTTATGTTGAAAGTTAGTGGATATTGGAGGTGAGTGAAGTTTACATTACACTGAAGGTTGACCTGAACATTAAGACTGTAGGTATGGTGGTTTTTTTCAGATTTCCTGGCAACCTGTTTGGTGGAAATTCCAATTGGAGTTGAACTGTTAATCCTGGCATTGTGACTTAGACATAAGCCAGTCTACACATTCATTGCATGAGACAAGGCTGAATAACCAACTGGTGTTTTTTGGCGCATCTATTTTGTATCTTCACGTATCTTTGTTTATTAATGGTGCTAAGACAGCTACTGATAATTGTTGTATTTTTGTTTTCAGTCAAGTACTTCTCTGAATTCCAAAAGTCCTTTGTTAATAAAATTGTGGTTTGAACGTATGTCAAATGGTGCAGAAAGAAAAATCCTATTAAACCCAGGCTGGACATCATGTTGCCAATGTCGGGGGATTTGAGCTATAGGGAAAGGCTGAATAGGCTGGGGCTGTTTTCCCTGGAGCGTCAGAGGCTGAGGAGTGACCTTATAGAGGTTTATAAAATCATGAGGGATATGCATATGGTAAACAGACAAGGTTTTTTCCCTGAGATGAGGGAGTCCAGAACTAGAGGGCATAAGTATTAGGGTGAGAGGGGAAAAGTTTAAAAGGGAACTAAGGGGTGACTTTTTCACACAGGGAGTGGTGTGTGCATGGAAAGAGCTGCCAGAGGAAGTGGTGGAGTCTGCTATAATTACAGCATTTAAAAGGCATCTGAATGGCTAAATGAATAGGAAGGGTTTAGAGGGATATAGGCCAAGCACTGGCAAATGGGACTAGATTAGGTAAGGAGATTTGGTCGGCATGGATGAGTTAGACCAAAGGGTCTGCTTTCATGCTGTACATCTCTATGACTCTAATAATCTCTTTAAAAAAAATTAGAATAACTGAAAATGCTGGAGTCACTCAGCAGATCAGGCAGCACTGAAAGAGAAGCAGAGTTTTATTTAGTCCGATCTGACAAAGGAGGAGGAGTGAAAGGAACAGATGATGAGGGTGTTGCCGCAGGTAGTGCGGGAATCAACAAGAGGGGAAGACATACTTGATGTCATCCTTACTTCTCTGCCTGCAGATCATCTGTCCATGACAGGATCAGTAAGAGTGACCACCTTATTGGAATAAAATCTCACCTTCACAATGAGAATATAGCATATGTTTACACTTGGAACAGATGTGGAGGGAGGCAATGGCCTAGTGGTATTATTGCTGGACTGTTAATCCAGAGACCCAGATAATGTTGTGAAGACTCAGGTTCAAGTCCTGCCATGACAGATGAGGGAATTTGAATTCCATTTAAAAGAGAATCTGGAATTAACAGTGACCATTAATCCATTGCCAATTGTCGGAAAAGCCCATCTGGTTCACCAATGTTCTTTAGGGGAGGAAACTGCCATCTTTACCTGTCTGGCCTACATGTGACTCCGACCCTCAGCAAAGTGGTTAACCCTCTGGTCAATTAGGGATCGGCAATAAATGCTGCCTAGCCAGCAACCACCCTCACACCATGAATGAATAAAGGGAAAAAAATCTAGCAACTCAAGACTGGGCATCCATGAGGTGTTGTAGGCCATTAACAGCAGCACAATTGTACTCCAACATAGGCTGCAGCCCCATAGCCCAGTATATTCCCCCACTCAACCACTCTCATCAAGCCAGGGGATCAACCCTGGTTCAGTGGAGAGTGTAGGAGGGCATACTAGGAGCAGCAGTTAAAAATGAGGTACCAATCTGATGATGCAACAAATAAAGGGACTGCTTATGTGTCAAACAGCATAATCCGCAAATGATGGACAGAGATAAGCGATTCCACAAACAAAGGATCAGATTTAAGCTGTGAGATTCTGCCACGTCCAGTTGTGAGTGGTGGTGGACAATTACACAACTCTTTGGAGATGGAGGTGTCATAAATATTCCTATCCTCAGTGATGGTGAAAAGATAAGGCTGAACATTTGCAGCAATCGTCAGCCAGAAGTGTTAAGTTGATGATCCATTTCGGCCTCCTTCAGAGCTCCCCACCATCACAGATCACAACCGATTTGGTTCCCGCCACATGACATTGAGAAATGGTTGGACGCACTGGATGCTGCAAAGACTTATGGGCCTTGATACGTTTCCAGCAGTAATACCAAAGATTTGTGCTCCAGAACTAGCTGTTCCCCTGGTCAAGCTGTTCCAGTACAGCTGCAATGCTGGCATCTACCTGACAACATGAAAAATTGCCCAGGTCTGCCCAGTACATAAATCCAGACAGCCACATCAATCTATTCTCAATTATCAGTAAGGTTTTGGAAGGTGTCGTTAAGTGCTATCAAGCAGCACCTGCTCAGTGACGCTCACTTTGGGTCCCGCCAGGGCCATTCTGCTTGTGACTTTATTACAGCCTTGGTTCAAGCATAGACAGAAGAGCTGAATTCCAGAGGTGAGGTGAGAGTGACAGCCTTTGACATCAAGGCTGCATTCAACCGAATGTGGCATCAAGGAGCTCCCGCAAAACTGGAGTCAAAGAAAGATTGTTGGAGTGAAGTTGCTTCAGCTCCAGGATATCCCTGCAGGAGATCCTCAGGTCGTGTCCTGGGCCCAACCATCTTCTGCTTAGAACATAGAACATAGAAGGATACAGCGCAGTACAGGCCCTTCGGCCCTCGATGTTGCGCCGACCGAATCCTACCTAACCTATACTAGCCCAATAACTTCCAAATGCCTATCCAATGCCCGCTTAAATGACCATAAAGAAGGAGAGTTCACCACTGATACGGGCAGGGCATTCCATGAACTCACAACCCGCTGTGTGAAGAATCTACCCCTAACATCTGTCCTATACCTACCACCCCTTAATTTAAAGCTATGTCCCCTAGTAACACCTGACTCCATTAGCGGTAAAAGGTTCTTAGTATCTACCCTATCTAAACCCCTAATCATCTTATACACTTCTATCAGATCTCCCCTAAACCTTCTCTTCTCCAATGAGAACAGCCCCAAGTGCCTCAGCCTTTCCTCATAAGATTTTCCTACCATTCCAGGCAACATCCTGGTAAACCTCCTCTGCACTCGTTCTAAAGCTTCCACATCCTTCCTATAGTATGGCGACCAAAACTGCACACAATACTCCAGATGAGGCCTCACCAGAGTCTTATACAACTGCAACATGACCTCAGGACTCCGGAACTCAATTCCTCTGCCAATAAAGCCCAGTACACCATATGCCTTCCTCACAGCACTATTTACCTGGGTGGCAACTTTCAGAGATCTGTGTACATGGACACCAAGATCCCTCTGCTCATCCACACTACCAAGTAGCCTACCATTAGCCCAGTAATCCATCATCTTGTTATTCCTACCAAAGTGAACGACTTCGCACTTAGCTACATTGAATTCCATTTGCCACATTTCCGCCCAGCTCTGCAACTTATCTATATCCCGCTGTAACCTACCACTTCCTTCCTCACTATCCACAACTCCACCGACTTTTGTGTCATCCGCAAACTTGCTTACCCAGCTTTCAAGTCCTTCCTCTAGATCATTTATAAAGATAACAAAAAGCAATGGTCCCAAAACAGATCCTTGTGGTACACCGCTAGTAACTGCGCTCCAAGATGAACATAATCCATCAACTACTACCCTCTGTCTCCTTCCAGCCAGCCAATTCCTAATCCAAACCTCTAATGTATCCTCAATGCCATACCTCCGTAGTTTTAGCATTAGCCTACCATGGGGAACCTTATCGAATGCCTTACTAAAATCCATATACACAACATCTACTGCTTTACCCTCATCCACTTCCTTAGTCACCTTCTCAAAGAACTCAATAAGGTTTGTGAGGCACGACCTGCCCTTCACAAAACCATGCTGGCTATCCCTGATCACGTTATTCCTACCCAGATGTTCATAAATCTTATCCCTTACCATTCTCTCTAAGACTTTGCCCACCACTGAAGTCAGACTCACTGGCCTATAGTTACTAGGGCTATCCCTACTCCCTTTCTTGAACAATGGGACCACATTCGCTTTCCTCCAGTCCTCTGGTACTATTCCCGTTGACAATGACGACATAAAAATCCAGGCCAATGGCTCTGCTATCTCCTCCCTAGCTTCCCATAGGATCCTGGGGTAAATGCCATCAGGCCCAGGAGACTTATCTATATTCATCCTTTCCAATATTCCCAAAACCTCTTCCCTGCATATTTCCAGGGCATCCATTCTAATTATTTGTGATTCCATATTCACATCAGCAACAGTGTCCTGTTCCTGAGTGAATACTGATGAAAAGTACTGATTTAATGTCTCTCCAATCTCCTCCGCCTCCACACACAACTTCCCACTACTATCCTTGACTGGACCGATACCTACCCTAGTCATCCTTTTATTCTTGACATACCTATAGAAAGCCTTTGGGTTTTCCCTAATCCTACCAGCTAAAGACTTTTCATGTCCCCTTCTCGCTTCTCTTAGCTCCCTCTTTAGCTCCTTCCTGGCTACCTTATAACTCTCAATCGCCCCTACTGAACCTTCACGCCTCATCTTTACATATGCCGCCTTCTTCCCTTTCACAAGGGACTCCAATTCCTTACTAAACCACGGCTGCCTCACAAGGCCCTTTACACCATGCCTGACTGGTACATACCTATCGAGGACACGCAGTAGCTGCTCCTTGAACAATCCCCACATCTCATTAGTGTTCTTCTCTTGAAGCCTGTTTTTCCAATCCACACATCCTAAGTCATGCCTCACTGCATCATAATTTCCCTGCCCCCAGCTATAACTCTTGCCCTGCGGCGCACGATTATCCCTCTCCATCACTAAAGTAAAAGTCACCGAGTTGTGGTCACTGTCCCCGAAGTGCTCACCTACCTCCAAGTCTAACACCTGGCCTGGTTCATTACCTAGAACCAAATCCAATATAGCCTCCCCTCTTGTTGGCCTGTCGACATATTGTGTCAGGAAACCCTCCTGCACACATTGTACAAACACCGACCCATCTAATGAACTCGAGCTATAGCTCTCCCAGTCAATATCTGGGAAGTTAAAGTCCCCCATAACAACCACCCTGCTACCTTCACTCTTTTCCTGAATCATCCTCGCAATATTATCCTCTACTTCTCTAGGACTATTAGGAGGCCTGTAGAAAACACCTAACAGGGTGACCTCACCTTTCCTATTTCTAACCTCAGCCCAAACTACCTCAGATGGCAAGTCCTCTTCCATCGTCCATTCCACTGCTGTGATACTATCTTTGACAAGTAATGCCACGCCTCCCCCTTTTTTACCCCCATGTCTGATCCTACTAAAACATTTGAACCCTGGAACGTGCAACAGCCATTCTTGTCCCTGTTCTACCCACGTCTCTGTAATGGCCACAACATCGAAGTCCCAGGTACCAACCCACGCTGCAAGTTCACCTACCTTATTCCTTATACTTCTGGCATTGAAGTATACACACTTCAATCCACCCTTCTGGTTACAGGCACCCTTCTTAGAGATCACTGCATTATTCCTAACCTCCCTACACTCAAGGTCCTGTTCCCTAAAGCTACAGTCCTGGTTCCCATGCCCCCTCGGAGTTAGTTTAAACACTCCCAAAGAGCACTAGCAAACCTCCCCCCAAGGATACTGGTGCCCCTCAGGTTCACGTGTAGCCCATCCTTTTTATAGAGGTCCCACCTTCCCCAGAAAGGACCCCAGTTGTCCAGAAACCGGAATCCCTCCCTCCTGCACCATCCCTGTAGCCACGCATTTAACTGCTCTCTCTCCCTATTCCTCGACTCTCTATCACGTGGCACGGGTAACAAACCAGAGACTACAACTCTGTTTGTTCTAACTCTGAGCTTCCAACCTAGCTCCCTGAAAGCCTGCCTAACATCCTCACCCCTCTTCCTACCTATATCGTTGGTGCCAACGTCGACCACGATCTGGGGCTGCTCCCCCTCCCCCTTAAGGACCCGGAAAACACGATCAGCGACATCACGTACCCTTGCACCTGGGAGGCAACATACCAAACGTGAGTCCCTGTCGCCCCCACAAAACCGTCTGTCTGTACCCCTCACTATCGAGTCCCCAAGAACTATTGCTCTACCTTTCTCCACCCTACCCTTCTGAGCAACGGGGCCAGGCTCCGTGCCAGAGGCCTGAACCTCGTTGCTTGCCCCTGGTAAGTCATCCCCCCCACAAGTATCCAAAACGGTATACTTGTTCTTGAGGGGAATGACCGCAGGGGGTCCCTGCACTGGCTTCCTCCTCCCACTCCCCCTCACTGTCACCCATCTATCTTGAACTTTCGGAGTAACTACTTGCCTAAAGCTCCGATCTATGACCTCCTCTGCCTCCCGAATGATCCGCAGTTCATCCAACTCCAGCTCCAGTTCCCTAACACGGGTTTGGAGGAGCTGGAGATGGGTGCACTTCTTGCAAGTGTACTCAGCAGGAACGCTAATGGCTTCCCTCACCTCATACATGTTGCAAGAGGAACATTGCCCTCTCTGCACTGCCATCCCTCTAAAAGTAAGCTTTCCTTAAAAAAAAACAACAAAACCAACTAAATCTAAAGAAACAAACAAGGAAAATGCAGCACTTACCCGCTAGTCACAATTGGTCTTATTATTAGGTTAGAGGAGGTGGAAGGGTGGGAGGCACTACTCGTGTAGTGCCTCGGGTGACTCGCCTACGCGTTTAAATAAGAGGAGAAAAAAAAACCTTACCCAAGTAACCTAGCGCGCCTTCCGGGTCTGCTACCGCTTTTTTTGAAAGAAAACTTTAAATTTTTAACTATTAAATAAACGACCAAACTTACCCACCAGCTGTCGCGAAGTCTTCCGAGAGACTGAGGCCTAAAACTCGGAGCCCGCGTTTAAATAAGGGGAGAAAAAAAAACCTTACCCAAGTAACTTAGCGCGCCTTCCGGGTCTGCTACCGCTTTTTTTGAAAGAAAACTTTAAATTTTTAACTATTAAATAAACGACCAAACTTACCCACCAGCCGTCGCGAAGTCTTCCGAGAGACTGAGGCCTAAAACTCGGAGCCCGCGTTTAAATAAGGGGAGAAAAAAAAACCTTACCCAAGTAACCTAGCGCGCCTTCCGGGTCTTCGATGACGATCTCTCTATCATAACATCAGAAGTAAGGATGTTAACTGATGATTGCACAATGTTCAGCACCCTTCCAGTTACTGGAAGAGTTCTTGACCAAATGCAGCAACATCTGGACAAAATCCAGGTTTGAGTTAATAATTGGCAAACAACATTTGAGCCACACAAATGCCAAGCAATAAACCATCTCAAAATGTTGCTTCTAGACATTCAATGACATTGCCATTGCTGAATCTCCTAATGCCAATGCCATGGATATTACCATTAACCATAAACTGAATTAGACTGGTCAAATAAATGAAATGGCTGTAAGAGCAGATCAGAGGCTTGCGGTGAGTAACCAACCTCCTGATCCCCAAAAGCAAGTCAGGGGTGTGATCTGACACTCTGCACTTGCCTGAACGATGATTCCTGATGAAGGGCTCTAGCCCAACATCGATGATTCCTGATGAAGGGGTCTGGCCCGAAACATTGATTTTCCTGCTCCTCAGATGCTGCCTGATCTGCTCTGCTTTTCCAACAACATATTCTCAACACTTGCCTGACTGAGTAAATCTCCAAAAATACTCAAGAAGCTTGATACTATCCAGGACAAAGCAGCCCACTTGACTGACACCATTTCCACAAGTAATCACTCTCTCCTCCACCAGTCTTCGGTAACGGTGTGTATCATCTGTACAAATTCACCAAAGCCCCTTCGATAGCATCTTCCAAACCCATCCCAAAACCTGTACTGTCTGGAAGGACAGGGACAGCAGTTACTTGGGAACGCTATCATTTGTAAGTTCCCCTTCAAGCCACGCACCATTGTGACATAGCAATGTATCACCATACCATCACTGTGGCTGGGCCAAAGTCCTGGGACTCCCTCCTTAACAGCACTGTGGGTGTACTTACATCAAATGGCTTGCGGTGGTTTGAAAAGACAGCTCCATCAGCTCTTCAGAGGGAACTGTGAAGGATTCAACTGATGACGTGAACGAATAAAAGAAATGAAATAATAAAATACCAATGTCAGTGTTTGAGGTTATGAAGTAGTTTAACAATTGGCTATGTGATGCACAATAATGAAATTTATTCTCAAGAGCCAGTATCCATTTCAACACTTGCAAATGTCTCTTGAAATTGCCAATTAGATTATTCTTGAAATTTTATGCAAAATAAAATAATAATAAACATGCCCCTCAAATTAGTTTCCATTAAGACACATATGCAATCAGTGTTCAGAACGTGTTTTTCCTTTTGGGAGGCTAACAATGAGGTCAGCTACATGAATTGTGGGATAGGAGAATGTCAGAGAAATTAGCCCAATAAAGCAGAGGTCACAAAACACAGATCAAAATGAAATTAGCAAACTGTTTATTAACACAGCGATATCACAGAAGAGAAATTGACCAAGCTGAAACAGCACAGGCAACCTGTCCATGTAGCCGACACTCTCTTCCCTGAGCTGAGAATCAAGCCAGGTTTTATAGGAATACAGTACAATGATGCTAATTAAAAGTAGTGAAAATGTAACTGTCTTGATAGTCAAGTTACAATGGTGATAATCGCAAAGCAGTTCTCAGAAGAATGTCCTGAATGTAGCTACAAAGAAGCATCTGGCAGCATCAATCGGTCCTTAATGGGATCAGGAGGTTCCAGCTCTCTTTGTGGGTAGGTGAGAATGTCCCTTTTCCTGGCAGTAAGGTGTTTCCATCGTTGCTCTCTT
The DNA here is from genome assembly GCF_020745735.1 of Hemiscyllium ocellatum. Classification (NCBI taxonomy): domain Eukaryota; kingdom Metazoa; phylum Chordata; class Chondrichthyes; order Orectolobiformes; family Hemiscylliidae; genus Hemiscyllium; species Hemiscyllium ocellatum. The sequence goes on from NC_083431.1 coordinate 25,237,487, forward strand.
GTGAGCGAGGTATTCTGGTGGCTCTCTGTCTGACCTGAGCTTTGTGTGGCTTTGGTATCGCTGGAGTACGAGACTGCCCTTAGGGCTTTGGGACAGCTGTGTTTATCGGGTACAGGAAGCTTATTGTCAGGTTGTCTTGCCAAGTGTATTCCCTGGTCTGCGAGTGACTGTAGTCATGTCTGGTTTCCCTTGTCAGCCTGTTTGGTCAATGCTGAGGCATTCTGGGTGTTTCTTGTATGGTTTGGACAGACTTAATTTTCTGCGTTCTGTGTGGCCATGCTGTGGGTAGGCAGGTGGCAGATCTTTTCCCACAGAGGAGTAAGTATAGTGGAGCCGTAAATAGAATGATGTTTCCAAAGGTACAAGTACAGAATTGGAAGAACAAAAAGGGAGGCATGTATGTTCTCAGTCCCCACTATAGAATCTGCACGCTGCCTATTAAGCAGTCAACACAATAAATTACATAACATTCATGGCACAAAATTGTTCACATCAACTGATTTACTGAACATTGCTGAATTTCTGATCGGTCAGCTTCTGAGCAAAGAATGAAAATCGAGTGACGCTAACTACAAATTTGATGCCAATTGGTGACAATAATGCCTGTTAATGACCACTTGGGATATCAAATTATAGCTATGTGATTGCTCTTGAGTGCGATTGATGTCAATTGATAGCTAAAAGATTGCATTTCTGTGCAAATTAGGTCAGATTATGCTTGCATGTTTGATATTAAGAGCAAATGAAAGCTGTTGAAAACACATAATTTCGAAGCATGTCAAATGTTTCTGGTAGGGCAGTTAGTCAATCTGAGGCTGTGATGGGGCCGCCGAGTGGAAACTTTAGCCAGGGCTTGGATTCCCTGCTGCATGTCCATGGGTTAGATTGCCGCAGTGGGGCAAGGGAGACATATCTAGAGGTTCATGGTTCATACTCTTCAGCCTCCACCATGTTGAACATTTTGATTCAAGTGCTCACTGGCCAGTTGGAATTATGAAAAGAGATTTGAGTCCAAATAGGCAGCTAGGAGAAAACATCTAATGGAGGAGGGTATGGGCAGTGAAGCAGAAATTGGTTCTGGCCACCAATTTCAGGGCCCCTTGTCTCTCACTCAGTCCTTACTTGTTACGTCAGCTTGTATAAACAGAACAGACTGCCAAACAATCCCACTTCCATAGCATGCTCACTGCTACATACAGTCATCATCCTATTTGTTGGAATTGTCATCCCCTCATATTTGGGCTGTCCCAATGTTTTCCACACGTATATTAAAAAGTTAAGGATGCAACAAGAATTTTCATTTGGTCTGCTTTTTGATGAGCTCAGTATCTTGTCACTCTTGTTTTACATAAGGGCAAGCAATCAGTCCTCTGTTAAGGATTGGTGGGACAATGTTGAATTGCTGACCCAAAGTCATTTCACATGACCCCAGGTGTGGGGTGCTTCCCACCAGCTTGGAACCCATGAAATTAAGTGCTATTTGTAAACATTGTGAAAGGATTGGATTGAATTCAGCTGGGCTGTGTTTCATAGTGAATTTGCACATGAATTCTGGCAAGTTTGGGAAGGGACAATAGGCTGATGCTTTTAATGATTATCAACTTCAACACTCTTTGCAAAGAAAAGGGTTCTTTGTAAAGAATGTTGAAGTTGCTAATCATTAAAAGCCAATTGGCAATTCCCCACAGGTGAGTGTCCCACTGCCAATTACCAAACAAAGAAAAATTCTAAAGTTTTAATCACTCTTCCATTTCTTTTCTCTGTCTTTGCAAAGAAAAGGGTTTGAGTTATATGAAGAGGCTGGATAGGCTGGGACTTTTGACACTGGAACATAGGGAGTTGAGGGGTGACCTTATAGAGGTTTATAAAATCATCAGGTGTGGGGGGTTTCAACACTAGATGACATACCTTTAAGGTGAGAGGTGAAAGATTTTAAAAAAGGCATGGGGGCAACTTTTTTTACACAGTGGTTCATATATGAAATGAACTTCCAGAGGAAGTGATGAATGTGAGTACAGTTACAATGGTTTAAAAGACATTTAGATAAGAGCATGAATAAGAACTGTTTGGAGGGATATGGTCCAAGCATAGGCAGAAGGGTTTATTGTATTTAATTTATGGTTAAGGTTGGCATGGGCTGGTTGGACCGAAGAGTCTGTTTCTTTGTTGGATGACTCAATGACACTGTAACAGTTCTCTAGGCTGCAGTATAGAGCATGATCCAATTTCATACCCCTGATGAATATTAATGCATTCATTTTTTCAAAGGCCACAGGCAAATATTTTTAATGATTGAAATAATTATTTCTTCTGATAATTTGCAAGCTTATCCGTTGTAGTGGGAACCTTGATATGCTTCAAATGTTATCATTAACAGATCAGGACAGTCCCCCTCTGAAGGCATTTTACACAGTGAACACAGAAAAAGAAATGAACCTTTTTCCTTACATAAGTTAATTTCATTTATTGGCAAGATCAGGATAACATGTTTGGCAGTTAAATACAAATATATTCGGGACCATGGTAGAGATTTGTACCTTGCATTTAATATTGAGTGATCCTCTAGAGGTGCACCTTTGCATCAGTACTACTCTTTCCTTGTTCCTTACCCCTACACTGGTTTTGCAGATGCAAAAGTAGACAGAGAGCATACTACAAATTGTTGATGCATGAATAAACTTACATAGCTTAAGTCAAAAGGCAATACTATTGGCAAATATGAGTGAATCCACTTTGGGCATATAAAGAATAGAACAGTACTTTTCCAACACTGAAAAGTTACCTTGGAACTTCGAAGGCACATCTAGAGGAACTGAAAACGAGTGTTGTAGAAGGGAAAGCACTGGGATAAAAGCCACTATAAACCCCAGTCAGAGTTGTTATTTCCTAAACAACCTGTTCAGCAATGTAGAGATATTACTACACACCTCTGGAGCAGGTGGAACTCGAACCGGGCCCTCCTTCTTCAGAGGTAGGGACACTACCAAAGTGCCACAGGAATCCTACCACACATATTGCATTTTGATATCTGCACTCCGAGAGCAACTTTGTCCTCACCCTCTTCTCATTGCCTCTGCAATATAAAGCTGGATGACTTTCACAACTCATCAGTTATTAAAGGTCAGTTAATGGTCACCTATAACCCTCAATCTGCTACCTCTCTGATTTCCTGCCTTCCCTTTGGGTGGGAAGGTTAACTAACTTTTGAGATGGCAGGCAGGGGGTAACTAATAAAACCAAACTCCTGAGCTCGCCTTGTAACACCCTGCACCCCTCTGTGCCCGTGACAAGAAGATAAAACTCATGTTTCTTCTCATTGCTGCTCCTCCTGAGGACTAGGTCAAAACTGGCGATTATAGGACTCAGAAAGATAAAATATCAGCCGATGTCGTACTTGCACAGATTTAGGCAGTTAAGGGATTATTTGGTGAAAGGTTTTCAAGATATTAAGGAGAAAAGATGGGGTAGCTTGAGACAAATTACTTCTATTACTCAGGAAGAATTGTCTAAACATTACATTCAGATCCAAAATGAAATTGAGAAACAATTCTACATACAAAAGGTGGTAAACATTTGGAATTCTTGTCAGCAAGTGGAAATATGTGCTCTATAAATTGTTCATTTTAAACCTGAGAAAGATTTTTGTTACCCCTAATATATTTTGAAATACAGAGTGAATTTGAGTAAAGAGAATTGGCATACAGATCTGCCAATACCTCATTGAATGATAGAATGGGTTTGAGGGGTTGAGTAGACTCCTCATCTCATGTTCATAGACCAGACAAGAAAGGCACAGAGCAAAGGGGTGGTAAGAGGACTCAACTACTTGAATTCTGGTGTGGAATTTGCTGATGACAATATTTATCAAAACCTTAACAATTCGTGTCTCCCTCAATGACTAACAAAAAGAAATCTTTTTTTTTCATTTCTTACTCATTCTCATTCACTCATACTCATACTCATTCCAGAAAATTACACATAAATGGTTGATGGTTGACTACCTTATCCAAGCTACGAGGCCTATGAAAATAAATTACAGGTTCAAAATTGGAAGGGAAAGGCAGTTCTGAATTTCTCTTACATTGGGGTCAGCAGGATCCTGTGCATTTTGATTCCATCTGCAGCATCGTTGAGCTGTGGAATTAAGAGAGGATTAAACATTCCATTAGCAGTACTTTAGAGGCCAGATTACAGGTTATGCCTGCATCCTCACTCCCTCCAAAGCAAAGGAGCATCAAGGCTAGGGATTGGTTTAACATGTAAGCAATGATGCTGAGAAAATGAAATCTAGTCTTATCTAGTTTAAATCAATTGTGAATCTCAAAAATACCAATTCTATCTCTTACCTTTTTTGTTGCAGGAACCCTTGAATAAGTACTTACAATTGAAATGTTTTCTAGAAACCTTTACACTCTCAAAAATAATTTGCAGTAAAAAAAAATCAAGTGAAGAGCATACATAGCCAGATAATGTATTCCATTTTGTGTGAGCTTTTTCTTGGCAATCATTCTGGGATGCAGCATTGATACCTTGCTGGAGATTTCACCCTATTGCAGAGAGATATAATGGTCTCGCCTCAGCAGTTTCTTATCTGTTGGCATTGGAGCCAAAGTAGATGTTTGATTGCAATTGTGGCCTGAGGTCAGCTGAATTTCTTTGGATGAATGCTTTCAACCTTGTTTTTTTTTCAAATTTGCAAATAAAGCTGCTGGCAATTCTGTTGATTGCATATGAAGTGAACAATATACACACCCCTCATGGCTTTATTCAGAAGGCATGCACCAAGGCAACCGATCTCTTAGCAGGGGTCATCACAGTAACAGAGCTGTTGGCCCTGCATCAAAAGATTGTGGGGTCAACTTGACACAAAAGTCTTGCGCATAAATATTGGCTGAATACCAGTACAGTACTGAGGGAACCCTGCATTGTGAGCAATGCTGTATTTTGGAGGAGATATTGAACAGAGACCTTGTTTGTTCTTTTACCGATAGTTTTGCTGATTACAGTGTGAAAATGCAGAAGTTACCTTTGTTTTAATATATCTTGTAGTTTGATGATAACTTGGAATATTTAAACAATTAATCCAGAAGCTTGCCAAAATGTTTGTAGTCTATGCTAGTGGATTCGTTCCATTTTAGTGCTTTGGCAGGTTAATCTTTGAAGTGTTCCCTTAGCATCAGTAACAGCTCTTTGAGCATTAAAAATGTAGCAAATTTTGTATGACCACAGGAGACGTTGGCTTGTAGATAAAGGGTTGTTTTGATCTTTGTTTAATGATGTTTTGGTTAAGAATGTAGTGACAATTATCAAGGACAGAGAGACAGCGAGTGCTCATTTGAAGGAGCATTTTGAGAATTTCCTCAACAAACATTCAACACTTGATGTGCATTTTCTCGATCAAATCCCAAGCTCACCACCGCCACCTCAGCCCAATACAAGGTTGGAAAATGCCATCGGACAGTTGAGAACAAACTGCTGGAACAGATGAAATCTCCACAAAAGTACTAAAATGTTGTGGCCTTGCCCTTATCTCCCTCTGGAAGGAGGAGAGTGTGCAAGAGTATCTTCAAGATGTCATAATCGTGACCATATAGAGTCATAGAGACATTGAGATGTACAGCACGGAAACAGACCCTTCAATCCAACTTGTCCAGGCCAACCAGATATCCTAACCTAATCTACTCCCGTTTACACTTTGCCTGTTGAGTAACTACAGACTAATATCCCTGCTTTCCAGCCCAGGGCAAGTCATTGCATAAAATCACCCTCAGTCACTTCCTTCTAATAGCTCCTAAGAATATAGGTTCCATCCATCAAGAGCTACAGAGGACATGAACTTTGCAGCAAGACAAGCCCTGGAAAGGTGCTGAGAGAGTAGCAGCAACCTTTATGTATAGTCTTCTTTGACCTCACAATAGCTTTGACTCTGACAACCTTGGTGGGGGGGGGTTAAGTATGGACTCCTCAAATTCAGTTTCCCACAGAATTTCATCTCTATCCTCTGTCTGATGCATTACAGCACATCAGCAGTGATCTCTACTCATGGATCCATCACAGCCTGAATACGTGTGAAAAATGGGCTACCAGGGCTTGTATTCATATTTGTCTTCATCTTCCTTGTCACAACATTCTGTCCCATATCATAAAGTCATAGAGATGTACAGCACCGAAACAGATCCTTTGGTCCAACTCATCCATGCTGAGAAGATATCCTAAATTAATTTAGTCCCATTTGCCAGCACTTGGCCCATATCCCTCTATACCCCTCCTATTTATATATCTATCCAGGTGCCTTTTAAATGTTGTAATTGTACCAGCCTTCCCTACTTTTTCTGGCAGCTCATTGCATACACCAGTGAAGCTTCCTGTGTTGGTGTGGAACTACTCTACAGGACAAGCAAGAGACATCTCTAGTCCAGAAACAAGAACACCCCACCATCTGTTATCAAACTTCATTATGAAGATGATGCACATTATGCATATTCAATGCACATTCTGAGCTCTAAACAAGTATTGATGTATTCATGGAGCTGTATGAGAGAATGGGCCTTAGACTAAACATTCAGATGACAATGATCCTCTCCCAGACTGCCCCTACTATTCAGCACTGATTCCCAAATAGATTAGATTACTTACAGTGTGGAAACAGGCCCTTTGGCCGAACAAGTCCACACCGACCAGCCGAAGCGCAACCCACCCATTCCCCTCTTTACCTAACACTACGGGCAATTTAGCTTGGCCAATTCACCTGACCTGCACATCTTTGGACTGTGGGAGGAAACCAGAGCACCTGGAGGAAACCCACGCCGACGCAGGGAGAATGTGCAAACTCCACACAGTCAGTCGCCTGAGTCGGGAATTGAACCCGGATCTCTGGTGCTGTGAGGCAGCAGTGCTAACTACTGTGCCACCGGGCTGCCCACTGACAGCAAATAAGAGAGGATGTTTTGGTCTTGCAATACCTGGCCTGCATGGTTCAGTTGTAAGTTTTTTTAACATAGTTGGATACATATTCAAAGAAGAAAAATGGCAAAGTTATGTTGACAGGCTAAGATAGTGGGATTAACTAGCAGCACTTTCAGAAAGTGAGTATAGGCACGCTGGACTGGTTGAGCTCTTTCTACATGACTGGCTTGTACTAGAGTGAGGCAGCAAACTAACTTACTGCCAGTTGTCACTTCATGAGTAGAGTTATCAATTCCTTCAGTAAATGGGGGTGATTGTTTCCTATGATGGCACAAGAAAAATGTGGCAACAAGTGACTTTTACCAAGCTAAAACTAACTAGGAAATCACAAGTAAAAGTATGTCAATTAATTCATGACTGGCAAATATGGCTGGAGGCCACTTTTTAAACACAATGTGTTGTTTATCTTAGTGATATTTCACAACAGAGAAACATCATGCAAACATGTTAAGCCATCGTTCCCCAATACTGCCAAGGGTCATTTTAAATTAGGTGTCATTGTGTGAAGAGATTTTGCTTAAAGGCAAGTGTGTTTCAGTTTTATAAGTTAACATACTTTGCAAAGGTTTTTTTTCCAAAAGATTTATTCAGATTTCCAAAAGCATGTATATGTATGCAATGTGCCTGAAGTGAAATGTGCATGCACTGAGTGAAAACAATCTTCCCAACTTTGAAAGCTAAGGTCTGCAAGGACCGTGTTGCACAAGTCCAATATTTGAATCAAGATTAGAGTGGTGCTGGAAAAGCATAGCAGGTCGGGCAGCATCCGTGGAGCAGGAAAATCAAAGTTTTGAACAGGAGCCCTTCATCAGGAATGAGGCTCATTCCTGATGAAGGGTTCCTGCCCGAAACATCGATTTTCCTGATCCTCGGATGCTGCCTGACCTGCTGTGCTTTTCTAGCTCCACTCTAATCTTGACTCTGATCTCCAGCATCTGCAGTCCTCACTTTCACCAAGTCCAATACTTGTGGAGTGTAGGATATTTGACTTGTTTTGCAGCCGAGAGTCAGCTAAAGGAGAATAGTCTTCCTCGGTTAACAGTACAGACAGATTGACGCATGTAGTATTGGCTTCAAAAGAGATTCAGAGGCTGATGTCTCAATGTCATGCAATTTCTCTTGACAGGAGTTTCCCCTCATTGTCATCAGGAGGACTGAGTGTTACTGTGGATTTGCCACAACTGACTTCACACTTCACGACACTGCAAATGACCAACTCTGTGGAAAACTATCAAGTGACACTACAACTGAGTTCTTGGGTGATGAAAATTATTGTGTTATCTATCAGACTCCTGTTGAAGGTAAAACTGAAAGATTGCATTCTGTGGTTTAACAGTGACATGTTGATTTGAAACCAAGATACAATATATTTATGTACTAGTCAGATCCATGTATTCAGCTGATGGGTGTGTAACCACATCATAAAAATATTTGAATTTATCAAATGAATCTTTTGATAATTTTTTTCCTGTAATTTCATTGTTTATATGTCCAAATTGCTAACCGATGTTAGTAGGGAGTGAAACATTATCGATTATGAGTACAAAGTATTGTCATTGAGAACTTGAATATAAAGCTGCTTTCAGTTACTGATTTATGGACCATCAGTAACGTCCCTCAGACTCACCTTCAAGAGCAGCCATTTACTGAGATTGGGTCATGTTTTGATGTCCTCCAAAGGCCTTCCCCTGACCCGTCTGAGGAAGATCAAGCATTTGATACCAAATTATGGAGTGATGGTCAATAGGCTTTAGATTAAAATTGTTCGCCTAACACCTTCAGAGGCAGAAAATGGAGGAACTTTGCACTGAACAATTAATGCTGGATTGGAACCTAAATGTTAAGTGAATGCTAACTGGTTAACCAGAAATCCCAAGTAACCCTGTGTTAATGGTTTACACGTGAGTTCAATCTATGAATAAGCTATTGAAGTAGGGGCAGCACGGTGGCTCTATGATTAACACTACTGCCTTACAGCACCAGAAACCCAGGTTTGATTCCACCTACAGGCGACTATCTGCGTGAAGTTTGCACATTCTCCCTGTGTCTGCATGGGTTTCCTCTCACAGTCCAAACTTGTGCAAATTAGGTGGATTGGCCATGTTAAATTACCCATAGTGTCCTGTGATGTGTGGGTTAGGTGAATTAGCCATAAGAAATGCAGAGTTACATGTCTGGGTTGGATTTTCTTCAGTGGGCTGCTGTGGACTAGATGGGCTGAATGGCCTCCTTCTACGCTATAGGAATTCTATTCTATGAAGTAAACTGGAAGGTTAAATAGATCTTTGGAAAAAGGAAACATACAGGGCCTAATTAATGTGCTGCATAGATTCTAAAGAAAATTAAAACCACAAAAGATATTACATGCCCATGGGGGGTATGTTTATGGTGGGTGGCTAACCCATTCCTATCACATATACTCTACACTTAATTCCCTAATGCAGGGGGTGGTTAGGCACCAAAATTGACAGCCTGTCTGCCATATATAAATACATCACCAAGGGTCTACTCTGTGTTAGATGTTTTGTTTTCTCTGATAATACACTGACCACCTCAATCTACAGTTGATATGGATGGATGGGTACAAATGGAAGAGTTGTTAAAATGCAGGAAGGAAGGAAGGGAGATCTTCAGGGTGATCCATCCGTGCATCAGGGAAAGTGCTCCCCTGAAGATAACAATGACCCTTCCCATCTCTTAATCTATAGAATCCACTCCCTGAACACCTCTTCTCCATAGCTTCCCACCCCACAGCTTTGCGTACCTTCCCTGAGCCAATTATTAAGACTTTTCTTTGGCCAAGTTTCGTTTGGCCTTCTCAAGGTTCTCCCTGCAGTACCAGTAACAGCCACTAATAAGATTTCAGCACTGCAGTTTGGCTGACAGCTTCCAAGGGCTGAGCTTCCTCCCCAGTGAGGAGGGGTCTTTCAGGTAGACAATTTAGCCAGCCTCCCAAAGAGTTATGGCTGTGGGGCCAACTTCCAATAGATCAGCCAAGTTTTTGACCACGCATGGCTGTCATTTCCGTCGTATGTATTTGTCTCAGGCAGAATATGGCAAGGGAACTTCAATTGGCATCAGTCTTCATGGAATAAGAGAGTGGGGCTATAGGGCCAGTATTCCTTGCTGTTTAGTGACTTTTGTTGGAAAGGGCTTATATGTGAGGTTGAGGCCAGAGTGGAGTGTGATTTGCATTGTCCTGGATTACTTAATAAACATAACCCCTGAATGAGATATAGATTTCCTGTGACTGCTTAATATCCCAACTTTCTCAGAAAGGATGAGCAAATTGAGAGTGAGGGTGAGTGGCATAACTACAAAAGCTTTGGCGCACGTGTTTTCTGGTTTACCTACAATTTGTGATACTCATAATTACTACATTGCTACACAATCTGTGCTGTGTAGCAATTATTACATTTTCTTGGGGGTTACATGCTGGTGGCATTGACTTTATCTGGGTATGATTTTTCCGTGTCGATCTTAATACACATTAATTATGGTCCACACACCAGAAATGTATGCAGTCCAGTTTGAAGAAAGTATGATACTGTCAGAATTGCATGAAAGACAACACATTGACATCTGAATCAGGATGGAGAAAGTGAGGACAGCAGATGCTGGAGATCAGAGCTTAAAAATGTGTTGCTGGAAAAGCACAGCAGGTCAGGCAGCATCAAAGGAGCAGGAGAATCAACGTTTCGGGCATAAGTCCTTCTTCAGGATGTTTCTGCATTCACGCAGCCTCTTTCGCCCCCGGAGTTGCCGTCGCCGCATCTACTTCCGCCCCCAGTGACGTCACTCGCCTGCACAACGACCACGCTGCATGCGTCCCCGCCCCCACGCCGATCCCTGTCCCCACGCCTAACCCCGGCCCTACTCCCAGCTCCAGTCCCACATCAGGTCCTAGCTCCCAGCCCTGCCGTATTTTCACCATCCCTTCAAACCTCCCCCTCTCTGAGGATGAAAGATCAGTCCTCAGCAGAGGCCTCACCTTCATCCCCCTACGTTCCCGGATTAACAAATTCAACACGCCGCAGGACATCGAGCATTTCTTCCGCCGCCTTCGCCTCCGCGCCTACTTCTTCAACCAGGACTCCCGCCCACCCTCTGACGACCCCTTCTCCCGGTTCCAACGCACCCCATCCACCTGGACAACCCGTGCTGGCCTCTTACCCACCCTCGATCTCTTCATAGTCAACTGCCGCTGCGACATTGACCGCCTCAACCTGCCCACCCCTCTCACGCACTCCAACCTCTCACCCTCACAACGTGCAGCCCTCCACTCCCTCCGCTCCAACCCCAACCTCACCATCAAACCGGCAGACAAGGGAGGCGCAGTGGTAGTTTGGCGCAGAGAACTTTATATTGCTGAGGCTAAACGCTAGCTCACAGACACCTCCTCCTACTGTCCCCTTGACCATGACCCCACCTCCCACCACCAAACCATCATCTCCCAGACCATCCATAACCTCATCACCATCCGAATCAGGATCTACATTTGTCCCTATTGGGCTGATTCAAATCACTTTGGATGTTGATTCTGAATTCATGTTTTCCACTCTGTCTTTCTTTATTTCCTGACCAACCACTTTTGTTCAGAGGAATAAAGTGTCCCAAAAAAGCTAACTTGTGTAATCAGACCTTTTCCTTTGTGAAAAGTTCATCTTAATCCAATCTTTTGACAGTGTCCAGTCTTTGGTTGAAGGTAGTGTATATTCAGTTATACCTTGGCCATTTATACTGCTCTTATTGTGTGAGAACCACCATTTTAAATGTGACAAGAGGAAACTTTGATACAACTGTGGCTGCTATTCATGTCAAGCCCCCACTGCAGCAGTGAGAGAATACATAGTGATTGATGCCAATGACAGAAAGGAGCAATGATGGAAATAAAGCAGCAAAGAAAACAAAGGGGGGTTGAGAATTTCTGTCAAAATCGACAAGCTGATAAAATAACAAAAATGAATGGGATGTTTGGCTTGTTGCAGGAAACTGAGGAATGACAGTTTGATTGAAGGGCAGGATCTGACAATCTCATTCATCCAAAGCCCTGTCTATCTTCAATTCCCAATGTAAAGCAAGAAACATTTTCATGATTACTTGACTAAGTTCAACAAAGTTACCTTTATTCTCTTTGTGAATCCCAGAAATCTCAGGTCTGAGAAGATTAAAATGTACATTTTTCAGTTTGAACATTCACTTGCCATGATTTGGGAGTTTACAACTCTTCTTATCCCATGCCCACTGGCCCATGAGGCAGACAGAGGATGTGCTTATGTCTAATTCTATGGATAGATTGTCTTGAAACAGATCACCAGAGGCTATAGCATGAGGATGTCACTCCTTATCAAGAGTGATTGACCAGGAGATTCTCCTCGTGGTTGCTATAGGCATATCAGAAAGATTTACGTGTTGCTAACCAACTTGATTGACCATGTTGCTACAAATGGTTCTGCCTTGACCATCTAGTCCTGGAATGGGATTCAAATCCAGAGCTTCTGGCTCGGACACCGATATATTTCTGTGGCCAGACAAGCTCACAATTAACAAGGGCATAAACATCCAAACATGAACATGATCTGTGGCCCATTAACAATGCACCACTTTTCCACAAACTAACTTTTCATTGTAATTAGTAAAAATAGAAATGCTTTCCAAAATGTGAGAAAAGTGCAGAAATTTGGTGAGGACAGGGAGGAAACATTTTCTTTTTAAAATGAGCTGTTTTGTAGATCTCAGATGTGAGTTCATCATTGTTTTATTTTCTTTGATGGAATATCTAAAGAAAAACATTGCAGGAATAAGCAGTCGCTTTGTTTTTGACTCTGGCCCCAAAATCCCAAACTGGCAATTACTGAGTTGAAAATCTGAATTCTAAACCAGGTTCAGGGTATGAAAGAGAAATAAAACAAACTAAGGAAGGTTTGCAAGAGAAACCGTCAGTAGGCTGGAGCATAAATAAGTTGTCATTGATCAATCCATGACAATCACACACCACAGTGGAATAACATCAAAGACTGCCAGAGAGACTAAAAATAAACATCTTTCACCAAAAGAGAAAACGAACAATAATTTTATCATTTTCTCTTACTCAAGATCTGCAGCATATGCAGCTGCACAATTTGATCCTGCGGGACTGTGTAGGTTTACAAATAAATAGGACAAATTATGCCATTGCCCAAGTGCCAAATGATTTACTTTCTAACTTATCATCGTGTCAAGCATTCAGATTGCTTTCAAATTAAATGATAAGTTTTTGTTTTTCAAACTACTACTAAACAGTCCGATCAGTTGATTCATAGTCCTGTCTGTAATTAAACTGTACCAGGAAAATAAATCAGGAATTCATTTCATAGATGTCTATTTCTGTTCTAGACACCAGATGTACAGATAGGAAGTTCCTGCCGACAAAAACAAAGGTAATGGTTGCTCTCTCCAGCTTCCCAGGTGCTGGCAATACATGGGCAAGGCATTTGATAGAACATGCCACCGGATTCTACACTGGAAGTTATTATTTTGATGGAACGCTTTATAACAAAGGTATGTGTTTGTTCTACTCCAGAGGTCCAAGTGGTGAACATTAGGGTCAACCTTTACACACTTGCGTATTTATTTACAGACTACAAGCGTGCATCTCCTAATTCAAAAACAGTACAATAAATAGGTGGCGCAGTGGTTAGCACTGCTGCATCACAGCGCCAGAGACCTGAGTTCAATTCCCGCCTCAGGCAACTGACTGTGTGGAGTTTACACATTCTCCCTGTGTCTGCGTGGGTTTCCTCCGGGTGCTCCGGTTTCCTCCCAAAGTCCAAAAATGTGCAGGTTAGGTGAATTGGCCACGCTGAATTGCCCATAGTGTTAGGTGAAGGGGTAAATGTAGGGCAATGGGTCTGGGTGGGTTGCTCTTCGAAGGGTCGGGGTGGACTGGTTGGGCCGAAGGACCTGTTTCCACACTGTAAGTAATCTAATAAATCTAATAAAATGCCTAGTTAATGGTCACCACCTGCATTAATTCCTGAAGAAGGGCTTATGCCCGAAACATCGATTCTCCTGCTCCTTTGATGCTGCCTGATCTGCTGTGCTTTTCTAGCAACACATTTTTCACCACCTGCATTAATAAAACATAATTAATGTACAATTAACATTCTTTGCCTTACTTCCATTCAACAACTATCCGTATAAACTACATGGTAACATTGGAGCTTCTGCTGCCTTAGTATCTAAAGCTCCAATGGGAAATAACAATTTTATTAATTATATTGATTTTTCCCCAGTTTCAGAATGACAATCAATTACATTTATAAGAAATCAGTTTTATAAGGCTTGGCATAATTGTGCAGAAATAGTCAGAGCTATTGCTTTATTAACACTTCACAGTAACCTAAAAACAAATGCAGATTTCCAGTATAATTCATGTAAACCTTCAACCACAAGTTGATAAGAAGTCTGTTCCTCAAATGTAAAGCTGGAGGAATGAGCCATGCAGATGTACATGTTTATTGTGAGATGTAACCGGTTCTGATAAAAGATTGATTTTACTCCATTTAAAAAGCACTTTTCTTAAACCTAAATGAATATAAGCAAATGGATTAAAGTGTCCTCAGACTCTCTCCTCTGTTTGGATAGTACCAACATGTATTTGTGAAAAGAAAACTGTGTTTAATAAATCTGTTGGAGTAATTTTGAGAGTATAACTAGTGGGGTAGATAAAGGAGAATCAGTAGATGTAATATGATTTTTTTTTAAAAATGTGATATGGTACCATTCAAGAGGTTATTGCACAAAATTAAGCCTCATTTGATTAAGGATAATGTATTGGATTTTGAGAAATTGGTTAATAGATAGGCCATTTTTATATTAGCAACTTGTAAATAGTGAGGTACCACTAGTGTCAGTGCTTAAGCCTTAACTAATTACAGACTGTAGCAGTAACATAGTTAGTTGGGCCTGTAAGTTGTGAGGAGATTACAGAGAGGCTGCTAAAGGATATAAACAGGTTGAATGAGACAGAGCGTGGCAGATAGAACATAATATGAAGTTACCATTTTGATGGATAAAATATGAGAAGGAATACATTTTTACATGCTAAAAGACGGTGATATGTTGGTATTCAGAGAGACCTGGGTGTCCTTGTACATGAATCGCAGAAAGTTAATATTCAGGTACAGCAAACAATTAGGAAAGCTGGTATATATAATAAAGGAATTGGTGACAACAAATAAATGAGCATTACTACAAATATATGGGGCCTTGTTGAGACCACACCTGAATTACTCTGTATAATTTTAGTTTCCTCACATAGTAAAGGGATATATTTTCCTTGAAGGGACAACAGCAAAAAGTTCACCAGACAAGTTTTTGGGATAAGGGGTTTGTAAAATGAGGGGAGATTGAGTAGACTAAGTTTAAACCTTGAAGTTTCAAATAATGAAAAGTGATTTAACTGAACCATATAAAATGATTAAAGGGTCTTGGACTGGTAGATACTGGGAAGATAAGTATTCCCTACTTGACTGTCAAAAGCTGGAGATGTGGGACACGGGCTGGTGACACTCCTGGAATAAAGGTCAGACATAAGGTGAGAACCTTTTTCACTCACATGATAATAGAGCTTGGAAATTCTCCATCACCAAAGGCTGAGGATACTCATTCAAGGCAGAGATTGGTCATTTTCAGATACTAAGAGAATCAAAGGATATGAGAATAATGTGGGAAGATTGAGTTGAAACAAAAGATGAGCTATCATTTTATTAAATGGTAGAGTGGGCTAGAATAATTTACTCTTATTCATATTTCTTATTTTCTTTGAATAGCACTTTGAGAAAATCAATGCCCCTGGACAACTGAAGCCTCTACACTCGAGATATGAATCTTCTGTTTGTTATAACATTTGACTAGACAGATAAATCCCTAAGCATGTCAATTGAAGAAGACATATTTGGCATCTTATTTACTTTAACATTCACAGAGGAAAAAAAAATACACAGATGTTTTTGCGATTTTTCAATTGAACCTGACTTGGATACCAATAAAATAACGTGAACTTATCTAGCCATTTTTTTGCGTTTTTGTCAGCAAAGTAAGTACTGTATTGAATAGAGTCATAGAGCCTATACTGGTAATTTTAGTTATCTTTAATACATCTACTTTGTGCAGCCTACAGATTTTTTTTTGAATTTATGTAATATAGATTCATTTAGCATTGCATCAGAAAATGACACAATAGGCAGCATCAAAATAGACCTACATTTGGGATTGATTGTACATAGCATTCCTTAATAGATTCAGTACAGTATCAGTGTCATTCAGAAAGGTATTTGCATCTCTCATGGTATACAAAGCAATTATGGCAGCATTAAGCCTGAATCCAAAGGAATTAAAATTCCATTTGAATAAGCCATGCATCATTTTGTACAATGTAATATGTAACAGTGCTGTCCATTCCTCAATTGGCAATGATGATGTCTTTATTATTCTGTAAGGTTTCAAAGGGGAAAAAGACTACTGGAAAAGTGGCCGGACTATCTGTATAAAAACTCATGAGAGTGGGAAAAGAGAAATTGAAACCTTTGATGCTGCCATCTTGTTGATCAGAAACCCTTACAAGGCATTGATGGCGGAGTTTAATAGAAAGCGTGCGGGTCATCTGGGATATGCATCAGACCGCCACTGGAAGAGCAAAGGTAAAATAGAACAATGAAAGAACATGAAAAGTGATGTACATTACAGGCTCAGTGTCAGTGATCACGGAGTCCTTTTGATGCTTGTCTTTGTGTTGAGATTGTGTTCATAGGTACACTGTTATGCCTCCAGTGGTTTGCTGCCACTTGCTGCTGATTCCTTGCTAGTTGGCATGTGCTCAAGCATCAAGTGAAAGCAAGAACTTTCTGAAATGAGCGAACAAATTTCCGAGGGGTTACGAATTCCAATAATGCTTGCAACAGCTTGCATTTCTACAGCATCTTTGATGCAGCAAAACTGTTTTCAGGTGCTTCACTGAGGGAGAAAAGAGTGGACACAGTGAAAGAGTCATCTGAAGTGACCGTAAGCTTGGTCAGATGAATTAATTCTCAGGCTCACACTCCCTGCAGAGGTAAAGAGTTCTATGTGAAAAGAGTGAGGGAATCAAAAAGACACGGTTGGAATAACTGAATGTGTTAATTTCTGATTGTGGGGAAGGATGGAATGGGAGATACCTAGATGGTTAGGGTTAAATGACCAGACAGAAAAACAGGAGACATTGGCTAAAAAAAGTTTGCAGAATATTGCACAAACATTGCATTTGTGAATCAGATCTGGAATGAGAAACTCTGAGCTTCAAGTGCCAGTTTTCTGAAAGGCCAATTTCAGAATGACCTTCAGAAAAGCGGCCAAAGAAATTCCTCTGCTGAAATGAGCCACTTTCACAAAGAGAAGCAAGGGAAAACTACTGAGAAATTCCAACCTCATTTAGGACAACTAGCCTGGCAACCCAGGAACAGGCACGGACCTTGATTCCTCTGGACAAGTGAGCCTGACACTTGAGAGAGAGCGCAAGCTAGAACGATGGCTAATAATCTTCCTGTAGAGTGCAGTCCCAAGAATGATTTGCCTTTGAGCCAAGTGGTGATGTGCTAATATCACTGGTCTAGTGATCCAGAGACCCAGGCTAATGCTCTGGGGACATGGTTGGAGTCTCACCAAGGACCCCTAGTGGAACGTGAATTCAATGAATATATCTGGAATAAAGTTATTTTTAGCATCGTTGACCATGAAACTATCTGGTTCTCTAACATCCTTTTGGGAAGGACATCTGTTGTTTTTGAGAGTGTGTTGCTGGAAAAGCACAACAGATCAGACAGCATCGAAGGAGCAGGAAAATCGACGTTTCAGGCCAGAGCCCTTCATCATTCCTGACCTGCTGTGCTTTTCCAGCAACACACTCTCAACTCTGATCTCTAGCATCTGCAGACCTCACTGTCACCTATCTGTTGTTCTTACCTGGCCTGTCTTACATGGGACCCCAGACCCACAGATATGTGGTTGCCGCTTAACTGCTCAGTGCAATGGCCTAGCAAGCCACTCAGTCAGGACAATGAGGGATGAACAAATGAAAAAACAGCTCCAGCAACTGAGAGAAGCTGAAGCAAAACACAGGTTAGCAATGACACAAAGCAACAATTGGCTTTGCTGACATTTAAGTCTATGGAATGAAACTTAGCTTTGCAGGAGTGCATGTTTAACATTTCAGGCAAGATCGCTGAATGTTTCATGTACTTAGCAAAAGAGCGAAGAGACCAATTGCTGCAACTTTAAAACAACCCCGAATGAGGCGAACTAATTCAGCAGCTGATGCATCCTGAAGCATTTACCTTACCTGTCTGTCTGGTCCTGCGGCAAAACAGAACTGCGGATGCTGGCGCTCTGAAACAAAACAGAAATTGCTGGAGGAACTCAGCAGGTCTGGAAGCATCTGCTTTCTTCCACAGGTGCTGCCAGACATGTTGAATTTCTCCAGCAATTTTTGTTTTTGTATCTGGCTGTGCACAGAGCTGTTCCAGTGGAGCTGCTGACTTCAAGCAAGAAGTTAGTGATGCTTCCGCAATGCGGGTTAAGTAAACCAATAAGATGAGGATTCATACTGTGATATGCAAAATTGGTGAACAAATTCAAATTTTCTCTCTGCAGAATGGCCTGAATTTGTGAACACTTACGCCCCCTGGTGGGCCTCCCATACTTTGGATTGGTTGAAATATTGTAGTCGAGTGTTGGTCGTTCACTATGAAGATTTGAAGAAAAACCTGTTGCCTCAGTTGAAGCGGATGGTGGAATTCCTGAACATTAGTGTGTCAGACGACAGGCTGTTGTGTGTCGAAACACAAAAGGATGGAAACTTCAAGCGATCTGGGCTGAGGCAGAAGGATTTTGATCCATTCACCCTTGAAATGAAGAGTGTAATTAATAGTTATATAGAAATGGTGGATGAGGCTCTCAAAATGAAAAATCTCACAGGACTACCTGAGGAGTATCTGCCCAGATGATGTAGCTAAAGAGGTAAACAATGTATCACCACTTCAAGCCTGAATTCCTAAGTTACTGCCAGGCTGGTAACAGTATTAAAAGAGCAAAAGAGAGCATAAAGATTAGGGTGTTGTAACAAGAATAGATCAATAACCTCACATGCTGTAGAGGACAGGATCTTGGGTCATGGAGAAGTGTGTCTTATTTAATTGAATTGTGCAACACAAAATATTTTGACTTAAGTCCTATTTTCATGTGTCTCTGGAATTTTTATAGCACAGTTAGATGTCCTGTATCTCTTTCCATTCCAGTATGGTTTCTCACACAGCAAGACCGAAATCCAAAAGTATTTGTGGCCTATTTACAGTAACATACAATTCAGTTTTTTAAATCATGTGAAAATACTTCCCAACAACTCATCCAGTCATCCCCATGAGGTGATTGTGAAAATATTGACCATTGCATTACAAATGTAAGTTAAATTATACGTGAGAAGGGAGCTGTTGACCTTTGTGATTAATGGTCTATTGCAGCAGAGATTCACTTGAAAAGGTTTAACTCTTTGTTTTACTGTGAAAATAGTAACAGAATTCAATGAAATAAACTCAATGAATGATGCCTTGAGGCCTAGAAATTACTGTTTGCTATGAGAATGCATCTGTGTGAAATTCTTCTGTCTACTAATTTAATGGAAATATTAACTCATTTATTTTCAATTAGTAGACAGAAGAATACCATACAATTGGATCAAATGTTTGGACATTAAAATCAAAGAGTAATTTTTAAGCTGTAATATCTGAAAAGTCCAGATCTACTTATACATTTAACACTTTTTTTTTCCTTTTCTTATTTGTTGTTTAAATTGGATCAACTCACTTATCTCCAGCGCAACTATTTGCCTTAAAGTAAACCTGTAAATGACCTTTCAAACAACGTGATTGAAGCTAATTACAGCATTTCTGGTTCAGGCATTTCCCTGCTTAGTTTCAGGAAATAATTTAAAACGTGACAATGCTGAAGACAATAAGCTGTAAAAGGTGACCTCATGCAGCATGTCTGGTTTTAGTGTTATTATCAGGATTGCATCAAATACTTGATAATACTCGCAAAAAGAGAAATTGCTGGAGCAATGCAACAGATCTGGCAGCATCTGTGGAGAGAAAACAGAATTAAAGTTTCAAATCCAGTGACCATTCTTCAGAATTTTATACCAATTTTATACCACGGTGACTCAGTGGTTAGCACTGATGTCTCACAGTGCTAGAGACCTGGGTTTGAATGCCACCTTGGGTGACTGTCTGTGTGGAGTTTGTACATTCTCCCCGTGTCTGTATAGTTTTCCTCCCACAATCCAAAGATGTTCCGGGTAGGTGAACTGGTCATTCTAAAAATGCTCATAGTGTTAAATGCATTAATCAGAAGTAAACATAAGGTAGGGGAATGGGTCTGGATGGGTTACACTTCAGAGGGTATGTGTGGACTTGTTGGGCCGAAGGGTCTGTTTCCATATTGTAGGGAATCTAATCTAATCTAAAGAAGGATCAGTGAACTCGGAAACATTAACTCTGCTTTCTTCCCACAGATTTTGCCAGACCTTCCGAGTTTCTCCAATCATTTCTGTTTCAGATCTCTCACATCCACAGCTCTTTGTTTTATTTTAGTAGATAAAACTTTATCCTTACTTGACAAAGTGACCACAATCCCAGTGATTTACTTTGATATGCCTACAGTTAATAGGCTAGGTACAAGTATTTTAGTTGAGTGGTTGGTGCAAGTTTTAGGCAGTAGTACTTTTTCCCATTAGAACCAATCTACAGTTGACTCAAAACTGCAGTTGCCAGATTGGCACCTGTAACATTTACAAAACCATTGAATGTACTGTCAATTCTAAAAAGGAGCCCCACATATGTTCTGTTCACTTAACAGAATCAGAATTAGAAAAGCACTGGCTGGATTTGCCTAATATCCTACTTACTGGTCTCTCAGATTTTATCATCAATAAACTCCAATTCCCACACAATGCTGTTACCTGTTCAGAGATGATCCCATTCACCCACCACCACATTAACTTGCAGTTCCCTCCCAGCTTTCCATCCTCCAATGCATTGTTCTCAAAATTCTTGACTTCATACTGACATATTCCTGCTATTCTTTTCTAAGTCCTTTGTCCTTCAAATGTTCCCTGATGGATCCACCTTACCATGAGTGGGAGATCCTTCAGCCATCTCAACTCCTCTCTGAAATGTCCACTCTTTAAAACTCTCCAACTTGCCTCATCTCTCTCCACCATCTTGAGCTCCCTTAAAACCTGTGGTCACCTTTCTAACTGGATAAAAAAAAAGATAAATGGAAGTTGTTGTAGTTCTTGTTGTTTAAAATCCTTTGCTAACATTGAAAGAAATGGGATCACTGTAATCTTCAAAAATAATCAAACTGCTGTTTGTACCTTCATCCAAGTTGATAATAGGTCCATGACTCAATAACTCACCGAGGCAAGCATTTCCAAAATCCTTCAGACTTCTGAAGGATAACAGTGTATCTTGCTGCTCAGGCCACTCTGGTCAGTTAGTTGTTATGAGCTAGTTGAATAAGTGCAAATAATTTTGTACATTGGCATGGCCTGGACTGTTGATTAACTGTGTGGTTCTTTTCTTGTAGTGCAATTTATGATGTGGAAACTGGCCAAACATATTTTAATATAATTCTCTGCTTTCATGCATTCCAATTTGTGAGTCACTATAATATTGTTATTCAAATAATTTTATGGTTATAAATGTAAATAGCATTAACCCTTGCACTTGTTAATGCAATTAGCTAAACAGTCACAACATAGGAATTGCAAATGTAAAATCAAGGACTGCAGATGCTGGAAACCAGAGTCTAGATTAGAGTGGTGCTGGAAAAGCACAGCAGGTCAGGCAGCATCCGAGGAGCAGTAAAATCGACGTTTCAGGCAAAAGCCCTTCATCAGGAATAAAGGCAGGGTACAGAGTAGAGAGATAAATGAGAGGGGGATGGAGGTGGGGAGAAAGTAGCATAGAGTACAATAGGTGAATGGGGGGTGGAGATGGAGGTGATAGGTCAGAGAGAAAGGTGGAGTGGATAAGTGGAAAGGAAGATAGACAGGTAGAACAAGTCATAGGAATTGCAAAGTTGTTTATAGTAGAGACTTATAGCAAATCCTTCTGAAGAACATATGTCCTCCTGTTTTCGGGGAACAGACAGCAAATGAGGTGGGTTTCCAACATGCAGACAACTGGCATGAATTATAAGAATTTCCTTTCTTTTGGGCTGTTAAAAAGTTACCCCTTGGCATCCTTCCTGATTCTACATTTGTTTAAAATAAGCCATTATGAAAGGAAAGCACCAGTGGTTCCCCCTCTCTGGGAGCTTGAACAGTTCAGTTGTTTCTCAGAAGGCCAAATTAACTTAGAACATCATCCGCTCAAAATGTTGAATTATGTATTCCCTCTAACAGGCTATCAGCCGCGTGTTTTGCCTCTTTTGACTCAAAGCTATTTACCAAGCTTAAACCTGATTAACTTCCAATCTGCCCTTAATGTACAAGACTTTGTAGTCTAATATGAAAGTTCAAGTTATTTTTACCAAAACAAAATTGTTTAATTTAATATGTTTCATGTAATTTGTTTCATATAATACCAAGATTGTGAGTTCATGGAATGCCCTACCAGTAGCAGTGGTGGACTCTCCCTCCTTACAGTCATTTAAGCAGGCATTGGATAAGCATATGGAGGTTATTGGGCTAGTGTAGGTTAGGTAGGCTTCGGTCAGCGCAACATCGAGGGCCGAAGAGCCTGTACTGCGCTGTATTTTTCTATGTTCTATGTTCTAAGATAAGCTTTTCATTTCCACAAATAGCCATTTTCTGTTTCAGTGTCAGTTAAAAAGGAATGTAATATTTCTGTGTGCAGCAACCATTGTGTCGATGGTGAATCCAGTGATACTGGCAACACATGCTTCAAGTTAAACATCCAGTTCCTCCACTGCCATTATTGATGAAGTGTAGTTGAAGTGTGAACCAACAAGATATATTGGAGGAACTCATCAAGGCATCTCCTTGATGGATGTAGAAGGACAAGGTCTAGAGGTACAGAGGAATATTGTCATCTCCCTGTTCCCTTCCAAGTCACACTATTCTTGACTTAGCCATGTACTGATGTTCTTTCATTGTCAGTAAGTCAAAATCCTAGAACTGCCTTCTGAACTGCTCTTTGGGAGTACCTTCACCATATAGACTCCAGCAGTCAAGAACAAGGACTCCAATCACCTTCCAAATGGCAACTAGGGATGGGCTATAAATTCAGACTTTAACATTCTCAAGGATGAATTCTAAAAGCAAAGTACCTATTCATCTACTGAGACAGCAAAGAGTATTGAGATCAGTTATTTGAACAGCGTTTGGGTATTGACATATTGTGGATTAGTGGTGCTGGAAGACCACAGCAGTTCAGGCAGCATCCAAAGTGCAGCGAAATCAACATTTCGGGCAAAAGCCCTTCACCAGGAATAAAGGCAGTGAGCTGGGCTGGTACTCAATTTCCAAATAAGTTGGTTGAAACTTTTAGCACAAATGCAGAATAACAGGTAGCAATTAGGAGGCCAAGAGAGAGAATATCAGGAGGGCAGAAAAAGTGGGATGCCATTTCACAATGACCTGCTTTGTTCCAGAGCTAAAATTGAATTTTATCCTCATAAATGCTACTTTGCATATTTTTCAATTGGAATTTTTCTTGCATTGATTAACTTTCATCATGGCAAGCCAGACAAGTAACAAACAGAAACTTCTTAAAATTACAATCTGACTGCTAGGATAATGTTTACTGAATTAGTATCAGGGCTTAGATTGATTTGTTTAGACAACCAACATTAGTAATGAAAAAAAGCCTGTATCTATTAGGCTACATTTTCACTTCAAAACAGAAGACTTATAGAAGGGAACATGGAAGCATTGCTTGGTGACATACCTTGGAAGCTCCTCACCTTGTCAAGCCTCATTCTTTAATAGAAATAAATCTCCTCTATTAATAGTGTATGGGCTAGCTGAACATCATCTGTTCTCAGCTAAGTCGCTCATAAACATTAAGGGCCATATAACATCATAGAGCAAAGCAAGTGCAAAACCACTGTATATGTCACATTCTACAGATTTAGCTATCTAAAGACGTAACCACTTTTCCATCTACCCTGGATCAGATGAACACTATTGTTTACAAATTAAATGTTCTTATTTTGACAGTTAGCATGTTTTATAATTCATGTGTAAAAAGTTACATTTGTACATGTTCTCATCACAGAAGAAGAGCTAATGGTTTAAATTTCAATTTTTTTTCTTGTTTTACTCCATAAGTATCAAATACAGATGATAATGTGTTTATTTTTAAGGTTTGAACCTTTGGATTAAAGCTGAGCCACACAAAAAAAATAAATCTACTAAATTAATGAAATGCCATTAGAAGCTTTGAAAGATAATATTCTTTGTTACCACCATCACATCTATTTCATTAGGGATTACTGAGATGAAATAATGTTGAAGTCCATTGAGTGGTCAATGCTTAGACTTTTGCTGATAATGAGAATGATTTCTCATAGGATTGAGGGTATTAATGTAACACTAGGCCAACACTGCTCACTAAAACTTTGCAATTTTGAGAGAGTGAGGCTGTTGCCAACTAAGAAAGATGCTTCTTTGAGTCATAAACCCAACAGCCAACATTTTGGGCCAGGAGTAATTTGTTGTGAACAAAGGACTTGAGTTCAGAATCAGTTATCATTTGAACCCTATAAACTTCCTGTTGCTTATCAGTTATTTGGAGATGGTGAAAACAGCAGATGCTGGAGAGTCAGAGTGGAGCTGGAGAAAGCACAGCATTTCAGTCAGCATCAGAGGAGAAAGGGAGTCAACTTTTCAGGTCAGAACCTTTCATCAAGACTCAGTTATTTGCCAGGCTATTAGGTGGAGTTAATAGTGAGCAGAGACAGTGCTTTTTTTTGGTAATCACCCTGTTTAAAGATGTTATTACACACCACTGAAGCAAGTAGAACTGAACCTGCATGCTGGTCCTTACACACCACTGAAGCAAGTAGGACTGAACCTGCACCCTGGTCCAGAAGTAGGGACACTACTACTGCACCGAAGAGCACTGCAATGCTTTTCATTGTAATTCCATTGATGACAGTTGTAATGAAACTACCTCTGTCTCAAACTGACAAAAGACAGTACAGGAATAATATAGTTGCAACATCAGCATGAGTATATTTTGGAAAAAAGTACACAAGACATGTATTCCAAGCTAATATTTATGCATATTAAATCTTATATCTTTTGCATTCTTATTGGGAAATTACGCAACCAAGTAGTGATGTAATTACAATAAACAAAGTCACCTGAAAGGATTTGGGTGTGAGGGTGAAATCCGAGTGAATTTGTGAAATGTTGAAATACCAATGTCCATGCTCAAAAAATGGAGGCCACTTAAAAATTTGAGGCCCTTCTGAAAAGATTTAAACAATTATTGTAATTTTATTACACTGTCAGGAAGAAGTGATAAGATTCTGGATAAAGTTGTAACTCAGTCATTTCCTTCCCATTGTAAATAACCCCCCTCCAGTTACTGATGTCATGCTCCATTGTCTATCTCATACTCTCCAGTATCCAGCTGTCATTTTGTCCATTGTCAATGGCCATCTTGCCCCCCATACAATTATAAAACCCTCTGTGCAGAGCTGGGCCCACTACTCGCTTTCTAAATCTACCAGTGCTCATGACACCCCTTCATTGTGAGTGTCCTACCCTTATGACTTGTCTCCCCAAATTGTAGACCTCCACTAATGCCTACTGCAGTCAGTTCCTCACCACATCTCAAGTCTGAATTAAATAACTTCAACTTCTCTTATAGCTACAGTCACCTACTAGCTGACTATTTAATGTGCCTGTTTGGAACAGGCCTTGGAGAAACTGCAGCAGTCTGATAATTTAACCAATCGATTTAGGTTATAAGGCTAGTTTACATAAAATTTGACAAAAATTTGGTGGTGGGAGAAAAGCCATTCAGTTATACGAACACTTCTGGATAGAAAAGAAAAGGTAAAGTTAAGGGCTGTTGTGGTGTAGAGGTAGTGTCCCTCCCTCAGAGCCAGGTGACTACTATCTGCCCCAGAGGTCTGTGATAACATGTCTGGACAGGTTGATTGGAATACACCAAAAGTCAAAGGCACTTCTGACGAAGTGGTAATATCTTGGAATTTCCAGGTTCAAGTCCTAGAGTGAGGAAATAATCTCTTACTCTGAATATCAACAGCTTAAAATATGAGCTAGCCACTTAGCTTTTAAGAAGCATCTTATTTCCACACAAAGGATAGTGGAAATATGGAATTCTCTTTTCCCAAAAGTATAGAGACTGGGCCAATTGAAAATTCCAAAACCAAAATTGATCATTTTTTGTTGGCAAGGGGATTAAAAGAGAGAAACCTTGCTGGGTTGCTGCAGACAGACCATGACTAAATGAAATAAACTCAAGGATCTGAATTGAATACAATGCAGTTGTAGTTGAGAATTTCACAAAGTTCTTCCTTTGTACATTCCAAGTAACTGAAAAATCCTATGGGACATCTGCTGGATCGTGTGTGACAAAGTTGGTGATGTGCAGTTGTGAAGTAGTTTATCCTCTCTACATGTCGCATTGAAATTCCTTCCTAAAAGGGGAAAGGACCCACGTTTCCCCCTTATACTAGCTCCCTTTCTGCTGTTGAAAAAATGTGACTGATGCAGTCCAGCTAGTTGTATTGCGTTAATTCTTTTCTTTCCTGACTATACTACCATGCTGGGAAAAGAGACAGACAGCTCCCATAAGGTGAAATGAAACACAAAGGCCAGAGCTTTTAGACCTTCCTAACCCACATTCCCCATACGGCAGCCTCTGCTCATCACTGACAAACAGCTAGACACAAATTGACCGCCACTTTGGCTAGAGATGGCACATGGGACAAGTCAAGATATCCCAAACAAATACAGAGGAAGCAAAACAATGATCAGGGTGAAACTGATACTTTTGTTCCCATGGTCCTATCACTTACGATACATTTTACTGCTTTTGTCCTGTATGTTTGGACACATGGTGAATTTTTAATTTTTGGAGCATTTATTTGCTTCAATCAAATATGAATTGCATTTACTGCAGCGTAACCATTACCTGAGGGTGTACAGTACAATGGCAAATTATCAGATTGAAAAAGGTGCCTATCAAAATCAAGATTTTCAGTCTGTTTTCGAGCCGAAGACTCACCACTTAGACCTCACATTTGCTGGGTCACGAAAGTTAAATACAATATGAATCAATATATTCAAAGTATCTATTCAGCTAAAATGCAAAAAGCAGAACCAATTCTAAATGTATTTGTCTCGTGAAATAGTGCCACACAAATCTCAAAGTGAGGAAAAGAGTAATTTTATTTCAGTAAAAGGGTAAAATTAGATTTGTTGATTTGGAATCTTATTACTGTGAATTATACTACATTGATAGCCAGTAGTAATGTGGAAAGCCAAGTTGCTGACAGTATATTATTGAAACATGCACAGTGCCTGCAATTCAGTGTTTTTTCATCTGGCACATGATCCTTCTCTTAATAGCCTACAAACTGAATCTCCCCATCACAGTCTCTCTTGTTCTTGTATCAATGCCATTGCAAATATTGCTTGCCTGATTATTCCTTTATGTTGTTCTTTCCAATTTTCAAATATAAGCTCAATGGTAACATCTAATAAATCTACACATGAACATATCATGGTTCCCCACACTGAGAATCTTGGCTGCTCTCAGAAAGAATTCCCTCTTGCCATTGGCTGCAGTGTGGTTGTACAGGACAGTGCAAAATGGGCTGAAATGCCAGGTTGTTGTGGGCATGACTATAACAGTAAAAAGACTTTGGAAGATCAAATTTAGTAGACAAGAATGACTTTATAGAATTAAAAATGTAAATATTTTAAAGCATCACTAGTTTCATAATTGTTTTTAAGCATTATAATATTTTTGTTAAGATATCATTTTAAAAGATTATTTGTAACATCCAGTAGAGGAGAAAGGAAACAAAATATATTTTTATCAAGATTTCAGCATTTAAAAGATTTTGTATACAACATAACAATCAATTTTAACTTTTAAAAGATCTTTGCAAGTATGGGGCTTTCTTATTTAAGAGATCACAAATTGAGAAGAGACCCCTTACACCAGAGAGAAACTGAATTAATTCACAATTAATGAACAAATAGCTGGAATTTGTGCCAGTATTACTTAGTATTTGAAGTAGTGAAGTCTCAGCTGTAGCTTTCATCAACTGACTGCAGTTTTTTGCATTTGCACACTCTAATGTGCTCCAAATGTGCCTCTCTGACATCCATTAGCAGCAAATATTGATCACGTCACTATTGCTGATAACACAAACTCCAGCCCACAATAATCTACCTGCTGTTGCACTTCTCTGCATCAATGTACTCAAATCATTTAATTGCATAATCCTCTTATCTTCAATCACTTCTTTTTCATGATATCAAGGTCTCTTTATTTCTTCCTCAAGGCTTTTCAAATCCAAAAATGTCACTTCCTAACTATTGCTTCTTTGAGTTTTATCTTAAACCTTCATGATGTCCTTCACTATTATTGTCCTCAGCTCCTTCCCCTTAACTTGCTAATGAAAGAACCAAATATTCTGAATAATCCATCACATGTTATGACTTGATAGACTTGCAAAGTGATAATTGCAAAGTATTTTCACTTATTGAAGTACCTTTGGATAATGTCTGCCAGAAAATAGAAAATCACATCAAAAGTACCCCAACCTCTCAAATTCTGCAGTCCTTTTATGAAACCCATCAGACTGTCATTCTCCTCCTCTGACCATCACTTGCTCATCTGTGAAGTCTGTGGCTAGCTGGATGGTTGGGAGGTTTGCACTGGTAGTCAGGGGTGGAGCTGTGTCTAAAATGGGGCAACAGACAATGATGAAGAGTGGGAACTGAGTCACTGGATGGCTTGATAAACTTGAAAAGCAACACTCCTGCAATAATAACTACTGAATTCAATCCTTCCCACTTCCTTTCGCTTGAGAAATATGAAATCCAGACTTCTGTGCTTAAGAATATAATGACTGTTACTACAAACCTCATAACTTTTAAATGAGCAACCCTTTTCTGACCTGTGGATTGAACACAAGTGGGACCCTTCTCTGCCATCAACGACCCTCAATGCTCAAATTCCAACCCCCATTTCTCACAATGTTTCCCACTGCCCCCTCCTCATTAGGCCTGCCTGCTCTCAGGTCAGTGTGGGAGATGCTGCTTGACAAACCTATAAATATGATACTGCTTATCAGATTTATGCTGATCAGAAACCTATGAATAACTGCTGAAGGTCTAAGGAAAACCTTGAAACAGCACCATCTTCAAACTCTCCTCAATTGCTTCTTCCCCTGACACCTGCAGTGGTCTGTCCCTGCCTCTGAGCTAAAATCCAGGCATGTGTTCCAATTCTCTCAATCGGTTTAAAAACATAAAAACACCTGTATTCGAAACATTTATTGGCACTTATCTTTCAAATGAATTGATTTCATATCATTTTGGCAGGAAGCCAAATAAATTACTGTCAGTCACATTACTGTTTAAACAATCCTGCATTTTATATCAAGTTTTTCTCTAATAGTTCAGAGGCATTAATTTATTTAGATCTAATTCATGATATCATCAAAATAGCAAAGAAGAATTATAAATGTTAAGATTTTGTAGCAATTTGATAACGAACATTCAACTTTATTGTTAACCATTTAAGGATAAAGACTAAGTGAATGAGGAAACAATTAAAGGAGTTGTTTTTAAAGAGAATAGTTTTGCGTTAACTTACTCCTACTGTTGTGACTTTTTATTGATTTGAGGCAACATCTAACAGTGACATTTATTAGGGTAAATGTAACAATTTTTACAACCTTCAGCAGTGTATGCTGGAGTAGGTTTGGCAATGATTTGATGCCTGCATTTTGCTGAGCTCCTTAGCTCTTGAAATAAACATGCAGGACCACAGTAGAAATCAAAGATGATTCAAGTCAATTTAGCCCAATGAAATCATTCCCTCCCATAGCTGAGCTCCTCAATTATATCAGGTAGCTGTTGTTTGAGTGTCCTTGAAGGCTTTACAGGGAAGCTGCCCTTGAACTGCTTTTATGCATCTTCAGCACGAGACATTTGAGTACCATTAAAGGCCAAGAAACAGTTACTCACCCTCTTAGCTGTGCTTGCAGCAATCTGGGAAAGGATTTGGATTTTGAATACAGTAGAAGTAATACCTGTGTAAGAATGCTACTATGTCTTATTGATAGCTAACAGGCAATCTGCCATTAATACGTCAAACCTGTTTCTCCATAAGCTTCTGGGCTGAATAGCTCTCCTATGTACTGATCTGTCTTAGACAATGGATGGTTTTGCACTACAAAAATAACATGTATTGGCTCTTTTTAAAATAATTATTTATTTGCAATTTAATACCTTGAAATAATTAGAGCAAAATAAGCCAGTAAGGCAACCTGCATAGACTGAGCAGTGGCTGCAGTTATAGATACCCATGTTAACAAAGGATAATGATCATCTATTCAATTATTCTGATGTTTCACTTAAGTCTCATACAATTGTAATGGTTACTTAAGTGCGTTGCAAGATTATATGATTCACAGCTGAATAGCATGCTAAATTTTCACTGTGGCTAATAAGGTGTATGCAGGTAAATTATCTGTGTGAAAAAATGATTTCTGCAGAACTCAGAAGCTCTAAAGCAGTATCACAAATGTTGTGCAACAATTAATCTTTTAACATTTTAGAGTTAACTGCAGTACCATTAACTTACCATATCATTGGTAAAACCACAGAGACCAAGCACAGGTGAAAATTAGCAATATCTAGAAGAACATTGGAAGCATAATAGTGCCAATTATCAAAGGAATTGCGGCAGGAAAAACAGTTAGGAGAGCCAGTTTTTTGACAAGTTAATGATGTTCCCCACAACACCCAGCTTGCAGGCACACGCTACCAATCATTGGTGAATCATTGGAAAGAGCTGACAAAAATAGATTTGACAACAATAAAGGAGCAAGGACCAAAGGTAATTCAACATAAGATTTCTGCTCATGACAAAGAATAAACAGATCAAAATAACATTGATAATAATAAGGTTTGGCTTAAGTGCAATAAAATACCACAATGATTTTCCCTCTTCGGATACGTTGTAGTCAAGCGTAATGCTCTTAACACATCTCACATTACTCACCCATTAGTTACTATAGGCTATTTATTGCAGTGGGATCTGACATTGTCTTTTTTAATAATTGAAATACTGTTGCCTAAAAGTGGCTTGAGAAAGTATCACAGATTCAGTAAAGATGTGCAAGAGGCTGGCGGGTG
This sequence comes from Hemiscyllium ocellatum, assembly GCF_020745735.1. Taxonomy (NCBI): domain Eukaryota; kingdom Metazoa; phylum Chordata; class Chondrichthyes; order Orectolobiformes; family Hemiscylliidae; genus Hemiscyllium; species Hemiscyllium ocellatum. The sequence continues at coordinate 25,268,910 of NC_083431.1, forward strand.
TTAATCATTCATCAGACCCATATCCAAGAGGGAAGCAGGCAGTAGTCAAATATTTTCTGCATCCAATAGAGAGTACCTTCACCACTGAGGAGGAGGTAATTATCCCCTTCACTATCTGAGTGATGATCTGGTCAACTCATCCAAGATCCAGCATGATTTTTCAACCATTGGTTTTCACTGATTAATTTATGAATTAGTTCTCCCCCTTGCCTCAGCTACCTAAATAATGCAAAGAACTGTTGCACCGCTCTATGACTGAGATGTATGCTACTGTGCATAAGCATCTTTTTAAGTTTCAGGAATTGGGCTAAAGCAAAATTAGAATATGCTTCCCCTTGTTATGTAGCTCAGACTTGGAAAAATGTAGAACTGAAATGGTGAGCTCTCAATGATGTCTTCATTGTTTAGAAAAGTCTACAGTTTGGGTAGGCAGCTCCAGGAATGGAATGGATTTAGCTTAAGATGTAAAGGCATGAATAATCTGACTGTATGTGCACTCTACTGGGTACTTGGTTGACGTCATTATTTATATATTTATATGACATTCTGTCAAATAATTTTTTAAGATAGATAAATAAATTTATTAAATTAAATAATTAAAAATTTAGAACAAGTTATCTTATCCCATCTTAAAATGACAGACTAAAGAATTTCATGTGAATGCACAAAGCATGAATATCTTAGTTTCACACTACGTTCAAGACCATCATGGTTTATGTAGCTGTTTTGTGCTATTTTATGGAGGGGCTAAGTAAAATTGTCATAAACATTATGGAGTATATTTTTATGGCTTGACATTCAATGTATTTTGCAATTTGCTGCTCACACCACATCGGCATTGATGTTATCTATCCATTTGAGGAGATTGTATAGATCTAGATCTAAGTATGTACGTATTTAAGATGTGTCGCAGTATTTTTAAAATAATTCAGTGTCGCAGAATTATCAAATCATAAATCTGACAGCGAAGAAAAAAGCCACCCAATGAAACTCTGCACCCAGTATTTGCCCCATCGGCCTGCCAATAAAGTGTCCTCCAGTACAGCAATCTGCATTCCTCACTTCCTCCTAGTCGTCCAGTACGTGCCTGATTTCCTTTTGAAAGGTCCTATGCAATCTGATTCCATCACCTTTCAGGTTGTGTCTTGAGAGCCCTCTGTGATGATTTGTTTTTGCAAATGATTTAAACTGTTGACCTTTAGTTACTCACCATTTTCCAGAAAAAACAGTTTCATCTTTATTTGCTTTATCAAAATGCTTCATAATTTTGAATACTTCTCTTTGTCCTCCCTGAATCTTCTGATCTAAAGAGAAAAATCCCATCATCTCCAATCCTTCATATAACTAATGTTCCTTATTTTGTTTTCATCTGGTGAATTTCATATGTACCAACTCCAAGGATTCAACATCCTTCCAAAAATGCGGTGCCTAGAAATTATACTCCACAGCTGAAGCATTACTTGTATCATAACCTGACAACTTTGCCTATAAGCTTGTAGTTTTGAGCAGTGGCAGCTCCATTCCCTGTCTTTCCACCCTTGAGCTCTGCTGTTAGGAAAGTCACATTTTTAGTATATTGTTTAAAGAAGATTGCTTGCTTTTCACAGTAATCAAAGAAGAACTAAATCATTTTGACTGTTTTATGCACCTAATTCTGAACTGGTAAATATATCAGAGCTTAAATGTGGTGGTTGCAGTTTGTTTTTATCACCTTGTTGCTTTGAAGGCTAGAATTCCAGTGGGGGAAACACAATAAAGAAGAGTTTTCCATATCCCAGTCAACAAATATATGCATGAAGGACCAAGGGGTTATAAGTTTATGGATATGTACCCAGTAGGAGCTAATCTTGAAGATAATCTGGGAGATATTTGGTAGGAAAGAAATGACACTGAGTTATAGTTGAGTGAAGCCAGCAATTGTTTTTTGCTGCAGTAAACATGAGGTTCAATTCAGAGGTATGAGTAAACAAAGGTTTAATTTTGAAAGTTTTTCCAATTGAAAAAAAAGGGTGAAATTTTTTCCAGTTGGAAAAAAATGGGAAAAGCTGTTCAGAATCCTTAAGCCAAATGATTTAATTGTAAATCTGTTCAACCAATAAAGAACAGCACAGCACAAGAACAGGCCACCAAGAAGTTATTCATTAATTCCTTAAATCCAAGCTGTAACATTTCAGTGTTATAGTTGGGAGGAAGGAATATATAGGTAGCAGCCCCCTGTGCTATTTACCAACTCTTATTCAAACCATATACCTTCATGCTTCAAAAAACTCAGGTGACAACTAGGCTCCTCTTCAAGAACTACAAAGAGTTCTGTCAAATAATAACATCCTCTTTTTCATTTTGTCAAGCTGAGGCAAGGGGGCATTAATTTTTCAGTCTAATTGGTGAAAACCAATGGTTGGAGATAATGCAAGTTCTTTGACAAGTGGACATATTAATGCCTGGACAGCAAAGATGACATTTACTTCCTTTGGAATGCAGAGTGTTTGAATTAATTCCGCAGTAGAACCAAGCTCGTGACTTTCCTAGGAAAGAAAGTTGCTTCCATTTTTCTTGGGGAATCGGTTCAGGTAGATTTTGATACTCAGTTCATGGTCCAAGTAAAAAGTGGTCTTGTATCAGTGCAAACCTTATAGATTCTATTCAATGGTAGTTGATTATTAGTGGTCTGAAAGACTGGGTGCACACTTACTGATGGACTGACTCTTTCCTTCTCCTGATATAGTGTCAAGATTTTATATTCCCTACAGTGTGGAAACAGGCCCTTCAGCCCAACAAGTCCACACCTACCCTCCGAAGAGTAACCAACCCAGTCCCACTTCCCTCTGACTAATGCACCTAACACTATGGGCAATTGAGCATGGCCAATTCACCTGACCCGCACATCTTTGGACTGTGGGAGGAAACTGGAGCACCCAAAGGAAACCCACACAGACACAGGGAGAATGTGCAAACTCCACACAGCCAGTTGCCCAAGGTTGGAATCAAACCTGGGACCCTGGTGCTGTGAGGTTGCAGTGCTAACCACACTGCCACCCACACCATTTTGCCACTCCAGGAATCAATCAAAAATGGTCATGGAGTTGCAAAAACCATATTCAATGCTATGCCAAAATTCTAAATTAGATTTGTGACAATTAGTTCATATCAGGTCTTTTACAATATGATGTATGATTTTGGAAATTTGAGAAATGATGGAAAACTGAAGACCAAGACCAAAATCAGAGCCATTGAGCCTTCTCTATAATTTGACCAGATAATGCATGTTATTCTTCACTTTGGTTTAATTAATGCTGTTAAAAAATTCCAATTTTAACATTCTTAATAGTTTGGAGCATTTCTCTTTAATCAAATACGATCTCCATTACATGAAACTCAATTGTAATAGAATTTGATGTGAGGCTGTGTACCAGTTAAGTAAAGTTTATGTCTGCCATTCACAAATACATTTATCCATGCAATACTTACTGTAAACCTATTTGGCCATGGCAAATCTAATCTTTGCTTATTGGCAATATTAAAGAAGAACAACATAAAGTATGATTTGGAAATGTCGGTGTTGGACTGAGGTATACAAAGTTAAAAGTCACACAACACAAGGTTATAGTCCAACAGGTTTAATTGGAAGCACTAACTTTCGGAGCACTGCACCTTCATGAACCACCTGATGAAGGAGCAGCGCTCTGGAAGCTAGTGCTTTCAGTTAAACCTGTTGGACTATAACCTGGTGTTATCTGATTTTTAACTAACAACATAAAGTACAAGTGCAAACTGCATATGCATAGCGTATTCCACTATTTTTGCCATTAATGAAAACCACCCATTAAAATTTTCGCTGGGAGTGCATTTTCTATCAACAGTGCGATATTCCTCTATTAATGTTTCTACAATGTTGTTGAGTCCCCTCTCAGTCAGAAGGATGGTAGGGGGTAGTTGAATGCTCTCTCTAATCTGTGAAGCACAGTAAGAACTTGAAAGACACTCCTAAGACCAAGCACAAGACGAACATGTTTAAGTTACCATACATGTACAGCGCCACCAAATAAACAAATTGTCCACACTCATCAAGAAATGATTCATGGATGCTTTGATGCAGAGCAGGTCAGATAAATAAATCTTTACATTTATTTCTTGTCTGGATATGTTGTTGAATAAAGTCATTTGAATGCATATCAAAAAGCAGTCAAAAGAGTGCAGGATGATTTCACAGGCTCTTGTTTCACAAATCAATAGTTTATTTTGTAATTGGCCCATTGCAATTCAGATATAAATGTACCTTGTGATAATTGTTACATGTCAGTGTTAATATTGTTATTTTAACAGATGCATTAACTCGTTAATTTTGCCCTTCTCCCTACCACCCTGTTTTGAACAGGGTCACCCTCTTAGAGACATGTAAGATGTTTAATCAAAAATAGAAAATGCTTGAAAAGTGCCAGACAGCACTTTGGGAAATATTATGCCTGAACCACTGTGTTCAGTGTTTTGATTCTTTATCCTGAATTTGTAGGAAAAACAGTGCTTTTATTTTTGCTTTTATAAAAAGGTTTCAGTTCAGATTCATTGTAGGTTAGTATCATACAGTGAGGGTAGAACTTGACTTTGTGATATATTGTAAAACAGGTGATGTCAAGTGGTCAGCACACCTTCCATTCCTCCTGAGTCAATGGAAATGAAAGTAAGGAGAGATATAAAATGAACTTCTGGCTCACCAAGTTTGCATTGCAGTTACACAAAGTAAAGATCTACCCTAATACAATTTTATCCCATCTCTAATTTAGGAATAAAAATCTGTGTTCTATGCTTAGTTAACCAAGCTCATAGGGAACAGCAGTAATTGTGTCCTAATTGCTTTCAGTAATTCGGACCATGGTGTTAAGAGGCATGGCTTTCACTCTGGATTGTTGGCCAGTCACCCCTGCTGAGTAATGATTGTGTCCTACATCAATACTAAGGTGAGACTCAATGCTACTGGTTCCTGTCAAACAAACAAGTGAACCCCCATGGTAGTGGTTACTAATCTGTGTGTGACAAGGTCAGCTTCGGGAGACAACAGGACAAAATTGAGAATGGGAAATGCTCATTAAAGCTCTCATTATCACACGCACAATATAGCACAGGAACAGGCCCTTCAGCCTACCAAGCCTGCGCTGATCACTAATCCTTATTTAGACCCATTACTTTTGCCCATATGAATTTTCTATCCCTCTGTTCATCTTCTGTCCATGTGTCTATCAAGATACATCTTCAACGTTGCTAATTTGCTTGTTTCCACCATGTCCACTGCCAGTGCATTCCAGGCACCCATCACCCTGTGTGAAAAGACTTCCCTGCAATTTTCCCTAAACTTGCCCTCTCTCACCTTGAACCAGTGCCCTCTTGTAGTTGAGTTTTCCACCCTGGGAAAAAGCATTGTGCTTAGGGTTCTGCTGAATGTATAATTCATCAATTCATCTTGAGAGAAACATTGCATTAACTCTGTGTTTTCACAGTAATTAGATAAATAGAATAGAATATAAAATTTTGTGGCCAAGGAAGACAAATATTTTGGATTGGTACTGTATATTTTTATGTGAAAATGGTTAGAAATTGGTTATTGCTTATATTAAATGAAGAGATATCTGAATATGTGAAATGGTTTGAACATTGGTATTTTAATAAGTTTAACATTCTGAAGGCTGCAGTTCCTATAAGATGATGATGAACATTGCATTTATCCTTTTGTATCAACAGAATTTATTTTTGTACAAAGCACTTTTGTATAGCAGCTTTGAATCATGTCTGACGATGTAGAAATAAACATTTTGCAAAAACCAAAAAACTTTGTTCGTCTTTACATGGTGCTATCCTTTCAATATATTTTCAATTATGCAAAGTGTTAATGTTCTTATACGTTATAGGCCAATTTTAGCACTCAGTTTGCATTGATGCAAAATATGTTTTGACCTTGTAAAATTCATGGGTGATTTCACAGTTCCAATAAATTGAAACACCACCCTATGGTAAGGCTCTCAGTCCAATGTGAATTCTTGCTAATACTGCACACGAATACCAGCATCAATCTAAATTTCAAAAGATGTAGTGACTTTAAACATCATTTGCATATTTTCACCAGTACTTTGTGTAAAATAAATATAAAATATAAATATAAAAAGCAAATATAAAGAAACAGTTTTTTTAGAAACAGCTTGTGAGAATTCATATGATTATGGAGATTTAGAAAATGCAGTTTAGACGGTAAGCTAATTTATTGTGCAAAAACAACTTAATCTGGTTCTGTTTGCTTAATCTGAGTTTTCTATTAAGAGTTCTCCAGCCCGGCAGTGAATTGTTAATGTCTGTAATTATTTCCTTTTATGTGCTAGCCGTTGTTTTAGTGGTAACTCTTTCACCTTTGTATGAGAACCAATACATAATCCAGTTTGGAACTTCAAAGCAATACCAAGGAATTTGTAGTTTGAGATGCTGCCTTGTCGTTGATTAAATCCAAACCATGCCTACCCTCACAGTCTTATATAAAAGATCAGAATGCTCACAGATGAATTCTGTTATGTTGTGAGCAATAATTATCTATTTAAAACTCTCGTCACTTTTATCATAGCTGTCTGCAGGAACTTGTGTGCAAAATGGCTGCCACGTTTCCCACATTGTAATTAATTACTTCTGAAATGTAGTCACTGTTACAAAGTGATGCCCAACATACCTCTGAGATGTAGTCACTGTCACATTGTGGGAAATGTGGCAGTCATTTTGCACTGAAATTGCTCCATAAATGCAACTCTTTCTTAAAGTAATTGTAAGTGAATCAAGTGAAATACCAGAGGGCCCTAAAAATGCATGCAACCTTGCATCACCAAGGAAGGAGAGGGATGGAGTGGATGGCAAAATAAAATGTTGAAAATGTGTCTACTTGCAAGTTGTAAAGCAAAAAAACAAGGAAATTCAAAGACTTTTTGATGAAACCATTTTTTTTTGTGCCACATTGTTTAAAGGTTCTTTATCTTGACGATATTAAAATAGATAATTCATTCTGTCCTGGGATGTGAGCTTCACTGACTGGGCCAGCGTTTATTGCCATCCATAATCGCCCTTTAGAAGGTTCTGGTTAGCCGCCTTCTTGAACTTCTGCACTGTATGTGAAATGCACAGTCCTTTCGACTGAGGAACATTTGCAGGCATGCATTTTGAACAGTGACATCTAATACTTTGGCAATGTTATCTAAATAATGAAAAATAAAAACAGCTCTGAGCTGCTTAGAATCCTTAATTTGTCATGAGGTCAGGTCAATAAAGTTACTTACTTAATGAAGATATAGTCTAAAGACCTAAACAGATTAGTTAATAGCATTGGCCTGGATATCCCACAATGAATGACTATAATTATAGTGAATAATTTATTTATAGTTCTATAATGTTTCCTAGCATTTAAAACATCAATATAATGGCTGTTTTCTTTCCCATACCTTTCTCGCTTGAGACAAAGCTGCCTGAGATGAAATTATTTCTGATGCTTAATAACAGACCAATTAGACTTATTATTAGCCTGAAATTCTAAATGTAATACCTCTAAAATTTTAAACTTAATACCTCTCATTTTAGATTTAATGTCGATCTTGTTCTTTGAGCACCTTTCCTGCAGCTGTAATATTATATTCCTCGCTCTGTTAGATTATATTCCCTACAGTGTGGAAACAGGCCCTTCAACCCAACAAGTCCACACTGACCCTCCAAAGAGCAACCCACCCAGACCATTTCCCTCTGACTAATGCACCTAACACTATGGGAAATTTAGCATGGCTAATTCACCTAACCTGCACATCATTGTGACTGAAGGAGGAAACCAGAGCACCTGGAGGAAACCCACACAAACACGGGGAAAATGTGCAAACTCCATACAGTCATTTGCCTGAGGCAGGAATTGAACCGGGGTCTCTGGTGCTGTGAGGCAGCAGTGCTAACCACTGTGCCATTGTGCCGTCCACTGGGGAGCACGTTTTTAAGGTGGGAGGAGAGAGAGTTAAAAAAGACGTGAGCAAACCTTTTACACAGAAAGGGTGGTTCACGTGTGGAATGAACTTCCTGAGGATGGATACAATTGCAACATTTAAAAGACATTTGGATAGCTATACGAAAAGGAAAGATTTGGAGGGATATGAGCCATGGGCAGGCAGGCGGGACTATTTTAGTTTGGAATTATGGTTGGCTTAGACTGGACCAAAGGGTCTGTTTCCATGCTGTATGACTTTAGGACTCCATGACACCAAAGAATCTAAAAATGATACAGGAGACCCTTGAACAAAGGATTACAGAGACTGTTATATTCTTGAATTCAGTCACAAGGAACTAACATATATCATTTGAGAGGTGTACAGGTATCTCAATTGGATCATTACTATTGATTAGGTTTACATTATGCATAGAGTATGAATACTATTAACCTATCACTACGTAAGCTGCCTATCTAATTGTAATAAGTAGTTAGTGTGAAAGCATATAATATTATATATCATTATGCCTTATTGTAATATAGGCTACAATTTGTCCTTGAACAACTGTTCATGTCTGACTTGTGTATATCAACACCCTTCCCTTATCCAATGTCCCTGGTGTTTTAGTGGCTTCAAGGCTCAGAGATTCAATGAATAAATGACTCTGTGCTTGATCGTGAGCATTATCTTATTATTACTTTGCTGTCTTGTAGAATAGTTAGTTGCTAGAATAATTGGTCCCACATATTGTTTAACTAACAGTTTTGTGTGTTATCCACAGTTAAAAGCTCACAATGGTGTGCTGTTAAATATTGCTTTACAAGTTATATAGTTTTTGGATTTGATTTGTTACTGTTACATGTACCAAGATACGGTGAAAAGTATTGTTTTGTGCTAATCAGATGAATCATACCTTACTTAGTACATCATGGTAATAGAACAGAATGCAGAATATAATGTTACAACTACAGAAAATGTCAAAGAAAAATCAGTTCTAATATATGAGAGGTCCATTCATAAGTCTGATAACAATGGGGAAGAAGCTGCTCTTATATCTGTTGGTATCATATCTTCAATCCTTCATATCTTCTGCCCAATGGAAGAGGTTGGAAGAGAGTATAACCAGACTGGGCAGGGTCTTTGTTACATTGGTTACTTTCCCAAGGCAGCGGGACGTGTAGACTGAGTCAGTAGATGGAAGGCTGTTTTCATGATGGGGCTGTATTCACAACTCTGTGTGGTCTTAGGTGAAGCAGTTGCCATACCAAGCTGTGGTGCATCCGGTTCGGATGCTTTCTATGTTGCGTCAAAAATGTTTGTAAGAGTCATTGTGGACATGCTGAATTTCTTTAGCCTTCTGAGACAATAGAAGCATCGGTGTGCATTCTTGACTGTGGGTCAACGTGGATGGACCAGGATAGATTGTTGGTTATACTTACTCCTAAGAACTTGAAGCTCTTGACCATTTCCACCTCAGCACCACTGATATAGACATGGGCGTGTCCTCTACTCCACTTTGATGAAGTTGATGACCAGCTCCTTTGTTCTGCTGACATTGAGAGAGAGATTATTGTGTTTACACCATGCCATGAAGGTACTTTTCTCTTTCCTGCACTCTGCCTCATTATTGCCTGAGAACCACTATGGTGGTGTCATCAGCAAATTTGTAAATGGAGTTAGAATTGAAATTGGCCACAGAATTTATTAATTTATTATTTGTTAAATCCTTTCATCCTTTGAACAACTTGGGAACTTGAAAGCAGGCAAGATGGAGGACGGGAAAAATTTCTGGCTGTAAGAGCTGCTTCTTTTTTTTTGAGATATTTAGGTGTTGGAGGTGATTTCCTTGAATTCCAGGAACAGCAATTACTGTTTTATATCCTGTTGCATTGTTTTAGAAATTTGGGGAAAAAAAAGTCAAAACAACAGCAGTTTAAAAGGGAGAAGAGCAGACAATGGAAGCACATGGTGAGGACAGTGCAGGAGAGAGAGAGAGAACCTGCCCAGTTGGGGCCTTTGCTGTTTGAAATCATGTATCGCTGGACATCGGAGTGCATCTGGGAAAATTAACAAACAGTGAAATTCACAACTAATCTTGGAGGAACTGTTGGGCGAAGTCACAGCACAGATTCAGATAAGTTCATTGTTGTTTTAAGTCTGTCCAAGAGAAAGGCTGCAGTAGTGAGTATAGTGGATTCTTTCTTGATTATGTGTTTTTTTGGAGATAAGTCTCTTGATTAAACTTAAAATATAAACCATATCTATCAATTTAACCTGGGGCAGTGTTTGTAGAGGAATAAGACGGTGTTATTTTCTGGGTCTGTAGATTGTGAAGGAGCAAAAATGGCCTTTGCAGTGATATGTACTTCTTGTCAGATGTGGGAGTTTAAAGAGAGTTTAAGGGTTACTGCGGATTATATCTGCCATAAGTGCTGTTGGATGCGAATCTTATCAGATCGAGTGGATCGGTTGGAGAGACAGATAAAAGCGATGAGGAATTTGCAACAGCAACAGTATGTGATGGATGGCAGTTATAGGAAGGGGGGAAAGTCTCAGATACAGTCACATAGATGGGTTAACTCCAGGAAGGGTAAGAGAGGTAGGCAGCTAGTGCAGGAGTCTTTTGTGGATATACCCATCTCAAACAGGGATGCTGTTTTGGAAAATGTAGGGGGTGATAGATTCTGAGGGGAACGTAGCACGAACAGCCAGGTTTCTGGTATTGAGACTGGCTCCAATGCAACAAGGGGTACATCAGCTTCCAAGACATCAATTGTGTCAGGGGATTCTGTAGTCAGAGGTACAGACAGAAATTTCTGACGCCAGCAGAGTAAAAGCAGAATGGTGTGTTGTTTCCCTGGTGCTAAGATCAAGGATGTCTCACAAAGCAAAATGTTCTCACAGGGGAGAGGGGCCAGCTGGAGGTCATTGTCCACATTGGAACCAACGACATTGAAAGGGAAAAGATTGAGATTCTGAAGGGAGACTACAGAGAGTTAGGCAGAAATTTAAAAAGGAGGTCCTCAAGGGTAGTAATATCTGGATTACTCTCAGTGCTACGAGCTAGTGAGGGCAGGAATAGGAGGATAGAGCAAATGAATGCATGGCTGAGGAGCTGGTGTATGGGAGAAGGATTCACATTTTTGGATCACTGGAATCTATTTTGGGGTAGAAGTGACCTGTACAAGAAGGATGGATTGCACCTAAATTGGAAGGGGACTAATATACTGGCAGGGAAATTTGCTAGAACTGCTTGAGAGGATTTAAACTAGTAAGGTGGGGTTGGGGTGGGGGTAGGGGGGTGGGACCCAGGGAGATAGTGAGGAAAGAGATCGATCTGAGACGGGTACAGCTGAGAACAGAAGAGAGTCAAACAGTCAGGGCAGGCAGGGACAAGGTAGGACTAATAAATTAAACTGCATTTATTTCAATGCAAGGGGCCTAACAGGGAAGGCAGATGAACTCAGGGCATGGTTAGGACCATGGGACTGGGATATCATAGCAATTATGGAAACATGGCTCAGGGATGGGCAGGACTGGCAGCTGAATGTTCCAGGATACAAATGCTACAGGAAGGATAGAAAGGGAGGCAAGAGAGGAGGGGGGTGGCATTATTGATAAGGGGTAGCATTACAGCTGTGCTGAGGGAGGATATCCCTGGAAATACATCCAGGGAAGTTATTTGGGTGGAACTGAGAAATAAAAAAAGGGATGATCACCGTATTGGCATTGTATTATAGACCCCCCCCAATAGTCAGAGAGAAATTGAGAAACAAACTTGTAAGGAGATCTCAGCTATCTGTAAGAATAATACGGTAGTTATGGTAGGGGATTTTAACTTTCCAAACATCGACTGGGACTGCCATAGTGTTAAAGGTTTAGATGGAGAGGAATTTCTTCAGTGCATACAAGACAATTTTATGATTAAGTATGTGGATATACGTATTAGAGAAAAGTGCAAAACTTGACCTACTCTTGGGAAATAAGGCAGGGCAGGTGACTGAGGTGTCAGTGGGGGAGTACTTTGGGGCCAGCGACCATAATTCTATTTGTTTTAAAATCATGATGGATAAGGATAGACCAGATCTAAAAGTTGAAATTCTAATTTGGAGAAAGGCCAATTTTGACGGTATTAGGCAAGAACTTTCGAAAGCTAATTGGAGGCAGATGTTCGCAGGTAAAGGGACAGCTGGAAATGGGAAGCCTTCAGAAATGAGATGACAAGAATCCAGAGAAAGTGTATTCCTGTCACGGTGAAAGGGAAGGCTGGGAGGTATATGGAATGCTGGATGACTAAAGAAATTGAAGTTTTGGTTAAGAAAAAGAAGGAAGCATATGTCAGGTACAGACAGGATCGATCAAATGAATCCTTAGAGGAGTATAAAGAAAATAGGAGTATCCTTAATAGGGAAATCAGGAGGGCAAAATGAGAACATGAGATAGCTTTGGCAAATAGAATTAAGGGGAATCCAAATGGTTTTTACAAATATATTAAGAACAAAAGGGTAACTAGGGAGAGAATAGGGCCCCTCAAAGATCAGCAAGGCAGCCTTTGTGTGGAGCCTCAGAAAATGGGGGAGATACTAAATGAATACTTTGCATCAGTATTTACTGTGGAAAAGGATATGGAAGATATAGACTATAGGGAAATAGATGGTGACATCTTGCAAAATGTCCAGATTACAGAGGAGGAAGTGCTGGATGTCTTGAAATGGTTAAAGGTGGATAAATCCCCAGGACCTGATCAGGAGTACCCGAGAACTCTGTGGGAAGCTAGGGATGTGATTGCTGGGCCTCTTACTGAAATACCTGTGTCATCGATAGTCACAGGTGAGGTGGCGGAAGACTGGAGGTTGGCAAACGTGTGCCATTGTTTACGAAGGGTGGTAAAGACAAGCCAGGGAATTACAGGCTGGTGAGCCTGACCTCGGTGGTGGGCAAGTTGTTGGAGGGAATCCTAAGGGACAGGATATACATGTATTTGGAAAGGCAAGGACTGATTTGGGATAGTCAACATGGCTTTGTGCATGGGAAATCATGTCTCACAAACTTGATTGAGTTTTTTGAAGAAGTAACAAAGAGGATTGATGAGGGCAGAGCAGTAGATGTGATCTATATGGACCTCAGTAAGGCGTTCAACAAAGTTCCCCATGGGAGACTGATTAGCAAGGTTAGATCTCATGGAATACAGGGAGAACTAGCCACTTGGATACAGAACTGGCTCAAAGGTAGAAGACATACAGTAATGGTGGAGGGTTCCTTTTCAGACTGGAGGCCTGTGACCAGTGGAGTTCCACAATGATTGGTGCTGGGCCCTCTACTTTTTGTCATTTACATAAATGATTTGGATACGAGCATAAGAGGTACAGTTAGTAAGTTTGCAGATGACACCAAAATTGGAGGTGTAGTGGATAGCAAAGAGGGTTACCTCAGATTACAACAGAATCTGGACCAGATGAGCCAATGGGTTGAGAAGTGGCAGATGGAGTTTAATTCAGATAAATGTGAGGTGCTGCATTTTGGGATAGCAAATCTTAGCAGGATTTATACACTTAATGGTAAGGTCCTAGGGAGTGTTGCTGAACAAAGAGACCTTGGAGTGCAGGTTTATAGCTCCTTGAAAGTGGAGTCACAGGTAGATAGGATAGTGAAGAATGTGTTTGGTATGCTTTCCTTTTTGGTCAGAGTATTGAGTACAGGAGTTGGGAGATCATGTTGCGGCTGTACAGGACATTGGTTAGGCCACTGTAGGAATATTGCATGCAATTCTGATCTCCTTCCTATCGGAAAGATGTTGTGAAACTTGAAAGGGTTCAGAAAAGATTTACAAGAATATTGCCATGGTTGGAGGATCTGAGCTACAGGGAGAGGCTGAACGGGCTGGGGATGTTTTCCCTGGAGCGTCGGAGGCTGAGGGGTGACCTTATAAAGGTTTACAAAATTATGAGGGGCATAGATAGGATAAATAGACAAAGTCTTTTCCCTGGGGTCGGGGAGTCCAGAACTAGAGGGCATAGGTTTAGGGTGAGAGGGGAAAGATATAAAAGAGACCTCAGGGGCAACTTTTTCATGCAGAGAGTGGTACTTGTATGGAATGAGCTGCCAGAGGATGTGGTGGAGGCTGGTACAATTGCAATATTTAAGAGGCATTTGGATGGGTATATGAATAGGAAGAGTTTGGAGGTATATGGGCCAGGTGCTGGCAGGTGGGACTAAATTGGGTTGGGATATCTGGTTGGCATGGATGGGTTGGACCGACGGGTCTGTTTACATGCTGAACATTTCTATGACTATCTATCTATGACTAAAATGTAGAAAGTAGGTTATTCAGACAATTCAGTCTGTTCCACCATTCAATGAGATTGTGTCTTATTCGAAAATCCTCGACTCCCCTTTCCTGCCTTTTTGCATAATATGATACCCTTACCAATTAAAAACCTGTCTATCTCAGCCTCGAATGTACTTAACATCCCAGCCTTGACAGCTCTTTGCTTTAAAGAGTTCCACAGATTCTCAACCTTCTGAGAGAAGACATTCCTCCACATCTGTTTTTTAAAAAGATGACCACTTACTCTAAGATTATAGCATCTGATCCCAGACTCTCCCACAAAGACAAACAACTGCTCTCCATCAAGCCTCCTAAGAATCTTGTTTCTAAAGGACACCTCTCATTCTTCTAAATTCCCAACAAATGTAGGACCAATCTACTCAATTTCTCCTCATAAGAAAATCCCTCTATCTCAGGCATCAACCTGGAGAACTTTCTCTGGGCTGCCTTCAAATGCCAGTATATCTTTTCTTAGAAAGAAAGGAGCAAAACTGTTCACAGTACCCCAGGTGTGCTTTCTATAGTTTTAACAAGATTTCACAGTGTTTATATTCCACTTCAATTGAAATAAAGCCATTAGCCTGCCTTATTGCTTACTGAGCTTGATTGCTAGCATTTTGTCATTTATACATTAGGATGCCTAATACCTCTGTGCTGCAGCTTTCTGCAATCTTCCTCCATTTCAATAATATCCAGCTCCTCTATTCTTCTTGCCAAAATGAGTAGCTTCACATTCGTTCACATTATATTGCACCTGTACTCACCTAACCTGGACATATCCCTTTAGATGCATTTTGCCTCACCCCTCGCCCTCCCATCTGTTTTTGTCATTCAGTGTCACTTTTAGATAGTTCAATGATTAGAGATAAGGTAACAGGAGCAAGAACAAGCAAGCACGGATGGAAAGTGATCTGAAAAAAGAAGCAATGATTAGTACTGCCTGAAAGTGTGGTGGAGATGAATTCAATTTAGGAATTCAAGAGAGACTCAGATGATTATGCGAATAAAACTAATGTTCAAGGATTGGGAAGAAGCAGGATATTGGCTCGAGGTAATGATGTTTATTTAACAAACTGGTGCAGACATAACAGGCCAAATGTCCTCTTTCTGCGCTGTAACAATTCTGTAATTCACTTCTATAAATGCATTTTCTGATTCCAGCAACACTCAGATTTCTGTACTCGTTAAATGCTGGCTAGTTGAGCATTCCTAATTTTAATCACTCTGCCATTTCCCAAATCTTAATCTCACTATCTTGATCTCCTCCTTTAGGCACATCTTAAAATCTCCCTCTTTGACCAAGTTATTATGGCTACCTGTTCTAATATGTTCACCTTAAGACACCTAGCGTCAAATTGTGTTTGAAGTTCCTGTGAAATTCCTTGTTTTGTGATTTAGAGCTGCCAATATACATGCAAGTGGTTGTTACTGTCCTATGATGACAATATAATTCAGATCTCCCAAACTCATATCAATCTCCATTGGTAATAGTCTAAACCAATAGTTGTACAGTAGTAGTGCTGTAAGTTCATAGATAGACTCAGAAGATTAAACTAATACTGAAACAAAAACTTTATGTTTTAATTTGAAAAAGTAAGAAGTGCTAACTTCTTTGAGTTATCCCTCAGTGACTTCACCTTATTAGTTAACACAGGGTTCAGCTAATAGATGCACTCAGTCAATAATGCAGTGTAGAGCATGGTTTATACATGGGTGCTGTGTGATTGTGGAGACATATTGCACTGATGAAAGAGTTAATAACCAGAGGTTATAGATTCAAAATTATTATCAAAAGATCTGGAAGGGAAATGGGAACATTTTCGCTCAGAGGTTGTGGGGTTCTGAATATTGCAACCAAAATTTGCTGGTTGCTGTTTCCAAAAACAACGTTAAAAGTGAATGAGGAAATTATCTGAAATTTTATAAAGGGTTCGAGGCAAAAAGGTACTGTGTGGCAAAGCACGACTGCTCTTTCAAAGAGTCTGCACTGGCAAGACAGGACAAATGACCTCATAATTCTCTTTGATATTTTTTGTTGTTTGTTCACAGCGGGATGCAGAGGAGTGGCACTGCTATTTAAAAAGGTGTGTAAAATGGATCATATGAAGAAAACACTTTTGTGTTTGTAAAGCCCAGTGATGGAAATGATAGCAATGGCAAGGGGCATATACCCACTGCAGCAGATAAACAGGAGTTTGGATTTTATTGTATTCTGCCAGTGGATTTGAAGACATTGAGAGGCGAGTGGGAGACATATAAAATCCACTCCAATGATTTGATGTCCTGGTCAGTTTGGATCTGCATTTATTACTTATCAGTAAGAACGGCACAGGCACTCTGCTGTCTAGCATACTGTACAAAAAATGTCATATCATTTGCAGAAAGTAACAGCTACAACATTTTACATTTCTCAATGTGACAGCTACATTCTGGGGGAATGTGGGGATCAGAGAAGCAGAACCAATCAGAAAATACTTTCAAGCATCCAGTACAGGCACGATGGACTGAACGACATCCTTCCAATCTGTGTGATTCAATTATTTTGCTGTGTGCCATTCTCAACATTGATAAATATTACAACGTTTTCCATTAAAGTGGTGAGATTAGCCTTTACATTTCAGTGAGCGAAATAATTGCAGTATTTCTCTGTCCTCACCCATTTTCTAATTAAGCACAAGTTTAAATTCTTACACAAAATTAGACAAATGTTAAAGTACATTAGACTGTACCTTACAATTGTTGGTCTATTATCACTGGAACTAGAATATTCCAATTGTATAAAGTGCTGCTTCTCATAAGAAACCAATGACCTTGACATTAGATTAACTGTACTACAAAGAATCCTTTAGTGCCACCTTATTTTATAGGAATCAAATCAATTAAATTAATAGCCATAATTTCATTTACTGCACTGGTATGGAAGCTCTGGTCCTATTATTTGTGTGATTTCAAGGTGAGGACAAAATCAATTTGTTTGAGCTTCTATATTTGTGCCAACCGAAGCATTTCACAACAGCTTTTTATCATTATTACTTCAATTTAAAGGAATTCATCTCTCCATTTTTAATGATTGATGCATTAACTGTAGAAAGAATCATATGCTTTCAAAGTTATTTTCATTTTTGTTTCTTACCTGTTGCTCAAAGAAACATTCAATTTTTTTTATGTCTGGGCCTATGTATACATTGTGGATGAACAGTAATTGCTGCATTTTTCAGGTATTGGTAATATACTCGTGGATACTAGGTAATAATCAATATTTACTATGTACAGTGTCAATTATGACAAATTCAAATATTGGTTGGAATACCACATAGATAATTTAATGTAGCATTTATGTGACAAATAGTTCATTTCATCAAAAAAAGTATAAAGCATCATTTTGCTCAGAAGGATCCTCAAAATCGTATTGCAGAAAGGTGGTGGCTAGTCATGAAGACACTGGATGAGTCATTCCAGAAGTCAAGGGTAATGTTCTTGGAACATGGGTTCAAATCTCACCATATCACTGGTAGGACTTAAATTCAAAGAATAAAATACAGAATTCAAAGCACATCTCAGTAATGATAACACATCTGGTTTACTTATGCACTATAGGAGAGGAAATCTGCTGTCCTTAACAGGTCTGGCCTACATGGAACCCATAGAAATTGCAGTTGACTCTTATTTGCCCACTCAGTTCAAGGGCAATTAAGAAAGGCAACAAATGCTGTCCTTGCCAGGTTCCATTAAAATAGTCTATATGTTGCTACAAAAGATCTTCACCTTTGAAACCAAAAGAAAAACTCAGTTAAAGCCTTACTAAATTTAAACATCTCTGTAGTTCTAAATACATTCCATGAACTTGGAGACTTGCTCACTTCTAAGCCCACATTTGTTTTGCACCCAAATCAGTTGTCACAGAGATAGGTAAGTAAGAGGTTAAGATACTGATATGCCAATCTGCTATTTCTGTTCCTGATTTAACTAACCATCATGAGTATTAATGCAGGATAATGAAGTCACCTGCATTGTTAATTGGACACAATTATACCATTACGCTTCTTAAAAAGCCTGCCTGCTAATGTGCTGAGATTTTTAAAAGGGAGAGTAGCTGGGTGCTATCTCAAATGGAACAGTTTCTCAACATTAGGGTAGGCAGCATAGAAACATTATTAAGTGATTTTTAAAAGTGTAAGTTTTTTTTAACCAGATGTATTGCATGATAATTAACTTTTAATAACACTAACATATACTTACCATTATCCAGGACTTAGATTAGATTCCCTACAGTGTGGAAACAGGCCCAACAAGTCCACACCGACCCTCCGAAGAGTAACCCACCCAGACCCATTTCCCTCTGACTAATGCACCTAACCACACGGGCAATTTAGCATAGCCAATTCACCTAACTTGCACATCTTTAGACTGTGGGAGGAAACTGGAGCACCCGGAGAAAACCCACACAGACATGGGGAGAATGTGCAAACTCCGCACAGACAGTCGTCCGAGGTTGGAATCGAACCTAGCACACTGGTGCTGTGAAGCAGCAGTGCTAACCACTGAGCCACTGTGCCACCTCATCTACCCTAGCCAGTTTGGAGATGCTGATTTTTAAATTATTCATATATGTTTGTCATACTAATAGGCAAACCACTGCCAAGGTTCCCAGTGTATCATCTCCGTTCTGACTTGGCTGGTACCACCCTCCCCTCCTCTCCCCCAGATACCCACAAATTGACTGGTGGATTGCTCTCCTCTGAGAATGATTTTGTCTTGATTAAAATGCTAATCAGTTTCAGTTCACGTCTGGAGCAGGTTCATGACCTGGAAATGAACCCAGCTCATGATACATACTTCTTCTGCATAACCCAGTCCTTAGTGCCAGAATTGCGTCATATCAACATCGTGCAGATTAATGTCAGCTGTTTCTCAGTTGGTAGAACTTTCTCTTCCAAAGTCCCATTCCAAGAGACATGAGCAAAAAGAAAATCTTTGCTGACTAAACACTGAAAACGCAGCATGGTCAGATATGCTGCTTCTCAGATGTGTCATTAAACCACAATCCCACAAGTGGACAGAATAGATCTTCTTGCTCTACTTCTTACAGCAGTTCCCAGCCATTATTTACCCCTCAACCAACCTCACTAAAATCTAACATTACTGAAACAGATTATCTCATTATTATTTAAATGTTGTGCATGAGTTGGCTACATTCCAACAGCAACTACCTTGCAAAATGTAGGCATTCAAGAATTTTTAATTGTATAACATTTTAGAACTTCTTGAGTTTGAAAGGCACTATATAAATGCATGTTTCTTTTTCTTTCTTTTCACATGCAAATAATTCATCAGTAATAAATTATATTTGCAGAATGTCTTTAACGTAATTTTAAAAATCCCAAGATGCTTCTTGGAAGCGTTATGTAAATAAAGTATCACACTGAAACATATAACACTGGGTCCGATGACCAAACGCTTGGTTAAGGAAATGGAATTAGAAGAGGAAAGTGGGCTGGAGAGGCAGAGAGGGCATCCTGGAGCTTGGGGATGAGGCAACCTCAGGTACAATCACCAACAGTGGAACAACTAAAATTGGGGCTGCTTAAAGAGCCCGAAACCACAAGAGGGATTAAGATATTTGCAGAAAAAGAGAAGGATGGTTTAAGAAGTTATATAAAATTTGAAAACAACATAGAGGATTTACAAATCAAGATACTGTTTATCAAGGAGACGGTTGTGATCAGCGAGCATTGCAATGAGAGAAGAATTGACTCAGGAACATAGGAGGCCACTCGGCCCCTTGGGTCTGTTCCACCATTCAATGAGATCATGGCTTATCTGTGGTCTAACTCCATATCCCTTAAAACCTTTGCTTAGCAAAAATGAATCTATCACAGATTTAAAATGAACATCTGATCCAATATTCGCTGCCATTTGTGAAAAGTTCTGAGCGTCCATCACTCTTTATGTGTAGAGATACCTCCTGACATCTCTTCTGAACAGTCTGGCCCTAATTCTCAGATTAGTTCTGAAATCCCCAACCAGTAGGAAATTGTTTACCTATCCTCTTTTCTTCTGTTAATATCTTGAAGACTTTAGAGCAGATCACCCCTCAACCTTCTAAGACTACTTGACGCTAATTAAGGCACAAGGAGCAGAATTTTGGATAACCTCAAGTTTCAGTAGTCTGGAATGTGAATGATTACCCAACAGAGGGCATTAGAATACTTAGATCAAGCAAGGAACTAGCATTATGAGTGTTTTTGCAGCAGATGAGTGGAGGCAGGGCTAAAGTCGGACAATGTCCTAAACGTAGAAAAAGTTGCAGTGTTGATGCGTAAAGAAGGATGGAAACTCAACTCGAGGTCAGATGTGGTACCCAGGTTATTTACAGACTGACTTAATCTTGGTCTATTTCCAGAGACGGAGATGAAGTCAGTAGTCAGGAAACAGACTTGGAATGACGACTGTAAATTGAGCCTTGGAGGAAATTTGGAGTAAATAATGTAATCAAACCTCAAGCTCCATTCAGTACAAGTTCTCCCATACACCTAAACTATGGGAAACTGTCAGTACATTGAATTCACATGTTTGTACCTTGGGTGAGAGGCTAGTCTGGAACCAGTGGGCGGGGTATGTGCAAGGTTTGATTCCATCCACTTGCATGTAATCTGAGCTCTTTAAATTCTTGGATTATCTTTGTATTAAAGAATTCTGTCCTGTTTGAACCTTTTTGAATGGTGCCAATATCGGTGGGCAGAGCTTGGCAACCGGTCATCACTGGCACTGCCACATATCATCCTTCGCGGCCAGGTAAGTGCTGTGAATGATCTTGCCATAGGTCATGGCCACAATCATGAGTAGGGAAGGAATGTTTTCAAGTGGGTCAGTTGACTATCATCGCAGAGCCTAATGATGAATTATATGAAAGTAAACAATTATTTTCAAACTGAACTCTCTCACTTGCACTCCCCACTATAGCGTTTTTTTTGTTTTAGTAGGTTATATTGGAAAATATCTTTCTCAACACCCTGGATCCTTCCATTTATTTTGAAGTTAAGATTCAAACATCTGGCTTTCTGTTGGATGAAATGGCTTAGTGGCTTGTTTATTTAGCTAATTAGGACTCAAAAGATTGAATTAGTAACTTAACAAGAGTGTTTAGGTCAATCTAATGATTTAGCAAATGAACTTTTGATAATCTGCAGTCCGAGACAATAGGGATATTCTTTTGCAGTAAATCCTGGGAACCCTAGAACACAATATTCAGCTCCTAATTAAAGGAAAGTCAAGACATTCTGTAATAAACTCTTTGTGTAGAAAGATGTTCCAATTTCATAAGTGTATTTTCTTGCAAACAGTTATGCAAATGTACATAAACATAATTATTTCCACATTGTACTCCTATCATTAACTTACAAAAAGAAGATGAGAAGGCAAATTTATTCTAATTGGAGACAAAGACGATTAAAGAGACTATATCTTCAACTTTTAGAATTATGAAAAGGTGCAAAAAATTTAATAGTCATACAAAATTAGAATTGAATTCCCACAGAACCTGATTACAAACTAAAGATGTTGCAAATTAAGCTCAGTGTGAAGAATAGCTGCATCACCAATTTATGAAACACACTGACACCAAGTACAGCGAATCTTGATTTTCATTCAAGCATCCAAAAGGAACTTGAATCAATTCCTGCTTCATATTAGCGTTTCCTTTTCCTGCACCATCAATTCTGTCTACTTAAAGTTTACCAAACTATGTCACTGCTTACAAAATAGTACTATCTAAATGCTCTCCTTTGCTATAACCATTCTTTTGAAATATAGTCACTTTTGCTATAATCTGGAACATAACCACATCTAGGCTGCTCAAACATACTTTCTTTGAAGAAAATGTTCATCTTATCTATCTGAAGAGGATGTATACCTCCGAGTGAAAGATTAGCTTTTAGTTCCATTGCAGCAAATGCCATCTTTATCAAAAGTTAATATATAGTGAAAAAAATCTGGCATTTTGCTCTACTTTTAGTTTAATCATGCTTTCACAGATTATCAATCAAAGAAAGAAATAGTTTTTCAAGGGGTATTCACAGAATTTACTGGAGCTTTATTTCATTCTTTTTTATATTATTGTTTCCTTCAGGAAAGAGCCTTTCATTATCTTTTGTATTTTGTATAATGTCACTAGTCCAGTGACATTATCACTGCACCACCTGTTGAGACGGGACTCCCGTCTCCGTGTTCGTACCGAAAAGAGTGAGACACCAGGCCAGATTCAAAAGCACAAAACTGCTTTATTTGAAAAGAGAGAGAGAGACGTCCGTGTAACAGCAAGCTTTCAGGCTTGCTGGAGAAGGCGCGTTCCGACTTTCTCTTCGGACCCGACGAAATTATATTTCCCGGTTCTTCGAGTCCCCGGTCCGTTCTCCCTTGATCGTTCCTCTCATTGGTCCGTTCTGTTGTGTGCGAGGGGATCTGTGTCTCCATTGGCCGCACTGAGGTGCCTGTCTAACCCCTGCTGTGCTGAACAATAGTTCAGCCATCCTGGGTCCGGCAGTTCTGACTCTGTAATCAGTAGTCCATTGTTTGGTCGATCAATCTAATTGCTATGTGTCTACCTGGCTAGGTGTTTTCCTTTACTGAATCAATAGTTCTCCATAGGGGGTTTAACAGGCATTATAATTTATCACCGGTTTCGATGGGGATTTACGTCAGGGGGGGCATTAACAGTTACTCCATCGATAATGTGTTCCAATTTACACTATCCGACAGTTACCGGTTCTTTTGTTAGTTTTGACATGATCTAATCAATGGGGAATGTGGCTTCAGTCAGGTAGCCTTGCAGTTGTTCGCTTCCTCCCGCATGGCTGTGATGTACTGTTTAGGGACTGAATCTGGCAATGCCTGTTGTAGCAATAATAGTACATTCCCTAGCCCCCACCTAGGCACCCCAGTTATGAATTAACCCCAACACACCCCAATAGCAATGAAAGGTGGTAGTGCAGTGATAATGTCACTGGACTAGTGATTTGGAACCCCAGACTTATGTCCTGGGAACATGGATCCCACCATGACCAATCAATACAACATTAGTTTGATGGTGACCATATAACCATTTTTTTTAGATAATTCATGAGAGGAGGGTGTCATTAGCTAGGTCAGCATTTATTGCCAATTCCAGAGGGCAGTAAAAAATCAACCACATTGCTGAGGGTCTGGAGTCACATGTAGGCCAGGGCAAGTAAAGGTGGCACTTTCCTTTCCTAAAGGACATTAGTGAACTGGATGGGCTTTTTCCTGACACTTGTCATCAATTTCACATTTATCATTTAATTCCAACTTTTTGTTGGATTCAAATTCTACCATGGCAGGATTGGAACCTGTATCCCAAAACTACTTCCTGGGTCTCTGGATCAACAGTCTAGTGATAATACCACTAGGCCATTGCCTCCCTGACTGTTGATTGTCATAGGGTTCACTAAAGTCCTTGAGGGAATCAAATCTGCTGTTAATCCAAACTTGCCAATACGTGATTCTGGACCCATGACAATGACTATTAGCTGACCTCTGAGCAATTTGAGATGGGTAATAAGTGCTGAGACAGTGATGCTCACAGCCATGGAAATTGTTCTTTTCGAAAATATCTCCTTTCTTCCTTGGTTAACTTTGAGCACTCTAGAAACTCTTGATGTCAATTTTCAAGTGAATGGTTGAACAACATAACCACTGCACTTTTTTTTGTCTTGAAATTTGTTATGGCTTGCAAGTTTTCAAATTATCGCAATATTGCAAAGTAAATTCAACATGAATGATTCAAAGGTACTTATTCTACTAAACTAAAATGAACTTAGTGCTGTGGAGCAAATTTCTAACCTACCTGTAGTCAATGGGTGAAAAAGCTAGCGATACACCTGGGGTAAAGCACATTGTATTCAACAACAGCAAAAACAGCAAAAAATCAGCAGGTGTGGCAGCATTGGTTGAGAGAAAGCAGAATTAGCAATTGAAGATTCTGAAGGAGGGTCACTGGACCCGAACATTTACTCTGTTTTCTCTGCA
The DNA here is from genome assembly GCF_020745735.1 of Hemiscyllium ocellatum. Classification (NCBI taxonomy): domain Eukaryota; kingdom Metazoa; phylum Chordata; class Chondrichthyes; order Orectolobiformes; family Hemiscylliidae; genus Hemiscyllium; species Hemiscyllium ocellatum. Next base: position 25,293,270 of record NC_083431.1, read on the forward strand.
CAGATGCTGCAGGCCTCATAGAGTGAAACAGACCCTTTGGTCCAACTTAGCTGCATCAACCAGACATCCCAATCTGACCAATTCCCATTTGCCAGCATTTGGCCCATATCCCTCTGATCAATTCCGATGCATATACCCATCCAGATGCCTTTCAAATGTTGTAATTATACCAGCCGCCACCACATCCTCTGGCAGCTCGTTCCATGCATGCACCACCCTTGATGTGAAAGTGTTACCCCTCAGGTCCTTTTTAAATCATTCCCCTCTCACCTTAAACCTATGCCCTCTAGTTTTGGACTCCTGTATCCTGGGAGAAAAGCCTTGGCTATTTAACCTATCAATACCCCTTATGATTTTATAAACCTCTATAAGATCACTCTGAGTGTTCCCAGAAATTTCTGCTTTTGCTTTTGATTTCCAGCATTTGTAGTTCTTTGTTTCTTTTCTGTTTAGCAGATTGTATTTGCTGTTGGGAAAATATTTTCAAATGCAATTCAAAAAATATCCTAAACCACCACACAAAGGCAAATTTAATCCAAATGTTACCATCCTAGAGCGCAAGTTTGAGTAGATGTACATAATATTTTCTTTTTTGATATTTTACCCTTATATATTCATATGAGAATTAATGATAGATTATCATTACAGCTTTCTTAAATAAATTATTTTTTAAAAAAACAGAATTGTTAAACAGGAAATAAATATGATCACTTATGATTGCGTTTAGTGTGAAATTACATTTCCTAACCTTTCATGTGACGCAGTGGAAAATGCAAATGAAGATTTTAATAGGTTAAATTATCACTATAACATTTACACATGAGGGTTATGAAAATTTAATATTTCAACATGACATTTCCTACATAGATATTAATTATGCAGGACCTTGTATTGCAGGAAAAGTTCATTTTTGAGTCATATCAAGTTTTATCCAATGGTATTGTCGGTGTTTATTGACAGAGTTGACGCATAATTTCAGTATGTGGCATAATTCTGGACTATGGTGATTGTTCCCTCAAAACCAACTTGTCCCTAATGCTTCTGTGTGACTTGAAACAAGTTAACAATGAAGCACATGCAGACTTCAAAACAACAGTGATATCAGAAATATTGGTAAGAAAAATCCAGACTTATTTAAAACCTTAACATTTCCTTATTTAGAATGAATTTTTCACTCCAGAAGTGTAAACGTTTTAAAATCTATGGCTTATTTTCTGCATTTAAAAGTGATACACAAATAAACGTGGTGATTGATTTTCACATGGCAAGTTCCAACAGACTTTATTTCTGAGAGTGATGTTCGTTAGGTAAGAGAGAAATATTAATTCGAGACAGCTTCATGCTCATCTTTTCCATTCATATGAGCAGACAGTGAGGGCTTGTTTTTTTTTAGCTTTTAAATCAGAAAAGGGTGCAAATGTAGAAAATGGACAGCAAGACTGATCCAATGAATTCCTGAAAATGTTTCTTGGATTTCATTTTAACGTTGGTGCCATGCCTGCGGAAGTGGTTTGCTGGGATAATATTTCCAAATTGAGTCAGCCACTTTGCCCAGTTGGGACCTCAGACAGATCAGGAAAGGGCATTAAGCTAGGCTGGTGGCATCTCTCAGGAATGCTGGGAAGCAAAGGGAACTTCCAGCTTCAGTTTAGATATATCATTCAGAAAATTGGTGCCCGCTGGTTGGCCATTGACAACATGGAGAAGCTCAAGTGGAACAAGCTGAATGTTGAGGGAGACAAGATGAAATGTAAGGACTCCTTAGATTGGAAGTTAGCTCATTCTGCCCCTGGAGGTGACAAGCTGGTGTGCTAGGTGGATGGTGTCACAATGGTGTCTATAACACGAAAGGTGAATTTCTTAAGAAGATGTGGGAGTCATCCCTGTCAGAGAAGCTATAGGATCTGTGAAGATAACTTTTTTAGAAAGTATTTTTATTTAAAACATTGACCAATCATCTCCCTTGGATAGCAAATTAAAGTGAGGAAGGTATCATTTTGACTGAAAAGGACGGATAGTTTTGGGTACTTTCCAATGGCTTGCAGGTGTCAATTTCCAAACATAAAATCTAATTTAAAAAGAAGTGTCATTCTACATCTGTCAGACTTATGGGATCATGTAGGTTATAAACTTTAAAACTGGAAGGTATAAACTATGGTCCTACAATTTTAATAAGAATAGATTTATCTGGCTTCCACTGTGAATGGGGAAAAAAGCGAGTAGTACTTTATGCACATTTGTGGTCCTGCAGTTCCCCAGGAAGATTAAACAGTTCCTCTGTTAATTTATCATCAAAGCTGAGTTACCAAATCAATTGTCCAAGGGAGTTTATTCACAAAAATGTTGGCATTTAACTTGCAAGCCAGTAAGCTAATTTTGCATCTGAATCGCATTTGACAAAGGCACAATGATAATTGGGAAAGGAATTTGAAATGTTGGAGGTGTAGGATGTGGGTTGCTTTTCTGAGGCTGCTGTAAGTTGGTGGGAATCTACTAAAGATGTGTTTTGCCTCCCAGTGAGGCAGGAGATACACAAAGCGTTCTGCTTGCTCATTCCAATGACTACAGCATGTAACACAGGCATTTTGCACCACAACAGGTCTCCCAGCATGTGGCTGCCTATCATGATGCATGCCTGCCTCTCCAGTGGCAGCTGACCCTGTTATGTTTGCTCTTGTGCACAAGGGTGTTCAAGGTCAATGAGAACACCTTCACATGGCATCTCTTTTAACCCACAGAGCTACCTCTCACATCACTGTAACCTCCAATGCTTCCTTACTCACTGATCAGCAAACTGGATGCATTCAGACACTCCACCTTACCCTTGCACACCTTCCCATGATGCCAGGCTCAAACCCATCTCCACATCGCTCTTCCTTTTCAGCTATGACAGCCACGTCACCAAATACATTGCAAGAAATTCCTTCTCATTCTCTCTTGTGGTAGGTGGCCCATATTTGTAGGAATGAGATGTGGGTTTAGAGACACGAACATCCCCTCATGATCAAAAGGGGATAGAACTCTGTGTTGTTGCACTGACTCTAAATAAGGCCACAACACCTGATATCAGCATTAATACTTAGGGTATAATGGATCTGGGCATGAGTTAAGGAAGGTGATAAGGAAAAGCCAGGGAACTATAGACCAGTGAGCCTGACGTTGGTGGTGGGCAGATTGTTGGAGGGAATCCTGAGGGACAGGATTTACTTGTATTTGGAAGGGCAATGACTGATTGGGATAGTTAGCATGATTTTGTGCATGGGAAATCATGTCTCACAAAATTATTGAAGTTTTTGAAGAAGTAACAAAGAGAGTTGATGAGAGCCGAGTGGTGATCTATATGGACTTCAGTAAGGCGTTCGACAAGGTTCTTCATGGGAGACTGGTCAGCAATGTTAGATCTCATGGAATACAGGGAGAACTAGCCATTTGGATACAGAACTGGCTCAAAGGTAGAAGAAAGAGGGTGGTGGTGGAGGGGTTATTTTTCAGACTGGAGACCTGTGACCAGTGGAGTGTCACAAGGATCGGTGCTGGGTCCATCGCTTTTCATCATTTATGTAAATGATTTGGATGTGAGCATAAGAGATATAGTTAGTACGTTTGCAGCTGACACCAAAATTGGAGGTGCAGTGGACAGCGAAGAAGTTTACCTCAAGGTACAATGGGATCTTGGTCAGATGGGCCAGCTGAGGAGTGGCAGATGGAGTTTAATTCAGATAAATGTCAGATGCTGCATTTTGGAAAGGCAAATCAGAGCAGGACTTACACACTTAATGGTAAGGTGCTAGGGAATGTAGCTGAACAAAGAGACCTTGAAGTGCAGGTTCATAAGTCCTTGAAAGTAGAGTTGCAGGTAGACAGGGTAGTGAAGAAGGCATTTGGTATGCTTTCCTTTATTGATCAGAACATTGAGTAGAGAAGTTGGGAATGTGATGCTGGAAAAGCACAGCCAATCAGGCAGCATCTGAGGAGCAGGGGAATCGATGTTGCAGGCATAAGCCCTTCATTAGTCTAATGCCCGAAATGTCAATTATCCTGTTCATCGGATGCTGCCTGACCAGCTGTGCTTTTCCAGCATCACACTCTCGATACTGATCTCCAGTATCTTCAGTCCTCACTTTCTCCTATCGGCATTGGGAAGTCATACTGCAGCTGTACAGGATATTGGTTAGGCCACTTTTGGAACATTGTGTGCAATTCAGGTCTCTTTCCTATCAGAAAGATGGTATGAAACTTAGAAGGGTTCAGAAACAACTTATAAGGATGTTGCCAGTGTTGGAGGAGTTGAGCTACAGGGCGAGGCCGAATAGGCCGGGGTTGTTTTCTCAGGAGCATCGGAGGCTGTGTGGATGACCTTTATACAGGTTTATAAAATCATGAGGGGCACAGGTAGGATAAATAGGCAAAGTCTTTTCCCTGGTGTGAGGGAGTCCAGAACTAGAGGGTATAGGTTTAAGGTGAGAGGGGAAAGACATAAAAGGGACCTAAGGGGCACCTTTTTTACACAGAGGGTGATGTGTGTATGCCAGAGGAAGAGGTGGAGGCTGGTACAATTACAACATTTAAGAGGCACCTGGGTGGGTATATGAATAAGAAGGGTTTAGAAGGTTATGGGCCAGGTGCTGGCAGGTGAGACTAGATTGGGTTGGGATATCTAGTCGGCATGGATGAGGTGGACCGAAGGGTCTGTTCTGTGTTGTCCATCTCTATGATTCTTTGACTCTAATTCCCTAATCCACTTCAAACTCATCTTCACTGCCAATGACAAACGATTTATAACTTGTACATAAAAGATTTTTATGTTGTGCAGAATTTCACCTTAAAGCTTCTTTTCATCAGGAAGTGGCTGCATTCACTTATTTTGTCAGCGCCCTCCCTTCATGTCCCAGTGGCTAGAGGGGATGGGTTCATCAGCTTGGCCTAGTTGGTAATAATGCCAGTTTTGCATTCACTGATTATAGGTCTGTGTCACATCATAGCATTGAGGACATAACGAGGCTAAAATAACCAGCCCAACATTGAAATACAGTGCTGAGGAGGGCTGAAATATGAGAGATGTCATCTTTCAAATGAGTAAGCAACAAAGATCCTGTTCGTTTAATTGGTCCATGTGAATGTAAATGAGCTAATTGCATCAGGGCAGAGAGTTTCTCTGGCATGAAAGCCATAATTTCTTCCACAATAAAGAGCTCCAAAATGTGAAAGACAATACAGCACCAAAAGGCATGTATGTTGTCATCCATTCAGTTGTTATATGTGGGACTCAATTAACTTGTAAATATATTTAATAAAATAATCCAATGGCTGTAAAGTTCTAAAAGACATCATGAAGTCCTGGAGGACTCCATCTCGTTCCAAGTTTGTTTAGGTTATTAAAGATGAACCGCTCCCTTGAATACAATTCCAAATCCACATTTAGTAATGTTTATTAGGAGATACTTTCCTTGCATCCAGCAGCATTGGTCCTGTTTACAAACAGATTCTACATACCACATTGAAAGCCTTGAGCTGCTGATATTCTGGGTAAATGTGGTGACATCCAAGGGGTTTGATGACAATGACCTTGCTCACGGAATGGTTTTCAGTGCATTTTCAGCCAGCTGTCAAGAAATGCTGTGCTTGGAAAAATATTGCTTGGAGCATTATCTTACTTTTGTACACTGCTCCAGGACCTCTCCACAGAAATCCATGGAGAATACCTTCCTAAGAACACTACAGTTATTGAACAAACATATGAATCAAATTGTTATTACCACCTTTAAGGCTTACTATCTGTGAAGGATGTCCTCACAGTTTAACAAGGAGACAAATGGTAAAGGAAAGCTGATGATAGGCAAGTGTTGCATTGTTTAGACAATCAACAACATTGCAAATGTTTGGGATAATGCACAAAGTCAACACAAACAGTCTCGAGGTGAGGACCAGCCTGGACTCCCAGTCTCGAGGTGAGGACCAGCCTGGACTCCCAGTCTAGAGCTGAGGACCAGCTCAGACTCCTAGTCTTGAGGTGAGGACAAGCCAGACTCCTGTCTTGAGGTGGAATAGGAAAATAGTTTTAAAGGTAAATGACAGAGAAGTAATGGTAGATATTGTCAACTGAGATCTATTCCATTGAGCATAAGAAGTGTGGACCATTTTTTGTTGAAGTAAAGAAATTAAGGATGGTATCAAATTGAAAGAAAGAAATATATTGGTGCAAAAATTAATAGTATGCCAGAAAAAGAAAAATATTTAGAAACTAACAAAGGATGGCTTGAAGAGTGATAAAAGAATAAAATGAAGTATGCCAAGTAACTAACAAAATACATAAAAATGGACAGCGAATGTTTCTATGGTAACATAAGAAGGTAAAGAAAAATATGAAGTGAGCATTGGCCTCTTAGAGGCTAACACAGGGAATTAATAATAGGAAAGAGTAACAGAATCTAGGAAAAAGTATATTGGTTCTGTCTTCTTGATTGAAGAATCAAAAAAATCCCAAGAACAAGAGGAAATCAAAAGACGTGGAGGAACTTAAACAATCATGATCACGTGAGAAAAGGTACCTGGAACACCTGATTCAAGGCTGACAAATCCCTTGGATCTCATGCATCCTATAGTCTTCAAAGAAATGGCCGTAGAGATTCATTTGTTATAATGTTTCAAAGTTCCCTAGATTCTCAAACGTTCACAGTGCATCAGAAGACAACAAATGACATCTCATATCCAAGAAAGGAGAGAAAATAGAATGAAAAATTATAGGCCAATTAGTCTCACATTGATACAAAGATAGGTAGGAAAGCAAGCTGTGAGGAGTTAAAAATCACACTGCTCTGTTAGTGCTTACAAATAAACCTGTTGGATTATAACCTGGTGTTGTGTGATTTTTAACTTTGTATACCCCAGTCCAACACCGGCATCTCTAAATCAAGCTGTGAGAAGGATAATTGCATAAGCAAAACTTTGGGAGATGAAATATAGTGAGAAAATCTGATCACTTCTGTCTTGGCAGGAAGAATAAAAAAGCAGAATATTTATTAAATAGAGAGAGAATGCAGTGTGCTGTGGTACAAAGAGATCTGAGTGTCCTTATACATGATTCATTAAATGTTAGCAAGCAATCAGGAAAGGAAATTAAATATTGGCTTTATTGCAAGGCAAATGGTATGTAAGAGTAGAAAAATCTTGCTCCAACTTCATTATGCATTAGTGAGACAGTGCCTAGAGATCGGTGTGCAGTCTGGGTCTCATTACATAAGGAGACATAAAACTCAATTGGAAGCAGTTCAGAGAAGGTTTATTGCTGGATAAAAGGATTGTCGAATGAGGAAAGGTTGAGCAGTTTGGGCTTATACTCGTTGGGGTTTAGGAGGATGGCAGGTGATCTGATTACAGTCTGTTCAATCTGATGATGCCAGACTGTTCCTGGGTGAGAAAAAGACAGATCTAGCCTAGATGCTGATGGAATCAAGTGGAGTCATCCATGGCTTCTGGTGAGGGTCTTGGTAATTCGTCTAATGAGCCAATATAACCTGTATGTATTGCTATCACAAAATAAGCTGCACCTTGATGTTAAGACAATTGCCTCTTCTTGTTATGATACACAGTGGTTTATCTTCTATGACGGTTAAGCAAATGGGCATATATGGATTAGAGTGGTGCTAGAAAAGCACAGCAGGTCAGGCAGCATCCAAGAAGCAGGAAAATCGATGTTTCGGGCAAAAGCCCTTCATCAAGATTGTGACAGGGAGCCACTGGGGTGGAGAGATAAATGGGAGGGGGGGGGGGGGTACTGCGGAGAAGGTAGCCAAGAGAACAATAGGTGAATGGGGGTGGGGACGAAGGTGATAGGTTGGAGAGAAGTGTGGACTGGATAGGTGGGATGGAAGATTGGCAGGTAGGACAGGTCATGAGGATGGTGCTGAGCTGGCAGGTTGAAGTCTACATTGATGCCCTGGGGTTGAGGACTTCACCAGTTTCCTCATTTCCCCTCCCTCCACCTTACCCCAGTTCCAACCTTCCAGCTCAGCACCATCCTCATGACCTATCACCTTCATCCCCATCTCCATCCACCTATTATACTCTTGGCTACCTTGTCTCCAGCCCCACTCCCCTCCCCTCCCCTCCCAATTATCTCTCCACCCCAAAGGCTCCTTGTCTCATTCCTGATGAAGGGCTTTTGCCTGAAACATCAATTTTTCCTGCTCCTTGGATGGATCTGATTAAATTACTTACTTACAGTGTGGAAACAGGCCCCTCAGCCCAACAAGTCCACACCGACCCTCCGAAGAGCAATCCACCCAGACCCATTCCCCAACAGTTACCCCTTCACCTAACATTACGTCCAATTTGCCTAACCTGCACATTTGTGGACTGTGGGAGGAAACCGGAGCACCCAGAGGAAACCCACACAGACACATGCAAACTCCACACAGACAGTTGACTGAGGCAGGAACTGAACCCAGGTCTCTGGCATTGTGAGGCAGCAGTGCTAACCACTGTGCCACTGTGCTGCCCACACTTGACCTGCTGTGCTTTTCCAGCACCACTCTAATCTAGACTCTGATTTCCAGCATCTGCAGTCTTCACTTTTGTCTAAACAAATATGTATATCCAGAAGAGAACTGACACTTTTATGGCACTGTAATAGCAGCCCTACCTCTGAGGCAGGAGGCTGAGATTCCCTGCTCCAGTGGTTTGTAATGACATCTCTGAACAGTTTGACTAGAAACTAATAAATAAGGAAAATTAGTGGCATATCCAATAGCTTCTGCAGTGCATTCAACCACCATTAAATCTTCAGAATTTTCTCTTCCAAGGAGCAGTGGAGGCAGCGTGATTGAACATGTTTAGTTATGGGTTAGACAGATGTTTATGGGGTTGGGGAATGTATATGCACAATGAAGCAAGTAGAAAAGTGGAGCTAAGGCCACGATCCAATTGGACAAGATATTATTAAATGTTGGGGCAGGCTTGATGGGCTGAATGGCCTACCTTTAATTATAAATACTTTTCATGATATTGTGCCCAGCTAATCTACTTTGTGGGCTTTCAGCCATGTTACCATGACATCTCACCCAATTTTCTTCAAGTAATCCCTTGGACATATTGTGCCCGTCTGAAAACACAGATCAGGTCCATCTCAAAGAATATCGTGATTTCTTTTAACAAGTCATTTGAAAGGTAGTAGCACTGACCATCAGAACTGGACCATCAGAAAGGTAACCTAGAGTGCTCAAATGAAGGGATGGGATTAGAACCTATTAGTTTGTAACTCAGAGGGGTCAGCACCACCACAGAACCATGACTTCCACCCACTCTGACTGCAATTTCCACAGCAAAGTCAATTCTGCCATTTTCCATGTGGTTTGTCCAGACAAGGAGTCCTGAGCTAACAGGAATTCAACTCATAGTGCCAGCGAAGTAGTTGTACAGCATGAACATTTAGTGGGGAGGCAGGAGTTCTACAACTGGGGACACTTTGCAGTGGAACGAAAATTTGTGACAGTTGTGTGCTACATTAGACAGTCATTGCTCGTTTTAATTACAATGACCAAATGTAGAATCATCATTTTATTTCCACTGTCAATAAAAATATTGGAAAGTAAATACAGAAACTTACTTGAAGAGTTCATTTTTTATATGTGGCTTTGTTTCGAACTGGAGTTATACCAGACTTATTGCAGTGTTATACGAAACAGTTTCACCATAGTGCAATCAGAAGGGTTTTTTCCCCAGCCAAAGTGAGGTGTGTTTTGTGAGTGCATTGCAATTAATTCAGCTGAATTATTGTTGGGACATTGTCCTGCCCTATTCTAAACGTCCCTAAGGTGGGTTATAGGGCCAGCAAGGATACCCCTTGGATTTGGCAAGAAACCAAAGAATGGAATTAAAACAGCAATTAAAAGCTTCTTTAATCTTAAATTCTGACCTTCACAGCTGGAGCTTCTGTTTGCCATGCCTGGTAACAAGTTACCTGGGTCATCGAGGCGAAAGCACAAGAGGAAGAGCTTCTCCAGTGCAACTGATGGCCTGGAGAGCAAATGGATCAGAGAAGCAGATAAAGTCCAGCCACTGACAAGTGAGATGCTGCTGTTCAGGACACTTCTTTTCTGAGGGTGTGTTTTGACAATCCATATACCCATTTAGCACTTCACCCACCGTCAGCTACATTCCCCCATTTCCTACCATCACGGAGACAGAGAAACAGCTACTTTCACTCACCAGGAGAGGCACAAAGAGTAGCAACATCACTGCCAACAGGAGGAGCCATTGCCTATTCCTCAGCTGTATGCCTGTCTGTGGGGCAGAAGTAATGGGTATCAAGATCTACCTTCAAAATCTAACACATGGTCTACAGGCAATATTACTCTGACATAGAATCATAGAGATGTACAGCATGGAAACAGACCCTTCAGTCCAATTCGTCCATGCCGCCCAGACATCCTAACCTAATATCCTCCCATTTGCCAGCACTTGGCCCATATCCCTCTAAACCCTTCCTAATCATATACCCATACAGATGCTTCTTAAATGCTGTAATTGTACCAGGCTCTACCACTTCTTCGCAGCTCATTCCATACACACAACCTTTTGGTAACCCTATACAAGTTATATACAATATGCATTCCTCCTGTCCAGAAAACAGCCATTTATCACAGCTCTGTTTTGTTACTCAATTAGCTTGACACCCATGCTAGTCAGTTATTTCATGAGCTTCAGCTTTGCTGACAAATTTGCTATGCCAGCCTTTATCATAAGCCTTTCAGCACCTATGCATCAAATACTTTAGCCTCTCATCAACACTCAGTTACTTTAGTAATAGCTCAAAACATTCCTGCTTTTCCAAACTAAATTCTGCCATTTATCCATAGTAGGATTTGAATCCAGAACATTAGCCTGGGTCTCTGGATTACTAACCCATTTCTAATACATCATTTTTCTTTGTTCCAGGAAGAAAATTATCAAAGTGGCAATGTCTGAGCATTTGTCCGAACTCTCATGGCACAATGTTGACGTCATCTCCAACCTTCTGGTGTAGCATGTGAGCATACGTTGTCAATGGTCAGCATGGTGCCAGTTACTGGATGGTCCATAAACCTCCCCCACCATCATTTGTGACTTGCTTAGCAACTGCTTTTATGTGCTGGTGAGCTAGTATTGAAACAATGCTGCAGTGCTGAAAACAACAAATGCTGGAGATCACAGCAGGTGAGGCAGTCTCCATGGAGAAAGAGAGGAAGCTAATGTTCAGACTCAAAATGTCAGCTTGCTCTCACTCCATGGATGCTGCCTGACCTGCTGTGATCTCCAGCACTTGATGTTTTCAGTACCGATTCCAGCATCTGTAGTGATTTGCCCCTACCATGCTATAGTGCCTTTAATTAGAAACCTTGCCTCTAGCAGAATGGATACTTAATCCTGCTGTTCTCCATGGTTCATCAGCAGACCCAGAGGCCTCTTCAAAAGAACCACAGCTCAGTGAGTAAATAGGGTCAACTGTTGCTCCAATTGGGGGCACTCTTATCTCTGAACAATAAAGTGCCAGGTTCAAGTCTCACTCTATGACTTGAGTGCATTAAAAAAACACAAGGCTACCACATGAATTGGTACAGCACAGTAGGGAGTTTTGTCGTTTGAATGAGATGTTAAGCTATGATCCCATCTGCCTGTTTGGTTTCTTGCACTAGGTCCCATGGCGCCATTTCAGAGAAGAGCAAATGCTACCCTTGGATCCCAGCCAATGCCTGTCCATCAATCAACATTAGAAGAAATGACTTTCTCGTCATTATCACATATGGACTTTAGTCTTTGATGTTTACATAACCGAAGCAGAAGAAACAGATAGGGTTCCTGACCTTCTAAAGTTTCGACAATTTGAGAGGAACTAAATGAAGAAGATTCCACACAAAGTCAGAACCCAGTTCCTGTGTTATCCTGTTGATTTCTTGCCTTGCCTTAAATTAACAAATAATTGCACCGTGACATTTTACCATCAAATGACATCTACCTTTAATCACAAAGGCAAAAAATGTCATTGCCCCTTGGGCCTTATCCATAGCTTATAACTTATTAATTTTTAGCCTTTTTTTATAAATATCCTGATTGACAAGGTTAGTGCTGCAGTAATTGTAACATCTGCTGCAGCATAAACTTGCGCTATCTGCCAATGTGGTAACACGGCAGCTCCCCACTGGGGTGATAATGTCTTTTTAATACTGCCTTTGGCAGTTTTAAAGAACGGTGTGAGAAATGAATGGGATGTGTGAAAGTTGGAGCACCAACTCCAGCTTGAAAGCTGAATACTCTCTCTTCATCACAATTTGTGATGGTTCACTTGTGCAATTTAAAAAAAAATGGTTCAGGAGTTTCAGAGCAATTTTTTGGACAAGAAACTAAAAAACTGTGAACATGTCAGCCTTGTTAAAAGGAGACAAAAATACCTCACAGTTCATTCATACATGCGAACTGCCTTTTTTTTTCTTCTTGTTTGCGTTTGTGGGTTTAATCTATGAAACAAGGGGATTCGGATTCAGACGAAATGAAGTGAACAGTACCATCTCTCACTGGGGTAGCGCAGTGGAAATCGAGCTACACTATTCCTGGATTGATCACAAAAGTTAACTGTTCATCAAAGTAGACTTGTCTCCCCACCCTTCAGGCTCTCTGCCTGTATTCCTGATGAAGGGCTTTTGCCCGAAACGTCAATTTTACTGCTCCTCGGATGCTGCCTGAACTGCTGTGCTTTTCCAGCACCACTCTAATCTAGACCCTGGTTTCCAGCATCTGCAGCCATTGTTTTTACCCTGTTTATCAAAGTAGGCAAAGTCACCAATTTGCCTGTCACATAGACCCAGAACAACTGAAAATATGATAAGGTTCTTTGCCTAATGAGAGCTATTATTTATGACAAATAAATAGATTCCTACCACTGGTAAACAACTATGAATAGTTTACATGTAACTCTACTAATTAAAATTCTAACTCCCTTCTAAAAAATACCTATGCATATGTCTGACAGACACAGATTGGTAAAAACATTAGTGTTATGGGTGAAAGATAAAAAAACAAGAAAAACAGTTCAATGGCTGCTATTCTACAGGGTTCACCAAGATGATCTTTTTGCCTGCCAGGATTTTCTATTCTTCAATCTGTCCTTCACTTTTTCAAAGGAGGTTTAATTACTGGTTAAAGGCCACATCCTACAATAAAATGGGGCTTTTCTTTTCCCAGGGTGGAGGGGGCAACTACGAAGGAACACAGGTTCAAGGTGCAGGGGAGTTGAGGGGGGTGCCAAGATTAAAAGAGATGTGTGAGGCAAGTTTTTCACACAAAGGGTGGTGAATGCCTGGAATGGTCTGCCAGAGGAGGTGGTGAAAGCAGACACAATAGCAGCATTCAAGGAGCACCGGGACAAACACATGAATAGGAAGGAACCAGAGGGATACAAATCTTGTAAGTGAAGACAGTTTTACTATGGAAGGGCAAAATGTGTTGGCTCAGGCTTGGAGGGCCAAAAGGCCTGTCCCTGTGCTGTATTGTCATTTGATCTCTTTGTTTAAAATAGACTAGTTTACTTCAGGCTTTAGATATTTTGTTGGAAAGAACGATACACCATCAGCCCTTGCAGCATTGCAAAGACTTTTGCCAGTATTGTTCACACCCAGAAGCTGATAGTTTCTGATAGTAGGTGACAGGCCTTTGGCATCCACGATTGGTCCCAATTCCACAAATCAATCAGCAATTTGTTGCCAGCTAGATCTCACTTTGGGCAGATCCCCTGGTGCCGGCCTGTCTACAACAGTCTCTTCCACTGCGCCATAATAAACACGGAGTAGGTTTTAAAAATACAGTAATTCCTTCTTCAGTCCTTTTTCTGTTAAACAATCATTTTTTAATTTTAGTCCACAATCAAAATACAGAAAAATAAAAAGATCAGGTCTTCACAATAGACGCGCACTTTATAAGCTGCTCGAAACGTCGAATTCTCTATTCCTGAGATGCTGCCTGGCCTGCTGTGCTTTGACCAGCAACACATTTGCAGCTGTGATCTCCAGCATCTGCAGACCTCATTTTTTACGCGCACTTTATAAGCTCAAGATAAGATGATGGCATTTTATGACAAAGTCGCAATCACTCCAAATGGATCATCAAAAAGTATGCTACCTGATGTCGCAAATTGTGAGGTGAATTTAGAGTCAAGGATGGATTATTTCACAATTCAAGGACAAAAGAAGGCTTTAGGTTCGAGGAGTTCATTAAACAGACATTACACCAGCTATTGAATTTCATAGAAGGCAGAGACTTAAATGCAGAAAACTGATATCCTTTTCAGAAGAAGGAGATGGGTATATTGAAGCATTTTGTGTTGAATATCTCTGATAAATTGTACAATTGTTTTACTTTTCACTACCTATTTTTGTGTTAGTGTTTCCTGCATGGGTCTAGTCTCAAACAATAAGATTGTGTGTTTTATTTAATGTTTTAATTGATTAATTAAAATGTAATCAGCGTAGAGTTGTGGAAAACTGCTCCATACGGGTGGCTGGGTTTACTTCCATCATGGGAGTCATGTAGAAATTATATACCAAAGGCACAATGCAAGCTTCTTCACCGTTTGACAGCTAGTTTCAGAGACAAATGTCCTCCTGCAATGGATATTTGTTTTCAATATCACAAGCAGTGTTGGTTTATAAACTAATTGCCATTTATTAATGTGCAAAAACACTCTTAAGGTTTGGCACAGACACCTATCTCTGATAATTGTGAATGGCTTGTGAATTGAGGCTGTTACTATGGTAATATGAATATCGTTGTTGTTTTAGTAATAATTAGCGAAAGTGAAACTCCAGCCATTAAAAACGTCTTGCAATCAAATTCTCAATTTCTGACTATGGTGTGGTATACATTTTCTTAAGGTGTATGACTATCTTCTGGACTTTATTATTTCTTCATTTATTAATATTTCACAATGTGCTCAGCAGCTTGTAGCAGAAAGATCCTTTCAGTTGTCTTCTTAGCTGTTCAGGTTTTTATGGAGATATTTCTGGAGCCTGCAATATTTTTTTGTAAACGATATCAAAATAAACAGATAGAAACAGAAAATGCACAAAAGCTCTGTCCGTGTTTGAAAAATTCATGCTTCAGGAAGAGACCTGTTGCCAAAACTCGGAACGTTTTATTTTCTGTGCTCTGCAGTGTCTCTGCCAAGGACCTTAATCTGCCTTTTATTCTGCAGTTGACAGAACCGCTGTGTGTTTCAAGGATGGGCAGTTTTAAAAAATCTCATCTGAAGTAGCGCATTCCTATTGGGTTTCATACCAAAGCAATGTCTGTGTTTTCCTTTCTAAAATTGTCTATTTATATGTAAATTTAAGGGACTTATTCTTTGCAAGGGCGCAATTATTTTTTCCAATTAATTTGAAAAGAATTCAAGATCTGCTTGCATAAGGTATCTGTTTTGCAGCCATCCAGATTGGCTGCAGAGGCAACCATTGAGTGGCGAACTGCCAAGTAAATTAAACTAGGTTGCAGTTTGTGGAAGAGAGATGAGAATGTTTGCATTTGTATAGCACCTTTCATTAACTTGGAAGCTGTAATATGCTTCAGCCAGTGAAGTACTTTTGAAGTCACTGTTGGAATGTAGGAAATGTTTCTTCCAATTTGAACTCAGCAAGATCCCAAAAATACAAATTGATTTGATTTGTTTTGATTTCTTGTCGCATGTACCTAAGTACAGTGAAAAGTTTTGTTTGCAAGCAGTACAGGCAGATCATAATGTACAAGGTTACGGCTGCACGGGAGGTGCACAAAAGCAAGATCAAGATTAGATTTGGAATTAGAGAGGTCCATTCAGCAATCTAATAACAGCGGGGAAGAAACTGTTCTTGAACCTGTTGATATGTGTTCAAACTTCTGTAACTTCTGCCTGTCGAATCAATAATCAATAGTCTACTTTGGGTAATATTGTTTGAAGGTTTAATATTGGCTAGGATACAGGAGGTGACCATTTAAATTGGAGATCTCGGTGGGTTCTGCTGCATTTAAGTAAATCATTGGTCAGAATAAGTTAGAGAATTAAATACCCATCTAACCCCTGAGTAAGTATTAAACATTCCCTGAACACACCTCAATACACACCCAATTCTACCCCACCTCAACTCCTTACACCCTCCTCAAACCCTGATCTGACAGACCCTGTGACCCAAAACCCATTTTACCCTCTGAGCCATGGAACAAGAGCCCCACCTCTGTTTGCCCACCAATGCACCTGATACCCACTTCATACACACTCCAGACCCAAACCACCCCCATCCCTCTCAGTCAGATTCTACCCACTCTGAACAGGCAAACCCCCACCATTTTGTGACTTTTTACGCTCAATTCCTTGAGTGAGTCTGAATCCAAAACTTTCCATCTCAGAAATAGAACAATTGTAGCCCACCCAAAATACAACCCCTGGAAAATGACAGGAAAACTGTCATTGTTGGTGGGGTTGCTTTTCTGAATAAAGGCTCATAGACTCGTCATCATTAACGTATCCTGTTGGGATTAAAGAAAAACAATTCCATTCCATTCCTTGGTATCTATAAGGACCATTCGCAACCTCGATGTCCTATTTAACCTGAATTTTCAACCCCATTACCTCTGCATTACGAAGACTACCTACATTTACCACCATCCTATTACCTGTATTAACCCCTGCCTCAATCCATCTGCTGCTGAAATTTCCACCCTTGGTTTTGTTACTTCCAGTTGCCATGTTTCTAATGCCCTCCAGGCTTTTCTTATATTTTCTACATGAAAACATCCAAATCTCCATTGCCTCCATCCTCACTTGTACCATGTCCCATTGATCCAATGTCCTCTTGCTGTCAATTCCCCATTTAGTGAATCCTCAAAGTTTACATTTACATTCTTTTGCCTGAAACCTTCCATATCCTCATCCGTCTCTTTCTTTGCAACCTCCTCCAGTCCTAGAAAGCCCGAAGAAATATGTTTTGATTAAAATCCTGTATGCTTGCATGCCCCTAAATTGCTTCCCCCTTCTCCTTCCCCATCCCATCACTACTCACAGACTTAACCACATCCTCTATTGTCAGCTGACCTGAGCCCTTCCCATCATCCAGCTCTTGGACTCGATTCACCCTGCCCAACTGCTGAAGTCAAACAATATCCCCTCCATCCCTCCACCACCACCATTTTTATACCTTTTTATGCTCAATTCCTGGAGTGAATCTGGAACTGAAAACTTTCTGACTCGGATACATGACGACTATAGTTCACCCTGTACAGAACTCTTGTAATGTGGTGTTGCATTTTGGAATAAGGGCACATGGATTTCAGTGCCTTCAGCAATGATTATTCTCAGTGGCATTTGTTTTGAAGAAGTGTAAGGAATATTCCCAGTATCCTGGTCAACACTCATTTTCAACAAACACCAAAAAAACAGATTAGCTGCTCCTGCATTGGACCAAAGGGTCTGTTTCCATGCTGTATGACTTCATGACACTTTGACTGCCATGTCTGCTTCAAGGGGATATAGCTTCCAAAAGTAACATTTTGGGTGAGAAGAATCATAGAATCATATATTGCCAAGAGGTGGCATGGTGGCTAAGCGCCAGGAATCCAGGTTTAATTCTACACTCAAGTTTCTCTCTAAGTGGAGTTTGCGCATTCTCCCTGTGTCTGCTTGGGCTTCTTCCGCATGCTCCGGTTTCCTCCCACAGTGCAAAGGTGTGCAGGTTAGGTGAATTGGCCATGCTAAGTTGCCCATAGTGTCCAGGGATGTGCAGGCTAGGTAGGTCAATCATGGGAAATAGGGTAGTGTAGTTGGTGAGGATTGGATGCTCTTTGGAGGGTTAGTAAGGACTCAATGGGTCAAATGGCCTACTTTCATACTGGAGGCATTCTAAGAAACTTGGGATTTTCAAGGTTGTGAAAGGTCCTCTATACATATCATTATTTCTTAATGTTTTGGAGGTATTGCTATGCATTATTAATTGATTGGTCTGGTTGATAGATAATATATTGAAGGTAGTCATATTTCTGATTATAAATTGGCCAACAATAGAACAACAGCAATACAAGATATAAGCCCTAAATCATTAAATAAAGTCAAAAACAGCTAGACCAGATACAATAGATTAATATTACGGATGAATGATGCCTGAACCTTCCAAATCCTCGTCCGTCTCTAACTTTGCAACCACCTCCAGTTCTAGAAAGCCCAAAGAACTCTGATTTGATTCAATCCTGTATGCTTGCATACCCCTAAATTGCTTCCCCCTTCTCCATCCCCATCCCATCACTTCTCATGGACTTAACCACGCCCTCTATTGTCAGCTGACCCGAGCCCTTCTCACCAGCCAGCTTCTTTTCAACATCCAATAGTAATCATTGTGATCCATTTTGTTAACCAGGGTAAATAGCCTGGAGTGATTAAATAACAAATTTTATTAAATTTTGCCTTGACATTACTAAAGAAATCTGCTGAATTGGCCAAAAATATTAAGACTGTCATTTTATTTGCATTGACAACTTGCCAGGTGTCAAGGCAGTTTTACAATGTGAATAGAACGACTGCTCATACCCCTGGGGTGTAATTAAACATCTGTGGCTTATATTTGTGCTTGCAAATGTCGCAAAAATATGTTTAATCATTTCTTGCCAGATCAAGATGGAGCAGTTCTCATCACAATGGTCACCAACTTCGAAAACTAACAAAATCTGGTGTATACCTTCAAAATGACATTGGCAGACCCAATCATTAAGACCCTTCCCATTCTCCTATGTCAATTCACTTTCGAGGCTTTTCCTTTGGCTAATCTCTCTAAGCCAGATATATATACTATTCCTATTCCTCCCTCGAGTTTATATTGACATTTGTTTGGTCCCATAGCTCATGAAATATTTCTTCCCGTCTCCACAACCCTCTCCCACTTGCTGTGTTTTTGTTCCTGTTGCAAGTTGTAGGCAGGAATTCCTCGTCACTCTTCGGTATCGCAAAATCAGTGTTTCCACCATTCTTCCTCAGTTCAAATACAATTTATTTTATAACTTATGATCAGCTTTTATTCAACTTCACTTCCAGCCACCATTCTTATGCCCTTTAGTGTGCCATGGTGTTTAATTTGTAAGCAAAGCAAAGTAGGCATTTTTGGATCCCAGGGTGCTGATGATGGATGGGAACTGAAAGCTGGAAGTACAACCCTTAGAGTTGAAGCCAAAGGGGAATAGCTACCAATTAATCATTAGACACCTGGCAAATGGAGTTTGTCTCTTGCTTGGCTGTGAGGAGGTACAGGGAATTCTCAATATCACTACAAAAAAATAGGTAAGTAAGAACGTGTGGCCCATATTGCAGTTCCTTCTTCTGCTATGCAGGATCCATTTGTTTCTTTTTAATGCATTCCTAGTTGTTTATCCCCCACCAGTTTGTGAGCTTTCCATTCCAAGGCTTGATTACTCTGGATCACTTGCAATAAAGATCTAATGTATTTTTGAGCCTGTAGCTCTGTAGTCCTCCTCTCACAAAATACTTCAAGATCCATACTTGTCCTTTCTGATGCTCCTTTATTACGTTACCTTTCACATGTCTCTTTTCCAGGTGGAAACACTTGAGTTTCTCAAGTTTTTCTTCACAACACAAACCAATGACATGCATTGGCATTTTGTTATATCTTGAAAGTAACCTTTGTGTCTCAGCGACTAGAAGGAGACACAGCATCATGCACACAATACAATTTGATGATAACTTGCTTCAGCTTAATTCAACTGCTTGGTTCTATAGTTTGATCCTTTATGTAATACCATAACGATGCCTTTCATTTCTGGTTCGGGAGTGGTCAGAGTGGAATAAATTTGTCTGTTGACTAAATCCTATCAATTTGCAAAAAATAATATCAGAATGAATGATCAGATGGGATGATTCTATCTGTTAAATAGTGTAGGAGGGCTATCAGCAATGACAACCTTGGACATTAAAATTAATTAATATGCAAAAACATATAAAATAAAATGTCAAATTTTGATTTGATGCAGCAATTCAACCACAAGTTTGATACTACTAATAAGTTTCTCATATTTGCCTCCATGTACAATTACTTGGGGTTAATATACAATAATTACGTAACAAATGATTACAATCAAATTGCTGTACGCTGAACATTTTACAGAGACCATCATACATCTTTAAATGTGTGGCTGCAACATAGTGATTTGCAACATTGGCAATTGGATGCAAGTGAGCGAGATCATGAAACATCAACATGTTAATGAATGCTTCCTGTGGTAATTGGATTTAACACACTAATCAATGCTCCTGATTATGTCTGCGATAAGAAATTCACTGGGGAAAAACTCGACAACTTCCACAATACTAAAAGCCTCAGGTATTAATTAATGTAAAGATTACCTGTCAACCATGGTCATTTACAAAGGTTGCAAAAGTAACCCAGTAATGGTTTCAAATGCGTTTATTTCAGATCTGTAATGTAAAATTGATCCAGGCTCTTTGTGACGCAATTAATTTTTTTTTTCGGTAGTTTCATGGGAAAGCCTGTAATTGTTTTGAATTAGAAAGTTTGGTAGAAGATCAGGAGTTGAAAGGTTATTTTTCATACAATCGTGGGTTTTCCATCCACATTCACCTTCTTCTGAATCATCTAATTTATAATACAATTAAATCAAGACTGTTTTAACAGTCTATTGTCAAAAGAAATGTACATATAGTTGGGAGGATTGGAAAAGTCAAACAATTGCAAAAAATATTATTAACCAAGAAGTAGTTGGTATGTTAATAAGTGATATTGTTTACAGTGCCAGTTCTCTTGTGTAACTACTATAACTTACCAAAAATTCACAAATCTTGACATTAAAAATATATTCACTTGGAAGTATGCAACTTCAGCATTGCTCAGAAGCTTCAACTTGTGTGATTCTTTTTTGCAAAGTTTAACTATAATCACAATGTATCAAGCTGCAAAGTAACAAGTCAATGTAACTACTGGAGCATTTCCATACTTATGAAAATCAGCTTTGCTCCAGGGCAGTCATGGATTTAGAGTACCGTTGCAGTTTTTAATTAATATTGCATTGGTGAATCCCATCAAGGTAACAGTTTCAGATATGTTCTTATGGAAAGGTAGCTTGACTAGGTACCTAATAGGGTCAATTACAGCTAATTAAAGAATGAAATTCATGTACATTGACAGCTGTTGGTAAATCCTCCACCTCTTACATCGGCAGGGTCACAGGAAACAGCTGGAAATGTTCCTTTAACTGTATGTTCCTTCTACAAATATTATTTTGACACCTTGCGGTATCTAAGGTATGGCAGATGTGTGTTAGATACCAGAATAGGTAGATAGAACTGATAAAATAAGATAGATACAAAGACAACATATATTTCTAACCATTTAACAGGCTTACCATTGAACTAAGCAACAAGTGATAGGATTATCATTTCATCTTTCATTCCAACAGAGCTGGAGACTTTTCCAAAGGCACAAAATCTTGAAAATGAATATAAACAGAAACCAATAAAAATTCCAGAAAGAATGTTGACATTAATTTTTTAACATCCTGTAATTTTACCTTCTTATTTCTCAATAGCTTAATTTACTGATAATAACAACTGTAATTTAAAACAATGATTTCACAAAGTTAACAACAGATTTAAGGATTGTTCAAGATCCATGTATGGGTACCACATCCACAAGTATCTGCTCCCACTAGCAGCAGTGTACTATTTACAATATTCACTAAAGATCCTGAGACAGCATCTTCCAAAAGCACAAACATTTCCATCTAGAAGGATGAGGGCAGCAGATACACCAAGCCATCAACTATGCTGATTTGGAAATGTATTGCTGTTCCTTCGCTGTCACTGGGCCAGAATCCTAGAATTTCTTCCCTAAGGGCATTGTGGTCAACCCACAGTACATGGACTGCATGGTTCAAGAAGGCAGCTCACCACCACCTTCTTGAGGGCAACTAGGAACGAGCAATAAATGCTAGCCCAGCCAGGGGCACCCACATTCCACAATAAATGCTAGCCCAGCCAGGGACATCCACATTCCACAAGCGAATTTAAAAAATGATGGATAAAGAACAATTGGAAATGAATATTGTTGCCTACAACCCAACTTTTGACATTTGACAGCTGTTATCAATATCATTACAACAAATTATATTATAACAGATAACGGATTCCTGATGAAGGGCTCCACCCCGAAACGTCGATTTTCCTGCTCCTTGGATGCTGCCTGACCTGCTGTGCTTTTCCAGCAACACACTCTGAACTATAACAGATGGTCCTCTACATTGGTGCAGATTAAAAGTGCAAGGCTATACTACATCTGATTAATATTTAGATTTTGAATTGGAATCTAAACCAGGCTGGTCCTGCTCCCTTTGCCTCGGTGAGGTTTCTTATTTTGTTCTCACAATGGAAATGTATTTTAGCAAGTCATGTGGGATGTAAAAGCATAAATTTGGGATGATTGGGGTATAGGATTGGAGGCAAAAGAAGAAGCACATGGCGTTTCAGACATATTTTGTAAATAATGTATGAATAGAGAGTGACTAAATATTTCTTCTGGTATTAGAAAAAGTGTTTTTTCTTGTCCTGGCTCCCAAGGGATTCATCCCAATGAGCAAAAGTAAGCTTTTTTTCATCTTTTAAGGCCATTCTCCCATGCCCTGCTGGGTTTCTGGTACTGATATTTTCACATTGCCAATGACAATTTCAGTGCTGAGTGTTGTAAAAATCAATTTGGTTGACTAACATTCTTGGAGGAAGGAAATCTGTCATTCCTACCTAGTCTGGCTGACTCCAGGTCCACAGCTATTTGGTTGACTTTCAGTCACACTCTGGGTAATTATGAATGGGCAAAAAATGTTAGCTTAGCCAGTGCTGACAACACCCATAAATGAATTTAAACAAAACAACAAACCCATCTTGCCCCAAACTTTAAGTTATTAAATTGATTATTAAATTATTAAAAGTATTTCCCCTGTTTTATCCATTTTAACTCCTACCCACCCCTCTAGTGACAAGATGTAGGGGTTCATTGGAAAATGGCACTATCAATGTTGCTGGCAGGTTGAAAAAATATGGATGGTCTATTTTACTACCAAAAAGTGTTTCTGTTAAAGTGCCTTACTGACTTGGGCCACACTTTAATCACACCGTCACAGAGGACAACATCTTACTCTTCATACAATTATGGGTTCTGCCAAGTGGACTATCATGTTAACTACAGTTTGTCTCCTGATAGCTGATCAGATTGCCCCTTCACATGACACTTTGATTGCCAGTGCCTTAGAGGAAATTGCTTGTGTTGCCTGAAGACATCAGTAATCATTTAGGAGCCTGAAACCTACCATTATCAAGTACTGGTGTGTTTCAGCTTCTGTGTTGAGAATTATTCTTCCTAGGAACTGTTTTGGAACACCAATACTCTGATTTCATAACCCATGCAGTTTTGGAGGGATAACTTGCAAAGTATTGGAGTTGGAATCCTAACAATGAACATATTAATATAATTATTACCTGTTTTTTAATTTAAAAATTAATGTTAATAATAAATAAGTTAACTGATGTCAAAATAAATTTATTACAATGATGCTAACATAACCATTATTATTTTTATGTTTTGATTTTTTTTACGTATTTCAGGTTGACTTTGGCTAACTTTTGTCAGGGAGATATTCTATGTGTTCTTGTGAGCCTGCCTGTCAGATCATGTATTCCTTAAAGAGGAAATGTTGTATAAAGTAACAGCAATGAAAGAGATAACGTTGACATTGCATTAGTACCACCCAATCTGAAATTTATACTGAATAAAATGAGGTCAGCCAAGTGGACCTCCTAGGATATGAGTTCCCTGATTGGGGCTGTTAACCTGGTACAATCAAGGAGCCCTGGCTGACAGATTTACAACAGGCGTGTCAGGGGTTCTGCTCACTCTAGGAGCTGGCTCTGAGTTAACTTGGTCAGTGTCATATGGTATGCATATGCAAATAAAGGGTGACTTGGCGACAGGATACTGGCCTTTGTAAAGTTATTTCAATAGCCATTGAATAAGAAACAGGCAATTTTGTCTGAGGTCCTTTTGGAAACAGACTTGCCATACCAACTCCCAACTGTTAATACTTATGCCCATCTAGATAATGTTAATTGTTATCATGCAACAAATAATATCTTGTTATATAAGACAAGTATCTCTTCTTGTTAAAACCAATGGCTTATTCTCTACTGATAATAAGTAAGTACCTTTGGGTTAGGACAGAAAAGAGAATTAGTGGCAAACTGCCCTAACCACAAGCTGTTAGTGGTTGGTTCTCAGTGCAGTACAATGTGGTGATGTGTAGAGGGCACTGTTGATGAAATTCCTTCAGGCAACAAGAGCATTTGTCAAACCCATGAGAAAAATATTTTGATGACAAGGTTCTTACCACTTAAATGATAATGTCACTTTGAGAAGACATAGCCAGTGAGTGAAATCTGAAAACTGAACAGAAGGTCAGTGACCCTCATGTGAGAAACATAAAGGTAAAAGCAGCAATCCATACTCAAACCTTCACCTCGGGGTTAGTAAGAGGCACTGGGAAAACAGTGTGGGCTATGAAAAGGACAACAGCTAGCAACACTGGGAAAAGACAGAGCATCCAACATTCTGACAACTGAGGGTACGCGCATCTGCTACAATGTCTTATGCATGGCGATTGGTGTCTGCACGCCAACTGCAGCATTGATTCCAGAGTCACTGCTGCACATAGACCTCGGAGGTTCAGGCAGCTGGGATGAAAATTAACAGGAGCACTAGTCAGATCCACCATTTTGTTTGTTACAAAAGGCAAGAAGCTTCCCCACTCCCAACCCAAGGAATCAGTATTGTTTAATTATTGCTATTTAACATCATTGGAAACTTAAAAGAAGTATCATTGTACAGTTTAGTTAGTGAAATTTAAAGCTTTATTGGATGAATTTTTTACAGTATCGTAGAATTGAAAAACATGCAAAGAGACTTAAGCAACTTTGCCAGAATAGAGATCAAAAATCTGAAGAAAAACAAAATTTACACTGCACTGATTCAATCCAAAATTACAAGCTGGAAAATAGCAGAATGCAGAGAGCATTGTGATATTATAGATTTAAAACTGTTCTAAAGGAATAAGAATAAATAAATATGTTAAGAAGAAATAATAACTCACAAACGATTCAACATCAAAGTGAGGTCAAACAGTTCAGGACTGAAAATGTGAGAGGAAATAATTCTTGAGAAACTGATTCAAAATTAACTACGGTGTCTAAACCTGAATAAGTTAATACACTATTAAATTCATTGGGTGCAATAGTAGATCATGTTTGGGGAGTATCAAGCACTTTGAAGAACAGGTCCTCGAAGGTCATAATCTCTGGGTTACTGTCCGAGCCACATGCTAATTGGCATTAGGATAAGAAAATTAGGGAAGTAAACACGTGGCTAAGAGATTGGTGTGGGAAAGAGGGATTCCATTTCATGGGACATTGGCATCATTTTAGAACCAGGGCAATCTGTATTGATGGGACGGTCTCCACCTGAACTGATCTGGAACCAGTGTTCTGGCAAAAAGGATAAATAGGGTGGTCACTAAGACTTTAAAACTTGTGAGTCAGAGGTGATGGAAAAGGGAAAGCCACAGGGAGTATGGAGTCAAGTACAAACATAAGCAGTGTTTAAGTTCAAGGCATACTAGAAATGATGCAAAAAGGAAGGATAACTTAGGACATATTACTAGAGGTGATGGAAATCATGAGGATAAGATAATTTGCATTAAGGTGCTTTATCTGAATGCTCGTAGTATTCGTAACAAAGTAAATGAATTAACAGCACAAGTTATTGTGAATGATTATGATGTGGGAGGCATCACAGAGACGTGGTTGCAGGGGGTTCAGGACTGGCAGTTAAACATCCAAGGATTTACAAATTATCGAAAAGACAGGGAGGTGGGCAGAGAGGGTGGGGTTGCCTTGATAGTTAAGAATGAAATTAAATCTATTGCACTGAATGACATAGGGTCAGACGATGTGGAGTCTATGTGGGTGGCGTTGAGGAACCATAAAGGCAAAAAAAAAGCCATAATGGGAGTTATGTACAGACCTCCCAGCAGTGGTCAGGACCAGGGGTGCAAGATGTACCAG
This sequence comes from Hemiscyllium ocellatum, assembly GCF_020745735.1. Lineage (NCBI taxonomy): Eukaryota > Metazoa > Chordata > Chondrichthyes > Orectolobiformes > Hemiscylliidae > Hemiscyllium > Hemiscyllium ocellatum. Next base: position 25,319,443 of record NC_083431.1, read on the forward strand.
GAAATAGATAGAGTATGTCAGAAAGGTAAGGTCACTGTGATCATGGGGGACTTCAATATGCAAATGGACTGGGTGAATATATTGCCAGTGGATTCAAAGAAAGGGAATTTATAGAATGCCTACAGGATGGCTTTTTGGAACAGCTTGTGATGGAGCCCACAGGGAGTAGGCTGTTCTTAGTGAGATGTAATGAGCCAGACTCTATAAAAGATCTTAAAGTAAGGGAACACTTAGGAGGCAGCAATCATAATATGGTAGAATTCAGTCTGCAGTTTGAAAGAGAGAAGGCAAACTCGGATGTAATGGTGTTACAGTTAAATAAAGGTAATTACAGGGGCATGAGAGAGGAACTGACGAAGATCGACTGGAAGCAGAGCCTATCGGGCAAGACAGTAGAGCAACAATGGCAGGAGTTTCTGGGTGTAATTGAGGACACAGTACAGAGGCTCATCCCAAAGAAAAGAAAGATTATCTGAGGGTTGGGGGAATTAGACAGCCATAGCTGACAAAGGAAGTCAGGAAATGTATCATGGAAAAAGAGAGAGCCTATAAAGTGGCCAACAGCACTGGGAAATCAGAAGATTGGGAAGACTACAAAAACAAACAGAGGATAATAAAGAGAGAAATATGTAAGGAGAGGATCATATATGAAATTAAGCTAGCCAGAAATATTAGAAAGGATAGTAAAAATTTATTTCAATTCATAAGAAACGGTGGCACAGTGGTTAGCACTGCTGCCTCACAGCACCAGGGACCTGGGTTCAATTCCCGCCTCAGGCGACTGACTGTGTGGAGTTTGCACGTTCTCCCCGTGTCTGCGTGGGTTTCCTCCGGGTGCTCCGGTTTCCTCCCACAGTCACAAAGATGTGCGGGTCAGGTGGATTGGCCATGCTAAATTGCCCGTAGTGTTAGGTAAGGGGTATATGTTGAGGTATGGGTGGGTTGCAGGTCGGTGTGGACTCGTTGGGCCAAAGGGCCTGTTTCCACACTGTAAGTAATCTAATCTAAACAAGAGGCAAAATGCAGAAATTGGGCTGCTCCAAATTGATGCAGGAAGGCTCATGATGGGAGATATGGAAATAGCTGAAGGACTTAATAGTAATATCCTAACAATTAAGGAGAGTCAATGGGCAGAGTTGAGTATGGTAGTCATTACAAAAGAGAAAGTGCTAGAAAAGCTAAGAAGTCTAAAAATTGATAACTCTCCTGGCCCTGATGGGCTACATCCTAGAGTTCTGAGGGAGGTGGCTGAAGAAATAGTGGAGGCATTGGTTGTGATCTTTCAAAAATCACTGCAGTCAGGAAAAATCCCAGATGATGGGAAAAGCACTGTTGCAACCTCCTTGTTCAAGAAAGGATCAAGACAAAAGATGGAAAATTATAGGCCAATGTGCCTAACCTCGGTTGTAGGTAACAGTCTAGAATCCATCATTAAGATGAGATTTCTATATTCTTGCATGTGCAGGGTTGGATTAGAACAAATCAGAATGGATTTAATAAAGGGAGGTCATGCCTGACAAACCTGTTAGAATTCTTTGAAAAGGTAACAAGTAGGTTAGACCAGGGAAATCCAGTGGATGTCATCTACCTAGATTTCCAAAACGCTTTTGAAAAGGTGCCTCAAGGGAGGCTGCTGAATAAGGTAAGAGCACATGGCATTCAAGGTGACCTACTGGCATGGATTGAGGATTGGCTGTCTGACAGAAGGCAGAGAGTTGGAATAAAAGGTTCTTTTTCCGAATGGCAGCTGGTGACAAGTAGTGTCCCGCAGGGTTCCGTGTTGGGGCCGTGGCTGTTCACTTTGTATATTAATGATCTGGATGAAGGGACTGGAGGCATTCTGGCGAAGTTCACCGATGATACAAAGTTAGGCGGACAGGCAGGTAGTACTGAGGAAGTGGGGAGGCTGCAGAAACATTTAGACAGTTTAGGAGAGTGGTCCAAGAAATGGCTGATGAAATTCAACGTGTGAAAATGCAAGGTCTTGCCTTTTGGAAAAAAAGAAAACAGGCATGGACTATTATCTAAACGGTGAGAAAATTTATAAAGCCAAAGTACAAAAGTATCTGGGAGTGCTAGTACAGGATTCTCTAAAGTTTGACTTGGAAGTTGAGTCCATGGCTAAGAAAGCAAATGTAATGTTGTCATTAATCTCAAGAGGATTGGAACGTAAAAACAGTGATGTGCTACTGAGACTTTATAAAGCTCTGGTTAGGCCCCATTTAGAACACTGTTTACAATTCTCGGTCCCATGCCTCAGGAAGGACATACTGGCACTGGAGCGTGTCCAGCGGAGATTCACACAGATGATCTCTGGAATGGTAGGCCCAAGATATGATGAATGGCTGAGGATCCTGGGATTGTATTCATTAGAGTTTAGAAGGTTGTGGGGAGATCTAATAGAAACTTACAAGATAATGCATGGCTTAGAAATGGTGGATCCTGGGAATTTGTTTCCATTATCCGGGGATACTAGGATCCGTGGGCACAGCCTTAGAATTAGAGGCGGTCAATTTAGAACGGAAATGAGAAGAATTTTTTTCAGCCAGAGAGTGTTGGACCTGTGGAATTCATTGCCATAGAGCGCAGTGGAGGCTGGGACGCTAAATATCTTCAAGGCAGAGATTGATAAATTCTTGATCTCGTACGGAATTAAAGCTATGGAGAGAGTGCGGGTAAGTGCCATTGAAATACCCATCAACCATGATTAAATGGTGGAGTGGATTTGATGGGCTGAATGGCCTTACTTCCACTCCTATGTCTTATGGTCTTATGTTATAAATCGGCAAAATATCAAAGACAGTGCGAATACCTTTTGAAGTTTTAATAGCTTTTGATAATTACTTCAAACTTTGAGCAAACAAAAATCTTGAACTAATAAGATTTAATGAATCCAGCTTTGATTGGAAAGAGTAGATAATTATGTTGATAACCTTTACAGAGTAGTGGAAATCTTCGACTATGGAGCACTGAAAACAGAATTCATAATGGACAAAATTATTGTTGGAATTATTGATGAATCTTTTGTTGGTTTTGTGACAGTCCAAGCAATTTTTAATTTTGAAGAAATCTATTTAAATTCTGCTGGAAGCAGGAACCAGAAAGGCTCTCAGACTGATCCTCAGTGGAGAAGAATAATCCCACCTCTGAAGAGGAACAGAGTCTATTCACTCTATAAGGTACAGATGTGATAAAGAGGTACATAAAATAGCAACACAGAGCAGATGCTAAGAATCAGTGAAGTGGAATGATGAAGTCTCACAGTCACAGGCAATGCCCAAGCAATGCCAAAAGGAAGTTGCATCTGTAACATTGTAGATCAATTCCAGAAACAATCCAGAAGTAGGACACAGTTCCAAAGCAGCATAAAAAAATCAAATACTTACTCTTTGTAAGTTTATAAGGTTGGATCACCTCCAGTACTGCATTGGATAATATATTTAAAAGCTTGCAGACAAAGAGAATTATGCAATTTTACCATAATAGAGATTTAAAAATCTGAAAAAAAAGAAAAAAATTCAGAGGAATCTGTCATTGAAAATTTATTTTTTTTCTGATTTTACTTATTTTTCCTAACTGACTCATCATTTTCCACATCACTTTAGGACTGGGAAGATTCAGCCCCTCATCTCCATGGAGTTGCCAATGCTGCAAGGTGATGGTGGGAAATCAAAATTAAGATCTCAAGTCAAATAGAATCTCACTGCACAAAAAGAGGCACTGTGGCCATCACAGCTATGCTGAGCTTTTTAAAGCCGCACAATTAATTGACCTCCCCAGCTCTTTCAAAATAGTTCTGCTGTGTGGAGTGTGAAAAGTTGTTTTTCAGATCATAGAATTCAATTCTTCAAGTTAATGATACACCTCATGACACAAAATTTATTTAATCTTTATGAGAATTTTTTTAACTTCCCAAGATTTTAAATATTTTATTATCTGTCTACAAATGATTGTTATAAATTTCAATCCTATTCTTAGCTAGCCATCTGCCTAATTCCTCCATTCATTATTCAGTCGATCTCAGTTCAGGGAATTCATTAACATAGCATTAAATGCTTTTGCAAGAGTTAAGCCCACATATCTCTTTCAACGTGGGAATAGAAATCTTCCAATTCCTAGCCCCACTTGAGACTTATTAATTTTACTCATGAACTATACATCTCTGATCACAATCGAAATTAAGTAACTTCTTCCAACAATTTAATGAGTGAATTTTTCTCAATCTCATTTTCTCCTATTAATAGATATTTAATTTGGAACTTTTCTTTTCTTTTTTTTTAATAGAATTATGTCCTAGTGTCATCCAGTTAACCCTTCTCCTGAACCCCCATAAGTCTAACAATCTCCTTTTAAAGCAAGAGGTCAAATTTTGCATGTGATACAGCCCTATCAATGAGATGCCCATATCCTGTGAAAAAATGAATAAAGGATATTCACAGTCATGAATGTTTAACCTGTTTTTTTTTTCAAATGTTGGGCACCTTTTATTTCTGTAGCTATTGAGTTCAAAAGTAGTGAATTTATGTTACATCCCGGTCAGACAACACCTGGAATGCTGTGAGTACATTCTTGGTCCTCACAGTATCAAAGACATGCATTGAAGTAAGTATAAAAAACAAATTATAAGGATGGTGACAGGGCTGAAAGAATGTTGTGATTGAGTAAGATTGAATAGGTTGGGGTTGTTTTTTTTTGGAAAAGTGAATATCTGGAGGTGACCTGACAGAGGGCTTCAATTGATGTGGAAAGTGGAACACAAATGTCGAGACAACGTCTTCACAGCTAGAATAAGTCAAACAAGAGAACATAAATACAAGATAGTTATCAATCAATTTCTTTATTTGGAAGAGAGCTTAGAATGTAGAAATCATGACCTCAGGAAGTGTTTGACACAAATTGATTAGATGTTTTCAAAAGTAAACTAGATAAGTATATGAAAGAAAAGAGAAAGGTCAGTATATTTTTCTATTTCTGAATTGCATGCTCTATGTAAGTAATTAACCTTTCAAATATTGATTTATTTAAATTGAATTATTCGTCATCATATCTATCTCCTTTTAATGATTTTGCTGCTGTGAAATTGAGGCACTTGCAAATTGATAGGTTCATTTTTGTCGGACCACTCATTTAAAGCCGTCTGCTTTAAATCAGGAGGCATCTGTTTTAAATCTGGGTATCCATCAAACTAGTTTCTTCAAATTATTCATTCAAGTTTTCAGTAATAACTTGTACATCGATGATGTTCCAGTGTCAACATAGGGTTGTTGAGACATACAGCGTAGAAACAGACCTTTTTGCCAACCATGTCTCTACTGATCAACAAACACCAAACTGCACTACTCCCATTTACCTGCATAGATTGCTGTTCCTACCATTCGAAGTACTCATCCAGATATTTGTTAAATATTGTAAGAATATCTGTCTCCATCACCATCTCAAGCAGCATACTCCATATACCTACCACTTTCTAGGTGAAAATATTCAATCTCAAATTTCTACTTATGCCCTCTGATCTTAGATTCATCTGCCATGGAGAAGGGATTCCCATGATCTACTCTGTCTATATCTCTCATAATTTTGTGTACCTCAATCAGATCCATATACTCAATCAGATTCTGTCATCCAACCTAAGCAATTCCAATTTTTAAAACATAGTTTGAAATAATTGACAAGCAACCACAGTTTGAGAGTGTCATTGAGTCAGACAGCATGGAAATAAAATCTTTGGTCCAACTCTGACCAGACATTCCAATCTGACCTAATCCCATTTGCCAGCACATGGCCCGTATTCCTCTAAACCCTTCTTATTCAGTTACCTGTCCAGATGCCTTTTAAATGCTGTAATTGTACCAGCCTCCACCACTTCCTCTGGCAGCTTATTCCATACACATACCACCCTCTGTGTGTAAACCTTACCACTCAGGCCATTTTTAAATCTTTGCCTGCTCACTTTAAACATATGCCCTCTAGGTTTGGACTCCTGCGACCTAGGAAAAAGATCTTAGCTATTCACCCTATCTATGTCCCTCATGATTTTATAAGTCTTTTCTTCCACAGAAGAAAGCCCCAGCCTATTCACCCTCTCCCTATTGTGACAATGCTGCTCCTTTAACTGTCCATGATTTGTTTTCAGAGAGGTCGTAAAAGACGCAGACTCCAAGGGTTTTAGGGCCAAGTTGATAATAGCTAACAAATACTGCCTCAGGAAAAGGGGCTTCAAGATGAAAAAAAATACATATAATGAAAGGGGAGTGGCCAGTCCTCCCAACTCAGCTTTTCTCCGGTTTAATTTGGTTTTTGGCAGTCTGGCTGTTCACTGAAAGCAGTCAGGCAGTTTGTGGCTGCGGGTCCAAGAACCAGCTCCATGGAAGAGGATGTTCCATGCTGCCATCTCTCCCTCTCCTGTAAGACCCTGTGTTTGATTTTAGCTTTTGTGCCAAGGGGTGTTTATGCCAAGTGTTGAGAACAACAACATTAAGCTGGTCTAATCTTTTGGGTTTTCTGATACGTTAAGTTAGTCTATATTGTGTTCGTTTTTTGTGTGTCTCATTCAGTAATCTTGTAAATAAATTCTGTTTTATTTGAAACTAAATGGTTTGATGAGCTGCATCCCTCCTGGAAATTCCACGTTACACCTGCTTAAAACAATCAGCAAAGTTAGGGTCTGGGCTACTTTCTTGAAATGTTTTGAGGAGGTCTGGCCTGGTCCATAAGAGCCTGGGGCTACTTGAGTGATTTGGTCTATAATTGCAAATTATGATTAGGGTTGTTTGATGTGTTTTTTAGTTTTTTTTGTGCTGGGTGTTGATTTCAGTTGATTTAACCAGTGCTTGCAGCCACTAAGAGTTTTCTGGGGATGGGAGAAATGACTTTGGGGGTTTTGTCTGCTAGTTCCAGCAGGCCGAGCTGCTGGAATGAGCAGACAAGCTGGAGTTAGAGCTGTCTCCTTCTGTGAAGAAAGGAGAGATAATTACCGAAATAGCTTAACACTTAAATTTGCTGGGAACACCATCATAATCTTTAGAGATTGAAAATATTCATTCTCAAATCTCCACTTACGCCCTCTAAAATACAATTGAAAATGAAGCAGCTTGAATTAGAGGCAAACAAGAAGGAAAGGGCAAAAGAAATGAAACAAATTCTGGTCTCCTTCCTGTCAGAAGTAGGTTGTGAAACTTGAAAGGGTTTAGAAAAGATTTACAAGGATGTTGCCAGGGTCGAAGAGTTTGAGCTATAGGGTTTGAGTAGTCTGGGGCTGTTTTCTCTGGAGTGTTGGAGGCTGTGGGGTGACCTTATGGAGGTTTATAAAATCATGAGGGGCTTGGGTAGGATAAATAGAAAAAGTTTTTTTTTCCCTGGAATGGGGGAGTCCAGAACTAGAGGGCATAGGTTTAGGGTGAGAGGGGAAAGATATAAAAGAGACCTCAGGGGCAACTTTCTCACTCAGAGGGTGGTACGTGTATGGAATGAGGTGCAGAGGAAGTGGTGGAGGTGAGTACAATTGCAATATTTAAAAGATATTTGGATGGGTATATAATTAGGAAGGGTTTGGAGGGATATGGGCCGGTACTGACAGGTGGGAGTAGATTGGATTGGTCAGCATGGACAGGTTGGACCGAAGGGTCTGTTTCTGTGTGCTACATCTCTAGGATTCTATGACTCGATGAGTTTGAATTACAGTTAAAGGAATGAGAAAAAAAAACATATTACTTCAGCAGAACACAAACAAACGAGAGGGAAAGAGGAGAAGAGAAAAGGAGAGAGGAAAGAGAGAAAGAGAGGGAGTTTGAACTTCAGCAATTGGCACTTAGACAGGAAAGTCAGCATAAAAGGATGGAGACGAAGGCTGAAGGTAAGCTGAGTGAGGATGAGCAAAACCAGGGTAGCCCAAAGGCCTGGTGAGAAACTGTTTAAGCATGTTCAAACATTGCCTAAATTTGATCAGAAAGATGTGGAAGCCTTTTACATCTCATTTGAAAAGGTGGCTAAACAAATGTGGTGGGCAGTGACCATGTGGGTTTTATTGATCCAAACAAAAATTGTTGATAGAGCTAGCGAGGTATTTGCATCACTATTAGAGAAGGTATCTGAGCATATGAGGAGGTGAAGAAAGCCATCTTAAGTGCTTATGAGCTTGTGGAAGAAGCTACAGACAACATTTCAGGAATCTAACAAGGGATCCTGCTCAAACCTACACTGAGTTGGAAAGGATCAAACAAAGACACTTTGATAGGTGCACTATTAAAAATAATGCAAACCTATTTGCTCTTTGAGGGATGATTATTTTGGAGCTCAAAAATTCACTTTCTGAAGTAGTGAGAACTCTTGTGGAAGAGTAGAGAGTTAAAAATGGCATGATTCACAGCTAAAATGGCTGACTATTATGAGTTGGTTCATAAATCAAAGTTTGGCTTCCAAACTCGATTCAATCCGAGGAATAAAAATTGGGAAAAGAGAGAAATCCTCACGTGGTAATGGGAATGTAAATCTTGGTGAAGATCATAAGGATAACTTACCACAGGGTAAAAAGGAAACTCTTGAAGGGGAAAGAGAAGTTAAAAAGCTCTGGCGTTTTCACTGCAATGAAGTAGGCCGCATGAAATCACTGTGTTAATGCATTAGGAAAAAGCACTGGGAAACCAGATGTAGGAAAACAGGAGAAGCCAGTGAATTTTGTTGGAGTGGTAACAGAAAGCACAGTAGAGGCTAAAAGGTTGAACTAGAATGCACAAGCTGGTTAGAGGTTGTTTAAGGGGGAAGTGCCAGAACTTCTTAAACCATATACCGAGGAACCTCGATTATCCGGCATTCGATTATCTGAATGTCGGATTTTCCGGCAAGATTGCAAGGTCCCAATGCTCGGCTAAACAATGTTATCCGGCCTTCAGTTATCTGGAATTAGATTAACTGAATGAAATACTCCTGCCCATGTCCTTCAGATAATCGAGGTTCCTCTGTACTTGCAAAGGTAAAGTTTACTCGCAAAGGCTAGGAGCAGCAGGTAAAGAGGTTACAATATTAAGAGATATAATTTCCTCTCAATCTTTGATGTTGAAAGGTGAGGAGATATGTACCTCTGAAGGACTATTGCGGAAATGGAATGAGTAACAGGAATTCACAGTGAGAGAAGAAGTGCTCAATTATGTAGAGTGAGGTTAGAGTATTCAGTGAAGAGTAGAGAAGTCATGGTAGGAATACTGGGCAAACTCTCAGCTCCACGAATATAATTTGACATTGTTATTGGTACAGCTGGTTCACAGATAGGAGTGCTGACTACTGTGGTTGAAATGCCAGTGGAAATTCAGGCAACTGAAGTATTGCAGGGATATCCTGGGATATTTCCTGACAGTGTGGTAATGAGGTCACAAAGTCACCAGTTGAAACAGGAGGGATCAAAGCGTACAGATAAGAAAGTTGAAGTGGAATTAGCAGAGACCCTGTTTGATCAGAAGGTACAGACAGACCAAGGCAGATAGATGACAAAGCAAAATCCTTAGCTCAGATAAATTAACTGAATTTGCAGCAGAAAGATGGAAGGTTATAGCAATTCTATCGAAAATATACACAGAAAAAAAATCTGAATGTATCCCTGAATGTAACTATCTTAAAAATGATGTCTTAATGAGCAAATGAGATCATCACATATTCAGACAGATGAGAAATGGGCAGATGTTCATCAAGTCTTATTGCCAGTGGGTTATAGAATGAAAGTGTTCCGAGTGGTGCACGTGCTACCTCTGTGGGTGGGGGTGTTGGGGGGTCATTTAGGAGTGAGGAAAACTCAAGCAAAAATATAAAAGCAATTTTACTGGCTAGGACTGCGCAAGGATGTAGTTGAATTTTGCCAGCCATGCCATGCATGCCAGGTAATTGGAAAACCACAGGCAGTAATAAAACCCGTACCTTTAATATCCATTTCTCCATTTGAGGAACCTTTTTCAAGAGTCTTAATTGATTATGTAGGTCCCCTACCTAAAACAAAAAGTAGGAATCAGTATTTGTTAGCAATAATGGATATGTCCACTAGATTTCCAGAGGCCATTCCTTTACACAATATCACAGCTAAAAGGATTGTAGAGGAATTACTGAAATTTTTCACTAGATATTGAGATACAATCAGATCAAGGGTCAAACAGCACATCGAAATTATTCAAGGAAGTTATGGATAGCTTAGGAATAAAACAATTGAAATTTACTGCATACCATCCAGAGTTGTTAAGAAGGTGGCATCAGATATGAAAGACCATGGTAAGGGTTTATAGTCAAGACTATCCAGATGATTGGGAAAAGAAAATTCCATTTGTACTTTCTGCAATCAGAGATGCACCAAATGAATCAATCAAATTCAGTCCATTCGAATTAGCTTTTGGGCATGAAGTGGAAAGACCTTTAAAATTGATTAAAGAGAAATTAGTAAGTCAGAATTCAGAGACCACATATTTGGACTATGTGTCAAATGTTTGAGAATGATTAAGTCGAACAGGGGTGTTGGCTAGACAGCATTTAAAAGTATCACAGCATACAATGACACAGGAAGCGGACAAGAAATTTAAAGAATTCACAATTTTGCTATTGGAGATATGGTGTTAGTGTTACTTCTAATGCTAGGTGATGTTATGGACTAGGCCAGACCACTCAAAACATTCTTAAGCAGGCAGCCCAGATAATAACTTTACAATTTGTTTCAGTAAGTGTACAGTGAAAATCACCTGGAGTAAGTTAGCTAGGTTGACTACTAGATTTTAAGTAGGTTAAAATCTTTGAGTAAAAAGTGAGGTCTGCAGATGCTGGAGATCAGAGCTGAAAATGTGTTGCTGGTTAAAGCGCAGCAGGTCAGGCAGCATCCAAGGAACAGGAAATTCAACGTTTCGGGCAAAAGCCCTTCATCAGGAATGAGGAAATTCCTGATGAAGGGCTTTTGCCCGAAACGTCGAATTTCCTGTTCCTTGGATGCTGCCTGACATGCTGCACTTTAACCAGCAACACATTTTCAGTACTAGATTTTAAAACAACCAAAAATTTATTTGCAAAATTACACAATGAAACACAAAGGACAGGATAAAGAACCCCAACAGAACTCTGTCCATCCAATCTAGACTTAAATATGCTCTTCCGAATATACACAACAGTCCCAATAAGCCAACTCACTTAAAAAAAACCCAGTATAAATGGAACACATGCTTATAGGTTGAAATTGAAGGGCAGAAAGAGAGAGAAAGTTTCCACACAGCTCACTGTTGAACTCCTCACCAGTTCAAGACTGAACTAAACTGCTCAGCTAGAGAGCTGACCACTCCCCCTTTCATTACACAGGTCACTTCTAAAACATGACCACTTGGGCCATATAAACAAAAGGCCTCTCAAAATCTTTTTCATCTCTGTGCCAAACCAGACTGATTGGAGCCTGGCCTGGTTTATTACCCCTCTGAAAAAATCAAGGGCGAAGTATCCTGGAGCCAAGGAACAGCTTTTAGAACAAAAAGGGTCTAAAAGGGTTGTGACACCTCAACCCTTAAAATAAAATGAACCATCAATACCAAAAGCTGGCTTAATTTTTAAATCTTCAAAAACCCGGGTAGTAGTGTAAACACACAGATACATTATACTAACAATAAATATGCAAACATGTACAACCACATGCAAATTCAGACCGCGGTACACTCATTACTGAAAGCCTCCGTATCTCATTTGAGTCTCGATAATGCATCAGCAATCATGTCGTCGTGACCTGCCACATGCATAATTGTCAAATCAAATGGCTGCAACACCAAACTCCATCTAAACAGTCTGGCATTCTTGTCATTAAATTTTTCCACAAATGTCAATGGATTGTGATAGGTGTATAGATTTTACCAGATGCATTGCTGGTAATATAAACACTGAAATGTTGTAAGGCCAACACCAAGCTTAAAGTCTGTTTCCCCACTGTTAGATATTTCAGTTGATGAGTGTTCAATTTCCTGGATAAAGACCCGATGGGTCTTTCTATCACTTTGTCATCCTCCTGCAGGAGCACCGCACTGCTCCTCTCACTGAATTGTTAAAGATAGTCCACTGTCCACTGAAACCTCTTGCCTATCAGAAGGCATTTGACAGCCTGAAAGCTGTGCTGGCCACAGTATTAGTCACACATAATAATGCAAAGCCATTCAAGATGGCTAAGGATGCCAGTGATATGAGTGTCAGTGCTGTGCTCTTACAGGATAATGATGAGAAGATAGAAAGACCTATTGGGTATTTCTCCGGGAAGTTAAACATTTATCAGTGGAAATATTCAACAGTTGAGAAGGAGACTTTGAATTTGGTTTTCGCATTACAACATTTCAATGTTTATGTTACCCGAAATGTATCTGAGACAATCATGTACATGGATCATAACCCGTTGAAGTTTGTGGAGAAATTTAAGGACAAAAATGCCAGACTGTTTAGATAGAACTTGTTATTATAGCCATTCTTTTTGAAAATTGTCATGTGGCAGGACAGGAAAACATGATTGCCGATGTATTGTTGAGACCCAAATGAGAAACTGAGGCATTCGATGGCAAGAGTAAAACAAACTGAAGCAAAATGCAATAGTGCGCATTTCCACGATTATTGTCAGTTTAATGTATGTGGGTATTGTGGTGTACTAACAATTTAGGACTGAGGGATTTTAAAATGAAGCCATCCTTGGATATTGATGGTTCATTTTTTGCTTTAAGTGGGGAGGTGTGATGATGCTGCTCCCTTAACAAGGTTGTGCAGTCTTTGGCTTTTTTTCAGAGACATCATAAAAGACACAGACTGCGAAAAGTCTGGGGTTGAAGAGTTTTAGGGCCAATTTGATAATAGCTAACAGGTACTGCCTCAGGAAAAAAGGCTTCCATGTTTAAAAGAAAACACTATACAATGAAAGGGGAGTGGCCAGTCCACCCAGCTCAGCTTTTCTCTGGTTTGATTTGGTTTTTGGCAGTTTGGCTGTTCACTGAAAGCAGTCAGGCAGTTTGAGGCTGCGGGTCCAAGAACCAGCTCCATGGAAGAGGGTGTTCCATGCTGTCACCTCTCCCTCTCTCCCTCTCTCCCTCTCTCCCTCTCTCCCTCTCTCTCTCTCCCTCTCTCTCCCTCTCTCTCTCTCTCTCTCTCTCTCTCTCTCTCTCCCTCCTGTAAGACCCTGTGTTTGATTTTAACCTTTTTGCCAAGGGATGTTAATGGGTATTGTTTTAGTTCTTGGCAACAGCCTCATTAAGTTAGTCTAATCCGTTGGGTTTTCAGATACGTTAAATTATTGTGTATTCTGTTTTCTTTTCTTTGTGCTTCATTCGATAATCTTATAAACAAATTCTGTTTTGTTTAAAACCAAGTGGTTTGACCAGTTCATTCCCTCTTGGAATATCCACTTTACACCTGTTTAAAACAACTAGCCATTTTAGGGTCTGGGCTACTTTCTTGAAATGTTTTGAGGGGGTCTGGACTGGTCCATAACACTATAAATTATACTCTCCAGTCCTAGCAACATCCTTGTATATCTTTTCTGCACCATCTCAAGTTTGACAACATCTCAGCAAGAGGCCCAGCAATTGCCAGGCCTTGAGATCTTTCTTGGGACCAGAATAGTACACAATATTCCAAAAATGTTTCGAACAATATCCTGTACAGTTGCAACATGACACCTCAACTCCTATACTCAATGTTCTGACCAATGGTTGCAGCTAATATCATGCAAAGTACTTAATAATATATGAAATATACAATAATGTTGTGCATATCAATTTCTATGATTTTAAGGGCTGCCCATGATTGAAAGACACAAAATGGCTGACAAAGGTTAAACAGAATTAAACAGCCTTCTCCAGCATTAAGTGAAGCCTTAATGGTGTATTAGGGTACTTTTGAACAGGCCTACTCCAACGTGAACAAGAAGCTTACACATTCATCTGAGACAGTTAGATAAGAGGATGTCTAAGGAGAGACACAAGTGCATTAAAATATGACAAGTGATTGATTCCAGCCTCATTAATGAAAGGATATTGTCCCATTAGGTGAACAGCGTCAGTTGGAACAAGGGGCATAAATCTCACTCCATGAACCAGTCAGCCTAACGCATTACACAGCAATGAAAACAACAGCGAAAGTTATTTTGTAGAAATGACTTGTTTCTGCAAAGTTATTCACAATATTAAGGAAAAGGTTCATGTTAAAGATTCTTCAGATAATCATACAGATAGCTTTCAACATAATTATAGATATACATACATTGCCAAAATATATTCGAAGCATTAGGGGAAAACATTTAAACATAGAGGTGAAAGTTAATTAGTCTTGGGAAACACATTCCTTATCTCTAAAAAGATGCCTGGCATGAAATAGATTGTTTACAACTCATTAGTTAAGAAGTGCTAACAATAGAAGTAGCTGTAAAACTCTAAAACTGTACAACATACAACTAGCTTTATAATAGAAATTAATACTACAAATCTTATAGCAATTAGTTAGAACCAACTATCATTTGTGTTATATTTATATATAATATATGTATATTTGGGACATTAGATAATGTAAGAGAAATAATTGCATTTGTTAGAGACAGCAAATGGAATACAATGAATAACAAAATTCAAGCAGCCCTTAGGGAGAAGCAATTCTGGGACAGGCCCGAAGGAGTATAACCAGTCACTTTAGATTGTGAATTAATAAGAAGCATAGAAAGATCCTAAGGCCTGGCGATTGCTGTGCCTCTTTCTGAGATATTTGCATCATCAATAGTCAGAGGTGGGGTGCTGAAAGATGGGAGGTTGGCTAACGTGGTGCCACTATTTAAGAATGGTGGTAAGGACAAGCCAAGGAACTACAGAGTGGTGAGCCTGACATCGGTGGTGGGCAAGTTGTTGGAGGGAATCCTGAGGGACAGGATGTTCATGTATTTAGAAAGGCAAGGACTGATTAGGGATAGTCAACATGGCTTTCTGCTTGGGAAATCATGTCTCCACAACCTTGATTGAGTTTTTTGAAGATGTAACTAAGAAGATTGATGAGGGCAGATTGGTAGGTGTCATCTATATGGACTTCAGTAAGGCGCTTGACAAGGTTCCGCATGGGAGTCTGGTTAGCAAGGTTAGATCTCATGGAATAGCTAATTGGATACAGAACTGGCTGAAAGGTAAAAGACAGAGGGTGGTGGTAGACGGTTGTTTTTAAGACTAGAGGCCTGTGACCAGTGGAGTACCACAAGGATCATGCTGGGTCCTCTACTTTTTGTAATTTATACAAATGATTTGGATGTGAGCATAAGAGGAATAGTTAGTAGGTTTGCAGATGACACCAAAATTGGAAGTGTAGTGGACTGTGAAAAAGTCCTTGGATTACAATGGGATCTTGATCAGATGGGCCAATTCGCTGGGTGGCAAATGGAGTTTAATTCAGATAAATGTGAGGTGCTGCCTTTTTGAAAAGCAAATCTCAGCGGGACTTATACACCTAATGGTAAGGTCCAAGGGAGTGTTGCTGAACAAAGAGACTTTGGAGTGCAGGTTCATAGCTCCTTGAAAGTGGAGTCGCAGGTAGATAGGATAGTGGACAAGGTGTTTAATATGCTTTCCTTTATTGGTCAAAGTATTGACTACTGGAGTTGGGAGGTCATGTTGCAGCTGTACAGGACATTGATTAGGCCATTTTTGGATGCTTGTCCTTTTGGAAGGATGTTGTGAGACTTGAAAGGATTCAGAAAAGATTTACAAGGATATTGCCAGGTTTGGAGGATTTGAGCTGTAGGGAGAGGTTGAATAGCTAGGGCTGTTTTCCTTGGAGCGTCGGCGGCTGATTGGTGACCTTATAGAGGGTTATAAAACCGTGAGGGGCATGGATACGGTAAATAGACAAGGTCTTTTCTCTGGGGTGGGGGAGTCCATAACTAGAGAGCTTAGGTTTACGGTGAGAGGGGAAAGACATAAAAGGGACCTAAGGAGCAACATTTTCATGCAGAGGGTGGTGCGTGTGGGGAATGGGCTACCAGAGGAAGTAGTGTAGGCAAATAGAATTGCAACATTTAAAAGGCATCTGGATAGGCATCTGAATAGGAAGCTTTTGAAGGGATATGGGCCGAGTGCTGGCAGGTGGGACTAGATTGGTTTGGGATATCTGGTCGGCATGGAGAAGTTGGACCACAGGGTTTGTTTCCATGCTGTACATCTCTATGATTCTATGACTCTATGAGTACAATGTCTGTAAAACACCATTAGATCAATAGAATTTGGAATGCCCATCATTGATTAGGTGTTTCACAGGATTGGGTGCATAGAATAGGGGGAAGGACAAGTAACCATGTGATTATTATAATACAAAATGTATGGAAGTTCAGTATTTCACTGTAAAAATCAGAGACTTGAATGAGCTGTAGGCTAAGAGAATAGCTGGGTTCTCACATCAAAGCCAAACTCAGGGAAGATATTCGGTCCCTTCCCTGTGTTAGCCGGTTGTTGCTAGAATAAGAATAAAGTATGCCACTTGCCTGAATCCTGTCTGCCTCCTAAGTCTTTGTCCCCTGTTGGGGGATTACACTCCTATAATAATTATTAGCCATTCCAAGCCCAATCAGGCACAGGGATATCCAATCCCTCTACACCTCCATCCGCCATGACCAGGGCCTCCAAGCCCACCATTTCTTCCTCTCTTGATGTCCCCACTAGTACCCTTCCACTGACACACTCATCCATTTGGCTGAACGGGTCCTCACCTTTAATAATTTCTCCTTTGAATCCTCCCACTTCCTCCAGACGAAAGGGGTAGCCATGGGCACCCGCATGGGCCCCAGCTATGCCTGTCCCTTGTTGGCTACACAGAACAGTCCATCTTCTGTAGTTACACCGGTACCACTTCCCACATCTTCCTTCGCAACCTTGATGACTGCATTGGCGCCACCTCATGCTCCCGCGGGGAGGTTGAGCAGTTCATCAACTTCACCAACGCATTCCATGCTGACCTTAAATTCACCTGAACTATCTTTGACATCTCCCTCCCATTCCTGGACCTCTCCAGCTCCATCAATGACGAACAACTTAACACTGACATTTTTTACAAACCCACAGACTCCCATAGCTACCTGGATTACACCTCTTCCCTCCCTCCGTCCTGCAAAAATGCTATCCCAGGCCTCATTCCTGATGAAGGGCTTTTGCCTGAAACGTTGATTTTCCTGCTCCTCGGATGCTGCCTGACCTGCTGTGCTTTTCCAGCACCACTCTAATCTAGACTGCCAAGCCCAATCAGTTTGGTTAAGCTTGAACAATATCTGAAGGTGTTTCTGTCAGATGAAAACTGAGAAAATGACACTGCTGGACTATTATTGAATCTTTATTTTAGTTTCCTTCTCAGCTGCCACTGTTGACCTTGAAGATCCTGTGTGTCTATTGCTATGGTGCTACATTTTTCTACTCATGCTCTTCCGCAGCCAGAAATACAATGCTTCAGGATTTCTGAAAGAAGAACAAGCTGGATAACAAATGGAACTGCAGTAAATGAGTCTGTACATAAAGTGATTGACATTGACCAATGATTGTCCCCACAATAGAGTAAAACATTGTTGTTTGATATTCCCAAATTTATATAATGTATGAAATTATCTTGGTGATTCTCATAACTTTAGTTAACTAGTTTTAGTTGAAAGTCCGTTTAGATGGGCCATTGCATGTTCAGTCAAGCATTTCATTTGTAAAGAAGTGTTTGAGCCTTACATATGGTGTTAACCTTTCTCATTCAAGAGCATGGTGCTGGAAAAGCACAGCAGGTCAGGCAGCATCCAAGGGAAATCGACGTTTTGGACATAAGCCTTTCATCAGGAATGAGGCTTGTGGACCAAGGGGGCTGAGAGATAAATGGGAGGGGCTGGGGCTGGCGGGGGCAGGTAGCTGGGAATGTGATAGGTCAAAGAGGAGAGTGGAACAGATGAGTGGGAAGGAAGATGGACAGGTCAGATCTGCAGTCCTTACTTTCTCCTAGTTGACTTTTCTCAGTCCTTTATTTCCAAAGATCTGCTTTGAAATGGAATAGAATCTGTTTGTTGCCCTACTTCCACAGTATTGATTTAAAATAAATTGATTTATTGAACGAATATCATGTTGACACCAACTCCTCCCTGTACTGCATTGCATTCGCCATTAAAGAAAGCAACTGTTTCTTTATCTGGTGGAGCTGGAACTGCATAATCCCAGTCTTATAAATAAAGGATGTGATTTATATATGTATATCTTTCTTGTGGTATTGTTTATCAATTCACACTGTTACTGAGCCTCATTTACATTCCTTTGGAACCTGTCAGCCTGATCATTTAATTTGCTCAACTTCTCTGAAAGCCATCAATCAAAATTACTGGAGGATATATCCTCAATATGAGCTGACACTGTGAGTCGAAACTTTTCTGTAATAGATGCTAGGTGTTTTTGTTTCATAGCTTCAAATTGGCTATCATAATCTTACCTGAAACCCTGTGAATGTTTCAATCTGGCATGTGTGTCAAAATTTCAGAAAAGTGAGGCAAAGGAGCTCAAGAAAAGTCTTGCAAGAGACTCTTAAAGCTTTCACTACATAAAATGACCTCTCAGCAGTGTTGTCTGCTGTTCAAAATCTTCGAGTAAAAAATGAGGTCTGCAGATGCTGGAGATCACAGCTGCAAATGTGTTGCTGGTCGAAGCACAGCAGGTTAGGCAGCATCTCAGGAATAGAGAATTCGACGTTTCGAGCATAAGCCCTTCATCAGGAACAAGAGAGAGAGAGCCAAGCAGGCTGAGATAAAAGGTAGGGAGGAGGGACTAGGGGGAGGGGCGATGGAGGTGGGATAGGTGGAAGGAGGTCAAGGTGAGGGTGATAGGCCGGAGTGGGGTGGGGCGGAGAGGTCAGGAAGAGGATTGCAGGTTAGGAGGGCGGTGCTGAGTTGAGGGAACCGACTGAGACAAGGTTGGGGGAGGGGAAATGAGGAAGCTGGAGAAATCTGAATTCATACCTTGTGGTTGGAGGGTTCCCAGGCGGAAGATGAGGCGCTCCTCCTCCAGCCGTCGTGTAGTTGTGTTCTGCCGGCCTTGCTATTCACTTTTAATCTAGCTAACTAACTTATTCTGTCATCTTCAAATGTTTTGTTCTTCCTGGTCAGAAGAGGACAGACATCTTGCAACTTGCCCCTGTATTCATAATGATACACATTTTCACGTTGATATAGAGAAACCAAAATTCTTCGGGGATTATACTGGTAACTGCAATGGGAGATCATCAAGGGGAATCTTAGATCTGGTTGCATTGAACATTTTAGACGTCATTTTCACGGAGATCCAGAATGTCTTGTAAAGCATGATATTTCCGCCAGCCTCCCTTTAAGGCAAGTGACAATGAAGGTGTAGAATCAAGAGTGGAGTCCATCTAAATCAGGAGCTCCTATTACTTAGCCCTCACTGGGATTTACAACTGGCATAGTGAGTATAATGAGAAATATTGACCTCTATACAGGAAAATATGCCCTACTTCTATCCTTTGGCTCCAATCCAAGCAAGCAGTCCAGGGCCTGAGAAACCAGTTGTGTGTTGTATCTCCTTTAGATATTTTCAAGTCAGATGGTATGACCTACCAGTGGAACAGGTGACTTGAACCCATATTTCCTGGTTCAGAGGAAGTGACACTACTGCTGCAAGACCTCCCTTGTATCTCCTATGTTTTGAGTTCCTGTTATTTTCAATTAAGTGTAAGAGGAATGTTAAGCCAGACATTTGCTTTATTTATTCACAGGATGAGGCATCGCTGGCCAGGCCAGCATATATTGCCCATCCCTAATTGCCCAGAGGGCAGTTAAGAGTCAACCCATTGCAGAGGGTTTGGAGTCACATTTAGGCTGGACCAGGTAAAGGTGGCAGTTTCATTCCTTAAAGGACATTAGTGAGCCAGACGGGTTTTTCCTCACACTTGACAATGGATTCATGTTCACCATTAGACTTTTAGTTACAGATTTGTTTTATATTCAAAATCAAACTTCACTATCAACTTCACTCAAAACTAGGTCCCCAGAACATTATCTGCATCTCTACATTAACCATCTGGCAATAATGGCACTAGCCATTCACCTCCCCTAAAAGTTCAACACCAACAAAAACTAAAGTTATCAGTTTGGAAACACTGCAGGAATAAATGCTGTGTAGAACTGTTTGCCTCAACAGTAAATTTACGTCATCCTGAACTGTGTGTCCTGTATCTTTATTCAAAGATACAATGCCATTTTTCATCAAAGTTCAATGATGTGTTTGTAAGAAAGATGCTATCACAGTGCTGCATATTGTTAAGACATTTAGTAATCAAACCATGAAGATTTAGTTGAGACAGCCCCTTCACTCCAGCTTACTTTGTACATCTCCAATCATATGAGTTTCAGCCGTCTCTAATTGAGGGTGGACCGGTACTGCCAGATATTGGTCGATTGATGACTGCCTAATTGTGGCAAATTTGAATTGATGGAAAATAAAATGATCAAGTAATCACTCTGTCATTGAGCCAGCTGGCATGCTGAAGTACAACTGGCAGAAATTTCTCAATTCCTACTGATTACAGGAAAAGAGCCTCCAGCTACACTAATTAGTCTAACAACAAATGAACAAACAATGACAAGCCATAAAGGATCTTAATTGCTGAAAACACATGAAGATGCACTGAATTAAGATTACAACTGGGATGATCCCATCCAGCTATTCCTTATGCTACTGTGCAGTAGAAGTGATGAGAGCTGGCAAATAAGTTCTTTGGAAGAAAATGATGAGAAAAGTTAATGGCTAAGAAACTGAGATTAGTGAGTGATTGATTTCTCCAGCTGAATGTGTGTAACATTTAATGGGTATAACAACCTTTGTGAACTTGATCGATATTAGCATGCAGTGACTTTGACCAATTTGTTAGACATTCAGTAAAATTAATTTCTAGAACTTCTAAAGTATCACTCTATCAACACACATTTCTCTCCACAGGGACATTTGCAGGCTTTAAGGTTGCTTGATTCAAAGGGACATAGGAAAAGCAGGAGTAAGCTTTTTGGCCCCTCAAGCCTGTTCCAACATTCAATTAGATATATGCTGCTCTCCTGCCTTAACACAAATTGTCCACACAATCCCTATTTCCATTGATGCATTAAATGTAACGAGGATAAAGGATTCAGTTGGAGGAATCAATCACTCATTAATCTCTATTTCTTCCTCAGTAATGTTTCTCCAGCATTACAATGTGCCTTGAATTTTACTGATCAACTATAGAAAGAAATCGTTGGCCTTCCAGTTTTCAGCCAAAGTTGAGCACACAAAATTGAATCAATTTATATTATATTTTATCATCTTCACTTCTATCAATGATTTATTTCTATTATGTCAGACCAGCACCAAGTTAGTGCAATAATGCAATAAGTGATTTCATTTCATGTATTTTGGATTATTTTGAATTGATGTAGGGTGTAGGAGGAGTGGAGACATAAGGTTATTTGCTGGTTTTTTCCCAATGAAAGGAATTCTTTTGATGATCAATAATAAAATACAACAGTTGTCAATCTCCATCGTACCTCAGTGCTCTTGTCATCAGTCCCTGCAAACACATTTCATTGTTTAAAACTGATTTACTCATATCCTAAACATGGATCATTGAATTCACCTCCATAACTTCCTGCCATTCTCATTCTCTGGCTAAGTGCTTGATGATCATTTTTTGGCTGCTTCCCTCAATGCCACCATTGACTGACCTCATAATACCTCTCAAGGTTTGATCAAAAAGGAGCACTTTCAGGAACTTTAATAAACAGGAGTGAATAGGGGCATGAACAATGTCCAAGCCTCATCAACAATATTTGAATAGAGCATTTAAGCTGGTAAAGAAGAACAAGGTGCCAGGTATGCTCTTAGTAGATGAGCAGAAGTATTGCAGATGTTGCGAAGCTTGAAAGGGTTCAAAAGAGATTTACCATGTTGCCAGGGTTGAAAGATTTGAGCTATAGGGAGAGGTTGAATAGGCTGGAGCTGTTTTTGCTGGAGCATTGGAGGCTGAGGGGTGACTTTATAAAGGTTTATAAAATCATGAGGGGCATGGATAGGGTAAATAGGTAAAGTTTTTTCCCTGGGATGTGGGAGTCCAGTGCTAAAGGGCATAGGTTTATGGTGAGAGGGGAAAGATATAAGAGACCTAAGGGGCAAATTTTGATGCAGAGGGTGGTACGTGTAAGGGATGAGCTACCAGCGGAAGTGATGGAGGCTAGTACAATTACAGCATTTAAAAGGCATCTGAATGGGTACATGAATAGGAAGGGTTTGGAGGGATATGGGCCAAGTGCTGGCAAATGGGAGTAGATTAGTTTAGGATATCTGGTCGGCATGGATGGATTGGATCGAAGGGTTTGTTTCTGTACTGTACATCTCGATGACTCTATGACCTTAAGTGGCCAAAGAAGGGAATAGTCGCAGATCTACACAGATAGAGAAGATTAATGGAGTCAAAGAGCAGGAAGACCACAAATGGCTACAGAAAGCAAGCAAATCAATCCAAACTTGATATCAAGTTTGAACAGACGAACACATTTTACAGTCACAATTTTAAAATGTAATGTTCTAAAACTCTTTTGTGGGATGTGGGCATTTTTGGCTAGACCAGCATTTGTGGTCCATCCCAAATTGCCCCAGAATTGAATGGCTTACTTGGCCATTTCAGAGGGCAAAGATGACTCAATCACATTGCTATGGGGATGGAGTCATATGTAGGTCAAACCAGGTAATGAAAATTCCTGAAGATGGATCAAGCTAGCTTATCTCCAAATAACTTTGCAATGACAAAATTTATGTAAAGTCTTTAATAAAATAGGACATCACAGATAAGTGAACAGACAGTAATGGCCAACACAACTTACATAAATCTTGATCAGAAGGGTGTGACCATTAAAATGTGTACCTCATTCTCTCCTTGATATCATACAATTTTATAAACCTGCCCCTTTCAATCTATTATACAGTTCTATAGTGATTTTGCTAAGTAAACATTTGGTTTTCTCTTTCCATTACTTGGTGAGCTAGGACTAAGTTCCTCTTCATTGCAGTGTACTCCTGATTAGGAGGACTGGTGATGTTTCTTTATAAATGCCAGCTGACGTGCTAGAGTGCTTTCACCATAAGCCAAGCTACATAGACAAAACCACAATTGTTTTTAATATTGTCTTTGCAGCCCATAAAGCTCCAAAATAAACTCCAAGTTAATATTCAGTAGCAATTACAACAACAGTTTCTAAGCTAAATCTTTCTGCCTGACTTCTGGCAGTTTTATTGCCTACGGCAGATTTGCAGTAATATTTCCACATCTCGATAGAAATCCAGCTGGTAAATGCATTTACCATGTCAACTGTGAATGAATTAATAACCAAATTATAGACAGGATAATGGAAGAACATATGGTACATATGTGATTTTCCTTTTCTGTCCCAGCATTGAATCATTACTAGATGAAAACCAATATCTACACGATCTTATCATTTCAGATCTGTAATTCACAACTTCAAATGCACATCCCTTTATTAATCAATATGAGTATCAGAGTAAAAATAATAACAATCTCCAGGAATTATCAGACCAAAGAGACACAAAAATGGCTCAGTGGGATGTTACTGAGTCAAGATGGTTGTTGAATTAGATGTGTTATGGACAAGAACAAACCCCTCAAAATATATGGTGGATAATCCAGATCCTAACTTTCTTTACATGAAAGGTAAGAGCCAGATGTTGCATTCCGGTTGCAATTCAATCTGTCAAACTACCAGATTTGAAGCAAAGCACACTTTTTTCATACACTACACATAATTGCAACAAAGGAAAGAAGACATTGGAATAACTTAACTCTATTGGAAAATTTCACAGAACAATAGATTATTTAACTACTAAACAGTCCCAATATAGTAAAATCCCACAGACACACACTTAGCAAAAGGCAAGTTAAGAAAAATAGATTGTTTCACAAGCAATTCTCCAGTCCAGGAGGAAAACATTAAGAAAATTCTGATGGAAAGGGTAGCGGAGAAGATGTACTGTAGCTTCCAAACCCATCTTTAAGACCCCAGAAACTACAACTGAAAAGCTAAAACTAACAATCCTGGCTCTGTGGGAGCTTGCCCCACCCATTCAGGCTGCTTCTATTGTTCCTATAAAAAAACAAGATGTCACCACTGTTTACTTTATGGGCTTTCAATAGACAGCTTGTGACCTCTTCTAAAGTAAACACAAAATACACCTCTTAAAGCCATTGGATCATCACAAATGTTACCTAAAATATAGACTCATACTTGCCTGCATGGGAAGCGTGCTACTCTGTCAGAAATGCTAATGCTCAGTCTGCCCTTTGTGTGAAGGATTCCTTGTTAGTAGTTTTAAAAAAATGATAATCATATTATTCTTGACATCCTGGTCAATATTTATCCAATACCTAAAATGACTGCTAGAAGATTTCACGTAATGAAAGCATGATAGAGGGTGTTGAGCATGGTGATTTAGATAAAATCAAATGAATTATGTTGGAAAGATGCAGCAAATATAAAAATATTAATAGGCCATCAATGACTAAAACTACTTCAGAGGCAAAAAGGAAAAAGTTTAAAATAAAGCCCCTTCATCTGAATGCACAAGCATTTACAGCAAAGTAGATGGCTTAGTGGCACAACTAGAGATCAGTCAATGCTGAGATGTGGTGACAGATAGCCAGCATATGGAACTAGATATTCCCTGGCAAGTGAGAAGGGTTTTTGTAGCACAGTGGTCATGCCCTTTCCGCTGGCATAGGTGGCCTGGGTTCAAATCCCACCTACTCTAGAAGTGTGCAATAACAATTCGGAGCAGGTTGATTAGAAATCATCTCCATGGTATTTGGCTTTTGGAAAATAAAGACAAAATGGGAAAGGAGGTAGGGTAACCTAATGATGAAAGATGAGGTAAAAACTGTGGTTAACAAATGGTAGAAACACATGGTTCAGAATTGTTTTTAGGTACTTTATCAATAATCATAGTGTTGGAAAGCCTGCGATTCAGAAAACTAGAGAATAATTTGATGAGGGCAATTAAATGTCTGTGAGGATTTTATTTGTTATGCAGGCTGGTAAACAGAATTCAAAAATTGGAGGGAAAGTTATCAAAACAGTTTTATAGCAGTACATTGAGAATCCACTTAGATATTAGAGTATTATGGATCTATCCTTGTACAATTAACTTTGATGAATTAATAATCTTATAATAAAAGATCATTTAATAAATTTTCATATGAAGTTTGTACTTAAGATCAAAACTAGAATCACATGTGTCATAGACCAGGCTAAGCCCCCTCAAAACATTTTAAGAAGGTAGCCCAGACCCTAATTTTTTATTATTTAAAAGGCAGATGTGAGTGGATATTCCAGGAGTGATGCAGCTGGTCAAACCATTCAATAAAAGCCAAACAAAATTCATTTACACACTCCGGTGGAAACACAAAACAAAAGAAAACAGAATTAAGAATAACTTAACTATTTGAAAACCCAACCGACGCAATATCGCAACTTATGAAGGATTGTTCCAATCCTGGCAGTGTCCCATAAACACACCTTTGGGAAAAGATAAATTCAGACATGAGTTCTTACAGGCAGGAGAGATTTCAGAGAGAAAGCTCAGGAAAGAAACATCTGTTGAAGCATCGAATCGCTTTTCACTGTAACTGCTTCCCTAGGTCACCAGCAGTTTCTGACTGCCTGCTAAAACAAAAGCAAACTAGAAAAACCTAAATTGGGAGAACTGGCTGCTCCCCTTTCATTGTATCACTGTTCTGATAAAAACCTAAAGGCATCTTCTGATTGTTGACTTCAGCAGTTTCTGTCAGCCATTTCAGCACCACTGCCTTTACAACCCCTCTTGAAAAAAAAAGGCAAAATAACCTTGTTAAAGGATCAGCTTCATCACACATGTTTAAACAAAGCCAATTATGGAAGTATGAGAGATAGGAGGCGAAGCTAGTTTGGGAAATGGGTTAAAAGATGTGTAAGTAGATAAGAAATGGTAAATATTTTTAAAATAGTCATCTAATCATAACATTTAAATTAAATTAACAAATAGCAGGATATCCCCCTTCATAAATTTATTGGTCATTCTTTGCTGATTTTTAAAACACTCCAAATCCTTAGAATTATTGTCCTCTATTTTTGCAACATTAAAAGCCTTTTTAAATCTAACACCATCCTTAATTTTGATAACCATATTAATTATTTTTATAAATATTTGTCACTACTTATGTGCTATCACAAATTTTATTCTAACCTCCCATCTACTTTGGCCAATGTGCCATTTTGTATTTTTGCAATTTATGTTTTATAAAGTTGTGGTCCTGCTTTGAAAATTAACCATATAACATTAAAACGTAATAGGAAATTCTATTGTAACGTAATCCCTGACAGGTTATTTTGTGGCCTCCGACAGTTAGAAAGGAAAACCTTAAAATCTGAGATAGGGTTATTTTGAAGGAAATGGTAAGAAATGATCTTGGAAAGCTCTATCATTAGAATAAAATCAAAATATTGTCAATGCTGCATTTCAAAAACAAACATGGTTAATGATAGAGAAACTCAGCAGGTCTGGCAGCACCTGTGGAGAGAGAAACAAAGTTAATGTTCCGAGTTTGACTTCTCCACAGCTTGATTAACTACCAGACCTGCTGGATTTCTCCAGCTTTCTTTGTGTTTGTTGCAGCACTATAATTACGCAGAGTTTATAAGTTTTATGAAAGGGAAATTGTATTTGACAAATTATTGGTATTTTTGCAAAACATTAGATGAGGAGCTGCCATAAACATGGCGTATTTGGATTTTCAAGTATTTGATCCAATGTTGCTCAGAAAGCTATCACACAAAATCAGAGTTGTTGATCTTATCATGGATTGAGGATTGGTTAAACAACAGAAAATAGAGAAAAACTTAAATAGGTTAATTTCTGACTACAAATAATGGAGTGCTGCAAGGATCAATGCAATGTCCTCAGTTATTAGCAATCCTTATCAATGCCTTGGGGGGCAGAATATTACGTATTCAGGTTTGCCAGTATATTATTTGTTGGGTAAGTAAGCTATGTGGAGATGAAAAGAAACTGACAAGAGACAATTGAGTGAGTTGGAGCACAATCAGGGTATCGGGGAATATGAAGGGGACACTTTTTAATAACTTGTTCATGGGATATGAGTGTCACCAGCTAACACTTATTTCCTATCCCTAACTGCTTATGATAAAGTGGCCTCTTGATTTGCTACAGTCTTTAGTGTTACAGGACACTCACAGTGCTGCTAAGAAAGGAGTTCAAGGATTTTGACGTACTGACAGTAAAGGAATACAAGTACATATTTCCAGGTCAGGATATTATATGGTTGAAAGGGAACAGGAACACTACTTGCTGCCTTTGCCATTCTGGGTGGTAAAGATATTGGACGATGGGTGATGTTGTCAAATTACCTTTTTGAGTTACTGCATTTCATCTTGTGGTTGGTGCATATTGCTGCTACTATACATCAGTGAAGTGAATGAGGGATGGATAGTGCTTTTTTTGAGGAGATGAAGGATGAAGGTCAGTTCTCTGCACAATTACTAATGTCTAATGAACAAAGGTGAGCCTTCTAACTTGACAGTCTTGGCATCTACCTGCCTTTGATGTAACCACAGGTCTGGTTCAGGAAGGAGAAGTTCTAAGGTCTCGAAGGCACAATGCAAGCAGAGAATCTTTCTTCAGTACATCTGCTCCTGAATTTGCAAAACATATTGTGCAATTCTATTTGCTTGAAACAAGTTGGAACACAAAAGAAAACAATGGATGAAAAGAAAAGATCTGAATCTTTAAGGATAATTTGCTGAGAGTGTTTTCAAATGTTTTTATCATTTGTGAAACCTGACACCAGTATGTTGACAGTAAATGGTTGAATTCCATTTGTTGCTAGTTGTCAGGTCATCAGTCTCAAATGAACAGTCAGTGGATGTCATTTTCCAAAACACCATTTGGAGTTGGGAAAAATAAATATTAAACCAAATTACTTCTGCAAGTTGAAATAAATCTCAAAACAGCCAGAGCATACTGATTGCACTCAGTTCTAACAAAATTGACAGCAAATGTTGCTTCCATCAATTAGTTTCAACAAACATTGTATAAATTACATGGAAGCCTAATGGAATGATAAAAAAATTTAGTGATTCTTGAAATCAAGACTGTAATTTTTATCACATTATTGATCTATTATAAACATGACTGCTATAGGGAAATGATATTCTTGAATTGTAACAATGTCATAAATACATTTTATTCACCTTCTCCAATTTTGCAACGAAACAGGTAAAACCGCCTTCGCTAATCTTGAACAAAAATGTATTTTGCGATGACCTTTGACCCAGAAGCAGTCCAGTAACAATTTATTTTAACTCTGTAGAACATGTAAGTGTTGTATGAATGTTTGAAAATAACTTTGAAGACCTTAGTTTGATTGTAAAGGGATGGATGACAATTTTCTTGGACAATGAGAAATACTGGTGCATGTGATGTGCCCATTGACACAGAAGCAGCAGATACAGGAAAAACGTTGACGTATTCAACGGCATGACCACCACTGAATTCTCCCACCATCCTGACTTCGGGTTGTATCCTCATTCCTTCACTGTTGCTGGGTCAAATTCCTGGAACTCCCTTCCTAATGGCATTGTGGGTTTTTCTACACCAAATATGATTTGGGTTGAGATCGTCTCCAGGAAACTAATGTTGCAGGTACCTCAAGGACCAAATCTAAAATTGAGATCAGAAGTACCTGAGGCTGAGTTGGAATAACTGAGATTAGATGTGGTGCCACTTTTGAGCAGGGAGTGGCATGAATGCTAGTAATCTTGTGAAAGAATCTTTGTTGCATCTGCTATTCCATGTGTAATAGCACACTAATTATAATTTGCTTGGTCATTCATGCTTAATTTTGTTGATTCATGTTTATGTTATAGCAAAAATATGACAGTGAAATCTTTTTGGAAATTTCTTAATTAAGGAATCATTCAGTAAAGTTAGCTATTTTAGTTTGCAGTTCTCCCAAAAGAGATTGTAATAACTTCACTGAATAATATTGGCCTCAAATCAGATAGTTACTTCATTAACAAATGCAGAGAGTACTGGAGAAACTCAAAAGGCCTGGCTGTATCTGTGGAAAGAAAAACAAGTGAATGTTTGAAATTTGGGATAGCTCTTTGGTTATGGTGACATAAACTCAGTTTCTCTCTACACAGATGCTGCTTGCTAGATCAGCTGAATTTCACCAGCGTTCTGGGTTTGGTTCAGATTTCCAGCATCTGAACTATGCTGAGGTTTGTACATTTCGTTACATCAGTACTTAAGCCAGGTTCAAACTTGACGAATGTACACCAACCCTGATCTCATGGAGGTTTACAGGTTCTGGAGGAGCCAAACTTGATTCGATTAGATGAGCACACATTGTGCTGTGGGCATATCTGGTGGCAGCCTTCCCAGGGCTGTTTGAATTTTTGATACTTAATCATCTTTGATGGTGGTTATATTACCTGGGATATCTTACCTAGACTCAAGGTAGTTTTCCATTTATTTCCTCAAACAACATGATGAGGTAATCTCTTTTGGACTGGGGTGGACAAAGTTAAAAATCATGCAACACCAGGTTATAATCCAACAGATGTATATGGAAGTAAAGCTTTCAGATCAACAGTCCTTCATCAGGTAATTGATGATGGAGCAGCGCTCTGAAAGCTGGTACTTCCAAATAAACCTGTTGGGCTATATCTTGGTGTTGTGTGATTTTCACCTCTTTATTTCAGGAAGGCAATATGCATCATCTCACTTGTCATAACAACACCTAATGAATTCTTATCCCTACCTCTATTCCTCTTAGTGTGAATCCAAAGAAAGCAATGGGACCAGATAGAGTACCAGGCCGTGCACTCAGAGCATATGCAGATCAACAGGCAGAGGTCTTCTCAGACATCTTCAACCTCTCCCTGCAGCAGGCCACTCTCCCTGCCTGTTTCTAGAGGGCCAACATCATCCCTGTGCCTATGTAGGCTCATGCAGCATATCTCAATGTCTACTGCCCAGTGGCCCTAACTTCAGTGGTCATGAAGTGCTTTGAAAGGCTGGTCATGGCATTAATCAACTCCAGCCTCCCTACTACTCTTGACCCCTCCAATTTGCCTATCGGACCAACAGATCCACATCAGATGCCATATCACTTACCCTTCAGTCCTCCCTAGACCATCTTGAGACCAAGAACAGCGATGTAAAAACCCTACTCATTGACTACAGTTCAGCCTTCAACACTATTATCCCTTCCCCTACCATACTCACTGTATACCCATGACTGTGTCGCCAAATGCCAGGCTAATGCCATTTACAAGTTCGCTGATGACACCACTAGAGTCGGTTAAATCTCAGATGATGATGAAACAGATTACAGATGGGAGGTGGAAGACCTGGAAAAATGGTTCACTGAGAACAACCTAGCTCTCAATGCTGGCAAAACCAAGGAACTCGTTATTGACTTTTGGCGGGATGTTACTCACGTCCCCTTAAACATTAACAGCACAGAGGTGGAACGAATGGACAGTATCAAGCTCCTGGGAATGGTCATCCACAACGAGCTTTCTTGGATTCCTCATCTGGACAAACCTGTTACAAAGGCCCAACAACATCTCTTCTTCCTCGAGCAGCTGAGGAAATTTGGCATGATGGTGAATACCCTTGCCTACCTTTATATGTGCGCATTCTGTCTGGATGTAGCACTACCTGGTATGGCAATTGTACCTTTCAAGATCAAAGCCATTTATAGAGAGTGGTGAACTCAGCCTGGATAATCATAAAAGCCAACCTCCTATCTATAGAATCCATCTATCCAGCCCACTGTCAATGAAAGGCTGCCAGCATTCTTTAAGATCCATCCTACACTGGCAATGTTTTTCTACAATCTCTACCATCGGGGAGAAAGTACAGAAGCGTGAACACACACACTGGCCAGTTTCGCAACAGTTTCGACCTTACTAGAATACTGAATGGACTTACAAATTCTTAACATTTGCCTGAATCTGTGTGTTTGTTTTTGCAGCTGTTTGCCTATTATTCACGAACTGTGCTACCTAGCTCTGTGACCTGCCTGTAATTGCTCGCCAGACTAAGCTTTTCACTGTGCCTCAGTACATGTGATAATAAATTCAATTCAATTCAATTCTGATGGATGGTTCAAATTATCATCATTTACAGGTCTGTGTGAATCCCAGAAAGGGCTGCGAATGAATTGAATTGATTTGTTCCAGTCTCATGTTGTGGTTATAACCATAGGCCTGTGGGGCATTGCAAACAGAAACAATTTTATGCATCACAATAACAGCTGTAACTTCTGGCAATTGAAATACTATCTACTTTGACCAACCTGTGTCAGCGTTGAATACTCACACTTCAGAAATAAAAATGAAGTGTGTGCATTTATGTAGCGCCTGCCTTGTTCAATTAAAGTAGGCTTGTCAAACTATCAGCATCCTGAAGTATCAAACTGATGTAATTATTTGAAATTTAGTATTCTTGCATTTGTCCTGATGTGTGCAAGAGAAAAAACTTTGGCACCATATTTCTCTTTTAGCAAGTGTCAAGATCTTACTGTCAAGTGACTATTTGTTTACAATGAGCTTCTCATGACATTTGAATAATCCGAAGAGATCGAGAGGGCATTCATAACTTTTGGAAGTGTGGTGACTTTTGAACTGAGGTAGAGCACTGTTTGAAATGAGTTGAAATTGCCACTGCTCCATTCCAACCACACATCTTAACTCTAATCTTAGAAGAGTGTCTGACTCTTTTTGTAACAGGGAGGCCTGAAACCATTTCCCACACCAGTTCACCCACTGGCTTTCTTTGGTAATGTTACTAATGTTTGCAGTTGTTCAACGGTGTAGCTTGAACAGAAATCCAAATGTAACTCTTCTATATTCCAACTGGCAGGAGTGAACATTATCCTATTAGTAAGAGCAGTTAAAATCATCTGGTAATATTCAGAAAAGTTTTTATAATGTGAGTTGAATTGAGGACAATAGCATTGATTAGGTGCTTGCAAATCAATTTCTGGATGTGACTCAAAGCTCAGCGTTTATTTAAGGGTGTTAATTTAAAGAAAACCACTGGCAAACATAATTAGCATTCGATATATTTAAAATGGTTGCCCAAGTGACAGATCAGTAATATAATGAGGAAAACAATTCTGCTGTTTGGGGAATAATTATGTGGATAATTTATCCGAAACCCAATGCCAGAAGGTGGACTGTAGTTTAAATAAGGCACATGAGATAATGGCCTTTATTCATTCTTATTGTATTGTAAACAATAACATTTCAATAAATTATTTGACAGAAATAAACCTTTGTTTCGTCCATCATGGTAAATTAAAAGCATCCATAAAACTAATACCCAATTTATTTTCAACATATAACCCTCGGGCCATGTACCAATTCCCTTGTTTAAGTTAGAACACCCAGTTAGGATTTCTCACAGGTAACTAGTTTGCTCTTATCTGCAGCTTATAATTAGCTCATATGCGAGAATGAAATTTGCTGATGGCTTTCCTAATATTTTTCATTTTGTGAAATGTACTACTGCCTCTGAAAAACAATCTCCTGAACTCTACCGAATCTTTTGGATCACACACAGCAGCTGCAGCCGATAGACAGCAGTCAGCCTCATGTTTTATTTTAAAACAAAATCAGAAATTACATTTTTTCCTTCAAACTAGCCTGTAGCCATTCACACAATAGCTGTTGATAAAGGATGGAGAACATGAACCTGCCCTCTTAATCTTCTCTAGAGATAATAGCATGCCTCTTCAGGCCTTTTTCCAAATCTTGCAATTCTCTTTTCATTTACTTCACCTCTGCCTGAACTTGTCCTTCTGGCATTCAAGAGGTCGGCATTGCGTCTATTATCATTATAGTATCGGAAATCCATTAGATACAATCAGACACTAACAGTTCGGCTAATATTTGGCCATCTCACCTTTTAACAGGGTAATGTTGTTTGACCAACAATTATAATGCTTCTTAAAGTCTGAGATACCTTTGGGCCAAAATGGAGTTTGTTCATGTTTAGTTAGATTACTTTACAGTGAGAAAACAGGCCGTTTGGCCCAACAACTCCACACCAACCTTCCGAAGAGCAACCCACCCAGACCAATCCCCCTACATTCACCCCAGCTCCTAACACTACAGGCAATTTAGCATGGCCAATTCACCTAACCTGCACATTTTTGGACTGTGGGAGGAAACCGGAACAGTTGGAGGAAACCCATGTAGACACGGGGAGAATGTGCAAACTCCACACAGACAATTGCCTGAGGCAGGAATTGAACCTGGGTCTCTGGTGCCGTGAGGCAGCAGTGCTAACCACTGTGTCACTGTGCCACCCACTTAATTGAGAAGCGTTACAAATAGGAAGGATGTATTCATTGCCCAGTGTCACCATAAAGTGCTCTGAATCAGCTGTTTTACAAGTTAGCAACTTAAAAGTATTAATGATCATTGCACACCCACTGATGCATGCTGGATGTTCACATGGTTGATTCTGATTTGAGTAGAATTAGCTGTGGACAGGGTGAACATCTTTGAGAGAAAATTTCAAAGAAGTTGAGAACATTTAAATTTAATATTGTGTTATAGCAATGTTATATTTAGCAATGGTTTTCTGCACAGTGACTCATTTTGAACTTCTAGACTCTTTCTAAACCTCTAGAATGGCAGTGGTTACGTCAGAGATGAAACTCAATTTCTGGCGTTGGCCTGAAGTGTATTATAGTGGATTGGTTGCATATACCTTGACTCAGTATTGAAATTGATGTGAAGGGTAAGGGAGAGTGAACAAGAGGCAATTGATTTACTCTGTGTCCCTGGTATAGAATTTCAGGCCCGTAATTTCGTCAAAACCAGATTGAAAGGAAATGACTCTAAAACAAAATTGCCATAATGTGACTACTAACCAAGCTTAAAGAAACAGCTGTTCACAAACCAGGCTGACCTTCCTGTTATCTACACCAGTAAATCTGATGGCTTCTCAGAGTAAGATTTCCAGTGCATTCAGACTTCTGTGCAGTTTGGTGCTTTGGACTTGTTCCCATCAAGGACTGACCAGTGCTCTGAAAGCTAGTGCTTCCAAATAAACCTGTTGGATTATAACCTGGTGTTGTGTGATTTTTGACTCTAAGCTGAAGGCTGGCAGGTCTCCAGTCTCAACAGTGATTCTCAGAGCTGTGGCTCCTACCAGGAATGCATTCAATCCCCATGCAGGAGTATCGCTGGTGATTGGGCTGGAACGCAATTGGAGTGATCTTGTAAAGTTCAATTAAGCAGGTCCAGGGCAACAGCCAGTGACTGGGCGACAGAGCAGATATTCGAATGGGGTAGCCATGTCCACTGGGTGGGGTCCCCATTGATCACAGGATTTCTGAACAGGTTGGTGCCCCTGTCCGAACTAGCAGCCAGGACGCAAGACATGAATGCTCTCAGTAAAGTAAAAATCACACAACACCAGGTTATAGTCCAAATGGTTTAATTGGAAGCACAGTAGCTCTCGGAGCAACGCTCCTTCATCAGGTGATTGTAGAGGGCTTGATCGTAACACAGAATTTACAGCAAAAATTTGCAGTGTGATGTAACTGAAATTATACATTGAAAAATTGATTGTCTGCTAAGCCTTTCATCTGTTAGAATACAGTGGGTAAGAATGTTGGCAGGAGGAGACTGCCAAATGGTTAATTAAATGGTCATTTAATGGCATCAGATGGCATAAGGGTAGGCAGGCCACATAGCACCCACCTTGTCACTGGGTACTGCAACCCCACTACCTCACATTATTTCATCCCTGCTCTCCACCACTCCAACCCTCAACAATCCATCCACTATTCTGTTTGCAGGGATCTACATAAATTATAGCCTTAAAAACCACCAAGAGTGGAGGTTTCAGTCTGGATTACAACCAGAAGCAGCATCTGGAGCAGAAACAATGTTTTAACACTGTACACCAACCAACCATTTCTACTGAAACAATAATATTGGATTTTTTTTTTCATTTTTAGCACAATTGCATTTAAAACCTATTTGACCTCATATTGTCTATTTCCACTTTTGTTTTGACTCAGCATATTTCTGAAATTATCCACAGCACTCTTTTATATTACAAATGGCAAATTATTTTATATAAACTCATTTCTTAATGTAAAATAAAAAAAAACTCACTTAGAAGATTGAATGGCGTAAAAAATACTTATCGGAAGAAAGTAATTACTTGCTATAGTAGATTTTTTCTCTTGTCACTTTTATCTTGCCATTCAAACTTGACAATGATCATTAATAGTGTGTGTTCTCTCAGTTTTCAGCCATTTAGTTTTCCTTTTCAGAAGAGCATTTAGGAGAAATCATTTTGTGATAAAATTGATGGAACTAATTTGGTGATTTTTCTGAAGTGGCCTGCAATTTTGTAGACATTTTGATTGCATAATTAAAAAACACACATACATGTATATGCACAGTCTTGCAAGTCTGAAATATAGGAGAATTATTTAAAGATTGTAGCATGGAAAGAAGAGGACGAATTTTACAGGGGTCTTTAGGTCAAAGCGGTGGATGCTGAGCTCACCTTGCCAGCAGGGGGCACTGGCTTGCTAAAGTTACCTCAAGAAGGATGTGAGCCAACCACCCCATTGCGGGCAGCAAATACACTCCTGTCCATCTAAACAGAGAGCAGCCAACTCCAAAACCCCAGGAGTGTTAGCCTTTTATGAAGAAGGTTAGCAATCTTGACGGTGCCTTAAGACTCAGGTGGCCTCATCAGTCCAAATTTGAGGTTAGAAAGACTGAGAGGAATGCTCCACCCAATGGAAAGGCAACCCCCCTTCATGGTGATCTTCCTATCCAGGGCCCTCTCTTGTGGGGCATGCTGTGGCAGCCTCCAGTTCCAGTGGCACCCCTGAACTCTCATGTGCAGGTTGAAACTTCTTCAAGTTTGAAGTTTGCAGCCCCTCCATGCACTGAGAGACCATCCGGCTGTCAGGAAAATGCAAGAGCACATGCCCCCTTCCCCAACCACCAGAATGCAAGAGACATCCTAATTTTATAAATGTCTTTCCTGCCTCAATGGAGCAATCATCTGCCTCACAGCCTACCCCTGGGAAATATTCCCACTGGTATCTCTGTTAGGGAGCCTATCTAATGAAAGATTGTGTTATTTTACTCACTTCTGTTTCTCCCAACCTAGGAGCCAGTGCAATTCCATCCAAGCTGCTCATTTGCTCATTCCATTCAGTCGATGAATTCATTCACCTTCCACACAGGCAGAAGTCCGAATTCCACTTTTCTTCAACCATCTATATAACCACAGGGACGCAGACAAAAAGGACTTCCTAGCAGAACTGGATTCCACCCCAAAAGACAATGGACTTACTGAAGCAACACAGCACGTCATCAGACAGATCGTAGCACCAATACTAAACAGGAAGAAAGAAAGGAACACCCTCAACATACAGGAGAGGAAAGCCCTGGAAGAACTCAGAAAAAGCATAAATATTGTAATCCTACCAGCAGACAAAGGGCACATGACCCTCATACTGGACAGAACACATACATTGAAAAAGCAAACACACTGCTTGCAGATACGGACACCTACCAACAGGAGGCATTGGAACCACAGCTAGAAAACCGTATTACAGCATCACTGAAGAAACTCCACAAGACAGGTGAAATTAACAAGACAGACTTCCAAAGAATGAAACCTGAAGGATCCAACACACAATGTTTCTACAGATTACCAAAGGTAGATAAACCAGTGACCCCCGTACATCCCCCCTCCCCCCCGCCCCCCGACCCGTAGTCTAATTTCCCAGCACAATTACATCCAGACCAGCAAAGGAGCTTCAAAGCAAACTGAAATACCTAGTAGAAGACTCACATTACTACATCCATTCCACTCGGGAATTCCTGAACATCATCAAAGACAGCAAGGTAGAGGACAATGAGGTCATGGTTTCCTACAATGTGATGGCCCTGTTCACATTAATAAACATCGCCCTAGCCAAAGAAACACTGTCCTCACTGCGAGAAGAACCAAGGACACAAACACTTGACAGCAGCAACTCCATCAGCATCGACCACATCCTCAAACTAGTAGACCTGTGCTTCACAATCCACTTCACTTACAACAACAAGAGCTACAAACAATCAATGGGATGCCTATGGGATCACTAATATCACAACTGTTAGCAGAAGCAGTTATGCAAAGGTTGGAATAAACTGCCCTTCCCACAATCTAGCCCAAGCTTTGGGTCTGCTGTGTGGTCGACACCTTTGTCATCATGAAACGGAACAAATTAGAGGAAACACATAAACAACATCCTCCCCAGTATAAAGTTCACCAAAGAGGAACAGAACAACAACAGACTCCTCTTCCTAGATGTCACTATAGAATGAAAAGCCAATGGAGAGCTGCAGACCAGCGTCTACAGGAAAGCGACACATATAGAACATATACTCAACTAAGGAGCAATCATCCCAACACCCACAAATGGAGGTGCTTCAGGACTTTATTTAAATGAGCCACAACACATGTCACAGCCAGGAAGTAGAAGATGCTGAAGAAAAATACCTGTACAATGTATTAATGATAAGCACAGTCCACTGATTCTTACGCAACAAACCTATAAACCAGAAGACACAACACGCCCAGAGACTCAAGCCACACTATCTTACATCAAAGACATCTTAGAGATGATGACCAGACTACTCCAGCCTCTTGGCATCATGGTATCCCACAAATTTACCAACATACTGAAACAGCTCTTGATGAATCTAAAGGACCTTGTACCAACAAGCAACAGAATGAACATCATATACAAACTACCCTGCAAGGACTGCAACAAACAGTACATTGGACAGACGAGTAGGAAATTGGCCACCAGGATACATGAGCATCAAATGGCCACCAAAAGACATGACCATCCATCACTAGAATCCTTACACATAGACAATGAGAGACACCAATCCGACTGGCACAGTACATCCATCCTGGGACAGGCTAACAAAGACACGCATGGGAATTCCTAAAGTCCTAGCATTCAAACTGGAACTCCATAAACAAACATATTGATTTGGACCTCATTTACCAACCTCTCAGAAAGGGAACCAGAAATGATATCACCCACCACAACAGACCAAGAACATAAATAGAAAGTGGGACAGAACACCAGCGCTTCATTGAAGGCTCACTGATGGTGTTACCTAGCATGGTGACCAAACATCTGAGAACAAACCATCCAGCTCAGTGAGTAAACTTACAACCACAACCTATATAACCAGCAATTATAATCCCATTTATCCGATAGGTCATTGAATGAATAAATTCATTGCTTCTCTCCCATTGAAGATCCAAACTATTTTAATACTTGGATCTTATTTGAATGGAATTGGCAACAGTAAAATTAAGGGAAAACAGTTTGAGAGAGATTTGTAGCATTTCCGTTTAACATAGTGCAATGTGGCAAATATTACATTCAAAACTAGGAAAGGTTTTTATGCGTGGTGGCCCATTTGATTCTGGTTGAGGTGATGTTGGTGTTGGCAGTGCCAAAGCTGATAAAGTACCAATTATTCATCCAGCCCTTGGTTACCTTGCATTAAAATCAATGGGAAAGAACAGTAGGCAAGTTGTATGACAGGCAGATGATCTATGATCATCTGCTGTGTGCCCCTACTGATCTTGAATTCCTCCTCCACATTACCGAGAATGCAGAGAAGAAAGGGAAGGAATCTGGATGTCCTGGCAGACTTTGTCTTCTCTGCTTGCATTTGTTGTTCTAAAGTTACATTTTGTTTTCTAATGTAGAGCTCAGCTCTTTTACTGACATTACCATGAGTTGTAACAAATTGCCAATTCCAGAATGGTCCCACACAATAATAACATGTCTAAGGATGGACCTCTTTGTTCACAACATTTCTGTTTCGTATAGGAATGCAATAGTTTTACCATAGGCATTATGAACAGTATGTTTCTTGCTGTGATGGAGACCCTCCTGTAAGATCGCTCTCCTGCCAGACTGTTCTAGTGAAGCTTGTGTCCATTGCACCAATTTACGAATGAGATGGAGGAATTTCTTCTTTCAGAAGAAGTTGAGAGCCTTTGGAACTCCTTGCCACGGAGAGCTGCGACGGCAGATCGTTGTGTATATTTAAGGCTGATTAGTCGGGGAATTTTTGATTAGTTGGGGAATCAAGGAAAGGGCAGGAATGTGAAACTGAGGAGTGTCAAGTCAGCTATGATTCTATTGAATAGTGGAGCAGCTCAAGTGGGTGAACACTCCTGCTCCTGTTTCTTATGGTGTTATTGGAAACAGTTAGATTCAAATCTACATTGGCTTAAGACCTAAATTACCACAAGAAATCACAGTAAACAACGCCCTAGGATGTGCACATATGTTTCCCTGACATCTTCGGCCTCCACTTGGGGAGAGGCAGTAGGCCAGGATTCACCATGCCAAAGCCATTGCACTGTTTTAGAATAAATTGCCCTGATTATTTCTCAATTTACTCAAATGTTGAAAGCAGATAAATGTCGGCAACAGATAGCTTTCATGAGGCAAATAGAAACAAATGCTTCTGATTAAGATTACCCTGTGAGTGCAGAGATAGAGGGCGAGCAGATACTTGAGACTAAATTATGGCATTGGGCTGCCTGCTCCAATAAAAAAAAACATAAATTACTTGATTTATATTTTAAACCATAGTTCAGAGTTTTTTCAGCATTAGCCAGTTCGAGTGTGGTGCACGGTGTAGCACAAAGATAATGGAACCAGTGCAGGATCTGAAGAGAGGTGGGCATTGCATACTCCAAAGCAGCAAGGGTATAGGGTCTGTAAACTAGAAACCTGAATGGTCTGACCATCTAATAGGTTTTTGTAATGGAATGTAGGCTCTCCTACATTCTCTCTCAACTTAGCCCTTTCTTGTCTCTCATAGATTTTGTGAATATCTAGTTCATAGTCAGTGTTTTTTTATCAGAATTAATGTGTTCGTTTTTACCATTCTCTGTGGATTTTAGTGCAGCAGGGGCCTCTAAGTAAGGAGAAGAAAAACTGACAGGGATATTCTTGCATTGCAGTGTCGAGATTGGTCATGAAAAGGTGAGGCTGTACGGTAGACTGCACTGAAGCAGATAATTTGACATGAAAGGGTTGCACTGTAGGACACTTGGAAAAAAAAACCCACTGGAACCCATAATGGTAAATCATACACAAAAAACTGAAGAAAAAGCATTCGGTTACAAATCAAGAGTACTGTCAACTTAGCCTTTCCTTGTCTCTCATAGATTTAGTGAATATCTAGTTCATAGTCAGTGTTTTTTATTAGAATTAATTTTAGAACTACAATTAACTTGTAGTTTTATGAACCGTAGAAAATGGACTAAGTGCAATTACTGCAAACATGGAACCCATTCTGTTAAAAAGGTCAGACCTTTAAAGGTTCACAGCTAGAAATTAAGGTAATTAAATTGTCTAAAGAAACATAGTGGTTATCCCTGCTGCCCCACAGTGCTAAGGACCCAGTTTTGATTCCAGCCTTGGGCAACATTCTGTGTGGAGCGTGCACATGCATCCTGTGTCTGCGGGGGTTTCCTCCCATTTCCTGCTCTGGTTTCCTCCCACAGTCTAAAAGTATACAGGTTAGGTGGACTGGGAGAAAGTGAGGACTGCAGATGCTGGAGATCAGAGCTGAAAATGTGTTGCTGGAAAAGCGCAGCAGGTCAGGCAGCTTCCAAGGAGCAGGAGAATCGACATTTCGGGCATGAGCCCTTCTTCAGGAATGAGGAGAGTGTGCCAAGCAGGCTAAGATAAAAGGTAGGGAGGAGGGACTTGGGGGAGGGGCGTTGGAAATGCGATAGGTGGAAGGAAGTTAAGGTGAGGGTGATAAGGTGAGGGTGATAGGCTGGAGTGGGGGCAGAGAGGTCAGGAAGAAGATTGCAGGTTAGGAAGGTGGTGCTGAGTTCGAGGGTTGGGACTGAGACAAGGTGGGGGGAGGGGAAATGAGGAAACTGGAGAAATCTGAGTTCATCCCTTGTAGGAACCCTCCAACCACCAGGGATGAACTCAGATTTCTCCAGTTTCCTCATTTCCCCTCCCCCTACCTTGTCTCAGTCCCAACCCTTTAACTCAGCACAACCTTCCTAACCTGCAATATTCTTCCTGACCTCTCCGCCCTCAACCCCACTCCGGCATATCACCCTCACCTTAAACTCCTTCCATCTACTGCGTTTCCAATGCCCCTCCCCCAAGTCCCTCCTCTCTACCTTTTATCTTAGCCTGCTTGACATACTCTCCTCATTCTTGAAGAAGGGCTCATGCCCGAAATGTCGATTCTTCTGCTCCTTGGATGCTGCCCGACCTGCTGCACTTTTCCAGCAACACATTTTCAGGTTCGGTGGACTGGCCATGTTAAATTGTCCATAGTGTCCAGCGATGTGCAGGCTAGGTGGATTAGCCATGGGAAATGCAGGATTACAGGAATGTGATAAGGGGGTTGGTCTGGATGTGATGGTCTTCAGACAAGCAGTGTGGACTTGATGGACTGAATGGCCTGCTTCCACACTGTACGGATTCTATGATTCAATGAAATGGTAGTTCTAAAGTTGACCCCAAAGGTGTCAAAATAGAAGAGATAGAGCTGTAGAACAAGCTGGAAACAAGATGAATATTATACTTGCAGAAGTGGCAGTCCATAGAGGGGTTTTAGAGTCATAGAGATGTACAGCGTGGGAACAGACCCTTTGGTCCAACTCATCCATACCAACCAGATATCCCAACCCAATCTCGTCCCACCTGCTAGCACCCAGCCCATATCCCTCCAAACCATTCCTATTCATATACCTATCCAAATGCCTCTTAATATTGCAACTGTACCAGCCTCCACCACTTTGGGACTTTGAACTAAATCATTCACTCATAATTAACATCATTAAGTAAACCCTAAACATTTGTTCAACCCATTTGCCTTATTGGATCAAAGAAGAAATTATTAAATGAGAAACTTAGAGGTCAATTTGATAACAGTCCAGAACAGGGTCTGTTACTTTGCAGCTTAGAAGGCTCTTTGGTTTCACTTTATTTGGGTGTTTGCTGCTAGACTATTTTCATTGCAGTTCGAACCTCGTGTTGTTTGAAATTCACTAAGAGAAGATAGCCACAGTAAGTGGCAGTTAGGTGGACCTGTCCTGTCAGGTGATTAAAAAGAATAGCTTTTTCATTAACCATGCGAGCCTTAATTTCAATTTAAATCTTATTAAAGAGTCTTGAAGATGGCTATTTTGACGCTAGTGGAATAAATTGTAGTAAGGCCTCACAGTTCTTTGGCAAATGAAAGGAACAAGTTTGAAAAATATTGGGAACATAAACAGATCAAGGAACTGAGGTCCCTACAATCAATAGAGAGTTACTGA
The DNA here is from genome assembly GCF_020745735.1 of Hemiscyllium ocellatum. Classification (NCBI taxonomy): domain Eukaryota; kingdom Metazoa; phylum Chordata; class Chondrichthyes; order Orectolobiformes; family Hemiscylliidae; genus Hemiscyllium; species Hemiscyllium ocellatum. The sequence continues at coordinate 25,361,958 of NC_083431.1, forward strand.
AAATTTTATTTCAGAGTAGTGGAAGTGGAAGAATATTTCCCAGATGACACTGACAGACTTATAGGTGGTACCATTATTTCCCAACCTCTGATGTCAAATGAATTGAGATTGTCATTTGCTTTCATGTACACTCACATTCTTTCATATTGTTCGTATTGCTTTGAAAAATACGGGTGAAATATTCTAGTGTATTTTATTAGTTATATTAAAGATATTTGGATTTCTTATTTAAATGTTAATGATTGTGAACAGGATTATTACGCAGAATCAATCTCCCAGGTGTTACATACCTGAAGCCCAATTACATCCAAAGTGGAAATTTCTATATTTTGCTACATTAAAGCTGGAATTGTCTGTTCACTACAGCAGCAGCAGTTTAAGGTATCCATGTGATGACATGGAACAGTTTAAGTTTATGTCATAAATTTACAAGCCTCAAGGACATCAGAGGTTGAGCAATAATGGTCTGGATTTTTGACAAGTCAGGTTTACTCAAGACCCGTTTAAATAGAGTGGGCAGGATCCAATTCCAGAATTCCTGCCCCTTTCCCATTACCAAGTAGAACTTGCCAGCATGTGGTAGGGGAACTGATAACAGCACTAAGCTAATAATTTAGAAATTTAGGCTAATACACTGGGAACTTAGGTCCAAATCCTATTACAACGTTGAATTCTATCAATACAGTTGAGATCTGGACAGTTATCTGACATGTACTTTCACTTTGCTAGTTTCACTGCTTACTAGGCAATTCCAAAACCCACACTCCTCATCCCATATTGGTGTTGATACCCCTTCTCTAAGTTAACACAGTTCACAAACATTCAGAGGAGTCCTGGACCAAAGACAAGCCTTAGTTCAAATGGGAACCCATAAGACAAACAGCCCCCTACTCCTGGAATTCTATCGTTGACAAGTTGAAATTAAAGAAAATTATTTTTAAGTCTCAATAGATACTGTGCTGTAATTTGGATGTGTTTTTTACTGCAGCATTTAATTGTAAGGCTCTGTCTTGCAATGATTGTTTGACATCATTACACTGATCAGCATTTTCTTACTGTTGACAAGCATGAGCGTCCATTAATCATTGTGTGAAATGCCCTTACATCGTCAGATTAGAAGAAAACGCTGCTTTCAACCACTAGCATAATAAAATGAATTAATTTAATTGCCAAGTTCACTTTATTTTGGAAGTTTTCAACAGGTTTCACCTGAGGGAAATAAAAGCAACTCCCGCTTCTGAACTGTTTGGATTGGCAGGACTTTTTTTTTACAATTTTGAGTTGAAAGGTTCACTGTTTAGTTTGGTTTGGATTCCTCTTGATGATTGAACTCATTATTAATCCTTAGCCAAGTTACCCAAGTTAGGACTACATATCTTCATCGTAAAATCTCACTTGTCTTTGATGGCTAAGAGAATACAATTTTTTTTAACCACTTGAGGAGTTTTGAATTTTTTCAATAGCTTATATGAATCAATTTTTTTTAATCAATGTGGGGTACGTTTGAATGAAAATGCTATTGGATTTCTTTAGTGTCTATTTCAAAAAGATCCTGAGGCTAGCGCACTGTTAATGCTGGATGGATGGATATGCGGTCTATATGATTATAAGGAGGGCATAGGGAATAAGAGGGTGTAAGTGGTAAGGGATGTTGCTTAGAAGACATTAGAACAATATGAGAAACTAGTTTTCTGTCTTTGAGTGTTGAAACAGGCCCTTTAACTCTCCTGTTTGCACATTCACTCTCCTCCTATTCTCCTCCCACACTGCATCACAGCTTGTATGCCGGACACGTCCCTCGCGAAAAAAAAATCTAGTGTGATTGGAGATTGGAGGTGGGCTCATGTATCAAAAGCACAGAAGTTCCTGATTTGCAAATTTCCATCCCAGCTTGAAAATCAAGGCCTACATTTTGCCACGTGCAGCATTGATGTGTTCTCTTATTGTCTTAATCAGTATGTCTTGTATAATAGAGATGTCAGTTTTCCTACCCTCAGTGTGTCATCCCCAATTAAGCAAATCCAGCAGCAAACTTTCTGAGCTTTAAAATAACGTTATTTATTCCCAAAGCCTTGCCCTGAAATAAATAAGCGAAGGCTATTGCCCTTGATTTGACTGAGACTTGCTGACAACTATGACAGGTTCCTGCTTTTGTGTCTGGATGGTCAGGTAGTCGAAATATGAGCCTGGCATCTCTGACTGAGAGGTAAAAACAATGACTGCAGATGCTGGAAACCAGATTCTGGATCAGTGGTGCTGGAAGAGCACAGCAGTTCAGGCAGCATCCAAAGTGCAGTGATATCGACGTTTCAGACAAAAGCCCGCTGCACTTTGGATGCTGCCTGAACTGTTGTGCTCTTCCAGCACCACTGATCCAGAATCTCTGACTGAGAATCTAAAACTCAAAAAACCAAGAGAAGGCATTGTAAGGCATTAGTGCTGTGAGCATGCAACTGGGGTATAGAGTCATAGAGTCATAGAGATGTACAGCATGGAAACAGACCCTTCAGTCCAACCCGTCCATGCTGACCAGATATCCCAACCCAATCTAGTCCCACCTGCCAATACCCAGCTCATATCCCTCCAAACCCTTCCTATTCATATACTCATCCACACACCTCTTAAATGCTGCAATTGTACCTGCCTCACATCCTCTGGCAGTTCATTCCATACACGTACCACCCTCTGTGTGAAAGAATTGCCCCTTAGGTCTCTTTTATATCTTTTCCCTCTCACCCTAAACCTATGCCCTCTAGTTCTGGACTCCCCGACCCCAGGGACAAGACTTTGTCTATTTGTCTTAACTATGCCCCTCATAATTTTGTAAACCTCTATAAGGTCACCCCTCAGCCTCCGACGCTCCAGAGAAAACAGCCCCAGCCTGTTCAGCCTCTCCCTGTAGCTCAGATCCTCCAACCCTGGCAACATCCTCGTAATTCTTTTCTGAACCCTTTCAATTTCACAACACTTTCCGATAGGAAGGAGACCAGAATTGCATGCAATATTCCAACAGTGGCCTAACCATTGTCCTGTACAGCCACAACATGACCTTCCAACTCCTGTACTCAATACTCTGACCAATAAAGGAAAGCATATCAAATGCCTTCTTCACTATCCTTCCTACCTACCTGCGATTCCACTTTCAAGGAGCTATGAACCTGCACTCCAAGGTCTCTTTGTTCAGCAACACTCCCTAGGACCTTACCATTAAGTGTATAAATCCTGCTAAGATTTGCATTCCCAAAATACAGCACCTCACATTTATCTGAATTAAACTCCATCTGCCACTTCTCAGCCCATTGGCCCACCTGGTCCAAATCCTGTTGTAATCTGAGGTAACCCTCTTCGCTGTCCACTACACCTCCAATTTTGGTGTCATCTGCAAACTTACTAACTGTACCTCTTATGCTCGCATCCAAATCATTTATGTAAATGACAAAAAGTAGAGGGCCCAGCACCGATCCTTGTGGCACTCCACTGGTCACAGACCTCCAGTCTGAAAAACAACCCTCCACCACCACCCTCTGTCATCTACCTTTGAGCCAGTTCTGTATCCAAATGGCTACTTCTCCCTGTATTCCATGAGATTTAACCTTGCTAATCAGTCTCCCATGGGGAACCTTGTTGAACACCTTACTGAAGTCCATATAGATCATATCTGCTGCTCTGCCCTCATCAATCTTCTTTGTCACTTCTTCAAAAAACTCAATCAAGTTTGTGAGACATGATTTCCCACGCACAAAGCCATGTTGACTAAAAGTGACTGAGCACCATGACAGTGAGTAAAGACTGCGAAGATGCAACCTAGTCCACTGGTAGAGTTGGGTGTATCTCCCTGAGCACAAATTCTCCTTGGCAAGATAACAAAGATAACGTTGGTGCAGTTTGAGGTACAGCATTGAACTTTATCAACATCCTGTAAGTGGATCAGAGATGTGCAAAGAGAATTCTTAGAGACTGGTTCATAATCGGAAGCAGGTGTCCATGAATATTGTGTTTTTAAAACATCCATTCACAGAATATGGGTATCACTGGCCTGGCCAGCATTTATTGCTCATCCCTAATTGCCCAGACGGTAGTTCAGATTCAACCACATTGATGTGGGTCTAGAGTTACATGTAGGATAGACCAGGTAAGGAGGACAATTTTCTTTCAGAAAAGACATTAATAAATAATTGATAACAGACTCATGGTCATCAATTAGAGCCTTAATTCCCAATATTTATTGAATTAAAATTCCACTATCTGCTGTGACAGAATTCGAACCTCAGTCCCCAGAACATTACCTGGGTCTCCATAGGAATAGTTCAGTGATAATACCACTAGGGCATTGCCTCCCTTCTTGTGGACAATGCCAATGGATTGTGCCCAGTGTCCAATGTGGAGTTCCTTCAGAGTAAACACTCAGCTGAATTTGGCAGATACCTACTCTGTGACCCATTTCATGTTTCCTCGATGTCTAGCTTGTATGGTGTGTTCAGTAAGATAGAAAGCTGAAAACTAATAGAATAAATTGGTCTGTTAACAAGATGTTAAATAAGCAATAAGTTCCCTTACTTGGCAACTTGTCATTGCTTGGCAAGAAATTCATTATACTGTTTGTCAAAAGCATAATAAATGCAGTGGGATCATTTTCCATGTCGAGATAAGCCTTGTTGGACTTTTCATCGGATTCTGCCATGAATCAAGCCATAGCCCACATGATTAAGTCCCTGATAAGATTCTGCCTAGAGAAAGTACCCCTCAGGTGGGGGAATCCACTATAGATCATGACCTTAAAATTAGAGCAAGACCATTTTGAACTTGGACAGGATTTTTTTTTCAAACAGTTGGTGTATATCTTATATCCTCCACCCTAAAAGACTACAGATGCTGATTAACATTAAATTTCCAAGACTGAGATTAATACCCAAAGAAGAGTTAGAAAGGCTCAAATCATTTACTCTGTTTCTCTCTTCACAGATGCTACCAGACTTGCTGAGTTTCTCCAGCATTTTCTGATTGTATTTGTTATTAATTGACTTTGGTTGGGCAGGAATCTGAAAAGACATGAAACAAGGGCAGGGAATCAGATGCAGATCAAGCGCAATTTACTGGAAATTTGAGGAAACCTGGTTGGCATGGATGAGTTGGGCCAAAGGGCCTGTTCCTGTGTTGGATACCTCTGTGATTCTAATGGAGGGACAGATTTGAGGGTCTGAATAGCCTGCCACTGATTTTAGTTGCCCACATTAAAAATAAAAATAGATTGTTATAAATGCTCTTATTTTTAAATATTTAAAGTATTTTTCTTCATGAATTGGAATACATTTGAGTAAAATGACATCTGCCTCACTCCCACAGTTTAGAATGAGTGATTGATGGTTCATAAATAATATTATTCAGAAAATGTATTCAAGAACAGATGAAGCCTGGGGTATTAAATCAGAAACCGGAATTATTTTAGACCTCACTGATGTTGTCGCGCTTTATGCTTCACATCCTGCAATTTGCTTAAAATTAAATCTTTTTAATTACTTTTGTGGTCTAGGTTCATCTGTTTTCATTAAGGATGATAGAAATGCTAACTGAAACATGTTCTGTCACTATGCAGAGAAAAAGGATTTGCAGTGAAATGTTTGTGCTGGTAGTCTATTGGTATAGTCTAAACTGCTAACAGTAACAATGAACGTATTTGGGAGGTTCAGATTGACAATTGTTTTTAAAAGATTCTCTTGTCTTTTTAGGTTATCTCACATTGTTAGTAACACAACACTTCTTTTCTTCCTCCCCTCCCTCCAAAAAAAGGTTTGTGCACCTTAATTATAGCAAGTGTATAGATAGGTATAAAGCACATCTTGCAATAGTGACCACTCAACTACAAGAGATTTACAAATTTGCACTCACATTCACCTAAAATCCTGCTAATCTGCATATATCCCAAAGTGAGTTCCTCATATACTACCCAATGCCATGAGCACAAATTCATCAAATGTAGCCTAAACTGTGTTTTACAACTTGGGTGTGAAGTTGCTGCACTAAAAGAGCTTTGCAGTTTATCAACTGTTGTGAGTTCACTTCTGAGAGATAAATTCATTTCTTTTAGGCTTCAAAGATAGGGGTGGCCTTGTTAGTTAAAATCTATGGCACTGAATGACATAGGGTCGGATGATGTGGAGTCTGTGTGGGTGGAATTGAGGAACCACAAAGGCAAAAACACCATAATGGGAGTTACATACAGACCTCCTAACAGTGATCAGGACCAGGGGAGCAGTATGTACCGGGAAATAGAAAAGGCATGTCAGAACGGCAAGGTCACAATGATCATGGGGGACTTCAATATGCAGGTGGACTGGGTAAATAATGTTGCCAGTGGATCCAAAGAAAGGGAATTCTTGGAATGCCTACAGGATGGCTTTTTGGAACAGCTTGTCATGGAGACCATAAGGGAGCAGGCTATTTTGGACCGAGTGCTATGTAATGAGCCAGACTTTGTAAAAGATCTTAAAGTAAGGGAACACTTAGGAAGCAGCGATCATAATATGGTAGAGTGTAGTCTGCAGTTTGAAAGACAGAAGGTAAAATTGGATGTAATGGTGTTACAGTTAAACAAAGGTAATTATGAGGGCATGGGAGAGGAACTGATGAAAATCGACTGGAAGCAGAGCCTAGCAGGGAAGACAGTAGAGCAAAAATGGCAGGAGTTTGTGGGTACAATTGAAGACATAGTACAAAAGTTCATCCCCAAGAAAAGAAGGATTATCCGGGGAGGGATTAGACAGCCATGGCTGACAAAGGAAGTCAGGAAATGTATCAAAGAAAAAGAGAGATCCTATAAAGTGGCCAAGAGCACTGGGAAATCAGAAGATTGGGAAGGCTACAAAAACAAACAGAGGATAACAAAGAGAGAAATAAGGAACGAGAGGATCAAATATGAAGGAAGGCTAGCCAGTAATATTAGAAATGATAATAAACGTTTCTTTCAATGCATAAGAAACAAACAACAGGCAAAAGTAGACATTGCACCACTTCAAACTGATGCTAGAAGATGATGGGACATAAGGAAATAGTTGGAGAACTTAATAAGTACTTTGCGTCAGTCTTCACAGTGGAAGACATGAGTAATATCCCAACAATTAAAGGGAGTCAGGGGGCTGAGTTGAGTATGGTTGCCATTACAAAAGAAATAGTGCTAGAAAAGCGAAAAGGTCTTAAAATTGACAAATCTCCTGGTCCCAATGGGCTACATCCTAGAGTTCTGAGGGAGGTGGCTGAGGAAATAACGGAGGCGTTGGTTGAGATCTTTCAAAAGTCACTGGAGTCAGGGAAAGTCCCAGATGATTGGAAGACCGCTGTTGTAACCCCATTGTTCAAGAAAGGATCAAGACAAAAAATGGAAAATATAGGCCAATTAGCCTAACCTTGGTTGTTGGTAAAATTCTAGAATCCATCGTTAAGGATGAGGTTTCTAAATTCTTGGAAGAGCAGGGTTGTATTAGAACAAGTCAACATGGATTTAGTAAGGGGAGGTTGTACCTGACAAACCTGTTGAAATTCTTTGAAGAGGTGACAAGTAGGTTAGACCAGGGAAACCCAGTGGATGTGGTCTATCTAGAGTTCCAAAAGGCCTTTGATAAGGTGCCACACAGGAGGCTGCTGAGTAAGGATTGAGGATTGGCTGTCTGACAGAAGGCAGAGAGTTGGGATAAAGGTTCTTTTTCAGAATGGCAGCTGGTGACAAGCAGTGTCCCACAGCTTCAGTGTTGGGGCCGCAGCTGTTCACATTATATATTAATGATCTGGATGAAGGGACTGGGGGAATTCTAGCGAAGTTTGCTGATGATACAAAGATAGGTGGACAGGCAGGTAGTACTGAGGAAGTGGGGAAGCTGCAGAAGGATCTAGACAGTTTGGGAGAGTGGTCCAGGAAATGGCTGATGAAGTTCAATGTGAGCAAATACGAGGTCTTGCACTTTGGAAAAAAGAATATAAGCTTGGACTACTTTCTAAATGGTGAGAAAATTCATAAAGCCAAAGTACAAAGGGATCTGGAAGTGGTAGTCGAGGATTCTCTAAAGGTAAACATGTAGGTTGAATCCGTGATTAAGAAAGTGAATGCAATGTTGTCATTTATCTCAAGAGGGTTGGAATATAAAAACTACTGAGCTTTTACTGATGTGCTACTGAGACTTTATAAAGCTCTGGTTAGGCCCCATTTGGAGTACTGTGTCCAGTTTTGGTCCACACACCTCAGGAGGGACATATTGGCACTGGAGTGTGTCCAGCGGAGATTCACACGGATGATCCCTGGAATGGTAGGTCTAACATACGAGGAATGGCTGAGGATCCTGGGATTGTACTCATTGGGATTTAGAAGATTAAGGGGAGATCTAATAGAAACTTACAAGATAATACATGGCTTGGAAAGGGTGGACGCTAAGAAATTGTTTCCGTTAGGCGGGGAGACTAGGACCCGTGGGCACAGCCTTAAAATTAAATGGGGTCAATTCAGAACAGAAATGCGGAGATATTTCTTCAGCCAGAGAGTGGTGGGCCTGTAGAATTCATTGCAGCAGAGTGCAGTGGAGGCCGGGACGCTAAATGTCTTCAAGGCAGAGATTGATAAATTATTGATGTCACAAGGAATTAAGGGCTACAGGGAGAATGTGGGTAAGTGGAGTTGAAATGCCCATCAGCCATGATTGAATGGTGGAGTGGACTCGATGGGTCAAATGGCCTTACTTCCACTCCTATATCTTATGGTCTTATGGTCTTATGGTCTTAAATCAACTTCAATAAAATCACCAGTAGCACAATGCAAATGTTTAAACATTAATGTTTACTGTGTTTTTTAAAGTTAGTGGAAGGCTATTTCTTTAGCCATTTGCTCACATTAAAATTGAAGTTTCATCTAAATGTTACTAAGTGGATCTCCATACATGGAAAAAGGCAGCTTTCAAGGAAGTTTGTTTTTCTCTGACTACAGAATCATTTGGATATAATGGTGTAACTGACATCAGGAAACTATCTGTCGATCAAAGTTGTTATTGGTTTTAAACCAATCCTTTAAGTATAATTACATTTAAAGTTGGGTGTCAGTTAGCTCAGTTGGCTGAATAACTGGTTTGTGATATAGGAGAAAGTGAGGACTGCAGATGCTGGAGATCAGAAAAATGTATTGCTGGAAAAGTACAGCAGGTCAGGCAGCATCTAAGGAGCAGGAGAATCGATGTTTCGGGCATAAGCCCTTCTTCAGGAACGAGGAAGGTGTGCCAAGCAGGCTAAGATAAAAGGTAGGAAAGAGGGACTTGGGGGAGGGGAGTTGGGAATATGCTAGGTGGAAGGAAGTTAAGGAGAGGATGATAGGCCGAGAGGGGGTGGGGGCGGGGAGGTCAGGAAGAAGATTGCAGGTCAAGAAGGCGGTGCTGAGTCCGAGAGTTGGGACTGAGATAAGGTGGGGGGAGGGGAAATGAGGAAGCTGGAGAAATCTGCATTCATCCCATATGGTTGGAGGGTTCCTAGGTGGAAGATGAGGCGCTCTTCCTCCAGGCATCGTGTTGCCACGGTCTGGCGTTGGAGGAGGCCAAGGACCTGCATGTCCTTGGCGGAGTGGATGGGGGAGTTAAAGTGTTCAGCCTGTTGGGGATAATCTGCTATCGGGGTACCTACATTGGGGCTAGGGAGGGGAGCACCATTATCAAAGCAGACACTGTCAGGTACCAGCTAAAACACAGCCATGTAAAGTAAACCCAGCCACTGCAGGACTGTCTGCCTGAGGCCACATTCCTTGGGGACTAGAACATGTCCGTCAGTTTCAGATCATCCTGTTACAATCTCATTGTTAATAAAGGAAACCGGTATCTATCGGATAGTGTAAATCGCACCGATACTACACTTAATTGATAAAGTACTTGTTACTGCCTCCGCTAACGTCAAACTCATTCGGGTCCTGTGTTAAATGATAATACCTGTATATTCAACTATGGAGAACTATTGTGAACGCCCAGACAGCCAGACGCATAGCAATGAGGAAACCCTTCCAAACAATAAACTTTTAAATTACAAGATCGGAAACTGCTGAACCCAGGATGTCTACCCATTGTTCAGCACAGCAGGAGCTGGACAGGTATCTCAAGGCAGCCAATAGAGACACTAATCCCTTCACAGACAGGTGAACCGACCAATGAGGGAGCCGAACGAGGGGAACCTGACCGGGAACTCGAGGAAGCACGAAGTATAACTGCTCCGGGTCCGAAGAGGAAGACAGAACGCCTTCTCCAACGAATTGCATGCTCTTGAATTCGTTGTATAGCTTGCCAGTCTTGATTCTGTAATAAATGGTGTTTTTGCTCCAAACTCTAGCCGGTGTGATCTCTCCTTCCAAAGAACACGTGGAGACGAGACCCTACGGGTCCATCCCAACAAGCCACAACTTCCCCGCCCCCACCCCCTCTCCAGCCTATCACCCTCACCTTAACCTCCTTCCACCTATTGCATTCCCAACACCCCTCCCTGAAGTCCCTCCTCCCTACCTTTTATCTTAGCCTGCTTGGCACACCTTCCTCATTCCTGAAGAAGGGCTTATGCCCGAAACGTCGATTCTCCTGCACTTTGGATGTTGCCTGACCTGCTGCGCTATTCCAGCAACATATTTTTCAGCTCTAGTTTATGATATAGATAATACAGTGTCATTCAATTCCTGTACTGGCTGAGGTACTATGAAGATCCCACATTGCTCCTTGCCTGAGGCATGGTGACCCTGAGATTAAATCTCCCAGTAGTATTTCTTCTCATATTCTTCTCATGGGATGTGGGTTTTGGTGGCTAAGTGAGCATTTATTGCCCATTCCGAGTTGTCTTTGAGAAGGTGGTGATAAGCTGCCTTCTTGAACCAGTCCACATGCTGTAGGTAGATGGAGAATGTCATTAAGGAGGGAATTCCACTCAGTGATTTATTTCCAAGTCAGGATGGTGAGTGACCTGGAGGGGAGCCTGCAGGTGGTGGTGTTCACATATACCTATTGTCCTGTCCTTCTAAATGGAAGGAGTCATGGGTTTGGAAGGTGTTGTATAAGGATTTTTGGTAAACTTCTGCTGTGCCTTTCATTGAAAATACACACTGCTGATCAGTGGTGGAGGAAGTGATACTTGCTAATGTGGTACCAGTTAAGTGGTGGTGTGGTACCAAGCTTCTTGAGTATTGTTGGAGCAGAATCCATGAAGACAAGTAGGGAGGATTCCATCACACTCCTGACTTGTGCCTTGTAGATGGTGGACAGGTTCTGGAGAGTCAGGGGTGAGTTACTTGCTGCAGTATTCCTAGCCTCTGACCTGCTCTTGGAGCTCCTGTGTTTATTTGATTAATCCAGTTGAGATTCTGGTCAACGAAAATCTCCAGGATGCAGACAATGGGGGATTCAGTTATGAAAGCTCTGTTGAATGTCAGTGGACTGTGGTTAGATTGTTTCTTATTTGTGATGGTCATTGCCTGGCATTTGTTTGGCACAAATGTTACTTGCCACTTTTCAGCGCAAGCTTGGATGTTATCTAGATCTAGATTTGATGTTGGACTGATTTGATGTTTGAGGAATCTTGAATGGTGCTGAACTTTGGGTAATCATTGGCAACCATCCCACTTCTGACCTTATGACAGAGGGGATGTCATTGATGATGCAGATGAAGATGGTTTTGCCTTGCACATTATTCTAAGGAATTCCTACAGAGGTGTCCTGGAACTGAGATGACTGACCTCTAACAACCACAACCATCTACCTATGTGCCAGGTATGATTCTACTGAGAGAGTAGTCTTGTGGTCCTCTGGAAGTATGGTGACTTTATCTTACTCATTCTAAAGTACCAGTGTTTTAGAGCACAATCCAGCTTAATATAGCATATACAAAAAATGCACAACCTTATCACATCTAGAATATTCCTGTAGACCTACCTATAGCGTCACTTATTTCATGAATCAGATAATATCTCAAAGGAAAATACCATTTGCTTTTATCTTAATACAATAGAAGCTGTTGATTAAATCATGATGAAGCTAACCTCTTGTGACAGAGTTAGAAAGAAATGACCACTTTTGAAGTCTTAATGAGCTTATATCTACATCTCCAAGCAGTTCTAAAGATAATTAATTTTCTTATAGTGCCCTGTTCACCCAATTACTTTGTACATTTGAGACTTCCACAACATTAAAATGATGAAAACAATATTATTTCTGACAGGTTCATAACAACTATAAGTTGATTGCACAGTTTATAAGATTAGAACCATAACAGAAGAATAAAAAGCTAATCCTGAATGTGAAGAACATTAATACTGAAATTAATATGATATCACATATATAAAACAGACTATTTTCTTTTTAATGATTTTGTTGTCTTTCTGAGTTATCTCACATTACCAAGCACAACACCTCCATTCCCTCTCCTCGTCAAAAAGCTCTTTATGTACTTCTGCGTAGTTACAACACAGGTAGTTTGCATCAACACTCAATCAAAATGCTGCTAATCAGTATATATCCCAAAGTACATTCCTGATATGTATCAATACAATGTAACAAATTGAAATAAATAATATTAATACTGACCACAAAAAGACATTGCACATCCATTGAAGAGAATAGAAAAACATGCAATGTAAGAAAGTGATACAGATTTTCACAGTGAGGGAGAAAATAAATGAATCCTGAAGGTAATAACAGATATGCTTGATGAAGAATTCACACATTGGAATAAAGTAATGTGTGCAGGCACATATTTAATATCATGTTAAACCTTCAGTAAACATTAATCAAGTTATTACATGAAAAAGTAGGCCAGGTCTTGTTATTACAGATCCTTTGTAGAAAGGCTGATTAAAATCAAAACTGTGGATGGAATGATCATGTTAAAGACAAATCAATAGGAATAAAGTAAAGCCAGAACATTTCTGAAAGTCATTCCCATCCTATCATTGTAGTTTCACTAGACATGCAGCAGAAACCCTGTTTATAAGTATAACCATTGATCCAGCAAAGTCATGGCAGTGAAATGGGGTTAGCCCCAAGAAAATTACTTGCTTAAAACTTTTGGAAACAATGAACAGTTTTATGGTGCAGAAGAACACAATTAGAGTATAAATATAATTAGTCTTTTAGAAATGCAAATGCATAGGATATTTACGAATATATTTAACAAACTTCTTACGAAATAATAGCTTCTTACGAAAAAAGACCATGCATTATAAGCATTGTAGAAAATTGATTTTACGATAAAGCCATTTTGACAAATTACGTGGCAGATGGAGTTTAATTTATAGAAATATAAGGTGCTGCATTTTGAAAGGCAAATCTGGGCAGGACATGTACACTTAATGGTAAGGAGCTGGAGACCCTTAGCTGAACAAAGAGACCTTGGAGTTCACGTTCATGCTTCCTTCAAAATGGACTTGCAGGAAAATGAAGAAGGTGTTTGATACGCTTGCCTTTATTGGTCAATGCATTGAGTACAGAGGAACCTCAATTATCCGAATAAAATGGGCAGGCACTATTTAATTTGGATAATTGATTATTCAGATATCGATTTTACTTTAAACAAGGGAAGCCATACTAATCTAACACTGGGCTCTACTGAAGAATTTGTCTAATCTATAATTTTAATCAGTCTGCCATTTAAACAAACTAGGGGAATAGGCCAAATGCTGACAAATGGAACTAGATTTATCTCAGATATTTAATTGGTATGGATGAGTTGGACTGAAGGGTGTATTTCTGTGCTGTACCTCTCAATGACTCTATGTAAGACGAAGGAAAAATATCCTCATCAATAAAAGTTTGCATCAAAGTAAAGATTCAAAGGTTCACAGGGTGGAAAGAAAAAATGGGAGCAAGATTTATTTTCAGATACCTTTTGCTGAACAGACAGATAATCTGAAAATAAATGACAAAATTGTACATTGAAACTACAGAGAGGAGCTCAATGTGTGATGCCACATTCAGTTGGCAAGAAACTTAAAAACACCTCAGGTCAAATATAATACATTCTTGCTGAAGTATAAGTCAGTGCAAGAGAATAACATGATACATGAATATGAAAACAAAGGCAAAAGTTTTAATGAGCCCCAGAAAGACCAATAATGCAGTTGTTGTGGGGATGTTCGCTGAACTGGGAAGTTGATTTTCAGATCTTTTGTCCCATTTCTAGATGACATCCTTAGTGCTTTGGAGTCTCCTGTAAAGTTTTGCTGTACTGGGCCAGTTGGAAATTATTTTGTTTCTTTCCTGCTGTTTCTGCTTGTCAGTTCTGGTGTTCAAAACAGTGGTCGGTATATTGGATCTAAGGCTATGTGTTTGTTGATGGAGTCTGTGGATGAGTGCCAAGCTTCAAGGAATTCTCTGGCTATCCTCTGTTTGGCCTGTCCTATTATTTTTGTATGGAGAGACAGCACGAAACACTGTAGAGGACAAACATGCAGACAACGAGTCATCCTCAATCATGAATATTAAAGGGTGGTTATGGTAGGGGATTTTAACTTTCCAAACATAGACTGGGACTGCTATAGTGTTAAAGGTTTAGATGGAGAGGAATTTGTTAAGTGTGTACAACACAATTTTCTGATTCAGTATATGGATATACCTACTACAGAAGGCGCAAAACTTGACCTACTCTTGGGAAATCAGGCACGGCAGGTGATTGAGGTGTCAGTGGGAGAGCACTTTGGGGCCAGCGACCATAATTTTATTAGATTTAAAATAGTGATGGAAAAGGATAGAGCAGATCTAAAAGTTGAAGTTCTAAATTGGAGAAAGGCCAATTTTGACGGTATTAGGCAAGAACTTTGAAAAGCTCATTGGGGGCAGATGTTCACAGGTAAAGGGACGGCTGGAAAATGGGAAGCCTTCAGAAATGAGATCACAAGAATCCAGAGAAAGTATATTCCTGTAAGGATGAAAGGGAAGGCTGGTAGGTATAGGGAATGTTGGATGACTACAGAAATTGAGGGTTTGGTTAAGAAAAAGAAGGAAGCATATGTCAGGTATAGATTACTTACAGTGTGGAAACAGGCCCTTTGGCCCAACAAGTCCATACCGACCCATTCCCCTACATTTACTCCCTTTACCTAACACTTAGCATGGCCAATTTACCTAACCTGCACATTTTTGGACAGTGAGAGAAAACCGGAGCACCCAGATGAAACCCACACAGACACAGGGAGGATGTGCAGACTCCATACAGACAGTTGCCTGAGGAATTGAACCTGGGTCTCTGGTACTGTGAGGCAGCAGTGCTAACCACTCTGCTACCATGCCACCCACAGGGATCAAGTGAATCCTTAGAACAGTATGAAGGAAGTAGGAGTATACTTAAGAGGGAAATCAGGAAGACAAAAAGGGGGCATGAGATAGCTTTGGCAAATAGAATTAAGGAGAATCCAAAGAGCTTTTACAAATACATTAAGGACAAAAGGGTAACTAGGGAGAGAATAGGGCCCCTCAAAGATCAACAGGATGGCTTTTGTGTGGAGCCGCAGAAAATGGGGGAGATACTAAATGAATATTTTGCATCAGTATTTACTGTGGAAAAGGATATGGAAGATATAGACTGCAGGGAAATAGATGGTGGCATCTTGCAGAATGTTCATATTACAGAGGAGGAAGTGCTGGATGTATTGAAACCAGTAAAGGTGGATAAATCCTCAGGACCTGATCAGGTGTACCCTAGAACTCAGTAGAAGCTAGGAAAGTGATTGCTGGGCCTCTTGTTGAGATATTTGTATCATTGATAATCACAGGTGAGGTACCGGAAGACTGGAGGTTGGTTAACGTGGTGCTACTGTTTAAGGGTGGTAAGGAAAAGCCAGGGAACTGTAGACCAGTGAGTCTGATGTCAGTGGTGGGCAAGTTGTTGGAGAGAATCCTGAACGACAGGTTCTACATGCAGTTGGAAAGGCAAGGACTGATTAGGGATAGTCAACATGGCTTTGTGCATGGGAAATCATGTCTCACAACCTTAACTGAGTTTTTTTGAGCAAGTAACAAATAGGATTGATGAGGGCATAGCGGTAGATGTGATCTATATGAACTTCAGTAAGGCATTCGACAAGGTTCCTCATATAAGGCTGATTAGCAAAGTTAGATCTCACGGAATGCAGGGAGAACTAACCATTTGGATACAGAACTGGTTCAAAGGGAGAAGACAGAGGGTGGTGGTGGAGGGTTGTTTTTCAGACTGGAGGCCTGTGACCAGTGGACTGCCACAAGGATCGGTACTGGATCCTCTACGTTTTGTCATTTATATAAATGATTTGGAAATGAGCATAAGAGGTACAGTTAGTAAGTTTGCAGATAACACCAAAATTGGAGATATAGTGGACAGCGAAGAGGATTACCTCATATTACAACAGATCTTGACCAGATGAGCCAATGGGCTGAGAAGTGGCAGATGGAGTTTAATTCAGATAAATGTGAGGTGCTGCATTTTGGGAATGCAAATTTAGCAGGACTTATACACTTAATGGTAAGGTCCTGGGGGTGTTGCTGAACAAAGAGACCTTGGAGTGCATGTTCATAGCTCCTTGAAAGTGGAGTCGCAGTTAGATAGGATAGTGAAGAAGATGTTTGGTATGCTTTCCTTTATTGGTCAGGGTATTGAATACATGTGTTAGGAGGTCATGTTGCAGCTGTACAGGACATTGGTTCTGCCACTGTTGGAATATTGCATGCAATTCTGGTCTCCTTCCTATCAGAAAGATGTTGTGAAACTTGAAAGGGTTCAGAAAAGATTTACAAGGATATTGCCAGGTTTGGAGGATCTAGCAATAGGGAGAGGCTGAACAGTTTGGGGCTGTTTTACCTGGAATGTCGGAGGCTGAGGGGTGACCTTATAGAGGTTTACAAAATCATGAGGGGCATGGATAGGGTAAATATGCAAAGTATTTTCCATGGGGTCGGGGAGTCCAGAACTAGAGGGCATAGGTTTGGGTGAGAGGGGAAAGATATAAAAGAGACCTAAAGGGCGACTTTTTCACACAGAGGGTGGTACGTGTATGGAATGAGCTGCCAGAGGAAGTGGTGGAGGTGGTACAATTGCAACATTTAAGAGGCATTTGGATGGGTATATGAATAGGAAGAGTTTGGAGGGATATGGGCCGGGTGCTGGCAGGTGGGACTAGATTGGGTTGGGATATCTAGTACACATGGATATCTGGTACACATGGTCAGGTTGGACCGAAGGGTCTGTTTCCATGCTGTACATCTCTATGACCCTATGACTCTATAACTAGACACTAAATGCTATAACCAGCTGTCCTTAGTATCTATGCACACAGACGACAAGGACCACAAACTCGACTGAGAATATACAACAATATTAGACAAGCCACACAGAAGACAAGAATTCCTTGAAGCCTGGCACTCATCCACGGACTCCATCAATAAACGCATAGACCTAGACCCAAAATACCGACCACTGCAACGAACAATTGGATCTGGCTACCAGAAGCAGCAGGAAAGAAACCGCATAAAGTTCCAAAGACAAAGTACAGCAGCACCTCCCAGGAGGCTCCACAGCACTGACAATGTCACCTGGACAGGAGACAAAACATCTGCAAACTCACTTCCCAGCTCGCCGAACGTACCCATTACCACGGCAACTGGCACACCAGCTACAAATCTTTACACAAACCTTGAAGACCAATAACTTTATTTAAACGAAAGGGATTCCTGCAATGGCAAGAGAGAGAGAGAGAGAGAGTTCCTGGAGTAAAAATCTTTTACTGTTACCAAACCATCTAAAATCAACATAACAAAGAAATGATATCTCAAGTAAAAAGGTAATTTTCACTTGATAAAACAAAAATATACTTCAGTTAGTAACAAGCACTCACACTACTCACCACAGTTATGTGGGATCATATGCAATCTCAGGCTAGCCAAATCAGCCTGTTCTATGAAGTATCTCCCCATTACATCTTAATCAGTTTTGCCCTTGAGTTACATTCACAGAGTCACGGAAATGTTTTGGATACGGAAGGAGGCCTTTCAGTTCTTTACATCTTTATTGGCTCTTCAAGTGAGCATCATTACTTAGGTTCTCTTGTGTTTCCTGTGTTTTCCTGATAACCTAGCACATTACTCACCAGCACCATATTCCCTCCAAGGTCTCCAGATAAGGTGCACAATTTTTCTCACTGGGGAAGTGATGGTGCTGATGACACAACTCCTAGGAGACTCCATACTTCAACAGCCTGAAATAGTCCAGTTATCGCAGTCAACAATGAAACTGTAGCCTTGACTCACGTCCCTCCTGTTTTCAATTCTCTGCTCTTTACAGTTCGTCACGACAGAGATGCAGTTTCTTCTTTTCTTTTGTAGATCTTTTTCAACACTATCTTTTTTTTGATGAAAAACTGCAATCAAAAAAGCTGTTGCGTTTAAAGAGAACTTGGTATATTTTCCTTCATATAAGATAAGATTTTCCCTTTGTCACATTGTACAATTAATTATTTTAAATGAAAGCATAATTCCTTTTCTACTCTTTTTCAAGCTCTGCGTATCAGCAATTATATCGTCTTTCCTTGCAATATGCACAATTTTTTAAGACAAATGGCTGTGACTTTAAACTCCAATCAAATAACCTGACTTTCTTTTGTATTTAATAAAATACAAGAGGGTTGTGATTATTATAGTCTAATATCTTCCCCAAACAATTGGTCACATACATTTCAAACTGTTCAAGAATCAGTACAAGAGTCAAAGTGTTTCTCTTGATGATCCGAGTGCTTTCTTTGTTGCCTATTGAGTTTCCAAGAGAATTAGCTGGCTGCTTGCTCCAACCCAATCTGATTATCTTGTTACAGCTTTGCACCAAATCCTACTACACTGTTGTTAACAGTCATGTTGAATATCTTACTAAACTCCTGCACTGCACAAAGCAACCCTTTTCTCAAAGTGGCCATTAAATTCTCAAGGGTTGAATCTCATCTCATGCTTTTCCTCAAACTATTTGTTCTAAGGGTGAGTACTGTTCTGAAATTACGGACAAATGTCCTATTGAACTCAGATGTACCCAAGAACTCCAGTATCATGTATTTTGACTTGGGGATGAAAACATCTATTATTGCCTCTGCAAACAATACTTGACCTTGTGCGCTATAAATCCCAAATGAGCAAACTTGGTCTTGGCAAGTGAAGTTTTTGCCATGTTTATGACAAAGTTGGCTTTAGTTATTCGATCACAAGAGCTCCCATATGTCTAACATGATTACAAAGAATCAGTCTATTTCAAAATATCATCAGATTTGCACAGCTCTGAAATCACCTGACTGGTTAGTTTTCAAAAGACTGTTGTGACATCCTGCAGACCAAACTGCATCACATTGGAACATACCATCTGCATTTATAAAAGCAGAATTGCCTTAGCTTAGTCAGTGGAAGGCTCTTTCAATTAATTCTTGGGTGAATCATTCTTGGTAAAGATGAGCTCGCCAATTTATCAGTGCAGTCCTTGAAGTCTGGGATTGGACTACAGCATTAACTTTCTGGTAATCAATGCAGAATCTCTGAGAAATAACTAGTTTAATGACAACAGGAAAACTTCAACTACTTTTGACTGTCCTTACTTATATAATTTAAACTTGCAAAAAATAGTCATTAGCTTAAAATTACTGGCTTTATCAGTTCAACACACTTCAGTTTTCATCACCTGCGAGAAAAGGTGGGATAGCAATTTGATGGACAACTGCCCAAATCTCATCAGCTGCCATGATCATCAGCTGGTCTCTGGGAAGGTCTGAGCCACCTCGTCAAAATATCAATTTGACGTAATAATGAAACCTAAACCTTTACTAATTCTGCCTCAGAACTCCTCATAGAATCCGCACACTGTGGAAGTCGGCCGTTTGGCCCATCAAGTCCACATTAATTGTCTGAATGGCACTCCACACAGAACTGCCCATGCTATCCCTGCATTTCCCACGGCTAATCTATCTAGTCTGCACAATTTAGCATGGCCACTCCAACTAACTGCACATTTTTGGACTATGGGAGGATACCTGAGCAAGCCAACACAGATACAGGGACAATATGCAAATTCCACACAGACAGTCACCTTAGGGTGGAATCAAACCCAGGTCCCTGGTACTGTGAGGCAGTGATGCTAACCACTGAGTCACCATGCCACCCTTCATATCTGTTTTGCTTCAGCCAGGGAAGACCTGTTGAATTCTTTATCAACTTCCTCATTCAAATACCTGCCAAAAATCTTTGCTAACCGAACCTGTGAATTATCTTCCAAAATAACTCAAACCGTCTAATCTTGCTCAGCCCAATGGGTTTGGGACCTAGTCACCACACAGTGCAGGAATAGAACAGGCAATTCTTCCTGTAAAACCTTTGCTTCTAAACCCCACTATGTATTCCAAAAACCAGCATAAATAGCAATACCATCCAGCCAAGTCATTTCGCAAGAAGAAATCTACTCCATCAACAGACCCTTTAGGAATGATCCAACAGCAACAGGATCAATATTGTAGTGCAACCTCATTTAACTCTTAAATTAAGAATGGATAAATAGCTTTCAACAATACCCTGTATCAATACATCTTTATTCAGCAGGCATTTTAGGGAAAGATTCATATCACTTACCCCTATCAATGACTGTGTTATTCCTGTACATCTAAAGACATCAGTTGACTTGCCTCTCTCACCAGATCAACAGGTGACATTACAACATTAGCTAAAAAAAATATAATGTTCTGCACCCTGATTTCTGCCACCAGTAAATAGATGGAAGTAAAGATAATGGAGCATACTTAATAGTCCTTGGTAGCACTTTTTTCACCTGTTAGAATGAATGATTGTGCAAGTGGATTTCCACTGTTTTCCTAATACAGTCTCTGCAAGTGTGACCAAATGCTAGAAATGTGAAGTAATGCATTTTGGTAGCAGAAACATAGAGACACAACACAGGGTAAATAGTACAGTGGGGAGTATAGGAGTAGAAAGACCTCGAGGTTCAAATGCATAATTTTCTGAAGGATGCCAGACAAATTGAAATAGTTGTCAGGGTGGCTTATAGGATCCTTGGTTTTATAAATAGAAGTATAAAGTTTAAAAGCAAGGAAATGACGCTATACCTCTACAAATAATTGGTCAGACCACACTTGGAGTGTTGTATTCAGTTCTGGGCACCTCCATTTATGGAAGATGATAAAATTCTGGAGAAAGTGCAAAGGAGATTTACTAGAATGAAACCAGAAGTGAGGGATTTTAGATACAAGGGAAGATTAGTGGAACTGGGCTTATTCTTCTTGGAACAGAGAAGGTTTAGAGGTGACCTTACTGAGGTGTTCAAAATCATGAACAATTTTGACAGGCTAAACAAGGATATTCTAGTTCCACTAGTTGGTATGTCAGTAACTAGGAGTTACAACTTCAAGATTGTCAGCAACAGAGCACGGATTGAGATAAGGAGAAACTTCTTTACTCAGTTGTTAGGATTTGGAATGTGCTGTCTGAGAGAGTGATGGAAGGCTGTTCTATAGGAGGTTTCAAAAAACATTTATTTGCAAGTGATGAATCTAGAGAGTAATGGAGGTAGGGCTGGTGATTGGGGCTCGCTGAGTTTGTTTTTTAAGCAGTCGGTGCAGACACGATGGATTGATTACCTCCTTCTATGCTGTAATAGTCTATGATCCAATGATGTAACTGCTTTTCTGGAGTAACACAGTTGAGAGTGTGGTGCTGGAAAAGCACAGCAGGTCAGGCAACCTCCGAGGAGCAGGAGAATCGATGTTTTGGGCATAAGCCCTTCATCAGACCTAATTGGGTTCATGATGTAGTAAGTTCATAATTACTGCCAAGTAGCCTTAATAATTGTATATTTAATGATGTTAACTTTCCCAATTAAGGTAAAACTGTTCATTTTTTTTTAATCAAAACATTTAATAAATATTAATGTTGTTTTTGCTTCTAACTTAATCCAACATGTATATCATAATCTTTTATTTAGTTATCCATAAAATTTAAAATGAAACAGGTCAGAATTCTATGGTTCTTACTCACTGCCTGTGAGCATACTACAGTGCGATAGGTAGTGTGTTTAACTTGCTAACATTACTCTTGCAGATTAATTGGAGATTCCATTGACTTGGTGGATTCCTGTTGATTAAAGTGGAACATGGTGGATTGTGATAATCTCATTAGACAAGTAATGCAGCATCTCAGGCTAATGTTTGAGCCTGCATAAATATGAATCTCACTGTTACAGATGGTGTAATTTGAATTTCATAAAAATCTGGAGTTAAAACCTGGCTCAATCGGGATGAGCAGTAAATGCTACGCTTGCCAGTGACACCCTTATTCCATGCTTGGATTTCTTTTTTATTCAATCTGATGTTTAAAAGGGGTGTACCTGCATCCCTTCTTTGAGGTTGGCTGCTTGAGTGTAGAGACCAGCCCATTAATTTACCGAATAGCCATCAGTAAAGTTCTTACTTCATAATGCTGCCATTTATGTGATCGGTCAGCTCAGTCGACTGAATGGCTGGTTTGTAATGCTGAGTAATACCAACTGCACGTGTTCAATTCCTGTACCAGTTAAAGTCACCATGAAGATCTCATCTTCTTAACTTTGCCCCTAGCTTGACGTGTGGTGACCCTCAGATTCAACTCACCACGAGTTATCACTTTCTATTGAGAGGGTGGGACTACAGGAAATTTATCTCTGAATTCCACTTAAAATTAATTAATTTTCGTAGTTAGAAAGTCTCCGAAAAACATCAAATGGATTTAATTAAATTATTCCATAACTGCAATATCCACAATTCAATTCTTTGTGCCAACAATTTAATGTTCTCGTGTGGAAGACCCTGGGATATGCTGGCTTGTTACACATTTGGGATTACTTTGGTCTTAGATGTGTATTTTGCCTTTCGGAGGGTTCATCTTTAAAAACTCTGCTTTTTGCATTTAATGTTTCAATGCTGGTGGCAGTAAATCTGCTACGAGTTTGCAAGTTGTAGACACAGAATTTAGTTAGTTGGCTCCATAACTAATAATATGTTTTACTGTTTAATCCATGAAGTTCATCAATCCCTGACAAATAATGGTTGATTTGACCATAATTAACATGATTTGCTCTACAAATTGTGGCTATGGCATTAAGCATCTTGGCTCCATGGTCTGATTTCATTTCTTAAATATCTCCACTACTTTACATCTCTGTCCTCATTTTAATCATGCTTTAAAACCTACCTCTTTGACTCAGCTGTTGCCTGCTAACTTACTATTTTGTGACAATCTCACAATCTGTTAGACAAACTCCTGAGAATAAAACATTTTGACTATCGTTACTCTCTTCAAAAATGTGACATAAATCCAAATCGCTGTTGCAGCCACAGCAACATTTAAGCTCATTTAACAATTTAACAATTGTTAAACATTTAACAATTTAAGTTCATTCAAGAACTTGGTATCTAAATAAAACAAATTGGGAAGTATCTGAAATTTAGAATTCTATTTGTTAAGAATATAAGCCACTAAAATGATATTGAGATATTTTAAATTGTGAGTTATTAGTGAAATTATTCAAATAAAAGTGTCAGAAAAATGGGGCAAGGAACCAGGTCCAACAGGATTGAAATGCATTGGGCTAAAGTCTTTGATTGTAATTAGTGTGGTCATAGAATCAAATAATTCTTTTTCTTCAAGCCAGTTAGCATCATCTCCAGTAAAGATATAATTTAACCGACTTTTATACTTAACAGCAGTCATTATGTAAAGTAACCAGTCGTGCATGGAAGGGAAATGTTTATGAATGTGTCTTTCCGACATTAAAAACTGAACACTCTGAAGATTTCTTGCAACTTTGATAGCTGCAGAATTAACCCTTGTTATGTTTTCACTTTAATGCTTTTTGTGTTTCCCAGGTATTATGACCAGAATTTGTTTTTAAAAGTTTTTTGCTTTAAAATGACTCAGGCAGTGTAATAAATGACAGAATTTGACAATTTTATCAAAATGTCAATGCACTCTCCAATTCAGAAAGTCTGTTTATTAGGCATTAAACAATTTTGTAATGGCCTGAATGGAACAAGAAACAAAAAAGGACGTGTTATCTTTTAGCAGGGAGCACTGGAGGAAGAACTCCCCATCTTCTGCCTTGGGGACCCTTCAACTTAGCTAGTTTCCAAATGCCGCCTCCTCCCATTTATCCCAAATCCCACCCTCCAACTCAGTACCGCTCTCTTGACTGTCCTACCTTGTCCATCTTCCTCCCTACCTATCTGCTACAACCTCTCCATCAATCTATCACAATCAATCCCCACCTGCATCTACCTATCACCTTCCCAGCTACCTACCCCCAACCCCATCCCCATCTTCTATTTATTTCTTAAACCCTCCCCCACCCCACATTCCTTATGCATCAAATCTGCTGCTCATTGGATGCTGCCTGATCTGCTGTGGTTTTCCAGCACCACACGTTTTGATTCTGACTCGCTAGCCTCTGCACTCCTCACTTTCTCTGAGATTTGTTGACAGTAGAGGACTGATGATATTTATGCCTGACCTTGAAACAAGTTGATTCAAAGACCCAGTGAACTTTGTGCCACAGATGTCACCTTTTTCTGATGTCAATTTGATCTAAGACATCACATATAGAAACATTCTCCCAACCAATGAACTAAGAATTAAAATCCAATGATTGTCTTTTACTTTTTAATCATTTTCAGAGAGCAAAACAAAGATTGGAACACAAAAACAAATATTTTTAAAATATAATTTGATATATTATATATATATATATATTAATTTAATTTTTATCATATTAAATATCTATGGAACATTTATTATCATTGGGAAATTTGTTTTTTTTCAGGGCCAGACAGTTTGTTCAGAGATATCTTTGTGATTTTCAAAGATTTCTATTTTCAGAAACGTCAACAGAACATCGTCATTTGTTGACAGTAACTTCTGGATTTCAGAATTATTTTTATTTTCTGACAGGATATGGGCATTGCTGGCTAAGCCACTATTCGTTGGAGTGCTGCAGACCATGTGGTGTGGGTATACCCAAAGTGCTGACAGGCAGAGATTATGATCTTGCAACAGTGAAGGAATAGCAATCAAGTTTCAAGTTAAGATAGTGTGTGGCTTGAAGGTAAACTTAAAGGCAATGTTGTTCCCATGCACCTGATGCCTTTTAGGTGTAGAGGTCATGGCTTTGGGAGGTTCTGCTGAAGGAACCTTGGTGAGTAGCCACAGATCATCTGTAAATGATATATACTGCTGCCACTGTGCATCCCTGATGGAGAGATTGAATATTAAGGCAATCTTGCTGGTTGCTTTGTTTTGGAAGTGAATGCTATTCCATCACATTTCTGACTTGGGAAGTAGACAGTTTTGGGAATTCAGAAGGTGAATATCTTGCCACATAACTCCCAGTATCTGATTTGCTGTTGGAGCCACAGTATTACGATGGCTGGTCCAGTTGAGTTTCGGGTCAATGGTAACCTCAAGAATGTTGTAACACTTTAACTGTACATTTGTGGCCATTGCTATCAATTTCACAACTTTAATGACAGGAAACACAGACAAATTTGCCACAATTACAAAGACAAGATCTGGACCATTGGTTTAGCTTTCTTACTTAGTGTTTGTGTTGAGAGGTAGATCACAGCAGCTGTCACAAAATAATTACATTTTTGGCAAGGTGCCTTGAACTATGTGTTGATATCAGCTTGGCACTCAACCACAAACAAACCAATCCATTTTACCTTATCCCCTAAGGACTTCAGAAATTCTACATCTCATTGGAAATGCTTGCTTACCTCGAACAAAATGTAAAATTATTAAAATTCCTCATTGGGTGTGTTTTGTATCCCATCTACAGAAATAACATTTCTCATTCTCTCGAGGCAATATAAAACTGCATGCAATACAAAATGTATTAAGTTATTATTTCCCAACATCTTGTCATAAATTGCCACTGGACAATTTGCTATTTTGTTAACTTCCCTGGTTTTATGCAGTAGCCAGCATCACCCTATTCAGTTCTATAGTAGCTTCTGTAAATAAAATTGCCTTCTTTAGCATCATCATCTGCAATGACATTTTATACCAAGAAAAACATCAGCATGGATTACTGCTGATGCTGCTGCCACACTGTGTTGCTGATTTCCAAAGTTGGATCCTCAAGGTCCAGATCTGCTCAGAATAACCCTAGAAGGCCTTCTGGAGTCCTCTCACCAAGAGCCAGCAACCTCCAGCAACCATGCTGCTGCTGTCACTGGGGTAGCTCTGTATAAGAGCACAGGTCAATGATGGCACACACAGCACAGGCAGAAAGGGAGCACTGTCATGGCTTTTGTGCACGTTTTGGGTGGTTTATCATGTAGTGGCTTTTAGTTCAGCTTTGTGACCAACTGTATGTTGTGATGGTCACAAATAGGGGGCGGGTCATGTATGACACTGTTGTTGGGTGAAGAATTGGGGTGGTATTCACAGGTTAAGCAGACAGATCGGCTTCTCATAGACAGCCTGAATTTTAAAAAAGCTATATTGATTTCCATCTCTTTCACTCCTCCTCTCACTCTTTCTCTTCCTTCTCCTCAGCCTGGTGGCAAGGGCTGTGCTCATATGTTGATGAGTTTGTGAAGGATTCAGCAAATCACCACAGATCATGAGACATACGTCTGCAAGTACTGCAGGGGCTTGTCAGACGTGGTCCAGCATGCAGCTTGGCAATCAGTGTTTGGACTAGCCTTTTCCTTAAGCTTATGAGGCTGGCTAAGGTTGTCTGAAATCCACTCCAACTGAAAATCCCACTTGCCCCTTCCATTGCGATAATGACAGATTCTGTCCCAAGACACACCTGGCTCTTTAACAATCCTTAAAGCCTACTTTTCACCATACATTTGTTTGCCTAAATAATGTCTTATTTTTCAACTTACTGTCATAGAGCCATAGAACTCTCCAGCATGGAAATTGATTCTTTGGCCCAACTTGTCCATGCTGCCCAATTTTTACAATTTAAAAATAGTCCCATTTGTCTGTATTTGGTCCAAACCCTCCATATCTATTCCATCCCTGTACTGGTCCGAATGTTTCTTAAATGACAAAATTGTACTCGTTTCCACCACTACCCCTGGCAGCCCATTTCAGATACAAATTGTCAATTGTTGTTTGATCGTTTTGTAAAGTGTGTTTGCATGTCTTACTACACCAAATATTTTGGTATGAGTTAAGAATAGTACTTCTGAAATGATTTGAACTCATACCAAAATATTTGATACCATTGAATTAATTCTTCAAGCCGTAATAATTAACAACTTCTACATGAGGATCTTGTAGATGACATCTCTGTCCAAAAATGTTTTAGCTTCAGCCTTTCTGGGAAGGCGTCCCTCACATGACTACTGAGGTCACCATTATATCATAGCTGATGCTTATCTGCATAATTCCTGTTTGCACATGAAAGATATTATATAAATAAAAATTGATCATTCATTTATGATTCCAAAGATTAAAACTCAGCCAAAGTGAACACAAGAGGAAATGCTGAATGATTCGTGTTGCTACATCTATGACACACAGCAGCATTGCATTTGCTTGTCTGAAAATACAGCTTTCTGCCAATGTTATGGTAGACAAGCAAGGAACCTTCCTGAGGAAAATCCTCATCATTACGTCACGGACCTGCAGTCCCATTCAATGAAAATACTCTTCTGCAAGAAAGTGCTGATGCACAAATAATTTCCCTTTTTAATAAGCCCCATAATTTGAAAACAGGCCTAACAATGTAACAGTAAGTTGAATCAGTATTATATATCACAATTGCACTTTTGAATCCAACCATTCATGAAATAAAAATGAATGAAGAGTTATACCACACTGGAATTCTGAGGGCAAATACAAATTAGGGCCAAGTCAAACAATTCTATTCATTGATGTATAATGGGTAGCTGGACAAATATACTGTTCGACACACTGAAAACTCTTTCTTTGGTATTGAAGAGTTTAGGTAAATTAGCAAGACATTAAGAGATTCAATAATTTAAAAATTAATTCCTGGGATATTGACAAGTTTGGAAAGGCAAGCATTTATTGCTTGTCCTAAATTGCTCTGGATAAAGCAGTGATGAATGAGCTCCTTGAACTGCTGCAGTTATGTTCTGTAGATATTGCCTTGGCATTGATCATTTTGAATGTTCTTAGAGCTACACTTATCCAGACAGCTGTGGAGTTTTCCATCACACTCATTGTTTGTGCCTTGTGGATTGTGGAACTCACAAAGGAAGTTACTCACCACAGAGTTCCATGCCTCCGATGTGTTCTTGGAGCCATAGTATTTATTTGACAGGGCAGTTATGTTTTGGGTCAATAGTAACAATCAGTTTATTGGTGATGGAGGTTTCAGTGACGTAACACCCTACTGAATGTCTAGATGATTAGATCTTCTTTTATTGAAGATAGTTATGTCTTGGCCCTTGAATGGCAGAAATGTCACTTCCAACTTATCAGTCCAAACCTGAATGTTTCCAGGTCTTGCTCATGTGAGCATGAATTGCTTTATTACTGGAATTTGGCTCTTTCACCTTTTCTTGAATCAAAGTTCTAATGAAGACAGGAGCAGAGAAGTCCTGGCAGAACTCAAACTGAGCATCAATGCACAGCAGTTTATTACTGAGTAAATGATGTCTGGTAGCACTGTTGACAATACCTTCCAGTACTTTGATTAGGAGTATGCAGATGGAATGGCAATTGACTGGATTTAACTTGCATTTTGTAGACAGGTCTGGGCAATTTTCCACGTTATCAAGATGATATTTCTGTTGTGGATATACTGGAACAGGTTGACTGTCTTAACTGGAATACAAGTCTTCAGTATAACTGCTGGACTGTTATCAGGGGTCATAGCCTTTGCTGTGCTTTAAGCTATTTCTTCAATATCATATGGAGTGAACCAAATTGCCTGAAGACTGGAATTTATGATGATGAGGACCTCGGGAACAAGCAGAGATAGATCATCCATTGAGCATTTCTATTTGAAGAAGGCGGCAAACACATTAGCCATGTTTTTGATTGTGCAATTGGATTCTGCCATAATTGTGAATGGGATGTTTGTGGAGTCTCCTCTGGTTGGTTGTTCATTTGCCCTCCACCATTCATGACTGGATGTGACAGGAGCTTGGATATGTGAAGAAGTATAGAAATGGTGTCAACTGTGGATTTGTGGAACTGAAGCCATTCTGTTACAGAGCAAATCATAGAGTCCCTGAAGTGCAGAAAGAGGCTATTTGGCCCATCGAGTCTACACTGACCCTCCGAAGAGCATCCCACCCAGAACTTCACCCTATCCTCGCAACCTCACATTTACTATTTCTAACCCATCCCTGGACATTATGACGAACTATTGAACTGAGGTAAAGAGCTCCACACTTTAAAAATGTTCATAAGCATAACTTAGAAAATGAGATAAAGTGATCTATCTTTATTTCATGACGTGAACATGCAGAAAGGGCAAAGAGAGTGTGTGAAATGGTGTATTTGCAATTCACAGGGAACTTGAAAGGAAAGTTCAGAAAATCACTGGACATAGTAATATAAGTAAGTATAGATCAGAGGTGAGTGAAGGATCTTTTTTCAGTTGAACCTTGTCTCCATAAAGTAGGGTACACTGTATTTGAGCAAAATATAAATACTCTAGACTT
Source organism: Hemiscyllium ocellatum (assembly GCF_020745735.1). Lineage (NCBI taxonomy): Eukaryota > Metazoa > Chordata > Chondrichthyes > Orectolobiformes > Hemiscylliidae > Hemiscyllium > Hemiscyllium ocellatum. Next base: position 25,391,635 of record NC_083431.1, read on the forward strand.
TTATTATTCAGGAAATAGAGTTCAAAAGTAGAGAAATAATAATGAATTTGTAAAAGGCAATCGTTAATTCACTAACCCCATAAAGAAGGGACAAGAAAGCCAAAGAGAATTTACAATGTAATTATATCAATGTGATACCAAAAGGACGAGATATTAGAATAATGTCTAGACATGAGACATTGGGGTCGTTTTTCTGAGAGAAGGTTACATAGAGGTTTTATTGATATTTTTAACATTCTGAGGAATTTGAAGACTGAAAGACTATTTGGCCTGATGGAGGAGCGAGTGACAAAGTGATCTTTGAATCAAACTGTCACTATCAGGTTGGTGGAAAGATGATAGGAGAATTTTGTTACATTGAGAACCTGTTAGAACATGGAATGTTTTGCAATAGAAAACCAGGAAGGCAAAACTACTGCATCCTAAAGGAAGAGTGAATAGTACAAAGGAATGGGCAGGGAGATAACTGTCAGCATAATTTTAATACAGTAAAGAGCGAGCACAGAAAAAAACCAGAATGAATGGCCTCCCTTTCTAATTTAAATGTCTGCAGCCCCACGTGCATGAAACAATGGAAATTACTTGGACACTGTACTTCTGAAGGCTGCTGATTTATAATTTCAGTCGTTTGAAATGTAATCATTTCCTCGTTGGGTGTACTATCAGCATTCCATGTCGTAATCTGAAGATGTTGGGACTGAAAGCACATTTTGTCAGAAATTGATGGAAGTGACCCGAGCTCCTTCATTTCCTTTGCCTGATGCCAAGTTAATAACCTAACATCATGCAGTGATTTCCACATTTGATAGATTCATGATGCCCTTTGTCAACACTGAATAATGAATAAACTGATGATCCCAATGTACTTGTTTCTGAAATTACATTTTCTGCATTTCAATATTTGCCGGACCATTTCAATAATAGAATATTTGAAGAGAAATTGCCTCAGTTGGCAGAAGCCTGTATCATGTAACAGATTAATCTGACATTGCCTGTTTGTCAATTCTTCTCTGCCGTCTTCATATTTTTTTTTGGTATTGGATCCGTGCAGTGTCTGATTTGATTTGACCTCATTTTGTGTCAGGTGCAGTTGTTTGATATTGTATAGAATCTCAGAAGTTAGAAGTGCCCCAAAAACAGCTGATACAGATATGTTATTGAGACATTGTTTCAAGAATACATACTTGGATTGGTTCTGGGTAGAATTGATGCAACAATTGTCCTTGATGTAGCTGGCAAGATGTGGAATGAAATGAGGGATGGTTTCTGGTGTTGGTACTCCTGACCACTATTCTGGGAGAGAGAGAGAGAGAGTTTATGGTATTATTTCTGAAAATAATACTTAATTGTGATGCTACACTTCAGGACATTTAGCAGAGTTATAAAGGAGAATTCTCATTTAAGAAGCTACATACTTATTAAACTGATCTATTCCAATGAATCTTAAAATTTGAATTTTCAGCCTCAGAATCCACATGCATGTGTATTTCTTTGAGACAGATGGTGTATTGTTTAGAATGGTACTAGTGTTGCGATAGAAGTATCAATGAATCCTACCGAAGAAAATGCTGCTTAGGATGGATTATAGGCAAATCCCTTCAAAAAAATGTTTTAATCAAATAAAGTTGTAGGCAAGGCTTGCATTTATTCCTCTTCTCTAGATAACATGGATAGTTTGCAGTGGTTTGATAATGATACAAGGCTTATTAGGAAACCTCTGAGCCATTGTGAATCGCTTACGTAGGTATGTGTCTGCAGTTCTGTGCTGGCCAGTTTCGGTTACCCTTAAGGGCATTAATGACAGCTATGATCATTGTTTTGCTGATGTCTGATTCTTATTTACCAAGTTTTTTTCTTAAAAATAAGCATGTAAATTCTCAGCTGTCATGTTCATAAACATAGAACAGTACACCACAGGAATGAGCCCTTCAGCCCACGATACTATACCGAACATGACGCCAAATTAAACTAATCCCTTCTGACTGCCCTTGGCGTATACCCCTCTATTCCTTGCAAATTCATGTGCTTCTCCAAAATTCCCTTAAACACGCTTATCATATCTGCCTCTACCACCACCCCTACCTGTACAACCACTCCGCCATACCTGCCACTTTCTGTGTAAAACACTTGCCCCTTACCTTTGAACTTCTCCCCTCTCACTTTACTTGCATGCTCCCTAATATTAGACATTTGAACTCTGAGTAAAACATTCTGACCGTCAACCTTATCTATGCATCTCATAATTTTATAGACTTCTATAAAATTAATTCCCCCCAGACCAATAGTCCAGAAACATAAGCACATCAATACTATGTCCATTTTAAGAATGTGAAATGTAACCACATCTGCATTTATAAATCCCGAATAATAAAGAATTGCATGCACGCTTGTCGTTTATTCAATTAATTCAGTGCAGAATTTGTCAGATGAAGAAAGGATGACCTTTAGCTAGAAAGCCTATGGCCTGTTTGCCAAAACTTTGGATTGTGATGCCCAGTGACTTTACAAGCTGTGGTGAAGCAATGGCTGCTGGGGGACTTGGACTGAATGGGAACAACTGAGAGGCCTTTATTTGTATTGCTGAGCATGGGCTACAGACAGATGATTGCTGATGCAAAAAAACCATTGAGAATGCTGTTCTCTAAAACATTCCCTGCAGTTTAAGCATTTCCTATGAAACTCAAAAGATCCCACATCCAGCCTTCCAGCCCTCCATTCCCCAACTCAGCAGTTAAAGGCTAACTACTCTATTTCTTGCTCCACTCGTTAATTCTCATACTCACAAATCTTCACTCTGAGGTCATGCAGTGTCTGAGGAATTGACATGGAGTTACACAGAAATTTTTTTAAAATGGGAAGTACAAGCTTCAGGGGCGAGTGTTTCAGAAGAAAGCTGATTAATAATCAATCTCACATCATTGGCCAAATTAGGAGCAGGAGTAGGCCACTAAGCCCTTTATGTCTGCTCTATTACTCAATAAAATCAGCACTGACCTGATGACTCCACCTTCCCACCTCCTCCTAATAATCCCTTGTTTATCAAGAATTTATCTACCTCTGATATAAAAGTGTTCAAAGACCCTGCTTCTACCATCTTTTTGGGAAGAGAGTTCCAAAGACCAACAAGCCTTTGTGAGAAAAGATTGTTCTTTTTGTCTGACTTAAATGGATGACAAAACAGCAACCCTCCCACCCCCACCCTGCCCATGAGAGGTAGTATCCCCTTCACATCCTCACTGTCACGAGTCTTATGATCTTACATGTTTTACCCAAGTCACTTTTGAACCTTCTAAACTCCAGCACGTACAATCCTAGCATGTCCAACCATTCCAGGTATTAGTCTATTAAAAACTCTTAAAACTGCTTCCAATGTGATTACATCCTTCCTTAACTAAGGAGACAAATGCCATACTCAGTACTCCAGGTGTGGTCTCACCTATGCCCTGCATAACTGAAGCAAAACCTTCCTATTTTTATGTTCAATTCCCCTCACAATAAGCAATAGCATTCTATTAGCTTTCTTAGTTACTTACAAGCAGAGATGGAGGCCCAGTACATGGTGGACCCATGTGAGAAGGTGAGTGTTGGTGGGAGATAAAAACTGCTGGCAGAGAGCCCTCTCAACCGGTTTCAACCAGCCAGGGCCAAAGTATAATGGCAGAATAAAACAACTAGGCTTGTTCCATATCTCTTGATTAGCCAAATCAGGAAATGTTATTACATCTGAAGAGTTAAGACATTCACTTTTAAAATATTTAATATTCAAAGTAGTTCATTAACTGGAAAAGTGATGATTGGTAAGTGTTGCAGTATATAATATGTAGTGGTTAGGTTAGATTCACAGTGACCATCTCTGCAGTGAATGTTGCTTATTCCAAGTTGATGTAGTGGGTTCAAGCTGCAGACACTGAGACTCAGGGAGGGGGAGAGTTACTCCAACACTGTTTCAGCAGACAGTCATCCCACTTAGATTCATTAAGTCAAATCTGTATATAGTCAGGAATAGGAGAGTGCGACTGAGAGTGGGGAAAGTAAGGAAATGCAGAATTTAACTTTCGAGGACTGTCAACCAGTGTCCCATGTCAAATAGGTATGTGATCCTTGCCAGTAGTGTGGACAAGGACACAGATTGTAAGGAGGATGAGTGAACTGAACACAGCAGGGTGCTGTTCGTGTGTGGGAAGAAAAGAGAAATGTAGTTGTACTAAGGAATAGTATTATTAGGGGAATAGATACTGTTCTCTGCAGCAAAGGTAGACCGTAAGGAGCAGAAGTTCCATCGAGTCCAGTCCATCACTCAATGAGATCATGACTGGTTTGCTAATTCTACAGAGTTAGGTTTCTTGCCTGATGCCAAAGTTAATGACATCTAATTTGGAGTGGAACTTGGAGTGGTAAGGGAAGGACCCAGTTACCATTGTCCACATGGGTCGGACTAGGAAAGATGTTCTAATGAGCGATTATGAACAGCCCAGGGTTAAATTAAAAAGCAGAACTATAAAGGTTCAGGTACTGCCTGAGCCTCTATAATCAAATCAGGTTAGGGAAATCAAATTAATGAAGTAATTGCAGGGCTCAAAGCTCAGTGTGGTAGAAATGAGTTCTGATTCATGGAACATTGGCACCAGTCCTGGGGAAAGAAAGAGTGTTCCATGAGGATGGGCTTAATTTAAACCAAGCCACTGTCCTGGCCAATTGTATAACTATGTTTGTTGATGGGGCTTTAAACCAAATTTTGGGGGGATGGGGAGTTCAATTGAAGGGAAGTTTGGGAAAAATACAAAGAAACAAACAGTAGAGGTGCGGAATGGTGAAGAGGTGAACGATGATCATAGTGTAATAGAAAGGGGAAGAAAATATATGCAAAAAGTGTAACAGAAATTAGAGCCAAAGTAAATAAAAATGGCTAAATGTCAAAATTTAAAGTTGCATACAGCATTTGTAACAAGGTAAATGTAACAAGCACAAATAGAAATAAATGAATATAATTTAATAATAATTGCTGAGATGCTTTTGCAACGTGACTAAAACTAGGGGGAACTCAATATTCAAGTACATCTGACATTCTGGAAGAAGACAAAAACAACAAGGGGGTTGGGTAGCTTTGTTAATAGAAGAGTTAATCAGTGCATTGGTGAGTAGTATTATAGCTTCAATGGATCAAGATGTGGAATTAACTTGGGTGGGAGTCAAGAATAGCAAGTGAAAGAAAATCCAGGATGATAGTTATCTAACGGCCCCCAAAAGAGTTACCTCATTATTGGGCAAAGCATAATCAGGAAATAATTGAGGTGGGAAAGAAGGCACTACATTCTCATGGATTTTGCCTGGACAAGTCAGATTGGCAAGGTTAATGTAGACAATGAATTTATGGAGTGCATCAAGAATTGTTTCTTAGGAGGATATGTTGTAGAACCTACACAGGAACAGGATATTTTAGATCTAATGATGTGTAATTTTTTAAAAAATGATCACTTCCAATTTTTCTTTACAACTAGAAAACTTAATGATGGAATGCAAATGAACAGTTAAAGGTGTTTATCATTGGGTGACACTACAAGTAATAACAGCAATCATAACATCTGGAGCAAGTAGGACTTGAACCCAGATCTCATAGCTCAGATGTAGGGACACTGCCACTGCATCACAAGAGCCTTTCTCTTTTCACAGACATTGGCAAACCTGCTGAGTTTCTATATCATTCTCTGTTTTGATTCCATTAAAATTGAATCTTGCCAACCTGCTCTCTTCAGGAATCCCTAAGATATTAGCAATTTTTAATCAACCGGTTCAGGCATGTTATAACACTCCTCTGGAATAGATTAGATTACTTACAGTGTGGAAACAGGCCCTTCAGCCCAACAAGTCCACACCGACCCGCCGAAGCGCAACCCACCCGTACTCCTACATTTACCCCTTACCTAACACTACGGGCAATTTACACAGACACAGGGAGAACATGCAAACTCCTCACAGTCAGTCGCCTGAGTCGGAATTGAACCCGGGTCTCAGGCGCTGTGAGGCAGCAGTGCTAACCACTGTGCCACCGTGCCGCCCACAAATAACCCAGGCTTTGTGGTTCAAAGGTAGGTACACTCCTGCTGTGCCCCAAGATCTCTTATAATAGCTTTCAATTCTGTTCACAACCCAAGTGGGACCCCTTTCAGAATGCTGGTGATTAAACAGAACCTTTCTGTAGGTGAGGTCTATAAGGTGGCGAATAAGGTAAAGTAAGTAACACAGTAAGTACTCAAAGAATTGGGTGCTGGTAAAGTGTTGAGAATTTTTTTGCAGAAACTCTTTCAATGGGCTTCAAAAGTTCTCTTCAAACCTCTACTTGTAAGTAAAGGGTGATGTATGAGAAGTAATGCTCCAATTCTCTGCAGCAAGCAGTTTATTCCCAACCAGCTCTTAGTAGCAGTCAAACATTATCTCCTAAAATTCTGTAACCTCTTAATGAGTGTGTACAAGCAATTGAAATGGAATCAAGCAGCTCTTGACTGTTTTATCACAAAAACAGTGTATTAGGCTGACCATGAACTAAACCAGCTTAGCCATCTTAGACATTCTGGAGAACTTTAGTGCTTAAAGCATCCAGGAAAAATCACCTCCTTAGCTTTTTGTTTGAAACTGCAGAGGCAGAGGCAGAATTCTGCATCAGGCCTGATGCCTCCTTGTTTCAGCATAAACTAATTTTACAGCAAAGACTTTCATTGGGTATTCAGCCTTTAACTAACATCGGCAAAAAAACTTAACATTTATTTTAAGCTTCCACCCAAATGGTCCAGATGACATTTGTTGATATGGTGAACCCTCAAAAAGCTAACAATCCCCCCAAAATATTTTTCCACTTTCTTACTTGTAAAAATGTGCTTCAAGGACCAATTATGACGCTGCATGTTAAGTATAACAAGTTCGAAAGTAGAAGGTGTTTTTTGAATGAACATGCAAATGGTGAAGTGTGATTACTAATATGCCATTGTAAAGCAGTGTCAACAGTATGGTGAGCAGCGCAAAGCCAGTGTAATTGCAGCATTGACTTGAAGCCCTCTTTTTATTAACACTTTCCCACAATACAGTCTAAGACTAAAGTCCAGCTGTGAAAATGTGTTGCTGGAAAAGCGCAGCAGGTCAGGCAGCATCCAAGGAGCAGGAGAATCGATGTTTCGGGCATAAGCCCTTCTTCAGGAATCATTCCTGAACAAGGACTTATGCCCGAAACGTCGAATCTCCTGCTCCTTGGATGTTGCCTGACCTGCTGCGCTTTTCCAGCAACACATTTTCAGCTCTGATCTCCAGCATCTGCAGACCTCACTTTCTCCTTAAAGTCCAGCTATTTCAAGTCATGATAATTGGTTAACTGGGAACTTTCTTCTTGAGCTGCCGGTTTCCCCAAATTCAAGATTTACACTTAAAAAGGCTTACATTCTGTAGTTCATAGTCTTCACTTCGATTTGTTTTTGAGAAAATCATTCTACTATATTGATTTTCACTGATATTGATTTTGTACTTTATTGCTAACTCTCAGGCACAGTAACAAAATAAATAGAGACGTATCGTTAATCAAGTAGGCATTTGGCATTTGCAATATTACTTTTGCAGCCTTTGGCTGTTTTGAATTATAACTGTGGCTTTCATCTTGGAAGGGATCAAAAGCATTGAAATATTGCATTGAGTAGCAGATTTACGACAATAACAAGAACAGTAATCACAGCAACGTCCATTTAAATAGTACCTTTAAGGATGGAAAAAAGAACATCCATGACAGTTCACATGGCCCGACAAAGATGAGCTAAAGATTATGATATTAATGGGCAGGACAAAAATATATTCAAATAGTAGGCTATGATGTTCGCCCCAAAGCAGGCGTAGGTATTTTGAGAGATAATTCAGCTGAAATCATACAACAGCACAAATATGGGATTGGGAAATATGCAGACAACCCAAGGAATTAGAGTTAGAATAATAGAGTTCTGACGAGGTTGTAGGTTAGAATGCAGAGAAAGTGGATGTTGGGATTTTGAAGAGATAGGGAACTAATATAAATCAATCAAGATTAACATGATGGGTTAGTGTGACTGTAGGGAACAGAATTAAAAGATAGGGATTCAATGACTGAATATTATGAAAGGTGATGGATGGGTAACTACCTAGGAAAGAACTGGAATAGTCAGGACTTGAGGTGGAAAAGGTAAAGAGGGTTTTAGCAGCTAATTGACTCAGTACAGATAGAGGTGAGAGATAGTACAGTCTTTGCAATAGGTATTCAAATGAAGGTCACCCCAATATTGAATCCTGTTGAACGTGCTGGAGTAGTGGCTAGGAAGTGGAGTAAAAATGGTGGCAGATAAAGGTACAGATTTTGTGGCAGCTAGTAAAAACTGTGACTTTCCCTTTCCAAAAATGGAGGAAATTGAAGTTTACACTGAATTCGATGCCATGCAGTTTGACAACCCGAGGGGATGGAGGAGTAGAGTTTGCAGAGCTTCAGCATTCAAGTAAAAGCTGAGCCCATGGGATGGAGATCAAGCACTATTCTTCCCATTGAGTGCAAAGTGATATTGTAATGTCAGATTTCAGGGACCAGCTTTCAAAGGACTCCAACCTAATTATAACGAGTGCAGTTTACATTAGAGTTGCTTAAAATTGTTAAAGGTAATTGAGTAATCTAAAACCTGCTTTAGACTCATTGACAAAAATTGTGAAATGAAGAGCAGGGCAGATAGTGGCAGCTATCACAATACACCTTCTGTGGGGTTAGCTTGTAATATAATTTCTCAACAATGTTAACACCCATGACAGGAAGGGAAATATTTTGAATGGGAGAGGTATCTTGGAAATACAGAATGCTCAGGGAATATTGCTGACTAATTCACCTATCAGAAGCAATGAGAACTTAAAGTCAGAAAATCAGTATACATAGTTTTCTTAAAAAGTGTAATACCTTTACAAATATGAAAGAATAAATGTATTTGATTAATTTAGTTATAGTTAGTAATAGAAAGTGATATGTTTAATATAAATATTTTATCTAATATCTAATAATGAATAGAAATAATTGGAGATTGAAGGAAATTTTATTTAACTTAAAGCTTCTAGCAACTTTGGATAATGATGCCTGAAATTTATAAAATAGATTGGAGTTCATTTCATGCCTAACATTTTAGCAGATTGAATTAAATTTATTATACATGTTGGATTAGAATGGATAATTTGCATCATTTGGTCACATTGGCATTTCCCATGTTGGCTGTACTACTGGGAATATATGGAGAAAATCTCCAAACTTGTTTGCCCTTAATGATTGTAAATGAATTTTGATTTCACACTCTACTCAATAAATTTTGGAACTTCAGTCTTAGATTATTTCTCTTGTGTTCTTGCTTAATGTGTGCATGAATATGACCACGTAGAAGACAGTGAGACAGAGATAGTTTCTCCACAAGTTCTGAGAATGTGAGAATGCAAAATAATTTATTCGACAATATTGTGATCTGATTTGATGAACATTGGAAGAGAAATTTCACAGGATCCTTGTAAACACATGTTAGATATACAGGAGAACCTCGATTATCCAAACGAGATGATCAGGGAGTATTTTGTTCGGATAATTGATTGTTCGAGTAACTGGAAACCAAACAGTGATTTATGAGTGCCAGTTATCGGAACATTTCTCGGTTATCTGGTAATGCAAGCCATAATTGATAATTGATCTATTATAAACAAGCGGTAATTTGAGTGCTGGTTATCGAACATTTCTGTTATGCATGCCATAATGCTGTTTAACTGATAACTGAATGCTGAGTTGCCTAATGCTGTTATTACAGGACCTAGAGATCTTGTTTCAGTAATTCAAAATTTGGATAATTGATGTTCGGATAATCAAGGTTCTACTGTAAACAAGGTCCTAAATACTTCTGAGGATCCAATCCGCATGCTCTGCCAGGGATGCTTTGTGTTAAGTGTGCAGCCTTATGTCATGATCACTCATAGGATGTACAGTCAACCTGACTAAGGAAATGATCATAACATTTAAGAAGCAGTGGAAAGTCTGCAGAACTCTATAAACCAACCACACACAGTAACAGACAGTTTTTACACTAAGATTTCTCATAGCTGCAAACAATAATCTAGAGAAATGCAGCCTAATGTACTAATGGATTGCTCTGCCCATCCTCAATTTCCTGGTATCTGAATCCATTTTCACTGAACAAGTATTACAGTGGATTCATGTAGTGATGTAAATCAGTAATTTTAAGCTCTGTGTTATTGCTGGCACAGTATTGAACCTGATGGACCTGAGGTGATAAGTCTTGGATTTCTTGTTAGCTGGGGAGAGCACTTTGTGTTGGATACAGCAAATATGTAGCACCCATCTTGTCCCATTGACATGCAATAGTTGAGGGACTTGAGTCAATTTCAGGCCCAGGTTGATTCATGTGCTTTTGCAAGTTGACAGCAGCTACACTACAACTACTGTTCATCTAACTTCAGTACACTGCGAGCTGACAGCCTGTTGGGAATGGTGATGTGGGTGGAGAGAATCAACAAGCCCTAGCTGCAACACTTCTGTTCGTCATTGTCCCAAACATCATTACTAAAAGGAAAACACCTTCTCTTTATATATCACTGTTGCTCAATTTTATTGGAAAAACCCTGACTAATTGAGCTGTGGACATCATTTCTCTCATGAATTCCTTAGCTTAAGCTTTTAAGGCCTAATATTCAAATAAGCAGCAGTCTAGCTTATTCAACATGCCACTGAATACACTCGAGGCAATCATAATTCAACCTGAGAAAGAAATGATTCTGTTTTTGAGCACTCATGAATCAGATTCTTCTAAATATAAAAACAAACACTAGAGCATGTGGTATATTACTTGGAGACACTGATATTATCCAAGCTGATGTTGATAATGGGCAAGTCATATCCCATCCCAGAATGCACTCTGATTTGATCAATCATGGGTGGAATTGAACAGGGGTCTGGATAGTGTGAGAGCTATGACTAATTGTTGGGGATTCATGCTTATCAAAGGACTTATTAACAGTCTATCTTGCCTCATTGATACATAGCCTTCCATTTTACCAAACTTGGCAAACAAATTGGGAAACGTTGCCCAGAAAACTAGAGTAAGTTTCTGGTGGATTCAGTTCACTGCTTACTCCAAACAACCTCCACATTAGAATCCAGGAATCAACATCTCTGGATATATTCCACTGTTGTTGGTCACATGTACCCCATGTCCATGATCATTGGCATCTGACATATGTCATCCTTTGATGACCCTCAGGCACATGGTTGTGTACTTCCATGCTACTCCACTAGCTGTATGGGCAATGACAATTGTAACCCTATAGAAAGGACACTATGCACTCAGAGACTTGCACCCAGCCAATGGACTGGACCAGGCCACCTCCCTTGGCCCTTTGCTCACTGTCTCAGCACGAACTCATACTAAGCCCTTCTGAATACTCACAACATTCTTGTCTTGCATTTACTTGCCTTGCCATTTTGCATTTTGCCCCCCCTCAGCCAGAGATACCAGTTTCACATTGCTGTAGTCATCCCACAGTGTTCAGCACAAACACACAGGAACTCAGCTTATCATAGTTGTCAGCAGATCACAGTTATCTCAAGGAGGGTAGCTTTCACTCAGGGGTTTCCTGCATACTATGTTAATGATAATAAGACAATGCCGGTCCATGGCCTGCTCAGGATGGTCAAAATATGATCTGCTTCTCATAATGGATGAGGAGCCAAATGACTGATTGCAAAGCACCCTGAGAGTCATAGAGATGTACAACATTGAAACAGACCCTTCAGTCCAAGTCATCCATGCCTACCAGATATCCTAAATTAATCTAGTCCCATTTGCCAGCATTTGGCCCATATCTCTCTAAACCCTTCTTATTCATGTACCCAACCAGATGCCTTTTAAATGTTGCAATTGTACGAGCCTCCACACTTATTCTGGCAGCTCATTCCATACATGCATCACCCCCTGCATGAAAATTTTGCCTTTTAGGTCCCTTTTAATATTTCTCCTCTGATCCTAAACCTATGCCCTCTAGTTCTGGACTCCCCTAACCCAGAGAAAAGATTGAGTCTATTTACCATATCCATGCCCCTCATGATTTTATATATGTATACCAACCCTTCTTGATTCCTCCTGCCTTATTATGGTTGTTTTCATTCTGGAATGAAAGACTGGCAAGTATTATGAGAAATGACAATGGATGGCACAGCTATTATTATTGTTATAAGTGGGGAGGTTTCCTTTGTGTGTGAGTAAGCAACATGTTCATGGTGGTTCATGAACGGTTCATTGTGTCAAGAATTAGGGTGGCTGACAGTGAGTGGGGAAGATGTTGCAAGCAGGTAATAGGAAGAATTGTAGAGCATAAGCCTTGGTGGTTGGTGGGTACTGCAGCAGGAATAGAATGAAAGAGAAGATGATGGCACTTACACTAGCAGAGTGGAAAAGAGCATTGACTTTCTCCTTACAATGCTGGGCATTCTCTAAATGGCTGAAACTGCTTTAACTCAGGTGATAACCTGGCGTTATTGCTAGAAGTCAAACTATGATTGTGTTTAAATACTGTGCAACATTTGGGTTCTTTATCTGTGGAAACACATACTGGTATTCGAGGTAATCAGAGAAGGTTTAGATTGCCTATACTGTAGTGTGGAAACAGGCCATTTGGCCCAACAAGTCCACATCGACCCTCCGAAGAGTAACCCACCCAGACCCATTTCCCTTTGACTAATGCACCTAACACTATGGGTAATTTAGCATTGCCAATCTACCTAACCTGCACATCTTTGGTTTCCTAGGATAATCACAAGTATGGAGGGACACCCCTATGAGGAGAGGTTGAGTAGGTATTGGGGTTTTAGAAGAATGAGCTGTAATCTAACTGAAACATGATTCTTAGGGGACTTGACAGTGTAGAGGCAGAAATGTTGTTTCCATTTATGGGAGAGTCTAGAACCAGAGGGCATCATCTCAGAGTAAAGGAGCACATATTTAAGAGATGAGGAAGAATTTCTTCTCTCAGATGTTAGGGAATAATCTGTGGAATTCTTTACAGCACAAAGTTGTTGAGGCTGGTTGATTAAGTGTATTAATCAGTAAAAGAATCAAGGAAAAGACAGGAAAGTGGAATTGAAAATGATCTCATTGAATAGTAGAGCAGACCTCATGGGGTGAATGACCTTTTTGCTCCTATGCCTTACTGTCTTATCTATTCTACTAGTTACATCAGTGAAAAACTCTAGTAGGTTTGTCAAGCATGTTTCCCATTTATAAAGCTATGTTGAATTTGTATAATTCTCTTAGTATTTTCTAAATGTCCTGTTAGCACATCCTTTATTATTGACTTCAGAATGTTTCCTATGACTGATATTGGGTTAACCATTCTATAATTCTCAAATTTCTCCCTCCCTGCATTTTTGAAAAGCTGTCCTTAATTTTCCACCTTCCAATCTCCTGGGACTGTTCGGGAATTGACAGGATTTTGGAAGATGCCAACAAACATAGTCATCATTTCAATTTTGGCTTCCTTTAATATCCTGGGAGGTAGATTACCAGACCCTGGGAATTTATCAGCTATCAGCCTGATTAATTTCTCCACCTCTATCATTTTACTAATTCTAATCTCTTTTAATTCCTCATTCCCATTAGACCATTGTTTTGCCAACATTTCTGGTAAGTTATTTTAAGTTATTTAACATTGACTTCTTTCATAAAACAGAAATAAAGTAGTTATTTAATTGTTTTGCCATTTCCTTGTTCTCTATTCTTAACTCAAATTGTAGGAGACCTATATTTTCCTTCACTGTGTTTCTTGGTTTTCATACTTGCAGAAGCTCTTACAGCCTGCTTTCATGTTCTTTGCAAGTTTATTTCCTGTGATATATTTTTCTCCTGTGAATCAATCTCTTGAATGAATTGAATTGAATTTATTGTCACATGTACCGAAGCACAGTGAAAAACTTTATCTCGCCAGCAATACAGGCAGATCACAGAGTTAAATAGCATAAGTAAGTAAATAATAGGTAAACACTGGCAAAAACAAAAACACAGGTACAGGCGAATGTTCAGAGTTTGGGATTCCATTTGGTATTCTAACAACAGGAGGGTAGAAACTGTTTTGAAACTGGCTGGTGCATGTATTCAGGCTTCTGTACCTTCTCCCCTGTGGTAGAAATTGTAGAAAAACATTGCCAGGGTGAGATGGGTCTTTGAGAATGCTGGTGGCCTTTCCTTGACAACGGGCCTGGAAGATGGATTCTATAGATGGGAGGTTGGCCTTTGTGATTGCCAGGCCGAGTTTACCACTTTGTAACTGTCTCCGATCTTGAATGTTACAGTTGCCATACCAGGTAGTGATACATCCAGACAGTTGGCAAGGGTAGTTGCTATCATGCCAAATTTCCTCAGCTACCTGACAAAGAGGAGACATTGTTGGGCCTTTGTTACCAATGCATCCACATGAAGAGTCCAAGAAAGCCTGTTGTGAATGACCACTCCCAGGAGCTTGACACTGTCCATTCGTTCCACCTCTGTGTTGTTAATGTGTAGGGGGAAGTCAATAATGAATTCCTTGATTTTGCTGGCATTGATAGCTAGATTGTTCTCAGTGCACTGAAGGCGGGCATAAACCGCCCCGTGTTTATCGTGGAGCAAGGCCCACATCGGGAAAACCAGCAGTATCCATTTTAAACCAGCCACACGCCGGTCGACTGGAACGCCATTGTGGCCGTCACCCAGAAACCTGGCGCATAGTGGGATCCCCGATGCTGACAGGCAGAGCCCCGCATTTATCCAGCTATATAAGGACGGTTGGGCCCCGCACACCAGGCTGTCCTCCGGACAGGCCTGGTACCCTACGTCTCTTTCACGGAGCTTGAGAATTGGGCCATGTCCCTCGATAACTAAGCCCCGGCCACCATTGCGGCACTTTTGACTCCCGAGCCGCTCGTTTGCTACCGCTGCAGACAGACGGGTCACTACAAGGTTAACTGCCCGCTCTCCTTCCGACGCCATGGAGACCCCAACTTGGGAGGGGGTGGCCCCGGCCAGTGCAGGGACACCCCGGGTCAGCACCGGGGCTGTTCCCCACCGCGGCATGCCCACCGTCGGCGCCCCTCGCGCCTCAGTGAACAGGGAACCCCCCGAGCAGGGAACCAACGGCGACCTACGGACACAAAAACCCCACAAACCCGCAGCCCTGGCCCGAAGCCTTCTGCCCCCGACTGGGATCAGCTCAGTCGCGGGCAGCTGCTCGAGCTCTTACAGCTACTCGCCCGGCGTAAGGACTGAGTAGCGTCGGCCCCCGCCGAGGGAGCCGACCCCCGTATCTGGGTTTCTGCATCGCTTGGGGGCCGCCGATGCAACATTTTGATAGATATGGGGCGTCAGTCTCCCTCACCGACCTCCCATCACTCCATTTCCATCACGGGGGTGGGGGGGAAGCTCGGTTGTGGCCTGCCGTAGCGAGGGCACCCTTCTGGAGATCGATGACATTTTACTCCCCGTCCACTTCTGGGTTTGTCCGAACTTGGAAGGGACGATCCTGGGCATTGACCTGCTGAGCGAACTGGGAGCGGTGGTGGACGCGTTCCACTGGCGCCTCCTATGGACGTCCCGCAAATCATAAGAGCGCCCTTGAAGGTAGATGGGTCCCCACTAGATCGGTCGCTGCACTCGCGCCCTGCGTCCCTATCAGCCGGGAGTGGACCGGAGATGGCGCCTTTGGAACAGTCTGCCAGTTGGTACTGGAGGTCTGGGCCACGAGCAAGCAGGACTGCGGCCTTGTCCGTTCCCCCCCTGAGCGGATACTCGGCCCTGTACACTCCCTGCACCGACAGTACCCGATCAAACCCGAGGCGCTGCGCGCCATGGAGATCATTGTGGCCGAACTCATCAGCCGCAGTGTCTTGCGACCCGCAGTGTCCACCATCAACTCCCCATATGGCCAGTCCGTAAGCCGGATGGGAGCTATCGGCTCACCATTGATTATACGGCACTCAACCGGGTCACACCCAAAGAGCACCCCATTGTTGCCAGCCCGTCCACCATCTTTAACGGCCTAGAGCCTTCTCACCGGATCTTTACGGTCCTGGACGTGGCAAACGGCTTCTGGTCCATCCCGCTGCACCCTGACTCTCAGGACAAGTTTGCCTTCACACTGCGAGACAGGCAATACACATTGACCCGGCTGCCACAAGGCTTTCACAACAGCCCCAACATTTTCCACAGGGTCATGACTCGGACCCTCGAGGAATGCGACCATCTCCGACGCCCGTAGGGCAACCTGGGAGGCAGTCCTCCTCCCCCGGGACCAATCCATTAGAATAGTTAGGGACACGGGAACTAACCCTGCGGATTGGAATATAACTGTAGGGGAACCCCACCACTGCCAGGCCGTCATGGATTCGGCTGAGGAAGACTACATTGCCGATAGTCCTATCTCGGACCCCGACCTGGTCCTATACGTTGACGGCTCACGCCGGTTGGTTGAGGGGTCCTACCTGACGGGTTGGGCAGTGGTCGACGACACCTGGGCCACCCGAGAACAGGGGACATTAGACGGCGATACCTTGGCCCAAGTTGCGGAGCTGGTCGCCCTCACGGCAGCGCTCCGCATGGGGGCGGCCAAACGGGTGAATATTTTCATTGACAGCCAGTACACTTTTGGGGTAGTCCATGACTACATGACAGCGTGGAGGTGCCGGGGTTTCGTCACGGCCGGCGGCGGCCAGATAAAACACGAGAACACAGTCCGTGACTTGGTGGCGGCAGCGCGCCTTCCCCTGCTTGCGGCCATTGTAAAAATCAAGGCGCACCAGCGGGCCACCACCACCGAACAGTTAGGGAACCATTGGGCCGACCAGGCCACCAAAGCTGCCGCAGGTGCCCCTCTACCCCCTGTACGCGCTGCGCCTGTGAATGAAGCCCGGGACGTTAACATCCTGGACGTCCAGAATGGCGCTCAGCCTGAGGAAAGGGAGGACTGGAGGGCAAGGGGTGCGTTCCCCGGCCCCGATGGGGTATGGCACCACGACGGCAAGGTAGTGGCCCCCGCAGCCATCAGAACAACCCTGATACAACTACATCACGAGCCCGACCACGCAGGCCGGGAGGGGACCTTCGCGAGGCTGCAGACCGACTGGTGGTGGCCCGGACTTGGCCGCGACGTGGCCAACCACTGCCGCCGGTGCATTGTCTGCACCCAACACAACCCAGGGAGGCCCTTGCGCATTCCTATGGCCCACCAACCACGGCCCAAGGGGCCCTGAGAGAACCTCCAGGTCGACTTCACAGGACCCTTGCCCGCCAGCCGCGGCAAGAAGTACTGCCTGGTCATGGTCGACCACTTCACGCGCTGGGTAGAGGCTTTCCCGACACGGGACTGCACATCAGCCACTGTGGCCAGGATCCTGGCATTCGACATCTTTCCGCGATGGGGGGTCCCCCTCCAGATTGACTCCGACCAGGGAACACATTTCACGGGACGCGCGATGAAACTGGCCTGCCGCCTCCTGGGTATCAGGCAGCGCTTCCATGTCCCCTTCCACCCCCAGAGTTCGGGCATGGTCGAACGCATGAACCGGACCCTCAAAGTGGCGATCGCGAAGGCGATCGCCGAGACCGGTCAGGCATGGGTGGACGTCCTGCCCTGCATTCTGATGCGCCTCAGAGCCACCCTGGGCCATTCCACTGGCCTCACTCCCTTCAAACTCATGACGGGCAGGGCCATGCGACTACCCGAGACCGTCATCGAAGGGGGTGAGGACATGGCCCCGCTTAGGGATTGGATGGCCTATTACATTAGACAACTAGACGCGCAGCTGCGGGCCCTCAGACAGACCGCCCGTGATCAACAGGACATCAGGGACCAAACGAAACAGCAGCAACAACCACCTCCCCAACCCCTCCCGGGCGTTGGGGACAAAATCCTGGTCCGGGCCGCCCCCGACCGGCCCGGCTTCGCCCCTTGGTGGCTGGGGCTGCACGAGATCATCCTCACCAGCGACACCTGCGCTTGCATCGATATGAAGGGGAAGGGCAGGTGGAAACATTGGTCCCAACTTAAACCTTTCCCCCAGGGCCCGGCTGGACGGACGACAAAGACTTAGACTGTGGTCCCCGTCCCTAACCACACAGGGCCAATGTGTGGAGTGGCCAGAACACCGGCCCAGCCACCTGACTGGCAGCCACCACCGACTTATCCCTCCACTCACCCGCACTCCCCCGACCCGCCTGACGGGATTTTAACACTTTCTGCCCTTACAGCAACAGTGGTGGACCGGTCCGGGAGTGGGGGAGGAGGGGGGCCGCAGAACACATGTACGTTTACTAATCATACACCCTGACGAGGGTGTCTCTCTCTCTCTCTCTCCCTTTCTCTTTTCTTTCACAGATCATGTCCCACCAGTGCACCGTCCTCCACATCCTCCTCTTCACCATAGGACTTATACCCTCTTCCTCCAGAGCTCCAGACACCTTTTACCACCATGGCGTTGCCTTCAACTCATCCAGTGCCATCTGCATCCCTGTGAGGGATAAGCCTGACGAGGTCAACACATTTTTCAACGCCTGGCTGGAGGTCCTCCCGGACATACAGAAAATCTGCCTACTCTGCACATCGGAGCGCGACCCATGACCAACCTGCCTACGACGTGCAGACGCTATAGACCTGGGGAGGTGCATGTTCGGAACGATGTGTGTTATGCCAGATGACCTTGCCTCGGCCCCGGCCTTCGACGCGTTCGCGATACGGGACCTGTCCGTTTGCGGTTACTATGAGCCGACCAATGCCCCCGTGATTTCCCTATATTTGTGTTTCTCGCGCCCCCCATCCACACCACCAACAACAACGACTCCCGAGATACTACCGTGCCCCTCTCTGAGGCCAGGGCCCGCGGGGGGACTGGTACTATGGGAGGAGGGGGAAGCCCTGTATGATAACGTCCGACATGACGTCTGGTCAATATATCAGGCATCCGGGTACCGGAATATTGCACAGCACAGGTACGCAGCCTATACACCATGATGGGGAAAGAGGTGATAGAGCGGGCGAGCGATGCCACGGGGGCAACCCACTATCGAACTGACATACACAACACACAACGACGCAGACGGGACATTATCAGTGACGCCCTCACAGGACTCAACACAGGAACATCCGTGGTAAACTCCCTAGATATCCAGGGCCTTAACGAGAAAGTCGAACAGCTAAAAGGGGTGATGAGAGACTTGTTAGCAAGATCCCTCACACACCAGGCAGAACAGGCATTTCTGGGGGAAGAGGGAGCACACATTCAGCTCGACGGCATTGCAGTCCTGGAGACATATGCCCACACCATCAACCGCCTTATTGATCGGGAAAGGGAGAACACGGCCCACATTCAGGAGGGGCAGCTGTGCCATGCGTATGGCCTGTGGATGGTAGCCCAGATCCGACACAACCTGGATCAGATACAAAGGGGGGAGGTGCCCGACTGGATCGATAGCACCAAACTGGCCTCACTCGCAGGACGCTCCGGGCCGCTTGATAGCCGGACCCTGAAGGGAATGACCCGGGTGTACCCGGTGATTCCCGACTGTGAGGTCAGTGAGGCAACGGGAGTCGGGATGGTCCTCCTGATCCCAGTGGTCACCCCGGGATCGGGGCCATTTCCCCTGTTCCACATCGAAAACATTGGAGTAATACGGGAAAACGCCTCCCTCAAATATATTTTGGCACACGACACAGCCATCTCCCGAGACGGTGCTGTGTACGGGGTGCCGCTTGCAGGCTGCAAACAGCGAGGGGCAATCACAATCTGCCCTCACCCCTTACGGCACAGTGAAACAGCGGAGTGCGGGTTCAACCGTACACAGGGCTGCACCCTTGAGATTGAACCCACGGGCCCCCACTTCACTAGGGCGGGTATGGTAGGAGGGGACAATATTGTCTTTCTACCCTTGAAACGTCCTTTTGGTTCAACGGACTGCAATGCCCGATTCCCCAGCACGAGTTCTGCTTTACCCCTAGGCGCCCAGTGACAATTGGACAAGCCCATATCTCGGAGGTCCGATGTTGGGACCCCAAGTCTATACAGGCCGCCGACAGATTCCGGAACAACCTTAGGGAGTACCAGGAGCCCAAACAAGCCCCCATCCCACATTTGGCCGAGGTCTTGCGAGAACTTAGGACCCGGGTGGGACACTCAGTAAAATTATACATGACGGCCGGCGGAATGTCCCGGGCGGGGTAGCAGCTTCTAAGATGTCGGCTTCGGGGGTGTGGACATGGCCAACCCCTTGCCGAAAGGGGGGACTGAAGGCGGGCATAAACTGCCCTGTGTTTACCGTGGAGCAAGGCCCACATCGGGAAAACCAGCAGTATCCATTTTAAAGCAAACAGTATTGGGAGAAGGGACCCAAAGACAGATCCAAATACACACCAGACCAGACACTAGTCAGGACTCCAGACAATGGTCATGACTCACAGATCGAAACCCACCTTATAATCTCGTCAAGACTCCAACTGACACATACCCATAACCTGATCATGTAAAACAGTCCTACACAAAAGGATGAACCTAACACTTTGGAAGTAACAAAGCGGGGTGCTAGCCTCCAGCCCTCATGGAGAGACAAGCAGATAGCACCCGGACCCATTCACATAAAAATGAACAGCACACCTCTTGTGTATGCTGTCGACGGCAGGAAGCTTGACATTCACACATACTCCAGCCATGAGTACCACCATTCACACTCATTCATACCCAAACTCCTACATCCTGACTCATGACGTATATAACTTGTAACATCGCATGGAAAACGTTAGAGCAATCGAGATTCAAACCTCGATTGGTCTCCGCCGGCGTTACATACTTTAATAAAGTTACTGATTGTCGAACCGCACTCTGGGCTCGGACTGAAGATCATTTCACCCGCGCTAACAGCACAAATTTTCCAAGTCTTCCTCCTGCCGCCTGTAGTCTGTTTTGTCGCCATCTGAGATTCGGCCGAGTATGGTGGTGTCATTAGCGAACTTGTAAATGGCATTAGCCTAGTATTTGGCGATGCAGTCACGGGTATACAGTATACAGTAGTGGGCTGAGTACGCAACCCTAACTAATTGACTGTAAGTGAGGATGAAATATTGTTCCCAATCTTCACTGATTGTGGCTTATGGGTCAGAAAACTGAGGATCCTGTTGCAGAGAATGGGGCTTAGTCTAAGATTACGAAGTTTAGTAATCAGTCTCGAGGGGATAATAGTGTTGAAGGCTGAACTGTAGTCAATGAGTAGGATTATTGTGTAGCTGAACTTGGTCTCAAGATGTTCTAGGGAGCACTGAAGGGCAGGTGATATGGCACCTGACATGGATCTATTCGTCCGATAGGCAAATTGGAGTGGGTAAGAGTAATGGGGAGGCTGGAGTTGATTAATGCCATGGCCAGCCTTTCAATGCACTTCATGAACACCGAAGTCGGGGCCACTGGATGGTAGTCATTGAGACATGCTGCATGGGCTTTCTTAGGCACAGGGATGAAAGGGACAGTGGCCTGCTTCAGGGAGAGATTGAAGATGTCCGAGCTGACCTCTGCTAATTGATCTGCGCATGCTCTGAGTGCACGGCCTGGTACTCCGTCTGGTCCCATCGCTCTCCTTGGACTCATACGAAAGAAAGCTGATCTGACCTCTGATACAGTGACCGTTGGGATAGGTTTGTCAGGACTTGTCAGAATTGGTGTTACCTCTGCAGCGACATTCTGCTCAAAGCGAGCAGAGAAGGCATTGAGACAGTCTGGGAGGGATGTGTCATCGTCTGCTATCCTTTGAATCCTTTGGTTATCCTACGAATTCTAAACTGAATGCATTTCTTGGGTTTGCTACTTTTTCGAGCAACTTTATATGACCCACCTTTGGATGTAATACAATTCTTAATTTCTTTTGTTATCCACAGTTGGGCCACTTTTCTTATTATTCTTTTCAAATGAAAGGACGGGTTCAATTTGTTTCCCAACACCAGCCATTACGGCGCATAAATCCCAATGAAGTACCATTCCTATCTCAGTTTTTTAAAACAAAATACTTACTTAACTGAATTTCCATGTTCTTTCCCGTGGACTGCTGAGGGCAACTTTATGATTTCTTTACAAATCTGATGGTTTTTCTTTTCCACAATCCTGATGTCCTAAACTTTCTCAATTCCAACAACTTGACAATTTCCACCTATAGCCACTTGGCTTGGA
The DNA here is from genome assembly GCF_020745735.1 of Hemiscyllium ocellatum. Classification (NCBI taxonomy): domain Eukaryota; kingdom Metazoa; phylum Chordata; class Chondrichthyes; order Orectolobiformes; family Hemiscylliidae; genus Hemiscyllium; species Hemiscyllium ocellatum. The sequence goes on from NC_083431.1 coordinate 25,413,896, forward strand.
GATTTTGCAGAATAGAAATAATTTCCGTTGAAGTGACCAATTTCCCCTAATCTATAAAATCCCTTGCTAGGTGAAGGTGTTTAACATTCTGAACTCAACTCTAGATTCTTTTGAACTACCTTTGAACCTGTTCTAATATCAAATTAAATTAAATGCCGTATGTATTTATTCTGCCTGTCATAACCCAGAAATATAAAAAAGTTATCTATTAACATTATAGGGGTCAGCTAGACAGTTGGCTGAATTCATAAGTCTCTTTAGAACTGAAGTATTTAGGTTAAGGTTGCAAAATTACTTTGTAACCTTTAAAGAAAAATCTTCTTGCAACTGACTAAAATCCATTTTCCTCTCTAGTTGATATTTTAAAAATCACATCCAAAGATAATAATACATTCCACATTGTTCATCACAATATATAGAAGGCACAGTCACAAAGGTGAAAGATTGGCACAAAAGGAAGATTAAATTATCTGCAATTGAAATGTGTCACAGAAATTTGTTTTGACTGAAATGACATAAGATAGAATATGAGAAATACTGTGGTGTGCGTGTAAAGTTGGAAGATATAGCAAACACCCCAGTTTGTTCCCTGGTTCAACATGTACAGACAGTAGCTTGCACATGGTTTGGCACCAGTAATTAAGTAAAGCCATCTTTGATCTGAAAGTGACCTTCTTTGCATATTTCTTCAGGAGTTTGTCAGTGTTCTTCTCTGATCGCAGCTAGGAAAATTCTTGGTGTGTACAGTCAGACTACAAACTACAGTCAGACTACAAACCTATACCTGAGGAGTTAATTAATTTGTAATTTGTCAAGGCTTTGGATAGAAAAAATATATTCCTCATCTCCTGTTTGTCAGTTATTCTCCCACAGTAGAATGGACTGTCTTGTTGACAGTTTTGACTGATTGATAGTTCTATTTCAGGGCCTTTCGCTTGACATTTCTCACTAGCTTGATAATGTATAATCTTCAACTGCAAAAAATGTGTTACTGATGTTTAAAAGAAGGCAAGACTGTAATTATAAATATTTTAATAACCTCTCAATTCAGGTGACCATGAAATTTCCCAATGTCTTTTATCATCTACCATGAATATAAATGTTTCACTGGGCATGCTTAAACCAGAGCATTATTTATCAATGCTATCTGATCCACGCTTTGCAGCTGTTTTCTTGTTTTGGTTTCCTTATTTGTATTTACTTAGTTGTTTTATCAAGAAGAAAATTATCTTTCAAACTTCTCCACGATTCTTCCTGGTTTTCTTTCTGATGTGAAGGAGACTGTGCCATTGTGTCCCATCCTGTTCCGACTTATACAATTCCATTCTATCAGCACTGGCACCATATCATACCTCCTCCATAATGTCATCACATCTCAACCACACTGGCACCATTCTATACCATCCTTACAGTGCTATCTCTCCTGGTGTCACCCTATCCTACACTATCCATATTGCATTCATCCAATCATATCCCATGCCCAGAGCAGAATCCTATCCTAACCCTAGTAGCTCTACACATGCAATCCTATTCACATTGGTGCTACCTGATCCTATTTCTACTGGTATAATTCCATCCTATGCTGGGGGTTGATTAGCTTGGTTGGCTGGACAGCTGGTTTGTGATGCAATATAACATCAATACTGTGAGTTATATTCCTGCATTGACTGAGATTGCCATGCAGATCCCTCTTTCTCAACCTGTCACCTCACCTGAGGCAAGGTGACCCTCAGTTTATACTTGTTGTGTATGTGTCTCTTTCTCTCTCTCTCTCTAATGGCAGGGCAGCCTATGTTCCAGTGAGGCTATAATGACTTTGCCATTCACTATCAAGCCAGGAAGGCAATTAAGTGATTTTACTTCTCAAGGATACTATGGCAGAGTCTTGCCACATATTCCACACTAACATCTGTCTCGCACTGTTGCAGGATACTGACAAGATCACAACTATCCTTTATATTTTATGCTAAAAGACCACTCGAAGTCAGCACTGGTAACATCAGCCACAATTGGTGTCCAAAAAAGATACAATCTAAATCACTGATGCTCTATCTGGACAATTGATTCTCCTTCCTTACAGGTACCTGATAACAGCATGAGAGTGCTGTACCTGCTCCCAGAGCAGCAGGTCTCTCAAAAGTCCCAGTTGGATTTCGAGACTTCATGGTATGCTCGCTTGGCAGACTGTCCATGAACAAGATAGGGATTCACTTTCAACTTACTTTGAGGCCATCAGTGTCACTTTAAACAGTGGGGCAGCTGTCTAAAGCATGCACATTAAGGTTCCCACCAATACAGAACCAGCAAAGTCAAGTCCCTGGTAATCCTTGGCTGATCAAAGATGTAATCATGACTCATGACATCAGCGAAACACAATACATAATGTGATTCCAGTCAGAATAATCGCTGAGCACACCGTCAGAATCTTGGCAGACTAGTTTAAGCAGCATCTTGGATACATACAGTTCATCAAACCAAACTTTCAAGGATTGTTATGTAGTTGTTGCTCTTTTTCAGAGCCTATGAAGGGTGTTTGGCTATGTAAGCCATTACCTCCAGAGAGCAGTAGTCCCAATGTGTATTTCTAGCCTTTGAAAGGAAAATCCTGCTCCGGTTTGTACAGAACCTTGGACTGTTTCATCATATTGAAGGCCCCAAATAAAAACAAATTGCTGAAGTGGAAATGCAAATTGACACACCTCAGAGGTGAACAAGAACCATTACAGTGCCATTCTTCTGAGCATGTGCTGCAGCCTCTGATTGGTATTAATGAGTGAATTATTGCAAAGATTAAAATGTAGAAGACCATCACAAATCCTCCATTATTTACAATCCTCATGCTTCTCTATGACTCAAGGGTTCTGTTATCTCGCTGCTGAGGAATTCTAATAACTCGCAAGGTATTTCCTATGTTACAACAGTGACTTTATTTCAGTGACAATACATCACAGATTGGTAAACTCCAGGTGGTAGAGAGAGCAAATCTGGGAGGGTTGTCAAAAAGGCTTAACTTTATTATCTGAGGGATTGCAAATAAAGCTAAACACTATGTTGCCAGAATTTACTCCTCATTCAATATTTGCACACAAATATCATTTTCCATATTTTATGGCTTTAACCACTCAATTGTAATGGCATGTGGATCAACGTTTAAAAATCTGACGTTTTGTCTGATAATTGTCTTCCATATTCTCCACTGACAGAAGCAACAAACATTGAGGCATACACTTGTGTCCTAATTATACAGCTGATTGTCTAATTTGGAAGTTATGTTCATTCTGGGTTTTGGAGCACAGAATAAGATAAAACAACTGTGTGCAAAACTGTGGTGCACTGGTAGTGTCCTTATGTCTGAGCTAGAAGATCTAGGTTCAAGATCAATCTGCTGTAATAACATCACTGAACAGATGAGTTTTTAAGAAAATCAATACACATAGGACAGAAAACTCTTGTGGAACAGTGGTGGTGCACCACCTCCAAGCTACCTTGAGGCAGAGCAGATCAGGAAATCTCAAGCCCACATCTGATGATTTCGCTGTCTATTCATTTTAATGATTGTAGAAACTCAATTTTTCCATTGGCAATAGTATTCATAAAGAGGGACACAGGTAACTCGCTAAAATACTGTCCACAGTATCCTCCATCCGAAAAGTATTCTAGTTATAAAAAATAGCAGATTAATAAAAACAAATGGAACAAAAAACATAGAACAGTATAGCACAGGATGGGCACTTCAGTCCATGATGTTGTGCCGAATATGATGCCAAATTATTCTAATCCCTTCTGCCTGCTCTTGGTCCATATCTCTCCATTCCTTGAATATATATGTGCTTATCTAAAAGTCCCTTAAACACCCCTAGATACCATCTCATTCAAAGGGTATAATTTATTTTAAAATCTTTTTGTGTTATTTTAGCATTTTTCAGGCATTTGCAAGGCACAAGATGTAGATGATAACTCAATAAGGTATTTGCATCAGTTATTTAATCCTAAGGACTAGAGGGTTTTACCCATACTAGCAATGTGAATGATGTTAGTCTGATTGCTACAGTGTGTAAAATATATAATGTAAGCTCAAAGGACAATTTTAAACTATTATAAATTAAAATAACTTTTTCTCCGAATCCAATATCTCCCAGGGAAAGCATCAAGTAGCACTTTACTGAGTTACTGGAAAAGCTTGTTTCAAACTAAAAGATAGAAAACCCGATTATTGATAACAATCTTCCCATGCCTCTCCATTTGTTGGCCACTCTCACTCTCATTTGGTTTGTTTTCCTTCTTCTATTGTGTGTCGTTTTGGGCAAATATGGACAGGGTAGGTGGATTAGCCTTGCTAAATTACCCATAGTGTTTAGGAATATGAAGGTTAGGTGCATTAACCATGGGAAATGCAGGGTTACAGAGACAGGGTACAGGGTTGGGTCTGGATGGGATGCTCTTCAGATGGTTAGTGTGGACTTGTTGGGCTGAATGGCCTGTTTCCACACTGGAGGGATTCTAAGGGTAGGTCGCTGTCACCAGCCCTCATTTGTTTATTCTGAATCCATGCTCTGTCTAATTATCATTGGTAAAGGATCAACCACTGCTGAATCAAAACATGCCCTTGAAATACTTGTCTTATGTAACAAGGTAACTTATTGTATGAAAGCAATAGGTGCAAATTGCATTAACTTGCCAAGCATAATCACTAGGGACTCTCAGGAGTGTTATATAAGAGTGTTAACAACAAAAGCTGCTCATCAATCCAAGGAGGCTGTCACAGGGAAATTGATATACAGGTACAAGGGAAGGAATAGAGAAACCATACGGGATGTTAAAGGCAAATCAACACTTGGGATTTTTGTGGGATTTAAAAGCAACAAAGCATTTGGTAAGGTGTAAGAAATTATAAAGACTTGCAGGGGCATAGTGGTACACAAACCACCTCCAAAGTTGGAGATAACATCATCCCCTACCTGCAACTGAGAATAAAGTGCAAAATTCCCTTGTCTCATTAAAAGACACTGTAGGGCATTAGTATGGCCAATCAATGTAACTTGCACATCTTTGGACTGTGGGAGGAAACTGGAACACCTGAAGGAACCCCACGCAGACAAAAAGAGAACATGCAAACTACACACAGACTGTCACCCAAGACTGGGATTGAGCCCATGTCCATGGCATTATGAGGTAGTATTACTAATCACTGAGCCACCCACATCATCCTGTCACTTCTGGTAACTCATTCCACTTACCATGTTCTTCTGTTCATACTTTTCCAAGGAGGGTGCAATACACAAATTGTCAGTGGTTTTAAAGATTGTTTACTAACAGCCAAAAAGATAACACCCAACTAGTTCCTGCAGCTACTCATACCAGAGCCCAACCAACAAACAACACCCTTTGTCTTCTTACAGTGTTGCAAGTCAGGGAGAGGAAATTGACATTCAAAGTGATACCTACTTCGGTAATAGTTTTCTCCTTTCAAGTTATCCTTAAAGCAATTCTGGGCATACAATGCATCATTTGTATTCCATGATTAAAATAATCAAATGTGAAGCATTACAAACAAAAAAACAGAAATAAACTCTACCTATCTCCATGGCTACAGTTGAAATGATGAATACACTTGTATAATCAATGTTGTTATATAGCTCCTAATTTTATTTCCACGGAAAGAGAATGGGTGTAGTCTGATTGCAAGGTGGTGAATTAGGCAGAGAGAAGGCAGCAGGATCATTTTCTAGAAAATGAATCAGTATCAAAAGGAATATTCCACAGTCAAAATAGGAAACTCTGGATTTGCTACTGGCTCTCCAACATTTTAAATTTATGTATTTTGTGACCACAAAGAAATATTAATTTACATTGATCATAGTCATTTAGCCTTTGGCGAGAAATTTAAAACCCAAATGCTAATTTGTACCATTGAAGTTTGTTAATTCAGTCTTAGAACTGTTCACATTGCTGGAACAAATAATAGAATTTCAGATGTATTGTCAAGAATGTAAGCTTTAAAAAGGTGGCAAGAAATAGAAATTGTATAAAACTAGACTGGAGTGATTAAGGATTCATGCATGTAATTATCTTGTTTTGTTATGTATATACCTCATGTCTATGGTGTAACAAAATGCTTTTGTAAATTACACTTTATCTTACAAACTTTAAGTCATCATTGGACAAGCATATGGACGTACATGGAATAGTGTAGGTGAGATGGGCTTCAGATTGGTATGACAGGTCGGCGCAACATCGAGGGCCAAAGGGCCAGTACTGCACTGTAATGTTCTATGTTCTATGTTAAATGTAGAGGCCTGCACAGAACAATTTATATTTATGGAATTGTGTCAGCACTTTTTGATGGAAAAGTCTATAATATGCGATTCATTAGAAATTAAAAGTCAGACGTTCAAGAAACTGTGGATTTTTAGCTGTTTAATGAAACAATGGGTAATTTTCTAAGAATGAATCCAATTAAGGCTATTAAGAAAGGATGAGAGATGGATTTTGGGACATAATTGCAGCACAAACTCTGTGCTGCACATTGCCTAGCAACAGCCTCCGAATTAAAGTTTCTTCTCAGTTCGCAGATATAGAGGTAAGCACTCATTGAAGAGGTTTGGAGTTGAAAGTCTCGCTCTCTCTTTCTCTCTCTCTGTGTCTCTATCTATCGATGTCCCTGTTTCACAAACACTTTCACCATCACTCTCACTCTCTTTCACTCTGTAACTGATCGAACCTAAAGCAAAATCACATAAATGCTTTCTCTACAGTGGTAAGCTCAGGCATAGCAACAGGTTACCTCAGAGACTCAGGAGCACCCAGGCATTTGTCACAGCTGCAGGGTCCCTTAGAATGCATAGGGTTACCAGGAAGCCCTCCTGCAGGTGTTACAATTTATGACACATTTTATTTGGCCAGCATTTGCCTCTTTTTAAGACATTGCCACTGACGTCTCCATCATTGAGATGCCTTTGTTCAATTTGCAATGATTAAAGGCATAGTGCAAATTACCTTTGACCAGCATTTAAACTCTATACTCATTCATCTTGTATGTATTGTAAATGAACAATGAAATGATTGTAAAATAAACTTATCTGTAGTTTGCAAGTGCATGTTTCATGCAATTGCTCCTTCAATGTCCTGGTCATTTTTCAGTCACTGTTAGCACCTAGTAAACATCAAGTGTTAACAGGAAATGCAGCTCGTGATGGGCACCATCAAAACTGGGCTACACCTGGTCACCCTGAGATGCTGGTTACAGCAACAGGAAGGCTCTTTGCAGCCAGTGGTGAACTGAAATCACCAGGTACCGGCTCTGGCATCCATGTCAAGAATTTTCAGCATCTAGTTTGACAACAGCAGGAGGCAGATTGGAATTGAATGAGGTGAGATGTGCTGTTAATAAAGTGATTAACAAACAACCATTTTCCCTTCAAAAGGCAACTTACAGCTTCCAAACGAGAATTATGCTTCAATGCTCGGGACATAGTTAAAAGATACAGCAAAGTTGATCCCAGGATCAAGATAGGCATCATTGGACTTCTCTTGCGATTCTGCCATATGTTTTGCTAAACCCACATCATTCTAGCCCCTATAGGATTCTACCCGCAGGATTTTTCAGGCTGTTGATCTCCAGATGAGTTGAGGTTTGCAGAGGATACAGATAGTGAGAAAGAATTTAAAGCATTGGTTATTGATGTCATGAAGGCAGTGGGGAATTTCAGCAGCAGAAATTCTACCTGTTTGAAATGTTAAATGGGTCAGTAATGTAAGGTTTATCTTTCTGGTTTTTTTGCCCTTTCAAGGGTGAAGAAAGCAAAATTCATTTTAAATTTACATGAAACTCTGTGATTTTCTTAGAAATCTGCTCAACTTATTAAAATATCTTTTTAAACAGAATGAAAAATTGTATGTAAATCAGACTGCCTCCAACATGGAGTAATTAATGTGTGAATTTATCCTATGGAAGGTTTTGTCCAATAAAAACATGTTTGGCAATACTGCATTCAGTTTAACAAATGTCTTTTTGGCCTAAAGATAAAATAAATTACATCAGAAAATTAACTCCTATGTTTCACATACTAAACTGGGTAGCACAGCATGCCATTATGATCCACATTAATATTTAAATGTTCCCAATACAACTAAAAGTTATACCAGTCAGGGAGACAGCATGCTTACAGCGATTAAATTTATTTGAGAGATTTTTGCCTGAGGTCATGCATGAATGTTAGATGTCCTCTGGAAAACAGAATTTTTTTTAATGGATGTCTTAATCCTGGTAGCTGTATACAGTAGTGAACGCCTCATTGTTTGAGTATATGAAAGGTGTAACTGATTTCATCAACATCCATGGGTCCTCTCATGACTGAAGAGTTTGATGTTAAATTGGCATGACGTCCATAGAACCTATAGATCCTCTTGGCTGGTGGCTGGGGAATGTTCTGCAGCTGCACTACCACTGAGCATGTCAGACCCCAGGGTTTGATATTTATGCTGATGCCATAGGTAATAGAAACTAGAGGGGAAAATGAACTGGACCAACAATAAGAACACAAGAACATAAGGAATAGAAGCAGGAGTAGGCCATCTGGCCCCGTCGAGCCTGCTTCACCATTCGATAGGATTATGGTTAATCTTTTACTCACCCGCCTACTTATCACAACCCTTAATTCATACTTACTGATTAAAGATCAATTTATCTTGACTTTAAAACCATTCAACAAGGTGGCCTCAACCACTTCACTCTTTGGGTGAAGAAATTCTTCCTCAACTCAGTCCTACATCTGCTACCTCTTATTCTGAGGCCAAGCCTCTTCGACTTTCACCCCAGTGGTAACAATCTCCCTGCTTTTATCTCATCTCCTCCCTTCATAATTTTCTCTGTTTCTATAAGATTCCCCCCTCATTCTTCTGAATTTCAGTGAGTATAGTCCAAGTCTACTGAATCTTTCCTCATAAACCAGCATAATGCAAATCAACTTAAAATGGGTTTTTCAAAATTCGCTCTTGTGCTATCCAAGGGTCACTAATCATGATTTATGCCAAGATACCATTATGGGCTAAGACAAGAAGTAAAAGCCCAAGACCTAACTCAGATGGTATAGGAGGTGAACTTGCAGTGCTGGTACCACACATTAGCCACTTCAGATGACCAAATCCCCCTCATTGGCACACTCTGGGTCAGTCAAAATCATGCAAACTTTCTCACTCATGAACAGACCAAGAGAACAGTATGAATAAAACTCGACAAAAGGAATGAACTTCATAAACCAAATATTCAAGGTTTTTTGAAATACTGCCTGGCAGTCTATTGCTACACATTTGTCCACAGTGTCTAGTGGTCTATTAGCAATGTTCAGGGTCAACATTTGGAAGAATTTAATCCTGACTATATGCCAATGGCACATTGTATTGAAACACTGGAATAGCAAGACTATGTCTCATACACCCCAAATAAATCCAGAAATGTGTTTTCAACCACAGAGTGACACAAGTTGCTTGGACCTCAATACATATTATAAAGACCACAACAAGCACAAACTTGGGGTGGAGTTTGATTGTCAGCTGTCATTCCACCAAGCTACCCCTTGTACTACATTCTGCACAGGAGCAACTTCTCTGACCAATCTTTGTTTTCACAAATAAAAGCTAGGGAGCTTTTTGATTTACCTTCTGGTTTATAAGTGACTTTGAAGATTGTTGACTTGTTTTCAGAGTGACTGAGTGGTTCTATTTCTGTGCTATTAGTTTCTTTTCCAGTTCTTTACCAGCTTTCACATTTGATTATTTTGTTTGTTTCTTTTTTCACATGCAGTCATTTCAGAAGTTTAACTCTGCAAGCACCGTGTACTTCTTACACCTTTATTTCAGATTTATTGGTTCAGTTATTGGGACTCTTGCGGATATACCAGTTCCCATCTAAGGCACAGCAGAAATGCTTTAAATCTGTCACTGGAAATCTCACCCCAGTGCAATTTAGGTCCCTTTACAATCCCAAATCTGTGAATAGAATGGATGAAGAATGACCCGTTCTTCCCTCATGGAAAAGCAATGATGGGCTTTTCCCTTCAGCACAGTGCAAGGTGATATTTATGTTAGCTCCTGTAACACAAGAACTAGATGGAAGTAATGTTGTACTGAAAGTTCTAAAAGACGTTTATTGAAGTTGTACATATATTACATATTACATTGTTGTGTATGGGCCAGTGCTGACAATTCAGTTAAACCTATTGCATGCTTCCCACAGAATGTCATGCTGAGAGTGGCTGCAGTAAGATGAAGGCAGAGATCTTCATCCCATCAGGTTGTATGCTGTGATATGATGAAGATATGCAGTAAATAATCTGTGAGAGTGTGCCATGTGAAAACATACTACGAGAATTGTAACATTCAATATTTACCTTCAAAGTAGAATGTAAAGTGTAACTTTTATTGTATACTGTATCCTAATATTTTAAAAAAAAGCTTGGTAAGTTTCAAAGTGAGGACCACAAGGGTTTAAAGAAAAGGAGGGGTGTTCAGGACTTTCTCGAAGAGGTGATTTGCAATAAAATTGTGTTTGAGTTTTAAATGTATTATTCAAAAAAGAAATGTTCAAGAGAGGTGATTTCAACATCTTTTGATATCTGTGGAAACGAGAACTTGGATGCTTTTATTCTGTCTTCTCTGACAGGCGTATCTGGCATAATATGTTGATAGTGTTGCCTACTGCCATTCAGTCTTTATTTTGATGAACAAGCTTTTGTGTAAGGCCTAAGACTGTATACTTTTGGTGTCACGTTTAGAAAGCAATTCGGAGCTAAGCTTTCAAGTCAAATTGATCTTTATGAAGCAAATGGCCTTTGCCTATCCCAGAGCATCAGTTTAACACATGCTGAAAGTAAATGCAACCTTATTGATGTTAAACCAAATGCTGTTAACATAACTCTATCGCAGTTCATTTCCTGACATGTGTGGCACAACTGTTTAAACAGGAGGGCGCAATACCACAATATTCTGCACAATTTACAAATTACATTTCTCAGATCCAGCACTAATACTGCCTGCTTCTTAATTATTGCTAGATGAGAATGTGATAGTGCCTAAATGAAGATCTTATTTGCTTAATCGCTCTTGAAAGAGTCCATGGATCAGATTTTATAAGTAATTTATCTGAATGTAGGCTCTAAACTTGCCATCCATCATTGTCACAAACAATGTTCGTATTAATCCATCAGTGCCTCTGCATATTAGTGATTAAAATCCCAACTGACTGGATACTGAGGTCATTTCTCACTTAATCAAGGATAGAACTAATATTTTTGGTAAACTGTCCAAATTGTCCAACATCCTTTTTTTAATGCATGTTTTGCATTTTGCTTATTAGATAAACACAAATATTTATTGCATTATTGCTTAGTGGGATTTTCTTCTCACTTCACTAACTGCATTTAGCAAGACTTATTTGTGATCTTGCTCAGATTTGTGCCTTTAGGAAAAAATGTATTAAGTTGTTTAGTCATTGTTTCCACAATTTCATTGAATTTTGTGATTGCTCAATCAGCATTTCATTCGTCAAACACAAATAATAAGTTGAGCTACTGTTGGTCAATGACAGAAAGCTGTTACAAATCCTTCTGCATTGTGTGCCTTAAAGTTGCAACCTGACCACAACCAGAGTTCTGAGCCACCTTCCTGAATTATTGCAGTCCACCTGGATTAGATACACCCACAGTGTAGGTTGGAATTGAGTTCCAGGATTTTACTTCAGTGATAGTGAGGGAATGGCAATATAGTTCCACGTTAGGATAATCTGCGATGTGGAGAAACTTTCAGGTCATATTGTTCCCATGTGCCTGCTGCCCTTGTTCCAGTAAATTATAGCTCCTGGGTGTGAAAGCTGTTGTCAGAGGACTCTTGACTGTTTAACAATTCTGACAATTTTGGCACAAGTCCCTTGTTATTAACATGGGGAAGTTGTTAGCAAGTGGACTTTGCAGTGTCAGTCTTCTCAGTGTGCTTTTGTTGTTTCTGGTGCCTCTATTAGCGCTGGATGGTTTATCTCATTTTACTCTTATTTTATTCACATGGGTGTCATTGGATGGTCAGCATATATTGCCCATCCCTAGTTGCCCTTGAGAAGGTGATAGTGAGCTGCCTTCTTGAACCATTGCAGTCCCTGCGCTGTCAAGGAGAAAATTTCAAGATTTTGACCCAGTGACAAGAAGTGAATGGTGATATGTTTCCAAGCCAGAATGGTGAGTGTTGGAGGGGAACGTAGGTAAAAACAAGGACTGCAAATGCTGGAAACCAAATTAGAGTGGTGCTGGAAAAGCACAGCAGCTCAGGCAGCATCTGAGGAGCAGGAAAATCGACGTTTCAGGCTAAAATCCTTCATAAGTCACCATTACTGATACTAGTATTTTATTTTGTGGTATATTTAATTATTTGAACGTAAGTGTCTTGCTGCATGATGGGACTTGAATTAATCCTCTTGCAGCAATAATCCAGAAGTCTAGTTCCCAGTTCAGTAAGATTGTCACTGTATTATTGATCCTTAATGCTGAACTACATCCTTACAAGACTTCATAGATGGGGGAACGCTAGAAGAAAGCAAATTCTCAGAAATAGAATCAGCACGTTTTTGTTTCAATACAAATTTATAGTGCAGGGACTGGTATAAAACCTGTCATTTCACTGGATTCCATATGAACTATAATACAATTTGGAGTAAAACGAAGCTAGTATTCTGTTGCATCTCTCTGTGTAATGTTGAGATTCGTATGGGAGAGTTAAGTTATAAAAATTGCTTGAACTATTTATCTCATAGTAAAAAATTCCAAAAGTAACCAGTCTTTGTATGTAAACTCCTTTATTTTGCTACTTACAGTGAAATCAGACATCATTTGATACATTGGTATTGAATTTTCTTCCAGAATCAGTGATGATATGGGGATGCTGATAAATTGTGGGACATATGATAATGTTTTCTGGTTTGCATTATCTCTTACACCGAGAACACTGATCAGTAACTCCAAGCTGAAAAACTTACATTTAGGCCTTTTTAAAATTGTTATTGACAATCCTGTCTTTGCCTTTCAAAAGCTGACTGGCTCCACTTCTCCAGCTGCAACAAGGGCAGAACCCCCCTCCCCCCGGTCCTCACCTTGCACCCCACCAACCTTCGTATAAACTGCATTGTATGCCGACATTTCCTCCACCCACAAACGGACCCCACTACCAGGGATATATTTCCTTTTACACCCCTATCTGCTTTCCACAAAGACCATTCCCTCTGTGACTACCTGATCAAGTCCATGCCCCCAGACAACCCACCCTCCCCTCCTGGCACCTTCCCTTGCCACCACAAGAATTGCCAAACCTGCGCCCACACCTCCTCCCTCACCTCCATCCAAGGCCCCAAAGGAGCCTTCCACATCCATCAAAGTTTCACCTGCACTTCCACAAATGTCATTTATTGCATCCATTGCTCTTGATGCGGTCTCCTCTACATTGGGGAGACTGGACACCTTCTTGCAGAGCGCTTCAGGGAATATGTCCAGGACACCCGCACCAATCAACCTCACCGCTCTGTGGCCAAACATTTCACCTCCCCCTCTCACTCTGCTGAAGACATATAGGTCCTGGGCCTCCTCCACCTCTGCTCCCTCACCACCCAATGCCTGGAGGAAAAATGCCTCATCTTCTGTCTCAGAACCCTTCAACCCCAGGGCATCAATGTGAACTTCACCAGTTTCCTCATTTCCCCTCCCCCCACCTTACCCCAGTTCCAACCTTCCAGCTCAGCACCATCCTCATGATCTGTCAGTCTTCCTTCCCACCTATCCACTCCATCTTCCTCTCCGATCTATCCCCTTTACTTCTTCCTCCATCCACCTACTTCATCCTCAACTACCTTCTCCTCAGTCCCACCCCCTTCCATTTATCTCTCCACCCCCAAGGCTACCAGCCTCATTCCTGATGAAGGGCTCCGGCCCAAAATGTTGATTTTCTTGCTCCTCGGATGCTGCCAGACCTGCTGTGCTTTTCCTGCACCACTCTAATCTTGACTCTAATCTCCAGCATTTGCAGTCGTCACTTTTGCTGAGTTGACCTTATAATGCTTTCAGTGAGAAAAAAAGACACATTTTGTCTGAAGAACATAATGCAGTCTATCCATAGTGAGACCTCAGATTTACAGAATGAGAAAAAAACCATCAAAACACAATCAGGATCAGCAGAATTGCAATTGTATATTCCTTTCACACTTGATATATATTCCTTTCACTTTGTAAGAAAAATACAATTTAAAGCAATTTTCAATCACTAGTTTTAACTTTGGGTGCTTAAGTGTAATGGTTGATATCAATTCAGCCATCCATTATAATCCTCTCTGATTTTTGGATTGATCGATAATGGACAGCTCAATCAATAAGATTCATTTTATTCTTTCTCATCCAAAGTCAAAATTATTATAGGTTTTGCAGGAACAACTGTTGGGTTAGATATCAACAACTAGTGTTTAGCAAGTACCTTCAATATGGTGTCATTATACACAGGAGAATGTGCAGAACCTCATGTTATTTTAGAAAATTGTGTCACCAGGGATCATAGTGGTTTAGAAAAATTGGCTGGGCAGGGGAATGATCGAGTTTTCAGGACCATTGAGGTAATGAGATGGGTACAGCAAGTTTTCAAATCTATTCGGATTTTATCTCCTTCACAATCTTATTTTCCTCTCCATTTCATCTCTCCGTCTTTCATTCCATTGCTTATAAGACCATAAGACCACAAGACATAGCAGTAGAAATTAGACCATTCAGCCCATCGCGTCTGCTCCACCATTCAATCATGGCTGATAAGTTTCTCAATCCCATTCTCCTGCTTTCTCCCAGTAAACCTTGATCCCTTTGACAATCAAGAACCTATTTATCGCCATCTTAAATATACTCAATGACCAGGCCTCCACAGCCCTCTGTTGCAGTGAATTCCAGAGATTCACCACTCTCTAGCTGAAGAAGTTTCTCCTCAACTCCATTCTATAAGGTCTTCCCTTTACTCTAAGATTGTGCCCTCGGGTCCTATTCCACCCTATATGTTCCAAACATCTACTCTGTCCAGGCCATTCAGTATTCTGTAAGTTTCAATTAGATCTTGCCTCATCCTTCTAAATATGATCAAGTATAGATGCAGAGTCTACAAACATTCCTCATATTTTAAGCTTTTCATTGCTAGGATCATTATCGTGAACCTCCTCAGAACACACTCCAAGGTCAGTATATCCTTCTTGAGATATGGGGCCCAAAACTGTGCACAAAACTTCAAATGTGGCCTGACCAGAGCCACATAAGCCTCTGAAGTACATCCCTGCTTTTGTATTCAAGTCCTCTCAAAATAAATGCCAACGTTACATTTGCCTTCTGAACTGCTGACTCAACCAATTAGTTTACCCTGAGAGAATCCTGGACTAAAACTCCCAAGTCTCTTTGCACTTCAGACTTCTGAATTTTCTCCCCATTTAAAAATTAGGCCATGCTTCTATTCTGCTTACCAAAGTGCACAACCCCACACTTTCCCACGTTGTACTCCATCTGCCACTTCTTTGCCCACTCTGCTAACCTGTCCAAAGCCTTCTGCAGCCTCCCCACCTCCTCAATACTACCTGTCCCTCTACCTATCTTTGTATCATCTGCAAACCTAGCCAGAATACCCTCAGTTCCTTCATGAAGTTCATTAGTTATAAAGTAAAAAGTTGTGGTCCCACACTGAGCCTTGCAGAACACCACTTGTCACCAACTGCCATCTTGAGGAAGACCTTTTATCCCCACTCTCTGTTTTCTGCCAGACAGTCATGCTTTTATCCATGCTAGCATCTTGTAACTAGCACTAAGGGCTATTATCTTACTCAATACCCTCCTGTGCAGTACCTTGTCAAAGGCCTTCTTGAAATCCAGGCAGATAACATCCATTGGCTCTCCTTGGTCTAACCTGCTCCTTATTTACTCAAAGAATTCTACCAGATTTGTCAGGCATGACGTCCCCGTGATGAAACCATGCTGGCATTGCCCTACTTTTCCATAGACTTGCAAGTATTCAGAAATCTCATCCTCCACAATGGATTCCAGGATCTTACACACAGCTGAGATTAGGCTAATTTTCCATCTTTTGCCTTACTCCTTTTTTAAACAGGGCTGTCACATTAGCAATTTTCCAGGCCTCTGAGACCATCCCTGACTCTATTGATGCCTGAAACATAACCACTAACACCACCACTATCTCTCCAGCTATCTCCCTTAGAACACTGGAGTGTAGTCCACCTGATCCAGGTGATTTATCCACCTTCAGGCCATTCAGTTTTTCTAGCACCTTCTCCTTGGTGATGGCCACCATACTCAGCTCTGCTCCCTCAAAGTTTTGGATATTACTCATGTCTTCCACCATGAAGACTGATGCAAAGTAATTATTCAGTTCCTCAGCCATTTCTTTATTCCCTACTACGATCTCTCCAGTGTCATTTTCCAGCGGTCAAATACCCACTTTTGCATCTCTTTTGTCCTTTATATAAAGAAAATCTTACAGTCTTCCTTTATATTACTGACTAGCTTACCCTCAAATTTAATCTTCTCCCTCCTCGTTTCGTTTTTTGTTGCCTCTGTTGGTCTTTCTAAGCTTCCCAATCCTTGAGTTTCCCACTGCCCTTCACCACATTATATGCTTTCTGTTTTGCTTTTATGCTATTCCTGACTTCCCTAGTCAGCCATGGTTGCCACATCCTCCCTGTATCATGCTTCTTTTGCCTCGGAATGAATCTCTGCTGTGTTTCCTGAATTACTCCCAGAAACTCCTGCCATTGCTATTCCACTGTCTTTCCTGCTCAGCTCCTCTACCCAGTCAATTCTACCTAGGTCATCCCTCACGCCTCTGTTGCTGCCTTTATTCAGCTGGAATACCATTACCTCTAATTCTATCTTCTCCCTCTCAAATTACGTATTATGATCACTGCCTCTGAAAGGTTCCTTCACCTTAAGTTCCCTTATCAAATTTGCCTCATTGCACAGCAAGAAGTCCAATGTTGCCTGTTCCCTAATGGGCTCCACCATAAGCTGCTCCAAAAAGACAGCAAATAGACAGTCCACAATTTCTTTTTCTTGCGAACCATTACCAGCCTGATTTTCCCAGTCCACCTGCATATTGAAATTCCTTAACTTTGCCTTTCTATTACACCTTTTCTATCTCCTGGTGTATCTTGTGCCCTAGCTCCTGTCTACTATTTGGAGGTCTGTTCATAACTTTAATTTTTTTTTACATTTGCAAACCCTCAATTTTACCCACACAGATTCCATACTTTGTTTTTTACTATTGATTTCATTTCATTTCATTTCTTACTACCACCCCTCTGCCCACCTGCCTGTCATTTGAACAGGATATATATCCTTGGATATTCAGCTCCCAATTCTGATCTCCTTATAGCCACATCTCAGTGATGCCCACCACATCATACTTGCCAATTTCAATCTACCCCACAAGCTCATTTACCTTTTGACAGGGTAGCTCAGTGGTTAGCACTGCTGCCTCACAGCACCAGGGTCCCAGGTTCGATTCCAGCCTCGGGTAACTGTCTGTGTGGAGTTTGCACATTCTCCCCGTGTCTGCGTGGGTTTGCTCCAGGTGCTCCGGTTTCCTCCCACAGTCCAAAGATGTGCAGGTCAGGTGAATTGGCCATGCTAAATTGCTCATAGTGTTAAGTGCATTAGTCAGACGAAAATGGGTCCGTGTGGGTTAATCTTCAGATGATCGGTGTGGACTTGCTGGGCCAAAGAGCTGTTTCCACACTGTAGGGAATCTAATCTTATCTAAAATTATCAAGAATAATCTGCCTCTGCCTTAAAAAAAATATTCAAAGACTCTGCTTCGCTGTCCTTTGTGGAAGACAGTTCCAAAAACTTACAACTTTCTGAGAGGAACAAAATATCTATCTTCATCTTCAATGGCTTTTAAATGGCGACCCCCTAAATTCTCTAATTTCCAGAGGGAAGGACTGTCTTAGAGACTTGCTAGCCAATCAGGGAGCTGGCAGCTCTATAGCACCAGTTCAGAGTGGTGGCCTGCACTGGAATTGCAGGTACTCTCACCAGAGCAAGACCATCGCCAGATCATAGCAACACGACGGCTGGAGGAAGAGCGCCTCATCTTCTGCCTAGGACCCTCCAACCACAAGGGATGGACTCAGATTTCTCCAGCTTCCTCATTTCACCTCCCCTCACCTTGTCTCAGTCCCAAACCTCGAACTCAGCACCACCTTCCTAACCTGCAATCTTCTTCCTGACCTCTCCGCCCCCACCCCACTCCAGCTTATCACCCTCACCTTAACCTCCTTCCACCTATCGCATTTCCAAGCCCCACCCCCAAGTCCTTCCTCCTTACCTTTTATCTTAGCCTGCTTGGCACACTTTCCTCATTCCTGAAGAAGGGCTCATACCCGAAACGTAGATTCCACAGCGAAATCGCCTGAGCTTATTATCTGGACTGGGTGTCCTGTTGTCACTAGTTGGCACCACAATACACAAGGGTTCACATGTTTTTTGTGCCTGCCCACCTCAGCGTCCAGCCTCGACAGGGACTCCAAATCCAGCCCATGATGTCTGTGAACTGGGAAAATAATTACAGCTTGTCACTAGTTGTTAGGGCTGTCCCAACTAGTATAGCGAAAAATGGCCGAGGAAAGTCCCAACAAGTTTTGCAGTATGTTTAACAGGAATTAGAGGGTATGGGAAAGACTTGTGTCCTCGGCGCTTAAGACAATAAGCTGTCCTTTTAAGTAAGATTGAATGTGCAATATTCTTTGCCACCCTAAAGATCAGAACATTTCATACCAATTAGTTAATTCTCTTAAGATTTTACAAATCAATCAGTTATAACACTACAAGTAGGTTTTAATTAAGATTCTTCAAGATAATAGATATAGATTTTGAAGTGTTAAAGAAAGACATATTTATAAATCACTGTAATATTAGAAGGGAAAGTTTAAAAATTAACTATGAGTAATAGAGAGGACAGCAGCTAAGAGATGTGGAATGGTGAGAAATCTCAAAGAAGATTCTATTACAGTCTTGTACAAAATAGCAGACACAGACATCATCGTTGAAAGATGAAAGATCACAAGTGACCATAGAGAGTTTGGTTTCCCACATACCAAAAGGGCCCATTCAGATCACAGCAACAAGCCATTACTAATGTAATTTATTCATGCATTCTCCAGGTATAATGCAGGGAGAAGCCAAAGACTACCCTGGATCTGGCCTTGATGTGATGGTCCAATTATCCTCTTCATCTTCAGCTCAGATCGCAAAAAAAGTCAATGACATTCTAATTTTAAATACAACTAATTTTTTTTTATATACATTTCTCTTGAACATTAACATGGCAGCACCTACTCCCTTCACCCACATATAATTGATTAATTAGTGCTGGGTTGATTATGTCTGCAGTAAATCACTCTACACAAAAGAAAGGGAGGAGACATCATCCTGATTATGGCCCTCAAAGGCCCATTATCAATCCAGGAACAAAATGGTTCAGCCTAGCTTGCCTACTCTTTGCCAGATTTAAACTTGAGTTGCTGTAGGATTAAATAAACTAATTGCTCCTAAATTATGCAAGCAGTTTGTTTTTGTTTTTACCCAGTTACAGATCTGTTGGGTAGCATTGAGTTTTCAAGGGACTACTGTTCTTTTTTGTTCACTCGTGGCTTTCATATACCTGGCAATCAGGTTGACTGGTAGTTGGAAGTTACTACTCAGTGTGATAGGTGTAATCAGTGCATCGATTTTGAAATATGAAACTTGTTTGACCACTTTTTTTTAATTCATCATGGATGGCTAGGCTAGCATTTACTGCTCAGAGAGCAGGTAAGAGTCAATCACATTACTGTGGATGTAGAGCCACATGTAGCCAGGTGAGGATGGCAGTTTCCTTCCCTAGAGGACATTAGTGAAACAGATCAGTTTTTCCAACCATTGATTCATGAGCATTACTGGACTTTTAATCCCCAATTTTATAAGTTAATTGAAATTCCACCATCTGCTGTGGTGGGATTTGAACCCAGGTCCCCAGAATTAACAGTCCAGCGATAATATCACTAGGCAGTTGCCTCCTCTGAAATTAAAGTGGGTTTATCTTTAATTAAAACGATGGATCAGCTTCATATAAAGGAATGACAATGCTAACTTCTTTTGTTCATTATATCTTCACAGAGGCCTTGACCAACTCATGTGATAATTAATCATTACTGCGATTATAACCTTTCGAATACTTGCACTTGTCAAATTGAAACATCTCAAAACATAAGTTGCCATCAATGTGCTGTACCTGATGTTATGGTAATTGCTGATTTCACAAGGAAGTTTACAAATTTAATTCAGGTGGTAAATCAGTAATTTTTCTCTTCTTCACAACCTACTTCAATTTCACCCTCAAGATCAGAATTCACTCTCCAAAATCTCCCATATTTTTCACAAAATTGAAGTCAGGTCTCAGGATACATGTTTCACTTTCACACACACACACACGCACACACACACACACACACACACACACACACACACACACACACACACACACACACACCTTGGTATATGTGTAATGACAACATTGTGGGTACAATATGTAGGCATCTCTGGCCTTACTTTTTTGTAGAAGCAGTGACTATGTTTAAGGAAACATTAGATCTCTATTAGGTACTGTTACGAGGACAAGAAACCATATACTGCAGTATTTTTGTTCCCAGAAATTAGACTGCAATGGATTGAAATAAATATCACATTGATAATGCCCTAAAGATCTGAGGTCAATAAGCAAAGGCTGACTCAGTTTGATAAATCAAGGCAGTGTTTACAAAACAGCAAGGTCGCAATGGTTCTCTTGTGTTCAATCACCATTAATTGCTTTTATTCCACCTTCACTGCAAAATGAAATGCCTGGGATCATCACAATACACAAGGGTTCACATGTTTTTTGTGCCTGCCCACCTCAGCGTCCAGCCTCGACAGGGGCTCCAAATCCAGCCCATGATGTCTGTGAACTGGGAAAATAATTACAGCTTGTCAATTATTTGAACACTTTAATCCCTTGCATTGTGTCTTATGTCTCAGGGCTATGCTGAGATGAAACACACCGGATCCTATGTGTAAACAGGACTTTATTACATAACGGTTCTGTAGCTACCAGCTTACCTTCAGTTCTCTTTCTCAGGCTTGACTACAGCCCCCAGCACAAGCAAGAGACTACAGGCATAATGAATAAAACAATGAACAGTTGAACATCTCAGATGGATCTTTTATTTCCAAATGTTTTTCTCTGAATTTACTTGGTTTTCTTGAGGGACCAGTCTCTTCATTAATGGTCTCAGTTTTTAAACACTAGAAATACAATCTGAAGAAATAGGAGCAGGAGCATATTGTTTGGCTCTTGGACTCTTCTTCATTACTTAACAAGGTCAGAAGTCACACGCCACCTGGTTATAGTCCAACAGATTTATTTGAAATCACAAGCTTTCAGCGCTCTGCTCCCGAAAAAACAACACTTTGAAACCTTGTAATTTCAACTAGCCCTGTTGAACTATAACTTGGTGTCTTGTTACTTCTGACGTTGTTCACCCCAGTCCAACACTAGTACCAACACATCATTACTTAACAAGGTCTCAGTTGATATTCCATCTCCCCACACCATCTCTCTGTCCCTTAATTCTCTAAATATCCACAAATCTAACACCCTCTTTCTTGAATATATTCAATGTCTAACATCTGCAACTCTCTGGGGTTGTGAATTTCAAGGATTCACAACTCTTTGGGTGAAGACATTTCTCCGAACCTCAAACAGTCAAATCTTTTTCTGAGGCTGTGACCCAGTGTATTAGCTTTCCCAGCCAGGAGTGACGTTTTCTCAGAATTGACACTGTCAAACCCCTTAAGGAATTTCAATTTTCAATTCAATCACCTTTCATTTTTCTGAACTCCAGGGAATGTAAACCTAGTCTTCTCAATTCTCTGTGGGGAAAAACATTGTTTTAAATTGGCAATAAAATCTGTCTAATAATTCTTACCGGCAATAATTATTCTGATGTGCTGATGTACGTGGACAGGTATTGAAATCTTTTGATAACTTTGCATTTTTTAAATATCATTGTCAGCTGGCAAAGTAATCTGCTTTATAACTTACTGCATTTCAAATCAGGTAAGTGGTTAATGACATGATTAGTGAAGTGGTGAGATTGCTATATTAATGATGACATATGCTGCAATAACTTATTCACATTCCAAGGCAGATATCATCACCACTGAAAATTGCTTATAAACATTATCCATTCCCATAATTCAAATGTCAGTCTTTGAGAGGACCCATGATATCTCTGACCACACCCAGAAATATACCAAGAGCAGAAGTGGCTTCATCATTCCTGTATGTGTTTTAGACAAATATGTTAAATTGGATTCTGAATTCCCTGTTTGTAATGGCACTGAAACAGGCACTACAAACAATCTAGTGTTTCTGTACAATGACAAATAATTTTATTGGTTAACACAATAGGCCTCAGGCTTCATTCCTGATGAAGGGCTCTTGCCCAAAATGCCAATTGTCCTGCTCCTCAGCTGCTGCCTGACCTTCTGTGCTTGCACTACACTCTCAACTCTGACCTGCAGCATCTGCAGTCCTCACTTTTTCCACAATATAAGTAAATGTTGAGATGGACTCAGTTACTTAGCAATTTGCACAGAGATTCTACTCTCCTCTTGTTTCTGTCTCTATCTCTGAATCCTTCTTGTATTTTCAACTTTTTGTTTCTCCCTCTCTCTACATATATCGCCACTACCAACAATAACTTGCATTTACATAGCACTTCTAACATAGTAAAACATCTCAAATAATTTCATTGGGATATTATAGAACAAAATATGGTACCAAGTCATATAAGTAGATTTTAGGTCAGCTGACAAAGTGAATGGTCAAAGATGCTATCACAAGAAAATAAGCAGTTGTGGTGACAATGCAATTACGTTGTTAAAGGTTCATTTCAGGGTCAAATATGACAGTGACGTTAGGAACACCTCTGGTTCAGCCTCAAATTTTCCAGGGAGGAGAATGGAATCTGTGGCGATGGAACACAGCTTGTAATAGGGACCATAGAAATGATTTCAATCTTCCAGATAATCAATTGAAGGAACATTCCAGTCATCCAGTACTGGATGCTGGACACTCAGTGTGACAATTTTGTGGGTGGTGAAAGGGTTGAGCGAGGTGGTGAAGGGGTAAAATTGGATGCAACCAACATAGATGTGGAAACCAATGTTCTCTACTGGGATAATGTTGCCGAGGCATATCATGTAGATGAAGAAGATGAGGAGATTCAGGATCAATGCTTGGGGGAACAGCAAAGGTATGGGTATGGGATTGAAAAGAGAAGCTATTGATGGCTATTATCTGCCTATGATTAGGTAGGTAAGAAGGGAACTAGATGAATGTATTCCCACTCAACTGGATCAGGGTGGAGAGGCATATGAGGAGGAGGATGTGATCAGGTAACTTATGGGATGAAGAGGGATAGTTTACTTGTCACAGAGATGTAATTTGTGGCTTTGATAAAGCTGCTTCATTTCTGTGTGGGGAAGGAAACCTGCTCAAGGGGAGTTCATAGATGGAGCTACAGGAAATATGTGAACAACAATTTACTGTTTGGAGGGGAAAAGCAGAATGGAGATAAGGTGGCTGATTGCTAGAATGGAGGGCAAAAACATGTTTATTTGAGGAGAGGAGTGATGACAGCTGTTTGGAAAGAGAGAGGACCATTAATAGTGTTAGCTAGTATGAGATGAAGAAAAGTGGTAAGCAGTTTAGTGGGAATAGGGTCACAGGAATGGCATTGGTGTCTCACGGATGAGATAACCTTGGAAAAGATTTGTGGGAGATTAAAGAGAAACCAGCAAGGGAGAGAGTTTGAGCTAGTACAGGGGGAAATCTTCGAGGAATTTTGACCTTGTTGTCAAGAGAAGAGACAGAAATGCATGCTGACAGCTGATTAGATGGTCTTCTTCTTGGTGATAGTAGATTTTCCTAAGTATTGTTGGAAGTGAGAACAGAGAAAATAGGATAAAATGCCTGAGTACTCTCACATGCTTGAAAGAGAAAGTGTGTGCTTTCCAGCTATAGATTTAATATATATGGAGCAGGAGGGTTAGCAGTGGCCTACCAATCACGTCTTTAAGAGGTTGTGGTTCAAATCCTATTCTAGGTGAGACTGTGTAGAACTACAGAGGTGCAGCTCCGTCATAGGTTAGGGTTGCTCAGATGAGACTGTATCTGAGGCCCCATCTGCCCTCAGTTTATGCAAAAGACACAGTGACACTTTTCAAAGAAAAGCAGGTAACTTCCCCAAATGACCCGATCAATATTTACCTCTCAACTGACCACATCAGGAGCAACCGACACAGTAGATGATGTGTGTGGAAGTGCAGGTAAATCTCTGACGGACGTGAAAGACTCCTTTAGGGCCTTGGACAGAGGTGAAGGGGGAGGTGTGTGCGTAGTCCTGCAATTCTTGTGGTGGCAGGGAAAAGTGCATGGAGGGAAGGGTGGGTTGGTGGAAGGCGTGGACCTTACAGGGGAGGCGCAGATGGAATGGTCTTTATGGAACACAAATAGAGGTGGGGAAGGAAATATATCCCCGACGATGGAGTCTGTTTGCAGGTGGTGGAAATGGCGGTTCTACCTCCTACCCAAAATTCACAAACCTGACTGCTCTGGTTGATCAATCTTCTCCGCCTGCTCCTGTCGCATCAGACTCATCTCCACATACCTTGACACTGTCCTATCCCACCCCCCTGCCCCCACCCCCCCCCCCGGTCTAGGAACTCCAGGGACACCATCCATGCCCTCCACCTCCTCCATGATTTTCTCCAGCCCCCAATGCCTCATTTTCACCATGGACATCCAGTCCCTGTACATATGCATCTACCATGACAAAGGACTCCATGCTCTCAGTTTCATCCTCTTCTGTCAACCCCACCAGGACCCTTCCACCAACACTTTCATTTTGTTTGGCTGAACTGGTCCTCACCCTCAATATTTTTCCTTTAAATCCTCCACTTCCTCCAGATCAAAGGGGTAACTATGGGTACCCACATGGGCCCCAGCTATGCCTATCTCTTTGTTGGGTACTTGGAACAATCCATCTTCCGCAGTTACACTGGCATCACTCTCCACTTTTTCCTCCGCTACATTGATGACTGTATTGGCACCACCTCATGCTCCCATGAGTTGGTTGAACAGTTCATCAACTTCAATAACACGTTCCATCCTGATCTTAAGTTCACCTGAACTATCTCAGACACCTCTCCTGGACCTCTCCATCTCCATTAACGGTGACCAACTCAACACAGACATCTACTACAAACCCACCAACTCTCACAGCTACCTAGACTACACCTCCACCCACCCTGTCTCCTAAAAACGCTATCCCTTATTCCCAATTCCTCTGCCTCTGCCGCATCTGTTCCCAGGAGGACCAATTTCACCACAGATGGACTCCTTCTTGAAAGACTGCAATTTCCCCTTCATGTGGTTGATGATGCTCTCCAGCGCATCTCATCCCCTGCCTATACATCCGCCCATAAACCCTACCCCTCCAACTGCAATCCCCCGGTCCTCACCTTCCACCGCACCAACCTCCGGAAATATCGCATTATGCTCCGCCTTTTCTGCCACCTCCAAATGGACCCCTGCCACCAGGAATATAGTTCCCTCCCTACCCCTATCTTCATTCCGTAAAGACCATTCCCTCCGTGACTCCCTTGTCAGGTCCATGCCCCTCCACCAACTCATCCCCCTCCTGGCACCTTCTGCCACCGCAAGAATTGCAAAACCTGTGTCCACACCTCCCCTCTGACATCCACCCAAGGCCCCAAAGGTGCCTTCTATATCTGTCAGAGAGTTACCTGTACTTCCACACATGTCATCTACTGCATCCATTGCTCCCGAGTGGTGTCCTCTACATTGGGGAGACAGGACACCAGCTTGCGAAATGCTTCAGTGAAAATCTCTGGGAAACACGCACAAAACAATTCCATTACCCTGTGGCTGAACACTTTAACTCATCCTCCCACACCGCCCAGGACATGCAGGTCCTGGGCCTCCTCCACCACCAAATCCTAACCACCCAATACGGGGAGGAAGAACACCTCATCTTCCACCTTGGAACCCTCCAACCACACAGGATCAATGTGGATTTCATCAGCTTTCTTATTTCCCCTCCCCCCCCCTTATACCAGATCCAACCTTCTAACTCAGCACCGCCCTCTTGATCTGTCCTACCTATCCGTCTTCCTTCCCTGCTAGCAGCTCCACCCACCTCTCCAACCTATCTCCTTCACCACCGCCCCACCTTCATCTACCTATTGCATTCATAGCTACCTTTGCCCCAGCCCCACTGCCATCCCCGCCTCCACCCCCCCCCCCTCCACCCCAGTTATCTCTCAGTCCCTTTGATCCACTCCCTCATTCATCATGAAGGGTTTATGCTCGAAACATCAATTCTCCTGCCCCTCGGATGCTGCCTGACCGGCTGTGCTTTTCCAGTACCACACTCTTCAACATAGTCTTAGCACAGATGTGATCTCCATCTCAGCCTGAGAGGAATATTCACTATTGCAGCAATGTGAATATTTCCAACCCTATGTCAATCATTGTATAGGTCTCCCTAAATGAAGAGTACCCATTAGTGTCAAATGAAGGGATGTTACTGCTGTGGAATCACACCTACTTAATAGCAGCTTTAGAGGGTCCGAATTCATTTCACATACATCTTTGACAACAGCAGAGAAAGAAAGCTTTCATTCCATCTTTCAGGGATGTATTCAAACTCATGTCCCTGCTATAATTGAATTGATAGTGTTGTAATGCATTACAGTGTTCAGTCTTCTCTATTGTATTGTAAATTGCTACTTTATCAAACACTGAGAACATGACTGCAGTTCAAGTGAAGCAAAAGAACTAGAACAAAAGGTATTCAGTGCAGGTAGAAATTAACTGACCTGTTTTTACATTGATTTTTTTTTTCTCTTTGCCTTGTAAGCCGTAAATGAAATAACAAGTAAAAAAGTGACATCATTCTGAAATTCATCGATAGGAAAACAAATGAAAGAATTGCGCAGTATGTCTGCCAACAACTGGAAAGGAAATGGTTGACTGCTTTTGTAAGTGGAGACCGCTCATCAGATACCTCATCACAGTAGCAATAAATGTTCCCTTCCTGGCTTGGTATTATTGAGAAAAACAGCCACACAGAGACAAAAGAGGCTTTAATTTACTGTCTCATCTGAAAGACATGCTCTTCCAATAATGAAGCATTCCCTCATGGTGTGACTACAGAGATGTCAGGCTAGATCATGTGCTTAATTCTTGAAAGTAAATCTATACCCATTGAATTCAGAGATTAGACTTCTAGCAGCTGTGCGCCTAAAGTCTGTCAATTCAATGAGGATTGATAAATATGTTGCAGCAATGTAAACTAAAGGCTGAAATACATGTCTATGACTACATGTTTTCTCAGGGAAAGCAAAAAAGGAAGAGTTCAGTGACAATTAGTCAAACTATGTGATGCTGATTGGAGTGTAGATTCAATGATAATTCATCATATAAGGAAGCAAGGAAGTAAATGTATAAAAAGAGAGTCCATTCAAATTTAAGAGGCCAAAATGACTAATTAGCAGAGATGATAAGTCACTGCTATATCCTGTTTTAAAAATGTATTCCATCTGCTTCAGTTATTATATTTTTAAAAATAATTCTAACCCATGTAATCTCAATTTCCTTCTCTTTCTCACTTCCTGACTTCTGATCATAGAGTCACCTGGGAGGGTTGAAATATTGGAGCTGATTGGTCCTGAAATGGAATACTCTTTAATGACAGGCACACGAAAGGTCAAAATTATAGGTGACTGAAAGTATGCACTACTTTTTACTTCATAACCATTATACAGCTTTGAATATGTGATCACAGCTATGATCTGCAACACACTGTCACATCTTAGTGATGTTAGCTGAGTGATAGACAGGACGACTTTGCTGCTCGTACAATTTAGTAAATTATAATTGATAAAGATGTAAATGGGGCATTGCTTTAATCATGGAATACTACGGTACAGAAGAGGACCATCAGCCTGCCGATTTATAAACTACTCTTAATCTATGCTAGTCTGACCTCTCAGTATCTCATTTCAAATGCGCATCCAAATACCTTGTGAGGTTTCATGTCTGATCTACCTTCCCAGGAAATGCCTTCCACATCCACCAGCCTCTGTCTGAAAATGTTTTTGCTCAACCTTCTCCTGCCTTTCACCTTAAAATTATGTCCTCGTGTGATTGACTGTTCCACTAAGGGGAATAACTGTTTCATATCCACCTCCACCCATGTGCCTCATAATCATATCCACTTCAATCAGGTCCCTATCAACTTTTTCTGCTCTAAAGAATACAACTCAAGCCTATCCAGCCTCTCTTCATTGCTAATATGCCCCATCCCTGGCAAAATCCTGGGTGAATTTCCTCTGCACTGCAATCACATTGTTCTTACAGTGTGGTAACTAGAACTGCACGCAATGCTCCAGCTCTAATATAACCTCCTTACTCTTATAATATATGCCATCACTGATAAAGGTAAATGTCCTTTATTTCTTCTTAACTACCCTATTCACCTGCCCTGTTACCTTCATTAATGTATAGACAAGCACCCCAAGATCCCTCTGTTCCTCTCAGCTTCCTAGTATCCTGACATTGAGTTCTCAATTATTTTATTAATTCATCCAAAATGCCTCACCTCGCAGTTATCTGTGTCATAGAGTCATGGAGTCATAGAGATATATAGGACAGAAACAGGCCCTTTGGTCCAACTCGTCCATGCCGACCAGATATCCCAACCCAATCTAGTCCCACCTGCCAGCACCTGGCCCATATCCCTCCAAACCCTTCCTATTTAATATACCCATCCAAATGCCTTTCAAATGTTGCAATTATACCAGCCTCCACCACTTCTTTTGGCAGCTCATTCCATACTCACTGCGTGAAAATGTTGCCTCTTAAGTCTCTTTTATACTTTTCCCCTCTCACCCAAAACTACGCCCTCTAGTTCTGGACTCCCCGACACAAGGGAAAAGACTTTGACTATTTACCCTACCCATGCCCCTCATGATTTTATAAACCTCTATAAGGTCACCCCTCAGCCTCCACGCTTCAGGGAAAATAGCCCTACCATATTCAGCCTCTCCCTATAGCTCAAATCCTCCAACCCTAGCAACATCCTTGTAAATCTTTGCCGAACTTTTTCAAGTTTCACAACATCCTTTCAATAGGAAGAAGACCAGAATTGCATGTAATATTCCAACAGTGGCCTAACCAATGTCCTGTACTGCCGTAACATGACCTCCTACTATGACCAATAAAGGAAAGTATACCAAACGCCTTTTTCACTATCCTATCTATCTGCAACTCCACTTTCAAGAAGCTATGAACCTGTACTCCAAGGTCTCTTTATTCAGCAACACTCCCTAGGACTTTACCATTAAGTGTATAAGTCCTGCTAAGATTTGCTTTCTCAAAATGCAGCACCTCACACTTATCTAACTTAAACTCCATCTGCCACCTTTCAGCTCTTTGGCCCATCTGATCAAAATCCTGTTGTAACATTCTCCGCTGTCCACTACACCTCCAATTTTGATGTCATCTGCAAACTTCCTAACTATACTTCTTATGCTCACATCCAAATCATTTATAAAAATGACGAAAAGTAGAGAGACCAGCACCGATCCTTGTGGCACTCCACTGGTCCTAGGCCTCCAGTCTGAAAATCAACCTCCACCACCACCCTCTGTCTTCTACTTTTGAGCCCGTTTTGTATCCAAATGGTGAGTTATCCCTGTATCCCATGACACCTAATCTTGCTCACTAGTCTCCCATAGAGAACCTTGTCGAACGCCTTACTGAAGCAAATTCCATTTGTCCATCTGACAATTTATAATTCTCTCAAAACGTAAGACCTTCTTCCTTACTATCAACCACTTGTATCACCTGTAAATGTATTTATTATTTCACCAAAATTTTCTTTCCCTTGGTTAGGGACCCAGCACCAATCCCTATGGTACGCGACTGGACATTGGCTTCCAGCCACACAAACAGCATTCTACCATCAACCTCTGTCTTCTACCACTAAGCCAATTTTGGATTCAAGTTGCCAAGTTACCAAGATCCCAAGTCCTTTTACCTTCTTTAATGTCTCCTCCGAAAGCAAGCTTTGTGAATACTGGAGCAGCCCTTTGATTGTGTGACTTGCGTCTTGGCCTAAATGGTGTGCTTGAATCCTGGGAGTAATTTTGAACTCAAAACCCTCTAATACAAGTGAGCTACTACTGACTGACTCATAATGGCACTGAAGCCTGAATTTTGTGAATTTTCCTGATGAAGGGCTCTGGCCCGAAACATCGAATTTCCTGTTCCTTGGATGCTGCCTGACCTGCTGTGCTTTGACCAGCAACACATTTTCAGCTCTGATCTCCAGCATCTGCAGACCTCACTTTTTACTTGAATTTTGTGAAAACCAATTTATCAGTTTGATAAAGAAAAGACATGCCCTGTCTATTTTAACTGAGGTTTAATAGCTTAGGTGTAGAATTTTCTCACAGTAATTATCTATTATTTCTTCCTAGGAGTAAAATTTCTCTAGTAATTTATAGTTAAGTTGTACACTCAACTACAAAGCATGCTTACGTTATCATTGCAAGTGTCAAACGGAGGATATCTGTTCCAAATAATGACAGTTGCCAAGTAACAATAAATATCTACCCTGTGTTGATTAGTAATCTCCAAGCAGTAAATAAATATTGCCTTGCCACAAGTAGTCACTCCCTCTTTCTGCCTGCCAGCTGCATTTTTAATTATTTGGTGGCACAATCAGCAGGGCATTAACTTGAGCATCAGTGAGAAGGCCATGTGCGTCAAGACGTGTTGACCCAAATTAATGTCTGGTTTAGTATTTTACTGAGAGAAAATTCATGAAGAGAAGATTATTTTAAAAAGAAGTAATAGGAAAGTAAACCTCCACTATTGCTTGATATGTTATCAAATTAGTTATTCTGCTACCACAGCTTGGCTTACCTCATTGCTTCGAGGAGAAAGCGAGGACTGCAGATGCTGGAGATCAGAGCTGAAAATGTGTTGCTGGAAAAGCGCAGCAGGTCAGGCAGCATCCAAAGAGCAGGAGAAGGGCTCATACCCAAAACGTCGATTCTCCTGCTCTTTGGATGCTGCCTGACCTGCTGTGCTTTTCCAGCAACACATTTTCAGCTCTTACCTCATTGCTTGTTATGCTTTTGCACTCGTTAGTATAACTACGGACACCATATCAATTCTGTTGTATCAGACTTAAGCAAGCAGAAGATAAATCTTCATAATCAGGTTGTTGTTAATTAATAGCTTAGCTTTGATGTTCATTCTACTCCTTAATGCTTTCTCTGGGAAATTTCTTTCTTGTATGTAGGATACCACATCTGTTTGGTGCAGCATCATGGCAAAGATTGTATCATTCCAATATTATACATGTTATACAACTGGGGTCTTATTAAACTTGAACAGTGACACAGAAAAAAGACCATAAAGCTCGTATTTAATGTGCTAAGAATGTGCCAAGACCACCAAATAAAAATCAAAAGATGCAAAATTCAGATGGTCAAATGTATAATCTCTAAATTGAACTCGTATAACTTTAACACAGTAAAACAATTTAAAGTGCTTTTAGACAAAGGGAGAAAAATTAAGACTAAGGGTGGAAATTTGCTTGAACATGGACATAAATGTAGAAGAAAATGAAATTTAAGAAAAAAGATTCAAATGTTTCAGGCAGCAATGGCTGAAATCTGTCACCAGTGTTGGATTAAGGAGAATATGTTGGTTGGAGGATAGATTTGGAAGAGCAGATGGTGAAAATAATGGTAGAGGAGTTTCTACAATGAGGAGTGCGTAAACTAAAGTGAGGATTTTGAAATGAATAGGACAGATGCCTCGAGATAGAAACTTGACAGTAGCAGACTAGCTTCCTGTTTTGCACCTGACTAGATTAGATTCTCTACAGTGTGGAAACAGGCCCTTCGGCCCAACAAGTCCACACCGACCCTCCGAAGAGCAACCCACCCCGACTCATTCCCCTCCCCCTAACACTAATGGACAGTTTAGCATGGCCAATTCACCTGATCTGCACATCTTTGGACTGGGAGAAAACCAGAGCACCCGGAGGAAACCCACACAGACACAGGGAGAACGTGCAAACTCCACACAGACAGTTGCCCGAGGCGGGAATTGAACACAGATCCCTGGAACTGTAAGGCAGCAGTGCTAACCACTAAGCCCCTGTGCCACCCAAAACTAAACTAATCTTCTTTCCCAATAACTGTGGGAGAAATTTAAAAGCTATCCCAATATGGATTTTGGGTGAACATTGGAAAACAGGAAGGTGAATGAAGAGTAATACCAAGAAGGACTTGGATAAGCGTAGCAATGTTTTGAGGCTATTCGGGTCATTAAAATATTGTCAGAAAGGACCAGGCTTGGATTTTTACAGTGGAAAAGAAAGGTATTAAATAGAATAAATTGGAGGTTTACAGACAAGTGAATCTTTGAGGCCATACAGGAGAACAATAAAGAAGTTGAGTGTAAAACTCAACTAAATGACAAAATAGCACTTTACTTCAAATTAAAAGAATTGCAACTCATAAGAATGCGATTTTTCCATGTCACTCATTTGCACTAAAACATTCCAAGTTCTCATGCTTGTCTTTGTTGAAAAATAGACTTCTAAATTCCTTTTTGTTCTTCCACTGATGCTCATTGTCATGTAGAGAATTTGTGTGCCCTATTTTGTTGCCTGGGATCAATATGCTTCAATGTGAGGGTAAGGAAATATACACCCAAATTGTCCCAATTAAAAATATTTTCAGCAGCAAGTTTTTATGTGAGTTTTGAAATTGGAGGGTTATTTACATTTAGTGCAGTTGCTTATGCTTACCTTTGATGTTTAAAATTAAATGTCTCCCTCACTCATCTTATACGCACTATCACCCACATATAAATTAACATAAAACAATGCAATTAAAATGCATGGTCAAAGGCTTTTGCCCGAAACGTTGATTTCGCTGCACTTTGGATGCTGCCTGAACTGCTGTGCTCTTCCAGCACCACTGATCCAGAATCAATTTGTTTTGAGGCTGGCCTGTAGTTCATCAGATGAGTTGATGCTTTAGTTGAAGTGATGATCTTGTAAACCAAAGGATTCTCAGTAAGCTGTGAGGTTTCCTTAGTTATGTAAATAAGAAGGACATTGTCAGATGCATTTGAGGTTGAGGTGGGTTCGTTGGGGAGGGGAGACATTCTTCCATTTTTAAGGTACTACTGTTTATTACCTTGACTATTCCGTTAACTTGGAGCAAGTTTGGCATCCTGGTGAAAATCTGTCTTTGCAGAACAGCTTCTTACAGTCAATGTTAAAAAGTGGCTGCCTCCCTATGTGATTTCTGAAAGTTCAAAGTCCTTTCCAAATAAGGTGGATGGTTGAGTTGAATCCTGTGTCATCCTTTTGCTACCTTGTGAGAAAAATAGTTAAGGTCTGGAATTCACTGTGGAAGAGTGGTGGAGGCAGGTTCAATCAAAACATGTAAGATAGTATGAGGCGATTACAGAGGAACCTCGATTTAAAGTTAATAGAATTATGGTCGTTGGCCCCAAAGTGCTCCCCCACTGACACCTCAGTCACCTGCCCTGCCTTATTTCCCAAGAGTAGGTCAAGTTTTGCACCTTCTCTACTAGGTATATCCATATACTGAATCAGAACATTTTCTTGTACACACTTAACAAATTTCTCTCCATCTAAACCCTTAACACTATGGCAGTCCCAGTCGATGTTTGGAAAGTTAAAATCTCCTACCATAACCACCCTATTATTCTTACAGATAGCTGAGATCTCCTTACAAATTTGGTTCTCAATTTCTCTCTGACTATTGGGGGATCTATAATACAATCTCAATAAGGTGATCATCCCTTTCTTATTTCTCAGTTCCACCCAAATAACTTCTCTGGATGTATATCCGGGAATATGATCCCACAGTACACCTGTAATGCTATCCCTCATCAAAAATGCCACTCCCCCTCCTCTCTTGCCTCTCCTTCCATCCTTCCCATAGCATTTTTATCCTGGAACATTAAGCTGCCAGTCCATCCCTGAGCCATGTTTCTGTAAATGTCATGATTTCTCAGTACTATGTTCCTAACTATACCCTGAGTTCATCTGCCTTCCATGTTAAGCCTCTTGCATTGAAATAAATGCAGTTTAATTTGTCAGTCCTGCCTTGTCCCTACCTGCCCTGACTGTTTGATTCGCCTTTGTTGTCAACTGTACCAGTCTCAGATTGATCTCTTTCCTCACTATCTCCTTGGGTCCCACCCCCCCACCTTACTAGTTTAAATATTCCCTAGCAGCTCTAGCAAATTTCCCTGCCAGTATATTAGTCCCCTTCAAATTTTGGTGTGCAATCCGTCCTTCTTGTACAGGTCACTTCTATCCCAAAACAGCTTCCAATGATCCAAAAGTGTGAATCCTTCTCCCATACACCAGCTCCTCAGCCATGCATTCATCTGCTCTATCCTCCTATTCCTGCCCTCACTAGCTCGTAGCACTGGAAGTAATCCAGATATTACTACCCTTGAGGACCCCCTTTTTAAATTCCTGCCTAACTCTCTGTAATCTCCCTTCAGAATGTCAACCTTTTCCCATCCAATGTCATTGGTTCCAATGTGGACAATGACCTTTTGTTGGACCCTGTCCCCCGTGTGAACATTTGGCACCGTCTCGGAAACATCCTTAATCCTAGCACCTGGGAAGCAACACACCATTCTGCTTTTTCGTTGCTGGCCACAGAAGCTTCTGTCTGTACCTTGGATTAGAGAGTCCCCTAACACAATCAATTGCTTGGAACCCGATGTACCTCTCATTACATTAGAGCCACTTTCAATACCAGAAACTTGTCTGTTCGTGCTACATTCCCCTGAGAATCCATCACCCCCTATATTTTCCAAAACAGCATACTTGTTTGAATTGGGGATAGCCACAGAAAACTCCTGCACTACCCCCCTTACCTTTCCTGGAATTAGCCTATCTTTGTGACGGGATCTGAGACCTTCCCCCCTTCCGATAACTGCCAACAATCACATCCCTTCACTCTAGTCCTGGACAGTCCAGGCACCTTCTCCAAATGACTGACCTCCTGCCCTCTCTCTCCCTCCATGCACTTTCCCTGGAGTACTACACAGGTGTTACCCTAAACCCGCCTTCCCAGATAATCTCTCCAACATTGTCCTGTATGTCAAAAAGTTGCCGTAAAAGGTTGTGTGTGTGATAACGTGTGTGTATGTGTGTGTGTGTGTGTGCGTGTGTGTGTGTGCGCTTTTGTGCATGTGTGTATGTGTGCGCTTGTGTGTGTATGTGTGTGTGTGCATGTGTGTTTGTGTGTATGTGTTTGTGCGTGTATGTGTGTGCGTGTGTTGTTGTGCGCATGAATGTATATGTGTATGTGTGTGCGCGTGTGTGTATGTGTGTATCTGTGTGTATCTGTGTGTGCGTGTATGTGTGTGCATGTTTGTGTATGTGTGTGCGCGCGTGTGTATGTGCATGTGCATGTGTGCATGTGTGTGTGTATGCGTGTGTGCATGTGTGTATGTGTATATGTGTGTGTGCGTGTGTGTGTCTGTGTGTAGTGTGTGTGTATGTGTCTGTATGTGTGTGTGTACATGTGTGTCTGAGTGCGTGTATGTGTGTGTATGTGTCTGTATATGTGTGTATGTGAGTGTATGTGTGTGTATGTGTGTGTATGTGTGCGTATGTGTGCGTGTGTATATGTGTGTGTATGTGTCTGTATATGTGTGCATGTGTGTGTGAGTGCGTGTATGTGTCTGTGTGTTTGTGTGTCTGTGCGCATGTGTGTGTGAGTATGTGTGTGTGTGTTTGTGTATGTGTGTGTATGCGTGCGTGCGTGTGTGTCTGTGTGTGTATGTGTGCGTATGTGTGTGTGTGTCTTTGTGTCTCTGTGTGTATGTGAGTGTGTCTGGTGCGTGTATGTCTGTGTGTGTGTGTGTATGAGTGTGTGCGCATGTGCGCGTGTATGTATGTGTGCGTGTGTGTCTGTGCGTGTGTGTGTGTATAAACATGTGTATGTGTGTGTTCATTTGTCTGTGTGTGTATATGTGTGTGTATGTGTGTGTGTATGTGTGTGTGTGCGCGTGTGTCTGTGTATGTTTCTGTGTGTGTATCTGTGTGTATGTGTGTGTTTGTGAGTATATGTCTGTGCATGTGTATGTGTGTATGCGTGTGTGTCTGTGTGTGTGTATGTGTGTGTATGAGTATGTGTATTTGTGTATGAGTGTGTGTGTGTATGTGTATGTGTGTATGAGTGTGTGTATGTGTGTGTGTGCGCGTGTGTGTATATGTGTGTGTGTGCATGTGCGCGTGTGTATGCATGTATGCTTCTGTGTGTGTGCGTGTGCGTGTATCTGTCTGTGTCTGTGTGTGTATGTGTGTGCGTGTGTGTCTGTGTGGGTGTGTGTGTGGGTGTGTGTATGTATGTGTGTGTGCCTTTGTGTCTCTGTGTGTATGTGTGTGTGTCTGGTGCGTGTATGTCTGTGTGTATGTGTGTATGAGTATGTGAATGAGTGTGTGTGTGTGTGTGTGTGTGTATATGTGCATGTGTATGTGTGCGTGTCTTTGTGTGCGTGTGTATGTGTGTGCGTGTGTACGTGTGAGTATGTGTGTGCGTGTGCACATGTGTATGTGTGCATGTGCGTGTCTGTGTGTATGTGTGTGCGCGTGTGTCTGTGTGTATGTGTGCATGCGTGTGTGTCTGTGTGTGTGTGTGTGTGCGTGTGCATGTGTGTGTATTTGAGTGTGTGCATGTGTGTGTATGTGTGTATATGTGCGTGTGTGCATCTGTGTGTGCGTGTATGTGTATGTGTGTGCATGTGTGTGTGTGCGTGTGTGTGTCTGTGTGTATGTGCGTGTGTGTATGTGTGTGTGTCTGTGTGTGTTTATGTGCGTGTGTTTATGTGCGTGTGTATGTGCGTGTGTGTATGTGTGTCTGCGTGTGTGTCTGGGTGTGTATCTGTGTGTATGTGTGTGTATGCATGTGTGTCTGTGCTTGTGGGTATGAGTATATGTGTGTGCATGTGTGCATGTGTCTGTGTGTGTGTGTACTTGTGCGTGTATGTGTGCGTAAGTGTGTGTTTGTGTGTGTGTGTATGTGTGCGTGTGTATGTGTGCGTGTGCGTGTATGTATGTGAGTATGTGTGCGTGTGCGTGTATTTGTGTATGTGTGTATGTGTGTATGCGTGTGTGCGCATTTGTGTCTGTGTGTATGTGTGTGTCTGTGTGTGCATGTGTGTATGTGTATGTGTGTATATGTGTGTGCGTGTGTATATGTGTGTGTGTATGTGAGTGTGTGCGTGTGTGTCTGTGTGTGCGTGTGTATCTGTGTGTGCATGTGTGTGCATGCGTGTATGTGTGTGTGTCTGTGTGTGTCTGTGTGAGTATGTGTGTGTGTGTGTGTGTCTGGTATGTATGTGTATGTCTGTGTGCATGTGTGTGTGTATGTG
Source organism: Hemiscyllium ocellatum (assembly GCF_020745735.1). Lineage (NCBI taxonomy): Eukaryota > Metazoa > Chordata > Chondrichthyes > Orectolobiformes > Hemiscylliidae > Hemiscyllium > Hemiscyllium ocellatum. The sequence goes on from NC_083431.1 coordinate 25,451,588, forward strand.
TGTGTGTGTCTGTGTGTGTATGTTTGTGTGTGTGTGCATGTGTGTGTATATGTGCGTGCATGTGTTTGCGTGTGTGTCAGCGTGTGTATATGTGGGTGTGTGCGTATGTGTGTATGCATGTGCACATGTGTGTCTGTGTATGTGTGTGAGGGCGTGTGTGTGTGTGTCTGGTATGTGCATGTATATGTGTGTACGTGTGTGTGCGTGTGTGTCTGTGTGTGTGTATGTGTGTGTATGTTTGTGTGTGTGTGCGTGCGTGTGTATGTGTGCGTGTCTATCAGTGTGTGTGTGCATGTGTGTGTCTGTGTGCGCACGTGTGCGTCTGCTACACAGACACACACACGCATACATATGCACGCACACATATACAGACACACATGTGCACATGCACACACACATACGCGCACACATACATACACACAAAGACACACATGCAAACATACACACACATATACACACATACACACACACCAGACACACATGCACGCACACACACACACAGACACTCACACCACAAAGGCAGCAGCAGTCTTACTGTTGGTGTCCAGTCCGACTTACCCCGGGGGGAGGTGGGGGATGAACCGGGAGGGGGTTTGGTCAGCCGGGGGCGTGGACGGGGATCGAAGAGTGGGTGAGGGTGGATGGGTTTGTGGGGTTGGGGGGGGGGTGTGAGATGCTGTGGGGGTGGACAGGGTTGGGGTAGGGTGGGGGCTGACGGGCTTGGGGCAGACAGAAATATTGGGTCAGACGTAGTTGGGGGAGGCATGGGGGCAGACGGAGTCAGGATAGGGGTGGATAAATGGGGTGGGGTGGGTGCGGAAGGGGTTGTGGGCGGGTGAGTGGTGGGTTTGGGAGGGTTGGCGAGGTTCACACACAGTGTGCTGCTACTTAGTCTCCTTAATGGAAGCAGACTTCACAGAAAATCTTGAGCCCCAGACGAAATCAAATAACCGCAAAATCAATTATCCGAAAAATAGTGCCCACCCCATCGCGTGAGGTTCTTCTTATATGAATGGAAGCAATATTGAGATTATGGGGAGAAGGGAGGAGGAAGGTGTGAAGTCACAATGCACATTCGGAGAAACAGTACAGACACGATGGGCCAAATGGCCTCTTTCTGCCCTGCAACAATTTTGTAAGCTTTGCAGGTGAAGAGGATGAAATGGATTCATTCTTTTGATGATGATTTTGCTATTGAATTCTGTATTTTGAGTGTGAAAGAAATGTGTAATAAACAGTACCATCATTTGAACACTTGAATGTTTAAAATAGAAGCATTTGGATCTTGGTTCAAGTTCTTAAAGATAATTACTTTTTAAGATAAATTAGAAAGTAAGATAAATTCAGATAAATTGGAATAATGACCGAATCACATAATCCCAGAAAGTATGTGATTCATTTAATGACTTAGCAGGATACCTGTGTTGTTAATTGATGCTTATGCTGCTGTGTTTATGGCTCACAGAGATAACAGATCCTGGGTCGTCAGTTTAACTTGGAGTTCAGTTTGGAAGAATCGAGAACTTGATCAAGAGAACAGTTTCTTTCTACCAGAGGAGTTGAGTTTTCAGGACAGCAGTCACCCCATCAGAAGAGTTTCCATTGTTAAAGCTTCTGAACTGTTGGATTTTGTATATAAAGTTTCAAATTAGAATCCCTACTGCTCAGGAACAGGCCGTTTCATCCACCTACTCCACACTGACCCTCCAAAGAGCATCTCACCCACATCTATCCCTCTAACCCTGGATTTCCCATGGCTAATACAACTAGCCTGTATACCCCTGAACATTATGGGTAATTTAGCATGGCTAAGCCACCTAACCTACTCATCTTTGGACTGTGGGAAGAAAGTGAAGCACCTAGAGGAAACTCATGGGGAAAATGTGCAAACTCCACACAGACAGTCACCTGAGGGTGGAATCGAACACAAGTCCCTGGTGATGTGAGGCAGCTGTCCTAACCACTGTGCCATGCAGTTTTCAGAACTGAATAGAAGCTTAGGCCATTACATTGCATCAGAGCTTCGACACTATCCAGGTTTGACTGATAAGTGGAAAGTAACACTTGTACCACACACAAGTTGGGCGAGGACCATCTCCAATAAAGAGAATATAACCATTGCCTATTCACATTCACTGGAATTACCATTACTGAATTCCAGCTATCACCATGCTGGGACTTACCATTAACCAGAATTTGAAGTGGCCTCACTATGTGAATACAATGGCTGCAAGAGTAGATCATGTGTGATAAAATGCTCCTACCTTGCTTTGTTGAGAGCAGCTCCAGCAACACTCAAGGAGGTTGACACCATTCAAGAAAAAGCCTCCTGTTTAATTCGCATCATGTCTACAAACGTTTTGTTTCCCCCAAACACTGACACTCAGTAGCAGCATCTGCAAAATACAATGCAGAAGTTCACCAAGGTTCCTGAGCCAGCACCTTCCAAATCCATGACAACTGCTGTCAAGAAGGACAAAAGCATTTAGTTCACTGCATGTTCCCTTCTAAGCCATTGACCATCCTGACTTGGAAATATAGCACCATTCCTTTAGTCCACCTGGTTCAAAATCCCTGAACTATGTCCTTCAAAATATTGTGAGTATACCTACATCTAATGGACAGCAGCAGTTCAAGAAAGCTGTATAACAACCACTTCCTTAAGGGAAATGGGAGATGGACAATGAACACTGGCCCAGTCAGTGGTACCCACATCCTTGTGATTGTGCAAAGAAATGTACTGAAAGGACAGTCAGGTCAGCATAACTGGAAAGGGGTCATAATGTACAATACCAAAAGCTGAGAAAAGGCAGTTATGTAAGAAATTAAAGAGTTGCAACAGAAATGATATTTCTTTGGGATTGAGTATCTACAAAGGATATTGTTTGGAAATAGGTTGAAATTTGTTTTTTGCTCATTATCGTAAGATCTAACTGTTTTATGTGGATAGCCTTGTCTTTCCTTTTCTTTGGGGGAATAAGCTTGTGTTCTTGAGATAAAGGACATGTGCAGCCTCCTTTGAATATACGCAGTGCCTAATCACTATAGGAATTAAATGCAAGTAAATTTATGATTTTTCAGCCAGATTCCACTCCAGGACACAAATAGCCTAGGATTACTATCAACTGGGATTACAACAAAAGGCAGTATCATCATTTGACATGTTGGTTTAATGTTAGGTTGTTTTAATTGTTAAATGATTAATCAATTCAAAATAGCTTCATATCATTTTATGTATCAGTAATTATTGTTTGTGAAGATTCAAATTTACATTTACATTTGACCTGAGTTCTGTCTTTCCATTTTAATAATTAATTTTCAAGTTGAGATCTATTCTGACAATGTTACTTTTATTGAACATGAGAGCATTATAGAAGTTATGAAACAGAGTGACATTGGAAACCAGACCAGGTAATAGTAACACAGTTCACTTTTGGAAGGATAGTGCCTTTTGAGAGTTACAAATCTGGTGATTTTCCTGGCTAAATTCACTGCTAACTCTTGAATGACCAGATTTGTTCAAAACAATTTAATAAAACATTCCAATTCTGGTCTCTAGGTTGTTAGTCTAATTAAGCTCATTTTTTGAATTGGTAAAAAATTAAGCCAGCTCCTTTTGTTTGGTCAGTGCTCATGAATTTTCGGTGAACAATTTGTCTTTCATCAATTTATGTAATCATTGCTGTTCAGTTATATTTGCAATTGGTTTTTGAATTATTAATTTCAAAAATCCAGTTTATTTTTCTTGTGCACTTTCATGGTTCAGGCATTTTATATCTGACAAGCAAGTTACACTCACATGTTGATGGATCAGTACTTGTTATGTTTTCTGATACTGTTCTAGTTTTTGTTTGAGTGCAATCAAACTGTCTAAGAATAGCCGTTCACATGGGTGACTCTGTTGATGTTTTTACTGAGTTAAACTTTACTTAAGACATGTATTGTAACTTGTATGCGGTTTTGCAAATGCCAGCATGTTTTAGCAGTCATCAATAAATCAAAGTGAAGTGGCAATAATATTTTGACAGCTTTTATTTCATCTAAACTAAAAATATTGCCAGAATCCATATCGCAGCCACTTCACTTTGGCATCAGTTCTCCCCAAACGTTTCTTATGTGTTTGATTTTCTACTGAAGTGGAATGAAAGCTTTCCATTGTCTTACTTAAGAGCCAAGCCATTTTTTTTTGTCTTAAAATAACTTGAATGCTAGAAAGCTTTAAAGTTTGGCAGTACTTCCCATTGTGGAGAAAGAAGAACTAATTTAATCAGTGAATGGTGAAGATGTGGAAGTTTTTTAACAAAGTATTATGAAGCGCTATAACAATCCTTTTAACATACCTAAATAAATGGACCCAGATTGTAATTTACTCTGTAGCCTACAGCTGATCTGTAAGAATGGAGCAGCTATTGATGGAGGAGTTTCATTTTTATTTTTCCGAATGTGTTTCCTTGAATAATGAACAGATGTTTGGATATGTCTGTGGAAAACTAAAAATGTAATTTTTGAAAAAATACTTCTTGCCTCAATTATCTAATGGATGCAGGAATTAAATTTCAAGGGCACTAACCACCCTTTGATATCATATCCAGATACAAGTCTAAGTAGTCAGTGGGTTATTCAACTGTTAGGGCATCGTAGTTGGTCTAATCTGATCATCACTGATCACTCTGATCAACTGGTTCTGATCATTACTGGTGATCTGGGCTTTGATTTGGTTTATTATTGTCACATGCATTGAGATACAGTGAAAAGTATTGTTTTGTGCACTACACAGGCAAAACATTACTTATGTGAGTACATCAGGGTAATTGAACAGAATGTAGAATATAATGTTACAGCTCCAGAGAAGGTGCAGAGAAAGATCAGCTCTTATGTATGAGAGGTCCATTCACAAGTCTGACAACAGTTGCGACAAAACAGTTCTTAAATCTGTTGGTGTGTGTTTTTAAACTTCGGTATCTTCTGCCCAATGGCAGGATAACCAGGGTGGGAGGGGTCTTTGATTCTGTTGGCTGCTTTCATGAGGCAGTGTGAAATATGGATGGACACAATAGAAGGAAGTCCATCATGCACTGGTTTGTGTAATGGTCTGGGCTGCGTTTACAACTCTCTGTAATGTGTGTACTTTGTGTACTTTGCATTAGGAAATAGCTTCTCGATAATCTAGGAATCAAGGTTAAAAATCACACAACACCAGGTTATAGTCCAACAGGTTTAATTGGATTTTTAACTTTGTACACCCCAGTCTAACACCGGCATCTCCAAATTAGGTATCTAGGCTTATTGTTCTTTCTGTTACCAGTCTACTATAACACTTCAAAAGCCACCCAACCTTAATTACCTCAATGCATGCTAGCAATTGTAGCCTTTAAACTTTTAAATGGGTATAATGGTTGGAACAAGGGCCAGGTGGATCTCATTGACTGTGAGCTCCTTGGGGTTGTTAACCTGGGTCCAATTAGGGAGCCCCGGCTGATTGATATAAACAGGAGATTCAAAGAGTCTCCTGGGACTGGCCCTGAGCTGGCTGGTCAGAGTCTATGTACTGTGCTGTTGGGAAGAAAGGGGGAATTGGTGATGGGACACCGTCTTCTGTGCAGTTATTTCAATGGGTATCATTATTGCCTATCCCTAAGTGCCCTTGACAAGCTGGTGGTGAGCTGACTTTCTGAACTGGCCACTGACACCTTCTTGGCCTCTTGATAAGATTTACGTCATACCTGCTTTCAAAAGTTTGTGGCTAAACCAGAATTACTTGGAGAACATTTGTTCTGATATCTTAAGCTTTCCATTGTTATAATATTCAAGGATTTCTTTGTGGAATGAATCAGAGAGCCTAACTTGGAGAAAGGAAAATACATTGATCTCAATTTCACAATAACCGGCTTCACTTTACAGTAAATTTAATACACGGTCTTATTCATTTTGATCCATTGCATATATGAAGGGTGTTCTCTTATCTTTTCATTTTCTGCTAAATTGTGTGATTAGTAAACAATATTTCAGCAGCAGTGCAGAGCCATGGTCACTTAACATGATTGCCGCTAGCAAAAGCATTATCTGCGTCAAATATTAACTTCACCTCTTTCTCCAGTATTTAATATAATTATACCTCTCGGCTTGTCAGCACAGCAAAACCTGCATGGCAACACAATTCTGAAATAGATGAAGCTGCCGAGTGCGTTTCATTAAAATGTGCTTAATCCCAAATGATTTTTCTGGCTGCCTGTAGTAATTGCTAACTCTCAATCTAAACACTGATTCTGGTTCATTACTTGTATTAACAGTTATAACAATTCCACACACAATGCTTATTTAATTGCTTTTTAAAGATTTGCTAGTGAAGGTTGTAGAACTCGTGAAGGGGGCAGACCAAGACGGTGTACCTCCCCGGGTGGTAGCTTTCATCTGCCTTAGACAGTGCCTGACATGTGGAATACAAAATAAGCTCAGTGACAGTTCCTGCTGAAGCAGAGAGCACACGCAGGCAGGTTCAAGAAGGGAATTATGACTAGCCTTTGTGAGAGGCTACATCAAAACATTATCATCACTCCCAGGTGGCTGGTAAATTAGAGCAGCATTTTTCTTTAAAGCTCATACTTTAGCTTGCTGGTTTCCAAATGGTTTCCTGTCTACTTCCCCTGATGTATTTACTGAGAATGGAGTGTTTTCCGTTCATCACTGATTCCCAATAAATTAGATCTTGTTATCTATGTAAGCTGGACAACAGATCCACATTCCTGAAGTGCTTAGAACAGTAGGGACTAGGAATGAAAATGATAGCAAGTTTGCTTTATATGAAGCAGTTGACCATGGGTACAATATATTGCTGTTGCAAGTTGAACTGTTCCTTATCAAAACTCCATTTATCTGGTCCAGGTAATTTTGGTTGGATAATGCCTACGTAAATGTGTAATGTGTACATTTACACAAAAAAATCTCATCTTTGCTTGTCTTTTGCAATTTGGTTTTGATTAGATTAGATTACTTACAGTGTGGAAACAGGCCCTTCGGCCCAACAAATCCACACCGACCCACTGAAGCACAACCCGCCCAGACCCATTCCCCTACATTTACCCCTTCACCTAACACTATGGGCAATTTAGCGTGGCCAATTCACCTAACCTGCACATGTTTGGACTGTGGGAGGAAACCGGAGCACCTGGAGGAAACCCAAGCAGACACAGGGAGAATGTGCAAACTCCACACAGTCAGTCACCTGAGGCATGAATTGAACCTGGATCTCTGGCACTGTGAGGCAGCAGCGTTAGCCATTGTGCCACCATGCCACCCACGGTGTATGTAAATTTAACATTTTTATTGAAACTATTCATCTTTCATAACAAGAAGTGGAATGATGGGCTGAATGGCCTTCTTTGCTGTAAGATTTCAGAATGGTAAACTTGAATTTTTTGGTGGTATTGAAACATGGCTGCTATTCAACCCCTCAGTTCCAATTGCTCCATATCTCTTGATACCTTTCCCTCACAAAAGTAATATGTTGATCTGAATTTGGAAAGCTTCAATTGGGAAACATGCTTCTTTATTTTCTTTCTCAATGACCTATCAGTGGAAATATTTTCCCAGTAGCTACCCTGCTGAATCCTTTTAACCTGTTTAAATGTGGACTGCTGTTAAGTACAATATTTACAAAAGGCAAAGTATCATTTTCTAATATGAAAGAGTCCAGCAAGTCATCAAAGTCAATATCTTTCAAGTAAGATGAAAATGCTTTTGTTTGAAATTACAATGTGAGACGCGCTAATACAGTTCGCACATCCTATTTATTTGATGTGAATGAAAGCCTTACGGGTTTAATGTTTAGAAAGTAATCACTGCAGTTGTACACCAGGCACCATGCACTGGCTACTGGGTAGAACTTAACTTCACACAAATCAAACAGCAGTAAAATCTATTACTGACTGCTCCAGTAACAGAGCACCACCATCCTGTCAGGCATCCACTTTGTTAACTGCTCACTTTCTAAGTGCTGTTAACTAATAGGCATGAATGGGCACAACCCACAGAATCCTGTCACAGCCAAGTAAATATGTATAGTTCTGACCAGTCTTTCCATCTAAATCAATAAAACCCTCATATCTTTCATATACACACACAATCATCAATACCTCAATGCTATTGTAATTTATCACTTCCTATTAATAGGGTTGATGTATCACAGAGTGACTGAATAATTCCAATTATTTTTGTTACATGAGACTTTTTACTGCAGTCTGGGAGAAGCACAGTTTATTACTTGCCTCATTCTCGTTTGATGAACTACATCATTGCAACTAATGGAGTAAGTTTTCAAAGATCACGATTCCAGCAAGATGTTTTGTGTCACAAAAGCATGGATCAGGGGATTAATTGACCGTAGAGATCAGACTGGCTAACACCTAGCCCTCCAAAATCTCCACACACTTAGCAAAACAGAGACGCTGACTACGAACAGAGAAGGAGAAACTGCTATGTGTAGTGCACTTTCTCGTCTATTGCATAGTCTTGAAATGCTCACAGGTGGAGTCTGAGATGTGTGTGCACACTTCTGCAAGGAAGTGCCCCAAATGCCATTTTATTAAAGGAGTTTGCAGATGTGCACCTAACAACTACAGAGCTCATAAATTATAATCAGTGCACAGTGTTATTTAGCACCAGGTCTGTACTTCAAAACTTCTTGCTGCACTGTCTATCCTAAATAAACCTAGCAATGCTAAATATGATGCTAAATGAAGAACTTTACCACAAAAACACTATCATCCTGGCAAGTAGAAATATTTTAAGATATGCTAATATTTAAACTTGCTGACTAATTGTGGGATTTTTTTCAGCTGGACTGTGAGCAGCAGCTTACTTTAAAAAGAAAGATCAAATAAATTGATGTTTGCTTATGATGCTAGGCCTGGAAGTCAATTGCAGGATTCTTGTTCAAAGAGCATTAGATATTTCAGTTCCGAAGATACATTGTACAGGTGTTTGAAAGTTAACGGAGCTCCCACAGGGAGACAACCAGCCTAACAAAGAGTGGCCAAAGCTTGAACTGGGTTTGAATGAAGTTTATATCAAAAGGATTGTGTCTACTAAAGCTACAGGACTGTGGTTTGATTGCTCCCTGATTATCCACCCAATATTAGCTTATTGGAAGTTTGGAGATTGGAATCTCAGTTACAAATATGACGTGAATATTCCTTAGAGCCAGCTAGAAGCTATTTGCTTGCATCAGTGTTTTCAGAAACCAACCAAGATACAATTCCATGTGCCTATGAGATTACAGATCATACAGTCTGCTCTCAAGTGAACTGGCCAGTTACATTTCATTTTTGTTTCCTTTTGACCTATCTCTTAACTATGTCGGTTTGTCTTTCTTTGTGTGTGAGAGTGGAATCAAAGAGAATTGGGTTTAAATCTTAGATGTTAATTAGATTACCTTGTTGCTTATCTTTGTTCTCATAAAGTACTGTGTTGCTAATAAATTATTAAATCTTTCATTTAGCCTAAGTGGCTACTTATGTGTGGAACCACAGGAGATGGGTGAGAGACTAATCAAATACTTTGCATCAGTATTTACTGTGGAGAAGGACATGGAAGTGAGGGAACTTGGGGAAATAAATCATGATGTCTTGAAAAGAGTTCATATTACAGAAGAGGAAACTGACTGCAGGAGGAGGCTTTTCATAATTGGTGTCATGGGAAAATTAACAGTGAAATTCACAACTGATCTTGGAAGAATTGTTTAGGTGAAGTTCACAGCACAGAAGCTTGTGAATCTTATCAAATCGAATGGATTGGTTGGAGACACAGTTAGAAGTAATGAGGAATCTGCAACAGCAACGGTATGTGATGGATGGCAGTGAAAGGAAGGGGGGGGGATGTCTCAGATACTGTCACATAGATGAGTTAATTCCAGGAAGGGTGAGAGAGGTAGGCAGCTAGAGCAGGAGGATATATCCATTTCAAACAAGTATACTGTTTTGGAAAGTGTAGGGGGTGACGGATTCTCAGGGGAACGTAGCATGAACAGCCAAGTTTCTGGTATTGAGACTGGCTCTAATGCAATCAGGGGTACATTGACTTCCAAGCAATCAATTGTGTTCGGGGACTCTCTAGTCCGAGGTATAGACAGACGTTTATGTGGCCAGCAACGAAAACGTAGAATGGTGGGTTGTTTCCCTGGTGCCAGGATTAAGGATGTCTCAGAGAGGGTGCAGAATGTTCTCACGGGGGAGGGGGGCCAGCAAGAGGTCATTATCCACATTGGAAACAATGACATAGGAAAGGAAGAGGTTGAGATTCTGAAGGGAGATTTCAGAAAGTTAGGCAGGAACTTAAAAAGGAGGTCCTCGAGAGTAGTATCTGGATTACTCACGGTGCTATGAGCTAATGAGGGCAAGAACAGGCAGATAGAGCAGATGAATGCATGGCTGAGGAGCCGGTGTATGGGAAAAGGATTCACATTTTTGGACCATTGGAATCTCTTTTGGGGTAGAAGTGACCTGCACAAGAAGGATGGATTGCACCTAAATTGGAAGGGGACTAATACACTGGCAGGGAAATTTGCTAGAGCTGTTCGGGAGGATTTAAACTAGTAAGGTGAAGGTGGGTGGGGGCGGGGTGGAGGGGGTGGAAGGGAGAAGTGTGACCCAGGGAGATAGTGAGGAAAGAGGTCAATCTGAGACTGATACAGTTGAGAACAGAAGCGAGTCAAACAGTCTGGGCAGGCAGGGACAAGGTAGGACTAATAAATTCAACTGCATTTATTCAATGCAAGGTGCCTAACAGGGAAGGCAGATGAACTCAGGGCATGGTTAGGAATATGGGACTGGGATATCATAGCAGTTATAGAAACGTGGCTCAAGGATGGGCAGGACTAGCAGCTGAATGTTCCAGGATACAAATGCTACAGGAAGGATAGAAAGGGAGGCAAGAGAGTAAGGGGAGTGGCGTTTTTGATAAGGGATAGCATTACAGCTGTGCTGAGGGAGGATATTGCTGGAGATACACCTAGGGAAGTTGTGAACTGAGAAATAAGAAAGGGATGATACCTTATTGGGATTGTATTATAGATCCCCTAATAGTCAGAGGGAAATTGAGAAACAAACTTGTAAGGAAATCTCAGCTATCTGTAAGAATAATAGGGTAGTTATGGTAGGGGATTTTAATTTTCCAAACATAGACTGGGACTGCCATAGTGTTAAGGGTTTAGATGGAGAGAAATTTGTTAAGTGTGTACAAGAAAATCTTCTGATTCAGTATGTGGATGTACTTACTAGAGAAGGTACAAAACTTGACCTACTCTTGGGAAATAAGCAGGGCAGGTGACTGAGTTGTCAGTGGGGGAGCACTTTGGGACCAGTGACCATGATTCTATTCTTTTTAAAATAGTGATGGAAAAGGATAGACCAGATCTAAAAGTTGAAGTTCTAAATTTGAGAAAGGCCAATTTTGATGGTATTAGGCAAGAACTTTCAAAAGCTGATTGGGGACAGATGTTCGCAGGTAAAGGGCCGGCTGGAAAATGTGAAGCCTTCAGAAATGAAATAACAAGAATCCAGAGAAAGTATATTCCTGTCAGGGTGAAAGGGAAGGCTGGTAGGTATAGGGAATGCTGGATCAGTGGTGCTGGAAGAGCACAGCAGTTCAGGCAGCATCCAACGAGCAGCGAAATCAACGTTTCGGGCAAAAGCCCTTCATCGGAAAATGTCGAATTCGCTGCTCGTTGGATGCTACCTGAACTGCTGTGCTCTTCCAGCACCACTGATCCAGAATCTGGTTTCCAGCATCTGCAGTCATTGTTTTTACCATAGGGAATGCTGGATGACTTAAGAAATTGAGGTGAAAATGTGTTGCTGGAAAAGTGCAGCAGGTCAGGCAGCATCCAAAGAGCAGGAGAATCGACGTTTTGGGCATGAGCCATTCTTCAGGAATGAGCAAAGTGTGTCCAGCAGGCTAAGATAAAAGGTAGGGAGGAGGGACTTGAGGGAGGGCGTTGGAAATGCGATAGGTGGAAGGAGGTCAAGGTGAGGGTGATAGGCCGGAGTGGGGGTGAGGGCGGAGAGGTCAGGAAGAAGATTGCATGTTAGGAAGGCGGTGCTGAGTTTGAGGGATTTGACTGAGACAAGGTGGGGGGAGGGGAATTGAGGAAACTGGAGAAATCTGAGTTCATCCCTTGTGTTTGGAGGGTTCCTAGGTGGAATATGAGGCGCTCCAGCCGTCGTGTTGCTATGGTCTGGCGATGGAGGAGTCCAAGGACCTGCATGTTCTTGGTGGAGTGGGAGGGGGAGTTGAAGTGTTGAGCCATGGGGTAGTTGGGTTGGTTGGTCTGGGTGTCCCAGAAGTGTTCTCTGAAATGTTCCGCAAGTAGGTGGCCTGTCTCCCCACTTGAGGGTTTGGTTAAGATAAAGAAGGAAGCGTAAGTATGGTAAAGCCAGGATAGACCAAGTGAGTCCTTAGGAGAGTATAAAGGCAGAAGGAGTATACTTAAGAGGGAAATCAGGAGGGCAAAAAGAGGACATGAAATAGTTTTGGCAAATAGAGTTAAGGAAAATCCAAAGGAGTTTTACAAATACATTAAGGTCAAAAGGATAACTGAGGAGAGAATAGGGCCCCTCAAAGATCAGCAAAGTGACCTTTGTGTAGAGCCACAGAAGATGGGGGAGATACTAAATGTGTCATCTGTACTTACTGTGGAAAAGGATATGGAAGATATAGAAAGTAGTGAAATAGATGGTGACACCTTGCAACATGTCCATATTACAGAAGAGGAAGTGTTGGATGTCTTGAAAAACATAAAGATGAATAAATTGCCAGGACCTGATCAGCTGTATCCTGGAACTCTGTGGGAAGCTAGAGAAGTGATTGCTAGGCTGCTGGCTGAGGTATTTGTATCATCAGTAGTCTCAGGTGAGGTGCCGGAAGACTGGAGGTTGGCAAACATGGTGCCACTCTTTAAGAAGGGTAGTGAGGACAAGCCAGGGAACTATAGACCAATGAGCATGATGTCAGTTGTGGGCAAGTTGCTGGAGGGAATTCTGAGGGACAGGATGTACATGCATTTGGAGAGGCAAGGACTGATTAAGGATAGTCAACATGACTTTATACATGGGAAATCATGTCTCACAAACTTGATTGAGTTTTTTTGAAAAGTAACAAAGAGGATTGATGAGAGCAGAGCAGTAGATGTGATCTAATATGAACTTCAGTAAGGCATTCGACAAGGTTCCCCATATGAGACTGATTAGCAAAGTTAGATCTCATGGAATGCAGGGACTGGCTCAAAGGTGGAAGACAGAGGGTGATGGTGGAGGGTTGTTTTTCAGACTGGAGGCCTGTGACCAGTGGAGTGCCACAAGGATCGGTGCTGGGTCCTCTACTTTTTGTCATTTACATAAATGATTTGGATGCTAGCATAAGAGGTACAGTTAGTAAGTTTGCAGATGACACCAAAATTGGAGGTGTAGTGGACAGCGAAGAGGGTTGCCTCAGATTACAACAGGATCTTGATCACATGGGCCAATGGGCTGAGAAGTGGTAGATGGAGTTTAATTTAGAAAAATGTGAGGTGCTGCATTTTGGGAATGCAAAACTTTGCAGGACTTATACACTTAATGGTAAGGTACTAGGGAGTGTTGCTGAACAAAGAGACCTTGGAGTGCAGGTTCATAACTCCTTGAAAGTGGAGTCACAAGTAGATAGATAGTGACGAAGGCATTTGGTATGCTTTCTTTTATTGGCAACTAGAATTAAGGAGAATCCAAAAGGTTTTTACAAATATATTAAGGACAAAAGGGTAACTAGGGAGAGAATAGGGCTCCTCAAAGATCAGCAAGGTAGCCTTTGTGTGGAGCCACAGAAAATGGGGGAGATGCTAAATGAATATTTTGCATCATTATATACTGTGGAAAAGGATATGGAAGGTATAGACTGTAGGAAAATAGATGGTGACATCTTGCAAAATGTCCAGATTACAAAGGAGGAAGTGTTGTATGCCTTGAAATGGTTAAAGGTGGATAAATCCCCAGGATCTGATCAAGTGAACCTGAGAATTCTGTGGGGAGCTAGAGAACTCATTGCTGGGCCTCTTGCTGAGAAATTTGTATCATCGGTAGTCACAGGTGAGGTGCCAAAAGATTGGAGATCGGCAAACGTGGTGCCACTCTTTCAGAAGGGTGGTAAGGACAAGCCAGGGAACTATAGACCAATGAACCTGACCTTGGTAGTGGGCAATTTGTTGGACGGAATCCTGAGGGACAGGATGTACATGTGTTTGGAAAGGCAAGGACTGATTCGGGATAGTCAACATGGCTTTGTGCGTGGGAAATCATGTCTCACAAACTTGATTGAGTTTTTTGAAGAAGTAACAAAAAAGATTGATGAGGGCAAAGCAGTAGATGTGATCTATATGGACTTTAGTAAGGCATCGACAAGGTTCCCCATGGGAGACTGATTAGCAAGGTTAGATCTCATGGAATACAAGGAGAACTAGCCATTTGGATACAGAACTATCTCAACGGTAGAAGACAGACGGTGGTGGTGGAGGGTTGTTTTTCAGACTGGAGGCCTGTGACCAGTGGAGTGCCACAAGGATCGGTGCTGGGTCCTCTACTTTTTGTCATTTACATAAATGATTGGATGCGAGCATAAGAGGTACAGTTAGTAAGTTTGCAGATGACACCAAAATTGAAGGTGTAGTGGACAGCGAAGAGGGTTACCTCAGATTACAACAGGATCTGGACCAGATGGGCCAATGGGTTGAGAAGTGGTAGATGGAGTTTAATTCAGATAAATGCGAGGTGCTGCATTTTGGGAAAGCAAATCTTACAGGACTTATACACTTAATGGTAACATCCTAGGGAGTGTTGCTGAAGAAAGAGACCTTGAAGTGCAGGTTCATAGCTCCTTGAAAGTGGAGTCACAGGTAGATAGGATAGTGAAGAAGGCGTTTGGTATGCTTTTCTTTATTGGTCAGAGTATTGAGTACAGGAGTTGGGCAGTCATGTTGCGGCTATACGGGACATTGGTTAGGCCATTGTTGGAATATTGCGTACAATTCTGGTCTCCTTCCTAGATGTTGTGAAACTTGAAAGGGTTCAGAAAAGATTTACAAGGATGTTGCCAGGGTTGGAGGATCTGAGCTGTAGGGAGAGGCTGAACAGGCTGGGGCTGTTTTTCCTGGAGCATTGGAGGCTGAGGGGTGACCTTATAGAGGTTTACAAAATTATGAGGGGCATGGATAGGGTCAATGGGCAAAGTCTTTTCCTTGGTGTTGGGGAGTCCAGAACTAGAGGGCATAGGTTTAGGGTGAGAGGGGAAAGATATAAAAGAGTCCTAAGGGGCAACGTTTTCATGCAGAGGGTGGTACTTGTATGGAATGAGCTGCCAGAGGATGTGGTGGAGGCTAGTACAATTGCAACATTTAAGAGGCATTATGATGGGTATATGAATAGGAAGGGTTTGAAGGGATATGGGCTGGGTGCTGGCAGGTGGGACTAGATTGGGTTGAGATATCTGGTCAGCATGGACGAGTTGGATCGAAGGGTCTGTTTCCATGCTCTATGACTCTATGTTTCTAACCTCACAATATTGAGAACACTCCAAAAAGCAGTGGATGTAAATGTCTTAATATCCTGAAAGAATCTAGATAAATGCAAGTTCTTGCATTCTTTCTTTCTTTCTTTAACAAAATACCTCACTGTCTAATTTGTGATTTTGTTATGCTGCCAGACTAGCTGTCAGACCTTCAATCTTCTTTAAGAAGGGCAATGAAAGATCTGATCAAAGCCAAAACAACAGAAAAAGTCATCTTTAACTTCAAAGAATGGCATTCTTGCCTTGAAAAATTATTCTACCCACTTTTATTATCTTTTTCATTCTATAAGTACACACCATCAGCAGTATCAGTGAAAAAGTGACTGGACAGATTCATTTTTTTTCTGTTCTTTTTAATGATTCTATAAAGATAATGACCTGTAACTAAGTGTGTCATTATACTACAGCTTAGAGTGCCTTGTCTTGGATTTGATGTTTAGCTCACAGGTCTAAGTTATGTTGTGAGCTATTCCACCCCACATCAGATTGAAATTGAACACTTGTGTCAGCTTGACAAACTATGGTGTGGGAGGATAGGAGAGGGCACCCTGTCAAGTCAAAAAAAATGTTTGTCACGATTCCAAGTGGACCAGTGATCCAACAGATTGTCATCACAACCCGTCTGGGTCACTAGGGCTTTTGTGGTGAGGTTGTAATTGGCCAGGAGGCCTGGGTTCAAGTTCCACTGACTCCAGAAATGTGAAACAACATCTCTGAACAGGGTGATTTCAAAATATCTTCACTAGTATTCCTTAGGGAAGGAAATCTGTCTTCCATACCTGATCTGACCTACATGTGACGCCAGACCCACAGCAATGTAACTGACCCTCAACTGTCTTCTGAAATTGCTGAGCAAGTTACTCAGTTTTCAAGAGCATTTCTGGACAGCAAATGTTAGTCTTGTCAACAACCCCCACATCCCTTTGAAAGAACAAAGAAAAATATGCCTTGCTGTCAGATGACATTTGGAATTGGCTTCTCCATTTGCCAGGGGTATTCCTCTGTCAATTTCAGGCGAGGAACTGACCAAGATTGTGCAAATGAAGTTCTAGGAATTAAAAGCATCTAAGTCTCATGCAGCAGAAAGCAGGAGGTCAGGTTGCCTGCCTTAGTTCCTGGCCATTTGATTTCTGGTTCAAGTCCAAAATCAAAGTACAAATATTGCAACAAGTTCAGAACCACTCAACCAAAACTAAAATAGCCATAGTGTGTATGACTGTAGTGCTCTAACTATAGTTTGAACGTCAAATGATCTTGGCAGTATTTTGAGGTTGAGAGGAATAGATTATTTCTAATGTGACTGTGTTCAATCTCATTCTATATGGTTATACTTTGACAATATAAAGCTCTTAAAAAATGTTTTTAGGGACAGGTATGAGAAAATGAATCAATTGGATTAGAATTTTAATATTTTATTAAATAATATTTACTCACATTATGTAACACTTGTTTACAGCACAGCGATGGACCATTCTGCCCAACAGTTCAATGTTGTTGTTTAAACTTCAACTAAGGCTTCTCTGATGCACTCCACTTAAAACCTTTCACTCTTGTGTGTTTATCTAGTTTTCCCTTGAATAAAACAATGCTGTTTGCCATCCTGGTTTACAAAGTCTCTTACGCCAAGAAACGGGGATAGTTAGTATGTCTAAAGAAAGGTCATACTGGACTTGAAGCACTGACTCTGTTTCTCTCTTCACAGACGCTGCCAAATTTGCTGAATGCCTCCAGCGCTTTCTGTGTTTATTACCGAAGTTTATGGAGTGGTGTTTGCATTCTTGAAGTTGTATATATGCATGTCAGACATGGGTAACATTTTGCGACATATACTAAATGAGCCTTTGATACATCGACCCTCAATTAGTAATTCATTAGACGATGGAAACTATCTTGCTGTACTTGTTTCAAATGTGCAGCTTCAAAGTCTGTTTTCAGCTACAATTGTGCAACTCATTTTAATGTACGCATTCAAGCATACCAAATGAACTGATCTATACTTTCTATTAAATGAAGACAGAACGCTTAAATGTTTTCAAAAGACATCTCATTAATCACATGGTGGTTAATGAATTGATGAAGCATGCTTCCAACAATACTTCATTTCTTTTTAGGAGATTGACTCATTAGTATAAATTATGTGAACCGTTTTAATGGCACAATTTTGTTCATTGATCCATTACCTAACCTAACTTTTATTAAATTCATACGTTGATAAATTAGCAAGTAAAATAATTTTTAAATGAGCCATTGCATTTACTAAGTGTAGATGTAAGAGTTTTAGCACAGTGCAGCTATATGTCAAATTAACCTCTTGCACTTAATTTTCCTTCTAGCAACTATTATTTAGAAGCAGAACTATTGTTATGATCTGTGCACACCACCTACCATGCAACAGCTTAAATTATTTTTGCGGAAAGCAACATTTCCATTCTTTTCATGCAAAGACCAGCACACTTGAGGACCCATTCTTTGAAATTAATGGTGTTTTTCTTTGCTGCAGATACATTTACTAACTGTAGACTGCTGAGAATCAATTCATATGTGTACTAACAGATAGGTTTAGTCCTGCCTCAATGAGCTAAGGGCTGCACATGCCAACAAACACTAATTGAATACAAATGAATAGTTGTTCAAACTTTATAAACAATGGTAAACCTAAACGTATGTTCATAGCTCTGGGCACAGAGCCTGATTCACTGGGGCAGCCTATTTGAAAATTGGATGGGTATGGACAGTGATGTGCAGTGATGATCTGAGCTAGAGCTGTAAATTTGCAAGTTCATGTTCTTTTGTCTCCCAAGAAGAGTTTTCCTTTGATTTACACAGAGAGCAAAATATAATCCACCATTTAAGTCCACAGCAACATAGGTGAGAATGTGTGTACCATTAGGATAGTGAGTGTCTGGAACTCACTGCCTAAAAGGCTGGTAGAAACAGAAAGTCTGTTTACATTTAAGAAGCGTGTAGATGTATACTTACAATGCCAAGGTATAAAAGACTATGAGCCAAGTGCTGGAAAATAGGATTAAAATGGGTGCTTGCTTTTGACTGGTGAAGATCTGATGGGCTTTTTGAGTTCTGGCGACTTTTATGATTCCATAAAAGGCCTACATATGAAAAATGCAATTATTAAGAGAAATTGGGAATGTTAAAGAGTAAAACAAAAGATGGAGATGTGCAGGAACAGAATGTGAGAAGTAAAAGATTGAAGCTAAGCAATCAGTCGAAATATGAGCATTACTTATTCTTTGCATCTGCTAATCATTCTATGATGCACTTTAAGTATTCTCCGCTCTTTCTGGCACAATGTCCATTCTGTGAAATCTTATGCTATGTTAAATTAGAATATTGTTGCTTAATACATTGACCATATCATCTCTACTCGTTCAATAGATTATTGTACTGGGGAAGGGAATTAGAATTTGTGAGAGTAAAATATCCAAACCTTCAGAATCAGCAGCACTCTTCAAAACTTTGCAAATATAAAACAGCCCTCTCAAATTTAGGGTGGTGGTACAAATTTAGGGTGAAGTGGTGTTGTCGTAGTCATGTCCTCTGACTAGTAATCCAGAGGCAAAGGCTGATGCTTCGGGGACACAGGTTCAATACCCACTGTATTATTGACTAAACTTTTGTTGGAGAAATTCAGCCCAATGAATCAGAGACCACAAATGAGGATCGTGGTGAAATTGACAAGCGGTTTATTAAACAAAGCGATATCGCAGAAGAGAAGTTGACCAGCTGACACAGAACTGATCCTCTGCACAGATGGCCAGAGTGCTATTCCCCGAACAGAAGGCGCAGGCATGCGTTTTGGGGTACAACACAAGGCAATCATTGTAAAGCAGTTACAGTGCTATAGTGAAAATTGTAAAGCTATTAAAACAAGAACAAACATGAATGGAACTTAATCAAGTGTCTGGCAGCAGCAATTCATTTGTAATTGACACAAGAGATTCTAGCCATCTCTGTGAGTGGGTGAGGATGTTTCCGAGAAGATTTTTCATTGTATTTCCCATCTGCGTGAATATGTGTAAGTGTCCTTTCTCCTGGAATTCAGGTATGTCCACTGTATTCCTCCTGCAAGTGAAGTCTTCGGACGTCTTTCAGTCTGCCTCTTTGTTTATGCTGTATCGGTTTCAATGGGAAATGAGCCTGCCCTTCGGGTATTGGGATGGCAGTGCTAATGGGGGCTGGGAGCTTTACTGTGAAGGTTGTTTGGGAAATGTATTCTCTGGTCTGGGAATAGCTTGGCCATTGTCTAGTTTCTTTGTTAGCCTGTTTGGCCAAGACTGGGGCATTGTGGGTGTGTTCTGTATGTGTTGGCAGGCTTGATTTCTGTGTTGTGCAGGCCAGCTTCTGTGTTTCTTATGTGGCCATGCTGTGGGTGGGCAGGGTGACAGATCTCCCCCAAGTCCCTCCTCCCTACCTTTTATCTTAACCTGCTGGAAACCTGCTGGAAACCTCCCCCAAGTCCCTCCTCCCTACCTTTTATCTTAGCCTGCTGGAAATCACATCTCCATCACCCCTCCCCCAAGTCCCTCCTCCCTGTCTTTTATCTTAACCTGCTGGAAATCACATCTCCATCACCCCTCCCCCAAGTCCCTCCTCCCTACCTTTTATCTTAACCTGCTGGAAGGCCTCCAACGTCATAGACCCACAACCCTGCACCGCCCGTTTCTACCTCCTGCCCAAAATCCACAAACCTGACTGCCCCGGCCGACCCATTGTCTCAGCCTGCTCCTGCCCCACCAAACTCATCTCCGCGTACCTCGACATGGTTCTGTCCCCCTTAGTCCAAGAACTCCCCACCTACGTTCGGGACACCACCCATGCCCTTCACCTCCTCCATGATTTTCGCTTCCCCGGTCCCCAACGCCTTATCTTCACAACGGACATCCAGTCCCTGTACACCTCCATCCCCCATCATGAAGGATTCAAAGCCCTCCGCTTCTTCCTTTCCCGCCGCACCAACCAGTACCCTTCCACTGACACCCTCCTTTGATTGACTGAACTGGTCCTCACCCTGAACAACTTCTCTTTCCAATCCTCCCACTTCCTCTAAACTAAAGGAGTTGCCATGGGCACCCGCATGGGCCCCAGCTATGCCTGTCTCTTCGTAGGATATGTGGAACAGTCCATCTTCCGCAACTACACTGGCACCACCCCCCACCTTTTCCTCCGCCACATCGATGACTGTATCGGCGCTGCCTCGTGCTCCCACGAGGAGGTTGAACAGTTCATCAACTTTACCAACGCCTTCCATCCTGACCTCAAATTTACCTGGACTGTCTCAGACTCCTCCCTCCCCTTCCTAGACCTTTCCATTTCTATCTCGGCGACCGAATCAACACAGACATCTACTATAAACCGACTGACTCCCACAGTTACCTGGACTACACCTCCTCCCACCCTGCCCCCTGTAAAAATGCCATCCCATATTCCCAATTCCTTCGTCTCCGCCGCATCTGCTCCCAGGAGGACCAGTTCCAATACCGTACAGCCCAGATGGCCTCCTTCTTCAAAGACCGCAGATTCCCCCCAGACGTGATCGACGATGCCCTCCACTGCATCTCCTCCACTTCCCGCTCCTCCGCCCTTGAGCCCCGCCCCTCCAACCGCCACCAGGACAGAACCCCACTGGTTCTCACCTACCACCCCACCAACCTCTGTATACAGCGTATCATCTGCTGTCATTTCCGCCACCTCCAAACGGACCCCACCACCAGGGATATATTTCCCTCCCCTCCCCTATCGTTCCGCAAAGACCACTCCCTTCGTGACTCCCTCGTCAGGTCCACACCCCCCACCAACCCAACCTCCACTCCCGGCACCTTCCCCTGCAACCGCAGGAAATGCAAAACTTGTGCCCACACCTCCTTCCTTACCTCTCTCCAAGGCCCCAAGGGATCCTTCCATATCCGCCACAAATTCACCTGCACCTCCACACACATCATCTATTGCATCTGCTGCACCCGATGTGGCCTCCTCTATATTGGGGAGACGGGCCGCCTACTTGCGGAACGCTTCAGGGAACACCTCTGGGACGCCCGGACCAACCAACCCAACCACCCCGTGGCTCAACACTTTAACTCTCCCTCCCACTCCACCAAGGACATGCAGGTCCTTGGACTGCTCCATCGCCAGAACATAACAACACAATGGTTGGAGGAAGAGCGCCTGATCTTCCACCTGGGAACCCTCCAACCACAAGGGATGATCTCAGATTTCTCCAGTTTCCTCATTTCCCCTCCCCCCACTTTGTCTCAGTCGATTCCCTCGAACTCAGCACCGTCCTCCTAACCTGCAATTTTCTTCCTGACCTCTCCGCCCCCACCCCACTCTGGCCTATCACCCTCACCTTGACCTCCTTCCACCTATCACATCTCCATCACCCCTCCCCCAAGTCCCCCCTCCCTACCTTTTATCTTAACCTGCTGGACACACTTTCCTCATTCCTGATGAAGGGCTTGTGCCCGAAACGTCGAATTTCCTGTTCCTTGGATGCTGCCTGACCTGCTGGGCTTTAACCAGCAACACATTTTCAGGGTGACAGATCTACCCCCATAACTGCTCATAATGAAGGGATCAAATCTAAGCTCTCCAGTCCCACCACATTTAGCTATGAATGTGATGGACAATTAAATCACTATAACAGGAGGAGGAGGCTTTACAAACAATCCCATTCTCAATGACGGGGGAGTACAGCACATCCGTACAAAAGTAAAACTGACAACCTTCTTCAGCCAGAGGTGCTGAGTATGTGACCCGCCTCAATGTCTTTCTGAGAATCTCAGTTTTCAGCCAATTTGATTCACTTTGTGTTATATCACGAAGTGACTGAAGACACTGAATTAAGCATAGAAATATTGGGACATAAGAATAGGAGGAGGCCCTTTGAGACTTCTTCAGCATTCGAGATCACAGTTAATCCTCTATCTTAATGCCATAATCTTGTGCCAACCCTATATCCTCAGATGTTAGAAATAACTAGAAATTTATTAATCTCTGTCTTGAACATACTAAATACTTTGTTCAGCTTCCACACCCTCTGGAGTAGAGAATTCAAGGATTCACCACCCAATGATTGAAGAAATTCCTCCTAATCTCTGTCCCAAATGGCTTGCCATTTTATACTGAGTTTGTGTCTGCTGATTCTAGATCCTAAAGCTAAGAGAAATATCTTTCTGCATTTGTTCTGTCGATCCCTTTTAGAACTGCACAAGTTTTAATGAGGCTGCCTCTCACATCCTAAATTCTAGTCTCCTCAATCTCTCCTGATAGGATAGTCCCACTATCCCAGGAATCAGTCTAGTCAAACACCATTGAAATCTGTGTAAGGCAAGTATATACTTCCTTAGGCAAACGGACCAGCGCTCCAACACACAATACTCCAGATGTAATCTCCCCAGTGTTTCATGCATTAAAGCAAGACTTCTTAGCTCCTGTCTTCAGATCCTCTTGTGGTAAAAGCTAACGTATCACTCACTCATCGTCCAAAGTTCTCGCTGATTTGTAAGCTAGCTTTCCATAATTTTTGAACAAGAACACCCAGGTCCCTTTGGACCTCAACACTTGCTAATCTCTCACCTTATAAGAGATACTCTGCACGTTCAAAGTCAATAACCTCACTCCAAGCCATCTCCCAGGCTTTTGACTATTCACCCAACCTGTCGAAATACACTTGAAGCCAATTTGCAATCTCCACACAAGTCGCATTCTTACTCAGTTTTGTATCATCTGCAAACTTGTAAACATTACAATAGCCCTCCACGTTTGCATCATTATAATAGATCATACTGATCTATAAGTACCGATCCATGAGGTACTCTCCTGATCATAGCCTGCATGCTGAGAATGATTCATTATTCTTATGTTCTCACTCTACCTGTTAACTAATATCAATCTGCACTAGGTTTTATTTCATTTAATAACCTCCTCTATGGGTCTATATCAAAAACATTCTGAAAATACAAATACACCACATTCACTGATTTCCCCCTTATGGACTCTGCTAGTATAATCCTCCAAAAGCTCTATCAGGTTCGCTAAACATGATATTCCCCTTCACAGATCCATTTTGACTCCGTATAATCAGACAACCAGATATAAATATCTACTAAGCATGTCCTTCATAACAGGTTCTTGTATTTTCCCAATTGCTGATAGTTCCCCTATTCTCTCTTTTCTGCTTTTCATAAGCAGTGAGATTACATTTGAAACTTTCCAAACTGTAGGTACTGTTGCAGAATAAATAGAATTTTCAAAGAATATCACGAAAACATTCATTATCTCTGCAGCCGCTACTTTCAACACTTTAAGTTCAAGGTCATTGGTTGCCAGGGATTCATCAGCTTTCAGTCCCCTTAATCCCTTCACTACTACTTTAACTAATACTAATTCCTTTCAATGCCATACTCTCAGTAGACCTTCAGAACTTAATTATTTCAGGGAGACTTCTTGTGCCTTCATTTATGAAGACAGACAAAAAATGTATTTATTTGGTTTCTTTGTCATTTCTTTATCTCCTATTATAACTTCCTCTGTCTTTGTCTGTAATAAACCTACATTTTGTTTCTCTATGCGTTTCCTTTCCACCTACCTACATGAGCCTTTGTAATTCATTTTTATGTTCTTTGCCAATTTATATTGAAAATATAAGCTCTAAATTGGCATTTAAGATTTTGAAGCGTCTTGATGGCTGGGCACTGGAGAGGATCTTTGATAGGAAAATTAAGAACCAGGGGTCACTGGTTGAAAATCGGGTGTTTCCCATATAAAACACAGTTATAGAGTCATAGAGATGTACAGCATGGAAACAGGCCCTTCAGCCCAACCTGTCCATGCTGACCAGATATCCCAACCCAATCTAGTCCCACCTGCCAGCACCCAGCCATATCCCTCCAAACCCTTCCTGTTCATATACCCATCCAATTGCCTCTGAAATGTTGCAATTGTACTAGCTCCACCACATCCTCTGGCAGCTCATTCCATACATGTACCACCCTCTGTGTGAAAACGTTGCTCCTTAAGTCTCTTTTATATCTTTCCCCTTTCACCCTAAACCCACGCCCTCTAGTTGTGGACTCCCCGACCCCAGGGAAAAGATTTTGCCCATTGACTCTATCCATGCCCCTCATAATTTTGTAAACCTCTATAATGTCACCCCTCAGCCTTTGATGCTCCAGGGAAAACAGCCCCAGCCTATTCAGCCTCTCCCTATAGCTCAAATCCTCCAACCCTGGCAACATCCTTATAAATATTTTCTGAACCCTTTCAAGTTTCACAACATCTTTCCGATAGGAAGGAGACCAGAATTGCATGCAATATTCCAACATGAATAGTGGCCTAACCAATGTCCTGTATAGCCGCAACATGACCTCCCAACTCCTGTACTCAATACTCTGACCAATAAAAGAAAGCATACCAAACGCTTTCTTCATAATCCTATCTACCTGTGACTCCACTTTCAAGGAGCTATGAACCTTTACTCCAAGGTCTCTTTGTTCAGCAATACTCCCTAGGACCTTATCATTAAGTGTATAAGTTCTGCTAAGATTTGCTTTCCCAAAATGCAGCACCTCGCATTTATCTGAATTAAACTCCATCTGCCACTTCTCAGCCCATTGGCCCATCTGGTCAAGATCCTGTTGTAATCTGAGGTAACCTTCTTTGCTGTCCTCTACACCTCCAATTTTGGTGTCATCTGCAAACTTACTAACTGTATCTCTTATGCTCGCATCCAAATCATTTATGGAAATGACAAAAAGTAGAGGACCCAGCACCGATCCTTGTGGCACTCCACTGGTCACAGGCCTCCAGACGGAAAAACAACCCTCCACCACCACCCTCTGTCTTCTACCTTTGAGCCAGTTCTGTATCCAAATGGCTAGTTCTCCCTGTATTCCATGAGATCTAATCTTGCTAACCATTCCCCCATGGGGGAACCTTGTGGAACGCCTTACTAAAGTCCATATAGATCACATCTACTGCTCTGCCCTCATCAATTTTCTTTGTTACTTCCTCAAAAACTCAATCAAGTTTGTGAGACATGATTTCCCATGCACAAAGCCATATTGACTATCCCTAATCAGTGCTTGCCTTTCCAAATACCTGTACATCCTGTCCCTCAGGATTCCCTCCAACAACCTGCCCACCACCGAGGTCAGGCACACTGATCTCACTGGCTTGTCCTTACCACCCTTCTTAAAGAGTGGCACCATGTTTGCCAACCTCCGGTCTTCTGGCACCTCACCTGTGACTATCGATGAGTCAGCATTTTATTTGCTCTCAGAGGTTTGTGTGTCTTTGCAGCTCTTTACATGCAAAGGTGGTGAAACAGAGTCTTTGAATATTTTTAAGCCAGAGGTGAATGGAGTCTTGTTAAGTGAAGAAGTGCAAGTTTATCATGGGCAGGTGGGACTGTGGAGTTGAGTTTACAATCTAATCAGTCATGAATTATTCTTTCTCCTCACTTATATGTATGTACATTAATATTCTATTTTCCCTTATGTTATGAAATTCTTGATGTTCCTTTGCTGAATTCTAAAGTCCTCCCAATCCTAAAGCTTACAATATTTTCGGTGACTTTATAAACTTTGTTTTTTGATCGCATGCCTACTTTAACATCCATTGTTAGCCATGACATTCTTGTTTTTCCTTAAAAGAATGTATGTTTTCTTTTAAAACCAAGCATTAATTCTTTAACACTAGCCATTCTATATCTACAGTCAAAACCCTTCATGTGTGTTGATTTAAAATAATTAACTGCTGGAGACTGAGTATAGGTTTTTACAGTCACTTTATTCGAGCAACTCAAGGAAATATCTGCCTCAGTTAATGGACTGAAGCTAATCTTGTGAAGCATGCAGCAGAGTTAATTATCTTTATATAATTAGGATCCTCTTATCCACATCACAAACGTCCTTCAAAGACAGCAAATAAAACAGATACCCTGCTGTGTCATAGGCTAATGTGTAAGGGTCTCCTTTACCCAGGCAGGATATAAACAATCAATTTTGCCCTGATGTTGCTGTCTCTTCATTTATCTGTGGTATTTCCTACACCATCTCCCCCCAAGCCATTCTCTGAATGTTTTTGTTAACATTGTTGCCTGTTTACACAGATGCCAACTGACACGAGTGTCTAAGCTGCGTAATCTTCACTCCATACAAATTTGAAAACTGCCTTCTACTTCTAATTTGGAAGTACCATTTATCCCTTACATGCAAACCCTAAATTTCCCCTAACATATTCTTCCAACCCACCATAGCCAACTTTACCTTATATCTTCATAATTGCCCTTGTTTGAATTTACGACCCTAGTTTCAGATTGAAATATATCTTTTTCAAACCTAATGGAAAATTCTTGTATACAATGGTTACTACTCCTTAAAGGATCTTGCAAAACAGGTTTCTTAATTTTCCCTTTCTCATTACATAAGATTAGATCAAAAGTAGTCTGTGATCTAATTGGTCCCTCTACATATTGGTCCTGAAGACTTCTTTTAAGACTGTATCTGTGAAGCTATTTTAATCCAAGAAGGTCCCAGATTTAAACTCAGATGAGGGAATTTGAAAATTAATGATTTATTTTCACTGTTATTTTGACAATGATATTAAGCATTTGTATGCAAACAACACAGGTCATCATTTCTAGGCTGCAATGTTTTGTTTGTACTCATGAACTGCTTTTTGTCATTTACATAAATGATTTGGATGCAAGCATAAGAGGTACAGTTAGTAAGTTTGCAGATGACACCAAAATTGGAGGTGTAGTGGACAGCGAAGAGGGTTACCTCAGTTTACAACAGGATCTTGACCAAATGGGCCAATGGGCCGAGAAATGGCTGATGGAGTTTAATTCAGATAAATGCAAGGAGCTGCATTTTGGGAGAACAAATCTTAGCAGGACTTATACACTTAATGGTAAGGTCCTAGGGAGTGTTGCTGAACAAAGAGACCTTGGAGTACAGATACATAGCTCCTTGAAAGTGGAGTCACAGGTAGATGGGATAGTGAAGAAGGTGTTTGGTATACTTTTCTTTATTGGTCAGAGTATTGAGTATAGGAGTTGGGAGGTCATGCTGCGGCTGTACAAGACATCGGTTAGGCCACTGTTGGAATATTGCGTGCAATTCTGGTCTCCTTCCTATCAAAAAGACTTTGTGAAACTTGAAAGGGTTCAGAAAATATTTATAAGGATGTTGCCAGGGTTGGAGGATTTGAGCTGTAGGGAGAGGCTGAACAGGCTGGGGCTGTTTTCCTGGAGCCTCAGAGACTAAGGGGTGACCTTATAGAGGTTTACAAAATTATGAGGGGTATAGTTAAGATAAATAGACAAAATCTTTTCCCTGGGGTCGGGGAGTCCAGAACTAGAGGGCATAGGTTTAGGGTGAGAGGGGAAAGATAAAAAAGAGACCTAAGGGGCAACTTTTTCACACAGAGGGTGGTACGTGTATGGAATGAGCTGCCAGAGGAAGTGGTGGAGACTGGTACAATTGCAACATTTAAGAGGCATTTGGATGGGTATATGAATAGGAAGGATTTGGAGGGATATGGGCCGGCTGCTAGCAGGTGGGACTAGATTGGGTTGGGATATCTGATCGGCATAAACAGGTTGGACTGAAGGGTCTGTTTCCATGCTGTACATCTCTATGACTCTATTACCTTGAATGTAATCCAGAAGTTCTTCCTTCTCAGCATAGGTGCTCATCAGACTTACCCAGTCTATATGTGAATTTAAGTCACCCATGGTTATTGCATTCTACATGCTAGGTGGACTTTGATTTCCTAATATAAATGGTATTCTAAATTATCACTACTCTTTGGTAACCTTTAAAGAACCTATGGCTCCTACCAATATTTGGTGCTTTTTTTTTGTTTCTAAGCTCCTCCCCAACAGACTCTACAATTTTATTCTGTTCTTCCAATTAGAGATTTGCCGTCACAAATTTGCTGATCTTGCTTGCTTAATAACAGCACAACTCCACCTACTTTTACATGTGTCGCTTGTCCCTCCTAAATGTCAAAAATCCTTCAAAATACAGTTCTCTGTCTTAATCACTCTGAAACATGGGTCCATAATGGCAATTAAATCATACTGTTTTAACTTTACTAGCACCACCAATTCATCTATCTAGTTGCAAATACTATGTGCCTTTTGATTGAATAATTTTAATCCTACCTTTTTAACTCTATTCTATATTTGAACATGGTTCTAAGATTTGTTTCTGCTGTTTTCCTCTTTCATTTACAGCTCCTCTACTTTCAGATTCTGGATTAGTGGTGCTGGAATAGCACAGCAGTTCAGGCAGCATCTGAGGAGCAGTAAAGTTGACATTTCGGAAAAAAGCCCTTCATCAGGAATAAAGGCAGAGAGCCTGAAGGGTGGAGAAATAAGGTAGAGGAGGGTGGGAGTGGGGAGAAAGTAGCATACAGCACAATAGGTGAGTGGGGTAGGGGATGAAGGTGATAGGTCAAGGAAGAGGTGGGAGTGGATAGGTGGAAAAGAAGATAGGCAGGTAGGACAAATCATGGGGGCAGTGTTGAACTGGAAGTTTGGGACTCAGGTGAGGTGGGGGAAGGGGAAATGAGGAAACTGTTGAAGTCCACATTGATGCCCTGGGGTTGAAGTGTTCTGAGGCGGAAGATGAGGCGTTCTTCCTCCAGGCATCTGGTGGTGAGGGAACAGTGGTGAATGAGGCCCAGGACCTCCATGTCCTCAGTAGAGTGGGAGGGGGAGTTGAAATGTTGGGCCACAGGGTGGTGTGGTTGATTGATGCAGGTGTCCCGGAGATGTTCACTAAAGCGCTCTGCTAGGCGGCGTCCAGTCTCTCCGATGTAGAGGAGACCGCATCGGGAGCAATGCATACAATAAATGATATTGGTGGATGTGCAGGTAAAACTTTGATGGATGTGGAAGGCTCCTTTAGGGCTTGGATGTAGGTGAGGGAGGAGGTGTGGGCGCAGGTTTTGCAATTCCTGCGGTGGCAGGGGAAGGTGCCAGGATGGGAGGCTGGGTTGGAGGGGGTCGTGAACCTGAAGTCACGGAGGGAACGGTCTTTGCGGAAGGCGGAAATGGGTGGGGAGGGAAATATATCCATGGTGTGGGGTCTTTTTGGAGGTGGCAGAAATGTCGGCGGATGATTTAGTTTATGCAAAGGTTGGTAGAGTGGAAGGTGAGCACCAGGGGTGTTCTGTCCTTGTTACGGTTGGAGGGGTGGGGTCTGAGGGTGGAGGTGCGGGATGTGGACGAAATGCATTGGAGGGCTTCTTTAACTAGGTGGGAAGGGAAATTGTGGTCTCTAAAGAAGGAGGCCATCTGTGGAACTGGTCCTCCTGGGAGCAGATATGGTGGAGGCGGAGGAATTGGGAATATGGGATGGCATTTTTGCAAGAGATAGGGTGGGAAGAGGTGTAATCCAGGTAGCTGTGGGAGTCGGTGGGTTTGTAAAAAATGTCAGTGTCAAATCGGTCATCATTAATGGAGATGGAGAGGTCCAGGAAGGGGAGGGAGGTGTCAGAGATGGTCCAGGTAAATTTAAGGTCAGGGTGGAATGTGTTGGTGAAGTTGATGAATTGCTCAACCTCCTCGCGGGAGCACGAGCTGGCGCCAATGCAGTCATCAATGTAGCTGAGGAAGAGGTGGGGTGTGGTGTCGGTGTAATTACGGAAGATCGACTGTTCTACGTAGCCAACAAAGAGACAGGCATAGCTGGGGCCCATACGTGTGCCCATAGCTACCCCTTTGGTCTGGAGGAAGTGGGAGGTTTCAAAGGAGAAATTGTTAAGGGTGAGGACCAGTTTGGCCAAACGAATGAGAGTGTCGGTGGAAGGGTACTGTTGGGCACATCGGGAAAGGAAAAAACAGAGGGCTTGGAGGCCCTGGTCATGGAGGTGAAGAGGGATATCCACGGTGAAGATGAGGCATTGGGGCCGGGAAAACGGAAGTCTTGGAGGAGGTGGAGGGCGTGGATGGAGTCTCAAACGTATGTGGGGAGCTCCTGGACTAGGGGGGATAGGATAGTGTCGAGGTAGGTAGAAATGAGTTCAGTGGGGCAGGAGCATGCTGAGACAGTGGGTCGACCAGGGTAGTCAGGCTTGTGGATCTTGGGAAGGAGATAGAACCGGCCAGTGTGGGGTTCCCGGACTGTGAGGTTGGAAGCTGTGGGTGGGAAATCTCCTGAGGTGATGAGGTTCTGTATGGTCTGGGAGATGATGGCTTGATGATGGGGGGGGGAGGTCATGGGTGAGGGGACGGTAGGAAGAGGAGTCCTCGAGTTGGCATTTGGCTTCAGCGGTGTAGAGGTCAGTGCGCCAGACTACCACTGCATCCCCTTTATCTGCTGGCTTGATGGTGAGGTCAGGATTGGAGGAGAGGGATTGGAGGGCTGCATGTTGTGAGGGAGAGAGGTTGGAGTGGGGGAGGGGGGGTAGACAGGTTGAGGTGGTTAATGTCCCGGCGGCAGTTGGAAATGAAGAGGTCGAGGGCAGGCAATAGGCCAGCACGGGGTGTCCAGGTGGATGCAGTGTGTTGGAGGTGGGCGAAGGGGTCCAGGGAAGATGGGCAGGAATCCTGATTGTGAAAGTAAGCTCGGAGGCGGAGGCGGCGGAAGAAGTGTTCGACATCACAGCGTGTATTAAATTCATTGATGCGTGGATGGAGGGGGATGAAGGTGAGTCCTTTGCTGAGGACTGATCGTTCGTCCTCAGTGAGTGGGAGGTCTGGAGGGATAGTGAAAACTCGGCAGGGCTGGGATCTGGGATCTGATGTGGATGTGGAGCTGGGAGTGGGGGCGGAGCTGGTAACTGGAGTGGGTGTGATGGTGTGGGGAGTGGGGGTGGAGTCATGAGCAGGGGTGGTGTGCTCTTCCAGCACCACTAATCCAGAATCTGGTTTCCAGCATCTGCAGTCATTGTTTTTACCTCGTTGATTTTAACCCTACTCCGAATCCTCTTGCAAGGATGCCTGCCTTGAAGAAGTTTTCCTCCTCTCTCTACAAGAATCTCAGGGAGTCCCTCTCCCACTGCAACTCCCAGGTCATTTCCTCTGCCCTGAAGCTATTCAACCATGTCCTGAAACAAACTCGCTACCACAGCCAATATTTGCTTCCTCAGTGCCTGCTTCCATAACCAACTCATCCCACATGGACTCCAGATCACCTTTAAACTAGCAGAGTTTGGTCCCGAACAGAACAAACAGTACAGACTACAGATTCAAAAACACAAGCAACGGTTCTCCTTCAAGATCCTCCACTCCACGCTCGCAGCAATGTGCTGGCACCTAACCTCTCTACAGTCAGCCCTGCCCCAGCTGAGGGCCAAACTCTCTCAGAATTGCAAAGAACCCACTCTGTACTACTTTCTCAGGAGAATTCATACTCTCAACAAATAGTATTTCAACTCCATCTCAAATATCAAAAACTGTAAGTACATCAAACTTTTATCTACCCACCTCCATAACCAGCGCTCTTCAAACATTCCAGAAGATTCCCTCCGCCTCTGGAACTGCTCGGATGCCATTAGCCATGCAGCTGGTGCAGCTGCCACCCACCAAACTGATTGATGATGTCACTTCCGCCCCCATCATGGCCACTTCCACAGCCACTTCCGCCCTCATAATTCCTCATACATCACACGTGACATCTCTTCCATCCCTCACATCATCACTGCTGTCACATGCTCAGTGACTTCTGCCACCCCTACTGCCGTGTCTGCCACCACTTCTGCCCCCACCAACGCCACTCACCTGCCTTCTGCTGACACGCCCCCCACAGATCCCACTGTCACAATTCCCGGCCCCCAGAGCCCATAGGGGAACACCATCCCTGCTCATGACTCCTCCCCCATTTCCCCCACCGTCACACCCACTCCAGTTACCGGCTCCGCCCCCACTCCCAGCTCCACACCCACACCAGGTCCCAGCTCCCAGCCCTGCCGTGTTTTCACCATCCATCCAGACCTCCCCCTCACTGAGGACGAACGATCAGTCCTCAGCAAAGAACCCAACTTCATCCCCCCCCATCCATGCATCAATGAATTTAATACATGCCATGACGTCAAACACTGCTTCGTCGCCTCCGCCTCCGAGCTTACTTTCACAATCAGGATTCCCGCCCACCTTCCGAGGACCCCTTCGCCCACCTCCAACACACTGCATCCACCTGGACACCCCATGCTAGCCTTTTACCTGCCCTCGACCTCTTCATTTCCAACTGCTGCCGGGACATTAACCACCTCAACCTGTCTACCCCTCTCCCCCAGTCCAATCTTTCACCCTCACAACGCGCAGCCCTCCAATCCCTCTGCTCCAATCCCGACCTCACCATCAAGCCAGCAGATAAAGGGGGCACAGTGGTCGTCTGGCCGACTGACCTCTACACCGCTGAAGCCAAATGCCAACTCGAGGACACCTCTTCCTACCGCCCCCTCGACCATGACCCCTACCCCCCCCATCACTAAACCATCATCTCCCAGACCATACAGAACCTCATCACGTCAGGAAAGCTCCCACCCACAGCTTCCAACCTCATAGTCGGGGAATCCCACACTGCCTGGTTCTACCTCCTTCCCAAGATCCACAAGCCTGACCATCCTGGACGATCCATTGTCTCAGCATGCTCCTGCCCCACTGAACTCATTTCTACCTACCTCGAGATTGTCCTATCCCCCCTAGTCCAGGAGCTCCCCACATATGTTTGAGACACCACCCACACCCTCCACCTCCTCCAAGACTTCTGTTTACCCGGCCCCCAACGCCTCATCTTCACCATGGATATCCAATCCCTCTACACCTCCATCCGCCATGACCAGTGCCTCCAAGCCCTCCGTTTTTTTCCTCTCCTGACATCCCCAACGGTACCCTTCCACCGACACTCTCATTCGTTTGGCCGAACTGGTCCTCACCTTTAACAATTTCTCCTTCGAATCCTCCCACTTCCTCTAGACCAAAGGGGTAGCCATGGGCACCCATATGGGCCCCAGCTATGCCTGTCTCTTTGTTGGCTACATAGAACAGTCGATCTTCCGTAATTACACCGACACCACTCCCCACCTCTTCCTCCATTACATTGATGACTGCATTGGCGCCAGCTCGTGCTCGCGCGAGGAGGTTGAGCAATTCATCAACATCACCAACACATTCCACCCTGACCTTAAATTTACCTGGACCATCTCTGACACCTCCCTCCCCTTCCTGGACCTCTCCATCTCCATTAATGATGACCGACTTGACACTGGCATTTTTTACAAACCCACCGACTCCCACAGCTACCTGGATTACACCTCTTCCCACCCTACCTCTTGCAAAAATGCCATCCCATATTCCCAATTCCTCTGCCTCCACCATATCTGCTTCCAGGAGGACCAGTTCCACCACAGAACACACCAGATGGCCTCCTTCTTTAGATACTGCAATTTCCCTTCCCAAGTGGTTAAAGATGTCCTCCAACGCATCTCGTTCACATCCCGCACCTCTGCCCTCAGACCCCACCCCTCCAACCGTAACACAGACAGAACGCCCCTGGTGTTCACCTTACACCGTACCAACCTTCACATAAACCAAATTATCCGCCGACATTTCTGCCACCTCCAAGAAGACCCCACCACCAGGGATATATTTCCCTCCCCAACCTTTTCTGACTTCCGCGAAGACCGTTCCTTCCGTGACTACCTGGTCAGGTCCACGCCCCCCCTACAACCTACTCTCCAACTCTGCCGAGGACATGGAGGTCCTGGGCCTCCTTCACCGCTGCTCCCTCACCACCAGATGCCTGGAGGACGAACACCTCATCTTCCGCCTCGGAATACTTCAACCCCAGGGCATCAATGTGGACTTCAATAGTTTCCTCATTTCCCCTTCCCCCACCTCACCCTAGTTCCAAACTTCCAGTTCAGCACTGTCCCCATGACTTGTCCGGACTTGTCCTACCTGCCTATCTCCTTTTCCACCTATCCACTCCACCCTCCTCCCTGACCTATCACCTTCATTCCCCTCCCCCACTCACCTATTGTACTCTATGCTACTTTCTCCCCACTCCCACCCTCCTCTAGCTTATCTCTCCACGCTTCAGGCTCTCTGCCTTTATTCCTGATGAAGGGCTTTTGCTGGAAACGTCGATTTTACTGCTCCTCGGATGCTGCCTGAACTGCTGTGCTCTTCCAGCACCATTAATCCAGAATCTGGTTTCCAGCATCTGCAGTCATTGTTTTTACCTTTTCTCCTCTTTCAGAATCGACTTTGTTTTTATTCATTTTGAAAACCCTCATAGGTTTCCATTCCCCTGACAAGTTAAAATGTAACCCATCCTTCTTGGACAGGTCCCACCTTCCCCAGAACAAGTCTCAATGCCCCATAAATCTAAAACCTACTGTTTTTTCAGCCATTGCTTTAATTTTTTTTCTCATTCTGTACTAGCATGTGGTACTAGTAGCAACAGTCTCAAAGGTCCCACTTGCTTTTCAGTTTCTCACCCAAATCCCCAAAATGTACTTTTGGTTCCTCATCCCTCTTTCTACCTATGTCATCAGTGCCAATATGGATATCTGGTTCTTCACCCTCCTTCAAAAGAATCCAAAGCCACTCTGTTCAGCCTTGACCCTGATCTTGGAGCCAAAGGAGGAAATTCACTCCTCAGGCTTGCTCCCTCATTTGTTACAATCATGGCCGATCTTATCTCAGCCTCAGCTTCACCTCCCTGTCTGCTGTCCATAACCCTTGAACGCAATACTAATTAAAAATTTATCTTCTCCTAAAACATGCCTTCCTGAAGTCACGTCTATGTCCACAGAAGTGTCTGTCTTTCCCTCAAATTACTGAATATAAATATAATTAGAATATTTAAATTGCTGTTTTAAATTATTGCAGTTAATATAACATTAATAAATTTCTTCAGTTGTGTAGCAATTGTTCAAAGAGAAAGAAAATGACAACCTGCAGGACAACATGGTGGCTCAGTGGTTGGCACTGCTGCCTCACAGCACTAAGGATCTGGGTTCAATTCCAGCCTTGGATTACTGTCTGTGTGAAGTTTGCACATTCTCCCCATGTCTGCATGGGTTTCCTCCCACAGTTTAAAGGCTCAGTGGATTGGCCACGCTTAAATTGCCCATAGTGTTCAGGGATGTGTAGGCTAGTTGGATTAGCCATGGAAAATGCAGGGTTATAGGGGTACAGTAGCGGAATGGGTGTGGGTGGGTTGCTCTTCAGAGTGTTGGTGCGGACTGGAAGGGCCGAATAGCCTCTTCCCATACTGTAGGGATTCTGTGATTGTTTGATACAGGCCATGAAGATGTGTTAGAAAATCCTTCTGGCCAACACTTTGGAATGCCCTGGTGAAGTAGATTTTCTACTAACTACAAGCACCTATGAATCTGGATTAAATATTTGTCTCTGGTCCTGTTGGAACTTAATCCTTGATTTCTTGTCTCTATATGGAGCAGCCAGTATTAAAATTCAACCTCTAGCCCTCTCTGAGGGTGATTTTCAGAAATTCTGTTATTCTGATATTCATATTTTATTGTCTGTTCAACATTAGCTAAGAAATGTCAGCCATGAGAATGACTGTCACATATTATTAATTTCTGACCATTATTTGTTGCTGAGACAAAGACAGCAGCCTTGATATAAATCTACCCTTAACAGGAAGGAGAGGAAAGGAGTAGTTGGGGTGAACAAATGACCATGCTCTGCCCTGCACATGCCAATTCGTTTGTAACAGTAGTGGATAAAAGAACATCTGAGTTTGTCAGCATCAATTCATTTAAAATCAGGATCCAACTGTGCAGTTTGAAGCCTGAATTGATGCTATCGGTTCCTGTTACCTGGTTCCTGGCTGTCAAAGTACATGGCTCTTCAGCAGTTCTTCTGACCTAGAAAAAACGAATGCTCCTTTTAAGTCTTTTTAAGGAAACATTCAGTCTTTTTCTTTTCTGACTGCAGGCCACCCCTGTAGTGAGTGGAATAAGGTCAGCCAGCTGGATCTTTTTTAATAGGAGTTCCCTGATTAGGACTGGTAACCTGGTCCCGTCAGGGAGCTTTGGCTGACAGATATACACAGGAATGTCAGGAGTTCTGTTCACTCCAGGAGCCAGCTCTGAGCTAGCTGGATCAGTGTCATACACTCTGCATGCATCAATAAAGGGTGACTTGGTGATGGTTTACCAGCCTTTGATGAGTTATTTCAACTCCCATCCCCAATAATTGACAAGAGTTAATTCTGTTCCCTGCCGCCCAAATTTTGAAATTGGTTTCTTCTAAATTGCCAGTCAGTGTTTTCTGTCAGTGCACTGCCGTGAATTTCTGTGGTTTCCTGACTGTGACCTCCTGCCATGAAAGTTCACTCCCAATCCCTGGCCAACCTGTCCATTTTACTGGTTACAAAGTAGGAGACAGAGGTGCAAGATGTTACTGAGGTTTGCAGGAATTTGCATCCATAACCTTGTTTTTTCTTCAATCAATTTCAGCTTGACTACACCCCTATAAAACGCCTGGTCAGTATGAGACATCTGAAGTCAATAGTTCATTGTTGTTCAGTATTTTGTGCAATATTTCAAACTACCACTGTGTCATAGTTTTAACCATTGAATATTGGGGAAAAGTAATAATTTAGACACGTTCAATACAGCAGCCAAATGACTATATATTACACGAATGTAAGCAGTCTGGTTATGGTGTTTTATCTGTACTTTTATCATTTACTCACTTTGATTTGATTTATCGTTGTCACGTGTGCCGAGATACAGTGAAAAGTATTGTTCTGCATGCTATATGGGCAGATTGTACTACACAAAGTATACCAGGGTAGCACAACGGAGTGCAGAATACAATGTTACAGTCATTGAGAAGGTCCAGAGAGAGAGATCAACATTAACTTTTGAGAGGTCCATTCAAAAGTCTGATAAAAGAGGATAAGAAGCTACTCTTGAATAAATTCAGATGTGTATTCAAACTTTAATGCCTATTCAGCTTTTGTTATTAATTGTAGACATTGTATAAATCATTTTTGGAATGATGATTTCCTTCATAATTATTTCTCTCTAAGTAATTGTCAAGTATTACCAGTAATTTGAAAACAAACGAGACAATAATTCAATGTAATATTTGAAAGCTTTGAAACATTAATTCCAATGACTTTCCTTTTCATTCTTTTTCATGCTGATAGAGTGTGAGATTGTTTGAGACTTGTGAATCAAAATTAAATTTAAGAAGTAGCACGTTTAATGACTGTTACCCTGATACTAATAAACTGGGTCTTTCTAAATCGTTGACTTGAAAAAAAAACGGCTTATCAATGTTTATTTATGGTTATAGTAACCCTGTAGCTTCAATGTTGTCCCAAGCTGCAGTGTCCAATAACTCAGCCACCTTCATGCTGCTGCTTACTTAATCTCACTCATCTATCAGCTTCTCCCACATGCTCACTAATCATTATTGCCTCCTTATTGTTCAATGTGAGGCTTTTACAAAGCACGTACTTGACTGCAGATTCCTCACAGACTCCCAACTCTGCACCTTCCTTCTTTATTCGGGATTCTCCATCACGTTACTTTTGTGATTTGTACAATTCTGAAATCCCCTCCCCAAATGTCTCAGTCTCTTGACTTTAGTTTTCACCTTTAAAAGTATTTTGAAGAAACCCACATTTGGGTTTGGATCATCTCTCCATGCTTCAGAATCTAATATCTTTTTCCTTTTATCGGCATCATTTAGTTGTCCAGTTGTTTGATAAAGGAAACAGGATGCTCTCTATGTTAATCTAATATAAGATTCCATAGCTGGTTGTCATATGCCTTTTCAAGAATGTTTATTTGTCCACTCACAAGTTGTGGTGTTTGTGAGTTCCTCTGGTTTTGCTTAGAATGAGATCTTTCACTTGGCAAAAGATGTTTTTCTTCATTTTGATCATTTTTGCAAGTTTGACAGTTGCTGAAGATTGTTATTATAGCTGAGTTTATCTTGAATGCTTACTAAAGTTTCTAAAGTTACAAAGTGACTTGCATCAATCAGGACCAGCTGAGTTAACATTTTGCTTCATAACTTAAATAGGCTATTAAGATTGATCAGTCTTTGATGTGTTTACTGATCAGAAGTTTGTTTTGTTTCTATAAATCAGATGAGGAAATAGAGGGGTTTTAATACATTTGAATAGCCTTTGTGAATGGGCGACTTTCAATATAAATTGTGCATGACTGAGAGCAGTATTTAATTGTTAGCAGTTTTACTTTACTCTCCCCATGGCTCCTGTAATCTGCCCATGGTTGGCTATTGGATGCATGGGTGTAGAGGGAGCATGAAGATTTGAATGACATGGAACAGGCAAGAGTGTTGTGATTTGGCATGGATAGGGTGTGGAGATTTGGAGATGGGAGTGAATGATGAAGGGCCCAATAGCTTCTAAACCAATTTGTCACGGAAAACTAAATAGGCTTTCTAACTGGCCTGCTTGACATTCTCCCAGCCTTTGGCTTTCTTCTGCGGTCAGTGTACCCCACTATAACTTATCTCTCCATCACTGGGTGTAACAAGGCCTTTTAAACCTAGCTGAATCTGCCAGTTTGTGAAATTTCCAGAGTTGAGCGAACTGTTTTGGTATTAAAATCCTTTGAAGCTCACAAGTTTTCTTGCTGTGTCAGAAAGGATGCAACTGAATAGAGTAGAGCCAGGAGTTTGGTGAGTGAGACAGCCTCTCTTTCATTCAAACTCATTTCTTCTTTTGTCTTTTTCACCTTCAGTATTTGGTTCTTACTTCAGCACAGGGAAGCTATAGATGATTGGCGAGGAATTAATGTGTAAAGTTTAGAATATTAGGGCAGCTCTGTTGAGTGGAGTGTGTATGCAGTAATTTGTGGAATGTCACAGATATCTAATACGGTCTAGGTAAACATATCTACAAGAAGCATCACCAAATGCAGAAACTTGAACTCTGGTGTTTGAAACTATGGCAACAGCTGGAGTCACTATGCAAGGCAGAGATTTACATGGATGGCACATTTACAGATGTGATCACACTGCATGTGAGGAGCTAACAGGCAGCAAAGGGATGGCTAACCAGCAGGCAGTTTAAGAGAACCAGGTAAACAATGCAGGGTTCCCCTGAAGCAATATCACCCACTAAATGCTTCCGTACATCAGATCGTGGTTAAGGGTGATGATACCCTAGAGGAGTACAGCTGAAAAGCCAAGACTGTGGCACCATATGTTGCTCTGTTGCTCAGGGAGGGTTAAAAAGGACTGGAAAGGAATAATGATCAAGGGTTCAATAGTTAAAAATCAGGTATTTTTGTGGCACAAAAATATACTCTGTATTGGAGAAACCAAATGCAGACTGGGTCACCACTTTGCAGAACACCTCCAGTCCAAGCATAAGCATGACTCACCATTCCCATAGCCGGTCATTTTAACACAGCTCCCTGCTCACACGCCCACATGACTGTCCTTGGCATGCTGCAATGCTCCAGCAAATCACAGAGCAAACTAGTGAAACAACATCTCATCTTCAGACTAGACACTTCACAACCTTCTGGACTTAATACTGAGTTCACCTTCAAATTGTGAACCCACTCCCATTCCTTCCCTTTCTTTTAGCTTTACCTGTTGTGTTCTCTGTTACCATGTCCTCTCTCCTCTCCACTCCATTGGGACTGTCTGTTTTTTTCCCAGTCTGACAGTTAGACACACCATCGTTCTGCCGTTCTCACATTCCGATCACTTAATCTGTACTATCAACACCTTTTCTCCCCCAGTACTCCACCCACCACTATTACATAAATGCTGCCCCCTCCATACTTGACATCAGCTCTGCTGAAGAGTCATTTAGACTCAGAACATTAGTTTGCTCTCCCTTATTGGATGCTGTCTGACCCTTTGTAATTTCCAGCAATTTTTGTTTTCAGTACAGATTCCAGCATCTGCAATGATTTGCTCCTATTCTCTGATTCTAGAATGCTATCTTATCTTTCTGTTGTCAGGATAAAGGATCAGATTGGAGGGTGGGTTGATAAATCTCAGGGATATAATATGAAGGAAATAATGAGTTGGCATGAAAGAGGTGTTGACACCTGGGGTAGATCAGCCATGATCTTATTGAATGGTAAACTAGGCATGACGGTTTGAATGGTCTACTCCTGTTCCTGCTCCCATTTCTTATGTTCTTATATTGCAAAACAGCTGCAGGAGATTCAAAAAGGAATGATCTAGAAGCTGGTAATAAAAGGATAAAGAGAATATGAATAAGCACATGAGTGGTGTAAAAGCTTCTATTGGTACGTCAAAAGGAAAAGATTAGCAAGGAAGAATGTGGATCATTGCAGATGGGGACGGGGGAAATTATGAAGAAGAATAGGGAAGTGGTAGAGAATCTAAACAATCACTTTGTGTCTGTCTTTATGGAGGAAGGTACAGAAAATCTTTGAGATAAGTTAGGATAACCAATGGGCTTATGAAAATTAAAAACTGAAAGAAATTAGTATTCATACAATAGTTTGGCCATACAAACCTTGAAAATTGAGGAAGAAAGAATGTCTTGTCAATACTCTTCATCTTGCACTGATCAGGGCAATTTGCAAGCAAAGATAACAGGAAGGAAAATGAAGAGTTTATTATGGATGAGAGGAGAGCACTAATTGTTGGTGAATGGACTTAGATTGGTAGAGGAGTTGCCATGGAAAATGCACCTTAATTCACAGTTTATTAAATTTGACAGTACATAGCAACAAAGTGACATGAACTACCTCTGTTATCAAAGCTGTACAGGATTTGAATACAATTGACAAATTAAATAGCATTACAATGCATTCTGATTACATTGCTAACAACCCCAATGGTAGAGAGAATAGTTATGTATTAGCTAATATCAATGATTAATCATCTTCTGCTAAATCATGTGACCTTTTGGTTTGAATCAAGACAAAGCAACATAGTTGATCAATTTAATATAAATAGAACTGTTAATTGTTGCTTTTTAAGTGCCTGATTTTCTTTGCTGACAATGTGAATACTTTTAAGACGAAGGGTGGAAACTGCATGTCAAATTCTGTTTCCAAAAGATAGTCTCTGCATACATTAAGTGGATTACAAAATATAGAACATAAGAAAACACTGGAAAATGTATCACAGGGATTAATGGGTTCGTGATGTTCTAAAAGTAATTAACAATGGTTGCATGTAATTTAACAATTTTCTCCCCATGTTTCAGTAACATTCAGTTTTTGGAGGTGGTGGACATTGAAGGATAATACCTAATGTTTCCTGGAGAGTTTTAACTAACCTCACCTGCTAGGCATGGAATGACGGACTTTACCAATGAAGCTATTGAGTTTATTCCATTCCCACTCATCATTATTTTGACTGCTCAAGACTCACTCAATGCTGCCTTGTATATTAATGTCAGTTGTCCAATTACATCCAATGGGATCCAGATTGCACTGTTATCTGGCCTATTGGGAAAGCCTCTACAGCTTCCCAATCAGGTGAAGGCAGGTCAACCGACTTTGGGAGGACACGGAGATACTCCACATTAAACAGAAAACTTTCCTTTGTGGACCGAGGGACGGATAATGATCATTCTTCCATCTCACAGGCTTCCGTTTCTCTTGAAGCAGATCCTCCCAGAATATCCTCTCTAGAGGTTATCTTCCTGCTGCTGAGACTTGCATTGGTGCAACCAGGAGGCATCCAGTGACTCCCACCAGTCTGCTGCCCATCTTGGAGAGGCTGCTGACTGACATCACACAGATGAAGGTCGGCACCTAAAACACTACTAGCCTCAAACTGAGACCTGAATGTGTAATTTTCACTAGCACCATCCACCCAAACTCTCAGGGTAATAAAACTGGTCCTTCTACATTGCCCAGGCTTACATAATACCGTTCCTTTATGTACCTGTCAGACTTTTGTTCATTGCTTTATGAACTTTTGGATATTGGCCAATGGTATTCAATTTTTAAAGCCAGGCCCCAGCCGTCTTTTCTTCTTGAAAGATAATACCAATCCTGTAAACTTGCCTCCATCATTTAGAAACTGTCCAGTTGTGAAGGTCTAGAGTTTGCTACAGTTAATGAGAGGAGAAAGTGAGAACTGCAGATGCTGGAGATCAGAGCTGAAAATGTGTTGCTGGAAAAGCTTAGCAGGTCAGGCAGCATCCAAGGAACAGGAAATTCCTGTTCCTTGGATGCTGCCTAACCTGCTGCGCTTTTCCAGCAACACATTTTCAGTTACAGTTAATGACAACAGGGATTAAAATCCAACTTTGAGTGAATGCTGTATTGTCAGATATGATTCATTTTGGTTGTTAAATCAAGGCGCTGTCTGCTTTTCTGGTAGACCCAACATGAAAAACAAATGAATTGATCATTTATTTCATGAGATTCTCCTGTCATCTGCTGCATTATTTGTCCAATTTACGAGTAATTTGTTGTATGTGGAGTACTTCAAGATGTTTCTAAGTGATGCAGGTAAGTCACTATACTTGCAAAGATCCTATTTAATTTTTGTGATTGCCATCATTTACCTCATTAATTTCAGTTTCTTGGAGAATTGAAATTCATCTTGTGGGATTTTCACTGCTATTTGACTGAGTTGATCATGGCTTTATACCACTTAATGTGTTATCTTACCAATAGATTGCACATTGTAATATCAATGGTATCACCGTGCTCGTGTACATAGAAATGATGTCTTCATTCTTTAGTGATAAATGCATAGCTACTATAATCTTCCTGTCAAAGCATTTCTAATGCTCAATACTTCAGAAAATTCATAGTTAGTATTAAATCATTAAAGATTCCTAAATTACTAAAGATTTCTTGATAAAGTGTGGCTTTAGATCTATCAAATGAAAGGTTAATTTGCACTTGGTGCCTTTTAAACAGGTATCATGATGTTTCAAATAAATGGATTAAAAGTTGGCCTAAAAATGTAGCCACAGAGAAGTAAATTAAGCAATTTTTACATGAATTTTAACAGTAGATAGAATATTCTGGTGTTGACATTTAATACGTAGTGAGGTATGTAATAAAGAGCTCAACACAAGCATCTTCAAAAGTAAATAAAAATCCAGCATTACATTAGCAACAAAGAGAATTGAAATGAAAATCAGAACCCTGCTGTTCTAGAGTTGGCATGATCTAGGAATGACTGCCAAAGAACTT
The DNA here is from genome assembly GCF_020745735.1 of Hemiscyllium ocellatum. NCBI lineage: Eukaryota > Metazoa > Chordata > Chondrichthyes > Orectolobiformes > Hemiscylliidae > Hemiscyllium > Hemiscyllium ocellatum. The sequence continues at coordinate 25,495,325 of NC_083431.1, forward strand.
TACTTTCCAGATAAGTTTGTATCGCCTTCCTCTGTTATTGTGGCTATCACATTAGTTATAAGCAGCAAGACCGGGTTGAATGGGTTCCCTCTTTTCATTCTCCTGGTTGACCTGAACAAAGACTCAAGATCCTTACAGCATGGCACTATATTCCTATGCAATAAAAGTGCACTTACACAAGATTTATTACATCACTAAGGAGCCAAGTTTTCTTGAGTAAGATAAAACTCAATTTTGTTATCTGTTAACGCCAAGAAAAATAATGAAGATGCAAGGTCAAGCACGCACACAGACACGCACATGTAATGCACACAGATACAATGTTATAAAGGGATTGTGTTAAGGACAAATACAGGAATATTTAGGACAAAAAGGAATATACAGTTTAAAGCTTTTAGGATATCCTTGAGGTATAAAGATTTTAATCAGGGATCATGGTTATTTAATTGATGTTTGGTAAAATCAGCAGTATAGGTTTTGCAGATCTCTTCAGGTTTTTAGTGTCTAGATGTTGTGTTATCACTGGACGCTTTGTCCTTTGAGAGGTAGACAGAGACAGCTATGTTCAGTTCTGCAGTCACAAATCCATCTCCCTACTCTGCCAAAAGCAGTTTCCTGAAATACAAACTGCTTCGTGTTTTTCAATATCTGCATTCATTATTTACGAGCTGAATAATTGCAGGTGATATCTTTTATCTCCAATGTGCAAAAATGATGATACAGGAGTTAACCAAAATAATAAAGACTTTTTCAGGCTTGACTGGATGAACTAATTTCAAACTCTTGATAAAATATGAATTTTACTTTCAACAATTGTTAATTCTCATGAAGCTTGGCTACCTTACCAGCTGATTGATGATGTTAAGTCAAGGTTTCAAAATTAATTTCAGTCCATGAAGGTCAAAGGTGTTAAAATGAGATGATGAAATTTGCAAAACAATAGTGCACGTTTGATCTCTGTTCTAACACATTGACCCAAAACAGGTTGTTGCATGTAATTAAAGCAAAAAGTAGGAGGAATTCCATTCTAACATGTTCAGTGTTTACTTGCTAAGATCATCAACATTCAGCACAAGGTTAACGTCTTAAGATTTATAAAAGTAGACGTGCAGCACTCTGCTTGTGATTAATAAAGATACAAAAGATATAAAGATAGTAATCTAATCTAAAAAAATGTTTGAGTTGACTGCACATCTGTCATTGAGGCATTGTTCAGTAGTTTATAAATCCAACATTGCCAATATTCAACACAAGCTACATATACTTTCTATATATCAGAGAATTGCTATTCTTGTTCATAATATTAGTAGTCAGCTTACTGAGATGATAATAGTTGACAAAAGCATTATCATATGTGAGTTCAGAGTGACTGAAAAAACTAATATTGCTTCAAATATATAAATTATTGGACCAAGACAGACCTAGAGCACACTACAACTACAACTGCAGAATAAGTGCCAAGCCATTTTGCTTGGCGCTGCATTTGAACTTACGGTGTTAAAAATCTGAATAGAGCTCCAGGATGAGGAGAAGTGAGAATCCTGTGAACAGGTAATCTCACTTTATTTTACTTGAGAACCAGTTTGTGCCTAGAGACACAATCTATATTTCAGGAGTTGGTATTAACCATCACTTGCAGGGTCCTCTTGTAGCACAGTGGTAGCATCCCTACCCTGAGATGGTGAGATTAGATTAGATTACTTACAGTGTGGAAACAGGCCCTGCGGCCCAACAAGTCCACACCGACCCGCCGAAGCGCAACTCACCCATACCCCTACATTTACCCCTTACCTAACACTACGGGCAATTTAGCATGGCCAATTCACCTGACCCACACATCTTTGGACTGTGGGAGGAAACTGGAGCACCCGGAGGAAACCCACGCGGACGCGGGGAGAACATGCAAACTCCACACGGTCAGTCGCCTGAGGCGGGAATTGAACCCGGGTCTCATGCGCTGTGAGGCAGCAGTGCTAACCACTATGCCACTGTGCCGCCCAAGTCTGGGTTCAAATCCTGCCTGCTGTAGGGGTGTGTAATAACATCTCTAAACAGGTTGATTAGGGGAAAAATAGCCCAATAAAAGAAGTAAAGAGTTTGGAAATGTCAGTGTTAATGATGAGTGACTGACTTCATTGAAAGAGATGATTACAGAACCATTGGCCTGAGGTGCTGATTTGTCTACGGAGATTTCAAGTAAATACTCAAGAGTCTGTTGAAAAGAATGCTTTATTATCTGTTGCTAACTTTGATTCTGATTTTTCATTCTATGTAGAGGAACCTCGATTATCCAAAGGACACGGGAGAAGAGTGTTTTGTTCAGTTAATCGAATGTCGGATAACTGAATGCTTGATAACATAATTAGCCAAAAGTCAGGACCTTGCGATGTTGTTCGGATAATCTGAAATTCGGTTAATTGAATGCCAAATAACCAAGGTTCCTCGGCATTAGTTGGCATGTCAAACCACCATTAATGTTCTGCCTTCAATGGAGTTTTCTAAATAAGCTAACATCGTTGATGTAATGAGATGAATTATACATTTGATCACTCAAAGTGTATACATTTGGAATGATTACAAACAATGCTATATGCACATTGTTTGATCATCCAACTTGCATTTTTATACATAATCTATTGAGATGTGCTGTCAAATGAGGCATTTATTTCAAACAATCCTCTTCCCTGCCAGTTCTCTTGACTTCTTCTGGGATAAACCCAACTCTGATTTCTCTTTAAATTTTCTTTCCTAAGTTGAGCATTATCCTTTCCTCTATTTAAAATACACTGGCTTCCAGTTTAGTTATTACATTTTAGCTGTAGGCAGTGTGGATCCCAGGTATCTATTCATTTTGCTGTTGTTGTTATTAACTGTCCCACTCTCTGGATGAACTTTGATGTTCTTGATCTGGTCTTATTATTTATCTCAACTTTAAGTTTGGAAACCACTCCAGTTTTTTTGTGCCAGTTCTCTATACCGTCGAAAAGATATGTAGTACTGAATTCTTGCTAGTAGCATACATGTGAATGCAAATCTAAATATACATGGCATTTTACTGAACAAATACCTCCAAGTTTCTTCAGTATTTTTAAAAATCATCTGCAGTAAATGAAGATTAATATAAGTCACATGTAGCACATAGTGCATCACATTTATACTTTATCCTCAATGAAAGACTATGAGAACTAGAAAAGCAGTCAGCAGTAAATAAAAATAAAACTGCAGTTAAGATGCTTTCACAATTGAAAGACTAAGGTGAATAAATAAACAAAACTTCAGCGTTACTTTACCAGGGAATGGAGAAATTCCACTTTTGTCTTGTGTATCATATTAATTATCTTTCATTTGCCTGCATAATAGAGTTGATCACCCTGTTTTAAGTATAAACACAGTTATACATGGATTTAATAAACAAAATTAAGGTGAGGCAAGTCCTTAATATGCTACAAAATGTTTCCAATTAAAGAATGCATTCAAGCTGCATGATCATGTATTGAGTTGAAGCACTGAATCCTGAGATCAGGATATTTGAAGTTCACATCTATGTGAGATGTAGCCCCCAATTAAAAATTTGTAGCACTATATACAGTTAGTGAGTTTGGATAAGATTTGTAGCTCAGGTTGAGGTTCTGGATGTAATTTTGCTCACTGTTCTGGAAGGTTTGTTTTCAGACGTTGCGTCACCATATTTTGTAACATCATCAGTGACCCTCCGGTGAATCACTCATGACATGGCCTGCTTTTTATTTACGTGTTTAGGTTTCCTTGAGTTGATGATTCCATTTCCTGTGGTGATGTCATTTCCATGGGCAATTTAGCACGGCCAATCGACCTAACCAGCACATCTTTGGACTGTGTGAGGGAACTAGAGGAAACCCACGCAGATACAGAGAGAATGTGCAAACTCTACATAGTTGCCTGAGACTAGAATCAAATCTAGGCCTTGGCAATGTGAGGCAGCAGTGCTAACCAATGAGTTACCATTCTGCCCCTTTCCTCTTTCCTGGTGGAGATCTATAGAAATTGTTTGCTATAGTGTGGTAGAGATATTGCCAGTTGGTAGTCTAACAAGAAAGGCTCTTTTCTTAACCAAGATGTAATCTATTGCATTGGAATAACCAGGTCAAACTTAGGTTGGTGTAATTGATATTATGAAGTGGATCTCAACGATAGGTCCTACTCTTTCAAGAGTAAAAAAACTCAGCACCGCCCTCCTAACCTGCAATCCTCTTCCTGACCTCTCCGCCCCCACCCCACTCCGGCCTATCACCCTCACCTTGACCTCCTTCCACCTATCACATCTCCATTGCCCCTCCCCCAAGTCCCTCCTCCCTACCTTTTATCTTAGCCTGCCTGGCACCCTCTCCACATTCCTGATGAAGGGCTATGGCCCGAAACGTCGAATTTCCTGTTCCTTGGATGCTGCCTGACCTGCTGTGCTTTAACCAGCAACACATTTTCACTCTTTCAAGACCCAAAGCAGTTCATTTGAAGTTCATTTAACATAATTGGGAGGTGCTTTAAATCCTTACACCATTATGTAACAACTCAGATAATCAACATTAGTGTGAGCAGCCCGCCATGCAACCAGTGAGATGGTCTATCTTGTTTCTCTTTCCAATGCAATCAAATCATTTCAGGAGCAATGCTACCTCGGAGGGTTACGAGATTTGAGTACACCACAAAATAGCATTCAGAGGTCTCAGGAATGACATGTATCTTTCAGATTTTCTACATTGTGAGAATGAAAAAAAAGGAGGGATGACAACTTGAAAGTGGAGTCACAGGTAGATAGGATAGTGAAGAAGGCAGTTGGTATGCTTTCCTTTGTTGTTGAGACTATTGAGTACAGGAGTTGGGAGATCATGTTGCAGATGTACAGGACATTGGTTAGGCCACTGTTGGAATATTGCGTGCAATTCTGGTCTCCTTCCTATCGGAAAGATGTTGTGAAACTTGAAAGGGTTTAGAAAAGATTTACAAGGATGTTGCCAGGGTTGGAGGATTTGAGCTATAGGGATTGGGTGAATAAGCAAGAGCTGTTTTTCCTGGAGCATCAGAGGCTGAGAGGTGATGTTATAGAGGTTTACAAAATCATAAGAGCATGGATAGGATAAACAGTCAACGTATTTTCCCTGGTGTAGGGGAGTCCAGAACTAGAGGGTATAACTTTAGAGTGTGAGGGGAAAGATATTAAAAGGGATCTAAGGGGCAACTTATTCATGCAGAGGGTAGTACATGTATGGAATGAGCTACCAGAGGAAGTGTTGGAGACTAGTGCAATTACAACATTTGAAAGGCATTTGGGCGGCACGGTGGCACAGTGGTTAGCACTGCTGCCTCACAGCGCCAGAGACCCAGGTTCAGTTCCCGCCTCAGGCGACTGACTATGTGGAGTTTGCACGTTCTCCCCGTGTCTGCGTGGGTTTCCTCCGGGTGCTCCGGTTTCCTCCCACATTCCAAAGATGTGCGGGTCAGGTGAATTGGCCATGCTAAATTGTCCTTAGTGTTAGGTAGGGGGTAAATGTAGGGGTATGGATGGGTTACGCTTCGGCGGGTCGGTATAGACTTGTTGGGCCGAAGGGCCTGTTTCCATACTGTAAGTAATCTAAACTAAAAAAAATGAATAGGAAGGGTTTGGTGGGATATGGGCTGGGTACTGGCAAATGGGACTAAATTGGATTGGGAGATCTGGTCGGCATGGACGTGTTGGATTGAAGGGTCTGTTTCTGTGCTGTACATTTCTATGACTCTATGTCTTGTTTTTGTAGGCCACCTGTTTAGTATTGCTCAGACTCAAAATCTTAATTTGTTTAAAGTAAAATTGAATAACAATTTTGATAACAAACATCATGCACATAATTGACCACAATACAGCTTACTCAATGTTTTAAATTGACTCATGGGGCATGGGTATCACTGGATGGCGAGCATTCATAGCCCATCCCTAATGGCCCTTGAGAAGGCAGTGGTGAGCTGCCATCTTTAACAGTTGCAGTCCAAACGATATAAGTGGACCCACAAAGCAGTTAGGGAGGGAATTCCAGGATTTTGATATTGCTTCAGTGATGGAATGGAATGGAATGGTGATATATTTCCAAGTCAGTATGGTGAGCCGATTGAAGGGGATCTTGCAGGTGATGATGTTCCGATATATCTGCTGCAAGTGTCATTCTAGATTTTAGATGGAAGGTGTTGTCTGAGGATCTTTGGTAAATTCCTGCTGTGCATTTTGTAGATAATACACACTGCTGCGACTGAGTACTGGTCGTGGAGGGAATGGGTATTCGTGTGTATGGTACCAATCACTTAGTGCAAAGTTCGGTGAAAGATATCATGCAACCTCTCTGAAAACTCAATCCAGGCAACTTTACCCTTTGTTTCCACAAAGTGTTTAATCTGTCCTTCCAATTAGGTTTTATTCTCTTTGCAGAAATTCCTGAAGCAAGACCTTCAAGATGTCAATGTCAAAATGACACACTACACTCCCTTCATTCTTCCTTGCCTCACTTGTACTTCTAGCATTTGGTTTTCAAGTCCACGGTTGCCTCACAGCACCAGGGTCCCCAGGTTCGATTCCAGCCTTGGGCGACTGTCTGTGTGGAGTTTGCACGTTCTCCCTGCCTTTGTGAGGGTTTCCTCCCACATTCCAAAGGTGTGCAGGCCAGGTGAATTGGCCATGCTAAATTGTCCATAGTTGTTAGGTACATTAGTCAGAGTAGGGCGGGTTACTTTTCGGAGGGTCGGTGTGGACTTGTTGGGCCGAAGACCCTGTTTCCATACTGTAGGGAATCTAATCTAAAAAAAATAGCAAAACAACACACTGGTCCCATTGTAGAACAATTTTGATGAGGCAGCAACAATCACTGTAATGATTGACACCTTACCTGTAGCACTTCCTGGATCAGGAATCTGGTGATACGCTCAGTCAATATGAATCATATGTTTCATTCTCATTCTCTTCTGGTCTTGTTCAACTTTCTGTGCACAGGAGGAGCAGGAGTTATGAGTTAACATTGCTTTCCATTTGTGACCCTCTCTTATTCCTGTCCCAAGATTTGCCATTTCTGTATCTCATTGATCCCTTGTTGTGAAATAGGGCTCAGTTGAGTTTTTTGCTTTCACGTTTTACTGGAAATTCTCAGGACACCAGCCATTCAAGGGTGTGCAAGACTTCCACTAGACTGCAAAGCCATAATTGTAACCCATACACAGACAGCAGCACTTCAATTAATAAGCTCCCACTTGTGTTAGTAAGATGCTATGCAATTATTCCCTCTGAAACCCTCTCCTGCTCTTAAATCCTATACAATTTCACCCAGTCTTAAAGACTATTCGCCATAATATTGACAGACCTCTGAAATATTCCCAGTTTCACAGCCTGAAAAGCCTGATAACATTATTAGCTATAAAATGTGAATTGTTCAAATATCCAGTGGCACTGTTGAGGGGATTCCTACTGGTGCCTGAGAAATTGTTAACAAGCATGCTGCTTCCGTAGCTTTTATACACTTATTGTTCTGCCAATTGCTGTGTATCAGAAGGAGTCATTTTTTTTAAAAAAAGTATTGATTTGTAGAGTTTGACAAGCAGCCAGACGAAGTAAATGTGGCTAGTGTTTTAGATAAGTGGTGAGAGTATAAAGTGATGCTAATCTCACTATACATTTCTATCTTCCAAGATTACTTAATAAAAATACTTGTGGATCATAGAGTGATTCAAATCTGTGAAAGGTTAATAAGATAAAGGTTATTGATTAGCTGAGGATGGGATATGGCTAAAGATGTGACCATTCTGATGCAGTTAATGCATTGGAAAGAAGTGAGATGACTTGACTCTGGCACTTGTAGCTATTTACATTTAACACTAAACTGACAATTACTTAGTCATTACAGAGAAATGAATGAGCTACCAAATCAGATCACTTGATGTGGGAATTCTGAAATAATAGAACATGGTCAGGTTTATAGACTAGGTCAGTTTTAATCGTTGTAAAATGAAATGGTACTTAGAGGATAGTTTGGACTTTGAGATATTGCTTTCTCTCACATCCCATGTTCTCTCCACTCATTCCTCACCCCAAACCCCATCCTCACTGCAGTGAAATCTTTATGTTCAGCCAAAGGCTTTTCTGTATCCTATAATCTGAAACACCTAAATATTTCGTACAACAAATCAGTGTGCACAAAATGACATATTATATAATATTGTTATGGTATATGAGGTAGACTTAAAGTTATTAAAGTAACTGAAATGTTTATTTAAAATTAAGAAAAACATCAGCATTCTTAGATTGCACAGAGCTGTTAAGTATTACGGCATGTAGGTAGCAGGAAATATATTTAACTTACAATGTATTGTTTAAAATTAAACACTAATTAAAATGGCTTTTCAAAATAATTTTTTAAGCTCCCTTCTGAGTTCTAACTTTGCATAGACCTCATACAGGAGAAGTTTATAACCATGGTGCTGAAATGTTGCATGCATACTTGGGTTAACTCGTTACATGGGCTATGGTCAGTCCAGTAAATCAAGCCCAGTAGGATCAAGGTTTACAGTTAAGTCTTTCGTGGAGCTGTGAAACTTTCTGTTGAGGATTAGGGAATGTTCGTTTGGGGCTGTCTTCACTGGTCAGCTCAGGCTTGGGTTATGGTCAGTCTTTTGGTTGGGGCACTAATTGTGAGGATGGTGGGGGGGTATATGGGGCAGTCCCTGAAGTGTAGGGCAAAGTGGGATCTGGGAATGAGTTTTCTTTTGATTCTGAATGGTCAAATTATCCAGGTGTCCTGTCAGGTTGATTTCAGAATGGATCACTTAACTCCTTCTATTTATATTAGATTTAGAGATGCAGTCTCAAACTATATTGTTAGAAACTTAATAATTGATGCCCAATTTCTCCCCCATAACTGTATTGTCTGTCATTTGAGTACATGTGTTAACACTGAAACCATGAGCAAACACAACTCATACATACCCATTAATGCTTTATATTAAAATCATCGAGGGTGTTTCATCAATTATTAAAGCAATGTACTCTTTAATTATTTTGAAGCTTAACAAACTATCAAAACAATGTTAATTAACATTGACCTCTCCGTGATCTATTAGTATCTCTCAGATTTATCAGCCCTACCGTAGTCATCTGTTATAAAGATTTTTTTTATTCACCTTTGTCTTTTCAGGCCATCAGAGATCTCCTGAACAGTCCGCTGTCTCTGGATGGCTGATTTGCCTTCTTATGTAGCTCTTGCAATTCCTTTCCATGTGTTCTTTCCTGTGGGGTGCCCCCCTTCCCCATTGCAGTAAAGCGTGCTGTGCCTATTTATTAACTTGCTTGACAATAATATGCTGCTCGTCCTTCTGGCAGTGCTCTGTGCCTGCTAGTGTTGTTTCTTGTGTGGAATAAATCTAATTATCTTTCCCTGAAATGTGTCCACCATTTTGTCTGTACCATAATTTGCACCTTACGCAGCTAGTAATGCATTAAGTCATCTCTTTGCAATTGTAAACTTGAATAATTTCAATTAAAGGATTAATTTAATCTCAGTGAAGGCAAATCCAGTCCAAGAGTAAATGAGTGAGCACACCATTTTATACTGAAATAAATAATAATAAAAATTTAACACATGCAGTTGACTTCTTGTTTTATACTATTGCATGCTTAAGTGTTGTGTGGGACAGACTTGTCTCAAATATTAACAGATCATGGTGCATTCCGAGATTATATCTCAAAAACAAAAGCCAAGATAACTACTGCCAAAAAGACATTAGATGGGAAAGAACACAACTTTTCACTGCAGAACGCAACATGCTAACATTATCCATTTGAAATAAATTATATGTTTATCATTTGGATTTTTATGCAGAAATAATTGAAGACAGAAGTTGAAATAACACAATCATTCATTAGCATGAAGAATTTGTGTGATCATTTAATGACTTGGACGAAGGGACTGATTGTACTGTTGCCAAATTTGCTGACGATATATAGATATGTGGGAAAGTGAGTTGCGAAGAGAATGGGTCTGCAAAGATATGTAGAAATGAACAGCTAAGAAATGGCAGGGGAGCATAATGTGGAAAAATGTGAGACTGTCTACTTTGGCACGGGAAATGAGAAATGCTGAATAGTACTTCAAGAGAGAAAGAAACTGTATTGTGCTTTGAAAAATAGTTCTGATGTTCTTATACATAAATTATAAAATGTTAGCATCCACATACAGAAAATAATTAGGAAGGCAAATGGAATGTTGGCTTTTACTGCAAAGGTGGGGAATGTGGGAATAAAGGTCGAACTGTACAAGACATTGGTGAAAATTCACCTACATCAGTGTGTCCAGTTGTAGTCTCCTTACTCATAAGGAGGGATAATCTTGCACTGGCGGGATGTCTGACAATGCACACTAAAATGATTTCTGAGATGAAGGGTCATCTCAATAAAAAAAAAGGTTTAATATGTTGGATCAATAATCATTGGAGATTAGAAGAATGAACGGTGATTTTATTGAAACATGTAAGATTCTGAGAGGAATATTTTCAGAAGAAATAGAATCAGGGCATGTTGACCATGAAACCAATACTTACATTCAAGTCATATCTGAAGTCACTGCCGCTTTGTTGAGAAAAATCAAAACATTTCAGGACATTTTTCCCTTGATCCGATAGAGACTGCAAAGAAATGTAACAATGCTTTGATATATTCATGCCTTACAATATCCTTGGAGCTTTCAATTGACACCTGAGCACCTTCACTCCCTCAAATAAATTTTTTAAAAAACAGTGAACAGTATTATGTATTCAACATCCAGGGGATATTCAGTGTCATTCTAAGATCACCGTTGATGGACAGAGCTCTTTAGTTCCTTTTGTGCCTCCTCCATATTCTGTGAGCTTCCTGAACCAGATAAAGAGCACTGGAATAGATTCAACGAGGGGTTTTATAGTGATATGCAGTTTTAAAGGTCTTTGTTACCATGATAGGTATAGTGTGTGCAATCTTTCGGCCATAGAGAAACACTGACTTGGATGAGATTTAATTACAGTATTTTAACTTATGAAGCATCTAAAATGTGTCTGTACGGTCAGCTTATTTAACCAAGTAAGAATTAATAGGCAAAATGTTGGGGTCCTATGTAAGTTGAGCTTCCATTACAATGACCTCTTCACCAAACCCTCAGTCATTCTATGGTTAAAAATCTCATTCCTGCTTGTATTAGCGGCAGACAAGTCAACTTCTCATCTTCCACCCTGCACCTCACCTAGAAGTTTACTGCATGCATCTTAACTCAAACCAAGTCCTACTCACCTATCACCTGTGAATTTATGTTATGGCCCAGTCCACACATATCTCAAATGTAGAATTCTCATCCTTGAGCTCAATCCATTTTGGGGTTCATCTATCTTTTCCTGCTCACCCTTCCAGTTTAGTAACATCCTCCTCCCATTGAACGTTTTGAAAACTGTCTCTAATCTCGCATTGCCCAAACTTCCTTCAATATAACCTTGGCATCTGGGCTTTCAGATGACATCCTGAACTGTGAATGTGCCCTTCTTCAACCTCTCTGATTCTTCACCATGCAATTTAATTTGGATCTGTAAAAACTGCCTCAAACCTCCTCTGATTACTCTTACGCAAATAAACTCCTGAATCCATTTTATTTCCAAAAAGGTGCAATGCAGATACAGATTGAGGTTGCTAAATGTGTATCATCGAGCACCACAAATCACATTATAGACTTTGGCACACTCTCCCATAATGTTTCCCATGATGTGGAGGTGCTGGTGTTGGACTAGGGTGGACAAAGTTAAAAAACACACAACACCAAGTTAAAGTCCAACAGGTTTATTTGGAAGTACAAACTTTCAGAGCGCTGTTCCTTCATCAGGTAGTTAGTGCCTCCCTGACATAGCTACCTACCTAACAAAGGAGTAGCACCCCAAAAGCTTATACTTCCAAATAAACCTGTTGGACTATATAGTTAAAAATCACACAACACCAGATTAATGTTTCAGTATGAAAAGGATCATTCACAGAATGTTTTCATCAACAGTCCATTTACAACACAATGGCAGCATTGTTGTGGCTGGAAAATTTCCTGCTGCCATCAACTGTAAAGTCTTTGATTTAATTTTAGCTTGCAATACGAGATAGTGTGTTCCCCTGATATTTAGTAGGTGGCTCACGCATCATTTCATCACCTTGGATATTGACTATGAATTACCCAATACCACCTTCTTATTCCTGGCCCAAACATCACTGTTCAGTGATGGCTGCCGTGTGACCCAATTCTAGCTCATCTTTAGGATGAGTGAGTGTTACATTCCAAATTAACACTGTAGTGATTGTAATGAGCTCAGTCAACAAGATCTCAGAACATGAATTCCCTGATTGGGGTTATTAATGTGGTCTAATCAGGGAGCCCTGGCTGACAAATAAAAAGGGGAATGCCAGAGATAATGGCATTCTAATAGCTGATTCTGAACAAGGCAGTACTAGAATCAAGGAATGTTCATGTGTAAATAAAAAGTGACTTGAGAATGGGATAATGGCCTCTGTCGAGTTATTTCAAACAAATACAGACATCAGTGAGTGTCCATGTTTCTGTCCTGATGGTGTGATGGGAAGCCTTGGAAAATACGCCTGTCATAAGGCTTTCAGTTGTACGTTATATATTCCTTGTTTTGGTGCGTACAAGCAGGAGATGCCGAAACTTAGCACAAGAAAATAGTAAATATGGAACTGTTCAACACATAATATTTTGTAACATGCACTAATCTGCCATCTACCTCACCAATTGCTCTCACATTTCAATCGTAATCATCCAAAATCAGTTCCATTCTTCTGGACACTACATCCGTCTGCTAAATAATTGCCTTCTGAAGCTGATCCTTTTTACATGACTTAACAGTGGCAGTCAATCTCACAGCATGAGAAAATGTTTAAGCACTCTGTAAAGGCCTCATTGAAAGGGGGACAAATTGACTTTGATGTGTGGGAGAAACTTGAAACAAACTGCATTATGGGTCACACTTCATTAAGTAAGTCACAAAGCACTCAGAAACTGACCCCACAAACTTCTGGAGAAATAAGTGGCAAAAGAAAGAGCAGAACCCTCCTACAAGGCATCTTGTGTCCTCTCTGCCCAGGATTAGCCTGCTGGATTACTGGAGATTCACAAACTTAATGCTTAGCAGATGTCACCCTCATTCTGAGGGAGTTGCAATGACAAAGGCATAGTACTGTTGACCTTACCATAGATTCCTTAAGGTGTACAGTCCTATCTTCAGTACTTGGAGTAATGTGTCACCCTGACATGTGTGTATTGACATCTTCTAATCAACCTGTTCATAGATGTGATGATAACATTTGGAGCAAGTCAGACTTAAAGCCAGATATCCTGGCTCAAAGGGAGGGATGCTACCATTGTGTCGCAAAAGCCTGTGTGTTGTATATTGCGCTGAAAAGGACTAAAACGTGACTGAGTGCAAAAAGCACTGCTTATTGTGATGCTATCAAGGGGATTTGATGTGAGAGAAAACGTTTGGTCTCCAGGGTGTCTAATCTAAGACTGAGTCCTCTTAGCTGACTTTGTAATTTGTAAATAGTTGCAGAAGTGCAATAAGCTATACCTCATTTCGCATTAGGCCAGACAATGACTATTTTCACAGACACAGTGGACCATGGAACCCCTTTAAGAACCCACACTGAAACAATATAGATGGCAATGCACATAACAGCATCGTGCCATAAAACAATGTGTCCGTCTCACTCGCTTCAGTGAACAAGTTGGTCGGCCATTTGACCCAATGACTCCATTTTGTGTTTCTGCACTGGGTATTCATTCTTATCAATGTACCAAAGAAGAAATAAAGTACATAATATTTTGTGTCTTTTAAAGATTCCTACAACTGTTATGCTCATGTGTGGCTATTTACCTTTATGTGTCCGTATCACTTTAAATATGAACCTAAGTACAACATAGTTGTAGGACTTTGTCATCCTCATCTAGGGGCACATTTAAACTATTTGTGAGCTGGTTATACAGCAACTGATGAAGCCACTCATTATTGGCAACACGTGAATTGAGCCTTGATGAATAAAGTTGGTGGCTTTGATCCAGAATTTCTAATTTGCCTCATTTATATTTTTATAGGACACATTCAATGATCTAACAAATGGTTTCATGAATCCAGTATCAAATGCATAAGCTCCACTATAATTGTAGTATCAACAGGAACACCAAGCCACATGATTCATAATGAAGCACATAATTGTTATACAAAAGATCAATGTTGTAATTTATATTTCACACAGCATTAATTACAGTACATCTCCAAGAAACACTGCCATGTTTTCATTGTATATTACATTCTCTAATGTGCACTTCTAATAGGTATGTCTGAGAAAAGGAACAAAGGATTTTTGGAACAATCTAAAACTGCCAATACAGAACAAAACAATTCAGAGAATGGAAGTGGTTTTGTATCTATATTGACTGTGTATGAGGCCATACTAGTTGTATTAGACCATACCACTGGCACAGATCATTAAAACATTGACCCCAACACCAAACGACTGAATGTTCAAAGGTAAAATAATTGTTTGTATTATTCTTTATTTAAAAGCCCCTGGAACATCTCTTGGTGTTGGAAGAATTTTCCCAATAACTGCTTCAGGTTGACTCACTATTCAATGACTAATCAAAAATTACAACAAAATCTATTTCCATTATCTGCAAAGGTGCTACAGAGCACTGCAATTGGACTTAAAAGCATTAATATGCCTTATTAATTTATAAGAGACAATAAGATAACAGGATTGCATGCTAGCAGTTTTTGATTAGATTAGATTACTTACAGTGTGGAAACAGGCCCTTCGGCCCAACAAGTCCACACTGACCCGCCGAAGCGCAACCCACCCATACCCCTACATTTACCCCTTACCTAACACTACGGTTGGGTAAATTGGCAATTTAGCATGGCCAATTCACCTGACCTGTACATCTTTGGACTGTGGGAGGAAACCGGAGCATCCAGAGGAAACCCAAGCAGACACGGGGAGAACGTGCAAACTCCACACAGTCAGTCGCCTCAGTTGGGAATTGAACCCTGGTCTCAGGCGCTGTGAGGCAGCAATGCTAACCACCATGCCACTGTGCCACCCACGGTATGTTGATAAGAGGATCATAATCTTTTTGTATAAATCTGGTTCTGTTTGTGGTTGGCATTTAACTAAAATATTCAGTTTAAATTCTATTGTTCCCAGTCTTAAGCAGGGTATTAACAATATCTCCACAGGAAAATCTTTTTGGTTTAGTTATTTAAAGAAGCAACTGATGCCATTGCTATCTAATTGTGTCATCTTGGCTCTTTATGATATAGGAGCATTTAAATACAGCTAGCCTTTTAGTGTGACTCAGCATTTGAATGTGATTTATAATAGAATGCTGGGAGTTGGGTGATTAAGAAAAGGAAGAAGTGTTCTGATGCTTTTGCTTTTTCTAAATTTCTCAGCCTCCAGAAATTAGTCCTTATTCTGCTACAGGGGAAGAAATTAATGTATTTGATGAGTACCTAGTAAGTGACTGAGGTTTATTCCATTCCTAAGTTTCAAAATAGAATAACTGGTCATAAGGTTAATAACATTTATGATTGGATAGTAATTATATAATTAAATAAAATTGATGTTGTGTTTTCCTGATACCATGATCAATAGGCCTATTTCAAAATTGATCCTTTGTTATATTAGGGCTTGCTGGCTTTGTTTACTGAATTATTTCCTTGTACTTATACCAAACTCCATTAGCCTTTCCATGGTCTGACTGCTTTCAAAGTCATTTTCCTCAAATACACTTGTTATCTGGGACCAAAGAATTATATCATAAGCAAATGTTACAACACAGTAAATCCCCTGCAATAATTCACACGTAACATGATCAACAGGGGACCAAGAACCCTTGTGAAAATCTGCTGGTTAAAACATTTTCTCCTCATAACTACCTTGTGTTTCCAATTTCAATCCAGCTAGGGAATTATCCATGAGCATTAATATTTATGTTTAAAGTTTGATATGAAATGTCAATCATGCAACATAACCAAAAGCATTTGAAAACAGAAGTAAATTATATCTCTGGTAGACCTCATCCACTAGTTTTGTTACAACAAAGGAATACTATCAATTGTGTCATCTTGACTTTTTGTGTTAGGAGCACATAAATACAGTTAGCCAATTTAGTGTGACTCAGTACTTGAGTCTGATTTATAATAGAATGCTGGGAGTTGGGTGAATAAGAAAAGAAAGAAGTGTTCTGATGTTTTTGTTTTTTCTAAATTTCTCATTCTCCAGAAATTGGTTCCTATTCTGCTACAGGTGAAGAAATTAGTGTATTTGTTGAGTAAGATTCTTGTTCAGAAAAGGGAATGTATTGCTGTCATTGTACATGACCTTGGCGAGATCATTCCTGGAGTGCTGTATTATGTGTAGTTTTGGGCTCCTTATCTGAGAAAGGGTATTCTGACAATGTATGAAGTGCAGAAAGATTTACCAGATTGATTCCTGGGATGACAAGAATGACACATGGGAGAGACTAGATCAGTGAGGACTATGTTGGAGTGCAGGTTCATAGTTCCTTGAAAGTGGAGTTGCAGGTAGACAGGATAGTGAAAAAGGCATTAGGTACACTTACCTTCATTGGTCAGTGCATTGAGTATAGAAGTTGAGATATCACGTTGCAGCTGTACAGGACATTGGTTGGGCCACTGTTGGAATATTATGTTCAATTCTGGACTCCTGGCTATACTAAAGATGTTGTGAAACTTGAGAGGGTTCAGAAAAGATTTACAAGGATGTTGCCAGAGTTGGAGGGTTTGAGATATAAGGAGTGGTTGAATAGGTTGGGGCTGTTTTCACTGGAGCGTCAGAGACTGAGGGGTGACCTTGTAGAAACTTATAAAATTATGAGGGTCATGGATAGGGTGAACTGCCAAAGGTTTTTCTCCAGGATAAGGGAGTCCAAAAGTAGAGGGTATAGGTTTAGGGTGAGAGGGGAAAAATTTAAAAGGGACGTAAGGGGTAACCCTTCAGTGCAGAGGGTGGTGCTTGGATGGAATGAGCTGCCAGAAGAAGTGGTAGAGGCTGGTACAATTACAACATTTAAAAGGCATCTTGATGGGTATATGAATAGGAAGGGTTTAGAGGGATATGGACCAATGTTTGCAAATGGGACAAAGTTAATTTTGGATATTTAGTCAGTGTGGACAAGTTGGACAAGAGTCTGCTTCTGTGCTGTACATTTCTATGACTCTATATTCACTGGAGTTTAGAGGAATGGGGAATTCAAGAGAGATGTCATAGACACCTATAAAATTCTGGAAGGTCTGGACAAGTTAAACACATGTGGTTCCCAATGACAGAAGTTTTCTTGAGCTCCCCTTTAAACAATTTTTTTCCTCACTAAATAAAAAATCCTCTCTGATCTTAGACAAATCTCCCCTGGGGGAAGAGATTCTCACGATCTACCCTGCTTATGCCGCTCATAAATTTGTGTGCCTCGTCATAAATGCCATGAACTTGTTAATTAAGATGTCTGAACATTTTACTTATATGAGAGTTGGCAACACTAACCTAGATCTCAGATTTACTTTTACTAATAGCAACCCAGGGGGTCTTCCTTGTATTCAAACATGTGAGCATACTTCTGCTTAAATCAATAAAGCTAACTCATTGTCAAATCCTTTTGTTGAGGAAGAGTCAAAGCAGCCTGAATTGTGACAGTATAAGCAGTAATAATAATGTTCAACCTCAATAAACACTCCATTAAATCGGTTTATAGGTAGAGGTTGATGTCTGTTGAAGTTGCAGACCAAATCACTGAAGAGAATTTTTGCAAGGATGTATAAACATATCAAAATTGTACTGAAATATGGGACAGCGAACCAAATGTACTGATGGAAAACTTCTGAAGGGACATTCAATAAGTAGGATCAATGTATAACAGGTTAGGTAAGGTATGAATTATGAAAGGAATGAACTTGTTTGACTAAATATCATTTCTTGTACTGAGTTCAGGTAAGTCAGAGGAGGATAACTCCATGTTGGATCACAAACTAACAAGTAACGATCACTTTCTCGGTATAATTGTAATGTGCTCTTTCAGAATCAATGTACTTATAGTGACCAATAATGCAGTCAATAATCTTCACAAAAGTAGAGTCTTGGCAGATTGCAGATGTGCCTCTTTTCCAATATAATTACAATGTTATTTTGTAACATGCTACACCAATAAATTCAAGATGGCTCCCACACCGGGCGACTTATTGCGAGCTCCCTACAGCAGATCTTATTCTCACATTTCTTATAATTGTTTTGTCTAAGCAACCTATAATCTGTATGTCTTTTTTTGTTATGGTCTGCCTGTACTGCTCACAAAATAAGCTGTTCACTTACTTAGATACATTCAACTAGAATAAATGAAATCAATATCAAATCAAATGCACCTTCAAAGCATCAAAATGTTAGGAATTCTGCTTTAGGTTACATCAACTCCCCTTCAAGGCAAATACTTTACCATTTTATGCACACAGCCCAGGAGAAGTAATAGATAATTTAAATGAATCAACAATTTTTAAATTAATTATGTCTATTTATGCAAAGGTAATAAATAGTTCTCATAGTGCCAATATTAAAGATACAGAATAAAAGTCATTTGTTATAAAAGACAATTCTAACAAATGAATGTTACACACATGCTTCATTTGTGAAACTGAGTGTGAGTGGTTTGTGTATTCCAAAAGGTTGAATTGGCATGAATGTAATTTTGTTGAGGTGATCATAACGTCTGAATGACTTGACACGCAATACTTGTCTTTTTGTTGTATAATGTTCCTTACAGTCAAATATCTGACACATGTGAATGGTATATATCAATCAACTGATCCTAATACTTTACGATGATAGGCAAATCATTATTCAATCACTACATGTGACTTGAGATGTGCCTTTGGAAATAAAAGGATCACTATGTTTTAGCAAAAATAGCTCGCTTCCGTTAATACGATTGAGCTATGAAAGAACTTAATTTTCACTGGTGTGCAAGTGCAATTGCATTTTACCAACAGCCAATTGTATGTGCCTTCCAGTCAAAGCAAAAAGGAGCTTTGCTCATACTTTCCCTATTTTACTTTTGGATTAAAATGCAGAGTGGCTGCCAGCATTAATACAAAAGGACTGGACCTGCTGTTGTTTCCAGTCCGTTTTGGCTTTTTTTCTCTTAGAGGCTGTGGACAAGTGAATTTCTGTGTTCCAGCTAAATCGACTCTGCACATCACTATCAAGATTGTGTTCAGGCTGACAACACTAGAGGAGCACTAATGACTGCACAGTGTTCATCTCTATTTGTAATTCCTCTGATAATGAAATAGTTCGTGTACGAAAAAGATCATGCAGCAAGACCTGTACAATATTCAGGCCCTGGACTGAAATGTGCCAGTGACGTCTGTGAAACACAAATCGCATGCAATGACAATTTCCAATAAGACAGAATCCAACCATTGTCCCTTGACATTCAGTGGTGTTATTGTTTCTGAATTCTCAGGATCTTCAGAGTTACCATTAAGCAGAAACTAAACTGGACTCGTCACACAAATACAGTGCTTATAAGAGTAGATCAGAGAAGTTTACTGCAGCAATTAACTCATCTCTTGGCTCCCCAAAGTCTGTCCATGATCTACAAGCCACAAGTCAGGAGTGTGGTAGAATACAATCCACTTACCTGGATGGGTGCAACTCCCATGCACTCAAGAGGATTGGTACCATCCAGGATAAAGCAGGCAGCTTGACTGGTATCATATCCACAAACATTGACTCCCACCTCCATCAATGCTCAGTAGCAGCAATTTGCTACATTGTGATGATGCTGCTCCTTGATATTTTTTCAGAGGGGTCATAAACCCAGAGACCCCAGGAGGTGTAGGTATGAAGGGTTGCTGCATCACTCCTGGATAATCCACACGACACCTGCTTAAAGCAACTGGCAAAGTTAGGATCCAGGCTACTTTCTTGAAGTGTTTAGAGGCGGGCTGGCCTATCCCATAACAGACTTGGGGCTTTTTACTGTCATTCTATATTTCCAAATCAGAACTAGGGTTGTTGGACTCAAAGGCTGTGAGTGGCAGGTATTGTCCTGGCTGTTGATTTCAGTTGGGTTAAACAATGCTTGGGATAGCAATGGCTCTTTCAGTCACTAAGAGTTTCCCGGGGGTCGGAAGAAGTGACCTTGGGGGTTTTGCAAAAGGTGATTAAAGATAAACTGTGGGAATTAGCCAACAAGCCAGGGTTGAAGTTACCTCCTTCCATGGGGAAAGGAGAGATAATTACAGCAATAGCTCAGCACTTAAATTTGCTGGGAACACCATCACAATCTTTAGAGAGGGCTAGGGTTCAATTGAAAATGAAGCAGCTTGAGTTAGAGACAAAAGACAAGGAAAGGGCAAAAAAATGATACTGTTTGAATTATGAGTAAAAACAAAAAGAATGAAAGGCACTAGCAGAACATAAAGAAAAGGTTTTGAGCACCTAATGAAGTAGCAGCATTGCGAAAGCTAGTGTGTCCAAAGAAACCTGTTGGTTAACTTACCACTGGGTAAAAAGGAAACCCTTGAAGGGGAAAGAGAAATTAAAAAGCTCTGATGTTTTCACTGCAATAAAGTAGGCTGCATGAAGTCACAGTTTTGATGGGTTAGGAAAAACTGTGGGAAGCCAGATGTAGGAAAACAGGATAAGCCAGTGAATTGTGTTGGAGTGGTAATGGAAAGAGGCTAGAAAGCTGCACCAGAGTGAACATGCTGGTTAGAGGTTGTTCAAGGAGGAAGTGCCAGATCTTCAAAAACCATATACTTGTGAAGGTAAAGTTCATTCACATAGGGCAGGAGCAGCAGGTAAAACGATTACAATATTAAGAGGCAAAGGATCCTCTCAAACAGTGACACTGAAAGATGAGGAGATATGTACCTCTGAAGGACTACTGCAGAAAAGGTACTAGTAATGGGAATTCACAGTGAGACAAGAAGCACTCAATTATATAGAGTGAGCTTACAGTGTCCAGTGAAGAGTGGGGAATTCATGGTAGGAGTACTGGACAAACTCCCAGCTCCAATTTGTCCTTGCTAACAAAATAGCTGATTCACCGTTAGGAGTGCTATCTACTGTAGTGGAAACTCAGGCAGGACACATATCCTGGGACTTCTCCCGACTGTGTCGTAACAAAGCCAGCAAGGGAAACAAGAGAGATAAAAGAGTACAGTTAAGGAAGTTGAAGTGGAATTAGCAGAGACCCTGTTTGATCAGACGATGCAGACAGACCAAGGCAGATAGATGAAAAAGCAGACATCTTTAGTTCAGATAAATGAACTGCTTTAGACAGAAAAATAAAAACATAAAGTGATTGTATCAAAAGGCATACACAAAAACAGAATCTAAATGTATCCCAGAATGCTACAATCGTAACAGTGATGTCTTAATGAGGAAATGGACAGAAGTTCATCAAATCATATTGCCAATGGGTTATAGAAAGGAAGTTGTTGTGAATGGTGCATGAACTACTAGTAGGGGATCATTTAGGGGCAAGAAAAACCCAAGCTAAAATACAAAAACATTTTTACTGGCCTGGACCGCACAAGGATGTGGCTGAATTTTGTCAGACATGTCAGACATTTCGGCTAATTGGAAAACCACAGGCAGTAATAAAACCTGCCCGATTCCTGCATAGGAACCTTTTAGAAGAGTTTTAATTGATTGTGTAGGATCCCTCCTGAAAACCAAAAGTAGGAATCAGTATTTGTTAACAATAATGGATGTGTCCACTAGATTTCCAGAGGCCTTTCCTTTATGCAATATCACAGCTAAGAGGAATTATGCAAATTTTTCACTAGATATGGACTACACACAGAGATACAATCAGATCAACGGTCAATCATCACATTAAAATTATCCAAGGAAGTTATGGAGAGTTTAGGAATAAAACAATTCAAATCTACTGGATACGATCCAGAATTGCAGGAAGCGCTAGAAAGGTGGCATCAGATATTAAAGACCATGTTGACGGCTTATAGTCAAGACCATCCGGATGATTGGTAAAAGGGAATTCCATTTGTGCTTTTTGCTCCAAAGAGATGCATCAAATTAATCAACCAAATTCAGTTCATTTGAATTAGTTTTTGGGCATGAAGTGAGAGGACCGTTAAAATTGATTGAAGAGAAATTGGTAAGTCATAATTCAGAGACCACATATTTGTATCATGTGTCAAATTTTAGGGAACAGTTAAATAGAATGGGGGAGTTGGCTAGACAGCATTTAAAAGTATTACTGCATACAACGAAACAGGAAGCAGACAAGAAATCAAAAAACTTTCAATTTTGCTATCAGAGATAAGTGTTACTTCCAGTGACGGGTGAACCTCTAAAAGCAAGGCTTAATGGACCTTATTAGGTCGAAAGGAAATTGATTGATGTGAACTATTCGATAAGGACTCCAGATAGAAAGAAATCTCAGAGTGTGTCATGTGAATATGCTCAAAAGGTATTTTGACAGGGAAGGCAAGCAAGTGGAGAATGTGTTATTGGTCAGAACGCAGAGTGAAGAACCAAGTTCAGAGGATTCTGAATTGGACATTCCTCAAATTAAATTGTTCAATGAGGAGATTGTCAAAATTTGGGATAAATTAATGAGTTACCTTCCAGAGGAAAACCAAAATGACCTGAAACAGTTATTCCTATCACATGGGGAGATAAGTGGAAATAAGCTGGAAAGTACTCACCTAATGATGCATGATGTAGATATATGAGATGCTGTTCCAATTAAGCAACATCCTTATAGATATAACCCTCTAAAGTTGGCACAGGTTCAAAAAGAGATTGAACGCCTGCTCCAAGACGACATCAGTGAAGTGAGTTACAGTGATTGGAGCTCACTCATAGTAATGGTGCCAAAACCAGATGGTACCCACTGGTTATGTGTGGACTATCACAAAGTCAATGCCGTTACAAAGACTGATGAATATCCAATTCTGCGTTTGGAAGACTGTGTTGAAAAGGTGGGACAAGCAAATTATATTTCTAAGTTGAACTTGCTCAGAGGATGCTGGCAGGTACCTCTGTCAGAAAGAGTGAAGACAATTTTGGATTTCATAACACCAAATGAACTGTATCAGTTTAAAGTTATGCCACTTGGTATGAAAAATGTGTCAGCCACATTTCAGAGACTAACCAGTAAGGTCATTTCTGGATTACTCAATTGTGGTAATTTTATATTGATGACCTGGTGACTTTTAGTCACACATGGAAGGAACATTTACAATATTTATCTGAATTGTTCAATTGACTTCAGGATGCAGACTTTGTGATAAACCTAGCTAAAAGTGAATTTGCCAAAGCCCAAGTCACCCTCCTGGGTCATGTTATTGGACGTGGACAAATGGACCCATGGGATGTAAAAACATAGGTAATGAGCCATACCATCAACAAAATGAGCAGCAAAATGATTCCAGGGATTGAGTGGATTTTATCGAAAATTCTTACCAAATATTAGCAGTGTGCTGTTCCACTCACTGACTTGCTAAAGAAAGGCAAGACTATTTCAGTGGATAGCAGACGGTCAGAAGGCATTTGACAGCCTGAAGCTGTGTTAACCACTCAGCAGTGTTAGCCACACCTAATTCCGCAAAGCCATTCAAGATGGCTATTGATGCGAGTGATGTGGGTGGCAGTGCTGTGCTCTTACAGGAAGACGACAAGAAAAAGACCTATTGGATATTTCTCCAGGAAATTGAACATTCATCAGCAGAAATATTCCACTGTTGAAAAGAAGTCTTTTAGCTTGGTGTTGGCATTACAACATTTCAGTATTAATGTTACCACTAATGTATCTGAGACAATCATATACACTGATCATAATCCATTGAAGTTTGTATAGAAATTTAAAGACAAAAATGCCCGAGAGTTTAGATGGAGCTTGGTGTTACAGCCATTCAATTTGAAAGTTGTGCATGTGGCAGGACGAGCAAACCAGATTGCCGAAGCATTATCGAAACAGAGGCATTCAGTGGCAGGAGTAAAACAGACTGGAACAAAACATAGTAATGCATGTTTGCATGATTATTATCAGTGTCATGTATATAGGTGTTGTAGTGTGCCAACAATTTAAGATTGGGGGTTTTAAAATGAACCATCTTTGGATATTGATGATTCATTGTTTTTAAGTTGGGAGGTGTGATGATGCTGTTCCTTTAACAAGTTTATGTTGTCCTTGGTTTATTTTCGGAGGGGTCTTAATCCCAGAGACTCCGGGAAGACTAGGATTGAAGTGTTGGGTCAGCTGCGTCATTCCTAGAATATCCACTTTACACCTGTTTAAACCAACTAGCAAATTTAGGGTCCCAACTACTTTCTTGAAATGTTTTGAAGGGGGCCTGGTCCACAACACCAGCTACAAGATGCACTGCAGAAATTCACAAAAGATTCGCTGACAGCACCTTCCAAACCCATGACTACTTATATCTAGAAGGTCAAGAGCTGCATTATGTGGAAATACCAACACCTTCGAGTTCTCCTCAAAGCCACTCACCAACCTACCTTGGAAATATATCAGCATTCTTTCAGTGTCACTGGGTCAAAGTCTTTGAGCTCTCTCCATAAGGGCATCGTGGGTCTGCCTACATTATGTGGACTGCAGCAGTTAAAGAAGACAGCACATGACCACCTTCTCAAAGTCAGATAGGGATGGGCAATAAATGCTAGCCCAACCAGTGACACCATGCCGCCAAGTGAAATAAAAACTTAAATAAAAACATAGTTCTGGAGAATCTCAGCTGGTCTGGCATCTTCTGTGGTGAGAGAAACAGAGTTGGCGATGCAAGTCCAATATAACCCTTCTTCCAAGTCACATTGAACTTGAAACGTTAACTCTGTTTCTTTCACTACTGACCTGCTAGACCTGTTGAGTTTCTCAAGTACCTTCGGTTCTTACTTCAGATTTCCAGCATTGTCTCTATTTTGGTTTTTTATTAGTAGATCACTTTCCCGAGTTGCATAGATTGTGCATCATTTCCCAATTTGGAGTCTGCAGTGCACAACCCAGGTTGACCATTCAAGTGCATTACTGTGGAAAGTGCACTGCTTCAATTGACTTGTCAAACTAAGCTCTAATTAACTGCTGAAGTGAATGTTCTGACCCAAGTTGAATAACAAGGAAGTTTTTTTCCTAATAACCTGATTGATATTCCTCAGGGATTCCACAGAAGGGCGAATAAATTGCTGCTGTTTCTACTGCCCAGAGTGATTCTTATATTAGATTATGATTTGGAGATGCCGGTGTTGGTCTGGGGTGTACAAAGTTAAAAATCACACAACACCAGGTTATAGTCCAACAGGTTTAATTGAAAGCACACTAGCTTTCGGAGCGATGCTCCTTCATCAGGTGATTGTGGAGGGCTCGATCGTAACACAGAATTTATAGCAAAAATTTACAGTGTGATGTAACTGAAAGTATACATTGAAAAATTGATTGTCTGTTAAGCCTTTCATCTGTTAGAATACAGTGATAGTTTCACTTCTTTCATATGTAAATTACAAAACCTTTTTTTAAAAGTTGCATTCTTGGGTTAGATATTACAATGGTGATAGCTAGACAATATGTTGAAGGTGTTGGCCCCCTGTGTTCTCTGTCTATGCCATGATGCTTAGATTGATTCTAATCTAAAAAGTGAGATAATGGAGTTTTACATAAATTCATGCAGTTTTTGAGCTCAGAGTTCTACATGAACTCTGCAGAGTTACATTGTACTTTGCTCAAAAACTGCATGCATTCATGTAGAACTCTGAGCTCAAAAACTGCATGAATTTATGTAAAACTCCGTTATCTCACTTTTTAGATTAGAATCAATCTAAACATCATGGCATAGACAGAGAACACAGGGGGCTAACACCTTCAACATATTGTCTAACTATCACCCATCTAACCTGAGAATGCAACTTTTAAAAAAAGGTTTGTGATTTACACATGAAAGAAGTGAAACTATCACTGTATTCTAACAGATGAAAGGCTTAACAGACAATCAATTTTTCAATGTATACTTTCAGTTACATCACACTGTAAATTTTTGCTATAAATTCTGTGTTACGATCGAGCCCTCCACAATCACCTGATGAAGGAGCGTCGCTCCGAAAGCTAGTGTGCTTCCAATTAAACCTGTTGGACTATAACCTGGTGTTGTGGGATTTTTAACTTTATATTAGATTAGATTCTTTACAGTGTGGAAACAGGCCCTTTGGCCCAACCAGTCCACACCGACCCTCCGAAGAGCAACCCACCCAGACCCATTTCCCTCTGACTAATGCACCGAACACTATGGGCAATTTAGCATGGCCAATTCATCTAACCTGCACATCTTTGGACTGTGGGAAGAAACCGGAGCATCCGGAGAAAACCCACGCACACACGGGGAGAATGTGCAAACTCCACACAGACAGTCACCCAAGTCTGGAGTTGAACTTGGGACCTTGAGGCAGCAGTGCTAACCACTGAGCCACAGTGCCACCCCAGGTTACAAGACAATAGCCATTGCACTTTAAAATGAATTTCATGTAGACAAAGTGGCTGAAGCTGTTTTTTCGTGGTCTAATGCAGATAAAGCGTATTTGATTCAACAGTGAAGATTAAGATCTGCTTCCAAGATAGACCATCTGTCCTATGAGTGGGAACAGACAATATGGCTGTGTGTGTTGCATGGCTGTGGAACTGCCACAAGACAAGTGAACATATGGTTCAAATTTGCCTGTCATTATGCTGCAATAGGACACAAGCCAGAATTCACCACAATTGCACTATCCTCGGCCATTTTTAACCAGGCTGAACTTTATCACCCTGATCCCAGCTGCTTTTATTCTGGGAGCCCTGCGTTTTCAGGCTGGCATCCCAGCAGCAGCTAAGAAGTCTGTGAGAAGGAAGCAGAAACTGTCAAGTAGCAAGGTTCAAGTATAGCTACAGCTTCAATGTAAAGTTGCTTCAAAGTTTTGCTTTAAAATCCCATCCAAATGTATGAGAAATTGGAATAAATTCCACAGGCCACTTGGTAATTTGCAATCCTCACTGTTACCTGACACAGTGGTGAACAATGTAGGAATGAGTGGGAACTCATATTGTTACAGTGAAAATGATTGGAAACATCACACAGCATGTTTCTATGACTTATACAGTGTTACAACTGGCCCATCCATATATGATTAGAATGTTCTTTGTTCCATTGGTCATCCGGCTCTCAAAGAAATTTCCACCTAAAGCAGCGTAACTGAACCTGAAAGTCAAAGTCAGGATAAAAATGGTAAATCAATGATCACCCACAGTATAATGGGACATGAATATGCTAAGGATGATGCCATTTGGACATCAGCAGGCCTGAAGAAAGCAAAAGAAAAGGTTAGAGAGAAGCATGTAATGAGGCAGAAGATAGACACTTAAAAAAAAACCTGTATTCCATCAAATTTATGTAATGTGGTACAGTACTGAAGAAAGTGAGAGTCCTTATCCTAAGATAATGACAGACAAATGTCAGAGATCAAAAATAGTGGCAGCTGAGTAAAAAAGGATCAGCCTTGATGTGTGTATGTAGGAAGACACCCAACACCTAAAGATACAATCGATTAACAATGCACTTATAAAGCATCCTGATAACAATAATCATCTCAAAGCACAGCCAGTGTAAGGAACAGGTCAGGAATTCAGACGGTCACATACTTACACTGTGCCAACTTCAATGGGAGGGATTCCAGTTTGAAAGCCCAGTTTCAGAAAATCATTAGTAATGCGACAGACTCGCCTTCAGAGAATATCTACTTTCTTTCACCTAGGTAAGAGGCAAATTGGAGACCTTTTGCAAAATGTTAACAATCCTCCTAAAACCTTACTTATGTTTGCTTTATGATTTCTTGAGTTGTTTCTACTGAACATCTTTTATTGAACTATTGACACTTACAACATAAATGCACAATCATTTGTTTTTGTTCAGATTGAGGTTAGTCTTTTTGCAAGTGCAATTCAATATCCTCCAACTCAATGACAAGGTATCGTTAATCCAGTATTTTGGTATCCAATTGCTCGGTATATAGATCACATTAAGATTGACAGATTATTTATGGAAGGTGGAAGTATTGCAAAATAATCCATAAATGTTGCTAAAAGGAGAGAAGGTGTTTCTTTTGCACTCATTTGTATGGAGGGCACAAGAAACACATTTGAACAAATGGACATTGTTTTCTACGGTATAAAAGGGTGCAGATTGAGTGGGCCATCGCTGGCATTATGATATATCAGACATTGTCAGTCTTAATTCCCAGGCTCTGTCATGGGGAAACTGCAGAGATTGGCTTTCCCCATGGTCCCTTTTTTTTGATAAAGATGCTATGTCTGTACTTGCCCATATGAGACGAGCTCCAAGTATTTGTGTGTGTAGCCACCATCATGTGCAAATACACCTTGTCAGCATGACTGAAGGTTTACATAGTAACTCGTTGCACAGTTCAGATTATTTCATAAATGATCTCCAATCGCAGAATCAAATTTAATGGTGA
Organism: Hemiscyllium ocellatum; assembly: GCF_020745735.1. NCBI lineage: Eukaryota > Metazoa > Chordata > Chondrichthyes > Orectolobiformes > Hemiscylliidae > Hemiscyllium > Hemiscyllium ocellatum. The sequence goes on from NC_083431.1 coordinate 25,523,943, forward strand.
ATATATGTTGTTAGCACTGCTGCCTCACAGCACCAGGAACCAGCGTTCAATTCCAGTCTCGGGTGACTGTTTGTGTGGAGTTTGCACATTCTCCCTGTGTCTGCGTGGATTTCCTCTGGGTGCTCCAGTTTCCTCCCACAATCTAAAGATGTGCAGGTTAGGTGAATTGGCCATGCTAAAATGCCCATAGTGTCCAGGTATGTTTAAATTAGGAGCATTAGTCAGGGGAAATGTAGAGTAATAGAGTAGGGGAATGGGTCTGGGTGGGTTACTCTTCAGAGGGTCAGTGTATCAGAAAGATGTTGTCAAACTTGAAAGGGTTCAGAAAAGATTTACAAGGATGTTGCCAGAGTTGGAGGGTTTGAGCTGTAGGGAGAGGCTGAACAGGCTAGGGCTGTTTTCCCTGGTATATCGGAGGCTGAGGGGTGACCTTATAGAGGTTTATAAAATCATGAGGGGTATGGATAGGATAAATAAACAAAGTTTTTTCCCTGGGGTCGGGGAGTCCAGAACTAGAGGGCATAGGTTTAGGGTGAGAGGGGAAAGATCTGCAAGGGACCTAAGGAATGACTTTTTCATGCAGAGGGTGGTGCGTGTATGGAATGAGCTGGCAGATGAAGTAGTGGAGGCTGGTACAATTGCAACATTTAAAAGACATCTGGATGGACATATGAATAGGAAGTGTTTACAGGGATATGGGCCAAGTACTGGCAAATGGGACTAGATTAGGTTGGGATATCTGGTTGGCATGGATGAGTTGGACCTATAAGTCTATTTCCATGCTGGACATCTCTATGACTATGACTCCAAATGGCAAGTAAACAATAAATGTACAATGGAATGGCATTAAAGAGAATGTAGCTCAGATAAAGAAAAGATACGTCCCAAAGGGTGAGAGGAATGGCATCTAAACTGAAGTATCTGCACAGAGGCTGGTATTCCATCACCAAGTCACTCTTTATTTGCATGTGCACAGTACATTGGCTATGACAAGCCAGCTCAGGGTCAGTTCCTGAACTGAGGAGATTCTGAATACCCTGTTTAAACATTATTTTCATTTTCTCTTTTTTTTTCTTTTTTTGTTCCCCAAGCACACTGCTTCATACAGCAGTAGTGCTCATACTCCTCAGCACCCACGTTTGTGTATGTGGAAGTGTAAGATACAGTGAAAAATACCAAATGAAAATAACTTAATTAACGCTCCACCACCAGAAAAGACACCCGTGCAGCCATGACAAGCAAAACCCAGAGCAAGCACTGCTTGTGTAAAAAAGGTGAAGGGAGGGTAGGTACTAAATCAAAATAGAATTGGAGGGGGAAATAAAGCACTCTATTCCCCACGGTGCCCATCTATCCCTAAAGAGGCCAAGAGTATTGGGAGACAGAGTGTGCTCCTTCTCCATGGACACCTGGTCTCGCACTTCACTACAGAGGAGGGGCAGGCAATTGACCCTAATGGTCCCCTCCATGGCCCACTGCCTGGACATGTTTATGGCCAGTTTGGCCAGGCCCAGAAGCAGACCCACAAGGAGATCCTCTGGCCTATCCTCCCCCCTCCACACCAGGTACCCAAAGATCAGGAGCGTGGGTCTGAAGTGCAACAAAAACATAAAAGAAGATCCTTAAGGAAATAAAAAGGGAGTGCAAATGCTCACACCCAACATATACATGGTCCACAGACTCCACAGCACCACAGAACAAACTGTTGGGCTGGAAGTCCGTGAATCACTGCAATCTGCAGTTGCACAGGACAATATCCTTTTTTTTATTTTATGAAATGGTACAAAATACAGACAGTTAACAATAAACAATAAACAGCAGCTCACGGGAAACAGCAATTTACAGGGGAAAGGGGCAACACTACTAACTGTGGTAGTGCTTATTTTTTCCCCAGCACCCATGTTGTGTATGTTCAGGTGTGAAACACAGTGAAAGACAACAGGTTCATAAACCTTTATTCATTTTCCACCACCAGGTAGAAAGGAAACACCAGAGTGCCTAGTGACAAGCAATGCCCTTCTCAACAAAGGGCAAAACTGTGTGATCAAAAAGTGAAGGGGAGGGCAGGTTTTAAGTCAAAATAGCATCAGAGGGGGAAGTAAAACACTCCATTCCCTGAACAGCTCGAAGGTGTTGGTGGATACCGCATGCTTCTTCTTCAGGGACACCCGGGCTCTAATGTAACCGCGAAAAAATGGAAGGCAATTGGCCATAATGACCCCCTCCATGGCCCGCTATCTGGACCTGTTTATGGCCAGTTTGGCCAGGTCCAGGAGCAGACCCACGACCTACCCTCCCCCCTCCGCACTTGGTGCCCAAAGATCAGGGGCGTGGGGCTGAAATGCAACCAAAAACATAAAAGAATATCTTTAAGGAAGCAGAAAGGGAGTGCAAATGCTCACACCTAATATATACATGGTCCACAGACTCCACAGCACCACAGTTGAGCTGAGAGTCCATGAACCGCTGCAATCTGCAATTGCACGGGACAATCCCCCGTTTATATATTGTTTATTTTATGAAATGGTACAAATATAGACAGTTAACAATAAACAATAAGCAGCAACTTACAGGGGAAAGGGGCCGCAAGTCCCCTTGTTTATTTTGATCAATCAGGGCTTCTTGATTGGTGCAGGTTAGCAATCCCAATCAAGGATCTTATAGTCAATAAGATCTAGCGGGTTCCAATCACTACACAAACATAATGTGCCCTGAATATTTAAAGACATAGTAGTTCAAGTGAAAATGGAGGCTTATGATTACGGCGTGGTTCATAAATTAGCAAAGATTCAAACTAATACAAAAGGTACAGACAGAATTGGAAAAGAAATGAGGGGCAAGGAGAATGTATGCAAACATATCAGTAGGAAATTTTAAAAAGACGACCAAAATTATTTATAAAAGCGTAGGTAATGAAATGGCAATCAATAGAGTTGATTAGGGATTAAAAAGGAAATCTAAATGTGAAGGCACAGACCATAGTTGAGATGATAAATAAGTATTTTGTATCCGTCTTCACTCAAGAAACAAATTCTACCAAGGCGGTATTAAAGAAATAGTTGGTAGCAATTTGGAATAGACTAAAAATAGATAACAAGGAGAAATTACTATTGCTCAAATTAGTGAAGGGAAATTAACTTGTTTGACTTCAGTGAAGTTATGGCGACGGATTGTTTAGGGAGGGTGGTTGAGGTTATGCATATTGTTGTTCAAAGGCACTTGATAAGGTAACACATGATAGCCTTCGGAGCATCACTGAAGCCCATAACATTTAAATTGACTGAAGGGAAAAAGCAGACAGCAATGAAGATGGTTGTTTCTCACACTGGATAAAGTGTGCAGTGGTTCCCCACACTCTCATACCTCAGAATTGACATCACAATGCTTCTTAATTCATATTACTCCATTTAATTTAGGTATACAAGGTATTATTTCAGAGTTTGCAGGTGATTTAAAAAAACTTGGAAATGTAGTAAACAGCAAGGAAGAAAATAACAGACTGTCGGAGAGCATATGCAGATGACTGAAATGGGCGAATGCATGGCAAATGCAATTAAATGCAGTGGGAAGTGGGAAGAGATTCATTTTGACAGGAAGAATGAGAAAAGCAATATAAACTGAATGGTGTAATTTAAACTGAGGGGCAGGAATGAAGAGGCTTGCAAATCTATGCCCACGAGTCCTTGAAGATGGCAAGACAAGTTTAGTAAGCTATTAAAACAGCTGATTAGAACCGTGGTTTTGAAATAAGAGGCAAATAATTCAAAAGTGTGAAAGGAATGTAGTAAACTTTCATAATGAGCTGGTTAGGTCCAAGTTCTTGGGAAACATGGTACAGGAAGGAAGTCAAAGCTTTTGAGAGGATACTGAGGTGAATGGCTAAAATTGAACTTAGGTTAAAAGATATGATCTAATTAGGGACACAAGGAAATGGGAATTATTCTCTTTGGTGTAACAGAACGTCTAGCAGCAAGTGACAAGAGTGAAGGAGGGAAACTGAAATAGTCAAATAGACCTTCTGGAAAAATGGGTTTCTTTGAGGGAAGGAGGACTTGTGGGAAATAGGAGTAGATTGGCATAGAATGTCTCAAGGTGAAAGTGGGTACTGCAGATGCTGGCGATTAGATCAAGTGTGGTACTGGAAAAGCATAGGAGGTCAGGCAGCATCCAAGGAGCAGGAAAATCGATGTTTTGGGCAAAAGCCCTTCATCAGGAATGAGGCTGGGAGCCTCAGGGGTGGGGATTTAAATGGGAGTGGGGTGGAGGGAAGGTAGAATGCCTCAACCCTATGCTGAGTGAAAGCCTCATTGCATTAAATATTGTAAATAGTCTTAATTTTCCTTTGCTGTTGCAATGAACTAATGCTAGTGGCATATAGAAATCTTTGGGCTGTCCGTGTGTTCAAACCTCATGTTAATTTTTAAAAGATGAAGGGTAAAGAGAGGTTTACTAGCTCTGAACAAATAAAAGGGTTCCAAATTGAGCAAATGAGAATATATTATTACAAGTGATAAGAGGACCATTAACCAGAGAACACAGATAAAAACCATTTCGCAAAATTATCAGAAGCAAACTGAAAGAAAAAGTGCAGCAAGGTTTTGGTCTGTAACACCTTGCGTGAAAGAGTGATACAATAATAACTTTCAAAAAGAAATGGAGAAAGAATTTAAGTGGAAATCCCGCAAGGCTACAGAGGAAGAATGGGTTAACACTAACTGATTAGTCCTTTCAAAGAGCTAGCACAGGAATAATTGGGTTTAACAGTCTCTTTCTGTACTCTGTTTACTGACTCTCTTGTCAGTAAATCAGCTTGTCATCATTTACTCCACGACATTATTCCGGTGTTTAGCTTTTGAGTTTTGACAAGAATTAAGATAAATGCCATTTGAAGGAAACTCTGAAAAAAACAGCACTTTGCTATCATGTTTGTTGTCAGAAGTTCAGCAAAGAAATGAGGATGTGTCTTAAGGAAGACATTTAGAACTACCTAAGCTTTTATTTCGATAAAAGTCAAAGATTTGGTGCCTTAGCAGCAAAATGTCTGGTCTTCTAATATTCATAAGTTGAAACATTTTCTGTCCATTTTGTAAATTGCTTCACTTTGTGTTTAACACTGGTAATGCAACATCAGCAAAATTGACAGTAGACCTGCACTGAGTGAGTGAGCCTAACCTAATAAGGAAGAAGAACAATCTTATAAATTTTAAAAGCCTTTTAGTTTGAATGCACTTTCTGCTCATTGAAAAGAAACACATTGAGAACCTGAATGACTGAGATTTGGAAATATAGTTATAAGAAGAAAGTCTAAACAAATGCTTTTTGGGTAAGGATTATGGTTTCTGACTGGGGCAGACATCGACTTCGACAGAAATAATGTCATTCAGCAGATTCGGCATCAAAGTGATTTTCTTGACCAGCCTTTGTTACCTAAATGGAGCACAGAGGTATTTGCCAGAATTCCTTTTTGCCAAATTGGCATTATTTGCCTGTTTTTGCCTTTTGATGTGATGGGGAGTGTATAGATTGTACTACTTGAGATGTTACAATTGTGGGGGACAGAGGAGATGGGCGAGAGGACCTTAATCTATTAATTCATGCATACGTGTTTGCAAATGGAACCGTAAAACACACTACCCTTTTGGATGATGATATATTGAAAACCCTGAGCCAATGTCTATTGAAACGGAAGTAACAGCTACAGGTGAAAGGTGTCAAAAGAGTGAATGAACTTTTGCAAGAGCTGGAAATACTAAGGAAGCTGAGAACCAAAGCTCACCTTCACATATTAGGGCGGACTGCTTGGTTCAATCCAAAATTGTATACTCAGCATATCCACAGGAACCTTGCTGGCTTGGAGACATGTGCTGGATTCTGGGAGGAGGTCACAAATGCTGTATGTCCATTTGTTTCACATATGCCAATATGAATCTCTCAATAGATTCTTTCCCTTCTTGCAAAAAAAAGTTCACTAGGAGAATGACAGAGAGCAGAAAATGGCCCTCAAACCATCTTCCAATCGACAGATGCAGAGGGAGGAGTCTCTGGATGTCACTGAGATCTTGGCAATTTAGGTCTCTGAATGTGGGGGTTAGGAGAGCTCTCCACTACCTGGTGCCAGAGTTAAATATCACACTACCATAAGGCAAGCACACTCAGTCATGAGCACCCAGTTTCAGCAATGAGGAAAATATGTTCATATGCATAATGATCAGTTAAAATATTCTTAGCTTGACAGTTCAAATTCATGTTTGTCAATCTCCCAAAAGCTTTTCACACATCCAATGGCAGGCCTACACCAGCTTCTCAGAGGATGATACCACTTCTTAGGGTACATTTCCACAGCACGTAGGCAGGCTATCCACAGGAAGAACGCTCACACTCACAGTGAGACTGGCAAGGAAGGTAGTTGGGGTTTTCATACTCACCCATCGCAAGTGAGAAAAAGCAGATGGTGGAGACTAGAGCAGCAGTGGAGACTCCAGATCGCAAGATCTGCTGCCTTTGTCTTTCTAGATGATAGAATTTATAGGCTTGAAGGTGATGTCATTGGTGTGTTACTGCAGTGCATTTTGTAGATGGAACACACTGTCGCCGCTGTCTATCAGTTGCAAAGAGCATTAATGTTGAAATTGATGGATTGTTGTCAATAGATTTATAATACCAATAATCCAATATGTTGTCTTTAACATGCATGGTCTCACAAGCTGCATCAAGCCTACAGTAAATTGAGCCTTCGGTGCACAGTGCTCCACAGAATAACCTGTCTTCACTCAAGAAGCTGCCAATTACTGGTTTGATTGTGGAACTGGCAACATTGTGAACAAATTGTTTGTCGCCTTTGTGATTGATTCAGTGTTGCGAAGAAATGCAATTGAGGAAAAGTGGAGAAAGTATGTATTTTTAATGAGAACATTACCATCACAATAAATTGGGTGCTGAAACAAATAAACTGCACAACTTTCTGCAAATGTGACAACTTGAATAATGTAACCTAGATCAATTGAATTATTCAGCGAATCGATTCTATTTGCATCGGGTGGGTGGTTTATCTCAGGACAGTACCCTGTTGCATATAAATACATAATCCGTTTTCAGCTAGGGTTTGTTAAAAACACCAAATTTGAATGAAGGTTACTTTTTGACTCATTTTTCTGGAAGTCAGTCACAGTACCGTAGTTGTTTAATTAGCTTTCTCAAGGTGAAGTTGAAGAAAAGGTTACTTCGGTCAAAGCATAGCGTGTTACAACCAATTGAACTTGATATTGAATCACAGAATCTTGACTGAAGAAAGCTTAATGCTTTTTTAAAAAATTCATTCATGGGATGTGGGGGTCACTGACTGGCCAGCATTTATTGTCTTTCCCTAGCTTCCCTTGATAAGGTGATGGTGAGCTGACATCTTGAACCGCTGCAGTTCATCTGCTAAGGATTGACCCACAATATCTTTAGGGAGGGATTTTTAGGAATTTGACCCATTGACAGTGAAGAAACGATGATATATTTCCAAGTCAGGATGGTGATTGGCTTAGAGGGGAACTTGAAGGTAATGGTATTCCCTTGCATCTGTTGCCCTTGTCCTTCTAGATGAAAGTGGTCATGGATTTGGAAGGCGCTGTCTGAGAACCTTGGGTGAATTTCTGCAGTGCATCTTGTAGATAGTACACACTATTGCTACTGAGAGTTGGTGGTGGAGCGATTGGATGTTTCTGGGTTTGGTGCCAATCAAGTGAGTTGCTTTGTGTTGGATGGTATCAAGTGTCTGGCATGTTGTTGGAGCTGTAACCATTCAGGCAAGAGAGGCATATTCCAGCACATTCCTGACCTGTATCTTGCAGGGAATCTTTGTGGAGTCTGGAGATGAATTACTCGCTGCAGTATTCCTAGCCTCTGAGCTGCTCTTGTAGCCACTAAGTTGATGTAGCAAGTCCAGTTGAGTTTCTGGTCAATTGTAACTCCAGAGATGTTGATAGTGGGGGCATGCAGTGATGATAACACCACTGAATGTCACGGGACAGTCGTTAGATTGTCTTTTATTGATGATGTCTTCGTCTGGCATTTGTGTGGCATGAATGTTAATTGTCACATGTCAGTCCATGCCAGCAAAGATGTCCTGGAGCTGAGATAACTGACATCCAACCAGCCACAAGCATCTTCCAAGTGCTAGGTATGACTCCAATCTGTGGAGAGTATGTCCCTAACTCCCATTGATTCTAGTTTTGCTAGGGCTCCTTGATGACACACTTGATCGAATGCGGTTTTGATGATAAGGACTACCATTCTCACCTCACCTCTGGAATTCAGCTCAATTTGTCCATGCTTGAATCAAAGTTGTTATGAGGTCAGGAACTGAGTGGCCCTGGCAGAGCACAAACTGGTCATCACTGAGCAGGTTATTGCTGAGCAGATGCTGCTTTTTAGCACTGTTGATGACACCTTCCATCACCTTTACTGACAATCAGGAGTAGACTGATGGGGTGGGGGTGGGGGGTGGAAGTGGTAACTGGTTGGGTTGGATTTGAGTTGCTTTTTGAGCAGAGGGTATACCTGGGAAATTTTCTACATTGTTAGTTCATACCAGTGCTGTTACCATATTAGAACAACTTGGCTAAGGACATGGCAAGTTCTGGTGCACAAATCTTCAGTACTATTGCCAAAATGTTGTCAGGACCATAGCCTTTGTATTATCCAGTGCCTCCAAATATTTCTTGATATCAATCAAATTGGCTGAAGACTGGTATCTGTAATGCTGGGGACCATTGAGGAGGCCAAGATGGATCATTCATTCGGCACTTCTGGCTGAAGATTGCTGTGAATGCTTCAGCCTTATCTTTGGGCACTTCATTGAGGATGAGGATATTTGTGGAGCCTCCTCCTATTGAGAGTGATTTAATTGTTCACCATCTTTCACAACTGGTTGTGACAGGACTGCAGAGCTGAGATCTAATCTGTTGATTGGAGGGTCCTTACCTCTGTCTTTCACTCGCTGCTTATGCTGATGGCACATAATTGGTCCTGTTTGGTAGCTTCACCAAGTTGACATCTCATCTTCAGGTATGCCTGGTGCTGCTCCTGGCATACCCTCCTGCACTCTCTATTAAACCAGAGTTGATGGTAATAGTTGAGAGAGGTGTAGGCCAAGTCATGAGATTGCAGATTGTGCAATTCTGCTGCATGTTGATAGCCCACAGTGCCTCATGAATGCCCAGACTTGTGTTGCTGGTTCTTTTTGTAGTCTGCCCCATTTAGCACAGTGATAGTGCCACACAACATGATGAAAGGTATTCTGAATGTGAAGACAGGGCTTCATCTCCACAAGAACTGTGCAGTGGTCGCTATTACCAATTCTGTCATAGGCAGATGCATCTGCAGCTGGCAGATTGGTAAGGATGAGGTCAAGTATGTTTTCCCTCTTGTTGGTTCCCTCACCACCTGCTGCAGACCCAGCCCAGCAACTATGTCCTTTAGGACATAACCAGCTCCATCAGTAATACTGCTGCAAAGTCAAACTTGATGGTGCTTGTTGAAATCACTAACCCAAAGTACATTTTTTGCCATTTCCACCCTTAATGCTTTCTCCAAATTTTGTTCAACATGGAACAGTACTAATTCATCAGCCAAGCAAAGACTGTACATAGTAACCAGCAAAGTTCTACTTGCCCACATTTAACCTGAAGTCATGTGACTTCATGGGATCCAGAGTTGATGTTCAAAACCTCCAGGGTAACTTAACATATGCCACTGTGCCACCATCTCTGCTGGATCATGGTAGGACATGATATATCCAGGGATGGTGATGGTGTGTCTGGGACATTATCTGTAAGGTATGACTCCATAAGTATGACTATGTCAGGCTGTTGCTTGATCACTCTGTGAGACAGCTCTCCCAATTTTGGCACTAGCCCCCAGATGTTAGTAAGGAGAATGTTGTTGGGTTGATGGGTTGTATCTGCTAGCGTAATTTTTGGTGCCTAGGTTGTTGCCAGGTGGTCTTTTGAGTTCATGCCATCATTGGTGGAGCAATCCAATCACTTTCAAATCCTTGAAAGTCATTCACTCAAGTGTCCATCCAAGCACCTTTTGAAATAACTGTTTCCATTTGCACTGCCCTTATATATAGTAAGCCACAGGCTGTTCTCACTCAACTGCATCAAAGCATGCCTCTTCACATTTCCTCTACCACACTTCTTCCTGCCTCACCCATATTTCTTGCTCAAAATCCTAAATCTGTGTCCCCTAATCCTTGTACCATTAGTGTCCCCTCGTTCTTGTACCACTAGTATCCCCTAATCATTGTACCATCGGCTAATAGAAAATTTTCATTCTAATTTATCTAAAATTGTCACCATCTTGTACACCTATATCAATTCTCTCTTCTCCCTCCTTTACTTCATGGGAAACAAACCAGATTCTCCAACCTAACTTTTTGGATAAACTCACTCTTTTCTACATCCATTCTGGATCAACCTTATCTACACCCTCTCAAGGATCTTCACAATAGTTTTAAATGGTGCAGTGGTAGAGGCCTAACTGGTACTTCCTAAAGTTTAAGCATAACTCCCATTGCTCTTCTGCTCTACTTATGAAGGCCAAGGTCTCAGCTGCTTATCCATTTTCCATTCTCCATATATCCAATTCTTTGGAAACTCTATGTACACGACCCCAGGTCCCTCTGTCCTTGCAGATTTTCAGAACTGAGTCTATACTACCTCTCTCTATTCTTTAGCAAAATGCCACATACTTCTCTCTATTAAATCCCATCTGACATTCATCTGTCTAAGCTGCTCGCCTAACTGTGCTGTGCTGTAGTTGATCAAGATCATCCTCATTGTTTGTCACATGTCCAAGTTTGGTGTCATCAGCAAACTATGAAGTCTTATTCAATGTTCTCATATCCATGTCATTTATATATTTCACAAAATTAATGATCTCAGTGTTAATGATTGGGAAACATCAATGTTTAATATCCTCCTGTCTAAAAAATGAAAAACAAATCACAATTTCTGTTTTCTATTTGTATGCCTTTTTTTAAATCCAAGCTACCAGTTTCTATTCCACAAGCTTTAATTTTGTTAACCAGTTTTTTTTGTGGCACTTTGTCCAAATGTTTTCTTACAATTCACATGGAAATTATAGACTTACTTCATTCCAGCCATCAATCTTCTCTGTTACTTCGTTTAAACAAAAATCAATTGAATTAATCAAACACAATCCGTATTTTACCAATCAGCACTGACTCTCGCAATTAATTCAAACCTTTCCCAGTGCCTATAAATTTCTTTCATGATTATTGTTTTGAAAAGCTTACCCATTACTGATAGTGAACTATTTTTAGCTAAGAAGAGGAAGAGGTGATTTAATTGAAATGTATAAGATTCATGGGGCCCTTGATAGCATGGATGTGGAGATGACCTTTCCTCTTATCAAAGAATCTAGAACATCTGGTCACATACTTCTAGAGAGAAGTATGAGGCATTTTGCTAAAGAATAGGGAGAGGTAGTATAGACTCAGTTTTGAAAATCAGGACAAAGTTGAAAATGACTCAACACCAGGTTATAGTCCAACAGGTTTATTTGGAAGCACTAGCTTTCAGACTGCTGCTCCTTCACTGGGTGGTTGTGGAGCATAAGGGCATAAGACACAGAACTTACAGCAAAAGATTACAGTGTCATGCAACTGAAATGATATATTGAACAAACCTGGATTGTTGTTAAGTCTTTCATCTTTTAGATTGGGTTACAGGTTTCAGTTCATTAATATGTACATCCCAGAACTTCTTTTAAGTCACTTTTCAAGATAACTAAAGGTTTTATAACAAAAGGTGACATCTCAGCTCATTAAAGGTGTGAAGTTAGAGCCTGTTGTATCCCAATCTTGAATCAGACTGGTTCTATTTCCAAAGTGGAATTTATAAAATATTACATGGATTGACTGCCTGCAGATTGTGCATTTTTTGAGCAAAAATAGAATGTATCTGCAAATATAATTCTGCAAATACTATTTCATCCATAAACTTACATATGTGCGCATGTGCATGAAAGAGAGAGAGAGAGAGAGAGAGAGAGACAGTGTGTGCGCATATGATTGTGTGCACCGTAGGACAATAGCCTAGTGTTGTGTGACTTTTAATTTTGTCCACCGCAGTCCAATACCACCCCTCCCCATCATAAAAAACAGGAGTCACTCATTTAAAACAGAGATGAGGCAATTATTTTCTCTTTGGAAGTCATGAATCTTTGGAACTGTGTTCCAGATAAAGTGAAGAATGAAGAATCCTTAGGTGGATAGATTCTTGTTAAGTAATGGTGTGAAAAGTTATCCAGGAATGGTGGGACTCTGTATTTGAAGTTGCAATCAGGATCAGTTATCATCTTATTGAAGGACTGAGCAGGCTCGTGAGGCTGAATGGCTTACTCCCGCTCCTTACTGGTATGTATCTTGCCTATACTTTTTACTAGAATGTCTCTGAAACTTTTCTTTAACAACAGTGTTTCCAATGCTCTGACTGCTCCCTTTATATCTAGTAAAGATTGGAAGATTATGCAAGACCTCATGTTATCTCCATTCCTGAAGAAGGCCTTTTGCCTGAAATGTCGATTTTCTTGCTCCTTGGATGCTGCCTGACCTGCTGTGCTTTTACAGCACCATTCTAATCTTGACTCTAATCTCTAGCATCTGCAGTACCCACTTCCACCTCATGTTATCTCCACCCAATGTCCCTTTGCAATCCAGCATCTAAGCCATGAACAGGATGAAATATCCACTCGAAACATAACTAACCTTTCAATACACTTTACCTGACAGTTTTCGCCCCATCCATTTTCTCCATCATCTTCATTTTTACCAATACTTTGTTGGCATTCTCTTCCTTGGTTGACGTTGATATCAGGTACTCATCAAATAACAGGGGTGGAGGGGTCTTTGATTATGTTGGTTGCTTTCCTGAGGCACTGGAAAGTGTAGATAGAGCCAATGGATGGAAGGTTGGTTTGTGTGATGGGCTGGCCTGAGTTCATGACTCTCTGCAGTTTCTTAAGGTCTCGGGCAGAGCAGTTGCCATACTATGTTGTGATGCATCTAGATAGGATGCTTTCTATGGTGCATCTATAAAAGTTGGTAAGAGCCTTTGTGGACATGTCAAATTTTCTGAGCCTCCTGAGGAAATAGAGGTGTTGGTGTGCTTTCTTGACCCTCACATCTACCTGGGTTGGACCAGGACATATTGTTGGTGACCATCACTACCAGTAACTAGATGTTCTTGTCCATCTCCACCTCAGCACCATTGATGCAGACAGGGACATTTCCACTCCACTCCATTTCCTGAAGTCGATGACCAGGTCTTTCATTTCACTTTTCAATAGAAAAAGCTTCCATTTGATAAATGTACAAGTAATCTGTGTTCATCAATAACACAGCTTGGAGGTTTGAGGCAGATAGCCATCATGATGCCTATATCCTTGATAACCCTCATGTTCCTGCTTCATTTCAAGAAGTGAATATCTTACAGGGAGAGTTACTGGGAGACAAGGGCTACCCTCTGCAACCATGGCTGATGATTTCTTAAGCATTGTTCTGACTAAGGTTGAGTGTAGGTGCAAAGTTAAAAAGTGTGGCGCTGGAAAAGTAGAGCAGGTCAGGCAGCATCAGAGGATCAGGACAGTCGACAATTCTGATGCAAGCCCTTCATCTGGAATCCCATTCTTCGGCTAGCATTATCATAGGGTCATCTTGGAGTCATAGAGCTGTACAGTACGAAAACAGAACTTTTGGTCCAATTCATCCATGTCGACCAGATATCTTAAAATAATCTAGCCCCATTTACCAGCATTTGGCCCATATCCCTCTAAACCCTTCCTATTCATATGCCTATCCAGATGCCTTTTAAATGTTGTAGTTTTACCATTCTCTGGCAGCTTGTTCCATACATGCATCACTCTCTGTGTGAAAAGTTGCCCTTAGGTTCTTTTTAAATCTTTCCCCTCTCATCCTAAACCTGTGCTCTCTAGTTTTGGAGTCCCCCACCCTGGGGAAAAGACCTTGTCTATTTACCCTATCTATGCCCCTCATGATTTTATAAACCTCTATAAAGTCACCTCTCAGCCTCCAATACTCCAGAGAAGATTGCTCCAGCCTATTCAGCCTCTCCCTCTAGCTCAAACCCTCTAACCCTAGCAACATCCTTGTAAATCTTTTCTGAACTCTTCCAAGTTTCACAACATTCTCAATATGCAGTACTCCAAAAGTGGCCTAACCAACATCCTTACAGCTCAACATGACCTTCCATCTCCTGTACCTAGTGCACTGACCAAGCACACCAAATGCCTTCTTCACTATTCTGTCAACCTGGGACTCCGTTATCAAGAAACTATGGACCTGCAATCCAAGGTCCCTTTGTTCAGCAACACTCCCCAAGACCTTACCATTAAATGTATAAGTCCTGCCTTGATTAGCCTTTCCAAAATGCAGTACCTCACATTTATTGAAATTAAACTCCATCTGCCACGCCTAGGCCCATTGGCTCATTTTCTCCATGACTTCAATTTTACTTGGGCTGCTGGATGTCATACTTACTTAAATGTTGTCTTGATGTCAAAGTCAGACACTTTTACCTCCTGTGAAATTGTATCATTTTACTCAAATTTGGGCCAAGGTTAAAATGAGAAAAAGTTAAGAAATAGCAAAGTATGGAAAAGATGGCACTGGCCTGAACTCCCCTTAAGCACCTTAATATGGAACTCCAGTTTGGACCAACACTGTTATTTCCAAGTTTAAATGGTTTTACTGGTCTTTCTTTTAGTCAGAAAAGGTGATCTGGCAGAACCCAAACTGAGCAACGGGGATGAGCAGGTTGTTGGTAAGTATCTGCCATTTTAGGTAGACACAGAAGGACAGGATGTGGTATTTATGGAGAACTGTAGAGGCAAACTCTTAATAGAGTTCATACTGAAGCTCCCCAGCAAAATAGAACTCAAGCAGCTGTAGGCTACATGGTCAGGTACCCTGAAATATTCCCCCCACAGGTAGACAGACTCTCAGATAGTGTGTATGTCTGCAGCAGTTTAATTGACTTCCTGCCCCTGTTGGACACAAGAGAATTCATCTCAATAGGCAGAAAGCCAGTCCCACCTGTACCCGTCCTCAAATTTATTCGCCAAACTGCCCAAGATTATGAATACAGCATCATTAAGGTTAGGATCCACCACCCAAATTCCCCAACTGGGAGCATAAGGACGGATGGATTGACTGACTAGGGTGCTCACAAAATCAAAGTTGAACTGCAAACAGAATTCTGTGTCCTTTTATCTGCCTCAATGGCAAAAACACTTGGGTAAAATGTTTTTGATAATCAACTGATCAAAGTGCTCAAAGTATGGACAACAACTCACTTTGCACCTCATTTAAGGTTTCATCAGGTGCTGTTAGCTGCAAGCTACACCCTCAATGAACAAGGGTTGATCCCTGATTTGATATGCTTGGTAGATAATGGATATACCAAGTATTGAAGTTACTGACTGTGGTGGAATCCAATCGTACTCCAGCTGGTCACTCACAGTGCCTCCTGCATGTCCAATTTTGAGCTCCAGATCTGATCTGAGTCTATCCCACTTTGTAATGCAACACAGCATGATGGAGAGTATCTTAAATATCTTCACATCTACCTCTTGAATCCAGCTGGCCGCCTGAGGAATCTCCATGATTAGGCATTCTATCACAACTTTATCCCTGAAGCCACCAATCTCAGAATGATGTCTCTGACTTTTCCTATCCCATCAGGCTCTGATTCTGTTCTGAGATGACACCTCCAATCCAGGAAACAATAGTCCTATTCTCCACATTGCAATCCCAACTCATGCCATGGTGTCTTCTGGAGTACTGTGTACAGTTCTGAACACTCTGTTATAAGAAAGATATTATTAAACTGAAGAGGATTCAGAAAAGATTGCCAGGAATGTTGCCAGGAATGGAAGGTTTGAGATATAAAATGGACTGGAAAGGCTGGGACTTTTTTTTTACTGGGAGGTTAAGGGTTGACCTCATTGAGGTTTATAAAATCTTGAGGGGCATAGATAAGGTGAATACAAGGAGCTTTTTCTAATGGAGGCATGGTCAACATTTTCATATTTCTAAGGTGAGAGAAGAAGAATTTAAAAAGGACATGAGGAGTAACTTTTTCACACAGAGTGTGGTTCATGTGTGGTGTGAACTGCCAGAGAAAGTGATGGATGCAGGTACAGTTACAACGTTTAGAAGGTATTTGGATAAGTTCATGAATAGGAAAGGTTTGGAGGGATTTGGGACAAATGCAAACAGGTGGGACTAGTTTAATGTGGAAACATGGTTGGACCAAAGGTGTTTGTTTCCATGTTGCATGAGTCGATGACTCTACTGTATGTTGCAGAATCATGTGTAAGTCAGGTCAGATAAGGACAGAAGATTCCTTTTCTTTAAGGGCATTACTGACAAGATTTCTTTTACATGAAGCTACTGATTTCATAGAATCCCTACAGTATGGAAACAGGCCATTAGGCCCAACAAGTCCAAACTGACCCTCTGAAGAGTAGTCCACCCAGAATCATTCCCCTACACTATTACTCTACATAAACCCCTGACTAATGCACCTAACATATGCGTGCCAGAACACTATAGGCAACTTAGCACGGCCAATTCACGTCACCTACACACCTTTGGATTGTGGGAGGAAACCCACACAGACACAAGGAGAATGTGCAAACTGTACACAGTCAGCAACCCAATGCTGGAATTGAACCCGGGTCCTTGGCGCTGTGAGACAGCAGTGCTAACCATTGAGCCACCATGCCGCTTGCAATCACTATTACTGGCACATGCTTTTTATTTCAGATATTTTATTTAATTTAAATTCCCTGGCTGCCACGGCAGGATTTGAATTCCTATCTCTGGATTATTAATCCATTTACATGTTGCCATAACCATAATTCATTGTTGATAGTGGTCTTAAGGTTTAAAAAAGACTAGAACCACATTGTTTCATAGTCCAGCACCTGAAAATTATACACATAGTGTTGCAGTCATACCCTAATAAGTTTACCAGATTACATGCTGCTTTTAACAAAGACCTGTAGAGTAATTCTACACGGTTCCTTAATAGTCTAATTGCACCTGCACTGTTCTGCAGTCAAATTGATTTAAATGTGGAGTACTTGGCCCCGTTCAGAAATCTTCTGCTTCACTTCGGTGAGGAATGTTATTGCTTTGCTGCTCAGATTTTTAATGTGTCTTGTTGCCCTCCAGGCCTCTAAAATTGAGCAGAGCACAATTATATACAGATGAAAAATGTTTCCTTGCTTCAAAGGATTTGTGATTTTCATGGATATTGAAAAATATAATGGAATTCAGAAATTAGCTAACAGTGGAGACATGTAAAGCAATGTAATACACATTAACTATTTGAGAATTGAACTAATTCGAAGCCAATGATGTTATTCGCACTGAGTTAGACTGCTGCAATGTGAGAGGAGGTGTGAAGGTAAGGAAGACGTTTTTGTGAAAGGAATGTAAGAAATTTCAGCCGGGGTATATGCTACGCTCAGTGAGCCTGCAGAGATCAGTCAACCCTGAATCCTGAAGCAGGTAGATCCCTGGCATTGGCCCATCACAAGGCAGAGCCTGACATCAGATGGCAGCATGAGAAGCAAAGGGTCAGCAGGAGGTGGGGCTGGAAACAGTGCAACTTTTGATTGTGAGAGCTGAGGATGTTTGGTACGAAGTTATGATGCAATGCCACTGCATTGTTGCTGGCTGCAAACTAAAATATTTTTAAAATGCATTAATGGTTTAGCAAGGAAGGTGAATCCAATGAAGCCGGATTTTAATGTGCTATGTTCAACATTACTGAGATGCCTAGGCTTTTCCCCATCCATGTAATGTCTCTAACGTTGGCTAATTTCTGAATTCCATTGTATTTTTCCTTGGAAACATGTTAATATATTACAAGAAAAGATGTTGTTCTCTCTCGCCTAAGCATAACTTTCCTGACATCCTGAGCTATGATTGCGTCTGACAATTTCTTTCTTCATTATGTCTACATAATAGATATAATTTCCTAAGTCATTATGGATACTAATGGACAATAAGATTGGCAGGAGCCACCTGACTGCAGCCTCAAGACTGTCCGTGTTCAAATAAAGAGGAAAATGCAAATCTTCCAGACATTATAAAAAAGACTGTTCTTTGAATGCGAATAAAAATGAAAGCCATTGAAGTGTATGCCAAGGAGTTTTCAATGAATGGGCGAGGTGGACAAGGCCAAAGCCTGCATATGCGAATCTTGATATGCCTCTCTGCAACTTCTAGAGACCAGGCACTATTGTGAGTGAAAAGAAAGCAGAAATAGCACACTTCAAGTCGAGAATTTATGAGGGAAAACAAAAGAAGTGTCAAAAAGCTGGAGTGAATGAGTAAAAAGTCAGTAAATCACAAGTGAAAGGCAAGCCACACAACTTCTCCATCAATCCAGCAGCTTGGGAAAGGGAGAAGACAAATCATCCCAGTAGCCAGAAATGATGTATCCAGTCTCAGGTACTGGCCAATCAATGTGTCTGCTCCTGTTGACCCTTTGCTTCTCATGCTGCCATCTGATGTCAGGCTCTGCCTTGTGATGGGCCAATGCCAGGAATCTACCTGCGTCAGGTTTCAGGGTTGACTGATCTCTGCAGGCCCATTGAGCGTAGCATATACCCCTGGCTGAAATTTCTTACCTTCCTTTTACAAAACCATCTCCCTTGCCTTCACTTTGGCTTTGTCAAAATTAGTTTAATTCTCAAATAGTTAAAGTGTATTACATTGCTTTAAATGTCTTCACTGTTAGCTAATTTCTGAATCCCATTATGTTTTTCAATATCCATGGAAATCACAAGTCATTGCTAAATATTGCAATCTTACAGAATACGCATCTTGTATAGTACCCTTAACCTAGCAGACCAACAGCACGTATAGTGAATTGAAAATCAGTTGATGAATTTGTAGTTAGGGATGAAATGGAAATGAGTCGAAATGTATCAAAACATGAGCTTAAGATGCCTAATTGAGAATGAAATAGACTGTATGCCTTCTATTCTAAAGTAAATGAGGGAATGGACAATTGAATAAAGTCAAAAACCTTTGGGAGCATTAACAATCAACACAGCAACTATTTTGGAGAAGTATTTACGTTACACTCAAATCTTGCACAGAATGAAATTGACAATGAAAGTAAGCTTGTGTTGGAGGAAATGTTGTGGGAAAATATAGAGAATCACCAGGAGTTGCAGAGAGTTCCTCAAGCAGTAGGTCTTTTATTTACAAACAAAAATCTCGACGCTGAGAAAGCAGATTCTCGAATGTCCATGAACCTCAGGGTCCTTGGATTTTTGTATCTTTTTTATCATGTTTCTGTTAGCTTATCAGCATGTCCAACTATATTAATCAAAGTACCTCACTCTAGCTACACAATAAACCAGTGATGTTAGTTCCCATTAACACTTTAGTTGTACATTCTACCTAATGTTATTCTAATGTCACGGTTAGATATTTATTGCTAACTCTGCTACAGTGATCTTCCATTACCGACTAACTTGTCATGATAGATATTTAGCTATCCCATCTCCTGTCTCAAGTGGACTCTACTAACTATTAATTAGATATTTTAATGTCATGTCCCAAATATTTATGTTCCCAATCCTGTCATAATAACACATAACAGAGAAACTTGTTTTATTGCTTATGTTATCTCATCTCGCCATAGTGACCTTTCAGCCTTAACCTTACTCCGCTAATTGTTGTAAGAGCATTCCACTATTCTTATCTCATCCTGCCTACCACAGAACACAGATTGTCAGTGGTCTTCATGCTTTAACCCTTCCCATGCTTTCATGTTCTTTACTTTCCATAGTAGCAGATGTGTTGATTGGCCAGGAGCTGAGATTGGATACATCATCTCTGGCCACTGGGATGGTTTGCCTGCCTGCTCCCTTTCCTGCTTTGCCAAACTGCTGGTTAGATGAAGCACCACAAAAGTGTGGGAGATTATCAAAGATGCCACTTACCCTTTCTGCCTTCATTACCTGGGTTCTGAGGATTCTCAGGTTCCACAGCCACTTTGCATAGCTTAGAAAGGATGTAAATTGCTGTATGCTTTGATGAAAATAACCAGTAAAAATGCATTCTCTACTCAAACTTGACATGTTGCCAATTTTTTTTTTCACCTTGGAGAGACTATTTCAAGTTCCCACCTGGTGTAGAGGCTGGAAAGTAGCAGCAGGGCATTTCATATTGCTGTCATGGTGGCACTCCAGCCGTTACCGTCTTGTGTGGGGTCTTAAGGTGAGCGCCCAGAATGCCTAGCTGCTTTAGATAGCAAGGAATGTGCAACATGCAAATTAATGTCAAATTACAGTTTTAAGGTCCAAGGTAAGTGAACTGTGTGCCCTATATAGACTACTCATTTCTGCTTTGAACAATCCTAATGGTCTTTAAAAGGGCTGCTGAAAACCCCCAGGCAATGAATAAGGACATTTTGTTACTCTTCTGGTGCAACCAGGTTAAGGAGGGTCCCATCGAACTGCAAACAAAAAGCATTAGCAATTTCTGACCCTTAATGTCAAAACCACCATTATTCCCAGAGTTTCCAGCCTACTTTTCAGGCTCCAATGACTGTCTGATTTCTTCCCTATCTACAATCATTGAGCTGCAGTGAGGTGCTGCCTTGACCTCAGCCACATTTAAACACGATTGTTTTGTCAGATTAGCACAATTTACTCAGGCATTAATTTCTGAAGGAATGGCAATGGATGATAAAATAAATAGAGCAGTGCTTAATTTTGCAAAACAATTTTCTGTAAGTTATCTTATACGTTGGATAAGATAACTTTGTCCGAGTTAAATTTGTAAGCCAGTAAAATAACTTTTCTTGACTGTTCATCCTGAGCAAAACTTTGTCCGAATTGCCAAGGAGTCAACTGGGGTGACTGGCTTAAATAATTGAAATGATTGACAATTCCCAACCCGAGGCAACATCTTCTGGGCTCTATGTCCAGTGCTTATTTCAGGAATGAGAGTTTACAGGGAGGAGGTTGGAGCAGAGTTAGCAAAATCTGTCTGTGATGATTAAAAGCAAAAGGAATCAGACGCACAGTGATTGAAGAGAGAAATGCAAATTTTCTGCAGACGCATCGAACAGCCCATATGAGACGCAACATGAGCAAGGCTGTGTTAAGACAACAGAGACAAATGCATCTTAATTACCCTGCTGCTGTCAATGAGTACGTAAATCGAGAGAGTAGAAATATGACTTGACATAGTTGAAAAGAATTATTTTCAAATATTAACTCAAACCTTAAAACATACTAATAAACTACCTTCACAAGAATGCTGAAGGGTCAGTCTTAACTCCTGATTCAAGGATTGACGGACTGGATGACAAGTCCTTGGGCAACACTGTTGGATATTACTGCTGTAACGCTATGAATCCTGTGGAGGTGAAAGAATACATTTTTATACTGTTACAGAAAGTTAGAATCCATGCAAACATTGGTTACTGACAGGGAGCTAACTCTGGATGCAAGGTGCATTCAAAGGAGTCCGAGGGTCCTATGCTAATTTACCTCAGCAGCTTCCATTGACTTCCCACGCGGTTTGTTTGCTAAGACCACAATGGAGGTGAATACTTCCATTCTAAAGTAAATGAGTGAATGGACAATTGAATAAAATCAAAAACCTTTGGGAGCATGAACAATCAACACAACAGCTATTTTAGAGACATACTTACATTACATTAAAAACAAATCCTACACAGAATGTAATTGACAATGAAAATAAAATATTTAGGCCTGAGCTTGTATTGGAAGAGTCGGACACATTAATTGATGAGATCTGATGCATCATTTATGCCTATAGGGATGATTGGCTACTCCCTTTTCTGTCTTGCCAAGCTGCTGGATCGGTGAAGCATGACACTCAGAAGCCATTTAAAATTCCAACAGGATTCTAAGTGGCATGCGGTGTAATTTTACGTTATTATTGAGGTTTCTGCCAACACCAGCAGGATCCATGGTCAACATTAGCAATAGTCTGAATGCAAAATAAAAAGTTTAACATTGTCCTTAAGTTTTAAGCATGATTATGTCTTGTTATTTATGAAACTTGCTCTGCTCTATGATTAAGAAGGGTGATATGAATTAAGGCAACCTCAGTATGGAGGTATCTTGAAGATTCCATATTCAATTCTCACTGCTTCAACGTTTTCTGCCTCTCAGTAAACAATTGTCCAAAAATTTGAATGTTTTCAACTTTGAAACTGTCAATCCTGTGTAGGAGGCTCAAAATGGAAGAAGGTTTTGTGCAAAAAGTTTTCTTTTCATTTGTTTGTGGTTCAGGAACTTTGCTTTTGCCCACTATTTAATTTGCATTTCTTTATGAAATGCAACTTGGAAGTGTGAACAATTGTCATGGGAATTGCGATGTATTTATAATTTTTGGCTGAAAAAGAGGGTGAACATAAGAACATGAGAAATAGATTAGATTACTTATAGTGTGGAAATAGGCCCTTTGGCCCAACAAGTCCACACTGACCCTCCAAGAAGCAACCCACCCAGACCCATTCCCCTACATTGACCCCTTCACCAACACTACGGGCAATTTAGCTCGGCCAATTCACCTAATCTGCACATCTTTGGACTGTGGGGGGAAACTGGAGCAAACCCACGCAGACACGGGGAGAATGTGCAAACTCCACACAGAGAGTTGCCCGAGGCAGAAATTAAACGCGGGTCCCTGGCACTGTGAGCCAGCGGTGCTAACCACTGTGCCACCGTGTTGCCAAGCTGGAATAAGCCAATCAGCCCCTTTCAATAATACCATGGCCACAATTCCTGTGTTGAGCCAGCTCCTCATAGACCAAAACTCCTCAATATTTATATTCTTTCAGTGATCTAGTCAACACAGCTCTTTGGGCTAGAGAATTAGAGATTTCCAGACACTGAATGTCCTCAGTTTTGAATGAGTATCCCCTTATTGCACATTTCTCCTCCCTCCAGAAATCTTGAATGTTTCAATAAGGTCATTCTTCTAAATGCTAATGAATACAGCCTTAATCTGTGTAGCCATCCTTCATTCAACAATCCCTTCATTTTCAGTAATCAGCCAAATAAAACTCTTTTGAGCTGGCCCCAACACCATATTTACAGAGGGTGAAACTGAATACAATACTCCAGGTACAGCTTCACAAATGTTCTATACTATTGTAACAAGACTGTGGGTGACATGGTGGCTCAGTGGTCATATTACCTCACAGCTCCAGGTAGCTGGGTTCAATACTGGCCTCAGGTAACTGCCTGTATGGATTTTGCACATTCTCCCAATGTCCGCATGGGTTCCCTCCAGGTCCAAAGATATGCATGTTAGGTGGATTGGCCATGCTACATTGCCAATAGTGTCCAGGAATGTGCACATGGGTGGATTTGCCATGGGAAATGCAGAGGGTTTGGGTGGGATGCTCTTCAGAGGATTGATCTGGGTTGAATAGCCTCCTTCAACACTGTCAGGATTCTGTGATTGCCCACTTTTAAACTCCAACCCTTAGCAATAAATAATTAGGGGATAAATAGACAGCCATCAAGTTGCACCATTAATTTACTCAAACTGCATATATTTGGTGAGGTTCTTGTATTTAAATATACTGCCTGAACAATGCTACTTTTCAGTCGATGGTGTAGGTCAGTGAGGGAAGATGTTGCATACAATGGTAAGCATGACAGGTCATAGGCCTTGATGGTAGATGGGTGCAGTCACACAGATAGAAGGAGTGTAGCAAAGAGAAAAGTGTGGCACTTATCCTGGCAAAGTCAAGAAAGTCATTGACCATCTGTAGTACTGCTGACTGCTCCTCTGCACCACGGAGACTGCACTGACAGGAGTGGCAACTCTAGACCAGGCCAACACAGTCTGATGCCTAAACCTGTAAAAGGATGCCCTCCGTGCCAACTCCTCCATCAGGACCACCCAGTCGGAGAAACATGGCGGCATCTTCCCCTTCGTTGACACCTTCCGACTGAATGTTCATTACTGAGCAGGAGAGCTACAGAATGCCAGTGCCCATCTGGGTGCATTTTATATATATGGTGTGAGGGCCAAGGATGCTGGTCTTTTGGTGGTTATCCACTGAACACTGAATTTGTCCTGTGTGTGGTAACATTAGTCTATAATTGTATGAGAAGGGTGCCATGGGGCAGGACAGGAAGGTCCTGATGAGTTTTGTAAGATACAATGGGAGATCTCAGTAGATCTCACAGCAAAAATCCTCCAACAAATAAATCAACACAACTGATACCTAAACAATAAAATATAAGATTCAGCCCCTGTGTAATTGAGGTACTGTTTGTTAAAGTCAGCCGTCTGACTCGATTAGGCCTATCAACAACAAGACTGCTGACTGGATTCCACCAACTTTAAGATAATTCTCCAAGACAATGCTAAGAGCAACCTTTGAATACATAACTACTTAAAATCTAACAAATATTTATTCCTTTAAGCACCTTTTCACAAATTTATTACTGCTGCCATCAATGCTGTCAGCACCATTATTGCTTGATCTGACAGAAAATAACCACTAAGGAATTGGAATGGAATCTGCGGTTGGCATTGAAGATCCCTGATATTTAGTTGGCTGAAATTCTTACCCAACTAGTATCAGGGATGGGCAAGCAGTGTGAGCGCTATCAGGGACAGCGGAAAGGTCAAGATTTTACAGGGGATTTCAAAAGGCATTTGACAAAATATCTCAATACAGTCATTTGTAGAAAATAAAAACATGCGATCTAATGGTATGTTGTCTTCTAGTTGTGCAAAGCAATGTGAAAAATCCTGTGCAGGCCGCTTTAACGCACACCCACAAAGCAGCAAAAGAAATAAAAGCTGCATTAGCTTAGAGGCCATGGCATAGGTTTAATAATGCAAATACCCCAACCATGTGGCATAAGGGATTATTAGCTGTTATGATAATATAGCTGAGTGCACTATCAGTGCTGTCAGATCACATGGACAATGGGACATGAATTCATAATCTCATCAGGAATTAATAAAATGTGGAATTGAAAGCTAGCCTCATGGTGACTATGAAACTCTCATTGATTGTTGTTAAAAGCCCATCTACAGTTTACTAATCCACTTTAGCAAGGAAATCTGCCATCCCTACTCACTGTAACTTACTTGTGACTCCAAATCCACAGCATTGCTGTTGAATGTTAAATGCTGCCTGAAAAAGTCTAGCAAGCCACTCAATTCAAGGGGTGGACAACAATCTTAACTCTCATGAAAGAATGAAAGTTAAAAAATAAAATTGAATATAAATTTGTTAAAGTATAGAAGACAAAGGTTAGAGAATTAGAATTAGCTTTATTGTCACGTGCACACGAATTAGTGCAGTGAAAACTTTGCAATGTCACCACTTATGGCGCCATCTTAGGTACAAGATACCTAGGTACAGATACTTAAGTATTTGGTACAAAATTGAATGAATAATAGGTACAAGTCCATAAGAATAAAAAGGAAAACAAAGTCTGGCTCTTACGTCCCCACAGCAACTCGATATTTCAAAGACTCAAATTACAGTTCTTTTCACCCAATTCTGTGCCAAACCTGTTGGAGAGCTGGTGTAGAAACAATGGGCCAAATAGCCTTCTTTTGCACTGTAACAATCTGTGATCTGGAAGTGGCTGGAACGCAACAATTGTCCGTGGAAACCAGACTCAGTAAAAGACTCAATGCTTTCAAGAGCAGAAGTAAAACAATTTTGAATAAGGTGAGATAAAAATTGCCATGATATTAAATTCAAAATAGCCCCTGAAAAATGAAGTATCGTTGCATTAGACTGGTGTATACTTTCTAAAATATCAATCCTGAAGATAGAGAGTTATAAAGTGTTCGCACCTTATAGTTGTTGCTCATCATTCTTACATCTACACTGATTCATTGTATGTCCTTCACAATCATTCTTATCCACAAACACTGTGGTATGCATTTTAGCTCATTGTTTGAATTAATAGGATTTCTCACCCACCTGACTTACAGTCACTTCAATAAGATCTACTGTTAAAGAAGGAAAATGCTGGATGCTTATAAGAAGAGTTAGCAAATAAATATATCTTATAACGGGAGTCTTTTTCCTCCTGCCCTTTCATGCCCATTTATATAGACTTCTTGGGAGATTTTCATCTGTCTGTGATCACCATTTATTTTTATCTCTGTTTAAATACAATATATTTGGTAAAGCAAAAATTGGATGGTCATGTAACTTGAATACATTGAAAAATGCCAGTTATGGAAATGGGCATTATTCTGGTTGCAGCCCTTCTAACTAGTTAATGGCAATTTAAATAGTTAGCATTTAGATAGCACAAAAAAGTACATCTAAAACAATATAGGGGTGGTCACATTATGGTAATGTTACTGGATTAGTTATCCAAAAGTCTGCATTTTGGAAGTGTTAGTTCAAACCCACGAAGGAGAGAACTTGAATTCAGTAAATTAATAAAAATATCGGAAGAAGCTTAGTAATGATTATGAAGCTATCAAGTTTTTGAAAGACTTATCTGGTTCACCAAAGCTCGACAGAGAAGGAAGTTCGCTAAAATTACCAAGTTTATATGTGACTTCAGACACACCAATGTAGTTGACTCGAAGTCTTAGCCTAATAAATGTCATTGTACCAAAATGCTTCAGAAAATTGAAAGACTACACTTGGATGGACACCCAATATTGACCTTGGCACCAGAAATATCACATCTATCCAGCTAATCTTGCAAAGTCTTCCTCACTAGCATTTGGGGAGTGTTTTCTCATGAAAGAGTCTGGTATATCCATACTTGAAGAATGACACTTTACAGTTCAATGTCCAAGCCTCTTCTATCAAGAGGAGATAGCAGAGAGGCATACATTTGGATCTAAATGGTCCCTTGGGGTCGTTACCATTGACACTGGATCTCGCAAACTTTCATGCTGTCAAAGAAACCTCCTACTGATTAACATCTACCACCATCTCTCAGTTGAGAACCGATACTCCTGCATGTTGAACATGACATGAAAGTTTCTCTGTGATTAGCCATGGCCAGTAATGTACTCTCAATGGACAGCATCATTGTTCAGCACCAAGAGTCTATAGTTGGCCAAGGCTGCTGCAAACGGTGAGAGAACCAACAACTTGAACTCCTCCTCAGAAATTACCTGTCACAATGTATCTATCTGTGAGAATATAAGTAGGAGGGACCACTGCACTATCCCTGTGGAGAGTAAGTCCTGCCCTCAAACTCAGTAGATCCACCACCATATCATGTGTCAACAGGCCAGAAACGTTAGTCTCAGAACAGATATTGCAGCTCAGAATTGGACACGCGTTGCTATGAAAACCATTAAAATAAGCAGAATTGTATGTAACTATAATCTGACACCTCAAGGGTCAAAACGTCCCTCACTCAAATATTACAATCAAGCCAAGGGAATATGTCATGAGCAACAGAGGCATACTTTGGAAGCAATATGCTGACCTGGTGAAAGCTTCAAAGCAGGACAAAACAAAACAGCAAAAGCAATATGCAGTAGCAATCCCCAATCAACAGATTAAACCAAAGATCTACAATCCTGCTCCATCCAGTCATCAATACTGACGGAAGATTGAACAAAAACATCCTCATTCTTAAAGAAGGTGGAACTCAGGATGTCAGTACAAAAGAGAACATGGTAACACTTACAAACCATCCTCAGCCACACTGCTGATCACTCATATGACATATAGCAAGTGACAAGAGGCATTGGATATACCATAAGCAGGTCAGAGGCTGGAAATTCAGTAGCAAGTAACTCACTTTCTGATTCCTGATGCCTGTCAACTATCTATGAGGCACAAGTCAGGAAGGTGAGGAATATTCTCCTCATCCACAGCTTCAACAACAGACACGAAGTTCCACACCACCTTCAGCCAATTGGCTTGGAGGCACATCCACCCATTTTAACCGTCTACTACCACATCTAAGTTCTCCACCTATTTGAACACCATACTGAAATTGAAACATGTTCTCTTTTGTACTGTCACTAAGTCAAAATTCTAGAACTCTCTTCCAAACAGCATATGACTACACTTGCACCACAAGGATAACAGCAGTTCAAAAAGGTGACACATCACCACTTTCTCAGAAAAATTAAGGATGGCCATTAAATGCTAGCCTTATCATGCAGTGATATTTCACATTCCAAGAATTAACTTAAAAGATCTTTCTTCACACTGTTAAATATTCAGCCTTTTAAATATTGTAGAAAATCAATGCAGACCTATCTACACAAATATGAAATGAAGAATATTAAGAGAAACACTCGGTTGTGGGATTTTTCTGATGTGGACTTGCTGAATATTTTTATTTAAATAGTATATTCAAGTGTATCAACCAGCATTCAATTTCACTTGAGAGATTATTCATTAATGGATATAATGTTTTCCCATATCAATACAATGTTTTATTCGATCTCTTGGGAACTTTTGTGATCTGTTGAGTGTCACACCATTTTAATCAAGTAAAGAATGAAATTCATAATGAAATAGTTTCACCAGTATTTGTTTTTAAGTTTAAGACATTCTTTAGTTAATAACATAATCATTCTCAAACAATGGTGGGTTGGGCAATTCTCCATGGAAAATGTCTACAATATAGCTGATCACTGATATTTCTTAGGTCAGCATGTTGGTATCTCAACACATAGATTCAAGATTTGGTGAAAACTGTAAGTTTCTCAAGTGAGAAGCCCGGTAGATTGCTGGCTCTCATTTTCAGATTTATTTACACTGTGAAATTTAGATGGAGCCGAAGCTCCACACAGTCAAATTGGATGCAGCGAGGTCCATACTGAAACCAGAACCTCTCAGCTTCTCAGAAAAGAAACTAAATTTGGCATTAGTGTCAATGATATTAGTGATGACAAAACAAAGCAATGTGATTTTTAGGACTTTGAAATAATTATGTTTTTAGGCACTTGGACTAGGCAGATCTACAAAAGTGCAATATTCACTGAAAACAAGAAAGAAAATCATGGTTAGTCCTTTTTGATTGGAGCAGATTTGTGTGAATGACTGGCGTATGTTTCTGTAAAATAATCTCTGAAGTGATGTGAATGATTGAAGAAATTTGTGTGTAATTATGCTTCAGTATAAAGCCAATGTAAATCAGTAATGCACAAAGTCCCATTGTAAAAAAAAATGCATTCTTCTCATATGCTGGCATTTTCTGGAAGATTCTAAGCTATTGAACTCTAATTTATGGCAGGAATAGAAAGAACATAAAGACCAATATTGACTGCTGTATTGTGCCTGCAACTAGTTCATTATGTATACTTTTGGGAAATGGGATACTTTGGGAGTGCGCCCCATATTTTCAGTGCACACTGTACTCTGGGATGACATTCACCACATTGAGGCTAACATAGTCACTATTATTAAAAAGGGCGATGAGAAGGACTCTGGAAACTATATGGGTGATATCTGAAAAGGGAAGATATTTGAGGGAAGCATTCGGAATGCAATGTACGATTGCTTTAAGAATATAGAAATATCATAGAAAGGAGGGCATGTCTTACAAATTTAATTGCAAATGATTTGGAATGTTGGTAGATGCATCAATGAGAGAAGACAGTGGACATTGTCTACTTAGACCTACAAAATTTTTTTGATAATAGACCACACGAGAGACTTCTCTTCAGGAGTTAAGCCTTTGATATTAGTTGTTGTTGCAGGAGTACTGCAGCTCACTGCACTGTGTGAGCTGCTTCTCATGATGAAGGTTATTGCCACCCAGCTCTTTAAGACTGGGAAACTCTAGGGTCTGTTTGGTCTAAGGTGGTAAAGGAAAACCACCTTGTGATCTAACTAGAAGAGTCTCTTGCTTACAAAATATAGTTTGTTGCATATTAACAATGATGAGCAGTTGGGACTTGGCGAGATTAAAAAAATGGTATGCTTGATGTTGAGAAAAAAAAGGTTCAATTGGCAATTAAAGTTTTAACGGCCAGATCAGAAACACGCGAGTGAGCAGTGAGGGGGCTTATTTGCGTGCCTTACCATCTTATTACTACTTAGCCTTGCCTCATTTATATGTGCTTTGTTACTTTCTCAGGCAGTGGACAGACGCCACAATCCCAACATGAGCAGTAACTGGTGGGTACAGCTCTCCAGCAGCTTCACCAGGTATGCCTCTTAGCCAGAACTTACCCAACATCTCAGAGGAGACTTCATTGATTGGAACTGCCCTGATCTGTCATCAGCCAACTGCCAGCCTCACCATCTCATCGTGACATCGTCGACTCATAACCACTTCAGAACTGCACTTTGGAGCTCACCAACACCTTTCATTACAGTGCTGCTGCCAGGCCTCTATGTGTGACAGACACTCACCTCATACAATGGACCAGGTTACATCTCAGGGCCCTAAGCTTTCCTCTCAGCACTTATTTGGATGCTCACTGCAACTTTGCCTTGCCTTTACATTGCCTTTCCTGTTTGTGCATCTTCAAAAGTTAAAGGCTTTCATGTTTGATTAGATTAGATTACTTACAGTGTGGAAACAGGCCCTTCGGCCCAACAAGTCCACACCGACCCGCCAAAGCGCAACCCACCCATACCCTTACATTTACCCCTTACCTAACACTACGGGCAATTTAGCATGGCCAATTCACCTGACCCGCACATCTTTGGACTGTGGGAGGAAACCGGAGCACCCGGAGGAAACCCACGCAGACATGGGGAGAACGTGCAAACTCCACACAGTCAGTCGCCTGAGTCGGGAATTGAACCCGGGTCTCAGGCGCTGTGAGACAGCAGTGCTAACCACTGTGCCACCATGCCACCCACAATGGTGGCACGGTGGCATAGTGGTTAATGATCAAGCCAATGATCAGTCAAGGGGTAGACATTTGTGGTATTATTTTACCTGAAAAAGTGAGGACTGCAGATGCTGGAGATTTCAGTGTCATGAGTGTGGTGCTGGAAAAGTACAGCTGGTCAGGCAGCATCCAAGGAGCAGGAGAATAGATGTTTCGGGCATAATCCCTTTATCATTGCAGAAATGCTCAAAATGTCAATTCTCCTGCTGCTCAGATGCTGCCTGACCTGCTGTGCTTTTCCAGCACCACACTCTCGACTCTGGTATGATGTTAGGTCTCAATGTCACACCCATACCATGAGCCAAAAGCTTGCACAGCCAGCACACTGCATGTGCTTCAAATGGCCATCTTTCAAAGTCTGAGGGGGTGAATTTTGTCAGTCATGGGGTCCCCCATGGTCAGTCAAGGGCATTGTATGACCTCACTCTAAAGTCTTGAATATAGCCAACCAGCCACTCAGGATGTTTACAGTTAGGAGATAGTATCCTTCCAGTGCAGGGGGTAAGTCAGTCCGACAAGTCCAGTACAACCAGCCCAGGAAGTTCAGTCAGGGAGCTGCCCGGGTATCAGTCAAGGGTTTGGCCACTCAGCAGCCAGGGCTGTCTCTCCACATTGGTTGGTGCGGGGGGGATGGTGTTGGGCTCAGTCATTAATAAGAAATATAATAGAGGCAGGAATAGGCCTTCTGTTCCTTGCTGTTCTTTTCATGGACTCAGCTCCATTCACCCGCCTGCTCACAATTCCTGAATTCCTGTTCAAAAATCGATCTACCTTTGCTTTAAAAACATACAATGAAGTAGCTGCAACAATTTTGCTGGGCAGGGAATTCCACAGATTCACAACCATTTGGGAGAAGAAGTTCCTCCTCAACTCAGTCCTAAATCTGCTCCACCTTATTTTAAGGCTATGCCCCCTATTTCTAGTTTCACCCGCCAGTGGAAACAACATCCCTCTTTCTGTCTTATCCATTCCCTTCATAATTTTATATGTTTCGATAAGATTCCCCCTCGTTGATCTTAAATTCCAATGTGTATAGTCCCAGTCTACTCAAGCTGTCCTTAGAAGCCCATCCCCTCAACTCTGGAATGAAATTAGTAAACCTCCTCTGCACCCTTTCGATTGCCAGGACAGCCTTTTCGAAGTAAGAAGTCAATAGCCCATAGAACAGTACAGCACAGTACAGGCCCTTCAGCCCTCAATGTTGTGCCAGCCTTTTATCCTACTCTAAAATCAGACTAGCGTACATACCCTTCATTGTACTATCTTCCACGTGCCTATTCAACGATTGCTTAAATGTCCCTAATGTATCTACATCATTACCAGTACTGGCAGTGCATTCCACACACCCACCACTCTCTGAGTAAAGAATCAGCCTCTGACATCTCCCCTAAACCTTCCTCCAATCACCTTAAAATTATGTCCCCTCATGATAGATAATTCCGCCATGGGAAAAAGTCTCTGGCTATCCACTCTGTCTATGCACCTTCTTTCACATCTTTCCTATAATGCGGTGACCAGAATTGAACACAATATTCCAAGTGTGGTCTAAGCAGAACTCTAGAGTTGCAGCATTATCTCACAGCTCTTAAACTCAATCATCCTGCTAATGAAAGTCAAATCACTATACACTTTCTTAACAACCCTATCAACCTGGGTGTCCTTGGGGATTTATGCGCAGAGAATCAAGGGATTTATCAAGGGCGACTGCTGTGGTGTGGAGTTTTGGGAAGTCCGTTTTGGGGATGATAGAGCATAGTACAACCGCTGACATGATGGATTGACGATGACCATTCACCATCCTGGCTCCAATGGGATGGGATAGTGCGTAACAACATTTGGCTTAACTGAGCAGTCGGCCCAAGACTCAGAAGGTGAGGTCGTGAGATGAAGATTTCAGTGAAAAAGTTGGATAGGAATGTAGGGTAGATCAAACCTGAGAGGGTCAATAGGAAGGCAGAAAGCAATATATAAGTTTGAAGGGGACCTTAATTCGATTGACAGGTTGGGCCTGAAACTCACATCATCATGTTGCCCTCCATTTGCATCCAAATCCCAAATGCACATTGAAAATGAAAAATGGCTGCCACCAAACTCAGCGTGGGCAGAGTCAATAATTCTCCTTAATCTCTGAGGGAACAGGCTCTGTTTGTGAATGATGAGAGGCCCTTCAAGAGAATAATTGCATTCATTAGGCTCTCACACAGAACAGGTTAAAGATACTATCGCAGAATTCTGGATGCAAACCGCATGCATTGATGAACTATGCTGACTAAAATCTTGGCTGGAAGCAATCTTGACCCTGTCATTGAGCATTTCAAGCTAATCCTAGTAATGGTTATAAAGCAGAAGTAATGTCAGGTAAGGTGTAATTTTTTTATCCAATTTCCATAATTCACAAATATATTCCAAAGCTGTATAGCTTGCACAAGGTCCGGGAGCTTCTCACTTCACACCTTGGACTATAAAATGATCTTTCCATTATTTGACAGGCATTGTTGTCTTTCTTGAGTAATGGGAGGGGTGAAGGCATGGAGAAGATCTAATTCTTCTTCACACACTTATAATCTCCTATTTATGTGTGTCAAATGACTTATGCAGCATGAAGCAGATCTCTGTTGTAAAAGGTCTATGTTGAGGCATCCCATTGCCCTCCTTATAAGAGCACTTGAGGTCCCAAAACTGTGTGCTGTTATTGTTGACTGAGCACATTATTGAGAAGATGTTTTGCTTTCGGATAGTGCCCACATATGGAACCATCACGATGAACCATTGTTAGAAGCAGCTATCATCTCCGTGGCCACCCACATTACAAGCATCCACAGAAATTGTTGAGAAACACATGTGTATGGAAGCCCTGGATGAGCAGCAACTTACAGTGAATTTAGAATAGCCTTCCAATGCAGAGTTTCCAGCCAAAAGTCTCAGCAAATATCCACGAGACCCATATTCGTTTTCTATGGAACATCGTGCAGATGTGAGAGAGGCAATGGCACTATCTCTGTACACAAGTACAGATCAGAATACTGTGTCAGAAGGACCAGCATATCCGAAATGTAACATCTTCTTCTACTCAGGCAAACAAGATCCATAAGAGATATCCTCAGCATGAAGTTCCCTTGTAGGCTGTGTCTGGAGGGTACATTGGGAGACGCTAAAGAAAAATGTTTGCACTTAATCATTAGAAGCTTTACTCTGGGCAACTGAAGGCTACAACAAGGGTGTGTGATGTACAATAAAGATGTGTGAGAGCCGCAACTTCATCCCAAATAGTTAAATTAGAATGTTCATCAGAAAGACCGTCACCTTCACATTAAACAGCACAGCATCATCAGCCACACCAAGTCACTCAGGACTCGTTTGGCAACCACTCTCAATGGAATTGAGTAATGTAACTTCATCTTTCACTGACTGGAAATGCTTTGATGCTGCAGAGGTCAACATTTTCTGTTTAACCCCAATTGCAAATGTAGTAAAGGTTGTTCTCTCTTTGCTTTTCCTCTTGTTGAATAGAAGGTAAGGTTATAAGGTGATGGAAGGCTTTGCAACGCCTGATGCTCTTTTATGTAAATTACATCAAAATAATCTGCATACTAGAGGTCAACATGCAAAAGGTTATAATAGAGATCTGGCTACCCACCAGACAGGGCAATTGATACTGCTGCAGAAGGCATATCTTGGGAATTTGACAATCCCATTCTCATGACAATTGCAGATCTGTGGAATTGATTATACAGATGGAAAGTAAGTGGCAGGTGTAGCTAGTTGTACATCTGCTGTAACAGTGGTGCACTTCCCCAGTGTTATGCTTGAATGTTAAGTTGATGTCTGGCAGCTGGTTATTAAATTGATAGCACTGCTAGTAGTTTTCATTAATCCTACATTACGAAGCAAGCATGGTATATTGTTTTCACTCCAGGGTTCGAACTGCCTTTGTTAACTCAAATCGCAGAACAGTACATTTCCTTGTCACTTGGCCAAATGTTTCTTTTCTGGTATTCTTGATGGTTGGGAGATTTTTTTAACAAGTCCTTTTTAATTAACAATGTTGATCTTGCTTCTACTGCCTTCCAGAAGACAATTACTAATTCAGTAATATTTTCCTATTTTAACATCAATGTGTTCATGGATGTGCTATTACATTAAAGTGTACTATTAAATTGGTGCCCCACTGTGATTAATTATATAGCTTGTCAGTACACAGAAACATAATGGTTGACAACTAGAAAATTACACAGTTGTTAAAATAAGTCTATGATGTGAGGGACTCTGAGCAGTTGAATTGACCAAAAGCAAAGCTCTTTTTGAACAGCAGGTGACTATAAAAATTTCAATACAAAAAATAATACTCAATCTAATTTGTCATCATCATTTCACTTGAGAAGGTTACTAATTTTTGTCAATTTTTCTCAAAACAAACTTCCCATTTATACGTTTCAAAAATCTGTTGCAAATCATAAGCAATAAATGTCTAAGAAAATCGGAGCTTTTTCCTGCAAGTGTTTACTTATCAATCTAATTGTGTGGAAAGTATTAGGGAAAACATGCTTACCATATTTTTCTCCTATGCCCTATCATATAGAATCAAAGACATCAAGCCACGAAATTATTGATATTTTCAAATCAATCTGTTCAGAAATTTTACAATACCTTCTGGAACAGGTGAGATCTGAGTCTATACCTCCTGGCTCAGGTAAGGATATTGTTATTTCATCAGTAGCGCCCTATTAACCTCGACATTATTAACTTACTGCATAGCTCAAGGAGAAAGCAAGTCAAGAAATTTTCAGGGATTTTGACCCTACAATCAGATATTTTGATCTATGACAACAATTCTATTCTGCTGTATAATTCAACATGGGTTTGTCGAAAAATGGTCAACTGGTCTCGCTGGGAAGACATAATTACTGAAAAGGGAAACATTTCTTAGAATTTGAGGTGTACAGCAAACCCAAAAGCATAAATAGCTGTACTTTCAATTGAATTATTACTTTGGAGTGAGAATTGGTATTGTAATGGCAGAATTTAACAGTCGGTTTATCAATAAACTGGAAAGCAGATGACAGCACTGCGGCAGACATTTTCCAAAGGCCAGAAGACATTGAAAACCTTTTCGCTGTCAGTCCTCCCAGCTTGTGGTGGGGAATTTCCACCCGGCAGTTTTGGGATGGCCAGAATGTCCCATAGCCAAGAGCTGCCAATGAATTTAGTCCTGGCAGTTCGCCCAATAGCTACAATGAGGTGCGTGGGAGGCAGGTTCCCTGGGGCCACGTGAGGAGGTTCTGATGAGGTTTATCCTCCAGGCTCCCTCTTTTCCTGCCAGTGGATACCCTGTCAGGCATGGAGGGCCTGGCAAAGAGATCTCTCTACTGGGTCCTAAGCATCTCCAACTCTCAATCTGCCTGTGGGCAGAGTGCAATTTTGTTCATGGAGCCCTGACTACTTACAGAGAGACCCTAATGACAAAAAGAAATTGGAACATTCTGAAAAGCTTCTGAAACTTAATTATTTATTTTAATTGCTTGCATTTGCCAAAACCAAGCATCTATGTCTGAAACACAACTGAAACTTCTTGCCAACTGAGTAAAACTTTTCATGTAAAATGTTTGAAAACAGCAGCAAAGTAAGAGTGCACAATGCATGACGCTGCAATTCAGGTCCATGCAGCCTTATGCAGCTCACATTGCAGGAGAAATTCCGACAGTTTAAAGCATGATTTTTGGGCAAACTTTTGTCAATTTTAAGAGGAGTTGCTGTTTAAACTTATTTGCATGTAGCTGAATGCAAAATCTTCAATGAACCAACCTGAGAAAGCAGAGTTTTCGTACTGCTTACTATAATGTATATTTTATGCAGATATATTAACATAACTGACAATGGAAGAATCACAAAAACACAAGCCTTTTAAAGTAGCATGTCAACTATTTATGAATAACGCTCCCTCCCAATTTTAAATTACTAAAAAATAACATAAAAGTATTTACTGGTTAGTTTTATGGAAAGCAGACAGTTTTCATGAAAATAATAATAGCATATAAAACATCTCTGAGTATGGAAACTCTTGAGAGTCTTTTATTCTCAGACCCTGGATTTGAAGCCAGTTCAGGCTCTCTGTATTGAATCTAAGAATCCTATCCTGAGAGTGGACTGTTTCAGTTGGGTTCAATTACACTGGGACCACATGACAAAATCAAATACCGAGAGATATATTCCATCAATGTCCAGCTTAAAGCAACAGTGAATGTGACTCTCAGTTCAGTTGGCACTTTGTTGACAGTCGTAATCCTTAAAGAAGATAGCTACTGTTTGCCATTGATAGTGAAATTGCAAATGGGTCCATTAGTCGAACATTGATGTGGGGAAACTGATATGTAGGCTTTGTTTAAGCTTTAAAGCAGGAATGCGAGTTTGTGTGGTCACAGGGCATACATGTGCTGCTCAGGGAAAAGATGTCACCAAGAGCTGGTAGAGTTGATCGAGTGCTTACAAGAAAGTCCTGGCCATTTTGAACTTTGTAATGGGATTAGTGATGGTATTTGTACTTCAGAGTACAAACATCTATGTCATAGAGTCATAGAGATGTACAGCATGGAAACAGACCCTTTGGTCCAACCCGTCCATGCCGACCAAATATCCCAACCCAATCTAGTCCCACCTGCCAGCACCCAGCGCATATACCTCCAAACCCTTCCTATTCATATACCCATCCAAATGCCTCTTAAATGTTGCAATTGTTCCAGCCTCCACCACATCCTCTGGCAGCTCATTCCATACACGTACCATCCTCTGCATGAACAAGTTGCCCTTTAGGTCTCTTTTATATCTTTCTCCTCTCACCCTAAACCTATGCCCTCTAGTTCTGGACTCACCCACCCCAGGGAAAAGACTTTGCCTATTTATCCTATCCATGCCCCTCATAATTTTGTAAACCTCTATAAGGTCTGACGCTCCAGGGAAAACAGCCCCAGCCTGTTCAGCCTCTCCCTATAGCTCAAATCCTCCAAACCTGGCAACATCCTTGTAAATCTTTTCTGATCCCTTTCAAGTTTCACAACATCTTTCCAATAGGAAGGAGACCAGAATTACAAACAATATTTCAACAGTGGCCTAACTAATGTCCTGTACAGCCACAACATGACCTCCCAACTCCTGAACTCAATACTCTGACCAATAAAGGAAAGCATACCAAACGCCTTCTTCACTATCCTATCTACCTGTGACTCCACTTTCAAGGAGCTATTAACCTGCATTCCACGGTCTCTATGTTCAGCAACACTCCCTAGGACCTTACCATCAAGTGTATAAGTCCTGTTAAGATTTGCTTTCCCAAAATGCAGCACCTCACATTTATCTGAATTAAACTCCATCTGCCACTTCTCAGCCCATTGGCCCATCTGGTCCAGATCCTGTTGTAATCTGAGATAATAGAGCCACAAGGATTTAAATTGTATGGTATCAGATATTTTGCATCAGTGTTTACTGTGGAAAAGGATATGGAAGATATAGATTGTAGGGAAATAGATGGTGACATCTTGCAAAATGTCCAGATTACAGAGCAGGAAATGCTGGATGTCTTGAAATGGGTAAAGGTTGATAAATCCCCAAGACCTGATCAGGTGTACCCAAGAACTCTGGGGAAGCTCTGTTAATAGAGCTGTCCACCACACCTCCAATTTTGGTGTCATCTGCAAACTTACTAACTGTACCTCTTATGCTTGCATCCAAATCATTTATGTAAATGACAAAAAATAGAGGACCGATCCTTGTGGCACTCCACTGGTCACAGGCCTCCAGTCTGAAAAACAACCCTCCACCACCACCATCTGTCTTCTACCTTTGAGCCAGTTCTGTATCCAAATGGCTAGTTATCCCTGTATTCCATGAGATCTAAACTTGCTAATCAGTTTCCCATGGGGAACCTTGTCAAACGCCTTACTGAAGTCCATACAGATCACATCTACCGCTCTGCCCTCATCAATCCTCTGTGTTACTTCTTCAAAAAACTCAATCAAGTTTGTGAGATATGATTTCCCATGCGCAAAGCCATGTTGACTAACCCGAATCAGTCCTTGCCTTTCCAAATACATTACATCCTGTCCCTCAGGATTCCCTCCAACGACTTGCCCACCACCGAGCTCAGGCTCACTGGTCTATAGTTTCCTGGCTTGTCTTTACCAACCTTCATAAACAGTGGCACCACGTTTGCCAACCTCCAGTTTTCTGGCACATCACCTGTGACTATCAATGAGCAGGAGAATCGACGTTTTGGGCATGAGCCCTTCTTCAGGAATGCCCAAAACATCGATTCTCCTGCTCCTTGGATGCTGCCTGACCTGCTGCGCCTTTACAGCAACACATTTTCAGCTTTGATCTCCAGCATCTGCAATCCTCACTTTCTCCTTTGACTATCATTGATATAAGTATCTCAGCAAGAGGCCCAGCAATCACTTGCCTGGCTTCCCACAGAGTTCTCTGGTACACCTGATCAGGTCCTGGTGATTTTTCAACCTTTACCCATTTGAACACATCCAGCACTTCCTCCTCTGTAATCTGGACATTTTGAAAGATGTCACCATCTATTTCCCTACAATCTATATCTTCCATATCCTTTTCCACGTAAATACTGATGCAAAATATATCTGATACCATACAATTTAAATCCCTGTGGCTACTTAAATTTGAGGTAATTGGGATGTAGAATTGTGGAAGGATATTTCAGAGTTAAACCAAAGGATATAGGTGTCTGTACATTGACAGAGATTTCTTACAAACTGTTGATCCATAATGTTTAGTTTTGACAGGAATTAGAAATTCCAACTTGGGATTCAAAGGAGACTAGCAATTATGGGCCAGCACATGGAGAATCGAAGGATATCATGCTGCCAGTAAGTTCCATCTGATACAATCCTCTAAACAGCTACACAGTGGTTGCAGGAGGTTTTAATGACCTTCTCACATCAGAAAATGTAAGACAGCGGCACGGTGGGACAGTGGGTGGCACGGTGGCACAGTGGTTAGCATTGCTGCCTCACAGCGCCTGAGACCCGGGTTCAATTCCCGACTCAGGCGACAGACTGTGTGGATTATGCACGTTCTCCCCGTGTCTGCGTGGGTTTCCTCCGGGGGCTCCGGTTTCCTCCCACAGTCCAAAGATGTGCAGGTTAGGTGAATTGGCCACGCTAAATTGCCCGTAGTGTTAGGTAAGGGGTAGATGTGGGGGCATGGGTGGGTTGCGCTTCGGCGGGTCAATGTGGACTTGTTGGGCCGAAGGGCCTGTTCCCACACTGTACGTAATCTAATCTCAGAAGTTAGCACTGCTGCCTCACAGCGCCAGAGACCCGGGTTCAGTTCCCGCCTCAGGCAGCCGTCTGTGTGGAGTTTGCACATTCTCCCCGTGTTGTGTGGGTTTCTTCCGGGTGCTCCGGTTTCCTCACACAGTCCAAAGATGTGCAGGTTAGGTGAATTGGCCACGCTAAATTGCCCGTAGTGTTAGATGAAGGGTAAATGTAGGGCAATGGGTCTGGGAGGGTTGCTCTTCGGAGGGTCGGTGTGGACTTGTTGGGCCGAAGGGCCTGTTTCCATACTGTATGTAATCTAATCTAAAAAAAAATGAGCCACTCCTTCTGAGAGGGCATCAAACATAAAAAAATTCAACACTTGCAACCACCTTCCCTGCACAGTTTCTCAAGACGTTCAGTTAACAGTTTCCAGTTGTAACTGCTCTTTCCATCAGAGTCTCAGAGACTGATCGTATTAAAAACTTCATATGGGATGAAACTGCTTGCTTCATTCTCCGCTCGTCATCCCCATTATAGCTAGACCGCTGACACCTGGGTATGACAGCTTCCCATGACAGTGAGAACTAAACACTTTTTGAATGCTAATGAAAGGAGAAGTGAGCCCACAGTGCGAGATAGATTAGCCATGGGTGGTGTTTCTAAAGCTCAGTCATATTTCATGTTCTCAGATACACCTGCTTCTGTCTAGCCCAAATGCCATGGTAATAAAACGTTGAGTTGCTTTTATATATCGTATTTTTCCAATGGTGTGGAGAATTATGTCAGTTTCAGTCTGACAGCTAAGTGCTAAGAAGGTACCATATATACCCAGGTATAAGTCAATCTCATATAAAAGTCGACCCCCTATGTTTGGCGAAGAAGTACCCTAATTCTTCACAGAGAAGAGATCAACATTTGTGAATCAAGGTACTGTCTTGCACATATATGTTATGATGAAGAAATGTATTCCCTTTTCATACTGTCATGTGTTTGATGTACAATTCACACTAATTTGGTGTAAAAGTTTAAGATGTATCAGGTCAGAGTCAGATGACAACTTCCTTTTGTGTGGAGCTCAGTTTCCCTGCAGCACTCATGGCAACTTGTGAGAGACTGGTAAAAGATGAAGTTTTGTATTTAATATGTTTAATTTAAGATGTACCATGTAATTATAACTTAAAGGCATATTATATTTCTACTTTGCTTTTTGTATGTATAAATGAAAGCTTACTGAATCATTTTTGTTTCTGTTGTCTTTATCCAGTAATTGTCGTAATTCGTTGTTTTTTTTAATCTTTATTCGTTTAGAGATCAGTTGGGCTTCTGCTAATGATACTGTATTTTGGACTGTAGCATGAGTTTCAGCCTGTTAAAAATAGTATTCATGTACAGAGGAACCTCGATCATCCGAACGAGATGGGCAGGCATTATTTTGTTTGGATAATTGATCATTCGGATAATTGATTCTATGCTTTTCCTCTGGGGCTCAGGGTTTTCTGTTAAGTCCACTCCCCATCCAGGAGACGAGACAGCAGCACACCACAAACAAGCCCATGCGACCCTCCCCCCCCCGGTGCCTGCGCCGCAACCCCTTCCAACACCACCCCTCGCCCACACCCTGCCTACCCCCAACCCTGTCCAACACTGCTCCTTTCCCCCCAACCCCCGTGCGCCCCCATTTGCCCGTGCCCCATCTCCACAACAGCCAGACTAACACCAACAACAACACTGCTGCTGCAGCCTTTTGGTGGGGGATGGGGGGTGAGTCTCCAAATGGCGTATACACACACACACACACACACACACACACACACACACAGTTTTGACAGGACAATGCCCTGTACAGGACAATGTTGGAGAAATTATCTGGCGAAGCGGGGTTTAGGGTACACCCCTGTGTAGAACTCCAGGGAAAGTGTGGGGAGAGAGCGAGAGGACGGGAGGTCAGTCATTTGGAGACGGTTCCTGGGGTCCAATCAGTCTCCAGGACTTTCTCAGCAGCATTTCAGTAAGCCGGGTTTATGTTTAATTACTGTATATAAAAGATGCAATTACTGTTGGAAACACACCTTTGATGTAATGTTTCTATCGGGACCTCGAGATCTCCTTCAGATAATCTGATGTTCTGATAATTGATATTCGGATAATTGAGGTTCCTCTGTAATAGTCGACCCCATAAATTTAAACTTAAAAAAAAGTGTAAAAACTTTGACTTTTACATGAGTATATACGGTATTATTAACCACTGTAGACACTCTTAAAAAGATTTGTGGATGCATTAAAGAAACCTAGCTCTGAATGGCTGCAGACCTTCTTTGTGGCGACACAAGAGTTTCTCAAAGGAAACATAGCCATTAAGTGTAAAAGGCCCTCAAAAATACGGATCATGTAATCAAACACATTTCTCTCATAGAATGCTAGTGTTTCTGTGTGTGGTTTCACGAGCGAAGGGCAATACTCATAAATGTGCTATTTTCTGCTCACAGGAATACAGAATTTTTATAAAGCAAGGTTCAACAATAACACCAGCAACAAACCAGAGGAAAATGCAGTTCTCAAAAGATTAATTGTATCTATTATAGCTCAAAGTGAAACAATTGAAAATACTTATTATAGTTAGTCACTAATTGCTGTAATAAGTTGCATT
The DNA here is from genome assembly GCF_020745735.1 of Hemiscyllium ocellatum. Classification (NCBI taxonomy): domain Eukaryota; kingdom Metazoa; phylum Chordata; class Chondrichthyes; order Orectolobiformes; family Hemiscylliidae; genus Hemiscyllium; species Hemiscyllium ocellatum. Next base: position 25,566,796 of record NC_083431.1, read on the forward strand.
TAATTCTAAACATTTTTTTTAAAATCACATTCAGATTTCTATTAAGTATGTAATCTTATTTCACGTGTTTACTTAGTCAAAGCCATACATGAAGGATTATAAGATTATGTGCTTAAAGCAAAGGACTTTCTTGCACAATATTTGGAATAAATAGAGGCTTCTCAAAATCTTACAAGAAGCCATTGGACTGGTGAATCAACAATATTACTAAACTAACTATTGATTCCCTGAATAGATGTGATAAAGCTATATCAACAATTGTCAGACTGAGAGTGCTGCCCCTAAACAACATGCTGGACAGTTTTGTGGAGTTCAAACTTAAACCATATGAGATGCACTTTACCAAATACTGTAGGTACAAGATGATGCAGGACATTCGCTAGCAGGTTACATCAAGATGAGCAGTGGTACAGACTCCTGTCAATTGCATCCCTTTTCAGCGTTATTCTGGTTTGAGGAGTACTTGATAACCATGGGCTATGTTTGATTGACCACACCCTAGGAATGGTTGGTTGGGCACATTGACATGTCCAGTGAATAAAGATAAAGGCAAAGTCAAACACCATCTGTGATACTGCCAATAGAAGAGTGCATAATGATTTCAAATGTTCTGGACACATTAGTTGTGCGTGAGAAACAGTGTCTCACTAACCTAATTTTTTTTTGATGAAGTAGCAAAGGGGATTGATGAGGGCAGAGTGGTGGACGTGATCTATTTGGACTTCAGTAAGGCATTCGATAAGGTCTTCATGCATGTAGGTTTGCTCGCTGAGCTGAAAGTTTCATTTTTCAGACATTTTGTTACATTACTAGGTAACATCTTCAATGGACCTCAGGCAAAGCATTGCTGAAAGTTCCTGCTTTCTATTTATATGTTTGGGTTTCTTTGGGTTGGTGATGTCATTTCCTGTGGTGAAGTCACGTCCGGTTCCTTTTCTCAGAGGGTGGTAGATGGGGTCTAACTCGATGTATTTGTTGATAGAGTTCCAGCTGGAATGCCATGCTTCTAGGAATTCTCGTGTGTGTCTTTGTCTGGCTTATGATAGGATGGATATATTGTCCCAGTTGAAGTGGTGGCCTTCCTCACACTAGTGAGAGAGGGTCATGTCTTTTTGTGACTAATTGGTGTTCATGTATCCTGATGGCTAGTTTTCTGCCTGTTTGTCCAATGTAGTGTTTGTTACAGTCCTTGCATGATATCTTGTAAATGATGTTAGTTTTGCTCATTATCTGTATCAGGTCTTTCAAGTTCATTAGCTGCTGTTTTAGTGTGTTGGTGGGTTTGTGGGCTACCATGATGCCAAGGGGCCTGTGTAGTCTGGCAGTCATTTCTGAGATGTCTTTGATGTAGGGGAGAGTGGCTAGGGTTTCTGGATGTGTTTTGTCTGCTTGTTTGGGTTTGTTGCTGAGAAATCTGTAGACTGTGTTCATTGGGCACCCATTCTTTTTGAAGACACACTTTTCAGACTGGAGGCCTGTGACCAGCAGTGTGCCACAAGGATCGGTGCTGGGTCCACTGCTTTTCACCATTCGTATATATGATTTGGATGTGAATATAGGAGGTATAGTTAGTATGTTTGCAGATGACACCAAAATTGGTGTTGGAGTGGACAGCGAAGAAAGTTACCTTAGAATACAATGGGACCTTGAGCTGATGGGCCAATGGACTGAGGAGTGGCAGATGGAGTTTAATTTAGATAAATGTGAGGTGCTGCATTTTGGAAAGGCAAATCAGGGCTTGTATACTTAATGATAAGGTTGGGGGGAGGGAATGTTGCTGAACAAACAGACCTTGGAATGTAGGCTCATAGCACCTTGAAAGTGGAGTCAAAGGTAGACGGGAGAGTGAAGAAAGTGTTTGGTACACTTGCCTTTATTGGTCAGTGCATTGAGTATAGGAGTTGGGAAGTCATGTTGTGGCTGTATAGGACATTGGCTACTTTTGGAGTATTATGTGCAATTCTGATCTCATTCCTATCAAAAAGATGCTGTGAAACTTGGAAGGGTTCAGAAAAAAATTACAGGGATGTTGCCAGGTTTGAAGGGTTTGAGCTACAGGGAGAGGCTGATGAGACTGGGGTTGTTTTCACTGGCACAGGTGACCTTATAGAAGTTTATAAAATCATGAGGGGCATGGATAAGGTAAATAGACAAGATCGTTTCCCCATGATGGAGAGTCCAAAACTAGAGGGCATAGTTTCAAGATGAGAGGGGAAAGACTTAAAAGGGACCTACAGAGCAACTTTTTCATGCAGAGAGTGGTACATGTATGGAATAAGCTGCCAGAGGAAGTGGTGGAGGCTGGTACAATTACATAATGTAAAAGACATTTGGATGGGTATATGAATAGGAAAGGTTTAGAGAGATATGGGCCAAATTCTGGCAAATGGCGCAGGATTAATTTAGGATATTAATTCTGGAATGCAGTAACAGGTTAGGTCAGAGTCAGCATGGATTTATGAAGGGGAAATCATGCTTGAATAATCTTCTTGAATTTTTTGAGGATGAAACTCTAAAGATGGACAAGGGAGATCCAGTGGATGTAGTGTACCTGGACTTTCAGAAAGCCTTTGATAAAGTCCCACACAGGAGGTTAGTGAGCAAAATTAGGGCGCACGGTATTGGGGGCAAAGTACTGACTTGGATTGAAAATTGGTTGGCTGACAGGAAACAAAGAGTAGTGATACACAGCTCCCTTTCAGAATGGCAGGCAGTGACCAGCGGGGTACCGCAAGGATCAGTGCTGGGACTGCAGCTTTTTACAATATATATTAATGATATAGAAGATGGTATCAATAGTAACGTTAGCAAATTTGCTGATGATACAAGCTGGGTGACAGGGTGAAATGTGAGGAAGATGTTAGGAGATTACAGGGTGACCTGGACAGGTTAGGTGAGTGGGCAGATGCATGACAGATGCAGTTTAATGTGGATAACTGTATGGTTATCCACTTTGATGGCAAGACCAGGAAAGCAGATTACGACCTAAATGGAATCAAGTTAGGTAAAGGGGCAGTACAAAGAGACCTGAGTGTTCTTGTACACCAGTCAATGAAGGCAAGCATGCAGGTACAGCAGGTAGTGAAGAAAGCTAATAGCATGCTGGCCTTCATAATAAGAGGGATTGAGTATAGAAGCAAAGAGGTGCTTCTGCAGCTGTACAGGGCCCTGGTGAGACCGCACCTGGAATATTGTGCGCAGTTCTGGTCTCCAAATTTGAGGAAAGACATTCTGGCTATTGAGGGAGTGCAGCGTAGGTTCACCAGGTCAATTCCTGGAATGGCGGGACTATCATATGTTGAAAGATTGGAGCGACATTGGAGCGACTGGGCTTGTATATCCTTGAGTTTAGAAGACTGAGAGGGGATCTAATTGAGACGTATAAGATTATTAAAGGATTGGACACTCTGGAAGCAGGAAACATGTTTCTGCAGATGGGTGAGTCCCAAACCAGAGGACACAGCTTAAAAATAAGGGGTAGGCCATTTAGGATAGAGATGAGGAGAAACGTCTTCATCCAGAATGTAGTGGGTGTATGGAATGCTCTGCCCCAGAAGGCAGTGGAGGTCCAGTCTCTGGATTCATTTAAGAAAGAGTTGGATCGAGCTCTCAAGGATAGTGGAATCAAGGGTTATGGAGATAAGGCAGGAACAGAATACTGATTGAGGATGATCAGCCATGATCATAATGAATGGTGGTGCAGGCTCGAAGAGAAGAATGGCCTACTCCTGCACCTATTGTCCATTGTCTATTGATATCTGGCCAGCATGGATGTGTTTGACCAAAGGGTCTGTCTTCATGCTGAATATTTCTGTGACTCTATAGTCCTGACTACTGTCTCATTAGAAACAAATGACTGGTTATCGTTTAATCTGAGGGGATTCCTCAGGCAAGGGAAAAGTTTGAGAAGGCGAGTCCTTCATGATAACCTCAGCCAGTGTGGAAATTGTAGCTTTGGTACTAACGTCACTCTGCCTTGCAAACCAACTATCCAGCAGTCTGAACTGCATGATATGTTCAATGCTACATTCTGTTTGAAGATTAAACACATAGCTGCTTTAGTTTATGATTGATACTTGAATTTTGTTTAAAAAATTGGAAAATGAATAGTTGTAACAAAATGCTTGAGAAATTGTCATACTTTAATGAGCTGAGGCATCTCATATCAATGTGATGGAACATATGTAGTTGTGCACTGGGTATTAGAGTACACATTCAGTGCTTGCTCTGCTCAGTGGGTTAATTTGGCTGTGCAACCTATCATACGTGTGAGTACTCTCACAAATAACAGGCTGTTTGCTAAAGCATCACTGTTCTGTGTGAATCTGGCTAATGCCACACAAGTGCTTGATGGATGCTGAGAAGACGTGAACTGTGAAAATACTTTTGCGGGAGCTGTCTATCAGCATCGCAGCAGAGTTGCAGCTCATTACTTACAGACGACAAGCGTAACATCATTAGGAAGCGCTTTTAAGCTCAACTAATTCCCAAGTGGCCATGCTGCAGCTTCTTGTTAAAGCTGACAAAAGGGCAAATATCAGACTGGCAGCTGTTTTGTTCCACAATTGCACATTGTGCCAGGTACCCAAGTAATATTCATAATGGCACTTCAGCCCAGAATGCTGTCTGCAATGTTATGGGAGACGATCTGGTTTTCTGTTGGCTGCCATTAGTTTGATTTGTCTGGTGGAATTCTGCCTTATCCATTACACAAACATAAAAGCAAATAAAACAGAATCATGAGCATATGTGTATGCTATGAGCACCCTGATTTTGTCATGTAAAGAAGCCAGGTGTTTGGAGAATTTTTATGCCGCTGTGGATTCTGTTAAACCCTTCAGGGCTATTCCCTCCTGCTGTTGCTGCACACACCATTGCTTCCTGAATTTAAATGGATTTTCAAAATTATTTCAAAAGCCGAACATCCATTTTATACACAAGTATTCTAGAGGTAATCAGAACAGTTTTGCAGCAAACATTACTTTTATTCAATGGAGATTAACCACCTCCAACCCACTACACGTTAATGATCAGTGTACTTTTTGACTGGTGTGAACATGAAAATTGTATTTTTGAGGATACATCTTTTCTGCCAATTTGAACTTGTTAAACTCATGACTTGGAGATGCCGGTGTTGGACTGGGTAGACAAAGTTAAAAATCTGAAAATGTGTTGCTGGTTAAAGTGCAGCAGGTCAGGCAGCATCCAAGGAACAGGAAATTCGATGTTTCGGGCAAAAGCCCTTCATCAGTAAAGTTAAAAATCTCACAACACCAGGTTATAGTTCAACAGGTTTATTTGGAAGCACCAGCTTTCGGAGCACTGCTCCTGCATCAGGAGGTTGCGGAGGTTAAGATCATGCTCACAGAAGTTACAGCCAAAGGAGTCCAGTGTCATGGCAATGTGATACAGTAAACAACCTTAGATTAAAACTTTCTCTTTTAGAATGGGATATGCTGTTTTCAGTTCTTTGATACGTAAATCTCAGAACTTCCTTTAAATTACATTCTCAAGATAGCTGAACTCAAGTTAGTCTCCCAGTCAGGGAACACTTCAGTGGTCCGGGACATTCAGCCTCAGACTTTCCAATAACCATCCTCTAAGGCCGATTTCAGGACAAGCAACAATGTAGAGTGGCTGAGCAGAAGCTGATAGCAAAGTTCGATACCCATGGGAGTGGCCTCAACTGGGACCTTGGGTTCATGTCACCCTACAGGTGACCCCACTGCACGACACACACACAGACACACACACAGACACAGACAGACAGACAGACAGACACACACACACACACACACTCTCTCTCATTTGCACACACAACCCCCGCACACCCACCAGCACATACACTCTCACACATACTTCATCACAGTCACACACAACTGAAGTCAAGTTTACACACACACATATCTCTACACGCGCACTCTCTCAAGTGCACTCACCCACCCACATGCACACACGCACACACTCAATCTGACACTCCTACATGCGCATACATATAAGCTCATGGGGTGAATTTGTTTTTGCAGAATTATATTTTATTTTGCACAAAAACTGTATGAATCTATCTAAAACTCTGTAAATCTATACAGAGTTTGTCAGCCTGACATAGCATTGGGCCACAGACAGACATCACACCTGTTGTTTAAAAAGCTTAGCTATCTTGAGAATTATAAAAGATGAAAGTTTTAATCTAGGTTAAAAATCACACAACACCAGGTTATAGTCCAACAGGTTTAATTGGAAGCACACTAGCTTTCAGATCGACGCTTCTTCATCAGGTGATAGTGGAGAGCTCGCTTACTAAGATCTAATCTAAGATTGCTTGCTGTATCACGTCTCCGTGAGACTCAACTCCTTTGACTATAAATTCTATGAGCAATATCCCCACAAACACCTGATGAAGGAGTGGTGCTCCGATAGCTAGTGCTTCCAAATAAACCTGTTGGACTATAATCTGGTGTTGTGTGATTTTTAACTTTGTTGAACTCAGGTTTACAAATTATAAGCAGTCCATTCCTCCCCATAAGTTATTAAGGTCCACTTACCATTTATGCTTGAAGTCCCTGGTCCATTACCTGGTTGAAGAGAGGGAAATGAGCAAAGATGGTTCCCACAATGCTCAGCAATGAGATACTGAGGTATGTATTGCTGTTACAGTGATTCATTTTGGTCTTGTACAAGCTGACTATATTTGCATCACACATGCTTTGAGTCACACATAATTTCTTCCAACAGAGAGACAAAGATTCACCGAGTTGTTGCAGCATTCTACTTTTCATGATTTGAGGTGGAATGTCATCATTTCCTGGTCATTAGCATTGGCAAAATTCTACAATGATGAGCTTGCTGTCTGGTTCCACAGTATTGAGAATGTCTGGAACAGCACTGAGAGAGTTTTCGAAGACAACATTCTCTGGTTGCTTGTTGTGTTCCATCCCCATTTCTGTCTACTCACAATGGTCATCCCTGTCTTTGCCCTCAAGGGATCTGATCTGTTTGCTGTTCAGAATGTTGCTTTCATAATTCCTTCACATATCCATGAATTCTGCAGCAGATTGCACATTGTTGCAGGGGTTGCAGCAGCAACAATCTGGCAATTCTGAGACTTCCTACACTTTGATTCCTGGACAATTATGTAAGGGCTTCATACTGCTCCAGTAGTGAGAGAGGGAATCACCATTGGCAGTCCAGTAGCTCAGTGGTTAGCACTGCTGCCTCACAGCACCAGGCCCCCAGGTTTGAATCCAGCCTTGGTAAGTGTGGAGTTTGCACATTGTGCCTGTGCCTGTGTGGGTTTTGTCCAGCTGCTCCGGTTTCTTCCCACAATCCAAAGATATTCAGGTTAGGTGAATTGGCCATGTTAAATTGCCCACAGTGTCCAGGGGTGTGCAGGCTAGGTGGATTAACCATGGGAAATGCAGACTTACTGGGATAGGATCAGGGGCTGGGTTTGGAAGGGACGCTCTTCAGAGGGTTGGTGTGGACTTGGTGTGCTGAATGGCCTGCTTCCACAGTATAGGGATTCCATGATTCTATGAATGGAACCTGAAAATGACAAGGCTGTCTGGTTTGTTTGTGGGTACAGAGTGAGGTCCCTTGTTCTCAGGCACTCAAAGATTCACCAAATCAGAAAGGTGGGGCTGGTGAAAGCTCCTTGCCCTTACTGCCAACATACTGCCCTCCTTCCAAGCCTCCTCCCCCATCTTGTGGCCCACATCCTGTCATCGCTCACCCGTGTTCCTCAGTCCCTCCCTGTTTCTGAGTCTCTGGTGAATGTGCCATCACTCCCATTGGCGCTGCCTACAAAAGACAGCTTCTGACCAGCAACTCTTAAGGGTTCAGGCTTTCTGCCCCTTTGATCCTTGATCACAGGGAAGCCCTACTAGCTAAGGCAAACCTTCCACAAAAGGCTATAGTGGGCTTTCCAACCAGTCAGTGGGACCCCCATCACCTCAATTAAATATTGGCATGATGACTAAAGTATAAGAATAGAAAATACCCTTCGGTCCTCTGAGGCTATTTCTTACAGTATAAATTATTATACATTATTCCATCGTACTCAATTACATTTCCCCAAGATTAATATCATTCATTAACCTCATCCATCCTGACACTGACTCAGTTAGCAGAACAGAACAGTTGGTGCTTGACATGATAAGTGTTTGTAAAATGAGTGCTGATCTGGGTCTGCTATGTTGTCAGTTATTTGGATGTCCATCTATTGATATTTGGGAGTTTTGATGATGTTAAGAAAATCCTCATGTCAATCATCAACAAGGTACTTTAAATTAAATATGCATTGAAATTCACGCTCACCCCACATTGAATGGCAATATCCACATATATCGAAGCAGTAAATTTTGATAAAACTGTTCAGATTTGTTATGACACACCCATGGAGCAGGTGGGACTTCAACTTAAGTCTTATTAGCTCAAAAAGTAGGAACTCTTTGCACCGATCTCAGAATTGTCTGTTTTCATTTTAGTTTCCCTGCATTTCCAGTGTTTTATTCCCCTTTATTTCTATTAACTGATAGGACATGGCTTATGTTTTCTTTTACCTTGGAAAATGGTTGCAAGGTCTGGGAATTGATTGGCATGCTATTTAAAACAATGCCCCCTCGAGAGGATTGGCTTTTCTGTGTTTCTTTTATATTCACACAAGCATCTCTCATCCAAGAAATGATGATTTTGGGATAGTGTAGGGGACGAGTTGAGAATAGTTCACAAGGCGGCGCAACATCGAGGGCTGAAGGGCCTGTCCTGCGCTGTATTCTTCTATGTTCTATGTTCTAAATGTTAAAGGCACTGTACTGAGGGTGCACACACTAACAACACACTGGCAACAGCACTGAGGACCCGCATTCCAAAACTAGTCATGCCCCAATCCCCAGCTGTTCCCATGCAGCTACAACACTGCCATGTGGAAAATGACTCAGATATGTCCTATTTACAAAAGGCAGGGCACATCCAATCCAACCATTACCATCCCATCAATTTTCTCTTGATTTTGATCAATATTTGATCAATCATTGGAAAGATTAAACTGACATCAGCATTTCATCCAGAGTCACTTACATGCAATAAATTTCTCCCTAATGCTGAATTTAGGTTCTGTAAAGGCTGATTGGTTCCTTTTCTCAATATAGCCTTAGCCTAAATTGCCGTCTCATTCTACACGTGCTTTCTGTTCACAGCCACTTATTTCAGTATATTTCTGTCATATTTTGTAAATGATGTTTCCAGAAGATCTTATGTTGTCTTTCAATTGAACATACTATCACAATTTCCTTATTCAGGAATTTTTCTTTTCCCTTCTGTTAATCTTCAGTACCTTTAATGAAACATGATGTCATCACCAGTTTCTGGTTTTTATTTTATGAACTGTGCAACATTTCTTATTCACAAATTCACTGCTGGTGCATTAAAGCTTTTAAAAGATCCATCATCATGACAATATTTCTTTATTCTTCAAAATGTTCCACAGTTTGTTTTAATTAGATTTTCATGAACTTTGACAGCTCTCTTTAGCATTTACTATTGGAAGAAACAGGTACACAGAGAGTCTAACCCAACTTAATTGTCTACAGATTTTAGGAAGCAGCACTGGCTCAGAGAGGGAAAGGTGTTGACTTTCTCTCTTTTTCTACATCTGCAGTTTAAATTTATTATTAGTCTGAACTTCATCAAGCATTTTACATGAGTCTGATTCTGCCAGATGATCAATATTATTAGCATGCCTCAAAGCTGTTTAAAGTACCTCCCATAGAGATTCATGCCTGTTTGAATTTCATTGACAAACTTCTTCATTATACACTCCAGACTAAGGCATGGTACATTGTCGCGACCGAGCAGAAACTGCAGTAATGGATGAAAGGACACTGCGCAACAATCACCTGACAGGAGTGTTCCCTCCCAGTTTGAGAACACTTCAGCGGTCCGGGACTTTTAGCTTCAGACCTTCAGGTGACCATACTCCAAGGCAGGTTTCGGAACAAGCAACAAGCTTCGGAATGAGCAGAAGCTGATAGCCAAGTTCAATAACCAAGGGGATGGCCTCAGCTGGGACCTTGGGTTCATGTCACACCACAGGTGACCCCACTGCACTATACACACACACACATACATACACTCATACACAAGCTCTCTCTCATACACTTACACATATACTCTAACACTCACACCCACACACGCACCCTCTCACATGCTTATAACTTTACACTCACACATATACACATACACATACACACACACTCTCACAGATACTCACACCTCCACCACTTCCTCTGGCATCTAATTCCATACACGTACCACTCTCTGCATGAAAATGTTGCCCCTTAGGTCTCTTTTATATCTTTCCCCTCTCAACCAAAACCTATACCGTCTAGTTCTGGACTCCCTCACTCCAGGGGAAAGACCTTGTCTGTTTATTCTATCCACAACCCTCATGATTTCATAAACCTCTACAAGGTCACCCCTCAGCCTCCGACGCTCCAGGGAAAACAACCCCAGCCTATTCAACCTCTCCCTATAGCTCAAAACCTCCAAACCTGGCAACATCCTTATAAATCTTTTCTGAACCCTTTCAAGTTTCACAACATCTTTCCGATAGGAAGGATACCAGAATTGCACACAATATTCCAACAGTGGTCTAACCAATGTCCTGTACAGTCGCAACATGACCTCCCAACTCCTGTACTCAATACTCTGACCAATAAAAGAAAGCATACCAAAGAAAGCACTATCCTATCTACCTGCGACTCCACTTTCAAGGAGCTATGAACCTGCACTCTAAGGTCTCTTTGTTCAGCAACATTCCTGAGGACCTTACCATTAAATGAATAAGTCCCGCTAAGATTTGCTTTCCTAAAATGCAGCACCTCGCATTTATCTAAATTAAATTCCATCCGCCACATCTTGGCCCATCTGATCAAGATCCCATTGTAATCTGAGATAACCTTCTTCACTGTCCACTACACCTCCAATTTTGGTGTCATCTGCAAACTTACTAATTATAGCTCTCAAGCTCACATACAAATCATTTATATAAATGATGAAAAGTAGTGGATCCAGCGCCGATCCTTATGGCACTCTACTGGTCACCCTCCACCACTACCCTCTGTCTTCTACCTTTGAGCCAATTCTGTATCCAAATGGCTACTTCTCCCTGTAATCCATGAGACTCATGAGTCTCCCATGGGGAATCTTGTCGAATGTGTTACTGAAGTCCATATAGATCACATCCACCACTCTGCCTTCATCTTTACTACTTCTTTAAAAACTCAATCAAGTTTGTGAGACATGATTTCCCACACACAAAGCCATGTTGACTATCCTGAATCGGTCCTTGCCTTTCCAAATACATGTACATCCTGTCCCTCAGGATTCCCTCCAACAACTTGCCCACCACCAACATCAGGCTCACTGGTCTATAGTTCCCTGACTTGTCCTTACCATCCTTCTTAAACAGTGGCACCACATTAGTCAGCCTCCAGTCTTCTGGCACCTCACCTGTTACTATCGATGATACAAATATCTCAGCAAGAGGCCCAGGAATCACTTCCCTAGCTTCCCACAGAGTTCTCGGGTACACCTGGTCAAGTCCTGGTGATTTATCCACTTTAGTGTGTTTCAAGTCATCCAGCACTTCTTCCTCTGTAGTATGGACATTTTTCAAGATGTCACCAGCTATTTCCCTGTATTTTATATCTTCCATGTCCTTTTCCACAGTAAACACTGATGCAAAATACTCGTTTAGTATCTCGCCCATTTTCTGTGGCTCCACACAAAGACTGTCTTGCTGATCTTTGAGGGGCTCTATTCTCTCCCTCATTACCCTTTTGTCCTTAACATATTTGTAAAAACCCTTTGAATTCTCTTTAACTCTATTTGCCAAAGCTATCTCATGTCCCCTTTTTGCTCTCCTGATTTCTCTCTTAAGTATACTCCTACTGTCTTTATACTGTAAGGATTCATTCAATCTATCTTGTGTATACCTGACACATGCTTCCTTCTTTTTCTTAACCAAACCCTCAATTTCTTTCATCATTCAGCATTCAGTACACCTACCAATCTTTCCTTATGGCACTCTATTGGTCACCCTCCACCACTAATTCCTAACAGGAATGTGTGTCTCCGGATTCTCATTATCTTATTTCTGAAGGCTTCCCATTTTCCAGCTGTCCCTTTACCTGCGAACATCAGATTTTGAAAGTTCTTGCCTAATAGAACTTCAACTTTTAGATCTGGTCTATCCTTTTCCATCACTATTTTAAAACTAATAGAATTATGGGTGCTGGCCTCAAAGTGCTTTCCCATTGACACCTCAGTCACCTGCCCTGCCTGATTTCCCAAGAGTAGGTCATTGCATCTCCATTTCAAATGTGTTTTGAGAGTTTTTACATCCACGCGAGAAGCCAGCTAGGACCTTGGTTTAATGTCATGTGGAAGGTGACCACATCTTCAAGCATATACTCAGGGACATTTTGGTTTCCCAACATTGGGTGAGGGATGTTCTACCAGAGCTGTGACAACAAGGATTTAGGTGTTGCTGCTGAACCCATAAGAGCAGAAGTGAGGTGCTAGCCAATGTGAAAATCAGCAGAGTACACAGACCCATAATTAATGTGCATGAAAATTTACTGATTAGATACACATAACAAGCAACATTAGAATGAAGACAACATGAAATGTAAATATGGGCCAGGGGTCTCAAATATGGCCCAATCCTATAAAGTCAGGGCTGCTTGCTTATCTTGGTCATGCACGGGAGATGTCATATCTGATGCTTCCTCAGTGTTGCACTCAGTGATTGAACTGAAATCTCTGCTGTTACACTACCCTAGTACTGTTTCATTTCCTCAGCACCTCTCCAGTTCCTTTGAGGCAGAAAAACATAATTAGTACAAAATTAAGGTAATGGCTTGTGCTGTCAACCCAAAATCACTGAAGACCTGGTTTGGTGATGTTGCAACTAATCTCAACTAAGATTTTATAACCAGCAGACATAAAGGATTAGAACTTCAAAGGAAAAGTAGCAACAATCCACGAACATCCTCAAAAACGTATGCTCAGACTAAGAATCAATAATGTAAGAATGCCCTAATTACAAGCCTATGAAAGCAAGTAATTAAATAGGTTTTGTAATTTAAGGAGAATTGGATATGCCAGCAGCTTGATGTGTAACAAAGGAGGAAACCATGTGTGCATGAACATTGAAATAATTACAAATGTTGAAAGAATAAACTCTACTTTCAGGAGGATGTTTGGAAGCAAATACACCCCCATTGTTTGGAGAAACACATTTGAACATTGCATACAAGCTTGCTTTGATGTAGTTTTCTGACTACTAAGTGTTCTTGCTTTAGGTTGTGGTAGCCACTGAACATAGTAAGTGAAAACTGAATCTGAATTTTCCTAGAGTTTACCTAAGTACCAATTTTGGCAAGTTTAGAAAGGGTTGAAAAGTGTGGTGCTGGAAAAGCGCAGCAGGCCAGGCAGCATCCAAGGAGCAGGAGAATCGACATTTCAGGCATAAACCCTTCTTCAGGAAGAAGGGCTTATGCCTGAAACGTCGATTCTCCTGCTCGTCGGATGCTGCCTGGCCTGCTGCGCTTTTCCAGCACCACACTTTTCAACTCTGGTCTCCAACATCTGCAGTCCTCACTTTCTCCAAGTTTACAAAGGGGGTGAGTTTACTCAATGAAGCCTATAAAGCTTTCTCACACTGTCTTCCCAAAATTTGCCCTCTTTATTATGCAGTATGCCCACAAGGTGTCTTGCTTGTAGTAGTCTACAGGTGAAAATGCTGTCCACTGTTGGGACCTTTTAAGATTCCGTGTTCCAGCACCACCTTTAAAGCCCAGCTGTGGAGTCAATCCAGCCCTAGCAGAACACAGTTGCCTTGCATGTTTCTGCTAACTGTTCCAGTCATGTCGGAGAAAAGGAAACCAGTGACAGGGACCTGCAGATCCTAATGGACAGCATCTGCATTAGTCCATGTGCCCTTAAATGTTGGTGCCTGGTGTCCAAGCTGGAGAACTGGAGGAGGAAGTGGCAAGCTGGAGTTTCCAGATAACTGCTCTGACTTTCGTGTCTGGAATTGTCACAATCTAGTTTCTATCCGGTGGGATTGAAAGAGAAACTGCATCTGGATGAGGCAAGATTACTAAATAATGAGGATGTTAATGCCAATATATTTAATTAGATCTCTTAGTGCTCACTTGTAAAATTCTCATTGCACTGTTTAACACTTGGTTGGAAGATAGAATCTTTTGCTCTCCTTACTCTAATCTCACTTAATTCTCCCCTTGCTCTTGCCAATACCACATCATGTAGGAACTGGGAAAATTCAGCCCAAGAGAGATCACTGTTTTAGTGTGCAGGGTAGCAGATTTAAAAGGTCTCTCAAAGTGAAATGATTCTGTGGAATTCTTTACCGCAGAGCCTGGTGGATGCTGGGACCTTGAGTAAATTTTAGCAAGCGATCAACAGCCTTTCAATTAGCAATGGGTTTAAGGGTAATGGGCAGTTGACAAAAATTGGTGCTGATATCAAGATGCAATCAGCGATGATCATGTGAAATGTTGGAGCTGGCTCAAGGAGCTGAATTGCCTGCTCCTATTTCTTATGTTCTTGTGATGTCAGAATGATGCAGATGATTTTGGGTAAATGTTCAGTGTTATAAGAGAGCCAATTAAAAATTAAACAAGGAATTAAAAGTGTTTGGTTAGTCAGGGAATTTTCCATTCCCTGCTGCTCCTGGGATTGAAGGAAGGTATGAGATAGAATGAGATGCTTCCACCCCAGGTGGCAAACAATGTAACAACTGCAGAATTAAATGAAAATACTGAGCAAATCAGAGTTGGAACCCTGTATCAGTATTGGGGAAAGAGTGCTACAACTATAATGGAGGAGAAAGTGAGGTCTGCAGATGCTGGAGATCAGAGCTGAAAATGTGTTGCTGGAAAAGTGCAGCAGGTCAGGCAGCATCCAAGGAGCAAGAGATTCGATGTTTCGGGCATAAGAAGGGCTTATGCCCGAAACCTCGAATCTCCTGCTCCTTGAATGCTGCCTGACCTGCTGCGCTTTTCCAGCAACACATTTTCAGCTACAACTATAATGGAGCCAAGACTTCACTGAGGGATAGATAATCCAGACAGGGGAGGCTCTTAAAACATCCTTTGAACTCTACATTAATGTTACTTATGAATAGTACATGTTTACGATGAAAACCCAGGAGGGAGGGTTGGGTCAGTTTTTAATAGCAGTAAAAAATTAGTGAAAAACTTATGAGTTTAACCAACTATTAATCAGAAATAAGAATATTTTAGCCTTAGGAAATCCTACCTTGAGAACATGTTTGCTGAGAGAGAATACAACATTGACATTGACAGAAGCTCTGAAGTTGCCAATCATCAGCTGGAGCATATGAATGGGAGTCAAAAAGTGTGGCACTGGAAAAGTACAACCAGCCAGGAAGCATCAGAGGAGGAGGAGAGTTGATATTTTGAGCATCAGCTCTTCATCAGGAATTCTTATGAAGAGCTTATGCTTGAAATGTTGACTCTCCTGCTCCTCAGATGCTGCCTGACTGGCTGTGCTTTTCCAGCGCCACACTTTGAACTAGCATAACATTTTGGGAAAATAGATAAATATTTGCAAACGATGCAGCAGAACAATCAGGGCTGCAGAGAGCACCCCACAAAGGAAAAGATAGCATGTCTAGCATGGGTAAAGCAGTACTCCAACTGCAAGAAGCTAATTAACTTTGCATACAACCGTTTAGCAAAAATAGAACAAAGCAAGTCTGTGAAAGTGGCTGCTGAAGAGATGCCAACTGATGATTCTGATGTATTACTCTATACCACACAAAAGATTGGCATTGTTAGGTCTAAGAGTGATAAATGGTTTATGGCTGTTAGAATGATAACAGTAGGAGGAGTGCATCGAACAATTCTGAGTTGTGAAATAGAAAGTGGTGCTTCGTGCTGTTATGTCCAGTTGCTGGGTGAGGTTGTCCAAATTATTATGGTTTCAGATGAGACATGGCACCCTCGCTTCATTCACCCACTTGTTTGGTTGGGTACAACAAGGTTAATTAGAAAAATGATTCCTTCTTTTATAGATTTATTTAATAGAAATAACAGAGCAAACATGTAAATAAATTAGCAATAAGAAGTGTATTTAAAAATTGATAAGAATTAAAATACTAAACAAAAATCATGATCATTCATAAAATGTAAGGTAATAGAACATAATTTTGAAGGATGTTACCAGCAACATTGGTAGTCATAGCTGAGTAGCCTAGGTCATTGGATGATGATTTTTGACTGAATTTTTTTGTTCCTTCTGACAGTGGTTGGCTGTCAGCACTGAGAGGGAAGAATATTTTCTCTTTTACCTGCAGTGCAGGGATGTTTAACAGCTGTTCTCAAAACATAACTAACACAGCACACTCACCCATATACTAGTGCATCATCCAATACACATGGACTAGGGATTGCTGTTGGTTTTTAACTTCTTGTCTTTTGTATATCTTTGGAAGGGTAAACATGTCTGTAGGAGATGGCTTCCTGGTGAGAAGGGTTGGGTACTCAAGCAGTCCTTGTTAATTTGTTCTGTTTGAAGTTTCATTGACATTATACAGTGTGACATTCTATTGGTCCACATAGGACAATGCCAGACAGTTACTGAATTACATCCACAGTCACCATTTAACTGTAGAGTAACAGTCATAGTCATGGAGTCACATAGCATTCAAACAGACTCTTAGGACTAACCAGTCCACACTGACCATGTTCCCAAACTGAACTAGTTCCACCTGCCTGTGCTTGTCCCATGTCCTTCCAAACCTTTCCTATTCATGAACTTATTCAAATCCCTTTTAAATGTTTTAACAGTACTTGCATCCATACTTTCTCTGGCTGTTCATTCATACGTGAACCACTCTCTGTATAAAAGAGTTGCCCCTCATGTCCTTTTTAAATATTTCTCCTTTCATCTTAAAAATATGCCTCCTAATTTTGACTCCCCCAATCTAGGAGAAAGATCCTTGTCATTCACCTTACCTCTGCTCCTTATGATTTTATAAACCTCCAGAAAGTCAGCCCTTAACTTCCTATGCTCCAGTGAAAGAAGTTCCAGCCTTCCCAGTATATGTTAAGTATGCCCATAAGTAGTACGAAGATTTGATCCATAGACATGATCGTACAGCATCATTGGTGACAATGACCTTTGTGAAGTGGCTCAAAATAGCGACCTGAAAGTGAAGCCCTCAAGGGTAATGCTGAGGATACATGATGGGGCCATACTCTTCCCAAGAACACAGATGAAGCTAAGAGCCCAAAGAAATGGGAAGAATGGAAATGTGGATTTCCAGATTAGGCAAGTTCCACTCACCTCAGCTGAAGCAAGTCTAAGACTTGGATTGTTAACATGACATGGGTCAGAGGAGAGGTTCCAAAGTTACATGCAATGGGAAAGTCAGCATGTATTTAATAAAGAGAACATGATGTAGATTCTAAGTTAGAAAACGTTACACTTAGCTGTACTGCTGGGAAGGCAACCAAACTACTCAGGTTCAGTGTTGACAACTCAGTGGGAACTTGAGAACAGGTTTATATTTCTCTGCTGTAATAATGTAGGAAGAAGTTCTAGAAATTAGGTAGGAGCTATGAGATGAAGTCAGGTGTCAGGAAAAGTTCTGGAAGCTCAGAAGAAGACATATCCCACTAACAATTCAGCACTGCTGACAGAGCAATGTGAGAAGCTCATAAGCAGAATTTGCTTGACATAAGAGAACAAAATCAGAAATTGAGAAAAGCCAAGGAGTAGTTATAGCTGGTTGAAGCGAGCTGTCAGTGAAAAGCTGAAGGTGTGCCTGTGAGTGATTACTGGGATGCAGTTTTGCAACGCTGTAGATCATACACTCAGGAGAATGGTTGATGAGAACAGGAGTTGTTCAGCTATTCCAAGATAGAATGACTCTTATGAGGAAATTTCAAGGTCAGACCAGGAAAGTGAAGAACTGAATCCTCGTGAAAATTAATGCACACTTGATGACATACAAATTTATTAATATCTTGGGGGAACTGTTGTTGTAATCACATTTTATATTTGATGTATGGTGTGGTGTGTTCGGTTACAGTCTGTTACCCATATTTACCACATATACATTCTGGATGTTAAAATATAAGGTAAATGCATTTTTTAGGTTGTATGAGTATTCTAAAATTGAATGGTAAAGCATATTTTTGTTTCTTCAAAACAGTGGAATCTTATGGCTTTATTCTTTTTAAGTTCTGTGGCTTTCACATCTTACTTTGTCTAAAAAGAGAAGTTACTGGTGTGTAGCCAGGTAACAGATTTGGCAATCTGGGCTGGGATCAGCTTAAGTCACAGCAAAAGGATTTTGCCTCAGTCCTGACAAGGTGAGAGCTGTAGCAGGGATGTGATGAGCAACTGTGAAAAGCAGCACAATGACTTATTGGTTTTATCAATCATCTAGCAAAGTTCTTGCCTAATTTGTCATCAAAGTGTGAACATCTATGCAAGCTTGCTGCTAAGAATAAGCAGTGGTATTAAACCAAGGAGATTTCGCTCAAGCCAAGATAAAAAGTAGCAACAACAGCTTGACAGGCTCCTGAAAGGCTTGATCTTTCCACTGTTCAGGAGGTAAAAACAATGACTGCAGATGCTGGAAACCAGATTCTGTATTATTGGTGCTGGAAGAGCACAGCAGTTCAGGCAGCATCCAAGGAGCAGCGAAATCGATGTTTCGGGCAAAAGCCCTTCATTAGGAATAAGAGGAATAAAAAGGAGCTTTTTTTATTCCTGATGAAGGGCTTTTGCCCGAAACGTTGATTTCGTTGCTCCTTGGATGCTTCCTGAACTGCTGTGCTCTTCCAGCACCACTAATACAGAATACTTTCCACTGATCAAACAATCCCCACAGGAACAACGCTAGGGAAGGGGGAACCATCCCAGGAACACGCAGATATCAGACAAACTGATAATAAGAGCTTGCACATATGTCATTAATAAATTGATTTGGAGGTTCTAGTGTTGGACTAAGATGTACAAAGTTAAAAATCACACAACACTAGGTTATAGTCCAACAGGTTAACTTGGAATCATTAGCTTTCGGAGCACTGCTCCTTCGTCAGGTGCTTGTGGGGTATAAGATCATAAAACACAGAATTTATAGCAAACATTTACAGTGTGATGCAACTGAAATGATACGATGAAAAAGATCTGGATTGTTTGTTAAGTCTCTCATCTTTTAGAATGACCATGTTGGTTTCAGTTCTTTCATATGTAAATCTCAGAGCTTTTTTAAAAGTTAAATTCTCAAATTAACTTTAAGAATAGGTGCCATGTCAGCTCAGGTAATGCATTGATGGTGTGAGGTTAAAGTCTGTCTGTCTGTGCCTCGATGTTTAGACTGATTCTATTTCTAGAACAGGGATTTACAGAATTTCTTACATGAATTCATGCCATTTTTGAGCAAAATAGAATGTAATTCTGCAAGTACAAATTCACCCCACAAACTTATATATGTGTGTGTGTGTGTGTCTGTGTGTATGTGGAGAGGATGCGAGTGTCTGTGAGAGAGCGTGTGCATGTGAGTGTGTGGGGTGTGTATGTGTGAGCATATGTGAGTGTATTGGTCTGTAGGAGCATGTGTGTGTGCATGTATGTGTGTGTGCATGTATGTGTGTGTGTAGTGCAGTGGGGTCTCCTGTAGTGTGACATGAACCCAAGGTCAAGGCCATCCCCATGGGTAGTGAACTTGGCTATCAGCTTCTGCTCAGCCACTCTGCATTGTTGCTTATCATTAATAAACTTAATAAGTTGAAATGCTTTAGAGATAATAGATAAAATGCATGTGCAGAAACTGATGTTGGTTGGAGAGACTGGTTTTGTTAATGAATGGTAATTCTCCTCATCGACTACAAATATCGATAATTCGTAACAGTATATGTGAGAGCAGGGTGTTTGGAGAAATCCCGTAGTACTCACTGTACCGGCCGTGTGTACTGTAGTTATGAGATCCCTGTTGTAAGAGCTTCCAATTCAGTTTGTAACAGCCAATAAGCACATTACATGAAACATCCAACAAAGATCTAGATAGAATCAAAGAATCCTACAGTGATGAAGCAGTCTATTCATCGAGTCCACATTGCCCCACTGAAGAGCATCCCACTCAGACCCACCATCCCTACCCTATATCTGTAACCCTGCATCTTCCATGATCAATCCACCTAGCCTTCACATCACTGGACACTGTGGACAATTTAGCATGGCCAAGCCACTTAACCTGCACGTCTTTGGGCTGTAACAAAAAATAGAAATTGCTGGAAAAACTCAGCCGATCTGACAGCATCTGTAGAGAGAAATCAGAGTCAACGTTTCAGGTCAAGTGACCTATCCTCAGAACTGATGGTAGGGGAGCAGAACTTCTTCAAGATGGGCATGCCTAGAACAGAAGTGGCAGTGAGTTAAATACAAAATAAAAACTGACAGAATTGCAACTCTCACTCTGATTTCTCTCACTAGCTGCTGTCAAACCTGCTGAGCTTTTCTAGCAAATTTTATTCTTTAAATTATGATTTACAGCATCGAGAGTTCTTTCAGTTTCCATCTTTGGACTGTGGAAGGAAACCAGAGCTCCCAAAGGAAACCCATGCAGACATGAGGAGAAGGTGCAAACACCACACAGACAGTTGCCGTGGCCTAGAATCAAACCTGGGTCTCTAGTGCTGTGAGGCAGCAATTCTAACCACTGAGCCACCTCAGGGAGGAGTGTTATGAACTTGATGGTCAAATGGGCTGCTTCCACACTGTAGCGATTCTATGATTCTATGAGATGGGAGTTCACCACCATATTTTCAAAGGCAATTGGGAATGGGCACAAAATGCTGGCTTTGTCAGTCATGGCAATAGCCCATGAAACAATCATGAACTAAAACAAAGCTCGTGTTTTATAAATTGTAGCAGACTCCATGGCTTTCCTCACTTCACATCAGGTTAATTCTAAGGTAATTTTATTGAAAAATTGCTATCTACCTGTCATTTGTGAATGGATTATTTTGCATGTTCACAAGTCTACCTCCAAAACAACGCAATTACTTGGAGAAGTGACTGCTTTCCTGTTTTAAAAGGGAAAAATAGTTGTCGATAGTAAGTGAACGATATGAGGCTGAGCCCCAGTTGATCATTGAATCATTGGGCACAAATTTAGAATAAGGTATGTATTTGCCAAATAACTGCTCTCTCTCCTCTGTTTATGCAATTGTGTGTTTTATGTAGCTGAGCTCATAGTCATGGACTCTTGAAAAAAACTGGCTTGTTAAAAGTGATGCATATTGGTTTATTTCAAATCATTTATATGTTACATTTCATACATATTTCACTATGATAAAAGGCAGAAAGAAATTGACACTGTAGTGTACAACACATCTATTTTGTCAGAAGGCATGCTAATCATATTCACAGAGGTACTTGCTCTCTTCCAGTCGCAGATGAATGCCTTTCCAACTCTCCATTGGTTCTGAAAACATTTCCTTCTGTTTCAAATGTCCCAAGTCATTCTGGCACCCTGCTACCTCTCCATTTCTTATTCAACCCCCACACATACTCCCCCCACTAACCAAAAGGTACAACAAACCTTGAATTATACTATGGCCAGTACAGGATAGATCCATTTCTCCTTTTAGATTACTTACAGTGTGGAAACAGGCCCTTCGGCCCAACAAGTCCACACCGACCCGAAACCCACCCATTCCCCTACATTTACCCCTTACCTAACACTACGGGCAATTTAGCATGGCCAATTCACCTGACCCGCACATCTTTGGACTGTGGGAGGAAACCGGAGCACCCGGAGGAAACCCACGCAGACACGGGGAGAACGTGCAAACTCCACACAGTCAGTCGCCTGAGTCGGGAATTGAACCCGGGTCTCTGGTGCTATGAGGCAGCAGTGCTAACCACTGTGCCACCGTGCCGCCTTTTCTTTTTAAGTTGGCATTCTGTACATCAGGCTAACTACTGGCATTTCAAAATCCAATGAATAAACTGGATTAAGAAAAACTTTCCTCAGTCACAAAGACCATGGAATTGTTATAAATAGTTAGGATCATAGCATCCCTCCATTCAGCCAATCAGACCCGCCGGAGAGCATTCCACACAGGCTCCACCCCCTACCCAATCCCAGTAACCCTGCATTGCCCATTGGCTAATCCACCTAGTCTGCACATCCCTGGATACTATGGGCAATTTAGCATGGCCAAACCACTTAAGTTGCCCATCTTTGGACTGTCGGAGGGAACCCGCGTCAACAGGGGAAGAACTCCACACAAGCAATCACCGAAGGTGAGAATCAAACCCAAGTCCCTGCTGTTGTGAGGGAGCAGTGCTAACCACTGAGCCACTGTGTAATTACCTACCTGGTAAAATACTTTAGGGAAGGGAATCTGACATGGTTTACCTACATGTGAATCTAAACACACAATGTGGTTCACTCTGTGCCCTGAAATGAGTTAATAAGCCTCTCAAATTAAGGATAAATAGGATGGACAACAAATGTTGGCTTTATAAGTGGTGCCATGTCCCATTAATTTTTTTAAAAACTTCCTATTATGTTGGCACTCTCCAACACAAGTCACCTCTTTCTGCTAAAATCCTTATTTTCTTATAAAATTAAACCTCTCACATCCCAGCTTCCCCCAATAGCTTCCTAATGGATTCCCTGGAGTAGACCTCATCTCTGTAAATACTCCATGGCCCAACGAGGAGCTTTGACCCCAACCATACACCCCCTCAACCCAGCCATGACATGTGTGATGCTGCTATATGATCTCTCCAGTCACTGTGGCCTGACACCAGTCCATGTATTACTTTTGGATCAACCATTCCTCAGCATGGGGGTGTCCTCTCTTGTTCTTTACAGTTACATCAATCTTCTCTCATCTATAAAGGTGAGCCCCCTATTTACTTGGATAGTGATTTGGGCAGCAGTTTCTAAAGTGGCCATTACTGGGAAAATGAGCATGCTGAAATATAGCTATACAGCAAAACAAAGCATCCGGTCTGTTCCCACAGGCAAGAAAATGTCCAGCTAATAACATGAGATAAAATGAGTCATCTGCACTGCTGAATCCCTTATTATTGTCTTCTTGTAATTACAAGCTTTGCTATGTTAGTGTCCCTTTATTAGTGGGCTTTACATTTATGAGAGCATGTTGTAGCCAGGGACAACAGAGTTAAGAGATTGGAACAGTGGAGTAAGAGAGAACAAAATAAATTATGAACAAATTGAAATAATCTGTTCCGAATTGTTCATTATTATTAATAAGCAACCGTTTATTATGCAGTCCATAAACGCCTTACATTGATCCTGTGCGTGCTGTGAATTCTGTTAAGAATTGCAGCAGGGTTGAGTTCAACAGATATTTACTAAAAGCAACTGGAACTCAGTAGGACTGCCATCAAGTCATTTCTATTTGACGGACAATTACCTTTCTCACAGGCTCCACAGCAATTGTAATCCCCTATAACCCTTGTAGAGATAATCTTTCACTCTGCTGTATATTTTTAATGCCTATCAGCATATCATAGTGCTTATTAAAGTAATACTATTTTTCACTGCTAAGAAATTATTTTGCTGCTTTTGTATCACATTTGCCAATCCTGTATAGAATGTACGTCAGAACCGAAAAGAACCCATTCACAAGTATGAATAATGACGTCTGTGGTCGGACAAATTGGTTAAGTTTTTCCATCACTCTAGAAGTTGGCTTTGTGGGTAAAGAATGATTTTAAAATTTTGAAGCTAATTTCAATTGACTAGTTGGTATGACAGACTTAATCTAATGATGAACCTTATTTAAATTTGGTATAAACATGCAGATTATGGAGTGTAAGACCAGAGGGGTTGTTCTGTGAAGTCTGATGTCCAAGACAGTTAATTTGGTATTGGAGTACTTATAAAACAATTTTAATAGGAGAGTTAGGTTATTTAAAGGAAGAGGATTCTGAATATCGGTGGCATAATCTCCCAAAGAATGGCAATCAGCATCACACAGCTGCTCTATTCATTTACTCTTAAACTACACAGAGTTCTGTGATTTTCACTTGGACTTCCAACATAGGGCTCTTCTATGAATACAGAGTGTAGCTGATTAGGGTGTTTTCCAGTGTTATATTGGTGTCGAAGGTGAAGGCACAATTCCTTTTACAGCAATAACTGCTATATTCCAAGATTTAAACATTCTAAAGATACTTTGACAAGCTAGAGGGAGAAGATAAATATATAAGGCAAGATGGTGAGGGAGAAAGTGAGGACTGCAGATGCTGGAGATCAGAGCTGAAAATGTGTTGCTGGAAAAGCACAGCAGGTCAGGCAGCATCCAAGGAGCAGGAGAATCGACGTTTCGGGCATGAGCCTTTCTTCAGGAATCATGCCCGAAACGTCGATTCTCCTGCTCCTTGGATGCTGCCTGACCTGCTGTGCTTTTCCAGCAACACATTTTCAAGATGGTGAGGGAGTAGGGTGAAGGTATGTGGGTGAGGGATAAGAGTGCTAAATGGGTAAGGGGCTAGCATGGCAGTTATGCAGGTGAGAGAGGGTAGGGAAGATCAGAGAATGTGAGGGGGGAGGTATTGTGACACAGTGGTTGTGTGTAGGGCATTTTGGGTTGGGTAAAGTGGGTCAGGATGGGGAGTCAGGGTTAGTGTTGAGTTAGGGAGGGTCAGTTTTACAGATATTTGAGAGTAGGAGCAACTTTTATGTCTTCTAATTTTTCCCACATAACGGTTCAGGTAACTGAAACATAAACAGAGTGGATATATTGGGGGGCCTGCTTTGGGTTTGTGAGGCGGGGGTTGAGGAGATGGAAAAAATAGGCTGACAAAGCAAAAGGAAATGGCAGCATTGCAGGGCAGCTATTTTGATAAGGATACCCAGAGTGGGTCTGGAAGGGCCAATGTACTTCCCTATTCCTGAGATGCTGCCTAACCTGCTGTGCTTTAACCAGCAACACATTTTCAGCATTGTTAAAAAGCACCAAATAAGGCCAAAGCAGGAAAAAAATGATAACATTAGAAAAATAATGGCTTGTTAATGAAATGCATGTGGTATTTGGAGCAAAATAAATATGCTAATGGCACAGATAGAAATGGATAGATATGATCATATAGCCATTAGAGAGATATTATTGTAGGAAATCCATCCTGGAAATGAAATATTGAACAGAAATACATAATTCAATATAGAACTGAACAAAATGGGCAATGTTTGAAAGAGATGGGCATGACAGAAAGGGTAGTAGGGTAGCTTTGTTTGTATTGCAAGGAATAAATGCAAAAGCAAGAAATCATCTCAGACTGAAAGCTGTAGAATCCGCATTGGCGGCGGGAAGAAGTAACAAGACATTGGATAGGCATCTATAGGCCCCCTAACAGCAGCTGGTCTGAAGGTCAGAGAATAAATCAGAAGATAATGAGGGCATGTAATTATATTAAGCATGATGACTTTAATTTTTACATAAATTTGTAAAATAAAATTGGCAGAGGCAAACATAACAGAGAATTTAGACATATATCCAGAACATTTTCCTAGAATGATATGTTGTTTATTCAACCAGGGATCAGACTGTTCTGGATATTGTAATTTATAATGAGACGGGCTTAGTAATAGATCTCAGAGTGAATGAAAATAATGACCATAACATGGTAGAAGTTTGCGTTTTGTGAATAAAGGTAATTGGAAAGGAATAAGGGACTGAACTGGATTGGGAAAGGATTCTCGCAAGAGAAATGCCTGATGAACAATGGTAGATGTTAATAAAAGATTATGACTCACAACACAGATATATCTCAGCAAGGAAGAAGGATTCTAGAGAGGGGTAAACCAACCATAGTTAACCAAGGAAATGAAAGATAACATCAAATTAGATTACCTACAGAGTGGAAACAGGCCCTTTGGCCCAACAAGTCCACACCGACCCACAACCCTTCACCTAACACTACAGGTAATTTAGCATGGGCAATTCACCTGACCTGCACATCTTTGGACTGTGGGAAACCCACACAGACACAGAGAGAATGTGCAAACTCCACACAGTCAGTTGCCTGAGGCGGGAATTGAACCCAGGTCTCTGGCGCTGTGAGGCAGCAGTGCTAACCACTGTGCCACCGTTCCGCCCACCAATTAGAAGGAAGAAATACAGTAAAGGTTAGAGGTAATCAAGAGGATTGAGAAAACAACAAAATATTACTAAAAGTAACAAAAGAGAGAAAAATAAGAGCTTCTTTAAATATATAAAATGGAAGAGAAAGGCCATGATCTCTTTATAGAAAGAGCCTGCGGAAGTAAGAGTAGGAAACAGGAATCGGTAGAAGAACTGAAAACTTAAATTCCTCAGTCTTCTGGATAGGAAATACCAATGGCATTCTAAAAATAATAAATAAATAAGGGGAAAATGTGGGGCAGGAAATATATCCAACATAGCGGCGGCTCGGTGGCACAGTGGTTAGCACTGCTGCCTCACAGCGCCAGGGACCTGGGTTCAATTCCCACCTCAGGCGACTGACTGTGTGGAGTTTGCACATTCTCCCCGTGTCTGCGTGGGTTTCCTCCGGGTGCTCCGGTTTCCTCCCACAGTCCAAAGATGTGCGGGTCAGGTGAATTGGCCATGCTAAATTGCCCATAGTGTTAGGTAAGGGGTATATGTAGGGGTAGGGGTATGGGTGGGTTGCGCTTCGGCGGGTCGGTGTGGACTTGTTGGGCCGAAGGGCCTGTTTCCACACTGTAAGTAATCTAATCTAAACTATCACTAGAGAAAAAATAGTATAGACATTAATGGGCTTTATGGCCATTAAGAACCTGATAGGTTCCATTCTATGAAAATAAAGCAAGTAGCCGCAATGATATTGAATGCACAGATAGTAACGTTTCAAGAATCTTTAGATTCTAGGAAAGTCCAAGAGGTTTGGAAAACAGTCAGTCTAAAGCCTTTGTTCAAAAGGGAAAGAAGACCAAAAAAAAGGTGACTTGAGGACAGTTAATTTAATATCCATCATTGGGAATAATTGGAAACCATTTTAAAGGATGTAGGACCAAAGCATTCAGAAGTACATAATATGATGAAGCAGATAACTTAATGAAGGGAAAATATGCCTGACAAATTACTTGGAAATAATCGAGGAAATAACAAGCAGGATATATAAAGGGGAGTTGGTAGATATAATATATTTGGATTTCCAAAATGCACTTCACATAAGGTTTCTTAAAAAGATAAGAGCCGATGGATGTTAGATGTGGTATATTAGCATAAATACAGGATTAGTTAAACAACAGAAGACAGAAGGCTTGGATTAAAGGGGGTATTTTGAGGATGATAATCTGTAATGGCTGGAGTGCCTCAGAGTTCAGTCAGGGGGCATAATTATTTACTATATATCTTAATTACATGGATGACAGAAGTGGACATTTAATCACCAAGTTTGCAGCTGACACAAAAATATGTGGAAATGCAAGTGGCGAAGATGATACAAAGAGCTTACAGAGGATTACAAACAGTGTAAATGTGTTGGCAAAAATATCATAAATGGACTTGAAGGTGGGAAAATGTGAGCTTAAGCACTTTAGCAGGCAGAATAGAGGAGCAAAACCCAGAGCGGAGAGGGAGTTGAGGGCTCTCATGCATAAATCACAAAAAGGGACAGCAAATGGAATGTTGGTCTTTATTTTAATGGGAATAGAGTATGAAAATTGGGAAGTCTTCCTAAAACAACAGAAGTATGAGTTAGACCACAGCTAGAATATTGTGCAGTGTCAGGGAACCATTATTTAAGGAAAGGTATACTGGTGTTGGAGGCAATCCAGAGAAAGTTCACTGGACTGATGCCAGATATGACGAGATTTTTTTATGAGGACGGTTAAGTAAGTTTGGCCTACACTCATTGGAGATTAGAAGATTAAGAGGTGATCTTATTGAAACATATATGATTCTTGACAAAGTAGAAGCAGAGAGGTTTTTTCTGTTGTGAGAGTCTAAGTTCAGAGGGCATAACGTCAGAGTAATGGATTTAAGGTAGGAGGAATTTCTTCTCTTAGAGGGTAGTGAATCTGTGGAATTATTACCTCAGAGAGCTGCAAAAGTTGAGTCATTTGAGGCCGAGACTGACAGATTTTGAATCAGTAAGGGAGTCAAGGATAAATGGGGAAAAGACAAGAAAGTGGAGTTGATCAAATCAGTCACGATCTTCTTGAATGACAGAGCAGAACCGATGGGTCAAATAGCCTTCTTTTACATTGTATATCCGAGAGAGTAACCCTGCAATTCAGTGTTAAAGACTTTTCAAAAGGGTTCCGGATGCAAAGTAATTTCCCCTTTAGCAGTTCAAACCTCATGGTCAATTCCCACAGAAAGAGTGCACTGGCACTT